>NC_140079.1:32957261-35861452 GCF_964194135.1 Talpa europaea
CCTAATAGTTGTTTCTTGCCTTCCTTTTATGATACTCTTTATCTTTCCTTTTTGCATTTTTCTCTTCAGTAGCTTTCACTTAGAAAAGATAGCTGCTCTTCCTTTTTTCATTTTTCTTTCTGGATTCTTTCCCTAATCTCAGTTTTTTCAGGGTCTACAATTTGTCTTCACTACTTTGTACCTGATAGAGCTCTTTGCATTCTTGTTCCTTCTCTTACCAATCAGTTGTGAATTAGTTATCTATCACTGCATAATAAATTATCCCCAAACTTTGCCGCCTAAAACAACATTTATTACCTCATATAGTTTCTGAAGGTTAAGAATCTGAGAGTGATTTAACTGGCTAGTTCTGGCTTGAGATCTCTTGTGACGTTTCAAAAAGAATTTTGGCCATTGCTGCAATTATTTGAAGGCTTGACTGGGGTTAGAGGATCTCCTGCCACTTAAGAGGGTTATTGGCAGGAAGTCTCAGTTCCTTGGTACTTGGATCTCTCCATGGGACTGCTTAAGTGTCCTCATAACATGACTAAGTGAGCACTGTAAGAGACAGGGAATGCAGAGGAAGCCATACTACCTTACATTCCAGTCTCAAAAGTCACACACATCATTTCTCCTATATTTTCTTCACTTAGAAATGCATCAGTAAGGCAAGCTCATGCTCAAGGAGAGGCAGACTGGGCCTGATGTAACCACTATTTTACCAACAAATGATTGACTATTCTACTCAAGTGATGGGCACCATATCTAGGTCTGGGTCGTTCTCTAGGGCTAATAGCAGTTGGAAGTAGCTAGATTAGTCTTTGTAAGAGGGGCCCCATAATTTTTGAACCTGTGGTTTCTACCCATGTTCTTGTGACTGTTTTGTTCATGGATTGATTGCATAAGCACAAGGTGCCCAATAGGTTGACTGGCCTTCATTTCCATTTTTCTTTCATGGTTCATGCTTTTAGTGTTTAATCTAGGAAATCTTTGCTTAAATCAAAATTGTAAAGGAGTTTTATACCAATTTTATAATTTTTACTTTCACATTTAGTTACAGGGTAAGAGTTATATATCATGGGAAATTTTGAGATTTGTTTTCTTGCATATAGATATGCACCACTTTTTGGAAAGACAATCTTTTCCCTTTTACTTTTGTTGAAAATCAATTAGTCATATGTGGGTTTATTTCTGGGTTCCTTACTATGCACCAATGATCTTTGTATCTTTAGAGAAATGCTATTTTAGTTCTTTTGCATTTCATACAAATTTTATGTTTGTCAATGATGGGGTGGGAGGAAGCATTCAGGGATTTTGATTGAGAGTACACTAATCCTATATAGCAAAACGATATTGATTCTCCCAAACCATGAACATTGTACATCTCTCTGTATATTTAGGTCCTTGGTTTCTCATGTATGTTTTATATATTTCAGTGTATACTTATTGCACACATTTCATCAAAATTATGCCAACTATTTCATGTTTTTTGATTCAGTTGTTTAATCTCAACTCCAAACTCTTCATTGCTGGTGACCAAAAATTCAAAACTTAATTTCCTGATCCTAGTTGACTTTTATTTAACATTTCATGAATCAAAAAGCATCCTGTCTAAAAATTAGTAAGGAGCTTCCAAAAACTGTACAAAAGGGTTTCACAGACCAAAGTAAACTGGAACATGAATTTATACTGGGTGTTTGCTGATTCGTTAAAGTATGGTCTAGTATATGGAGCAAAGGAAAGTTTTGGAGCTTGGCTAGGTAACTTGTGCTGAGCAGGCAAGCACTGATTGGTTGGCCTAGGACTTTCTTTTCCAGGAGAGCAGAGTATAGAATATTATATTACAGTTTGCTGATTTGGGGCTTAGTATAAGCATCTCCATACCAGGCCTTGTCTTAACATTTTAACATTGGTATATAGAAATACTGTGCTGTCTGATAAATTGACCTTTATCATATAAGCTTGTTAAACTCACTTGTTAGTACTGCACTTTTTTTTAAATATACAGAATTATTAGGATTTTCTAGATAGACGATCATGCCATCTGCAAATGTAGGTAACTGTACTTCCTTTTCAAACTCAAGGCTCTTTATTTCTATTTATTGCAATTGCTAGAAACTTTAATACAATGTTTAATAGAACTGCTAAGGGTGGCATCCTTGCATCCTGATCTTAGGGGGAAATCACTCTTTCACCATTAAGTACAATGTGAGCTCTAAGTTTTTCATATACATGCTTTATCAAATTGAAGCTGTTCCCTGTATTCCTAGTTTGATGAGTTTTATAATGAATGAGTATTGAATTTGTCACATGGTCTTTCTGCATCGATTGACATGATCATAAGATGTTTGTTAATTTATTAGCATTGATTGATTTCCAAATATTAAATCAATCTGGTATTACTGGAATAGTGCCATCTGGTCTGATATATTATCTCTTCTTTATACCAATGGAATTAATTTGCTAATATTCATAAAGACTTTTATCTCTATGGTCATGAGAGATACTGGCATTCAGTTTTCTTTTTTTTTATTTTGATATAAGGGTAATACTGGCCTCATAAAATGGACTCCTCTAATATTGAGAAGAGTTTGTGTAGCATTTCTTCCTTAGAAGGCGTGACTCATCAGAATTATTTTCAATATTTTTTATTCTCTTATGAATGCATTTACAAAGCCTATGAAGTCCACTTGTCTTTGTTGCTTTACACTGCGGTGATTCAAAAAAAATCTGCAACCAACTGACTTCATTATTCCCTCATAAAATAATTCTCTCATAATTACCTATCTTAAAACATTGGTTAAGAAATAAGTTTAGTTTACAATTCTAATTCTATAGCAAATGTTCAAACACTAGAAAATACCAGGGAACATTTTGGGGTATTTTCCAGTAACCGAATATTAAGATCTGCTAGCCAGGTTAATGGCACTAACACACAATCGGGTTTTGAAATTTTCAATTAAAAGACATTTTCCTTCTGAAAATTTTTTCTGCAGTATCAGTCACTTGTAGGATTTGTATAAAGTGTACAGTGTTTTTACTTACAAGAATGACTCATCCATACCCATTAGAATAGCTACTATTAAAAAAAAAATTCTTCCACTTATGTGCGGTATCTAGAGTAAATGCTAAAGAGAGAAAAAGAGAATGGTGGTTGCCAGGGATTGGGTAGAGGGGATAAGGGGGCTGTTGAGTGGGTATAGACTTTCAAGTTTGCAAAATGAAAAGAGGGCTGGTGATTTGCTTGCACAACAATATGAAAATACCTAATACTATTGAACTGTACACTTAAAAATAGTTAAAACTAAATTTTATATGTATTTTACATTTTTAAATTAAAAAAATGCAACTTGCCATTAATGGAAGACCAGCTGCAGACACACACCGTGTAACATGGCAAGAGCCACCAGCAAAATCGCAACCTGTTGCGATGGGAACTTTGTTGCCACTTTGCTGCAGGAACACACAACAGTCATGGAGCAGGTTTGCAAGGTAAGACTCTGTTACTTGAGCAGAAGTTCGTGTGCCATTTAACGAAAGCATACAGGTTAGTAAAAGCTGATCATGTGATGATGGTGTTAAGAATAAGGTCCTGGGAGCAGTGGGGACAAAGGTTTATAAGGAACAGAGAAGGGAACATTGTGACCATACATCAAGGGACATTTGTGTCAGCAAAGTATATCACAGGCAGAGTTAACCTGAGACCACCATGGAGATAGTCGCGTAATCAGGTCAATGGTGGTCTGGCGTCCCCGGGCCTGCCTTGTGATACGGGCTATATGCAGTCAAGCAGAAATGCTCTGTTGTGCTTTGCAGATAGCAGATAGGTCACAGTTGCCCATAAATGATCAGCTCATACGAACCCACAATAACCATGCCTTACCTACGTGTTCCTGTCTTACTTTGGAAACTGAGTTTAACATTTAACAGTGCATGCCAGTATTTTGTTCTCACCGTGTCAGTGACAATAACAACAAAAAATGCCTTGAGATATTGCCCAATATCTGCTCTGGGGATAGTGAAGCAAAATCATCCTTGCTTAAGGACATCTGCTTTAGACTCATACACTGTACATTGTTATAGTAAGTATACTTTTACACTGTGCTATACATTAAACAATCAAGCATGCTGTACTTCCTGGTTAAAGTAAGGGATTTTTGAGGTAATAATTTCCATTATGAGATTTTTACCTTACCAAATTCTGAATCTAATCTGTATGAAAACTTCGACTATATTGTATTTATATAAAACTCAACTTTTTCAGAAACTACACCAAAGATCCTAAAACTCTGATGACAGCTGCATTTATTTAGAAAATGATAATTATGTGAATACTTATTTATACAGGATTTTTTTTTTAAAAGAGGCATTTTTTTTTAATTTGTTTGTTTGCTTGTTTTTGTTTATACATGGTTCAGAATGTGACACTCAGTTTTTTGTTCTGGTCAATTAAAATAATAACTGTGCTGAGATGTGGAAAACTTTAGGTGAAGCAGGTTTTATTTATTTTTTATAGAGGCATGTTTTATTTATTTGTTTGTTTTGTTTGATGGTTTGTTTATACATGCACTGGGTACAGTCAGAAGTGCGGGAGGGTGAGAGAATTCACCAGAGCCAGAGCGGGGAGCAGAGCAAGCAGAAGGACCAAAGTACACTGCTGAGGGGAGCAGCGGGCGGCAGGAGAGGTCTGCACGCCATGTGGGATCCTCCTCCGGTGGCCGGGGAGCAGCTGGGGATCGAAATGGCGCCGCGGAGGCTGCGGGCAGCTTCACAACCCAGTGCTCAACCGCTGCGCCACTGGGGAGGCCCTATACAGGATTTTTTTGGTCACATTCCAGTGAAACCTCTTAGACTTTAGGCATGTCAAATAGATCACTTGAGTCCCAAACTCTGCTTTGTCCTTTTGTCATGGGGTAATTAAGAAAAACTGTGGCATATTTGGACCAAGCCTATTTAGACTGAGTTGCAGCGTACACAGCTGGTTATGTTGACACAGGCTTCCTAGCTACACCACTTTACAACAAGTTCTGTAATAGCCAACTATGCTTGCTTTGTTCACTGGTATCTCCTTAGTAGGAACTAGCACCATGTCTTGCACACAAAACACTCAAATATTTGAACTAAACAAATACATTTTAGCACACATTTTCTCTTAAAATTATTTATTCAAAAATAGTTATAGTGTAACAGGACTCTGATAACAGTATAATAAAGAAATACATTCAATAGTATTGAAGTAAATCTATATAAAACATCTAATTTCATTATGGTATAATTAAAATACCTGAAATGGCACATATCTCTTAATTCAGGCCAATATATTGACTTTGTAATTTAAAAGACCAGCCTACTTTAATCCTTAAGAAGTCCAGTTGTTCCTCTTTGCTTTTACTTGCTTTAAACCATGTGTCTAAGTCTAGCATTTCTAAGTGCATGTACTTTAATAACTACTCATTTATGTACCCCCTGATCAGAGATACTTTGAAATGGTATGACCAACACAGAGAATGATGGAAGAACTATTATCTCCTTTAATCTGTACATAACTGCTCAATAGTTCATTTAGTAGTTTTTCTAGTAGCTTCTTAGTTTCCACTTCACCTTGTGAGCAGACTCATGAACCCTACATTCTTTTACTTTAAATTTTTTTCAAGTTAGAGATGATCCAGATTCAAGTTGTACTTTCAACTTACTATATTGTGGCCTTGGAAAAATTAACTTATTTTGTAAACATCACTTTCTCCATTTTAAACTGGGATAACATTACTAATCTTGCAAAGATTAGAGATGTTATATAGGTTTGTGGTCTTCAGAATACAACAAATATTCTATGATGTTTTAAAAATCTAACCAATTCTGGCAAATGTCTATCCTATTCATTTCTAGATAGTGTTCTAGACAATTTTACCTGTGAATTAGCTCTTCTTCCTAGGTTTGTCATCTGCAAATTTGTTAAATTTTACAAATCCATTAGTAAGAATATTTGAATAGGAAAGCAGCCTTATGGTATACCATTCAAGGTTAAGAATATATTAGTAATAATATTCAATACTCTTTGGATATACAAGCCAAAAATAATTACTTACAAATTCACTCACTTATACTATTATCTTACTTCTTACTCCATCTATGAAGATTTCAAGGCTTTACTTAAAGACAGTCTAAGTTTATTACAGTCTTTTAACTCAATAAAGTAATAAAACTAGCAACAGATAATAAACATTTCATTTAGGCAGCTAAGTGATATATGAAATTTGCATTTGAAATGCAAATTAATTTTAAGAACAATTCTCCAAAAACCAAACCAAGAAATTTATAGTCCAAAAAGTTCTGGAGATTATCTTTTTCTTTTTCTTTTTTTTTTTTTTTAAGATTTATTTATTTATTCATACAAGTACTGGGTACAGTCCGAAGCGCAGGAGGGTGAGAGAATTCACCAGAGCCAGAGCGGGGAGCAGAGCAGGCAGACTGAAGTACACTGCTGAGGGGAGCAGCGGGCGGCAGGAGAGGTCTGCACGCCATGTGGGACCCTCCTCTGGTGGCCAGGAAGCAGCCGGGGATCGAACTGGCACTGCAGAGGCTGCAGGCAGCTTCACAACCTAAAGCTCAACTGCTGCGCCACCAGGGAGGCCCTGGAGATTATCTTTTGAGAGAGACATAAGTGGGGAAATTAGATCTGAGTGAGTGTTTGCCACCAGCTGTAAAAAGAAAAACAAAAAATCCTTCACAATTTTATTCATAAGAAAAAAGTGGGAAATATATTCACCAATAGGATAGAAAAGCATTGCTTCCCTGCTACCTATCAAACTCTGTAACAAACTCTTCCTCTCCAACACAACACAAATGCTAGGTGAGATGCAAGAAACGATCTTTAAATTCACAGAACTTAAAAGAAAGTAAGGGTCAAAAAAGAACTGAAAATCAAAGGGGCAAATATGAGCTGGTATTCTAGCTGTCCTGATAGAATGTGCCAATCTTATTAACCTAAGTTTCAGCTTTAACCACTAGTAGGGGACTCATGAAACCTTGAACTTGCAAAAGGCAGAGGATAGGAATTCAAAGTGCCTCTCTTCACACTTACCACAAAGAGGTGGGGGATGTTACATGGAATCTCATACCTTCAGGAAAGGGGAGTCACTCCAACATGCTGCCCACTAGCATAAGAAATAATGAAGAAGCATGTCTCTCTTGGCCTAGGAGTTGGTTGCGGTAATTTATACTATTCTTGAGGTTTGGAAATCCTAATGCCAAAACATTAAAATGAGAATAGTCTTCTGTCAGTTGATAGGCCCGGGACTTTGACAACACCGGAACCAAAACTTATTTGGGAGGAATTATTATTAATCCTGGTACTCAAGATTCCTCTTGAAATAAACTCACTTTTCACAGTGACAGAATACATGGATAAACAGAACTTGATTTAATAGAACCATTAAAGAGACTACAGGGATGTTTAAAATGTTTAGACGTGAAACGAAAAGTTAAAGAATTAGACACCATAAAACATATATAACAGGCAGATTTAGAGAGTGAAACATAGCTAGACATGAAAAGTTTTTGAAAGGAGAAACTCAATAAATAGATCATAAAATTGATGAGAATATTAATGAACTAAGGGCATCACAGAAAAACAACATAAATGAAAATACGGAAGGGCTTAAAAGAAACGAGTAATTTCAATATACATTTAAAAAATTATAACCATACTGTGTCTTTGAAATTTGTTCTCTGTAACAACTTTATTATTCAATAACATTGGATGATCTTGTTATTGAAAATCACATTTCTAAAATACTTTGTTTTTAACACTTATTTTTTAATGCAGCTTTACCACAGGTAACGTAGCTATATAATAATTTTTGAAGCTCATTTCTCTCTTTTACATGTTAATATCAAATAATTTATCACTTTATGATGTGGCAAGTAAGTTTAAGTTAAAAAAGCCACCTCAAGACTAATGGTATATTTATTTGTTAACCCTGAAGGAAAGGCTGCCAGTGGTGTCCTGCACTCCTGTCGCTTCCATTTCCAACTAATGCATCAAGTCAGTGGTTCAACTGAAAATGGTACAAGTGTAGACTTGAGGAGAAAAAAATATTTAGCCTAGACATAGAGCATTAAAGACAGTATTTTTGAAATGTGAGAGAGGAGCTATTTTTGAGACTATCAAAGCAAGTATTAAACATTTTTTAAAAATACAACCAGTAATTATATAGTAATACATATTCCAAGCCTATGGGTGAGTTAAAGATGAAAGCCAAAATAGAATTTCTAAATGTTGAATTCAAGGGTAATTCATATGCTGAAGCTCACACCCAAGCCTTCCATCCTGGGAAGAGTCGGCTGAGATTTTTGGGGTCCATGGCCTGTTGTATGAGCAAATTCACCTGTCCACCCACACTGAGCACAGTTCCTTCCTCCACTCCCTTCAGTTTCTCTTGCAGTCTCATCAAGACACGTTCAGCCACTTTGTTGAAACTCTGGTCGATACCACTAATGACAGAAACACAAGTTTTAAAAAGGTGGGACAGTTTCAAAGGGCATGAGAATAAAAAATGTGAGCAAGCGACAATAGGTCCTTCCTAAAATACCAGTGCTCACCTGAGATTGCCTTTGCATTCTGGGTCATCTGCACTGGGGGTCGAGTGGAGCTCAGTTTCATCTTCTGGCCTCTGCTGTAAATATAAAGCTTTCAAAGGATTCATGGTCCAATCAAAGAGAGGATCATACAGGAGGACCTAAATAGAGAGAACTTGTATCAGAAGAACAGTGTGATGATGTATTTAGAAATAGTAGATCAGTATTATAAAAACTAGAGGTCCATTCCATGGTAGCTGACTAGAGGAAGAGCAAACAACGCATGTCTCCTTGTGGAGGGAACTATATTAGCACAGGATTCTGGGCTTCTTATCCATTCTGAATTCATTCTTCCTCCATGGTTGGGGGTGACATCTCCTGACCTATGTGTCCTGACTGGGTGAAACTATTCTATTAAAAGGAAATACACACTAATCACTTCTTTCATCTCCTCTTGAAGAGTGCAGACAGGTAAAATCATTTGCAGGCTTTGCAGGTCAAGTTTTCCAACAGCTGGGCTGTGCCAAGGTATAGATTAGGTTATAGGAGTTGAAAACATTAGCAATAGCCTATTTGGACCTCATTCCTAAGCCATGTTCATAACCTGCCATAGTGATGTCTTATACTGTTTCTAAGATTCCTTCTTTTTTCTCTGTTACCAGTTTGGGTGAGGAGAAAGACTCTCGTGTACTGAAAACGCCTCAAAAACCAAGGTCTAGAGCCCTATCTGTGATATTGAATATATATGTGAGTAGAATTTGAGTACCAAAATAACTTGCACATCCAGAGGAAGTGGTTTTAGGTCTTAAATCTTAGTGAGGTCATGAGGGATCTTGACCCTGACAGTCCAGAACAGCTGGTGTTTATAGATTTTTTTTTTTTTTTTTAAGAGGACTTAGTAAATGCTTGCCATGCAGATTTTAGTTGTAAGTGAAGACTGAACTCTAGGGAAAGAATGAGGTTCGAGAGGCATTCAAATAGTAAATCTTCTGATGCCCTGAAGGAACTAACATTTTCTACTGAGTGTTGACTCAGGATACACCTCCTAAGGAATCCCTAATCTACCCAGGTGTAAAAAATGACTCTCAGAATGAGCAGCATGAAATACTGGGTAATATGTTAAACTTCTTTGGCTCTTAAGTTAATTTGCTAAGTTTGGACTCTTAATTGTAAAGAAGGATAATTTTATTATTTTTACTCCTTAATTTGTATTGACATAATGTGGTTTACAACATTGTATAGGATTTGGGGGTACAGGATCACACCTCTTCAGATGTATGTTACAACACCAAACCCAACACCAAAACACCCAGAATCCTCCACAATAGACCTTTAGATCCCCTCCTCTGTTTGCTCCACTTCTGATAGCTTCAAATTACAGTCAGATTTATAGGATTTATTTTGGTTTTATTTTGTTTAGTGTCTCTGTATTCTACATACAAGTGAAATCATCTGTTGTTTGTCTTTTTCCTTCTTATTTCTCTTAACCCTTTCCAGTTCCATCCACATTGTTGCAAGTGACAAGATTTCATCTCTTATAGCTGAGTAGTATTCCATTGTGTATATGCACATCTTCTTAATGAACTCATCTGTACTTGAGCACTTAGGTTGTTTTCCTAACGGCTATTGTGAATAGTGCTGAAATGAACATACGAGTGCACACATCCCTTCACATTAGTGTTTTTGCATTTTCTTGGATAAATACAAAGGTGTGGAACTGCTGAATCATATAGTACGTCTATTTTTATTATTCTGGTGCCTTCTATTGTTTTCCATAGGGGATGGACCAGTCTGTATTCCCACCAACACCGTACAAGGGCTCCTTTTTATTCACACCCTCTTCAACATTCGTTTGTCTGGATATGGACCATTCTCACAGGAGTGAGATGGTTATCTCATATGGTTTTGGTTTGCTTTTCCCTCATGATAAATATGGTATTGAATATTTTTTCATATGTCTGTTATCCATCTGTTCTTCTTCTTTGGAGAAGTGTCTATTTAGCATTTCTGCCCATTTTTTTGATTGGGTCTTTTGTTTTCTTATTGTTGAATTATATGAGTTCTTTTTAGGTCTTCGGCAGGATTTCTTTTCATCTTAACGAGTTTCTTTTGATATTCGAAACTATTCAGCTTTTATATTCCTTGCCATTGAAGTCAAGCCCCCAAAGATATCACTGAAGACAATGTTATAGCATGTTTTGCCTATGTTTTCTTCTATTATTTTCTGGTTTCTGGTCTCACATCCAAGTTTTTAAATCCATTTTGTGTATAGTGTGAGAAGTGATCTAGTTTCTTTTTTTTTGCTTAGAGCTGTCCAGTTTTCCCAACACCATTTGTTGAAGAGATTTTCCTTTCTCTTACTGACTCCTCTGTTTGTAAATTCATATAAATGTTGTTTATTTCTGGGCTCTAAATTCTAAAAAAGACATATTATTCAGTGTGTCTATTTTATTCTACTACCATGCTGTTTCAAAGCCTTGAGTATAGTTTGAAATCTGGGAATGTGATACTTCCATTCCTCTTTTTTTTTTGCCAACATAGCTTTAACTATTTAGGGTCTTTTGTGGTTCCATATGAAATTTCATAATATTTGCTCTGTTTCTTTGAAGAATTCCATTAAAATTTTAATAGAGATTGCACTGAATCTATGTTGCTTTGGATAACACAGACATTTTAACTATGTTAACCTTCCAATCTGTGAGCATGGAATATTTTTTCATCTCTCTGAGTCATCATCTATTTCTTTTAGCAATTCCCTATAGTTTTCATTGAATAGATCTTTCACCACCTTTGTTGGGTTTATTCCTAAGTATTTAATATTTTTTGATGATACTGGTACCTAAACTTAAAGGGAAAGTTTTCAATTTTTCACCACTGAATATGGTGGTAGCTGTGGGCTTGTCATATGTTATGTTGAGGTGTGTTCCTTCCATTCCCATTTACTAAGAGTTTTATCATAAATGGATGCTTAATATTTTCAAATGCCTTCCTTGGATCTATTAATATGATATGATTTTTGTCTTTCCTTTTGTTGATATGGTGAAATACACTGATTGATTTGCATATGTTGAACTACCTTTGCATCCCAGGAAAAAAGCCCATTTGGTCATGATGTATGAATCCCTTTCATTGTTGGATTCAGTTTGCTGTTTGTTATGGATTCTTGTATCTATGCTTATTAAGAATATGGTCTGCAGTTTTCTCTTTTTGTCATTATTGGTTTTTGAGAAAAGAACTATGTTGGCTTCATAAAATGTGCTTAGGAACAGTCCTTCTTCCTCAATTCTCACTTGAGTAAAGCTAACATCACAACCACTAGAAATGTGACTTCTTTTCCTTTCCGCCCTGATCAACATGAGGCAGTGGTGTGATTACAAGTGTTTGCTCTGCTGGCCCAAGCCCTCACTTAGTAGGCTGTCTTAAATTTAAAACAGCAGAGAGGTATTGCATGTGAACCAGCAGTCAGCCTGCCATGTTCCTGCCTGCTGATACTTTGATCTCCATGTGTCTGACTATAAGCTTCTGAACCTGGGCAGGGGAAAAGGAGCTATAATTTACTGTTTTTTCTTAAAATCCCATTTGGAAACCATTCTGAAAACATACCATGTCAGGTATCTAAGGTGTGAAAGTATTGATTTATGTATTGAAAACTAATATATAATTCTGTAACATTTCAAGAAACTTGAGGGGACTGAAGGCTCTTCTAAAGCAATAATCACTGACGTGTGCAATATCCTCGCTCCTGCTGCCCAGAATTGTCACATTAAAATGAAACACAGATCCTCAAATTGGTGACTGTGTAACAAAAAAATCTATATCAGCTAGAAAAATAAAAGGTTTCTTTATATTTTACCTCTACAATGGTTAACAAAGTTTCCTGAGAGTTTCTCATAACTTCCATGGTTTTCTCACAGCATCTACAATCAAACACATTATAAATATGAATTTGTTGTGCATCAACATTTTCACCCTGTCTTTACCTACATATATTCATATGTAATGTGCTGAGACTATTCGTTAGTAATTCTCTTATTAACATTTCAACCAGCATAGCACTTGGCAGAGCGGGTTTTCAGTAGATACTTCTAAAATGCAAAATATATGTGTGAATATCTTATTTATAAAAATAACCACAATACTATTATAAAAAACTCTTTTAGTTTTGATGATAGTGCAATTGTAAGTTTACTTTCATTAGAATGTGCTTCATTAAAAGTGCTGGGGAGGGCCTCCCTGGTGGCGCAGCGGTTGAGCACTGGGTTGCGAAGCTGCCAGCATCCTCTGCAGCACCAGTTCGATCCCCAGCTGCTCCCCAGCCACCAGAGGAGGGTCCCCCATGGCCTGCAGACCTCTCCTGCCACCCGCTGCTCCCCTCAGCAGTGAGCTTCGGTCCTTCTGCCTGCTCTGCTCCCCGCTCTGGCTCTGGTGAATTCTCTCACCCTCCGGCGCTTCTGACTGTACCCAGTGCTTATATAAATAATATTAAAAAAAAAAAAAGTGCTGGGGAAACAACAGGCAACTGCGAGTTCCTTTTGCTGACATTTGTACTAGATCATAACCTCCTTTAGGATAGTTTATATCCTCAACAATAAGAACCCAACAGGAGCTTGATTCAGTAAACAGAAGTGGGCTGTTCCAGAGTAGGTTAGAGTAACTGTGTGTATGTTATATTGGTTAGGTCCTGTGTGGCCTGAGAAAAGGGAAATACCCTTCCTTAATACCCTTTATACCCAGGGTCTTTTTATAGTATTCATAAAGCACTGGGATATAATTCTAGTAATGAACTCTGTAATCTAGAAAAATCCATAGTCCAAATAATTTTGACACCACATCATCTGTCCTACCTTACCTTATATCTATCACTCACCTTCTGAAAACACCTTCAACACCAGTAATACCCATCCCATCCACAATATCTCTGGTGAGTCTAAAAGGGACTGTCTCAGGAGTAGGAAGGATTTTACCCTGTTCAAAAGCAACTCCTAAAGTAAAAAATACAGGAAGATTAGGTTTCATAGCTAATTTACTTTCCTCCCAAGTGGTACTTGCAGAGGCAAAATTCATTTGTCACCTCTTGTCTAGCAGTACTGAAACACATAGGTGTTTATTCTGTTTCTCTTCTGCCTGCCTTTATTATCTCCACCATTGTCTAAGAAATCCACTACAAATTCAAGAAATTTAACTAAATGTTGGCATTATTACAGAATTCTAGATTAAGGAATGGTTTTCAAAAATAAATAGTAATAGGTAGAAATGTCTGTTCATGACTTTTGCCCATTAATAGCTGGATTGTTTTTGCTTTTTTACTGTTGAATTTTGAGAGTTCTACGGACTATGCTTTTGGTGTCAAGACTGAAAACTGTCTAGCCCTAGCTGCTGAAGATTTTCTCATGTATTTTTAACTGTTTTCAGTTTGAAAAGGTTCTACTCTTCTGTCTTAATGTTCACTGACTCTTGTATCTCCTCATTCTGCTGTTAAGCCTACCCATTGAGTTTTCAAATTTTAATTACTATATTTTTCTGTTCCAAAATTTTTACTTGGTTCTCTTTTACATTCCTATTTCTATGCTGAGACATACCATATTTTCATTTATTTCAAGCATGCCTTGAAGCATTTTTATGATGGTTGCTTTAAAATCTTCATCAGGTAATTCTAACATCTCTCTTCTTTCAATGTTGACATTTATTCCATCTTTCATTCAATTTGAGATTTTCCTGGTTGACAAATGACTTTCAATTCAGATCTGACCCTCTTGGATATTATGTTATTAGACTCTGGATTTTAATTAATTTCTTTTCTTGCAACTTTGGAAGTCACCACCTTGCTACTGCCCAGTGGTGATGGAAGACAAGGTTCCCCTTTGGCCTCCACTGACATCCAAGGAGAAAGGGGGCATCTTGGTACAGCTTGTGAGGCTTCCCATGTGGATACCACAGGGAGAGGTGGGGGAAGTTAAAAAGAGACTAGAAAAAATACAGGAGGTAAGAGGCATAGATGATACAGTTGCACTGTCCAACATACTGTTATTAGAGTCCCAGAGAGTGATGGGAGAATCTGAGTGGGTCCTATGACACAACTTTGGCTAAGAGAATAGAGTTTGAGTGATACTGGCCAGTTATAGGCCTTGTCTTTAATTTCTACTTCCTTCCTCTTGGAGTCCTGACATGCTATGTAAAAAGTCCAGATGACTGCTAGACAGATCACATTTAGGAACAGTGAAACAACAAACATGTATTTTAAAAGTTGGAAACTCCAGCTGAGTTTTCAGATGACTCCAGACTCCACTGCTGTCTGTAACTGCATGAAGGATCCTACTTGAGAATTTCCCAGCTGAACTCAGTCAAACTCATAGGCCATGAGATAATTATAATGGTTTTAAGCTATTACATTTGGGATGGCTTGTTATACAGCAACAGATAACCAAAGAGCTACATACAGAAAACTATACAGATCATCCCAGCTATCAAAACTTCAGTTAGTTCTGAATTTTTAAGAGATTAAAGTTGAAACTCTTAACCTGGCTTTTGACAGTTTAATATAACAAAATTATCTACAAACTTCTCAACTACATGAAAACTTTACTCCAATCACAGTTAATGTCTAACATTTCTATAACTTGCTCTGTCTTCATTATTCCTCCTTGCATATCTGCTCTGTCTCCTATCTCAACTATCCAACATTTATTTAGACCTGGCACAAAGGTCACCTTTTCTGGTGTCACCCATGATCCCAGGCAGTGAGCCACTCCCTTGCAGCATCACTGTTTCTATACTTTCCTTAAAAACAATATTCATTGCTTTGATGTGTCTCTATCACACTTGTAATATCCTGGCAGGTAAGCAACATTCCAAACCAAATATTTATTAGATAGAATAAAGATATCTATCTTTTATTACTTACCTAAATCTATATGTACAAGTTCCGCTGACTGCTCATTAATCAAAATATTCTGCACATGTCTATCACCAAGTCCAAGTATGTAGCCAACTGGAAAGAAGAACAACCCCAAATCACTGAGTTTATCTATTTCTAAAACATATTTAGCCACAGTTTCAACTAAACACACCTATTCTATATTAAATTTTGAGTATTTAAGACTAAAGGGAAATATGTATGTACCTATTCTGTGTTTAAGCCAAATCTTTCCAGCTATTTTCATGCATACTACATTTTATTCAATTCCTCAGGTATATATCCAGGAAAAACTGCATTTCCATTTTTTAACACAATGACATGCCTTGAAATGCCTTTAATAAGAGGAAAAACATACTGGCTAGGGAGTCAGGATGCTGGGGAGCTGGGTAACCAGGTCGACTTTATAAATGAAGTTACTTGAATCAGAGGAGTGATTCTCACTGTGAGAAAGTTTTCATAATTACCCAGGAATCTTTCAAAACATACATGCCCTACCTTGCTAGGATATGGTGCCTAAGTGATGGAGGACGTCCTTTTTAGTTTGAAACTAATAAACTAAAATCTCTCTGATGTTTCTGTTAGTTTTCATTCTCTAGAATTTTGTTAGTTGCCCTATATAGCTATTCCATCCTCTTAGAAATTAAAAAAAGGCAAAATATATGTTGTACATCGAATTCTTAAATACACTGAATACTCATGATTTCTATAACACAGAATAGAATCTCAGTGTAAAAAAGGTGGTAATATCACAGTATTATAGATGTTCTATGCAAAAGAACAATAGGTAAAGGAAATAAATGGAGTTAGCATGGGTTTTACTAATTTCCAAAGAAAATCTCAAAAAGTAATATATTGAGGGAAGAGAAAATAAGCCATCTTCATTACTAAACGAAGAAGAACCAATCTGCTCTTCTATAAAAGCTAAGAGCTGCAGTTAGAAGTTAAGAATTAGGATGAACAAGAAACACAATGATCTAATGATGAAATTGGTTTAACTACCACCATTGCCTCCCTGCAACTCAGAATATAGAAAAGTACTGAAATGAATAAAATGTAAGAAAATTACCAATAGAAGAAGTAGCCACACTGCGAGTGTAAGCCAGTCGTTTCTCAAACCAAACAGCCGGGTCCAAGAATTTTTCCATAAAGAAGTAACGGAAAACTGGTTTAAAATTTTGGCAAATATTCATGAAGATTTCATGTTTCTCTTCAAAAGATCTCTTTTGTACGTCCTGTAAATCAATCACAAATAAAAAATTATTCTCAATATTGTGTTTAATTCAACTAATAAAAGTTCCTTTATGGAAAATATAAGAGCTGTAGAAGCAATAAAAAGACAAACAAGACATTATCTCTACTCACATAAAGCTAACAGTCTAGTCAGGGAAGCAATTACAGTCCCTGTAGGAATTTCATAGTAACCCTAGGGGAAGGCAGCATTCTCAAATCTGTCCATCAACATCTTCTCACTATGTAACATTTTCTTGAAGCACAATTTATGTACTTAACAGATTCCACCCTCTGATGACTTCCAAACCTTTATTAGCACAGATATCTGTAGTAAGCTCCAGGTTGATGTGATTCTTCACCTGCCCCACTCAACACATTCATTTGGATCACTTCCCTATTCAAACTAATGCACCTCTCCTCTTTGGCAGGTCTGCGTTTCTTCAACACATAGACAGCCTCTCCATTGCCTCTGACACGCCAACCAGAAAACCAAGAAGTTATGATTATTTTTTTCTAACAACCCTACTTCTAACCAACAAATTCAATCTATTCTCTCTCCTTAATATTTCTCATACATACCACCTATTCTCCATTCCCACTGTTATCCTTCTTAGTCCAAGCCTCCTGTCTCATGCCTTAGTTCACTTTCTCAAAAATATAACCCATAGTGCTGTCAGAATTATCTTTCTGAAATGCAAATCTGATATCACTATCCTTCTCAAGGGTATTTGACAAGCAACAGGATGAAGTACAAACCTAATAGCATTTCATAAGATAACCCTCTATTTGTTGATCCACTGCTCTCCAGCCTCATCTATTTATTCCTCAAAGGCTACGCCTGTGCTCTCATTAACTGCCTATGTAGGCCTCCTTTCTTTTGCAAAGAAGCTCCTTGTGCTTGGAAAACCAATTAATTTACAAAACTCCTTGCAAACACCATTTCCTTTATGAAACCCTTCTTGAATTAAATTTTCTCCATTCCACCTCATCCCAGATAGTGCTAACCACTTCCTCTTCTGTGCCTACACTACACCTTCTGTACCCTAGATGCTGTCTATCACACGCTCTCCTCATACATATGCTTTACCACACATTTTTAAAAACATGGAACATACAGCAAAATAAAAGGAAAGGTGTAGGGGACAGGAATGAGCACTGTGCAGGTTCTCTAATCCAGCAGACAGGTGAAGGAGGAAAGTGTCCTGGAGACCTTGGTGGCTTTTGCAGGCTTTTACTGGGATTACCAGGTACACGGCAGGCAGGGGTGCTGGGGGGCCAGAAGGCTGGCAGGCCTCCCAGCCCCCAGCAAGTCTTCACTCTGTCTGGGCTCTCCGGCGTTCTCTGGTGGTCTCTGCTGCTCTGCTTCTGTCTCGGCTTCTGTTGGCGTCCCCGTGACGCCACCCTTGAAAGTGCAGTATGAGCCCAGGTGAATCCTATCTACGCATGCCCACACCCTACTTCAGGTGCCCGCCATCAGGCATGCATTCGGGATCACAGGGTTCCGTCATCTATCCTAATGGTGGGAGGGCAGAAAAGCCTGATACTTTTTACCTTACCCTACAAAAGGTAAATGGACTTTACAGTTGGACAGACAAGGTTCAAACCCTTAGTCTACTGTTTATAATGTTATAGACCTTGGGCAAATTAAATTCTCTGAACTTTTTCATCTTAAAATGGGCTAAGTAGGGCCTCCCCGGTGGCGCAGTGGTTGAGCACTGGGCTGCAAAGCTGCCTGCAGCCTCTGCACCGCCGGTTCAATCCTGGCTGCCAGCGAAGGTCCCACATGGCGCGCAGACCTCTCCTGCCGCGCCAGCCGCTCCCCTCAGCAGTGTACTTCGTCAGTCTGCCTGTTCTGTTACCCGCTCTGGCTCTGGTGAATTCTCTCACCCTCCCGCGCTTCTGACCGTACCCAGTGCTTGTATAAATAAATAAATCCTTAAAAAAGGAGAAAATATGGGCTAAGTACTAGTTCATTAGTCATGTTAATGAAGTATCAGCATAGTACTGGTAGAAGGCATTGTAGGGTAAGGAAAAATGTCAGGCTTTTCTGCCCTCCCGCCATCAGGATAGATGATGGATCCTTGTATTCCTGAATGCATGCCTGATGGCGGGCACCTGGAATTAGGGTGTGGGCATAGGTAGATGGGATTCACCTGGGCTAAGACTGGGCTTTTAAGGACAGCGTCATGAGGATGCCAGTAGAAGCCGAGAGAGAAGCAAGAGCAGCAGAAGCCGAGAGAAGGCCGTGTACCTGATACACGTGCCTGCCGTGTACCTGGTAATCCCAATAAAAGACCTGCAAAAAACCACTGAGGACTCTGACTCCTGCTTCACCCGGTCTGCTGGATCATAGAAAACCTGCACTGTATCTGTTCCTACCCTTTACAGGCATTCAGTAAATGCTGCTGAGTAGGTGAATGAATGTCAGACCCAAATGGCAAGTGTGATGTGGCAAATGTCTTAGGTCTCTTTGTCTTAAAAATTCTCTTAATCTGTTTTAAGATTTAAA
The DNA here is from genome assembly GCF_964194135.1 of Talpa europaea. Taxonomy (NCBI): domain Eukaryota; kingdom Metazoa; phylum Chordata; class Mammalia; order Eulipotyphla; family Talpidae; genus Talpa; species Talpa europaea. Next base: position 32,976,473 of record NC_140079.1, read on the forward strand.
TTACCCTAAAGTAGAAACAAATTGGCATACATTGAATAATTTTAAATTTCTCATCTGACAACAACTGACACCTTAGATAGTTTTAAAACCTTCCTTTTTCACTCATATACACTTTCATTCTTGTGAGATTACTTTCTTTTACTTAGACACCTGATATGCCTTTTGTACTCTGATTTTGATAAGTCATCTTACTAAGTTTTTAATGATCTTGGAATAACATAATTTTGAGAGAAACTCACCATCATCTTCTTTTGGCATTGGTAAGCACTGAAATCATTTGGCCTGTATCTTTTGTGGGCACCATCCTCATTGTTAACAAGAAATTCACCAATAGGGACCGTTCCTGTGCACCACTCGAGAACGCCACTTCGCTGAGACAGAGGAACCACCTGAAATTACAGATTAATTACCTTTTGATTATAGAAAGGCATGATAGAGCATCTGACAATCATTCAAAGTCAATGTGAAACATTTTCTCTAGTTGTATGAACTACTCCTCTGTTCAAAGGAGACGAAATTCTGGTGAGGAAACCAACTGAAGATAAATTTAGATTTAGGATTTTCCAGTCTGCTTCTTAGACTTCTGAGAACCTGCTCCATAATTGCATGAATGGCCAGTCCTCTCTGAAGTTAATGATACTCAGCTTCATCTGTGATTAAGTCACACCTAGTCTGTACCTTTTAAGAGGAATTACTCTACGTTTTTACTTTCATTATCAATCCAATTTGAAGAATTTCACTTTGAAAAATACTGCATGTGCTGTCAATTTTAATATACCTTAAAAATTGAGAGTACAAGTATTCTTAATAGCTTCACCACGAGGAAATGCATTTCTAAACATAAAATGAGCCATTTCACCGGAAGGTTTAGAAAACAATGACATTATAAACATACATAATATAGAAAATGATACAAATAAGCACCTTTTTATCCACTAAACAAATTTATCAAATTTACAACTTTCTCTTATTTGCTGGGAAAGAGATGAAGCTCCTTTTGTGCCCCTTATTGACCTCAGACCCCTTCCCACTCTAAAGATGACTAACTTACTCATCAAGCTTCCCTCTAGTACCTCCTAGAACTTTAAAGTTAAGCACAACCTGCTCAAAATACAAATAACACAACTTTCACACCTTGGAGTAATCTCAAAATAACAGATCTACTGGCCAGTGCTGTAATTCTTTGCAAAAAAGCCAAGCAAACCTGAATTCTCATGTTCAGAGATGACCCTTTAATATTTAAATGTATAACATTAAAATAACTCAATTACTTAGTTGGTAATTTAATTCTACACAAAAATTAGATATTAAGAAGTCGTAAGGTAGGTGTGGAAGTTTAGTAATTTCTGCCTTCAAAATATTCTAGGCCAAGGCCTTCTCTCTCTTCTGTGCTTTATAGCAGTGAATTCTGGAGGCTCAACTGTTTATCTGCTTGGATATCTTAGCTGCTTTCTGATAAAATTAGGAGGGTTTCCTATAGCCCATAATTTCTGTAACCCATTGTGGCCCAATTCATCAGCTATCACCTTTCCTACCTACAAGACTGGCATTTAGACCATAAAAAACTTTCATTTACACTGTACCCCTTCTAAGATTTTCTCAACAATCACTAAATTATCTGCCAGATAAGAAACTGTTATAGCTCATCAACTTTGTCCTACAACTAAGCTAGATTAACAGACAGCAAAGGAACTAGACCAGTGAGTCTCATACTGTGATCAGTCCTTGAACCACAGCTGCACAGTTATCACTTGGTGTCTTGTTAGCATTCTCAAGTGTATTCTCAGTACTGTCCTAGTATTAGACATTTTAAGGGGCCTCCCTGGTGGCACAAGGGGTTAAGCACCGCGATGTGAAGCAATCCGCAGCCTCTGCAGCACGAGTTAGATCCCCGGCCGGCCAGGAAGCAGCCCACATGGCGCAGCAGACCTCTCCTGTCTCGCCCGCTGCTCCCCTCAGCAGTGTATTTTCAGTCTGCCTGACTGTTCTGCTCCCCGCTCTGTCTCTGGTGAATCCTCTCACCTCCCGCATCTCTGGCCTGTACCCCAGCTCTTGTATGCATAAATAAATAAATTATAGTTTATTTATTTATTAAATTATAGTTTCAATTTTTCCCAATTGTGGAATCCCAATCCAATAAATAATAAAATTATTTTTCTTTTGCTTCATTCCATAATTTAACTTAGTTTAAAAGTTTCAAGTTACCAAAAACAAAGAGACCAATACAACTATTGTTAGAAATTCATTCCTGTCTCATTTTTTGAAACCGCTCCTGTAACTTGACCCTGGGCTGACATTTCTGGGTGACATAGACTTTTTGCTGCATTTTAGGCCTATTATCTCTCAACACAAGCCACAAAACCTCATGAAAGCAATTCAGTTTTCCTTGTTTCCTTGAGTTAATTCTTAATTAAAATAGAATAAAATTACCACACTCAATATTATAACTCTAAAGGCAAGAGTGTTTCAAATTTCAGAAGTTAGTTTTCTTAACCAAAATATTATCCTAGATGACAAAACGTTGAAAAAATTTGGATTAGTTTCTATTATATTTCTGAGTTTAGAAACAATTTATATAGGTACCTTTCAAAACCCAATTATATATTAATTAATTTTAGCAATACCACTGGAAGTAAAACTTAAAAAACTGACACAGAACACTTAGTTTTTAAAATTTTTTGCCTCATGTTAAAACACAGAACACATTAGTTTACAAGGGAATTGTTGGAAAAACTCAGCACATCTCCTCACATTACTACCACAAGGGATTGAGCACAGTGAGGAAGTCTGCAGCCTCTGCGGCATGAGTTCGATCCCTCGCCGGCCAGGGAGCAACCCACATGGCACAGCAGACCTCACCTATCTCACCTGCTGTTCCCCTCAGCAGTGTATTTCAGTCAATCTGCCTGTTCTGTTCCCCACTCTGTCTCTGGTGAATCCTCTCACCCCCGCATCTCTGGCCTGTACCCCAGCTCTTGTATGCATAAATAAATAAATCTTTCAAAAAAAAAAGAAATTTTAAGAACAGGACTCAGTAATCTGTTTTAATAAGCTCTCCAAGTGATTATGTAAAACTTCTGTTTTCAATTATAAAAGTCTAAATAAGAATTTTGAAGAATAACTATTTTTCCCATTCCTCTAACAATTTTGTTTTTTTCTATTTAACAACTATTTCTATAATAAAAAAATATTTTGGAAACTTGGAATATATAAAAATGCAGATGTTACCCACAATCTCATACCTGAGATAGCACCATTTTTAGGCTTATTCAGGAACTTTTAAAGAGTCATAGTTATAGGTTCAATTCTTATAAATATACACTTAGATATCTGCTTTGGCTACTGATTCTGTTTTATCTGTTCTTATGCCATGACACACCATCTTCATTACTAAAGCTTTACTACTTGTTTTAGTATGATGGATTAAAGTGCATTCTTGCCTATTTTTTTCAAAGACATTTTAGTCATTCCCATCAAAACATTTTTCAAGACAAACTTTTAGATCATTTTTCAAATGAGAAAAAATTTGATTAGATTTCATAATTTGAAATGAGCTGACATTTTCAATGTCTCCCTACTTAAGACATGGTATTTCTCTTTCATCCTAGTTTCCATTTACTCTTATTTTGGTTATATTTTGGTAATTTTTTTCATGCACTCTTGCATGTTTCTTGTTACTATTACTCCTAAGCAATTTATTCATGTAAGTTACTTCTAATTAATGTAAAAGGGGTGTTGTTCAATTACAATTTTAAACTTGTCTTAATTGATGGTTAGGATACCGCTAGGCTAAGAAGAACTATCTTGTTAGAGAAAATAAACACTTGTTGGTATTACCTTATTACAGGTATAAGAGTAAGTTACAGGACTATCATAAGAGTCTTCTTTACTGTCTAAATATTGTTTCTCTACTATACAGTGAGTTATCCATACATTTTCTTCTTGACTATATCCTCAAAGAAACAGGAAAAATGAATAAATAAATAAGCCCTGTTACATCAGTAACAGAAAAATAAAGGGCAAATATGAGATACAGAATATATGAATACAGACACTGCAAAAAAAAAGACCTCTGGAAAACAAATTAGATGCTTTTAGCCTCTGACTCATCAAGCCAACTTTTGGAAATATATCCCACAGATTCACCACAGATATGAAATAGTCTGTGTTCAAAGTTACTCACTACAAAAAAAAAAAAAAAAAAAAAAAGTTACTCACTGCAGCACTATTTGCAAAAGCAAGACTACCAGCAATTTGAATGCCCAGTTTATATGAAGGACTTGAATAACTGCATATATACATATATAGCTCTTTAAAAAAAAATAAGATTTCCATAATGGTGAGATTAAAAATACACACACACACACATAATGTGTTGCCTTTTCTCTAAGAAATGGGAGGTGTTGGGGGTCTCCCTGGTGGTGCAAGGTGTTAAGACGCAAACTATGGAGCTATCCGCAGCCACTGCACAATGAGTTCGATCCCTGGCCAGGGAGCTACCTATATGGCGCAGCAGAACTCTCCTGACTCACCTATATCCTATTTGCATAAAATGGGAATCAAATGAAAATGGGACTTACAGTAGGAGTGAGAGGAGAATGAGGTTGGCAGGGATGAGAACCTTTTCATTTTATACCTTTTTTAATTGTTTGGATTTTTGAATCATGCAAATGTATTACCTAGCTAAGAAACTAACAAAGTTTAAATATAAAAAGTCTATTTTATAAGCTACAGTCTTTGTTAAATCAGTATTTTCTTCTTAAGAGCACTTTCATATCAAAAAATAGGAAAAATGGGCAAAAGTGGTAGAAAACTACTCGTTGATTATAAGAAACACCTAACTATAATTAATGTTAAAGAATCCTTTTTAAAAGAAACATAAAAAGCAATATTGTTGAAATCAGAAGTTGGCAATCCGTAAACTGATTTTGTATAGCCTGTGAGCAGAGAATGGGTATTCGGGTTTATAGGGTTGTGAAGAAAAAATAAAGATATGCAACAGCTATGTGGCCCACAAAGTCAAAAGTATTTACTCTCTGGTCCTTCACAGCCAACATTTGCTGACACTGTTCTAAATAATGGCGTCTTTACATGTCCTTGGTGAAGCAGCAGCAATATAGCCGAGTTACCTTATATGTGCAGATAGTCAATTTCCTCTTCCTGGTTTCGGTGTTTCTCTGCAGTAAGGTATTACACATCTGGAAAACCTGCTGCATGACGGCATCTTGTCTCAGATCATCACGGCCCTTCAGAATAACCAAACACAGTTCATTTTCATATTAGAAAATCACACACAGACTCATTTGAGGGTAGCAAAAGGGCACTCAGAAATCAATCTGAGCATCTGTGCTCCTCTTAACAGTCTCTTAAATATTTAAGACCTAATGCTGTTCTTTCATTCAGAATAGGCAATAACACTGGGTCCACAGACCAGTTTAGAGGAAAGAATGTCCCCTAGCTTCTTTAGTGATGAGACTAATTGGAACTCTACCTGAGGGAACACAGCAGGAAACTGGGCCAAATGGTGGTTCTCTCAACACCTCTTCAGCAAGACCTAGAGAGTAGTAAGGGAGGAACTTGGACCCTTTGGGGGATGTGTATAGGACTTGGCACAGTGCCACACTCAGGATCTTAAAACAAGAATCTTGACCTTGAACTGTTCAAGAAAATAAGCAAAATTACCAAAATTTTTTCTATTACAAACAAGTATATTATCAACTCCATCAAATGTATACATGTTACAAATGTTCTTTTACTTCAGTCAACTGTTAAAATAATGATGATCTTTCAGAGACACACACGAAAAATGGGGGAGGTACTCTGCATCTAGAAAATAAGTGTTTCAATCCTGAAAGTTTTCTCTACTTTTAACTATTGAGGATAAAAACAAAGATCCAAATAAAGCAGGAAGAAAATAGCAGTTATCATTCAGTTTTGACTTTTCCCCACGGGCCCTCTAAGAACCACGCAGCGAAAGGCTCACCTTGACAAGCTGCCGCCTCTCCTTGCCATCAGAGCCTAAACAGTCAATTATTTTTGGTAAATTTAAACCTCCTGCTAAACGAAATTCTCCTTTAAATGACTGTATAGTCACCAGGTTTCCATATTCTCCTGTGGGGTCCACCTAATAAAAAGTACAAGTATGATAATAGGTAGAAATGCTATTTGCATTTAAAGAAAAATGCATTATAAATGACAATTTTAATATTAAACACAGGAATGAAGAATAGTATGCTGTTTGTTAAGAACTGGAGCTTTATTATTTCTTTGACGTTAGAAAAGTTTAAAGATGACAAAAGAACACAATTTAACTCCCTAAATATCTCTTAATAAAACTAGTGCATACAGAATTAGAATAGTTATCACTATGAACCTTTGAAAAAGCAGGATTCAGATCTTACCATTTAACTTTCTATATGTTAAGGCATACAAGAAATAGCCGTCTCCTCAGAGACAGAGGTAAATTGTAGAAAAGAGTGGTGAGATGTTTTCTAGCATTTTCAGGAAATCTAGCATTTTCAGGAAATATTCAGCCAAATAACTTTCCTGGTATAGTTGGAAAGATACTACTTAACAGCTATGATGTAGCTACATTTCAAATCAAACAATTACAGATATTAAGCACTAAACCGCTAATATGAAGAAGAGATTTATAATGTTGTTAAAACAATCATATTCTAGACTGTGATCTTTATTATTACATATATCCTTGACCACATGGTACTTCTAGCAACAAACTATCATTACAACATAGCTGAAAGTAGCATTGTGTATATTACAGCAAACAAGTATAATACATCACAGCCAACACATTCTAATGAATATAGAATTTTTAAAAAATACAAAATAATTTAAAACTTTCTTGCCAAGTTAAAAATTACTCTTGGGAGAAGTACACTAACTCTTTCTTCTGGTTAATGAAAATAACCAGACTATATATAACTAGACTTCCTTTCCAAGAAAGAGGGGAGTTGTAAAATTGAAAACAAAGGAAGAGAAAGCAGGAGAGGCCTTTAATGATGTAAAAACTTGGGCAAAGGGAATCTAATAAAGAAAAACTATAGCTTAGTACAAATGAAATTGCAAAAAAAGGTGATTTCAAATGGTTGAACTTAATAAAAAAGAATTTAGTTTAATCAAAACAGTTAATGGTGACTTACCTTAATATCCATAGTAGGGACAATAACATCTTCTAAATTCCTAAGTTTAGTAATTGGCTGGTCTGCTGGAATAGTAATACCTTCTGTATTTAAAATAAAGAGGTTTTAGTGACAACTGCAAATTTAGAAACACCGAAAGTAAAGCAAGGGAATTTAGCAGATGCCATAGGCCCAACAGGGGCTAACCTGTGGGTCTGGTCCTGCCTGCATGAACTGCCTGAATGTCTCCCAGGGCCTGGGAGATACTGTACTCAGGGTCAGAGCACACCAACAGTTAGCAGGGCTTATATATGAATCTGCAGTTACCTGCCACTGTCATTAAACCATATTCCATTCAAGGTGCCAAGCAGAACATCTTTGAATAATTACATACAGTTTGTGTAGCACACAGGTCATGTGCTCTTGTCATATTATTATTAAATGTGACTAAAGGATATGACAATATTCTTTGCTTACTTACAGGAAAAAAATGCTATGAGAAGTTCTACTTTTAACCTAAATAAGAATTTAAGATATGATTCTGACCAGAAATAGGAACACAATTATTAAAGTATAAGGACAGAGATTCTTCTAGTGAAGTCACATAGCCAAATACTGCATCAGCCTGTATGTGAATAGACACAGCAGGAAGAGTGATAGATTACATGCAAGGCATTCTAACACTTATGGAGGAAATTGTAAGGCCTTTACATTTTTAAGTGCTAGGGCACAGTGATTTACCAATATCATTTAAAAAAACCTTGACCCTAAAACTCTCAATTATTCAATTATTTTAGTGTTTGCAACCAGATGATTACCCAGAAAAATCAAATAATTGATTTAGTGCAGTTAGCTACTTTCACCAAAAGATATTAAGTAACGAAATGGATGATATGTAATTATAATTATTGGGACCTTCATATCTGTAATTACACTACTGTCTGTAATTTTAAACGGATCTACATATTAGGTTTTATAATTAATGCATTGCTATAGAGAATAACATAGCAAGAAAGCAACAATCATTCTTTCAGATACATACTTCTCTGCATCTTCCACTGAGTGGCATCTAGGTTTGCTAATATAATATAAGCATCACAAAGAGCCTCTACACTTTTGACCATTTGAGGTCTCCTACTTCTGATAGTTTGTATTATTTTGTTTGCAGCCTCTGTTCGATCCTATTAATAAAGGACAAAAACATTATATCAGGAAATATTCAACATTTTAACTTTTCAGATTTATAATAATGAGGAAAAACAGGATTTATGCACATATCCAGACAATGGAAAGACTAAGTCCCTCAGACAGAAAACAAAACAGTCACTCAATGAATGAAGTAATTAAAATATGCAATAGTAAATTACTTGGGTAGCTTTCCAAATCCATTTTTTCTTTGCTATTACTGGGAAGAAGAGAGTAAAACACAATTAGTATCTCCCATACTTTGAGAAATATGCAGAAATTCTGAACCAATTTTAGGCAGCATCCTAATAACAAAAGGATTTATGAACTGAATAGTGTCAGCAAAACACATTCTTAGAATCCCTGAGACTTAAAGGAATTTTGGGTGGAAAGAATGAATCTCTAAAGTCAAAAAGGTAGAAATATTAAATTCAAATACCTCATCCAGCTGAGAGCTTTGTTTAGGTGCATTTTTAGTTATTCTAATCCTTCTTGCTGCCTCTGGTTTAGTCAGAAATTCATCTTTGTTTGCATTTGCTAAGGCCAGTATAATAAACAAAGTATGATGGGGGTGATCCATTGAAATTCTAGAGATGAGCTGTCAGAAAATAAGGAATTATTACTTTTAAGCAAACAAATAGAAAATGCATAATCTTTTAAATTTTGCTTAATGTCCAGGTATGTGCTGCTATTTTAGATACTGCAGTGGATGGAGTGTATGTATATGCATGAGTCACAGGGGTACATAGGGAGTACGACAGAGAAAATGAGTAACTTATGTGGGGTAGGAAGAAACAAAAGGAAATCTTTATTCTTGCCCTTATATAATACCATGCATATGACTAAAATGTTTTTGTATTTCCATTTCCTAGAGTGGAACAGTAATATAAAGATTCTATAGTATATAATGATACAAAAACAAGCAATTTTTGCCCTCTGATTTGCTAATCTGCAAATTAAAAAAAACAATCTTCTGACCACTGGGTCATTGTTTGCTGATCTGCCCTTTTGGTTCTTCTTATTTTGTTCTGATTGTCAGGTTTACTTACATTATTGAGGACTTCATGAAATCCTAGGCCTCCCATCATCTTGGTCCCCATTCTAGCAGCCAGTTGGTACATCAGAGGCAAAAATTTGTATGATGGAATCTTCATTCCATCTCTCTACCGTTAAAAAAAAAAGTTAAGAAACAATTCAATTTCAAAGTTTCATATCTAAACAAATAAATTATTCTAAGATAATGCTCATCTACTAGAACACTATCTAGAGCTTATTACTAAAACTTCACCAAGTGCATTTTTTTGTCCTTATCACTTATTTTATTTGCCAATCTTTCTAAGGGTATTCTAGATCAATTCATCTCTAAGTCATATATTTGATACTAAGTTAAAGTGGAGTCAGAACTAGGATACTTGACATTGATTATATTCCAGTGAACTCAAAGAGGACAAATGTGGATCTGAAAGTCTACTGTGATCTTGCCTCCTGAGAAGTCAAGAGGGTAATAAAATGAAAGAACTATTTTACCCTTTATGCTAAAGTAAAGGACTTAAAGGACATGAGTAGCAGAGATTGGTTGTTTCTATTATAAATCTTATTCTTTTCACCCAGGACAACCACGTACTTTTAAACTTCAAACTGACTGCCAATATATATCTTGTTAACATAACCTTAGAATTAGGTATCATCAGTAAAACTTAAGATTTTTAAATAAAATCTTATGAAATATTGCCACCTTTGTTATCAATTTACCAAAGTAATTCACCGTAAACATCTCAGAAAAAGCAAAAAGCAGGAGAAACCCTTGCTTGTGACCACATTTTTACTTGCTTTCCAAATCCCCCAATCTAACATTCTGGGTAATTTCCTGTGGTAATTGCAAACACAGAGGAAAAGACCCACAGAAATTCTGTCACATCCACATAAACCTGCATCACCAGTGCTAATCATGTACTAGTGAGAAGAGCAACGAACCAAGTGGGGAAAATATGCCACGACAATGGGCGGCTAGAGTATCAGACCACAAAGGAAGACTTGCCTTCATCATGCCATTGACTTCAGAAACACCAGAATTTTCAAGCCAGAGAGAACAAAGACGAAATATCCACATATCATGTTCTTCTCCACTTAACAAGCAATTGATGTAATTTTCAACTGCTTTACATAAGAAACGTTTACGATCCTCTTTCAATGCTCGGAGGGCACATTCATCCAGCTCCAGCTCTCGCTGCACCTTTACTGTGTATCTTGTGTGGGATAATTAAAGAAAAACACAAAGCCATTACATTTTATACAACTCCAAAATCATACAAAACATACAACAAACACAATGAAAAATCAGGTTTCCATTCCAGGAGAAAAAGCAAAATTCTAGGATTATAAAAGGAAGACATTTACTTTTGTCTGAAAATAAAAAATTGAAAAGCTATCCTAGGCAGCCAAGGTATTTAGTTAACTTTCTTCTCTAGTTATACAGGCAGGCTTAAATGAAGGCTTTCATTATATCAAAATAGGTAACTCTTCTGTATTTAATTTCAACACCTATCTTGTTTTCAACAGTGACACAAACCAACCAACCAAAAATGCACAACAAAAAACTAAAATCTATCTACTCTGCAATAAACTCAGAACCAGAGCATGAATTCTTCAGGAAAAAAGTATGTCAAAGTCTTACATATTAATCTAAGTTTGGGCTAACCACTTTAGAGCCAAGACATCTAAATATACGTAAGCCAAGCTTTAATGCTTTAAGCTATCAGATAAAAATAAGACCAAGTCACATTTTCTTACATTAACACATTCACTCAGTAAACTGGTGCACATCAAAAATGTAACCTAGTTACCTGTTGGTCTGAATTTTATGTTCCCTAAGAAGGCCCACTTCCTCTTTGGCCCTTTTTAGGAGAGCTTGCTTATTTTCAAATTCTGATGATTTCATGTAGTTTTCGATTCTCTGGTACTGAGTGTCTGAGAACCGTGCTAATGACAGAAATGCCTTCATTTTTCCATTTCTGAGCTCATCATTGTTTTCTCCATCATAATTTCCAGCAACTTCCACTGCCTTCAAGAAAGCATAAGTCATTTATATTTACAGACACTGAATGCATCTAAAGGATCACTCAGATTGAAGTCACAGTTACACTAAAGTTTAACATATATAAACTAAGTTATATGAAGTACAGTATTTTCTTCACATTTCAAACAACTTTGGCAGTACAGAAATAAACAAAACAGTTAATATTTGTAAGGAACTATGCAAAAACAAAGGATTATATAGAACTTAAAAGTCTTGGTCCTATTTTTGAGGGTGGTGGGGCTACAAATTAATGAAAGCTGACTCATATCTTCCTTAGCTAGCTATTTTTGTAAATAAATGAAAGAAGATAAGGGTCAGAAACAACCTGCTAAAAGAGTAGTTGCTACTGGGGAGACAGAAGACATATCTGGGTTTACTTTCAAAATATGCTTCTTTTGTTGTATTTTTCTACCTTATTTTGACCTAAAGATTATATAGAGCCAAAACAAATATGGAAAGGTGAAATTATACTTTTATTTGCCCCTGATGAAACAGTGTATTCATGCCAAACAACTATCTTAAGGGCTGTTCAAAAGTCTTACCTTTTCTAGATAGGTCTGCATGATAACTGTAGGATTTTCTAAGCAAGTTTCTGCCAACCAGTTACCACAAACTCTCAGACACTCTGTGTATATAAGCCTTAGGTTGGGATCATTCTGCACAGAAAAAGAAAAATCTTAAAATGTAATTACTTATCATAACTGTACAAAAAAAAATTCTATGTAGGGGGAAAGGAAGGTCAAAAATGTTTTTTTTTCTCATCTGTTTTCAACCAAGCACCTATTTTAATAAATCCAAGTATGTAAGTTTACAAACTAATCATCCTCTATTGTTTGTTATTATTACCATTATTGGAGCAACTCACATTTATTGAGTAGTTTATATTCCAGGTACTTTCTAATAGCTTTATGTATATTAACTCATTTAATACAATGAGTACTGTGAAATGAGTACTATTATTATCCTTAATTTGTAGAGTAGGAGACTAACACAAAGAGGGAGGTATATCTAGCCAGTCTTACTACAGCACCCATATTGTTACACAGTATTTCTTTTCTTTTTTTTAAAGATTTTTTTATTTATGCATGCAAGAATTGGAGTAAAGACCAGAGGTACAGGGGGTGAGAGGATTCACCAGAGACAGAGTGGGGAACATAACAAGCAGATTGACAGAAATACACTGCTGAGGGGAGCAGTGAGTGAGACAGGAGAGATCTGCTGCGCCATGTGGGTCAGTTCCTGGCCAGGGATGGAACTCATGCTGCAGTGGCTGCGGAAACTTCACAGTGCTGAGACTTAACCCCTTGCGCCACCAGGGAAGGCCCTGTTATACAATATTTCAACATCTTATAGCAGCTCCCAGGGCTCTGGTATATTGATGAAACCTCTACTAAGGGAGACTGTAACTACAAGTGCCTGATACAACAGGACGGTAAACTGTTTACTACACTAGGTAAACTATACTAGGCAAGTGTAGGTCAGAGGAACACCACTGTGGCCAAACTTGAAACACTTCATGATTCCTGAAAATGCTCTACTCTGTCCACTGTGTGCCTGAGATAGAGCTGTAGAAGCAACCAAGTTTGCAGCAACTAACATACACACCATATGTCCAGAGTATTTGGACTGACAACTTGCTGACTTGCTTTCTCTGCCATCTGTTCTCGGGCATTTCTGCTTCCATTTTCTAATTTTCAGATTCAAATTTCAGTGTGAAAAATTTCATGTTTGTTTTCCACATACCCCTCTTGACTTGTATAGGAAGTTTTTTTAAAAAGGTTTAACACTGCGATAAATTAATCTGACACATGGTGGGCTGACAGAACTGTAAATAGGAGAAATGAATACTTTCCAAATTTCTTTTTCAAATATTACTTTTCAAGACTCCTTTTTTTAAACTTCTTATTCAGGGTCAGTAATTGTATAGCTTAAATAAAACCGTGAATTTATTAAAAACGCTTTAAAGCACCATAATTTTTATAACAGGTAAATACAAATTTAGCCCATTTAAAAAAAGCATACCTCTGTACAGCAAGCATCCAACTTCTTGATCATTTGTTTGAGAATATTCAGGGCAAGACTCTGCTCCTTTTTTGCCCAGAATACTTGTGCTTCCTCTAGTTGCCACTCAGAGACTCCATGACTGGCTGAATTATACTGTTTAATTTGAAATATCGCCCTTTCAGGTAGCTGAAATGACACATGGGAATACTTTTACTGTAACAACTTAACTACCATTAAGAATAATCATGAAATGCTAAGCAAAATAAGCCAGAAAGAAAAAGAAAAATACTGGATGGTCTCACTCATAGTAGGAATCTAGAAAACTTAAATAAGGGACCAGGAAGAAGAATAACTATAAGAAAGAAAATATCAAAATCAACATACAACTATGAACCAGAGACACTCTATGGAGGGTGGGGGGCGGGGAAAGGAGGGCTTGGGGTCAAAATAAGGGGGTTGTAATTGTATGGGGAATATAAAAATAAAATTTAAATTTAAAAAAATATTGCCTAAAAAAAAAAAGAAGAAGAATCATGAAAGCAGAAACTACTATTTGTTGAGGACATGACTGTTTGTCAGGGACTGTCTTAAGCATATCTCTACCTGCCTTCTCCAGGCCCTATTACTGTCTGTCTTTATATATACATATATATGTATGTACACACAGTATATAAAATCATTCAGTTGTTCTCAATACAGCAAGTTAAGTAACTTCTCATTTGTAACCAGGAAACTGAGACTTAGAGAAGGTGCAAGGCTTAAAGCCCTGTGCCAGGCTTAAACTCAGGTCTAATTCCAAAATGGAAGATTTTAAACAATTATGCTTTAAAGTATTTTAATAGCCAGCCACCACTGTCCCTCAATGACATTTCATTTTCACTCATGCTTTGTATTTCCTGAGTGGTAAAAGGAAAGCTCAAGAGGTGAGATAATATGCTTTTAAGTCTTATTACCTGTATGTTCTTGAAAGTCCGGGCTAGTACAGAGAGCTCTACAAGGTGCTTGGTGAGAATGTCTTTAAGACATTCTCTTTGGGAGTGCGCCATTTCTTTTTCCATCAACATCTCCAAAATGACTGTGCGTAGAGCCATGATAGGCTCCTGAAAACTGAAATCACTGTCTTTAAGAAGCTGGGAGTGTTTCCGCCACTTCATGTACACCTCAGAAGGCTGTCTACCTGTGACTGATCTGAAAGTCAAATCATAGAATTCGTGTGAGCAAGAGAAATGCAAACAAAATTGCTGTTATGCAGATACTGAAATGTAATATATAATAAAAAGGCGTTTTTGCAGTAACAAACTGGAACTTCTAAATCACCTGAAATATGGACCAAAGTTTCGAAAAGTAAAAAATTATCAGAACTTTGAGACTCAGCAAAGAGGTCACAGATGATGAACATTTTAAAAGATTTTCTTAAAGACACCCTTCGACTTCACAAAAAGCTATCCTTTTAAATAAGTATTCTGCTGAAGTGAGAACACATTCATCAGTCTATGGCACAGAATGCCTACACCTCTAATCCCACTTCACTGATAAAAAGAGACATGTCAGCATAGGAACGGAGTAAAACCATTATGTACTGTGCCTGCCAGGCCCAGGGCATGCTGCTATGCCTAACTCTAGCTGTTAAAGAAATCATAATCAGTACAGGACATGCTGGCATCTAGAGGAGGTTTTACTTAGCAACATCACTAAAAGAAGATGCATATTGTACAATTACTTAGGTGAACAGTATGTTTCCTGCGTCTTCAAAATGAGCAATGCTATCCAATCCTCCAGGAATACTATATTGAGAGAAATCAAGATGAAGCATGAAGACTAAGAAAGTGACAAGGTGGTAACTATGAAATGAAACTCTTTTAGCTGTTTGACAACCAGAGAAATAATAACACATATTCCAAGAACAGGAAGGTCTCAAACTTTTTAATGTCAGAAACCGCTTTTTACTTTATACACTTTTCATACAAATTATTAAAGATCCTGTAGAACAGGGACCTTTCTTCAGTAAAGACTGCTTGAAACCGGCAGAAGGCCCCCGGAGGAGCCAGAGGTGAGCTGGGAAGTTCGCCAATGCCAGACCCCTTCTGGCCAGCAGTCTGAGCCCAGAGGGGAGCAGGCACCCACCGCTGGGGCAGACGGGGCGTGCAGGGGAGTGTGTCCCCATATCGCCATTTTAGAACAGGGACCTTTCTTCAGCAAAGACTGCTTGAAACCGGCAAAAGGTCCCCGGAGGAGCCAGAGGTGAGCTGGGAAGTTCATCCACACCAGATTCCTTCTAGAAGGCCAGCAGTCCAAGCCCAGAGGGGAGCGGACACCGACCACCTGGGCAGACCGGGTGCACAGGAGAGTGCGTCTCCCCATCACCACTTTAGAACAGGGACCTTTCTTCAATAAAGACTGCTTGAAACTGGCAGAAGGCTCCCTGTGGAACCAGAGGGAAAAGGTTCCCTGTGCAGTCAGAGGTGAGCTGAAGGCCCCCACAAGCCTCGTCCTACCTGGCAGGAAGTTGGAAACCAGGGAGGGATCCAGTGATTTGGAACCCAGAGTGCAATCCAGCTGCCTCACCTCCAGGGAAGTTTGTGGGACCTCAAGACACACCTTTGTAATTAAACACAGAGGAGGAAATATTCTGTGCCAGCAACAATTAACATACTTAAAGTACCACTGCCTCACTAGGCTTCTGGCTAACAGTATTTCACTTGTTTAGACCGCCAGTTCCTGAACCCCACAAAGAGCACACCAAAAAGATGCCGGCCAGTACCAGCAACACAGTGTGCCAAGGCATATAGCAAATTAGAAAACAGGCAGTAGGGAGTAGAAAAACTACATGCAACCCAGCAACTCCTCAGGAAAAAGGCACACCACAAAAAGAAAACCACCCCCCAGATTGCAACGACAGTAACTTGGAAGAACTTCTGAGCCTTCCAGAAGGAGAATTTAAAATTGCTGTGATTATGACTGACACAAGTCATAAAGGAAAACAATGATAAGGGAAAAATAATCAACGATCAGAAGAATGAAATTGAGTCCCTAAAGAGGGAAGTAAAAGAAATGCAGGAGATCAAAGAATTAATGGAGGAGCTAAAGAACTCTGGGAAAAGCAATGAAAGCAGAATAGATGAAATGGAAGAACGAATAAGTACTCTTGAAGACACAGAAATAAAAAGAACCAAAACAGAAAAGGAAAAAGAAGTATGAAGGAAAAAGACCGAAGAAAGACTTTGGGAACTACCTGACTTCATGAGGAAGGAAATATAAGAGTTATAGGAATCCCAGAAGGAGAGGAGAGAGATGTAGGAAGAGAGAAAATATTCAAGGAAATAATTGAAGAGAACTTCCCAAACATGAAGGAGCTGAAAATTGATATACAAGAAGCAAGAAGAGCACCAAACTTCTATGACAAAAGGAAAAATACGGCAAGACACATAATAGTAAAGCTCCCAAGAATCCAAGACAAGGAAAAAATAATGAAGCTGACAAGAGGGAAGAAACAGATAACGTTCAAAGGAAAACCAATCAGACCGACATCAGACTTCTCCAAAGAAACACTATGGGCAAGGAGAGAGTGGAGGGATATAATCCACAGACTCCAAGAAAACAAATGCCAAACAAGAATATTCTATCCCGCAAAGCTCTCCTTCCTCTATGAAGAAAGAATAAGGACCTTCCCAGACAAACAGAAACTCTGGAATTTCATTACGACTAAACCCCCACTCCAAAAAATACTACAAGGAGTCCTAAAGCCAGAACCTCAGAGAGACGAATAACAACGAAAAAAGGCCAAAAAAAAGTTATTAATAGAATAAATAAATAAAATCAAAGGAAAGACAAACACAATGGCAAATACAGATGCTAACATATCAATATTAACTCTAAATGTAAATGGACTAAACTCTTCAATAAAAAGACACAGAGTAGCAGGCTGGATTAAGAAACAAAACCCAACCTTTTGCTGTCTCCTGGAAATACATTTAGCTACAAAAGATAAAAATAGGCTCAAAGTTAAAGGATGGAAAACAATCCTACAAGCAAATGGACCAAAAAAGAAAGCAGGAACAGCTATACTTATATCAGATAAAACAGATTTCAAACTCAAAAAGGTAAAAAGAGACCCCAACGGTCACTACATTATGATCAAGGGGACAATACTTCAAGAAGAAATAACGCTCATTAACATATAGTCACCAAATGAAGGAGCACTAAAATATATCAGACAACCATTGTCATCTTTGAAAACAGACATCAGAGAAAACATATATGTAGTGGGAGACGTCAACACACCACTATCAACAATGATTGATCAATAAGACAAAAAATAAGTAAAGACACTAAAGCTCTAAATAAGGATCAAGAGCACTTGGGCTTAACAGACATCTATAGAACACTAAACCCAAAAAAATCTGAGTACACATTTTTCTCAAGCTCACACAGATCATTCTCCAGGATTGATCACATACTGGGACACAAGACAAACATCAACAGATACACCAAGATTGAAATCATACCAACCATCTTTCTGACCATGAAGGCATAAAACTAGAAATAAACGATAAAAAGGCAAGGAACTCTCCTATCTCATAGAGATTGAAAACCACACAACTGGAAGACCACTGGACTAACGGGCTCAAAGAAGAAATTAAAAAATTCTTTGAATTGAATGACGAGGACACCAATTTCCTGAATGTATGGGATGCAGCAAAAGTAGTAGTAAGAGGAAAATGTATAGCAATAGAGGCTCACATCAAGAAACAAGAAAGAACTCAAAGAAAAACCTAATCTCAAAACTCAAAGATCTCGAAAAAGAACAACAAAAAAAAACCCCAAAACCAGTAGAAGAAAAGAAATAATAAAAACCAAAGCAGAAATAAATGAAATCGAAACTAAAAAAACAATCCAAAAGATCAATGAAACCAAGAGCTGGTTCTTCGAAAAAATAAATAAAATAGACAAACCCCTAGCCAGGCTCACAAAGGAAAAAAGGGAGAAAGCACAAATAAATAGGATCATAAATGAAAGAGGAGAAATCACAACAGACACAGCAGAAATCAAAAGAATAATCAGTAACTACTATGAACAGTTATATGGAAACAAGTTCAACAGTCTAGAGGAGATAGACAAATTCCAACAACTCTACAATCACACAAAGCTACAGAAAGAAGAAATAGAACACCTAAACAGACCAATTACAAGCAGCAAAATTGAAATGGTAATCAAAAACCTCCCCAAAAACAAAAGCCCAGGACCTGATGGATTTACAAATGAATTCTACCAAACATTCAGAGACAAATTAGTGCCTATCCTTCACAAACTCTTCCAAAAAATTGAGAAGGAAGGGATAATACCAAACACGTTCTATGAAGACAACATTACACTAATACCAAAACCGAACAAAGACAACACAAAAAAAGAAAACTACAGGCCAATCTCCCTAATGAACACTGATGCAAAAATCCTCCGTAAAATTTTAGCTATCAGAATCCAACAATGTATCCATAAGATAATTCACCACGACCAAGTAGGATTCATTCCAGGGACACAAGGATGGTTCAACATCCGAAAATCAATCAACGTTATCCAACACATCAACAAAAAGAAATATAAAAACCATATGATAATATCAATAGATGCCGAGAAAGCGTTCGACAAAGTGCAACACCCATTCATGAGAAAAGCCTTTGAAATTCTCGGGATACAAGGAACATACCTCAACATCATAAAGGCTATATATGACAAGCCAACAGCCAGTATCATTCTCTTTTTTTTTTTTTTAATAGAGGCATGCTTTATTTATTTGTTTGCTGGTTTGTTTGTTTGTTTTTTGTTTATACATGCACTGGGTACAGTCAGAAGCGCGGGAGGGTGAGAGAATTCACCAGAGCCAGAGCGGGGAGCAGAGCAGGCAGAAGGACCGAAGTACACTGCTGAGGGGAGCAGCGGGCGAGAGGAGAGGTCTGCACGCCATGTGGGACCCTCCTCCGGTGGCCGGGGAGCAGCCGGGGATCGAACCGGCACCGCAGAGGCCGCGGGCAGCTTCGCAACCCAGCGCTTAACCACTGCGCCACCCAGGAGGCCCAGCCAGTATCATTCTCAATGGCAAAAAGCTGAAAGCATTCCCATTAAGATCTGGAACAAGACAAGGATGTCCACTCTCACCACTGCTTTTCAATATAATACTGGAAGTCCTAGCCAGAGCAATAAGACAAGAGAAAGACATACAAGGAATCCAAATAGGAAAAGAAGAAGTCAAACTATCACTATTTGCAGATGATATTATAATATACACAGAGAACCCCAAAAACTTCACACAGAAAAACTAATTCAACTCATCAATTAGTTCAGTAAAGTGGCAGGATACAAAATCAACATGCAAAAGTCAGCAGCCTTCCCATACCCAAACAATAAATCTGAAGAAGAAGAAATTAAAAAAAAATCCCTTTTATAATCAAAACAAAAAAAATCAAATACTTGGGAATATATCTAACAAAAGAGGTAAAGGACCTATACAAAGAAAACTATGAAACACTGTTAAAAGAAACAGAAGAAGACACAAAGAAATGGAAAGACATCCCCTGCTCATGGATTGGAAGAATAAACATTATTAAAATGGCCATCCTACCAAAAGCAATATAAAGATTCAATGCTATTCCAATAAAAATTTCAATGTCATTCTTCAAAGAAATAGAACAATTATTGATGAAATTCATATGGAATCACCAAAAACCCCAAATAGCCAAAGCTCTCCTAAAAAAAAAAAGTGAATGGAGGCATCAAACTCCCAGACTTCAAACTATACTACAAAGCCATAATCATCAAAACTGCATGGTATTGAACAAGAACAGACACACAGACCAATGGAATCAAATATAGAATTAATCCAGAAATAAACCCACAGATTTATGGTCAACTAATCTTCGACAAAGGAGCAAAGAATATGCATTGGAGCAAAGAAAGTCTGTTCAATAAATGGTGCTGGTAAAACTGGGTCACTACATGCAAAAGAATGAAACTTGACTACTACCTCACACCATGCACAAAAACCAACTCAAAATGGATTAAAGAACTAGACATAAGACCTGAAACCATAAAATACATAGAAGGAACTATAGGCGAAACACTACATGATAAGCACATCAAAGACATCTTTACAGACACATCACCCAAAGCAGTGATAGTGAAGGCCAAGATAAACAGCTGGGACTACATCAAATTAAAGAGCTTCTGCACAGCAAAAGAGACAATAACAAAAACAAAGAGAAACCCCACCGACTGGGAGAACATTTTTGCATACAGAACTAATGATAAAGGACTGATCACAAAAATCTACAAAGAGCTGATGAGACTCAACAACAACAAAGAATAATCCAGTCAAAAAATGGGCAGAAGAGCTAAAAAGAAACTTCTCTGAAGAGGAAATGCAAATGGCCAACAGGCATATGAAAAAATGTTCAACATCACTGTAATCAGGGAAATGCAAATCAAAACTACAATGAGATACGGTCTTACACCAGTGAGAATGGCACATATTAAAAAAACTAGCAACAACAAATGTTGGCGAGGGTGTGGAGAAAAAGGAACTCTTCTGTACTGTTGGTGAGAGTGCAAACTGGTCCAACCACTATGGAGAGCTGTGTGGAGATTTCTGGACCTACTAAACATAGAGCTTCCATATGATCCAGCAATTCCACTCCTAGGTATTTACCCAAATGACACAGAAACAGTAATTCCAAAGGGCACCTGCATGCCTATGTTTATAGCAGCACTATTTACAATAGCTAAGCTTTGGAAACAACCCAAATGCCCAAAAATAGATGACTGGATGAAGTAGATGTGGTACATATACACCATGGAATATTACTCAGCATTCAAAAAAGATAAACACATGCAATTTGCAGCAACATGGTTGGAGCTGGAAGAAATCATGCTCAGCGAAATAAACCAGAAAGAAAAAGAAAAATACCGGATGGTCTCACTCATAGCAGGAATCTAGAAAACCTAAATAAGAGACCAGGAAAAAAAATAACTATAAGAAAGAAAATATCAAAATCAACATACAACTATGAACCAGAGACACTCTATGGGAGGTGGGATTTGGGGAAAGGAGGGTTTGGGGTCAAAATAAGGGGGTTGTAATTGTATGGGGAATATAAAAAATAAAATTTAAATTATAAAAATTATTAAAGATCCCAAAGAGCTTTTGTATTAGAAGCTAAAACTGAGAAAAATCTAATATGTATTAATTTATTTTAAAATAACAGTAACAAAGATTTTATATAGTATAAATAACATTTTTAATGAAAAGCACACAAAACAAAGTGAATGAAAGGACAAAGTTTTTGCATTTCTGCAAATCTCTTTGATGTCTGATTTGATAGTGATAATTGTATTCTCATCCTTGCTTGTGCTTTAGGTTTATTGTGATACAATGTTTTCACTGATTTAAGTGAAGACTAACTTCATACAGATGTGAAGTTAGAAAAGGGAGAAACGTGAATATTTGCCTATCTTTCTGTGTTACCTCATCAAAACTTTACTCATGAGAGTACGAAACCACAAAAAAATCAAACAATACCTTCTTATAGTTATAACGACAGTTTTGTTTCATGGATGCTTGGAAAGTATCTTGGGGACCCCCAGGAATCTCCATACCACATTTTGAGAACTACTCTTCTCAAGCTTAAGCATATAAGTTCAAAGCATAAGTTGCTAGGGTGTAAGTATTTATTCACTAGTATATCAAACTTTTCCTCTGCCTCTCTTCCTTATAATGCCCATCAGAGAAAGAGCTATAATTACATATCAGGGTTCCTTGAGAAATTCTTTCCTGTTTTTTAGTTGAAAGCATCTTTCATTCAGAAGAAAAGTTCCTGGATTTTTGGCAGTGAGAACTACCAATGTATTTATTAGTGAAAGCAGAAAACAGTTTGTTCCTTTATTCTCTATTAAGAAGAGTGACAAATGGCTCTGTCTTTTGCTATGCAATTTTGGAAAAAGTCATTATTTTCTGACTCTAAAATTTCCTTCTCTGCTTTCCTTTCTACTTACAATAAAGTTATGGTAATCGTGGTCATTAATAAGCACTTTCCTTCTTCTTAGCAATGGTGACTCAGAATGACAGCGCTAAAAGAGGCCCTAAAGACCACCAAATATAAATCCCCCCTTTTCGAAGTAAGGAAATGAGGCCCAATGAGATCAATGACTTCTGAAAGTCACAAAGTACAAACTTAGATCCAAAGCATTCTGAGTAACTACTTCATCTCATATCCCATCATTTCTGGAGAAGCTATTTCTAGATTTCTTTTTACCATTTTAAGAGGCAACCTCCAAAAATTCATCAACATTCACCGAATATAAAAATCAATGAATGTTTACTGAAAATCAGGAAAAACACTGGGGTACAACAATAAATGAGAGAATAGGCCCTACTCTTTAGAGCTCCTAGTATCAGATGGCAGTGGACAGTAAATGGCACTAATGCAATGCAGTGCTCCAGTGAGCAGGAACCATGAACATATAGTTTTGTCTGGAGAAAAACTGTAAACTAAATTTGAAAACTTGAATTTTTACTAGGAAAATCTTTGAAAATATTTACAGGACACAGTTCACTAAGGCTAATCAACTTGTACCTTGATAAAAGGAATGAAATATACATCAGATCTTTTTTTAATTTTTTTAAAGTCATCATTGGTAACAGGAAAGCTGCACATTGGGATTTAAAGTCCTATGAATCACATACCTTGAGAAAAGGTCCCCGATGTTTTCAAGCTCGCCAATGGCCTGCAATCTACTAAGTGTGGGGTAGAGGGAATACACAGACTCAAGACTACCCTTACACAACTCTTCTACTTCCTTTACCCTGGGGGCAGAAAAGACAAGACACTCTGATAAGTAAGAGGTTTTCAGGAAAACCTCTAAATAGTTTCACAACGCAGATAATTTATAAGTACAAGCATAATGCAATGGAGACAAAGTCAGTTCTACAGACAGAAATATAAATCCCAGTTTTGCTTCTTAAGGCTGTATCGCTTTGGGCACATCACTGGCCTTCTGAGAACCTAAGGTTTTAACTTCCAGAATTATTCTGAGTAGAGTATACAAGTGGAAAGAGCTGAATAAAGCAGCTAGCCCATAATAAGCACTTAAATAGCAATAATGCTATTTCTGTAATAAAATGCAAGATTTATTAGGTCACTACTATTAAGCAAAAATAATATAGCATATTTGGTTATCAAGTTACAGTGAAGTACTTTCTTTGGTATTCTCCTACTTGTACCTCCAAACATACCTCTAAGAATTTAAGCATCAGTCACCACTTAGTAAAAAGAACCCTCATGCTAAGAGAAGTAAATGCCATATAACCACTTAGGGAGGCAAAATTTAAACTTTCAGTATACTAGTCCAGGAGGAAAATCAAAAGAGTGGAATCAACAAGACATTTTTGAGGGTTCAGAGTAAAGATTTGATCTGGAGATCCCAGAAAGAATTTTTTAAAGGAAAGAATATATGCGAACACATAAACACCAAAAAAAGTATTAAATAAAAACTTATGTAAATATCTAACATATACACATACTTGTATATCTAAAACAAAAAATACCAAGGTATGCATAAATATTTGCCAAGTGTACATTAAACAATCCTTTAACATAATACACTTAAAGCATTGAGAACGCCTTTGCAATATACAGAAAACAACTGTTAAAATAGGCACACCCCTAATTCTTAAAAAACATGATTGCAGAAGACAAATTCATCACCCCTCATTCCTCAGATATGTAAAAGGAATAAAATGGTTCATCACTGGATACTGCCCACCCCACTTTGGAGTTTCAATGCTGATAGCTATGCATCACGATGACAAAGGGAGTGTGCAGTCTAGGAGAGGGCTGGAAATGTCAGGGAACCACCTGACCAGCACTACATATCGTAGTCCCTTCACCACTGCAAATCCTTATGCTGAGGTTTCTTGCAGAAGAGACGTCATGACATTAAATGCTAAAATACAATAACTCTTTTTATAATACCTGGCATATTTGAGTGTTTCATGAAATGTGGAGAATTCTTTATCTCTCAGAGATTGCAGAGCATTATACAGAGATTCATGGTAACTGATTCCTTCTGTTTTATTGCTGTGAGATAATTTTAAAAAATGAAAGAAAAAATATATTTAAAACCAAAACCTTATGATATTCATGCATAAATAACTTCATCAAAACACAAAATTTTAAACCTGAAATTAGGATTCCTCCTAACGTATTTCTGGAGATTTTCATAACACAAAGAATTTTGTGGTCACCTCAATTCTTCAAGGAGAAAAAGTAAATTTCTTTTATATTTTGCTAGATTCTAGATATGCTCTCTTCTTATGTGTAAAATTTATTCAGTGAAGACCTAATATGTGCCAGGCTCTGGGTACCAAGGTCTTGATATACAGAGGACCCACACATGGACAAGTTATATCCATTTCCCATTCTCATAAAGTTATGTTCTTGTTTGGAAAAGATAGACAAAAAGAAAAATATCAAAGAGTGACAAGAGGCATGCAGATAATTAAAATGTGTGCTACTTTAGAGTGAGTAGTTAGAGTGGGTTTCTCTGAAGATGTGACGTTATTAATGTGAGTCTAAATGACAAGAAATCAGCTATATGAAAACAGGAAAAGAGAAGGTACACGGAAGGTCTTCATAGGAAAAACTTGGCCCGCTGTGGCTAAAATATAGTAGGCAAGGGTAAGGAAGTTTTATGGTGATTTATAGAGGCTAAGTAGGAGGAACAAGTTCATAGAGTTTACTTTTTTAAAAACATGAACACATATCTCTAAGTTTATAACAATCTAACAATTTAAAATTTGAAAGACACCCTAATTAATGAAATTTATTTTCTATGGAGACAAATAAACAGTTAATTTTTTTTTGGTATTATATCATCAAATGACTTTCTTACACATAAATAAAAAACCTTTTATTAGATTAAGCCATTGGCTTTTCATTCAGAAAACCTAGTGACCTTACAGAGAGATTATAAACACGCTCTTCCTGATAGTGATTTATTGATGCATACATATTTTTAATAAAAGAAAATATTTTCAACTGAGCTAGCTATGAGACTCGTAAAAGAAAATATTTCATCAAAAGAAGATAAGCAGTCATTTATTTACCATCCAAACTATAAAAGTGCTATCTGACTAAAATCTCTGCAGTAGGGAGTGGGGAGGAAAACACCTGTACTTTCATTTAGATATAAGAAGATTAAATGACAAGATTCTCATTAGACAC
This sequence comes from Talpa europaea, assembly GCF_964194135.1. Taxonomy (NCBI): domain Eukaryota; kingdom Metazoa; phylum Chordata; class Mammalia; order Eulipotyphla; family Talpidae; genus Talpa; species Talpa europaea. The sequence goes on from NC_140079.1 coordinate 33,002,149, forward strand.
TTTATATTTCTATTTTCAAAAATACCCTAGGGGTGGGATGGAGTTGCTCTAGTGAAAAAGGAAGTGAAATTTAAACTTAAATGCTATCTTATTTAAGCATTTTAGACATATCTCTAATTTGCAGCATCAGCCAAAAATACAACTCCTGTTACATTCGTAGAGCAAGATAAAAAGAGTTTACTATTTGTAACTGGAGATATGACAATATAAAATATCAAAGCTCTTCTTACTTGACAGAAATGCAGTCATCCCACTGCATGTTCCTCCATGCTGCCTGGAAATGAAGTTCCTGGAGCTCAGCACACCACTCTTTATTTTCTTGATCTAATCCTTTTAAATAGACAGAAAGAATATGGCGGAGTCCCAAATTCTGCAAGGCCTGAGTGGGAGTTAAAAAAAAAAAAGATAAAAGAGGGTGTCCCTGGTGCAAGGGGTTAAACACCACACTATGAAGCAATCCACAGCCTCTGCAGCATGACTTCGATCCCCGGCCGGCCAGGGAGCAACCCACATGGTGAAGCAGACCTTTCCAGTCTCGCCCGCCACTCCCCTCAGCAGTGTGTTTCAGTCTGCCTGTTCTGTTCCCCACTCTGTCTCTGGTGGATCCTCTCACCCCACCCCCCACATCTGACCAGCTCGTGTATGCATAAATAAATAAATCTTTAGGAAAAAAAAAGTAAAAGATAACAGAGAAACAAAAATAGCAATCAACCCTAAATAGTAATTTTAAACAATTGTAGTAGTCATAATAAGTCCCTCAAATGTTTGTTTAGCATATTCCCTGTAAAACACCAACACAGAGTTCCAAGGGTTCTAATATTTGCTGGAAGAATGGCTAAGGGATATTAGCCAGTAACAGGCAGGGCACTTTCTGGGACCACCACAATGCAAACTAAGAGAAATAGTTCGCATCAGATTTTTCCAGTGACGCATTTAATATATACCTAGGCACACTGTACACAGTCAGGATGAGCCTTCCCCTGTTAGCTAACAAGATTAGGATCAATAAACCTACAATTTCTTTGAGGTGAGTAACCTGTCTGATTTTCCTGTGTACCCCTCTGAATCATAAGCTCAATGCCTGGAAAAAAGATAACTTCTTATCTCTAGAATTTGCCTGACTTGTGTAAATATTCTATGGACATCCTGAAATAACCTCAGCACTAGACTTTTAGAGCTTTACAAAAGCAGAAAAAAGCATACCTGAATTATTCCTGCCTGGCGGACTGATGAGGAGATTGCTGTCTCAAGGTCGTATGTTACTAGGGCTTTCCCCCACATTGCTTCATGTTCATATGTTCGTAGTCTATAAAAAAATATTTTAAAAATACCTTTAAGTTGTATATGCATGTGGCTCCTTCATAAACAGAATTACCAAGCCATCATCTAGAAAAATTCAATTCACCTAGTGAGAGGTTGTAACATTTTTCCTCCACCACAGCCATACAGACTATCTGGTTCTCCTATGCTTCTGTAGATTTCTAAGAGCAGGTCCTGGAAGCAGGTAAATAACAAAAATTGGAGGGGGTAAACATAACACTTCATGAACTTAGCAAGTTTGAAATTATATCATTACTAACATATGACACCCAATACTAAATGCTATGTTAGAAAAGTGAAATGTGATATTGACATATATACTAAACACTGGGTCAGTAACATAACAAACTGATCCCAGGAAACGGGGAATAATAGTAGGCTACCTGAGAAGAATTGCTTACAACTTCATAAATTAGATAAGAAATAAATTCCAACCTACTAAGCATTTAACACCTACAAAAATAATCACAACAACAAAGCAAATAATCCTGTCAGCAGTTAAAAGCATACATGGGAAAATGAAGTCATGCAAAATCTGACTTCTGAAAACTGAATGTAGTTCAACAATTTTCAAATTCTTGAAAGAAAAGTAAAAAATGAATTGTTACAATGAGTAAAATGTAATATGGATAAATATGGTTGATACTCAAATTCTTGAGTATTTACTATAACAGTTTACTATATAATAATTATATATAATGTGAAATAAATTTCATGAATGAAAACTGAATGAAAATTGCATTTTAATGACAATGCATATCATAATTTTAGTAAACTATTATTATGACAGACCAAAAAGTAACTTTAACTTGAAAACAAAATGACACCTGTATAGCCTCTATAACAAAATAATAATCCAAATATTATTACATATTTGGATTATACTTGGATTATACTTGCCTGTAAACTTATTCCAGTTTCTTCTTTACTTTTTTCACTCAAACTAGAAATAGTTGTATTTTGGCTCCCTTCTTCAAATGTAAGATTTCTGTTTGTCACAAAAGCACTTATATTAGTGAAAATATACCATTTGGAAGCTTGTTGATACATATGTTAAAGACTTTGACAGATCAACTAACAAAGGTCACAAATAAAACAGAATGAACCATTTATACTTTAAAACATAATGCCATTGAGGCCTAGAATGAAAAGAATTTTACGAATGTTAATTCTTTGAATGAAAATTGCATTTTAATGACAAGCTCTTATATATAGGTAGGTTATATGTCAAAATGTGATTATTTATAAACCCCAATTCTCTTCCTGAATGTTCTACCAGTGGCTTTACCTGAAGTTCAACCTTATTAATAATCACAGGCACACAAATTTGTAAGAGCATAATCAGATACCACTTAATACCTGATAAATTGCCAAAAAATAATAAGTCTGATATTAGTAAATGTGGGGAAGGAAGTGGATTAGTAGACTCCACTGAAACCCAAGATTATAAAACTAATAAGTGACACTGAAAGGTCAGAACTCAAATTTATCTCCAATGTGTTAGCTCTAAACCATACATTTATACCTGTGAGATTTGGTTGGTCCTATTAGTAATTTCAGTTTTAAAATCATGCCAGCTGTAGTGTCTATAACAATGATAATCCAATGTATAAAATAATGTCATGAATTGGTAATACCTCTGTTATTTACCTATAAATTTACTCCAGTTCCTTCTTTACTTTTTTCACTCAAACTAGAAATACTTTGGCTACCTTCTTCAAATACAAGGGTTCTTCTTGATCTATTTCCTTGCAAATTACATTTCTGAGATGTATTCAAACTGGGATGAACACTTTAAAAAACAATTTGGCACATCAGTTGAAAATCTGCATGCCTTGCAACCCAGTAATTCTACACACACACACACACACACACACACACACATATTTACCCATATATATATATATATATATATATATATATATATATATATATATATCTCATCAGTAGAAGAATGGGTAAATCTATGCTGGTACTCTCCCACTGTTGCCTCATGAGGCAGTGATGTATTAATGAACCACAGCAACAAACTGCTTCCATTAATCTTACAAAAATACTGAGTGGAAAAATGAGTTGCAGAAAAGCACACATATACTTTCTTATAAGGTTCAAAAACAAGGAAAACTAAGCTATATGTATGGGTTCATATTCAAATGACAAAATATCATTTAAGGAATGATAAGCACAAAAGACATGGTACCATTTACCTACTGGAGGGAGAATAGAGAGGTGGCACAAAGGAGACCTCAGACTGACAAAATGTACTCACAACATTCTGGTAATTACCATTTCATTTTAAAATCCAGAAAATATCTTTTAAATAGGGCAATGGAAACAAAAAAAATCTTTAATAAATACCTTTACTGAAAAATATCACCAATTTTCAAAACCAAGAACTTTAAATTTCATTACCTTTTTTCTTTTTTTTTTTTTTTTTTAATAGAGGCATGCTTTATTTATTTGTTTGCTGGTTTGTTTGTTTGTTTTGTTTATACATGCACTGGGTACAGTCAGAAGCGCGGGAGGGTGAGAGAATTCACCAGAGCCAGAGCGGGGAGCAGAGCAGGCAGAAGGACCGAAGTACACTGCTGAGGGGAGCAGCGGGCGGCAGGAGAGGTCTGCACGCCATGTGGGACCCTCCTCTGGTGGCCAGGGAGCAGCCGGGGATCGAACCGGCGCCGCAGAGGCCGCGCGCAGTTTCGCAACCTAGCGCTCAACCGCTGCGCCACCGGGGAGGCCCTCATTACCTTTTTTCTTGATCATCCATACTTTTCCTATCTGCGTAGATTTCTGCATAGAACAATGCCGTGAAGTGAGCAGCACAAGACTGAGCTACCTTGGCAACCTCTAGATAATTCAACTCCAGCCAGAAAGCATCATCAAAGACAGTTCCTGAAAAAGGTCTGAATAAAAATTAAACATGTTACCATGTCCAATTCTTTAATTTCAATATCAAAATAAAAGTAGGTTGATACCGAATACAATGGCAGCTAGGGCTAGTTAAATAGAAAATTACCTTCAAATAATCAAAACCACAATTCCCTACGAGCCCAATTTCTCACTTTATTTGGATCACAAGCTCCTCAAATGAAAGCTACAGACCATCCTCCCATACAAATTTGGGATTTGTACTAGCCTTGCACGAAGGGACTCCTGGATCATAGACTATAACTAGGTGGCAGAGAATAGCTAGTAACATACACAGAGATCTTTTTAGATGACCAACTTAATGAAAACATTGTTTTTCTAAGACACAATTACATGTTTTTCCTATTGCAGTTCATATGCTCCTGAGTTTATTGCCTAGGTTGAGTTATTTCATAAAAACCTTCCATGGTAATAGTAGTAGAGCAGAATTGAAAGGGACCATAGATACTCTATTTTGGAAAACTAATGGAAAAGTGAAGAAGTAGTGGTTGAGAGCACACGTTTTAGAGTAGGATAAAGCTAGGTTCAAATCCAGTTGGATCAGCTACTTCAAGCTATAAGATCTCTGGCAACTTCTGAAGTAGTTTCCTCACTTATAAAACCGGAGAACAGAACATACCACAAAGAACAGTGGCAGTGATTAAAAAATGTTTATAAAGCTGATGAGAAAATACCTATCACATAGCATACACTTAATCATAGCTATTCTGAGGCACTTGAAGTTCAGAGATCACAAAGCTTCTAAGTACCAGACTTAGACCTGAACGTAAGTCCATACCCTTCACTCTCTGTCCCATTCATATTTTCTGAAGGACTCTTATTTAAGGTCATATTCAGAATGAAAACTTGATTAACAATTTTTACTTATTTCCAAGGTCTACCATTGTCCACACCATTCTGTCTAAATGATAAATCAGAAGTGAATAATTTAAAGGTGAGACTGCCTCCCAACATCAAGGAAGGAGATGCTCTCAGCTACCCTTAGAGCTTCTCATGGGGATTCTCAGACAAGGGTCTGGTACAGTAGGTGAATCGGTACTTTTCTAGGCAGGAACAAATATACTGGAAGGCCTATCACTTGTCTAAGAGTGAAATGAAAATTTAGGGGGATACAGAGGAATTAATTAAGATGTAGATACATTTAAACAATTTTTCATTTGTTTCCCATTCTTTATCAACCACTGCGCCACAACCTTTCATATTCAGCAGGTAACAGTTCTTACCTATTCAAGTGCTAAGCCTACAACATTACTTCTTCAAAGTTCTGGTCAACTCTTAAGGGTACAGATCAGACCAACCACCCACTCCAGCAATTCCTGCCTTGAATCTCATGGAGAAATAACAGAAACCAAGTAGTCTAGTATATAATTTCTCAGAATCCAGAAAGTAAACACTGCCATACACAGTGCTACTGTACAAAATCACAGATTTTAAGGACTAAGGTCTTCAAGAAAATAAAGATACACAAAGGGGACTTACATATAACCCTAGTTACTCTTATGAGTTAAAAAGTAGAGAGAAAAGTTAAAAGAAGGGCAATATAACTACAAGTAACCCTGGAAAATCACTTATTGTACTCCTATCACTTTATAGACAAAATAAACTAAAGGCCAAAAGACTGCGTGATTTCAAAAATAGTACTTTACTGGCACAGTGAGGACTAGAGTTCAGAGTTCCTGACATTGATATAACCGAATTTACACCATATTCAGCCATCCTGAATATGGATTATTAACAAGGAGATGTTAAGCATCACCCAAATTAAATACAGCACCTTCGAGCAACATCACCTAAAGTAATCATGTTAACATTCAGCCAGCAGAAACATACTACACTTTTATCTCCAAACTCAAGAGCATTAGTCATCATATTACCTCTTTTGTCTCCTCATGTAGTCCACAACAGCAAGCATTGTTCTTTGTGACTTTTTATCCAAACAGCATCGGGGAACATGCTCTGACTCTGAAAAAAAAATCAAAGATATCGACTGTCAGTAACTGCAGACTGGTTTAAGACTTCCTCCATGTCTGTCTTCCTCTACACTAAAAAGGTTCTAGTGGACTGTACCTAGCACAAAGGTGGTTCTGAATAAATAAACATGATTTGAAAAATGGAATGTAATGGCATTTTCTTTAAAAAAGAAGCCACTATGCTTAATAAAACTGAGGTTTTCTTTTTTTTTTTTTTTTAAAGATTTATTTATTTATTTATACAAGCACTGGGTACAGTCAGAAGCGCGGGAGGGTGAGAGAACTCACCAGAGCCAGAGGGGAGAGCAGAACAGGCAGACTGACTAAGTACACTGCTGTGGGGAGCAGTGGGCGGCGGGAGAGGTCTGTGCACCATGTGGGACCCTCACCTGGCGGCCAGGGATCGAACTGGCACTGCAGAGGCTGGGGGCAGCTTCACAACCCAGTGCTCAACCTCTGCGCCATTGGGGAGGCCCTAAAACTGAGGTTTTAATTCTGTATTTTGTTGAAGAAGGGGATAACTTCATTTATTCAATAAATACTTTCCTAGGTATTTTTTATATACTAGGTGCTCAGCATACCAAGCATGAATAAGACAGACTTCTTCTGACCATACAGAACTGACTGGCCAGAAAGACTCTTGATGTAGTGTGATAATGCTGCCACAGGGAAAGCTTAGAATGCTGTAGAGGTAGATAGACAGCAACCTACTCCAAACAAGAGAAGCTTTCAGGAAAAGTGGACTCTGAAAGTAAAGGGCCCTCAGGAGAAGAGGAAGAAGAGAGTTACTGGGAAAAGGAAAGATTCTGCAGAATATCCTGAAAGAATTACAGTTGTGACTAGAGTGGGTGAATTTTTATATTATGCCTCAATAAAATTGTTTTTTAAAAAATTAAAAGAAATAAAAAAATAAAAAAAGAATTCCAGTTGTGCTGCAGCAGGGAGCTGGAAAGCAGGATGCCAGAGACAGGCAGAACAGATGTACTGATGTGATTTGTAACAAAGAACTGGCAAGACTGGGTAACTAGATAAGACATGTAAGGGGTTTCTGGCTTGGGTGACTGAATGCCAAGGGTGGGGAGGAACAAGATAAGTTTAGCCTCAGACAATTGAGTTAAAGATGCACATGGAGGGCCTCCCTGGTGGTACAGGGGGTTGAGCGCAGTGCTGTGAAGCTGTCTGTGCCTCCGCAGCACAGGTTCGATTCCCAGATGGCCAGGGAGACACCCACATGGCACTGCAGACCTCTCCTGTCTCGCCCGCTGCTCCCCTCAGCAGTGTTTTCAGTCCGTCTGCCTGTTCTGCTCCCCACTCTCTCTGGTTAATCCTCTCACGCTCCTGCACCTCTGGCCTGTACCCCAGTTCTTGTATAAATAAAAATAAATCTTAAAAAAAAAGACAAATTAAAAAAGACTAAAACAGAATTATTAAAAAAAAAAAGATGCACATGGACATCCAAGTGAAATTTACAGACCTCAAAAGAAGATAAACCCTTTAATTTGATGGAAATCCAATTTACTTTCCTTTTATAAAAGAATTTTACATGTGATATTTAAATTTTCATTTAAGGCAATAAAAATATTGGCACTCTATACAGACATAAAGTGAAACTGGCTGATTTTACCCTTGAGTGCTTCTATCATAAATTTATGTGAACAAATGAAAAAGAATCTTGGCCATGTTCATGATAACAAATTGTCAGTTTATCACAGGCAATGATTATGTTAAGCTTGACATAATAAAACTCTTCAGTACTACTATAAATGATATAACATTTAAAGTTAAGTGCTTACTGGCAAATACTTATATTTCCCAAATAAAGGATAGGAGATACAATCTAGTTTGCAAAGTATGAGAATAGTAATATTAGAAATTTTTTATTCAATGGCCTAAAAAAATTCATGTAAGCATATTCTGGATCATTTACATGACCATCTTATAATGTAATAGAACTCCAGAATGGGCATCCACATCTGTGTTTATAAGTACATTATTTCAAGTAGTAGATTTACAGTTGCAGTTAGATAATAGAAAATAACACAAAAAAAACATGAAACAGAACAAAGTGAAATCAAAATAAGTCACATCAAGTAAATATAGTAGAGTAAAAGAAACAACTAGACCAACCAAATAATCACAATTGATGCCCCCATTGACTGGAACCACAGTCAATTTTGCGAAGAGCAATTCAGTTGCAGCAAAATAGGATATTAAATTAATATTTTTCTTAGAATTATACTAGTTTTGAAGTACAATAAGCAAATATGTGCCTAGTTTTATATTTTTGGGTAATATAAATTAATAATGTATGTTAAAGACAACAGATTAACATTACAGATCTGTGAATATTTTTCTTTTTTAAAATTTAGATTTGAAAAACTAACTCTTAATGAGTCCTCAACTATACACATATGTATTATGTGTCTGGTAGAATTTCTACTCATAATAGCAATTAGTATGGAAAACACATAGCATGAAAAGAAAGTAGGTTGTAAGAATATATTATCAAATGTTAATTGTGGCCATCCTAAATCATAGGATTACATGGATAATTTAATTTTTTTAATTTATGCAATTTTTCTGTATTTTCTACAAAAATATAATTTTGTAATTTAAACAAAATTTTAAAAATGAGTTGGCCAGAGCTTTGATATGAAAGTTCCATCATAGGTACCATACCTAAAATATTTGGTTGCATTTATTTACTGGACAAGAGCAGTAAAAAGATGCTCTTATTTACTGGACAAGAGCATACCAAAAGGTCAGTGAGTTGCCACATATGAACCACCATCACTTACGGAGGAAGCATTATGCAATAAATATTACCCTAGGAGCCTTACTGACAACATTTCATTGAAAATTTACCATAACCTTTATCTCTACTGCACAGATGAAGAAATAGATGATTAGAGGTTATAGAATTAAGCCTATAAAGCACCTTAATGATTCAAACAAATTTACCTTTCTCTAGAACTGACAAGATAACAGTACAAATTAGTAAAAAAAAATTGAAGATTCATGGACATATCTTGTTTTCAACACATACACATGCACACACAGAGTACACATGCTAGAAATTTAACAGAATACCTGAATCCAAATTTGCAGGGGTTGTGGATCTACTTGTTTGTAAAGACTGTCTGAAACAGCTGGTGAAGAATCCCTGAATGTGCGCAGAAAGCAGATTTCTCCATGATTTATCTGTATCTTGAAGTAAAACATCATGAATCAAGTATGGAAGCACAGTCTGACAAAAGTCACTTTTCACCTAGAATATACAAACACAGTCAACAGTGTAAGATACTATATTATTTAAAGTTTTCATTCCCTGTTACTAACATATTAAATTTTTTTCAGAATGACAGATGAACCTGTCATGAATTTAATGTACTGCTAAAAATAAACAAAACACACATGTACCTGGTAGTGTTCAGGAAAAAAAAAAATCACTAAACTAGACTATATCAAACACATATTAGTTACACTACAATTGCTCATTTCCAGTATAGGCCATTTGCAGATGAAATAGAACATTGTTTACAAATGAAATTATGTTACTACTGTAAATAAAATTTCATAATTGAAACAGAAGTTTTCTACTTTGACATAAAAGAAAATGGGAATCCAAGTTTTAAGAGAAAAGCTGAGAATTTCATTTTCACACATTTTCTACACTCATTGAAGAGCTACAACGGTCATGTGAAAATTTAAAAAATTTCTTTTTTTTTAATAAACTCTGATTTGGGGATATAAAAATTGGATGTTTTAGTATACTCCAAAATGCTTTAATACATATGGTACACTAAATCAGCACACAGCCTTATTTTTGCCAAGATACCATCTTTATATATTCACCATATACCACCTGAGACATATTTTAGATTACCAATGCACACTTCTTCCTTTTTAACTAAAGACAAATCTAAAAATCAGTTTTGGAAAGAGAGAATTTAAGGAGCTAGAAATATATATATGGATATTATAAACATTTTATCTTCTAACACAAAAAAATTTTTGTTTACTAGTGAGAAACGAGGTGTTTGTGTGTGTGTCCTGCTTCTCTGCTGATGTGTCCACATGCAGTGTAGTGTCACAGAGTGCAATGATTTCCTCAGTCTACTCTTTCCCTGTAGAAACAAGTTCTTTTAAAACTGTTTTTAATGAGGCCACTTTACCACATACTCATTTCCCTATTGGTTACTTTTCATGAGTTGGCAGGCATTTGGCCTAGTCATATACGTTGTGTTCTCACATTTCTGTTGACCCATGCTTGACACATTGTAAATCAGGTTAGCTTTTTTAAGCCTTTAGGGCATTATCATATTGTGCAGTTTTAGATGACACATTTGATAAAAACATTTATACTACTGAACTTTACACTACTGAAAAAACTGTATAATACCTTCAAAAATAAAAAAGCATGGCTAAAGACTTCCCCACCTTTTTCTCACTGCAGAAAGTCTATCAGGGAAAGTAAATGACGCTGATCTTATGAGAAGAGGCAAAAAGTCAGACTTTTGGCTAATAAAAGAAATTGCTATCATTAGTATTTTAACTATGGTAATAAATTATTCAAGGCCCCTATGCGGACCCATCTGGTATGCAGCTACCCTACCCCCCAGTGGAATTCCACTGCTTACCATTACAACTAAATAAAGAAGGCCTGCCTGCCTAGCTACAACTGCATTCTGAGATGCTGCACGGAGACCACCCACCACCCTGTAATCAGAGGCCAAGACCACCCACCACCCAGCGTACTGTAGGCAGAGGCCACATACACAGAGACCATGGGATGGAGCAAGCAAAAAAAACTAGTACTAAAGAAAAAGCTTAAAAGGAAACAAGCAGAGGTAGAAAGGGATTAAGCCAAATTAATGAATGTTCTTACTTCACACATTGGCTTTAAGAATTGAAGAATTTCACTTTTTGTGCCCCCACTGTCCAGAAAAGCACAAGTCAGTGTCTTTATCCAAGAGTCATGATTTTCATTTTGCGGAATCCACAGGCTTGTATCATCCAAAGTTTCTAAAGGGTTTTCTTTGTCAAGTCTGGGTACTTCTAAAAACTAGAAAGAGATTCAAAAATGTAAATAAGCTAATTAGAAATACATTTTACTCTCCCTACACAAAACAAACATAAACAAACCTATTTCAAATAAAACAAATATAGGCAAAACTAAATGGAGGCAATGGCTACCTTTTAAATTAAAATACATTTGTTTAATGACAGACAGAGTGGTGTGTAAAAAATGACTGGTGTAGACAACAGGAAATGGGAGCCTTACTCTCAGCTCACTATTAGTATAATATATGAATCACAAACTGTCTGCCTTGCCTCTCTGGTACAAAGCCAGTTCAAATCTAAATCTAACACACAGAATTGATTTCAAGAAGTGAGATTTTAAAACTTTTAAACCTATAGTACTTTACAGGTTATAGTGCCAGTTTTATTAACAGTTTAAGTTAGTAGTCATTTCAGCGAACCCCAAAGTTATATTTATGATATATTAAAAGTACTATTTCCAAGATGAGTTTATGCTGCTATTAAATTGATGACAATTCAACTATATATTTCCCCGTCACTTTATGAAAATAAAATATTTAAAAAGAATGCTTAGACTAAAGGAGAAGAGAGAACTTTCCACAGAACCTTTATAATCAACATGGAAAAGGGAGAACTCCAGAGGTCACCTTATATTTCACTAGGGGCTGTGATACTCTGACTTGCTATGGAAATAAACTCTTGCTTATTGGAAATAAACACTTGCTCAATGGGATAGAAGTAGGCCTTTCTACTCCTAAGAAAAAAAGTCCAGTCCTTAAGAACTGTCCCCCCAACTCAGCCATTACTTCTCTATCTCTACTACCTATTTCTGCTCTTCCATGCTGCCATAGTAAAAAAGCACATATTTTGAATACAAAAAATGCAGCTGGAATTACTTTTAAGAAAGTAGAATATCATTTAAGCAACTTGGTCTCCATAACTCACAGCAAATAGAACTGTTCTAGATATAGGAGGCAATTCAATAAACGTTTATTGCTTGAAAGACCTTTTTTCTCGATGTTCTAAAAGGCTGTAGATAGATCAGCATGGGATCCGAGGTCACTTTGTAAATCTCCCAGAAACGATGTCCAGTCTTTGTGGCCAAAATGCTTTTCAAACAGGAAACAGCAGCTGATCGCACTTTGACACTAAAAAGCAGATACAATTCAAATGTCTACAAAACTATTAATCTTGATGATTTTTTCCAATGAAAAAATTAAAATTTTAAATTTTAAATTTCTTTTGGGAAATTTTTCTTTTTTTAATAGGAAATCCTTATATTTATCAATAAAATTCTATAACATCAAATCCAAAGTAATCAAAGGACTTTTAATATTTCTTAGTAAACTTGAATTACTCATCGGGGCAACAGCAATTCCCTTCATTCACTACAGTAGTTTCCTTTATAACTACTATAAGTTAAGAAGGACTCATAAGACATGTTTCAAAACAGACAAAAAAAAAAAAGTAGAGAGAATGAAAGAATACTAATTCACCTAAGAAAGTAATTTTTGATAATATAAGAGATACAAATAATTTGGGGTAGGGCAAAATGGCTAGAACTGTCTTGAACATTATTCTAGAACAATGATCTAGAATACTTTTAGACAGAAGTATATACTTATTCTGAGTAGAAGTGAGTTGAAAATCATTAGGAAAACATCTAAAAGTCACTAAAAAAATAAACTGAAGGTTCTTTTACAAAAACTAGAGGAAAGGAAAGAAAGGAAGACTGAACTAACCAGAGCACTAACAGTGTGACAGCTGTCAAGAATTGCCATAAAGCTCATACAAAAGAATTGCCATAAAGCTCATATAAATGAGGATGAGCTGCCAAGTAAAGGCTTACTTTTCTTTACATAGAAGAACTGGGGTGTAGGCCACAGCTGTGGGGGAGTGAGAGCATTCACCAGAGACAGAGTGGGGAGCAGAACAGGTGGATTTACTGAAATACACTGCTGAGGGGAACAGCAGGCAAGACAGGAAAGATCTGCTGTGCCATATGTGGCTTAGCTCCCTGGCCAGTATAGAACTCCGGCCTATTGTTGATAGCACTGAGACTTAACCCCTAGGCAGCCAGGGAGGGTAAAGGCTTACTTAATCCCTTTTAGGTTTCTCAATATAAGACCCAGACACATGAACCGTAAATTTGCATTGATCTTCCATTCCGCTCTTTCCCTCACTCCTCCCTGTCTAATTCCTCAGCAAGTCCTGCCCGCTCTATATTAAAAGGACGCTCTGCTTCCATAATGCTTCATTCCTCCTCACTGAGGTCACCATCACTTCCCCCACAGACTACTACAATAGCTTCACCGGCAGTCCTTGTTTTTCACAATACCCATCATGATCCATTTGCCATTTAAAAAGCTGAAGTAAAAATGTAAGTTGTGACATGACACTGCTTTGCTGAAAATTCCATACTTCCTTAAATATTTTAAATAAAATCCAAATTCCTTAATCAGATCTAGTCCTACCTTTCTAATTTCATCTCACATAATTTTTCTTTGCACCATCTTCTTTCTGTTCCTCAAACACAGCAAGTTTATTTTGCTCTTGCTATTCCCTGCCTAGCAAATCATCTAGCTATGATTTGTATCCTAAATCATCTTTCATGGGGCATTGGCAGGATGGTTTGGTGGAGAGTGAGTGGAACATGTGCACATATGGAAGAACAAAAATGCAACCCCCAAATAATTAAAAAAAAATCATCTTTCAGCCAATTCCTGGTGGTTCATCTAGGTGGCACTTGACCTCAAGAAGTCATCCATAACCAGCTATTCTGGGAACAACTTGGTCAACCTGTCCTTTGTACACCCAAAGCCCCCTATACGTGTAATGATTTTTTCCTCTAAAAAAAGACAGGAAAAACAAATGGGACCTGTTCCCTACTGTTCTCAAATTGAAGTCACACTAATAGTTCTGTGCACCTTTTTCAGAACAGCCATTGCAAATTTCTATGTAACAAATGTAACACTTAATGCTTGCACATTTTCTCTGGAAAATCTCTTCAAGAGCTATGCCAGATATACACTGAGATACATAAATGACATGGCTTAATAAGTGGATAGAAGGATGGCTAGAGATGAAAGCAAGGATAGTAGTAAAATATTAATGCTAGATAGATAGATGATAGACAAGTATTTATTGTAAAATTCTTACAATTTTATGATGTTTGAAAATTTTTATAATACAACGTTGGGAAAGAAACGGTGCCAGCCTTTTTATTACAATAACAACAATAAGAGAAAGATACATGTTCATTAAATCAACAGTAACAGCACTGTAGGCAGACATACAGACAATCATTTACTCCCTAAGAAAAGGGAAAACAGGGCCTACCCTGGTGGCGCAGCGGTTGAGTGCTGGGCTGCGAAGCTGCCCATAGCCTCTGCAGCGCCCTTTCGATCCCCGGCCATTGGCGAGGGTCCCTCTCCTGCCGCGCACGCTGCTCCCCTTAGCAGTGTATTTAGTCAGTCTGCCTGTTCCATTCCCCGCTCTGGCTCTGGTGAATTCTCTCACCCTCCCATGCTTCTGACTGTACCCAGTGCTTGTATAAAAAAATAAATAAATCTTTAAAAGAAAAAAAGGGGGGGGAAACAAATGCAAAACACCACATTTACTTTAGAAAGATGTACAGTTGTGGGCAAAAATCATTTGAAACTACCATGCCAAGAACAGGTTGAAGGGGTGCTAAAATATATGAAAAATAAGTGGGTAAGTGGGAAAAGGGTAATAGAAAGCAAAAATAATTTCATACCATGGGCCTGCCCTGGTGGCGTAGCAGTTGAGCGCTGGGCTGCGAAGCTGCCCGCAGCCTCTGCAGCACCAGTTCTATCCCCGGCCACTGGCGAGGGTCCCACATGGCGTGACAGACTTCTCCTGCCGTGCCCACTGCTCCCCTCAGCAGTGTATTTCATCACTCTGCCTGTTCTGTTCCCTGCTCTGGCTCTGGTGAATTCTCTCACCCTCCCATGCTTCTGACTGTACCCAGTGCTTGTATGAATAAATAAATCTTTAAAAAAAAATAATAATAATTTCATACCAGCAAGGTGAAATTATAATATCTGTTTCAATTGTGTTTTTTTTTTTTAATAGAGGCATGATTTATTTATTTATTAATTTGTTTGTTTGTTTATACAAGCACTGGGTACAGTCAGAAGCGCAGGAGGGAGAGAGAATTCACCAGAGCCAGAGCGGGGAGCAGAGTAGGCAGAAGGACCGAAGTACACTGCTGAGGGGAGCAGCGGGCGGCAGGAGAGGTCTGCGCGCCATGTGGGACCCTCCTCTGGTGGCCGGGGAGCAGCCGGGGATCGAACCGGTGCCGCAGAGGCCACGGGCAGCTTTGCAACCCAGCGCTCAACCGCTGCGCCACCGGGGAGGCCCTCAATTGTGTTTTGAATAGAGAATGGGAAAGGAAAAACCCTGTCTGATCAGTTTAAGACTTTCAGAGGCATGAAATTTCTGCTCTATAACTTACTTCTAAAAAGATCAAAACAGGGCCTCCCCAGTGGCACAGTGGTTGAGTGCCGTGCTGCGAAGCTGTCTGCAGCACCGGTTCGATGCCCCACCGGCCAGGGAGAAACCCACATGGCGTGGCTGACCTCTCCTGCCTCACCTGCTGCTGTCCTCAGTAGTGTCTTTGGTCCGTCTGCCTGTTCTGTTTCCCACTCTGTGTCTGGTGAGTTCTCTCACCCTCCTGTGCTTCTGACCTGTACCCCAGTTCTTGTATAAATAAATAAATCTTTGAAAAAAAAAATAAAAAGATCAAAATAGTCTCGTTGAGAGTAGAGTGGCAGCTCTGATTTTGATAAGTGCCTCAAATACATCTTCTCCTATCTTAACATTCTGTGTAGAACCACCTAGCAGATTTCTTATTGTTTATCTAGTCTGCTCTCACTAGAACTTAACACAGATTTTAACACAGTCTGATAAGTTTATCGCTATCAAGTGGCTGGCACATAACAAGGTTTCAGTGATTATGTGAATTAAAAAAAAGATGATATTCATTAAATACCTGAGATTAAAAAGGCATGTCAATTTAAGGAGAAAGCTTTAGTTACTGGAAATGTTAATTTATATGGGAAATTATTCTCCTAGCATATGAGATTTTAAGTAACTGCTATCAATAAAAGTATTACTAAATACTCACCAATCTTCTATCAGTGTATTATTAAGGTAGGTGAGCATTATGAAGGTCCACTGAACTTCTTTATCTTCACATAATTGAAGGGCCTTGGTATAGCATGTATCTTTACTATGTTGTATAGCTATGGTAGAGAAATCGAGAGGACCCACTTCTCCCAAGCAGCTTCCGACAGCCTCTATATACAGAAATTCTATTTTAGTAGTTATAGCTAAGAGATCTTACATAAAACAAACTATCTAATTTCAAATATACAATGGCATTTGGGCATCTTTCCAGATTCATATTACTTCAAATATTTTGAATAGGTAGAAGAAACTTCAGAATACTGTATTTTTTTTTTTAGAAATCACCTAGGTGGGCAACAGATATTTCCTCCTATAAAACCATATCCAAGAGACAGATTAATTAGTAACAGAATATAAATATTAAGGATGGATAAAATAACCACTATATGAGATTATTAATAAATTCTTAAAACATTTTTTAGGTGCTGCACACTCTTAAGCACACAGTTCAGTGAAAATTCAAATATGCATTTACTGTTTTTTTCACTTGTTCTCACTACTGGCAGGAATATAGAACGTTTTCAACATGCCAGAGGACCCACCCATGCTCTTTCCCAGTCATAGCAGAACTGATTCAAATCCATCACAATTTGTTTGAGTCCTTCTTTCATAAGGTGAAGCCTAATTCCCCTCCCCTTGAACAGGGGCTATATATATTTACTGACTCACTTCTAACAAATAACATCTCTTTTTACCTTTTACCTCCTTGATTACACTTATCCTTGGGTTCTTATTTCTCTTAAATGCTACTGTCAAGGGAATTATAGATAAAATGGAATTCCCATTTCAGAGTGTTCATTACTGGTATACAATTGAATTTTGTGGTCATCTTGTATCCTGCAAGTATAGCTCTCTTGCAGACTCTACAGGAATTCCTAAATATATGTTCATGTCACCTTTCACTGAGGTAGTTTTACTTCTTCCTTTCCAATTTGGATGCTTTTTATTTCTTTTTCTCATTGGCTTGCCCTGGCTGGAAGCACCAGTGTAATGCTGAAGACCTGTGGTAAAAGTGCACAACCTTGCCATAGTCCTGATTTGAGGGACAAGTATTCAGTGTTTCACCATTAAATAGGAGATAAGATGTGGGCACAAAACAGTAAGATTTTATGCTATGTAATAAAGTCACATAGCTTCCTGTAGTAAGTGGGGTTTGTCCCCAGAAGCAATGCTCTTAGGGACAAAGGGATAAATTCCTTGGTCAAAGTAAACTTCTAGGGTGCTGGAAAGGTAATGTTTCTTGATCTGAGAGCTATATATACAGGTGTGTACTGTTTGCAAAAATTCTCCAAGTTAACATATCTATGATCTGTGTACTTTTCTGTAAGATATATTTCAATAAAAAATTTAACAAAAAGGGAAGTACCCTAGTACAAATAGACATTTCCAACTTTCCTAAGGTAACCACTCAAACAAAAAATTCATTCATTCAGCCAAACTGTTTACCTAAAACTTCTCTTTCACCAGTGTGGTTCACTGCCATCTTGGATAACTGCAGCAAGCTGATGACTAACTTCACCATTATGCCATCTTGCGGGTTATCTAGGAGCAGTTTTGAATAAATTAGTTTAAACTATCATGGAGCCAACACTTAACACATGCTTATATATTAAGTTTTCAGACTGGGAAACTTGTATATCATTTTCTAAAAAAGGCTTCAAATCATGAACAGTTCAAAACACGAACTGAATGTATATGAACGTCCCTAGGAAACAGAACCATGGATAAGAGAAGAGCAGTAAGTTGTTCAGAGAAGTCCATACCTTAGCAAAATCACAAACAGAAACACAGGAGTCATTCAACATTACAAGAAAGGGTCTTGGGAGCATACTTGGTTTACTAACCTCTAGCTAGCATTTAGTCTAGACTAGCACACCCAACAGAACTTCTGGCAGTGATGGAGGTATCCTATAATCTGTATTGTCCAATAACAGTCACAAGTCACCTGTTACTATCGAGAGCATGACTGGCTAGTATGGTAAAGAATTTGCATTTTAAATTTTATTAAATTTTAATTCATTTAAATTTAAACACTAGTGGCTATATTGGACAAGACAGGTCAAGGCCAATAAAATACCCAAAGGAGACAGAGGTGTTCACATTTTATGTGTGTATCTATATTCTGTAGTTATTATGTACATTTATTGTCTATAGATATTATATATTTATGATGTTATAAAGATAGCTGAAAACAAGTTCACTAGAAACTGAGTTCAAATGGTCAAAATAAAAATTAGCTTTCAAAAGTATTGATAAAAATAACAATATAAATATGAAATTAATGGGTACTAAAAGATGAAAGTCAAAAGGGAAATAAATCAAATTAACATAAATATGGTTGTGTTCTTATGTTGGAAAAAAGCTAGAAATACATATTCATATATGCATGTGTGTATATATACACACACATATATACATATACACACACAACACATATTCATATACATATGTACATGGCTAAGAGGCTTAAAATGAGACACATTTATCTAAGGAAGTTAGAAGAATAGACAGAGATATAATCTTGCATGCTTTGACTCTAAACAATTCCAATTTTTTAGGCACTAGGTAGTAAAATTTTTTGAGTAGTAGAATCGCATTATTACATTTGGTTTAGAGAAATCATTTTGGCAGAGGTATAAAGAGGTTGGATTAAATAAGAGTAGTTAAAGTGGAAGAGACCACTTAGAAAGTGATGCAGGTGATGCATCACTTAGTTTAGTTCATACCTATGAACTAAACAGGTAGGATCTAAATTAAGTCCATGGCCAAGTAAACCAAGAGCAAGAATTCACAAGAGTATTTAAAGAACAGGTACAAATAACCATGTCATTAAAATTAGTACCCTGAGATGCTCTCATAAGATCAATCATCTGATCTTTATGTTGTTCTAGTTGTCTTCTGAGATCTTTTAATCCTTCAAGCCTCGTCAATGGAAGTGCATCATAAACACTCACTGAGAGAAAATGGTTAATTTCCTAAAAGAGAAATTAGTTAAAAATGTAACTGGCTTTTGATATATATTGGTTAAGTCTATGAGGGAAGCAATAAAAGAAAAAACTGAGTGCCTTTTATAGATACTAACGAATCACTATTACTACCAAACAAGGTGGAAATAAATTTTTCTTCCATTTTGTATCCTACAGAATCATTTTAAATATTAATAGATTCTCTCATGATAATACAGATTTTAAGGTTATTATAGCATACTTGGGAAAAAGCTCATATTTCTATTTTTTTAGTACTTTAATTAGTTCTATATCTTAATAAATTTAACCACATTTTCACAGATATATAGTCAAACAGAGAGCATAATTTTAAAATTATATACTAAGATATGTAGGGAAAAATATACCTGGACAGAGATATTATTAATTTCAAATGGGTTGAAACAGGATTCAAACTTAAAATACTCTTTAAAACTTAAATATCATCTCCTTTGCAAACATTAAATTGTCCCTCCATGCAATTGTATGGGGAATATAACCAAAATGAAAATGCATACATTGTGCAAAGATGAAAAAAGATGTAAGAATTATATAAAATAAAATATTTAAATAAAAAATAAATAAATAAATTGTCCCTCCCAGGATCAGATGATAATGTTGAGATAATGGATCTTGATGTACACTGAAAATCAAGCTTACTTTATGACACATTTCATCCATATTCAAAGTTTACTAAGAAACTTTACTATTAATATTTTTACTGCAATGTGAGAGGCTATAACATTCAGTTGTTTGTTACATGAGAGCTTGTTTTATTTAATCAAAAAAAATTTTTAAAGACTTTTTTACACTCAGAGCATTATAGGTTTTCAAAAAGTACTACTGTCTATCTTCTCTAATACAAAATAGTAAAATAACGGAAAATTTATTACCTCCAAGAGTGTAAAAGGTCCCCTACTGTATTTGATTTTCTGCTGAGTAATACGCAGATCCTTAAAGACAGCATGGTCAGGAAAAGGATCTAAGAGTTTAATTGTGAGATAGAGGTTTTCATTATTCTTGTTATCAATCACTAAGTATTTCAACAAGTCCAATACCTAAAGATAATTAAAAAAGAAAGTCAAAAGGGAGACATGATTTAATTTTTATTTTAAAGCAAAATATAACCAAGCCCATTGTAATAAATGACAAAAATTCTATAAACTGAGTTCAGATGAAATGTCTAATTACATCTAAAGTACCCATTATTACTGTCTTTGTGCTTTCAAATTATTCAACAGATACATGAGGAGTTACTACAGATTCGCCACTGAAATACAGAAAGGCAGATATTACTGAAATATTTTTCAAATGCACTACCTCACACAGTCATAGTGAAGTGTTGACTACATCTACACTTTACCATAAAAGACAGAAACCATTGGGTTATTTATTAGTTCAAAATATTAAGTGATCTGTAATTAAATGATTTACCGACAACACTTTTTTAGCCATTATGAGGAATATTTTCACTAAAATTACATCAAGTAAACACAGTACTCCCAGCAACTTCCAAGAGTAACTTTATCAATGTATTTCAATTATCATTATGAAATGTGGGGAATTACCTCTTCCTGAACCTCCATCTGGTCACCCACAAGGGGTAGAAGTGTCCCAACAATAACATGAAGATGGTTTTCTAAAGCATCCTTACAGAAAGTGACAGCCGTGCGGCAAACCCGGCTTAACAGGTCACAACAAAGGGAGAAGCTACGCAATGACACATCCATGAAATGAGAAGGCCTAATGTAGGGAAAAAAATAGTAAGTTCTAGAAAACTACTTTGATATAAATTCCTGCAAAAGTCATTTTTATTTAGCATCTCTAACTTTGCTGTGGCTTCACATAAAAGCCACTTTTATATCAATCCCTTAATAGTTTTATAGCCAAAAAGAGAAGTGACAGCAAAATTTCAGAGTAGGCAGTTCTAAGCTCCCAGCCTGACAGAAACATTGAACTGTCAGAACTTCCTCAGAACTCCATAAAACAACCAGAGGTTTTCAGCAATCAAGCAAAAAGTGAATCAAGGAAAAGGCAACTTTAAACATACAGGAAAGTTTTATGGGGATTTTAATCAACCAAGCCCCACCACTCTCCCCAACTCGGAAGCAGTCATAAAAGTTGCAGTCCCCATTCCTAATGGGGGACCCTGGCCCTTGGCTCTGGAGGGAGCAAAGCAGACCTTATTCACCACGGAAAACAGAAATAAATAAAGAATTATTATATGCCCCCTCACCCAATACTACTCCTTGGTATATACCCCAAAGCAATGAAAACAATATCAGTCTTGTGGGACTGAGACCTTCACCTGTGGGATCTGACACTATCTCTGAATAGATGGTGTCAGAATTGAGGTGAATGATAAAACAGCCAGCTAATGCCAGAGAACTCTTGGATGTGTGTGTGTGGAATTGGTAACCAGAAATGCTACTGTAACACACATTTCAGGTCATCTAAAATGAGAATATTTTATTTAAAATGTGAAAGACCCTTAGTGTTTAAGGTTTCTAGAGATGGAGTAGTTATACATTTTTTTTTAAGTAATACGTAAATACAACAAATATTTAAAAAGCAAAATTCAGAAACAATACTTTGGCTTTTACTTCTTAGAAGCATATACATTTTCAATTAAAATAATAGGGTATAAAAACTACTTATATATTGGCCTAAATATTTTATTTACCTTTTATTGATGTAATGAATCAAAGTATAAATAACATCTCGAAGAACAAATGCCCAAGCTCCTCCTAAGCCACTTTTTATATCTTTCAGTAATAAACTAACAAACAAGTGATATATTTTAAGGATTCTGTGCTTTTTATAAACATTATTTGTCTCAGCTGCTTGTTCACATATAGCTAGAAGAATTTTCTGATAGGAATCCTAGAAAATAAATACATATTTAGTAAAAACTTAAGTAATCACATGTATTCAGTTATAGTAAATACACTCTATATTCCAAACAACCAAATTGTAGAATTTCATGGACTTGATATCAAATGCATAGTTTAACATTAAGAAAATAACTATCTCAAACTTTTAAAACAACTGTCTAATTTGTAGTACACTATAATTAAATAGCATATATATTATATTCCTGAGTTAATACATGACCATAGTATCACAAAATTCATGCCTCACATGTAATACATTATAATTAAAAATGAATTCAATTAATACTTAGTAAAATAGCAAGAAATAAAGTTGCAAATGAAAGCATTTCTTCATTTATTTTCACTTATTTACTTTTTTCTCAAGATGCACTTACACAGATTTTCTAGCTTAAAAATAAGAAAGTCTCCCGAGTTATAATCGTAACGTGTACTTACAGGGCTTTTGGAAAGAATTTCTAAAATGCTTTTATGCTTAGTCTTATGGCAGTTGCTGATATAGGCAAATGTTGCTTTGATAACATGTGATGGGAAATGAGGTGGATTAGGAGCAGGATCTAAATCCCTGAAAGTTACAGGAAAAAAAATGCAATCATTGTCAGAACAAAATTATCAAAAAAAAAAAACCAAAAAAAACCCCCCACAAAATAAGGTTTTGTTGATAGATCATTGAACTTCTAAAATGAAAATTTAGACTGTTAATAACTCCAGATTTTAAAATTATTTTTCTATTGAAGAACTACACTTTCAAAATCACAAGTGACTTATCAGTCTATCTACATCAACCAGAATATCTCAACACCTTTACCATCTAAGACTTAATTTTAAATGATTTACTTAAAAAATCTTTTATCCAGTTATGGCAAATCCACAAATAAGTCTTAGTATCACTTCCCTTCAGGTCTGAATTAAAGCCCTATGTTAACAGTACAGTCCAATACAATTTTAAGACACAGCAATCCATACCATAGATATTACTATTTTACGTGCATAGCACTGTGAGGTATATAAAAAAAGTTGGTGTGCTTTCAAGTAGCTTACAGGCAAGCTGGAAAAATAACTCCAACATTCACAACCAGGTTTTACATCCAAATTAAACTGTAGCACAGTAAGATTCTGATAGCTAAGGAACATGATAAAGAAAAGGGGATCTCAAAATGCAAGTCATGAATAAGGAGAAGAGAACAAAGAAACAATGAAGAACATTTCAACAGAAAACAGATGGCACAATGCTCAAAGATTACAGAGAGGTCAGGAACAAAGAGGTCCTGGATTTGCAAACCAGGGGATCAAACTAGAAAGTGCAATTACCATGGAGAGACACCAGTAGAAGCAAATAGTCATTACTTCAATCGAAGGTAATTTTTAAAGAAACAGAATGCAAAAGCAGAGTATGTACCTAGAAACTGAAATACCCAGTGGAAGATGTCAACCAATAAATCTCCCAAGGAACTTCTGAAATTGCAGCTAATTCCCCAACTTGAAAATGCCCATACCCTGAGAAGTCACTGAGGTCAGTGCTTTGGCTGCCACCGGAAGTTGCTGGTTCGTGTAACGTCATCAACAACTCCACCACAATCTCTGGTAAATTACTAATGAATAAGTGATCCATCTGCAAGGACAAAATGAAAATATATTTAAGTTTGTGTACCTGTGATCTTTAAGACAGCTCAAGGGGCTAATGTTCTTGCCTCATTTCCAAATTTATTCAGTGACTATAGACGATGACCAAAAATGACATAACAAAGATGTCAGATCTCTAAAATATACTGCTAAGTCTACTTAAGATGTTCCAATTACATGTAAGACCAGTGAGGGCTTAAAATGTAGGTAATAGTGGAAGCCATACCTGTTTTCCCAGTAAGTTCTCATCTTTAAGCATATCATAGACTTTGGTAGCAATCTCTCTTTGCTGCGCCATCCCACTCTCTCCAGAACCCTCATAGGCAAAGTAAGGGAGAATGTTTACAAGAATCTTTGGAAAGCAGTCTGTGAGAAGACTTTTACAATCCTCTTGAATCTGATTAGCAATGTACTTCACCTCATCAAATTGACTTCTAATCACCAGATGAGGAATCAAAACCTTATAACAAGATCTAAAAATACAAAATTTGAAAATGTTATATATATAACTTTGCAAAGTAAAATTTTATAATATAGTTCTCAAAATAATAAAGTGCTTTATTGAGCATAAGAATATCACTTTATCTGAATCATTAAACATTCTTACTCTAATTCTATAAATTATGAAATGAAGCTAAGTCACATAATGGGTCTCCCTGGTGGCACAGGGGTTAAAGACAGGGCTATCAAGCTATGGCCAGCCACTGCAGCACCAATTTGATCCCCAGCTAGCAGGGACCTAAACCACATGGCACAGCAGACCTTTCCTGTCTCACCTACTGCTCCCCTCAGCAGTGTATTTCAGCAGATCTACCTGTTCTGCTCCCCAACTCTGTTTCTGGTGAATCCTCTCACTCCCTGCACCCCTGGCCTATACCCCAGCTCTTGTATGCATAAATAAATAAATCTTGAAAAAATGGTCACATAAAAACAAAGTACTTATATAACCCTAATTCTGTGATTAAAAAAATTAGAAATGGAATTCTTTTTTTTTGCATAATCAATTTATGCAAAAGCATTATAAAATGAAAGTGACTTATAAATTCAAAGAATAAATGTAAATATTGTTATAGCCAAAATGAACAGACAATAAGGGTCACTAAACAATTGTGAACTACATTCCATCATCTTGATACCTAACTTTCTAGTTGTTTTTAAACCTCTTCACTTTCAAAATTTTCTTCTCCAAAGCAAGTATATTAAACTTTAAATCCAACAGAAATAATGATTAAATGGCTTATAGACAAGTAACAGAAAAGAAAAATGTAGAAATGATTAGTAATTTATTGTTGATTTTTCAAAAGCAAGATTATCAAATATCAAAACTGAAAGGGATTTTAAATATCTTCTAGTGTAATGGAGTATGGTGGAGGTCTGTAGGTGTCTGGGTGGTGGGTATGGTGTAGTGATAGGCATCTAAGGAGAAGTGTTATAAGCCAATATCAGGAAGAGGGGAGGGGAGAAGAGGGGAGAGGAGGGGAGCAGGGCAGGAGAAGGGTGGAGAGAAAGAGAGGAGCGGATGGAAGGTCATACCTAATTTTAAATTAAATATTTATCACATGTACCATAAATAAGCCTACCTATAGAAATCCTCAACACTTGTGTAGTTCAATAAAATAAAAGGAAAAGAAGATAATCTGTATGCAGTATCTTGAAGATTCAGCCATTCTAAAACCAGATAATCCAAATGAGAAGCCATGAAGTCCTCTAAATGTCTATATCCAAATGTTTCAGAAACTTTTTGCAAAACCTGTAAATCAAAAAGAAGTCAATAGTTTTTTTAAAAATCAACAAAACAATAACATCCAAATCCCTGCTAATGTTTATATACAGTATAACTTTGAAGCATTCATTTTTAAGCATTCTATACCATGAATTCCTCACCCATGAGATGGCTAAATGAAAAGATGTATTTAAATATCATTAGCACTGTGCTTGACACACATCAAATCTGTACCAACTGTAAAATGAAAAAAAATGGGAAAATGCTATAATTTTCCACATTTGATTATATTTCAGAGGAAGATTCTAAAGTAAAATAATTCTTTTCAGTCCAAGATCCGAGTAAGAAAAA
Organism: Talpa europaea; assembly: GCF_964194135.1. Taxonomy (NCBI): domain Eukaryota; kingdom Metazoa; phylum Chordata; class Mammalia; order Eulipotyphla; family Talpidae; genus Talpa; species Talpa europaea. The sequence goes on from NC_140079.1 coordinate 33,028,193, forward strand.
TCCAAACACTATATTCCCCTTATTTAACAAAGGAATCAAAGATTAACATGAGACCAATGACTAGGTCACATGTACATGGAAAACATGCTAGTAGACTGAGGAAAGGTCTATCAAGCTACTGGTCTATCACTGGTTTATCCTGTAAACATCCACAATGGAAAGGTTTGGAACTTCCCAAAGCATCAACGCTGAGGGGGTGGAACAGGCCAGGGAAGAGCATCCCACATTTTTTTGCTGATATAATTGTAAGGTTGAACCCAAGTCTTCCTCCCCAAATCATGCAAATTAAAAGCCTCACAGCTCTAAAATTTGGCTTCTGGATTTGCTCGATCCCAGTGCCCTGCCTCAGGAGCCATCAGGCAAAACACTTGCTACTCCCTTTTACCCATGTTTTCCCTCAGTACAGGCTATTCCAGAGGGCCTGATCTGCACACCCACAGGTCATTCACTATTGTCAGTTTTATCACTGCCTTGTGAAATGCTTTTTAATTGAATGTATGAAATGACACTGTATATAAGCCTACTTTTATACTTTTTAAAGAGTTACTGCTTAACAGCATTCCAAATCTGTAAAACAAAACTGTCTCCAAGTTTTTAATAAGCACCACTTTAAAAATCTAGCTTTAACTTTTTTAACCATTTAAATGTTACTCAAGGAAGACCATAATGAAAAATAGTGATTCACATGTACCTTTTTAATGAGGTGAGGTTCTAATCCATTCTCTTTCACAGACTTACACAGAGCAAACAGAGCCTGTTTTTCACAGACAGGGCTACAGCATAAAACCACAGCTATCATCATCAATAAAAGAGATTTTCTATTATAAATCTCATCCAAAAGTTCATGATTCTCAGCTCTCTGGGACTGCAAAGGAATTTAAAAAACAATACTGTAAGTATTTAAATATTACAAATAAACTAATAAGGCTAAAATCAAAGTATACCTTGACAACACCTAAGCACTGACCAGTTTGAAATCCTAAAGTGATGGACCTAAAAGTAGATAAACACTACTTTTGATAAGATCTTTTGAAAAGAAATGCCAGGAATTTCAGTCAATATAAAGCACATTAAAAAAAAATAAAAAAGAAATTATAAGGAGGTAACTGAGCTTAACAGCTTCTCTTCAACTACCAACTGTATTTCTAAGATGCTTAGTATCATTATACCTCTTCATACTTTTTAAAAGACTGTTAAAATATTATCAAAGGGAACAACAGAATCAGCAATTACACAGAATGATAATGCTTCTAGTTTAATGATCAATCATTATAATATTCCAACAGATGCATTTTTTTTAATTAATGAAGTACCACTGTTTTACATCCTTGTTAATATTTTGACAATACAGGACTTCTCCCTTCAGATTTGGACATCAGAGCTCTCCCCTTACCACATCCTTTTGTTTTTTTACTAGCTATACTTAATAGAGATTTCTCTTCACATTTAGAAAACTCTCCTCATTAGTCCCAGCTTTCTGTACAAGAGACAAAAGGATTTAATTCCTTCTGTAAATGTCAACCCTTGAAACGTTTGATAATGGCTACAAGGTATTTCTAGTAAGTCAGATCCATCTACACACTCCAACATCCTAGTTGAAGAAACTGTTCTACTTTTAGTTGGAATCAAACCCAACAAGCTAGCTGTTCTCCAAAACAAACAAGATCAAAAGTTCTTTTTATCAATTTGTTAGATATAACTATCCTCCCATTAATATATCCAAGACAGAATATGCTTTTTTTGATAACCATTACAATGCTGATTTGTATTGTGTTCTTGAGAGGTAAAAATTTGTAAGTCTTTTTTCAAAAGAACTGCTGTCAGGCCAACAGTTTCCCTTTTTGCGTGTGACAGACTGATTTTTTTTTTAAATATTTTATTTTATATAATTCTTACATCATTTTTCTTTGCACAATGTATGTATTTTCATTTTGGTTATATTCCCCATACAATTGCACCCCTCCCCCTTATTTTGACTCGAGTTCTTCCTCTCCCTGTCTCTCCCTCCTACCCCCTCCCCCCGTAGTGTATCTCTGGTTTATAGTAGCTTGCTTATTTTGATTATTACTTTGTATTAATTAGTCTTTTTCCGGTCCCTTATTTAGGTTTTCTAAATTCCTGCTATGAGTGAGACCATCGGGTATTTTTCTTTTTCTTTCTGACTTATTTTGCTAAGCATGATCCCTTCTAACTCCATCCGTGTTGCTGCAAACTGCATGTGTTTATCTTTTTTGATTGCTGAGTAATATTCCATGGTGTATATGTACCAATCTTCTTGATCCAGTCATCTATTTTTGGGCATTTGGGTTGTGTCCATATCTTAGCTATTGTAAATAGTGCTGCTATAAACATAGCCGTGCAGGTGCCCTTTGGAATTACTGTTTCTGTGTCATTTGGGTAAATACCTAGGAGTGGAATTGCTGGATCATATGGAAGCTCTATGTTTAGTAGGTCAAGAAATCTCCACACAGCTCTCCATAGTGGTTGGGCCATTTTAAAATGCATAATATATGTCATCTATTAAATTTTATAGTATTTATACTCTTCTTTCCAACCTATTGAATTTTTTTAATTCATTTTCATGCAATTGTCCTTATCAGTTGTATGCTATCACAGACTAGTCATTTAATTAAACTGCCCCATCCTTTTTTCCTTTTCTTTTTTTGATTCAACAGAAACTTATTCTCTAACAATTCTAAAGGCTGAAGATTCAAGATCCAGGCATCAGCAGAATTAGTTTATTCTAAAATCCTACGTATAGGGCCACCCCGGTGGCACAGCAGTTTAGCGCTGGGCTGTGAAGCTGCCCACAGCCTCTGCAGCACCAGTTTGATCTCCGGCTGCGCAGAACTCTCCGGCCGCATCTGCTGCTCCCCTCAGCAGTGTATTTCGTTAGTCTGCCTGTTCTGCTCCATGCTCTGGCTCTGGTGAATTCTCTCACCCTCCCATGCTTCTGACTGTACCCGGTACTTGTATAAATAAATAAATCTTTAAAAAAAAAATCCTCGTTATAAATGACCATCTTCTTTGTCTTCCCAAGATGTCCCCTATATACTATCTGTGTCTAAATCTCATCTTCATATAAGATATGAGGTCTACTCCAGTGACCTCATTTTGACTTGATTACCTCCTTAGTTTTTTGAGCAGTCCCTGAAATTAAAATTTTTATATACATATTTTACATCATTCCTCCTTTTTGTACAATGCATGCTTTCTCCTCTCAGGTACAGTCCCTGCAAAATTCCCATTAGCAATTCACCCGTGCACCATCACCATAGTCCCTTGTGTAAAAACACATTCCCTCCCCTGTTATCCCTCTCCCTCCCCTGCAGAGTGTCTCTCATTAATAGTTGCCTGTTAGTTTTGTTTTTTAATTTATTATAATTGTTTTTTTTCCTGTTAACAGCCTCATCTTTTTTACAAAGGCATAAATAAATGAATAAATTAATTTGAACATGAAGACAATTTTGCCACTTTAAGAAAAAATATTCTATAGGGATATATGAAATCACAAGTTCACTGAAAAACACCAAGATAATATAATAGTCTGTTAACAGCATTTTTCTAAATCCATCTTCCTATGGCCATCTGTTCTCTGAATTAGTTTTTAATCAAATCTTACCCCAAAATATGCTTTTAATTAGGAAAGGAAGCCGTAAGTTGGACCAAAAGAAACTGCCATTATTTTACTAATGCTGTCCTACAAATAAGCAATGTCAATCAACTCATACAGTTGCTTTAGTCCAGCTTGATACTGTAAACTGTTTACTACAGTTTGTCTTAGGCCAAACTTGGTAAAGTAATATATGGCATATTTATAGAAAGCATATGATAACAGCAAATATGCATTACTAAAATTACCATTTCTCTCATTCCTTCCTGAACTTTCAAGTATGTGTTGTCAAAGGCTGTTTGCTGAAGCTTCAAAGGAAGTGCTTTCAACAACTTAAAAGAACATCCTTGTTTCATATCTTGAAATAATCTTTAATAAAATGAAAAAGCAAAGATGAAATTTTTTTAACTTAAACTTTACCTTCCAAAGCACATTACAGGACAAAATAAATCACTATATGACATACTATCATTCTGAGTCTTGTTCCAAGACTTAAAGTACACATTCATTAGCAATCCTTATACTAGCTACGGTCTTACTGACAAGAGTACCACATCCGAGGAAGAAAATACATACAAAAACATTATTGGCAGCATATTCAATATCAGTGGATAACTAACACAAGTTATCAATGGATAACTAGCACAAGTTTTTATATGACCACAAAGGCAATTTCTTTACAATGGTCTTTAATTATTAGTCACTTACATTTGAACAGTATACTCAAATTATTTTCAGCTTTTATGTTTTTAAAGCATATAATTTCTTTTTTCAAATATTCATTTCTTTTACAAATTATTAATACCTACAGCATGCCAAGTTTTGCTTAAGGTGTGAAAGATCAGACAAAACCAATGCCTTCTAGAAGCTTATATCTTAAGTAAATGTATTAAAATTTAGCAGTCTTTCAAGTGGTAATAAATACTCTAGAGAAAAATAAAGCAGAGAGGTAGATAAAGATTTATGTATCAGAAATGCAAAAGGAGACGGGAGAGGTAGACTGCATTTTAGCTTTAAAATAAACCTGAGGGCCTCCCTGGTGGCACAAGGGGTTAAGATGCAACCTATGAAGTTATCCGCAGACTCTGCAGCAAGAGTTTGATCCCCGGCCAGGGGGCTACCCACTTGGTGCAGCAGACCTCTCCTGACTCGCCCACTGCTCCCCTCAGCAGTGTGTTTCAGTCAATCTGCCTGTTCTGTTCCCCACTCTGTCTCTGGTGACTCCTCTCACACAGCCCCCCCACCTCTGGCCTATACCCCAGTTCTTGTATGTATGCATAAATAAATCTGTAAAAATAAATAAATAAATAAATAAATAAATAAATAAATAAATAAATAAGATCAACCCAATAAGTTGATAAATATGTAATCCTAAAGAAATTATTTGCTTCTTTAGGTACTCAAATATGTTATAGAGCCCTATAACAGAATATAGGATATCTAATTGATAGCTAATATGAAATGTAAAATTTTCATTTTACAAATTCATGTAAAACTATACACCTATTCAAAAATTCTATATATTGGACCTCCCCGGTGGCGCAGTGGTTGAGTGCTGGGTTGCGAAGCTGCCCGCGGCCTCTGCGGCACCGGTTCGACCCCCGGCTGCTCCCTGGCCACCAGAGGAGGGTCCCACATGCCGCGCAGACCTCTCCTGCCGCCCGCTGCTCCCCTCAGCAGTGTACTTCGGTCCTTCTGCCTGCTCTGCTCCCCGCTCTTGCTCTGGTGAATTCTCTCACCCTCCCGCGCTTCGGACTCTACCCAGTGCATGTACAAACAAACAAACAAATAAATAAATAAAAATACATGCCTCTTTAAAAAAAAAAATTCTATATATCACAGAAGTGACAATAGACATCTCTCTTCAACTCAAATATTTACTAGTTATATGACATGGAGCAAATTACAAATCTGAGTCAGAGGTTTCATTCATAAATTGGACAAAGTAATAGAATCTGATAGAGTTGTCAGAATTAAAAAAAAAATCAATGCCAGGCATGGGGTGCATTGGGTACATGCTCAGTAAGTGCTGGTTGTTTTTAACCTCACTGCCAGTGACTGGTTAGGCTAGCCTGACAATGCCATCTGTGGCACTACAGACACTTCAGGATCACATGACCAATACCTATTGATGGATGTTGCAGCCAGCATGCGGACTTGGTGATGATTATCAGCAAGAAATTGTGGAAACACTTCATTTACAGGGAAGTCTTTTCCTGTGACATTAAGAATAGCCCATTTTGAATAAGGATCAACCTATTGGAAAAGAAAAACTGAGTTTAAATAGGAAATATTAAGAAAAATCACCACCATAAAAAAAAAAAGTGGCTTTCAAAGTTTCAGGGAATGGCCTCCTGGTGACACAGAAGTTAAAGTCTCCGCACCATCAAGATGTCACCAGCCACTACAGCATGAATTCAATCCCCAACCAGGAAGCTAACCTACGTGGCACAGCAGACCTCTTCTGTTTCCCTCACTGCTCCCCTCAGCAGTGTCTTTCAGTAGATCCACTTGTTCTGCTCTCGACTCTGTCTCTGGTGAATCCTCTTAACCCCCTGCCCCCAGCCCCGCATCTCTGGCCTACACCCAGTCCTTGTATGCATATATAAATAAAAATAAATTTTAAAAAAGGTTCAGGGGAGACCATTCTATTGTTTAATGTGAAATAACTCACCTCTAGCAAAGTTTTCAGGCATTTTACTAGTGCCATTCTTACAGAGAATATGAATTTCCCCTCCCTTGTTAAGTGCCTGAAATAAAGGGTTTCAATGTCAAATAATTATTCCAATGAAAACACAATCAAAATAATTAATGGACATTCAGGTTATTCTAGGTTGTCTCTAAAATTTCTTTCTGGGCCTCCCCAGTGGTGCAGCAGGTTGAGCGCCATACTGTGAAGTTGTCTGCAGCCTCAGCAGTGTGGGTTCGATCCTGGCTGGGCCAGCAAGAATCCCACATGGTACACAGACCTATCCTGTCACACCCGCTGCTCCCCTTAGCAGTGTATTTCTGTCGTCTGCCTGTTCTGCTCCCTGCTCTGTCTCTGGTGAATCCTCTCACCCTCCCGTGCCTCTGGCCTGTACCCCAGCTCTTGTATAAAAATAAATATTTTTTATAAATAAATAAATAAAATTTCTTTCCATACTAAATTTAATCCTTATTCTGTGGCATATAATCTCACTGCTGACCTCCCAAATTTCAGCTAAAAGAAAGTAATTTGAAAAGGAGTTTATTTTATTGTCTATTTATTTTATACGATTATGTCCTATTGTGGGATGATCAAGCTTCAGCTAATGATGCTATAGTAAAATTGTTTTACAAGGATAAAATTTTAATTTTTTGCTGTTCTATTAAAGATTACAAAACTGCATTCTGTACTGATGCACTCAAATAACATGATAAATGACATACACGTGCTGCTATAGAAGGATCATGGTGTTATTTCAGATTGTGACTGTATGTATCAAATAACCAGATAGTGACAAGTGTTCATTTTCGGAATATGAACAATTCTATTTAGCTTATTATACTGTGCTTTATTCCCATATATGTTAACCTATTAATTGATTCACAGGGAAATACACTAGACACACTAAGAAAGGCAAGCTTTAAGCGAAAAGCAGTGTAGTTATTAAAGCAGTTAAGGAGGGAAAACAAATTACTTTCTACTCTTGTTAAAAGATGTCTATCATTACATTCCAGGACTGGAAGAAATCACTGAGAGAAATGCAATTTGCCTTTGTATCCAGAAATAGCAAAAGAAAAATAGGAAATCCACAAAATAGTCTGTACCTACCAAAATGCTCCAACCACTGACAGAAACTGGCCTTGAGCGTCCCTTGTGCTCTCAGCGTCCAGATCACTGTGACACAGGTTTGTCACTACATGAAGGACGTGGTTTAAAATTGTTTTACAAACATCTTGGTCACGGCGATACAAAGAACACACATTGCTGTGACAGAGAAAGTTTAGCTTTATAAGCCTAACAGAATATACAGGTTAGCTTCTAAATTTAAAGTGAAGATAATATATGATTTTAGTTTCTTACGATAGCGGTTTCAGAAGTTCAACAACATCTTCCATTGGCAAGGGATAGTCTTCTCCAGGAAGCTCCCTTAAAAGTACTAAATACTAAGATAATAGGTAGATGATGATTTTTCCATAGACCATTTATTTAAATAAGTATAAATATACCCAAAAATTCATATATAGGTACAAACACACACACACACAAACACACACACACACACACAAAGGGCAGTGAATTTTTAAAACAGGCAATGGTGTATAAAGAGGGTTTGAAGTCAAACAGAACTGGCATAAAATCTCAGCTGCACTAAGTATTATTTGTGGTTAAAAAACCTGACTTGTCATCTTAGCCTTTGTACTCTTACCTGAAAAATGGGGGTATAGCAACTACCTGGCCAGGTTACTGTGAGGATTAAGGAAATGAAGTAAACGTCTAGAATTTATTGCAGGAATTCAACAAATGATAGTTGTTAGCACAGTCTCAGCAAGAAATTGAAACTATATTATAACCCTACCCACTCAAAATAGTGCCTGTGGATAAGAGTTGAATGGTTGAAATTTACTCTATTAGTGAATTTTGGAAAGCACGGAAGAAGTGAAATTAACTGGCTTTGCATCCCGGAAGGCAACATTGTAAGGCTGTCTCAGTACCAGGAACGCAAAGGGCTGCACAGCAAGTGCCAATCATAATGGCTTCTACCTTGTCTGAGAGCTGCTGCCAAGTAATTTCCTAGATAATGTCTAAGAAATCAGGAGACTTTCTTTCCTCTCATGTATATGTATAAAGATGTTTCTTAATCCTTCTCAGTTATTATGAGAACAGTAAATTAGACCATTTTAAACACTTAAAATATTTGCCGTAAGAGTCATACGTGATGTTACTGAGTATCTTGACTTTAAACAATGAAGCTGCAAGATAAGCATGCGGCCTTCTCCACTGCTCAGGGCCAGGGACTTTAAGCTACACTGTTTGCCAGGATGAGTCCAGGGTCAAAGGATTCGACCAAGCAAACTTCCCGGGGCCAGGGAGTGACCAGCATGTTCACAACAAGAACGTGGCCAAGACTTCTGCCAGCACTCACTCTGCATGTTTTCAAGAGGTTCTAATTAGAGGATCACCTGGCATGTTTCCCAGGGCTACGGAAAGCACCTGGCATGTTTGTCAGCTGCTGGCACTGGGGACATGACCATGGAATCCCCCAGCACACTCATTCTCTATGAGTACACTGGTGGGGGCTAAGGGAATACCCCACACGATCAGATTAGTTACACATAAGAATACAGTAAACCTGTAAATGTATTGAGGTTAAGTCTGAAGCCAGGATTCTGACTGTTGGAAAAGGAACCTACAAATTCAGAGAAAAAACCATTGGACTAGAAATGGAGATATCAGTAGGTAGATAGGTAGATAGGCAGGAGAAGGATTATTGTTGCAATATTCTCCTAAAGTCTAAGTGTAATCATGAAGAAACATGAAACAAACTCAAAGTGAGGGATTCTGCAGAACAAGTGGCTGTACTGTTCAAAAATTTGAAGGTCACAAAAGAAAGAATGAAGAAAGTTTGACTGTTTCAGACATGAATCAGACAACTAAATGCAAAGACACAAAGTTAGCTTCCTGATGAAAATGCTGTGGTAAAATATTACTGTCTTTAGGAAATATATACGGAACTATGAGGGACATCACCTATGCAACTTAATCTCAAAATGGTTCCAAAAAAAGGGGGGTGTGAGGGGGTGTGTGTAGAGAAAGAGAATAAGGCAATGTGATAAAATGGTAAGTACAGAAACTTATGAAGGTAATATGGGAGTTCTTGTAGTATTCTAACTCTACTGACATTTTGAAATCACATCAAAAACTTTAAAGCATATAGACTAAGGCAAGATTCTGACTTCAACTATAATGTTTATCATTTTTTCATTCAAAAAGTGTTAAAGTTTCAGTATCAAGTTAAATTTTTTTCTTGGGCCATCTTTAAAAAAGTTTATTTTTGTAACTAGATTCTCAGCTTTTTTTCTCAAGGAAGCAATTTCAAATATGTTAAGGTACTATATGATTTTTCTACATCAGTCCATTACATTCAGCCTGCAACATCAGACAGAATCAAAGCACTTCACTTAACTCACCATATGTAAGTAGAGAGGTTTAGTCAGGTCTAGCATGCTGGAATCAGTTAACATTAACAATTTCCTCCGAATATCAGCTGCTCGAAAGGACACAGTATTGGTCTGAGCAGTAGTTACACACATACACAAGAACTTGAGCATGTCTAAAAAAAGTAAATCTTGCTTTGACAGATGTTCTTCAGCTAAAGGATTCATGGCACCTAAAAATAAAAAGCACTTGCAGAGCTAAAGGGTACAAAATCAGCATCTTAAACATCAATTCCATATGCTCCCCTCTAAAAACAAAAGAGAGATAAAAGTATATGGAAAGCAAAATTATGGTGAAATTGATTACATACTAAAAGCATCAAAATACTTCTTAAAAGGCTTCCTTATGATTTTGTCATTAAGAAATAATCTGTGGAATAATCTCTATAGACAACATTCACTGCAGTGCTATTAATTATGGGAAGTAGGAATCTAAATTTCTGGCAATAAAAAATGGTAGGTTAAGATATGCTCTATGTGTTAACTGGAGTATTATGAAGTCATTAATGTATAACTATCAATATAAATAGCTACATGAAAAATACAAAACATTAAAAGAAAACAGACAAGGTATAAAAAGGCATTTGAATGTTAATGCTGATTACAAATTTCAAATGGTCTATATACAGTAACAGCAATGGTACTATGGACACTTTTTCACTGTCCTATTTTCTGAATAATCTATCATATGGCTTTATTTCTTTAGTGGTCATTTTAATTTCCCTCTGTGGAGAATAAAATAGGAAGCTAATTAGTTTTAAAAAGTCAAAAACATCTAAAATATATAGAAGGGGACAATCTTAAATAAGCTATACCGATGGAAAATGAAATAAGTATAAAACTGGTGTCTATGAGGCCATTTATACTACAGAATCAATCCAAAGAGGGAAAAGAAATCCCAAGCAGTAAATATATATTTACCAATAGTAACTTGGCTCTCTCCAGATTCATTTACATCACTAACACTAGCAGAATAATCACTAAATTGACTCATGGATGACTGATCCTCTACCTCCATTAGATTTTCATCAGACTCATCTTCCATTGGTTCTATTTCTCCATAATCAAGTGGCTTTCTGATAAAGGATGCCTAAAAATAAGAAAAAGAAGGATGGTCTTTTCAATTTAGTTCCTTTCAGAACAATGTTATACCTAAAATTTCCAGACAAGCAACTTAAGAGTCATGTATATGAAGACTGCAGTATTATTTCTATCTAATGTAAAATAGGAAAATGCAGAAATAAACTGCACATCTCTATATAACAAAACAATATGTAATCTTTATAAAAAATATTGCATATTAAGAAATTTTACATCAAATAAATTTAAAACAAAAGAAAAATGTTTGGTAACATCCAACACTGATGAGGGTAAGGGGGAAAATATGCATTGTTATGCATATTACTTAGAGAGCAATGACAATACCCAAAACTGAAATTCACATTTGTTCTCAACATTTCTAGAATTTATCCTATAGCCTTCATAGCATAAATAAAAACAGACAAAAGTATAAGAATCTTATCAAAGAACTCCTTGCATGACAAAACCACTTAAAATGTTAAGATCCGATCATGTAAAAATGCCTATGTTCTATTCCCATATAATGAAGCACCAAGCTACTGCTACAAACAATGTAAAATATAGCAGTATGCAGTGACAGAGGAAACCACCACAATTCATTATTAGGCAAAAAAAATCAAGTCACATAATATTTTTTCACTCAGTTGATACATGTATGTACTTGCTGTGTTAGGCACCATTCCAGACAAAAAAAGTAAGTAGAACATAAGCCCATTTGTATGGAAGAGGAAATATAAATACCACAGCAAGAGTTTTGTTTTCATGTTTAACAATAGAGAATTATTTTGAATTCTGGGTACAGTGTTAAACAGAAAGAGCATGTGCCTAGACGATTAGTTCCCAATTACAATTCAGACTATTACTACTTACTGAGAAAATAAAAACCACACTTGGTATTGACATTAAAAAGCAATCAAGGGGGCCTCCCCGGTGGTGCAGCAGTTGAGCACTGGGTTGCGAAGCTGCCGGCAGCCTCTGCAGCGTTCCCTGGCTGCTCCCCGGCCACCGGAGGAGGGTCCCGCATGGCGTGCAGACCTCTCCTGCCACCCGCTGCTCCCCTCAGCAGTGTACTTGGGTCCCTCTGCCTGCTCTGCTCCCCGCTCTGGCTCTGGTGAATTCTCTCACCCTCCCACGCTTCTGAGTGTACCCAGTGCTTGTATAAATAAATAAACAAATAAATCTTAAAAAAAAAAAAAAAGCAATCAAGGGCCTCCCCAGTGGTGCAGCAGTGTACTTAGTCAGTCTGCCTGTTCTGCTCCCCCCTCTGGCTCTGGTGAATTCTCTCACCCTCCCGCGCTTCTGACTGTACCGAGTGTTTGTATAAATAAATAAATAAATCTTAAAAAAAAAAAAAAGCAATCAAATATATTCCCAAACCAAATAACTCCACTTAATTTCCACATTTTAAAAAACATACTGCGTATTGTGAGGCATCTCTATAGGCATTTCCATGGAAGAAAAAAAAGCATAAGACAGGAAGCATACTTACTAAACTTCTACAAATATCTGCAATATCATTCATTAGCTTTGATGTTAACAATCGTAGGAAAAAGCCAGATGCTATCTTATGTGGATTGTGCTGTAATTAATTGGAAAAAAGTAAACAAAGAAATAAACAATTATTCCTGAGAGGAAATATTTTCTCTATCTTAAATAAAATGTAGTCTTTCTTTTACACTGGCTATTCTTTATCATAAGAAACATGGGAATGAGTTTACTATTTAGGTCCAAGCTATAAATTGCTTCAAAAACACTAACCTCTTTTGTTAGTCATAATAAGTGTAGCACATATCTTTCATAGTACATAAATAACATGAAAGTAAAATACCAGCTATTGATACTAAACATAAGCAAGCAATAATTGTAGCTTACAATTCTCTCCTTTTCCAGTTATTCCAAAATCCAAAAACATGTATTACAAAACCCAAAATCTGGGCCTTCCTGGTGTTAAGACACAGCCTATGAGGCTGTCTGCAGCCACTGCAGCACAAGTTCCACCCACCACAGGTCAGGGAGCTGCCCACATGGCGCAGCAGACGTCTCCTGACTCGCCTGCTGCTCCTCTCAGCAGTGTATTCAGTCAATCTACCTGTTCTGTTCCCTGCTCTGTCTCTGGTGAATCCTCTCACCACCACCACCACCCCCGCCACACACACACACACACGCACACACACACACACACCCCTCTGGCCTATACTCCAGTTCTTGAATGAATAATAAAATAAATCTTTAAAAAAAAAACAAAACCCAAAATCTATGCTGGTAATATTGCTATATGGTCATGTACTTAATATTAGCTTTCACAATTGTTTCCAACAATTAGCAACACTTGGGCCTGGCACAGCTATCACTTAGGCCTCCTCCAAAGATAACATACAGTAGCACTTTTCTGCCAAATGTTATGCAAGACTCTCTGGGCAAAGAGTACTACACATGCTGGAGTTCTCCACCTCTGTGGCCCTGTATAGTGGTTTGCACATCACATAGTTACTAGTCAGTAATTTTTTATTCGGTAAATGAAAATAAGTCAGAATAAAAGCTACCTAAGTATCTTTATATAAAAGTGATAAGATAATCTCAGAAACCTTTCTGAAATGATGAGTTTCATGAGAAACTCCAATGACCTCCAGCTCTATTCCTCTAGATACTACCTTTATTTACCATTCAGTTTAATTTAAAATCAGTATGCAATCTTATAAATGACCCAAAACATAGTAACACCATCCAGTGATCTGCCTCCTAGAAAGGCTCCACTGTCAAGTAGGAAGAATATCTTACCTTGGTACAGCTACACAAACAACTTGTACATAGATGCATCATATTTCTCAATGAAGCAATTCTAGATTCCTCATTTGTCTTATTTTTGAACAAAGTGATACTTTCTCCTGCACACTGCATTAGAGACTATTAAGAATAAAAGAAGGAAAAACAAAATTAACAGTCGACTATAAATCAGAGATATTCTGCAGGGGAGGGGGAGGGAGAAAAATCAAAACAGGTTTGGGAAGAGCACAAGTGACTATGGTGATGGTGCACGGGTGAATTGGGTGGTGGGAATTTTACAATGATTATACCTGAGAGGAGAAAGTATGAAAGCATACCTTATATAAAGTTTTACTTAAGAGGCAAAATTGTTTTAAGAAGTTACACTTGATGAGAGCGTATAATTAAGAATTATGAACAATTTTTTTAAATAAAAAACTCATCTTGTTCTTTTTTTCCATTAAATTTTTTTTTGCTTTATTAAATTCTTTTTTATTTAAATTTTATTTTTATATCCCCCATACAATTACAACCCCCTTATTTTGACCCCAAGCCCTCCTTTCCCCACCCCCCAACCCCCATAGAGTGTCTCTGGTTCATAGTTGTTTGTCGATTTTGATATTTTCTTTCTTATAGTTATTCTTTTTCCTGGTCCCTTATTTAAGTTTTCTAGATTCCTGCTATGAGTGAGACCATCCGGTATTTTTCTTTTTCTTTCTGGCTTATTTCACTGAGCATGATCCCTCCCAGCAACATCCATGTTGCTGCAAATTGCATGTGTTTATCTTTTTTGAATGCTCAGTAATATTCCATGGTGTATATGTACCACATCTACTTCATCCAGTCATCTATTTTTGGGCATTTGGGTTGTTTCCAAAGCTTATCTATTGTAAACAGTGCTGCTATAAACATAGGGGTGCAGGTGCTCTTTGGAATTGATGTTTCTGTGTCCTTTGGGTAAATACTGAGGAGTGGAATTTCTGGATCATATGGAAGCTCTATGTTTAGTAGGTCAAGAAATCTGACCAGTTTGCACTCCCACCAACAGTGCAGGAGAGTTCCTTTTTCTCTACAACCTCGCCAACATTTGTTGTTGCTAGTTTTTTTAATATGTGCCATTCTCACTGGTGTAAGATTGTAGTTTTAGTTTGCATTTCCCTGATTACAAGTGATGTTGAACATTTTTTCATATGCCTGTTGGCCATTTGCATTTCCTCTTCAGAGAATTTTCTTTTTAGCTCTTCTGCCCATTTTTTGACTGGATTATTTTCTTTGTTTTTGTTGAGTATCATCAGCTCTTTGAAGATTTTTGTGATCAGTCCTTTATCATTAGTGTTGTGCGCAAAAATGTTCTCCCAGTCGGTGGGGTTTCTCTTTATTTTTGTTATTGTCTCTTTTGCTGTGCAGAAGCACTTTAATTTGATATAGTCCCAGCCGTTTATCTTTGCCTTCACTATCACTGCTTTGGGTGATGTGTCTGTTCCCATTAAATTTAATAGTGGAAAGTTTAATCTCAAAACAAAGAAAAAAATCTACATAATTATGAGTTCTTCTCCATGGAATTAAAAGAGGATCTTATAACTTTCAAGAACCGATTCTTACAAATACTGACATAGTATGTAGAGCTGAAAATAAGTTTCATGGTTAGAGTCTACCTGATTAACACTCTTGGTCAAGAATTCTTTAGGGTAGTTTATCACAAGAAAATTTGGGGGGAAAAAAAAAAGAAAATTTTTGAAAAACATAGATAAAAATCTGTTCTTTAATGAGATTAACTTTTGTGACATGCTCTTACTACAGTTATCTTAAAATAATTTCAAATCTTTTATGGAAGGACACAAGTATAATTTCTTTTCAAACTGCATAAATGAAAATAATAGGGTTAACCTCCATAAAAATTTGTCTTTTCTAAACAAATATATCAATTTTTCCAAGAATACATTTCATTAAAAATAACATAAATGTTATTAGTGTAAATTGTCCTACCTTAGCTTTCTGGAATAGCTCTGATTTATACACTTCCTCTTCAGTTATTACACCCACAGAACAATAGCAGCCAAGGACACCCACCAAAAGACTTGAACATCGGACAAGTGTTTCTGAATTTGTAGTCTTAAAGTAAAACACAAATCAATACATATTTCATAATAATTTTGAATATTTTACAATTATCTTTTCCAAAAACAAATTTTATGTACCTATTAAAAAAAACAAAAGTCCAGGGGGCCTCCCTGATGGCGCAAGGGGTTAAATCTCAGCACTATGAAGCTGTCCACAGCCACTGCAGCATGAGTTCCATCACCGGCCAGGGAACAACCCACATGGCACAGCAGATCTCGCCTGTCTCCCCCACTGCTACCCCTGGCAGTGTATTTCAGTAGATCTGCCTGTTCTGCTCCCCATTCTGTCTCTGGTGAATCTTCTTACCCACCCACCCCCTGCACCTCTGGCCTACACCCCAGCTCTTATAAGTATAAGCTCTTATAAATAAACCTTTTTTTAAAAAAAGAAACAAAAGTCCAGTTAATTGAGTTGTTAGTGAAATATTCTGATGATCGCTAAAAACAGAACTGGGATAACCTGGAATCTCAGGAAAAATAAATGTATTTCCTAATGGCCCAGTAAGGTATCTTCTCATAAAATGAAACTATATACTGCACATGAAGTGTCTGAGGTAGAGGAAAAAGACAAAAACTGATAGGCAAATAAATGTCTGTAATGCTTAGTACATGAGTAGAAATTAGATTCATATAGAGAAACATAAAGTGACACTCTGAGCATCTGAAGGACACAAGCCTTGACTTATTCACATTTTTTAATTACACAAATTAGCACAATATATTTTTGTAAGTAGGTACTGCTTCCAACTTTATAGGATTACATAAGAATGTGCAAAGGTTACCAAGGTTTTTAGATTATTTTTTAAATTTGATACTATAGGAAATGGTTAGTGGTTAAATGAAGAAAAAGAACCTCTCAGTACAGAGAAGAGATACTGTAGGAAGATACTGTAGGATATGGCATTTTGGGAAAACATAGAAGACCATTATTACTTTGCAATCAAAGTAGTTATAACTATAATGCAGAATGTCAGTAATGAAAGGTGGGACAGATGACACAGTCACATGTCTTCTGGTTCTTTGAGTTATTCTCCCTGGCTACTGTATCCACACCTTAGAGTAGTTTATAGATTTTATTTTGTTCAACAAATATTGTACCATTTACCATGCAACAATGCACAGTGGATGATAAAATGATTAATAAAAACGTGTATGCCCTTTAAGGAGCTCACAATACAGGTTAAGAGATGCTTGTGTGTTAAACTTACATACAAATATCCACAGCATAAAGAGGCTGTGTCATTTAAAAATAGATATATTAACTACTATGCCTATGAAAATTAAAACATGAGCTATTATGGCTGACATTATGGCTTTAGCAAAGATTCTGACATGTGGATGAGTTCAGCACACAGTCATAGAAAGACATTTCATGTTGAAGAAACTGGATTTTTGGTA
Organism: Talpa europaea; assembly: GCF_964194135.1. Taxonomy (NCBI): domain Eukaryota; kingdom Metazoa; phylum Chordata; class Mammalia; order Eulipotyphla; family Talpidae; genus Talpa; species Talpa europaea. Next base: position 33,045,350 of record NC_140079.1, read on the forward strand.
AGAGAAGAACACACACAGAAAATTTGTAATTTTAAGAAGACACAAGAAAATGGTATGAGAAAAATTATCCAAGGACCTCTAAAATAAAGGTGACTTCAAATTAATTTATTACAATAACCATGTCTACCTCTCCCACCGGTGCCAGTCCCATCCTATTACTGTAACATTTCTCTCCTCTGTACTGAGAGGTTCTTTTTCATCATTTAACCACTAACCATTATTCCCCAGTAGCTTACCCAAAGAATTCTATGTTAATGTCTACTGGAATTCCTGATAAAAATGAAATAACTCATTATATTTCTTCAGTTTTTCCTTTTTCATGTCAATTTTTCTCTATTGTACTTCTGTACTCATCGCTTTGCTTTTAAATCAAATTTCTCACCATCCTTAGTGCTTTTCCTGCCTCTGTTTTTCCATCCTAACAGTCTACCAAAATTGAACCAAAACCAGATTTTAGTTCTTTTAAAAAGTCTCACCTCAGATGTGTAGTTATTGAGAAGCTGTTCTGATAATCCCAGAAGATAGCGATCCAGTGATTCCTTGAGATTCTGGTGGACAGAAAGGCCTACACTGGACTGGTGCTTTTCTACAGTGCATTCTTTCCCAACAGTTAAAAAGTCCATCTTGTCAAAAGTTGTCTGGAGAAATAGTTCTTCTACTTCTGAGAATGAAGAATCTTCCTTCTCTTTATGGTGCTGTTCACTTGAAAATAATTAATTAATAATCAAACTACCTAATACTCCACCTACACATAGCATCAGTATATTAAAAATGAAAATATTAACTTAGAATCTACATTATTTAAAGACTGCTTAGACAACAGAGTATTTTTTTAAATGTTTGTCTTCTTTGAACTTTGAGACACATGCTATCAAGTTAATTATTCAATAGCAAATTTTACTAATAGCTGACAAAGGAATACCAGTTACAACCTCAATGGCAAAGTTTCAGAAGGAAAACATTAATACCAATATAAGCCCTAAGAATAGCAGCCCTCTGATTTCTCTGAAATGCAGGAATATTTCTCATCTTATGCCCTCTTGAGGCAGAGTAAGAATCTTCAAGTCAGTGCATCAGTTTAAGTTATAGTGATAAAACATTAGCTTCTTAAGACAATCAACAAAAATGAAGTTTTATAATATATGTTTTCCATATCCCCAATTATCTTTAGTTCTAAAAGCTAAGTCATTTTACTTGACATATAAAAATGGGTTACATCTTTAAAGAACTCATTTCACATAATTTTGTGTTCTTAATTTCCCATCACAACCATTCTTTTTCTTTCAATGATGTGTCATACTCTACAGCATTCAAAACGGTAAGCTAGATCTAAAATTAGAGATAGTTTAAATCATTCAATTCAAAGAACCTTTGCCTAACAGTGGCGATTTTTTAATTGACCTAAAGTTCATAATTATAAGATGCAGCTGCCAAAATCATTACCATTGTAATTAAAGCTATATCTTCAAATAACACAGAATTCTATTAGATAACATACCATTCTGGCAGACTTTCAAAAAAATTCATTGCAGCTTTACAGTTTTTCATAGTGAGACTCACAAGAATTTTCTCCAATGAGAGAAGAGGAAAATTACTATAAAAAAAATAAAAATCTTCACTTAGCAGCAAAATGCATTAAACTTAAGTGTCTATGATTATAAATCTTGGCCTCAAGAATTTGAATCCAAAATTAAAACTGCTTCCATGTGCACAGAATTTCATAACATCTAAAAGGAGAATTTATGGAGCATACACTAGGTACACTTCCTAGAAACAGACTTATGTCTAAGTTTTAAAGATCATTTCTGAAATAAACATTATGAAACTCAAGTGAAATCACCATGATCCAGAGGTCTGTTTGTCAATCATTCAGTTCAATTACCATCAGCTGAAAGGCTTACTGGGCAGTAAAGTCCCATCCTAGAGCTTACGTGCCATTTTTGCCTTTCTTTCATTTCTTTACCCCAATAATTTAACCTGTTTCATGTACAAGATACTCTCTTTATGATTCCAGAAGACACCCTGGATATATGTTCAGATGAGCCAATTGACAAAAGATCACAAAGGAATACTTCAGCACTCAAAAAATTTTAGGCCTGTTCTTCATTCTCATCCCCCTATTCCCTCTGTCTAGGCAGAGACCGAAACAAAGTAAAAAAACCTAAACACAGAATACAGTAAAAGCACTACAAAAAGGGTGCTGTTTAATACTGAGAGCTAGTTCTGGGAAATTCTGCATTACCACTGTGAAATAAAGCCACCTAGCATCAAATTAGTAATGGAGGGCAATTTATGAAATAAAAAACAGCACATGTTAACTGGAACTCAAGTTACCTGTACAAAATTGGAGGTACTGTACTGTCTTCTAAGTCATCCTCTAAATGACAGGATAAGAGCCATTTCATTATCAATTCCTTTAAAGAAAGACTTCTGTTTACTTCACATATATTCTGTTCCATTCCTGTTTTTAATGTTTCTGGAACTACATAGATGGTCAATGCCGAAGTCAAGCAGCAGACTGCAGGACTGAAACAGAACAGGATGATCAAGGTTAAAAGTACCTTGGGAACAAAAACTTTATCTTAGTTACTGCTGTGCTGTCAGTGATACATGGTAAGCATACAGTAAATTTTTGTTGACTAAGTAAACACAAAATGTTGAAAAAAATCTGACTACATTTAAGAAGATGTTTGACAATATGCAGTACTAGTTAAAAAAAATAAGGTTTAGGGGCCTCCCTGGTGGTGCAAGGGGTTAAGACACAACCTATGAAGCTGTCTGCAGCCACTGCAGCACGAATTCGATCACCTGGCCTGCCTACATGGGGCAGCAGACCGCTTCTGACTCGCCACTGCTCCCCTCAGCAGTGTACTTCCATCAATTTGCCTGTTCTGTTCCCCACTCTGTCTCTGGTGAATCCTCTCACCCCCCACACCTCTGGCTGTACCCCAGCTCTTGTATGCATAAATAAATAAATCTTAAAAAAAAATTAAGATTTACAAGTAGCAAGCAAATAATTACTTGTCAATTAAAATAATAGAAATTTAAATGCTTAATTTTTCAAAATTGGCCTTAATAATTGCTCCACATTTGAAACTAACTTGATAGTTATTCATTTATTAAGACGTTTTGGAAAAACAACAAAGTTTCTGAAATACAATTTATCATATCTTTTTTGTTTTTAAAGATTTATTTATTTATACAAACACTAGGTACAGTCAGAAGCGTGGGAGGGTGAGAGAATTCACCAGAGTCAGAGCAGAGAGCAGAGCGACGAAACACACTGCTGACGGGAGCAGCGGGCCGCAGGAGAGATCTGCGCGCCATGTGGGACCCTCACCCAGTAGCCGAGGATCGAACTGGCGCTGCAGAGGCTGCAGGCAGCTTCGCAACCCAGCGCTCAACCGCTGCGCCATCGGGGAGGCCCACAATTTATCATATCTTTAACTGAAGTTTCAAACTACAAAAATGAGCAGGGTATGGAAGACATGCACATATATGTTCATGCATGCCCACGCACATTCACTCACATACACAGAAAAATCTAGTACAATGCAGTCACTTACCATGAGGGTTTGCAGGCTGATCCAGTAAATAACTTCCAGAATTCTCTGTCAAACTCAACTAAATTGCTTTGAATTATGGCTCCAAGCAAGCCAAAATTTTCAGTTTGTATTTGTTCAGAACTTATACCACGAAAGGTAAGAGACCAGATTTTAGCCCAGAGTCTCAATAAATCTGACTTTTGTGAGCTTTCGAGGTGTGATTTCCCACCTTGACACAATGCAACCTCTGTAAGGCAGCGTAACACATATGGCGTGCGCTCCCCACGGCGCTGTTGGGGTAGAAGCTGGCATAATATCATTAGTAACGATGACATTTCACTGTTAGGTAGACTTGCAGGATATTTTGATATTAATTGAGTCACAATCTGTAACCTAAAAGAAAAAAAGGATATATAATTTGAAAATCATTCTATTAACAAGCTAAATGAAAATACAGACATTGTACCCATATAATAATCCTACTTACAGGATCACCATCATCCTTTTTCATACTACTTTCAAATAAATCTTAATATCTATTAGTCATTACTGCCTAAATAGCAAGAAGTTGACAGTTTTTTGGCTAGCTGGGTAAGTTATATTTTCTTGACCTAAAAACTTTAAATAATAATTAAATTAGCAATATTCTATATTCAAAGTTATTAGACCTAACCCTGAGCTTCAGCCACGAAAAATATTCCTCTAAAACAGAAAAACAAGAAATTTTTTTCTTGACATTAATTAATTCAATATCTGAGGCGAGTCCTCTAGAATGCGAATTACTCAAGCTAGAAGCTTTATCTTATTCATCTCTGTGTCCTTCAGGCTTAGCACACAGCAGGTATCCAAAGATAACTCCTGACTGAATAGGCAAATTAAAGAATCTGAAATAGGTATCCTCAACTATCTAAACTAAATATGAGCTTAAGCAATGGTGTCTAAATCAACACACTCCTCCCCACCCCCATCTCATCTATGTTTAAACATTCCATCAACATGGTAAAAATCAAAAGAACAACAATCACAAAACTTTTTGACAAGTTCCTGATTGTCCTTAGGTGACTCAAACTTTCTAGGTTTGTTTCCTTCTTCGTAAGGTGAACAGGACAAATTAAAAGAATTCTAGAGTCCTACGTGATCCCACAGAATCTCACAATTTCTTAAACAAAGAAATTTCTTTGTTTAAGAAATTGTGACTGTTTTAGGAGAGTCAAGAACATAGCAAATAAGAAAAAAATTACTTTTCATCATGGCATATAGTCAAAAATTATTCCATGATTTCTAAATGCTATTTTCAATTTCTTCCTAATTTAATAGTTTGAGGTGCTATGCATGCTAACCTCTTTGTGCTAAGGTATACAACTTAGTAAATTCCAGGAGGCAGATATTACCGACTTCCTACCAAGCAGCCATTCCCCCCTCTTTCTTCCTATGGCAATATTCTTAGAAAGGTGGCTCTGGCCCTGGGCCAGCAGCTGAGCCATAGTGGTCGAACACAATATATCCTGGCAATCAACTGTCACCTTCGCTTTTGTCAGTGGCTGGCTTGGAAGTGCACAATTGACCTAATCTGGCCAGTGAGATTACAGGATTCAACTGGAAGTCATGCAAGAAAAACTACTAAAACGACACTGACTGAAAAAATAATTTTACCAAGGTATAAGATGAAAATCATTCTGTGACTTCTGCAGATTATCTTTTATTACTTCCCAGCCTAATTCTATTTTCTTCTTTTTGCAGGGTGAACTGTAATCATTAAAATCTCTTTGTGTGATAGTATAAGACTGAGTAATCTCCAATGATTTGCTATCTTCACTAAAAACCTGTAAAACAACAAAAAGAAAAGTATATGTTTTCATCACTATTGTTTTCTAACAGTTCATTAGGAAAAAAAAAAGTTCCTCCCAAATAAAGATACAGGGAAGTCATAAAGCCAGAGAAATTACAGAAAGATATATATGATAATATAGTAAGAATCAAACATTTTGCATGATTGTGGTGGTGGCTCTCTTGAAAGCAGACATGCCCAAGTAATGTATTAGTTTTATATCTTTGGAACATTTACTGAAAGCATCAAGATGTCTTCGTAAAGTGAATACTTGTATTTTCAAAGGGATTAAATCATAAAGTTAGCTTTAAGAAAATCTTTGACTTTCATATCATTTGAAAATTATTACATAAAATCTTAAATCTCCAGGATAGAAAGTTTTACTTAAACATTAAGCCTTCCACCCCTATGTTTATTGCAGCACTATTTACAATAGGTAAAAGCTGGCAACAACCCAAATACCCAAAAATAGATGACTGGATCAAGAAGATGTGGTATATATGCATAATGGAATATTATTCAGCAATCAAAAAAGACAAACTCATGCCATTCGCAGCAACATGGATGGAGCTAGAAGGAATTATGCTCAGTGAAATAAGCCAGAAGAAAAAGAAAAATATTGGATGGTTTCACTTATTGCAAGAATATAGGGAAACCAAATAAGACATCAGTGCAAAAAAATAGTAACAGTACAAAACACAACAAAGCAAAAACAGACAATTATAAATCAGAGACATCCTGCAGGGGAGGAAGAGGAAGAGGGATCAGAGGAAAGGAGGGAGGAGAATAGGGGACTGAGGTGATGGCACAATGATGTAAAAAATTTTAAAATTTTCAAAAAAAAAGGGCCTCCCCTGTGGTGCAGCAGTTGAGCGCTGGGTTGCGAAGCTGCCTGCAGCCTCTGCAGCGCAGGTTCGATTCCCGGCCCCCGGGTAAGGGTCCCACATGGCACGCAGATCTCTCCTGCCGCACCTGCTGCTCCCCTCAGCAATGTGCTTCATCAGTCTGCCTGCTCTGCTCTGCTCTCTGCTCTGACTCTGGTGAATTCTCTCAACCTCCTGCGCTTCTGACGGTACCCAGTGCTTGTATAAATAAATAAATAAATCTTTAAAAAAAAAATTTCAAAAAAGAAAATGATGAATGAAATGAGGAGATGGCTAAAACACTAGTAATGTGAGTGTATAAATCGTATAAAACCTTTTAATGTAAATCAACCTTCAAAGTTCCACAGTCCCATTAATAAAATTAAGTATTTTATTTAAAAAAACATTTTTAATAGGTAAATAAAATGTGACATATCCACACAATTGAATGAGATACTGATTCATAGAACAACATGAAAGAACCTTGAAATAATTATGTAAATGAAAGAAGTCATACATGAAAAACCACAGAGATGATTATATGATTCCACTTAAATGAAATATCCTAAGTAGGAAAATATAGAAACAGAAAGTTGAGACATAGTTGGTTGCCAGGGAGTAGACAGCAGCAGGAATTGTGGAATTGGCTGCTAAGAGGTATGAGTTTGTTTTGGGGGTAAAAAAAATGTTCTAGAATTTCAGTATTGATGGTTGCAAAAATCGCTTAACTATATACACTTTAGAGAATTTTGTGCAATGTAATTTCCAGTTCAATATAAAAAAAAAAAAAGGTTACAGTATTTCCTATAAACAATAATAGAAGAGTTCATCATTATTTTTCATTAACTCTATACATGTAAAAGAGTCATCTTTTACATTAGAAGATTAATTCCACATATTTATGATGTTTGGAAGGAACAGTTACAAGTCCAGAGTAATTTTGCAAGATTTTTACCCAAACAGAGGTTTTTAAAGCCCAGTAGAATGAAAATTAATGGTAAATTTAAAAATGTGAGATCTACTATACCTGGTGACAAATATCTGCCATCAATTCAATCAAGTTTTCCTTGACAGCAATATTACGAGATCCTGAAGAGTACTTTCCTCTGCTTCCTATGTGACTTATCTCATTTACTAATAGGTCATATAAGTTGTATAAGATACTTTTCCATTTTGTTGATTCATAAGCCCCTGCAATCCAAAAAATTAAAATTAACTTCTATATGGACTCCATTTGTATTGCCAACTCCCATGCATGTTGGTAAGGATTAAACAACATCAGAAGACACCTGGTCCAGCCTTCTATTCCGTATTTGAAGCGTCTCCTGAAAATATCCTTTATAAGTTTTATTTCATAACAGTGTCCATTTTACTCTAGTCAACTAAGAGTGAAATTCTCCCATATTCAGATCTAACTTTTTCTCATTAACACAATCAAAATTGCAATCAAACTTTCTCTAAATTCTTTTCTTCCCTGAGGTAACTACAATTAATAAGACCTTCCTTTTCTATAAGGGCCAAGTTCTCCATGCCTTTATTTTCCTCTCTTAAATTGCTGACTCTGCAGTCTGGTAACCATAATACTCCAACTGTGGTCAGACCAGTATGGACAATAATGGGGCTATCATTTCCTACAATCAAGGTACCACAAATCTATTACTGTGGGCTAAAATTACATTTGCATCTCTGGCAGCCTCCTCTTCCTGCCAATTTTCAATTCATCCAAAATATGTAGTTTAATAAAGCCCTAAATGTGTCATTAGGAGCAGGCTTATCTCAGTGAGAGCTATGTGATTTCATCTGAGTGAGAGCTATGTGAAAGAGAAAAACTAAGAAAAGGCACCATTCCTTGACTTACAGTAGATTCAGAAGGTACCCTTAACTCTACATATTGGAAGCGCCCACAAAATACACATCTACATTTGATAAAAAGTGACTACAGCAGTGTTTCTGTTTTTGCTGCTATTATTCAATGTAGCATAATTTCTTAACAAGTTTTCTGAACTAGCCATGATGAACTGGTCTGAAAGCTAGTTCAAGCCCAAGGGCTATGATAGCCTGAGCACGAGGAAATGCACTGAGCTTCAAATCCACCCAATAAACCTCCTATCCACTAAATGGAGCTATTCTACCCATGTAATACTCTTTTGGTGAAACAAAAAAGTAAGGGAATTAAGGCAAGGTAAGTCATTTATTTCTGGTTTCTCAGCAAACAGATTTGGAGCAACTTAAAGGTTTAAGGCACTAATTTTCTTTCTACTTCATGTTTCTATAAAGTAATAATATGTGCTTATCTTCCTTTGGAACTGAATAATTTAACCGGCTGCTCAGTCTGTATTTACCTATTTGATCTTCTAATAAAAGCAAAAGAGAGATAAGCAAGATCCTCCCTTTTCTAAACTCTTTTGAGTCTCTATCATACCTCTTAGCACATAATTACTGCTGCATAATCAGCAACTTGAGGGAGCAGTGTGCTGTATTTGTTTGTATTCTTCCTAATCCCTAGCACTGTACTGACAAATGGTAAGGCATAACACAGCTACCACAGCTCTGGATTCTAAAATTATAAGTGAGAATTATTCTCATTAACATGCACAGCAATCCAGAGGAAGGTGATCTCCTACAAGATACAGTTTTCATACTTATGCTTCTAAGTCTAAAGGAAGCAAATTTTAAACAGTAAAAGCTTTCTTCCTACCTTTTTCTTGGGTCTTGGCTCCCTTTGGATGATGGATATAAATTTGCAGTTGAAATAATTCAATGATTACTTCTTTTAAGGAATTATTAAGTCTATGTTGAGCCCAAATATAAAGCAAGGTGGGTAAAATTTCATCTCCTAACTCACATACTCGAATTCGAAAATTAACAGCCAAAGTCTTGAGGAAGATAATGAGTGCTGCCAGGATATGATTTAGACCTGCAGTGCTTTTTTCTTGTCTGTGACAGAAAATAAACGGAAACAACTTGGGTGTGGGGAAGGCACAAAATGAAGACAACTGTGAAGTTACATGCTCAAAAAAAAAAAAAAAAAAAAAAGTGACTTGGTGCTAAAGAAAATCACCTATTCTTCCTGCTTTGAAACACTATCTGAACTAATTTGTAATAACTACTATTTAAAAATTTTTTCAGGGCCTCCCCTGGTGGCGCAGCGGTTGAGCGCTGGGCTGCGAGGCTGCCCACAGCTTCTATAGTGCTGGTTTGTTCCCTGGCTGCCCAGCGAGGGTCCCACAAAAAAAAAAAAAAAATATTTGGGCCTCCCCGTTGGTGCAGCAGTTGAACGCTGGGTTGCACAGCTGCCCGCAGCCTCCGCAGCGCCGGTTCAATCCCCGGCTGCTGGGCGAGGGTCCCACGTGGCATGCAGACATCTCCTGCCACCCGCTGCTCCCCTCAGCAGTGTACTTCATCACTCTGCCTGATCTATTCTCTGCTCTGGCTCTGGTGAATTCTCTCACCCTCCCATGTCTCTGACAGTCTTTGGAAATCCAGCAATCCTATTACAATGGGCAAATAACTTCTAAAAATTGGTAGTATTTTTAGTTACTGAACGAAAAACATGGTGTTGCAAGAAGAGCAAATTAATTTTCAATATCAAACAAATCAAAAAGAGATGAAATTACCTTGCATGTTGAATAGCCTTCGAAAAAAACTCCAGATGTTTGGAATTTAATCCATCAGTTTGTGAACAACATCCTTTGGTGACAGCTTGAATTATACGGGCCACTAAAACTCTATTAATATCTTGTGAAGGCCTGAGATACAGCTTGAAGTATACAGAGAACAATTCTTAAAAAAAAAATTTTTTAAAAACTTGTTACATTTTTAAAAAGAAAATTATCAAAGCATATAACTTAAATGTCACAGTTCAACTGACATATTTAATAATTTCTCATAGAAAGATTTAAAATGATGCTAATTTCTATCAATACAATTGAAATAGTCCACCAACGATGGTGCATGGGTGCCTTGGGGAAGGAAATTCTATGGGGACTCAATCTGAGGGGGTGAGGGGAAGCAAATATTGTCTAAAAATTTTTTTTAAATAATAAATGTTAAAATAAATTAAAAAAAGAAAAACTAAGTTTACGTATACCACTTTTCAATATTATTTTTAATAAACTAATGCTATATTTCAAAGTAAAAAAAAAAAAGAAATAGTCCACCAACATTTAACTATATTTTATATGAACTGCCTTCAAGGCAGAAACAACTACAGGCAGCAGAGTGTGCAAGCACCGGTTGAACAGCCAGCACTCAGATAAGCATCCTTAAAACATTAGTGTAGAAAAAAGCAGTCATTGTCTCTGTTGATAAGAAATGTAGAAATGTGAAATGCTTTGAAAATTATATCCCAACAAATGAAAACAAAGTTACTAATTCAGGATTTTCTTCCCATCAACAGATCACTAAAAGGTCCTCAAGAACAACAATTATGGATATCTTCCTTTTCACATGTGTATGTCATGTGGATTCTACAGAAATATAGTTTAAAATGAAAGATTAAGCACAAGTGTATAGGGATATAAATACCTCAAACACTAAATAGTAAGGTAAACAATTTTGAAATGATTGCTATCATATCTGATGTTAGTTAACAGAACTGTGAGCCAGTGGTTCCCAAGGTTTTCTCACTATCTAAAATAATCAAACAATGTTTAAACCATGAGTTAATATATAAAAATCTGGAGGTAAGGAAACAGGAGAGACTATATCATTTCTCACTTATAGAGAGGTGAAAACAGAAAATGCCAATAAGGATAGTATACTATATCTGACTAAAGCTCAAGCCTCAGGTCTTTTAATATATATTAGTTGGGGGAAATGATGCAAATTCTCCAAGAATCCACATGGCAAAAAAAGCTGATATAAGTGAACAAAAGTCTCAGAAGAATAGAGCCAAACTTCTTCAAAACAGGCTACAGCAGTCCCTCCCTGGTGGTGGGAGGGGTTAAGTCTCAGCACTATGAAGCCACTGCAGCATGAGTTCCATCTCCCGCCAGGGAGCTAATCCACATGGCGCAGAAGACCTCTCCTGTCTCGCCCACTGCTCCCCTCAGCAGTGTATTTCAGTGGATCCACCTGTTCTGCTCCCCACTGTATCTCTGGTGAATCCTCTCACCCTCCCGCACCTCTGGCCTACACCCCAGTTCTTGTAAGCATAAATAAATAAATCTTTAAAAAAAAAATAGGCTGCAGTGAGGAGCACTGCCCCATGACTCAGGAACACATAAGGAGCAGATGGGAAATAATATGATATTAAAAAGGAGTAAAGAGAATAAAATAAAATCCCAAGGAACATCATTAGATATGGATTTCTTGAGGACTTTATACATACTCATGCCATCTGCAAACTGAAAGATATATAAGACATCTATCTGGCTTAAAGTCATCTCAAAGACAAATCCTACTTTCACCCATTTAACACATTCTGACCTAGCAATCAAGAAACTCCAATATATTGGTCTTAATCATAACTTCCTTCCTTTGTGGTCTCTCAGTACCACTCACCTATAAATTGTCAAAAATACCAGTTTTGTCCCTGGTACTCACACTCCCACTTTTGTGGTAAATCACTGGGTCCTCCATATTCTACTGTGATATGTTTGACTTCCATTACCTTAATAGTGACCTGACAACTGTCTACGCCAGTGGATATTTGTGAGTCTTATTCTTTCTACTACATTTAACAAAGCCAGTCACACAGTTGAAAGTCTCTTGCTTTTGCTTTTATGAAACCTCAGTCTGGTGGTTTTCTTCTTTCTGCCTTAATTATGATTGAGCTTAGGTATCAATGATCTGTGAATTCACTATACTCAAACATATCTATCGATATATCATGTTGAATTATCATTTTTGGTTTGTTTTTTTCTGCTACTGAATTGTCATCTCTTTGAGGACAAGGGATGTCATCTTTCAATTCTGTAAGTCCAGTTCTGATAGCAGGCACCCAACATATTCTTAGCAATAATAGCCCAAAAAGTATATAATAAATAAAAAATGTCACATTATATAACTACATAATTTTATTAAGACACTGTAACTCTCTGAAGTCACTTGAGGGATGGGGATTCAGAAAGATTGTCTGCTTTCTTTTTGGTGAAATTTCATAAGCAAAAACTCACAGAGGGCCTCCCTGGTGGCACAAGGGTTAAATTCTCAGCTCTATCAAGCTATCCCCAGACACTGCAGCATGAGTTCGATCCCAGGCCAGGGAGCTAACCCACCTGGTACAGGAGACCTCTCCTGTCTTGCTTACCGCTCGCCTCAGCAGTGTATTTCGGTAGATCTGCCTGTTCTGTTTCCCATTATGTCTCTGGTGAATCCTCCCACCCTTCACACCTCTGGTCTACATCCCAGTTCTTATATGCATAAATAAATAAAATAAATCTTTTAAAAAAAAAATTACAGAAAACATACCTAGCCACTGTTGCTGAGATATTTCACACCAGTATTTTCTCACTGAAAGAATGTCCTTTAGCAATATGTTGCTACAGTCAGCTCCATACATGGGACCGTTAGATGACTCTTTCACTGTATCCATAACATAATTCAAAAGTTCTGGACATTTTAGCCTGGGTGCTCCTATTTAAAAATAAAATCAACAAACAAAAACATATAAATTTAAATAAATTAGCAGACAAATGGGATAGAATTGACAGACCAAAAATAAACCCATACTTATGTGGACAATCTGTGACATGGGAACCAAGAGTATAGAATGAAGAAAGGAAAGTCTCTTCAAAAAATGGTGTTGGGCTCAAAGAGCTAGAAAAACAACAACAACAACAACAACAACAAAAACCCTAAAGCCATTGGAAGAGAGAAAATAATAAAAAATAAAGCAGAAATAAATGAAATAGAAATTAAAAAAGTAATCCAAAAGATTAACGAAACCAAAAGTTGGTTCTTTGAAAAAATAAAAATAGACAAACCTCTAGCCAGGCTCACAAAGAAAAAACTGGAGAAAACACTTATAAATAGGATTATAAGTAAAAAAGGAGAAATCACAACAGACTCAGTAGAAATCAAAAGAATAATCAGAGATTATTATGAACATTTACATGCAAACAAATTCAACAACCTGGAAGAGATGGACAAATACCTAGAACAATGTAATCATCCAAAGCTGGATAAAGAAGAAACAGAACAACTAAACAGACCAATTACAAGCAGTGAAATTGAAGCAGTAATCAAAGCACTCCCCAAAAACAAAAGCCTAGGCCCATACGGCTTCAGAAATGAATTCTACCAAACATTCAGTTGCAAATTCGTGCCTATCCTACACAAAACTCTTTCAAAAAATTGAAAAAGAAGGAATACTACCAAATACATTCTACAAAGCCAACATTACACTAATACCAAAACCAAAGAAAGACAGCATAAAAAAAGAAAACTACAGGCCAATCTCCCTAATGAACACTGATGCAAAAATCCTCAACAAAATCCTTGCCAACAGACTCCAACAATGCATCAAAGGGATAATAAACCACAATCAAGTAGGATTCATGCCAGGGGCACAAGGATGGTTCAACATACGAATATCAGTAAGTGGAATCCAACACATCAACAAAAAAGAAAAAAGAAAAGCCATACGATCATATCAATAGATGCTGAGAAAGCATTCGACAAAGTCCAACATCCCTTTATGATGAAGACAGTTGAAATTCTCGGGATAGAAAGAACATACCTTAACATGGTAACAGCCATATATGACAAACCCACTGCCAATATTATTCTGAATGGAGAAAAATTGAAGGCCTTTCCTTTAAGATCAGGAAGAAGACAAGGATGTCCTCTCTCACCACTGCTCTTCGATATAATACTGGAAGTCCTAGCCAGAGCAATAAGACAAGAGAAAGACGTACAAGGAATCCAAATAGGGAAAGAAGAAGTAAAACTATCACTATTTGCAGATGCTATGTTAATATACATGGAGAACCCCAAAAGCTCTACAGAAAAACTACTCAAAATAATCAACCAGTTTAGTAAAGTAGCAGGATATACAAAATCAACACACAAAAATCAGTAGTCTTCCTATACACAATCAATCAATCTGAAGAAGAAATCAAGAAAACTATCCCTTTTATAATTGAAACAAAAAAATCAAATACTTGGGAATAAATCTAACAAAAGAGGTGAAAAACCTATACAAAGAAAATTATAAAATACTCTTAAAAGAAATAGAAGAAGACACAAAGAAATGGAAAGACATCCCCTGCTCATGGATTGGAAGAATTAACATTATTAAAATGGCCATCCTCCCAAAAGCAACATACAGATTCAACACTATTCCAATAACATTCTTCAAAGAAACAGAATAAATACTGATGAAATTCATATGGAACCACAAAAAAACACGAATAGCCAAAGCCCTACTGATGAAAACTAAAGAGAAAGGAGATATCACACTTCCGAACTTCAAGCTATACTATAAAGCCACAACAATTAAAACAGTTTGGTACTGGAACAAAAACAGACACACAGACCAATGGAACCGAATAGAGATCCCAGAAATAAAATCACACTAATATGGACAACTAATCTTTGACAAAGGAGCAAAGAAAATGCAATGGAACATGGACAGTTTGTTCAATAAATGGTGCTGGGAAAACTGGACCACCACATGCAAAAAAATGAAACTAGACCACTACCTCTCACCATGCACAAATATCAACTCAAAATGGATAAAAGACCTGGACATAAGACCTGAAACCATAAAATATATAGAAGAAAACATAAGTAAAACACTACAAAGCACACATCTCAGTAACATCTTTAAAGACTCATTACCCAAAGCAAAGAAAGTCAAGCAAAAGATAAACATCTGGGATTACATCAAACTGAAAAGCTTCTGCACAGCAAAAGAGACAATAACCAAAACAGAGAGACACCCCACTGATTAGGAAAAAATTTTTGCACGCCAGTCAACTGATAAGGGACTGATCACAAAGATACACAAAGAACTCACATGACTCAACAAAAACAAAGTAAATAATCCAGTCAAGAAATGGGCAGAAGAACTTAAAAGACATATCTCCAAAGAGGAAATGCAAATGGCCAACAGGCATATGAAAAAATGTTCAACATCCCTTATTATCAGAGAAATGCAAATCAAAACCACATTGAGATACCACCTTACACCAGTAAGAATGGCATCTATTAAAAAAGCTAGCAACAACAAATGTTGGCAAGGATGTGGTGGGAGTGCATACTGGTCCAACCACTATGGAAAGCTGTCTGGAGGTTCCTCAGACTTCTAAAAATGTAGTTACCATATGGCCCAACAAAAACACTGATTCAAAAAAAACACCTGCACCCCTATGTTTATTGCAGCACTATTTACAATAGGTAAAACCTGGAAGTAACCCAAATTCTCAAAAACAGATGACTGGATCAAGAAGATGTGGTATATATACACAATGGAATATTATTCAGCAATCAAAAAAAGATAAAACTCTTGCCATTCGCAGCAACGTGGATGGAGCTAGAAGGAATTATGCTCAGTGAAATAAGCCAGAAGAAAAAAGAAAAACATCAGATGGCTTCACTTACAGCAGGAATATAGGAAAACCAATAAGACATCAGTGTAAAAAAATAACAACAGTACAAAACACAACAAAGCAAAAACGGATGGATAATTATAAATCAGAGACATACTGCAGGGGAGGAGGAGGGAGAGGGATCAGAGAGAGGGAGGGAGGAGCACAGGGGACTGAGGTGATGGTGCAGGGGTGCACTGGGGAAGGAAATTCCATGGGGGTGAAAACACTTGAGGGGGTGAGGGGAAGCAAATATTGTTTAAAAATGAACAATGATGCAAAAAAACCTTTTTTTAAAAAAAAATTGGACATGTTCTAAGGACATACATATAGCATTAAAAGGACAAATATTTAATTCTTCTAATCTTTGGACCAAGTCATGATAATATAATAAATTTCCATAATACCTTCTTTAAAAAAGTGTTGGGAAATTGAACAGACACATCAAAAGAATGAAACTACACCACAATCTTACACCATATACAAAAAATGCCTCCAATGTAAAAAAGACTCGCACATAAGACCTGAAACCATAAAATGCATTGAAAAAAACATAGGCAAAATACATTACCACATCAGCTTCACAGATGTCTCTGGGGATTCAACTCCAACAGCAAGGGAAACAAAAGCAAAAATAAACAAATGGGACTAAATCAAACTAAAAAGCTTCTGCACAGTGAAAAGAAATTACCATTAAAACAAAAAACACCCAAATGAATGGGAGAAAATATTTACACATCATACATCCGACCAGGTACTAATATCCAAGATCTACAGAGAACTCAACAACTCAATAAAAAGCCCAATCAAAAAATGGGCAGAGAAGTTAAATAGACACTTCTTCAAAGAAGACATATAAATGGCACACAGGCACATGATAAAATGCTCATCATCACTCATCTTTAGGGAAATGCACATCAAAACCACAATGAGATACCATTCTCACACTTCTCAAAAAGGATCATGTCAGAATGACCAAAAACAAGTGTTGGCGAGGATATGGAGGGAAAAGGAACCGTGGTACACTGTTGGTGAAAATGTCATTTATTTATAATAAGTAACACTACTTACTTTTATTTGCACATTTGATGAAATATTTGACCAAGCTGCTGATTTCTTGCATCTTTTTCTGCCTGGAGGCTTGTTTTGAGGTTGATGTATTTGTTTTTGCTATCCTGAGACATTCTGTTTCTTTCTGAATATATTTCTGTAAAAATCTTCAAGAAAACAAATGGAATTTCAGAAACACATTTAATGCTTAAATTGTCATAAATTTCAGAAAGTCCTTCACGCCATCATAAAGAACATCTTTTATACCACACTGCTTTGAACAGTGTACCAGCTAAGTGAAACAGTCCTACAATACTAGTTTAAAGTATTGTCTTCAAAGATCTTAATCAGTAATCTCATGATTTTCTATTGCTTTACTGACTAAGGGCTCTCAATGCTTTCTCATCTGTTTGTTATCTGTATATGATTTGCCTCTTTCGTAGGCAGTAAGCAACATTGCTAGCCTTTACATGAAGACTGACTGGAAGATAATCACGATTAGTTGGGAGGGTCAGGTACCTATTTGGCCTACCTGATCAACTTATAGAAAACAGTACTCTTCTTTAGACAACTATATTTGTGGTATCTGAAAAAACTAAGTAGTCAGAGGAAAGGAGGCCACCTATTTTAAATGTAATCTACATTCAAATCTATCAGTCGATCTAATTACCTTTGAGCTAAAAGTAAAAGAAGAATGCTCACCTTTTCTATTGACTGCAAATGTTTCAAGCTTCTTAATATTCTACATTAATTTAAAATATTTTATTCATTTTTTTTCCTAAAGCTTACTATCTATTTCTAGTTGGAAGTGAACTTCAACTTCTGGTGGAAAATAATGTCTTAATGTAAAAATGCATCAGTTTTGTTTGCCACTCCAGTCCTGCAATCATTTGTGTCTTTTCAATATCTGAATTTTGTTTAACTGCAGTAATATGGAATTATTCTAATTCCTTTTACTTGTTGTATTATAACTTAACATATAGCAATGACAGGATAATATTTC
Source organism: Talpa europaea (assembly GCF_964194135.1). Classification (NCBI taxonomy): domain Eukaryota; kingdom Metazoa; phylum Chordata; class Mammalia; order Eulipotyphla; family Talpidae; genus Talpa; species Talpa europaea. Next base: position 33,063,175 of record NC_140079.1, read on the forward strand.
AAGATGTCAAAGTAATAATCAAGAATGTATTCTTTCATTGATTGATTTACATATTAGTTCTTTCCACTATCATTTATTCTCTCACGGGAGTCTAATTAAAAAAAAAAAACCCGGGCCTCCCGGGTGGCACAGCTGTTGAGCACTGGGTTGCGAAGCTGCCCGCAGCCTCTGCAGCGCCGGTTCAATTCCCGGCTGCTCCCCGGCCACCGGAGGAGGGTCTCACGTGGCGCGCGGACCTCTCCTGCCGCCCGCTGCTCCCCTCAGCAGTGTACTTCAGTCTGCCTGCTCTGCTCCCCGCTCTGGCTCTGGTGAATTCTCTCGCCCTCCCGCGCTTCTGACTGTGCCTAGTGCTTGTATAAATAAATAAAAATAATCTTAAAAAAAAAAAAAGGACTTAAAAATTTTTAAAAAAAGGAAAAAAAATAAAAAAATAAAAATTAAAAAAAAAAAAACCACAATATATTGTTCAAGGAAATCCATAGAGTGGATTTATAATTTTAGTGAACAAATGACTTAAAATTTTTGACCTTCCCTATATGAACAGCCTTTAAAAATCATGCTTCTGATAAATATTACACACCAATTTCATATGCAATGCATCATGCTATATAGACAACAGAGGTAAATCAGAGCTACATACATCAAAAAAAGACATTATAAAAAATAAATATGAAAGAGCAAAATGACAGTAAAAAAATTAGAATGGAATACCTAAAAACAGCATCCCAGTTCAAATATTTTCCTTGTTTGGAATCTGAATGTCGGTCTAAATGTTGAACAGTTTCAGGATCCCGAATCAGACGCTTAAATTTCTCAACTTCTTTCTGAAAATGAAAAAAAAAAAAAAATGCTAATGAGTTACCAATCACATACTTGTTTCAAGAAAAGATTAAATTTAAGTAATTGATATTACCCTTCGTTCTGTAGCTCTATCATGTTCTAGTTGACGGCAGCAAATAAGCAGGTCATTTAGTGCCAGACTCATGGTTCAGAATTTCAGAACACATATCATTGACTGGGGGAGGAAAAAGAAAAATATATATATCTACATACACACACACACACACACACACACACACACACATATACATAAAACTATTTCAGACTGTGGTACTAATCTACAGTTAATATTAATATGTAGTTGGTACAGACAGCTCTATGTTAATAAGTGTCAATAACTGTGTTATTAACACAGTTAGATCTAATTGTAAAACCAGAAAAATTGTCACCAAAGGCACCATAACTTTTCTTAATGCTCCTATATTTAAATTGAAATTTTTAACAATATATCAAAATAAAGCATCACCATACACATGTATGCTTTGTCTACAGTAGCAAACCAAATAAACTGGATAAAATAACAGGATGAAAATAACAAGAGTATAATATACTCTATTGTTCTGAGATCTTTTCTAAGAATCATGACATTCAAACTGAAATATAAAATAGAAACAGAAGTTAGCTGGGCAAAGAATTAAGAAAAAGCACTCAAGGATTTAATGCTCACTGTCAAATTATTTAAAAGCACCTTTCTTGCATGTAGTAACCTATCATTTTGCTAAGCTAGGTGTCAACTGTTAATGCTTTGGAAGCAACATTTAGGAGGTTATCAGTCTAGCACTTGCATCTCAACTGGCTTTATGGTTCTCACTTAATACATAAAAACAGGAGGAAAATGGTATTCCTGGTTCCAAGGGAAATAATGTGTTACAGTGATATCCTTTATAAAGGGCAAATGTCAACTATATTTTACTATGCCTTTTGGCCACTATGGGGGTCTTTCTCCTTTCATGTCTTCTGATATAATCAAACCCTCCTTTGACATTCTTTTTAAAAATCTTACATGGATTCTGTTTCAGTATTTCTGAGTTTTTTTACAGAAAAGTTCCACTTTTATTAGAATAAACATATGTACAATTTTCCCTCTGTTTATAAACGCTAATACTCTATCTACTTGTACAATTATCTCAAGAGGAAAAGAGGTGGAGAAAGTTCTTTTCCCATCCATCCAAGTAAATTCTATTCAATACTCAGCCCCTGTGAAACCTCACAGATTCATGAAACTGGGAGGAAAAGAGAGACCATGTCTGATCTTCTCAGAGAAAAAGAAACTGCTCCTGCAAAATGACTGCCCTGTCTGTGGGCACTCAGACCATGTGTATCAGTGGCACATAGATCTAAAGCTCTTCTCCATTTGCATTTATCGGTTGTTCTTCTAACCCCATTATCTCTATTACAGCCTCCTTCACTCAACTTGTTTATTATAGATTGTTATTTACTTTATAGCCTTTTTTACTTGATTCTATACTTCTTGATTGTCATTTTTATTTTCACATTCTTTATCGTTTTACTGACTCTTCTCCCCTCTTATTCAATCTTAGTTTAAAGCGTTAACTGAGTCAATAAGGAAAATAAAAATGGGATTCTAACCAATATAAACATCTTAGCAATAGCCAAAGACCCACAAAGGTAGACAACTTTATTGTTAAATAGTAAAGATGTCCTCAATGTGAAAAAATGCTTGTTTATTGAACAAGTGACACTTCCAAGAAAAGGCAGTCCTACAATTTACCCTTTCTCTTCTTCCGTTTCTCAAAGACTGAATACTTTGAAAAGCAAAACAGTCCAGTACTACCTACAGAAACAGGAAATGTTCATTCACAGATACATGCAAACAATATTTCCTGGGTAACAACCACGTTTTAGGTACTTTTTAGGTGTACCTAGACAAGTAATCAACTAAATAGACATAATTCTGACCTAGGTGCTGTCAGAACTATCAGGTCAAGGAGACAAGGAGCAAGTACAATAATAAATCAATGACTATTCCAAGTTGTGATGTATGACTCAAAAGAAACAAATATATAAAAACAGGAAAATACAATGGAGATCATTTTTGGTAAGCTGTCAGGGAACACTTCTCAGGTTATAAGAGTCAAGATCTGAATGAACAGTTGCCAGATATAGGGAGGCTAGAAGACCAGCATTTCAGAGAAGGAGACTGCATAGCCAAAGTGTGCTAGGGTATAAAAGCTCATGGTGGGCTCGAGGAACTGAAAAAGATTGGGGAACCACAGAGTAGTTAGCTGGAGTAAGAGTGTCACCAGATAAAGCTGAATTCAACTAATCTAGAACTATCCAGGTTCTATTCCCAACATGCAGTTAAATGATATGCATTTCCTAAGTAACACTGAGTTGATAAATCCAGTATTCTTTTTCAGATCTCAACCAAGCTGATCCCTTTGCAAAATTCAACAATGATATCTACATTTCATCTTCTTTTCTTGATATATAATAATTCTGCCTTGGCCCCACCATTCTTTTCTAGTGGTAAGAATATGAGCTCTGTGCTTCTGCACAGCAAAAGAGACAATAACAAAAACAAAGAGAAACCCCACCGACTGGGAGAACATTTTTGCACACAACACTAATGATAAAGGACTGATCACAAAAATCTGCAAAGAGCTGATGAGACTCAACAACAACAAAGAAAATAATCCAGTCAAAAAATGGGCAGAAGAGCTAAAAAGAAACTTCTCTGAAGAGGAAATGCAAATGGCCAACAAGCATATGAAAAAATGTTCAACATCACTTGTAATCAGGGAAATGCAAATCAAAACTACCATGAGATACCATCTTACACCAGTGAGAATGGCACATATTAAAAAAACTAGCAACAACAAATGTTGGCGAGGGTGTGGAGAAAAAGGAACTCTTCTGCACTGTTGGTGGGAGTGCAAACTGGTCCAACCACTATGGGGAGCTGTGTGGAGATTTCTGGACCTACTAAACATAGAGCTTCCATATGATCCAGCAATTCCACTCCTAGGTATTTACCCAAAGGACACAGAAACATCAATTCCAAAGAGCACCTGCACCCCTATGTTTATAGCAGCACTGTTTACAATAGCTAAGCTATGGAAACAACCCAAATGCCCAAAAATAGATGACTGGATCAAGAAGATGTGGTACATATACACCATGGAATATTACTCAGCATTCAAAAAAGATAAACACATGCAATTTGCAGCAACATGGATGGCGCTGGAAGGGATCATGCTCAGCGAAATAAGCCAAAAAGAAAAAGAAAAATACCGGATGGTCTCACTCATAGCAGGAATCTAGAAAACTTAAATAAGGGACCAGGAAAATGAATAACTATAAAAAAGTGAAAATCAAAATCAACAAAAAACTATGAACCAGAGACACTTTTTGGGGGGTGGGGGCGGGATTGGGGTCAGAATGGGGGGGTTGCAATTGTATGGAGAATATAAAAATAAAATTTATTGTTTAAAAAAAAATTTAAAAAAAAAGAATATGAGCTCTGTAGTCACACCATCGTTTCAAACCCTGGTCCTTCCAACCTACAAGCTGGATAACTTTGGCAAGTTAGGACATAATTTCTGAATGATAAAATGAAAAACAATAGGGTACTTACCTCAAAGAGTTATTGTGAGGATTCATGCATATTTAAGACAATACTGGACACAACAAATGCTCGATATATTTTAGCACTTTTCCTTATTCCCTTCCTTTCTGACTTTTTTATAAGTCTCTGTTGATAGTTCTGCTCACACCGGATAGAACATCCTTGTCTCCTTGCTTCTCACTCTAGGTTCTTCCAGTGTGACCTCATCCATTCCTCTGCCTTCAAAATGCTGAAAATGCCCAAATCTGCCAGACCTCCCTCTTGAACTTTAGAAACCTCCTACACTTTGTGCCTTTACATAAGTTTCCCTTCTGTCTACCATCCTCCAGAGCAACTTGACATTGAAAAACATCATCCAAAACTGAACTGATTCTCCCAAACTGAATTTCTGCAGAAATGTCACTCAGTCCACTACCATCACAGTAGTTCTCTAGCACGTTATCACCATAAGTTACAAGTCTTTTTACTTATCTGCACGTGGTAAAAACATCAGTAAATGCTGTTAAGTGCTCACCACAGGCAAGGATTAACACAAGACAGTATGTCTAGGTCACAGCTGACAAACAGAATACCAATTCTGGCAGTGTAATCCCAGAGCCCGTTCTTGTAATCACGAGTCTGTAGTTTAAGCCTCAATAACTGCTCCCTGATTTAAAAGACTGAGAAAAGAGAGAGGGTTGAAATAGTCAAGTCAGCTAACTAAAATATGGATCCTAAGGGGAAGGGGAAGTGCAGAGTAGCAGGAGGACTCAATTCAGTGCGTTCAGAAGCGGCTTCGAGGAAACCCGCTGGAAGCTAGGAAAGAGGGCGGGAGACAAGGATGAGATGGAAGGGCTGGGAAAGATGGGGTAAAAGAGAGGAGTAAGGGGACGCTCTTAAAGAGTGCATGGGATTGGCCCTCGAGGGCGAGGTCTGATCGGCAGGGCCACTTTCGAAAGCCCCAAAGCATTAGCCACCGCGTAGCATCCGCGCCCCTACCGCTGGACGGGACGGCCACAGCCAGATCGCTGAAGGGGGCGGTGGCCGCAGCCCAAGGCCGCGCTCTGCGCGCCTGCACGGGCGAAGACTGCAGCTCCAGCCGGGTGTCCAAGCGCTATTCCCGCTTCCGGTTCAAACCCGGCGTGACCCCGCAGCGTGGGTCTCGGGAGGAAGGGGTGAGGCTCACGCCAATGCCGGAACTGCCCGCCCATGCGCACCAAGCAGCACGCGCTCTACTATCCACGTACTAGCCGGCCCAAAACATTCGCCTCGTCGGCGCCAACGCGCCTGCGCGCTGCCCACCAATGACGAGCGACCTTGCGAGGGCCGCTCGCCCTCTAGCTCGCCTCTTCGGCCGGAACCGCCGCACCGGAGGGCGGAAATGACGACAGTTCCCAGGCGCACGGAGGCGGGTTGCATTTCGGCGCCTTTCTGCCCTCCACGCTCACGATTGGCTGGCGTGGAGCGAAAGAGGCGGGACAAATTGCCGCGGGTTCAGTGCCGCCACTGGAACCGGGAGATGCGGCGCAGGAGCTGTCGCTGTGTTGGCTTTTCCCCGGGTCTCGTCTTGTACTGCGGCTCCTTCTGCGGTTTCGGTCATGTTGTTACCTTCGGACGTAGCCCGGCTGGTCCTGGGTAAGCGGGACGCCTGAGGGAGGGTTATTGGACCCGGCTGAGGACGGAAGGACCTTCGGGGCCAAAGGTTTTCCCCGGGAGTGAAGCTTGGGGGTTTGTGCCTCCCCGCCCACAAGTTCCGACGGTGCTTCTGCCGCCGGAGGCTCGGGCCGTTCCGGCGTCTTTGTGTGGGGATGCTCCGCTCCCCCTGCGCGGCGCGGGGAGGGCTCGGGAGGCTCTCCGGGAGGGACACCTGAGGCCCGAACTCGGAGGGAAAGACTGGCCTGCGCACTTCCTGGGGCCCCGGGTTCGAGGGTTGTCGGTGTGGGGCACCGACTGCGTATTTTTCAGTCGCGGCCGTACCGGCCCCCGTCGGGGTTGGCACCAAGATAGGAAAAATAAGGACTCCCCCAGGCACCCGGCTTTGTGGAGAGACTTCTCGGACGCCCTTCTCAGAATTCGCCGTTAGAACTTTGAATTGGGGGCTCATGGGGTTGATCTTCCCTCTCCAGCCCGGCGCCCCAGTAAGCCGTCGGGTGGGGAGGTTTAAAATGCCAGTTGTTTATTTCGAAGCTACAGCCATTCCTCCTCTATCCGTGGAACATTTTCTTGTCCTGGTTAGTTTTTCCTCCATTTGAGGAAAAACTTGGTCGCTTTAGCCAGTCTGTCAAGGTCTGATGGGGGAGGATGAGGGAATGGGTTTGGTTGCTGTTTTCTTCTGGAAGAATAACGTGGTTTCTTTTTGCCGGGACTGGGAGCCACTTAACGCTCAAAGCCCAAACCAGTGCTATCATGAGCGACAGTCCTGAAAGTAAATGGTAAACATCTGTGATGAATCTTCCCGTCGGAGCCACAGCCATTACTGCCGTTATTTTATTGTTAGGAAAACCCACTTGTCTTGTACCCAGTCCTGTCCCAAAAGTGGTATTTGTGCATGAGCTCTTGATAAGCAAGGTTTGCAGGAAATATTAGAGGGTAATGGTTCCGCCATCCATTTTTGGAAAAGCTAGGGGACTTAGGTTTCACTTAATACTTGCTTAATGTTTAGTTAATCTTGTTCCCACATTGGAGAACTAATTTAATGACTTAAGATTAAACATCGCTATTTTCTTAATGCTTGCTTAATCTTTTGCCCATATTATCAGAATTGGATATAATTGTTATATATATATTAGGCTTATAAAAACCAGTACAAAGTAGACTTGACGGGTGTTGGTACATTGATAAGCTTTATTTTTCCTCCCAGAGTATTGTTTGCTTAAAAATTTTTGAGTTTTGTCAATTTGGTAATCCATTTGAGTTTCAGTAAACAATCTTCAGTAGTTTCTGAACGTGGGCGTTGACATTCTAAGCCAGGTAATTTTTTGGAGCTGTCCTGTGCATTGTGGGATGTTTAGCAATATCCTTGGCCTCTGTAGACTAGATGCCAGTAGGACTACCCACTCCCAACCTCCCATACATTTGTGATAATGAGAAATATGTTGGGATAATATCAGTATGTTCTAAAAGAATGTGATTTTCTGCATAAATCAACTGCTCTACTACGCTTCCTACATTTTTTAATGGAGAAACACTTCAGAGTCATCATTTCTTATCCTGAAAATCTTTTGTCAGTCTTACTCCATTTTCATATGCCTCCCATTACTTTTCTTTGGAATTTCTGTACCAAAACTATAGTTTTAGCAATTCACCTTAATGTTACAGAAATCCACCTAAAGCATTTACACTACATGACATTCTAAAAGTTAAAACAATCACACACCTAAAAATTTTCAGGTTGTGCAAAGTAAATATATAATGAAAAACCTGCAAATCTCCCCATACTCACTGGTGCTCTTTTCATTTGGCATTATATATTTTGAAGCTCATAGCAGCACATAGAAGATCTACTGTTCCAAAACAATTTTGTTTATGCTTATTCAGTCAATGACCATTTCCCATCTTCAATCCCTCTTGTTGGCCCTTTTTTTCGTAATGTTCTTTCAGCAAATCTTTGGTGCCTGGTATGTTCTGGACACATTGTGCCAAATGCTAAGAATAGAGAGAAGTAAATTCTCCCCTTAGAGTTAATATAATTAACTTTTTTACCCTTCCATGTAGACACCTAAACACTTTCCTACACTCCACATTACATTCTCTAATGTTCTGGGTCAACCTTCACTCCACAGTTTTATTCAAAGAACTCTTAGTTGTTTTACTTCCTCACATACCTTTCATTCTTCAACACTCTAGCTTTCGCACCTAACTGCTCTACTTAAACAGCCCTTGCTGCTCAGTAACAGGCAGTTGCTGCCTTGCTGGAATTCCTTCAAATATCAAACAAGCCAAAATGTGTCAGTGTTTCTTTAGTGCCTCTGGGCCAGCAGTTTGGCTATCAGTGTATGTTTTTGCCACTACCTTAAAGAGAAGTAGAATGTTCTTATATGATTTGGGAATGCTATTATATTTTTGATCATTAATTTATATGGAAAAACTTTTTAGCATTTCCAGACCATGCCCTTGCTTCCCCCACCCCCAAAAAAGAACCTACTAAATCATACTAGATAGGAACATTCTACTCCAGGATAGCAAGGGAAACGTGTGTGTTACACAAGGTGCCCTTTGGAACTGGTCCCGCCTGCCTCTCCTGCTTGATCTCATCTATTCATCATCTCCCCGATGCTCCAGGCATACCAAATTACTACTTGGAGTTTCTCCAAGTAGTCTTATGTATTCTGTTCCCCTCTACCTGCAGTGTTTCTCTTCCTGTCTTCCTAATACACCTGTATTCAATCAAGGTTCAGGTCAAACAATCTTTGAAACCTCTTCCAGCAGGTACAGTTATTTTCCCCTTAAGGGCTCCCAAAGTATCACATATTACTAATGTTTAGTATAATTGTTTACTTACCTTTTTTCATGTATGTGACAAAATTTAACCATTTTGCCACTTTTAAGAATACAATTCTCTGACATTAAGTATTCACATTGTTCTGTAACATCGCCATCATCCACCTTTAGAACTATCTCTACTCAACTTTTTTTCTTATTTAATAGTATTCTGAGATTAATGGACAGGTTTTGAGCATTCTGGGAGCCCCCAAAATTATTTTTAAAGGTGGGGGGAGGGGCATTTTTATAGGGTAGAATCCAGAACTTTGTTTAGGCTCCTAAGTAGATTTGTTTCTTTCTGTATGAGTCAGTGTCATTCAGGAAAGCTGAAACCAATCTAGTATTTAACTAGGAGCCATCTAATGAGAGAATTGGTTATACTGGTGATAGAAAAGCTACGAAGACAAGTAGCTTATATGAGCCAACTGGGAGGGTGACCATATTGGGAAGACATTACAGTCATCGGGAGGAACCCTCAAACTGGGTTCACTGTGGAAAGTGGGAAGTAGTCTTGTCTGGTGAGAGAGCTGCAATCATAGAGGAGGTTCTTCCAAGGCAGAGAAGGAATGGGGGTGAGGGGAGTCTACCCTCTTGTTTCCCCCTAGAGCTTCCCATTAACCACAGTTAGAAGACATCTGACATGAAACCTACAATACATTGCCTATATGGAGTCAGGTTTCCTATCATAGAATGCAGAGCAGGGGGAGGACACTAGATTTGAAGGCAATCAACCAGGGCCTGTGAGGTCAAGAGCCATGGTCCTTCAAATTAGTGGTTACTAAAAGGGAAGGGGGAGGGAAAGTGGGATAGTCAGTTAGGAGGGTTCAGTTGTATGGTGAAAGAATTAGTCCAGTGGTGAATGTAAACGTGCTTTATACAGTGATTTATAATGCACATTTGAAACGTATATAATGTTATAAGCAAATGTTATAGATATTCAACAAATATTTACGAAAGTACAACTGTGGTCATGACAGTTCCTGTTGTCTACTGAATTATAACTATGAGCTGTTTCTCAGATTCAGTTTTTTTGTTCTGGTTTGTTATTTATTTATAATGTCATTACTGACATTTACAACTTTTCGTATCAATTGTCTTCAATTGTTTGTCCATCTGTTCTCCATCATATATGTTATGCTTCGTCCAAACTGGGCGTCTTCACTAAGCATGCTCTTTCTATGCTGTGTATCAGTTTCATTGGTATCCCCAGCTATCCTTCAGTGCTCATTTCCTCCTTGAAACATTTGCATAATTTTCCCCAAGCCTGTAGTATTTTTGCTAGCCCTTATCCACCCACGAAGTCCTATGGTCTCACCACCTTTGCTTTGTATGACAGTTACTCTTGTATGTATATTCTGGATCATAGTAGATCTTAACTTCGTAGATAAGACTGTCTTTATTGTTTGGTAATATAAAGCACTATATGTTCAGTCTTTGTAAGACAGTTACCTACATTTTCTTAACATCAAACCACTGATGTTTCTGGGAAATTGTTAGAATGTGTAACAGAGTTGTTTTCGGATAGCATGATTTACTATCTCGTTTCCTTCATAGGGCACTTTTCTCTTTATTTTCCCTCTATAACTAGGAAGACGAAAGGCCACACTCTTGGCATCCTAATTCCTAAAACTTGAATATCCTGAATGGAGTTAGGATTTTATCTTGCCATTTTTTGTGTGTGTTTTTTTTTCCCCCTTCAGTCTATTTTAATGCTTACTACTGCCACCACTGAGAAGCAGGTAGAAGACATTATTAAGAAAAAAGGAAGCTAAGGCATTCTTTCTTATCTAACATCCTTTTCAGTAAGTTTGCACAAGAGATAGTTATTTCAGTATAAACTTTTTAGAAATAAAAGGGAGAAACAATAGTTTCTACTTCTAGTTTATAAATTAATTGCAGCATTTGAGATTTAGAATACACTTGACCCTTGAACAATGTGGGGACTACTAGGGACACCACCCTGACCGCCATGGTGAGATAACTCATAGTCAGCCATCTGTATATGTGGTTGAATCTGGGAATGTGGAACCAAAGGTCGAAAAAAATCCATGTAAAAGTGAATATGCAGGGCCTCCCCGGTGGTGCAGCGGTTGAACACTGGGTTGCGCAGCTGCCCGCAGCCTCTGCAGCGCCGGTTTGATCCCCGGCCACCGGCGCAAGGGTCCCACATGGCGCGCAGGCCTCTCCTGCCGCCCGCTGCTCCCCTCAGCCGTGTACTTCGTCAGTCTGCCTGTTCTGCTCGGCTCTGGTGAATTCTCTCACCCTCCCGCACTTCTGACTGTACCCAGTGCTTGTATAAATAAATATTTTTTTTAAAAATGAATATGCAGGACTTAAATCTTAGTTGTTCAGGGGTCAGCTGTAATTTGTATCTACAGTTTCCCCTATTCTTGCTGAAAATTGGTTATGATCAGATACATAATGATTATAAATAAGATTTTTGTAGCCAAATAACTGGTTAATTATATATACACACAATAATAAGTGAACCTGAAAATGATCAACTCCTACTTACAGCATTATTTTGGAACGTCTAAGACAAAGCTAAAGTAAAATACATTGTCTAGTCAAAAATGGGAGCACTAGATTATCCAAAGTTGGGCTTGTTTTTAAGAGCCTGCTTTTCAGATACTATTATTTTTAAATGTATTGCAACTTTCAGACACTTCTCTAAAGGTAATGTAGCCTTTTTAACAGCACCTTTTCTCAGGTGCATATAAAAGTATGTCTTTTTTTAAGCCATAAACTCTGATCTGTGACAGTCCCTTTCCCAGGGAATACTAGGACAAGTGACCTTTGGTTTTCTGTTTTTTTTTTTTTTTCTGAGAAAGCTTAACTGTATATTCTACATTTCATCTAAGACAGTGTTTCTCTTTCATATATATTTTTTTACATTGTTACTCATTTTTGTACATTGTTTGATTTCTCCTTACAGGTGTAGTTCCCATAAAATTATCACCTCCAAGACACCCTGGAACCATCACCATAGTCTCTTGTGCTCTGCCCTCCCATTTTGCTCCTCCCTTGCTGAATGTCTCTGATTTGTTGTGTTTGCCTGCTCATTTTAAGACGGTGTTTCTCAGCCTTCTTTTCATTATCATACCCTTAATCAGACTTTGTTTATCATTCATTTGTATAACTAATTTCAGGAGTACAGCTTCACACCTCGACATGTACACATGCTTGCTTTACTCACCCACCACCAAAGCTGTAGTGCCACTACTCTGTAACATTATCCCCTCTTTCTTCTCCTCCTCCTTCCCCTGCCTCTCCCCCATAACCATATTTTTTGCAATCTTAAGAGTTATTTTTGTAGTGTCTAAAAGCAAATTTAAGCAATTACATTTAGTGTCTGTGGATATGAATACATCCTGGGGTAATTAATACTTTGAAACTATCATGAAAAGAAACTTTGAGTCTTCTATTTAAATCTTGCTTGAAACATATGGTGAAAAGACTCCCAACTGTCCTGATTTCATGGTGATTCTGATGGTTTGTACACATTTTAAATTTTTGTGTTCATGAAATCCTGGTAGCAACTGACATCCTAAATAACATAATCTGCAAAAAGCCTACATGGCAAAAATTATTTCAGCTTTCTATAGTTTTATAGGCACTTGTGTTGGCTTGTTTATATGTGAAAAATAGCAGTTTAACTTTTATCCATTTAATTTAACTTCTTAGGTGATTTCACATCACCTGGTTTCCAAATGCTTAATAGTCCCAAGTATTGGTTTTTGATGTGGTTGTTTTTCCCTATATAGCACTAGTTAGAAGAGATTGGGAAATGATTCATCAGTTACAGGTAGACAACTATTTAAGTATTTCCAGATCCCAACTAAGGCATTCCCTGAGATGGGATGACATTTCCCTTGCCCTCTCCTTTTTATAACCCTATATGTGATTTGTGGACTCCCTGTCTTGTTTTTTAACTTGTGGGCCCTGGTTACTTAAAAAGATAAAGTTCCAGGTGAAACGGTTATATCCTTAAAATACTTTTTTAAAGATTTATTTATGCATACAAGAACTGGGGTGCAGGCCAGTGGTGTGGGGGGTGAGAGGAGTCACCAGAAACAGAGTGGGGAACAGAACAAGCAGACTGACTGAAATACTCTGCTGAGGGAAGCAGCAGGCGAGTCGGGAGAGGTCCACTGTGCCATGTGGGTCACCTCCCTGGCTGGGGATCGAACTCTTGCTGCAGTGGCTGCAGACAGCCTCATAGTCTGCATCTTAACCCCTTGCACCACCAGGTAGGCTCTCCTTAAAATTTTTAAGTAGAAAGAGATCTTGGAAATAATTGTGTTAGTAAAGTACCGACTGGTATATTAGCACAGAGCAAAGTGTACTGCAAAGTCAATTATAAGGGAATCTAGTATCTGGTAATAGGAGTGCGCTACATTGTGAAAGGCATCCAAAAAAGAAAAAAGATTCTCTGAGTAACTGATAGTTTTATCTGACCTGAAGAATGAATCCATATTAGCTACACTGAGAAAAGATAAGCTGTCTAAGCAAAGGCAATAGAGCACACAGATTGACCTTGAAATCAAAATAGCATATGGTTGTAGAATTGGAAGACTGTTGGCCACAAACAATAGGAAGCCAAGACTTGAAGCTAAACAGGGAAAATAGGATGTAAAACAATTAAAGCCTTTGAAATATGAGCAATTTAGGATTCTGTTTTCTCATTGAGATATAATTCACATATCAAAAAATGTAAAATTTGTTGACTTTTAATGTATTTACAGTGTTGTACAACCATCCCCACTAGCTTGATTCCAGAACTTTTTCATCACCCCTAAAAGACACACACCATACCTGTAAACAGTACTCAGTTTTCCCCTTCCCCCATCCTCTGGCAACCGCTAATCAGCTCTCTCTCTTTGCATTTCTCTGTTCTGGATATTCTATGTAAATGGTATTATACAAAACACAAAATGTGAACCTCTGGCAGAGTTCTTGAATGTAACATGTCACTGTTCTTGAACTTGCATAATATTTTCAATGTACATCCATGTTGTCATAAAAAGCATAAGTATTCAATCCTTTTTATGACTAACATTCCATTATTTGGAACTACCACGTTTTGTACACTCGTTGATAAACATTTGGGTGGTTTTCATTTTTTGGCTATTATGGAAAATGCTGCTAATGAACATTAGTATACAAGTTTGGTTGGAACATGACTTCAGTTCCCTGAGTTTTATCTTGGAGTGAAGTTGCTTGGTCATATGGTAATTTTATGTTTAATATTTCTGAGAACTTGCCAATTGGTTTTCCAAAATGATTGCATCATTTTATATTCCCACCAATATAATAGGTTTCCACTTTCCCCACATCTTGGTCTTTCTTACTCTGATTTCTCAAATTCTAGCTGTTGAAAAGTGAGTATGAATTGGTGTAACTAATTTTTTGGTGTTCAGATTTTATGTTTTCTTAATGATTAATGAAGTTATGCCTCTTTTCATGTGTTCATTAATATGTCTTTGGAGAAAGCTGTATTCAGAACTTCTGTCCATTTTAAGTTTTTTTGGTTGTTATTTTTTTTTTTTTTAAGATTTATTTATTTATTTATTTATACAAGAACCAGGATATAGGCCAGATTCGCGGGAGGGTGAGAGGATTCACCAGAGACAGAGCGGGGACAGAACAGGTAGACTGACAAAATACACTGCTGAGGGGAGCAGCTGGTGCGACAGGAGAGGTCTGCCGCGCCATGTGGAGCCCTTGCCAGCCGGCCAGAATCAAACTGGCACTGCAGAGGCTGCGGACAGCTTCACAGACGCAGCACTCAACTGCCTGCACCACCAGGGGAGGCCCTGTCCATTTTTTAATTTTTTTAAAGATTTATTTAATTATGCATACAAGAACTGGGGTGTAAGCCAGAGATGTGGGTGGTGAGAGGAATCACCAGAGAGAGTGGGGAACAGAACAGGCAGATGTACTGATACAATACTGAGAGGAGCAACGAGTGAGAAAGGCGAGGTCTGCTGCACCATTTGGTTTGCTACCTGGCCAGCTTGGGATCAAACTTGTGCTGTAGTGGCTAGCAATAGCTTGGTAGCGCTGTCTTTAACCCCTGCACCACCAGGGAGGCCCAATTTTTTTTTTTTTTATTTTCTTGTAAGAGTTCTTTATTTTGTTTTTTTTTTTTATAGAGACTTTTTTTTATTTATTGTTTGTTTGTTTTGTTTATACATGCACTGGGTACAGTCAGAAGCGCAGGAGGGTGAGAGAATTCACCAGAGCCAGAGCGGGGAGCAGAACAGGCAGAAGGACTGAAGTACACTGCTGAGGAGAGCAGCGGGCGGCAGGAGAGGTCTGCGCACCATGTGGGACCCTCCTCCGGTGGCCAGGGAGCAGCGGGGGATCGAACTGGTGCCGCAGAGGCCACGGGCAGCTTCGCAACCCAGCGCTCAACCGCTGCGCCACCGGGGAGGCCCGAGAGTTCTTTATTTTGGATTCTAGTCACATAGCAGATATGATCTGCAAAAATTTTCATCTATTTTGTCAGTTGTCTTTGCACTTTCATGTTAGTACCCTTGAAAACATGCAGGTTTTTAACTTTTTATGCTGTTTATTTGATTTTTTCCCCTGTGTTTACTTGTTCTTTAGATGTCATATCCAAGAAACCATTGCCTCATTGAGATCAGAAACAAAAATTACACCTCTGATGTCTATTTTTAATAATTTTATAGTTTGAGCTCTCACATTTAGATCTTTGATCTAGTTTTGAGTTATTTTTGTATTTGATGTAAGGTAGATATTCACTTTTATTCTTAAGACTGTGGCTATACAGTGGTTCTAGCCATAAATGGAAAATATGTGTCCTTTTGGCCAGAACAGTATTGCTTTGATTACCGTAACTTTGTAGTGTGTTTTAAAATGGACTACTTGGAACTTTAACATCTTCATCTTCAAAATTGTTTTTGGCTTCTCTGGTTCCTTTGCATCTCCTTGCAGATTCTGGGCTTATTTTGTTTAATTTTGTCACAAAAGGCAGTGGGAATTTGATAGGGGTTGTAAATACTCAACTTTGGGAGTATTTACATCTTTAAAATATTGACCTCACTGACCTAACAATATGAGATATCTTTACATTTATTTAGTCTTTAATATTTTTCAATGATGTTTTCTAGTTTTTTTGTTGTTTTGTGTGGAAGAACTGAGGTGTGGGGGGTGAAAGGATTCACCAGAGACATAGGGGGGAGCAGAGAGGCAGTTTTACTGGAATACACTCCTAAAGGAGCAGCAGGTGAGACAGGAGTGGACTGTGGCAATATATGTGGGTTAGCTCCCTGACCAGGGATGGAACTCAGACCATAGCTGTGATAGTGCTGAGACTTAACCCCTAGGCCACCAGGGAAGCAATATTTTCTAGTTTTTAGTATAGTATTATACATTTATTAAATGTATTCCAAAGTATTGCTGTTAATGGCATTGTTTTCTTAATTTCATTTTAAAATTGTTTGTTGTAAATGTCTAGAAATAAAATAGATTTTTCTGGGCCTCCTTTGTGGCGCAAGTGGTTGAGGGCAGCCTCTGCAGTGTGGGTTCAATCCCGGCCGACCGCAGAGATACCCACATGGCGCCGCAGACCTCTCCTGTCTCGCCCACTGCTCCCCTCAGCAGTGTATTTCAGTCATTCTGTTTGTTCTGTTTCCTGCTGTCTCTGGTGAATCCTTTCACCCTCACGCACATCTGGCCTGTACCCTGGTTCTCGTATAAATAAATCTTTAAAAAAATTTTGATTTTTCTGTATTCATAATCTTGTGTCCTGAAGGCTTGCTGTAGTATTTGTTGGATTTAGTAGTTATTCTCTTTGTGTGCATGAATTCATTAAAGTTTTCTGTGCGGATATCATGTCACCTGCAAATAGAAATATCTGACTTCTCCTTTCCAGTCTGGATGATTTTTATTTCAACCTCTTTCCTAATTTCCCAGACTAGAACTTCACATACAATGTTGTTTGCTCTTGCCACTTATATACATCTTTTTGTTGTCCCTGATCTTATGTGGAATACTGAGTTTTGCCCCATTTAGTCTAACAGGGGCTGTCGAATTTTCATAGATGACTTTATTGTTTTGAGAAAATGACCTTTATTCCTAGTTTTTTTAAATCATAAAAATGTATTGGAGTCTATGCATCTGTTGAGGTGATAATGTAGTTGTTGCCCTTTATTGATAATAGTATATCAGGTTTTTATTTTTTCATTTTTTCAGTCTTGAGTTTAGGCTCAATGCCTTTTATTCATAGTGTTTAATCATTTTTAATTGTTGCTGAATTTCATTTGCTGGTTCTTTTTTTTCTTTCCTTAAGAATTCTTACATCTACTTTTTCATTAGAGATATTGGTATATTATTTTCTTATGATGTCTTTGTCTGATTTTAGTATCAGTAACTAGTGGTCTACGAATGGGAAGGTTTTTGTTTTATAAGGATTGGTGTTAGCGCTTATGTTTTTTCTAGATTTTATAAATTGTTGCCATACTGCTATTCATAGTATTCCTCTACAGTCTCATTTTTATCTGTAAGGTTCATCATTGTGTTCCCGCTTTCATTTATAACTTTATCTTCTTTTTTTTTTTTTTTTTTTTTTGGTCTAGCTAAATATTTGTCAGTTTTCTTGATCTTTTCAGAGAGCCAACTAAAGTCATTGATTTTGCTCTTTCTGCTTTGATACCTGTCATTTCCTGCCACTTCATTTGAGTTTAGCATAACCTAGTTTCTTAAAAGGAAGGTAAGTTATGCGAGAGCTTTCACCTTTGTCAATACAGCTATGAGTATTTCACTAAACACGTTCACTGCATCCCCTAAGTTTTGGTATGCTGTGGTTTTGTTTTCAATTATCTCAAAATATAGTCCACTTTTCCTCTTTTTTTAAAAGATTTATTTTTTTATGCATACAAGAATTGGGATATAGGCCATGGGGGGGGGCGGTGAGAGGATTCACTGTAAATAGAGTGGGGAACAGAACAGGCAGATCCACTGAAATACACTGCTGGGAGGGGAACAGTGGGTGAGACAAGAGAGGTATGCTGTGCCCTGTGGGTCGGCTCCCTGGCCGGGAATCGAACTTGTGCTGCAGTGGCTGTGGATAGCTTCATAGTGCTGTCTTAACCCCTTGTACCACCAGGGAGACCCTACTTTTCCTTCTGATTCACTCTTTTAGCCCTCTGATTATTTAGGAGAATATTTTTAATTTTCATTTGTATTTCCTGTATTTTTTTTTTTTTTAAGGATGATTGATTTATTTATTTATACGAGCACTGGGTACAGAAGCACGGGAAGGTGAGAGAATTCACCAGAGCCAGAGAGGGGAACAGAACAGGCAGAAGGACCGAAGTACACAGCTGAGGGGAGCAGCGGGCGGCAGGAGAGTTCTGTGCACCATGTGGGACCCTCGCCCTGCGGCTGGGGATCTAACCGGAGCTGCAGAGGCTGCGGGCAGCTTCGCAACCCAGCGCTCAACCGCTGCGCCACCACGGAGGCCCCTCCTGTATTTTCTATTGTTATTGATTTCTAATTTCATTGTGTTGTGGCCAGAAAATATACACTGTGATTTCAGTCTTTTTAAGTTTATTGAAACTTATATTATGTCCTAAAATGTGGTTTATCCTGAAGAATCTTCGTGTGCACTGAAAAGTGTATATTCTGCTGTTGTTGGATGAATGGAGTCTTCTATAGATGACTATTAGGCCTCGTTGGTTTCTAATGTTCACACAGTCTATTTCCTCGATCTTCTCTAGTTGTCTATCCATAATGGAATGTCTGTCCATAATTGAAGTTTGTAGCTATTGTTGAATTATCTTTTTCTTCCTCTGCTTCTTTTAGTTTGTGTTTCGTGTGTTAGGTGGCTCTTTGCTTATGTACCAATATACTTGTAGATGCTGTCTTTTTGGTTGATTGACTTTTTTTTTAAAGGTTTATTTATTTATACAAGCACAGGGTACAGTCAGAAGCACTGGAGGGTGAGAGAATTCACCAGAGCCAGAGTGGGGAGCAGAACAGGCAGACTGACAAAATACACTGCTGAGGGGAGCAGTGGGCACGGCAGGAGAGGTCTGGGCGCCATGTGGGACCCTCGCTGACTGACTGGGGATCGAACCGGCACTGCAGAGGCTGCGGACAGCTTCACAGCCCAGCGCTCAACTGCTGCGCCACCTGGGAGGCCCTGTTTGACTCTTTTATCTTAGTCACTAGTAAAGAATTGGTTCCAATATGTATTGTGATATTAGTAAAAACCTTTACAGCCATCATTTGGTTAGTTTGAATATATAGATTTTTTTTGTGTGTGTGTTTTTGAATCTGAGGTGTGACTATTCTTGAGAATTTGTAATTGGGTTATAATTTTTATCCATTCTGTGAGTCTTTACCTTTTGATTGTTTAGCCCACTATTATTTATTATAAGTACTGGTAAGTTGTGGATTACATCCACTATTAAGTCAATTGTAGTTCTTATGTCTTTTTTGTTTTGTTCCTGTATTATGTCTTTTTTTGCATTACCTCCTTTTTGTTTTAAGTATTTCCAATTTACCATTTTAATTTGGTTTTTATTTATATATATTCTTAGTGATTGCCTAGAGATGACAATTAAAATGTTTTTGTTCAGATTAGTACCAATTTAATTTATGTAGTATAGAAAAACTTTTCTTCGGGCCTCCCCGGTGGCAAGCGGTTGAGCGCTGGGTTGCGAAGCTGCCGGCAGCCTCTGCAGCGCTGGTTTGATCCCCGGCTGCTCCCCGGCCACTGGAGGAGGGTTCTGCATGGCGCGCAGACCTCTCCTGCCGCCCACTGCTCCCCTCAGCAGTGTACTTCTGTCCTTCTGCCTGCTCTGCTCCCCACTCTGGCTCTGGTGAATTCTCTCACCCTCCCGCGCTTCTGACTGTACCCAGTGCTTGTATAAATAAATAAGTAAATCTTTAAAAAGAAAAGAAAAAGAAAAACTTGTCTTCTGTATCTCCACTCTCTTTCCCTTACTTTTTGTCATTTGGTCATATAAATCATATAATGTCTTACATTACAGGGCCTCCCTGGTGGCGCAGTGGTTGAGTGCTGGGTTGTGAAGCTGCCCACAGCCTCTGCAGCGCTGGTTCGATCCCCGGCCGCTGGGCGAAGGTCCCACATGGCACGCAGACCTCTCCTGCTGTCCGCTGCTCCCCTCAGCAGTGCACTTCGCCAGTCTGCCTGTACTGCTCTCTGCTCTGGCTCTGGTGAATTCTCTCACCCTCCTGTGCTTCTGACTGTACCCCAGTGCTTGTATAAATAAATAAATAAATCTTAAAAAAAAATCTTATATTACAGTTGTCTTTTAAAGTAGAGGGGAAATGAACAACTATGTAAAAAAATTTTTTTTAATTAAAAGGAAAAAAAAACACAGTAATTGCTATCCTCAGGGAATTAAGAGTCTAGATTTATTGAACAAGATAATAAATGTTTGGTGTATAGAGTGGTAAATCCTATGAAAGAGAAAAAAAGCATCTGTAGGGATACAGAAAATGGGCATCTAAATCAGCATCAAAAGATCAATAAATACTTCTTTGAAAAAGAAAGAAGTGGGAGAAAAATAATTTACAAACAAAAAATCAATTTATAGTTTTATATTTACATGTACTGTTTGCTAGCAGTAATATCTCTCAGGTTTTTTCTTAGTTGGGGATATCTTAATTTCTTCATTTTGAAGAAGTTTGGCTGAAGAATCTAGGTTAACTTTTTTTCTATCCGCATTTTGAAGATGTCATCCCATTACAACTAGCCTCCATGGTTTCTGATGGAGAAGCAAGCTGTTAATCTTACTGAAGCTCCCTGTTATGTGATGAGTGCTGTCACTCTTGCTCCTTTCAAGATTATTTCTTTGTGTTTATCTTTTGACAGATTGATTATGATGTGTCTGGGTATAAGTACTTTGAGTTTATCCTCCTTAGAGTTTATTTATTTATTTAAAGATTTATTTATACAAGAACCAGGGTACAGGCCAGATGTGCGGGAGGATAAGAGAATTCACCAGAGACAGAGCGGGGAACAGAACAGGCAGATTGAAGAAATACACTGCTGGGGGGAGCAGCAGACATGACAGGAGAGGTCTGCAGCACCATGTGGGACCCTCGCCGGCCTGCCGGGATTGAATCGGCACTGCAGAGGCTTCACAGCGGTCACTCAACCGCCTGCACCACCAGGGGAGGCCCCCTACTTAGAGTTTATTGAGCATCCTGAAGTAGATTAATGTGTTCCCTAAAATTTGGGTATTTTCAGACATTTATTCTTTCTTTCTACTTGTTTCTCTCCTGGAACTTATATTCTACTTATGTTGGCACACTTAATAGAATCCCACAGATGTCTGAGACTGTTCACTTTCATCCTTGTTTTGTTTCTATTCCTCATACTAGATACATTCATTTAATTTGTGTTCAAGGTCACTGATTATTTCATCTGCCTTCTCAAATCTGTGGAATCACCTCTAGTGAATTTTTCATGTCAGCATTAGAATCGCCAACTCCAGAATTTGACTTTTTCTTACAGTTTCTCTTATTTTCATTTGATTAAACATTGTTCTCACAGTTTCCTTTAAATATTGAGCTGTGGTTTTCTTTGGTTCAAGTTCAGTGAATTGGCTTCTGTGAGACAATTTCTGTTGACTGCCTTTCTGCACTCCCCAAATAAGCCATATTTACTTGTTCCTCTGGATGTCTCATATTTTTTGCTGAACATTGGACATTTTAAATAATACGACAGCTCAGTCATTCTCCCCCATGTTTGTTGTTGTTTTTTGTTGTTGTCATTTTAGTGGTTACTGTTTAGTTTCCTGAAATAATTCTGTGATATCTGTATTCTTTGAGTTTATATCCTGTGATTATAAGTTGATTTCCTGAGATGTTTGGAGTCAGCCTCCTATCATTTGCCAATAAGCTCTGTGCACTTAGGGACATTCTTCAACCTCCATCTAAACAACCTTGTCCTTTACTTTCTGGTTGCTCAGAGCCTTGTGGTCAGCCAGAGATGAGGACTTAGGCCTTGTCATGTCTCTTTGAGTATATTCACTCCCTTATATGTACATGTAACCTAGTATCCTAGGATACTATGTCAGAGCTTTCAAAGGCCCCTATGGATTTCTCATTCCACTTTTGTTTTGGCTTGATGTTTGTCCCACCTGTAGCTCTTTCTCAGACTGTGGTAATGTTAAGCAATTCCTGCTGATTGTTTCAAGCAAAGGCCTCTAAGGAGAAGGCTGTTTGCATTGGGTGAGCTCTGATTCACTTCAAAGACAAGCCATACAAGTGAAGTTTTACAGGGTATTCTCACATAGGTCAAATAATTAGTTTCTGAGAACAGGGTTTTAGAATAATTCCATCCTCCTCTGATCCTTTCGTTGGTGCCTAGATTAGTGATTTTCACTTTGAAGACTGTTGATTTTCAAGTATATTGCTTAGGTAGAAAGATTACTGATGATTAACCACCTTTTTTTTTTTAAGTACTCCCAGATATTTGTAAGACATTGATTATTTTCAGACTTCGTAAATGTTGACTTTAAGTTAAAGAAATAAAAGTTGACTTTAATAATTTGTGCCCATATTCTCATTGCAGTTAGGGGGAAGATAGGATTTTTGTAGGTGCTCTGCCTTTTCTACTGAAGTTGCTCAGAATTTAAGTCAAAACTGAGAAGTAGGGGACTTGATTGAACATATTTACACAAGGCAGTAATTGAACCAGATTTGATCCATAAGAAAAGGCAAGTGTGATTCCTTAAAGCTGAAGTGTCTTTATCCTGAAAAATTTAAGTAATTCCTTCCTCCCCTGCAAAGTCACAAGGCATATTTTGACAGAATATCAATAGAATAAGAACCTCTACTGATATCCTATCCATTGTTCTTTTTGTGCTGTGTTACTGTTTTTAATGAAACCCCATAATCCTGAGAAACAAAAGAATAAGAATAGATTGCCACTGAGGAAAAGTAGAACTTTCATATGTGTATCAAGCACTGGCATATAATACTGTTCCATAAATGTCAGGTGTAAATGATAAAGTTCTTGTTGAAATGGCCAATGCTTTGATTCCCACGGGCATAATTACAAACCAAAAAAGTTCCTTTCTTGTCTTTGATGCAAAGGTAAGTCTTTTTGGTTTTGAGGCGAGGGTTCCAAAATCCTTTGGGCAAATAAGTGAAGTAAATAACAGTATTGGGAGGATGTAGTTTTTATAATTCAGGAAGCGATTTATACCATTCACTGACCTACCAATATAGAGTAAAAGAGTATCTCTCATTTCTCTATTGATTTTCTTACCTGTTTAGTGTAGTGATCATCAGGTTTGTCTGTTGGTTCTCTTGTTATGTTCTCCTATGTAAGTATGACTGTGTACCACCAAGCAGCCATCTATTTTATTGTTTCTTCTTTGTCTTGCAGCACAATCTGGTATTTCTAGGCAAGTCTGTAGAATTCTAGCACATTCCATCTGAGTTTCCATTTGTCATATTGAAACTGCTGTAGCATTTTTTTTTTTAAAGATTTATTTATTTATACAAGCACTGGGTACAGTCAGAAGTGCCGGAGGGTGAGAGAATTCACCAGAGCCAGAGTGGGGAGCAGAGCAGACAGACTGAAGTACACTGCTGAGGGGAGCAGTGGGCAGCAGGAGAGGTCTGCGCGCCATGTGGGACCTTCCTCCGGTGGCCGGGGAGCAACCGGGGATTGAACTGGCGCTGCAGAGGCTGTGGGCAGCTTCGCAACCCAGCGCTCAACCACTGCGCCACCAGGGAGGCCCTGCTGTAGCATTTTTAACAGCAGTTTGTCAAAAGTGCAGAATTTACTGAAATTTTATTTTCATTTAGGTTATTTACAACAGGAAAACCTCACTTCTACCTGCCAGACTTTTATTTTGGAAAGCTCAAATTTAAAAGAATATGCAGAACACTGTACAGATGATGGTTTTATCCCAGCCTGCTTACTGGTAAGTGATTTGTTCTTAAGGGATGTATTTAATCATTGACCAATATGAGAGTCTATAAATACAGTCTTAAAACCAGTTCATTAGTGGCTTCAGTATTGACAATTTTATGTTTTTTATTCATGTGTGACTGGAATGACCCAAACAAAGAAAGGCCACCTTTTCTTTTCACACATCTATGTCTAAGCTGTTTAGTAAATTACAACTTTACTTAACATGAGACTCATGTTTGAGTCTCATATCTAGGGTTAGAGCGTTTCCAATCTGATCAGTTTCAATACTGCTTGTCTGGGAACTTATTTACTGCCTCTTAGGATCTCAGAATAGTCTTGTTACCCCCAAAATTCTTATGTTGAAACCCTAAACCCCAGCATGACGGTATTTGGGGGTGGCACCTTTGGGAAGTTAATAGGTTTAGTTGCGGTCATGAGTTTGGATCCTCATGATGGAATTAGTGTTTTCATGAAAAGTGGGAGAGCGTCTTTCTTTATCCATGCACACACACACAAAAGGCCTTGTTTGTACCCTGCAAGAAAGGGGATGTCTATGAAAGTGCAGACAATTCAGTGGAACAAAGATCCTATCAACAAATGTGTTAGAACAATTTCCAGGTACAAAAAAATCTGTATACCTCATACAAAACTTAACCATAATTGAAAATATACCAAAATGTGAAACACTGAATTATAAGGCTCCTAGAAGAATGCATAGGAGAAAATCTGTATAATCTTGGGTTTGGCAGTATGTTTTTCAGTATACCAAATGTACTGATTACAAAGGGAAAATTTGATAAATTCAGCTTTATAATACTCTCTCTAGAGACATTGTTAAAAGAATGACAAGTGACTGACTAGGAAAAAACATTTCTAAGTCATATCTGATAAATGATTTGTACCCAGAATATGTAAAAACTTTTTTAAAAAATTCTCGTAAATGGGAGAGAGATCTGAAGACACTTCCTCAAAAAAATATAGACCTAGTATAAACATGAAAAAAATGTTCTGCTATGTAAGTGATAAGGAAAATGCAAATTAATATCCCATATTACACACTGTCATATCTTTGCTGGCAAAGATATAAAGCAGCAGGAACTCTCCTTCATTGCTCATGAGAATGCATAATCATACAGCATTTTTAAAAACTGAACATATACTGACAGCTCATTCAGATAGTCATTCAAGTGAACTGTAAAACTTGTGTTCTCATAAAAATTGGCACACTAATATTTGCTTGTGATTTTCATAAACTGAAAACAGCCCAGATGTCTTTCAAAATTGAATGAATAAACAGAGTTCTATATTTATACAATTGAATACTACTAAACAATTTTTAAAAACCCACTTTTGATTCATACGTATCACAGAGAAATCTTAAATTTTTCTGAATATTTTGTTAGTAATTCTAAATAAATACGTTGTCGATAATAGGAGAGCCAGGTTTCTCACGGTGTGTTTGTAACAAAGTAGGTCTTTGGCAAGATCCAAGGTCAAAGTGCCTTTGATTCAGGGCCTCTCTAGTGGTGCATGGGGTTAACTCGCAGCACTATGGCACTATCTGCAACCACTGCAGCATGACACGAGTTGGATCCCTGGCCAGCAGGGAGATAATCCACATGGTGCAGCAAAACTCTCCTGTCTTCCCTGCTACTCCCCTCACCAGTGTATTTCAGTCAGTCCGCCTCTTCTGTTCCCCACTCTGTCTCTGGTGAATCCTCTCACCCACCCTGTATCCCAGCTCTTGTATGCATAAATAAATAAATCTTTAAAAAAAAAAAAGTGCCTTCGACACATTCCTGGAAGGCTGTCTTCCTGGCTGGTAGATGTCCTCCTCCTCACTGTGTTCTCATGTGAATCTTGGAGGAGACAATTCAGTCCATTCAGTCTTCAGCAGTAATTCAACAGTTATTTATTATATCATGATACATGGAGAAAAGTTTATCATTGCTTTTAATAAGGGACATGTAGGTTAAAACCACAATGAGATGTCACTGCACTCCCATGAGAAGGGCTTAGATAAAAAAGACCACCAACAGGGCCTCCCTGGTGGCGCAGCGGTTGAGCGCTGGGTTGCAAAGCTGCCCGCAGCCTCTGAGGTGCCCGTTCGATCCCCAGCTGCTCCCCGGCCACCGGAGGAGGGTCCCACATGGCGCGCAGACCTCTCCTGCCGCCCGCTGCTCCCCTCAGCAGTGTACTTCTGTCCTTGTGCCTGCTCTGCTCCCCGCTCTGGCTCTGGTGAATTCTCTCACCCTCCCGTGCTTCTGACTGTACCCAGTGCTTGTATGTATAAATAAATAAATAAATCTTTATTAAAAAAAAAAAAGACCACCAACAAATGCTGGAAAGGATGTAGAAAAAGAAGAATCCTGTTAAACTGTTGGTGGTAATGTAAACTGGTACAGCCATTTTGGAAAGTGATCTGGATTTACCTTAACAAACTAAAAATGGAATTGCTGTATGATTTAGCAATCCCACTCTGGGCTTCCATCCAAAGAACATGAAATCATAAACTCAAAAGTTACATGCTCTACAGTGTTTGTTGTGGTATTATTTATATTAGCTAGACGTGTGCCCACTGGTAGAGAATTGGATTGAGAACATGTGGTATAGCCATACAATGGAATATTTTCTCATCATAAGGAAAGACTAAATGTTGCCATTTATAGCAAAATGGAAGGAGTTACGGGAATCATGTATAGTAAGTAAAGCAAGTCAGAATCACTGACAAATGTAGGACATTTACAACATCCAGTGCTTGCTGCTTCAACAAAGTAAAATACCTATAAAAAGTGATGGACACTAATAATGAAGTAAGACTTTAAATTAGGGAGAGAAAGGGTCATGGGGAATAAGGGATGTTGGGGGGGTGGAGATAAAGAGTAAATATTTTTTGTGTATATTCTGTACATACATAGAGAACTGAGTTTGTGAGAGAGGAGAGAGAAGAAATGGATGACAAGTCATAAATGATAAAGAAATAGATCAACAGCAGGAGAGGAGGAGGGAAAGGGATTGGAGGGAGGGAGGAGCACAAGGGACTGTGGTGATGGTGCACAGGTGCATTGGTGAAGGAAACTGGGGACTCCACCTGAGGGGGTGGGGGAAAGCAAATACTGTTTAAAAATGAACAATGATGTAAAAATTAAAAAAAAATTTTAGATCGACAGGCAGATGTTGAAAGAAAAGTTACAAAAAGGCAATGAAAAAAGACAAGCCACAGACTGGGAGAAAAAAAGGTAGTCATAAAATCTTGTTCAAATAGATGAAGTAAATAAATCTTTAAAAAAAAAAAAAAGAGCAGGGCCTCCCGTGGTGGTGCAGCAGTTGAATGCTGGGCTGTGAGGCTGCCTGCAGCCTCTGCAGTGCCGGTTCGTTCCCCCACCACCAGTGAGGATTCCACAAAAAAAAAAAAAAAAAAGATGTAGTTCCTTAATCTTAGGAGGTGTAATGCAGCCCCTAACTTATGTGACATCCCATTTTTGATGACCTACACTTTATTCTTTCATATCTGCTACTCTGCATTCCAAATACTTAATTGGCATTTATGTGGTAAAATGTTTCATAGTAGGAAATTATTCATATTATTATACATTTTTGGTAAAACTTGATCTTTTTCTTTACAGTCCTTATTTGGAAAAAACTTGACAACAATTTTGAATGAATATGTAGCTATGAAAGCAAAAGGTAAGGGTTTAGGTTTTTTTTTTTTCTTTCTGTTTTATGCAGTATTTATATTACTGTTTTAATTAGAAGTTTCTCTAGAGGCTATTAATGCCTCATAAACCCAGATTTGTCTTAGTTATGATGAGATCATTGTTACTGGGAAATACCTGATTAGATTGTGTGCATATTAAGTGATAATTTATAATGATTATAAATATCTATTAGCAAATATAACAAGAAAATACTTTTTATAAAATAAAACAGCTCTATGTATCTATCTGATGAACAGATTTAGACTACAAAGTTTTATGCTAATACTATATAAACTTTTTTGTGGTCTAAATCTGGATGCAGGAAACAGGCATAAAATCTTGGTTTCTATTTACCATAATAAAAAATAATATTTTCCTGAATTAATGTTTTAGGGGGAAAGTTAAAACTTTATTTTAGTCTTTAATATCAATTATTTCCATGGCTTACAGCATTAACAGAAGAATTAACAGTAAAGAGTTAATTAGCATGAAAAGATAACATTAAAAGAAATAAGCTTAAGGTCTACTGAATACTGTCTATATGCAGCATTATGCTAAGTGCTTTTGTGTGTAAGCCAATGAGAGGTATTAATAGTTTAGATCCCTTTAAACTATGAGGAAACTGAGAATTGGCAAAACAATATAATGTCCCAGATCACCAAACTAGAAGTTATAGGAAAGTAATAGACCTTGAAGTCAGGGCTTGATTTCATGTTTTTCTTCAAGAAAGTAACTTGATCTTTCTGCCAAAAACTTTTTCCCCAAACTATCTTACCAGGAATAGATCAGAAACAATGTGCTATTGCAATACAAAGGTTTATATCCCACTTTATTTGGGGGAACTTTCTCTGGTTTGAGCTTTCTCTGGTTTTTTTTGTAAGTATATGATGATCTTAAATGTCTTGAGTTTTTCACATTTGTGAATTTGAGCACATTCTACAAAAAAGATTAATTTGTCCATAGGCCTCTGACCTATAATTCTTAAGTTACAGTAACAGATGAGCAATCAGTGACTTGGATGTGAAAATCCTGGATGTAAAATAAATTTCCACACTCAGGAGTTTGTGAATTAAAAACTGAATTTTTAATTCACTTTCAAATGTCACAGGATGTGAAGCAGAACAAAGATCAAAAATAGCTTGTGGTTTTTAATTTTTAATACAAAGTAAATATAACATTGAGCAAAAAAAGATTCAGAAATTTTGAAACAGGACAGGGAGGCCACCCAAGAAAAGAGAGAAACCAAAAGACTAAAAGCCAAACCAAGGGCTATAGTAACACAGCACTTATACAGTAAGGGCCTATAGCCAATCAAAGGTCAGTGCCCAATAGAGGATAGGTGACAGTCTGTGGATTCTCACCTGAGGCTCCAGGAATAACAATGGGGTTTATTTTACAAACGGGAAACAGAGCTTACGGTAGACACGGTAAGCTGTGGCTGCCCGTCTCACCCCAGATAGTGTCCGCCAGAAGTACAGATGTATGCGGAGTGCCAGTAACCTGTCACCAAAGCTGCACAGCACTGGCCAGTAGTGATGGTCACTACTGCTCACCCAGAGGTGATATCAGAGACACCAAGTGGTAACGTAGCTTTGTGAGTTGTATTGATACCAACAACAAACAGCTCTTTAAGATACCAGGTCCGGGACCTTAGGTGCTCTTTCCAAGCGAAGTCAGAGACAGGACCAGAAGCCTGATCTCTGACAAAGGTCTTCCACTTCTCTTCCTTCCTCAGAGGTAAGCTGCTGAATGCTGCTGCTTTCTTTTTTTCTTCAGAGGCCAGGAATGGAGTCTTCCCCTTCTTCCTTCAGAAGCTGGAATGATGTCTTCTTTCTTCAGAAGGCTGGAACAGTATCCCTCACCTCCCTCCAGTCCTGGCTTATATCCTCTTTCAGGGTGCCCCATTTACAAGTCTGATTGGACCATTTTTTCAGTCAGAATAGCTCTCACCCGATTGGCCCATTTCTATGATCCTGGCACCATTGATAAAAGGGAAGTTGCTAGGCTCTGAGGAGCCACAGACTGAATGGGCCTGTGGTAGAGCAATACAGGGTGAGAGCCCACCACCTATCACTGAGACAGGGTTCGAGTTTCAGTTTCACAAATGTCTATTTCTATTCATGCTGTGTCTGACACTCAATAACTTGAGAAAAGAAATAACACTCAATAACTTATTACAGCTTTGCAGATCATTTTACAAAATAGACTTTTCTCTGTTCTCAATATGATGTCAACACCTGAAGTTGTCCATACTGATTATCTTTGTGTTTGTTTGAATTAAATAATCTCCCACTTTTCCTCTTTAATTTTAGAAACATCAAAAGATGTCCCAGCAATAATGTCATCTCTGTGGAAGAAGTTAGACCACACACTTTCTCAGATCAGGTAATAAAGCGCTTACATAATAAGCTTATCAGAATATCCATAATGATTGGGAAATGCTGACACATGTAAGAATCACTTAAGGTTTAAATCATGACCTACACTGTATTGATTGCATGTCCCTTTGGTTCTTCCTTTATAGAACAGAAGCTTAAATAATAATGCTACATCTAGAATCTTGTACTTCAGAATTTTCACGTAGAACTGATAGTCCACCCTTTACTTAGGTCATGGCTTTGAAATGCCAATTTGGACATCATTGAAAGGATACCAGCCCTGTTGGTATCAATTTTATAATATGTCTTATTTAACTCTAGGATCTGGTATGAAATTTGTAGTCTCTTTTCTCCCAGAACCACAAGTGAATATTGTTAAATTCAGCAGTCTTCATTTCCTTCCTCAGTTTAAACTACAAAAATGGCTGCAAATGCTTTTAAACTGTACCCCATCTTATTTGGGGTATTAAAGAGGGGGTTTATTCTTCCTCTCTTAGCATTTCTCCCCTAAAAACTCATCTTCAAAAGTATTCAAAAATATAAAACCCATAAATATTTATAAATTATTAAAATATTTAATCAACTGGATAGTATAAAAAAAGAAAAGGCTCTTAGCCAGGGTATTCTGTAAGGCTGATTATCTGTTACTAAAAATAATTACTCCATTTACTAAGTTTTGTGGCTCTAGATAGCATTGTGAATTTTCAGTGTTTGCTTTGTTCCCTCTTCAGAGGTTGGGTAAAATCATTTCATTGTCAAATTTGATAAAAGCAGCATGTCTTTCAGTGTCAAGTTTTGGTTCTTAAGTATTTATATATGGGCTCGTATTTGAAATCAGAATTACTCTGTGAAGGTATCTAAAGTTATAAAAAATAATCTGTAATTATAGAAGTTTATACATAACTTTTTAAATCAAGTACATAGTTCCTAAACTTAAGTCAAATTGTATTCTTAATGGGATGTGTACTGATGTTTATTGTATTGGATAGAAACTTGATTATTAATGTGTGTGTGTTTTACATGATACTGTGTTTCTTGTAAAGCAAGTAAGTTTAGTTACCCACCAAAAATGCTGGTTTTGTCAGCGATCTATTGCCTTTTAAGTCATAATTCAGGTCTTATTCTAATTAAATCAGAGTAGGTGTCTTTTTTAAGACTATTTTTATTTTATGCTTATAAGAACTGGGGTGTAGGCCAGAGGTGGAGGGGGGCGGGGGGTGAGAGACACAGTGAGGAGCAGAACAGGCAGATCTACTGAAATACACTGCTGAGGAGAGCAGCAGGCACAACAGGAGAGGTCTACTGCACTGTATGGTTTAGCTCCCTAGCTGGGCGTGGAACTCATACTGCAGTGGCTGACGATAGTGTGATAGCACTGAGACTTTAACCCCTGCGCCACCAAGGAGGCCCCAGAGTAGGTATCTTAACATCAGAAATTTTATTATGGATAATTTCTTTGTTTTATTTTGTTAGGAGCATGCAAAGTTCTCCAGGGTTTGCTGCCAGTCAGAGAGGTTGGTACTCAACTTAAAACTGTATATAAATGTTCAAAATTATTTCAAACTCAGGTGAACAATACGTGTTTGCTAAGTATGTTACAAAATTTTCCTAGAACACTTATATTAGTCAATATTTCATCAATCATATTTTAATGCTCCCTAATTTATTCACTGGCTGTCATGTGTTCAAATATTTTAGTTCCATTCCTTAAGCCTGTTCTTTTTTTTTTTTTAAGATTTATTTATTTATGCATACAAGAACTAAAGACCAGAGGTGTGGGGGTGGGGTGGTGAGAGGATTCACCAGAGAGAGAGCGGGGAGCAGAACAGGCGGCTTGACTAAAATACACTGCTAAGGGGATCAGCGGGCAAGTCAGGAGAGGTCTGCTGTGCCATGTGGGTTAGCTCCCTGGCCGGGGATCAAACTTGTGCTGCAATGGCTGCAGATAGCTTCATAGTGCTACGTCTTAACCCCTTGCGCCACCAGGAAGGCCCAAGCCTGTTTCTTATTTTGGGGAGGTATTTTCAGTATATGTTACTGGGGAAGAAATGTACTCACATTTATAAAGTTTGTTTCTTAAAGTTTGTTTCTTAAAATGTTATCACATAAACTTAGTTAATACTTTTTTTCAGTCTGTACATCTGAGGATGTTAAATACTAGGACATGTCTCTTGTAGGCTTCTTAAAATTTCCAAACTACTGTGACATTATGCTAATTTCTAAAAATGCTCATGTGTTTCAGTCCGAACAAGAAATGGAATTGCTGAAATCAAGCGGCAAAGAAGACTTGCATCTCAAGCAGCTCCTGTCAGCTCAGAATTGCTGACTTTACCTTACCTTCCAGAACAATTCACTGCTTCTCCTTTGACAGCTACACCAGTTAATCGGCCAACGGGCCAGATTTCAGCTTCTTTAAGATCAAATTTTGTAGTTGTCAACCATTCACAGTCACAAGACACTGTGACCAGTAAGTTTGAATTTTGCTTTCTTAAATCTTAAATTGTATAAATGAGTGGCACTTCTTTATACCATTTCATATAGTAGGCAATTAGGTACTAGGCAGTAACTGAATTTAGTTTTTAAAAAAATCATTAATACTACTTATTAATTAAAGTTACAAAACTATTCAGTTTCCTTGACTTACTGCTTTGTTTTCTTGAAATACAGCTGGAGAAACTTTAAATATCATTCCTGGTCCTCAGGAAAAGAAAAATCATGCCAGTTTAATGTCACCTGGTAGGCGCAAAAGGTAAATGCCTTTTTTTTTTTTTTTTTTTTTTTTAAGATTTATTTATGCATACAAGAACTGGGGTATAGGCTAGGGGCAGGGCGGGGCCAGTGAAAGGATCCACCAGAGACAGAGTGGAGAGCAGAACAGGCAGACTGACTGAAATACACTGCTGAGGGGAGTAGTAGGTGAGTCAGGAAAGGTCTGCTGCGCCATGTGGGTTGCTGCCTGGCTGATCAGGAATCAAACTCGCGCTGCAGTGGCTGCAGATTGCTTCATAGGTTGTGTCTTAACCCTTTGCACTGCCACGGAGGCCCCTATACTTTGTTCTTTATACTGTTATAAATTAGGTCAAAGGGTTAGAGCTTAACTTGCTGCAAACTACATAGCTTAGACACTTCTTGTTGAAGTCTAGCAATGCTTTTTTACTCTACTGTCCTTTGTTCCTACCGCAGAGAAAATATCTGTTCTACCATGATCTTAAGATACATGTTTCTATACAATTTGTTGCTCATATTGATTAAAGACAAACTTTTAAAATATTTTCAGTGACTCTCAAAGGAAAACAATCACTCTTTCTGGGCCTCATTCAACAATACGAAATTTCCAAGATCCAAATGCATTTGCAGTAGAAAAAGTAAGTGGCCTTCCCAATCTCTGCAACTTGAGATATTCCTGAGTTTTTAAATGCTAAAATATGCACAAATGTGTGTGTGTGTGTGTAATTCAGCATTTCTCTGTGTAGTGGAATTGCCATGGGATAGAGTAGCAAACTTTAACAGTAACAGATGGTCCATTCAGAATAGCTTTTATAGATGCTCCGAATAAGAAACAGCAACATATTTAGGAAACTGTTGTAAATCCATTGTTCTTGCTGAATTATGTAGTCTAATAGGGCACTTTACCGAAGTCAGATTATTGAAAACCTTGCATGAAAAGCTAAAGTGTTTAGAATAAACTATATTCTTTGTTCAGTGAAGAAAGGGTTGGTGAAGGACCTGTGAAAACTCTCGTATAGTACTAAGTTACTGTTGTGCAAAGAGCCACCTGACTTCTGAGTTTCTAGCTAAATTTATTATGCTATCCAGTTTCCATTAACTGGCACTTTTTAACAATTGGATCTTTTTAATACTTTCTTTTCTAGCAAATGGTTATTGAAAATGCACGGGAAAAAATACTAAGCAACAAATCTCTTCAGGAAAAACTTGCAGAAAACATCAATAAATTTTTGACTAGGTAAGCAATATGTGTTTAAAATGCCTAGTTTTTGTCTAATTGAGAACTGTGCTAAAATATCTCAATTCTGTATTACAGTGACAACAATATTGCTCAAGTACCTAAGCAGACAGATAGCAGCCTTACTGAGCCAGAAACCTCAATTGATGAACTATTTGGACTTCAGGTATGGTTAAGTGTGTGTGTGTGTTTGTGTAAGTGAGAGAGAGAGAGAGGGAGATACATACACTCATAGTTAAAACTGATGGAATTTTGGTTTCATTTCAAAAACATTGCCAACAGATGAGATATAAAAGATTTAAATTAGGGCCTCCCCTGATGGCGCAGCAGTTGAGCGCTGGGTTGCAAGGCTGCCCGCAGCCTTTGCAGCACCAGTTTGATCCCTGGCCACTGGCGAGGGTCCCACCAAAAAAAAAAAAAAGATTTAAATTAATACATACAAATTTATTGCATTAGTTGAATATAAGTGTTTCTGAAAAATCCGTAGTGAATTTTTAAGTGATCATTGTGAATTGTTTAAGTGGTAAAATTTATAAGACAGTCCTAACCCATCAAAGATTCACAAGTGGATATTTTTGTGTGCAATAAATATGCTATATATAGTGTATATATAGATTCTATTTTTTTTTATTTCTTTTATGCTGCTACAAAAAAATGTTAGAGACATACAGTGAATCCAAGTCATAATTAACAAAATGAACAAGACACTTTAAAAAACAAAGGTTACAAATTGAATGAGATTTTCTGCTAGGAGAAGGAATTGAGTTGCTATTCAGTGACAGTGAAGGCGAAAGAAAGTGAGCTGAAGAATTTATTAATTTGAAAAGTCTATCGATGTACAAATAACCCTTGAAAAAAGCAGCCGAGATTGTTACTATAGGACTTTTTTAATAAAAAAAACTATTGGATACATTTTCCCACAGAAAAATTCAGTAAACTAGCAAAATAGGAAAAGCTTTTTAAAGCAACCTTGAAATTATCTACCAATACTACTTTTTAAAAAGTTTTTCCTATCTTAATATTTAAGAAATGTATATATACTCTTCTGAATTTTTATTGTCTCCAAGTCATTTTTTTCTCCACAAATACAGCAGGTACTTAGCCATAATTAAGCACTCAGATTCCATGAGAAATTATAAGAAAGTAAAGACAAAACCATTGCTCTTGGTTGTTCATAATATTATATATTTGAGAAAAGTTAAAAATATAGATTAAAAAAGAACAGCAAGACATTGTCAACCTGAGTAGTGTGCCTCAGCTTCACTAAGATGTGAACAGCCAGTTGTACAAACAGGTAAAACAGGAATTTTTAATATACTTACAAATATGCAAAATTTCTTAGATTACACAGATCATTATAATTAAAAAAATAGGTTTCCTTAAAATAGAAAATGCCTGTATTTAAAACATTAAAGAAAATTAAAATCAGACCACTAACTTGGAGAAAGTATTCCTAATATATATATCTGACAAAGAATTTGTGTCCAAGGTACATAAGAAGCTCCCACAAATCAGTAATAAATTACCCATTTTTTAATGGAAGACTGGACTAGACAAAGGAAAATACAGGAATGGCTCGTATGCTCATGAAAAGATACCAGCATTGTCATTTGGGGAATGAAAGTTAAGAACACAATGAGATGCCATTTTTCATACTCTCTAGAATGGTTAAAATTAAAATGTCTGAGGGACCTCCCTAATGGCTCAAGGGGTTAAGTTTCAGCACTATCAGGTTATTGGTAGCCACTACAGCATGAGTTTAATCCCCAGCCAGGGAGCTAACCCACATGGCACAGCAGATCTCTCCTATCTTACCCTCTGTTCCCCTCAGCAATGTATTTCAGTAGATCTTCCTATTCCGCACTCCAGTCTGTCTCTAGTGAATCCTCACACACACACACCCCAGCACCTTTGACCTACAACCCAGCTCCTGTGTGCATAAATAAATAAAAAAATCTTTAAAATGTCTGACAACAATAAATGTTGGTAAGGATATGAAACAACTAGAACTCTGGAAAATGGCTGGCGGATGAAGTAAAATAGCACAACCAGTATAGAAAACTGGTAATTTCTTAAGTCATCTGTACACCTCGTGTACACCTGACTGTATACTACTAAATAGTAAAATGTAATAAATTGTTAATACACATAACAACTGGATGAATTGCAAAAGCATGTTGATGGGTGAAAGTAGACACAAAAGAATATATATTGTATGATTCAATTAATATTAGGTTTTAAAATAGGCAACAATAATATATGCTGATAGAAATCAGAAATTTTTGCCTGACTAAAGGCAAGGGGAGTGATCTGCCAAGGGGAAAAACTCTAGAAAGATGTATGAATATCTTGAATGATAGAAGGCTTCTACATTTCATTTTGATTGGAGAGGTGATTACATGGTCCTTAAAATTGTCTAAGTTCGTTGACCTTGTGACTTAAGATGGGTGCATTTTATTGTATGTTATAAACACTGTATATAAATATACCTCCATTCTACCTTTGTTCCACATGAATTTCCTGTCCCTTGAGGTTCAACTGTATGCTTCACCAAAATTGAATACTGCGTTGCAAATGACTTATAAATAAATGAAATTGAGGATTTGGTTTTTATCTATTTTTTTACATTTTTCAAATGGCAGTTTATTAAGAAAAAGAGAAGGGAAAGGAGATACCTGTGTAAAAACAGATGGGCAGTCTTGGGAAGAGAGCTGTCTAAATTAAGAATTTGAAGTCTAGGGCCTCCCTGGTGGCGCAGCGGTTGAGCGCTGGGTTGCGAAGCTGCACGCAGCCTCTGTGGCGCCGGTTCGATCCCCGGCTGCTCCCCGGCCACCGGAGGAGGGTCCCACATGGCGCGCAGACCTCTCCTGCCGCCCGCTGCTCCCCTCAGCAGTGTGCTTCGGTCCTTCTGCCTGCTCTGCTCCCCGCTCTGGCTCTGGTGAATTCTCTCACCCTCCTGTGCTTCTGAGTGTACCCAGTGCTTGTATAAATAAATAAATAAATAAATCTTTAAAAAAAAAATATTAAAAAAAAAAAAGAATTTGAAGTCTCCAAGTATTAAAATAAATGAATAGCCCTAGCCATAGTGTATTGAAACTTCTTTGAAACCTAATGTTTTAGCTGAAAATAATTTCATCAACTTCACTTTCTCATTCTATAATAGCATGCATGTTTTCATATTTTAAAAATCTCTTAAATCTCTATGTAAAACTGATGCAAGTAGAAAATATCGTTTTCATTCTACTGCTTTCCATATCCTCTAGCTTACTACTATCGCCTTTCACTCATAATGTCATATTCCAGTGTAAGAAGTTTCAGTTTAATCTGTTTGCAGTGACTTTTACAGAGAACAAGGTGGTGATGGGGTTTTGTAATCCAATAGTTTGTAAACATGAGAGCTCTCTTTTCCTCAGCACTAGTGGGTGGGGCTCCCTGTATCCCATGGTTGCATACCAGCTTGAATGAGTTATTATAAAGCATGTTCAGTATCATTCTGTTAAAATCATATTGACCTCAAAAAAAGTTCAGATGTCAATAATAAGGACATAAAATTAAGTCAAAATTATTTTAAGTAGATTGATGCTTGAAAATTGGTATTTCTTATTATTGGTAAGAATATGTACTTTGTTAGCAGAACACAAGTACCATCCTTACACAACCTCTCTAAAAGGCTGCTTGAATGACAGGTCTCAAAACTTTATTTTTTTCCCCAAGTTTCAGATACTAATCAGTATAAGCTGATTACAACACAGTACACCAACATGATCTCACATATTTAGAGAGGATGTGTCTCCTTATTAAGTGGAAAATTGTGGCTTCTGGAAGACCTTTATATTAAGCAGCAAAGTGAAATACTTCATTTAGAAATCTGGCCCTTTTTTCTTCAATTTGCTGTCAGCTGCATTTTCTGAATAGAACTTGTATTAGTCATGGGGACCCAGTTTGTTCTAGGCTTCTGGGTTATTCTTTTTGTCCCAGAACAGTCTTCCATCTTAGTGTAGTGTTTGCAGGTAGCTTTTGTCATACTACTTTTTTTTTTTTAAATGAGGCATGTTTTATTTATTTGTTTGTTTGTTTGTTTTGTTTATACATGCACTGGGTACAGTCAGAAGCGCGGGAGGGTGAGAGAATTCACCAGAGCCAGAGTGGGGAGCAGAGCAGGCAGAAGGACCGAAGTACACTGCTGAGGGGTGCAGCGGGCGGCAGGAGAGGTCTGCGCGCCAGGTGGGACCCTCCTCTGGTGGCCGGGGAGCAGCCGGGGATCGAACCAGCGCCGCAGAGGCCGTGGGCAGCTTCGCAACCCAGAGCTCAACCGCTGCACCACCAGGGAGGCCCTGTCATGCTACTTTTAAACAGCAGATCAGGCAGACCTCTCCTCTCTCACCCGCTGTTCCCCTCAGCAGTATATTTCAGTCAGTCTGCCTGTTCTGTTCCCTGCTCTGTCTCTGGTGAATTCTCTCACCCTCCCACACATCTGCTGTACCCCGGTTCTTGTATGCTTGAATAAATAAAAATCTTTTAAAAAAAGTAAACAGCAGATCAGCAAGGATTTATACATTTGAAGAATGCATTGAATATTAAGAGACCAAAGAAGATACATAGAAGGGGTGAGGCGCATTTTTTTCTATATTACCATTTGTTTATTTTTAAATTTAAGATTTTTTTATTTTTATTTCTAATTTATATATATTTTTTTCACATCATTCTTTTTTGTACTGCGAATGCTTTTTCCTCTCGGGTGTAGTCCCTGTAAAATTCCCATCACCGATTTACCCATGCACCATCATCATGGTTCCTTGTGCTCTTCCCTCCCCCATTTTGATCCCTCTACCTCCCCCCTGCAGAGTGTCTCTGCTTTATAGACATCTGTTAATTTTGTTTTTTAATTTATTATAATTAATTTTTATTTCCTGATCACTTATTTGGTTCCCCTACATTCCAGGGAGGTGAATTTATACTGGAGGACCTAAACAACAATATACAATAAACTAATGTGACAAAAGCAGACTAAAGAACATTATGAAATAAAACTCAGAAAAACATCAGATTTGGGGCCTCCCTGGTGGCAGAGCGGTTGAGTGCTGGGTTGCGAAGGTGCGCGCAGCCTCTGCAGTGCCGGTTCAATCCCCGGCCGCAGGGCGAGGGTCCCACATGGTGCGCAGACCTCTCCTGCCACCCGCTGCTCCCCTCAGCAGTGTACTTCGTCAGTCTGCCTGTTGTGCTCTCCGCTCTGGCTCTAATGAATTCTCTCACCCGCCTGTGCTTCTGACTGTACCCAGTGCTTGTATAAATAAATAAATAATTGATTTTAAAAAAAGATCAGATTTGTGGTTATCAAAGATAGCGTTATTGAATAAAGGTGGTCAGAAGATTTAAACGTCTTAAGTACTGCAGATGTAATGTACAACATGCTGACTAATTCACTCTGCTCTGTGGTCTATTTGAAAATTCCAAAAGAGTAGCTCCTAAGAGTTATGGGAAAGAAAGAAAAGCTTTTTATTTTGTATTTATATGAGTTGATGGTTGTTAACTAAACTTACTATGGGTATCATATCATTATATACTTAATTCAAGTCTTTATGCTATACGCCTTAAACTTACACAATGCTGCATTTCAAATTAAAAAAAGGTGATTTTATAATTACGTATGTAGTTCCTATATTCATTTTATTTTAAGTCTGGAAATATGTTCACATTCACATATAAAATTTTTGGAAGTTTAAACAAAGTGGTACCAGACATGCAGACCCATTAGCTCTAAGGGGTAGAATTAGGGAATTCACTTTTTATTTTCTGGTCTTATTTTAAAAGAACATGGTGTTATATATAACAAGTTTTCTTAGAAAGACTTCTACATGAAAAATCAAATATTAGCTATCTAATTATTTTGCTGGGATTAAAGCATAGTAATTCAGTTAGGACCACTTCGTCCTTTGCAGAGTGAAATTCACATGTCTGAAGAAGTTATACAGGATATATTGGAACAAACAGAATCAGATCCAGCATTTCAGGCACTGTTTGATCTCTTTGACTATGGTAAGTAAGCCATTTCTTTCAAAGCGCTTAGAAGAAAGTTTTTTCCAGTTTCTTTGGCAGCTTAGAGTAAAGCAACATTCCTTGGTGCATCTGAAAAAAGCTATTTACAGTAAAGCAAATGTTGCATATATATTGAAGAATGTTTTAGTGTTATTACTCAAAGGTTTAGCAGTAAAAATAGAGAAATGTTTTGTATTCATATACTTTTTTTGCCACTCAACATAAATGTTTTGTACTCTGAAATATATACAGTTTACTAAATTCAGTCGGGTAATACAACGGAATGCAAAAACCTGGCTGTTGCCCACAGAATTACTGCCTCATGCAGTATTTCTCAAAATGTGATCTCCAGCAGTATTAGCATTATCTGAAAATACTTTAAAATTCTTTAACCTCTCATGTGACTAATATAGGCTAGAGTTTAAGAACTACCGACCTGGTGGAAAAATCTTCATACTTTTCGAGGCGATCAATTTTAAAACATTCATAGGACAATAATGGAAATCACAGTTTAATGTTACATGACCACTGTCAAGCTGTGTAAGTGAATGGTTGTTTTTATTTTGGTTATTTAAGCAGTTGTTTCCTGTTCCCTTTTTAACAGGTAAAACAAAGAATAATAAAAATATATCACAAGGCATTTCTGACCAGCATATGGAAACTGATGCCAATGTTGTCTTAGTAGATGAAACAAATCTCTCAGTTAAAGATTCTTTTAAAACAGAAGAATCTGGTAAGAATTTGATTTTGTTAATATCATCAACCCAAATATTAGTCATAATACAATTTCAAAGACAAGAAATACTGTTGTTCAATTTGGAAGTTGTTCAGACTTACACATAGATCATTACTGTATTTGTAAATCTGATATAAAGGTGAATTTTTAGTACCCATTCTTCCATGATACAGTAGATTCTGACTTGCACAGGGTGATATTAAGAGTGTCCAAGTCAACAAAAATCTGTCACATCTAATATAATTTTATTCATTTATTTTGAAGATTTATTTATGCATGCATGCAAGAACTGGGGTGTAGACCAGAGGTGTGGGTGGTGAGAGGATTCTCCAGAGACAGAGTAGGGAGCAGAACAGGGAGATCTACTGAAATACACTGCTGAGGGGAAAGCAGCAGATGAGACAGGAGAGGTCTGCTGCATGCACCATGTGGGTTAGCTCCCTGACCAGGGGTCCAGCTCATGCTGTGGTGCCTGGGGATGGCTTGATAGCACTGAGACTTGAACAAACCCTGTGCCACCAGGGAGGCCCTAATACAGTTTTACTGGATTACAAGTTTCAATCCCTGATATGTAAGGTAGTAATATTCATTGAGCCTGTTAAGCAGGTTTAACTGACCATTCAGCATCTGTATCTCATTTATTTGGAGGAAACTATATGCTGTGATGATAGTCTTGTCTTAATGGACTTAATGAGATTTTAAGTCCTGTGTACCTACCGTGCCTACTAAGTCAATTCTTTCTTTGTACTTCCACGCTGTGTCAGTGTGACACATAATAACTATTTATTGAATGAGGGAAGACAATAAGCTCATCTTAGATCTTTTTTTTTTTTTTAAGATTTATTTATGCATACAAGAACTGGGATACAGGCCAGAGGTGTGGGGGGTGAGAGGATTCACCAGAGACAGAGTGGGGATTAGAACAGGCAGATTGACTGAAATGCATTGCTGAGGGGAGCAGTGGATGAGATAGGAGAGGTCTGTTGCTCCATGTCGGTTAGCTCCCTGGCCAGGGATGAAACTTGTGCTACAGTGGCAGCTGATAGCTTCATAGTGCTGACACTTAACCCCTTGCACCACCAGGGAGTCCCCCCTCATCTTAGATCTTTTAAATTGGCCAAGGTATTTTGTTGTATTTTCATTGTGGAATATTACATGCACAAAAGTACACAATAAGAATGTATCAGCTCATTGATTTACAATCATGGAAATACCCATGTAACCATTTCCCAAGCAAAAAAAAAACAACCCTGAAACACCACCAGCAAGACAAATTCCTGTTCATATGCTTTCCCAGTCTATTTCCTTCATCCTTGGCCCTCTTACTGCTAAACCATAGGCCTCTCTAGTACCACCTCTGTCCATTCTGTCTACAACACACTGTGCCAAAATATTCTTTTCTGCTCATCTGTTTATAAATGCCATTACCTCCTAGCCAAAAAAAAAAAAAAAAAATGGTTTCCAAATCTCACAGAATGTCTTCCCAAAACTACTTTTGGAGTATCTCATACTACATTTCTACTTTGAGGATCTGCCTGCACCCAAGCCTAATCCTCCATTTTTTCTGAGGCTGAATAATAATGTGATGTGTTTTCTCTCATTATATATTATATATGAAAGTGTGTGTTTCAGTCAAGCTCCGCTGCAGAAAATGAAACTTGAAATCCTATCTCCTCAGTCCTCCTTCAAGTCTCAATCCTTTTCCAGTTCCACTTAACCGGCCCTGTGTCCTATATGCCTAATATTATTTTCCCAGTGTCACATTAACAATTATTTGATGGTGGTTATTTTCTGGATTTTTATCCTTATATTTTTCATATTGTTAACTTTACATGTTTTCTATCCTAAATTGCCTGTATACCCAGTTTATTAGTGCTATTGTCTTCTGAAATGACATTTTTTATTCCAATTACCACCTTTATTTTGTGAGATTTCATGTAATACTTCCTCTGCAACACTTTCTCACATCCCCTTATTTTCCTATACTATTATAAATTTTACTATGTATTATTCTGACTTCCTGTTCTGTATCTGCTTTACTGACCTTTCCAAGGGCAAGAATTGAGTCATTACATTGGGGTACCCAATGTACCCCAGCACCATTCACATGATGTGTGTTAAGAGTTAAACAGTACACAGTAAGATCAAATGTTAATCATGCAAAATGTTTTGGACCCCATTTCACCTTTAAGAATTTATTAGAAAGGGCCTCCCCGGTGGCGCAGCGGTTGAGTGCTGGGTTGTGAAGCTGCCCGCAGCCTCTGCAGCACCAGTTCGATCCCCGGCTGCTCCCTGGCCACCGGTGGAGGGTCCCACATGGCGCACAGACCTCTCCTGCCGCCCGCTGCTCCCCTCAGCAGTGTGCTTCGGTCCTTCTGCCTGCTCTGCTCCCCGCTCTGGCTCTGGTGAATTCTCTCACCCTCCCGCGCTTCTGACTGTGCCCTGTGCTTGTATAAATAAATTAAATAAATAAATCGAAAAAATATATATATATCAGAAAAATAATAGAAATGGTAGAAGTTGAAAAGTCAACTCTTTGAAAAGCTGCAGTTTGGGGCCTCTCTGGTAGCGCAAGAGGTCAAGTCGCAGCACTATGAAGCTATCGGCAGCCACTGCAGCACAAGTTCAATCCCCAGTTAGGGAGGTAGCTTACTTGGTGCTGCAGACGTCTCCTGTCTCGCCTGCTGCTCCCCTCAGCAGTGTATTTCAGTCAATACACCTGTTCTATTCCCCACTCAGTCTCTCACCCCCCGCACCTCTGGCCTGTACCCCAGTTCTTTTTTTTTAAGAGTTTAGCAGTTTTTTGAAGGGTTTATTTATTTATTTATTTGTGCAAGCACTGGCTACAGTCAGAAGCGCGGGAGGGTGAGAGAATTCACCAGAGCCAGAGCGGGGAGCAGAGCAGGCAGACAGACGAAATACACTGCTGAGCAGAGCAGTGGGCGGCAGGAGAGGTCTGTACACCATGTGGGTCCCGCGCTGGTGGCCAAGGATCGAACCGGCCCTGCAGAGGCTGTGGGCAGCTTCACAGCCCAGCACTCAACTGCTGTGCCACCAGGGGAGGCCCAGTACCCCAGTTCTTACATGCATAGATAAATAGACCTTTAAACAAAAAAAAAATGCAGCTTTTATTTGGTGTCCTTTTTATCTTTGATAAATATGGGTGTTCTTTAACCTGTGTGCTTTTTCAGAATTTCATTGTGTCATCTATTTTCCCAGAATTTTGAAAAACAGGTTGGTAAAAACAGTTTTGTGCTTGTTAAAGAGATACCAGTAAAACTTAACTGTAGTTGTTTTGGTACTCAGAAAACAAGAGCTACAGTCTGTGAGACTTCCACTTACTGATATGTCAGATTATTTTCTTGGCAAAATGTGTTTTGAGGTAAAGAATACTATCTCAGAATCTGTACATACTTACCATATTTTTCTGTCAACTTGATATTTTACAGATGCACGATCTGTTGAGCCCCCATTTTGTACATCCTACCAAAGTGAAGACTCAGCAAATGCTTTGAAGGATGGCACCAACCAGAATGATCTTAGACAGGAAGTCCGGGAACATTTTCCCCAAATAAGCCCTAGCATACAGAAAAAGGCCTTTAAAACAGTTGTACCTTCTCAACAAAAGTGTACCCTTGATATTACCTTTGAATCTGTGCCTAACTTGAATGACTTTAACCAAAGAGTAAATTCTAATGCTGAATGTAATCAGCATTGTGCTGAATTATACAGCAGTCAGGTGACCGCTGAAACTGAAATGGCTCTGGAAGTTGAAAACAATTCTTTGTGTCCAAGTGTGCCAAATGAGTCTCATTTACAGCCTCATCAATGTGATATACCAATAACTTCATTTGTTTCCCTTGGTTGTGAAACTAACAATGAAAACTTAATCCTCTCTGGGAAAACTTCTCAAT
This sequence comes from Talpa europaea, assembly GCF_964194135.1. NCBI lineage: Eukaryota > Metazoa > Chordata > Mammalia > Eulipotyphla > Talpidae > Talpa > Talpa europaea. Next base: position 33,107,723 of record NC_140079.1, read on the forward strand.
TTTTATCCCATAATACTCCATTAACTGGGAAGCCAACTAGAAAAAGTCAATTTTGTGAAAGTTCTAAGGATACAGGAATACTTAAAACTAGTCTGCTTGGTTCCAAGTCACCAGATTCTAGTGAAATTCACCAGAGTAAAATTGAAATTAATAATGTATTACCAGTTGCATCACAACAGCTTTCAGATTGCCAAGGTAATTCTTCACTTCAGAGTAAAATATTACCAGTGTCTGTTGAAAGTTCATGTTTAAATATATCTGAACAAGTAGAAATTTGTGTTGGCGATTCATTATCTTCAATTAAACACCCATCTAATGATTCATCACCTATTGAATTAAATCATACAGACCAAGAAATTCTGCCCTCCAAGTCTGAGAAAGTTGCTTTGGAGTCACAAGAGCCTTCATCTTCTGTAAAAGAAGGTGGAGAAAGTATTTTTCTCTCTTTAGGTGAAAATGAGAACTGTAGGGAAGTTGCATTGATCCCTCCAGAAGGTAATGCTATAGAAGATAGACACACTCTTCCTTCTGAACCTGTGTGTTCTTCAATGGGAGATTCTCGCCCTGAGTCCCAAAATACTGGTAAATCTGCTGGTGACAACTCAAATGAGATAGATGCATCAAATATTGTGTCTCTGAAAATTATCATCAGTGATGATCCATTTGTTTCCTCGGATGCTGAACTTAATAGTGCTGTTTCTAGTATCAGCGAAGAAAACTTGCCAACTATAATTTTGTCTTCTGCTAAATCACCTGCAAAAAATGCAGAATTAGTTAAGTGCCTGTCTTCGGAAGAAACTGCAGGTGCCACCACATCTGCTGAAGGAATAGAGGATTCAGCTTCAGTGGAACAGAGCCTGCTAGGGCTCAAACCTGAAGACTCTGCAGTGAACGGCACTCAGAATGAGGACAGCATAGCTTTTTCAGCGAATGTTTCACCGTGTGTTTCAAAGGATGGCGGATACATACAGTTGATGCCAGCCACAAGCACAACTTTTGGCAATTCAAATAACATTCTAATAGCTACCTGTGTGACTGATCCAACAGCCTTGGGAACAACTGTAAGTCAGTCTAATGTTGTGGTGTTGCCTGGAAACTCTGCACCTATCACTGCTCAACCTCCACCACCTCAGTTACAGACACCACCCAGGGCAAACAGTGTATTTGCTGTCAACCAAGCTGTGTCACCCAGCTTTTCACAAGGTAACTTGAAGAACATAATGAACAGTTGGATACATAGGCTTACACCTGTGTATGTCCGGGTACAGATGTACACATGCACACACACATACTGACCCATGCCAAGGAGTCCCACTGTGGTGAGTGTTGGAGGCTTAGAAGAAAAGGAAAAGGACATACTGGCTTGTGATCTGATGTCTCGTGTAGGCAGTTATTGTCTCAGACAATAAATCACTAGCTAGAGAGTAGGAGAAAGGATTCTAAAATTTGTGATTATGATACTTCTTCAGCTAATTAATTCAGGGAGACCTTGACCTTTTTTAAAAATACTCTGGTAAGCTGTGGAATTCAGTGATTTAATTTTTCACTTTTCTCCTTCCACAATTACTTCCTAGTCCATGTGGTAAGCTACCACATACACACACACAGACTGATTCCTCATGTGTATCTATACTAAAACCCAGTGTTGGGGGAAGTTTTTTTTTAATCCAAAAAGGACAAGTTTATTAGGGGAAAAAAAGGAAAGGAGAAAATGATGCAGGTGAACAGAAGGCACCTCTATTGTGGGAGATTTTTTTAAACAGCTTGCATGGTCTTAGTTTTCAAAGACTCTAATAACTATGTGCACTTTTTTTAAGATTTATTTATGCGTAGAAGAACTGGGGTTTAGCTGCTGCGGGGTGAGAGGATTCACCAGAAATGGAGTGGGGAGCAGAACAGGCTGATCTACTGAAATACACTGCTGAGGGGAACAGCAGGCAAGACAGGAGAGGTCCACTGCACCATATATGGATTAGCTCCCTGACCAGGGATCAAACTCCGGCCATAGCTGTGATAGCACTGAGTCTTAACCCCTGTGCCACCAGGGAACCCTTACATGGAGAGATTTAAAACAAAATTTGAATGTCTCTGTCCATAAAACCCTTTGAAATTCCTTACTGTCTTTAATATCCAGAATTGACCCCGTCCTTAGAACTCTTGTTTATAGAGGCACTTGTTGCATTTATTACATGTCATTTTATATTTAGTTAGTGGTTGGCATGACCATCCTGCTCACCTTGATAAGATACTCCTTTAGGAGAGAACTTGTGGCATGTTTATCTACAGTTCCTTCTATATTGGTTCCCAGGCTCCTTTTCCTTTTTTACATTATAGGCAGACAATAATTAAATATCAGAAATTGAGCATTGAGCCTGATGGATCAGTTCGAAGTGCTATTTAAAATAAAAGAAACTGGTCAGAATTTGGTAGAGAATGTGGGATTTGAGCTACAGCTTAGAGAAAGAGGGAGGACTTTGGAATATATGATATCTCTGAAGGTATTTGAGAGGCTGAAGAAGGTGTGCACGGGAGTGAGGAAATCATCCCCACAAAAGTAGTGAGTGAATATTAGGAATAGATTGATTTATAGTGCAAGCAAGGCTCAGTTATAAATCTGTACTACCATATAATAGAACTATACTATTCCTAATAGAAGAGTGTCCGACCTTTGCCATAGACTATATTGTTGACATCTAAGGACTATGTAAGTCTAGTTTTAGTTCATTGTGCATATATCTGGACCTTTTTGACAGTACCATTGAGAGAATAGTTGGAGTTATGAGCAGGTCTTGGGTTGTTAACATTTAGTTGGGATCCTGTTTTTGTAATATGTAAGATTCAGACCTCACCAGTTCTCTAATGAGTTTCATGATGCTTTGTAGAGGAGTCAGAATATAACTGTAATGATATGATTTCTTGGCTATAGAGTGTTACGCTTATGATAATTATCTTGATTAAACGCCATAAGGCTACTTGAATGTTCACATTGACTATGATTAGTCTTGATGTTCGTAAATTAATTTTTTAAAGAAGAACAGATTATAAAGAAAGAATGTTACAGAATTTCGCAATAATTACTTTGGTGTATAGTGTTTAGGAGAGAAAATCTTACTGAGAAATTTTTTTTAGGATCTGCCATCATAATCGCTTCTCCAGTCCAGCCTGTACTCCAGGGAATGGTGGGAATGATCCCTGTGTCTGTGGTTGGACAGAATGGAAATACCTTTTCTGCTCCTCCTCGACAGGTAAAATTTATGCATTCAAAACAGCATTGATGCTTTTCAAACGTAGTGTAGCTAATGACATCTTCTCTTCTAGGTCCTTCATATGCCTTTGGCAGCACCTGTATGCAGTAGAAGTATCTCTCAATTCCCCATCCCTCCAAAATCTCAGAAGACTCAGGCAGTAAGAAGCAAGCCTTGTACAGGTACATTTTAAGTTCATCAGTGTCACTTTATGTTGTGTGTTCATTTGTTTTTGGCAGCACCACAGCCTTTCTTTTTTAATAACTAATCTGTTCATTGCAGTAATTAAAAAGATAAATGGAACAAAATAGTTTAGAAAAAGATGGTATCTGCAGGGCCTTGTGTGTGGGGAAGTAACATCAAAAGTAAGAGGGGGCAGGGTGGATTGTTTGATAAGATTTTTTAGTTGTTTTATATAATCTGAAAAATACTGGATGCCTCCTTTATACCATATACAAAGGTGAACTCCAAGATGATTAAAGAACTAAAAGTGAAAGTCAAATGGTAAAACAAAATGTTAAGAATATCTTTTGATACTGGAATAGAGGATTGGTTTTAAAAAACAAGAACATTCATAAAGGAAAAATTTGATTGCATTAGCCAGAAAATTAAAAATTTCAACAGTAGGCACCATATACAACGTAACACCAGGTTTTCATTCAGGGCGTTGATGAATGTTGCACTTACTTCTCAGACTTCTCTACCTCAAATGCCCCTATTTTTAACCTACCCCACACCCTGACCTCAAATTTCAGTAACCCCTTCCACTGCTAAGTCTAATCTTCACTTTAGCCAGCTTCTCCCATATTTATTTTGTTACTATTTCTTATTAAACCTATACAGTTCATAATAGTGTTTAAGACACTTTCATATATCCATTAAATGTCTTTCAGAGAGATCTATTGTCACCTTTCACCTGAATTTTCAGTTGGTTTCTGGATTCACCTCTTCCCCATACAGGCTCAATTCTACAATGCCTGTTTTTCCATGTTATTCTGCCATACCCAAATGCTACCTTCAGCACTGAATCTGTCCAACCACCTCTGCCTTTGACCTAGGCTTCTTAACATTGTTTGGAAGTGATGACATTCAGTACCATTTAAAAATTTCTTACCCTTATTGCCATTTTACATTCATTTTTAAAATGTCTTCCTGTTCTTTTTCTCTCCCATTTTCCCTTCACACTGCTCCGGAATTCACAGCTCCTCTCAAAAACTACTTTCTTTTTCCCTTCTTTCTTAGAAGAATGATTTTGTTATTCTTAAAGTTAATATCATCTACCTATGATCTAGATTCTGTCTTCTAGATCTTTAGCTTTTCTTCTTTTACTCCTAACTGTACATACAGATTCTTGGGTTTGACCACCTACCAACCCTTATTTCCCATTCCTCCTTTATCCACATCATTGTCTTTTCTATCTCCATTAATATCACCATATACATTGGGTTTTTTCCAATATTTTTCTTAACACGCAAGGCCCTCATCTCGTCTTTGCTTTCCTTTCTAACTTCGTATCTTCGTACCCCCTCACATAATCTCTGAAGTCCATGGAAATTGAAATATGGCTATTAAAACTCCAGTGCACAGTCTCCGAATCAAGTAGATTTGCAAATTCACAGTTAAATGGGCAAAATTTTCAGGTAGGACTAAAGTAACTATGTATGAATCTAAGTAATACCTTTAAGTGCTGCATTGAGCATTGTAATGTATAAATCCAAAGACTGAAGTTGGGCCTCCCTAGTGGCACAGCAGTTGAGCGCTGGGTTGCAAAGCTGCCCGCGGCCTCTGCGGCACCGGTTCAATCCCCGGCTGCTCCCCGGCCACCAGAGGAGGGTCCCACGTGGCGCGCAGACCTCTCCTGCCACCCACTGCTCCCCTCAGCAGTGTACTTTGGTCCTTCTGCCTGCTCTGCTCCCCGCTCTGGCTCTGGTGAATTCTTTCACCCTCCCGTGCTTCTGACTGTACCCAGTGCGTGTATAAACAAAACAAACAAACAAACCAGCAAACAAATAAATAAAAAAAGCATGCCTCTATAAAAAAAAAAAAAAAAAAAACAAACAGAAGTTGAATCATGTCATTTGCTCCATATTTTTATTTTGAAATCTCTATAAAAATGAATGAGTGACTATCTTGTATAATTACAAGGCTGCTTTTAAAGACTAGTTTGTGAACATTTCATTTGTATATTAGCTATCATTTTTAAAGTTTTCTCTTATTAAAAAAAAAAATACATGAGGGCCTCCATGGTGGTGCAGGGGTTAAAGACAGCACTGTGAGGCTGCTGCCAGCCACTGCAACATGAGTTGGATCCCCGGCCAGGGAGCCAACACACATGGCACAGCAGACCTCTCTTGTCTCACCCGCTACTCCCCTCAGCAGTGTATTTCAGTACATCTGAGTGTTCTGCTCCCCACTCTGTCTCTGGTGAAGCCTCTCCCCCCACACACACACCTCGGCCTACACCCCAGTTCTTATATACATAAATAAATAAATAAATCTTTAAAAAATGAAAAAAAAATTTAGGTGTTTTCTTGTAATACTGTGACCTATCATATGCATTTTCAAGCAAGTATATTCTCTTAGGAATGTTTTGTTTTCCTTTTCTAATTAATCCATTTATAATTTCAGGAAAACAGGTAAATAATTTGGTGGATTCGTCGAGTCATTTAGTTGGATGCTCTGCCCAAAGGTGAGAAGGAAAGTTCTTAACAGATTCTTTGAATGGCCAGAGAAAAAACGGGATTTTTTTATGTTGCTAAATTTTTTTCTTTTTTTTCTTTTCTTTTCTTTTTTTTTTTTCCTAATTGGTAGAGTTGAAGTTTCTGACAAGAAGTTGACCACAGATCTTGGGAAAAAATTGGAAGAAACCACCGTTCCCTTGTCAGTAGAGAATGTGGTTCCAACTAGCAAGCCATTTGAAAGCCACAGGCGTGTACTTTGTTTTGATAGCACTGCTTCTCCTGTGGCAAGTACACAGGGGCCAAACCATAGGGTGGGGTCCCACAACAAAGAGAAGAATGACGTTTTACTTCCTAATCTTGACTTACCCCTTTCGTCCTCCACCTTAAAACCCCCTTCTCATAATGCTCTCAAAAGAGAGAAACCTCCTGTGCCTAAGATTTTATCTAAATCAGAAACTGCCATTAGTAGACATACCACCATAAAAGAAACTCAGTCAGAAAAGAAAGTCTCACCAACAGAAGCTGTACTTGAATCTTTCCATAAAGCAACAGCTAACAAGGAGAATGAATTATGCAGTGATATGGAAAGAAAAAATCCAGAAACCTCAAAACTGTCTAATGGACAGCAAAATGGGGGTTTAAGAAATGAGAAAACTATAACTTCACTGCAAGAACTAACCAAAAAACAAGGCACAGCCTCAAATGGTAAAAATGTCACTTCAGTGGGTCCAACTGTGAAGGATCTGAAACAAGAACAGACCAAATCTGCCAATTCTTTGATGAGCCCACTAACCAAACATCCTTCAGAAATGTTACAAGATGTTCAGTGGCATAGTCCAGTCAGTAGGCTCCCTGATAGCGCTGACTTACCTGTTCCCCGGACACCTGGCTCAGGGGCAGGGGAAAAGCATAAGGAAGAACCTGCTGATGGTATCAAGGTCCCCTCCAGCAGGCGTTTCGGTGAGGACAGTAGCGTGCCCAAAGTGATGGTCCCCCCTGTCACTCCAGACTTGCCTGCCTGCAGCCCCGCCAGTGAGACTGGGAGTGAGAACAGTGTTAACATGGCTGCCCACACACTGATGATTCTCTCTAGAGCAGCCATCTCAAGAACTGCTTCTACTCCTCTGAAAGACAACACGCAGCAGTTCAGGGCCTCTTCAAGGAGCACAACAAAAAAGCGGAAAATTGAGGAATTAGATGAGCGGGAGCGCAGCCGTACTTCTGGTAAAAATCTTGCAAATTCATCAATACCAATGAAGAAGAAGAAAATTAAGGCAAGTTTGAACATCTTAATTTCAAAACCATACCTCTGCCTTTCTTTCACTTGCTCAGATTAGCGACCTCAGCATTTTTTCCCCACAGCTATCTACCCAAACTTAATCAAGACAGCATTGAGTTTTGACTGAGAAAATACAGCCTATATAGCAGTGTTTCTCAGCCAGTGTGGTACTCGGTGTGTCTTGGTGGAACCACATTTTCAGAACAATTACTAAGACATTTATTTTTAAACATATTCCTTTGGGAAGGAGGTTTTTGTTACTGTCATGATAGGACCTTAGTACTTTGGGGAGAATGACATAAGCATGGAAAGCCATTGTGTGTGGAATAACCAAGTAGAAGCCTTCTTTGCAACTCCTCCTACCTCTAGGGATTTTTTTCACATGACCTGCCATCTCTTCCATAAGCCTTTACAGAAGTTGGCATGTTAAAGCAATATAAAATTTAAGTTTACCTGTTTCCTCTTTAACACTGCTTATCTATAGAAAGGCAATGCAGGCATAGTATTGCTACATGAAACATGAAACTTTTCTCCTAAAGCCGTTTAGCCAATTAGTAAGTGAATTGAATAGGAAGAAAGGTGTTTACAGTGTCATTGAGGAAATAGATTATGAGGGGAAAAAATATTGACTTTATAGCCAAGTAAGCCAGGGTTTGATTCCTGATCACTTGCTTATTGGTTCCGTGACCACAAGTAAACCTGTAGCTTAGTCTCAGCTGCTTTGTTTGACCTCAAGTTACCCATTTTACCTTATTACATGTACTGTATTATCAAGTGTTTAGAACTTGAGAAAGTACCTGTCACTCTGAAAATCTTACTAAATTTTTAAGGTTTGTGGTTTGGCAATAATGGCTACCTTATAGAAATGGCTACCTTGTCTCATTCAGTTTTCACACACTCTGGATTTATGTAATATATTTTGCCCTAAACTAATGTTGAAATATCAAAGCACATTTTAGTAACCTTAGATTTATAAAATTTGTACTTCTCTATGTAACTGAAATTCTAATGAAATAAAAATGTTGGCAAAGATATCAGTATATGTAAGAACCTGATGAAAGGTTCTGAGTGACTGAATAGGAAAGTTTTGGCCTTGAATTGAATTCACAATGTTAACTTAGGCTTATTTTTTCTTTTTTTCTTTTTTTCTTTTTTTTTTTTTTTTTTTGACAGAAAAAGAAGCTACCCAGTTCATTTCCAGCTGGAATGGATGTGGACAAATTTTTGTTATCATTACATTATGATGAGTAAATATGAACGTATTAGAATAATAGGTGTAAAACTCTTATCCCTTAAGCTGTGAGTGTAGGGAATGAGATATTGACAGACTCTGAAAGCATGACCTGCACTTTCCTTGTACTGAAATTTCACTTTATATCTAAATCATGCTGTTTCTGAAGCAGCTTCCTACTTGTAAATAGATTTAACTGGTATATTTTTTATTTTGAAAAAAATTTGCAGAAATGTAAGTAAAGCCAATCTGCAAAACTGTATAGCTTTGACAATTGCATATGTAAATGTTGTATAAATCTTATTGAAATAGAGCTTAGATCAACCTAATATTCTTACACTGTGTTTTTTGACTTATGATCCCTCATTCTGAGGCTTATTCATCTGAAATAGTTTCTCACTTTTGGGGGGAAAATGCTTTTCCTTGTAGATTGCTTTCAGTAACTGTCCAACTAGACACTGAAAGACATAGCCACTAAGTAATACAAAATGATAACTACTTCACCTGGTAGTGATCAGAAAATAAGTGTTTGGAGTTTTTCACCCCTTCTTATAATTGCAGTAAAGAATATATTTCTGGACTTTTACACCTTAATTGTTTCTTCTGGTCATTCTGGACTTCTCTTTTAAAATGGGAATTTTGTAAACCATTTGCGCGTCCTGATCCTTTGTTTATAACTTTTAAGGTCTTTTACAGAACTAAGTCTCGACTATTGAGCCATATAAAATTTGGTTATGTAGTTGGAATTTCTTGGTATGTATATTATTTTCCCCTGAATACTGGGGATCTAAAGAATTGCACTAATTCATAAACCTCTTTACATAGTAGTGACCAATGCACATTTAATTTAAATCTTGTATTCTATATTAAAGTGTGTGTGAAGGATTATCTTCTGGTATTATTTTAGAAAGCCATGTCCATCATAAGATGTAAAAAGAGGAATCATAGTTTTATATTTTAATTTAGTTTCTTCTAAGTGGGCTGTTAAATGACTGTATCTGTATAGCACATTGTCTTTGAGCCCCTCAAAGTGTCATAAAGAATTATTCTCAAAAAAGTCCTTAAGGAGAAAGAGGTGCCTTTTCTGTATTAAACATAAACATCAGTCAAGTTGAAGAATTGGCTTAAACTTTTAAATGAGAACAGAAATTATGCAGGTTCCCCCTGCTATCCAAAAAGTAGGACATTCCTATTTGGTATGATCTGGTAGGTTATTTTAGGAGTCTGAGAACACTGAAAAGGTTTTCCATATAAATGGTAAAAGTATTCCTAGACCCAAAAAATAACCTGCCGAAACATACCAAATCAGAACATTGTGCTTTCAGATTGCGGGGGAAACCTGTAATTTGTATGTGACCAATTGTGCCTAGATATTAAAGTATGTTCTTTTAAGTGTTTTCTGTTTGGTTTCATATCAATATATTAAAGTTTTTTTCTACAGTTGTGTATATTTTCCTCAACCTTTTTTTGTCCTAGGCTTTAAAAAAAAAAAATCTTACTCATCTTACTCTAACACAGCATTTTTCAATGTAGAAATCACATCTAAGGCTGACCCTTACTGCAGAAATTTGTGTTGTAAAAATTTTTTATGATGTGGCAGTGGTCTGTTTCTAAAGAACTAAATATACAATTGTTTATTTAACTCAACTTGATACTGTACCACAGTTAGGTTTAAATAAATATTTTCCTTCAAAAGTTATTTTATATTGTTATTTTATATTTAGATATTTTGATAAATTTCTTTGCAAGGCAAGTCTTTTTTCAGAATCACATGTTGAAAATTACATTTTCTTCAATATATGTTTATGTGTCCTGAGTACTACGAATTCATGTGCATATTAAAACGCATTCACTCTGAGATTGTTAGTTCACTAAGAGCCACTAGATATTGTCAAAAGGAAATATATGTATTTGTAACTTTCTTTCATTTTCAAGAGCAAAACATTAAGCCCCGTTTTATCTTAGAAGTACAGATGTCATGGACTTAATGATTGTAGTGGTGTCCCTGGTAACCTGTTTTAACAGTCAAGTGCCCCGGTTGACTACATTTCAGTGTTCATATATACTACATGCTATGTGTGGCTACTTTTGTAACTACAGGTAAAGATATACTCTTTTAGGCATTATTTAGTGATTAATGTGGTTGGTGTATGCCAGACCTGACAAGTCCTGTATTTAAAATACTTGATTATTTGAAACTTGAATATTATTAGAACCTAGTAGTACTTTGAAACTGCACATGAAGCGAAGCATCCATCAGCAGTCACCCAAAGATGAAGGTCATGACTTTCACAGAGCCCACAATTTGAGCTTTGATGAGGAATAATTTCAAAATAATTCATTTCTCCAGCCACCATCTTTCAGGATCATCAGGCCCAACTTCTTGAGATTATGTATCAGTTTTAACTTTATTATTATACTTCCTGTCAATGGACTTTTTATATATATTAACATTTTGGCATTCTTTACTAGTTGTTTTTTTTTTCCTCCTATTTTGTCTGCATAGTTAAACTGTAAGTATAAATTCTTAATGCCTTTTTTCAAAAATGAACAACAATGTAAGAAGATAAAGTTTAATAACAAAAATTAAGTGTAAGATCCTAATACCTTGTATGAAGTGAGAAAGTAGGTTTTATCCCCTAAATATTTAACCAGTTGACTCAGCATATTTTGCTGATAGACTTACTCTTCCCCTACCCATTGACTTAGTGTCTCTATTCTGTGCAAATTCGATATTTTGTTCAAAATTCTAAAATCAGAAAAGATTATGACAGCCCATTCCTCTCCTAAGTTTAACATGAAGACTCATTTCATAGCAAACCTGACCTGATTGGACATGAGACGGAGTCATTAAGTATGAATATTCCCATTTTGTTGTAAAAATAGTAATGTGCTCAGTTGGTATGCTGCGTCAGATTCAGGTGAAGGTATGTGATACATACTTGGTATCAATTGTGGGGGTCCTAAATATTCTGAATTATGAAACCCAGCTAACTATAAAGATGGAAGACGAAACATTTTGGATTTACAATGTATTTATACATATATACATGGACTATATATACTACAGTCAATGTGCAAATTATTTTGTGCCACTGATTAAATAATTACAGCTCTGTGTGTGTTAAAATTCAAGTATTTACTACCTTTTAATTTTAGAATCACTTGTTTCAAATTAGAATTCTTTTGTGAAACTCATTTGAACTATTAATACTGTAACTTACACTGAAAGAAACTAATGGTAATGATAATATGGTTTGTATCACTAGCTTTGTAGCTTTCCATCTCAAATTTCTCGCTAAACTGGATATTTTGTTTTTGCTATTTTTAGAAGACATTGTTCTATTGTTTTTTAGTGAAATTTTTGTGAAAGGATACATATAAAAAGTTTAGATTCAGGCCTCCCTGGTGGCCTAGGGAATAAGTCTCAACACTATCACCCCTGCAGCCTGAGTTCAATCCTCAGCCAGGGAGTTAACCCACATATGGCACAGCATATGTTTCACCCACTGTGCCCGCTGCTCCCTTTTGCAGTATATTTCAGTAGATCTGCCTATTCTGCCCCCCATTCTGTCTCCAGTGAATCGTCTCACTACCCGTACTTCTGGCCGACCCTCCAGATCTTCTACAAAATATTTTTTTAAAAGGTCAGACTACTGGGCCTCCCATGGTGGTGCAGTGCTTGAGCACTGGGCTGCGAAGCTGTCCGCAGCCTCTGCAGCACCGGTTCAATCCCCAGCCCCCGGAGAGGGTCCCACATGGCGCAACAGACCTTTCCTACCGCCCGCTGCTCCCCTCAGCAGTGTATTTCGTCAGTCTGCCTGCTCTGCCCTCCGCTCTGACTCTGGTGAATTCTCTTGCCCTCCTGCGCTTCTGACTGTACCCAGTGCTTGTATAAATAAAGAAATCTTTAAAAAAAAAAAAAAAAGGTCAGACGAGTACATCCAGTTAAATGAATTTTCTAAAAGTACCACATCCACTTAAAACTAGATGCCAGCAGGACCCTAGGATCCCATTGTATGTCATTCCAGGAACTTCTAGCCCCAAGAGCAATTAACAATTCTGACTTACAGCACCATAATTTCAGCTTTAAAAACTTTGTGTAATAGCCTTGTCTATTCATATGACTTCTTTTGCTCAACAATGCAAGATACACTCCTGTTGTGTGTGATTCAAGTGTCATCCTCCATGCTGTGTAGTTTCATGTTGTGTCTGCACACATTTTCTTATGCCATGGTTAATCTGTTTTATGGTTGGTGAACATTTCTTTCCAGACTGAGACTATTATGAATAGGACTGTTGTGAATATTCTTCTGCATGTGTCCTAGTGACTGTATTAACACTTTGAGTTGGATATCTTCTTAGAAGTGGGCTTGCTGGATCCTAGAATTGTATGTATCCAATCTTACTCAGATTTTCCAGTTTTCCAGACTATACTGAGTCATGCTACTGTCTACAGTGTAAGGAGTGTTCTAGTTCTCTCTTGACAGTAGGTGGTATTTTCATTCTAGTCATTTTATTTTTTTTTAACTTTTTCTTTTTTAAAGATTTATTTATTTATATATGCAAGCACTGGGTACAGTCAGAAGCACAGGAGGGTGAAAGAGTTCACCAGAGCCAGAGTGGGGAACAGAACAGGCAGAGTGACGAAATACACTGCTGAGGGTAGAGGCGGGCGGCAGGAGAGGTCTGCGCACCATGTGGGACCCTCACCGGTGACCGAGTATCGAACCGGCGCTGCAGAGGCTGCAGGCAGCTTTGCAGCCCAGCGCTTAACTGCTGCGCCACCAGGGGAGGCCCTCTAGTCATTTTAGTGGCATATATTGGTATCCCATTATACCTTTAAGGTGATTTTTTAATATATATATATATATATAAAGTTGAATGCCATTTCAAGTGTTTATTAGCCATTTGGAGATCTTTGTGGAGAATATCTCATGTCTTTTGCCAGTTTTCTATTTCAGTTGTCTTGTTCTTAAATTTATGTATATATTTTTCCTGTATTCTATGCATAAGTCCTTTCTCAGATGAACATGTCTGAATATTTTACTGTATTTTCTTCCAAAAGCTCATTGTTCGTACTTGGGTTTGATCAGTCTTCCATCTGTAATCAATTTTCCATAGGTATACCAATTTAGCCAAAACATTTATTGAGAAAGACTGTCCTTTCCCAAACACAATGCAGGCTATCTTTGTCATAAGCTGGTGAACTATGAAGTTTTGCTTCTGGACCCCAATCTATTCCATTGGTCTACTTCTTACAATAATACCATCTTAATTACTATAGGAAATCTGCCCTGTTTTATATCTGGACCACTTACTAAGTGATCTCTACAAAGGTAATGGCTTTCCTGATACTTATTTACTAAAGATCAATCATTGATAAGTAATTTTCCAATTTCATCCCTTCTTAACATACTGTTTAGCACAGGGAAGTACAAATAATTAACTAGGCTACTTGTCTTACTCAGTGGGAATGTGGAGTGTAATGTTTACTTCAGTTTTTAGGGTTTTAAGAATGTCCATTAGTAGGGCCTTCCCGGTGGCGCAGCGGTTGAGCGCTGGGTTGCAAAGCTGCCCGCAGCCTCTGCAGTGCCGGTTCGATCCCCGGCTGCTCCCTGCCACCGGAAGGTCCCACATGGCGCGCAGACCTCTCCTGCCGCCCGCTGCTCCCCTCAGCAGTGTACTTCGGTCCTTCTGCCTGTTCTGCTCCCCGCTCTGGCTCTGGTGAATTCTCTCACCCTCCCATGCTTCTGACTGTACCCAGTGCTTGTATAAATAAATAAATAAATCTTTAAAAAAAAAAAAAAGAATGTCCATTAGTAGTATCCATTCAGGTAATGTTCATATATCAATTGTAATTTTTAATAGATCCATGAATTTGTAAAATATACAATAATGTTACTAAAAATGTGTGATAATGGGCCTCCCTGGTGGCACAGCGGGTTAAACGCAGCACTATAAAGCTGTCCGCAGTCTCTGCAGCACCGGTTCAATTCCTAGCCGGCCAGGGAGAAACCCACATGGCATGGCAGACCTCTCCTGCCTTGCCTGCTGCTCCTCTCAGCAGTGTTTTTCAGTCTGTCTGCCTGTTCATCTCCCTGTTCTGTCTGGTGAATTCTCTCACCCTCCCTGTGCCTCTGGCCTGTACCCCAATTCTTGCATAAACTTTTTTTTTTTTTAGAGGCATGCTTTATTTGTTTATTTTATTTGTTTGTTTGTTTTTTGTTTATACATGCACTGGGTACAGTCAGAAGCGCGGGAGGGTGAGAGAATTCACCAGAGCCAGAGCGGGGAGCAGAGCAGACAAGAGGACTGAAGTACACTGCTGAGGGGAGCAGCGGGTGGCAGGAGAGGTCTGCACACCATGTGGGACCCTCCTCCGGTGGCCGGGGAGCAGCCGGGAATCGAACCGGCGCTGCAGAGGCTGAGCACAGCTTCGTAACCCAGCGCTCAACCGCTGCGCCACCGGGGAGGCCCATAAATAATCTTTAAAAAAAGCATATACTACATTTTAAATAAATATAACAATATGTCAGCATATAAATAAAATACTTGTGAGGTTGGTTTCAAATGTATGCCAATTTTTCTTTTTTCTTAAATATTCACCCATGCATACAAGAGCTAGGGCACAGGCCAGAGGCACAGGAGGGGCCGGGGAGGACTCACCAGAGACAGAGTGGGGAACAGCCAGGCAGATGGACCAAAGCACACTGTTGAGGGGAGCAGCAGGGCAAGTCAGGAGAGGTCTGCTGTGCCACATGGGCCGCTCCCTATCTAGCCAGGGATCAAACTCATGCTGCAGCAGCAGCAACGGACAGCTTCATAGGTTGCATTTCCACCCTTGCGTGACCAGGGAGGCCCATGTATGTCAACTTTTTTTTTTTTTAAGATTTATTTATTTATACAAGCACTGGGTACAGTCTGACGCGCGGGAGGGTGAGAGAATTCAGCAGAGCCAGAGCGGGGAACAGAACAGGCAGACTGATGAGATACACTGCTGAGGTGAGCAGCAGGCGCAGCAGGAGAGGTGCGTGCCATGTGGGACCCTCACCCAGTGGCCGGGGTTCAAACTGGCACTGCAGAGGCTGCAGGTAGCTTCACAGCCCAGCGCTCAACCGCTGCACCACTGGGGAGGCACCATGTATGTCAATTTTTAAAATGAACTTGAAACTTTTCATCTTCTATTTTATCTGAATATTTAAATAATAAACTGTGCCTATCTTAAGATTGTGATAAATAAAACTATGTAGAACATAATATGTACTTTAAAAACTAGCTGCTATTCTAGCTGATGCTGATTGTTTCTACAGTAGTTGAGTTAGACTGGGAAAGAGGGCCTCCCCGGTGACCTAGGGGTTAAGTCTCAGCACCATCATCAGTGCAGCCTGAGTTCAATCCCAGCCAAGGAACTAACCCACATGGCACAAGAAGCCTGTCTCACCCACTGCTCCCCTCAGCAGTGCATTCCAGTAAATCCTATTCTGCTCCCCACTCTGTCTCTGGTAAATCCTTTTACACCCCACACACTCACCTCTGGCCTATACCCTAGATGTTCTACAAAATAAATATTTTTTAAAAACTGAGTTTCCTTGAAACTAAATCAGCACTAAATCATTTAGGCGGGGAATGTTTTATACAAGTAATCAAGTTGTTTTAACCCAAATTTCTTCCAGGTTGATTGGTCTAAGTAAGGCTGTGAGATCTGGTCTGAATTAAACAATACATTATTCCTCTCTAAATTTTGTTTTCTCTTTAAATTAGATGTGACTAATTCTGACAATCATTTCTTACATTCAGTAACTATATACTTTTCTAATTTACTAATTTCTGATTGTTTCCGTTTTCCTTAGAGTTCTTTTTGCATGTTTAATGACAAATCGAAACGTTACCTCTTTCTTTTTAAACCAGGTAAGCATTTAATTAAGGCTGTGAATTTAGTTTTGATTTCAACTTTGACATCAAAATTCGGAAAATGGGGTAAGTACTTCAATTTTCATGTTTGTGTTTTATATCTTAGAAATAGTGTAGCATGGTCAGGCAATAGGCTAAAATATGTAAACATTGCATGGGTGCTTGAAAGTAGTCTTCTTATAAAGGGAGTTTGTTCAGTCTTAGACTATCCCAATCCTGTCTGACTTTGCTTTTTTTACACTTTTGTCATAAATGTTTCTCATTACAGTAATCTTGGCCATAGTCTTCTCTTCAATTATCTTGGTGTTCTTGCTCAGTGCTTTCAGCTTCTCGCCACTGGATATATTACTTGTGGGCCTTCATTATGTTGAGGTGTATTATTTCTGCATGCAGTTTTTTTTAATTTATTCATATAAGAACTGGAGTGTAGGCCAGAGGTGTGGGGGGTGAGAGGATTCACCTGAGACAGAGTGGGGAGCAGAACAGGGAGATCTACTGAAATACACTGCTGAGGGGAGTAGCAGGTGAGATAGGAGAGGTCTGCTCTTCCAGGACTGAACTCAATGCTGCAGTGGCTGATGATAGCTTGATAGTGCTGAGACTTAACCACCTGTGCCACCAGGGAGGTCCTCTACATGCAGTATAAATGGAGGTTTTTATCATGGTTGGATGTTTCTTTCTCAAGTTCTGTTGAGCTGATCATATTTTTATCCTTCATTTTTGTTAATGTGGTATATCACATCAGTGTATAGCCACTGAATCATACATTCCTGGAACAAGCCCCTTTTAATCATAGCATGTGGTCCCTTTGATACACTGTGGAAGGGCCTCGCTGGTGGTGCAAGGGGTTAAGTGTCAGCACTATGAGGCAACTTGCAGCCACTGCAGCACAGAGATTGATCCCCAGCCAAAAAGCTGACCCACATGGCACAGAAGACCTCTCCTGCCCGTTGTTCCCCTCAGCAGTGTATTTCAGTGGATTTGCCTGTTCTGCTCCCCACTCTGTATCTGGTGAATCCTCTCACTCCATGCCCCTGCATCTCTGGCCTGTACCCCACCAGCTCTTGTATGCATAAATAAATCTTTTTAAAAAAACACACTGTTGAGTTCAGTTTGTTAGCATTGTATTGATGATATTGGTACCTGCTTTTCTCAGATATGGGCCTGTAATTTTCTTGTCATGTTTTGGTATCAGAGGAATACTATCCTTGTAAAATGAGTTTAGAATTGTTATCTTCTATGTTTTGGAAGAATTTGGCAAGTATTCATCTTGAAATATTTGGTAGAATTCACCTATTCCTGGATCTTTGGTAGCTTTATGATTACTGATTCAGACTTGACTAGATATTCTACTTCATGAGTTTGATTGGTGGGTTGTATGTTTCTTGGAATTTATTTCTTCTGCGTTGTCCAACTCATTGGACATAAAAGTCCCTTTTTGATGCCTTATTTCTGTGATACTAGTCGTACTGTTTTAGCTAACAGTCTATTTTGTATTGTCTTTCTAGTCTCATTTCTCAATTTCTTTAGCCCATTGTTCAGTAGCTAGCAAAGTGTTTAATCTCAGCAATTGTGAATTTTCTACTTTGTAATTGAATTCTAGTTTCATATGCTTGATATTTCCATCTTAAATGTTTGTGTGGCCTAATGTGAGATATCCAGGAGAATGTTATGTATGCTTGAGAAAAATCATTGTGCTGCTCTCAGAGGGAATGTTCTATAAATATCTGTGTTGACCTGGCCTCACTTGTTGTTTAGGTACATCTTTCCTTACTGATTTTTCTTTTGAAAATGGGATAGTGAAGCCTTCTGTTTCTAGTAAAAGCTGCACACACTGGCATCGTGACTGACAGTATGAAGAATTCACTTGAGGAGGCTGCTATATCAAAATTAGGTGTAGCTCTTATGCACCACCCAAGGTTATAAGGAAACACAAAGCAGAAGAAAACATTTATTTGCGATTTAAAAGGTTTTGGGATTTGATCTTTTTAGCTTATAAAAAAGTTAGAAAATAATAAAAAATGAAACATTATTTTGGATATAAGCTGATGAGGGTCGGCTGTCACATGCCCTTCTGGCCATGTAGGGTTGCTGCCTGAAGCCGGGGTTGTCTACAGCTTCTGGATCAGTATGGCAGAAGCACCTCCTCCTCCATTGCAGATGCTGGCAAGACCGTATTGTCCCTGCTTCAAGGCATGAACTAAATGAACGACAATCCTGGCTCCAGACATCCTAGGAATAAAGAGGCATATTGGTTCTTTAATGAATTACAGTAAAGAAAGTTCTCAATTCCAGGTTCTTAAAGTTAATTCAGGTGTAAGAAACTGCTAATAAACTACTTTTCTTATTAAACTTGGGAGACTTGTTTCAGATACAGGACTATTTCATGAAGTCCATGTTTGAGCTTTAAAAAAAAAAACCTAACCTTTAACATAAAATTTCAAGCAGAAATGTGATTTGTGTTTGTTGTCGGTCCCATCAGAAATGTCTGCCTAGGAAGGGTAGGTGGGAAAGAAAACTGCCCAACCAACAGTACTAGGAATCATTATGAAGCAATTTAAGTTTAGATAAAATACAGAGGCAGGCCGTGACCTAGACTTCTGTTATGATTTTACCTACCCGATTGGATGTCCCAGGGAAACAGCTCCTCCATTGATATTCACTTTTTGAGGATCAATCTCCAGCATTTTAATGTTTGCTAATACAACCACGCTGAATGCTTCATTTACTTCCCACATTGAAATGTCTTCTTTTTTCAATCCTGCATCTTTAAGGACCTAAACACAGAATATGTTCAAATTATTTCATTGCTTTGCATTCCCCTTTGATGTAACAAATATTTAAATACAGAGATTTTGTTTGTACTATCTTATTTCTGCTTTGGAGAGAAAACATGATTTTTTTAATGTGCTCTATTTTGGGGATACATAGCATAATATTCTTAAGATACATTTACTGATGCCGTGGGGTTATTTGGAGCACAAAAATCTAGAGCTACCAAATCTTCATATTATGGTGCTGGTGGTTAACCCTAGTATCATAAAATATTATTAATTCCCTTTTACTGTAGAAATGGTTTTGCTCTGAGCAACAGTAAAACTAACATGAAACTGCCTCTCTCCCTCCAGTGGGCTCAGGTAGCTTTCTAAGCTGAGCAGCTCAAACACCTTCCTCCATTCCACCACCCTAAGACAAAACCTAAGTCAAGACATATCTTCAGGGGCCTCCCCGGTGGCGCAGCGGTTGAGCGCTGTGCTGGTTCGATCCCCGGCTGCTCCCCAGCCACCGGAGGAGGGTCCCACATGGCGCGCAGACCTCTCCTGCCGCCCGCTGCTCCCCTCAGCAGTGTACTTCGGTCCTTCTGCCTGCTCTGCTCCCCGCTCTGGCTCTGGTGAATTCTCTCACCCTCCCGTGCTTCTGACTGTACCCAGTGCTCATATAAATAAATAAATAAATCTTTAAAAAAAAAAAAAAGACATATCTTCAGGGCCTCCCTGGTGGCGCAAAGGGTTAAGCACAGCACTATGAAGCAATCCGCAGCCTCTGCAGCATGAGTTTGATCCCCGGCCGGCCAGGGAGACACCCACATGGCGAGCAGACCTCTTCTAACTCACCTACTGCTCCCCTCGGCAGTGTATTTCGGACAGTCTGCCTGTTCTGTACTCTGCTCTGTCTCTGGTGAATTCTCTTACCACCCCCCCACACACACTCTTCTGGCCTGTACACCAGCTCTTGTATGCATAAGTAAATAAATCTTTAAAAAAAAAAAAAAGGACACTATCTTCAGAGTCCAGGGTGCTGACCACCACACAGTGTGTGCTCCCAGTACACACACGGCCCTGTTACAGGTGGTGTCATGCTTTCCCATCTGCTACCTTCCCATCCCCACTGGCTTCTGCTCCTTTTTAAAATCTGGGTGTTGCCTGCAGTTGCTGTCAAGGATCTGCTAGAGTATTTTGACGTCCCTCACCCCAGCCCTCCTCGGCATTCTTTTCCTGTGACTCGGCAGTTTTTCACAGAGACTTAGTTTGGAGGATATAAGTTTCTCAGTCTCTCATTACCCTCTAAGCTCAGCTCCCTTCTAGCATGGAGACCTCACCATTTAGTAGTGACTGCTTTAATTCTAGAATCAGGACCCTCATCGCCTTTTTCTCTGCTGCACCCACCTCCCACGTTGTCCCCATACCAGACAGTAAGTTCAGAGTTATCCTTATTTCAGTTTTGTGATTTTGTTTGTACCACTAAAAGATGTAGTTTGTAGTGTGCTTAGAAAACCAACAGTTAGCATAATGGAGCATGGTCCTTGACTTTCTTACCTTAGGCACAGCATATGCAGGTGCAATGGGAAAATCAATGGGTTCTACAGCAGCATCAGCGAATCCTTTTTTATTAAAAAAAATCATTAAATCCTTTTATAAGCATCCAAAGTTAGATCTAACATTACATATAATATGTAAAAATGCAAGTTTCCTAAGCCTGCTAATTTTATAGCCTTATAAATTTTATAAGACTTAGAAAACGGATATTAACCTCTAAGACTAAAATTACACCAATCACCTAGCCCATTGATAATCTCAGGGGAGGCAATCTGCCTGCAGGACCCTGGCCTTATCTACAGATAGTTTTGGTTGTAGCAGCAGGTGCCAGTAACCATTCTACAATGCAGCACTGTCCCCACAAGGTGTCAGTAATGCAGAGATTAATAAAACCTACACTAAAAGTTACTAGGTTCTCATTAATAAAATAGTTGAGTCTTAACGAAGAAATCAGACAAAACGTACAGCCACAGTAGGGTTAAGGAGACTGAGGGCAAGCAAGATCCCAGAGTAAAAAATGCTGGGACAACATCTAGTGCTCCTGCTTCCAGACTCCTAATTCCATATTCTTTTTATTCCACCTGGTTGCCTCTGGGATAAGACACTTGACTGCTCTTTTCACCCACTTACAGGGTAAGAAAACACTTCTAAAGCTTACTGTCATCACATAAAGTAAATCATAGTGAAAATAGCCAACTTCGATATTACGTATTACCAGCAAGGAGACAGTTTTATCAATAGGAAGGGCTTATAGAGGATTAGGATGAGCTCAGTCAACATCTTCTACCTGCTACTCTGGCGAGTGGTTTAACCTGGAGCCTTTTGGCTGCCTCTGCTGTCATCAGAACCACAGCGGCTGCCCCATCGTTCAGTGTGCTGGCATTGGCAGCTGTCACTGTGCCTGGGAACATGGGTGAAAATGAAGTCAGAACACCCTTTCACATCAAAGTCAATTGGTTCAATTTAAGAAATACCGAGTACTGCCTGGGTCACTAGATGTATGGAAGATTATTGCTCCAGAAACACATACATAGCTAGGACAAATCCTTGATGACAGTTTACTTACAGCTAACATAAAGGACAGGCCTGACAATCCGGAGTAAATGCTACAGTTTACAAATCAAGCATAAAGACCAGTTCATATTTTTTCTCCTCAGTCTAACAAAAGGTATTTCTTCTTCCCTTCAGTTGAAATTGTCAACACTAAAATCACTATACTGTGCATTTTATGGTATGTAAGTTAGGCCAATTGGTTTTTTAGAAATATCAATGAATTCCCCATATTAGACTGCTGCTAAAATTAATTTTTTTAAAGATTTTATTGAATTATTTATTTATTTATTTGTACAAGCACTGGGTACAGTCAGAAGCGTGGGAGGGTGAGAGAATTCACCAGAGCCAGAGCAGGGGAACAGAACAGGCAGACTAATGATACACTGCTGAGGGGAGCAGCGGGCGGCAGGAGAGGTCTGCGCGCCATGAGGGACCCTCGCCCGGCAGCCAGGGATCAAACCTGTGCTGCAGAGGCTGCGGGCAGCTTTGCAACCCAGCGCTCAACCGCTGCGCCACCGGGGAGGCCCCTAAAATTAATTTTAAAAACTGATTCCTGGGTCCTCCCTGGTGGCGCAGGGGTTAAGTGTCAGCACTATGAGGCAATCCATAGCCACTGCAGCACAGAGTTTGATCCCCAGCCAAGGAGTTGACCCACATGGCGCAGCAGACCTCCTGTCTCGCCCGCTGCTCCCCTCAGCAGTGTATTTCAGTGGATCTGCTTGTTCTGCCCCCCACTCTGTCTCTGGTAAATCCTCTCACCGTACCCCAACCCCACACTTCTGGCCTGTACCCCAGTTCTTGTATGCACAAATAAATCTTAAAAAGATTTCTGCAGTTGTCATTGAGAAGTTCAGTCAGGAAGGGGGAAAAAATTTAATTTCACATTATCATAACATCTGTAAACCTCCAATTTTCAAGCAAAAACACCTTCTCTCTAGTCCACAGTTCCCTGAGGACTTACTACATGCCAGGCACTGGAGACAGCAGTGAACAACAAAGCATTAGCTTAATTCTACAGTCACTTTACACTCTCTTCCCTAGGATTTATATATTGAAGTTATCAACTGTTAATCCAAGTATTTTAAAATTAGCATCATTCATTAATCTCATTTGACCCTGACATACTGAAAATATTAAACATAAGAAACGTTCTAAAGTTTTTGAAAATCCTTTGGCAGTTCCAAGACTAAAGAGGTTATATGCTTCATTTCAGAATACTAACCATTTTCTTTTTGGAAAACTGTCTTCAGCTTTGGAACTTTGCTAAAATCAACACGTTTATATTCTTCATCTTCTTTCACCACTACATCTGGTTTACCTAAAACAAAAATCTTTTTTAGCCACCTCTCAAAACAGTCATTCAGCAGGAAACGGTTCCTAAGGGGTCAGGTAGTCTGCCTCCCTTAATGCCTACAGACCTTAACTATCCCAAGTGGACTCTATTCTAGAATCCACCGCTTTCAGTCTTGGTGAGTTAGAAGTTGATTTGGTGGCTTTACACAATTTAAATGTGTTCAGAGGTGCCCCCTCCCCTGACCCCCTGGAGATGGCAGCAGAGGCTTGGAAGGTATTCAGGACAGGTCACCCATCCAGTGGAGCTTATGCCACACTACGGAGTCTGCTGGAGCCGTGAGCTCTCTTCTCTGAAGAGGAGTCCTTATTCATGTGATGCTAGAAATAGGATAACTTTAGGAAGCCTGAGAGCATGAAGCACAAAAGTATGCAAGCACTTGCATACTTCTGCTGAGAGGCCAGCCAGCGCTTGTCCCCACAGCACTGAACACCTGAGATGACTACTGCCTCTTTTTTTTCTGCTTTAACACATCAAAAACACAATTACTTCCTTTAATTTGGGGAGATATCCCTTCCCCGCGCACCCCCCCCAAGCCATCTAGTAAATCCCCTTTTTCACTTAAGCTCATGTATTTTCTGTCACTTATTTTAGAGAGAGTTCTAGAAATACATTTTGCAATTGGGTTGAAATCTGGTATTAAGTTGGGCTGCGTATGTTACCTCTGAACTGGCCACTTCTGTGACTGACCATTAGCATCCTCGGTGACATGAACAAAGACAAAAATGTTCTAATATGAAATTTAAATTTAGCAACATTAAAAACTAAGATCTTAGAACATTCTCTACCTTTTACTGTAACTGTGACAGGCGTAACTTCGTTTCCAAATTTTCCTGCTTCCCATGCTGCTTTGCTTCTGGTGTAGGAGTTAATAGCATAAGTATCCTGTTCCTCTCGTGGGATCTTCAGCTTCTTAGCTGTGTTTTCAGCACAGTTGCCCTGTTAAAAGTTGGAACTTTTTTATTTTTTTTTTAAAGATTTATTTATTTATTTATTTATAAAAGCATTGGGTACAATCAGAAGTGCGGGAGGGTGAGAGAATTCACCAGAGCCAGAGCGGAGAGCAGAGCAGAGCAGGCAGACTAATGAAGTACACTGCTGAGGGGAGCAGCGGGCGGCAGGATCGAACCGGCATTGCAGAGGCTGCGGGCAGCTTCGCAACCCAGAGCTCAACTGCTGCGCCACCGGGGAGGCCCATGTTGGAACTTTTTTAAAACAAACTCTGCATAGTGTAAAATAATGGCTGGTAGTTGAACTTAATAGAATTTCCCTTTGAAATAACACTATTAGAAAATAAATTCCAGTATAGGACAATTTAACATTGAAACCAAGCAGATGCTATGAGCATATGAAAGTATTTCCCTACAATGATCGGCTAAAATCAACATTTATACTGCCGATCTTTCAGTTTCTAAAAGACATCTATTGGGAAAACTCAACAGAATTGTACATTAGATGGTATCTCTCCATTAAAAAGCAATTACTTTGGTCCGTCTGCCTGCTCTGCTCCCCGCTCTGGCTCTAGTGAATTCTCTCACCCTCCCGCGCTTCTGACTGTACCCAGTGCTTGTATAAATAAATAAATAAATAAATCTTTTTAAAAAAAAAAAAGCAATTACTGGGCCTCCCCTGGTGGCGCAGCGGTTGAGCACTGGGCTGCGAAGCTGTCCACAGCCTCTGCAGCGCCGGTTCGATCCCCGGCCTATCAGCGAGGATCCCACATGGTGCCCAGACCTCTCCTGCTGCGCCCGCTGCTCCCCTCAGCAGTGTATTTCATTGTTCTGCCTGTTCTGTTCCCAGCTCTGGCTCTGGTGAATTCTCTCACTCTCCCGCACTTCTGACTGTACCCAGTGCTTATATAAATAAATAAATCTTTTTTTAAAAAAAAAAAGCAATTACCATGTGAATCTTATTGTAGACATCAGTTAAGCCATCTTTTACGATCAAATCTTCAAGTTTTAGCCCACCGTAGGGGGTTGCTCCTCTGTTCATCACATAGGGGACGTTGGACATGCTCTCCATCCCACCTGCCACCATCACATCCTGCTCAGCAGACACACAAAATTCAAGCCAATAAGTGCACACCCTTTGCACAGTGCAAACAAGAAGTACCCTCTTGACCCTGATGAAAGCACATGGTCTTAAGATTAGAATCAGCCATGAATCAGAATGCTAGGAGTCTTACATGTAAGAACACCTGAAAGTCTAGCCATTTCACTCACACCGCCAAGAAATTATTTTCTTCTAAAAGACTAAAAGTAATCCAGATCTTGGGGGTAATACTTCTGGAAGGTTCCTTGAGATCAGCTTCTTCATCATCTCTTCCCAGACAGCTAGTGCTGTCCTACTTGACTTTCTGACAGGCACCCTTTCCTCCTTCCAACACGTCATCTGCCCTCATCAGAGTATTCTGGCTAGAATGTGAATCTGATCATTAAAGGATTCTCAGCGTAGTATAGAGGCCCTTTATGACCTGACTTCTCTGCCATTCCAGACTATGCCTGGACCTATCTCTCAGTTCAGAAGAACTACTTGAAGGTCTCCTAAGGTACCATGCTCACACACACAGACCTCTGTGCTCTGGCATGTCCACCAACATGTAAAATACCTATATTTCCTTTAAAACCAATCAAAAGTGACTTCTGACTTCCCTGACCTATTTCTATTGCTTTTGAGAAAATTTCCTTTTGTGCACCCCAATTACAGTGTAATTCTTTCACTTCTACTACACTGTATTATAGCTATAGTCACATGTCAAATCTTCTCATGAAACTAAGCTCCTTTGAGGCCAGAAATCCTGTCATGTCTGTTTTTGGTGGTGGTGGTATGTGGCATACTACAAGCTTAATAAATACTAGTTTACTTGTTGTTACTTTAAAAATTTCATATGTATTATAAGGGCTAATTCAAAATAAATAGTTTAAATATTGGTACAAATATAAAATTAAAACCAATATTTTCTCACAGCCTTTAGTCAGTGAAGACAAGTTCTACACCGAAGAAGAAATGTAAATATTGTGCCTATTTTGGAGAGTCCCAATGAATTCATGTAGAGGTTTTATTCACTGAATAAATACTGAATTTTCCAGGGATAATGGCAATAATGACAGGAAATAAAATAACAGTTATTCTTCATTAAAAAAATTGAACATTATAATCATAGATTATTCAAAATAAGGCAATTCCTAGCATTTCTGCAAGTCACTGCACATGTGCAAATAAGGAAGAGAAACTGAAAGCCTAGGTGGAGGACAGCACAGCATTGTGATGTGCTGTGGACCACAATCAAGGCAGATACAACTTCAGAACTTATCATTCACTTTTGAAACATCCAAACATCTCAACAATTTTTTCTCCACCTGTTGGCAAGTGTTAGGTAAGATCCCCATGAGACTTTGTATAGCCAACCAAATTCTCAGCCTCTCAAAAGTGAGTAACTGGTACAACTTTTATGGAAAACATCAAAAATGTGTTCACTCATCTCCAGTGAACATCACATAGTAGATGCTAAGCTAATTGGTTTTAAATTACTGTAGGTCCAGGCTGTGCTTAGCGATGACACTTCACTGCCTACAGTGATACTACAGTAAGACACTGAAATACATGGTAGCTGTTCAGTTAGAATACTAACCTGTGTGCAGATACAGATTCACCTTCAAGACATTAATTGGGGCGCAGAGGAACAAGACCAAGGGACAAACAAACCCTTAGGCTCAGACAACAGAATGGTGGTTACCAGAGCGGGCAGGGTGTGGTGGGGGGAGACATGAGATAGAGGGGGCAATGGGTTGGTGGTGGATGGTAATTAGACCTTGGGTGGAGGGCATGCTATTGCACAGCAGGTGTGAAGCTGTACCCCTGAAACTTATTACCTCAAAAAGAACTAATTTTAAAATTTGCTTTTCTATACCATTTCAATTTTTACATGTACATCTATATAGAGCTTCTAAAATACAGGAGCTGATGTATTCATTAGCTCAGATATCACTGCCCTTTTTTGTTTTTTTCTTCTGACTTTGCCTTATAATTAGAAACAAAGCAAGAGTAAAGCTCAGGACACACTTAACTGTGGTTCCTGCTATGAAAAATTAATTTGCAAACCCCTCACAACTGATTTATAAACTGTTGCGCCAACTTGAACTCAACTCAACTTGAAAAAAGGATTTGGATCTGATAAGCTCAGTTCTCTGACGAGGGACTTGTCTCCTAAAACCATAATGTGTTTGCTGAACAGGCTGTCGCTTCCTTACCTCAGGTAAAGACAAGATCTCAATCATCAGTGCAAACAGGCCTGCACCTCTGAACCCGGGCGTGTGGAACTGAATCAGCCACCGATTCTGGGCTCAATCGGCAATTTTATTCCTAGGCTCAGAGCTTATTCTCACTTAAAATAAAAAGCCTTATTTTATCAGATATAAACTTTCATGAGCTTTAAATCACCTGAAATCTCAGAAAAACCCTAAGTAAAGGGTCATCCAAAAACTAGTTTAAATTAATCAACTGGAGACAGCAGCCTGGCTGTAAACAACTTTTTAATACAAGACACTGAAGCTGGCCCTTGGACCACTACCCCTGATTAGCACATCCAAAAATTCCAGAGTCTGAAACAAGAAAGCAGCTGCAACCCCCTCCCCAGAAAGAATTTCATCACAAAGCAGGAATATGCTTCGATTCAGCCTGTCAGCACTGGGTGCTGTTTTCATTCCATCTGGAAAAGGGATGCGTCTTACCTGGTGCCCACACATGAGGTTCTGCGAGGCCATCATGATGGCCTTCATCCCAGAGGCACACACTTTGTTGATGGTTGTGCATGGAGTGGAGATAGGTAAACCTGAGGCCGTAATATCAGAGGGAAGACTTTGAAAAAGACTCGTTTTTCAAACAACTGCAAACTTATAATAAGAGTACGTTAAATTACAATCTGCAAAATTTCTTCTGCCAACAGAAATCTATAAAGACCATATTATGCACTTCACATTTTGTTTAAGCTGAAATGGCCTCCGTTTTGCCATGTCAAACATTTTAGGAATAAAAATAAAAATGTATTCCTGATACCTGCACCCAGTACTGCTTGCCTTGTCGGGGCTTGTCCTTCACCTCCTTGTAGAACATTGCCCATGTACGCTTCCTTCACTTCTTCTTTTGCAATCCCTTTAAAAACACAAGGTATTAGGCTTTTCCATATTATTCAACTTAATGGTTACTCATTACCTAACAGTGTATAACATTCTACAGCAGAAATGGCTTACCTGGTCAGTTTTTGAATTTTGGGGTTTTTTTTTTGGGGGGGGAGCATAGAAGAATTGGGGTATTGGCCAAAGATGCAGGGGGTGAGAGGATTCACCAGAGACAATGTGGGGAGCAGAACAGGCGGATTTACTGAAATATACTGCTGAGGGGAGCAGCGGGTGAGACAAGAGAGGTCTGCTACACCATACGTGGGTTAGCTCCCCTGGCAGAGGATTGAACTCGGGCTGTTGTGGTGATAGTGCTGAGAATTAACCCTGAGGCCATTCTTAACTCCATTAGGGACATCTTTACAAGGGACTTCAATAGGCATTAAATGATTTCTAAGTGTTACGTAACTTTATAAGTGCAAAATACTTGTTTGGGGTCTCCCTGGTGGCGCAGGGGGTTAAGTCCCAGCACTATGAAGTTGTCTGCAGCCACTGCAGCACAAGTTTGATCCCCGGGCAGGCAGCTAACCCACATGGTGCAGCAGACCTCTCCTGTCTCACTGCTGCTCCCCTCAGCAGTGTATTTCAGTAGATCTGCGCTTGTTCTGCTCCCCACTGTGTCTCTGGTGAATCCTCTCACCCCCCGCACCTCTGGCCTACACGTACCCAGCTCTTATGCATAAATAAAGTAAATCTTTTAAAGAAATAAAATAAAAATAAATAAATGCTTGTTCTATTGAATCACTGCCCCCTCAACACACAGCAAAGCCATACTGACCTGCCTTTTCAATGGCGCTCTGAATCGCAATGGAGCCCAGTTTAGTGGCTGGGAGAGAGGAAAGGTTACCAAGAAAAGACCCAATGGGTGTTCTTGTCGCACTTACTATGACCACTTCCTGGTAAGACAGAAGATAAGAACTGTTATTATTTTACCCAAATTGTTTTTCATAAAATGAACATAATCAATGGATGTATTATTTAAGTAGGCTTTTTATGAATAACCACATCAAAGACTGAAATAATCCTGGCACTTAACCTGATTATTTAAAAATAACCAGATCAAAGTTGATGCTATATGGTTGAAAACCAACTCTGGAACAGGCACACATCCTTCCTAGGCATCCACTGGAAATTTGAAACCTGGAACTTAAGTCTCAGTTCTTGTACACAGACAAAATATACGAGACAGTCTGGAACTACATAACAACACTAACCAAAGGGCTTCTCTCTGTAGGGGAGGCCAGGCCAGGAATCAAGACCCACATGCTAGATGGGACATACCATTTAACTAGGACATAACAGAGCCACACTTTGTCACACAATTAATGATAGGAAAGTTAAGAAAATAGATACAAGCTCTTAAATACTTTAAAACACATAACAATTCTCTGCCTCCCACATTCTCCTATTAGGTTCACAGGGGAGGACTTTCCTGGATTTTGACAGGTGGCTATTACTGGTCACTTTAGGGACACTTAGGAAACAAGGACCAAAGAAAGTACCAGGCAGCCCTTCCTTCCTAAGCACAAATTCTGTCCCTTTCTCGAGGCTCTTCATGGGGCCCATGCACTGCGCTACACACAGTATAACGAGGGTCCTTGGAGTAAAGGGGAGACACTGCCCAGTTTACAGAGAATGTTGTTTTGCTTACACAAAGGGGAAAGCAGTAGACATTTTGCGAGGACTAAATTGAAACTGTGTTTGTTCATTTGGGAATTTAATATAGCCATAATTAGCTCTATTCCATCACCCTATGACGACCCAAACATACAGGGAAATCATTTTTATGACTACATGGGAATTTGTACTTACATTCAAAGTGGGTTTGGATCCATAACTTCGCTCCACACATTTTATTTCCTGTAATATAAATATTTATAATGTTACAATGCACAAAGGTAAGTATCCACATTACTTTATAAACTTCTCAGTGGCAGAGTTACCATGATTTCTTTCTGCTGCTTTATACCTTTGTTTCTGAACTTTCCACATTGAGCATGTACCACTTTTATAACCAGAAGTGAAATTACTCCTTTGTAACAAAGAAATTATAACTTTGTAATAATATCCTTTTCTAATTCAGTAGAAATGTTTTAACTTCTCATGAGTTTATCATTTTAAATTTCTAAGCCCTTCTTTAAGTATAAGCTTTATAAAATGTACTTTAAGTTAAATCTAAGTTCCAAATTAAATCAATTTAAGAGTACCATAAGGAAAATCATCAGTTTAAAAAAAAATTTTCTTTAAGTCAGACTTATTTCTCCCCCATCCACTTCTTTTTTTTTTTTTTTCCTCCAGATTGATTTATTTATACATGCACTGGGTACAGTCAGAAGTGCGAGAGGGTGAGAGAATTCACCAGAGCCAGAGCAGGGAGCAGAGCCAGCAGAAGGACCGAAGGACACTGCTGAGGGGAGCAGCGGGCGGCAGGAGAGGTCTCCGCGCCATGTGGGACCCTCCTCCGGTGGCCGGGGAGCAGCCGGGGATCGAACCGGCGCCGCAGAGGCTGCGGGCAGCTTCGCAGCCCAGCGCTCAACCGCTGCGCCACCGGGGAGGCCCTCCCCCATCCACTTCTAACAAGTGACTCTGACATATTTGAGGCAGACATACTTCATATAAACATGGTCTTTGCTCCCAGATAAATTCTTTACTATAGATATCTTGCCTCTACATCTCAGTTCTTTCCATGTTGTTCTTAGGAACAAATGCCAACAAGTTCTGTAAATGCAGGTCACAGCTCAGAGACCCAAACAATCTGAAATCGATCTATTTATAGGACACAACAAAGAATGAAATGTTTATCTTCTGAGGTGACAGCATTATAAGTATTCAAAAATAACATATTTAGAACCTTATGGATAGTTATAATGGCTTATCATATCAGAGTAAAAATGAAAAAACCTACAAACATCTATAAACTTATTTTTTTTAAGATTTATTTTTATTTATGCATACAAGAACTGGGGTGTAGACCACAGGTATGGGGGGGTGGGTGAGAAGACTCACCAGAGACAGAGTGGGGAGCAGAACAGACTGACTGACTGAAATACACTGCTGAGGGGAGCAGTGGGCGAGACAGGAGAGGTCTGCTGCGCCAGGTGGGTCAGCTCCCCGGCCGGGGATTGAACTCCTGGTGCAGTGGCTGGCCATAGCTTGATAGCACTGAGACTTTAACCCCTGCACCACCAGGGAGGCCCAAACATCTATATATTTTAAACTGTCCCAAAAACAGCACCACAGATTAAACTTTATAAATTTTAAACTACCCCAAAAACAGCACCACAGATTAAACTTTGTCCTGATTCAATACAAATAACCAACTGTGGTTTTCAGTTTATAACTGCCAAAAAGATAGGCAAAAAAATATTTGACAAGCATTAGTGATAAACAGAGATAACCATAAGGTATCCCCCTAAAATTTACTTTTTATAAAATGTTTAGTTGAGAATGGATATATGCAAATAGCAACTTAAAGACATTGCTTTCCTTGGTGGTGAAGAAATTTAACTCTAAGGTAATCTTTTTGCCAGTGTTCATAGTGTGGAATAAGTCACCTTTATGGAGAAAGTTCCCAGTAACAGCTCTGCTATAAGGAATGCCCCCGAGTCCTGACGGACCCATCATCACGGCATTCACTACACCCCTTGTCCTGGAGATACTTTCAGAGCCCGTGAAGGGGCGATGACAAGGCACGTGAGCATATTCATCCTCCACTTGCTCATGAGCCTGCCAAGTTCACTGACCTTGCAGAAGGTTGGAGAATTTGAGATCAGCAAGACATGGTCCCTCTACTAAAGCAGGATTATCATGAGAGAAATGTTAAAGCTACTTGGATTAGAGTCCCAGGATAGAATTTGGTAAGAACTACAAGAGAAATAAGCCATTCCCAGGGTTCATAGGAGAAAGATCCCTTGGGGGTGTACAATGGACTCAAATCCAGGGTTCTGCTGAAATGCCTCAGATAAGTACTGTACCACGTATTATTTTAAATACACCTTTTAAATCAGTCTCATGTAAACTCGACAGGTCGCGTCACTTGGTGCTGTCAGATTGGCCTGATTGTGCAGACCTTGAAATAAAACAAGCATGTACATATCTCTGCACTCGTGCCTCGAACACTGTGTCCCTGGATAGGCGGGCTTGTGTTTTTAGCTGGCCAGCCCACCTGTGCTCAGTAGCAAGGCCTAAGTGCAGCCTTACAGGTCACAGATTTGGGGCTGCTGTTTTTATTACCTACACAGGGAATGATTCTGGCAATTGTCTGCCATCCAACTTTGAATCAGAAGTTCCTATTTGTAGTAAACAAGCTAGTCACTGCCTTGCCATGTACACAACTTTCTCAGAAGGCTCTGGAATGGACAGCCCCAAGTACCTACAGAGTGATTCCCTTCCAGCCCCAAATGGGCAGAGCTGAAAGGACCAAGAATGGAATGGACTCTGACCCAAGCTGGCCTCCTGCGAGACTGGGGCCATGGCATGATGGCGGCCACCAGAACTGCAAGGTCACAAGGGGTTGGAGCTCACCGGCACCATGGCCGGCCAATGCCACGTACAAGCAGAGAGGAAAGTGATTTAAGCCAAGACAAAAAGGAAGGGAACATGTAAACTCAAAAGAAGCAAAGGTGGGGCCTCCCTGGTGGCGCAGGGGTTAGGACGCAACCTATGAAGCTATCCGCAGCCACTGCAGCATGAGTTCGATTCCCAGCCAGGGAGCTACCCACATGGCGCAGCAGACCTCTCCTGACTTGCCCACTGTTCCTCTCAGCAGTATACTTCAGTCAGTTTGCCTGTTCTGTTCCCCACTCTGTCTCTGGTGAGTCCTCTCACCCCCCCACACCCCTGGCCTGCACCCCAGCTCTTGTGTGCATAAATAAATAAATCTTCAAAAAAAAAAAAAAAAAGCAGCAGCTGCTTGAGACCAAAGGCCAGGCTTGATTAGCGATTTTCTAGGTAGGGTTCCCCAAGTCCACTGCCCTCTACTTCCTATCCTTTGCTGGTTTTTGTGTATCTTCAAAAATATTCATTTCTCTTTTTTTTTTTTAATGTTCATTTCTTTTTAGCCAGTTTGGAATGAGATCAGTTTCTTTGCAATCAAAGGGCCTCCTAAGCCACATCAGCTTTTGAAGTTTCTGGATCCATTTTTTTTAAAAAAGATTTATGCATACAAGAACTGGGGTACAGGCCAGAGGTGTGGGGGGTGAGAAGTCACCAGAGACAGAGTGGGAAACAGAACAGGCAGACTGACTGAAATACACTGCTGAGGGGAGCAGCGGGCAAGGCAGGAGAGGTCTGCTGTGCCAGGTGGGTAGCTCCCTGGCCGGGGATTGAACTCGTGCTGCAGTGGCTGTGGATAGTTTCACAGTGCTGCATCTCAACCCCTTGCACTACCAGGGAGGCCCTCTGGATCCATTTTATTGAAAGTTTCCTGGTCTCCATTTAGCCCTAGACCCCATCACCAGTTGCACTGTCAAAGATGCCATGTTTTCAGTTATCCCTTCCTTGTCCCCTCTGTCCTCCATCCCCTTCACTCCTTCCCTCAGAGCTTTCACCTCACTTCTTGGCCTCCCTGTGCAACAGAAGTTCACAAATTACCTACAGTTCATTCCCTCTGACGCGCTTTCCCCTCCCCAGCTGCTGTCAACTGTATGTGGCAAAATGTAATCCTTGTTAGAAGAAGCGCCTCCACCTCCAGCCACAACACGGGCAAAGTGGTTCAGAGCCTGGGTGTTGCCCGGGGCATGTCACTCACACGCTCTTCCTGGTCTTCTCCAAATGACATGATCAGGCCTGGGGCAAGTTGGGTTAAGCAGGCAGCTTCAGGGACTCTGGGAGAGTTAAAGAGGCTTCCGAGATGAGGACAGTGAGGTCTAAGAGGTGCTAACTAAACACACCCCAGAGATGAGGGCAGAAAGTCCCGGAGGACTAAATAAACAAGGGCAGTAGCACATGAAAGAATAAGACCTTGGGAGGTAAAGGAGAAACACTGAGAGCAGAGCTAGGGAACAGGCACATCTGCCAGGAGGAGCATGGCCACTGCGGGGAGAGCCCAGCACAAGGTATGATGATGAGATTTTTTTTTTTTTAAAGAGGCATGTATTTTATTCATTTATTTGTTTGTTTGTTTGTTTGTTTGTTTGTTTGTTTGTTTTATACAAGCACTGGGTGCAGTCAGAAGCGCAGGAGGGTGAGAGAATTCACCAGAGCCAGAGTGGGGAGCAGAGCAGGCAGAAGGACCGAAGTACACTGCTGAGGGGAGCGGCGGGTGGCAGGAGAGGTCTGCGCGCCACGTGGGACCCTCGCCTGGTGGCCGGGGAGCAGCTGGGGATCGAACTGCTGCAAAGGCTGCGGGCAGCTTCACAACCCAGCGCTCAACCGCTGCGCCACTGGGGAGGCCCTGATGATGAGAATTTAGAGTAAAGAAAGTTTAAAAACACCGCTGGACACGGGCCCCTGAGGGCTTATTCGGCCCTCCCAGGTACAGCGCACCTGGACTCCTTGCTCTCTTCCTTTGAACAAGCTGTTCTCTACTTTCTTGAATGAAGGTTGCTTCTCTCTGCTTGTTTATCTGAAAAGTCTGTGATTCTTTTTACGGCTTCATGGGACAAGAACTGGTGGTGGATCAAGGGCAAATTCCTGGCTTTTCAGTTAGACAGGGGCAAAAAGCAGCAGCAGCAGAGGTACCGCTGCCGTGACACGGGGAAAGCAACGCGCAGGCCTGCCTTAGGGCTTCCATTTTATCTAAATCCTGAGGGTCCCCTCTTACCTCACAAGTGTTTTTCTGAAGTTTCCTTTGCTGTCCCTCCTTCCTAATCTCTAAGTGCTCAAATGTCCAGGCGCTCCTTTAGGCCCCTGTGAATTTTCCAGCTTCTCCCTCCCATCAGATGATCAGCTCCAGGCACGTTCCTGCCCTGATGAATCCGCCTGCTCCCCCAGCCTGGCCTCACCAGCCCCGCACTCCCGCCAGGTGCCCACCTGACAGCTGCCACTCCCCATCCCAATCAAGGGGCTCGATTTCCACCCCAGGAAACCAGTTTCTTCCCAGTATATCCCACTCCAGGCAGCCTGGTGCTCAAGCACAAAGCTGAGGAATCACCCTCTTTCCCTGAGACCCAGATACTACACCACAGATAATGTCAATACTGTGCAAATCACGTGCACACCCTTCCCTGGGCAGCCGCCCGCCTCGCTTCTGTCCCCCCCTTCCCTGCCATGGTCCAGCCAGCAGGTTGCAGTCCTCACGTAGACACATGGCTCCCAACACGATGCTGACTGTTCTTGGGAGACCTAACTCCTTCCCTTATCGCACAAGCCCCTAAGCCACCTGGCTCCCAGGTCCCTTGCCAAACTCTCCCACTCTGGGCCCATCGCACTGCAAGACCTGGGTCAGTGGGAGTCTCCCCAGCTTCCATGGGCGCGTCGCTCTTCTGTGAGGCTCGGCTCAAGTCTCCCTAACAGGGTTATTGAAAGGTGGCCTCTCTCATATCAACACGTTTGTTTCCTCCAAAGCCCCTCTCCCACTGTACAGGTGGGGTTCCCGACTTTGTTCATCCTCTCAACCTAACACGCAGGCCTCCCGAGAGCAGCGCCGTCTCCTTCCCGGCTGCATCCCGGCCGGCACAGCACCCAGTGCTCGAGCACTGGGCAAGGAGTGAAAGGCGGCTGCCAGTGGGCTTGGGACACCGTGGCTGTGTGGAAACAAACCCACCCTACAGTCAAGTTTGGTCTTTCTGGGGCCGCTTAGGGGCACCCCAACTCTGGACACCCTGGCATGTTCCAATATTCCTAGAATACACAATTTTGCAACCTGTCTCCCCAGAGGCCGAGATCCAAGATATGACCTGGTCTTATTTATTTTCTATTCTAGTGATGGCAACAGGAGACACTAAACAAATGTTTGAACAGAACTGGAAAACCACATTTCATGGAGGGTAAATACGTGACAGAGCCAGCAAGGTGAGATAACGAGGTAGAGAGCCAGGGGCCTGTCTGACGTGAGCAGAGAAAGGACCACTGAAGTCAGCCTCGGGGAGCTCAAGAAAGGGCACGGGGTACCCTGAGCTGAGGCTAGAAGAGCAAGCAGGGGCTCTGCCCACCGAGAGCAGGGGAGTGGATTCCAGCAAGTGCAGCAAGAATCCCTGAAGGCGTTTCCTTCAAAACCACCACTCCAGCCGAGGGAGACCAGGCAGGAGCTGCAGTGACCAGCAGCCAGGGAGGTCGCCAGAGGGGTGGACACTAACACATGGGTCTGGAATGTTTGAACAGTGCCCATTATTCTGATCTTGCAGAGAGCTCAGGCAACCTCCCAGAGTCACACAGCCAGGTGCAGATATTGATGATATGTATTTTATTTATAGTATATATTTTATTAAAAACAATAAAATTTAAGAAGCTGGGTAATTGTTCTTTCCAAAGCACTGCACTATTTTTATTAATAATTATTAACTATTTGCTTGTGATGTCCTTCACTGACCAAGCCCATCAGCAGTGACAATTGTTGTTGTTGTTGTTTTTAAGATTGATTTATTTATGCATACAAGAGCTGGGGCACAGGCCAGAGATGTGGGGGGTGAGAGGATTCACCAGAGACAGAGTGGGGAACAGAACAGGCAGACTGACTGAAATACACTGCTGAGGGGAGCCACGGGCAAGTCAGGAGAGGTCTGCCGTGCCATGTGGGTAGCTCCCTGGCTGGCTGGGGATCGAACTCATGCTGCAGAGGCTGTGGATTGCTTCATAGTGCGGTGCTTAACCCCTTGCGTCACCAGGAAGGCCTGACAATAGTTTTTTATTATCACATTATATAGGTGGAACCACAGGAAAAAAAAAAAATCACAAGAAACATGTAGATGCCCAAATATCAGTTTAAAAAAACCTGAGCCATTATTCAGGGAACTAGTTTAGGAAAACTGATTAAATAATTTTTAAAAATGAATTCATTCTTAGTACAGAGGACTTAGCAGTTAGTACTCAAAATACGCATTACTGTCCATATAAGGAAAGCAAAGCTCCCTTACATCTACTTCTCTAATATTTCCTCAGTTCTTAATAAAACTCTCCAAGTAATAGTTATGCTAGTTTCAATCAACACTTTATATTTTCTCTCTATGTTCGTTTTATGTATTTATACAATTCCTTTGCTAAAAGCTTATAGTACCTCTGTACTGATGTTTTATATTGTTGGGTACTCCCTGTTAGAGATTGAACTGTGTCCCCCTAAAAGAAGTCCTAACCCCCAGCTCTTTTTTTTTAAGATTTATTTATTTATACAGAAGCGCGGGAGGGTGAGAGAACTCACCGGAGCCAGAGCAGGAACAAAACAGGCAGACTGACGAAATACACTGCTGAGGGGAGCAGCGGGACAGACAGGAGAGGTCTGTCGTGCCATGTGGGACCCTCACCAGCGTCCGGGAATCAAACTGGCGCTGCAGAGGCTGCGGGCAGCTTCGCAGCCCAGCGCTCAACCGCTGCGCCACCAGGGGAGGCCCCCAGCACTTTTTTTTTTTTTTAAGATTTATTTATGCATGCAAGAGCTGGGGTGTAGGACAGAGGTGCGGGGAGGGTGAGAGGATTCACCAGAGACACAGTGGGGTGCAGAATTGGCAAACTGACTGAAATACACTGCTGAGGTGAGCAGTGGGCAGACAGGAGAGGTCTGCTGCACCATGGGGTGAGCTCCCTGGCCAGTGATCAAACTCCTGCTGCAGTGGCTGCCCATAACTTCACAGTGCTGAGACTTAAACCCTTGAACTACCAGGGGGGCCCCTCCAGAACTTTAGTACGAAACTTTTTCTGTAAATGTGTGCTTTCCCAAGGTAATCAAGTTGAAATGAGGCCATTAGGATGGGCCCCAATCCACTGTGACTGACGTCCTTAGACGGAGGAGAGTGGTGGGCCTCCCAGGTGGTGCAAAAGGTTAAGACCCACACTTCTGAGGCTGGCTGCAGCCACTGCAGCACCAAGTTCCATCCTCGGCTGGCCAGAGAGCTGACGCACATGGTGAGGCAAACCTCTCCCGTCTTGCCGGCTGTTCCCCTCAGCAGTGTAGTTCAGTAGGTCTGCCTAATGTGCTCCCCACTCTGTCTCTGGTAAATCCTTTCACCCCCTGCATGTCTGGCCTGCACCCCAGCTCTTTTATACATAAATAATCTTAAAAAAAAAAAAAAAAAGAGGAGAGAGGTAACACAGACAGATGACCAGATAGCTAAGCATAAGGCACAGGGAGGACAGGAGCCAGATGCCTACAAACCAAGAGCAAAGCACCAGGGCAAGAAGCTAAGAATTCCCCCACAGGAGTCAGGGGTGGGGTCCTGCTGACATGGGGCCTATAGGCTATCTAGCTTCCAGAACTGGGAAACATTTCTGTTGGGGTGAGCTGCTCCATTTGGTGTGTTCTGTTACAGCAGCCCAAGAAATAGGTGCCCCCCTCCTTTGTGAAATCTCACCACCCAGGCTCTCAGACCACACTGTGCTGCCCTGGTTTTCTGCCTTGACACACTCTTCACCCCCCTGCACAGGTTCATGTCCGCCTGCAGTATTTTTTTTAATGATTTATTTATGTATGCATATAAGAACTGGGATACAGGCCAGAAGTGTGGAGAAGTGGAGGGAGAGGGTGAAAGAATTCACCAGAGGCAGATCAGGGAGCAAAACAGGCAGATCTACTGAATAATACACTGCTGAGGGGCGCAGCGGGCAAGACAGGAGAGGTCTGCTACGCCATGTGGGTTACCTCCCTGGCCAGGGATCGAACTCGTGCTGCAGTCTTTAACCCTGTGCCACCAGGGAGGCCCCACTGCCTGCAGTATTGTCTCCCATGAGTCCTTGACTAAGTCCTCTCCTCACCCCCCTCCCCAACTTGCTCTAGGCAAGCTCATGGATAGACAAGGGCTCCCAAGTCTTTCTCTATCCAGCGCCTCCTTTCCCTCTACCCACAACTCCAAATGCATTCCAAAGTCACTCATCACTTTCTCTCAACCCCCAAATCTGTTTCTCAGTGAAAACCTCTACAAGACATTTACCTGTCAGGCCAGTAACTCCTCCCCTAAGTTATGCAAAATGTCACCTCTTCCAGCCCCTCACAGCCAGTAAATCAGATTTGCAGTCATGCTATCTCGTGAAATCCATCCACTTCTCTTGCGTTTATCACCTCAGGTCACTATCCCTTCCTGCTTGATTACCACCACTTTCTAACGACTCTGGCCTGAAGAGGGAGGCCCCACGACTGAGGTTCAAAATCATCCAGGTGAAGGGCTAGGGGGAGAGAGCAAAAACAGTGAGTGTATTCACCTGCACAGAGACAGGAAAATATCTGTATTTGAAACAGATTGAACGTGGAGCATCAACTACACCGGTGACAAAAGAGCAGGGCACAGGCAGGCAATGGCACACTTGCACTACTAAGACAGAGGGAAGAAGAAGGGCCACCAAATGCAGCAGGCTGCGCCTCCCATGCTGTCTCTTGACATGGTCCAGGCATTGGGGGAGACGCCCGAGAAG
Organism: Talpa europaea; assembly: GCF_964194135.1. Taxonomy (NCBI): domain Eukaryota; kingdom Metazoa; phylum Chordata; class Mammalia; order Eulipotyphla; family Talpidae; genus Talpa; species Talpa europaea. The sequence continues at coordinate 33,147,466 of NC_140079.1, forward strand.
CAGGGAGTTTCTGTGCTCTCCCCAAGAGGGAAAGTTGTACTTCTCAGAAGAGGGGAGTTCTTGCACTTCCCAAAGAAGATCTGAACTAGGGTGTCTCCATGGCAAAGCCTGCTAAAGCTCTCCTCTTTGTTCTTGGTTAATGCAGAAGTAAGTTAGTCATTAATTGGCATATGAAAACCCAATTTGGACCTAGAGTTTATTGATTTGTTATTCTTACACTTGAATTAGCATCAAAGAAAGTAAGTAATGCAAAAGGTATAGCTACGGGAAAGAAATGTTCCAGCCCTGAGAACTATAGAGAACAAGCTGCCCTGAACCAACTGTGCTTGGAAGCCATAGCCTGACACGGGGTGCATGGTTGCACCAGCAGTACATTTCTTGGTGTTTGCAAGAGGTCAGTAGTTCGCAGGCCGTGTGGCGGTTAGGAATTTTTAGTTAAGAGTTAGACTTCAGGGCCTCCCCGGTGGCGCAGCGGTTGAGCGCTGGGTTGCGAAGCTGCCTGCGGCCTCTGCGGCGCCGGTTCAATCCCCGGCTGCTCCCCGGCCACCGGAGGAGGATCCCACATGGTGCGCAGACCTCTCCTGCCGCCCGCTGCTCCCCTCAGCAGTGTACTTCAGCCCTTCTGCCTGCTCTGCTCCCCGCTCTGGCTCTGGTGAATTCTCTCACCCTCCCACGCTTCTGACTGTACCCAGCGCATGTATAAACAAAACAAACAAACAAATATAATAAATAAAAACATGCCTCTATAAAAAAAAAAAAAGTTTAAAAAAAAAAAAAAGAGTTAGACTTCAGTAGAACTTACGTAGATTTGATGAACTGTTTTAGACCACCTTGAAGTAATTAATATATTAACCGAGTTAATTGAGTGCTAGGAGATAAGTTGATTTTAGTAACTGAATATAGAATAGGAATTTTACACCCACTTTGTAACTGGGAAAGTTTAATTGTTGCCAAATGTTGTGCTGTCATATATGATTGATCATGTTAGTAAATGAGCTGTACCTAGGAAACTAATTGTTCTTGAGGTTACCAGAGAATTGCCCTTTAGGTGTGAGACCTAGGGAGTCTTTGCATGTTCATGAGAAAATATGTATTGATTGTTTCTGTTCTGCCTCAATGCTTACACTGATGTAATCCCACCGCTGGCCTTAAGGTATAAATAAAGACCCACTGAGACCCTCAGCAGGGAGATACTGGCACGAACTAAGGTGTCTGTGTCTTCCTCACTCCTACCTCGCTCCACTTCCCCTCAGCCCTCCAAGAGAAAGATAAGAAAGAGAAAAAGACTTCACCCACTCCGTCCTCTCCTTTCTGAGATCCCTGACACGACTTCTAGGTGGGGCGGGTCTCCAGCAACCAAAGCCCACAGGTCAAAGACGCCTGGCAGAAGTACCCTCAGGAGTCGCAGACAAAGGCAGGACAGCACTAAGCCAGAGAGCGAAAACTGACCCATTCTCCTCGCTTTCACTCTTTGCAGGCATCTGCAAACAGCCAGAGGTCAGCTGACGGACACCAAGACGGCGACACCTGCCAGGGCCACCTTCCCAGCAAACAAAGCAGAGGCCAGGAGAGAACTGAACGTGAGAGCAAACAGGCCCAGCAATAACATGGGACTTTTTTTAAGTTTGAAGATTAAAAGAAACAATTTTTGATCCAAACAGCAAACAGGAGTTTCAAGCAGGGACACCTAACAGCAGAGGTTTAAAAGAGAAAAGGGGTTAGTGGAGATGAAGTGTCTCCTTTGATCAGAGGAGGAAATGGATTACAGCTGGCACCACAACGCGTGGTGCCCGTGAAGTCACTGAAGGGTGTTGACCATCTGGGAGCCTGGTGTGTATTTAAAGGCAAAGGGGAAAGGGACGGCGTCACGGTGAGAGGTCAAGTCCTGCCCCACAAAATGGCAGGGGATACTGCAAATGCCATCGACCCAAACACTTCCAAGAAACAGTAAGTGACCGATTAGTTCCAGTAACACCCAATCCAGCTGATTCCCAGAAGTCAATGAAATAAGTGAATCCCACAAACCACTGCTTCATAACCTACAGCTTCATTTTTCTCAGCAGCAACGTGTGTCTGATCTTAAGCTCTTAATGAAATTACAAATTGGGGTTCTGCACTTTCATTTACACGTGGAGTTCCTAGTCCACCTAACTCAGCTGGTCCACACTGGCTGCCACACACGCAGGTTAACGCACTACACTCCAACGACTTCCCAAGTCAGAGCCAATGAAGGTGCTGAGTAATTAAGAAGTCTCTCTGCTGGGAACCTATGGTGCAGGACTGTTCTGTTACCTCAATCACCCAGAATTAGTTCTAGACTCTTCCTTTTCCCCCACCACCCTGACTCCTGTTCTACATTTGTTTTCACAATCTCTTGCATCATGGTGCTCTCTTCCAGCAACTATTGCCAGACACCAGATCGTTATTTCATGCCCAGACAATCATTTTCTCCCCACTTTGAGCCTGCCCGACCTCTGATGATGACAGAAATTGAAATATCCAAGGGTCTCACCGACTTGGGTCAAATCCCAACCCTTTACAACATGACTGGCTTTCAAAGTTGATCCTCAACCAAATTGGAAAGCTCACAGTTCCCCAGCCACCACCCCCATCCCCAGGTTCTCCGCCTACTCCAGGGGTTCTGTCACACCCGGAGCCTGCTGTGCGAGCTCCCTTCCTGGCATGTGCTGCAAACGCATTATTCCTCTCCAGGCTGTGGCTCCCGTGTTCCCTAAATCCAACAGCCTAAGGGCAAACACAGCTCTGGAGGCCCGCAGTCGGTCAGCCAGCCTCATATCAAGTACAATTTGTTTTGAGTCGCCATTTGTTATCGGAGACAAATTTCCCGGGAGAGGGCAGCTTCTTAGGGGTCTCCCTGGTCGAGCAAGTGGTTAAGCACCGCACTGCGAAGCAATCCGCAGCCTCTGCAGCAGGAGTTCGATCCCAGGTCGGCCAGGGAGCTACCCACATGGCGCGGCAGACCTCTCCTGTCTCACCTGCTGTTCCCCTCAGCAGTGTATTTCAGTCAGTCTGCCTGTTCTGTTCCCCACTCTCTGGTGAATCCTCTCACCCCCCCCCAAACCTCTGGCCTGTACCCCAGTTCTTGTGTGCATAAATACGCTTTTTAAAAAAATCTATTTAAAAAAAAGAAAAAGGGCAGCTTTTTATCACAAGCGCCTCAAGCTTGGTACCCAGTGACGACCTCAGGGCCGGAACCCACAGTCTCCTGACAGTAACCTCACAAACACGTTCTAGGGGAAACCCCGGGCCCGTCACAGACCCTCCGTCTCCCCGCCCGAAAGAGGCCAGCCCGGGCCGCAGCCGCCAAGCCCCCGCCCGCCGACGCCGCGGGGAGCCGCCGGCCGAGGCCCCGGGGAGATCGGCGCCGCGGGATGCCCGCCCGGCCCGCGTCGCTCCGCCGGGGGCCCACACGCGGGGAGCGGGCGCCGAGTCCCGGCCCCTCTCACCTGCAGCCGCCCTCGGAGGAGGAGCCCGCGCCCGCGGAAGCAGCCGCGCAGGAGGACGGCGAGCACCGCCATGTCGACGGCGCCGAGCAGGGGCTTCAAGGGCGGAGACCGGCCGGCGCGCGCGCCTCCCTGACCTCGCGCCGCCCCTGACCTCGCGCCGCCCCTGACCTCGCGCCGCCCCTGACCTCGCGCCGCCCCTGACCTCGCGCCGCCCCTGACCTCGCGCCGCCCCTGACCTCGCGCCGCCCCTGACCTCGCGCCACCGGTCTCCGGGCCCGCGCCCCGCCTCCTTGCCCTCACCCCCACCCCCTCCCTGCCCGCGCTTCACCCCTCCTCCCTGCCCTCGCCCGCTTTCTCCCCACGCCCCGCCGCGCCTCCCGGGCTCGCCCCGCCTCCCTGCCCTCGCCCCGCCCCGCCCCTCCTCCCGGTCTCACCCGCTTCCAGCCCTCGCCCCGCCCCTTCTCCCTGCCCTCGCCCCGCCCCTCCTCCCGGTCTCACCCGCTTCCAACCCTCGCCCCGCCCCGCCTCCCTGACATCGCCCCGCCCCCTGACGTCGCCCCGCCCCGCCTCCCTGCCAACTCCCGCCTCCTTGCCCACGCCCCGCCCCGGCTCCCTGTCCTCGCCCCGCCTCCTTCCCCTCGCGCCGCCCCCGCACAGTCTCCGCCAATGGCAGCTCGCCCAGCGGCTATTGGCCCGCAGCCTGAGAGGGGCGCGGCGGGGGCCGGGCCCGGCACCCGGACTCGCAGCGTCCGGGCGAGGCGCCCGGTGACAAATGACGGACGCGTCTTGAGCCGCTGGCACAGAATCCAGCAAGCACCTGACGCGCGGAGTTTTCCAGTTTCCACCACTTCTGACCTCCCAGGTCACAGGTTTATGTGTAACCTGAGCCTTTCATTTCCTTGAGCCGGTTCTCACCCCCGCAGGGCTCATGGACGTGCTTGTAAGTATTCCAGTAAGCTTTTAATTATGGTGAGACAATTTTGCGATATTTTTTCAGCAGGAGGAGGAAGAGGAAGAGAAGACATGTGAATAGCTAACTGTTCTGAACAAGTAACACGGATTATATAAGTCTTCACAAAATTCCATGTGTTAATGCTTTGTCCACCTTTTAACGAATGAGTAACAGAAGTACAAAGTTAAGTTTTTGTCCGTGATGGAACAGAAAGTGCTAGAACCGGGGTCAGAGCTTATGTCGTTATATTACAGTTAAGGCACCTTCCTGCACCTTTTGCAAAAGAGCCATAGAAATGGCAGCTGTGGTTGAGTAGTCACACATTTTGGGGAGCCCATCCCTGAACCTGGGATCTTCATCTGGAGACAGGCGATCTTTATGACTTAGTAACTTAGTCTTCCCTGGTGAGGATTGTCATAGGAGATAACAGCAGTGACAACACACAAACGCTTGAAGACAGCTTACTCCAAACCCATGCCTCTCCTAAAGTAAAAGGCTCAAAACATGTTCTGTTTAACCTATTATCAAATACTGTCGGCAGCTCTGAGAAATTGCATTTTTTCCAAGACAGCCACTTTCTTTTAATATGACTGACCCTCACTTTTCCCAATGGAAGAGGGGTCTGTGTCTCTCCCCTGAATCTGGAAAAGAATACCAACTGCCTGGCAGGTGGAGGATGGCAGAGGAAATGTGATGTGGCCTCCTGGGCGAGTGCAGAGATTTCCACTCCTGGCTGTGAAGTCTTCCAGCTAAGACTCCAGACATCAGACAGCAGTGACAACTGTCCTGTGCCCTGCCTAAAATCTTTTTTTTTTTAAAGATTTATTTATTTATGCATACAAGAACTGGAGTACAGGCCACAGGTGCTTGGGGTGGTGGGGGGAGGGGGGAAATGAGAAGATTTACCAGAAAGAGTTGGGAGCAGAACAAGCAGATCCATTGAAACACACTGCTGAGGGGAGCAGCGGGCGAGACAAGAGAGGTCTGCTGTGCCATGTGGGTCAGCTCCCTAGCCAGGAGTCATACTGGTGCTGCAGTGGCTGGGGATAGTTTGATAGCACTGTCTTTAACCCCTGTGCCACCAGGGAGGCACCCCTGCCTAAAATCTTGCGCCACAGAAACAGCAAGAAAATAAATGGCTATTGTTGTTTTAAGCTACTGTGTTTGGGGTGAGCTTTACATACTAGACAAGTACAGCACCCTTTCCTTTGATTTCCCAGTCACCCCAGATTGGTCCTTTAATGGAAGAGTAATTTTTCAGCCACCAGATCTTGTTTCCACAGGTTTCTGCGTCCTACCTTGCTCCCTTGAAGGTCATGCTCAGGCTCCGGTATGCTGAACCTACTCTAGGCCAAGCACAAGCCTTTTCCTACTTATTGAAAGGAATTCATTATAGCTTAAGCTGTGAGTCTGTGGAATGTACAACACACAGTAACAGAGTATATCTTTAACTAAAAAAGTTGAATCTTTTATAGAAATAAGTCAGGAAATTAAACAGGTGTTCTGGCCTAATACACAGAGATGATCGGTTGTGACAGGCCAAAACCAATGAGTAGTTTTCATGTAATTCTTAGTATGGGGGAGTTTCTCAGTTTGATTTATTTAATACTCACAAAACCCAATGAATTAGGGAGTGTTACTGTGCATGTTGTGCAGACATAGAACCCAGCTGCGGACACTTGCTTGTCCAAGGTCACAGAGCTACAGGAATAGGTCTGCAGTTGGAAGCCAGCCGTGAAGTGCCAGGGCGGGCACTGACCACCTCACTAGTTTCACCGCCCAGGACATGCCTCCAAAGTACAGGGGTCAGCTTTCAGGGGACATTCCTATCCTCAGAGGCATGCCAGGAAATAGTGCCACTGTGTGGAACAGGACTGCTTTCTGAGGAAGTCTGAAGAGATTTAAAGGCAGTTGGGGGAGGACAGTAAATTTACTCCAGAACTATAGTACATGGCTGCTCTTCAGAGCTACCTTCAAAAAAGAGGCAGCTTTAGCACTAGTATGAGCAGCTGGCAAGAATATAATTAGTAACTTCCTTTAGGAATTTAGGAATTTGGAGGCCTCCCTGGTGGCACAGGGGTTAAAGTCTCACCACTATGAAGTTATCACCAGCCACTGTGGCATGAGTTTGATCCCCGATCAGGGAGCTAACCCACATGGCGCAGCAGACCAGACCTCTCCTATCTCATCTGCTGCTCCCCTGAGAAGGATCCGCCTGTTCTGCTCACCACTCTGGTGAATTCTCTCACCCCAACCCGGCACCCCTCACCCCCTGCACCTCTGGCCTACACCCCATTTCTTGTATACATAAACAAATAAAAATAAATCTTTAAAAAAAATTTAGGAATTTGAAAATTCAAGATTTTTAAAATAGAAAATAGGGAGACCCACTGTGTCCAGAATAACTGGAGAGCCCACGGTCTATACTTGGGGCAGATTAGACTTGTAAATGAATAAAAACTAATTCTGGTCTGTTATTAATAAAACTATTACCTGATCTTTGTTAATTCTGGTCTTTGCCCACAGAATTGGAAACCAGCTCCGGATTAAAGCGTGACAACTGGAGCTGGAGCAGAGAAGTAACTACTGAAGGTGTGATGTGAATGAGATGACACCATGAAGAATCTATGTGGAGACAGACCTGAGAGAACCTGCATGGAGAAGGAGGAAGAGGTCACACCACAGCAGATGGAGCACAAAATGCACGCAGAAGGCCAGGAACGCAATTACAACTTTGCTGTGATAATCTGCACCTCCCATCCACTTGTTTGAAATTTGTGAGGACCCCACCTCACACCCAGCATATGAAGCCACAACCAACGCAAAACAAAGGGAAGCAAATCTAAAATATCACTCTAAAGTCCTAAAGTCACACTCAGTTCCCATGAAAGATGAGAAAAATTTGAAAACTCATTTTTCCAATACCCAGCGAAAACAGAGCTTCCTCAATTTACAATAGGATTAATTCCAGTAAACCCACTAAAGTAGACAACAGGAAAATATCCCTAACCTAGCGAACACCATAGCTTGGTCCAGCTACCGAGTTGTGCTCAGAACACTTAGAGGAGCCCACAGTGGGCAGTCACCTAACACACAGCCTATTTACAATAGCACACTGGCGAGTTCATGTAATGCACAGCATACTGTACTGACGGTCAACACCTGGCTGTTGAGTGCGCATGTTTTTTTTTTCTTTCAAAGATTTATTTTTATTTATGTATGCATGCAAGAACTGGGGTGTAGGCCAGAGGTGTGGGGGGGAGGTGAGCAGATTCACTAAAGACAGTGGGGAGCAGAACATGCAGATCCAGTGAAATACAGCACTGAGGAGAGCAGCAGGCTGAGGAGAGCAGACAGCACTGAGAAAGCAGCAGCACTGAGGAGAGCAGACAGGAGAGGTCTGCCATGCCAGGTGGGTTAGCTCCCTGACCGGGAATTGAACTCATGCAGCAGTGGCTGGCAATAGCTTGAGAGTGCTGAGACTTTAACCTCTGCGCCACCAGGGACACCCTGAAGTGTGCATGTTTACCTCCGTGATATATGGCTGCCTGGAGCTGAGACTCACCACCCAGCATCACAACTGCATTTCATAACCTCTCCAAAATTCCACTTTCCAAATTCAGTTTCCACTGAACATACATTGCTTTCCCACCATTATACAATCAAAAAGCCTTAAGTTGAACCATCATAAGTCGGCGGTCACCTGTACAGGTGAAGCAGATTTGGGAAGAAAAGCTAGATCTGGGAGAGGAAGCTAGGAGATCGATAAGGATGAGTCCTTGACACAGACCTGACCCGGGTTCCCCCTGCAGTGAGGCACAAGAAAGCATGACAGCAGAACCCCCTACACACACACAGACACACGTGTACAGACACACTCACACACACAGATGCACACACCACAAGTTCAGCATTAAGAGAATAAATCAGAGTTCCCTGATTCAGTCATTCCAGAAAGCAGCAGCAGAAAGCCCACACAGCAGCAAAAAGTTAAGTACAAGACTGAGGTGGCTGCTTAGATATGAAGAGCCTGAGAGGCAGCCTTGCAGAAATCCCCTGCAACCCAAAACTCCCCAAACAGCTAACGAGGTGACTTTCCATTTGTCCTGTGAAGAGTATACAAGTCAGCTGCCAGGGAGTTGGTGTCTCAGAGGTCAGGCTCTTGGGAAATTGAGGTCTCGCCATACAAGTCAGTGTGGAGGTGACCACAGTCGCCCTGAAGCCTGTCAGGGTGATATGAATGTCCAGGACAGAATGCGTGAAGGGAACAATCCTGAAAGTGACAGGCCTCAAACCTCAAATTTAAGAAAAGATAACTGAATTGGACAGAGTTTAGATAAAAATGACTGAACTGGGCCCCCTGGTGGTGCAGGGATTAAAGTCTCAGTATTATCAAATTATCCCCAGCCACTGCTGCCTGAGTTGGATCCCACGCCAGGGAGCTAACCCACGTGGAGCAGCAGACCTCTCCTGTCTCGCCCACTGCTCCCCTTAGCAGTGTATTTCAGTAGATCCACTCTGTTTCTGGTGAATCCTCTCACCTCCCCCACCTCTGGCCTACACCCCAGTTCTTTTTTTTTTTTTTTAATAAAAAAGGGAGCAAATGTTATTTAAAGAGGAAAAAACAACTGGAGGCACAAGGGGTTAAGTCTCAATACTATGAAGCTTTTGACAGCCACTGCAGAAAAGTTTGATCCCTGGCACAGCAGACCTCTCCTGTCTCACCCGCTGTTCCCCTAGGCAGTGTATTTCAGTGGATCTGCCTGTTCTGCGCCCCACTCTGTTTCTGGTGAATCCTCTCAGCTACCCCCCCCTTCACCCCTACCTCTGGCCTACATCCCAGTTTTTGTATGCATAAATAAATAAATCTTAAAAAAAAAGAACAATTGGAGCAAATTAACTCCTGAAAAAATTTTCTATGTCTTGTTGACCACATTTATTCGACAAGTTGGCGAAAAATAAAAATGCCATTTAGCTTAAGAATTTGTGAGTTATCTGCAAATCAACTCATTTCAGGAGTGGAAGAATCCTTCGTCATTTCTTAATATCAAAATTCACACAGGTTTCTCTTGTGAGTATCTTCTACATTTAAATAGCAAACTTGTATCTTCTACATTTAAAGAGCAATTGGGGGCTCCCTGGTGACACAAGGGGTTAAGCACCACACTATGAAGCTATCCGAAGGCTCTGCAGCACGAGTTTTATCCCCGGCCTGCCAGGGAGCTACCCACATGGTGCAGCAGACCTCTCCTATCTTGCCCTCTGCTCCCCTCAGCAGTTTTTTTCATCAGCCTGCCTGTTCTGCTCCCCACTCTGTCTCTGGTGAATCCTCTCACCCCCCACACCTCTGGCCTGTGCCCCAGCTCCTATATGCATAAACAAATAAATCTTAAAAAAAAAAAAAAGAGCAATTGTACAAAGTCTCCTATTTTCCATATGGGATAAATTATTTGTTTCAGCCAGCTCTCAATGGGGGTGGGGTGGGGGGTGGGTAGCAACTAGAACACCACCATCTCCCTGGACAAAGAGCATGGGAATATTCCATCTTGTTGATTTATAGATTTCTTCATAGTTCCTCATCAATTTCTATAGTAGTTACAGTTTTTTCCACGTCTCCCAATAGCATATTTAAATGTTGATCATAAGCATGGCATCTGTCTCAAAGCTCTCTGTCATTTCTCATTTTCATATAAATTCGCTCATCCAAGATGAGCCTAATGAGATCCAAGGGTTCTCCTACTACAAAGTTTGTAGTTTGTTGCTGGTGCACGTAGTCCACTATGTTTCAAACCCTATGCCATTTTCCGCCTCTGTGGAGAGTATGCAATCCCCCCCAATCCTGTCTTGCACGCCCGTCTCCAGAAGTGCGAAGACCAAAGCCCTCCACCCCAGTTCTTTTCTTTTCTTTTTTTTTAAAGATTTATTTATTTATTTATACAAGCACTGGGTACAGTCAGAAGCGCGGGAGGGTGAGAGGATTCACCAGAGCCATAGCGGGGAACAGAACAGGCAGACTGACAAAATACACTGCTGAAAGGAGCAGTGGGCGGCAGGAGAGGTCTGTGCGCCATGTGGGACCCTCGCTGGCGTCGGGGGATCGAACCGGCGCTGCAGAGGCTGCGGGCAGCTTCGCAGCCCAGTGCTCAACCGCTGCGCCACCAGGGGAGGCCCCCCACCCCAGTTCTTTCATGCATAAATCTTTAAAAATATTTTTTTTTGAAATGACTACATTTTTTTCCCCATGAGATACTAATGGAGGTAGAGATTTAAAAAAAATGCCGTTAAGATAGAGCTAAAAATGTTTGTTTGCATCTCTGTAGTTTTGAGGTATCACTCCTCAGTAGTTAACGTTTCTGTCTTTCCCAGATGAGCTCTTGCTAGCTCATTGCTCTAACAATGTCTGGTTAACATGATAGCGATCTGGTCACTGGCGCCATCTATTGGCAAAATTCTAAGTGGGTCCTGAAGTCGGAAAAGTGAACCACCTACCAGCCTTGATCAAAAATGTTGGCCTCTTCCTCTCTGTAAATGTCCATAACCACAATCATAAGCCCCAGGTGGCTTTATAGAAGGGGTTCGTTTTAGGAACAGCAGAACAATATTTTCACAACAGGGAACAAATTGGAAAATTTAAAGAGAAATTTAGGGGGGAAATAGGTATTAAATTCATAACTAGGATATTCACACTAGGTTGAATAGTGTCCCCCCAAAGTCCTTGCCCCCATACCTGTGAACACGACCTAATGGTCATGTAAATAGGTTTTGGCAGATGAGTGACTATGAGGGCATACTGTAATGACTAGGGTGACCCTCCTGTGGGCTGCAGCAAAGGCACTTTTGACCTGGCATATCTTCAGTTGTCAATACGTTTATTAGGGGAGGATCTGTCCTTTGTCACTGCAGCTGTAGGAAACAACTGTACTAGGCTTGGTCAAACTGCACATGCCATTTCTCTTGTTTTCTATTTTTATTTTTATTTCCTATCAAACCTGTCCTTCCTTTAGATCCTGGAAGTACAACTGTCAAGAGAGAACTTTTTAAAAAAATTTTTTTAAAGATTTATGCATACAAAAACTGGGGTACAGGCCAGAAGAGTGGGGGGTGAGAGGATTCACCAGAGACAGAGTGGAGAGCAGAACAGGCAGACTGACTGAAATACACTGCTGAGGGGAGCAGTGGGTGAGTCAGGAGAGGTCTGCTGCACCATGTGGGTAGCTCCCTGGCTGGGGATCGAACTCGTGCTGCAGAGGAGAGAGAACTTCTTTTGTAGACATGTGGAAATGTTTGTAGCCCATTGCTGAAATCACTAGGCCGGGAGGGAGCCAGAGGACAGTTGCTCCTGCTGCGTAGAAATTTGGCTACTGTAAATGCTCTCTACCCAGAAATGCAGTCTTATCTGGCCACCCAACACCCAATTGACAAAAATCTGTCATGAACTACTTTACATTGCTGTGTATGTATCACATCATTCCTGTCTTTATTATCAGTGTCTTCAGGTTTTGTGTTACTTGGTATGACCTGGTAGGTTGAGGGCCTGGGAACACCCAAATTTCCCCCCCAGTAATTTATTTTACATATAAATGAATGTCAACTGTTTCTTCATTTCATGCTACTTTGTTTTAAAAATGGTTTTTATAGGTAAACTATCTTCCAGGTAGCAGGGGAAACCTGTAACTAGGTCTTGTGTGTAACATTCATGAATGGAGTTACGGCTTTTATAAAAGAGACCCATGGCCCTTCCCACCATTTAAGGACACAGAGAACTCAGGGTCTGCAATCTGAAGGATGTTTCTCATCAGAACCAACTGTTCTGCACCCTCATCTCAGACTTCCGGTCTCCAGACTGTGAGAAATAAATTTCTGTTGTTATAAGCCAACCCAGTGCATGGCATTTTATTATAGCAATCCAAACAAACTCACTGTACATCTTTATGACCTTATACTAACTTATCTCTAGCTTTAAACTTTTATCACAAATTTTCAAATATATACAAAACATGTATTTAATATTTGCTTTTATCTGATAGAAAATTTAAAGTCTGGCTATAGCCTATTTAAACTAATAAATGCAGGTATCAGTCACTTTTTGAATTTTTTGCCCTTGTTAAGGCATGTTAGCTATATGTTATCATCAACAGAAAAGTTACATTCCTTAGTTCATTTTGAACTAAACTTTGAACTCTAAAATAAGTGGGTTACTATTCCTATTTTCGATTCTTAAGACTGGCTCAGATTTGTTATTTCACCATGAAATATATAAATATTTAAACTCTTAAAACTATTTTATGGTAGAACATCAACATTTTCTAGATAGAAGCTTTTATATTACATTTTTATTTTGCAAGAAAATAAATTATACAACTTAAAAAATAAAATCCAAAAATTAAGCAGTTCATCAAAATATTTCAGCCTACTGCATACAGAAACTGCTACCATTTAAAATTGTACAGCATTGTCATCTCAGTATGTAGTGGCACACATTCAGAATCGTAGATACCATAGGAGGAAAGACTGCAATCTAGGAACTCCAATTTGTTCAACAACACTCCAGACGACACAGATAGTGTAGATGACAGGAAAGCTCTCACATAATGTTTATTTCACATGACCTTGGAAGAGTTTGTAAGATAGCATCCCAGTCATTTACATGAAAATAGAAAAAACCAGCTGAGTTTAAGATTACAAATCTTTCTGGAAAACTAGCAAATCTTTCACCCAAATTGAATCTTTAAAATGTGCCCTTTGAGCAGGGCTATGACATGTTACTGTAAATAATGCAAAATATTTAACTACTCCAGTCTATTTTGTATTAAATTTAATAAAAAGTAAAAATAAGAATGCTAACATTTCATTTTTGGAAATTTTTAACATTTATGCACAAAATAAGAGACTTAAATAAAACGAATGCAGGGACCCCTCCAATGAAGGTAAAAATTGGAAGACATCAGAATTTATTTCAAGATCCTCATTAAATCAGCAAAACAATAATGTTCTAATATTTATTTTATTAAAATTGTTTCATCTTTATATTTATACAAGGTGTGTATAAATATAAAATCATAAATTGTGTGTCCTGTCTACTGACTCTGGCAATGACATAGGAACAAAGGTTAACATTTTCCAGATGGCTCCATGTTTACATTAGAAGTTGAGTATTCAAAGTATTAACCCCTGGAGCAACCTATTGCCACACTACTTGTGGGGGGACAAGTGTGCCATATATGTGTGTGTGTGTGAGAGTGTATAAAGACACACACATACAGATATATTGGCCGAGATTCCTTTCCCTTAACTGTGTCAGGTTTCATCCCTGCCCAGCACTAATTTCAAGTGCACATTAGAGAAAAGGAACCTGATAAAGAATACTAGCTGATTCTGTATCTTTAGCAAATTGCTGGTAAGTTTTTTTTTTTTTTCAGATTCTTTTTTCTTTTTTTAATTAGCAAATCTATCATCAAAACCTATCTAAAGAAAATTCAACAATGGTATAGGCACCTTGTCAACTAAATGGTTTCCATAAACACCAAAAAGTAGTTAAACTTTTGAATACATTAAATGAAAAAAATGATGAAAACTTTAAGTCTACAGTATTTTCTGCTGTGTAATTCCCTAAAATACAATTAGGACATAATTAGCTATTAAAAAATTTATAAAATTTAATAGAAAACTTTGCTAGGGATTTAGTTACCCACTTTTGCATTAAATTTGCCTTTATAAATCAAAACATCATGGCTTTCATTCTTAAATTATGACCAAAAAGATTAGAAACTCCAAAAACGTTTTGAGAACAATTATGGTTTAAAACAACAATAAATCTTAAACTTTAAAAAATGGCCTATGACTTTTCCTTTCATTGTTTCTTCCTTAGGCATTCTTGCACTAGATAAGCATATATGCCAACACCAAAGTATCTGTTAAACACGAGGGCCACAATTATTACTAAATTGTTTTAATTTCAAATTTATCCATTGTTAGCAGTCATCTAATTAGAGAAAACAGTGAGCACTATTAACTCTTCACAATATGCTCAGTGTAAGATTTTAAATTAGAAACAAAATTCCAATTTTCTGAGTTTCAGAACATGCATTTGACTCTAACCAGCAAAACTGTGAATGTTTTAACGTTGCTTTCTTTTCTTTCAGCAGGCAGCTCACAAAGCCTCTTGGGATTGGGGACAGAGCCCATGAAATGGTCTTGCAGGTACTTACTAACAATACCATATGCCTTTCAATGCTCCAGCACTCATTTCCTACCGTCTTCAAAACCATACATTTAAAATATTACTTAATATCAATACAAGATATAAAATAATTTGCAAGAAAATTTGAAACATGCACCATAATGAATAAAAGACCACGCTGAGCCTTATTTGCCCAATGGGGAATAAGCTTTTCTTTTTTAAGTTGTTCTGTTCTCAAGTCCTAAAATCTCGACTACTCTGGGCATTCAGTTGCCAGCAACTAATACGTTGCTACTTTGGATTGACTGAAAGGAATAAGGTAAGTGTTGCCTACTGAACATTTTAAAAATATATAAATATATATGTACATATATTTGGCAAGTTTACTGCTCATATTAAGATCGCAACAATTTTGCTTATGTTATTCAGGTCTTGTGGTTTTTGTCTTTCTTAGGTGAGTGATATTTAATTGCTACTTTTTAAAATAGAATGCTTCCTTTCCAGAAACCTGAGGTTATAAATCCCTAATCATGAGACCTTAAAATATCAAAATATTCCTAAGCTACAAATTAAGAGATCAGTTATATAACTGTATTATATCAGAGCACATGAGATTTCTGCCTCTGCCTCACTTTAAATAAATTTAGATATGGCATAATAAATATTAGGTATATAAAGTATGATAGTAAACACTTGATGTTTGTTTTTGCTATTTTGACTCTGCAGTTGAAATGACCTACCTATATCCTTACCTTTTCTCAAACAACTGAAGCAATAATACCAGCTCCACTTTTTCAAAACACGCTCTCTAGTCATTTAAGATTAAAAAGTTCTTATCATTTAATAACATACAACCAAACAGCAATCTCCTACTGAAAGAAAGCCAATATTTGTAGCTGGAAAAATTTAACTCCATTTTCAGGGCACTTTAAAAACCCGGCCACTCTACTTAAGTGGGGTCTGAACAGTCTGGTGTGACCCAACACTTCTCTTCTCACCTACCTGCCCTCTCCCTCCCAGTGCTGTGTAGACCAGCTCACTTTTCCCATCAAAGAAGCCAACAGTGCTATTTCTAGCTTTAATTACAGTTAAAAACAAAACATAACAGCATTTTTTCAGTGCACAAATATCTGAAGATCCTTCCATGTGCAAGTAAGTACATTTTTGTAAGAGGAAATAAAGCGATAAGAAGCCCGCCCTCACCCTTCCATCTGTATCTCTTCTGGTGGGTATAAATCAAATTTACTTTTAAAGTTCATAATGGGCTCTTCATGAATGCAAATTTCTCCACAAAACAGCATGCTGTTAAAGAGTGTGCAACATGAAGGGAATGCCATCATGCTAACTAAAGTGATTGGCAAAATATAGTTGTTCTGTAGGTAAGGCAGAGATTTTAATATTTATGTAATCAAAGTCCAAATGAACCATCTTCTGGCACACACTGTTATGACTTTCTGCCCAAGCACTCCAAAATTTGGGTTCTTATCATTGTCCATCATATTAAAAATTATGCCATATATATGAAAGTGTTGATATCAGATTCATCTCTTCTGATATATTTGTGCTCTATTAGCCATTCTATTTGCTCTTTTATCATTTTCTTTTGTGGCAAGAACATGTTTTTCAAAATTTCTACTAATTCAGTCTGAAGCTGGGCATTACTAATTTTTTTCCTCATCTTCATTATTTGTATGATAGCTTCCTAAAATAAAAAAGAAAAATGAAAGAATGTTAACATACTGAATTATTGTAAGTAGAATAAAAAATAAATTGTATGTATTTCATGATCTATGTAATATCTATCCAAAGGATTAGCAATCACTAGGAGATTAATGTTGAAATCAGTATCTTTTACTTAACAAATTAAAAAACTGCTTAGTACAGAGATTTTAAAAAACGAGGAAAAGCAAAATTACCTATAACCTCTCCGCTGCAAGAAAACCACACCTGGCATTTTGGTGTTATTTCCACACTATGCACATTTTAAAAACTGATCTAACCTGTGAACAATATGAGTACGTAATCTGGCATTGTGTTAGACATCAGTTAAGAAACAACAAACCCCTCATATATACTTTCCCCTCTTACTCAGGAGGAGGAGGAGAAGGAGTATAGGCTAGTTGATATATGTTTTAAAGACCACTAATTACTATTTTTCAGGTATTTATTGGAACAATAAATTGCATGTTGTTATCTTCAGTTTGTACTGACTCTTACTTAAATTACTATTTTTTAATACTTTTTTATTTATTTATGCATACAAGAACTGGAGTATAGGCCAGAGGTGTGGTGGGCAGGGTATGAGAGGATTCACCAGAGATAGAATGGGGAGCAGAACAGGCGGATCCAATGAAATATAATGCCGAAGGTTAGCTCCCTGGTAAGCGTTAAACTTATGTCACAGTGGCTGACAATAGCTTGAATTATGTTTTAACTTTCTACACTCATAAGCATTTTTCATCTAAGTCAATTTTATCAATGTTTTCCTCGACAATTTAACTACCATCAAGTTTCTAATAGACATAAATTAGAAAATCATTAAAAATAAATGTTTTTCTTTTTTGTTCCTTTGTCAATTAAAGGCCTTGGTGAATAAAATGGTGAGTGAACTAGAATTTATATAAAAGAAATATAAAAACAGAAAATGAAATAATTATTTGCTTTTAACATACAAAGTGGAGTTTTTCTGCAAAGCAGTAAGCTTTGGAATCAGGTGCTATTCAGTGAAAGTAAAGAACCTTCAACTTCTTTACACAGATAAGGTGATTCCTTCACTGTTCGTAGAAAGTCAGGTGAATTTCTCTCACTCTCAGTACATCCAGCTGATCATAGGAATTTATATCAAAGGTCCTGACAGAAAGAAGGAAGAAGGAAAGTCTGTCCCTAAAAGCAGACGCTCTGTCTCATCTGACAAACTGAAGATTACAGGAATTGGGAGGAAGAGGAATAGCAGCAATAAAAATTCCAACTCCTCCTCTTTTAGCTTTGATAGAGGTGAAAATTGTGGCTATCAGAGAAGATAAGAGGAAATCAGAGAGCAGGGGTCCTATCCCTGGCCCCATTTAATGTGCTGAAGAGGTCACCAGAAGAGCAACAAATGAGATGATGGAAACAAAATGTATTCCCAAATCTCTCTGTTTCCACACAAGATTGTTTGGAGGTAAAAGAACTGCCCTAGTGTCTTCAGTGGCAGGAGAAGGTTATTCTGCAGCAGCAGATGGCAATGACAGTGTGCCATGTAGGCCAAGGGACCACACAGAAGCGGCCACCTCAGAAGGCTCACGAGTTTAGTAAGAGCAGGGGACCAGTAGTCAGAGCAGGGAAGAGGCTATGTGGCCCTTACTAACAGGAAAAAGATTAAACCACAGTTCATCTGCTAGACATCAGCAATAGACAGCGACAGAGAGTCAAATTCCTTAAGTGACAGATAAAGCACTTCATAGCTGCCGAGCGCAAGAAACCAGTACCCTGACATAACTGCATAGAGGGGACGATCCCTTAACTGTCATTATGAGGTCAAGTGAATTCTTCTCATCCTCATCCAGATACTTGAAGTCTCCCTGGTGGCCTAGGGATTAAGTCTCAGTGCTATCACCACTATGACCTGAGTTGATCCCTGGCCAGAGAGCTAACCCTCATGGCACAGACCTCTGTCTTGCCTGCTGCTCCCCTCAGCAGTGTATTTCAGTAGATCCACCTGTTATGCTCTTCACCTCTCTGGTGAATCCTCTCATCCCGTGGCCCCCTCCTTGACACCCCCGGCCGACACCCCACTTCTTATTTGCATAAATAAATATAAATCTTTTTAAAAAAAGATTTATTTTTATTTATGCATACAAGAGCTGGGGTATAGGCCAGAGGTGTGGGGGGTGAGAGGATTCACCAGAGACAGAGTGGGGAAAAGAATAGGCAGATCAACTGAAGTACACTGCTGAGGGGAGCAGCGGGTGAGCCAGGAGAGGTCTGCTACGCCATGTGGGTAGCTCCCTGGCTGACCGGGGATAGAACTCGTGCTGCAGTGGCTGTGGATTGCCTCATAGTGCTGATACTTAACCCCCTGCACCACCAGGGAGGCGCTGTATCCTTATTTTTCTAAGGTACTCAATCACTCTTAACTCTATTTTTTCTAATAAGCTAAGCGTCAACTTACAAAATTCCAAAAAATATTTCTAGTTGAATTATTATATGCAATTCAGTAAACTTGGCAACAAATATGGGACAAACTGACTCAGGTTACTTAATCCTATTATTAAAGAATACAATATTTCACGTGAAACAAAAGGAGTCAGATGTGAACATATGCGCTGCCTGATGCCATTTACATGAAGAGCAGGAACAGGCAGAGCGCGCCTGAGAGGGGATAGGAGAGTGGGCAGGGAACAAGGCTAGAGGGGAGACATGGGGAAAGTACTGGAGAGACAAAAATGTACTGCTTTTCAATTGATGTGATGGCCACAGAGGCATTTTATGTTTATCACAACTCACTAAAAACTATACTTGAAATGCATTCTATTTTAGGTAAATCACACCAATAAACTAGATAATATAAAAGAGCATTCTCTATTCAAATCTGCCGAACCACTCAGCAAAGGGCTACTATCTTCAAGAAGGTCCTTTTAAAGAAATGTGTATGAACTCAACACCTTCTTTTGCTTTTCTCTTAAGATTTACTTTTATTTATTAATTGCTAAATAGAAAAGCTGATTTTTATTTATTTAGCCATCTTTTCTGCTACTTTATTATATCATATGCTATATAAATAATGAAAAACTGTTCATCTTTTCCTCATATTTGTTTCATATTTTATTGCATTGGCCAGTAGTTTCAAACACTATTGAATAAAAATATTGAAAGTGGCATAATTTTGCTTTAATGAGACTTTTTAAATAAAACTGTATAATTTGTAATAGTTATTAGTTTTCCTATTCAGAAGGTATCATAATTCTAGCTTTAAAATGTTTTTAAAATTTCCCAAATTTCATATCAAATGGAATTATAAGTCTTTTAAAATTATATAAAAATCTGAAAATTCCCATTCTAGAATTATAACTTGTTGCTGGGGTACATTTATTCAATTGTGGTCAAAGGGAGACAAACTTAAAACCAATGCTCTGCTCAATTAACAGATTTGGCTCCACCAGAGGCCACCAAGCCATATAGATGTCGCTGCACCATCATTACAAATTTAAATTCCAGTAAAATGAAAATTAGCTCTTCCTTACAAAAAGTTTGAATATCTAAATGCTTTTATTTTATTTTTTTATAGAGGCATGTTTTATTTATTTATTTGTTTGTTTGTTTGTTTGTTTTTGTTTATACATGCTCTGGGTACAGTCAGAAGCGCGGGAGGGTGAGAGAATTCACCAGAGCCAGAACGGGGAGCAGAGCAGGCAGAAGGACAGAAGTACACTGCTGAGGGGAGCAGTGGGCGGCAGGAGAGGTCTGCGTGCCATGTGGGACCCTCCTCCGGTGGCCGGGGAGCAGCCGGGGATCGAAACGGCGTCGCAGAGGCTGCGGGCAGCTTCGCAACCCAGCGCTCAACCACTGCGCCACCAGGGAGGCCCTCTAAATGCTTTTAAATTCAAAAAAGTTTGAAGATTATAAAAACACAGTTTTTCTAAATGTAGACATTCTGTCTCAACATTACAAACCTGGGTCCTTAGTATTCGTAGCTGAACTATTCCCTCATTCTCCTCTTCTCTCATCCTTTCCGTAGTAAGCTGCAAGCGTCCAATCAAGTTGATTTTACCCCTTTTCTGAACTTTTGCATTTTTTCTACAAAAAAAAAAAAAAAATCAAATATTTCACAGTGAAAGGCCTTTTAAACATCTTATCATGGCAACAATGTCTGAGAGAAAAGATTTAGAAATGGTCTAAAAATTAATATCCAGAATTATTTAAAGTAATAAAACGCTTCATTTTAAATGAACCCTATGATTTCTCTCAAACATGATAAAATGTTATCATGCTAATAAACTGTGGTAATCAAACATGGTAATATAATAAATAACAAAATCAATATAATCTATATTGCCACAAAAGTGATTAGATGACTAAAGATACACGGCTGTAATTCAGCACTACCTTCTCACTGGATCTTAAGAAAACAGTGCTTTGCAGGGATCAATTTGCTATGGTGTACAAAAGGATACTTTCTTTGTTGTGTTTTTTTTTTTTTTAAAGATTTTTATTTTATTTATTTATACAAGCACTGGGTACAGTCAGAAGAGCGGGAGGGTGAGAGAATTCACTAGAGCCAGAGCGGGGAACAGAACAGGCAGACTGATGAAATACACTGCTGAGGGGAGCAGCGGGCGCAACAGGAGAGATCTGCGCACCATGTAGGACCCTTGCCATTGGCCAGGGATCGAAAGGGCGCTGCAGAGGCTGCAGTCAGCTTTGCAGCCCAGCGTTCAACTGCTGTGCCACCAGGGGAGGTCCAGAATGCTTACTTTGAAAAGCGATGTATTATAGTATAATTTCAGACACCAAAATGTGTCTGTGAAAAATGAGCCAAGAAGAAAATATCTCCAGGTCATTAATATGCTTAATAAACAGCCAAATGACATAAATCCAGAGTGATGGCAATATGCAGAAATTTTTGTTTTAGGTATTATACAAAGAATATTATTTCACTAAAAAGAAGGCACTAAAATTCAAACAAGGTATTTTTATTTTAGATCAACCAACATAAACCTTACATTAAACTGAACTCCTGGTTCACTGAGAAGAGGGTACCTTCTGTAAAGTCTTTGGGCGAATTGACTTGAGGTTCGTATAATAAAACTTGCCGTTTGAGCTTCGGGAAAGCTACTAGAGACTATGAAGAATAAAAGGCAAAATAATTAGCATCTACAAACAATACAGAATACTCAGACCAATTCTGCAACATGACCAACATAGGGGACAACAGATAAAAGTACAAATCTAGAACTCAAACTTTTATTTAGTATGTCCATGAATATAATAATGTAAATGCATAATGAGGAAAGAGACTGAGGAGAAAAAGAGTTGGTTATGAGGAAGCACTATGATTCTCTTTATAATCAGACTAGAAATTACAGGTCATATATGGCTATAGCAGATGCCACTTGCCAGTTATATTCCAGGTGGCTAAAAAGAATCTATTATAAGCCTCAAAAGGACCAATGTTTTCTAATTCTTAGACTTTGGGTTATCATAAAATCTTTGAATACATCCTCAGTATAATAATCTTTAGGCATACTACTCCCATGTAACATTTTAAATACCAACTCAATCTTTTTCTCCTTTTTCTTTTTTCCTCCATTTTGGTAACTTATTTTCAATTCATTTTTTCCATATTTATCTCACTAGGGTATTTTCCCTGGTTAAAGATCACTTTGAGAGTGTTATGAATTTATAAATTTATTACAAGCAAATCAAGACACATTTCCTGCTATTTAAGAGTATACAATCTTAAAGACAAAGGAAACCAACCCATAAAGTCCTTCTAAGCTCAGCATCTGGGAGTTCAGTTGCAAGTTTTAGATTTTCAAAGCTGATTTTCTCTCTGGGTCTTTGGTTCCATGCAAACAACACAGCCAGCTGAAACGTCGTTACTTCCAAATCATATTGACCTACTTCATTCTTAAATGTTATCTATAATAAAACAATTAAAAAAAAAAACAAGAATCTTTTCATAATAAACACCATCTATCTACTACATATCTCTTACATGAGATTCTATATGAAAAAGACTGCTAGTTGTCTTCCAATTTCTATTCATTCTTTCTTACATGGTAATAAAGATTTCGCAGACCTTAATGACTGCCCAGAATAAAGGCTCATCTCCCAGCTTTCTCTGGAGCAAAATGTGGCCATGGACTGAGATCTAGCCAATGAGATGTAAGTGGAAATGGCCGGGGAAACTTCTAGAAGTTGTCCTTAAAGGTAGGCATACCCTCATCTTTCCTTTCCTGGTGGGCTGGAAGACAGACATAGGGATGATATTGGAATCTATAGACAAGGGCAATACCTTAACAATGGTGATATAACCAGAAGCCTATATGCCTAACAACTTCGATGGACCACAGATGTACTACGCCTCCTCAAACTTATTAAGAGAGAGGCAAAGATCCAGCTTGTTCTAGCAAATCTTATTTGGAGTCCTGCTACTTTCAGCCAAACCATAATCTGAACTAACAAGCCATCTACTTACAATTCCATTTGACATTAGGTGATGCCAATGTAATTTTCTACCACTATGATTTTTTTTGTAGAATTCTTCTACTTCAGGTATCAAATCCTCCAGTTCAGTGGGAAGTGAGACAAAGACTTTCTCAGAGCTTCTTGACCAAGCACCAGCATTCAGAATTTTAATATTAACTGAATCAGCTACAGACAAGAAAATAAAAATAAAATAACCTCAACAATGGATAAAATTAAAAATGAATACAGGGTAAACTTTGATTAAAAATAAACAAAACTAAATATTTTGTTAAAAGTGTCCTTTTGTTTTAAAATAAGCATTAGCAAGCAAATCTAGCATTCTGCTTTGCCTGATGTCTTCAAGGATGTGAACTTTCTAAGTGTTATCGGCAAGGCTTATTTTCAATCAGTTAGAAAACAAAGATACACTTTTAAATTTTTAAAAATATAACTATAAAATAATACCTGGTAATGCCAATTTATTATTTTTGTGCATTTCCTTAAAAGCCTGGTTCAAATCTTCAGATACTTTTATGTCCTGAAACATTCTAGCAAGTTTGTTTACATAATCTGCTGGCATACCAACTTCCTATGAAAACAAAAGGCAGAAGAGGCAATAAATAATACATAACCCAAAGTATATCTACTATCTGGAAAAAATCTAATGGAAAACTAAGACTTAAATGCTTCAATACAAAATTCTTCCTGTCACTTTCACTATTACAATGATTATAGTCTTTTTTTTTTTTTTGTGGGACCCTTGCCAGCGGCTGGGGAACGAACCAGCGCTGCAGATAATTGTGCAGAACCAGCGCCACAATTATCTCATTGTGGCCTCGCAGCCCAGCGCTCAACCGCCGCACCACCAGGGGAGGCCCTACAATGATTATAGTCTTTACCTGGAAAGATCAAACTTGATTCTCAGAAACTAAAGTGAATAGCAAGGCACTCCTGCCTTTCTTTGCAGGACTCCAGTACTAATTTCATTTACTGCAGTACAATGAAATAGCATCAGTCCCCCAGTACACACTGCAACTTTCAGTTATTACTACATATTATATGCAGTAATGCATGAAGTACAAACTTCACTTCTAGTTCCTCAATCCAAAACCACCACACAAATAACAGAAACCATCATAAACGATCAATCAAAATATTTCTTCAAAATTTGTCTTCATTTATTCAGCTCACCATAGACAGCAAAACGTACTTTCGTTGCAAACTGGTTTCCTAGGGATAAACTCTTACGACATTTTACAAAAATGGAAAATGAAAACTGGTAACTGGCCAACAAAGATGATAAAAATACACTAAAAATAAAAACAATGTTGGAACTAAAAATAAATATAACATAAATGGAGTTACAGAAGAAAGGGCTGACTGTGGTTGCTATATTGCTACAGCCAGAGCTGCAGACATTTTTGCAGAACAGGAACTTGGTGAAGATAAATTATCAACACAAATGAGAAAGGTAGTGACAAGAGAGTACGATGCACCAGAGGAGATGATGTCAGCAGAACCTTTCTCAACATGAAAGCCTAAAAGACAAAATGCTGGAAGCTGATCCAAACTAAAAGATTATTACAATTCTCCGAGGCAAAGAGATGTTCACTCTGTATTATAAGTCACATAAAAGGACAAGTGCTAGTCAAACTACCCTTCCTTTTAACACAGCTCTGTTGAACTATGATTCATCTACTATGGAATTCATTCTTCTAAGGCGTACTATCAGTGGATTTTAGCATATGTGCTGCTATCAATCATCACTATATACAACATTTTCATCACTTCAAAAGGAAACTCCACACTTACTATCACTCCCATTTCTTCTTCCCCAACCCAGCTCCTAGAAACTACAGATTTACTTTCTCATGGATTCGGCTATTGTAAACATTTGTTATTACTGGAATCACACTATATGTGGTCTTTTGGACTGGCTTCTTTCATTTAGTATAGTGTTTACAAAATTCATTAATGTTGTAGCATGTGTCAGTACTTTACTTCCATATTACCAAATAATATTCAATTATATGGAAAAAACCCCATTATGTATATCTAGCAGTTGACTGACATCTGGGGTTGGTTTGCATTTTCAGCTATTATAAATAACGCTGCTATGAACATTCATTCATTTTTGTGTGGTCATGTGATTCATTTCTCTTGAGTAAATTGAAAGGAGCAGAATTGTTGGATAAACTGAGCTGACTTTTTGAGCAACTGTCAAGCAGTTTTCCAAGGTGGCTGCACCAATTTCTTTTATCACCAGAAATGTATCAGTGTTCGATTCCTCCTCTTCCTTGCCAACGCTAGTCTGTTTTTTTTTTTTTAAAGATTTATTTATTTATGCATACAAGAACTGGGGTACAGGCCAGAGGTGTGGGGGGTGAGATGATTCATCAGAGACAGAGTGGGGAACAGAATAGGTGGATTGACTGAAATAAGCTGCTGAGGGGAGCAGTGGGCGAGTCAGGAGAGGTCTGCTGCACAATGTGGGTGGCTCCCTGGCAGGGGACTAAACTCTTGTGCTGCAGTGGCTGCAGATAACTTCATAGGTTGTGTCTTAACCCCCTGCGACACAAGAGAGGCCCTATTCTCTGTCTTTCTAACTGTACCTATTGTAGTGGAGTAATTATCTCATTGTGGCTATGACTTGCAATTTGCTAATGACATTAAGGTAGAGCAAATCTGCAGTTACGGGCTATTTAAATATCTTCTGTGAAGAAATGCTTATTCTAATCTTTTGCTCATTATCTATTTTAAAAAAAATTTCATTTTTATTTATTTATGCATAAAAGAACTGGAGTATAGGCCAGAGGTGCAGAGGGTAAGAAGAGTCACCAGAGACAGAGCAGAACAGTGGATCCACTGAAATACACCGCTGAGGGGAACAGTGGGCAAGACAGGAGAGGTCTGCTGCACCATGTGGGTTAGTTCCCTGACTGGGGATTGAACTCATGCCACAGTAGCTGGGGATAGCTTGATAATGCTGAGACTTTAGCCCCTTCACGATCAGGAAGGCCCCCCCCATTACCCCTTTACTGCTGAGTTATAAGAGTTCTTCATATATTCTGTAGTATCAAAAATATAAATTGCAAATATTTTCCTACCATTGTAAGTTTTTTACAAAGAAATGAAACACTAATTCTGAAAATTTCTTATGTTTTACACTAGTGTACTAAATACTTATTCATTTTACTATTTTTTTATTTCCTGTATACTTATAACAGAAATTAAGCATTTCTATGATTCTGACAAAATTTCTATATGTACAAGTCAGTCATTTTCCCCACTGTTTGTTGATATTAAGACTGCTTTGCAGTTTGTTTCCATAGTAATTTTTTATGAAATATTTAAAAATATTTTGCTATTTATTAATTTCTTTTTTGTTTTTGCTTTTTTAAATTTATTTTATATATTTTTACAAAATGTATGTATTTTCATCTTGGTTATAGTCCCCTTACAATTCTGTGGTACATACACACAATGGAATATTACTCAGCAATCAAGAAAGATAAACTCATGCAATTTGCAGCAACATGGATGGAGCTGGAAGGGATCATGCTCAGCGAAATAAGCCAGAAAGAAAAAGAATAATACCGGATGGTCTCACTCATAACAGGAATTTAGAAAACCTAAATAATGGGCCTGGAAAAAGACTAATTATAATAAAGTAAAAATCAAAATTAACAAGCAACTATAATCCATAGTAATTTTTAGTACCTCATACTACCATGCAAAGCAGGGCTATCTGTATATCTGTAATTTGAAATATCTTTATAAGAGACACATAAAACACACACATACATACTGTTAACACATATAATTATATAATACATAAATATATTACATATATAATCATACTATATATACAAATGAAGACATATACATTTTGATATAACTCAAATTCCATTAGAATGGACAAAAAGGAACAGACTTTATATTCTGATTTAGATTGCTAAATAAGCCATCCACTTTAAGCTGTTATTTCTTTTTGCTATTTAGAACTATTTATTTACCAACACTTCTATAATTAACCATACAGTACTGAAAACATCTTAAAAATGATTTGTGCTGTAACCTATTTAACAAGGTCAATTTGAATGACAGTGAAGATACAAAGTAGTGAAACAGAAAGAGCGAAGTAAGGCAAAGGTTTCTCCAAACATCCTTATTAATCAAACATACTGTATATGGGTGCCGTCTCCAAAAAAAGAAAGAAGAAAATATACTTTATTAAATATCACTTTTATATAATTGATGCTTTATTCTTATAAAATATTCCCTACTTCATTGACATTAGCATACCACCAAAATGTATTGCTTAGCACACATCCGAACCATGTTTTATTTTTTTTTAGTTTTTTAATAAACTACTTTATTGAGATATAGATCATATAGCATAAAATTCACCTATTTTAAGTGTACAATTCAATACTTTTTAGTAAATTTATAGATTTGTGCAAACATCCTCACAATTCCATTTTGGAACAATTTACTATCTGGAAAAAAGATCCCCAGTGCCCACCATCTGCTGTCAATTTCAAGCAACCACTATTCTGTTTACTGTTTCTATAAATTTGCCTTTTCTATATAGTTTGTATAAATGAATTATACAATATGTTTTATATTAAAAAAATCAAATAGTTAAAAAAAGTTACTTACTCTTAGCCACTCTACCATATTCTCTTCAATTTCACTATCAGCAGAGATGTCTAATATAAGACGTCGTGTCAAATGAGCTTTGTGATATCTCATAAAAACATCTTTGTTTTGTACATATTTAAGTACCAAGAGCTGCAAAGAAAACAAAGTTACTTCAATTCTTACATACTCTTCACCATTTCTCTCATTTAGATCTTCTACATTCCCCAACTGTCAAATTCAGAAATTTATATAAACATATGTAGGTAGGGGTCTACCAAACTGACCATCTCTGAAAAGTAACCAGTCCTGATTATAAACGGACTTTACCAATTTAAAAACAAATTTGAAACAGTAACCAAATAACTTTTCAGTTCCTGTATCATAAATTTCATTTTATATAAAACATGATTAAACTTTACATAAGCTCTTCTGAATTTTCTCTTTTACATATCTTCTTCACTTTTTTTCCTGATACTCATCTCCTTTCTAAGTCTTCTGTCTATACTTAATAGTTTTACTTCTTATTTTTTCCTCTTGGTATTCATGGGTTTACATCTCCTATTATGCTAACAACTGGAAGACAGATAAAAATGAAAGCAAATAACTCTTTGCTTTGAGATGGTGTCAGAATTATATGCTATTTTCCTTTCTGGCATAAAAGAATAAAAATTTTTAAGAAGAAAATAACTGCTGCTTAGAGATTTTGCACTGCAAAATTTCATATTAGTTACTTAGATATATTATTAAAAAAAAAACTAATGCTATCAGGACAGTCTTATAAGTAACACAAATATTCAAAGTAAGATAATTTTTTTAAATTGAAATAAAAAAATATTCATGTACCACTTCTTTAAGTTTTGCTTCAATCTCTTCAGAGGTTAATTTTTTGCTTAATGGTGTTTTTCTTAGCAACATATCACAGTAATTGGCAAGCAGCTCAGGGCATTTTGATTCAGGCTGAGTTTTTAATCCCACCCTAAAAAACAAATTAAAAACGGTTCATGAAAAATTATTCTTTACAAATTTTTTCTAAAGACACTTTTCACAAATTACTTATAAAAATCCAGTCATCAGGGCTGGGACTAGGGCTGCGCAAGAAGACACCTAGGGTGCATAATTTAAGAAGGTACTCACTTTTAGTGAAAGATTCAGTAAGTGATGTACATATGTACATTTGTAGGAGGAGAGCTAAGCCCCTAAATTTTGTACCCTAGGTGCTTCCTTGTTACTCTATAGTGATGGCCTTGCCAATGATATGTAAAAGACTATTCAGATACCTGCTAAGATACTTGTGAAAAACTATAAATCTCTGCATATTTGTAAATTAACCTTTAAAATTTTTTGTTACTAATATATCAAGATATAACTGTTACTTCACTCTTTGAAATGTATCCAATGTATCCTAAACTCCATAAACATGTTATGTTTATAAATATAAAAAATGGATATAAGAAGCTTTTTTATTTTAATTTTTAAAATTTTCTTACATTGTTGTTCATTTTTATACAATATTTGATTTTTTCCCTCAGGTGTAGTCCCCACAAATCTCCCACTATCACATCACCCACAACTGTCACCATAGTTCCTCTATAGGAAACTTTTTAGAGACCTTGTATCTCTATTCCACTTTACCAGGAGTGAATTGTATTTCTATGCTTAAGGTCTTGCATTTATTCTTTACCTTCTCTAAACTATACATGTAAAGAAGTTAAATTCAACATTTTATTTTATTTTATTTTGTGGGACCCTCTCCGGTGGCAGGGAGTGAACTGGCGCTGCAGAGGCTGCGGGCAGCCTTGCAACCCAGCGCTCAACCGCTGTGCCACCAGGGGAGGCCCTTAAATTCAACATTTAAAATTTATTATGTATATAAAATTCCATAATTACTTTTCCAGAGCTAAGTTATCTAAATCATTATAAGTATGCTATGTACTAAAACAACATAATCATATAGTGTGTATAAAATAAAGGAATAATGTGCAAAATTTTATTGCTTATGTGCCATTGCTAAACAAAGTGGATTTTACTGCTTTGCCCATATCAATTTTTCCTCTATCAATTATTTTAATTCCAGGAATCAAAGTAGGTTTTATTTCTACTTTCATAAATTGATGTCTTTGCCCTAAAAATCTTATTCACACTGTAAGTAGATAGGGCTGGAAAAAGTTTTTTTTTTTTTTTTAAAAGATTTATTTATTTATGCATACAAGAGCTGGGATATAGGCCAGAGGTGTCGGGGGTGAGAGGATTCACCAGAGACAAAGTGAGGAGCAAAATAGGCAGACTGACTAAATACACTGCTGAGGGGAGTAGCACACTGCTGAGGGGAGTAGTACACTGCTGAGGGGAGTAGCGGGCGAGACAGGAGAGGTCTACTGCGCCATGTGGATCAGCTCCCCAGCTGACAATGGAACTGGTGCTGCAGTGGCTGCAGATAGCTTCACAGTGCTGAGACTTATTAACCCCTTGTGCCACCAGGGAGGTCCTGGAAAAAGTCTTTTTCATCTTATGATGTTATTCAATTTGTTGAGCACTTCATACCTGAGTTATTTGCTACAAAAAAAAAAAATACTGATTCTAACTGAATCGTTAGAAATTTATCTTCTGTATATCAATACCTGTATTTCAAAATATTCCATTCCCATGCAATCTGGCAGTTTTTTTTTTATAGTTTTACTATGGAAAGAATCAAGAGAAGTAAGTATTCTTTGCAAACTAGGGGAGAGTAATTATGAAAGAATTGGAAAGGAAAAATCACAATGAGACTTTCCATTAGAAATCTCCATTTTAGAAAAGAGTAGATATGGAAGCTGAGGATTTAGAAATTGATTTCGTTACTACTATCCATGGAATACTCTAAGGAAATGTTTCTGTATCTCTTGAGGTAGACATATGCCAATCTGAAGGCCAATAACTTATCTCACAAGAATTTGTTTATCTTTCACCAAACTACTAGCATTGTCAGCATTTAGTTCCTGCCCAATTCAATGGTTTAGCTTCCTTCCTCAGACAGCTGTCAACCATTTACTCTGATTCTTTTTTTTAAGCTATTTTCTCTTTTGTTCTATAACTCTATTTATTTGTTTGTTTATTAATTTATTTTTCCCCACCATTATCTCTTTTTTTAAAAAAGATTTTATTTTATACAAGAACTGGGGTACAGGCCAGATGTGTGGGAGGGTGAGAAGACTCACCAGAGAAAGAGCAGGGAACAGAACAGGCAGACTGTTGAAATACACTGCTGAGGGGAGCAGCGGGCGAGCAACAGGAGAGGTCTGACGCGCCATGTGGGACCCTCGCTGGCCGGCAGGGATCGAACTAGCGCTGCAGAGGCTGCGGACAGCTTCACAGCAAGGCGCTCAACCACCTGCGCCACCAGGGGAGGCCCCATTTACTCTGATTCTTTAAAGGTAGTGTATCATTCTCTAACCCATCCCCTTATCTCCACTGTTTTATTCTTTGTTCTGCTGTTTTCAGTTTTTAGCTATTTTACTATGATGCAACTAGGAATGGTTTTATTTGTATTTTAACCTGCTTGGGATTTAAAGAGATTCCTGAATCTAAGAGTTGGTATCGTTCATCAATTTATACCTCCTTTTCTGTTTTCTATGGTCACAATTACATATTGCTATAGTTATTTTACCTTTCCTCGGGTAACAATTTCCACCCATTAGCCCATTAATATGTACCATTATTATCTTATCACTTCAAGCTTATTATTACTGATATGTAATTCACATAATATACACTTCATTCATTTAAAGCTAACAATTCAATGTTGTTACTGTATCACAAAGTTGTGCAACCATCATAAAAGTTTAAAACATTTTCATCATTCCAAAATGAATTTTCCCCATTTTTAATAAACTTCATTTTTTAAAATTTTTTTAAAAACAATATTTGCTTCCCCCCACCCCCTCAGGTTGAGTCTCCATAGAATTTCCTTCCCCAAGGCACTTGTGCACCATCACCACAGTCTCCTGTTCCTTCCCTCCCTATAATCCCTCTCCCTCCCTCCCTCTGACCCCTCCCCCTCCTCCTCCCCTGCAGTATGTCTCTGATTTATAATTGTCTGTTTTTCCTTTGTTGTGTTTTGTAATTATTTTTTTTTACATTGATGTTTTATTTGGTTCCACTATATTCCTATTATAAGTGAAATAAGCCAGAAGGAAAAAGAAAAATATCAGATGGTTTCATTAAAATGAATTCTTTATTCATTAGCAATCAAATCCCATTTTCCAGCTATGCCTTCCCTCCAGTTCCTGGGAATAACTGATCTATTTTCTATCATTATGGATTTCCTTATTTTGGACATCTCATATAAATGGAATCATATAATATGTGATCTCTTGTGACTGACTTCTTTTACTAGATATAATGTTTTCAAGGTTCATTCATATCAGTTCATTTAAAAAAAAAAAGTCTTTTTATTGAGGTTTAAAAAAAAGTTACCATAGTACACTTCTAAGTGTACAATTCAGTAGCAGCAAGTACATTCACAAAGTTCGGCAAATATCAACCACTATCTATGTCTACACATTTTTCATTATCCAAAACAGAAACCCTATCTATACCCATTAGACAATAACTTCCCAATTCCCCCAACCAAAGTCCCTGGTAGTGTCTATTTTACCTTTTGCCCAGTGGATTTGCCCAGATACCTCATATAGTGAAATGCTAAATAATATGTTCTTGGTACCTGGCTTATTTCACTTAACATCACAGCCTTATGTATCAGATTTTCATCCTTTTTTTACGCTAAATAAAATTCCATTGTATGGATATACATTTTGCTTATCCAATTATCAGATAATAGACATTTGGGCTGTTCTCATTTTTTGGCTACTAAGAACAATGCTGCTATGAACATTTACATACAAGATTTTGAGTAGTCATGTATTTTCATTTCTCTTAAGTATCTATACTCAGGAGCAAAAATGCTGTATTATATAGTAACTCTGTTTAACTTATTGAAGAACTACCAAACTATTTCCAAAATAATTTACATACCAACTCTATATGATTCCAGTCTCTCAAGAGTCTCTTCAATACTTGTTCATGGCTGTATGGTTATGAGTAGCATATCATTGTGGTTAAGCTAGTAATCTACAATATTTTCAAATTTTTATCTGTTAACTCCAATATGATGATCATTTAAGTCTGTTCTAAAATATTTTTTCTCTGAGTTGATCATGACTTTCTCTGCTTTCAGAAGACAAGCAATGCTACAATGGATAATGAACACCGTGTATAAAGAATCACTGAGTCACCAGATGAAGCTCTCTTCCATTAAGAGTGGGTTCTGCCTTTGCTCTAGTTACAGAAGAGGCTGTTAACTTTAATCCAGTCAGGAACCCAGTTGGTTCAAGACTGAGTTGCAGTTTTTATTATAATTAGTGGCTAATCAGAATCTAGGAAATGTCCCTCCTGAGTCCGCATTGGGAATCTAGTGGATTTTGTCAGTCCAGTCCTTCATGACCATCACATGCGCTTCTTTGTCCTAGGAGTATTGCTTAGCTGGAACTAAACTGAGATTCTCAGCTACTCCTTCTCAAGGAAACACAGCCAGAAATCCTCAGTTAAAGAGTAATCAAGTAATACTCACTTCTAGGAATCAAGCTGGTACAAACACTTTCACACACATACAATGACACTATACAATATTATTCACTGGAGTGCTACTAGTAATATCAACATATCATAAGCTACTTAATGTGGCAATAGGTTCAATTAAATAAATTACAGTACATCTACCAGATTGCATGTCATGCTCCTATTAAGAATAATAAAGTGATTTAAAAGACCCGTAGCTAACACTCAATGGTGAAAGACAGAGTGTTCTCCGAAAGTCAGGAAGGAGACAGCACTGTCCACTGCAGTCTATCACTGTCCTAGAAATTCTAGTTGGAGCAATCAAGCAAGAAAAAGAAATAAAAGGCATCCAAATTGAAAGAAGTAAAAATATCTCTATTGAGCAGATGTCATTATTTTGTATTTACACAGGGAGGTTACTAGAGCTAATGAATGAAATCAGAAAGTTTCTGAGTACAAGATCAATACACAAGAATCAGTTGTATTTTTATATACCAACACTGAACAATTAAAAAGGAAATTAAGAAAGCAATTCCATTTATAATAGCATTAGAGAGAAAGAAATATGCAGGAATAATTTTAGCCAAGGGTATAGAAGCTTGGGCAAAATGAAAGGATTATCCATGAAAAGTTGTAGCTTGGCATGGAGTGGCAGGACCCAGAGCATTAGGTGTTTAAGCCCAAACAGGCAAGGGTGTGTGGCATGGAGAAGTGCCAGGTATGGCATATGAGAAATCAAATAGGGAAGAAGGGTGTCCATGCGGGGAGAAAGCACAATGGGAGGGGTTAAGGTTTCAGAAGGATAAGGAAGGAATTCATGTAGGGGTGGCCCAGCTTGGAGAGTCACAGTCTCAGTAAGGTGAAGAATGCATCCACAAGGAAAGCAGACCTCGCACTGCACCTGTACATGCATGAATGCAGCCTTATGTTTGTCCACCGAGAAGGCCTAGGAGAAGTGAAACCCAATAAAATGAATATACCAAGCATCTGATCTTGTCCACTAAAAGGACCTAGTGCTTTGCAAGAAAATGGCTGATTCTGAGGCCAGATAAGGAAGAGAAGAAAATGAGTCTGGAAATGCTCATGTGCCAAAAAGAAGTTTCCAATCACATGGGTCCAAAAAGAAGCTCCCACTAGCAAAATCGAGCACAATTTAAAAAGTCTAAACAAGGAATAATAGTAAATTATAATCTACTGGTTAGAATAGGAAACCATAAGTCCATACTTACATGATAAATTAATGTTTCTACTGAAAATCTGATGAGCATTGGGATCTTCATATAGTTTTAAAACACTGTCACAAAATACTTAATTACAAAGAGAAAAAGAATAAATTTGCTGTGGGGAAGTCTGGCAGATACCAACTCAATGAAATGATCAAACTAAATAAGATTAGTAATGGGATAAATCAAAATCATGCACTCTCAGATAAGAGGCAATGAGAAAAACAAAATTTCACCTCTGTCAAAGATGAAAACGTGAAAATAATCATAAGGAAACATCACATTGATTCAAAATAAGGGACACTCTACAAAAGTAGGTGGTAATCACAAGTGTGAAGGTCATGGGAGTCAAAGAAAACCTTGGGAGATTTTCCACCAAAAGAAAACCAAAGAGCTGTAACAACTAAATGCAACACATGGTTTTGTACCATGTCCTTTTCCTTTGCAAATAAATGATGCGATCAATAATGAAACTGAAAGGTTCTGAGGTTTTAGAGGGCAGTATATAACAAAGTCAACTTCCTGGCTTTGATAGTTATATTGTAATTATATTTGTAGAAAATGTACACTACTGTACTTGGAATGATTAACTTCCAAAGAGAAAAAAATAGTAAGGAATCGTACCTACAACCTTATGTACACAAATTTGACAACTAAGAGAAATGAACAAATTCTTGGAAAAGCACAACTGACCAAAACTAAAGATTGATTAAATAAAAAAGCTGAATAGCCTTATATCTATTAAATAAATTGAACTTTTAATCAATATTTGCCCATAAAGAAAACTCCAAGCTCAGATGGTTTTATTTATAAATTCCATCAAATACTTAAGGAAGACGTAACAGCAATTTTATTAATTCTTTTAGAACATAACAAAAGGTGGGAATAACTCCCAATCCTTTTTATTAGGTCAGCATAATCCTGATACCAAAAACTGACAAAAATGAAAAATGTAAAAGTCACAAAGATGAGAAAGGAAGAGGCACATCCTTCATCAATACAGATGAAATTTTTTTTTAACAAAACATTAATGACATTACAAGAATATAAAAAGAATACATCACTAAGTAGGGCATATTCTAGGAGTTCAATTGATTAAATGCTTGGTAAAAAAAAAAACAACCACAATATATTTCACCACATTAAAAAGAAGAAAAACTTTTTTTTTTAAGATTTATTTATTTATACAAGCACTGGGTACAGTCAGAAGCGTGGGAGGGTGAGAGAATTCACCAGAGCCAGAGCGGGGAGCAGAACAGGCAGAAGGACCGAAGTACACTGCTGAGGGGAGGAGTGGGCACAGCAGGAGAGGTCTGTGTGCCTTGTGGGACCCTCGCCATCGGCCAGAGATCAACCAGTGCTGCAGAGGATGCAGCAGCTTCGCAGCCCAGCACTCAACCACTGCACCACCAGGGGAGGCCCAAAAGAAAAACTTCATAATTATTTCAACACAGGGCCTCCCTGGAGGTGCGGGGATTAAAGACAGTGTTGTCAAGCTATGGGCATCACTGTAGCACACCATCCTTGGCCAAGTTCCATCCCCTCCCAGCCAGGGAGCAGTAGGCCTCTTCTGTCTCGCCTGCTGGTCCCCTCAGCAGTGTACTTCAGTAGCTCTGCCTGTTCTGCTCCCCACTCTCTCTGGTGAATCCTCTCACTCCACCCACACCTCTGACCTGTACCCCAATTCTTGTACGCATAAATACATAAATCTTTAAAAAAATTATTTCAAAACAGAAAAGGGGTTTAATAAATGCCCAAATCTATTAATAACCAAAACTTTGAGCAAATTAGGAATAAAGGACAATCTAATTAAGAACATCATTGAAGGGCCTCCCCTGGTGGCACAGCGGTTGAGCACTGGGCTGCAAAGCTGCCCGCAGTCTCTGCAGTGCCGGTTCGATCCCCGGCCGCCGGGTGAGGGTCCCATATGGTGTGTAGAGCTCTCCTGTTGCCCACTGCTCCCCTCAGCAGTATACTTCGTCAGTCTGCCTGTTCTGTTCCCCACTCTGGCTCTGGTGAATTTTCTCACCCTCCCGTGCTTCTGACTGTACCCAGTGCTTGCATAAATATATAAATAAATCTTAAAAAAAAAAAAGAACATCTATGAAAAACTTCAGCTAACTCTGCACTTGACGAAATATTAAAGGTTTTCACTGTGAGCACGACAAAAAGGGCAAGGATGCTCACATCTATTAAACACTATACATTATGATCCGAGCTATTACACCCAGGCAAGAAAAAGAAATAAGTTGTAAAGATTAGAAAGGAAGAAATAAAGCTGTTTCCAGTCACACATTACATAAGTGCTTACATAAGAAACATGAAATTTACAAAACTACTAGAACTGATAACTTCAACAAGCAACAGGATATAAGGTCAAAATATAAAAATCAACTATTTCATATACTAGCAAAAACCTAGAATATCAAAAGCATGCATGGGAAAAAAGTACAAAATCATACCACCTGACTTCAAAACTTACCACAGAAATACACTAATCAGGACTAGGTAGTAATCACCTAAGGATATCCAAATAAATCAACATAATAGAATAGGAAGTCCAGAAATGCACCCACATTTTTAAGTCACTTGAATTTTTGACCAACACAGTAGGGAATACAAAGTATTTCCAACAAATGGTGCTGAAACCACTTGCTGTTCACATGGGGAAAAAAATGAAATTTAACCACTAACTTATTTTATATACAAACATTAAGATGGATCTGAGACCCCAAGAGTCAAAGCTAAAATTACAAAGTTTCTAGAAGAAAAAAAAGATGATTTTCGTAGAGGTAGATG
The DNA here is from genome assembly GCF_964194135.1 of Talpa europaea. NCBI lineage: Eukaryota > Metazoa > Chordata > Mammalia > Eulipotyphla > Talpidae > Talpa > Talpa europaea. The sequence continues at coordinate 33,184,492 of NC_140079.1, forward strand.
GAGGATTTTTAGACAAAACAAAGAAAGCAAAAACCAGAAAAGAAGAGCATATAACCTACATAAGATCTGTATACAGAATAGATAATAATTATTACAGAATTATAATAATATAATTCCTATAGCTTATAGTAAAAAAGAACGCCCCCCAATAAAAGGCAAAAAATTTGAATAGCCATGTCATATAAGAATACCAAAAAAATAAATTAAAAATGCTCAACATTAATAGTCATGAGTGAAATGGGAATTAAAACTATAATGAGATACCAATACAAAATCTAGAATGACTAAAATTACAATGATTGATAACACTCAATGCTGATAAGAATGGGGGTCAGTTGGGTCATACTTTGTCAGCAGGACTGTAAACAGAACAACCACTTTTGAAAACAAACTATTGGGATATGCAAAACATGAATCTCAAAAACCCTAAGGAGAAATGAAAGAAGCTTTACACAATTAAGTATATATGACTCCATTTATATGAAGTCCTAGATCAGGCAAAATAATCTATTTTTGAAATAATCAGAACAATAGATACCTCTGAAAGGAAGTATGGGTGGGACTGTCTGAGCATGAGGTAACTCAAGAATGATGAAGGTATTGTACATTTTATTTTTTTTTAAGATTTATTTATTTATGCATATAAGAACTGGAGTACAGGCCAGAGGTGTGTGTTGGGGGAGGTGGTGGTGGTGAGAGGATTCACCAGAGACAGAGTGGGGAACAGAACAGATGGATTGACTAAAATACACTGCTGAGGGTAGCAGTGAGTGAGAGAGTAGAGGTCTGCTGCACCATGTGGGTCACCCCACTGGCCAGGGATGGAACTCGTGATGCAGTGGCTGCAGATAGCGTCATAACGCTGTCTCTTAATCCCTTGTGCCACCAGGAAGGCCCCAGTGTTGTACATTTTAATAGAGTTATAGGTATTTGTAAATTTTCACAACACTGTATACTTGATATTTATGCAAATGATTGCACATAAATTTTTCTTCAAAATCTAAACAAACACCAAAATCATTAAAGACTGCATGCTGAAGTGTTTAGGGAGTAAAGATTACTGATGCATTTAAAAAGTTAACTAGTGGGGGACTGGGAAATACTTATTTGAGAAAGCTGCTTATTTGGGGACATGGGAGTATGAGGAAGACATTTATATATTCATATGAAGAGATCCCAAGGGGTAATGTTATCCCATGTATCTCACAATTTAAAGAGTGTACAATAAATGCCCTGCTAACTATGTCAACTATTATGGCATCATGTGACCCAGGTGTCCTTCACTTACAGAGCCCAAGAATGACAAAAATGTTTAAAATTCAAAAATCTGAACAATTACTTTCCCTTATTAAGAAATGTTATTTTAAAAATATTTTAACATTATGAATAAAATTGGTTTATAATCGCAATTCTCAGCTAGAACATACATCAAAAGATATTTCCATTTAACCTTTAGTGCTACTCTGAGGATATAGTAACTATCTCAGATTTATTAATATTTCATTAAATTTTGATTCAGATTTTCTGTAACAGACAGCACAAGTAACTTCATTTTACCAATGAAAGATCTTTTTTTTAAAAGGGAATATAAAAATCTACATTGAAATTTATTTCTTTTTTTTTAGCATATGGTGAAATGAATCACAATCTATGCCTGTATAGGTAATAATATAACTTTAGTGGCTAGTGGCTAATAAGGAAGGAAAAACAATCAAGGAGAAACTGTAAAAGATTTAAATTTGTTTTTTTACATTTTAAAAGTATAAGTTTATTAGGCAAAGGAGAAAGAGAGACGCACCTACATATTCACAGGTGGGGGGGAGAGCTGCCCACATTTTTACTTAGAAAACATGTAGTCCTTATGGATGGAGCTAGAAGGGATTATATTCAGTGAAATAAGTCAGAAGGAAAAAGAAAAATATTGGATGGTATCACTTATAGGAGGAATAGAGGGGAACCAAATAAGGAATCAGGGAGAAAAATAACAACAATAAAGAAAATGTCACCCTTAATGACCAATAAACTTTAGCCCTTAAGGGTGTCAAGTGAACATACAATTAAAAACTGAGAGATTGTAAATAATCAAAAGAACCAAAAATCATAAAAGTAAACAAAACTAAAACTAAAAACAAAACAAAAAAACTAATAGGACAAGGGTTAATGGTACCTTGCATATTCAATAACAGATAGTCCAACAATTTAAGAATTTTAAAAATAGTGAAATTTTTAAAACTTACCCTTTTTGCTTCAAAGGTAATTCAAGTTTAAATATGGTAGCATCATTAACAACTGCTTTATATGCCTGCAAATAATTTCAAATGAAATATGAACATTATTTCTATAATTAAAATACACAGCTAAATTGTTACAATTTCAAAAACACATTGAAATGATGAATTAGTTTTAATTTTTAATGGTGTTATCTGGCCTTGTAGAATTTTTTCAAGTCAATGACTTTTTTTTTTAAAGCTTTATTTTTATTTATTTATGCATATAAGTAAGAACTAGGGTGCAGGCCAGAGGTGCTGGGGGTGAGAGAATTCACCAGAGACAGAGTGGGGAGCAGAATAGGTGGATTTACTGAAATACATTATTAAGGGGAGCAGTGAGTGAGACAGGAGAGGTCTGCTGGCCATGTGGGCTAGCTCCCTGGCCAGGGATCAAACTCAGGCCACAGTGGTGATAGTATGATAGTGCTGAGACTTAACCCCTACGCTACCAGGGAGGCTGAAGTCAATGAGTTTAGCATGTTCCTTGCCGTATTATGATTATTACTATCAAGAGAGGGTAGGTCTTACTGCTGCCTTGTAACTACACTATTTCCTCCTGTCTACACATTCTCCTAGACAACATTTCTATACCATCACTTTTCTCTTCAAACCTCCAGTATTTCCTCCTCCATGTATACTCTCAAGCTGATGTGGCTTCCTATTTCATGGATAAAACTGAAGTAGTCAGAATCCTCTCCTATATCTCCTGCATCATTAACCTTTCCCCTCTTCATTGCTTCTGTTGCCCTAGCATACAAACATATTGTAATTTTCTATATCTTAAAAATTCTTGGTTTTATCCACTTTCAGCTACTGCCCCAGAATTTCTCTCCTTCCCTTTAAGCTAACACCCTGGAAGAAAGATCTAACTCGCTGTTCTCCAATTTATCTACTGCCATTCTTATAGGAAACTACTGTACCACGCTTTCATTCCATTAATCCACCTAATCCTTGTCAAAATCACTCACAAGCTCCACGATGAAGACAAAGGTTAATCCCCATCTTATCTGCTCTATCAACAGCATTTTAAAACAGCAGATCATGCCCACTCCCTGAAAGTGCTTCTCCTATTTGTGTTGCATACCACTCTGTCATACCACTCATGCCCTCTCCAAAAGAGAGAACTGACCTTTCTGACAACTAAATTTAGAACACCCAGGTCATAACTCTGGTGATTTTGGCCAGTGTCAGTGCTATAATCACCTCTATATACTGAAGCTCCCAAACTTATTTTCCAGATACATGCCCTCTCTTAAGCTCTGGGTCTGACATTGCCATGTGGATATTTATTAACTGGTCTAGAACCAAGCTCCTAATCTCTCTTTAACTAGCTCCTCAAAACCTGCTTCACCTAGGTGCAGCGGTTGAGCGCTGGGTTGCGAAGCTGCCCAGCCTCTGCAGCGCCGATTCGATCCCCGGCTGCTCCCCGGCCACTGGAGGAGGGTCCCATATGGCGCGCAGACCTCTCCTGCCGCCCGCTGCTCCCCTCAGCAGTGTACTTTGGTCCTTCTGCCTGCTCTGCTCCCTGCTCTGGCTCTGGTGAATTCTCTCACCGTCCCATGCTTCTGACTGTACCCAGTGCATGTATAAACAAACCATCAAACAAAACAAACAAATAAATAAAACATGCCTCTATAATAAATAAATAAATAAATAAATAGAACCTGCTTCACCTAAAGTTTTCCACATCTCAGCACAGTTATTATTTTAATTGACCAGAACAAAAAACTGAGTGTCACATTCTGAACAAGTCTCCTTCTATCACATTCTACATTGATTTATTAGCAAACCCTGTGTAGTCTACTTTCATAACATAATCAGAATCCAACCACTTTTGACTATCTTTACCACAGTATCTCTGGGTCAAGCTTCTATCATTACTTAACAGGTTCTTAACTGATATTCTTGCTTCTTCTCTAGCTCCCCCCTTCAGTCTATTCTTTTTGCAGCAGCCAGGTGATACTGTTAAAATGTAAGTCAGGTCCTGTCACTCTGTTCAAAATCTTTCAATGACTTCCCATCCTACTAAGAGTGAAAACCAAACTCTCTACCATGGCTCAGATTTTATGATCTGCCTCTTATTGTCTCTTTGACTTCATTTCCTGCTATTCTCCCCTCAGTCAACCCTCTGTGGTCACCAAGACCTCTTTCTTCTTAGCTCCCGGAACATGGCAAGTATATTTCTACCTTAGAGCCTTTGCATCTGTTCTCCCCTCTGGCTGAAACAATCTTCCCTCAGACAACCACATGACTTAATTCCTTCAGCATCTTCAATTTTAATTCAAATATCATCTCAATGAAGCCTCAGTAGGCCACCTAATTTATGTTTTAAATGACCTCAGTAACTCCATACCCCCCTGAAAACGCTTTCCTCAGCCTCCCCTCTATTTATTTAACTGAAGAAAGTTGGTTATTTTTTTAGAGTCACAGGGAATAAAATCTAACTTGCAAAGTAATGAAAGGTAATGAAGAGGGGGGAAAAGCCAATGGCAACTTTGAGTGATAGATTTGTGATATTTGAAAGACACAACTCTTAGGATAATACTAAGTTTCATTATCAATATCCCACACAGGATGGAAAAGGAGGTATGAGAAGCAAGGATAAATTTGACACAGCTCTCACAGGAACTCTATGAAAGAAGAGAGTACAGAAGAATCAACTCTGGGACATGATAAGGGTTGGGAAATCAATGAAGTTCCGGGAGAGCTGTAATTTGACTTAAAGAAAGGATGATCAGGATGATCAGGAATTCAATAATCAAATATTCAGACTTTCTCTGAAAAATGAGGACAAAAGCAACTTTCTAGCTAAATTGTAGTTCACAACTTAACCAATGCTTACAAAAACAAAAATAAATATAGTTATTGTGAACTAACAGAGAAAAAACTAGATTTTTAGCTTGTAATTTAGAAGCACAATGAAACAAACTTAACAGTAAATGATGACAGTAGTGTTAATACACAGGAATATTTACCTTATCTCTTGCAGTGAGAAATCGTGGATCATCTTGAAAAGCTTCTTTGACAAGTTTACTAAATCTATTAAACAGTGTAAGTAACTGCTCAACATATTTCTCAGAGTCCTAGAGACAAAATTATTTTTATCAATTTAGTTTTTAGAAATAAAATAAAACAAAAAATGAGAATACATACATACATACAAACAATTGTATCATGTTTATTAACTATCGCTTTAAATTTTTGGAAATTTTTTCTTGATTTTTTTCTTGAAATCTAAAGATGTTTCAGTATTACTGACCTGCCATCAATTATGATATTAAATACCTGTCCTGGATTTTAAAAAAGCCCTTCACATACATCTATCACTGCCATTGAGGAAAACTTACAGTAGTAATAGTTTCAGCAGCTGCCACCATATCTGCCAGGCCAGCACTAATGATATGCTCCTCCAAGTCTTTCAACATTGGCTCTATCCCATTAGGAACTTTGTCCATCAATGAAAACATTAAATGTAATTCTGAAAGGATAGAATATACTCATGTAATGATGCCATTCATTAGAATAAATCTTTTCTTTAAATTATATCATGGTATACGTATAGCATGTCTATGCAAGTAACAGTGTGGAGAAGTATTAGTTGGAGGGTGTTAATAGTATTCTGTGGGTACAGTTAGTTCAGGAGTTATTATGACAATTACAGATTGTCAGATTGACAAAAATGATTAATTTTTTTTAAAAAATGATTTTTTTGACAAAAATTATTCCTTAAAAGAATTATAGTTAAAAGTGATCACACATTGCAACCCTACTCTTAAAAAAGTGAGTCATTTGACCTCCAACACAATGGAATATTTTTTATTCTAGGAAGTAAAAGAGTTTATACAGAATAGTACATTTAATTAAATATAATATTGAATATATAACCATGTTGAGGAGTAAAAAAGCTATATTAGTCAGAATAGTAATTATAAAAGATAAAATAAAACTGGATCCATAAAAATTTTTTCACTTTATAAAAGAACTTTCTTACGTTACATATACTATTTACATGACCTTTACCAAAATCTAACCATAAAGAACTGTTGCCATTAAATAAATCCTTTGGAAGGGAGTACAAGATCAGACATAACTACTTAGCTTTGGAAACAGAAACTCAAACATTTCATTTATGCTACTAAGTAGTATGCTTTCTTCTATATAACTACATCAAAAGAATGTATGAACTTAAGTGAGTTTAAATATGACTGTGAAATAACATACAATAAAAACTGGAGAGTAATATGTCAAAATGTTCAAAATGTGGTTAACTCTGAGTAACGGATGTGGGTAAATTTCACTGATTTTCTTTTTGGTTGTGATGTACTTGCTATATCCCCAAATTTACCTTAATTAAGAAAACTTTTAGGTAATTAAAAAAATACATCCCTCTTCCAAAAAGAGGGATGATAACTGTTAATGCAGTGCTAAATACAGAATACTGTCCTATACCATATGTTTATAATTTTTTAATTTGATTTTTTTTAAGATTTATTTATTTATGCATAGAAGAACTGGGTGAAGGCCAGAGGTGTGGGGGATGAGAGGATTCACCAGAGACAGAGGGGAGCAGAACAGACGGATCGACTGAAATATACTGCTGAGGGGAGCAGCAGGTGAGACAGGAGAGGTCTGCTGTGCCATGTGGGTCAGCTCCCTGGCTGAGTTTCGAATTCAGGCCATAGTGGTGATAGAATTGAAACAATCAACAAGCCACCAGGGAGGCCCCCTATGTTTTAAATTAAAATTAGCCTTTAAATGAAGAGTCCTACACTTAATAAAAAAATTGAAATCTCACACATATGCACATACACACAACAGTATTGATACCAAAGGAGTGAAAATGCTTAACATATAATCTTATAAATGTAATTTGTAACTGAGCAAAATAGTAAATCATTTAAATATAGTTTACAGTAACAGATATAACAGAATTACCTAATGGCAATTTATTAAGCAATCTGTTTCAAAAATGCCTTCTGAAAAGACTGTAAGAACTTGTGATGTTTTACCTACTTTCAGTTTCATTTCGCTTGATCATGCCTTGGCACTCTGCTAAGATAGTCTCTTTAAAGGATGTCACCAGGGCATTTACACAGCATTCCATGAGCTGAAATACACCACAAATTGGTCAAGGTGACTAGAAGCACAAATAAGGACAAATCTATTCCATTCTACTTTGTTTTATAGCTCCATTAAGCTGCACTGTTTAACTACAGCAAAAAGTTAAGTATAATGAAAGTATATTTTACTTACCCTTAATACAGAATTGTTGAAGATGGATACTCTACTCTAGTTACTAAAGTATCTTTCCCCCTAAGGAAAATGCTAGAGTTTAGATTCTCTTCAGAATTTTTTTTTTAAAAACTTTTTTTTTTAAGATTTATTTTTATTTATTTATACAAGCACTGGGTATAGTCAAAAGCGCGGGAGGGTGAGAGAATTCACCAGAGCCAGAGCGGGGAGCAGAACAGGTAGACTAAAGTACACTGCTGAGGGGAGCAGCGGGCGGCAGGAGAGGTCTGCGCGCCATGTGGGACCCTCCTTCGGTGGCCGGGGAGCAGCCAGGGATTGAACTGGCGCTGCAGAGGCTGCAGGCAGCCTCGCAACCCAGCGCTCAACTGCTGTGCCACCGGGGAGGCCCTCTCTTCAGAAAATTTTTTTTTTTTAGAGGCATGTTTTATTTATTTATTTGTTTGTTTGTTTTGTTTATACATGCACTGGGTACAGTCAGAAGCGCGGGAGGGTGAGAGAATTCACCAGAGCCAGAGCGGGGAGCAGAGCAGGCAGAAGGACCGAAGTACACTGCTGAGGGGAGCAGCGGGCGGCAGGAGAGGTCTGCGCGCCATGTGGGACCCTCCTCCAGTGGCCGGGGAGCAGCAGGGGATCGAACCGGTGCCACAGAGGCGGCAGGCAGCTTCGCAACCCAGCGCTCAACTGCTGCACAACCGGGAGGCCCTCTCTTCAGAAATTTTTAACAAAAGTGCCCAAGCAGGGAAGGAAATAGTACAGAATGAAAAAATAAACTTTGAGAGTCTTTTCTTACCTGGAGAGAACATCAGAATTAAGACTCAAATTCTAACAGTATGAATACATTCATTTAGCCAACTATCACTGGATGCCTACTACTTGGGCACCAAGAAAGTGGTCAGGAGACATACGAGAATAAGATATAACCCCTACTTTGGAGAAGATCACATTGAAAATTTTTACTTGAATTACAAATCTCTTAAGTGAATTATATATCCTTTAAGTTATTTGTCATGACTTTTCCAACAACCTGATAGTAACACATACACACACAAACAAAAATCAGCAAAGGAATTACTTCTGTTTAAAGTAGTTAAAAATGTCATACCTACAAGATGCTTTTTAAATTGGATCTTGAAAAAATACGTATATAACTTACAGTGGATTGAGTAGTCTATGAAAAAGATAGTGGGAGTGAATGCTAGAAAGGTGGTCTAGAGCCAGAAGTATCAAAGGTTTTAAACAGAGGGTAAATGTAATGAGCTTCTACTCCCCAATTCCCCAAGGATCAAGAGCTGGTGTGAAGTGGTGGTAGGGAGAATAATAAAGGAGGCTGTTGAAATATTCCATGTTCGAGGACCAGGCTCCAGTGTTCTAGGAAGCTCCCAGTAAAATGACCTAAATGGGGCAGAAGATGTCCACTCCACCCCCTTTCCTGCTCCCTACTATAATATAATTATTTGGTCTTCTTGTGCTCAACATATTTCTGAGTCCTAGAGACAAAATTATTTTTATCAATTTAGTTTTCAGAAATAAAATAAAACAAAAAATGAGAATACCTACATAATATAAACAACAGATTGGAAGTACTAAAGCAAGGTACACAAAAGCTGACATGTATTTTTTTTTAATATTTATTTATGCATATACGAGCTAGGGTGTAGGCCAGAGGTGCAGGAGGTGAGAGGATTCACCAGAGACAGAGTGGGGAGCAGAGCAAATGGATTGACCGAAATACACTGCTGAGGAGAGCAGGAGGTGAGACAGGAGAGGTCTGCTGTGCCATGTGGGTTAGCTCCTTGGCAAGGGGTCAAACTCATGCTTCAGTGGCTGCCTATAGCTTCATAGGGCTGAGACTTAATCCCTTGTGCCATCAGGGAGGTCCAGCTGACATATATCTACTTAAAAATCAAAATCATTTATCTGTTAAGGAAGTGAATTATATATCCCTTAAGTTATTTGTTAAAAAGTCCTCTTAGAATTGAATAATGTTGACTAATTAGAGTTGAATTTAGGTAATGGTGATTCATTCCTCTATTCTAGTATAAAGAATGTCCATAATAAAAGTTTTTTCAGGTCCCTCTCTGAGAATTATGCCAATGACTTTTAAATGCACAAACATCAATTTCTGTCATAAGAGAAATAATACATACAAAGTGTTTGAGATGAGAGTGTGCCACAGAAATAAGCTCCAAGTCCCTGCACTTCCCCTCTCTTTCCTATTTCATTGAATTTATACTTGAATACAATCCTGTGCAGTAGTCAAATTTTGCAGATTTCAAAACTGTAGAACAGTGTATTTCAAACTGTTTGTTGTGAGACAAGTATTAATAGCTGTGACCGACCAGCTTAAGAAAAAAACAAAAACCAAAAAACAGAAGAGTATCAGCGTATATATGGCACACATCACAATGAATATTATTTCTTTTTTTCTCTTTTTTTTAAAGATTTATTTATTTATTTATTTATACAAGCACTGGGTACAGTCAGAAGCGCGGGAAGGTGAGAGAATTCACCAGAGCCAGAACAGGGAGCAGAGCAGGCAGAAGGACCGAAGCACACTGCTGAGGGGAGCAGCGGGCGGCAGGAGAGGTCTGCGCGCCAGGTGGGACCCTCCTCAGGTGGCTGGGGAGCAGCTGGAGATCGAACCGGCGCTGCAGAGGCCGTGCGCAGCTTCGCAGCCCAGCGCTCAACCGCTGCGCCACTGGGGAGGCCCACAATGAATATGATTTCATAAAACTTTTCTTTAGTTACGTACAAAATTTTCATTTAGTTACGTATATACACATAGTATATATGAAGTCACAATATAAAATGTGCTTATTATGGGTTACTATGAGAATTAAAAAGACAGGCTAAATCGACAAGAAAATTGAATTAAGCAGCTTATATAAAAGGTATTAAGGAAATAAAAGGTCGCTGAAGCTTCTCCTTAGCTTGAGAAGTTAAAATCTTATAATAGCTGATACCTTTTCGTGAGCATTTACTGTATGCCAAACATTGTGCTAAATGCTTTCCATACATGACCTCACTTAACCCAGGTGACAACCTTAGGAAGTAGAAATTTAACAAGAGGAAACAAACATTGAGAAGATAAAGAATTTGACAATGTCAGAGTTAGTTGGTAAGGTCGTGAGCTGTAATGAGAAGCTGGTACATGATTCCACTGCTTACAACTTTTGTTACTACACTAACAGAGCAAGATATTCTTAGTAATGGCTATTATTCTCAAAACTGAGCAAAGTGTTAAAAGGAATAGAGAAATATTAAACATGATTTATACCCTCAATGATCTTACAATCCAGATGGAAACATGTAACTACTGCACATGTGCATATTTCACATATACAGAACTACATGAAAAGAAGTTCAACCTTGCTAAGAAGTACAAATAAATGCACCACTACTGCACAAAGGACAGAGGCTATTCTGTCCATGGTTATGTATTCAGTCTCACAAACAGTTGTTTGATAAGTAACCCAACCAAGCAGTCTATGATCTACTACTAAATCAAATGGCAGAAACAACAGGATGGAAATTCCAATAAGAGAAAATGGATAAAGGATAAGTGAATTTGGGGTCTACTTTACTGCAAATGGGCTACAAGGACTCTGAAGGATTTGGACAGGCATAAAAAAAAGTAACAAAAGTAGAAAGGAAAACATTAAAGAAAACACTGAATCCAAGAGAAAGACGTGAAAGAACAATGTACATGAGTTAGGAAATATTCCTTACTGAGTACAATAACTATTTATGGAGGGTATGAAGTTAAAGAAAAAGCTCAGGACCAAGTTATGAATCATTTTGAAAATCAGAGATAGGAAATAAAATGATACTATTGTAAAAAAAAAGTTTATGAAAGATTAGTCTGAACTCACAAAAGAACACAAATGGTAATAAAGATGCCCAGTCTCATGAATAATTTTTATTTTTATTTTTTTTATAGAGGCATGTTTTATTTATTTATTTGTTTGTTTGTTTGTTTTGTTTATACATGCACTGGGTACAGTCAGAAGCGCAGGAGGGTGAGAGAATTCACCAGAGCCAGAGCAGGGAACAGAGCGGGCAGAAGGACCGAAGTACACTGCTGAGGGGAGCAGCGGGCGGCAGGAGAGGTCTGCGCGCCATGTGGGACCCTCCTCCAGTGGCCGGGGAGCAGCCGGGGATCGAACCGGTGCCGCAGAGGCCGCGGGCAGCTTCGCAACCCAGCACTCAACCGCTGCGCCACCGGGGAGGCCCTCATGAATAATTTTTAAATGTACATAAAAATCCCTAAAATTTTATGATACTGGGAAATTGGCAAAAATTCATCGACTGATGAAACCCACATCAGCAAAGATAAACAGGTACATTGTTGATGACAGTAAGAGTTACAACATTTCTGAAAATCATTAGGTATTACACAGCAACTTATAAAAGATGCTTTCCCTTTGCTTCAACAATTTTCTTTTCAAAGTACATATATATGATGAAATACATGTAGGCATGACAATGTAATAAAGAAGTGTTTAGCATAAAAATGCATGATGTCCTAAATTTCTTTTAAAATGCAAGAGAAAAGAAAGAAAGAAAAAAGAAATAAGGGCTCAATCACGACAAAATGATAATTATTATTGAATCTAAGGTCTACATATAGGGGCTGGGGCTCACTATATAGTTTTCTCTATTCCTGCAAATGCTTGAAAACTTTCATCACAAAACTTTTTTAAAAATAAAGAAGAGAAATATGGTATAGATATCTGTGTATTGAAAATCCTTTAGAAAATTATTTTATGCAGACAAAAAGAAAGGCAGATTGCTTGATAAGAGTTTTCTCCTTATTTCAAGATTCTTGTCTTAACGAGATCAGTTCCTTGAGGGCAGAGACCATGTTATTCCTCTTTTGTATTCTTTCCCATGATTTACCAAAGCACTATATACATAGTCTGCCTAAATATATACTTGTTATTTCAAAAATACATCTTGAATGGAAAAGATAGTGATAAGCCATCTCTCTCACCTTGTATTCCCTTTCTGTCTCCGTGAAGAAAAAAACTTTTTGCATATGCCACCAACTCCTGTATTTTGCCTGAGATGAGCACAACTTCTAAATCCATAGCAATCTCTCCCCAGAGGTCTGCAAGGTGAAACACTTTAACTATCAATATGCTTGATGGTTTACCTTCCTGTATAGCCAAGACTATAGACTCTTCAAAGATGATGGCTGCCATAAAGTGCAGCAGGCACCTGAATGAACAATAGCACAGGTCTTTGAAGATGAGGTGAACAGAGAGGCTAAGCGACATAGTGGAGTCTTCAGTGGTACTGAATTTGCACAATTAATTATACTTCACTGATTTTAGTAAAACACAAGAACAATTCTTATTTTCATTATTTATGTAACTCAGCATAAGTAATAATTTGCTTTGTCTCGGCTGTAAAATAGGAGTTGAACTAAAAGTTATCCCAGGCATGACTTTATCACTATTAGGTCTTTAACTATATGAAATTATTTGTAATGTACTCAAGAATCTATCTGTTCTATAAATGGTAGGCTATTCTTAAAATCAACTTCCCTTGCTCTTTCTAGCTTGGCTAAGGTTTCTTTTTCTACTAGTATAACTAGTATGCTTCCTTCACTTCTAAACTAGTTATACAAGCTACAGACTGACTTACTTTGACTTTCTGGATAATACCCTTGATATGCTAAAACACTGTCTGTTGACCAGTACTTACTTTAATATTAATCTATGATTTGTGAAGTAGATGCTTATTCAGTTTTTAATGAATATTTTGCACAGACATTAAAAGAGCCTCTATTTGTCTTAGAATCAATAAGCAACTTTATCCAAACCAGAGCTCTAGTATTAAAAAAACATCATAACAGACTCAGTGCTTAAATATTTTCTACACAGCACTTCATTTAACTCTGACAACACAAGTATGTATCACCTCATTTTGCAGCTAGGAAAACAAGAATTACAGAAGCTGAATAATTTGCCAAAGGGTACACTTCTGGTAAAATAACAGTGGAATTCAAATCCTCATCTGATTCCAAACTGCATGCCCCTAAACACTATACTACACTGTCTCCCTGATCTGTGCCTAGTCTTTGTGAAGAGACTGAGACTTGCCACCACTAATTCTATTCCACTACTCACTGTATAAACAATCCATTTTATTCTAGTGGCAGGCGCTCTGGATATAGGGACCAGGTCTATCACACTAGCAGAAGACTTGTACTTTAGGTACATAATAAATACTAACTGCATGTTCTCATGGACTATCAAAGCCCAGTGGACTATCTCCTCTAATCTAACAGTCATAAACAGATTTTAAGTTATCTTGATATAAATTTTTTTCACTCTTTTCTTACTGCTATCTGTCACTTTTTGCTGTCAGTAACTCCCATTTGGCAGTACAACTCTGAAGCCTTTTACCCTATTTTACTAAAGACACTTATTGCTCATCTGCTACAGGTCCACCCAATGAAAATGGAGCTTATTATAATTATGAGTAACTGGATCTGTAAAAGGTTATGTTGCTGTCCTGTAAGTAAGAGTAAAAGAGCAGGCCTAACCGACATTTACATCTAATGTAACATGTAGCTTCTGAGAATTTATTTCCAGATTCTCTTCTTCACTGAACTGTAAGTGGATCAAAGTTGCCAAGTTGTCCTCTGGAGAAGTCAGTTATTACTACAGTATACCTTCTACAAACACTTAGACATTGGGACTCCAGCATGAGCACACGTATGTGCAAAGGCAACTAAACACAAAGCATGTGATCCAAATTTGGGCCCTTCACCCAAGCTGGAACAATTAGAGCTGGGCTAATCAAAACAGGTGAAATACCTCCTCTCAAGTAACAAATTTTAGGCTGGCAGCTCTCATGGTCCTGCTTCAACAATAAAGGTCTATCAGCTATAGAACATAATGACAAAAAAAACAAACAAACAAAAAAAAAAAACAAAAACAAACAAACCGAGAAAGTTCTGCTTAAGTTCCAAATCCGTATTTCATTCATTTTCATCTTTCCCTAGTGCTTTTCACATTGGACTTCACACAAATCAATACATTTGCCTTTCTGGTCTGAGATGGTTCTTGACCCTTGCAACCAAGAATGCTAATTGTATGTGCAATACACACATTCAAAATCATTTATCAAACTGCATATCTTCTTAAAGTACTCCAGAGTACGCAGCAGTATCCTTTGGATATCACACTGCACATCTAGTATCCTTTGGCACTCAGGACCCAGATTTAGACTGAAGTACAGGCTTAGTGTCACCATTTTCCAGCTGGTTGGGAGCATTCCGTACAGGTCTCTCAATTTCAGTGTCCTCATTTGTAAAATACAAACAAGTTCTACCTCTAAAACATATCCTGATTTATGGGTGCTTCGGTGGTAGGTCTGGTAACTTATACCTGAAGAGATGTGATCCTATACCTCTGAATCATATCCAGTTATAAACCAGTGTTACCTCAAAAAACAAAAAACAAATGTCCTGAATCTATCTACTTATGAAGCCATCTCCACACCACCACCATTTGTCACCAAAATCATTATTCTATAATTCAAACCTCCACAAGAACATCAGCTGTGCAAGTGCAAAGATTTTTTTCCCCATGTTGTATGCTACAAAGTTGCAAAAATCACAGAAAATGTCCATACATCCATCATCTCATTTCCCCTGATAACATCTTACACAACTACAGTACATTAAAACAAGGATAATAGTATAGGTACAAGACAATTTACTAACTACAGACCTTATTAAAAATTCACCAACTTTTGGTGGGAGTGCAAACTGGTCCAACCACTATGGAGAGCTGTGTGGAGATTTCTTGACCTACTAAATATAGAGCTTCCATATGATACAGCAATTCCACTCCTAGGTATTTACCCAAAGGACACAGAAACATCAATTCCAAAGAGCACCTGCACCCCTATGTTTATAGCAGCACTATTTACAATAGCTAAGCTTTGGAAACAACCCAAATGCCCAAAAATAGATGACTGGATCAAGATGTGGTACATATACACCATGGAATATTACTCAGCATTCAAAAAAGATAAACACATGCAATTTGCAGCAACATGGATGGAGCTGGAAGAGGTCATGCTCAGCGAAATAAGCCAGAAAGAAAAAGAAAAATACCGGATGGTCTCACTCATAGCAGGAATCTAGAAAACTTAAATAAGTGACCAGGAAAAATAATAACTATAAGAAAGAAAATATCAAAATCAACAAACAACTATGAACCAGAGACACTCTATGGGGGTAGGGGGCCGGGGAAAGGAGGACTTGGGGTCAAAATAAGGGGGTTATAATTGTATGGGGAATATAAAAATAAAATTTAAATAAATAAATAAATAGAATGCAGCAAATCACCAAAAATAAAAATTAAAAATTAAAAAATAAATAAATAAAATGCCTGTGGGTGGGCCTCCCCTGGTGGCGCAGGCAGTTGAGCGCTGCACTGTGAAGCTGTCCACAGCCTCTACAGCACCGGTTTGATCCCTGCCGACCGATGAGGGTCCCACATGGCGCAGCAGACCTCTACTGTCTCGCCCGCTGCTCCCCTAAGCAGTGTATTTTGTCAGTCTGCCTGTTCTGTTCCCCACTCTGTCTCTGGTGAATCCTCTCACCCTCCCGTGATCTGGCCTGTACCCCGGTTCTTATATAAAATAAATAAATAAATAAATAAATCTTTAAGAAAAAAAAAAATCACCAACTTTTCATTAACATCCCTTTCCCATTCCAGGATCCTATTTACAAGCCCATACTGTATTTACGTGTTAGTTCTCCTTGTCTCCTGAAATCTGTGATAGTTTCTTAATCTTTTTTTGTCTGTTATGGTACTAGCACTTTTAAAGAATGCTAGTCAGTAATTTGGATTGAATAATCTTTTCTCAGTAGAATAAGATTATACATTTTTTTACAAGAACACTACAGGAAAGATGCTGTATTCTTCTTAGTGCTAAATATCAAATGGTACATAATGTCACTATGTCCCTCTACTGGTAGTATTAACCTTGATCACTTGTAAGAATGTCTTTCAGGTTCCCCATCATAAACTCACTGTTTAATCCTTAAAATATCTCTAGGAGATTTTTTTTTTTTAAGATTTTATTTATTTATTTATACAAGCACTGGGTACAGTCAGAAGGGCCGGAGGGTGAGAGAATTCACCAGAGCCAGAGCGGGGAGCAGAGCAGGCAGAATGACCGAAGTACACTGCTGAGGGGAGCAGCGGGCGGCAGGAGAGGTCTGCACGCCATGAGGGACCCTCCTCCAGTGGCCGGGGAGCAGCCAGGGATTGAACCGGCGCCACAGAGGCTGCGGGCAGCCTTGCAACCGAGCGCTCAACTGATGTGCCACCGGGGAGGCCCTCTTTAGGAGATTTTTTAAAAAAATTTTTTAAAGATTTATTAATATTTTTTTATTTATACAATAGCTGGGGTACAGGCCAGAGGTATGGGATGGTGAAAGGATTCACCAGAGACAGAGTGGGGAGCAGAACAGGCAGAGGACCGAAAGCACTGCTAAGGGGGGCAGTGGGCCGGCCCAACAGAAGTCTGCTGCACCATGTGGGAATCTCCCTGGCTGGCTGGGAATCAAACTGGAGTTGCAGAGGCTGTGGACAGCTTCACGGCGCTGTGCTCAACCCGCTGCACCACTGGGGAGGTCCTCTAGGAGATATTTTTAAACTATAAAAATATTCTATTAAATTTTTTTTTTAAAGATTTATTTACTTACGCATACAAGAACTGGGGTGTAAGCCAGAGGTGGGGGTGGTGGTGAAAGGATTCATTAGAGACAGAATGGGGAGCAGAACAGGCAGACTGACTGAAATACACTGCTGAGGGGAGCAGTGGGCGAGGCAGGAGGTCTGCTGCGCCATGTGGGTCACCTCCCTGGCCAGGGATCGAACTTGTGCTGCAGAGTCTTTGGATAGCTTCATAGTGCTGAGATTTAACTCCCTGCGCCACCAGAGAGGCCCTCTATTAAATATTTTATTTTCTTAAAGATTTTATTTATTTATACAAGAGCTGGGGTACAGGCTAGAGGCACAGGAGGGTGAGAGGATTCACCAAAGACAGAGCAGGGAACAGAACAGGTAGATGGACCAAAAGTACTGCTGAGGGGAGCAGCGGGCAAGACAGGAGAGGTCTGCCGGGCCATGTGGGCATATCCCTGGCCAGCTGGGAATAGAACCAGCACTGCAGAGGCTTCGGACAGCTTCGCAGCTCTGTACTCAACATGCTGCGCCACTTCGGAAGTCCCTATTAAATATTTTATTTTTATTTATTTTTTAAGATTCATTCATTCATTCATTCATTCATTCATTCATTCATTCATTCATTCATTCATACAAGCACTGGGTGCAGTCAGAAGCGCGGGAGGGTGAGAGAATTCACCAGAGCCAGAGTGGGGAACAGAACAGGCAGACTGACAAAGTACACTGCTGAGGGGAGCAACGGGTACGGCAGAAGAGGTCTGTCACGCCATGTGGGACCCTAGCCGGCGGCCGGGGATCGAACTGGTGCTGCAGAGGCTGCAGGCAGCCTCGCAGCCCAGCGCTCAACCGCTGCACCACCAGG
This sequence comes from Talpa europaea, assembly GCF_964194135.1. Classification (NCBI taxonomy): domain Eukaryota; kingdom Metazoa; phylum Chordata; class Mammalia; order Eulipotyphla; family Talpidae; genus Talpa; species Talpa europaea. Next base: position 33,202,596 of record NC_140079.1, read on the forward strand.
AGAGGCCCTATTAAATATTTTATATCAAACTTTTGGACATTAGTTTTAGTATCTTTTGTTGGATCTTGTCTGCAAAAATAATTGCAGTAACATTTGCTTAACGGTGAATTGTCTATTTCTCTCTGCACTTACATGTAGAATGTAAGAGTCTGAACATTTTTCACATTTGAGGGCCATTATAAAGTATATACTTATATGACTTGTCTATCTTTTCCCCAATTTTTTTTTTTCTACTGGGTTTTTGTGTCCTCAATTTTATCATTTATTTAAATGATTTATTTTATTTTTATTTATGCATATAAGAACTGGGGTGTAGGCCGGAAGTGCGGGTGGTGAGAGGATTCACCAGAGAGTGGGGAAAGAACAGGCGGGTCCACTGAAATACACTGCTGAGGGGAGTAGCGGGCAAGACAGGAGAAGTCTGCTGCACCATGTGGGTTAGAGCTCCCTAGCAGGGATCAAACCCATGCCTGTCACAGTGGCTGATGATATCTTCACAGCGCTGAGACTTTAATCCCTGCACTACCAGGGAGGCCTGGGTCCTCAGTTTTAAAAAGTTCTTAATGTGTCAGGGTGGATGGTCTTCATGGTATATGCTACAAACACTTTTCCCTAAATTGTCAGTTGACTCTTCACTTTGTTTATGGTGCATTTTTGCATTATTTTTTCCAAAGAGAGAAAAATAATTTATTCCAAAAGGTGACAAAAGTAATAAATTCATCCTGAAAATATACTTCAGAGTAATTATGTTGGTACAGCTCTTCCCTTTGAACAACGTTCCAGCGGAGTCTTACAGTCTTCTAAGTTCTTAAACACTCTATTAACTCTGTCTTGTGAGCAGGCAGGAGCTGTCTTCAAATGGACCACGCACCAAGAAGCAGAGGAGGTCAGCATGAGAGGCACCGGAGGCTGCTGTCTGCCCTGGTTGCCCCAGGAGCTCTGTGGTTTTATTTTTTAATGCAGTCAAATTTATCAGTTGTTCTTTTATTTTTAAAAAAGATTTATTTATTTATGCATACAAGAACTGGGTACAGGCCAGAGGTGTGTGATATGAGAGGATTCACCAGAGACAGAGTGGGGAACAGAACAGGCAGACTGACTGAAATACACTGCTGAGGGGAGCAGTGGTTGAGTCAGGAGAGGTCTGCTATGCCATGTGGGTAGCTTCCTGCACCCCCTGCACACCAGGGAGGCCCAGTTGTTCTTTTATTGACCCAGAATTCTAAATTCCATTAAAAAGCCCCCCCCCCCCCCCGTGCCTCCCTGGTGGTGCAGCTGTTGAGCGCTGGGTTGCGAAGCTGCTCCGCTTCAATCCCCGACCACCGGGTGAGGGTCCCACATGGCGCACAGACCTCCTGCCACCAGCTGCCCCCCTCAGCAGTGTACTTTGTCAGTCTGCCTGCTCTGCTCTCCGTTCTGACTCTGGTGAATTCTCTTGCCCTCCCGCACTTCTGACTGTACCCAGTGCTTGTATAAATAAACAAATATTTAAAAAAAAAAAAAAAAAGCCCTCCCTAACCAAAGTTAAAGAGGAAACTCATTAAATACCTGTATGATTTCATTTTTAATTTCAATATCTAGATCCCTGATCCATTTGGTATTTAGTCTTCTCAATAGTGTAAAATACAAATCTAACTATCTTTTTCCGAGTGGCTACAAGTTGTCCCATCTCTTTTTTTTTTTTTTTTTAAAGTCCAACATACTGGGCCTCCCCTGGTGGTGCAGTGATTGAGTGCTGGGCTGCGAAGCTGCCCATAACCTCTGCAGCTCCGGTTCAATACCCGGCCGCCAGCAAGGGTCCCACATGGTGCGACAGACCTCTCCTGCTGTGTCCGCTGCTCCCCTCAGCAGTGTATTTCATCAGTCTGCCTGTTCTGTTCCCCGCTCTGGCTCTGTTGAATTCTCTCACCCTCCCGTGCTTCTGACTGCACCCAGTGCTTGTATAAATGAATAAGTCAATCTTTAAAAAAAAAAAAAAAGTCCAACATACTTCCAATGATTTAAGATCCAACTTTTCTCATACATAATTCTGGACTTCCTGTTCCACGTGACTGGTCCACTGTCTATTTGTCAATATCACACTGTGTTAACTATGGTGGTTTTGTACGGTATGTTTTTTGTTTTGTTTTTTTTAAAGATTTATTTATTTATTTATACAAGCACTGGGTACAGTCAGAAGCGCGGGAGGGTGAGAGAATTCACCAGAGTCAGAACAGAGAGCAGAGCAGGCAGAAGGACCGAAGCACACTGCTGAGGGGAACAGCGGGCGGCAGGAGAGGTCTGTGCGCCATGTGGGACCCTCCTCCAGCGGCTGGGGAGCAGCCGGGGATCGAACCGGTGCAGCAGACTTCGCAGCCCAGTGCTCAACCGCTGCCCTGTACAGCGGGGAGGCCCTGTACAGTATGTTTTAATGTCTGGTAGAACTACTTTTCTTTAGTTTTTCTTTTCCAGTATTCCCTTGGCTATTTACACAAGTTTATTTTTCCATACTTAGCTATCAACTTTTTCTTTTTAAAAAAGCTTTATTTATTTATGTATACAAGAATTGGGGTACAGGACGGGGGGGGGGAGTAGGGGAGTTGAGAGGATTCACCAGAGAGAGTGGGAAGCAGAACAGGCAGACTAACTGAAGTACACTGCTGAGGGGAGCAGCAGGAGAGACAGGAGAGGTCTGCTGTGTCATGTGGTTAGCTCTCTGGCAGGATATGGATTGAATTCATGCTGCAGAGGCTGCTGATAGCTTCACAGTGCTGTGCTTAACCCCTTGCACCACCAGGGAGGTCCTAGTTATCAACTTTCTAACTTCGTACAGTAGCTGCTATTTTTATTGTAATAGTGAATTTATAAATTAACTTAGGGGAGATCTGACTGCAATTCTGAGTCACAGAATTTAAGGGATATCTTTCCCCCTTTTTTTAAAGTCTACTTGTGTCTTTTGACTGATTAAATTTTTTCCTCTTACAGGTTTCATACATTTCTTGTTCAATTTATGCCCAAGATTTAATTTTTCTTGTTGTTACTATGAGGTTTTCCCTAACATTATATCTTGTTTATTATTTCTGTTACAAAGGTTACTGACTTTTGTATGTTTTTATGCCCTGTTACTTTAGTGAATTATTTTATTGTATGAGTTAGTTTTACTATTGATTTTCTATAGTTTTCCAGACATACTATCATATTGTCTCCAAACTAAGAGTTTTACTTTTGTTTATTTATTCTTATGTCTCTAGTTGATTTCTTTTTTTTCCTAAATAGCGAGACACATAAAAAGTCTAATTAATCCTCTCATGAAAAATATGCACAATCACCACAGATACAGATAAGGTCACTTCAGAATCATTACTCCTGTTGTCCAATCTTCAGCTCACTGCTAGACACTTCATTTCTTTTGCCAGCACCAACATCGGCCTTTGCAGACTCCTGACTTTTCTTCATTCTGTTCTTGCTTTCCTTTTGCTGTTTTCTTGAGGTCTTTTTCTTCTCATATGTCTTAAGTACTACTGCCTTTCCAGGTAAATATGTCAATTACCATTTGTTTCTGTAGTCGAGGTCACCCATGAACTTCCTGGACCAGATAAATACTGTATCATTCATGAAGGAGATAAATCTTCAACCATCCAGGGAGGATTTAATTGATTTCTTTAGCTAATGTCTCTGAGATAAGGTTAAATAGCAGCAGAAATAGTGGGGATTCTTGCCTTTTTCAAGATCTTAATGGAAATACCTCTAACACTTCTTCATAAAATAAGATACTACCTTCATGACTAAGATAGATACATGGAGATCTTTACCTACCTATCTATACATTTGTTGGAGACCCCTAAGGTGTGAAGAGCTGAGACATGGAGAATGTCAGGGTTGTAACTGGAAGACTGGTCAACATGGGCTGGAAGACTGACCCGTGTCCAGACCAAGATGTCCTTTCTTGTGTCAGCAAACCTAATCCTGAGAAACAGGCAAGATTAGAAAGGGAGTAAAATATACCTGATAGCACAGAACCTTGGTGGTGACTGTGTGCCCAGACAAGGCTAAATACTAAGAAAATGATTCATTGTCTAATAACTAACTAGTGGAGGGAATAACCAGTGGAGGGAAGCCGTCTGTATCAACAAAAATGAGTTGGTCCTGGCGGTCGGGATGCTTGCGCACAGAATGAGAGGCCTTGCATCCCCTGGGTCCTGCTTCTCTTAAACTCTATTTTGTGTCTGTCATTTCTTTATTCCTCGGTTCTTTCGGGTTCCTCTCTCAACGCTGTTCACCGGAGCTGGACTCCGGCAATACATTCTTTTTTATTTTTTATTCAAAGATTTATTTACTTATGCATACAAGAACTGGGGTGTAGACCAGAGGTGTGGAGGGTGAGAAGATTCACCAGAGGCAGAGTGGGAAGCAGAACAGGCGGGTGGACTGAAATATATTGCCTGGTGAGGGGAGCAGCCAGTGAGACAGGAGAGGTCTGCTGCGCCATGCAGGTCAGTTCCCTGGCCAGGGATCTAACACAGGCCTCAATTGCCAACGCTCGCTGGATAGCGGCGAGACATTAACCCCCCAGCCACCGGGGAGGCCCCAGCATACATTCTTTTTTTTAAAAGATTTTATTTATTTATTTATACATGTACTGGGTACAGTCAGAAAAGCGGGAAGGTGAGAGAATTCACCAGAGCCAGAGCGGAGAGCAGAACAGGCAGACTGATGAAGTACACTGCTGAGGGGAGCAGCGGGCAGCAGGAGAGGTCTGCACGCCATGTGGGACCCTCGCCTGGTGGCCGGGGATCAAACCGGAACTGCAGAGGCTGCGGGCAGCTTTGCAACTCAGCGCTCAACCGCTGTGCCACCGGGAGGCCCTCCTGCATACATTCTTGATGATATTCTTAATAAAAGAAGAAAATCCTTCCCCTCCCCATAACAATAATGGCAGGAGACAAGGATCCCCAATATTATTCAACAGCTTCCTAAGAGTAACTATTAATGGATTTAGCTCATTGACGAAAACAGGAGATATTAATATAGAAAAGCAATATCACTTGCAGATGTTGTAATCAGATGCCTTGAATGCTGAAGAAAATTAATTACAAAAAAATGAAAGAAATCAGTAACCTGCAGAGCACTATATAAACACTGAAATGTACATCTGACCTTTATTAGGCCTGGCCTCCCAACTGGATACTACCTACGTGAGATTTGCTCATTCTACAGAATACGGGTCCAGAAACTTGTTTTCATGTGTACACTGGGAACTAATCAGGCTGAGATTATCCCATACTAAATTCAAAGACAGTAATAGAAAAGCTACAATAATTAGTTAATTTTCAGAGGGAAAAAAACGCCAAAAAATACATGCTTTAATCTTAAATTCTGGTGTGCATTATCAAATAGTTCATAAGAAGTGACTTGAACAGTAAAATATATTCATCCTATTTTGTAACAGTCTTCCATTAATAAGAATAGCCTAATAGGTAGGAACAAACTAAAGTTAGTATCAAAGAAAACATTTACAATATATCAAAGCATAATTAAGACTTTAGGACAGTAAGTCCATTTCAAATAATATTTAGCATGGAAAATGACTTATTTCTTACTAACTAGTCAATAAAAACTGTTGATACATTAAATGAGAAACCAGAATTTGGGTAATTTCTTAGCTTACTGTTCATTCTATCAAAATATAGTTCATTTTAACACATCGATTCTCTTTGGAAACAAAACTGTAATCAACAAATACATAATAAATATTAAGTATATAATGGCCTCATTTGGCTGAGCTCTGTAACATAGTAGTGCATCTGCATTAAGTCTTAATTTCCCAATAGTATAATTAAATCTATAATTTTGGTCCTTATATCTCCTCTGTACCAAAGTTTGCTGTACAAACTATATAGGGTTCATTCATCAATACTAACCTAGTTTGTTAAGTTACATGAGTGGGCCTCCCCGGTGGCACAGCGGTTGAGCACTGGGCTGCAGGGTTGCAGGGCTGCCCCCAGCCTCTGCAGCACCAGTTCGATCCTCAGCCACCAGCGAGGGTCCTACATGGCGTGCAGACCTCTCCTGCCACGCCAGCTGCTGCCCTCAGCAGTGTGTTTCATCAGTCTGCCTGTTCTGCTCCCTGCTCTGGCTCTGGTGAATTCTCTCACCCTCCCGTGCTTCTGACTGTACCCAGTGCTTGTATAAATAAATAAATAAATCTTTAAAAAAAAAAAAAAGTTACAAGAGTGATAATCTTTGAAGAAAAATGGTAATAGTAATACGGAGGTGGTATAATGAAAGATTTCTGAATATTTTTCTGGTGATTTTACACATATGTTCACTTTGTGACAATTCATTATTAGACACTTGATATTCTATATGCTGTTCCTCAGATATTTATACATATTTTAATTAAAATAGTTGATTTTTTAAAATAAGCAGATAAAGCAAATTAAAAAAAGCTACAAGGCTTATTCCTTACATCTCTCATTAAGTGCAATTTCTCTGGAAGCATGCTATATAGCACTTAGGGTCTTTGTTGCATAAAACAAACTTATCTTCAAACTCTATCATTCAACTTGGTGAGATGCTTACATTATTTGGTGATGGGGGAAGAGCAATTCACATCTTTTCTTTCAAGTTTTTTTCCCCCATGTCTTTTATTTTATTTTTATTTTTAAAGATTTATTTATGCATATAAGAACTGGGGTGTAGGCCAGAGGTGTGGGGGGAGGGTGAGAGCATTCACCAGAGTCAGAGTGGGGAGCAGAACAGGCGGATCTACTGAAATAGCACTGCTGAGGGGAGCAGCAGGCAAGACAGGAAAGGTATGCTGCACTTTATGGGTTAGCTCCCTGGCGGGGGATGGAACTCATGCTGCAGTGGCTATAGCTCTATGTCTTTAAGCCCTATGTCACCAGAGAGGCCCCCCAATATGTTTTAAAGTAGAAAGGGAGTTAATTGTTCTACACATACTGTCATGTGTATTTGTTTCTACCTTTTTTACTCTTTTCTTAGTCTCTCTCATTCTCCGTCATAGTTCAATTTCCACATTTACCGCAGATATTTTTTTCTATAGATTTTTATTAATTTTTGCAAAGAAGAACTGGGGTATAGGCCAGAAGTGCAGAGGGTGAGAGTATTCACCAGAGACAGAATGGGGAGTAGAGCAGGCAGATTTACTGAAATGCACTGCAAAGGGGAGTAGTGGGCAAGACAGGAAAGGTCTGCTGCACCATGTGGGTTGGCTCCCTGGCCAGGGATCAAACTCAGGCCATCTCTATCTTGGTGATAGCACTGAGTCCTTACCCCTAGGCCACCAGGGAGGCCCCTAATATACATATGATGTAACTAAGCTATCTATATAAACCAGAGAAGAACAAATAATTCTCAAAAAACTATATATCCCCACTCACATACTGCAGGCATATCAATCAATTCAAAATACCCAAATCACTCAAACTAAAATCATCTCCTCCCTGTACTCCCCACAATAAGACTTGTTATTATACTGGATCTCTCTGGGAGGTACAGTTCTCCTACCTAAAATCTCAGAAACATCATTGACTCAATTCTCTCCAATATAGCCCTATACATCTGCAACAGTATTCTACTTTGGGAAGTCAAGTCTTTCTCTATAACCTTATCCTTTCCATTTCCATTGCTATAAAACTATGTTACTCCTAATACCTTGCTTGAATTATTGCAAAAAAGCTCCTACTTCCTCTACCCAGCTCTTCCCCCACTCCAATTAAACTTCCATACTATTACCAGATCAGTCTTCTTGGGGGATAACTTTGAGCACAGTACATTTGTATAAAAAGTATTCAAAGATCCTCCCTACCTTGAGCTAAGTCAAGCCTGGTTTTTAATTTCTCTAGAGAAATTATATAAACAATCATAAATCTAGCCTCCATTACTAGTCAATATCAAAGGTAATTAACCACCAAAAGAGGAAATAAACTGAGCTATATGAAAAGCAAACAAACAAAAACAAAAGAGGGGGAAGAGGAGCTTCGACTCAGCCAGATTTCTGAACAAAGAATAAACGTGACCATTATTCAAGATTGAAGAAGCCAAAGAGAAGTCAGAGGTTGTAAAGTATTTGGTTACAGAAAAGCTGTAATGTTATTTCTTTAAATGCAATTCTGAATCTAGATCCTAGGCTGTGAAGACTGAAATTAAATGTTCTATCAGCCCAATTTCTAAGACTCTCTCCAAGCTTGAGTCTTACTTTTCCCGTGAAAGCACATTAACTTCATACTTCATGTAAAAGAAAATACCCAGCAAGAAAACTGTAGCATGATTACAACCTCTGATCAGTTTCTTTTTTATTAATGAGGAACTTACAATATAAAATAAATAAAAACAATATAAAAGGCTGTTGTTCTCTATAAAAAAATTAACAATTTATCTCATGACAAGACAAAATTTGAAAATATATTCCTAATAACAAGATATAGCTTAGGAATGATGGTTCAGTACTCACTAGTTCAATATTCTGTCACTTATGAAATCAATTACTGTAAATAATGAGAATAATAAACTGTATCTACAGGGAGTCTTATTTTACTAGCAACATGAAAGTAACCTAAAATGGTTAACTTTAGTTATACAGAAAACATAGTAAAAGGAGACTGATAAAAAAATTAAACACATTAAAGAAAAAATAAAAAAGAGAAAGAATTTGAATAGTATATTAAATACAACAAAGTCTAAAGCAGGGATGGCAAATATATTTTTTTTTTGCACATTAACCCTGAAAAGAAATGAATTCTGAATAAGGTGCCTTCTGAAGCTGTGCTCTAGCATAGGAAAGAACACTATAATCAATAAGCAGTGTTGGTCAGAGACATGAGAAAGAATTAATAATGTTACCTGCATCATGTATTTGCCATCCCTGGGCTATTCTACTCATAAATAAAACAAAACAAAACAAAAAACCACCTAATAGAATAAGCAATTAAAAAATTACTTACTGCTTCAACAGAGTTACATTCTCGTCTTGTTTCTAAATAACGTAGTGCTCGCTTTTCTTCTTCTTTTAATTTAGCATCTGCCTGTCCAGAAGTAAAATAGCAATCGTTTTTAAGAATATCAAAAGAATAGCTCAAATGATCACATATACTAAGTTCTGACTTACATATTTCATATAATTCTGTACACCATTTTGTTGTAAATACGAGGGTGCCTGTGTTCTATAAAATCTCTCTGTTGAATCCAAGTATGCCTTCTCAAAATTGTCCCTATAAATTTGAAGCTTATCTTCAGGATTAGAACAAAGGTTAACTGAAAAACAAAAAATAAAATTTAACTCTAATTATGATTCAAATCAGTATTTTGAGTACAATAAATAACAAAATAGAGGAGTTACTATGTGCAAAGGACTATGAACATAAAATCACATAAGACAAAATCCTTCTCCATAAGAAAAAAAAGATTATAGCACAGAGCAGTAAAGTGACAAAGAGTATAGGTAATGTGGAAAGAGATCCACTGGATGATCAAGAAACCATTCACAGAAGAGGTAGAATTTGAATTGAGTCTTAAGGAATAAAGTAGGATTTACATAGCTCGAGATTAGTAAATAATTAAATGTTCAGAAGTAGAAAAGCATAAGACAAAGTGAAGGTACAATGACTAGGCTACTTGAGTGGACTGTAGAAGAAAAAGATAATATGCGAAGTTAGGACGTGGGGTTGTGGGAACTCAAATCTCAGGCTAAGTAACCTGAACTTAGCATGTTGTACCACTAAGGGGTGAGAAAAACAAAACAAAACAGTACTTTAAAATAATTTGCATGAAAGAAACAAAGGTTGAGAGAGAGCCAAACTAAAAAACTAACCTTTGAAAGCGACTGTGGAATGGGGGCAACCAGAGGAGAAGGGGGACACAGACTGGGAGGGAAGATGACAAAGGGAGGGGGCACAAGAGCCTAGGTGGTGAACTATGGGTTCTTTTGGAGGAGGGCTCAGTATGGCAAAAATGCCTGAAGGGGGGCATTCTACAATTCTATAACGAAAATAGCAATGTAAACCTGTATTAACTCACTAAAAACTAATAAAAAAAATAATTTTGGTGAATGAGTTAAATGATAGCATAAAAAGAATGTTTCAAAAGTCCAGATGTAGATTTTAAATTAGCTTAAACTGGTAGATGTTGAAATAAAAAGGAATAAATTTCATGGAAGTTGCTAATGAAAATGTAAAGAAAAGACTTGGTATATAAGGAAATATCGGGACAATGGGAAAAGTCAAAGATAACTAAAATTTCATGAATACAAAAACTGTTATCAAGAACTACTTTGTGCTAGGCATTCTATGTGCAGGAAGGGTAGAGAACAACCCAGTAAATTAGACAAAAGTATTATGACAGGGAAGCACAAGTATTGTGACTAGGAAGCACTGAGTGAGAGGACCGCACTTACTCTGGAATCAAGAAAAATTTCTATGAGGAAATAGAGAATGCAGCTGAGTGAAAAGACTGGGGGGTGGGGGAGGAGGAAAGAGTGTTTTTAGTTGAAGGAAATAGCTTGACTGATTGAAAGAACAAATGAGAGTATCATTGTTAGAAACTAAAGAGTTAGGAGACAAATGTACACATGGAATTAACAGATTTCCTGAAAATGTTAAGTACAAAACTAGTTACCTTTATGAGCTATAGATTCAAATCTACATTTCTCTCACTTAGGTCACTGAAAAGATTTAACAGCCAAGAAATGAGATGGAGAAAATAAATATTAACCACAATAATTATAAATTTCTGTATAAATCTTTGTGTATACTTAAAACATCAGGCATTAAAAATAGACATGGCTATATGCTAATAAAAATAACTTTGATAGCACTATTTTATTATTGTCTTGGAGTTTTCATGAAAAGGAAATTATGATTAAAACATACCATAGGATTCTCTTACTCCAATGACTAGCTGAGAATCAAAAGCTTCTCCTAATCTTTCAGCATGCACCAGCTTCATTGCACTATCTTGGAGTCTGTTTTTTATATTTGAAAAGATTGATTCATTCCATGTATCAAGCATGAGCTAGGAAAAAAAGAACAAAATATGCAGTTGTTTCAGTTATGAGTATACCAAGTACCATATATACACATAAATTGTAAAAAACGTGTTTCAGAATCAAACATAATTGGGTTTTAATTTCAATATTACTTATTTACCTGCTTTGCCGTGTATAAATTAGAGAAAAACAATACAAATTTCAAGTGGTTGTTCAGACTAAATATGATAATACATGAAATACTGCTATGTGTGTGAAATGCTCGTATGCATGTTTGAATAAACAAATAATAAATGAAAAAGGATAAACTTAAAATATGTTTGATATTGGAGCTTAAAAAAATAAAATAATACACAAATCTACCTTAGAGATGTCCCATTTGAATGATGGCAATGGTTTATACACACTCATGAGTAAGTATTACTTTCACAAGTAACTTTTTCAGATATAGGAAATATATTAATAACAACATTAACAATGGTGTCGACAATAACAATAGTTATGTAACACTTACTATGTACCTAGCACTGCTCTAAGCATTTCCACCATCACTTGCTTAATCATCACAATCAAGAAAATAGCACTATATCCCTCTCGGACATGTTAAACCTGGGCCACAGAGAAGAAAGTGAACTCTCCCACATTTACACAGTTGTATGGGGCAGCACTGAAACTTGAGTCTAACAGCTCTCTGGTCCCAAAATCTAAGGTCTTAATCATTAGGTGAAGTTCATTCCCATAATCAAAAGGGAATGGAAAAAGGAAAAGCAACCCAAGAGAGTACAAGATTAAGGAACTGCAAATTTAAAACTATCTCGAACTTTTATTTTATTTTATTTTATTTTTGAGGGGGATACAAATTTCTCATGTTGCAGTTATTTCTGACACTGAAGAAGCTTTGGGTATCTAAATGTATAGTATTCCTGTCAACATAAGAACAGATTTTAAGACCAGGAAGGGGAGCAATGCCTAGGCCAGCCTGAGTGTACTGCTATAACCATCAGAGCATGTAGTAAGTTGTTGAAAGTTCAAATGGCATTTTTTTAACTTTTTAAATCTATAGTTCCATTTAATTCTCACAGTAGGAATATATATGATAAAGAAGGACAGAAAGATTAGGTCAGTAATGAATGAAGAATTCAAAGGGAAACCAAGACTCCTTACTTTCAGAGCTGAATTGTTTCCATTAATCATGAACTGTTCCTGGGCACAGTGTTTCTAACTAGACACTGTACAAAACATGAAAATCAACATAGTATATATACAGATCTTACAATAACTGGGATCAACAAAAGTTTATAAAGGGAGCCTCCCTAGTGGCACAAGGGGTTAAGTCACAGCACTATGAAGCTGTCCACAGCCATTGCAGTACCAGTTCAATCCCCAGTTCAATCCCCAGCCAGGGAGCTGACCCACATGGCACAACAGACCTCTGATGTCTTGCTCGCTGCTCTCCTCAGCAGTGTATTTCAATCTGCCTTTCTGCTCCCCACTCTGGTCTCTGGCCTCACCCCCCACATATCTGCCCTATATCCCAGTCTTGCATGCATAAATAAATAAATATTAAAAAAAGAGAAGTTTATAAAGATGATAGCAGCACTCAGACACAATTAAACACAAAGATTCCAGAAGGTAAACTAATAAAAGGGATTTTTGAAAGAGAATTTAATTTATTTGAAGATGAAAGTATGAGAAAAGGAAATAAAATACTGAAGATAAAACTAGAACGTGAATGTGAAAAGGAAAAGCAAAGAAGGTAATGTTTGAAGACACATGTCTACAGTTTAAGATCACCTAAAAAGATAAAGGATAGTTGAAGCTAGATGGATGAAAAAAAAAATATTAATTTTTTTTTAATAGAGGCATGTTTTATTTATTTGTTTGTTTGTTTTGTTTATACATGCACTGGGTACAGTCAGAAGCGTGGGAGGGTGAAAGAATTCACCAGAGCCAGAGCGGGGAGCAGAGCAGGCAGAAGGACCAAGGTACACTGCTGAGGGGAGCAGCGGGCGGCAGGAGAGGTCTGCGCGCCATGTGGGACCCTCCTCCAGTGGCTGGGGAGCAGCCGGGGATCGAATCGGCGCTGCAGAGGCTGGGCAGCTTCGCAACCCAGAGCTCAACCGCTTCGCCACCAGGGAGGCCCGAAAAAAAAAAAAAATTAAATGAAACCCGGCAACAACAGAAAAGAAATATGCATGTAAAGTATAAAAACTACTTAAGGTCTAAGTTACTTATCTCCCTCTTTCTGACTATTATTCGAGGAAAAAAATGGGAAAACTGACTTACCTTTCGAACAATACTGTCTTCTACATTTGATTTTTTACTGCTTCCCTGTTTACCCATTAATGTAATCTCCAGCTGACAAAAAGGCTTCGGTAAAATGTCACATTGTGTAAAGAATTTTCGCCATTCAACAATATAAGCTTTTAGCAAGGCTGTATCATCTTGATGGCTCAGAACTCGCTGAAAAAAAAGAAAAGGAATCACACCAATATGAAATAACAGGTACTTTAAAGAATAACACATTTATGCTATAAATTTAAGATACATCACTTACTATACAGACTACACTATAGCCAAGAAAAGTTAAAACATATGTATCTATCCAAAGAAGTTAAAACACGTTCATAGACTTAATTGTAGTATTCATTTTGTAATATATATATTGTAATATATACATATATTAAATCATTATGTTGGACACCGAAAACTGAAATGTTATATATGAGTTATGTCTCAATTAAAACAAGAACCATGTATCTTTCAGCTATCACCTACTTATCCTCTATCCTTTCTGCTTTCTTCTCCAACTAAGCAACCACTAATTCACTTTCTATGACTAATATACTTACCAGTTGTGGACTTATATACATGAATGAAATCATATAATATGTAAACTTATTACTGGCTTCTTGAATTCTGAATAAAGCTTACAAGGCTCATCCAAGTAGTAGTATGCATCGACTATGTATCCTGTTTCTTTTCATAGATGAATACTAATGTATTTTATCAATACATTACATTTTGTTTATTTATTTGTCTATTGAAGGACATTTGGGTTGTTTCCACCCCTTGGCTATCATGATATGATAAAATCCATGTATGAAAAAAATGTTCACAAAAATCTTGTGCACAAATGTTCATTGCATCATTATTTAAAATAGACAAAAAGTGGGAAAAACAAATGCCTTTAATGAACTAAATGTGGGAGAGTCATACAAGAGAATATTATTCAGTGATTCAAAAGGAATGAAGTACTGACAAATGCTATCACAGATGAACCATGAAAACATTATCATAAGTGAAAGAAGCCAGTTATAAAAGGTCACATATATATGATTTCACTTCATAGGAGGTGTCCAAAATAAACAAATGCATAGAGCAGAAAGCAGATTAGTGGTTGCCAGGGTTTCGGGAGGGGATTACTACTAGGGGAGTAACCACTAGGGGTTACTACTAGGGGAGTACTGCTAATGGGCACAGTTTATTTTTGGAGAGAAGAAAATGCTCTAGGATTAGTGGCATGGTTGTGCAACTTTATGAACAATTAAAAGATAGTAGAGTCTATTTCTCCCTCACTAGACTTTGGGCTGTTCTTATGAGGTGCTCTGAGCAACAGAACGCATCCATGTGACATTGAGACTTCCAAGCCAAGACCTGAAGCAATCTTGTAGATTGTACTATCACCTCAAAGGCTGGTGTTCCTAAGAATGAGAAACTAGCTAAGGGGACAGAGGCCCAACTGAGAGCCACATAACAGGTATGTGAGTAAAAATCTCCTAGACCATCCAGTGCCTGCAGCGTCACCAGTAGATTGCTGCCAAATTAGTAAGATTCAGCAAAATCTGGTGAGCATACCAAATTGTTAAATCTCAAAATTATACGGGAAAAAAAGTGATATTAAAAAAAGAAGAAAAAGCCAACTTCCCAGTAACTTCCCAGACATTGTACATTTATTTTCACTTTCCTTTTTTGTCAGTTTAAATAATGCTATAATAAAATTTTAATGATACTGTCTTTCCTGTTTAGGAGATTCAGTCTTTCCTAAGAAGATAAGCTCAATTAGTCTAGTAATCAACTAGTAAAAATAACGCACAAAGTTATTTACTTAAAGATTTAAAATCTTTTAGAAGATGACTGGCACTTTTATTCCTATGATTTAACTGCTCTGAATCAGTGACCCTAAGTCCCAACCTCTGGTTCTTGCTGAGGTCTACATTACAGACTTTACTGAGTCATATTACAGTGAAACCTTTAGCATATTTTGCTTTCTAATGTGAAGCATATTTTTAAACATTTGCTAACGGTTTCTAAGCTGACATTATGAGTCTGTTTCTAGAAACTGAAGAATAAAGCTCTACCAATTTGAAATAAACATAATTTATCATCACCAGAACTCAAACAGATAAACTGATAAGCATTCCACTGCCAGTTTAAACTGTATTTCTACATCAGTTCTAGAAAAAACAAGTTTTGATTAAATTGAGATATTGAAACATTTAATTTTTCTGAGCAAAGCCTGAAAACAAGATTTATTTACATCAAAAGATAATTTCCTATTGAACTATATATTTTTTGAATCATTTATCAAGATGGCAGAATGAATGGTGTTAATAAATCATTTCACTTTGTTAGTAATATCCAATGCAACACCATTCTTACTTTACCATAATGGCTACAAGCAGAATTAAATACAAACCAATCAAGAATCAATTTCAATGTCTTTAAGTCACACATGGATAAATTCATTTTTAATTTCCAACTGTTTAAGCAGCTATTAATTTAAAAATATTTCTAGCAGACAACTTTTACTAAATGTATACGACACAGATGTAAAAAATCAACTGATAGCCTTTTCAAACTTCATTTTATAAAAAGGAAAATCATCTCGCGTCCTTAAGACCTCCTTCAAAGTAGTGAGGAATGCATGAGTGAAGCCATAGAGGATTCAATGTAGAATATGCAGGATTTGAAAATATACTTTACCTCTCCATTAATTTTTCCCAAAAGACAAAGGTGTTAATAAAACAAAACAAACAAAACTAGCTCTTGCATAATTGACCTAATGCCTAAATGAGCTTTGTCTTCATTTCAATAATATTAAACACATATATATTATCAATTCAAGAGTGCTGAATTTCAGCTCAGCAGCAGCAATGCAAAGGACAGTCCAAGGATAATACATCGGAGAAGTATCTGGAATTGAAGAAAATTACTGTCAGCTTCCAAAGAGGTATAAACCGTGAGAAAAAAAAAAAAAAAAAACAGATTTATGTGGACTGATGTGCAGCTAAAAAGTAATGGTGGTGGGGGACTTCTAAAGGATGCATCTTTTAATTGAAGAAATAACATACTCGCTTGACAGAAATGTCACTGAAGGGGAAAAAAAACAAAGAACAACAATCATTTCATTTAAAAATCTACTTAACAAATGTCAAAAGTCAATGTGATATCTTCGAATTACTTCAGGAAGTCCTACATTCAAAATCAGAAAATATGATATTCTCTGAGTAAAGCCTTAAACTTAATATAAAAATTAAGAACTTACTGCTTGTGCTTGCTTAATAAACTCAAGAATATCTTCTTTTAAAGCCTGATGAATTTTTGCTGGGCCTTTATCATCCCAGAGACAGACTGCATGCACATCCCTATAAAAATAAAAATGGTAAATAATCTTTAACACGGGAACATGAACAAAGACAAAACTCATAATAAATGCAGTATAAATAGTTCCCATGAGCCAAGCTAGACCAAGCTCAGGGTGCTTGAATCATTTATATGAACCAGGCATTCTTTGGAAGCTGACTCACAAAATATATTTGTTTCTATTCTTTTTTCCTTTGTGATTGTTTTCCTCCTTAAATTTCTACTTACTTAATAAGACATTTTTAATTATAAAGGCATGCCCTCCTCTCTCAATCCATCACGCAATCCCATTCCCCAAAGTTAATAATTACTTTTTAAAAAGATTTATTTTATTTATACAAGGGTTGGGGTACAGGCCAGAGGCACAGAAGGGCGAGAGTATTCACCAGAGACAGAGTGGGGAGCGGAACAGGCAGACAGAGAGAAAGCACTGCTGAGGGGAGCAGCGGGTGAGATAAGAGAGGTCTGCCGCGCCATGTGGGTATCTCCTGGTCAGCCGGGAATCAAACCGGCGCTGCAGAGGCTGTGGACAGCTTCACAGCTCTGCGCTCAACCCGCTGAGCCATTGGGACGGCCCAAAGTTAATAATTATTAATAAGTCCTTTTAAGTCTTCAGTATAAAACATGTAAACTATTCTTCTTTAAAAAAGTTGTCATTTAAATCTTATTACAGTGATTCTCCTAGCTTCTTCCATATATTTATTACATGTATATATCAATTCCCACTGTATCTGTTATTTAAAAACATAACAAAAACAAAAGGTCTCATAATTTGGTATACAAAAACTGTGAATTTAAAAAGCTGACATACTTTACCCAAAGGTCAACTATTGAAAAATATTTACGATTAACACTATACAAAGTTCATTTAATTACCAAGTTTTAGGGTAGGGAAACATAACAAAAGGATAAAAACTTATATCAAGAAATTTTTATTATAGAATGTTCCCCCAGTGACTCATTCAGTATTTAATGGAACCCCTGTTAATAGGCTTCTGGACCCAGTTCCAACACGTTGTGGAGGCTTCCCCAAATCAACAAGCAATTCTCAGACACAGGCAGTGTCCGAGAATTTAACTCAATTCTGACACTCTCTACCCACAGACAGCATCAGATTCTAAAGGTAAAGGGTTCAGTCCCCACAGACCACCCTTTTCTTCAGATATCAACTGTAAGCCCAAGTTGTGAGCTGTGCTTCTTAGCAATTGGCTACAAACTGGAGGTTTCAATCAACCCCAGACTTAGGATGCCAATCACAAGTTCAGGCTCTTAAACCCTTTGCTGCGTTAGATTGATTTGCTAGAATGGCTCACAGAATTCTGGAAACTGAATTCAGCTTACTGATATATTACAAAGGGTATTTAGGGATAAAAATCAACAGCCAGATGAAGAGAAACATGGGCAAAGTCTTGAAGAAAAGATAGTCTGTCCTCATGGAGCCTGGGGTCTGTCATGGTGACACATGGAAGCATTCTGGCTCCCTCACCTAGAAGCTCTACGAATCCCCTCCTTTGGAGTTTTTATACAAACATCATTAAATAGGCATGATGAATTCAGTAGTCATTGGTGACTGATTCAATCTCTACTCCCTCTGTTCCCCCAAAGGATGGTGGGATTCAAAATTCCAACAGTAATCACATGACTGGTTCAACAGGCAACCAGTGCCTATCCTTTGGTCCTACCTAAAAGTCACTTCATTATCCTAACAATGGACACCCTTAAAGCTCTCATTACTTAGAAAATCCCAAGGATTTTAGGAGCTCTGTATGAGAAATGGTGAAGAAGAAGAAACATGTATTTCTTAATACAAGCTGTAATATTATATACTGCTATAAAAAAAATCAAAGAAATCAAAATATCTCCAGAATTCTAACAGGCTGTTTGACATTCATATTCTTCAGCTCATCATTACAACACAAAGTTTTGCCTGCATAGTAATTCGAACTTGTTTTTGTTATTTGTTAAATTCATCTTAATTGTGCTATCTGGCCCAACGCCCAGCATGCAGTAAGCACACAAATATTTGTTAAATAACAATAGGTAACATCTAACTGCTTACTGTGTGCCAGATACTATTCTAAGCTGTTTTAACTCACTTAACCTTTACAGCAACTCTAAAGTATTATTACTCTTATCATCATTTTACAGATGGGAAACAGAGGCAGAGAGGTTATATAACATCTCTTTGAATACACAGCTATGATAAAAATACATGCCAAACGATTTCACCAAATGACTCTTGCAACCCTTCACCAATCCATTCAACAAACAGCAGCCAAAGTGAACTTTATAAAACTCAAACTACACATTACCTCTATACTTAACATCCTGAAATTCTCTCCCATTGTTCTTGGAATAAAATACAATAGTTCAACCACAAAGAGGGTTATTTGGCACCTCTCATTAGTAATACCCCTGAAATCCATGACTAAAACAATCTACAGCCTAAAAGAAGTTGATTGATTGGTTATAATTCAATAAATTCACAACTACTAGACGTAAACACAAGATGGTTTAGGGATTCAAGGAGGGTGAGCGTAGAAAGGAAAAGGGAAGGTTCCCTACAAGAGTTTGTTCCTAAGCCTAACCTTAAAGAACCAGTGGAATTTTGCCAGGCAAAGGTGGAAATGGGTGGGGAAGGATATTTTATGAAGTAATAGTGTTAGCAAAGAACTGTGGTTCACTATAGTATTTGCAGTGAATGTAAACAAATCAGTGTGGTTATTATTGTAGAAAGAGGGAAGTGATAAGAAATTGGGCAAACTTTTCTTTAGACCCTATGTTTAGTCACTCCAGAAGGGACATAAAGTATACATCGCGTAAATTACTCTCCCATTTAGACATTTCCACCCATCACAGCAACCCATGTCACAATCACCATTACCTTTTAATTAGTTTATTATAAGAAAAACTAACACATATTGATTGCTTACTGCATTTTACACATACTGTCTTGTGTGTTAGTTTAGGTCTACCAGGGAGCAGGTGGAATTAGACATATGAGAGATTTATTGAAGGAAATGCTTGTGAGAGAAAATGGGAAGTGAACTACAGCAAGATGGGCAAGCAATCTACCCACAACACCAGTGTGATCCCTGTAGGGAAGAACAGGAAAGGAGGTTGGGTACACAGGAGTCTTAGGCTGCAGTGCAGTTCTAAGAAACTCGGGTAAAGGCTGTTGGAGACTTTTGCAGCCGATCCAGAATAGGACTACCTCTATATCTCTACCATACCCACACTACTGCTGGGCATATCGAATGGGTTTGTCTAAGGAAAGAGAGAAGAGTGTAGCAAAGGATATGGGGTTGGCTAGCTCCCTAGAAATAGTACCCAAAAGTCAAAATTGTAATCACTCTAATTCATCATCTCCAGATCCCTTTTCTCAACCTCCAGATACTCTTGTGTTGCTGCATCAGAGGATTATATTCTCAGTATACTCATTATTCAAAACACAATGTACTCAGGATCACACAAGATATACCTAATGTACTGGATACATAGGATGTAACAAGATTCCAGTTAACTTTTTTTTAAAGATTTATTTATCTATGCATACAAGAACTGGAGCACATGCCAGAGGTGCAGGAGGCAAGAGGATTCACCAGAGACAGAGTGCGGAGCAGAACAGGCAGATCTGCTGAAATACACTGCTGAAGGGAGCAGCGGGCAAGACAGGAGAGGTCTGCTGTTCCATGCGGGTAGCTCCCTGGCCAGCCAGGGATCGAACCTGTGCTGCAGAGGCTGCGGATAACTTCACAGTGCTGTGCACAACAATCCCCCGCGCCATCAGGGAGGCCCAGATTCCAGTCAACTTTTACACATTCTAATGAACATATTATAATACTTGAGTACTGTATGATAATACCCTTAGTCCACTATATATTCCCACCCTTGAATCTGTTCTCTTCCATTCCTTCATAGAAGTAATCAGGCCTGAATGTGTTATTTTTTTCCCCAAGTTTTCCAACATACTATAGCAATTTCTGTACTTTATAGAAATCATTATCAAGTAATTTTTTCATGCAACATTGTTTCTGATATTTACCAAGGTGCATGCAGTTTTAGTTCATGCACTTTATCTGTTATATCAAAAGGAATTTCACCATAAAAGGGAAAGAGTCATAGTGAACATCGAATAAAAAATTAACTGAGTAGAAAGAAACACTCTCTTTAAATATATAACCAAAGTACTTTTTTTAAAAAAAAAGATTTATTTATTTATGCTTACAAGAGCTGGGGTAAAGGGCAGAGATGCGGGAGGTAAGAGGATTCACCAGAGACAGTGGGGAACAGAACAGGCAGTTTGACCAAAGTACACTGCTGAGGGGAGCAGCGGGCGAGAGAGGAGAGGTCTGCTATGCTATGTGGGTTGCTTCCTGGCCAGAGGGTCACACTGCAGAGGCAGGGGATTGCTTCACAGTGTGCTGTTTAACCCCTTGGGCCACCAGGGAGGCCCCCCAAAGTACTTTTAAAGACGGACCTGCTCTTAGGGAAATTCCTTTTAAATAACTAAGTAGAAAAATCAAGGAGCTGGAGAGTGGAAGAGGGAGGAAGGAAGTTTTTCAAGGTTTCAAGGGGACAGAGAGGGAATGGAAGAAGAAACAGGAGGTAAATAGTATCCAACTTCTTGGGTGGAAGAGAAGTAAAGGAACAATAATGTGATCTGGCATAAAAAATAATTATTATTCCAGTGAATAGCAGCACCACATGCTTCTGAAAACAGGAAAGTACCCAACCACTTAATGGAAGTGAACTTACAGATTAACAAAAATAAGGAAAAGGAAAAATGAGGACATAGTGTCTAACAAACGATAGTTATGAAACAATAAAGACAAGAATGTCAGACATAACACTAAAATTCAACTGAATAAATTATCCCTTTAGATGACACCATGCCTTTCAAAAGGACAATTATTATATGATTCCATTGTTATGAACTATTTAGAATAGGCAAACAGTAGAATAGAGGTTATCAGGGACTAGGGAATACGGTATGAGGAGTTACCACTTAAAGGGTACAGAGCTTCTGTTTAGGAAATTGAGGCTCTGAAAATGAGTAACGTTCACGTTTACTCAACATTGTGAATGTACTTGGTGCCACTGAATGATATCCTTAAGAGAGATAAAATGGTGAATTTTCTGTAATGTGTATTTAAAAAGAAAATTTAATAAAAGGGAATAACAAAACAAGTGTGTCCTAAGAAAAACTAGGTGAAAACAAACTAAAAGATATCTGAGTGGCAATACTGATAATATTTTAAAAAGATGGGCCTCCCCTGGTGGTGCAGGTGGTTGAGCGAAGCGCTATGAAGCTGTCTGCAGCCTCTGCAGCACAGGTTTGATCCTGGCCAGCCGGCAAGATACCCACATGGTGAGGCAGACCTCTCCTGTCTCGCCCGCTGCTCCCCTCAGCAGTGTATTTCAGTCAGTCTGCCTGTTTGTTCCCTGCTCTGTCTCTGGTGAATCCTCTCACCCTCCCACACATCTGGCCTGTACCTCGGTTCTTGGATGCATGAATAAATATTTTTTTAAAAGTCAAAAAAATAAAAAGAAAAAAGAAAGAAATAGAGCATTATCTGATAAAAAGTATTATTTGTGATAAAAGCAAGATATAATGATAGAAAGACTTATAAAGGTACACAATGATAAAAATACTATTTGTGAAGACAATAATTTAGAACAAAAATATCTATCCTAATGTAAAAAAAAAAACTTAGAAATGTTAAGAACCTGAAACAAATACACTGGGATACTTTTACACATCTTTCTATGAGGATGCACTGTGCTGAAAACATTAATCTCAGTTAACAGTGGCTTAGACCACCGAGTTGCTCTCATATGCCAAGAAATCTAGAGGTAGGCAACTGAGATATTTGTTGGGGGACTCACTGGACTCTTGCTCTTCCCACAAGATGGCAATCTTGACATGTTAGACTATTATCCCTGTTGGTGTTAATGGGGGAACAGGGGTCAGTGCCAAGCACATTAGTTTAATTCATCTGGGAAGCAAAAACTTTCCTAGAAGTCTTCCCACAGATTTAAGTTTGCCAGAAACTTGTCTCATGGTCATCCTAGCAGCAAGAGAGGCCAAATAAGTGAATGTTAAATTACCCAACCTCTTCGGCAGAAGGGACATAAGGTTGAGTCATTTGGGAATGGGTGGCCCTTAGTTAATCAAAATCTCCCAATATTTGAAAGTCAGTTGTAAAAAAATTAAGGACATAGAGAAATTTTAAAATATAATTAATAGGGCCTCCTTGGGGTTAAGTCTCAGCAATATTACTGCTGCCAGCCTCAGTTCAAGCCCTGGGCAGGGAGCTAACCCACATATGGCCCAGCAGACCTCTCTTGTCTTGCCCATTGCTCCCCTTGGCAGTGTATTTCAGTAGATCCACCTGTATTTCAATAGATCTGTCTCTGCTGAATTCTCTCACCCCCTGCACCTCTGGACTACACCCCAGTTCTTTGCATAAATAAGTAAACAAATCTTTAAAATACATATGTAATTAATAGATATGATTTATGATAGAGATTCCTGCAACTCTTTTTTTTAGATTTATTTATTTATTTATACATACATACATACACACATACATACATACATACATACATACATACATACAAGCACTGGGTACAGTCAGAAGCGCGGGAGGGTGAGAGAATTCACCAGAGCCAGAGCAGGGAGCAGAACAGGCAGAAGGACCGAAGTACACTGCTGAGGGGAGCTGCGGTGGCAGGAGAGGTCTGCGCGCCATGCGGGACCCTCCTCCAGTGGCCGGGGAGCAGCAGGAGATCGAACCGGCGCTGCAGAGGCTGTGGGCAGCTTCGCAACCCAGCGCTCAACTGCTGCGCCACCAGGGAGGCCCGATTTCTGCAACTCTTAAGAGAGAATTTTTTTCCTAAGTGTATATGCATCTTTTTTTTTTTTAAAGATTTATTTATTTATGCATACAAGACCTGGGTTACAGGCCAGAGATGCGGGGGGTGACAGGATTCACCAGAGACAGAGTGGGGAACAGAACACGCAGACTGAGTTAAATACACTGCTGAGGGGAGCAGCAGGCAAGAGAGGAGAGGTCTGCTGTGCCATGTGGGTTGCTCCATGGCCAGCCAGGGATTGAACTCACGCTGCAGAGGCTTTGGATTACTTCAGAGCGCGGTGCTTAACCCCTTGCGCCACCAGGGAGGCCCTGTATATGCATCTTAAAAGAGATTTTTATAGGCTATTTCTTGGTTCATAATCCATAACAAATAAATAAATGAAAAAAAGATTCACTATGTAGAAATTAAGTTCCAGAGTAGTACATGGATTAAAGGGAAAAAAATAAAGAAAAATTATTACGAATCAAAAAAGCAATAAAAAACATTTCATACTACCAAACCTACGGTAACAAAAGCAGTTTAAAGGAAAAAAATGTATATACTTAAATGCTTTCACTTTAAAGCATAAAAGATATCAAAACAACTATGAATTCATTTTAAGAAACCAGAAAAAGAACAAAATAAATCAAAGAAACCAGAAAAGACATTAATAAAGAAGCAAATTGAATCTGATGAGCAAAACTGAAAATAAATGGAATGACTATTTTTCTTTTCAAAGACAATTTTTGATTTTTTTCCTTTTCTCTGATGCACAACTAGTTTATATTTTATTAAGTTTTATCTCTCTTTTCTTTTACATTTAATTTGGGTTTTCTTTCTCATTTCTTTAAATAAAAACTGGGGCCTCCCTGGTAGTGCAAGGTTGGTTAAGCACACAGCACTTTGAAGCTATCTGCAGCCTCTGCAGCATGAGTTCAATCACTGGCCAGGGAGGTGACCCACATGGCGCAGCAGACCTCTCCTTTCTCACCTGCTGCTCCCCTCAGAAGTGTATTTCAGTCAGTCTGCCTGCTCTGTTCCCCACTCTGTCTCTGGCCAATCCTTTCACCCCCCCCATCTCTGGCCTGTACCCCAATTCTTGTATGCATAAATAAATAAATCTTTCAAAAAAATAAAAACGTAGGCCACTGATCTTTAGCTTTTTCCCCCATACATGCACTGGTGGTAATAAACTTAGTATTTATGCATTTCTTAGGTGGATCCAACAAATTCTGATGATATATTGTCATTATTATTCACCTCCAAATATTTTTAATGTTTGAACTGCTTTCCTCGCTGACTTATGAATTTATTCATTAGTACAACATTACATTTCTAAGTAGCTGGTGCTTTCTAGTTCATAAAAGAAATATAAAAGCTGATATCCACATAAAAAATACTCAATTTCATTAGTCATCAGGGAAATAGAAACTAAAATCACAATGCTCTACCACTACAGCACCACTGGAATGGCTAAAATGAAAACAATATCAAGTGTTAATGTTACTGAGAATGTTAAGAGACAGGCACAACAACCTCAGAAAGTCTGTGTTAGTACCTATGAAGGCTGAAAACACAAGTGTGAACAAACAATTTTATAACCAAGAAATTCCACTTCTGTTTGTCTCAACAGAAATACATATAAATGTTCACCAAAAAATATGTTCAAGGGCCTCCCTGGTGGCGCAAGGGGTTAAGCGCCGCACTATGAAGCAATCTGCAGACTCTGCAGCACGAGTTCGATCCCCGGCCAGCCAGGGAGCAACCCACATTGCACAGCAGACCTCTCCTGACTCGCCCTGCTCCCTTCAGCAGTGTACTTTGGTCAATCTGCCTGTTCTGTTCCCCACTGTCTCTGGTGAATCCTCTCACCCCCACTCACCACCCCCACATCTCTGCCCTGTACCCCAGCTCTTGTATGCATAAATAAATAAATCCTTTAAAAAAAAAAAAAACAAACCTCACAGCACTTAAAAAAAAACTGTTCAGGGCCTCCCTGGTGGCACAGCGGTTGAGCGCTGGGTTGCAAAACTGCCCACAGCCTCTGCAGCGCCTAATGGATCCCCGACTGGATCCCGGGCTGCTCCCCAGCCACCGGAGGAGGGTCCCACATGGCGCGGAGACCTCTCCTGCCGCCCACTACTCCCCTCAGCAGTGTGCTTCAGTCCCTCTGGCTGCTCTGTTCCCTGCTCTGGCTCTGGTGAATTCTCTCACCCTCCCGTGCTTCTGACTGTACCCAGTGCTTGCATAAATAAATAAATAAATAAACAAACAAATAAATAAAAATAAATCTTAAAAAAAAATGTTCAAGACTTCACAGCAGCACTAATCATAATAGTTCACAACTGAAATCAACTCAAATGTCTATTAAGCAGAGAGGGCTAAATTCATAAAAAGACATACAATACTACAAGGGAAAGGTACTACGGAAACTACATGCACTAATAAGTCTCATAAACTTAATGTAGCAAAAGACATCAAACAC
Organism: Talpa europaea; assembly: GCF_964194135.1. Taxonomy (NCBI): domain Eukaryota; kingdom Metazoa; phylum Chordata; class Mammalia; order Eulipotyphla; family Talpidae; genus Talpa; species Talpa europaea. The sequence goes on from NC_140079.1 coordinate 33,228,572, forward strand.
AACAGTACATTTTGTATGATTCTGTTTATATATAGTTCAAAAGCAAGTAAATTATACTAGAAGTGAGGCAGGAAGCTAATTTTTAGAGGGCAAGTAGTTCCCTAGTCAGGGTAGAGGGAACTATGAGTTCTATTACATTTGGTTTCTTTATGTAGGTGCTGGTTACATAAATGTGCTCCCTCTGTAAAAATTACACTAATAGTCCATATTTCAATAAAAAGTTTACATGAAAGTTAAAAAATAGTAAAGATGATTCTGGGGGCCTCTCTGGTGACCTAGGGATTAAGTCTCACCTCTACAACCTAAGTTGATCCCCGGCCAAGGAGCTGACTCACATGGCTCATCAGACCTCTCCTGTCTCGCCCATTGCTCCCCTTAGCAGTGTATTTCAGTTAATCCGCGTATTCTGCTCCCCACTCTGTCTCTGGTGAATCCTCTCACCCACCCACCCCCTGAACCTCTAACCTACACCCTAGTTATTCGATGCAAAGAAAGAAAAAAAAAAAAAAAAAGGCAATTCTGAAGGGGTTCCTGTGTAGTCAGTGAATTCAGTAACTATAAAATTCCTTCCAAGGAAAGCAAAATTATTTTGTTGAAAAAAGTATTTTAAAAAGAACCCAAAAATGGTTTATAGGAAAATAAAAATGGATCAACTACTTAAGACACAGATCAATGAAGCTATGTAGAATTAGGGATAAAAAGTTAGCTATAACCATATACACAAGTATACCACTTAAAATTTTAAGATAACAAATTTTTGAACCTACAGGTTTTGGTGCTGCAGGGAAGGGAAATGGAATTTAAACTAAGTAATAAAATAAATCTCCCTAATGAATAATATTTACTATCATATTTACCTATTGGTGTCTGTGAGAAAAGGGACACACATGTAAACAAAATCTTCAAATAGAAAACATGCTGGCAGTTTAAAAAGCAGTTTCAGCTGCTATTGAGAGCTTGCGAAATCAAGTGTCTGACCCTTAGAGGGAGATTTTCTGGCCCACTGTGCCTATTTCTGAGTGGATCAATTTGGATTCTAACACTGACAAGATAAAAGGGCTTAGCAAAATTTGTCAGCTGGACTTGGAACAAGACTGATCTGCAGTATCTTGGCTTTGCTGTGGCTGAAGGAAAAGGAGCTGGCTCTTCTAGATCCTGAATTCACATATCCTAATTTCCTGGATCTGACTCTAAGCTGGAGCCTGACACTATCTTCAACCTCAACACAGCTGTGCAATCTGAAGCGGGCATATGTTCAATGAACAGGACTCTGACTTAAGGACTGGTGACTGAAGACTTAAGACAACCTCTGTGGAGTCATAAATTGAAAACATCAAGGATTCTGGCTGAACCAACTAAAGCACCTACAGACAGATGCCCCCAAACAAGGGCTGATTCACTGATAAGGCCAGCTGAAATCAACATGCTGACTGGCTCTCTATAAAGCTGACAGTGTTTTGCAACTATCCCAGGCCGGGTAGGTTCCTCATTGGTTCAGGCAGCTTGAAAGAGAAGCTTGGAGCTCTTGGCATCATCCCCACAGGTTAGGGGAAAACAAGCCAACAGGGAGACAGCATTTTAGTGCCCCCTGCAAGTGTCTATATGTTCTTTCCTCTTGTAGCTGTTTTCTGCTGCACTCTGCCACACAGTAACATTTGCTGCACTCTGTCCTCTGTGATGCTGCCCTTATATGCTGCCTCTTGGCTCAGGTGGACCCACCTACACATGCCCACACCATATTCCAGGTGTCCACCATCAAGCATGCTTACCCCGAGCTCACGCTCCCAAGTGCCTCCTACATTCAAGGCCGCAGGTGATAGCCACAGAGACCAATGGTGCAAAAGCCTAAGCAATCTTCATTTATCCTACCCAGAGCACTAACTGTATTCCTAACTTGGGGTTACTGCCCATAGCTGCAAGTTAAAAGAAGGCATTCTACCTGCTCCTTACAGAATGCACTAGACACCGCCCTCGCCCCCGCCCCTCTTCAGAGATGTCTCATTGCTGCTGACCTGTGTTTGGCTTTCTGGGTTAGTGGCAGTTTTCAGCAATGGATTAACAGCCTGATTCTATTTCAATCACCTTCACCTCATCCTTCCTTGTACACATACTTTACTAAGGCAAATGGGTTATTACACATAGTTGCTTCCAGAAAGGAACTGATCTTTTCTAGACTGCTCACTAGGTACAAATGATAAGGAAACAGAGGTGAGGTGACGTAAACCTATTTTGACAATTCCAGATTTTATCCAGACCAATTCCTAAACATGGTATGTCTCTCTAGTTAATATGTACAAAAATGTTTTTCTGTAAAAATGCTTTTGTTGTTCTTGCAGGCTTGGATGATTCAGAAAATGAAGTTTTCATTACTGAATGTGACACACTGATTTAATAAGGGAGGAAAAAAGAAGAGACAGTAACGATTTTTTCCCCCCAGAATTATTCATAAAATCGGGCCTCCCTGGTGGCACAGTGGTTGAGCGCTGGGTTGCGAAGCTGCCCGCAGCCTCTGCAGCGCCGGTTCGATCCCTGGCTGTTCCCCGGCCACCAGAGGAGGGTCCCACATGGCACGCAGACCTCTCCTGCAGCCCGCTGCTCCCCTCAGCAGTGTACTTCGGTCCTTTTGCCTGCTCTGCTCCCTGCTCTGGCTCTGGTGAATTCTCTCACCCTCCCGTGCTTCTGACTGTACCCAGTGCTTATATAAATAAATAAATAAATCTTTAAAACAAAACAAAACAAGAATTATTCATAAAATCATTTGCCTCTTTCTGAAGGAAAATCCTTGTTGTTGGTTGGCATCACAGGCTGCTGTGAGAGCTATGAATTCAAACTGACTGTCAGGTTTCACTCATACCTAACAGCACTCTGAGACAGCTGGAGCTGGCCCCAGCTCCTGCACTTTCCAAGTAGAAGGTCTCTAAATATCCACACCAGTGAGGCAAATGAATGGATGTCATGGATAGAACGACACCACTGTTTGGAATTAATGGCCTTCTGGCAGTCCATCTGAAAACAATGCCTGAACTGAATTAACTGGAGTAAAGTGGGAACTACAAAATAAAAAGCCCCAAAGGAAGGTAGGTACCCAGGGGGTCTTGTTAACCTATTCTACTTGATGGAAAGCACCATGAACTACAAGGGTACCTCGTGTGCACTAACCTTGTATTTTCGCGTGTGTAACCTATCACGACTATGCTTCAACCCTGGAAAATGATCAGGTCTGCTTCAGTTTATGCAACAAAATTATGCTATGAATTGATGCCTCGGGCCATATAAAAAGGTTCACATAGAAACTGAAAGAACAAGTCATCTGGTTTGCTACAATAAACCTTATGGTTGACGGGATTTACTCTAGCTAAATCCAGGACCTTTAACAGACACAACTGAGATCACCGCTACAGGTTGGTCTTGCCTTGCTGCATGGAGTTCTACTGGTAACAGTTTTGCTATAAAGACATTTTGGCCAGGGCCCAAAAGGAAACATAATGGGCCTGAGACCACATTCCTCAGAAAGGCCTGCTTGAGCTTGGCTGGTGCTGAGAGCTTGAATGGTCAACACTGACACACAACTTTTCCAAAATAATAACAGCTTACTGTGTTTCAACTGTTTGTAGAAACAATATGCAACATCTACCCTCCTGCTTGTGTGATGACCACCTCCAGAAACACCTTGGGTGGTACTAAGTCTCTGATGAGTTTCCTGGTAGACTATAGATCAGACAAGTCATGGATCTTGTTGCTGGGAAAATAAAATGTGGCCCGTGGGATGCCAATGGAGAGCACTCTTGAAGGTGTACCTCATTTTCCCCAGGACTTCACTCCATGTACCTTTCCTGTGCTGCTTTTGCTCTGCATTCTTTTGTGACAATAAGTCATAGTGTCAGTGTATGTTCAGTTCTGTGAGTCCTTCCAGTGTATCACTGAACCTGAAGGCAGTCTTGAGGATCCCCGATATGCTATATTTTTAAACAGGTAATCAGAATAATCTAGAGTCAACATTCCATTTGAATAGACAAACACATCAATAAACTTTCCTTCCTATTAGCAAAAGGTTAGAATTAATAAATTACTTACGAAAACAGATCAAACCACTGCTGTTTTGTAACAGATTCCTGACGTAAAAGCTTCAAAACAATTGGACGCATGAAATCCCATTTGTCTTCAAACTGAAGAGAACCTTTATTCTTAAAAAAAGAAAAAGAGAAAGTTAATTTAAATGAAAGTTAAATCAAATGTGGCCATTATTTTTTTCTTTTAAGAGAAGTACAAGGTTCAAAATATAAGATAATTCATTTTCCATAACAGAACCCCTATAAACTTAATCTGGTATCAAAGAATCAAAGGAAATGAAAAGAGAAAATTAACTGTACTAAAGTGTCCAGCGAAGAATTTAGCCTCACCCAAAGAGAAGGTCTGGCTTTTGTCCTGGGCTTCTGACTGGTAATGTTCTGGGCCGGTAATGTTATGTCTGCTAAGAGAGTGTGGGGAGCACTGGGTCATACTGAAAAACCTAATAATGTGATTTAAGTAGGGAATGGACTAAACCCAGATAGCCGTAGGGTAGGGGATAGCAAATCCAGAAATGCCAACAATGTGCTTTAGGGTAGGGACTTTGGATCAAACAACCTGGAGACTGAGATTATCCAGTGAGAAATCAACCATGCCTACATGACAAAGCCCCAATAAAAATTCTAGACACCAAACAGTTGGGTGCGTTTCCCTTGCTGGCAGGACTCCTTACACACTGTCACACATTGAGGTCAGGAGAAAAAGGCAACCTGACCATGGGAGAGGACAAGGGAAGTCCTGTGTTGGGAATTCTCTTGGATTCTGTCCGATATGTCTCTTCCTTTGGGCAATCTTTAACTTAGAGTTCTCTGTAATAAACCATAACCACAAGTAAAGCACTTTGGGGTAAGAGCTATGAGTGTGTCTAATGAGCTAACGGAACCTCAGTGGTTTGGGGAAACACCCAAATCTGCAGCTGGTGTCAGAAGTGAGGGTGGTCTTGTGTGGAGACTGTGCCCTCTAATTTTATAGTTGCCCTAAACACCCTACAAAAAAATAAACTGAAAATCTGTAGGAACCCTGAAATTGAAAATATATAAAGGAAAAAAATATAAATATACCCATCATATTTCATAATCGCAACAAGACCTGTATGCCAAACTGATGATAAGAGCACAGAATACAGAAACTGTTAGACCAATCTAACTGGAGAATGCAGATACAAATGTCTTAAATATCAGCAAAGTAAACAAGTGGTATTTCAAAAGAATGATACTGCACAATCATGAACAGGTTATTTCAGTAATGTGAAAGTGTTACAGATATACCTCCATGAAGAGGAGGCACAATTTTCCTCACCCTGACTTATAAGCAGCTGCCTTGGACTACGTATCTCAGTATACCATGAACCAGACTTCCTGAGCAAGGAAGCTATGGAACTAGGGGTGGGGCTGAGTAGCCAGATGAACCTATAAAACACAAATGGCAGGTGGGCACCCTCTCTTGCTTTTCCAGCTTTGACTTGCACCCTAATTCTGCTGAGGGGAAACCTAGAGGGGAAATGTGGAGGAGACATGTAGTGACACTTGGAAAAGAGAAAGGTGGGTGAGAGATAAGAGGAGGCTGCTCCTGGTCCTTGACAGAGACAATGCAGTTATTTTGACTACATTTTGGATTATGGGTTCTATTTTGCATTTCTCTCTTGCTGCCCCAGTGCTCTGGAACCTGCCTATCCTCTTTTCTTGTGGTTCCCTGCCAGAAGGTGTCTTAGACGGTAGCAAACTTTCAAGCTTCAGTGACCCTGCTTTGGGCCAAGCCTGTTTGGCTGGGTATTTGCTCACAAGGGGATGGGTAATGTTTTTTGAGTCTTATTAGGAATATCCTTTCTACTCCCTCTCCCTCTCTACATCCTTTCTATTAAAAAAAAAAAAATCTGTTTCTTTTGCCTTTATGCATGTAGATGGCCGAATCTCTGTCAGAGCCTGCACTCCTTAATAATTTGGAGTCCCTAGGTGCCCCTCTGTATCACTAACAATGTACAACATTGGGGGAGAAAATAATTAACATTAAGAAAGAGAGTGCACTAGCAAGCTGTAAGTTTTCATTGGCTAACTGAAGGCTACTTTATCACTATTAATTTGTTAATAAAGTCTCCTCTGCTTTAGTTCTTTTACTATTACTCAGAATAGCAAGTAGACTGAACTCACCAACTGCTAGTAAGTCTAGGATTATCTTATGCACTGGCTCTTTTTCATCAAGAAGATTTAAACATTTACCATACTCCTGACCCTCTCTCATTCACTCCTTACAGCACAAATAAGTCCCTCACAGGAACTCCTCTCAAACACATGGACCATGGGCAATCTAATAGGGACTTGGGTATTCCAAGAGGAAACAGCCATTGCAGAGACCCTAAGATGGAAGCATTTTTGATGTACACAAGGTAGAGCTAAGTAAGATAGAGGAGTAGATGAGGCTGGGAAGCAACTGAGTGGGCTCTATTAAGGCCCTAAAAGCCATTATAAAGACCTTGGCTTCTAATATAAGTGAGATGAAATCCATTAAAAGATTCTGAGTAAGAATTGACATGATATGATTTACATTTACACTATAAGGGAGTAGTGTTAAAGGCAGGTATAGGGGTTAGGAGGAAAGATGAGAGATGATAGTGACTTGGACCAGGGTAGTAGCAATGAAGGTAGTAGTTAGATTTTATATATTTTTAAAAGGTGGTGCTACAACAAAGCAAAACCAGACAATTCTAAATCAGAGAGATACTGCAGGGGAAGAGGAGGGAGAGGGGTCAGAGGGAGGGAGGGAGGAGCACATGGGTCTGTGGTGATGGTGCATCAGTGAAAGAAATTCTATGGGGACTACACCTGAGGGAGTGGGGAGAAGCAAATATTGTTTTAAAAATGATCAATAATGTAAAAAATAAAAAAATTTTTAAAAAAGGTAGTGTTATCAGAATTTCCTGAGAGTATGAAAGTGGGATAAGAGAAATGAGTAAAGCATGCCTCTAAGACTTTTGTCTAATAAAAGTCAATTTGTATATAGGGACCCATGAAATGGCGGTCACCAAGTGACCAGGCCCACATGAGAAATCTAAACCTAAGTAGGCCTACATTTAGAGAAATATCTCAATGTCAAGGAAACCTAACACCAATCACAACCCTCCATCTCTGCCTTATCTGGCTTACCTTACTCTAGAAAACAGGGCCTGCTTGACATAAGGAAATCCCTGATCTCTAACCAATCATGCTGTTTCCTGGTTGTGTATTTAACTTCTATATAAAACTCACTCTTGCCTAAAATCCTTCAAGGAGAGTGTTCCAGGGCCTCCCTGGTGGCGCAAGGAGTTAAGCACCGCACTATGAAGAGGTCCACGGCCTCTGCAGCACGTTTGATCCCTGGCCGGCCAGGGAGCAGCCCACATGGCGCAGCAGACCTCTTCTCGCTCGCCCACTGCTCCCCTCAGCAGTGTGCTTTGGTCAATCTGCCTGTTCTGTTCCCCACTCTGTCTCTGGTGAATCCTCTCCCTACACACCCCTCCCCCCACGGCATCTCTGGCCTGTACCCCAGCTCTTATATGCATATATAAATAAACATTAAAAAAAAAAAAAGTGTTCCACTGCTTGTTGAGCAATGTTCCCTTGAATAGAGGCCATCAAACTGATCACTGAGTGGTTTTAGTTTTGTCATGTGACATGCTTGTGAAGTATGACATTGCCATCAACTGGAATAGAAAGGTCTGAAGATAGAATATGCTTATGAAGGGAAAGCTCAGGAGTTAAACATTTATTAAACAGCCATTTGAAGATGTTAAGTAGACAACTCAATGTGCAAATCTAGAATTTAAAAGAAAGGTGTGGTCAGGAAATAAAAATTTGAAAGTGGAAGCCTAACCTGAATCTTTAGGTTTCCAACATGAAGAGACGAGGAGAAGAGTAAGAACTAGGAAAGGAGACAGAGCAGCCAGAGAGGTAGCAAGAAAATCAAGAACATTATGTTCTGAGAAATAAGTGAATTAAAATTAAAATGTTATAAAAGCTTCCTTCCCTGTGCTGTTCCTTCTTGAATAATTCAGTCTAAGAGTAAGGTTTCTCACTGTCAGAGAAGGATGCTACATATATGGAAAAAGGACAGAAGTGAATGTATTGGCATTGGAAGGACTAGGATGAAACCATGGTTTTCAGTAATACAGATATAAGCACAAGGGTGTGTGTGTGTGCAAGCGCACGCCTGCGCAAGCAAGATACACCAATAGCATTGTAGCTTCCAGATCTTGACTTCTTACTACCATATTCTACAAAAAGCTCCTTAGAGAAAATGCGAAGTCCAAAGTTGGGGCAGAGATGATCCTGGAATACCTTTTTGTGCCAGAATGTAAAAAGTATTTAATTTAAGCAAAATAAATGATAGTAACAGATTATAACATACTAAATAATTATCTTCATGGGGGCAGAAGAACAGCTATCAATGTGATTATGCTTAACTTCTAGAAAGATCATCTAAATTTACGGAAGGAAAAATTGAAAGGAAGTCTAACAGGAAGCTACCACAATAGTTCATGTGAGCAATACATGATGAAACCCTAAATTAAATGAAACAGAAAGGAAGGTGTTGGTGGTAAAATGTTCTTGAAGACCACTTTAAAGGAATAGTTATAACTCAGCCACTTACCAACTGTGTGCCCTTGAGCAAGTTAAACTCTTTATGCTTCAGTTTTCTCTATGTAGAATACATCTATTTCAAAGGGCTGTTATAAGGATTTGTGATATAAGTAAAATATTAAGAAGTTTATATAAACACTATATAAGTGTAGCTATCATTCTAACTTCAGTACTAGTATAACCACTACTGCTTCCACAACAACAGGATTTGGTGAAAATGAGATGTGAAAAATAACAAAAACAGCACTAAGGCCCTGAACTTTCACATGACTATATAGTTCCCTCACTGATGCTTCCCAATATAATTCAAAATATGAAGGACAATAAAATCTAAAATGCAGATTAAAAGTTCAAGTTTCTACTCATCTCTGGTGAATCCTCTCACCCCCATGTCTCTGGCCTACACCCCAATTCTTCTATGCATAAATAAATAAATCTTTTTTTTTAAAAAGTTCAAGTTTTCTTTTAAAAAAAGAATTAAATATACTGCCCCACGTATGTTCTCTATGGGGTGGGAAGCATGTGCTGGTTCTGCCTACTGGATAACATAACATATCTCTCAGACTCCTAACCCAAGTGATAGGCTGGTGGGATCACTGCCTGCAGAAGAAATACTCTGGGAGGAATGCATTTGAGTAAGATGGTTTAGGAAAGAGGATGAGTTTGGTTTTAGACGGGTGGTCAGATTAAAGTAAATGCTTAAGTTACAACTCTTGCCCTTTATTCCTTCCTCCCTGCATCCTCCCTTCCTTTTTATTTTGAGAGAAGAACTTATTTACTATAAATTGCTTTTTACTTAATGCCTCCTATACAGGGCTGAAGGGAAAAAAATCTGTCAAGTTTCTCAGATACATTAGGAAAGAATGGCTGAAAATGGTAAAAAAAAAAAAAAAAAAAAGTAAGACAAACAGGTAAGAAAAGGTTCAGCTCCCTTTCCTTGCTCTAATCAGTACATAGACATCAGGATCTCTTCAAATATGTTGGTTGCCCAGCGCCAAATAAAATACCTTCAGCTTTATCTGAAAAGCAGGCAGAATCAGCTCTAAAACAGAAAACAGATGGACAGTGAAGTAGCCATGGTGCTCTTTTAAAAGAAAAACAAACATTAGGAAAAAAGCAAACTTTTTGTAACATATTTGGGGTAGGAGATATTAAAGTCCAGTAAGTCCCATAATCACAAATGCTATATAGATTCTTTTGAAACATATATAGTAGTCATCTCCTCCCCTTATCCACAACTTCATTTTCTGACTTTCAGTTACCTTGGGTCAACACTAGTCAAAAAATACTATGGGGCCTCCCTTGTGGCGTAAGGGGTTAAGCACAGCACTGTGAAGCTATCTGCAGCCTCTGCAGCACTAGTGCACGAGTTCGATCCCTGTTCAGCCAGGCAGCTACTCAAATGGTGCAGCAGACCTCTTCTGTCTCAACTGCTGCTCCCCTTAGCAGTGTATTTCAGTCAGTCTGCCTGTTCTGTTCCCCACTGTCTCTGGTCAATCCTTCTACCTCCCCCCCCGCACCTCTGGCCTGTACCCCAGTTCTTGTATGCATACATAAATGAATCTTCAAAAAAATATGTACCACAAGATATTTTGAGACAGAAGACTGCATTCCCATAGCTTTTATTATAGTATATTGATATAACTTCTACTTTAATATTACTGTTATTCTCTCACCGTGCTTAGTTTAGAAGTTAACTTATAAACTTTATCAAAAGCATATATAGGAAAAAATAGTATATGTAGTGTTCAGTACTATCTGCAGTGTCAGACATCCCCCAGAGTCGGGAATAGGGAGGGGGAGATGCTACTTTATCACTAAAAAAGATCTGCACACTTCCCATTGAAATTCAAACGTTTTTAAAGGGAGGTTATTTGTCTACAACAATTCCATTTATTTGATTTTGAGAAAAAGAGCAGATATAGAGTTATCTGTATGCAAACAAAGTCAGGAATATTGTAAAAAATAAAAATCCTTAAATATATATACATGAAATAAGCAAAAACAGGAAAATCGGCTAACTTGCAAAAAAGTAATAGGATCATTTTTAAAGCACTTTCTTTACAACAAAATAATACAAAATCTGACCTACCAATTTGCCCTGGAAATGTTCACAAATCCTTACATAACATGTGGGACAAAATATACCCCACCAAATTGCAGGAGCAATATAATACTTTATAATGATGTCAAATGTTGTATTGAAAAGAAACAAAAAATGTGGTTGTTATTGTTATGCATCGTCTTGCTTCATCTTTATGACAAAAGTACAAGAAAATTTAAGGTGAAAGGACAAGTTAAAGGCAAGACAAGAAATAACATACTGTAATTAACAGCACTTTTTTTTGTAACTATATTCTTCATGCCCATAACATTTAGAACAAAGCACAACTAAACAATTGTTTTAAGATCTGTATTTTGTTTCCTCTGAAATTCTTAACCTATCAATTATGGATTATTTACAGTAACTTTACAAAAGGAATACAATTTGTATATTTTAGTCTGTCCATGTAAATTATGGGGTTATGTGGGTTTCCATGGTGCCTAGCAGCTACTAGTGCTCAGAGTTATGTGATTTTTTTTTTTAAAGATTTATTTATTTACACACACAAGAACTGGGGTACATGCAAGAGGTGCGGGGCGTGATAGGATTCACCAGAGACAGAGTGGGGAAAAGAACAGGCAGAATGACTGAAATACACTGCTGAGGGGAGCAGCGGGCAAGTCAGGAGAGGTCTGCTATGCCATATGGGTAGCTCCCTGGCCAGGGATGGAACTCATGCTGCAGTGGCTGCAGACAGCTTCACAGGTTGCATCTTAACCCCTTGTGCCACCAGGGAGGCCCATAGAGTTATGTGATTTTTAAAAACGCATTTGCTATCTCCATTAAGCAAAAGAACCACAAAACTACAGTATGTATTTGAAGACTGGCAATTCTCACTGTGTTCCAGCTACAACACTCTTTAAAAGGTGTTTCCACATATGCCAACGCCACCACTGCACCTCCAGATCTTTCGTAGAATGCTGATCATTCAGGTCTCAGGGTCAACAGCACCTCAGAGGGACCTTCCCAAATTAACCCAAGAAAATGCCCTTCCCCCATCCCTCTCTAAAGACTCAGAGCTAAGGTCTTGGCCTGGAAGGAGAGTGGCTTTGATTGGCCAGGGGACTGGAGTTTTCACTTAGACTACACCGCATTTTAAAAGACCAGAAATGTCATTAAGAAGAAGAGGAAATTCAACATAACATAGTTGAAAACAATATTTAGGGTGGAAAACAAAACTATTTTTTGTTTAAGTAAAATAGTGCCCCCATCTTCCAAACACTCTTAATTATACTGTTTCACTACAACCTCATCGCTACAAAAACTACCCAAACTGTTATTTCTTTAGTGTCAGTAGTTATACATTAGAAATAAATGCAAAAGACTAGGGGACACTGCTTGTCATAGCCACTGCTGTATCACTGACATTTAGAATAGCATCCAACACAGACAAAATACTCACCTATCTGTGGAATGGACAAATGCCATTACATAGTTCAAATATCCTTAATATTACCTGTTAGGTACTCCATATATTATGACTAATATTTAACATGAGCTATAACTTATTTTTTTTTTTTAAAGATTTTTTTTTTTTTTAATAGAGGCATGTTTTTCTTTCTTTATTTGTTTGCTTGTTTGTTTTGTTTATACATGCACTGGGTACAGTCAGAAGCGCGGGAGGGTGAGAGAATTCACCAGAGCCAGAGCGAGGGGCAGAGCAGGCAGAAGGACCGAAGTACACTGCTGAGGGGAGCAGCGGGCTGCAGGAGAGGTCTGCGCGCCGTGTGGGACCCTCCTCCGGTGGCCGGGGAGCAGCCGGGGATTGAACCGGCACCGCAGAGGCCGCGGGCAGCTTCGCAACCCAGCGCTCTACCGCTGCGCCACCGGGGAGGCCCTGAGCTATAACTTATTTACAGAGCCTGTGAGTTCCAATTTACTCTACTTACCAGACCAGGCGACTTTCTGTGACACAACTAGGCTCACCAGTACCTTAGCAAAACATCTAATAAGAAACACTTGCCTCTGTCTCGCATCTCTATCCTCTATCCAATAGATAGATGTCTAATGTCCACTCCATACCCTCCTGCAGTCTAAAATCTCCCTCTTACTACTCAGGTATAAAAACAACAAAAAAGGATGAAATCTTGCCATTGTGACAGCACCTCAAGGGGATTATGCTAAGTGAAATAAGTCAAAAGGAGAAAGACAACATTTGATTTCATTCAGCAGTGTAAGATAAAGAAACAAAGCATAGCAAACCAACTAACCCTTAGATTCTGATAAAAGAATATTGGTTACCAAAGGGAAAAGGGATGGGGGCAGGTAAAACAGGTAAAGGCGGCCAAATGCAGGATGAAAACTAGATTTTCAGTGGTGCTCACAGTGGAGTGTATAGACAGATGTCAAGATATAAAGCTGTGCAACTGTACAACACTACTGATAAGGGACTGATCACAAAGATCTACAAAGAGCTGATGAGACTCAACAAAAACAAAGTAATCAATCCAGTCAAAAAACGGGCAGAACTAAAAAGAGAGTTCTCCAATGAGGACATGCAAATGGCAAACAGACATATGAAAAAATGTTCAACATCCCTTTTAATCAGGGAAATGCAAATCAAAACCACAACGAGAAACCACCTTACACCAGTGAGAATGGCACATACTAAAAAAACTAGCAACAACAAATGTTGGTGAGGATGTGGAGAAAAAAAAATCTGCTACACTGCTGGTGGGAATGCAAACTAGTCCAACCACTATGGAAATCTGTGTTGAGGTTCCTCAAACTACTAAAAATGGAGCTCCCATATGACCCAGCAATCCCACTCCTAGGAATCTACCCAAAGGACACAAAAACATTTATTAAAAAGGACACCTGCAACTCTAAGTTTATTGCAGCACTTTTTACAACAGGTAGGCTATGGAAACAACCCAAATGCCCAAAAATAGATGACTGGATCAAGAAGATGTGGTATATATACACAAGGGAATATTACTCAGTAATCAAAAAAGATAAACTCATGCCATTTGCAGCAACATGGATGGAGCTAGAAGGGATTATGCTCTGTGAAATAAGCCAGAAAGAAAAAGAAAACTATCAGATGGTTTCACTTACAGGAAGAATGTTAGGAAACAAATAAGGGATCAGGGGGAAAAGTAATTATAATAAATTAAAAATCAAAATGAACTGGCAACTATAAATCAGAGACATTCCACAGGGGAGGAAGAGGGAGAAGGATCAAAACAGGGTTGGGAAGACACAATGGACTATGGTGAAGGGACACTGGTGAATTGGTGGTGGGAATTTCACAGGGACTACACCTGACAGGAGAAAGCATACATTGTACAAAAATGAAGAATGATGTAAAATATATATAAAATAAAAAAGTTTAATGTCTGGAAAATAAAAGCTGTACAATTTTAACTTCAAAAACAACTGACATTATGGAGATGCCAAATTATAATGCTATACACATAAAATCTATTGCTATAAACCAATGTTACTTAAATATATTGAAATAAAATTAAAAAATTCCCTTCTTCTAATACATTAATAGATAACTGATCTCTCAAAATTTACCCTAAATGTTACCTCCTGTTAGTAGTTTTAATTAACATATATCATCTTCAGATTATGGTAACTGCTAACTCACTACTTTCCCAGAACATGAAAGACTCTCACATTTACACTTACCATAGTTGTACAGTAATTACTCCATTATTCCCATTCCCAATCCTACCTGTGGCCAATACACAGGTATTGGTTCCTCCCTAGGCTGTGCATGTCACATGCAACCAGGGCTCTAGGACAGGGCACTGGAGAGAGTGCTGGCAGCTCTTAGGATTTTAGATGCCAAGTTTCCATCAACCCAATGAAAACAGACAAGAAGGTCTCAAATAAGGCTCTCATTTATGTTTCAATAGAGTTTAAAAGAGGGTTCACCCTGGTGGTGCAAGGGCTTGGGACATAGCACTATGAAGCTATCGGCAGCCAGTGCAGCACAAGTTCAATCCCCGGACAGGGAGGTGACCCACATAGCACAGGAGACCTCTCCTGTCTCTCCCGCTGCTCCCTTCAGCAGTGTATTTCAGTAGATCCGCCTGTTCTGCTCCCCACTCTGTCTCCGGTGAATCCTCTCGCCCCCCTGTATTTCTGACCTGCATCCAGCTCTTGTATGCATAAATAAATACACCTTAAAAAAACAGAATTTAAAAGAATTACCTAGTCATGTATCTTAACCGCATTCATTGCTAATATTCAAATCTTAGTATCACTTCCATGGTCCTTGCATACAACGCTCCTGACCCCATGCCTTTGCTCTGGCTTTTCCTGTGCCCTGTTCTAAATGCACACATGATGTGTTCCCTTGTTTCATTCAGGTTTCACCACGATTGTAATCTCTTGAGAGGACATCCCTGACCACCCCTGTAAAAATTAAAGCCTAGTCCTTTATCCTGATTGTTTTCTACACAGCACTTATCATAATAAATATTTGCTTATATATTTGTTGCTTCCTTCATCAAAAAAATGTAAATTACATAAAGGCAAGAATTTGCCTAGATCACCATTATCTACTGGGATCAGAAAACGTGAAATATCTGTTGAATGAATTTATTTTCTATATACTTAATGATTCTTGTTATGGTTTCAATGAGCATGGTGCCACTAGCACAAGTACCCCTATCTGTGGCCACACTACGAATCAGATCTTGAATATACATAAAACAGAAGTGATGATGAATAACAGATTTTATATCTGTAGGAGCTAAGAACAGATTGAGGGCTTTATAATCTCGACCTCTACTTAAATACTTTTAAATATTTCCCATTATCTATGGAACTTTACGTACCTATGGAACTTTATGATACTGTACTCTTTTTTTTAATCAATTATCACTTACTTATGGAGTACTTAACATGAATGATCACTGCACTAGATGGTTAAGACATCAACAGGCTAATATAGTCCCTGCACTAAAAGGCTTATAACGCCGAAAAGGAGTCATATATGAAAATAGATCCTGTAACTAGTACATCAGGCATAACATACGAGCTAGAAGAGACTGATGCACTGACTGGTTGTACAGAGTAGGTAACAATTAATTCCAAATAACAACACTAAAAAGAAAGGAGGTATTTGGACTGGGTCTTGATGAATAGAAAGGATTTTAACAGGCAAATGAGGGGAGGAAGGCATTTCTGACAGCAGCAACAGCAAATCAGAGCCTTAAGGACTCTGGTATGCTAGTGAGGTGGGGGTGGAAGGGGGGAAGGAGAAGGAGGGAGGGAGAGAAAGAGATTAATGAGAAGACCCAGCTGGAAAAATCTCAAAGAATTTGAACTCTCAAAGGTATCTAAGCAGAAAAGTGATATAACCAGAACTGTGTGTTGGTCTAGATCTCAGATCAAAGGTAAGGCATAAAAATAGTGAAATCATGGGCTTTAAAGACTGACCCGGAAAAAAAAAAGTACAAACAGAAAAGGGTTAAAGATTAAATACTGAGAAATAACTACATTGGGGAAGTGAGGGAGCTCAGTGAAAAAACACAAGTGATTTGATAGGGAACCGAGAAGAGAAATGTTAAAAGAGCAAAGGAAAGCAGAGGGACAATACAGGACAAATATAGTAGAGAACAATCTTACTTGTTCCTCTACTTTCCCTCATGAGACAGTTACAATAAAAATTAGGTGGAGCTAAGGGGAGAGCCATGTCATAGCAAGTTAAGGAAAAAGGTGAAGATTTATAGAGGCAGCAAGGGGGGGGCGGGGTGTTCTTTTCCAAGAACTAGGATAGTGAATGGAAAAAGAGAAAAGGACAAAACTTTGAAGCCAAAGCAGAATATGTGTTAGTTTATATGAGGAGCTACATCAACTTTCTTATTCACAGAGAAGTGAGAAAAAGGAACACTGAAACGAATTAACAGGAGACAAGAAACCAAGTCTGGGGGAGAAACAAAGGTTGACTAAGTGTCAGGAAATCTAACAGACGTTCTGGAAAAGAGAATATAGAGGAAGAAACTAGATAAATTTGTGATACTGACCAAGGAAGTGTAGGGCACCCCAAAAAGTTGGGTGAGGTAATGTGCTTGAATTACATGTGGTGAAGTTCAGCAAAATAAGAATTTACCAACTGCTCTTTGGAGAGGACATTCAATTGGAACTGAAGAAAAAGTGCACTGAGGGTGAAACAGCAAAAGTAAAGAAACAGCAGAATTATATGTTCACACAGCACAGTTAATAACAATTAAAGATCTTTGTAGATATAAACCCCTAAGTAGGTGATAACCATGTATGTCAAAATATGTAGCACAAATTTTTGAATAGAGAAAAGATTTCCAAAGCCCAGCAATAGTCTACTTGCTTTAAATATAATTATTACAGCCAAATTCCAATATAAAATAATAGGTGGTTTGAGTACACTGAGTTCTAATTGGTAAGTTTCATACCAAAGTTTGAATCTTGTTATCTTTCACAAGACAGTATTGTTCCAACTACTTGTTATTCACAAATTCAATA
The DNA here is from genome assembly GCF_964194135.1 of Talpa europaea. NCBI lineage: Eukaryota > Metazoa > Chordata > Mammalia > Eulipotyphla > Talpidae > Talpa > Talpa europaea. The sequence goes on from NC_140079.1 coordinate 33,245,816, forward strand.
ATAAACATAACTCCTTCCAAGTTACTTATAAATAAGAAGACATATTCTTTCAACAGGACACTAAAGGTCTACTTCAGGGTTGAAGACTTGTTACTCATCATTTATTAGGTACAACTGTTTATCTGATAATGAATCGAATTCTAACTGCCCACATTTCTTCATTTTGACCATAGGACATGCTAATTTTATCAAATATGCTCTGGTGAAATTTAACTGTACAACATCTAAGGTATTTCTCTAATGAACCAGTCTACGAATCCTGTCAAAAAAGGAAATAAAGTTAATTTGGCCACTCCCCAACCTGCCCTGTCTCCACTTAAGGTTCCACCAGTCTGAATTTAAATGATTCTATGAATTATATTATAAATCTACCCTGACAGGGGCTCACCCACTTTTCTCCAAGACAAACTTCCCACTTCTAAATTAGCTACTTTTCAATATATGAATATAAGGCAAACCTTTACATTACCCTTATATCAGTTTTACATATTTAAAATCACATCCATATAAAATTATATTAATTTAAAAATTCTTTCCCCCCATTCCATTTCTTAAAACCATTTTGTTGAACTAAAACAAAAAGAAAAAAAAAACAAATAAACAAGGAAAAGAGGGGGGAAAGTCTTATTAAAATATTTCCAATATATCTTTGGCATCTGTCCTTATATTCACTAATGTGACTGAGCTATCTAGCAGTTTTTCTTTTTTTCTTTTCTTTTTTTAAAGATTTATTTATTCATGTACACAAGAACCAGGGTACAGGCCAGATGCATGGGAGGATGGGAGGATTCATCAGAGACAGAGCAGGGAACAGAACAGGCAGACTGACTGAAATACACTGCGGAGGGGAGCAGCGGGCGCCACAGGAGAAGTCTGCTGCGCCCTGTGGGACCCTCGCTGGCTGGCTGGGATCGAACTGGTGCTACAGAAGCTGCGCACAGCTTCACAGCGCTGCGCTCAACTGCCTGCGCCACCATGGGAGACCCTCTAGCAGTTTTTTCAAAGCATTATTATCTTATTTTATTTATACGTTTGAGTTAAAGAACTTTCTGAGTCTGTGTTCTTTTTAACCTAAGTCCTAAGTGCAAATTTTCTACGCATTCAGGCAGTTTTTCCATTCTGTAGGTGTAGATTCATAATCTCTTGACAGTAACACCAGTACTGACTGGTATTGATTCAGACACATCTCCTCCAGTCATTTGTGAAGTTTTGTATGGAGAATAAAGTGATATTTCTAGAGGTTATTCTGGGGGGGGGAAGGGGGAGGAAAGTCTTGCTTTATATCCAGGTAATCAACAAGTCAAAAAAACAATCATAAAGCATCAGGTGTCAAATTCTTTCATAAGCACTAGTAACATAAGCTATTCCTTATGTAAACAGAGGATGCATTAAGAGTCTTCAGAAGGTAAACAAGTTTTCTTTCTGAACTGGTGTATTACAACTCTGTTATACTGTTAGGAAAGAAGAGTAGATTAGGACAGGATGCTTAATTCCTGTGAATTAGTTTTCTTAGAGTAAGTGCAGGAGCACCTAACTAAGGAGTATTGTGTACTAAGTGCCACTCACTGTCACAAAGATTTTCATGAACTAACTAAATCTTCACCAGGCACCTCTGAAATAAGTGTTATTGACAATTCCATTTTATTGATGGGAAAGACCTGGCACAGACAGGGGAAGAAACTTGCCCAAAGTCATACAGTTTCTAAGCGGCCCACATCTGGTCTAGTTCTAAGCCCTTGCCCCTTTTACTTCTTAAATCAGTAAAATTAGGTCTATGTTTTATAAGACGGCTCCATATATTAGGCAGTTAATCTTAATCTAAAGACATGACTGAGGTGCCAATATATTTAATATTGCTTCTCTTCCATTATTTTCTATTATCCATCCACACTGCCTGAAGACAGAGAGGAGTCTGAGGGAGGAGTTAGTCCATCCTTTGTATTTATGTTCCCTGCGCTAATTACTATCTCCATTTCAGTCAAATACATGGAAGGCAAAAGGTTCCCACTATAAACACAAGCACAGAACACATGGTGCCCTGTCTACCTCATCCTCCTCGCAAACTGTTTTTAACATAGTAGAGAATCTGCCCCTCGATCTCCCTTGCTATCCCAGATGTCTAAAACGAACTTCAACCGTTTCCTTCGGAAAAGGTAATTCTCCTGAGGTCTAAAACGGCAGCACTTCTCCAGTAGCCATCTGTATGCTGCAACAGGGCTGAGAAGCAGTTTCCTCGGGGAAAAAGCTGAAATATGAACTCAAGAATGGCAGACTGGGAGGAAAGGTGTAGCGTGCAGAAAAGGGAAGGAAGGAGGGGGGAGGAAGGCGCCGCTGACAGACTTGGAATTTCGTGCAGACAGGAGGCGGAGAACAGAAACTGACGAGGGGAGGAAGGTCGAGTCTTTGGAACCTGCTAAGGCTGAATTTTCTTGGATTTTTCCTTTAATGCATCTTAGACTCTGGCCTCAGAAGAAACGGAGACCCCCGGAGTCCTAACGGCCCGGTCGGTCGGGCAGAGCCCCGGCCCCGCCGCCCCGCCGCGCGGGTCCTCGGCGCACATCGCCGGCCGCCGGCCTCGGCCCGGCCTTTCCCTCCCCGCTGCCCCCGCCGGGGGTCGGCCGAGCGCGTCGCCCCGGGGCCGGGACCCGCGCCCGGGTGCGCGGCGGCGGCCTCCCAGGCCTCCCCCGCGGCGGACAGCCCCCGGCCCCTGGTGCGCTTCGCCGCCCCGCCCGCTCCGAGCCCCCCCCGCGGACCTGCGCCCGGCGGCCCCGGAGTACCAGCCACGCCGAGCCGGGGGTCTTACCTTTAACAGATTAGACGTCGCCATGTTCCTTCAACTTCGCCTCTCGCGAGACGGCGCGAGATTTCGCGGCGCTCCTGGCCCGGCCACAACGGGAGGCCGGGCGCCCGCCGCGCCGCCGGGCCGCCGGGCCGCACCGGAGAGGGGTGGGCGCCGGGGCGGGTGCCGACGGCGCTGACTCGTCCCGAGGACCTGGAGCTTCCTCGCGCTTGCCCCTACATGGTCACCGGCGCTTGCCCGCACGGCAGAGCTCATGCAAACGCTCAGGGAGGCGGCGACAGCGAATGGGGAGGAGGTAACGGGAGCCGACCTGAACTGGAAGAGGAAGCATCGACTCTACGGGACTCCCCGCGCCTTCAGATGAGCCTGGCTAGTTGCACCGGCAGGGGCCACCGGCAACGAATCGAGCTCGGCTTAGGCCCGGCAGCTCTGGGGCCGCGGCCGCGTCACGTGACGCGGCGGGCGGGGGCGCGCTCGGGAGCGCGCTCGGGGGCGGCGGGGGCGCCTGCCAGTCGCGGCCGGGGCGCGAGCGCGCCCTCTGCTGGCGGGACCCGACGTGTTCCGGTATCTCGGGTCCTGAATTCCGGGACTCTGGTGTTCCCCAGATCAGGTATCCCGAATGAACTTATTTCAGCTTGTCTTCTCGAAGAACTGGTACGTAAAGGCTCCCAGGAAATGTTTGTTGGATGAATTGAGCGAATGCACAAATGTTAGCTATTGATATTTCTATTGAAGAGTGCCTGGCGCAGAAAGAATCTGTAAAAGCCAATTCAGGCAGTGAATATGCATCTTGGTTTCCTGAAGGCATTTTGTCCTCGAAGATCCTAAGCCATACGCCCCCAGTAAAAAGGGGCGGAGAGAGTAAGACGGTATATTAAATTATAGCCAATTTTATGTACCCTGAAAAAAACTATGTGACAAATTTAAATACAATGATGGAATGCATGGGAGGCCCTAAAGAATGCAATTAACTTCTTAATACCTTAATACCTGTGCATTTGGAGGGGACTGCTTTCATAATCGCCCTCATTCCTGTGTCACACACTGAGCCTCGTGGCTGCTGGGGATAATTGGATTTGGAACACCCCACAACGTAACAAGGCAGTCTCTTCTCCCAGCAATCTGGTCCAGGCAGCACCTCTGTTGCAAGTCTCCCCTGACGGAGTGCTCCCTCCCGTGAACCCACCACTGCCTGATTACCACCACCTGCTCCTGTTTTCCCTTTTTTTCCTCATCCAATTAAGATTCTGTGGCCCAGCATTATAAAAATGTTTAAGTACTTTAAATGATTAAATAATTAATTAAAAATAGAAAACAGGGCCTCCCTAGTGGTGCAAGACGCATCCTATGAAGGTATCTGCAGCCACTGCAGCACAAGTTCCATCTCTGGCCACAGAGCTACCTGCATGGCGAAGCAGACCTCTCCTGCCTCGCCCACTGCTCCCCTTTGCAGTGTATTTCAGTAAATCTGCCTGCTCTGTTCCCCACTGTCTCTGGTGAATCCTCTCACCCACCCTACCTCGGCCTGTACCCCAGTTCTAGTATGCATAAATAAATCATTTTTTAAAAAATAAACCACAGTACTTAAAAAAAAAAAATCAGCTACCTCCACAGTCCCCTTGGGAAGCCATTTTTCCTTCTCAGATAAAATTACAGTTAAAAGTTTCTTGTTTCAGGTTTTCTGACATGTCTCTTCTGTTTGCTCCAATGCCCAGGTCAAGCTCTCTTACTCACTAACTATATTCTACAGGAGCTAGAAACTCCTCCATGAAAAGAGAAGACAAATCAGAGGTTTTCATTCAAGGCCGTTTCATCTTGCAAGCTGGTGTCCTATAGGTTGCTGTCGGGCTTGCAGCTGCCTGGAAAGGGTGTGTTAACATTTTATCTCCTCCCCCAGTGGCACCTCTCTGAAACTACAATGACAGGAGCTGCTTTAAGGAGACTTTTTGGCCTCTGGGGGTAACTTCAAAGACCCTGAAGAAACACACACAACACTTCTAGTACTCCTTTCATTATCTATAATTACAGAAATAATTATTCAATACCAGAAAAAAAACAAACAACTTTATCTTGCCTAATTACTGCTAAGTAGAAGAAACAAAAATTAGCATCTGTTGGCCAATTATAACACTTTTATTCATGCTATTACTTGGAGACTTTAATTAGAATTTTATTTTTAAATTCTAGAATCATACTTTTTACTTAAACTACTATCATTTAGAAGTTCTCTTTAAATTCAGGTTTTACAAGGTAAGGATGGACTATGAAAATAATATTTTGGTGTTAGAATTTAGAGACTTCACTTCCTGTATGAACTCAGTTTCTTAATTGAATTAAGTCTGAAGTAAATCATCAGTATTTTTGCTGTGCCAAAGCAAACCAGCAGTTATAATACAAAGCACTGGTCTTGCTATATTTTTTGTTCAGTAAATTCCTTACTACTTACAAAATTAAAATATATCCAGGCTAGGCAATGACTTCATACAATGAAGCAGTGAAATCAGTCAATATTAATACCTACATTTTGTCACATCTTAGACCTCTGTTTCTTCCCCTTCCCTTTTTCTTGCATTTTATTTTGTTCGTCTCCTGGGTATGCTCCAAAATACTCAAGAACACTCTTCATATGTTCTTCAGCTGTCTACCTAAATGTATTAGTGATCTCAGAGGATGTCATTAGAAATGCTGATTAAGGGAAAATTGAGAAAAAATATAAGGGAAAAAAATAGGGCTTAGAATAGTTACATTATGGTATAAAGCCATATTGGAAAATAACTTCAAAAGGGGATCAAGTGTTGAATTTTTCTCTCTGACTAAAACTTGCACACTTAGGTGGGGTGGCTGGGTGACCACAGGTATCTCTTCAACTCCTGCCACCTAGAAGGGACCACAGGATCTACCCACAGGATCTCTGTAGTGATCAGCTCCGAGGAGCAGGGACCATCCTGTTACACTTACCCTTGAGATAATTTCCCCAAATTAATTTGTACATTCAAAACAATTCTGATAAAATAGTTACATGATCCCTTTTTACTGAAACTTGACAAGTCAATTTTATAATGTATTTGGGAGAAACATGGGGAACAGCAAAGAACAACTTAAAAAAAAAAGAGGAGTTAGCCAACTGTATATAAACCCATATTACTTTCTTAATGCTGATTTTCTTTTGTTCTTACAAGACTTTGTTACAGAAATGTTCGCCAAGGTAGTGAAGATAGTAGAATGAAACTCCATGGTCTGTTTTAGATTCCTCTCGATCCCAAAACAGTTTACCATAAACGTCATGACTGAAGACAATATAAGTGTCCCTCACAGATCCGGAGCCCAGAAGTCCACAGTCAGGGTGTTGGCAGCACTGAATTTCTTCTGAAGTTTTCAGGAAAGAATCAATTGCTTTTCATCTTCTACTGAATGCCCACAGGGGGCATCCTTCATTCACTATGGTAGCAGCACTCTTGACACAGGTTTTGGGCCACCTGGCACTCAAGCCTAGTTGAAAAGTCACGTGTAAAATGCCCTGGAGCAAATTTAGGGATCAATTTGGAATATGCTCTGGGAAATGTCCTGAGGTTCCCTGGTTCTCAATTTTACCAACCTCATCCCCATCATACACTTGAAGTGATTCAGCCCATTGAAGCATTCATGGGTCCAGGGGCCCAAACCTAAGGACAACCCAGGTGATGGCCTTTAGGTGCACGCAGTCCTAAAGAAGTGCTTAGGGGCGATGAGATCAAGGACACTGGGTACGGGACAGAGGGTTGAGTGAGTGGGGGAGGGAGGGTTCCTTTGAGTCCTAGCTTCTAGACTTTCCAGTCACCTAGAAAAAAAGGATGGCGCCAGTCTGTCCATCTCTGAGGTCCTCTGTGGGGTGTCGGTTAATAGGAGTCCAGTTGACCCTTGAACAACACAAGTTTGAAGTGCGAGGGTTCACTTATACAGGCAGATTTTATTCATAAAGAGAGTTGAACTTCCATCTGCCCGGGTTCCTCATGCCTCATTCCACTTGAATACAGGCATGGGAACTCAGGGGCATGGAGCATCTCCTAGGGGAAGAGCATCTAGGGACTTTGATATTGGAAGGGAGGTTTGAGGGAAGTGTCAGTATCCCCAAACCCTCACACTGTTCAAGAATCAACTTGGTTCTACAAACTTTAAAGCCATTCACACATTCAAGTCCTTGCCACCAAGAGAGAACCTGGGCTAGTCTGTCTGCAGCCCCAGGTGCTCATCAGAGTCACCATTCCGAACACCTATCAATAGAATTCTTTTGATAAAAATTGGTGGCAAAAATCTGACCTGAACTAAGGATTGGTTGCTTATAAACTTTGTTTTGTTTAGTGCCGGGGACCAGCCTCCGGCAAAACGTCGTGTCAGGGGTTCCTGAAAGGATGAGACGGCGTCTGCGAAAACGAAAGGGGCTGAAACTTAAGGGCTGAGGGGAAGGGGATGAGGTAGAATGAGGAGACACTGACACTTGGTGAGGTGCTAGTATCTTCTGCCAAGGACTAAGCAGGTCTTTATTTATTTATTTTTAGTAAGCAGAAAAAAAAATACATTGTCATGTGTAAAGCAGAAACAATTTGTGTATTATGTTCCCATGGACTACTGGCTCCTACGGGTCCCAGTTAGACGGTAGCCTTCAAGGTTAATAGATAAAAAACCAGACCTAACACTAAAACTTATAATTTCAGCTAGACAATTACCTAAGACAGTGGATAGCTGCCAGTGCATCCCTATCAGCTAAAGCCTAAGCATCAAAAGACTATTCTATTCACATGACCTTCAGCCGGAGACCAGCTGCTGCTCAGCTATCAGAACTTTTTCTACCTACAAACTTCTTAATACAGTCAACTTTATTTAAAAACTTTCCTAAGAAACTTCTAAATAAAAGGAACTTCTAAAAAAGCAAAAGAAGGACTTACTATAATAGTTGTGCTGGTTTGCTTGTCAGGCATGTACAATAAATTATCTCCCATTGTCAAGTGGGCCAAATTGTTTAATAACTAATATCTAAACAGGTAATTTTCCATGCCAATTTCTTGCAGTCTACTGATACATATAATTTATTGCCTAATGTACTTTTCTGATAAATTTTTCTCTTTTTATGACCAAGAACAAAAAATGAAGGAATGTTAGATCTTCAGCCCCACGGTGTGAGGCACAAGGAATCTTCAGCCCCACGGTGTGAGGCCCTTTACCTTCCAGTGTCTTATCTGGCTGGGGCATCAAGGCCTCCTGCAGCAGTTTAGTGTGAACATTTTTTTAAAAATTTTTGCGTAGAATAAATTGGGTGTAGGCCAGAGGTGCAGGAGGTAAGAAGATTGATCAGAGACAGAATGGGGAGCAGAACAGGTGGCTCTACTGAGATACCCTGCTAAGGGGAGCAATAGGCAGGACAGGAGAGGTCTGCTGTACCATGTGGGTCAGCTCCCTGGCAGGGGGATAGAAGTCAGGCCCTAGCAGTGATGATGCTGACATTTAACCCCTAGGCCACCAGGGAGGCCCTAGTGTTAATATTCTTACACGTTAGTGTATGAATATCACTCTTTGATGATGGGGTTCTGCCCCACAGTCCACCAGAGTATTATGTGATACGGGATTTCATATCACTGATTTTTTTTTTATTTTTTTAAAGATTTATTTATGCATACAAGAACTGGGGTACAGGCCAGAGATGTGTGTGTGGGGGTGTGTGTGTGAGAGGATTCACCAGAGACAGAGTGGGGAACAGAAGAGGCAGATTGACTGAAATACACTGCTGAGGGGAGCAGCGGGCGAGTTAGGAGAGGTCTGCTGTGCCATGTGGGTATCTCCTTGGCCGGGGATCAAACTTGTGCTGCAGTGGCTGCAGATAGCTTCATAGGTTCGTCTTACCACCTTGCGCCACCCGGGAGGCCCCACTTATCACTGATTCTTATTTGCATTTCATTTGTGAATACATACATGCACACATACACATAGAATTGCAGTTACTTGCTTCTGTTTTTAAAGCACCATTAAAGGAGAATATAACAATCTTCTGAAAATCATAGTTCTCATTATCTTTATTATTCCAAATCAAATAACATACTTCAAAAAAAATTATACTATATCTTTCTTCCATTGGTTGTCATTCTGGAAAACAAGAAAAGCTAGAAGATGATTGTAGCAAAATGTGTTTGTACAAGGAATGTGTAGATTAAAACCAAGTATATGGAACCCACCATTAATAGCATTAATTCAACATAATGAGTAGTCACTAAACATTATATAGAGAAGACAATGTTTTAGGCACTCTTAAAAAAAAGACAAAAAATTCACCTAAACAGATAACAAGTAACACTGTTTTAAAGTTTTTTTTTTTATATTCATGTAGTAAGTGAAGTAGATTGTGTAATGATTCGTACTGATTGTCACCGCTCATCACTCAAGTGTCTACTGGCATCAATTAGGGAGGCTATAGGAAAACCAAGCAATGGACAATTCATTCATATTCAGAAGAGTTTTTTCATTATTTTAAGATCAGATGAAGACCAGTTGCTCAGGAAAATGTTGGGATTCAGGAAGATTCTGAAACAGCGAGGGCTTTCTTTTTCATTGGCTTTGGAATTTCCCAAGAGTTAGTTTGTGGTTGAGAATATATTCAACTGTTTCAAATCACCAAATATCTACCTTTAAGTCTTTAGAGCCTTCCTGTTTTTTATTCTTACAGATTACATGCTTCCTTTGCATTCTGACCAAATCTTTCCAGCCCACTAGTGGGGAATAAGTTAGTTAACTTATGAAATGGAGTCTTTCAAATCCTTCTCACCATGTGATAACTAAGGAAATTATTGAAATATATATAGTACATTCTCTCAAGTCCCTGGAAGCTTTGGATTAATTCAATTGAGGGCAATATAAAATCTGACAAAGGCACTATTATCATGACCTTTTTAATCCCATAGATTAAGCTTTGGGATGATGGAAGGTTGGAGGAAAGACTGGTTAAGTTAGTTGAACAATAATAGACTGCTTTGGCTGCCATAAAAAAAAATAAGAATCACAGAATACTTTGAGACTTTGGAAACTTAGTGTAAACGCTCATGTTTCCTGGTTCAAGGAATCTTGTTTGCTACTGTTAAAGACCACGTTTCAGAGCACTCTGATCATACATCCACCTTGATCTGAGCTTGCACTGAAGGAGTCATCACATCCTACATGCACTGCAAAGGTAAACAACTCAAGATGAGCAATTTCTGCCAGGGACAACTGGATAGTCTTTTTTTTTTTTTTTTAATGCATACAAGAACTGGGATGTAGGCCAGCGGTTGGAAGAGTGGGGTGAAAAGATTCACCAGAGACAGAGTGGGGAGCAGAACAGGGGGATCTACTGAAATAGTGAGGAAGCAGCAGGTGAGACAGGAGAGGTCTGCTGCGCCATGTGGATTATCTCCCTGGCCAGGGATGGAACTCAGAACTCATGCTGCAGTGGCTTGCGATAGCTTGATAGCACTGAGACTTTAACCCCTGTGCCACCAGGGAGGCCTCTAGCTTTCATTCTTTATTTTAATCACATTTACTAAACATTGTTGGCAATTAGATATTATATTTAAAGTTTTTAATTTTAATAAGATTTAAGTTCAAATTGAATATATTTTAAATGAAATCATTTCAATATAAATTCAAGTATATCTTATTTCCAAGAAACAAACTGTTTTGCCTGGAGCACATATTTTTACTATTTTGGCATTATTATCCATATTCTCTATCAGATGTACTAAGAAAATAGGGCAGCTATTTTATATATATAGTTTTGATAGAGATATCTGGTTAAGGTTTTACAGACATTTGGCAATCTTATATAAGAATTCAGGTATCTGTAGTCATTGTTCATTTAATATTTTTTTACCACATATAGCTACTCTATAACATCAAAATGATTTGCCCAATTTTAGTATTTTGTGACTTTGCATTTCCCTTTTCTTTCACTACACACACAAACACACACACACACACAAACACACACACACACTCTGCCCTTTGCGTGGTAATGGAAGGAACCCTAACCAAAGTGTAAGACGAACCAGACTTCTAGGTTTGCTTCTGCCTCTGTGTGACCTTGGTTAATATAAACTATTGGGAGGCCACCCCCCTTCCCATATGTTTCTTCTGGTTCCTTATCTGGTCTAAACCTTGAAACATATCAGAACCTTTACCCTGAATAATATTAATTCTATCCCAATGTTAGTATTATAAAGGGCGTCCCCTGAAAGTTAAATCACATTTTACATTTTTGCTATTTAAGTTTACCAGTAGGCAATGGTGACTACACTTTAAACAGTAGTAGTGATTAACTACTCAGTGTTTAGGTTTATAACATTTTTGGACTGATTATAAAATTTAAAATTATAACAGTAAAAATTGGCAACTTCACATTTTGGGGGACAGGTATTTTCTTATCTGGTAAATTATAGTTTGAACTTGCTCAACTAAAATGAATCTAAGGATATTAAGAAAATATTGACAATATAAGTATTCAATAATGTTATAGTGCTATTATAATTTATATTCACCTCTCCAGAAGCACAATTAAAAATACTTACAGAAACCTACAAAATGCACAAGTATTTAAAAATTAAGACTTCAAAGGTGCACAAAAGCCACATTCAAACATGACTTTTGCTTGAATTAAATCTCCTGAGAATGCCTTCCCTATCACTTCTACTTTGGAGCAGTTATGTTTCCAGGTTAGGGGGTAGAGGTTATGCATCAAATTGAGAACTTCCCCAGGCCCATGGAAACATGTACTTCCTTCTGCTCCCCCTGTGTGAGAATTAAGGGAAAGAAGCTGAACAAAGGAAATTCTCATCTACTGCAGTTATAACAGTATGCCCAAGAACAGCTGGTATCAAACTCACACTTGCATAACACTTTTTCTATGTACAAAGCTTTTTTACATGATTCATTTGATTCTCAAAATAACTCCATAAAACACAATTTTATAGGTGAGAGAAGGGAAGCATGGAGATGTTTATGTCATAACTTCCTGGTGTGTCAATACTGGTACCGCAAAGACAAGTGTGGTTTTCTGATATTCTCATTAAATATTCTCTCTACTACACCACTTTGATTTTTCAAACCTATGAAGCAACTTAGAGCTAGTAAAACAGTAAAAATGTTTTGATTCCCAAAAAGGCGGCTTCTTTTGGTGCCATTTTGTGATTAAAAATGGTTTCCAGAACAGAATAGAAAAGTACATTATAAAATATTTGACATAGTGATCACAATGTCCCTTATAGGAGGGGAATTTAATCAGTAAATTAAAAGTCAGGAAACAAAATCATCTTAGAGCTTTAACCCATTATTCTATCTTTACTTTTATTGATGAGGTTAAAAAAGCAATTTGAATGCTAATATATCAAACATCTAACCAACTTCCTTGCCTAGAAAAATCTTTTCTTATATTGGAAATGGGAAGGTTTGGAAATTTACTTAGACAAAAAAGCTACTACTAAAAACATTCTGTATTTACCTGTATTGATAGTTTAGACAGTAGTTCAAGGTAAACTGCATTAACTCTCTCTGAAAATGTTAGTATATAAATACATTTGTTTTTCTTGTTTCAATAAGATAGTATACAACATCAAAACTTTTGCTGATAGTGCTCCTTCATTTTAATTTTTATAAATATTTGTGATAAAATATTTTCCTTAGATCCTTAGATATCTTTTATAAAACAAAATTCTCAGGAGCAAGAAATCAGAGAACAAAAATGAGTATAAAATTGATTTTCTTATGTTTAGGCAAAATTAAGAGAGGATAAGTATTTCAGGGAATGGTTAAAAACTTGGAACTTTAAACAAGGAACTACTCTGTGGGTCCCAGGTGATACCTCTGAGATTTGTTGACTTTGTAAGTGAACAATGCACTTTTAAATCCACCTTGCTATTCAATATTCATAAATCCACTCAAGAGACGGTAATTCCTGATAAAAATCTTTCCAATCTGAACAAAAGTGCACAAAAAATCCATTCCAAACTGTCAAGGAAAGTGAGTAATATTGACATATTTGGACATTAAGGTCAGCCTGATGCTAACAAAGTGAGAACAGGGGTAATTATGAAACTACCACAGTTTCAAGGAAAAGTTGTCAACTTTGCCAGAGAAGTTAGTGAGCTACCCAAACTGGTAGTGGAACAAATCAGCACAACGCCCTGAATCAAACACCTTCCAAAGAAGTGTTCTCGGGTGCTTATACTCGTCTGGGTGCTTTCATTGCAACATTGCTGTGAATGTTGGCATTTCTCCTGCAATGACAGCCCCTCTACTCCCCTTAGTCCTCTGGCCTGCAGGCGGTCAGCACAGGCACTCTTTCCTGGGCTTTACAGCTTCCTCAGAGGAATGCACAGTGTTAGGAACAAACCCACTTTTAACCCCTTCCCAGCCATCCTGAATACAAATTTCTCCCTTCTTAATCAGTTCATAAATCTCTTTTGTCAAGATGGTGAAGGATTCCTCAACATTTGTGGCATCTTTTGCTGAGGTTTCTATATACTTCATACCACAGTCTGCAGACAGTATTTCAGCTTCTTCCCTTGTGACTTGACGCTGTGAAGCTAGATCACATTTATGTCCGACCAGCAGAAACACTATCCGAAATGGCTGCACGTGCATTTTTGCTTCTTCTAGCCAATCTTTCACGTGTTCAAAAGACCGTCGGTTAGTAATGTCAAATACTAAAAATCCTCCAACAGAGTTGCGGTAATAAGATCGAGTTATTGACCTGAAAGAGAAATAGAGAAAGAGTTGTGAAGGGTCAAGCTGTTGTTTTACCTCTCTTTCAAACAATAGCACCAGGATAAAATCTGGAGACTTTGTTGGGATTTCATTAGACCTTGAGAGTCAGATGTGAAGTATCTCAAGTGGACAAAAATATTCTTTTTTTAAAATTTTCATTTATTTATTTTTGCACAGAGGAGCTGGAGTATAGGCCTGAGGCACTGGGGGGGGGGGTAAGAAGATTCACCAGAAATAGAGTGGGGATCATAACAGGTGGAGCTAATGAAATACACTACTGAGGGGAGCAGCGGGTGAGACAGGGGAGGTCCGCTGTGCCATATGTGGGTTGGCTCCCTGGCTGGGGACCGAACTCAGGCCCTAATGGTGATAGTGGTGATAGTGCTGAGACTTAACCTCTAGGCCCCCAGGGAGGCCCCCACGGACAAAAATATTATTATTTTTTTAAAGATTTGTTTATTTATGCATACAAGAACTGGGGTACAGGCCGGAGGTGCAGGAGGTAAGAGGATTCACCGGAGACAGAGTGGGGAACAGAACAGGTAGACTGACTGAAATACACTGATGAGGGGAGCAGGGGGTAAGTCAGAAGAGGTCTGCTGCGCCATGTGGGTAGCTCCCTGACTGGGGATTGAACTCATGCTGCAGAGGCTGCGGACAGCTTCACAGCGTTGTGCTTAACCCCTTGTGCCATCAGGGAGGCCTCATATTCTGAGACTGATGAGCCAGCCAGTCTCACCCACTGACGGGACATTAAAGTGCCAGTAGTTTTTAGATAGACAAGCACTTACAGGGTGTGTCATCTTGTACTGTCTTTTAAGTGTTTGATAGCATAATTATTACATCATTGTGGCTAAAAATAGACACAGAGAAAAGTTTGATGGAGGGCAGAGGTTGAGATGGAGGGAAAGAGAAGGATGGGAAATTAAGTGACGAATGTCAGTCTGGTCTCACATGTGTTATGGGAGAAGTAAGTGATAAGACTACTCTCTGGGAAGATCTGTAAAGGGGATATGGCACCCTGATATCCAGTGTGATGACAAGGGTGAATTAGGAATGGCTCAGCACCACAAGCTTTTAGCAGCCTCTTTGTCCTTCCCACATAGAAGATCTGGTTTTGATTGTAAGAGACAATGGCTGAGGACCTCCCCGGTGGCACAGCGGTTGAGCGCTGGGTTGCGAAGCTGCCCGCAGCCTCTACAGCGCCGGTTCGACCCCCGGCTGCTCCCCGGGCACCGGAGGAGGGTCCCACATGGCGCGCAGACCTCTCCTGCCGCCCACTACTCCCGCTCAGCAGTGTGCTTCGGTCCTTCTGCCTGCTCTGTTCCCCGCTCTGGCTCTGGTGAATTCTCTCACCCTCCCGCGCTTCTGACTGTACCCAGTGCTTGTATAAATAAATAAATAAAAATAAATCTTAAAAAAAAAAAAGAGAGACAATGGCTGATTCTTTTATACCTTGAAAGCTACAGTGTCAGTATCTACTATCCTATTTTCAAAGTCTCCTCTCAGAATGTGTCCTCCATTTCTTGCCTTTCCTGAAAAAAGCTGGTCTCTGAGGACCTTCCCCAGCAGTGCCCTCATGTCGCCCAGAGCAGGAGGAGGTACTTTCTGCTTCCCCAGTCCTCTTCCATAAAATTATTCTTTCCTGGCCCTCCCTGGTGATGCAGGAGTTAAGAACCAACCTATGAAGCTATCCACAGCCACTGCAGCATGAGTTTGATCCCCAGCCTTGGAGCTACCCACATGGCGCAGCAGACCTCTTCTGACTTGCCCACTGCTCCCCTCAGCAGTGTGCTTTGGTCAATCTACCTGTTCTGCTCCCCACTCTGTCTCTGGTGAATCCTCTCACTCTCCCCATACCTCTGGCTTATACCCCAGTTCTTGTATGCATAAATAAATAAATCTTTTTAAAAAATTATTCTCTCCCAAGCCTTTCTGTAAAAATGTCTCCAGTTCCTTTGAACTTATGCCATCTGGTTCTCATCTGCCAACTGCTGGGTCATCCCCCATGTACTGAGGCCATAGCACTCTGTTTTGCTTTTCTGTCATTCTGCTTATACTGATTTAAGCATCCATTTGGATATGTGGTCTGATGTCATCTGTTTCTTGACGTCATCATCTCTCACAAACTGGCCCCTCCACTCTGCCTTTCTCATTTACTTCCTTTATATCTTTAGAAATATTCCTTACCTCCAAAACTGCAGTCTATGTCTTGATCAAGATCTCACTGCCTATGGCATATTTTCACTGTGATAATTCCTTAATTCCATCAAGATTTGTCTCCTGTCCAAATCCATCACTTTCCATCCGTTAATACCCTCCCTGGTTTTACCTCCTTTCATATCTTAATTCTATGAGACATCATTATAATTGTCCTCTTGGAAATAGCTCAATCCCCAAGCTCCTCTGCTTGTGCCATATTCCATTTCTACCTCTGTATCAATCTAGCATGCAGCTGTGTGTTTCTGGGAAAATTATTTAACCAGGCAGGGTGGTGTCTCTATGAATTATCACCAGTTCCAAGTGGGCACACAATGCTGCTGGTATCAGGAGAAACTTTCCTCAGGTTTAGGCTTCTATTACAGGACATAAGTGGATTTTCCTGGGCCTCCCCTGGTGGCGCAGCAGTTGAGCACTGGACTGCCAAGCTGCCTGCAGCCTCTGCAGCGCATCCAGCTAGGCGTGACAGACCTCTCCTGCCATGCCCGCTGCTCCCCTCAGCAGTGTATTTCATCACTCTGCCTGTTCTGCTCCCCATTCTGGCTCTGGTGAATTCTCTCACCCTCCGGAGCTTCTGACTGTACCCAGTGCTTGTATAAATAAATAATCTTTAAAAAAAAAAGTGTATTTTACATTCAACCTTCCTCTTTCCACAAGAGAACTGGAGGAACAGTTTATTCCACTTAGCTAGATTCTTCCACAGAAGGAAATGTGGCTGTTTTGTCTGGCTAGAGTGTCTCTCAGGCTGTTGGGCCTAATAATCGGTGAAATAGAATAGTTACTAGTCAGCATTTTTACCCCAGTTTGGACTCAAGCAAAGAGGTTATGACAGAGGTGGTGGGAGTGATCAGGCTGAACAGACTTTCTCTTACCTGCACTGTCATTGTCAATTTTCCATAGCTACTGACATCTTGGATAGGGTACTCTACTCTAGGGGAACCACCCTGGGGGACCCCGCTATGTTCTCCCCATAATAAATATTTAATCTGGATTCAGACCATGCTAGCACTCACCATCCAGAAACTTCTAGAATGTCTTATAGATAATCATGATGTTCCACACTTCGCTACAATTCAAAGATCTCACTTAATGAAGAAAGAGTTGAAGACATGAGACCTGTCATGGGATTCCTTGATTCATTATGTCATGGTCACCCACAGACATCTGGCCCTAGACAACTGTGGTTGGGTGATTAAGCTTCACATACCCAGATCCAGGAAATGATACCTGGTATGATTTTGGCATGATCCTTTGGGATGTATAATATATGTTCTAAGTTACTGAGGAATATAGTATGTGGTGTTTTTCCCCATAAATAGAAACTATGGTATGGGAAAGAGAGTGGGGGTATGGTGCCTCTCACAATTACACTTAGTGAGCCACTCAAATTTTTGTTGCTTTTAATCCTCATGCCTCTATCCTCTGCTGATAAAAAGATTTTAGCATCTAAGGTAGAAATGCTTTCTCCTGGAGAGTACCATGGTGCAGCTACTGACAGTAGCCGAGGCTGTCAACTTCAGGCAAAAAGGGGACAACTGCATAGTGGGGACCACACTAGCTCCTGTGGTTCTTGCTGCCCTGAACTCCTCGGGCCTTTTGTTTCATACCAAGCCTGGTTCCTGAAGCTTCCTGACAATTTTCTGTGTCTCAGACATGGTTCCAGACTTTCATTTTTGATTAAGGTTTTCAAGTTGGCTTTGTTGTTGGCAACCAAAGACCTCTTTGATAGCGTTCTCGTATAGTTTATGAACGATTCAGACAAAACAAAATCACAAATATTTCATAACATAACTTTATGAAGCCAAAATCCATTCTTTTAAAAAAAAGGTACCAAAAAATAAGACATCAATCCTCTTAATAAATCTCTTAAGTGTACAGTATTATTAGTGATAAGTATGAGGTTGTAAGGCAACCTAGATATCTAGATATCTAGAATTTTCCATCTTGTGTAATTGAAATTCCATACCGGCTCAACAGCAACTCCTCACTTCCTTCTCTTTCTAGGCTCTGGCAACAATGACTTTCTTTTATTTTACTTTTCTTCTTTTATGAGTTCAGCATCTACATCTAAGTAGTATTGTGAAGATTTGTCCTGTGACTGAATATTATCCCATTAGTATAATATTCTCAAGATCAGCCATATTGTGGCGTACGACAGGAGTTTCTTCTTTCTTTGTGTCAAATAATGTGCAGTTGTACTTATGTAACATTTTCTTTATCCATCATCTGTAAAGTTATTCTCATTATGTGTATGTGTGCATGTGTGGTGTGTGTGTGTGTGTGTGTGTGTGTGTGTGTAGAAGAACTGGGGTATAGCCAGAGGCGCAGGAGATGAGAGGATTCACCAGATACAGAGTGGGAAGCAGAACAGGTGGATTTACTGAAATACACTGCTGAGGGGAGCACTGGGCAAGATCAGAGAGGTCTGCCGTGCCATATCTGGGTTAGCTCCCTGGCTGGGGATTGAACTCAGGCCACGGCGGTAATATCGCTGAGACTTAACCCCAGGCCACCAGGGAGGCCCTCATATGTATATTTGTTTTCGAATAGAAAAGAAAAATGAAGGTTTTGCCTATATAAACAATTTTAATTTTCCTCTTTAATTTTTTTCCCTGAAATAATATGAGAGCACTGGAGTTTGCCTTATACTTAGAACAAGTTACTTAATATATGAGCATTGTAATCAAGTGTGAATGACATACCTCAGGGGACTTGGAATCTTTTTGACACAAAATGACATGATTACTGAGGTTCCAGAGCATAGAAATGGAATCTCAAATTAAACAGTTATCTAGCTTCCTGGGAAGCACTGAAAACAAGATGCTGTTGTCACATAAAGGACCAAAGTCCAGCGACCCTGGAATTTATCTCCATCTTTTGTAACAAGATTTATTCTAGATAGTTGGTTATATACAAAATTTTCTCCGAGAAATTTATTTCAGATAATCGCTTATATACAAAATTTTCTCCAAGAGGCAAGATGTTAATGGTCTTTGAAGTTGTTATTATGAACTGTTGGCATGTGCTCAGGCCTCCTAAAAAACCAGCAGCCTACAGAACACTTGCTGACTTACTTAGGTAAAACAAACCAGATGTTCCGCCCTGGAAGTGCCCTTCTTGCGGCTTTGCTGAGGGTACAATAAGCATTGAGAGGACAGAAGGACAAGGCTGTTTGCTGGCAGCAGGCAACCGCTGAATGCATTAGCCTCATGAGAGCCTCCCTTCACCAGGACCCTGCATTCCACTGTCCTTTGGAGAGAGTCATCCCATGGATTCTTCATTTACCTGCTTCATTTGTCTGGTAAGCCACGCCCTCAGGACTGCTTTCAAGAATGAAAACACCTCTCCCTTCCTTTCGTCACTGACGGGAACACTACTGTCCCTGCCCTGGCGTAAGATCTGGAACTTCAGACATCTGTCTCCATACGCAAACACTAAAATTCTTTTTTTGAAGATGAAATCTTGCTATCTGTGACAATGTGGATGAATTAGAGGGGATGATGTTCAGTGAGATAAGTGAGGAGAAAGACACAAACTGGATGATTTCACTCATAGGTAGAATATAAAGAAGCAAAGTAAAGTTACAAACAAAACCAAATCACCACACACCCTAGAGATCTGACTGCAGAACTGAGGGTGGTGGGTATGGAGGATGAAGAGGGGAGGGGCTAGGGAGGACTGACTAGTGGGGCTTTGATGGTGGGTGTGGTGTGGTAACATACATGTGAAGAATGTGTGAACCTACACCCCCAAATATATACAGTGTTATAAACCAATGTTACCTCAATAAAAATAATTTTAAAATATTTTTTGGTATAGTTACAATGTCTTTTCCTTAAAAATCAAGACTGTGGTTGTGGAGGCTATAGAAACTACAGACAAGATCTTTTGGGCCATATTCTTGCTGAGTTATGTGACTCAATTCCCTGTGGGCACCTTTTCTATTTTTTTATGTATATATGTATGTATGTATGTATGTATGTATAGAAGAGCTGGGGTAAAGGCCAGAGATGTGGGGGGTGAGAGGATTCACCAGAGACCGAGTGGGGAACAGAACGGGTGGATCTACTGAAATACACTGCTAAGGGGAGCAGTGGGTGAGACAGGAGAGGTCTGCTGCATCATGAGGATTAACTCCCTGGCTGGGGATCAAACCCAGGCTGTAGTGGTGACAGCGCTGAGACCTAACCCACAGGCTACCAGGGAGGATCTATGGGATCCTGACAGATCATCATTTTATGAGAATGAGCCTTTCTCACCACCTCTGACTTTTTTTTTTTTAAAGATTTATTTATTTATCATACAAGATCTGGGTTACAGGCCAGAGATGCAGGGGGTGAGAGGATTCACCAGAGACAGAGTGGGGAACAGAACAGGCAGATTGGGGCTTCCCTGGTGGCGCGGCGGTTGAGCACTGGGCTGTGAAGCTGCCCGCAGCCTCTGCAGTGCCGGTTCGATCCCCGGCTGCTGGGCGAGGGTCCCACTTGGCGCGCAGACCTCTCCTACCGCCCGCTGCTCCCCTCAGCAGTATTTCGGTCAGTCTGCCTGTTCTGCTCCCCGCTCTGGCTCTGGTGAATTCCCTCACCCTCCCTCGCTTCTGACTGTACCCAGTGCTTGTATAAATAAATCTTTTAAAAAAAAGAAGAACAGGCAGATTGACCGAAGTACACTGCTGAGGGGAGCAGTGGGCGAGTCAGGAGAGGTCTGCTGCGCCATGTGGGCAGCTCCCTGACCGACCGGCTGGGGATAGAACTTGTGCTGCAGGGGCTGCAGATTGCTTCATAGTGCGGTGCTTAACCCCTTGTGCCACCAGGAAGACCCAACTCTGACTTCTTTTCCTTACAGTTAATATTTATCTTGTGTATCAGTCAAGATAGGCCAAGTTATGCTGCAGTAACAAAGGACTCACCTCTTGATGGAGGAAAGTAAAAGAATTGGTGCTGTATTTAAAATCACCTGTGACTTCTGCTCAAATTCACTGGCTTGTGACTCGGTCATGTAACTGTCATGTGATTTGAAGTATAAGAGGAAAAGGTGATGTATTCCTCCCATTTCCAGTAGAAGCACCAGTTATGTCTGAGGATTAAAAGTCTCTACATCTTTTTCAATACCTGACCTACAATATTCTGTCTTGCTCCAATCCAGCCAGTTGTCCTTAATGCCTGCTGCAGAGATATAATCCTAGGGGCTCACTTCCCCATCTTCCTGGGCATTTCCTTTGCCTTGTTACAGAGCCAGAGCTCCTGTTCCCTATATGCCCTGTCTTCCAATTCCTTGTATGTACGCGTGTATACATCCTCAGGTAGCTTCCTCCAAAAGTTGCACTAAGCGACATTTTGAAATCGTGCATGTTTGACTTATCTGGCTTTCACAGTGGAATGAGAGGTTGGTTGGACATGGAATTCTTTCTGAGTATATCCTAATTGTGGACAGTCTCCTCTGTTATTACCTATGCAATTATGAAGTTACCTGCCCAGGCTTAGAAAATCTTTTTTTTCTACTAAGACAATGAACCACAGTAATGGGGGTGGGAGTGGAGCTCCAATGAGGGTCCTTAAAAGCAAAACCATTTACCTTATGCATTTAAAAAGATCTCTTAAGGAGAAATATAAAATGTTCTTGTCACTTGTTTTTTACATGAAGAATGGAGGACATAAATTAAGCCCCTTTTAACCATTAACTTCATATGAATACTTCCAAAGGGCAGTGGAGAAAACAGACTCAAGGAAGTCAGGGAACTAAATAAGGAGAGAGGAGCGAAAAAGAAATGAGAGAGCTAGAGACATCTTAAAAAAAAAAGGAAGGAAAGAAAAAGACAGAGATGGCAGAAACTCTGAGTAAGGACAGAACAGATGAACAAGGTAAAGGAAAAATAAAAAGAAGACACTGAAGGAGGCATAAAGCATATGGGAAGAACAAGGTGCAGAGCAGAAAAGGACCTAGAGGGAAAAGACCTGAAGACTTGGGGGGAAGTGTTGGCAGTGGCCGGATACAAATCAGGCTTGGGAACTGAGGATGGAGCCTGGGGGTGAGAGGGCTGTCCCTTAGATAGATCACTGCCAGCGGGAGCTCTTTGCTAAGTTAATTGCTGGTTAATTGCTAATCACCACGGGTCTTTCCTAGCTCCTAACCGGGTCTTTCCTAGCTCCTAACCGGAAATGTTTAGTGTTTCCGCTCAAAGAATGTGACTAAGCAACTCATCAAGGGAGCATTTCCCAAATTACACTCCTAAAAGAGCAGTAATTAGCATAGATTTTCACATTTTAAAAATGACCCCTCAAATGAATTTGGAAAATGCTAGTTTAATCAATATTAGCCTGTTTCTTTGTTGCAATATTTCTTATTCCTATCAAAATTCCTTTGATGGGGATTTCTAAGTCAGTGCTGTATAGAATGCTGGGGTTTCCCAAATTACTCGGTCACTGAACCCATCTTCTAGAAGGCATCACAGGTGTTCTGTGGAAGCACTAAGAGGACAAACCTCTGGTTTTCCAACTAGCAGGTGGAATGATTATACACCAAAGGCCATACAACACAAATCTAAGGCCAAATTAGCCTTGAGGCTTGGCATTCCCCATCCCTACTGTCAAGCTGGCTAATCTTTATCTCATTTTACATACATGTTGCTTTAAATGTTTCTTTGGGGAACAGTTCAAAATTTCTACTTTTATATTTGATGCTCTTCATCTCTCTATCCTTTCCAATAGTTATCAACACTGCTAAGTTTCTACTATGATGATAAAAAATTTAAAGTGGTAATTGCTAGTCCCCCCAATGTCTAATCCATCTTCCCTCTTCCTGGGCACGTGGTGGCCTGGTCTAAGTGTGGTCTTATATCGAATTCTCCCCAGTGAACTAAGGGCTTGAGTGATCTGTACCATATTGGCTTTGCTGGCTTCAAAGGAACATTGATTTAGGGCTTTTCTTACTTGTTCCCTTCTGCTGATACACTCCGTGCCTGCAACCCAGTTTTTTAGCCAATAAATACTTGTTTATTGTTCAATTTGAAATAAAAACAAACAAAAAAACTTCCTTCTACTACAAAGCCATGTAGGTGGACTATACAAAGATAACATACCGGCCCAAACTCAGTTTTGTCCACATAGATGTGGCCCAAGTTCTGGGGATGGCAGAAAAGAAGAAGGGAAGACATCTAAGGCTGAGCCAGCCCACCAGGGTGGAGCACTCACCTGGAGACTGTTACACTAGAGAAGTAAACTGCGGTCTCTATGAAGGCACTGTAATTCTGCATCTCTTTAACATCAGCAATTTACATTTATTCTCACTATAACATAGCATTGGTAAAACAACTGTTGGGTATATTCCAATGAATATTATGTATACATAGACATTATTTTTCTATACCTTTTTCACTTTGACTTTGTTTCTTTTATATTTTGCAATATTAGTCTCATATTAGTCTATGAGACTATGTTAACCTGGACATTGGAAAACTAAGGCTTTATTTATACCTCAATAAAACTGGAAAGGGGGAGGAAATGAAATCTAATTATGGTCAGAGGTATCAGCTCACTATTTTGTTGTCTTATAACATATTTATTTATGCTTTCCAGCAAGGCCCGGAACCATGTTTATGGTCTCAAGCTAGTGCCTAGAGTAGGCTTCTTTTTGTTAATTTAGATCTAATTTCCAATAAACCTACAGTGTCTCTCACAAATTCCTAGTTGTATGATAATAACTAATGGCAGGGATATATCTTCATGAACTATAGTACCTTTCTGTGAAATAAAATATGCAAGGATTTTTATTACTCAGAATAAACATTTGGATTATCTTGGAGAAAGATACAGAATGTTTTAACGGTAATTGTTTTAAATGCAATTTTATGGTGAAACATCCAGCTAAATGAGAATAGCATTTGGAGGTAGCTACTGAAATATGTATGTATTTATGAATATACCTTTGGTAAAGAGCCAAACAAAATAAAGTACCACTGGTTGTCAGTAAACATTCCCTAAACGTTCTTGTTACTGCCTGGTTTTAATAATGTAAATAAAATTAATTACTATTTACCATCTTCTTAAAGGCATTAAGAAACAATGATCTACTTAGCAGAAAGGTCTTTAAAATCTAACAAATTAATTATCCTTCATTTTTTTTGTCAATAATGAGGGGTTACCTTTAAGGAGAGAATTAGAAACAATGCGATTTTATGTTTCTTGCAGTTGCAATGCAAGGAGTTGTGAGAAATTTAATGCATAAAGAAAATGTTTTTATTATATTCACTTTGGAGGGTAGAGCAAGCACTACCTGTAAATGCTTTTTTTTCTGACCATGAAATATCTTAAAGTTCATCTCTGAGTAAGATCTGAAGGGAAGGAATTTGCAATCAACTTTAGAATAGCAAATATGTAAGGAATCTTAGAGATCCTAATGGCTCCTTCATTTTATAGATGAGGAACCAGAAGCTTGAAAAATTCTTTCCATTGAAGTCTTCTGGAAAAAAATTTATTCAAGGTGTTCTAGATATTGTACAATTCAAATCAGTAGCCTCTAACACCACTCAGAAGGACTGGCCTTACCGTCTTTCCACTTCATATACAGGAAAACCAAGCAAGCCAAGCAGTTCACTTACTATTTCTATGAATCAGTGTCACAGCTGGGAATGGAAGCCAAGACTTTAATTCTTGGAACATCCTCACAGGAGTAAGCTGATCTCATGAAGAATGGATGCTGGCTGGGGGTGTGGGGTAGCCATGTGTGGGAAGCCCCTTTCTGGAAAACTGGGTTTTGGAAGCCAAGTTTTTGCTGAACACTGCAAAATGCTTGCTTAGATGAGTGCCAATTGATAATGCAACCTTAGAAACCTTCCCCCCTCCCCAAACTACAGTAAATCAGATTCCTAACCTTCTTCCAAAAAAAGAGTAGCCTTGAATCCTCAAAAATTCAAGTGTGCTTTGTATCTGGTCCAGGCTAAACTATTCAGAGAGTGCATACAATTGACATTAAGTTATTTACACAACAAGAGTCACCTTTGTAAAATGCTTCGGTCTCAACGAATATTTGAATGAGACAGGTTATTTGGATCGCTTCTTCCCTATTTAGAAATGAATTTTCTAACCCTTTACCACCCTGTAAAGTTCAGTGCCTCTTATTAACAAAACACGGTAAAAGTTCCTGGCAAATCTTAGTATTTATAGTTTGCCTACCAACGCAACAATGATGACAAACGTCTAAAGATAACTCAACCCATAACAAACAAAACCCCCCTTAGTAGTGCCAGTTACAAGACACCTGGGCACGGTTTACGGCCCAGTATTTCTGAAGACCTCAAAGGGTGCTTGCTGCTGTGAGGTGTTCAAACCATCACCGCATCCATCTCCATCAGAACCATGCCCGATGAGCTCATGCAGTAAGTACCAGTTGCTGTGAAGCTAAAAAATGATCAATCACGCCTGGAAATCCTACCTCGCAGTCAAGCCCGACCGCTTAAGAGGAAGCGGCTTGGTGCGGGGAAGAAAAGGGGAACTTGGAGGAGGGTGGCTGGGGCTCCGCGTGTGCAGCAAGGGACGCTGAGTTTAGACAGAAGGCAACAGGGGAGTCCAAGAGTTGGGGGTCAAATACCAGTAGGGATGGAGAGTGTTGCGGGGGAGGGTCATGTGGTGAGGGTGACCCCAGGTCAGGCGGGAAAGGAATGCCAGAAAGTGGGCGCCAAAGAAAGAAGTGAGATACTGCGGAGGAGGAAGTCGCCCCTGGAAGAGGAGGGGCAAAAGGGGATGCGAAAATGGGGTGTTTGCACTTTCGCGAGCTAAGGACCCGAGCTTCTCCTCACCGGCGCCGGGCGGCAGCGCCCGGGGAAGGGGCGCCCGGCCCCCGGGATCCCCGCGCCACGGCCCTACCTGAACCGCTCCTGTCCCGCCGTGTCCCAGAGCTGCAGCTTGATCCTCTTGCCCGGCTCGATCTCCAGCAGGCGGGAAAAGAAGTCCACACCGACCGTGGGGTCGCAGGCGGGGGAGCGCAGCCCCGGAAAGCGCCCCTGGGTGAAGCGATGCAGGAGGCACGACTTGCCCACGGTGGAGTCCCCGATCACGATGAGGCGGAACTGGTAAATCCAGATGGTCTCCATGGCTCCCGCGCGCCGCCGGCTCCGGGGCCGCCCCACCTGCCCTCCCTGCACCTGGCAAGTTCGGCGGCGGGAACTGTCCCTTCAGCACCTCCCGGACGGCCGCCCGGCTTCCAGCATATTCCTGCGGCTGCGGCAACGCCTGGTCCCCGCCTTCGCTGGCGGGAGAGGCGGGGCCCGGTCGAGCTCGGGGCGGCGCCTCGGACCTAGGGGCGGCCGCGGGCCGAGGCGCAGGGACCGGGAATAGGCCGCGAACTCCCGCCCCGAGCACCGCGAGTCACTCTCCGCCGAAGCCCACTGGGTGCCCAGGAGAAAGTGGGCGTGGCGAGAGGAAGTGACAGCAGCGACAACCAATGAAAGTGAAGCAAGGGTTCGACTCGGGGGAGAGCCAGCCAATGGCAAGTGAGAAGTATTTTCTTCCCGGCATCTGGTCGGGGTCTGGTTTTGAAACTGCGGAGGCTGCGGGCTGGGTGCCCGGTTGGTGCTTTTTGAGTCCCCTGATTTGACCAGCTCTGCGACCACTGGTCTCCCAGATTCTTGAAGATCCCTCTTGGCGGCTTCTTGCGCCCCAGTCTTCTGAGCGCCACCATCGAGACGTTCTTAGGTGGAGGGGTTGAGAGCAAGGTCCAAACACATACGCCGAGCGAGTGCTGGATGCTTTCACATAGGGCTTTGGCCGTGACTCATCTCTTCTTCGCTGCTTTCAGTACCACAGAAGAGGGAGAAACATGCCAAGTAACGTCTCCATGCTCTCTGGGGTCCTCCAGGCCGGGAAGGATAGGAGGGGCAAAAAGTGAAATGTTGAGATGCTCATAAAAGCGCCCATTCTTCTCAGTCTCGGCTCTGTAAGTCGGAAAAATCCTCAAGTGGCCTCGAGCTGGCGTCTTGCCCGCGATCTAAATAAACACAACACACCTGAATTCTGGTGAATTACTACTTTCTTCAAACTGGATATTGAGTTCAAATTTTATCTTTTACAACGTAACGAGTTCTAAAGCTATCTTTGCAAAATAGGATTTTTCAGCAATTTTCTTTTCATGCCAACATCCAACTTATACTATTTTTATT
Source organism: Talpa europaea (assembly GCF_964194135.1). NCBI lineage: Eukaryota > Metazoa > Chordata > Mammalia > Eulipotyphla > Talpidae > Talpa > Talpa europaea. The sequence goes on from NC_140079.1 coordinate 33,272,746, forward strand.
CATCTTCCTTTCTAGTTTTGGAGGAAGAGATCACTTTCAAGGTGTTTGACCTTCTGTCACCCAACGTTTTTGGACTTGCCCCCAACAGATGATCTTTATTTCCTAGCATTTCTATACTAAATCTCGCCTTCTCCAAAGGTGTCTACTCCTCAAGTTAGAAGGATGCTCAAGAATCAGCACTCCAAAAAGGAAACAAGGCATCTCCATTATGCCACCCCTTTAGCTTTTTGCTTCTTCTATTTTTCTCCTTTTCAAACATCAGGAAAGAACCATCTGTCCTCATTTCTCACCCATCCGTTTGTTAGTCTTCAACAGCTCTCTCCACACCTAATACACCCCCTGAAATTGTTTTTGATAAAGCTGCCAGGGACTTTCTATCAAATCTTCCCACCCCATTCCCATTCCCCAGCGTGTCTGTAATTATCATTTTTCTTTACCTTGCTAAAAACAGATTGGCTCACTCAGCTCCTATCCATAGTCCTCTTTTAGTCCTCCTTCAGTTAGATATGGCCAATTGGCAAGGCTCTAACTATTGAGACATAAGCAGGACTTCTGGCAATGCTTTTGCTTTTCTGATAAGGGGCTGGCACTACTTTATTGCCTTTCACCCTTTCTCCTTTCTTTTTCCATCCTACCTGGAAAATGTAATAATCATTGGTGACTATAAAAATGAAGACTGGATAAGAAAGATAACACTAGGAGAGAGGGGGAAAGCCTGATTCCCCAATAGATTTGTTGATTGGTTGAACCAGCTCTAGACATCTTGTTTGAGAGGGAAAAAAACCCAAAGAAACAAAAAACAATCAATACCTGTTTAAGTCACTAGTGGTTTGATTTTATCTGAAGACTTCTTGGCTTCTACAAAAAAAATTCTTTCCTGGTTTCCTGTTCTTTTTAACCTTCATCACTGACTCCTCCTTCTGTGATCCATTTCTTAAATACTGATATTCCTCAGAAACCTATCCTCCTCCACTTCCTATTTTTTCCCTTCACTTTGAGTTGTTTCTGTGACCTCATCTACTCCAGTCACTTGAGTTACTCCCTTATTCAGACTCTATATCCTCCCCAAGGCTGACCCCCTCACCCTTTGCTCTGTCCACATTTCCAACCACCCCTCCTCTTAGATGTGGGATACATATTTCAGAGTCAACATATACACGGGCAGCACTTCCACTGCCCACCTGTGACTATGCAGGTGACTCTTTTCACCAACTCTCTCCTCCGCAGGGCAGCAGCCTCCTGCCTGCCCGTGACCTGTGCCTGCTGGGGCTTCTCTTCACTGACCTCCCTCAGTGGAGGCCGCTCTCCTCAAGGCCGCCCGCCTGCAACCATGCAGGCCTCTCAGCAAACCTGTCCCTTCTGGGGCAGCTCTTCCTTCCCGCTTGTGTCTATGCAAGTGTCTTTTACTATCCTATCCCTTTTCTAATAAACCTGCTCTTTAAATTAAAAAAAAAAAAACACAAATACACATTATTAGGATACTCTGAAACAAACTCCAATTAGGGTGAGATGAAATGATGAGTGTATCTATCATTAGAATACAAAGATATTTGTACAGAATCCATAGGCAGAAATACAGGCAGTATCAGATGAAACCAGGACCAGGAAAGGGAATGGTGTGAGGAACCCAGGGAATTTGTGCCTCTGTCTTTCTCTATCTACTTCCTTTTAACATCTGCTTAATTCTTATCTCTCTGCAAACCAGCTTTTTCTGTTGCTCAGTCCATGTGGAAGTCTAGAGTGGCTACAATTTCCACATTAGGTATCTAGATTCATATGAAAACTGATTTCCATTTCCTATCTAGTTGGCCCAATTTGGAACAGGTGTTCATATCAGGGAAATATGGCCAGTGGGACAGAACATGCAATAGGCTGGATGCTTTGGATGAGGCATACAAAGTACCAGCAGTCTAGGAGGAAGATTGGGTCAATGGCTTCCCTTTATGTAAAAAAACAATATAGTCTCTATAAAGTCCTTGCCTTGTTTTCTTCTCCTATATTTTTCAGGTTGGTTAATGGCATACATGCTTAATTATAGTTCCCTAGAGAAGTGGGGCTAAATTCGAGCTGGAGGCTGGGGGTTTGTGCTGTATATAGAGGAGAGATGGGATTGGCCTAAATGGGGCAGAATGTAGAGCTAAGGATAATCTAATAGACAGCATCTGGGACAGAAACTAAAATGGAAAGGAGAACAGGTAGGTCAGCTGAAGCTCCAAAAGGGCTGGGTAGAAGGACGAGCATATAACTAGAAGCCAACAGAATGGAAACTGGGACTCCAGTCCAAAGGAAGGTTTGAATGAGCGATCAAAGGCAGAGCTTGGTTAGATGCCATTAACCAGAGAAAAGGAGTGAGGCTTTTTAAGGTTCCTAGCTTGGGGAAAGTTCTAACAAGGAAGTTAAAGTAATTTGGACACTGTTTTCTGTTGATTTAGAATAAAGGCTTTGTTCATTTTGGATTACTTCCTTTCCTTCAGTAGAATGGCTTGATAAAATTTTTCTGTTCAACAGTTTTGGAGGCTAGAAGTCCAAAACCAACGTGTTGGGAGAGTTGGTTCCTTCCGAGGGCTACAAGGGATAATCTATCCCAGGCCTCCTTTCCAGCTTGGGGTGGATTGCTGACAATCTTTGCAATTCCTTGGACTGAAGATGTCTCCCTCTAGTCCTCCACTTTCATTTGCCACTTTTCCTGTCTGTGTCTCTTTACACAGACTTCCTCTGTGCATGTATATGTCTATGTCCAAATATTCCCCCTTTTTGTAAGAATACCAGTTACATTGGATCAGAGCCCACCCTAATGACCTCATTTTAAAAAGATTTATTTATACAAACAAGATCTGGGGTGTAGGCATGAAAGGATTCACTAGAGACAGTGGGGGACAGAACAGGCAGATCCACTGAAATACGCTGCTGAGGGGAGCAGCGGTAGAGACAGGAGAGGTCTGCCGTGCCATGTGGGTCACTTCCCTGGTTGGGGATCGAACTCCTGCTGCAGTACCTGCAGAGTGTTGATGCTTAACCCCTGTGCCACCAGGGAGGCCCCCATAATGACCTCATTTTAACTCATCTACAAAGACTGTTTCCACATAAGGCACAGTCTGAATACTAGAGGTACTTTATATCTTTGCAAGGGATACAATTCTTTTTTTTTTTTTTTTAATAGAGGCATGTTTTATTTATTTATTCATTTATTTGTTTGTTTTTGTTTATACATGCACTGGGTACAGTCAGAAGCGCGGGAGGGTGAGAGAATTCACCAGAGCCAGAGCGGGGAGCAGAGCAGGCAGAAGGAGCGAAGTACACTGCTGAGGGGAGCAGCGGGCGGCAGGAGAGGTCTGCGCGCCATGTGGGACCCTCCTCTGGTGGCCGGGGAGCAGCAGGGGATTGAACCGGCACCGCAGAGGCCGCGGGCAGCTTCGCAACCCAGTGCTCAACCGCTGCGCCACCAGGGAGGCCCAAGGGATACAATTCTATACATCTAACAGCCTCCCCCATTTAATTACTTTATTAGGCACCTTTGATAACTCATTCATCCTAAGATGATGTCTAAATAACTAATCATGCCATGCATGACCAATCATGATGTGGAACCCATGTGCTACTCAGCAATTCCTCTATGTGACTTGCTTATTCATGCTTTGCTTTCATGTTTCAATTCTAGTCCCTCTTCTCCTTATATTCCTTTCTCTCTTCATCTGGTCAGCAAATTTCCATTCATCTTTTAAAGCTCAGAACAAAGATCTCATTTTCTTTGTAGTATTTCCAAACCATCTATACCCACAAGGAGAACAGATTTCTCCTTTACCTGTTTCTGCAGAAGTTAAGGAAAAAGTGGTCTGCAATACTGTGATATCTCTTATATCTTCTATATCTTATTGAATTATGGCACTTGGTTTGACTCTCTTCCTGTCTTGCTAGATTATAAATTCTCAAGGCCACAGGAACTTATTAACTATTATTGAATTATCTCCCCAGCACACACACAATGAGGACATAGCTGTACTCTACAAATGTGGAGATGAACAAAATTAACCATCATTCTCCATGAACTTGAACTTCTGCATATGTGCAGTGTGTATACAAGCTAAAGAGCTTCATGATAAACTAAAATGGATTAGTATTATGATTACTAAATGTTGCCTTTTCATATCTACAAATAACTTTAATTTCAAGTATGTTTGGATCATGCATGATGAATGCAAATAATTTACTATTTAAATTTAAATGTTATGTTTGTGTTTATAGAAGTTTAAGCTTAGAAAATAAGGCAGGTAGGGCACATTTAATTTAAGAAAGTTAATTAAGTTATTATTCAGGAGAGTCTCCCTTAACATATATTTTAAAAGAAAGTGAAAGTATGGCAAGTGCTAAAAGGAATGACTTAGTCACTTCTTGTTCACTGACCAGAAGCCCAGAGATCTATGTTCTGGTTCCAGCATCACCACTCAGTCTCAGCTTCCGCATCTGCACACTAAAAGGAAGTAAGCAATGTCAGTGCTTTTCAAACTGGGGGTTGTAAAATCAATTTGGTGAGTAACTACCAGAATTGAAAACAAAACACCAGAATTCATCATACAAAATAAGGGTGTTTCTTTTATTGCTTCATGAAACTTTTGTTTCAGTGGGGTGTGTGTGTGGGGGGGTGTCAAGATATAAAATTTACTTCTTTGGGGTCACGGTACAAATGTTTAAAAGCCAGTGAATAAAATAATCTCCAATGATTTTCTGACATTCAGATTCTCTTAAAACACTCAGAAATTATCCATGCTCTTTGTTGCTACATTACACACATTACTATAGGTGTTATGATTTTCAAATGAGAAAACAAAAAGAGTAAGTCTTCATCTGAGTAAACAGAAGCGTCATTCTTTTACTTGCTCAGGCCTAAAATCTCAGCCTTGATTCCACTCTTGTTATTTTCCCTGTAAGCATTCCATCAGCAAATTCTACAGATCACATTTCAAAATATGTCTAGATTCTAATCATTTCATCTTCCTTCCACCTCTGCCATCATGATCCATGCTATCGTCATCTCCTGTCTGGATTATTATAATGGTCTCTAACTAGGTTTTATCCTTCAAATACCATTGCTGTTTTTGAGCTGACAGCAAGGATGTAAGTCAGCTTATGTCTCTTCTATGCTTGACAACCTTGATCTCCCATCAGCTCTCATGCCTCATCTGACTTCTCCTTAATGCCTCCACAACAAACACACAACAATGCATCCCTTAATGATCAGAGTATGTTTCTGAGAAATATATTGTTAAATAATTTTGTCATTGTGCAAACATCATAGAGTGTGGGTACACAAGCCCAGATGGTCTAGTTTACTGCTACCTTTACTATATATAGGCATCACCACCAAATGTGCGGAACATCATTGACCAGAACATTAATGCGGGGCACCTTACTATGCTGGTTTGATCTTCCTCAAACTATTGACTCAGGCTGCTGCTCTGGCACTTTTATAATTGCTGTTCCCCTTCAAACAGTTCTTCTCCTTCATCTTTGCACTACTTGCTCCCTTACCCCATTCAGTCTACTCATATATCTCCAGGAAGCCTTTCCTTCTGTCTATATGTAAAATTGCACTCAAACCCTTTGCTTTATTTTTCTACATAGAACCCATCACCTTGAAATGAAATGAATGTAAGCTTCATAAATATAGGGATTTTATTTCACTTTTGATGAATACTATGTATTAATATATTCCCAATGCCAGACATGAGGGTTATAGTTAAAGGTAGTCATAAATATTAATGGTCAACTGGCTGGGGATAAGATTGGCAACCTCGGGACTCCCTGGTGGCACAAAGTGCTAAACACAGCACTGTGAGGCTGTCTGTGGCCCCTACAGCATGAGTTTGATCCCCAGCTGGCCAGGGAGCTACTTGCATGGCACAGCAGTTCTCTCCAGTCTCTCCTGCTGCTCCCCTCAGCAGTGTTTTTCAGTAGATCCACCTGTTCTGTTCCCTACTCTGTCTCTGGTGAATATTCTCACCTCCTGCACCTTTGGCCTGGACCCAGTCCTTGTATGCATAAATAAATAAATCTTAAAAACAAAAAAAGGATTGGCAATCTCTTTTGAGGGCAGAAAGGTCTCAGAAGGGCTTGAAGGTAGGCCAAGGGAATTCTCTTGGGTAGGACCTAGAATCTCCTCAGGAAAGTAGTTTGGAATTTACTCTATCATATAAATGAAAGGGTTCTTAAGACCTCAAATTCCAATATAATGAAGCATGACTAGGAATTTACATATATTTTATCAGGTGAAACTAAATATTGATCTCAACAATTCAAAGGGAAAATACAGTTAGATAACACCGAGCTAACTTGTATATGTTTATAATTGATAAGCAAGTTAAATATTGATATCTGTATCTCATGGATATCTGAATTTATTTTCAGAACAATTGGCTTTTTGAAAATATTTCTTGTGTGAAGATAGAAAGCAAACCAATTACAAAAGAAACACTTAAGAGCCTCCTGGTGGCCAAGGGGGTAAGTTTGAGACCTATCACCACAACTGCCTGAGTTCAATTCCTGGCCAGGGAGCTGACGCACGTGGTACAGCAGACCTTTCCTCTGTCATCTGCTGCTCCCCTAAGCAGTGTGTCTCAGTAGAACCACTTCCTCTGCTCCCCACTCTGTCTCTGGTGAATCCTCTCACTGTCCCCTGCATCTCTGGCCTAACCCCAGCTCTTGTATGATTAAATAAATAAAATAAATCTTAAAATAAATCACTTAAAAGTGATTCACACTTAAGAAAAAGGCTGGCTCTTGCCAGGAATCCTCATAAGAGTGACATTGTTTTTAGATCCTAAGTGACAATTCTGATGCGCTGCATTGATGCTTGGGGAAGACAAGGTGACCTGGAAGTCCAACTACTTTTTTCAGGTCATCTAACTTTGGGATTTGCTCAAAATACTTCATTGTGAGTGCAGACAATGTAGACTCCACATAGATGCAGCAGACTGGCCTGGGCCCCACGGGAGGCCATGCTACTGATGGACAAGAACAACATAATGCCTAAGGTCAACCGAGGGCATTTGGAAAACAACCCAGCTCTGAAGAAACTGTTGCCTCATATCCGGGAGAATGTGGGCTTTGTGTTCACCAAAGAGGAACTCACTGAGAATGGGGACATGTTATCCCACGTGAAGTTACTGTGCCGGCACAGAACACTGGTCTGGGGCCCGAGAAGACCTTTTTCCAGGCTTTAGATATCACCACTAAAATCTCTAGTGGCACCATTGACATTCTTTTTTTTTTTTTTAAAGATTTATTTATTTATTTATTTATTTATTTATTTATTTATTTATTTATTTATTTATACAAGCACTGGGTACACTCAGAAGCACGGGAGGGTGAGAGAATTCACCGGAGCCAGGGGGGCAGCTTTGCAGCCCAGCGCTCAACCGCTGTGCCACCGGGGAGGCCCACCATTGACATTCTAAGTGATGTGCAGGTGAATGAGACTGGAGACCAAGAAGGAGACAGCAAAACCACCATGCTGAGCATCTCTTCTTTCTCCTGCAGACTGATCATCCAGTAGGTGTTGACAATGGCAACCCTGAAGTGCTTGAAATCACAGAGAAGCTCTGCATTCTTGCTTCCTGGAGAGTATCCATAATTTTGCCTGCCTCTAACTTCAGGCTGTAGTGTCAATGTTCTTTTCTATCACCAGTGAGAACCAAGGGTCCTGAGTTTGCCTGTGGAGAAGGAGTAAATCTTCCCACTTACTGAACAGGTCAAGGCCTTCGTGGCTGATTCTTCTGTTTGTGGCTGCTGCTCCCACTACTGTTACAGCTCTGGCCAAGGTTGAAATAATGGAGGAGTCAAAGGAATACATGAGATTCTGATACTGGAACACCTCGCCGCTGGGAGCCGCCTCAGTGGCAGGAGCTGGCAGTGGTGGTCTCTCACTCAGCCATTCCACCACAGGCCAGCTTGGGCTGTGGCTCCTTGGAGCTCAGCAACCTCCCTTTTATACGTAGTGCAGGGAATATAGACTGGAGCAATCAGGTGCAAGCTATGAGCTGATTGGTGCTTAAAGTTTCAATTAGACATGCAGGAGGATATAAGGTTGGGCCTGAGGGATCTAGGAGGACACTGTTCCAACCTCTAAAGAAAGAAAGAGATACTGTTCCAGTCTCCAAAGAAAGAGGGGGAAGGCTTTTCCTGGCCTCTGAAGAAAGAAGGAGAAGCAGCCAACCTTGAAAGAAGAAAGAAGGAGCATCCAGCAGCTGACCTCTGAGGAAGGAAGAGAAGACGAAGACCTTTGTCAGAGACAGGGCCAGACCTATCTCTGACAGCTCCTGATAGGAGAACCAAAAGCCCCAGGCCTGGTGTCTCAAAGAACTGTTTGTTGTTAATGTCATCCAACAACTCACATAGGGTTGTGAATACTTGTCTCTGACACTGCCTCTGGGGGACCAGTAGTGACTGTCACTACTGGTCAGTGCTGTCCATCTCTCTCTTTTTTTTAAAGATTTATTTATTTATTTATTTATTTATTTATTTATTTATTTATTTATTTATTTATTTATTTATACAAGCACTGGGTATAGTCAGAAGTGCGAGAGGGTGAGAGAATTCACCAGAGGCAGAGCGGGGAGCAGAGCAGGCAGAAGGACCGAAGCACACTGCTGAGGGGAGCAGCGGGCGGCAGGAGAGGTCTGTGCTCCATGTGGGACCCTCCTCCGGTGGCCGGGGAGCAGCTGGGGATTGAACTGGTGCTGCAAAGGCTGCGGGCAGCTTTGCAACCCAGCGCTCAACCGCTGCGCCACCGGGGAGGCCCGCTGTCCATCTCTTTTGACAGGTGACTGGCACTCTGCTTATATTGTACTTCTGATGGACACTATGTGGGGTGAGGTAGCAGCGACTTGTGGCTACAGTAGGCTTTTTTTCCCCTGTTTGTAAAATAAACCCCATGTTTGTTGTTCCTTGAGTCTGAGGTATCTTGCAATTGTGCATATGGGTGAGAACCCCAGACAGTGACCTCTCTACTTGGCACTGTCCTTTGGTCGGTGTAACACCCTGTTGTGTAGGTATTGCCATAGCCCTTGATTTGGCTTTTAGCCTTTTGGACCTTTGGCTGCGCTTTTGTTTGGGCAGTGCCGCCCTGTTTCAATTTGGTCTTTTTGATTAATCACCAAAAAGCAACTTTATCTGTGAAAGCAGAAAATAAAGGCTTATTTCTCTTAAAAGAGTGAGATTGGGAGGTTTTTTGTTTTGTTTTAAGGCAAGGGGCCTGTAATCTACTCACCTAAGAGTACATCATTATGTCACAAGTTAAAAAGAGACGGACCAGAACATAGTTTGCTTTTACCCTACTGGAAATTGTTATCTGATTTGTCAAAAGACCATTTCTTCCAATAAACAGGTTTTTCACAAATGAAATTAAACAGCCATTAGCACTGAAGAAAAAATTGTCCAACCTCACTAGTAATCACAGAGATGCAAATTAAATCGATGATATGTAATTTTTATCTATCAAATGGACAGTTTTGCTGAGGGCAATAACTTGATGATTCATCACTCTAGTTTTTCCTTACCTCACTTTTCCCATCATAGGAAATTAAACAACTCAAAGGTTAGGGTATGAATCATCACAAAGAATTTCATGATCACTAACGAAAGCAATTTTGTTGGAATTTCTGAACTGTAAAAGGAGAGACAATTTTTTCTCTAATCCCAAAACTAAAACATTTAGAAAATTTTGCTCTCCAAAGATGCTTGGGAATCAATATTATTGAGAGAGAGAAAAGCAAAAGAACTGGCTTTCTTCCAAGTCTAAGTCTTTTCAGATGCCAGTTATTTCTGATTGGAAGTCTACCAAAGATTGTTCAGGACCTATTCACCTCATCAGAGCTAAATGCTTGGGCTCTGATCATGCCTTAACAAATGATTTCGCTTTTACTACTTTTTCTATCAAGCACAATTTCATTAGAAATAGGCAACCTACATTCTTTAATAATGCATTCATGGAGTTACAGCAAAAGAGTACCCATTTATTTTTATTAATAACATCGATACCTGGTGTATTATAAAAGAGAAGTTATTATGGTCCTTCCTAGATTTAAATGTATTGAACTGTATTCCCCAACATCTTGAAAGATTTTAAAAGGGAAAAGAAAAAAGTTTCTTTTTCTAAACCACTTCCTTCAGATCTCTTTAAATAATGGTGTCTGGCCAGCAGTTCTATGAAGTCTGGTGTGGTCATCTGTCCTTTCAGCCTCATCCTCCAAAGTGTCCAGGAACAGTCAATAGGGAAGACTGCAGTGGCCCATAGCTACACTTTCACGTGACCGTCATGTAGGTCACGTCAACAGACATGTGCACACCACTTCCTCTTTTTCACAGGGCCACCACTGCCAGCTTTTCACTCTTCAACTGCATGCCCCATACACACACGCACACACACACACAGACACAGTTTTTAGAGCTAGAAGAGATGTTTAAAATTATCTAATCCAGTAAAGCCCAAAGTGTAATAAGATATAATGGCCATGTAGCTCTAAGTTGGTAGAAAGAGGAGCTTTCTAGACTCCACTACCCCATGTCAACTTGATGGTAGAAGATAAAGAGTTTTTCATACTCCAAACCTATTTCATGGGAAATAGGCATGGAACAGGGGATTTGGTAGTAAGCTGCTGAGGCATGGGCAGTTAAACCACTGGTAAGAAGTGGTGTCCTCAGGGGAGCCATCGCCAAGTTTGCCACAGGCCCTTTCAGCTTGGACCTCAGTTTCTGGTCAGCAGAGGGCATCTGGAGCAGGACAGACAGCACCTGGCCACTGCAAGCTTCTAAATGCTCCTGCTCTCTCTTCCATATTATCCAGCAATTCCACTCCTAGGTATTTACCCAAAGGACACAGAAACATCAATTCCAAAGGGCCCCTGCACCCCTATGTTTATAGCAGCACTATTTACAATAGCTAAGCTGTGGAAACAACCCAAATGCCCAAAAATAGATGACTGGATCAAGAAGATGTGGTACATATACACCATGGAATATTACTCAGCATTCAAAAAAGATAAACACATGCAATTTGCAGCAACATGGATGGAGCTGGAAGGGATCATGCTCAGTGAAATAAGCCAGAAAGAAAAAGAAAAATACCAGATGGTCTCACTCATAGCAGGAATCTAGAAAACCTAAATAAGGGACCAGGAAAAAGAATAATTATAAGAAAGTAAAATCAAAATCAACAAACAATTATAAACCAGAGACACACTATGGGGGGTGGGGTGGGGAAAGGAGGGATTGGGGTCAAAATAAGGGGGGTGCAATTGTATGGGGAATAAAAAAATAAAATAAAACTAACTAAATAAATAAATGCTCCTGCTCTCATGCTCTTTCTCAGGTTTCCCTTTTCTCATTCCCTGTGTAAACAATCCTGTTGTTTCTTCCCATAGGTCTGCTTTGGGCTCATGTCCTATATTAACTGTTACGGGCACCCAGCCACCTCAGCAGTGGGAGCCGGCAGGACAGTGGTGTCCTCTCCCTCTGCTGCTCGGTTGTGGCAGTTGCTCCTCAGAGCCCTTTTATGTAACAGTGTACTTCCTGGATCGTCGAATGGGCCAATCAGGTGTAAGCTATGAGCTGATTGGTGCTAAATGGTCCAATCAGACTTGTGGGCAAAAGAAGATACAAGCCAGGGTTGGAGGGAACTAGAGGCCCCAGAAGGAAAGGAGATGAAGCCCCAGCCCTGAGAGATGAGGACGGGAGGTCCCCGAAGAAGAGACGACACCAGCCCCTGAAGGAAGAAGAAAGCAGGGGAAGACAGTTCCAGCCTCCGAAGAAAGAGGAAAAGACGCATCCAGCAGCCGCCCTCTGAGGAGGGAGAGAAGCTGAGGGACTCTGTCATGGACAGGGTCTCGGGCCTGCCTCTGACATTGCCTGACAGGAGCACCAAAGGCCCTGGGCCTGGTGCCTCAAAGAGCTGTTTGTTGTTGGGATGACCCAGAAACTCACAATGAGCTGTTAACTCTGGGTGTCTCGGATGCTGCCTCTGCAGGACCAGCAGTGCCCATCACTACTGGCCGGTGCTGTCCTGCACTCCTGGTGACCGGTGGTGACCATCAGAGACACTATGTGGGTGAGGTAAGAGCCACTTGTGGGTACAGTGAGCTCTTTGTTTCCCGTTTGTAAAATAAACCCCGTGATTTTTCCTGGAGTCTGAGGTCTCTTGCAATTGTGCATGTGGGTGAGAACCCACAGGAAGTGACCTGTCCTCTTATCAGGCACTGTCCTTTATTCAGCTATAGCTCAACAGGCCCCTCTAGTGTGGGTATTGTATTGCTATAGCCCTTGGTTTTGGTTTTTGGCCTTTTCGGACTTTTTGGTGGCTCTCTTGTCTCAGAGCCTGGGCAGGTTTAAGTGGCCGTTTGGATACTTCCATCCGCCCTCCTGCCCTGTGGCCTCTTTTGTGGCCCTGTCTACCTCTGTTTCATCCCACTTCATTCTCCTTCTCAGGTTTCCCTTTTCTCATTCCCTGTGTAAACAAATCCTGTTACTGTTTCTTCCCATGGGTCTGCTTTTGGCTCATGTTCTATATTTATAAGTACCTGAGTGTGGACCCGTCAACTTAGGCCAACCATGGGTTTACTCCATTTTTTTTAAAGATTTATTTATGCATACCAGAGCTGGGGTATAGGCCAGAGGTGTGGGGGGTGAGAGGATTCACCAGAGACAGTGGGGAGCAGAACAGGCAGAGTGACTGAAGTACACTGCTGAGGGGAGCAGCGGGCGAGACAGGAAAGGCCTGCTGTGCCATGTGGGTAGCTCCCTGGCCAGCCAGGGATAGAAATCATGCTGCAGAGGCTGTGCACAGCTTCATAGGTTGCGTTTTAACCCCTCGTGCCACCAGGTTTGCTCTATTTTATAACTAGAAAGAGAATATAAGAATCATTGATAAAGAGAAAATAAGAAGCCATGAGTTGCTAGGGATAAGGGGAGAATTTTGGAAAAAGCTGGTCATGTTTTGTGAATTTCTTCTCCCCTCCCCAAGGATCCCTGTCCTTCATCTCAAGTCCAGGGAAAGAGTTTCAGCAGAAGCACCCACAGAGTTCGAGAAGCACACCCTGTAGTTGGGGGCTGTGTTTAACGCACCTGAGAAATGTGAGGTAGTTCTAATGAGGTAGTTCCTTGCAGTTCTAATGAGCAAAGGAGAGGTTGCTGATGTGTTGGGATTAATCTGCATCTCTCTAGATAATTGGGGCAAAGGATGAAGTGTTTTCTGTGGACCAGAAGAAAATCAAGCCCATGAGAGAGTCAACACATAACTATCTTAGATTCCATCCAAGAGGATTCTGGATGCCCGTGGACTGCAGAGGGAGTAGCAAACAACCAGAGGCCTACACATGCATCCACCCCTCACAAGGGACTTGTACACAGAGCTTCCTAGTGGTGTAGGATTTATGAAGAGCCCACAGAATCTACAAAAGTGCCCAGGATAGAGAGCTGGTCTAGAACTACCACCTTTTAGTAAACCACCAAAATGACCACCACAGAGAGAAAGAGGACAGGCACCTGCTGTATGTTCTCCAGCCCTTTCAGAAAACATGGAGTCATGGGCCTCCCCCGTGGCGCAGCGGTTGAGCACTGGGTTGCGAAGCTGCCCGCAGCCTCTGCAGCGCCAGTTCGATCCCCGGCCGCCGGGCGAGGGTCCCACATGGCGTGTAGACCTCTCCTGCTGCCCACTGCTCCCCTCAGCAATGTACTTCGTCACTCTCTGCTCTGGCTCTGGTGAATTCTCTTACCCTCCCACGCCTCTGACTGTACCCAGTGCTTAAATAAATAAATCTTTTTTAAAAAAAAAAGAAAACATGGAGTCATTTCTTGATCACATACATGTGAATCTACAAGGAAGGTGATATTGTTGACATCAAGGAGTGGGCACTGGTTGAAAAGGGATGCCCCACCCATGTTACCATGGCAAAACTGGAAGAGTCTATAATGTTACCCAACATGCAGTTGGCATTGTTGTAAACAGACAGGTAAAGGGCAACAATCTTGCTGAGAGTATTAATGCTCATATTGAGCATATGAAGTACTCTAAGAGCAGAGAGAGCTTCCTGAAACGTGTGAAGGAAAATGATCAGGAAAAAAAGGAAGCCAAAGAGAAAAGTACTCGGGATCAGCTTAAGCGCCAGCCTGCCCTGCCCAGGGATACACACTTTATGAGAACTCATGGGAAAGAGCCTGAGCTGCTGGAACCTGTTCCCTGTGAAGTCATGGCATGATAGGTGTGGGAAAAATAAGACTTCTGGACTATAAAGAGAAAAAGCTGGTTTAAGACCTCAGGCATGATGGGCATGGGCATGATGAGACCAAGGGCATGATGCCTCATCACCACATCCATTGCCAGTTAGCTGTGAATTTTTCTGCCTCCCTTTCCTCTTCCTTTTCCCTGCATTCAGACGCTAGAATAGCCAAAATCCATTGTTGGCAAGATGAGGAAGAAGGAGAAACACTATGTGGGGATAGAGGCCAGAAGCTGCCTTTCACTTCTTCCCCAACTACAGAGCAGGGTTTGGGGCAGAAGCCATAACTTTGAGTTGTGGGATTATAGATTTTTATTATTGAATTGTGTATTGTATGACCTGAAGTGATAAAAAGGCCTTTTCACTACTTAAGAATGACCTGAAAAGTCTGAGCACTGACTGAGTTTTTATCTGGAGGAGAGGGAAAAATTGGTGCCTCTGAGTGAATTTAAAGGGACCCAGGAAAGCAAAAATAACTTCTCTCAGTCCTTGTATTCTTTATGTACATCACACTGTGAGGCAGCTTTTGCTACTTCTTCTACCTATAAGCTGTGCCTACAAAGGTCACCTCATCTCATTTCACACAGTCATTCAGGTAACAAGCATTGGTTGGCTTGAGCTATCAGCGTCCTGTCGTTGAAGTGTAATAGGTCCCCAGTCCTTTCAAACAAATTCAGGTCACACAATCCCAGATTCCTATCCTTGAATGTCAATTGCCTATAATCCCTTTGGGCACAGGTAAACAACAGAAACCACTCCAGCTATTTTAAGCAGAAAATGATTTTCCACATGAATGCTGGGTTAACATGAGTGCTGAGAGGGCTGGAGGAGGAGGCTCCAGGCAGGATCTCTAGGACTAGCCCAGCTACAGGAGAGCGGCCATCTCTGTTCTACTCAGGATGAGTAGAGTGAGGAAGCACATATACCACCGCCTCCAGGAACACACCTTCTGAGCTTCAGAATCAGGACGCTGCCACTGCAACTATTTGGCTCCAGAACCAAGTCATACTGGCTATTGCCACACCAGCAAAACATGTCTACTCACTCTCCACTCACTCTCCTACTCACTCTCCACTGAACTCAAATCTGAATTCATATCTTACATGCATGCACCTGATGAACAAAACTTAAGTCTTAGCTCCAATCGATCCACCACCTGCCCTCTCTCCCTTCCTTCCTTCCTTCCTTTTTTTTTCATCGTTTGAAGACAACGCAAAAATGTCTTCAAAACTCTGATCAAAAAATTGATTTCCAACCACACTATTAAATAAATTTGAGAATAAAATAAAGACACTTTTTTTTAAAAAAAGATGTATTTATTTATTTATACAAGCACTGGGTACAGTCAGAAGCAGGGAGGGTGAGAGAATTCACCAGAGCCAGAGCGGGGAACAGAACAGGCAGACTGACGAAATGCACTGCTGAGGGGAGCAGCAGACGCCACAGGAGAGGTCTGCATGCCATGCCGGCAGCCGGGGATCGAACCAGCACTGCAGAGGCTTTGCCCAGCGCTCAACAGCTGTGCCACCAGGGGAGGCCCTAAAATACACTTTTAGGTACAAAAGTTGTCCCCCAAATTCCTCGCTATTCATTCCTTTTGGGGGAAACTGTTGGAGAATGTACCCACCAGAGTACCAAAAAGTATATTAAAAAAAAGAAAGAGGTACAGTGTGGCAGATACAGTAAACTGGCTCACTAAGTAACTATGCTAACATACATCCAGTGTGTGTCTCTCAGAGGCTGGAAATCTCAAAATGACATTGACCTGACTCTCTTGGAGCTTTTATTTGTGTCTATCTTTATAAAACTGTAATAACAATGTGGCTTTTTCTTTCACAATGGGTGCTTTCATTCTGAATACACTTACTTTTCAGTTGTAGGATTTTGTTTGTTTTTCTTTGAGAATTTTATTTTATCTTTTTTGTCCTTTTTTTTGGTCTTTTTCCAGAAAAGTCTAAAAGTGGGATGTAAGATCTTTTGGGTAAATCCTTTTTTCTTATTGCTTATCTACCATTTTCTACGCCATTGTATTTGGTGACAGTGATTTCTTCAACTTTATCTTTACATTGTTTTTTTTAAAAAGATTGATTGATTGATTGATTGATTGAAAAACTAGGGTGTAAGCCAGAGGTGTGTGTGGGGTGTGTATGTGAGAGAATTCATCAGATACAGAGTGGGGACCAGAACAGGTGGATTTATTAAAATACACTGCCAAAGAGCAGCAGTGGGCAAGACAGAAGAGGTCTGATGTACATATGCGGGCTAGCTCCCTGGCTGGGGATCAAACTCAGGCCGGGGCAGTAATAACGTTGAGACTAATCTCTAGGCCACCAGGGAGGCTCCTTTCAGTTGCTCTGTTGAATTAACTTTTTATGTTATCATAGTTGAATTCTAGGAAGTTTTTGTTGTTGCTCTGATTTTTTTTCTTTTACACTGTTCTTGTTTCACGGATACATTATTAGATTATCTTTCTGATGATATTAACTTTACTTTTAAAGTTTTATTTTGCTTCTTGCTTAGTCTATGTTTCCTCTGAGTCACTTCATTCTCTTTGGTGGTCTGGTTTGGCTTTTGACTTTCCACACTGAAATTTCAGCTTCCTCATTTCTGCTTATTGTTACCACTTGTTCACTTTTATCTTCCAAAATTTACATGACACCTTGTCTGCTATTGTTTTCTTTTTTGTGAATCTGTTTATTATATCACTTGCTGAGATTTCGAAGTGGAACAAGGATAAACATATGTGTTCAATACACTATTTTTTTTAAAGATTATTTATTGATTGATACAAGCACTGGGTACAGTCAGAAGTGTCGGAGGGTGAGAGAATTCACCAGAGCCAGAGCGGGGAGCAGAACAGGCAGAAGGACCAAAGTACACTGCTGAGGGGAGCACCGGGTGGCAGGAGAGGTCTGCACGCCAGGTGGGACCCTCCTCCAGTGGCCGGGCAGCAGCCGGGGATCGAACCAGTGCTGCAGAGGCTGTGGGCAGCCTCGCAACCCAGTGCTCAACTGCTGCGCCACTGGGGAGGCCCGATACACTATGTTTTAAAATGATCTTTTTTTGATGTGTGAGGGTCAAGTAAGGTGCTTTGCCTAAGGACCAAACACTAGCCATGGAAAAGCCAAGCTATCACTTAATTCTTCTGATTCAAGCCTTAGCTATTACCAATTTCAGCTTTCCCATTCCTTGCCTCCTATCACTAGCACTTATAACCATCTGATAATCTTTCTATGTTTTTATTAACTTAATTATTCACGTCCCTACTCCATTTCCCATACTGTATATATGCAACATAAGAACAGTACTTAGCATATAGTAAGCACTCAGTATTTAATTATTGGATAAATTAATGAAAAGGTTCATAATTATTCTCCTCTTTTGGAGTTATATAGTTTCTGATTTTGAAGAAAGGAGACATTTCTTTCTCTGTCTGCATGAGTAAGTGAAAACTATGTATTTTAGAACTTCCCCCAAAGGCTAGGAAAATCATACTTTATTATGTTGGTGTTTTCCCCTAAATCTTCAGAATATGCTGACTACAATGCTTAACAATGCTTTTATTTTGTTAATACTAGACAAAAATTCAGACTTCAGTGCTTTTGACTAAAAAGCACAGGAAGATAGTATAGCAAGTAATCATATTTTACTTCTAGTCCAACTTCTAATTGACCTGCTAATCTTGGTAAGCTAATAAACCAAAAAGAGAGTCTTTTCAGATTACTAATGATCTCTTTTTTATGTCATAAATTATTGTTAAAGTTTTATTCTGAGAAATACCAGACTACGATAGGGTTCTGAAATGGTTTCCCAAAAGGTGATATAGACTAAGAATCTGTCCCATTGGATTATTTTTAGCCTCCAACTATTTGAGAATGCATCAAGTTTCCTAAAACAATGAAGGAGGTGATATATTTTCCTTCTGCTATTGCAACCTGGACACACATGGAGGCAGTACTGTTTAATGGACAGAGTAGAAGGTTGGGAGCCAGACTGGGATTCACACCAAGGGATCTGTTGTTTACTGTTGTGATGATGCTCAGTGCTCAATTTTTTGATCAGAGTTTTGAAGACATTTTTGCGTTGTCTTCAAACGATGAAAAAAAAGGAAGGAAGGAAGAAAGGAGGGAGGGCGGGCAGGCGATGGATCGATTGGAGCTAAGACTTAAGTTTTGTTCATCAGGTGCATGCATGTAAGATATAAATTCAGATTTGAGTTCAGTGGAAAGTGAGTAGGAGAGTGAGTGGAGAGTGAGTAGACATGTTTTGCTGGTGTGGCGATAGCCAGAATGACTTGGTTCTGGAGCCAAATAGTTGCAGTGGCAGTTATTAAGTTATTAAGTGCATACCCTTGCATATGTATATTATTGTATATCAAGTGCACACCCTTCCATATATGAAAAAATGCTTTTTTTAATTAATAAAAGAATACTGTACATTTGGAAAGGCTAAATAAGTTGGATATTAGTAGATATCGAGAAATCACTTCCAAGTGACAGACACATATCTTTTCACTATCTTGCTATATACATCTCCATGTGGATGTTTTAGAGGTGTTCCAAATACAAAAAGCCCAATGTAAAATTCTTAATTTTCCATTTCAGACTTACTCCTCTTTTTAGATTCTTTGAGAGGAATAAACCATCATAAACCAAGGCATGCAGTTGCCTTAGGCAGAAGCGAGCCTAACTGCCTCCATACAGCCAATCAGTACTACTCACTAGTATCTTAACACCCCCCACCCACGCCCCCCACTCCCTGCATCCTTAGTTCAGGTTCTCATTATCTTTTTTTTTTTTTTTATAGAGGCATGTTTTTATTTATTTATTTGTTTGTTTGTTTGTTTGTTTGTTTGATTACACATGCACTGGGTACAGTCAGAAGCTCAGGAGGGTGAGAGAATTCACCAGAGCCAGAGCGGGGAGCAGAGCAGGCAGAAGGACCGAAGCACACTGCTGAGGGGAGCAGCGGGCGGCAGGAGAGGTCTGCGCGCCATGTGGGACCCTCCTCCGGGGGCCGGGGAGCAGCCGGGGATCGAACTGGCGCTGCAGAGGCTGCGGGCAGCTTCGCAACCCAGCGCTCAACCGCTGCGCCACCAGGGAGACCCTCTCATTATCTTTTGCTTGGTGACTATCACAATGTCTCCTAATTAACGTTTCTGCCCCCTCCACTCCCAGCCATCACATACATTCAGGACAGAATGATCGTGACATTCCAGTGCTTCTGCCATTTCAACTCTTCAGGAGGTATCAAGCTCTTTACGAGACAGATCCCTGCTGACCTCTCTGACTTCTTTTGCTACATGTCCATGTGCCCTCTATATCAGCCACACCTTGTGTTTGCAGTTCCTCTTCTTTTCCCATGTAAACATCTTGTCTGACTACCAAACTCCTACTTTCTAAGAAGCTGCCTTTGTCACTTTCTCAGTAAAGTCATTCTTGATCCCTTTTTAACCTCTTGGTGTTGTCTTCTTTCTACTTTCACGGCACTTTTTGTTCAACTTTTTCTGGATGTTGCATACATCTGTTGCTAAGAGTCCAGAGTCTAGAGTCAGTAAATCTGGATTTGGATTAATCACTTGTTGTGTAACTTCAGGCAATTAATATAACCTCTCTAGGTCTCAGTTTCTTGTTCTATAAAATGGGAATAAAAATAGATGCCTACTAAGTACTTAAAAATAATAACTATTGTTATTACATCAGTATTTTACTTTATTAGTGATTTATGTCTGGTTCCCTCTGCTGCCCATGAGCATCTGAAGTTAGAACTTCCTTAATTATTCAACAACACTAACTAAGCATTTTTATGTGCATATATATATAGCCACACAGATAATCCTCCCAATGTTTTCTCTGGGGCTCAATTTGCCTGACTCACAAATCCATATTATTTTACCAGTTGGCCTCTTGGTTTTAAGATCAAACTTAAAATTCTCCCAGTAATTCAGTGGCTCCCCAAAACATATCAACAATAGTCTATGCTTATACAAGATCATTATGTCCTTTATTTCTTTACTTTATTACTAAACATAAGGCAGAAATAGGATCAATTCAGTTAGAATTAGAGACCTACATCTGAGTAGGTTTGAGGCTTTTTTAAAATAAAGTGTTAGTGAATAATTAGGGCTTAACCATAAATTTCAATATATTTGGATTTGTCCAGGCGACAAAATGATTCTAAAATGATGACATACATTATTAATTCAATTAACTTGGTCTATTAAAAACACCTCCAGGGCCTCCCTGGTGGCGCAAGGGGTGAAGACACAGCTTATGAAGCTAACCACAGCCTCTGCAGCACAAGTTCAATCCCCGGCCAGGGAGAAACCCACATGGCGCAGTAGACCTCTCCTGACTCGCCTGCTGCTCCCCTCACCAGTGTACTTCAGTCAATCTGCCTGTTCTGTTCCCTACTCTGTCTCTGGTGAATCCTCTCACCCCCGGCATCTCTGGCCTGTACCCCAGCTCTTGTATGCATAAATAAATAAATTTTTAAAAAAATAAAAACACCTCCAATTTGAGGTGGACACCTAATGATTGATTTAGTTCCCATTATATAGATAGAAGTCATTGTTATGGACAGTTTCACCTTAATTTTCCTAGAAATTCTGTATTTACTATCAACTCATTATTTGTATACAAATACTTTTATTAGCTTCACCACACTTACAGCAGCAATGTACATTTAATTGGAAAGCATCACAATGTTTATGTCTCTCAGTATGTTACGATTTCTATTGGCAGAATTCCTGAAAAGGGGTTAGGTATCATTCTTTCATTGTTATTATCCTTCAGTAAATATTCAGCATCGTATATCTTCTTGAATACTATTGAGAGATGAATTTTGAAAGATATACTTCAAAAGTAGTCATTACCAGCATTCATGTTATCCGGTCCCATTTCCTGTGTTGACCCCCATTAAATGCTTTGATCTCCACAAATGGCCTCCCTTTCATTTTTCCATCCTCTGAGGGCATTTGCAGCTTAATTTTGGTTTTCTTTATGTACATTCTCAACCTCGGTTTAGTTTAGTTTCACTATTTCAGTTTCCACTTCTATGCAAAAGAAATTCACTCTCCAGCGTTATCTTTGTAGTGTACCTCTGACTGGCCCAGACATGACACCCTTGAAAGCTCAGCTTTTCCTTAAAGCGCCATCTCAAACTCAATCACTTTTCACAGTCGCCTCCTGATTTCTCTTTCCCTGCCAATAGTACCATTATTCTCAGTCACTCTCAAAGTCATCAGGTTTTCTTTCATCTCCTTCTCTTCCTAGTCAAGCAACTGAGTTCTATAGATTCTATGACAATACTCTTATTTTCATTCCTTCCTGTGTGCTCCTGTCACCAAGAATCAAGTTGTCCTGCAACTTGTACACATGTTGGAAAATGTTCTGGGTACACTCCAACCTTCTGGTCTAGTGGGCAAGAGATCAAAGACTTGAAGTTGGTGATGCTGCTTCGTAAAAATTTACTGCTTGCAGAAAACCAGTATTTTCAATCCCTGCTCATGACCAGTGAACCAGAGGAGCGTGATAAAGAATTAAATAATGAACACCTACCCAGCCTTCAGATCTCCACCAACCCTTTAGCAACCAAAGAAGTGATTAACCCCTCCCCACATCCGAGCATTTGCTTCCCTCTGGGAGTAAGCAGCATCATGAAATCTTTAGGTCAAAATAATTTAGGACCAGAAGCCCCATGAATATTTACAATTTTTGATGTCACTGCTCGCATCTGTGTAAATGAAACTCAACCTAGTGATTGTTGGAACAGATCTCACAGTAAAATCTGTTCAAGTGCTTCCAGGGTTGGAGTGAGGAATCTCCTCTCTCTGAAGATCTAATAAACTCTTTGTCTATCGTTGAGACTTTGATTCCAGTTAACACTCTAAATGTGGTGCTGCAATAATTACCTTCTAATGGCTCTTCCTGCATTCCCTATCTTTTCGTCCTCATTTATTTCTATAGCAGCCACCTTAGTACTTTACTACTCACAAATCTTTTACTGTCTCTAAAATGAAAACCAAGCCACTGGACTTAATATTTAAACTTTGGTTCCAACCTACCTTTCTGTCTTCATCGTCCTGTTCCTTAGGGAATCCTCTTCTTCCGTCGGGTTTTTTGTTTATTCTTGCACGGTTGCACATAATACTCCACTTTTGACCTTACTTCCAAATGCTTTCCTTGGCTTGTTCCCTCTCTCGGTTCTGCTCATAATGTAAACTTAGGCAGGGCGCCCGGGTGGCGGAGAATCTGTCTCTTGCTTCAACAGTGTTTGAACAGGAGGGACCCAGAGCTGCCCCTGTTCCAGACTGTCAGTCAATCTTCTTCCACTTGCAGCCTGGAGAAATAGCCTCTACCTCCAGGACCAGCCAGCACCACCTTCTGGGCTTAGCTGCCTATTACCGGTCAACCCAGAGCTTCCAGAAGCATCAGAAGAATTCAATGGAGCTCGAGGCCCCGCCAACGGTCGGATCCCTCCGAGGCTTCGTGCGCCCGCACCCACCTCTCTGCGCAGCTAGTTCCACCGCGATCGCGTGGCTCTGGAGGGTGGGGCCTCTTCTCCAGCTAGTCGCAGGCCGGAAGCTTTAGGTAGAAAACCGGGTCGCAGAGCCTCTTTCCGCATGTGCTGCAGCCATCCAGAAGTGAGCCCATAAACCCTGAACCCTTGGGAAGCCACCGCGGCCCTGGCAGAAAACATGACCTAGCTGCACCTGGGCTCCTCAGCGCAGAGCCCCCTTCGTGCTGATCTAGAGAGCAGTTTCCTGAAGGCACAGGAGCAACTCATCTGTATCAGTGACCCTTCTTCCCGCCACCCCTCCCATCCCTGCAGGCTGGCAACCCTCACGCCCAGCGGAGAGTAGGTGGACTAGGAGGTTCCAAAGCACAGAGGCCTTTGGTGGGGCCCTATGACTGCCCCTCGTGCCAAGACTTGTGCCTGAGCCTCCCTGCACCCATAGGGTGCTTTTTAGCCACCCTGGAGCCCTCTCCTCAGCTGTGGAGCAAATAGAAATAATAACGTATTTTGCAGAAAAGTAAGTACATAAACGAAAAAGCTCAGGGAGTCTTTTTTCTTCTTCTTTCAGGAATTCACTGATAGAGCCGAGTGCCGTCTCGCCTTAATTCTGAACCCCTGTAGAATTTAAGAACTTCACTCTTATGCTTTACTCTGCAGTTAACTTTTACTGCACATACTTTATTTCTCCAATGGATTGTTAATTTTTGATGCCAAGGACATATGTACATATTAATACACATATTCCTGTGTTGAACTCAAGGACCGTCTGCCTGAAACCGATCACTGGGACCTGTGGTTTGTTAAAATGTATTTAGGGGAAGGTGTGACAACTATGTGAATTTGGGGCCTTGTGACTTGTGGAAAATCCACCCAAATTTAATGAATAGTTTATAGATCTTTTTTGTTTGTGCGTTTAAGGTTATTTTCTAGTAAATACGCTTCACAAGATAGTAAAGGCAATGATATTTGGCATACATGAGTTGGAAATTTAACTTTTTAAAATCTTATCAGATTAAATAAGGAAACAACTAAATCAAAGTAAGAAAATCAAATATATGAAGCCTTAGGATTTTCTCAGCTGATTTATCTTGACGAGTGTTTAAATTATTTAACTGTTCTGAATTTATTTGATTTTAATTATTTATAACTACACACTGTAGTGCATTAGTATATGTCTTGAAGAGTGTTTGGTAAAAGTAGGCAGCATCTCACTAACAATATCATTAAAACTCTGCCATTTAATTTTTGCTGACAAGTAGGTTGAGCCTATAAGAAACAGTAAGGAATTATAAGAATTATAATTATAAGAATTATAAGAAACAGTAGGGAACAGTGCTTAGGCAATTGATACAGGATGTCACTGTAGTTGCCTTTTCAATTCTTTGTGTGACTATGATTTTTCAATACTTTTCAAAACTGTCAGCAGTTCAATAAGATGTTTAGTTCATTCTTGAGCTTAAAATATCTTCATATGCACTCAATGCTATATGCCCACATTTCTCAAGTGCTTACCTACTTATTTTTCAAGAGTAGCACTTTTAAATGGTGATCCATTAAATTCTAAATGTAAACCCCTTTGTCCTTCTGCTTGGAAATTTTTCAAAAGCACTTCAGTATTTGAACAATAATGCAATGATCTGCAGTGTAGATTTTACATGAAATGACTCTGGGTTATGAACCTAACTTCCTCATGCATTTCCCCCATTGGCTTGTTCAGTAAAGGTCCCTTATTTACTCCTTAATGAGAATGAGATTAGTATAAAGAGGCCTCCAGGAAGGGAGTCCCAAAGTTTGTTGACTTTGAGAACAAAACCAAAGAGAATCAACATACCTGCAAGAGTGTTCATTCTGAGAGGTGTTGCTTACCCACACTGTCATCACATTGTGATCCTACTCCTGGTATATTTATAACCCAGAAAGTTATAACCTTCAGCACTATCTAAGGTAGGGAGATATATCTCACACATTTAAATATTACAGTTTTGGGGTACAAAATAAATCACCCTGTACTCTCTGGGTTCTTCTTAGCCTGGGCAAGTAATCAAAACGGCATCAGATGGATTAGCAATGGAAAAACAATGAATTTAATAACATACATATGGTGAATTCACATGGCTGTAAATTCTAAAGAATAATGGAGCCAACGGGGCAGCGATGATATTTATTCTGGATTTTAGGATCTGGATCATCAAGGACAGAGAGGGGAAGAATTCTCATGACACCGAAAAAGGGAGTGACCTCATCTTTGCCCTGAGATTCTTAGAACATGATTACTGATAAACCTAGAATTAGATGAGAGCCTCAAACTATGTTTTACTAGGTCATAAAAGGGAGAACAGCAATTACTTCTTCAATTAGGAAAAGGGCAAAACCTTAGGATATAATGTTTTTGTTTTTTTTTTTAAATAGGGAAAGGGCTAAAGACTTAGGTTAGAATAGAAGCTTTTCTGGCCTTCAGAAAAGATTTATTTATTTATAGAAGAACTGAGGTGCAGGGGGTGAGAGGATTCACCAGAGACAGACCGGGGCGGGGGCAAACAGGCAGATCTGAGGGGAAATACACTACTGAGGGGAGCAGCGGGCAAGATAGGAGAGGTCTGCTGTGCCATATGTGGGTCAGCATGTGGTGGGGAATTGAACTCAGGCTTTAGAGGTGATAGCACTGAGACTTAAGCCGTAGGCCACCAGGGAGACCCTGACCTGCATTCTTGTTTTTTTGTTTTTTTTTTAAAAGATTTATTTATTTGGGCCTCCCTGGTGGCGCAGTGGTTGAGCGCTGGGTTGCAGGGCTGCCCGCAGCCTCTGCAGCGCTGGTTCGATCCCTGGCTGCCCCTTGGCCACTGCAGGGACCCTCAGAGGCACAGGAGGGTGAGAGAATTCACCAGAGCCAGAGCGGAGAGTAGAACAGGTAGACTGATGAGGTACACTGCTGAGGGGAGCAGCGGGCAGCAGGGGAGGTCTGCATGCCATGCAGGACCCTCCTCCGGTGGCCGAGGGGCACCCGGGGATCGAACCGGCACTACAGAAGCTGTGGGCAGCCCTGCAACCCAGCGCTCAACCACTGCGCCACCGGGGAGGCTCCGTGAACTGCATTCTTTAAGTAACCTACTGAGGCTCACAGAGTCATGATTGAACTTTAGTTCTCATACCATGGTGACCAACCAGTTACTGTGCAACAGGACATAAAGAGTCTTTCTAGAATCTAGGGAATCCTGTGGGTGGTCTCTTCTGTGCCAAGCCAGTGATAATAATTACTGAAAAACTAAGCTGCCTGAAACAGTCCAGGATTCTCAGGAAATATACAGAAGCTTATACTCGCATAACATGGACTACTTGCCATATATTGTACTAAGCATTTAACATTTTCCAACTCATTTACTTCTCACAATAACCCTATGATATACTTTCATCATCTTTGTTTTATTTTTATTTATTTTTTAAAGATTTATTTATTTATGCATACAAGAACTGGGGTGTAGGCCAGAGATGTAGAGGTTGAAAGGATTCACTAGAGACAGAATGGGGAAAAGAACAGACAGACTAACTGAAATACACTGGTAAGGGGAGCAGCAGGAGAGACAGGAGAGGTCTGCTGCACCATGTGGGTAGCTCCCTACTGGGCCAGGGATCCAATTCATGTTGCAGATGCTGTGGATAGCTTCTCAGTGCTGTGCTTAACCCCTTGCGCCACCAGGGAGACCCCTTGTTTTTGTTTTCGAGATGAGCATATAGAGGTACAGAGAGATTAAATAAATTGACCAAGGCCGCAGAGTCAGTAAGTGGCAGAGCTGGGTTTCAAATCAGATAATCTACTCCAGAACCATGCTTTTTAACTACATTTGACTTGTTCTTAGTTTGGATCATTCCATCAGGTAAGACCCAAATCACTTGCGATGCCAACTAAGGTCTTATGACCAATATCAGAAATGAGACCTGTAGAGGCAACTTAGATTTTTTTTTCCTTTCTGTGTAATGTATTATAGTAGGTCCCTCAGGTACAGTCTCTGATTTCAGCTGCCTTTATTATGATTGGTACCCTTGGTAGAATTGGTGAACAGTTACTTTGTATACAGTGTCTCCCTTCAAGCATTTCTCTGTTATCCTGCTCAGGGCTTTCTCAGCCCTCAGAAGTTAATGCCATGGGGACTTGGAGTTGTTGAATAAATACCACTTCCATCCTTCAGTGGTACAGCTCTGAGTTGCATTCAATCTGTTCCTCAGAGGATTCCCAGTGAGGTCAGCTCCAGTTGCCCACAGTGGTAACCAGCTAATAATGGGTGCTTTATTGTCTTTCCTCCTGTCCTGTCTGACTCAGCCAACTCTTTACATTGTGGGCTCACCTCCCAAATAAATGTGTACATTCAAGTCCTTGTCTTGGGTATAAAAATCTATATGATTGAGCCAATTTCCTTCACTTTTACATTAAAGTTCTTTGGATGATTTTTTTGTTTCTTTTTTTAAATTTTTTTTTTTTTTTGGTTCAACTCCATACTTGCTTCCTTTTCATCATCCCTTGCCTATTTCTAGCAGGAGTTGGCTGAACTTAGTAAAAAGGACTCAGGCAATGGTTTCTAGAAAAGAAGTGAAAGGAAATCTTTTGGGACTGTGGGCAGAAAAGAGTATGTAGTGGAAGTTGGCTGGAACTAAGGAATAATCCAAAAAATGCTCAATTCTTAGAATCTTCTCTCCTCCCATAGATAATACGATCATTTAGGGTTGTGTACAAGTCTCTTCTTCTTTACTAAGCTGTATGCAATTTGAGGTCAAGAACCAAGTTTTATTATTACATTCTTTCTGTCACCTAGGATGAGGCCCTCAACATAGTAGGTATTCCAGAGATATTTGCACAGGGAAGGAAAGAAAGATGGAAGAAAGGGTAAAAGTATCTTTTAAGTCTTGAAACTGCTGACCCTATTCAGAACAATGGTCTACACATAATCTGCCTACACCAATGACTGGTTAATTGATTTGCAATATGTCCTACAATAAAATACTGGTAATAATGTGAATTTCTCAAACCAAATTGCCATCTCAGCACACAGTATTATTGATCACTCTGCTTAAGGATAAATAATCCTGACATTTTTGTTTATGCTACCTTGTCTACTTTTGGCAATTCAAATTGAAGACAAGTTGACAGAATACTGGGCCTCCCTGGTGGCGCAAAGTGTTAATGTTATAGGGAAGCCCTGATACAAAACGGGGTGCCTGACTGTGGGTCCTTACCTGTGCGCTTAAAAGGACTTATCAATACTTTACCTCAGGCACACGTGAAAGGTTAATAAAAGGTTTATTTACAAGGAAGGGCAAATGAAGAAATGTACAGCTCAGGGAGAAAAATGGGAAACAAAGTTTTAAATGTGTCCTAACCGATCCGCCAATCAGGAATCCCAAATGGCACTCTGAGAGCTGGCCACGAGCCAGGAGCCATGAAGCCAGGAGGCGAGCGATAGCAAGCGAGAGACCCCAAAGCCCGTGTGTTTGGTTTTTATACTCAACCTGGCTGCTTAACTCCACCCTCAGGTCCCAGCCACCTTCCCTTTGGTGGTGACGGGATTTGTCTTTTCCAATGTCTTGATGACTTTGGTCTGGAGTGGGGGTGGAGTCCACAAAGCCTGTATGGGATTAGCTCAGAACATCCTTTCCCCCTAACATTAAGATGCAACCTATGAAGCTGTCCGCAGCCACTGAAGCACGAGTTCAATCCCTAGACAGGGAGGTGACCCACATGGTGCAGCAGACCTCTCCTGACTCGCCCCCTGCTCCCCTCAACAGTGTGTTTCAATCTGCCTGTTCTTCTCCCCACTCTATCTCTGGTGAATCCTCTCACCACCCACACCTCTGGCCTGTACCCCAGTTCTTGTATGCATAAATAAATAAATCTTTAAAAAAAAAAAAGACTCGCAGAATACTTCTGAAAGGAAACGTAAGGAATCTTAGCTGGAACAACAAAGCTATTTTGTCTTTGCGAGGCTCGAGTAGAGAGCCAATAGATATTTTAATAGGATGCTACAAAGAGAGCTTTTAAAATAAGGATTTCTTCCCCAACCTTATTGAGATACAACTGACAAATGACATTGAGTAAGTTTAAAGTGTACTAGTGTGATAGTTTGCTATACATACGTATAGCAAAAGGGTGATCCATTAAGGTTAGCTAACACATCCCTCACCTCACATAGTTACCTTTGTGTGCCTGTGGTGAGAACTTTTAAGATCTACTCTCTTAGCAAATTGAAAGTACATACTACTGTATTAAGCATGGTTGCCGTGCTGTACAATATTTCCCAGGACTTGTTCATCTTCTATTTGTGCTCTTTGATCAATATTTTCTGCTCACCAGCCCTGTCCATCATCATTGCTCTGTTTCTGAGTTCTACCTTTTTAGATTCCACAACTGTTCTGGGGAAGAATCAGGTGTAGGCCAGAGGTGCAAGGATGAAAGATTTCACCAGAGACAGAGTAGAGAACAGAAAAGGCGCATTAATTGAAATATACTGGTAAGAGAAGCAGCAAGAGAGACAGGAGAGGTCAGCAGCACAGAGAATGAAGGTACTGGAAGCTCTATTTATTCTCCAGGCATCATTGATTGGTTAGGGTGACTAGTTTTGATTATCTGAATTATAAAGGTTATATATATATATATAATAAAGGATATTATATATATTAAAATATTATATATTATGTTATATTAAAACATATCCGGGCCTCCCTGGTGGCGCAAGGGGTTGAGTCTCAGCACTATGAAGTTATCTGCAATCACTACAGCACAGGTTTGATCCCCAGCCAGGGAGCTAACCCACCCATATGGCACAGCAGACCTCTTGGGTCTCACTCCCTGCTCCCCTCAGCAGTATATTTCAGTCAATCTGCGTGTTCTGCTCCCCACTCTGTCTCTGGTGAATCCTCTCACCTCCCTCCTCCCCCACACTTCTGGCCTGTGCCCTAGTTTTTGTATGCATAAATAAATAAATCTAACAAACAAAAAAAAAAAACCAAAACATATCAGCTAATGGGATCATCAACTTAATGGCCCTGTTCCCAAGGCAGTCCCATCCACTCCCTTTACCCATTCAAGCCTCCCAAACTTGCCTGCTGGGCAAGGAGTGGGGACTTAGTTTCCAAATTTAGTCATAATACCAGGGACAACATCTAAGTGAGATCCTACCATGTTTGTTTTTGTCTGACTTATCTCACTCAATATAATGCCCTCCAGGTTCACCCATGTTGTCCCAAGTGGCAATTTAATTGTTTTTCTATGGCTGAATAATATTTCATTGTATTAAAGTAAGACCTTTAAAATAGGGCTTTAAGATGAACCTAAATACAGATTACATTTGGAAATTTCCCATTTGCTTTTCATAAAAATGGTTCAACATGAAAGAGATCTTAAATACCTATGTCTGTAAACTTACTTCAAAATGTTGCCTCTTTTTGATTTTCAATAAAAATGTTACAGCTTATTGCTAATATGATTTTCAACTATGCTTCATAAAAGAATATAATATAAAATCATAAACACTTAGAATTATAATCTTATTTTTTTATTAATGACCATCTTAATATGGATGTAACCATAATAGCTTTTATTATACAATATAGCATATTTGGTGAGATTTTAAAAGTATGTTTATTTACAATTTTACAAAAGGGGAGAACTCTTATTGGGAAAGAGGCCTATGTATGTTATCATTTAATCAGAGAGATAGCCTGGTGACCCTGTTGTCAGAGGTGGTTATTACTATCTAAAGATCTTAGACAAGTTAATCATTCTGAGCTTTAGTTTACTCACCAGAAAAAGCAACAGCTAATAAGCTTACAAGGGCTAATGACCTGAGAGTATTTGTGGGAGACCTTATTTTCAAAGGTGGTAGCAACTGTCTCTTCCCGGCCACCTTTTCTCTTTAATGTGACTTTGACATATCAAGCGTAGGATTTGTCTTCATCTGTGCGGACTACTGTAATGAATTCCCACAGACCGTGCCTTAAATAATAGACATTTCTCAGAGTCCTAGAGTCTGGAAGACCCAGATCAGGGTACCAGCATGGCCTAGTTCTGGGGAGAGTCACAACCTTTTCTGGGTTGTGGACGGCTGACTTATGTCTTCACATGGTGGGAAAAGAGAATGAGCTCTCTGTGCCCTACTAGTGAGGGCTCTACTGTCACCACCTAATTAACTACCTCCAAATTTCCTACCTTTAAGTGCTGTCACAATGGTGATTTGACTTCCACGTATGAATTTTGGAGGGACACAATCTTTTGGTCTGTCATAGAGTTTATGTTCCCTTGTGTCTGGATGGGCTTGTAATTATAGTTAAGATGCCATGTGACTTCTGAGGCTGGGTCACAAAAGCAGATATGGAGAAGGGGCTGGGTGAGGGGGATGGGAGGGGTGTAGTAGAAGTCTTTAAACATATGGAAGGTGGCTTGACACTCAGGATTGCATACTCAGAGAAGATTACTCTTGTAATCTTGGAACCATGATAAATGAGACAAAGCAAGGCCAGTTGATGATATTCTCTAAGCATAGAAACAAGAAAATACTAATTCTCCTCTCTGGTCCAAATGAGTGACTGTTCCTTTTTTTCTTTTTTCTTTTTTTTTAACCAATTGCAATTTTATCCTGATTCTAGTCTATGCATGTAAAGGCCCAATTTACAGCATCAATCCAGAGTGAATCCTGAGACCCTCCCTGAATTCATTCCATGGGAGTCCAAATGATGTGATAGTTTGATAACTTTTTCCTAAATATCCTCTTAATGAGACTGCCATGGGATTTGTTCTGCCTCTCAGTGAGTAGTATTCAATCTAACTTGGTTAACTATACCATTTCCCTGGTGGCATTTGACTTGAGAACACAGAAAATATGTTCTGAGTTTGGTTTTTTTTCCCTCTAGGATACTTGCTTTGGGGAAAACCACCTGCATTATAAGCAGACCCACTATCCTGAAGACACCAGCTGTGAGGGAGATGGCAATAAGCAACCACACAGATCTAAGAGGAGAGAAATGCTGGTCAGTCATTACATACTGCAGCCCTAAACCATGCCCACCCTCCACCCCCCACCCCCAAACTGCAGGGAAGACCAAGAGCAAGGACTACCTGGTTCACACTTTCCTAAATTTTTGACTCAGAGAAAGTGCAAGAGATATTTAAATGACTTTTGTTTGAAGTCACCAAGATCTGGGGCTATTTGATAAATACACTAGATAACTGGAACAGTATAGAACATGTATATAACTTCTGGCATACAACAAGTGCTCAATAGGGCCTCCCCGGTGGTGCAGCTGTTGAGCGCTGGGTTGTGAAGCTGCCCGCAGCCTCTACAGTGCCGATTCGATCCCCGTCTGCTCCCCACCACGGGAGGAGGGTCCCACATGGCAAGCAGACCTCTCCTGCCGCCCGCTGCTCCCCTCAGCAGTGTGCTTCGGTCCTTCTGCCTGCTCTGCTCCCCGTTCTGGCTCAGGTGGATTCTCTTGCCCTCCCGCGCTTCTGACTGTACCCAGTGCTTGTATAAATAAATCTTTAAAAAAAAAATAGGTGCTCAATAAATGGTAGGTGTTTGTTGGAACTTGAAAGTAGTAAGGTTATTATATACAAAATCCCTAACATCTAATAAGTTTTTTTTTTCCCAGTGAGATTCCTTTGACAAAACTTGTTGATTGGTGTCTACAGTTTCGCTCAATGTATTTTAATCCTGATAGCAAAATAATGTAGACAGATCAATAATCCTAGATAAGGAGATGAGCTCAATTTAGAGCAACACTAGAGTGCTACTATGCTTGTTTTTTTTAAAAATTAAGGTATAACGGATATATAGCATTATATTACCTTTTCAAGTGTACAACACAATGGTTAAATATGTGCACATACTGAGAAATGATCCCCACAATAAATCTAGTTAACATCCTTCACCATTTATAGTATGATTTTTTTTCCTGTGATAAGAACTTTTAAGATCTATTCTTTTAGCAACTTTCAAATATTCAATACAGTATTACGTAGAGTCATCAGGCTATACATTATATTCCACCCATGAATTATTTATTTTATAACTGTGTGTATCTTTTGTTCCTCTTCACCCATTTCTATCTCCTCTCCCCTTGTTTCCACAACCACCAATCTGTTCTCTGTATCTATGCGGGTGTTTGTTTTTAGATTCCACGCATAGTGGTATTTCTCTTTCTCTGCTTTTTTCACTTAGCATAATACCCTCAAGATCCATTTGTGCTGATGCACATCTATTTTTTCCATAGATGAATAATATTCCATTGTTTGCATGTGTGCAGGTGTATAAGCACCTGTACATCTGGTATGACCTTCTTATCTGTGGTTAACCTTTCAACTTCAGTTATCCATGGGTCATGGATCAACTGCTGTCATAAAATATTAGAACACTCATATAAGTTTTTATCACAATATATTATTATGATTATATTATTTTGTTATTACTTATTGTTCATATCTTACTGTGCCTAATTTATAAATTAAACGTTATCACAGTATGCATGAACAGGGAAAAACAATATATACAGGATTCAGAACTATCTGTGGTTTTGTTATAGAGCAGCCCTGATATTGAATGGGTTCCTGGCTGTGGGTACTCACCCGCACGCTTAAAAGGGACTTAAGAATACTCCACTACAGGCACACACAAAAGGTTAATAAAAGGTTTATTTACAAGGGAAGAGGAAATAAGGAAAATGTACAACTCAGGGAGAAAATAAGGAAATAAAGTCTTTAATGTGTCCTACCAGATCCAACGACCTGTAAACCCAAAATCACTCTCAGAGCTGGCCAGACGCTGCTAGCTGGTGGAGAGCCAAAATGGGGGACCCCCAAAGCCCACGTGTCTGCCTTTTATATCCACCTGGCTGCTTAACCCCACCCTCAGGTCCCAGCCACCTTCCCTTTGGTGGTGATGGGATTTGGAGTTCCCAGTGTCATTGGCTTTGGCCCGGGGTGGAGGTGGAGTCCATAAAGCCTGCATGGAATTAGCTTTAGGACATCCTTTTCCCCCTAACAGTTTCAAGCATCCACTGGAGGTCTTGGAGTTTATCCCCCATAGATAAGGGGGGACTACTATACCACATTTCCTGTGTCTGCATATTCATTGATGGACACTTAGGTTTTTCCATATCTTGACTGTTATAAAAATATTGCAATTAATGTGGGGGCACAGACATCTTTCAAATTAGTATTTTTCATCTTCTTCAGGTAAATAACCAGAAGTGAAATTGCTGGATCAGACAATAGCTCTGTTTATAAATTTTTATTTTATTGTCTTTTTAAAGATTTATTTATTTATGCATACAAGAATGGGGATACAAGCCAGAGATGTGGGGTGGGGTGAGAGGATTCACCAGAGAGAGCGGGGAACAGAACAGGCAGATTGACTGAAATACACTGTTGAGGGGAGCAGCGAGTGAGACAGGGGGAGTCTGCTGCTCCATGTAGGTCAGCTCCCTGGCTGGGGAATTGAACTTGTGCTGCAGTGGCTGGCGATAGCTTGATAGCACTGAGAGGCCCCTGGAGTGTTATTTAAAAGTGCAGTTTTCTTTTTCTTCTTTCTGCAGATTTAAAAATTTTTTTCTTACTGCTAAATGTGTTACAATGTATTTTCTTATGTATGGGTTTTTAATTTTATTTCCTTAATCCATACATAGGCATAAATAAGTGTACTGTTTAACACAATTGGAACTTGCAACTTAATCACTGTCAAGAGAAGAAAACTATCTCTAAAGCATGCTTACCAGGGGGCCAATTCATCTGCTTGCCTCCAAGAACATGGAGATGAACATGACTGTCCCTCACCTGACCTTCATTCACCATTCCATAACCCTTCTCCAGGTCCAGATCAGCGGGACATATCTTGCCAACAATCATTAAATGTCCAGGAAGACTGGAGGTGACATAGGTCCTATTCTTTTCTCCTGGCCCATTTAACTATATACCTATTGTTAGATCAAAAAACTATCTGATTTAGGTAGTCAGAGACTTTATTTGAAAGGATTATTGCAAGGGGCCAGGGGCCAGTATAGCAACAGACAGGGTTCAGGTGAAATTCAACATGGTGAATAAACTATGTTTTACGAGCTGTATGCCTCACAAAAATGAGATTATATCGAATCTACTTTTTTACTTTTGTCACTCAACAATAGCTAGAGAAAGCCCTTCCCCATCCTGCTATAGCCCCTTTCTTTTTAATGCCTTCATAATGTTTGATGATGTGGTTGCACCATAAGTATTCAGTCATCTCTCTATGGGTGACCATGTTCTTATTTTTCAGCTTTTCCCCCATCTGACCTCAGAAATAAATATCATTTCATTAAACCTTTGGGGTATCTGTAGCTGCTAAAGTTGGGGCTTATACATTTCATTTTTCAGTATTGTTTTGCTTTCTTAGAATCTTCTCAGAGAACTGCTAACTCCTTTGAATGTCTGTTCCTTATTCCACTGTCACCTGCCCCTACCTGCCAAGCCCCTGTCCAGGGAAGGCAGAAGTCAGGAAAAAAATTGTGCCAACACTTTTCCTTTTGTCTCCCAGATAGCTTCTTCTGGAGGCAGGAAATTTCAACTCCAGTAAGTGCCTCTTTGTTCCGCAGAAGCATAGAAGGTATGACCCAGGCCCATGGCATCCTGACCGAGTTGCCATGCTCCCCTTTGCTGCCACCTCACAGATGACAGCATACTGAAAGGGGAACCAACAGACCATCAGGGAGGAGACACCATGAGATGTGCTCCCAGGGTCCTTTTAGGATTGCCCCCATGCTTTGCTAGGAAAATAAACAAAGAACTAAAGTGTCCTCAGTTCCTTTAGATGAAAAGATATCTTTTAAAATTTACTTAGGGGCCTCCCTGGTGGCACAAGGGGTTAAGCACCTCACTGTGAAGCAATCGGCCAGCCTCTGCAGCACAAGCTCAATTCCCAGCCGGCCAGGGAGGTGTCCCACATGGTGCAGCAGACCTCTCCTGTCCCACCTGCTGCTCCCCTCAGGAGTGTGTTTCAGTCAGTCTGCCTGTTCTGTTCCCCACTGTCTGTGGTGAGTACTCTCACCCACCCTCCCCGCATCTCTGGCCTGTACCCCAGCTCTTGTATTCATAAATAAATAAATCTTTTTTTTAAGAAAATTAAAATTTACTTAGAAGGAGGGAGGCTGGGAGATCCAGGAGGAGTCGGCTTGCCCTTTCCAGTTTTGGTTACTGAAGTTCAGGCCCTCGCTAATCCCCGCTTCTTAGGGTAGGGCAGGCTGGCAATCAGTCACGATAACCTCGTATCACTTCATTTGCTAATTTCCAATCAGGAGGATAAAAACCTGAAATGCATATCGGTGTCACCTAACGCTGAGGCTCGACCGCCAAAGCAGGGGGTGGGGAGTGCCCTTTCTCCTCCTACGACCCGGAGGTGCCGGGTTGTAATCTGCAAATGTATCGTCTGGCCCCCGGAGCCTGACAGTTAATGATTTGCAGCAGAGGGAGCTCGGCTCCCAGAGCAAGGGACGCCAGCGAGCGCCGGCCGAGCCCAGCCGAGCCCCCGGCTGCAGCACAGGCGCCGCTTCGCGTCTTCCGGGCCCCGGCACTTCGGGGGGTTTCCGGGCGCCGGAGACCGCTGGGGCCCCCATGGAAGCACCCTCGCCGGCGGGCTCCGGAGCCCCGCGTCCTCCCGCGCAGGAATGGGGGGGCGCACTAGGCAGCCTGCTGCGCCGGGTGAAAGGCAAACTCTTCACCTGGTGAGTGGATGGAGAGCGGGGCGCGCGGGGCCGGGCCCGGGTTCACACGTGGCTGCAGGGCGCGCTGGGGAGCGGGGAGCCGGGGCGGCCGCGGGGACTTCGGCGCCGGGGCGGGCGACTCTCTAGGCGCGCCGGGGCTGTTGCTGTGTACCTGGCTCTGGTGGCGCTTTGTGCTCCTCTCGCCGCTCCCCTCCTGCATGGACCTTTCAAGTACAACCTCGCGAGTGTGTTCCAGATGGTTTGGGGGAAATCACCCTGTTGGCACTGTTAGGCCGGTCCCCCGGGCCTCCCAGCGGGGAGGGGACGGAGTCCCCAAGGATGCTGTGAAGGGGGTGCCCACAGCGGGCCAGGCCAGTGGGTGAGCGCCTCTTCCTGGCGCCAGAACCGCATTCTTCCTGCTGCTTAACCCGTCGGGCAGGGCTGCGATCCGCCGCCAACGGATGAGTTCACCCGAGTGAGAAATCCGGGTGAAGTTTTTTTTTTTTTTTTAAGATTTATTTTTATTTTATTTTATTTATTTATTTATACAAGCACTGGGTACAGCCAGAAGCGCGGGAGGGTGAGAGAATTCACCAGAGCCAGAGCGGGGAGCAGAGCAGGCAGAAGGACCGAAGTACACTGCTGAGGGGAGCAGCGGGCGGCAGGAGAGGTCTGCGCGCCATGCGGGACCCTCCTCCGGTGGCCGGGGAGCAGCC
The DNA here is from genome assembly GCF_964194135.1 of Talpa europaea. NCBI lineage: Eukaryota > Metazoa > Chordata > Mammalia > Eulipotyphla > Talpidae > Talpa > Talpa europaea. Next base: position 33,309,950 of record NC_140079.1, read on the forward strand.
GGGGATCGAACCGGCGCTGCAGAGGCTTCGGGCAGCTTTGCAACCCAGCGCTCAACCCCTGCGCCACCGGGGAGGCCCCGGGTTAAGTTTTGAGGTGCCGCCCCGGTAGCCCAGAACCTGCTTCCTTCCTGGGCCCAGCGAAGCGACGTCGCCACCTCCGGGACTGGGTTCCAGGGAAGCCTCCTGGTGTCCCTTTGCTTGGGGAAAGGGATTGGCAGCGGCTTGGGACAGGGAAGCTGTTTTTGCGGTGACCGCAGGACCTACAGTCTGGATTGAGAACCAAGGAGCGGAATAATGAAAGCGAACGTTTATTCAGCAGTCACTGTGTCAGGCACTCTGCTTAGCCAGCAGATGGGGAATGTCATCGAATCCTTATGCTTTACGAGATGGCCCTGCTGTGAAACCAAGAAGGAGAAACAAAGAAGGCTAAGCAGTTTCTCAAAACCAGGACAGGCTCTATAGGGGTTTCGCCAGTAAACTGGCCTTAACTTCTCCTGGTGCCAGGAAATTGGAGTTTGATTTTTATTTTCCTTCTCCAGATGAGCAAAGTAATTTTTCCTTTAAAAATTTGGAAAGCGTGCCTTGAAGAACCACACCATCACTAAAAGGTGGATGCATTTTTGTCACATAAATATGTGTGATTTTAAATACATGGTTATGTTTAAAGGGGAAACTTGGTCAAAAATAACCGTGTACCATCCAGCTGTATATGTCCTGAGATCTTCTCAAGGGGGAGGGTGTAGTGTGATGGTTAAGCTACAGATTCTGGATTCAAATCCTGCTCGTGCCACTTAACTGCTGGGTGACCTTAGGTAACTCAACTAACTTCTCTGTGCCATTTTTTTTTTTTTTTTGGTAAAATAGAAATAATAGTGTAGTAGCACACGCTCATCTCCTGTTTCACTTCTCATGGTTTCAGTTTCCTGCGGCCAACTTTGATCTGAAAATGCCAACTACTATAATAAGATAGTTTTACACACACACGCACAACCACATTTATTTAACTTTTATTACAGTATATTGCTATACTTGTCCTACTTAATTTTTAGTTATTGTTAGTCTCTTACTGTACCTATCTTGTAAATTAAACTTTATTATAGCTATGTGAGGAAAAAACACAGTATAGATATGGTTTGGCCCTGGCCTCTGTTTGGGGTCTTGGAAGATACTCTCTTGGATAACGGCAGAAAGGCTCCTGCCTGGTAGGGATGCTGTGAGGGTAAGTGGCCGACTATACAGGGCGGGGGCATCAGACTGCCTGGCTCACAGTGCTACTCTGCATAGGTTAGATGTCACCACCCTCAGCTCTCTTGGGTGATGGTAAGATGGGATTTTGCTCCAGGAGATGCCAGTGGCTCTGATGAGAAGGAAGGCAATTCGGTAATTAAGCAGGATGTAACAAGGATTAGCAATGATTTTTTTTCCCCCTAATGTTCTAATATTTTCAAAATCCTGGTATGTGTTACAGTCAGGAGTATGTAATAGCTTCCTAAATAGGTTTCTTCTGTCTTTTTTTTTTTTTAAGATTTATTTATTTATGCAAACAAGAATGGGGGTACAGGTCAGAGGTGTGGGGGTGAGAGGATTCACCAGAGACAGAGTGGGGAGCAGAACAGGAAGATCTACTGAATACACTGCTGAGGGAAGCAGCGGGGGAGTCAGGAAAAGTCTGCTGCACCATGTGGGTAGCTCCCTGGCTGGGGATCGAACTTATGCTGTAAAGGCTGCGTTCGCTTCATAGTGCTATGCTTAACCCCTTGCGCCACCAGGGAGGCCCAGTTTCTTCTGTCTTTGAATGCACTTTTCTGTACCTCCCTTATGGATTTTACCTTCTTCCTCTGTGATAGCTGCTTGTGGGCATCTTCCCTTTCTGATGGATGGTGTCTTTAATAGCAGGAATCAAGTCTTTTTCATTGTTTTTTCTCCCACAATCCTTAGCACACAAAAGAATAAAGGAGGGATGACCAAGTTCCTTCCATTCTGCTACCCTCCTGGCACTCTTCCCTTTATGGGTCTTCATTCTGAGGGTCTCTGGCTGGAGTGTCCACTGGTAGAGATATTTTGTTCATTAGAGTGTTCGGTCCTGGCTCTCGTAACCATTGAGACTTGGGTTCTGGTTTGTACTTTCTCCTTGTCTGACCCAGCAGTCAGAAAAGTACTGTTGATTAGATATCCAGTGCCTCTTGTATTATTATTTTTAACTCTCAGTGGTAAAATTTATCTCCCACAGTTGAGCTTGGCTCCGTGAATCCTGTGACCAAGGGGTGGGGTAGACAGAGATTGGTTAGTAGATGTTTTATTACCATATGGAGAGGGTACAGAGAGGCAGTTTGTGACCATGCACAACTCTTTTCTACCCCTTTTACCAAAAGGGAAGGGGTAAGAATCACCTTATTGGCAACTGGGTACTAAATACAGAGGGGACATCTGGGCCTAGAGCTGGTTTTGTTTTCAATATGAAATGGAGATATTCTAGGTAACCCCAATTCCTGATACACCTGCCTCATTAGTGTACAGATAACTTTTTGTTATGATTAAGACTATCTAATCTCTAATTCAATAAGTTTATTTATTTTTTTAAAACTGCAGGTGTGAATTTCCTGCATTCTTCTTTTTTCTTTTTTTAAAGATTTATTTATTTTTTTACATGAGCTGTGGTACAGGCCAGAGGTGTGGGAGGGTGAGAGGATTCACCAGGGACAGAGCAGGGAGCAGAACAGGGAGCAGAACAGGCAGACAACCAAAATACACTGCTGAGGGGAGCAGAGGTCGGGACATGAGAGGTTTGCCACACCATGTGGGAATCTCCCTGGCCAGCTGGGAATCTAACCCTTGCTGCAGAGGCTGCAGACAGCTTCACAGCGCTGCGCTAAACCTGCTGCGCCACTGGGGAGGCCCAATAAGTTTATCTTTTTAAAGATTTATTTATTTATTTTAAAGATTTATTTATTTATTTATACAAGCACTGGTACAGTCTAAAGCGCAGGCGGGTGAGAGAATTCACCAGAGCCAGAGCAGGGAGCAGAGCAGGCAGAAGGATTGAAGCACACTGCTGAGGGGAGCAGCGGGCGGCAGCAGAGGTCTGCGCACCACGTGGGACCCTCCCCGGGTGGCCGGGGAGCAGCTGGGGATTGAACCGGCGCTACAGAGGCTGCGGGCATCTTTGCAACCCAGCGCTCAATCAACTGCTGCGCCACTGGGGAGGCCCCTTAAAGATTTATTTTTATTTATGCATACAAGAACTGGGGGATAGGGCAGAGGTAGGGGTGCGGTGAGAGGATTCACCAGAGACAGAGTGGGAAGCAAAACAGGCAGATACACTGATATATATTGCTGAGGGGAGCAGCGGGAAAGACAGGAGAGGTCTGCTGCACCATATGTGGGTTAGCACCCTGGCTGGGGATCGAACTGTGGTCATGATAGCACTGAGACTTAACTCCTATGCCACCATGGAGGCCCCCCCAATAAAAGTTTGAGTACTTATTATGTGCCAAGCATTCATGATAATGAGCACTATATATTGCCAAGTGGACTCTGCTTGTCATTTTCGCTTTTGTCATTTATTGCTGTCAGCTCAAATGAAGCACACTGTAACAGGAGGATATACATTTTCACAAGAACCTGGAATCATTTACCTTCTAGCAGTTTACATTCTTATACATTCTAATTCATATATTATTGGCTTTCAAGGCTATATCTTTGGCATATTTCTTATGACTATCAAGATTATATTTTTAGCAAAAATTCAAAAATATTTCATATACTTATTTTTCCATCATAAGCTTTTGAGGTCAGACTTTTATCCTTTTTAATAGCACAGTGCAGCACATGTGTTTATTCATTCGTACATTCTTTCATTTGCCAACATTCTTTCACTTGCCACGCCTTGAGAATTTATGGTGTTCTAGACTAGGTTCTAGACTTTCTGGACTATAAAGATGAACAGGATTTATTCCCTGTTGTCAAGAGTTCACAATCAGTTATGGTGAAAGTCATGGTAAGTGCTGTAGCATTGAGCACAAAGTAGAGATGGCACAAGGGACAGCAGATATCAAGGGGTTGGGAAGCACCACAGAGCCAGTGATTAGGATCTTGAAACATGGATAAGAGTTTTTCAGGTGGACTAGGCAAGGAAGGGCAGTCCAGTTTGGGGGGTTGGGGGAGGTGCTAAGAGTGTTTTGCTCAAGGAACTGCAAGTAATTTGGAGGGGCCTGGATTTGAGGAGGAATGAACATAAGGAGTGGATAATCTTTTTTTTTTAAAGATTTATTTATTTATACAAGAACTGGGGTACAGGGCAAAGGCGCGGGAGGGTGAGAGGATTCACCAGAGACAGAGAGGGGAGCAGAACAGACAGACGGACTGAAGACACTGCTGAGGGGAGCAGTGGGCGAGGTAGGAGAGGTCTGCCGCGCCATGTGGGTTTCTCCCCGGCTGGCCGGGAATTGAACACGCGCCGCAGAGGAAATCTCACAGCCCTGCGCTCAACCCGCTACACTACCAAGGAGGCCCAGTTTTCATCTATACTTTTCTTAGGCAAGACTCTGGCCCTTTGGCTTCTATTTTCTGTGGTTCTATGGTCCGATAGTGATGGACACCCAGATGTTTCCAATTCCTAGCTTCTATAACTAATACTGAATGAACACTCTCATGCATGTCCCCTTAGAAAGAGCCAATGGCCAAGCTCAGACCCCAGTACCTCTAGATGACTTTTAAGGGGACCAGACCTGGCCTGGAGAATCCTTGGACATCACAGAACCACTGTTGATTGTTATTGCACGGTGCCTCTCCATCAGCCTATTCTGCTTTCTCAGCAGCTGTCTGGGGAAAGGAGGAGGCAACTTGTCTAGGTTGTAGCCCATTAACCCAGAGCATGTTGAGGGTGGGTGGAGGAATAGTTTCTGGCTGGACAGCCTGAACCTGTTTTATCAACTTTTCAACACTACAGAGGATTGTTAAGGGACAGACAGTGATTGTTCTCATGCACTGTTGTGGCAAAGTATGGGTGGACTTTAAAAGCTTTTCTCCTCCACACCACCAACTGGGCCTCTGCTCTTCTCTGCCCCAGGCTATCATCGTCTCCCTCCCCCAGGTCAGTTCCAGCCTCATAAGTAGACTCCTGGAATGCTTCTCCAGATTCACTGTTTCTTCTCAAGGTTGCTAAGATTCTTTGTAGATAGCTCCAAGCCTAGAAATCTTCCTTGACTGCTTTCTGTCTCTCCTCACACACCTCTAGGTGGGGTGCCTCTCCTCTATACCCTTCAGTTACCTTTTTCAAACTCATCATTACATCTACCCTATCTCGACACAAAATATGATTATCACTAGCCTGGAGAATGCCTTGAGACTAGAGATGGTATTTGGCTATGAAGTACCTGTTTTACCCTGGGCCTGGCATTGAACTGATATGGTAGCAGTTGATTTTTAAAAACAGTGAAAACCTATTTGCAAGCAGATTTGGTAAATAAGATGTAAGAGTTAGGACTGAAAAAATATGGGCTATTTCTGAAGAGATGTTCTGAACCGTATCTGTGAAAGAAGAAAATTACCTCTTAAAGCAACTGCTTCTATAAAGAAGTTTGGCTAAGTTTATGAAAAGGCTAGAAAAACTTCCTTATGCTATTATTTACTGAGAATCAGCAGAGAAAATGAATCATTTCATTGATGATTTTGACAAATAACTTTCTACTTGCTCTTTTAAGTGTTAAAATGTACTTTTAAATCCAGTTGAATGGCACTGTTTATTTAATGGATCACTCACTTCTGTTAACTCATATATCCATAAATTTGGGTGCTGGTTCTTCAAAATTTAATTGGTTTGTATTGGACAACTTTCTAGTATAGGCTAACTCATTGAATTATTTAGTGGGTCCATTTGCAACTAATCCTAGAGATTTTGCCAAGAAAATAATTAAAACATTATTTAAAAGTCTTCATGGCATGTTTAAAACAAATAAACGAGAACACTTTTCTCTTAATAAACAGAGTGTATTCAACATCTCTTCTTCATGATTCAGGATCATTATAATTAACTTTATTCTGCTGAGTGGTAGTAATAGGCTAAGGAACCATTGAATTATTTTTTTTTCTCACAGTTGTGGCATATTTTTCTTTGTTACTAAGAATATATATATATATATATATATATATATATATATATATCTGGAAGCCTACATTCTTTCTAAATTATGACTCCTAACCTGTGAACAATGTATAAACCAGTTAACACAGTTTATTAGAATTGTTTGTGATGAAAGTTTAAATAGGCTCTATATAAAGATATAGTTTTCATTTTAGTAAACTATAAAAACTTCTAGTCCACAGAATTGGGGACATTTTGAGGGATGGTTATAGGCACCGATGTTAAACTCATCAGCTGAATGCTCTTAATTATTTATGTTAATAATGCACAGGTAGATTCCATGAAAAATCAAAGTTAAGTCCAAAACTATTTCTGAGTTGTTCCTTGGAAACCGGAGTGTGTAGGGGACATCCTGTCTATTTCTTCAGTCCAACAAGTCCTCACGGAGAGCTTGAGCTACTAGTACACAGGATGCCTCAGTGCTACACACCAGGGTCCTGGGGTGAGGCTGCCCAGGAGTGTTTAGAAGAGCATTTCCTTAGTTTTTCACAGTGGTATTAAGCCAGAGATACAGATAATGAAAGCAGGTCTTTGTTGAGCAAAGTTTACTTGAAGCTCCAAGAACAGCTGCACCTTAGGGTAGGTCAACTCATTAAATCCTTTCAATAACTTTCTGCAGTGTATAACGCTCTCCTGGCTGCCCTGTTTGACCTTGTGGAAGCTGAAGCACAGATGGGTTCAATTACTTTCCCTGACATGTTGGGTCACTGAATGGTAAGGAATGCCACCAGGCTTCACCTCCTCCTCTTAAGGCAGCCTGTGCTCCTAACCAGCACCCTGCCCTGCCTTTTGTGAGCTGGGTAGCAAACAGAAAGACAGGTCTTGGACCATCTACCCCCCTCCTACCCTCACCTGGGGCTATTTTTTTAAAAAAAAGATTTAAAAAAAATTTCATTTTTTTTTATTTATGCATATAAGAGCTGGGGTATAGACCAGAGTAGGATGGAGGGGAGTGAGAAGACTCACCAGAGACAGAGTGGGAAGCAGAACAGGCAGATACACTGAAATACACTGCTAAGGGGAGCAGCAGGCAAGACAGGAGAAGTCTGCTGCACCATATGGGTTAGCTCCCTGGCTGGGGATCAAACCCATGCTGCAGTGGCTGCTGATAGCTTCATAGTGCTGAGACTTAACCCCTTGTGCCACCAGGGAGGCCCTGCCTTGGGCTATTTGTGTCCCCAGAAAGTATATATAAAGATACAGGATAAATTTTATGTATCTTTCTGGAGCATCATTTTCTTAGACTCTAGTTGCACGGAAGTAGATTAATAACCCCTGGCCGGATACCCATTTTCCTTGTTGACCCATGAATGGTTAAATTGACATTTTTATGCAATAAGCTACTGTAAATGCACTGCAAGCCCTAGAGTTGTAATGGTAATTTACATTTACCTCCCATTTCCTCTTCCCTTCCTCTTCTTCCCCAACCAAAGATAATCACTGTCCAGAATCCACCTATTGACTAAAATGAAAGTCTCAACAATAGACAAAGAGTACTTAGATAATCAAAGTGAGAATTTACTCTGAGAACTGCTTTAATGATTACAGGTTTGAGTTCAGTTTGCTGCTGAGTTTATATACAGAGTAGCATGCATTCAGAAGAAAGGAACAGAGAGATACTGAGAGAAAAAATTATTTTTGAGAGGTGGCTTCTGGTTTTTGTCTATAGGTTTAGATCTTTTGATTTCCTGTTATCTTGACCTAGAGGAGGTCGATGTTGTCCTGGCAGAGGAGGGCAAATGTCAGAAGTCATTTCACAGATGAATTTTCAGAAAATTTAAAACTCACTCTTTCAAGTGTTAACACTGACTTTGAAATCCTGCTGAATGACACTGGTTACTCGCTTCTGTTAATTCTTTCATTCATAATATGACTATGTCAGGTCATCTTCCTGACTTCTGAAGAATGCACTGTGCAGATGTAAAGGCTGGATAGCTGGTGTTTGGCTCTTTCGCTGACTTCTTAGGTCATAGGCTGGGACTACTGGGTTGGATTCCTGCAGGCACTGAATTCCTGCATGACCGCCTCACAGAACAGGACAGAGCCTGTTCTGACTTTCAGCCTATGCAGATGGCTTTGCTCTTTTGCCTGCTAGACCAGGGGAGGGCTCCAGTTTGTTCACAATATGTTCACAGTCCTTTCACCATTCCCTGGCTCTCATTTTGAAATATGATAGTTTTGTACTTCTGTGTACTTTTTTTTTAAGTATTTAATAAAAGCATTTTTTAAAAGCGAGAACATTGGTTTATTACACTGTATATGGTTTAGGAGAGTAGGTTCTCACCTCCTCAGGTGTACGTCATGACAACAGCCACCACCAGGCACCCATGGTCCTTTACCCTAGACCATTGGGCTCCCTGCCCCCTCCATGCTCACTCCCACTCTACCCCTTTAGTAGTTTCAGTTCTGCAGTCATATTTCTTTGGTTTGTCTTTCTTCTTATGACTTATTTCACTTAGCAATTCCATCCATGTAGTTTCAAAATGCAGTAGCTCTTTTTTTTTTCAGCTGAGTAGTATTCAATCATGTATTCAATCATACCACATCTTATCATATCATTGGATATTAGGCTGTTTACCTATTGTAAATAGTGCTTCAAGTGTATTATTTTATTTTATTTTATTTTTTAAAAAGATTTATTTATTTATTTATACAAGCACTGGATACAGTCAGAAGCGCGGGAGGGTGAGAGAATTCACCAGAGCCAGAGTGGGGAACAGAACAGGCAGACTGACAAAATACACTGCTGAAGGGAGCAGCAGGCGTGGCAGGAGAGGTCTGTCGCGCCATGTGGGACCCTTGCCTGGCGGCCTGGGATCGAATCGAAGCTGCAGAGGCTTTGGGCAGCTTCACAGCCCAGCGCTCAACTGCAGCGCCACCAGGGGGGGGAGGCCTGTATTAACTTTTAAATTAGTGTATTTGTGTTCTTTGGATAGATACCTAGGAGTGGAATTGCTGGATCATGTGGTAGGTCTATTTTTAATATTTTGAGAAATATTGTTTCCATTGGGGCTGGACTAGTCTACATCCCTACATTCTCACTGTAGGGTAAAGAAAATGTCAGGCTTTTCTGCCCTTCCGCCATCAGGATAGATGATGGATCCTTGTCCTGAGTGCATGCCTGATGGCGGGCACCTGGAATAGGGTGTGGGCATAGGAAGATGGGATTCAGCTGAGCTAGGACTGCACTTTTAAGGGCGGTGTCATGGGGGGACACCAGCAGCAGAAGCAGCAGCAGCAGTAGAAGCCAAAGCCGAAGCCGAGAAGCAGCAGAACGAACGCTAGAGAGCCCAGATAGAGTGAAGACTTGCTGGGGGCTGGGAGGCCTACCAGCCTCCCAGCCCCCCAGCCAGCACCCCTGCCTGCCATATGCCTGGTGAACCCCAAATAAAAAACCTGCAAAACTACTGAGGACTCTGACTCCTCCTTTACCCGGTCTGCATGGGATCAGAAAACCTGCACTGTGCCCAGTCTGGCCCTTACAATTGGCGTAAGTCGGCAGGATCCATGCAGACGGGTATTGGAGCCCTCCGAAGACCTGGAGGGACTAAGGAGAACAGACTGCCTGTGATGACGCTGGAGGCGGCATGGCGGCACAGAAGGTGGACAACGTCCACGAGCTACAGGATGAGACCTGTCGTGAAGGAAACGCCCGAGAGGACCAGCCAACGACACCGGAAAGGACCAGCCAATGACCCCTGAGGCAGCAGGCCGTTGCTGATGCAGGGAAAGGTCAATGGACTTGAACTGATGGACTGATGGACTGGCAATGCCGCTAGAAGGCGTAGGACCTTGCAGGTTGATATGTTTTGGGACCCTGGGGGTGGAACAGTTTTGTTTGTAAACCCCAGGAGATGGGAATCTAGGGGTGGCCAGTGGGCCTAGATGGCCAAAAGCAGCCTGTGTATGCCCAGCAGCCAGGTGGAGGAGAAAAGCCAACTAAGAAAGCAAAAGCTGGTACTGATGATAAGTTGAGAAGCCCTGAGCGGCTGTTAAGCAGCAGTTAAGTATGCTGAAGAACTGTGAGTCTCGTAAAATCACCTGTGGGTGATGCCCTTCTCATTCTTGAGCGAGGGTGAGGAGCTGAGGAACCTGTCCTTGGGGGACGGGTGGGGAATGTGGCTTGGGGTGGAGCCCAAGCCAAATGCAGAGTTTGGATCCCCGACCCATGTGCTTGTGCAGTGGGTTGGCTTGAGTGCAGGGGTCTGTGAGTCGCATGGGTGGCCATGAAGGCCGAGTTTTGGAGCGACTGCAGACAGAAACCCTGAGGGTTGGTGATTACCCCCAACAGAATAAAATTGCCAATCCCAGAGCTAGTGCATCCTGGGGGTGGATGCTGTGTGTGCCTTGTAGCCTAGACTACAGCCAGAGAAGGCCAGGAAGCCTGACGGCTCCGGGTATGTTATAGCAGATGTTGTGAGTGATTCCCCTCCCTCGTATGAGCAGTGCCTTCGGCAGCAGATTTGGTGGCTCATCTGCTGGTACCAATAATTGTCTTTTGCACTAGGTTGGGGCCCTGCCTGGACTTATTTGTGTTCTGTTGTATTTTGTTATGTATTGTTATATTTGATGTATTTGCTTTTGTGGGCCATGGCTGCATTGTTTGTTTGCTTAGAAAATTGTATATATGTGTAGACTGTATGGCAGAAAACCCTGAGGGGGTGGACTGTAGGGTAAAGAAAATGTCAGGCTTTTCTGCCCTTCCGCCATCAGGATAGATGATGGATCCTTGTTCTGAGTGCATGCCTGATGGTGGGCACCTGGAATAGGGTGTGGGCATAGGAAGATGGGATTCAGCTGAGCTAGGACTGCACTTTTAAGGGTGGCGTCATGGGGGGACACCAGCAGCAGAAGCAGCAGCAGCAGTAGAAGCCGAAGCCGAGAAGCAGCAGAACGAACGCTAGAGAGCCCAGATAGAGTGGAGACTTGCTGGGGGCTGGGAGGCCTACCAGCCTCCCAGCCCCCCAGCCAGCACCCCTGCCTGCCATATGCCTGGTGAACCCCAAATAAAAAACCTGCAAAACTACTGAGGACTCTGACTCCTCCTTTACCCGGTCTGCATGGGATCAGAAAACCTGCACTGTGCCCAGTCTGGCCCTTACACTCACCAACAGTGTACAAAGGTTCTTATTACTCCACATCTTCACCAACAGTTCTTGTTTCTTCTTTTTTGTTTTTTTTTTAAGATTTATTTTATTTATACAAGAACCAGGGTACAGGCCAGATGTGCAGGAGGGTGAGAGGATTCACCAGCGACAGAGCAGGGAATAGAACAGGCCGACTGACGAAATACACTGGTGAGGGGAACAGTGGACGAGACAGGAGAGGTCTGCCTCATCTGTGGGTATCTCCATGGCCTGCGGGGTTTGAACCAGCACTGAAGAGGCTGTGGACAGCTTCATAGCGCTGCACTCAAATGCCTGCGCCACCAGGGAGGCCCCCACTTTATTTTTTTAAATATGGGCTATTCTCACAGGTATGAGATGTTATCTCATGGTGCTATTGATTTGTTTCCCTGATGATAAATGATATTGAACTCCTTTGTGTATTTCTGAAAAATACCTTTATTTTCAGTTTTTATTGGATTAGAAGAATATCATTATTTGTAGTCTATTGGGATTTCTTTCTTTCAGGTCACATTGCTAAGGTTTGTCCATATTGCTGCTTGATGCTGCAAAAACACTCACTTTGGATTTCTATAACATTCTTTCTTATGAATATATCATACTTCATTCATTCATTCTGTTGGTGGGTATTTTTTTTTTTTTTCAATTATTTTTTTGCTACAGTGAATAGGATTCCTAGGAACACACTTTTGCATGGCTCCCATTCATCACATGTAAGAGCCTTTATAATCACATGTATGTACATATACATACATCTAGTAGAGGAATTGCTGGATTTAGGGTATGTGACTTTTCAACTTTGTAAAATAATGCCAAGCTAATTATTTCTAAACTGGTTGTATCAATTTACACATGCTGTGAAACAACATCCTCTCCAACAGACTAACACTTTGTCAAGTGAACGTGAAAGAGTATCTCTTAATTTGCATACCCTGATCACTGATGTTGTTGGGTCTTTGCATATGTTTATTTTTCTTATGTATTTCTGTTTTTTGTGAAATGCCTGTATTACCTGCCAAAGACCTATCTTTTGCACTATATTTTAATATTAAATAATTTGCTCGATCCACAGTGCAATATCACCTGGGAGATGGAATAATTGGAGGCTTGTATCAGGTTCCCCACTAATGCTGATTAACTTCTCCTTTCTGGATCTGATGGAAAGTTTGAGAGTAGTTGAGAGTTGGCTAGATTAAATTAGTAGCAGTTGAAGCTGATTAAAGAGGGGAGTGAGTTGGTTTTTTTTTTTTGGTTTGAGGCCTACAGAATCTTGAAAGGCTGAAGTGACTCACAGGAAATATCCCTACGCCTGTTTCCCTCCCCAGGCAAGTCCCTAGAAGCTTCGTTAGTCAAGCTAAGCTTCTTGTTTTTTTCTCAGTGGTTGGTGTTTGATGAGTGTATTAGTTTGATTGTTAGAGAAATTCAGCTGACCCCTGGCATAGGTCAAAAAACATTTATTACTTTACAGAATTCAAGGAGGGTTTTAAGTGCCAAGCCACTGATAGACTAGGGAAGCAACTGAGCTAGGAACCCAAGCCACACTGGAATTCTGTTTGTGTCTTGCTGTTGCTGTTGGTTTCATTCTTATAACAGCAGGCCAATGGATTGCATTTAACAGTTCAAGCCACACATGCTATGAAACCAAACAAAATCCTCAGGTTTTGAAAATTGTTTTGATAATCCACAGAAGTGCTGCATGATTTGATTTTACAGTAGTTAAAGAACATAGTTCTTCAAAACTCTCTTGGCCTAACAGGGCAGGCAGTATTTGAAATGCCAACTTTTGTGGATATGGCTTCTTGGCTGCTGATGAAAACAGGGTTAGTCTGTTGTAAGGCAGGACAGGACACAGGGCGGGTTTTCTTTTTTTTTTTTTTTTTTAAAGATGATTCTTTTTTTTTTCTATAGAGGCATGTTTTATTTATTTATTTGTTTGTTTGTTTGTTTTGTTTATACATGCACTGAGTACAGTCAGAAGCGCGGGAGGGTGAGAGAATTCACCAGAGCCAGAGCAGGGAGCAGAGCAGGCAGAAGGACCGAAGTACACTGCTGAGGGGAGCAGCGGGCAGCAGGAGAGGTCTGCGCGCCATGTGGGATGGGACCCTCCTCCAGTGGCCGGGGAGCAACCGGGGATCGAACCCTACAGGGCGGGTTTTCTGATCCAGCAGACCGGGTAAAGAAGGAGTCAAAGTTCTGGAGCCCTCAGTGGCTTTTGCAGGCTTTTTTATTGGGATTTACCCAGTACACAGCAGGCAGGGGTGCTGGGAGGCTGGCAGGTCTCCCAGCCCCCAGCAAGTCTTCACTCTATCTGGGCTCTCCAGCGTTCTCTGCTTCTTTCTCGGCTTCTGCTGCTTCTTTCTCGGCTTCTCTTTTGGCTTCTTCTGCTGCTGGCATCCCTGTGACACCGCCCTTAAAAGTCCAGTCTTAGCCCATGTGAATCCCATCTACCTATGCCCACACCCTATTCCAGGTGCCCGCCATCAGGCATGCATTCAGGACCTCAAGGATCCATCATCTATCCTGATGGCGGGAGGGCAGAAAAGCCTGATTTTTTACCTTACCCTACAGTCCACCCCCTCAGGGTTTTCTGCCATACAATCTACATATATACAGTTCTCTTAGCAAACATAAACAATGCAGCCATGGCCCACAAAAGCAAATACATCCACTATAACAACAAAATACAACAGAACACAAATAAGTCCAGGCAGGGCCCCAACCTAGTGGCAAAAGACAGTTATGGGTACCAGCAGATGAGCCACCAAATCTGCTGCCAAAGGCACTGCTCATACAAGGGAGGGGAAATCACTCGACATCTCTGTCACATGCCAGGAGCCGTCAGGCTTCCTGACCTTCTCTGGCTGTGGTCTCGGCCACACACCACCCACCGCATCCACCCCCAGGATGCACTCACTTCTGGATTGGGGATTCTCTACACTTAGGGGGTGATCGCCCAACCCTCAGGGTTTCTGTCTGCAGTCGCTCCAACACTCGGCTTTCATAGCCACCAATGCGACTCGCAGACCCCTGCAGTCAGGCCAACCTATTGCCCCAGCACATGGGTCGGGGATCCTTGGATACAAACTCTACATTCGGCTTGGGCTCCACCCCAAGCCATGTTCCCCACCCGTCCCCCAAGGACGGGTTCCTCAGCTCCTCACCCTCATTTGAGAACGAGCAGGGCATCTCCCACAGGTGATTTTATGAGACTCACTGGCCTTCCTCAGCTTACTTAGTGCTTAGCAACCACTCAGGGCTTCCCCAACTTAGCATCAGCACCAGCTTTTGCCTTCTCAGTTGGCTTTTCTCCTCTGCCTAGCTGCTGGGCATGCACAGGCTGCTTTTGGCCACTGAAGCCCACTGGCCACCCCCAGATTCCCATTTCCTGGGGTGTACAAATAATAGCATCCTCCCCCAGGGTCCCAAAAACCTAACTTGCCAAAGTTCCTCCGCCTTCTGGCGGGATTGTCAGTCCAAGTCCATCAGTCCAAGTCCATTAGTCCAAGTCCGTTGGTCCAAGTCCGTTGGTCCAATTCTGTTAGCCTCTCCCTGCATCAGCACTGGTGAGCTCTGAATCATGGTCCTCTCTTCTGACGATTCTTGCTGCCTCAGGGGTCATTGGCTGGTCCTCTCGAGAGTCTCCTCTATGCGAGGTCTCATCCCGTAGCTCCCAGAACTTGTCCACCTCCTGTGCCGCCATGATGCCTCCATTGTGGTCACAGGCAAACAGTCTGTTACTCCTTAGTCCCTCCAGGTCTTCGGAGGGCTCCATACCCATCTGCATGGATCATCTTGCCAACTTACGCCAATTCTAAGGCAGGACAGGACACAGGGCAAGTTTTCTGATCCAGCAGACCGGGTAAAGGAGGAGTCAGAGTTCTGGAGCCCGCAGGCTTTTTTATTGGGATTTACCTGGTACACAGCAGGCAGGGGTGCTGGCGGGCTGGAAGGCTGGCAGGCCTCCCAGTCCCCAGCAAGTCTTCACTCTCTCTGGGCTCTCTGGTGTTCTCTGCTTCTCTCTCGGCTTCTGTTCGTTCTTGGCTTCTTCTCGGCTTCTGCTGGTGTCCCCATGATGCCGCCCTTAAAAGCCAAGTCTTAGCCCAGGTGAATCCCATCTACCTATGCCCACACCCTATTCCAGGTGCCCGCCATCAGGCATGCATTCGGGACCGAAAGGATCCGTCATCTATCCTGATGGCAGGAGGGCAGAAAAGCCTACATCTGTTCTCTTCAGAGCCCAGTCAGACTGGGGTGGGTAGAGAGAGGCTTGGGTACCTGTCCCAGGGTCATAAGCATCTCTCAGTCAGACTCTTGAAACTGTAGTACACCACTTACTCCACATGAACCCCATTTTTCAGACTCTCCTTCCCCCATCTCTGCACCTACCTTGCCTGTCAGCCTGGAGCTCCTGCCACCCATCTAGGCTATAGGACTCAGCTTCCTCTGATAAGTATCCAAATAGAAGAGATGATTTGAAAATACTTCATGTATTCTCATTTCAGCTAATCAAAAATAGGAGGACAGAGGAGGACATTGGAAAGATTTTATGTCCTCTCATTTTCTTTAGACCACATTGGCTTCAAACAACTGAGTGTAGGGCACACACTCAAATGGGTTGTATTGATCCATGCCCATTGTTAGAGATACAAAATTTCAATGGATAGCCCCTTGTGGTGGCATAATCCTTAATATTACATATTGGTATAATGAGGAAAGCAGTGGGTATGTGGGAAAATATATACAGAATAACCCATTTTTTGACCTTAGCTAAGTTACTTCTGAACAACCAAAACTCAACTTTGTACCAATAATCCCTCTATTACAAGGGAGTCTGTGAGATTTAAATGAAATTGCATACATCAACACTTAATACAGCACTGGGTATACAGTTACTTTAGTTAAGCCACCTTCCTTTAATTAGGATCAGAGGAGAAGATTTTTGGGTCTCTAATAGATACAAATATTGCACTTACACTATAACAGTGGTTTTGAACCACTCTGCTTGGATTGCTAGCTGTGTGATATTGAGCAAGTTGTTTGACGCCTCTGTGCCTCAAGTTTCTTTACCTGGAAGTAACAATAGTAATAGTACCTACCTCATGGGATTGTTGGGATGATTAAATGAATTAGGACCACGAAATCGTGAAATTATAAAAAATAATAAAAAAATAAAAACAGTGCTTGGTCCATAGTGTGCACTCAGTGAGTATTAGATATTATCATTGCTGTTAACGACGACAGCAACAAAATAATGGTAATAATAATAATAGCAATAGTAACAGGACTAGCTATTGTATGGGTATGTGTATAACAGAGGGCAAAAAACAAACAAACAAAAAAACCCTAGTACATTTTCTGCATTTATAATCTAGTGAAACAATACAACAGACATATAAAACATCATGGGCAGAATGTAAAAACTGGGGAAGAGGGTTACAATCCAAATGCTGTTGGAACTTAGGGGTCATCGTTCTGGAACTGGGCACCTTTCCTACTGTTTTTCTTCCCACAATTTCATTTTCTCAGCATAGTAGTATAGAAGGAATGGGCTTTAAGATCTTATTTGGATTTTGATCTAGTGCTGTTATTTATTTGCCATATGAACTTGCTAAAAAGACTTGAACTTTGGCAAGATGATACAGGTTTCCTCCACTATCTGAAAATACAATGTTCATCTTTGGTGTGATTTGGTAGGTTACTTTTTGGATTTGGGAATGTGTCCTTTATAGTACAGAGAGTGAGAGAGTATTAGTGTACTTCCCATGTATTTCTGACTAAAGGTAGGGTATAATGTATAAAAAGAAATCATTGGATTTATAGTTTTAGTTTTTGTTGGTTTGCATAAAACTAATTTGATCGTTTCTGGCTTGATGGCATGGTTTTATTTTTTCCCTGACAAGTGATGAAAGTGTTTAAATTCAGGGTGGCTTTTGATCAGCCTTATCTGCAGTAATTTAATCGACTGTTTGTTTGATATGATTATCTTGTTTCTAGGAAAAGTAACTGAGATGAATGTAAATTGTTATAATATGATTTGAGTATGTTTTTAAAGTATCATGTGTATTGTTGACTTAGTCAATTTATTTTTTATTGCTGCTTTATCAAATTACCATAAAGTTAATGGCTTAAAACAATACAAGTTTATTATCTTTTAGTTCTGTAGGTCAGAAATCCAACACAGATCTCATTAGGCTAAAATCAAGGTATAGGCAGGGTTGTGTTCTTTTCTGGAGGCTCTAGGTGAGATTTTCTTGCCTTTCCCAGCTCCTAGAGGTGCCCTGTATTCCTGTCCCATGCTCCTTTCCTCCATCTTCAAAGGCATCCATGTTGTATCTCTCTGACCCTTTTCTATGGTTATGTCCTCCTTGGACTGTATCTGGAAAAGGGTCCCCTTTTAAGGATTCATGTGATTAGTTTGGGCCCACCTGGTTAATCTAGTATTATCTCCCCTTTTCAAATATGCAGCCTTAATCACATCTCTAAGTACTGCGTAAAAGGAAAGACATTGTTTTTCTATACTCACTACTTACAACAACAAATATGTGGGAATTTTTCTCACATCAACCAATTCCACAATTCTCTAGACACAAGTTGGTGTCCTGTCATTCAATTATAACACGAAGTGACTAGAGTTAGTGCAGACCCCTGGGGTTAAGGAGCTCAGTCCCACAAGACCAAAAACACACATATTTCTTATCATAATATCGCACCATGTTCAGTGACTTATTCATAGTTTCTGGGAAAGTAGGGCATGGATTTTTTTTGGCAGGGGCACTAGTCTACCTACTATTAATATATTTGGAGATGGAATCTAAAAATAACTCCGAAAAAAACAATTTTAGAGTGCAAGATCACCTGGTAAAAATGTAAACAATGATTCACAAAATGCCAAGGAATCCTTTTTTTCAATTTATCTAATAGCCATTTACACATGCTTAGTGTTTGAAATAATCAAAGGAGAATTGCTATTGCTTCTTGAGTTGTCCTACAGGTTCGAAGGAGATTTGGTAGCTGCTACTCATTTGGCTAAACTGCATCTCCCAGTTGCAGTCATGCTGAAGAAATGACAGTACTGGTTGCTCTGCTGGGACAGTAGATCCCATTCCCTAGCTCTTGAACTAAACAACTTGACTTCATTCTTCAAGGGTCAGATGAAATGTCACTTCATGAGTAAGGTCGCCCATGAAAGCTCCCATTAGGTTAGATCTTGACCTGATCCGATTGTTTCTTTAGTGTTTGTCTTCACTGCTCTATTATGAGTTGCATGAAGGCAGAGGTCCTATTTCTCTATATTCCCAGAACCTGGGACAGTGTCAGAGTTCTAGTAGGCACAAAAAAAAAAAAAAAAAAAGAAAAAAAAAAGCCACATTGAGCTGGATACTAATAGGAAGATAACAAAGGCTGTTGTGAGTTGTTGAAGTTGCTTTCCAGGTTGGACTATTTCCATGAAGTGAGCAAGGAAAATGTCATACATTCCGCTCTCTAGGAATAACTCTTGGAATGACAGAGTCCTGCCTCTCTTGAAAAAAAAAAAAGACACTTGATTTGATTGTCTCTGAGAGAGATCAGCTCCCCTAGACAAGGCTGCCATATTCCAGATGTGTCCTGTCCAGTTCATGGGGCAGTTACCTTCAATACCCTCAAATGGCTATTTCTCCCCATACCCGTTCTCACTGTATCTTTTGGGAGAATATGTGTGTTTTAAGGCTTAGTAGCCAATCAAGGTATTGATGCTGGCCCCTTCAACTAGCATCCATTTGATTTTCTGCTTACCTATAATTTTCTAGAGGAGTTGATATTGATAGTTTTCTTTTTTTTTTTGGCTGTGGGATATTATAATAAAGTTGACAGGTCTTGCAGAAAATTGTATACTTATAGAGTATGGACAATATTAAACTAATTAGAATGTGTTAGAAGATAGTTGCATGCAACATTCCAAGTAAAATGTAAAATCATTGTTATTTTGCAATAACTGAACCTGAGGTTATTATAGAATATACTATTATGAAATATATAGAAAAATTGAAGTAATAGTCAATGTTCAGGCAAAAGAGTATTTAATAGACTCGATGACACTGGAGTCCATTCAACCTGTATTTTTACAGCTTCATCTATTTTCATCAAATATTTGGTCAGGAGAAAAAAAAGAAGGGATCACGAGGAGGGAGTACAATGGATTAGCAAAAGCATTGCATTAGGGCAAGGGGTTTGATTCTGCTAATTCAAACATCAGTGAGTTGACCATTTCACCTTTCTCAGTCTCAGTTTCTTCATCTGTAACTCCACAGCATTGCCAAATGGATCAGAAATCAAATAAGATAGGGCACAGAAAAGTTTTCAAAATTGTGAGGTACAATAAAAAACATAAAGTAAGGTATTCTGATGGGGTCCATTAACATAACTGCAATAAATAAATAATACTTGATGATGATTGATGCTCCATTGGCAAGTCCAGGGAGCTTTGTCAGCAGTTTGGAAACCTTGAATTGTCAACAGAGAATCACAGGATATAAGAAGGTTGAGGGGGAGATGCAAAAAGGGGAAGGAGAACAGTGAATCCAAATTAGCGAAAGGATTCAAAATGAATCAAGAAGTCTTCCAATGGCTTTCTTCTATTTCCTATACTTTTTGTGTTCTTCCTTAAAGGAAGAACATAGACTTTAAAATAAATTTCTCATTTGTTAGAAGACCTGGTATATATAGAATAGATACAGAAAAAAAAACCCCACAAAATTATGTCCTATAATTCTACCACATTCTCTCTCTCTCTTTTTTTTTTAAAGGGTCAACTAAGCAATTTTATCCATTGATCAATCAATCATGTCATTGACTTCTTACCCCTTCCACTAATATCCTTTGGCTCTAGGCCCTCCCTTGTTTCTTATAGACTCAGAATAGAATCAACAGTTCCAGGAACCAGTAGTGTCAGGGTTGAAGTTCATTTTGATTGAAAATATCCAGTTGTAACTGAAATGACTGGATGTAATCCAATGGGTTACTTGCTGGATCTAGACCCACACTAAGCTCACTCTTGTCTAAACTTTTGTTACAGAAAACTGCAAACTGGTTCATCTTACTCCCTATCTAATTTAAGAAGTTAAATATGACATATTGTGAAAATAAGTAGAGAAAAATGTTTTGCTAATTTCACAAGTGCCCTGCTCTACTATTTTGTATAATAATCACAAATAGAAGAAAATGTGGGTGCTATAATTTATGGGAACTTTTTTGGAAAAGCTTGCTTCATTACTTCATTAAGTACTGGACTGTGGTTTGGAGGAACTATATGCACAGCTTCTAGCATTGTAGATAAGGTGGCTTGCATCTGAACCTGCATTCCCCTTCCTTGGGGGAATTTTCCACTTATCTATGTATGTCACATTATGGTCAGTTCCTTTGTGGGTGACCTGGCTCTGAATAAAGTGGCTTTTGCTGTTCAAACTTACATTTACACTTGAAAATAAAATTTTTAATTTAGAATGAGATTTGTCACTGTTAAATTGGACAGCTGGTCACAGTTAGACTATCCAAACAGAAAAATTGACTTCAGAAATTTAAGATCTGAATTTACTTGGTGAATCTAGAACAAAGACAAAAGAAATTTCTTTCCTCACTTCATGAAGCCCTTTCTTCTACTCTTGGCATCTGCTTTCTGATCAGATAAGATTGACTTGTTAACTAGGGAACGGCTGGACTGGACTGGAAAAAATGGGATAACCTGACAAGTTTTCTTTTTTCTGCAATTTATAATGCCCCACAGAGACCACTATCATTCTGTCCCATTTCACTATGCATTGTAACTTATTTTACATTTTTGTTTTTAAGTTGAGTGCTTTTTTGAGGATATTTGGGTTGACACATCTCCAAATTACACTGTAGACTGAGGAGGTGTGAATCTGTTACCTTAAATCATATACAGTTTTGTAAACCCATGTTACCTCAATAAAGGGAAAAAAATTGCCATATGACAAAAAAAAAGCTACACTGTAGAATGAGTTCAATTATATGTGGGGCATATAATTCCTCCTGGAGTAGACAGGCTAATAGAAACTTCAGAAAGCCCCCGTCTCTCGTGGCATTTTTTACCTTTGAAATAGATTGGGCAGCCCAAATCAAGCCACATATTGGATAAACAAAGACAAATAAGATATTGTTTCTGCCTTTTAGAAGTCTACAGCTAATCTGGGACACCAAACACATATAAAGTAGAATACAGTGTGAGACATTTTATATGTTAGCAATCTTCAGGTTATCCTTCCTCTATAAACCCCTTTTACTCATGCCAGGGATTACATATTTTGAAACTCTAAATTGCATTTGTTAAGTAATAATGCATTCTATCTCTCTTTTAACTGATGAGACACTAAAGCTTTTGATTTAGCAAGAGAAAATGAGTGTTACCACACTTGGTTGGTATGATTATAACTGAAAACAAATAAATGTGATGTTTCAGTTTGACAGAACAGACTTATCATTGGTAAATGCAGAGTTTCTGTTAGGTTTTAAAAAGACATTATTATGGGAATATTCATATAGAAGCAGAGACTGCAACCTAAGTGAGATATATATATACATATATATATAAAACCACCCAGTATCAAGAACTACCAGTTCATCTAGTTTGAATTATACCTCTCTACTTCAACCCTCTTGGATTGTCTTATAGTAAATCTCAGGCATCTTATAATTTCATGCATAAATATTTGAATATTAATATCTAAAAGATAAGGGCTTATTATAGCCATAATACATTATTCCACCTAAAAATTAACAATTACTTAATATCAAATTGCTAGCCCATGTTCAAATTTCCCTAATTACTCAATAATTTTTAAAATAGTTTTTTCAAACAAGATGCACATAAGGCCCCTACACTTTAAAAACTTGCTTATTTGTTTTTCTTTCTTCTCTAGGCTTCCTCTTGGTCTTTTTTTTTTTTTTGTAGTTTATTTTTGAAGAAATAGTTCACTTGTCCTGTGGAGTTTTCCACATTCTGGGTTTTGATGCTTGTATTTTTCTGGAGGGTTTATGGTATTTCCTTCTTAGAAAAATGTTTGGTCTTTGTATGTAAATCTTTTATATATTTGTTAAAAACAGCCCCTGACCCCCCCCCCGGTACATTGCTGACACTGATTGCTTGGATGAGAGACCTCAGATTTGGAAGCACTGCTCTAAGTGTGGTCCATGGCCCAGCAGTGCAGGCATCACCTGAGAGCTTGTTTGAAATGCAGAACTTTAGGCTGTTCTCTAAACCCAACCAATCAGAACATGCAGTTTCACAAGATCATCAGGTGATCAATATCACATCAAAATGTGAGCAGCAAGGCCTCCCAGGTGGCATAGGGATTAAGTCTCAGCGCTATCATATTATAACCCGCTGCCACTTGAGTTCAAGCTTGAGAACCCACATATGGCGCAGCAGACCTCTCCTGTCTCGCCTGCTGCTCCCCTCAGCAGTGTATTTCAGTCAATCTGCCTGTTCTGTTCCCTACTCTGTCTCTGGTCACTCCTCTCACCTCCTGCACCTCTGGCCTACACCTCAGTTATTGTATGCATAAAAAAATAAAAATTTTTAAAAATCTTAAAAAAAACAAAATGTGAGAAGCACTGTTGTAGAGCCATGTTCCTAAATACTGTAGTCACCGGCCACACTGGCTATTTCAGTTACAATGAAATAAAATAAAAAGCCATCCCTCATTCACACTGCTAGCTACATTTCAGTAGCCACTTATCAAACATTTCCATCATTACCTGCAACTTCTATTGCACAATGTTGACCCAGGGCTACATTGTCCAGAGTATGTGCTTCTATCCACATATAGGTATTTTAACTTAAATTGGAATTATGTAATATTAAGAATTCAGTTCCTTACTCACATTAGCCCTCAATCAAGTGCTTAATTACTACACATGGCCAGAGCTTCATGCAGAGCCAAATAGATGCCCTGGGTAGTATAGATATAAGGAGAATATTTCCATCCTTGCAGAGAATTCTGTTGGAACTATGGTCCAAAGGTTTTCAAAGGGCTGAGTGAGCCAGAGGAAGGAAGGACAGAAGTCATTGAGTGCTGAAGGTGGAAGCTAATTTCACAGAGGTTACATCATTTAACTTTTAAGCCCATAAAGGTGACACTATGCCCATCAAAGAAAGAGAAACTTCGTGAGAAGCTAATTATTCATCATCACACTTAACAATGGAGTTGGGCGGCTAATTCAGGGTGTAGGGTTCTTCCCATGATGTTCACAAGGAATATTTCTTTCTTGAAGACTTCTCTGGAGTGAACTTTCCTCCACCAGTCTTTCACAAAACATCATGATGTGAACCACTGTTTTCACATGCCTGCACCTGCTTCCTTTTCTTTCTAGTTTAAATTTAGACTACAGGTTTATCCAGCTCTGGAGCTCATATTCCTTCCATTATCATGTTCTTTAGTAAGATTTTTTGGTTTCTTTTTCTTTCCTCTTTTTTCCTTATTTTATTTCTCTTTAAAACTTTTTTGTTTTTGTTTTTTTCCTGTTTTATTCATTTTTCTTCTCTTGAGTTTACTTCTAAGGGTCTTAATCTGCACTATATATTGATAGAGCTTGCATTTTAACATTAACAAATAATTAATTGTGGCACTTTATCTATTAATTTAAAAAACATTTACTGAGTACCTACTATGAGTAAGACATAATCTAGTGGGGAAAAAGAGAGCACAAGTTTCCTTTCTTTGCCTTCCTTTTAAGTAATAAAATATACTACTGCATTTCCTA
Source organism: Talpa europaea (assembly GCF_964194135.1). NCBI lineage: Eukaryota > Metazoa > Chordata > Mammalia > Eulipotyphla > Talpidae > Talpa > Talpa europaea. The sequence continues at coordinate 33,333,974 of NC_140079.1, forward strand.
GTCTTTGAAATTTGACTTAACCACTTTGATTTCTGACTATGCCTTTATTACATCAGAATGTGGGTTGTTCAAAACCAATAGTACTTATGCTTATTAGAATTAGATGGTACTTGAATGGCTAGCTTTTTGAATCACAAAACTATAGCTATAGGGAGAACATAGCAGATGATCTAGGCTGTTTCTCGCATATTTTCTAGCTGCTTCCAAAGTAATTTAATAGTGTAGTAACAGACATTGGATAATCTATGTGCTAAATGTGAGGATTTGACCTAAGTGAATATTTCTTTTCAGATTTGTAATAGGATTTTTAATAGAAGTGCTGGAAGGTAGTATTCTATACCAGGTATTTAAGAGGTGGCAGATGTGATGGATTTTAAAATATCCCCCAAAGAAGCTATGCTCCATAGAAATCTTCTAACTCTGACACTAAATCCTGCCTTTAGCTGACAGCATGCAACCTAGCAGCACAGATTTACTGAGGACAGAAAGTAAAAGATGTGTGATTCACCTTTTAACAATGTATTTTATCAGTCACCTGGAGCTCTTTTTTCCCCCTTCAAATAAAGAGAATAATTCAGTGGTTTGCATTCTCATTGCATTTTTGAAGGCTTAAAAAAAAGACTGATATTTGGACCTACCTCCTAAAAATCTGATTTGGACTGGCCTTGGTATCAGTTTTTTTGTAAAACTCTCAATGACTTTTTAAAATATACTCCCAGGTAGAGGACTTCTGGTCTAGTTTGACCTTGCAAAAGAAGAGGAGCTAAAGAAAGGAATCAGTCCCATCACCATGTCTCTGTATATTTTATGTAAAACTAATGTTTCATGTTGGCAAGAACCCATATTATAAATTTTTCTTTATTCCTGAAACTTCCTCAAAGTTGTTCACCTTTCTCTGTGATCAAAGTGCCTCATCCTCTGTGAACCTTCTCACTTGAACCTTCCTTCCCCCTGGCCACATCATTCTAATTTGACCTTTCTCCCTTTGATTGTGATTCTGTCTTGTGAGATTTCATTTTTGATTAGACAGAATGCTCTTCAGCGTGTGCGACAATGGCACATATCCTACAAATGCTTCTATATGCCAGGCATGGTGACACATAGAGGATAGTGTCCCTGTCCTCCTGGAGCTTAGAATCCTGGAGGAAGAACCATAAACAGCATGGTGGGTGTTAAGAGAGAGGATGTGCCACTTTTCCAGGGTAACCAGCACAAAACCCCTGATCTGGTCTGGGGAGAAGGTCTTAGATCAGGAAGCGGTTGATCTTTAAAGTCAAAGTCCTGCAGGTTAGCACGCAGTAGGTACCCAATAAACTTAGTAAATTTATGACTAAAGAGCTTACTGACATAATAAATGAAGACATCATTTCATTGGAAAGCGTGTACTCTACACACACACAGTCCTACTGTGATTATATATGTGAAATACACAATTCCACAATTGAATACTACTCAACTGTAAAAAAGAGAAGAAATCTTGCAATTAGTGATAACATGGATGGGAACTTAAGGGTATTATGCTAAGTGAAATAGTTACGTCGGGAAAGACAGAATACCATGTGATTTTACTCATGTGTGGAATGTAAAGAAACAAAGCAAATAACTAAACAAAAACTAACTTTTACATACAGGGAAGAGATTATTGGCTACCACAGGGATGGGGCTGGATGGAGTTCATCCAGGTATTGAATTATAATGCTGTATACCTGACACTAATAGAAAGTTATAAACCAACATTACCTCAATACAAATTGATATAAAATATACTTCTTAGTTTAGGAAGCTAAAAGAAAAAAATACATACTTTAGGTTTTCTGGACCACAGAAGGGGGAAATAAAAATGACTTAAAGGTTTCTTTCATTTAAATTTTTAAATTCATTTTTTTTTTTTTTTTAAATTTTTTTTTAAGATGTATTTTTATTTATTTATACAAGCAGTGGGTACAGTCAGAAGCGTGGGAGGGCGAGAGAATTCACCAGAGCCAGAGCGGGGAGCAGAGCAGGCAGAAGGACCGAAGTACACTGCTGAGGGGAGCAGCGGGCGGCAGAAGAGGTCTGCGCGCCATGTGGGACCCTCCTCCGGTGGCCTGGGAGCAGCCGGGGATCGAACCAGCGCTGCAGAGGCTGCGGGCAAATTCATACAATGTATCCAAATAGTAACATGGCAGGAAGTGACCGTCCTCTATTTACCTTCTACCTGTGTCCCACCCTCACCACTATCATCTCTCTGGTTTGTCCTGTGTCCTGTCCTCCCACAGCATGAAGCCACCTTGGGAACCGTCTTGGACTTGGACCATATCCTGCCATTGAAGTTCACTTCAGTGGAGCTTCCGGTGGGAGATCCGTGACAGGATGTACCCCACAGCTAGATGCATGTTGCTTCTGGCAGTTTCCTTTAAAGAGGAACAGGTTTTATGATGGTGGAGAGAGTTCTGATGTTCAGTCTGAACTAGGGCCTTGTGGTAAACGCAAAGAGGCTGTAAGTAACAAAATTTGTTCTGAGGCCTTTGGCATCTTTCTCCACAAGCCTGAGTGTCATTTTTCTCTTCTTTTTCTCTTTGTTCAACCTCCACCCCTTCCAGCAGCCCTGCCCCTCACTTGTTCTTGCTCTCTTGCTCTTCCATTATAGATGAGGTCATTATGATTTGGAGCCAAGAGAAGTGTATTCCTGTAACTTTAAATCTCCATATTCAATTTGTGTCTCTCCTCTTTTTTTTTTTTTTTTTTTTTGGAGATGGTCATACTTTATAGTTGAGGACAGCTTGTTTAATTGGGTTGTTTTAGAATGCAAATGTGAACTTATTGGAGGAATTTTGTCAACTTGCGAATAGGGGTTAATGTTCCCATATGTCTTGTTCTCACTTATTTAAATTTTAGAATTGCTTTTAAGTCCATTATGGGATATGAGAAATGTTCTGACTTTGATTAGGTTATCAGTACCTGATTAGCTTTTCAGTTCTCTGCACTTTGGACATCCAACTCCCTCCTGATATGCAGGGAGGCAGTGTTGGTAACTGGCAGCAGAAATGTCAGCCCAGACTCCCTTTCTGATAGCAAGCTGAGATGGACGTCTCCTTGAAAGAAGGGGGTTTCTCGTTTAAGCTCTGCTATGAGATCATAATGTAGACATGAAGGAAGATTTAGAGAAGACTGTGGGGAGAGGAGAGTGCGAGATACTAAGGGTGAGAAGGTGTCAATTAGGGCAATGACCTTACTTAATAAGGATCCTGTGCTTCAGGGGATGCAGAAAGGGACAGCAAAAGGCCTTACTGTTTAGAAAATCTGTTTTTTAGACATGGGAACAATTCCATTAGATTAGTATTCAGGCTACAGGCTGCTACAAGCTGAGACTGGATCTGTGGGAGTGAGAGCAGAGCACATGGAGCAGTTAGGAGGAATTTTTCTGGGGTCAGACAGCAGAGCACTCTGTTTCTGCATTATATCAGGCAAAACACTTCCTTTCTCTGGGCCACAGTCTCTTCAACTTAAACAAGTGGGCATTAGCACTGAAGTTCTGCAAATTGGAGACCTTCTTCCAGGAAAAAAAGGAGGTTTCCCTAGATTATTCTTTAAGCAGATTTAAACCTCTGATCTAAGCCTTTGATCTGGTCTTTTAATAGCTAAGCACTATTTACAATAGCTAAGCTATGGAAACAACCCAAATGCCCAAAAATAGATGACTGGATCAAGAAGATGTGGTACATATACACCATGGAATATTACTCAGCAATCAAAAAAGATAAACTCATGCAATTTACAGCAACATGGATGGAGCTGGAAGGGATCATGCTCAGCGAAATAAGCCAGAAAGAAAAAGAAAAATACCGGATGGTCTCACTCATAGCAGGGATTTAGAAAACCTAAATAAGGGACCGGGAAAAAGACTAAAAAGACTAAGTAAAAATCAACAAGCAACTATAAACCAGAGACACACTAAGGGGGCTGGGTGGGGGGAGAGGAAGGATTAGGGCCAAAATAAGGGGGGGTGGGAATTGTATGGGGAATAGAACCAAAATGAAAATGCATACATTGTGCAAAAATGAAAAATGATGTAAGAATTATATAAAATAAAAGATAATAAAATATAAAAAAAAGAAAAGAAAATATAAAAAAAAGAAAAAAAAAAAGAATATGGACTTCCACTGCCTCTTGCTAACTGACTGTGGGTGAATTATGGAACCGCTGAGTCTCATTTTCCCCATCGGTAACTTGGGTATCTTTCTCAAAGTTGTTGTGAGGGATCTGTGTACTGCTCTGCATTCTATAAGACCCAGTGGTGAATTTCTGTTGTCTTGGAGAGGGCAGCCTAAAATCCAGATTCAATGCAAATGGTACCTCCTTCAGGAAGAAGGGAGCACAAGAAAAAGAAGGAGCAAGCCCTGTATCTGGAGTGCCTCATCAGCCTGTGACAGGTAGAACATGCCTAGAAAGAATAGGAAGCTAGTCCTAACCCTTTGCTCACCTTGGTAAGCATTTCCTTCGATAGGGTAATAAAATGCCTTTGGATCAGGCCAGCTCCTGAGATCATTCTTTTTCCTTGAAAGGAGGGAATTTCTTCTGTTCCTTTTGAGAGTAACACACTAAATCACAGTGAAGTAATACAGCCCTTTGAAGAACAATCTAGCAAAACAAGTAAAGTTGAAGATGCTGATGCCCTAAAACCAGCAATTCCTCTCCTGAAAATTCTCCAGAGCAAATGGTTCCTTTACACTTCATCCCAAAAATAGAAAGTCATTATATTTGTAGGGTACTCAGAGTTCCAGGCTTCCAGCAGAAGGCAACTGGCTGGAATCTCTCCAGATGCCTTAGGTGGTCCCCTCTGGACCATCCTGAGTGCTGGGGAGATGATATCTTAGCACATCTGTAACCCATTTGAACCACTCTGCTAAAAGCCAGAAAAACTCTTAGATGTGTGTGTCAGGAGATATATGCAAGAATTTGTAGAGGCACTGTTTATGAGTATAAAAAAATTGGAATACAACCTAAATACCCATCAACAAGGAATGGACAAAGTCAATATATTCCTGCAGTGGAAAGGAATGAACTAGGACTAATGTATCAATATGGATGACTTTCAAATACTATTGCTCAAAATAGCAAGCTGTAAAAGTATACATGTGTTCTGATACTGTTTATATAAACAAGCAAAACAATGCTATTTACTGCTTAGGGATACTTACATTAATGTTAAAGTACAAGGAAATGTATGAAGTGTATCAAGTTCTGTGTGAAATGTATCAAGTTCTGGAAAGCAGGTAAGTGGCAAGCTAACAAGCTGGGGAGAACACAAGGAAGATATGTTGTTGTTACCATATTTTCTTTCTTTTTTTCTTTTTTTTTTTTGTGGGACCCTCGCTGGCTGGGGCGGAACAAACCGGCGCTGCAGAGGCTGCGGGCAGCCTCACAGCCCAGCGCTCAACTGCTGCGCCACCAGGGGAGGCCCACCATATTTTATTTCTTAAGTTTCATGGCAGCTACACGAATACATGTTGGATTATAGGTTATCCTTTGTTGTATTTTAAAATCCTATAATATAAGAATGTAAACTGGGAAAGAGTAGTTCAAGGTATGGCTAGAGAGTTAGGCAGTGGCAGGTCTTCTAGGCCATTTTTTTTTTTTTTAAAGATCCGTTTACCTATGCATACGAGAGCTGGGGCACAGGCCAGAGATGGGGGGTGGTGAGAGGATTCACCAGAGACAGAGTGGGGAGCAGAACGGTAGACTGATGAAATACACTGCCGAGGGGAGCAGGGGCGAGACAGGAGAGGCCTGCTTTGCTGTGTGGGTTGTCCCTTGGCTGGCTGGGGCATCGAACTCATGCTACAGAGGCTGCGGATTGCTTTATAGTGTGGTGCTTAAACCCTTGCACCCCCAGGGAGGCCCCTCTTCTAGGCCATTTGAAGAGGAGCCACTGGGGCTTTAAGACATGGGAATGATCCTTCAGTGTAGGGATTGGGTTTCTGGCCAGTGGGAGTGGAGTAGGAAGAGAACATTTAAGAGAAATTTGCTTCAGGTCAGTGTATGGAGCACTCTTTTCCTTGATCACAGTCTTCTCTTGCCTGCACAGTGTTCTTCCTTGTCCTGTCCCCACCTCTATGCTCAGCCCCTCCATCATGTCATCTCTAACCCCTCTTCCTCCTCCAGCCCCGTAAATGTTACTGCCTCCCAGAATGTTTTTATTTTGTGTGTGTGTGTGTGTGTGTGTGTGTGCTGGGTATAGTGTACTTTATCAATGGCACCTGACAAGGCAGGGCTCCCTAAGCCCTTCCCCATCTCCGAGCACTCTAGGATGGCACTGTGACAGGTCGGGCGAATCTCATTGTGTTGGATGACTAGGGGAAGGACTCCCCAGAAGCTGAGGACCCAAGGGGCTCTTACTCCTCGGAGGCCACGTGGACCATGAGGTCCACCATCTGTTGCTCTAATGAAATTCATTGTTATACCAGGAAAGGAAATGAGCTCAGCAAAGTGGTCACTGAGCGTGATGCCAGCTCCTGCATTGAAGGCAGAGGAACAGGTGTCACTCTTAAAATCGCAGGAGCCAACCTGGTCTGCAGTGTAACCCAGGATGCTCTTGAGGGGGCCCTATGATGCCTGCTTCACCACTTTCTTGATGTCATCATTATTTGGCAGCTTTCTCCGGGTGACAGGTCAGATCCACAACCTTCAGCACATTGAGAGCAGGAACCTAGAAAGCTGTGCCAGTGAGTGTCGTGTTCAGCTTGGGGATGACTTGCTCATAGCCTTGGCAGCGCGAGCAGAGTCAGGGATGATGTTCTGGGCAACCCCTTGAGCATCACAGCACAGCTCCCCAGAGGGGCTGTCCACAGTCTTCTGGGGAGCAGTGATGGCACAGTGGTCATGAGTCCCTCCATGATGCCAAAGTTGTCACGGATGACCTTGGCCAAGGGAGCCAAACAGCCGATGGGGCAGGAGTGTTGCTGACAATCTTGAGGGAGTTTTATACTTACCATGGTTCACCCCAATCATAAATGTGGGGACATCAGCAGAAGAGGCAGAGATGATGGCTCTTTTGGCCCCAGCCCTCAAGTGTCCCTCAGCCTTCTCCAAGGTAGTGAAGACAGCAATGGACTCCACAACATATTCAGTACCAGCATCAGCCCATTTGATGTTGGTGGGGTCTTGATGTTGGAAAATAAAGATAGATTTTCCGGTGATGACAAGCTTCCCTTTCTCACCTGTGACTGTGCCATTGAACTTGCCCTGGGTGGAATGATACATGTAGACCATGTAATTGAAGTCAATGAAGGGGTCATCGATGGCAACAATATCCACTTTGCCAGAATTAAAAGCAGCCCTGGTGACTAGACACCCAATCTGGGCATATCCATTCACTCTGACCTTCACCTTCACCATGGTGTCTGAGGGACATGATGGTGCTGCACAAGAAGAAGGGGCTGTCTGTCAGCTGAGAGGCACAAAGGGCACAGAGTGGATTTTTTTTTAACTCCCTATTTTATTTCAGTTTTGAGTTATCTGTTAGTGATGCCATTTATGTCCCAACTTCACTTTCTATGTGCTCATGATTCTCAAAATTTATTTCTCCAATCCAATCCTTTTTTTTCAAGCTACAAACTATCTACTAGACATTTCTTTTTGATGGTTTCATAATCCAACAAAATCCAGCATGTTCAAAATGGAGTTATTAACTTAACTTTTTGAATGTACCCTTTTCTCTCACCTTCAGAATCTTTTTTTAAATGATCCAAACATATTTTTTAAATATATTTATTACATCAGCCGTCATTTTTGTACAATGTATGATTTCCCATGAAATTCGCACCACCAATTCACCGTGCACCATCACCATCATCCCTTGTGCTCTTCCCACCCCATCCTGATCCCTCTCCCTCCTCCTCTCCTACAGAATGTCTCTGGTCTATGGTTGCCTGTTGATTCTGATTTTTACTTTATTATAGTTATTTTTTTTCTGATCCCTTATTTGGTTTTACTGCATTCCTCTTATAAGTGAAACTATCCGATATTTTCCTTTTTCTTTCTGGCTTGTTTCACTGAGCATAATCCCTTCCAGCTCCATCCATGTTGCTATGAATGGCATGAGTCTATCCTTTTTAATTGCTGAATAATATTCCATTGTGTACATATACCACATCTTCTTGATCCAATCATTTTTTTTTTTTGCTGGCATTTGGGTTGTTTCCATAGCTTACCTATTCTAACTAGTGCTGCAATAAACATAGGAGTGCAGATGTCCTTTTGAATTAATGTTAATGTGTCCTTTGGGTAAATACCTAGGAGTGGAACTGCTGGATCATATGGAAGCGCCATCTTTAGCAGGTTGAGTAATAGCCACATAGCTCTCCATAGTGGTTGGACCAGTTTGCACTCACACCAGCAGTGCAGGAGAGTTCCTTTTTCTCCACATCCTCGACAACATTTGCTGTTGCTAGTTTTTTTGATATGTGCCATTCTCACTGGTATAAGATGGTATCTAATGGTGGTTTTGATTTGCATTTCCCTGATTACGAGTGGTGTTGAACATTTTTCATATGCCTGTTGGCCATTTGCATTTCCTCTTTGAAGAAGTGTCTTTTTAGCTCTTCTGCCCATTTTTTGTCTGGGTTGTTTACTTTGTTTTTGTTGAGTTTCATCAGCTCTTTGTAGATCTTTGTGATCAGTCCCTTATCACTAGCACTGTATGCACAAAGTTTTCTCCCAATCAATGGGCTGTCTCTTTGTTTTAGTTAATGCCTCTTTTGCTGTACAGAAGATCTTTAATTTGATGTAGTCCCAGCTGTTTATCCTTTCCTTCACTATCTTTGCTTTGGGTGATATGTCTGTAAAGATGTTATTGAGGTGTATGTCATGTAGTGTTTTGCCTATTTTTTCTTCTATATCTTTTATGGTTTCAGGTCTTATGTCTAGGTCTCTAATCCATTTTGAGTTGGTTTTTGTGCATGCTGTGAGGTAGTAGTCTAGCTTCATTTTTTTTCATGTAGCAGTCCAGTTTTCCTAGCACCATTTATTGAACACACTGGCTTTGTTTCATTGCATATTCTTTGCTCCTTTGTCAAAGATTAGTTGTCCATAGTCTGTGGGTTTATTTCTGGGTTTTCTACTTGATCCCAGTGGTCTGTGTGTCTGTTTTTGTTCCAGTACCATGCAGTTTTAATTATTATGGCTTTGTAGTATCATTTGAAGTCTGAGAGTGTGATACCTCCATTCCTCTTCTTTTTAGTCAGAAGAGTTTTGGCTATTTGAGGTTTTTTGTGGCTCCATATGAATTTCTGAATCTTTTATTTAAGATTTATTTATTTATGCATATAAGAACTGGGGTATAGGCCAGAGGTGCAGGAGGTGAGAGATTCACCAGGGACAGAGTGGGGAGCAGAACAGGTGGATTATTGACTGAAATTGCACTGCTGAGAGGAGCAGCGGGCAAAACAGGAGAGGTCTGCTGTGCCATGTGGGTCACCTCCCTGGCCAGGGATTGAACTCATGCTGCAGTAGTTGTGGATAGCTTCACAGTGCTGACGCTTAATCCTTGCGCCACCAGGGAAGCCCCTGAATTTCAGAATCTTGATGAACCATATTGCTGTCCATCCATGTGTCTGACTCAGAAACTGGGTATTACTTTAGACTCCTGACTCTTGGCGACTTTTCTCTTTAGGAATTAGGTTTCCATGTTAGGAATTCAGGGTAGGGTTTTGGTTCTCTGTGCTGCAATATATCTGGGGCCCAGAAAGTCTCAATTTCTGCCTTCTCAAATCACTTAACTCCCTGTGTAGATGATTTCAATGATCTCACCATCAGCCAAATAGGATATCACCTTCAGAGCATTAAATGTAAGGTCTTTATTGATCTGGCTTCTGTTCCCTTTCCATCCTCACCTGCTGTGAATTTTTTCTATAGCCTGAGTGCAGCTATACAAAGCTGCTTGAAATCCTTAAATGTGCCATCTTGTGTTAGGACTCTGGGCCTTGGTATATACTATTCCTTCTGTTTGGACTGTCTTTCCTTACTGGACTTGTCATGAATGTGAAGCTTTTCACACACCCTTTTTCACAATGCTATGCCCTAATTACTAGTTTATGTGCCTTGTCCTCAGAGAATGCTTTGCTTCCAAGGCACAGAAAGAACCCATTCATTTTTGTATCTTCATAGTCTGGCACATTGCAATGCTCTAAAAGTATATTCAGCAAATTTTTCTCTTTCTGGTCTTATGTTAGGATTATCTGAGGTTAGTTGCAAATTACTGAAATAAATATTTGGGAAGAAAGAATACAATGTAAAGTTTTATGTATTCTGTGTCTTCTGCTATTTTTGGTATCTTCTATTTTGACTGGAACTACTCCAGAAGGAAGTATTTACATAGGGAACATTTTAAATAAAAGTTGCATATGTTCTCAGTCCTGGTCCTTGAACCTACAAAGAACTGTCCATCTTTATACAAATCTTTTTTGGGGGGGCCTTTCTGGTGAAGGGGTTAAGTCTCGGCTCTATCACCGTGACGGCCTGGCCTTGAGTTTGATTCCCAGCTAGGGAGCTAACCTGCATATGGCGCAGCAGACCTCTCCTGTCTCACCCTCTGCTACCCTCAGCAGTGTATTTCAGTAAATCCGCCTGCACTGTTTCTCACTCTGTCTCAGGTGAATCTTCTCATGCCCTGAAACTCTGACCTATATCCCCATTCTTTTATGCAAAAATAAATAAAATCTTTTAAAAAAAAATTCTTTTTGGGTCAAGCTTCAAGTTTCAGTCTTACTACCTTCTGCTCATTTTCCAAATATGTATAAGTTTCCTTGATTCTAAAACAAAAATAATAAAAGCCTGTCCTCAACATGGCTGTTTATTCTTCAAACTCATTTCCCATCCTTTTATTTATTTATTTATTTATTTATTTATTTATTTATTTATTTATTTATTTATTTTTAAGAGACATACTAAATTTTATTTATCTCAACACCAAAGACACAACATAGAAAATAATAAGAAATCCTTAGATCAAATTTTGCTTTGGCAGTTCTAGGACTAATACTATAATAGAGTCAGTCTTCAAATCTCTCATAGCTCTTTCTAGTATCCTAAAAATCATTTGATACTTGTGTGTTTTTTTTTTTAAATAATAAATTTTATTTTTATATTCCCCATACAATTGCAACCCCCCCATTCTGACCCCAATCCCTCCCCTCCCGCCCCCCACCCCCCAAAAAGTGTCTCTGGTTCATAGTTTTTTGTTGATTTTGATTTTCACTTTCTTGTAGTTATTCATTTTCCTGGTCCCTTATTTAAGTTTTCTAGATTCCTGCTATGAGTGAGACCATCTGGTATTTTTCTTTTTCTTTCTGGCTTATTTCGCTGAGCATGATACCTTCCAGTGCCATCCATGTTGCTGCAAATTGCATGTGTTTATCTTTTTTGAATGCTGAGTAATATTCCATGGTATATATGTACCACATCTTCTTGATCCAGTCATCTATTTTTGGGCATTTGGGCTGTTTCCAAAGCTTAGTGTTTCTCATCCTTTTAAAAAAGAGTTGTTTATGTTTGGTCCTTTCATTTGTCCATCTACCCAATTAGACCCCTGGAATCTGACTTAGATCATTATCATCATCAAAAAGCTTTTCTTCAGGGCCTCCTGGGTGGCGCAGCGGTTGAGTGCTGGGTTGCGAAGCTGCCCACAGCCTCTGCAGCGCTGGTTCGATCCCCGGCTACTCCCCGGCCACTGGAGGAGGGTCCCGCATAGCGCGCAGACCTCTCCTGCCGCCCGCTGCTCCCCTCAGCAGTGTACTTCGGTCCTTCTGCCTGCTCTGCTCCCTGCTCTGGCTCTGGTGAATTCTCTCACCCTCCTGTGCTTCTGACTGTACCCAGTGCTTGTATAAATATAAATAAATAAACAAATACATAAAAAATATTAAAAAAAAAAAAGCTTTTCTTCAAAGGTCTCTAGCAACCTCCAGGTCCACCTCTGTCTGAGTTTAAAATAAAAAATCATGGGCCTCCCTGGTGGTGCAAGGGGTTAAGATGTAACTTATGAAGCTATCTGTAGCCACTGCAGCATGAGTTTGATCCCCTACCAGGGATATACCTATATGGTGCAGCAGACCTCTCCTGGCTCGCCCGCTGCTCCCCTTAACAGTGTATTTCAGTCAATCTGCCTGTTCTGTTCCCCACTCTGTCTCTGGTGAATCCTCTCACTCCCTGCACCTCTGGCTTGTACCCCAGTTCTTGTATGCATAAATAAATAAATCTTTAAAAAAATTCTAAAAATCCACATATATGTACACTTTAAATATATGACTTAGTGAAATAGTCAAAATGATCTCTAAATGAAGAATGAATGAAATGGAGGAATAGGTATTTTTGTGAGAATGAGGGGGAGATCAGAAATGTAAAAGAATAAAAATGTAGTCTATAAAAATTCAACGCCTTAATTTTTGTGTGTGTGAAGCAAACAGTAAAATGAAATAAAGAACTATCTAGAACAACTACCACTTCCTATTGTGTATAGCACAAAATTCAAAGTGTGTGTGCGTGTGTGCGCGTGTGTGTGTCTGTACGTGTGTGCACGTGTGTATGGTATAACTTACTTGGGAGTTACTCTGATTTCCTCTTTTATTTTCCAGGAGTATTTTGAAAACAATCGCCCTGGGTCAGATGCTATCCTTGTGTATCTGTGGGACAGCCATCACCAGCCAGTATTTGGCAGAAAGATACAAAGTGAACACGCCCATGCTTCAGAGTTTTATCAACTATTGTTTGCTGTTTCTAGTTTACACAATGATGCTGGCCTTTCAATCAGGTATGTCCAATGTAGGAATTACCTTTTCAGAAAAGTCACAAAAATGTTTGGCTTCTAGTTATTAAAAAATAAATCTATTTTTTAGAGCAGGAAACTATTGCTGTTTTTATAAGTTATTGGAAAAGTCTGATACCTTTGAATCCTATGACAGTAGTGACTAGAGATTTATGCCCAACTCTCTGAAATTCTTTTTTTTTTTAATTTTTTTTTTTTATAGAGGCATTTTTATTTATTTATTTATTTGTTTGTTTGTTTGTTTGTACATGCACTGGGTACAGTCAGAAGCGCGGGAGGGTGAGAGAATTCACCAGAGCCAGAGCGGGGAGCAGAGCAGGCAGAAGGACCGAAGTACACTGCTGAGGGGAGCGGCGGGCGGCAGGAGAGGTCTGCGCGCCATGTGGGACCCTCCTCCGGTGGCCGGGGATCGAACCCGTGCCGCAGAGTCCGCGGGCAGCTTCACAAGCCAGCGCTCAACCGCTGCGCCACCGGGGAGGCCCCTCTCTGAAATTCTTGATTAAATTAAGCAGTGCCAAGATGTAGTGGTAGAAGTTACCCCAAAAAAAGTGTAAATGCCATTACAAATTAGGTTTTATTCTTTTTTTCTTTGTGGTTAATACAATTGAAAGACAATATTAAAAATCAAGAACCTCATTCCGCAAGATGTATCCTTCCAGCTAAGTGGAGGATGCTAAATGGAGCATCAATTGCATGTAGGTAAAGTCAATATTATGAGAGAAACAAAGACAAGGAATTGGCCAGAAATTAACATCTTTATCACTGCCTGATTAAGTTGTTTTAGAATTATTGCTTCTAGTTAGCTACACAAAATTGTGAAAAACTAGGTCCTGACAAACATTTTTATGTCAGGCTTTATTTTAGTGTCCTAACTCATTAGGTTATGTATTAACTCACTGAAGCCTTCTAAAAGCTCAAGCCCCCTGCTTTACAGGTGAGGAAACTGAGGCATACAGCACTTAGCTAATTTGCTATAAGTCATAGAGGTAGTAACTGAGGGAGCTGAATTCAGCGCAGGCAGCTGCTGCCTAGCCCATGCTCTCACAATGGGCAATCCAAGATGATTAGGAGGGTCCAGTACTTTCATTTCATTATAGTTAAGCTATATAATAATGTTACTAATGTGGTCTTTGCTAATCTTCTTTTAATAAAAACTTAATATGCCAGTGATATTCCTATGTGTCAGGAAAGAAAATAGAAGTCAGTATGAGAGAGAGAAAAGCATCTGAGGGGGAAAACACCACATTTGGCAAAGGCTTTAGGATTTGGAAATAGAACTGTGATATGGGTAATAGACCTGGACTTGGCTCTTCTCTATAAACACTGACCTTTTGGAAGCCAGTGTGACACTAATACATTAGTGTGGTCACTGATGGGCTGACTGCTAGGAGCCTTCTCACACCATCTCATGTTGAGGAAGACTAATTCTATGTTTCCAGGATATTCCCTCTAATTGGGTTTTAATAATATTTATTTGGTTATTATTCTCACTACCTTTATTTCCTTGTAGGTTATCTGACCATAAAGCATTCTTATATATGTACCAACTCGGAATCTCCTGTGGTGCTAGGTTCTCTGAATAACTGAATTGTGGTTATCTTAAATAAATAGAATTTGGGGGATGAAAGTGTTTCTTCAGTGGTACCAAAAGTCTTTCCCCCAAACTTATCACTGACTTAATTTTCACTTGAAAGTACAACTTTTGCAAAAGAATAACAACTTGCAGAATTTCCTTTAAAGTTGCCCACAAAAAAAATCAATGAAGAATCAACCACCTTGAATGAAAAATTAAACCAGATGAACAAAGAGACATTTATAGAGCACCATATCTCAAAAAGCTGAGTTCATATTTGTCTCAAAACAACTATCAGTAAATCATGATGATCTTCTCTAGTCACAATGCTATCAAACTAGAAATCAACTACAAAAAGAAAGTTGAAAAAATGTCTAAAATATGGAGACTAAACAACATGCCCTGCATGGTCTGCATGACAGACCAATGGAATATAATTAAGAATCTCAAAAATAAATCACACTTAAATGGGCAGTTAATTAATGAGAAAAGGGGTCAAGACTATAAAAAGGAGAAAGGAAAGTCTCTTAAATAGATGGTGTTTGGGAAAACGGTACAGACACACTCAAAAGAATGAAACTACACCACTGCCTTCTACCATATAAAAAAGCTCAAAATGGATTGAAGAATAGGATTAAGACCTGAAACCAGAAAATGCATGTCAGAAAATATAGGCAAAAAAATTCTGTGATGTAGGTTTCAGTGATGTCTTTGGGGATTTGATTACAATAAAAAGCAAAAATAAACAAATGGGACTACATCACCCTAAAAAGCTTCTGCACAGTGAAAGACACCATCAGGAAAACAAAAAACATTCTATCAAATGGGAGAAAATATTTGCACATCACATATGTGATAAGGGGCTAACATACAAGAGCTACAAAGAACTCATACAACTCAACAGCAAGAAAACAACCCAATTGAAAAATGGGCAGAACGTCTAAATAGACACTTCTCCATAGAAGACATACAGATGTCCAACAGGCACATGAAAAAATACTCATCACTCATCGTAAGTGAAATGCAAACCAAACCCACAATGAGATACCACCTCGCACCTATGAGGATGACCCATATCAACAAGATCAGAAACAGTAGGTGAGGCTGTGGAATAAAGGAACCCTGTGCGCTGTTTGTGGGAATGTAGACTGGTCCAGCCCCTATGGAAAACAATGTGGAGATTTCTCAAAATGCTAAAAATAGATCGGTCCTATGATCCAGCAATATGATCTACTTGTAGGTATCTATCCAAAGACCACAAAAACACTTAATTCAAAGGGGTCTGTGTACTCCTATGTTCACCGCAATATTATTTACAATAGCCACGTTGTGGAAACAACCTAAATGCCCATGACAGATGAGTTGATATGGAAGATGTAATGTATATACACAATGAAAAGATATAAAAAAGATAACTCTTGCCATTTATGACAACATTGATGGAACTGGAGGGAATTACACTAAATAAGTCAGAAGGAAAAAGATAAATACCAGATGATTTCACTCATATGTGGAATATAAAGAAACAAAACAAAGGAACAAATAAAACTGACCCTAGAAGTGTGACTGCAGGGTTGAGGCTACCGGGACAGTGTGAGGGGGGAGGAGCAAAGCAGGGAGGGGACCCCGTGGACTGTGGTAGAGGATTGTGGGTGCCTTGGTGGTGGATGTGGCATGATAGCATACATTTGTGGATGTGTGAACCAATATCCAACATATGCAGTACTGTAAATCAATGTTACCTCAATTAAAAAAGATACAATTTATAAGAAAATAAAGATGCCCACTCACAGGTGAAATTGCCAGTGAATTCATAAGAAAATGTTTCATTTCCTAGGATAATCTGTAGCTTGTCAGGATTGGTAACATCTAAACCTTTATCTGGATATAATAGTTCTGTTACAATGGGAAGGAGAATTGAATCGTTTTTCACCCACTTTCTCTCTGGTGCTTTCATTGAACTCTTGGTCTATGATGACACCTTAGCTTGGGCTCATATTAGAAAAAAAACTGACTCTGCTGAGCTGAAGCAGGAATTTGGGTTTTAAGAAATGGATATCAGGAGGGATCACATCTAAAATACATGGAAAACCCACAGTTTGTTAATCTCTCAAATAACATGCCTGGTATCAAGTAATCTGTACTAACCCAGATTTTTTTCAACCAGGCAGTGATAACCTTTTATACATCTTGAAAAGAAAATGGTGGAAGTACATCCTGCTGGGAATAGCAGACGTGGAAGCTAATTACCTGATAGTCAGAGCATACCAGTACACGACTCTAACCAGTGTCCAGGTAGGAGGGAGTCCTTTGACCACTTTGGAGCTTATAGCTTCAAGAGCAGAATGTGAACTCCTATGTGCTAACCTTATTTTATTGAAAACCTGTTCACTTGAAGAAAACCTAAACACAGGTGGATGCTGTTTTCCAGTGGAACATATGTGCTAATGAGTAAGGTTTCCTGCAATTAGTGAAAATATATACAAGTTAATCAGTTCCCAAACTGCTAATGCTATAGCAGATTAGAGTAGTTTCTATCAAAATAAGCATAAATATTTAGTTGGCAATTGATGCAGTGATGTTGGCAACAGTTCTGCTTTATGTGTTGTTCAAAGCCTGGCATATATAGAATGGATGTAACTTTGTTTTTTTTTTTTTTTTTTTTTTTTAAGATTTATTTTTATTTATTTATTTATACAAGCACTGGGTACAGTCAGAAGCGCGGGAGGGTGAGATAATTCACCAGAGCCAGAGCAGGGAGCAGAGCAGGCAGAAGGACCAAAGCACACTGCTGAGGGGAGCAGCGGGCGGCAGGAGAGGTCTGCGCGCCATGTGGGACCCTCCTCCGGTGGCCGGGGAGCAGCCGGGAATTGAACCGGCGCCGCAGAGGCCGCGGGCAGCTTCGCAACCCGGCGCTCAACCGCTGTGCCACTGGGGAGGCCCCATGGATGTAACTTTGTGCTACAGAAAAGTTGGAGGTTTTACACACAGGCTATCAAGACAAAGGAGCGAATGGAAGGAACCTATTAGAAATTTTGGGTAGAGATGGTAGCTAAAGGTAAAATTTACATCCCTATTCCTTTATAAGGTTTATCCTTGCTGGGCTGAGAGAAAAATGTTCCTAAGTAGATGTACTTTTCAACTTTTGGTGGAGTGGAGGAAGACTGAATCAGTTATTTTAATGTTAGCAAGCTGTGGGCTGCATCTTAACACTGACAAATCATCCCTAACAACAAAATGGAGGTGAAAGTGAGATAGATACCAGGGCCAGGTTTAGACTTCACAGTTTAAAGAATTTATAACTTTTGATGCATCACTTTTCTCACTATAAAATAGCGACTTTCTTATTTGATCTCTAGATTTTGGGAACATAGAAAAACTATTAGACTTATTTCACATGGAAAGATAAAGGTTGATGAAAACTTAACATTTTTTTTCCCAGTATGAATATATATTAATTGTTATTATAAGCAGAATAAATTTTATTAAATTCTTTCCTTTCTGTAACATTGTGGTAAGCATTGTTCTCAGCCAGCCTCTTGGTTTTTGACTGGCATGGTCATGACCGGTTGTGATATGAAATGCCTATTAAGACTGACATTATAGGACGTGCAAAAAATCCCCAGAATTTCCTAAACATTAATGTCAGGACTAATTTAGAGGATGAAGTTCATCACAAATAAGATTGAGTGTACATTTAGCAATGGGTAATGAGGGTATAAGTATGTAGAAAGTCCCATTTTTGTAGTCACATTTACCCTTACAATCTAATGCACAATTTAACTATAATTTCCAGAAACTCTGGTCTCTAATGAGCATCAGAAGTTTTGAATTGGTGCAAGGTCTATCACAGACCCATCACTTATAGTTGGGTTTTGGTGACTGAAGTTCATGTCTTATACCATTGCAAGTAACTTTTTAAAAATCCTGGCCTCATCAAAAAAACCTAAGCATTAATTTGTCAAAAGTTAAGGTAGTTAAGGTCCTAGTGTAGAGTATGCAGACAGTCCCTGACTTACAATGATTCTTCATCTTCAGGTTTTTCTACATCATGATGTTGTGAAAGAAATAAATGTGCAATAGAAATTGCACTTTGAAGTTTGAATTAGGTCATTCTATTTTTCACTTTCAGTACATAGTCAATAAATTACATGAGCTGTCTACCACTTCATTAGAAAACAGGCTTGATGTTAGATGATTTCACCCATCTATAGGCTGATGGAAGTTTTCTGAGCACATTTAAGCTAGGCTAGACTCAGCTATGATGTTCGGTAGTTTAGGTGAATTAAATTCATTTCTGACTTAGTATATTTTCAATTTACAATGAGTTTACAGGGATGTATGTCAAGGAAGATCTGTACATAAGAAGAGCTTCAGCAATGAATGCTACCCCAAGGCCCAGGTGTCTGCATGTCTCCTCACTGTAGTGCCACATTTTCCTATTCCCTGCCTTAGTGTCTTATGTTGCCCCATTTTTTCCAGAATGCAATTCTTTTTGAAGCCCTTGCTTCCTTCTCTAAGACCTCATCCAGTTTTACTTTCTCCTCTGTACTCTTTTGTATTTCCATAAAGTTGTTTTATACCCATGTCTCCCCTGCCTCTCATCCGTTAGCCCAGGGTCTTATTTTGTACCTGGGCTTACTGTGACTATACAATAATTTCAAAAGACTGAATAGGAAGAGTCTTGGAACTGAAAGCATTAAACGGAAGACTTCTGTCACTAAGAATACATTTTAAAGGGAAGATTTGATGTAGATAAGTGATTGAATGTAATAGCTATTAGCTGAGAAGCTGTGGAATATTAAAGTAGGAAGGGACCCCTGAGATCATTTAGTCTGATTTCATTTTGTATTTTGACCCAGAGGGTGCCTGGCTGGAGATAACACACCTGGCAAATAGCAAGTCTGGGACTGAGGCTCAGGAGTTCTTACCCTGATGTAGGCATCCCTCCTATAGGGCCACTCATTTGCCCAACAAAATTGGCTAAAAAATAGGGCAAATTTAAGATTGATTTTTAAGGCACAGTTTGAAGAAGTAGGGAGTCATCTGTGATGATTTAAAAAATTTTTTTAAATTGAGGTAACATTGGTTTACAACATCGTGTATGATTTAGAGGTATAGGATCACCCCCTTCTTGTGTTGTTCCCTGATATTTTTTTTTTTTTTTGCTTTTCAAATTAAAGAATGTAGTTTAGACTATGTTAAGTCATTATGGCTGGATTCTGCTGGTGTCTTCCGGGACAGGCTATTATCATTTGCATCGTTTTATGGTTGTTTAGGCAGGCTCGATAAAGCACTTAGGAGATTAGAGTTCTGCCGCTGGAATAAATATCAAGGCAAGGTGCCCATCCTGCACATGGCCCAGGCTGGACCCGAGTGATGACACTGCAGAGAAAGGCAGTCAGTAAACAAGTGTGCACAGGATCAAGCAGGCTGCTGGAAATTTAGGGTCCTCTTCCAAGGCTAAATCGGTATAGATAACATTAGAGACAAAGCTGAAAAACAGGGTAAGCAATAAAACAGCATGAAACCACTGTTTTACTTGCATAAGGATCTTACTCACATAAGGAAAATATTTTATCCTTAGATGTACTTTACAAAATTTGGGAGTTTATGAATTGAATGTAGAAAATCTTTATCTTCCCATATTTTTAAAAACAATTTTGCTGTAATTTTGGCATTCTTAATTCCCTCACGTTTCACACTGGCAAGACCAGGGATGTAGCAGGGTCAGAAAATATAGGGATGTATTTTTTGGACCCAATAGGTAACGGGGTGGAGGATCATATGATGGTGAGCAAGAGTAATTGCTGTGGGCAAGTATCTATCATTCTAGGTGAGGCTGGATGCTTTGTCAGGGAGAGGCTGACAGTACAGAGAGGCTCCCTCTGTACTCTGTTGTACCAAGTTTTCTGGCTGTGTGATTATATGATGTTTTTGTAGCTTTCTGTACGCTCCTGAGGGTCAGTTTGAATCTGTCTCATTCTGTATATTCCCAACTCCTACTGTGTGTCTCCCACATATGAGATGCTTATTAAGTATTTATTGACTGAGAATGGATGCATGCAGGAAGGAAGGTTTGTACTGGACTGACGGATAAACACAGGTGGGAGTATAGAGGTAAATTGCACAGATTCTAGAGGCAGACTCCCTGGCTTCAGCAACTGTATCTGTGATTTTGGGCAACTCATTTTGCCTTTCAGTACCTTGGTTTTCCTCATGTGTAAAATCAGGGTTGCAGTTCCAATCTCATGGAGTTGTTGTTCAGGATTTAATGAGTTAATCTATACAAAGCATGTAGTATAGGGCTGGCAATAGTAAATACTCAATAAATGCAGACACCATTACTGCTCAGCTACCACATCATTTTAGCCATGAGAAATGTATTCAGCTGTTTATTTCTCCTTCTATGCAGCTTCTGGACTGCTTTGGGATTCCTGTACTGATGGCTCTCTCGTGGTTTATTCTTTATGCAAGATACAGAGTGATCCACTTCATCGCTGTGGCCGTCTGTCTGTTGGGTGTAGGGACAATGGTTGGTGCAGATATATTAGCAGGGAGGGAAGACAATTCAGGTAAGAATGTGTTACTAGTTCCTGATTCAGTTAAAGAAAAAAGAAACCATGTCCTGGTTTATCATCTTTTACATTTTATTTCTAGATTTTCTTGCTCCTGATATATTGTAACTACTTCCACAAAGCTGTCTTTATGGTCTTAACTACCCATACAGTTCTAACCTTTTTTTGTGATACCAGTTTTATTTTGTCTCATGAGAGAAGTTTCTTTCTTTTTTTTTAGATTTATTTATTTATGCATACAAGGCCAGAGGTGTGTGTGGGGGCTCTCACTAGAGACAGAGTGGGGAGCAGAACAGGCACATCTTCTGAAGTACATTGCTGAGGGGAGCAGCGGGCGAGACAGGAGAGGTCTGCTGCGCCATGTGGGTTGCTCCCTGGCCAGGGATTGAACTCATGCTGCAGTGGCTGTGGATAGCTTCATAGTGCTGTGTCTCAACCCTTTGTGCCACCAGGGAGGCCCTCATGAGAGAAGTTTCTTTATATTTGCATTATTTTTCTCTTGGCCCATTTAGATTAGTTACTGGAAAAGCTACTGTAGATTCTTGGTTTTTTTTTTTTTTTTTTTTAATCAAAAAGAAGACTGTGTCTTCTGGGTACCAGATGAAAACACTGTGATGTTCTCTGGGTCAAAGTTCAGACAATGGAGAGAACAAATCTAAAGAAGTTCGTTGAATTCACCCAATCCACAAGTGAGTCCAAAGTCTCCTTTAAGAGAACAAATAACCCGTTTATCTAGCTTCCTTCTCTGTAGATTTCCACTAATTCCCTTAAATAGAATCCATTCATTTCTCATGGCATAGAGTTGTTTTCATAGGCTTTATTTTATAGGATATACCACCATCTTCCACTGTTAGTCTTCTGAGGGCTCAAAATATGAGGCATCACAGCCAGAAAGTGAGAGACGAAGTGTTTGTAAACTTCTAGAAACCAGAACTTCTACTTCTGTAAATCTTATTTCAATGACCATGGGCCAGATAAGCTCTTGGAAACAGCTAGGGAAGCCCCCTATTGACAATATGTTCATCTTCCTACCTGTCTTCCTGCAGGGAGTGATGTGCTGATTGGGGATGTCCTGGTCCTTCTTGGGGCTTCTCTCTATGCAGTTTCTAATGTGTGCGAAGAATATATTGTGAAGAAGCTGAGCAGACAAGAGTTTTTAGGAATGGTGGGCTTGTTTGGAACAATTATCAGCGGCATACAGTTGTAAGATTCTAAAACTTTCCTTAAAAATCAAAGAAGCATGAGGTGACTGCTTTCCAACTACTAATAGTCATGACTTACTTGGCCTAAATTCACATTTTAAATCAGTGACCTTTCTCGATATCTATTAGAGGACTGTTGCAACATCATGAATGATGCCTTAGCATCTTAGATGAGAATTCCTGCTTATGATGTGGTGGTACAGGCATAACTAGTAAGGACTTTCTTTTTCAATTATTTCCAGAAAATATTATCTTCCAAATCAGAGGGAAAAAATAATGTCATGCATCCCTCCTATCGCTGACTGCTATTGAATGGCACTTCTAAGGGAGTCAAACATATGTTTATAGAATCCTTTGGTTTATAATAAAGATAAACCATTTTTGTCATTTTTATTTTTTTATTTTATTTTTAAAAAAGATTTTCTTTTCTTTTTTTTAAAAAGATTTATTTATTTACTTACACAAGCACTGGGTACAGTCAGAAGTGCGGGAGGGTGAGAGAATTCACCAGAGCTAGAACGGGGAACAGCACAGGCAGACTGACAAAATACACTGCTGAGGGGAGCAGCAGGTGCGGCAGGAGAGGTCTGTGCAACATGTGGGACCCTTGCAGGTGGCCAGGAATCGAACTGGCACTGCAGAGGCTGCGGGCAGCTTCGCAGCCCAGCACTCAACCACTCTGCCACCAGGGGAGGCCCCATTTTTGTCATTTTTAATAAAGATAGATATTTTTATATTCTAAGAACATTTCAGATCACAACACAATTTTTTACCTTTGCTGAAGTATAGCAACTAAAATGCTATAGTTTGTGAATCACTCTGTGACTTCTTGTTTTAATCTTAGATTGATTGTGGAATATAAGGATATTGCCAACATTCACTGGGACTGGAAAATTGGTAAGTATGTAAACTATAATTCTTTTCAGTGAGTATCCTTTCCCTGACAAATACACATGTCAAAAAAAGTACTTCTTTGTAGTAATATGTAGGCATTTTTATAAAATTACAGATAATTACACAGAGAGCTACAGTGATTTTCATTTAACTTTTTTTTCTGAGAATTTATAAATGAATCTCCATGGAAGTTAATTCTTAATTTGTTCTTCAGAAATAGCCTTTCTTTACTAGGAATTCTGAACAAGACTGACCTTTGGTCACAGTAACATACAATTAGTTCTGTATTTCAAGTCCTTGAACTTCTTGTGAAGATTGTCTACTTGATGAAATTTGTGAAGCATTAACCTGAGCAAGTTGAGGGCATGTAATCATCCACCACCATCCATTGCTCTTCTTACTGAGATTCCTAAGCAGCTGAACAAATAAACAATATAGTAGGAGAAAACAGTGGTGGGAGAGTTAGAAAAGATTGGAAGGAAATTATGTAGTACATAAAATGTCATGAAATTCTTTCACCATGCTTGGATGATTTAATACAATGAAAACTTAGATGGTCAGAGAGCACGTGTTTGTGTTGGAGTATGGGGGTGAGACTGGAGAAGTGGATACAAAGCAGAGATACTGCTAAAAAGTTGGCACCCACAAGACCAGCTTTTTCCTAAGAGGTTATATTGTGCTATTTGGGAGCATAGAAAGCACTGGACTGAGTGATTTGAACAAAAGATAATGGACTGTAACCGAGATTAAAATGCATATATTGTAAAAAAACAAAAAATGTAAAATATATTATGTAAAATATATTAAAGTAATAATTAAAAAAATGATAATGTACCTAACAGTTGCCTTGGATGCCCTAAAAATACTTTACTCTGAATCCAATTATACGTATTTTGTCTACTTAACCAGATAAAGCAAACAAAAGATAATCAGTGATTTTTCTTAATGGTGATTTTGCTTTTATTATCCTTTTATCATAAGCATTACTCTTTCGTGGGCAGGTGGATGAGGAGTGATAAGAGCTGTTAACTCAGTCACACTAGAAACAGTATTTTATGGCCTTGATCCTTGATCATCTAACATCCTGTTGGATTTCTGAAGTACTTTGTATATCTCCTGTGCAATGCTGACTGTTAACAAAGGGCTTTGAGTTTAGTATGTTAAAGGGTCAAGCAATTTTGTGTGACAGCCTTAAGTACCTTTGCCTTCTCATTTCTTCCTATAATAGATACTCCTTTTTTTCCCATAGCCCTGCTGTTTGTGGCATTTGCCCTCTGTATGTTTTGCCTGTACACCTTCATGCCACTCGTGATTAAAGTCACTAGTGCCACTTCTGTTAACCTGGGCATTCTGACAGCTGACCTCTACAGCCTTTTTTTTGGACTCTTTCTGTTTGGCTACAAGGTAAGATCATGTTCTTATAGTGTAAAAGAAGTAGCAGGTTTCTTCAGGATTTTAGATTCAAAAATAAAACGACCTCATCTTCCTGGCAAGAATCTCATTGGATGGTCCTCACTTTTATTACTACTTTCCAATTAAAAAACTGGTTCACGAAAGAATTGTCCTCAGGTTTCTCTAAAGGGTGAAGTGCAGTGGGTGTTTCCTTTGGTGTGGTCCATCAGTGTATGCCAATACTAATGTATGTTGCCAGGTGATGAGCAAGAACTCCCTGCTCCCTCAAGTAGCTTTTCTGTTCACAGACAGAAAGTGTGGGGTGCCAGATGGAAGGGAAGGTGACGTGTGTGTTATACCTGCTGTGATTGGAATAGTTCCTTCTCTGACAGCAATTTTATATCTGGAAGGGACAGTAAAGGTAATTCAATCAAGTGCTTTTTCAGATTTATTCTGTCTCTGTATTATCACAGCAGTCACAAGTATAACTTACATCCATCAGTAGCAGCTCTTGTTACATGTAAGAATTCTCTAGGAGACAAGGAAAGCAAGAGAACGAATATGTAATTTGAAAAAAATAGCATCTCCAGAGAGTCTGATGCACTCTCCCTTGAGAATTACAGATTGAACGATTGCATTTGAGAGGTGGGGAAATGAAAGAGGTTATACTTAGTTATGTGACTATCTTTAGCAGCTTGTTGGTGATAAAGTCAAGGCTGAATCTTACTTAATGGTCTTGTAATTCAGTCTCTTTCCACTGCACCTGTTTCCCTATTTGATTATTAATTTGAATATCTTATGTATCAGATTATCTTATGTATCTTGGTTATTAGAGATAATCAAACAAGTGGATTTTTTTTTTTTGTATTTTATAGCTAATTTGAAAATTTGCATGATAACAGTTCTCATACTTTGGGATATCAGGACTCTTTTAAATGCTTAAAAATTAGTATGCCAGGGCCTCCCCGGTGGCGCAGCGGTTGAGCGCTGGGTTGCGAAGCTGCCCGCAGCCTCTGCAGCGCCGGTTCGATTCCCGGCTGCTCCCCGGCCACCAGAGGAGGGTCCCACATGGTGCGCAGACCTCTCCTGCCGCCCGCTGCTCCCCTCAGCAGTGTACTTCGTCAGTCTGCCTGCTCTGCTCCCCGCTCTGGCTCTGGTGAATTCTCTCACCCTCCCGCGCTTCTGACTGTACCCAGTGCATGTATAAACGAAACAAACGAACAAACAAATAAATTAATAAAACATGCCTCTATAAAAGAAAAAAAAATTAAAAAAAAAATTAGTATGCCAGTCATTTCTAATTTATCATATTAGAAATTAAAACAGAAATTTAAAAAATATTAACTATGAAAAACTGTTTTCTGAAATAAAAAATATTTAGTGAAAGGATGATAATGATTTCCATTTTTGAAAATCTCTAATGCACAACTGAATGGAAAATGATTGGATTCTCCTATTTGGTTCTTCATTCTGCTTTGTGATACCACAGTGTCATACAGCTCCTGGACTATTAAATTTGTGAGAGAGTGAAAATAGAAAAGGCAAATAGTGTAGTAGTAGTAGTATTACTGTAAGAAGTATTACTTACAGTGTTATTATTTTGGCCTTTATACCCTTGGAAAGGGCTTTAGAAGCCCTCATGTGTCAGACCACATTGCTGCCTTAGAAATTGTATTTCCTTACTCTACCTTCAGCAAATGCTTGCTATCTTTCCTTGTGGACCCACTTGCTCTCTTTCCCTGTGGTCATTTGGACAAATAGGATGTTGGCTGTTGCTTGGTAATTTTAGTTTTAGTCAGAGATATTAATTATATATTTTGTCCTTGTAAAATTTTGTGTCCAGGCAGAAATCTTTGGTACTGATTTACACTGTTCCCAGGAACTGGCCACTAACTCACAACACCTAGTTCAGTGGGTTCTCCAAAATTTCTGCTTAAGAAGCATAAACCTTTTTGCCTTGCAAGGTTATAAGTGACAAGAACAAGCTGTTAGCTTTGCAAACCTACTGGTTAGGTATTCCTGGACTAAGACTGAAAAGAGCATTTATAACCTTTTAGGTAGCATCATTAAAAAGTAACAGATATCAAAGTGAATCAGAGAAGTGTTTCTGACAGGCTTAGTTAAATTTTTTTCTTCATTAAGAACCATTGCCAAGTCCTACAGTGGCCCTGGAAAAGTCAATTCAGTGGTACTGTGGTCGCGATTCACGCTGTCACCACAAGGGATGATGGTGTTTTTAGTTGCCATTCAAGAACAGTTGGCATGTACTCACACCCAGAGAAAGCCTGAGAGCTCAGTGGTGTAGCATATGGTAAATTCACCTATAATTTTAACCACAGTTACTGCTTTATCTTTACTAGTTTAACTTTTACTTTTCTCTCATAAGTAAACTAAAGCCCAAGGAGGAAATGTGGTTAAATAAATAAAACTCTGAAGTGAAAGTACACTTGTCACTACCTATTACAACTCCTTTAATGTAAATATTTGCTCCTTAACTGCCCATAATTTTAATATGAAAGAAATGTATGTAATATTTTTTGCCACGTAACTTTAAGCTATTGTTCTCAAAACTGGAACGTGCTCACTATAAATCCCTTCTCAATTCTTTTGCTTCACGTTTCTTTCTGACCATATCTAGAAGTTGTCTTTTTTTTTTTTTTTAAAGATTTATTTATTTATTTATACAAGCACTGGGTACAGTCAGAAGCGCGGGAGGGTGAGAGAATTCACCAGAGCCAGAGCGGGGAGCAGAGCAGGCAGAAGGGCTGAAGTACACTGCTGAGGGGAGCAGCGGGTGGCAGGAGAGGTCTGCGCGCCATGTGGGACCCTCCTCCCGTGGCCGGGGAGCAGCCAGGGATCGAACCGGGGCTGCAGAAGCTGCGGGCAGCTTCACAACCCAGCGCTCAACTGCTGTGCCACCGGGGAGGCCCTAGAAGTTCAGTCTTAACTCATATCAGACTTTACTGTTGTTGGTCAAAGACCATTTCAAGACTTAAAGCTCAAAGACCAGATCTCCTGATATTCTGAATAAATTAGAGAGGTGGAAAATCTTCAGCACATACAGAAGATACCTAGGCATTTTAGAAATAGTTTTTAAAGACAATCATAAGCCCAATATACCCCTACTTTTTTATTGTATCTAAAGTAACTCTGGCTCTGATTTTTTTGAAACAGTTAAAGAGGATTAAAAATTCCTACACTCTGCCTCCTCTGCAATTGGTCTTGAGTGAGCACAAGAAATTCCCTGTATAGATCCAGATACAATAGGGAGTATTTTAAAAAATAAAAAATGTGAACTCCTCTAACTTAGGAGAATTACTTCACTTGCTCCTATTCTCTCCCTTCTAGAAAGGACTCTGCATTTAATCACTTGTCTGCTGAAGAACAGAAATTCCTTCAGAGGGCTCCTTACCCGTGCTTGTCCTAATGAACATCGAAACCAGTGACCTCTTTGCACTTTCTGGGATGAAAAATCTTACTCTTTTCAGCTCTAAATATCTAATCTTCTCAGTCTACCATAAATTTTACCAAGTAACACTTGCCTAGAGATAAGATCATCTATTACATTTTAGCAAAGTGAATTTGTCTGCAACAGAAGGGCATGAGGGCCTGGGGACATACGCCTTCCCTTTCTTCTTAGGCCCCACGCATGTCCCTCTGCTTCACATCCATCCAGTGGCCTGGACCTCTCTGGTCTTACTTGGGCTTGCTCAAGGGCACCTTGCTGAGCTTTTGTCCTCTCCACTAAGTGGGACTAAGTGCAAAGAGGGGTGAGCTGATCATCACAGAGAAAGGCAGAGTTGCCATTTCCTGAGGAGCCAGTGACCCAGTTGGTTGATGTGCCAGAGCCCGCGCATTGCCAGTATATGGGAGGGTTTTGGGTGGAGGGTTTTGGGCATTGATATATCCCCTTAAGGCAGTTTTCAAAAAAAAAAAAAGACTACGAGAAGGTGACCCTGCAGGCATGATAGGTGAATGACCGCTGAGCAGATGCGTATGTGTGGGATCATAACTCATAGCTGTTCTCTCTCCCAGTTTTCAGGGCTCTACATCCTGTCCTTCACGGTCATCATGCTGGGGTTTATTCTGTACTGCTCCACCCCCACACGCACGGCAGAGCCGGCTGAGAGCAGCGTGCCAGCCGTCACCAGCATTGGGATCGACAACCTGGGACTAAAGCTGGAGGAGACCCTCCCGGACCCCCACTCTGCTGTTTTTTAGCTGGAAAAGAAGGTGCATGTGCGTGTGCTGAGGCCGCCTGGGAAACTGGGATGAAACAGAGCCTGCTGACTTCGGGAAGGGGGCTCTTGGAAATGATCAGACTTGGAGGGAAGGATCTATGGCTTTTGGACTGGATCCAGTGGTTAGATTTTACAAAGGAACACAAACTAACGTATCGAAGTAGAAATGCCAAATGGACTAGAAGCCGAGACCAGGATTGTGTGTGAGGACCAATACCTGTCAGTGTCAGGAAGACCAGGTGTGGGCTCCACTGGGGGTCCCAGGGCTCTGTGGGGAAGCAAGGCCTGAGATAGGCCGTCCAGGCTGGCAGGGTGGCCCCGAGGAGGGGCTGTCCAGGGTGGTCTGGGGGCAGGTTTCCTCAGTTGGAGACTTCTGGGTTTTGCCCTGCTGAGATGGTCATTGTCCTCACGGCCTTTGGGCTGCACTTGAGAAATCCTGAGCTGCCATAGAGAGATGAAACTTGAGTGCAGTAAATGGAACCCTTTCCCAACGGTTAAAGGAAGATACACTACTTCTTACCAGATATTTGCAATGTGCCATGAGATTTTTATGATATGTCTTCAGTGCATTGTGTTAATATATAGCATCATTATATCATGACCAACATGCCACTTTCCAAAAACTCTATATATAAACTTTTTTTTTTTTTTTTTTGGTGAAAAGAAACAGAGTAAGTGTTCGTATTAGAAAAAGATGTTAATTTCATGGAAATACATTTACTGTGTTTTCTTTGATTAACCAGTTTCCCCTATGGATTTTATATTAATTTAATATATTCAAGATTTCTTCATATCCAACTTTTCAGAATCGTGTCTTCTTTGAGGTGAGCAAACCTATCTACTTGAGGCTATGCTTGTGGATGGAGGGCAGTTCAGAGGGAGCTCACAGATCATTTGCAGGGGTAAACATTTTAAATTCTGAAATGCCATAAGGTTTTTTTTTTAAACTTTTTTTTTTTTTAAGATTTATTTATTTATTTAAGAACCGGAGTACAGGCCAGATTCGCGGGAGGGTGAGAGGATTCACCAGACACAGAGCAGGGAACAGAACAGGCAGTCTGACAAAATACACTGCTGAGGGGAGCAGCGGGCGAGACAGGAAAGGTTACTGCTGCACCATAAGGGATTCTCGCTGGCCGGCTGGGATCAAACCCGTGCTGCAAAGGATGCAGACAGCTTCACAGCGTAGCACTCAACTGCCTGTGCCACCAGGGGAGGCCCTTAAACTTTTTTGAGTGATAAAAGCTTTCGTTCTCTGCTACTACTTAAAAGGATGTTTGGTTTTCACTCAGCACCATTATTAAGGACAGTCAGTGAATGGAAAGAGGTTCAAATGTTGGGCCTTTGGGGGAAGATTGGGTTTGATTAGCACATTTATTATTTCTGAAAATATCTTGCTTAAGAATAAGCCTGTATATGCAGGGAGATAGTGAAGAAGACACTCTGGAGTGACAACATCCCACATGTCTGGCAAGGCAGAGCTCAAATATTACCTTTCTGTGAAGCCTTTCTCAGGCCATCTAGAGGAGTTTCCCCTTCTTAGGGGGCCCTCAGGGCCCTGTTCATGTCCTCCCTGGAGCACTTGCTGTTTATTGCCCCGCCTCATGACAGACTGAGCTTCTTCTAGGCTAACAGCAGCCGGTTTCTAGCCCTTTCCTTCTGTTACTTCTTGGGTGTTTATTAAATAGAATTTGTTTTGAATCTAGAATTTGTTCAGAATCTAGAAGGGGAGACTGACCTAAAGTAAGACCTTTTCTGCAGATTCCTGTGGGTGTTAAGCCACCGTACCTTGCTCTATTTTTCTACCCAGATCCCTCATCTGAGTGTTCCCCTGTTGGCATCCCTTTGGAGAAGGGCAAAGAACCTCCAATTGGGGAATCACAAGATAAAGACTAAGAACTCACCGTTCCAAAGAAGCCATGCAGTGATTCAATAACAGTACTTCAAGGCTGTGCATACTGGTTTAATAGGTGTGCAGACTGGGATTTTAACCAGCTTGAATAAATACCCTTGATGTAGAATAAGTGTCTTCAAACATTTGATTTACACACAAGATTTTTAAACACAACATATTCTTAAGTTGAGAACCTCCTGTAAATCCTTTTTCAGTTTATCACAACAATATTTATTTTTTAATGTTTTCTGGTAGCTATTCATGTCTTAAAAAATTCCCACAGAATAGTATCACAGAGTTGCTGGGTTGTAGTAAACTGTGCACCTGGACTATGGTGACTTTTTAAAGGGCTTTTTTATTGGTGCCATTTTCACTATTTGCATTTGCATTTTTGTGGTCAGATAGTTGCCATTTCCCATCAGAGTAGCACAGAGAAACGCTATGTATTATCAGCGGCCTTTCCAGTAGGTGGCGCTTTAATAATTAGAACAACCTTAAAGACTTGTGACATAAACACTTTCATTTTACAGACCTCCATAACGTCCTGTTAATCAAAGTATTTAGTTTTTTAAAAGGTTGTTATGAAGACTGTTTCTGCAGCAGGGTTTGCCTTTTATTAACAGTAGAAGAATCAAGGCCTCAAGAAAATCTGAAACATCTATACAGAACTCACAGTGTTTGGTGGCTAACGTGAAAATGGAGTCCATAATTCCTTTCAGGTTAACCAGCAACATAAAGTCCTCACTTTTAGAAACAGTGAATCCTGAGGTGGCTATAGTTCCTGTGGAACTGCTGGGCCAGTGAATGTGAATGCATTTCTACTAGAGGTGCTGGAAAGATTTTTGTGTAAAGCTAGCTTGCTAGTTCAGTTTTCTCTGCACCTCTGGCACCTGGCCTGTCTACATTTGTCTTTTATGTATGCCCCGTCACGATTCTCTTCTCTATCATTATTATGGTGATGTGCCATTTTCAACCACATTTAATTACTTAGTATCTAGACATCCTCAGCCCTCAAAATATATCAATAAATCAGGGAAATTCAGCAGATAGCCACTTAGCTGATTAAAAGGCAAGAGATTTATGAGGAAATTAGGTAATGCTGAACATGCAGTTCTCCAATAGTCTCATGAAGGGTGTCGGGGGAAGTCTGGCAATAGACAGATAGTATATCAAGAGAGCAAAGCCTCTTCAAAACGACAACATTTTACCTGTAGGATTTAATGTCTCCAAATTTCTTCTCCCAATGCTTTTACCACGTACTTCATTCCTTGCTTTAAACTTTGCCCTCTCTTAGCAACCTTAATTTAAAATGCAGATTTTGGGGGAGAAGGAAATTTAGATTGAGAGGGGATGAAAATAAATACCAGTAAAAAAAGCTTGTAGGCTGTTTGAGCATTGATTTCCTGCAACTAACCATGGTAAGTGTTTAGATGGTGCCAGCAGCTCATTATGCAATCAGTTATTACAACCCTGTCCAGTGGGGAAGCCAGAGTCTTACACAGGGGTGATGCAGAGGACTTGACATGGATTGCCTGGAGTTTCTATGTAAAGTCCCACTTTCCCTGACCTCTGATTTTTTTGCCTCATTACCTATGTTTTTCTACTTTGCCAAGTATTTCATATTCTTTCAGGTTCCTATTCTGACATTGGCCTTATGATTCCATGTGGGACCTTATCTACCTTGGTCTTCATGTGAAGTCTGCTTATACAGTACATGCACATTTACATGGGACACACACACATGCCACACACGCCACACACACCATGATCAACTGCTTACTGCATCCCACACCCATCTTATTTCCCCTAAAATTGCTGTTTTGGTAAGATTATTATGGCAGCTTCAGGGAATCCACCCCCAACTCTGACACACTTCTACACATTTCTGAAGAGCTGCATTTCCACAGGCATCTGTTGGACTGAGAGTATTTCGTACCTTTTCTTGGACACAAGTAGTGTACAGCATTTGTTAGTCTCTACCACCGGTTTGGAGGATTAGACAGCAGGTGGAGCGCCAACACTTGATTTCTGATCTGCTAAAGTATAGACACTGAAGTGTAGACATGGCAGACCAGGAGCAGGGGAGTATGACTTGGTTGAGAGCCTCCCTTGACTGGTGACAACGGAAGACTCCTGAACCATGTTCAGTCATGATGTAGGAACATGGTTCAAGTTCACACCTCATTACTCTTAGAGCCTGACTGACTGTTTTTACCTACCCAATATCATGATATGTCACTACTCACACAAACTTAGTCAACAAGTCTCCTCCCTGACTTATGCTCACACACTGGGTGGATTCTACCTCCACATACTTTACACGCAGTTCTTCTTAGACAGAATTCCTCTTTCTCCTTGTCTCTGTGTGTTTAGCATTTACTTCATTCTCCAAGATTCAGCCCACACTCATGTCCTTAGTCCTAGTGATGGATCCCCTAGACCTTTCTCCCTCTTCCCATCTAGACCCACTTAGCTCACATGCTTCCTCCAGTGAGAACACACTGCACCCCTCAGATGTGTGTGGGGGTTGAACAGGGAAGTCAGACAACACTTAAGTTATAAAGGGCAGAGAGGTTCATTCCAAGAGATTTTAGAAATGCAAAATACTCAACTACGTCACACATACTTTGGTGATACATTTTCAGAAGTTTTTAAGCATTTTGTGCACATTCTTTTTCCTTCATGACTTAATAATCAAGTGATCCTGACTGAGGTCATACATGGGTGACTTTCCTGATTTCTATTTTTTAGAAAACAGAAACAGTTTTCATTTTTGTTAAGTGTATAACAAAAATTATACTCATTGTACTCACTTCTTTTTGTAAAATAAGATGCACAAGATGAGATAAAATAGTTAAACAGTTACATAAACACCAGTTATTCAGAGGGCTAAT
Source organism: Talpa europaea (assembly GCF_964194135.1). NCBI lineage: Eukaryota > Metazoa > Chordata > Mammalia > Eulipotyphla > Talpidae > Talpa > Talpa europaea. The sequence goes on from NC_140079.1 coordinate 33,367,441, forward strand.
GCTGGGATTAAAAAGTGACTGGCTGGGCCTACCCGGTGGCGCAGTGGTTGAGCTCTGGGTTGCAAAGCTGCCCGCAGCCTCTGCAGCGCCAGTTCGATCCCCGGCCACTGGGCGAGGGTCCCACATGGTGTGCAGACCTCTCCTGCCGCCCGCTGCTCCCCTCAGCAGTGTACTTCATCAGTCTGTCTGTTCTGCTCCCCGCTCTGGTTCTGGTGAATTCTCTCACCCTCCCGCACGTCTGACTGTGCCCAGTGCTTGTATAAATAAATAAATAAATCTTTAAAAAAAAAAAAAGTGACTGGTAGGGCGTCATTCATAGATTCACTCAAAAGTATATTTGTTGAGCAATAACCAGACATTTTTCTAGGCTCTGGCACCATAAAACTTTCAGAAGTTGGCTTGGATATTAATGGAGAATCTATAAAAATAATGAATTCGAGGTCTACCTTGATTGCTAATTTACCTAATTAACATTGCTTGTTAATATATTATCCTTCTAATGAATCTGCAAGATCTTTGTGGAAAGATCTTGTGGTCTAGTGAAACCTAGATAGAACTAGAATGTTCACAAGCAAACACTTTAAACATTCAACATAGCATGGAATGTAAGGATTTAAAAATAGCAGGGCTCAGTAATACAAAATTGGTAATTGTTGATGATATTTTCTCATTTTCTATCTTGTGAGTCACTATTTTTGGTTTTGGTAAGTAGTTAATAATTTTATGATGAAGGAAAACAAAAGGTGACTTAGAGTTCAAGATGTTGCCTGATGATGGGATCCATTACTGTGCATTAATCTCTCCCAGGATGTCTCATTCTTGATATCAGCTAAAATGGGACAGAGCAAAGAATTTTAGAGGATGCTTTGAGAGGAAATGCTATTTCAGCGAGGGGAAAGGACAGCGTAGGTCAGTAAGTTATATTTCCTTTGTTACGGAGAAATGACAAGTAAATTATTAGGATATTGAGAGGAAATTAAGATCACCCACATGTTAACATGAATGCTCATGAATGTAACTTCATTTGGAAGCTAGAATCTGAATATTTGAATAGATAATTAACACTTTTATTGACTCTGTAGATGATTGATGGGCAGGGAAGAAACAGGTTGCACTAGTAAAAAGTTGGATGATCTTGAGTGAGTCTTTGCCACTTTACCTAATTAGCCATCATTGATCTATAAATAGTATGCTCCTGGCAGTATGCTAATTTTTTAATTTTTTTAAAATTGCTTTAAGCAATTCTTTTTTTTTTAAAGATTTATTTATTTATGCATACAAGAACTGGAGTACAGCCAGAGGTGTGGGGGGTGAGAGGAACAGAGTGGGGAACAGAACAGGCAGACTGACTGAAATACACTGCCGAGGGGAGCAGCGGGCGAGTCAGGAGAGGTCTGCTGCGCCATGTGGGTTGCTCCCTGGTAGGCCAGGGGATCGAACTCATGCTGCAGAGGCTGTGGACAGCTTCATAGGTTGCGCCTTAACCCCTTGCAACACCAGGGAGGCCCCCAGTGTGGTAAATTGTTAAATAACATGCGTTATTTATTTATTTATTTTCCCAGTCATTTTCAAAAACATTTATTGAACATTTACTATTGGCCACATTCTGGGAAAAAAGCACAGAAAAGGCCTTTGTGCTCCAAAAAGGCATTAAATAAGTAATCTAGTAATTAGAGATCATGCCAAATGCTACCAAAACCCCCAAACAAACAAATAGAATGATGAATGGCTGGAGGAATCTCCATGCAGGAGGAGATCAAGAAGAGGTAAAAGTAACACTTGAACTTTAACTTGAAAGAGAAAGAAAAGCCAACCATGCAAAGAGGCATGGAAAGAGCACGAGAGACAGAAAGAACAGCAAGTACAAAGTCCAAACATAGGAAAAGCCTTACTAGCCTTATGGAGCCAGTCACAATGAAGTTAATGAGAGAGACTGGCACTAGGGGGTTGGCAGGAAGTAGGAGTCAGACGATGCAGGGCCATTCCTTGTAGGCCTTAGTAAGGAGTTGGATTTTATTCTAAAATAGTAAGAAGTCACTTAAGGGATTTCAACAGGGATGAAAAGGTGCCATGATCTGACTTATGTTTTTAAATAAGAGAACTGTTGGATGTATAGTGAATGGATTGCGTAGCTGGAAGGGTGAAGGAAGAAACCATCAGGGAGGTAATTACATGGGGATAATTAAATGGAGTCAAGATTAATAGTGGGAGTAAATCACAGAACTTGGAGTTGGGAGTAAGAGGAGGAAAGTGAGGATGGCTCCTGGTGTCAGATGAGAGCACCTGTAGGGTGATCACCACTCACTCTTCTCCAAAGGCATCACCCTTTTCTTCTCCCTTTCCCATCTCCTGTGTCTTGTCATGGTATCAGTCAGCGTTGTTCAGAGAAGCAGAATCAGCAGGATATGTATTTATATATACAGAGAGAAAGAGATTTACTTATTTATTTTTAAAATTAATTGTTTACATTGTTGTTCATTTTTGTATAATGTTTGATTTCTCCTCTCAGATGAAATCCCTGTAAAATTCCCACCACCAAATCACCCGAGAACCATCTCTATAGTCTCTTGTGCTCCTCTTTTCCCTGTTTCGACCCTCTCCCTGCCCCTCCCCTGCTGTATGTCTCAGATTCAGTTTGCCTGTAGTTTTGTGGTTTTTTTTTTCTGACCCCTTTTTGGTTCCCCTGTGTTCCTCCTACAAGTGAAGCCATTTGATATTGTTCTTTTTCCTTTGACTTACTTCACTGAGTATGATCCCTTCCAGCTCCATCCATGTTGCTGCAAATGGCATGAGTTTATCTTTTGGTTGCTGAGTAGTATTCCATTGTGAATATATATCACATCTTCTTGATCCAACTGTCTGTTTGGGGGCATTTAGGTTGTTTCCATCTTAGCTATTGTAAATAGTGCTGCAATAACCACAGGAGTGCAGGTTTCCTTTTGACTTAATGTTTTGTGTTCTTTGGGTAGATTCCTAGGAGTGGAATTGCTGGGTCATATGGCAGATTCACTTTTAATAATTTGAGGATCCTCCACACAGCTTTCCATAGTGGTTGGACCGGTTTGCATTCCCACCAGCAGTATAAGAGTGTTCTTTGTTCTCTGCATCCTCGCCAGCATTTGTTGTTGTCAGTTTTTTTAATGTGGGCCATTCTTACTGGTGTGAGATGATATCTCATTGTGGATTTGATTTTGCATTTCCTTGATTATAAGTAATGTTGAAATTTTTTCATATGCCTGTTGGCCATCTGCATTTCCTCTTGGAGAAGTGTCCTTTTAGGTCTTCTGCCCATTTTTTAAAGGATCTATTTACTTATGCATATAAGACCTGGGGTACAGACCAGAGGCATGGGGGGGCGGGTGAGAGAGAGTGGGAACAGATCAGGCAGATTGACCAAAGTACACTGCTGAGGGGGGCAGCGGGAGAGTCAAGAGAGGTCTGCTGCACCATGTGGGTTGCTCCCTGGCCAGCCAGGGATCGAACTTGTGCTACAGAGGCTGTGGACAGCTTCATAGGTTGTGTCTTAATCCCTTATGCCACCAGGGAGGCCCCTTTTGCCCATTTTTTGACTGAGTTGTTTATTTTGTTTTTGTTGAATTATGTAAGCTCTTTGTAGATCTTTGCTATAAGTTCCTTATCAGTTGTATGGGGTGCAAATATTTTCTCCCAATCTGTAGGATGTCTCTTAGTTTTGGTTATTATGGAGAAAGAGATTTGTTTTAAGGAACTGACTCATGAGTTTGTGGGAGCTAGCATGTTAGAACTCTGCAGGGCAGGCCAGCGAGCTGGAGACCCGGGGAAGAGCTGATACTGCTGAGTACACAGGCAGTTTGGAGGCCCAATTCTTTTTCCCTCCAGGTGTTGTTTTAGGCCTGCAACTGACTTTTACATTTAGCCACATTATGCTCCTTTTGTTTCAGTTATCATACTGTGTTGAAATTTGTTTACATGCCCACCTTTTTGACTTGGTTATGCTCTCCTTGAGGACAGGCTAGAGTTTATGCTCAGCTCAGAGTACTGAAATTATTGAGCCCTCCTTGGTGGCAAAATGCTCCTAATCTTCAGGACCATCCCTTGTTGTGGGATCCCAAATGTTCCACCTAGCACTCTAGACCAACTCCAGGCTCAGTTGGCAGTGTTCTGTGCCCCCTTCCTGCCATGTAGTCATCTAAGTTGGGATAGACTAGGTTACGCTGCTATAACAAACAATACCAAATAAACTATTGACTTAAAATAACAAAGATTTAATTTTTAGCCATATTAGATGTCCATTGTGGGTCTGCTTTAAGTTGTCTTTACTCTGAGACCCAGGATAATGGAGCAGCCATAGCAGAGGAAAGAAGGGAACCTTAGACAATTCCTCCCTGGATCTTAAAGACTACTCAGAAGTGACATTTATCACTTCCTCTTATATATCACTGGCCAGTGCTAATCACATGACCACACCCAAATCCAAAGGGGTGTAGAAATGCAGTTCTATGTGCATAAGTTGGAAGAAACTTGGAGTTTTTTGTGCATCCCAAAGACTGTCAGAAGATCTTAAGAAGTTAAGCAATGTTATCAAAATTTAAACCATCATCGATCTGATGCCACAGTCTGCTCTCAGTCACTATTATGTTGCTATGGTTAAAATAATAACCTGTATTATATATCATTGTTGAAATAGTGAAAATGAGTAACATGGGAAGAAAATAGAGAAGATAACCAAATTTCATGGTATGCTTTTAACATTTATAACAAAATAATTACTATTCAGATACATGGGGGTCTTTTAAAAATTTATTTTTTAAGGTTTATTTTTATTTATTTATGCATACAAGAATTGGAGTGTAGGCCAGAGGTGCGGGGTGTGAAAGGATTCACTAGAGAAAGAATGGGGAGCAGAACAGGCAGATCTACAGAAAAACACTGCTGAGGGGAGCAGTGGGCGAGACAGGAAAGGTCTGCTGCTCCACGTGGGTTAGCTCCCTGGCGTGGGATCCAACTCAGGCTGCAGTGGCTGTGGATAGCTTGATAGCACTGAGCCTTTAACCCCTGCACCACTAGGGAGGCCCACATGGAGGTCTTATTAGAACTAAAAACTATGAGCTTAAGCACTGACACCTTGATTAGTAGCACTGCAGCAATCATTTGATAGCACTTAATTTGGTGGCACCCACGCCTGCCAGAGAGTGTTTTTAGTCTCTGAGAATATGAAAATAAGTTCTGAGTTTCAGGGTTTGGCTGCTTCCCAGACACAGGGCTGCTACCCAGAGAACTATTAGAAATGCCAGCCAGAATAATTAATGATGCTCCATTAAACCCTTTGAGAGAAGTTCTCCATGTACAACTTAAAAAAACAACCCTAAAATACAAACAACCAAAAAGCCCTGGGTGAACTGGAAGTCACAATTAGATGGGCATCTGCGGGGCCTGACCAGAGGTCTCTACGGTAGAAACCACCTGCCTAGTGATCACAGGGCAGCCGGCATGGCAACTGTGAGCCCCCCAGCTACAGTCCTTACTCTTCCTCTTCCACAAAGGTGCCATGAGCTTGCAAGTTAGTTTGTGGGTCTCAGTTTTCTCATCTGAAATGTGAGGAGCAAGTGAGAGAGCACACAGTGAGCCCCTCTGCAAGATTTGGATCCAGCTCTGCCTCCTTATCTGTAGTCACACACTCTTCATACACTTTGGGTATTTCATTTTTTTTTTTTTTTTAAGATTGATCTATTTATGCATACAAGAACTGGGGTATAGAGGTGCGGGGTAGAGGGATGAGAGTGTTCACCAGAGACAGAGTAGGGAACAGAACAGGCAGACTGACTGAAATACACTGCTGAGGGGAGCAGCGGGCGAGACAGGAGAGGTCTGCTGCACCATGTGTGTAGCTTCCTGGCTGACCTGGGATGATGTGCTGCAGAGGCTGCGGATAGTTTCACAATGCTGTGCTTAGCTCCTTGTGTTATCCTGAGACACTCTGCTGTTTCTGTTGTTGACAGTGAAGGAGGAAGATCCCAAAATAAAGGAAGCACTATGTGACTTAACACACTGCACAAGAGGAGGGCACAAGGGAGGGAGGGAACCTTAGACAATTCCTCCCTGGATCTTAAAGACAAATGTCAGAAGTAACATTTATCACTTCCTCTTATATTTCATTGGCCAGTGCAAATCACATGACCACACCCATACCCAAAGGGGTGTAGAAAAGCAGTTCTATATGCTTTATATCACATTTATTTCACTAATGAAATAAACTCAAGAACTCATCAACCTTATTAGTAAGAAGTTCTCCCTCACTCTCAGGGCATTTCCCTTGTCCTGAATTACCTGAAAACCCAAGGGGACTTTGGTGATTATAATGACTGGGGGTGCTTTTGTCTAACTTTTGTGCTCAAGTAGCATGTGCTGTTTCTGATTCATCGGTGTCTGTCCTTTCTTCTCCCTAACACCTGTTGTGACTGGAGAAACCACTCCTCAGAGGCAGGCAGAGAGAGCCATTCCTTTCTATGTGAGGCCGTAGCTGATCCAGATGTACTTCCTTGGTGGGGAATGAATGATCAGAGGTGCTGAAGCATAGCCAGATGTGCTGCAGTCCCTAATACTCAGCATTTACATTTCTACTCAGTCATCTCTTAAAGAGTCAGCTAGGCTTAGGCACTGAAATGGAGCTGCTTTTGTTAGGGGGAAAAGGATGTCCTACAGCTAATTCCATACAGGCTTTGTGGACTCCACCCCCACCCCAGGCCAAAGCCAAAGACACTGGGAACTCCAAATCCCATCACCACCAAAGGGAAGGTGGCTGGGACCTGAGGGTGGGGTTAAGCAGCCAGGTTGGTATAAAGCCAGACACGTGGGCTTTGGAGGGGTCCCCCATTTTGACTCTCCGCCAGCTCGCAGCGTCCAGCCAGCTTGGAGGGTGCTTTTTGGGTTTCCAGGTCGGCGGATTGGGTAGGACACATTAAAGACTTTATTTCCCTATTTTCTCCCTGAGTTGGACATTTTCCTTATTTCCTTTTCCCTTGTAAATAAACCTTTTATTAACCTTTTGTGTGTGCCTGTAGTAAAGTATTAATAAGTCCCTTGTAAGCGAGCGGGTGAGGACCCACAGCCAGGCAACCCGTTCAATATCGGGGCTGCCCTATAACGCTTTGAGTGTTTAGGGTCAGAATTACTGACTTCCTTTCCTGCCCAGGGGCCTATGCTTTTAGAGGTAAGCAATTTTAAATTTTCAATTCTCAAAACACAGACTATTTCCTCACCCCAACTATCGATCCTTCTAAGGGATGTAACCCTTAGGAATCCGAGTGATGTGAAGGTAACTCACCTTTTCAGGGGAGATACTCCAGGAGATTCCAAGGAGTCTGCACCAAATTCTGGGGCCACAATTATATTCAGTGACTAAGTTATCCTATTTCCTGTTGAAGGGATGCTGCTCTCAATGAACGTAGAGTGGGTTTCTGGTATTTTCCTGGGTGAAAAAGAGGACAGAAAATGCGCACATTTGTTATTTGGAAGGTCATTCCACTACATGAAATTTAGGATGACTTATATTTAAGAATAAACTATCAAGTGAGAAAAATCTGGTTTTCTTTTAGAAGTGTCAACCTACCATCTTTTCTTATGGAGATTAACTAATTTGTTCTTTATTACCAGAGCAATAACATTTATTGCCAAGAGTATTATTTCAACTTTTGAAACAATACCAGTATAATAATTAGTTTGTGACTTTCTCATAGCAATAGAATTTATTTCCAACAACTGTTCATCTTGTTCCTAGCTCATATTTAATTTTACATCCTCTATCTGCTGTTCCCCCAGCTTTTGATGCTTGCCCATAATCTTCCCACCCATCACTGTATGATCTGTACTCACATGGATGAATGACCCAACTTGAACCTCATAATTTCATCCCCGTCATGCCAATGACTATCACCTCAATGTCTCTCTAGCAATAACTCCCAGGCTACATCTACAGTTTATCACTTTAGTGCCTTACATTTTCATATTCTATATTCTGAACACAGTTCATTTATTTTTGCCTGTTCACAGACTATATGTTCTTTTTTTTCCCCCTGCATACAATTTATAACCTCAAACTCACCTGTTTTCAAGCTCTCCTGAATTCTTTTTTTTTTTTTTTTAAAGATTTATTTATTTATTTATACAAGCACTGGGTACAGTCAGAAGCGTGGGAGGGTGAGAGAATTCACCAGAGCCAGAGCGGGGAGCAGAGCAGGCAGAAGGACTGAAGTACACTGCTGAGGGGAGCAGCAGGCGGCAGCAGAGGTCTGCGCACCATGCGGGACCCTCCTCTGGCTGGGGAGCAGCCGGGGATCGAACCGGCACTGCAGAGGCTGTGGGCAGCTTCGCAACCCAGTGCTCAACCGCTGTGCCACCGGGGAGGCCCTCTCCTGAATTCTTTTTCGATGACTTCAACTATTCCCCTTCTGGAATATTCTTTCTTTTCCCTACCTTCCGTAGAGCCTGTGATTGATTGCTTGGCTTTCTTCCATTCTTACCTACATTTTTCATTTCCTTGCACCCATATCCCATCCAAAAAAACCCCAGGGTTGGATCAATGATATAACACAGCATCTTTAGGATTACTCTCACTGAGAGAGATACTGTTTCCAATCTGATATTCCTGTCGATAATCTGAGCCATTCTCAATTACCCACTTTACAACATCTCTGGTTTAATTTAGGTAATCAGATTTAATTTTGAAATGTAGGTTGAAGATTCCCAGAGTGCAATGTGTGGGTCATGTTCTACCTAGTCAAGAGAAACACATGGTACCTGGTAGGGGATCAGCAGTGAAACCTCCCTGTTACATCAGTTATGCCCCAGGTCTTTCCCTAAACATTTCTGATGGTTCATTCTATAATTTTCTTTTTTAAAAATTTATGTATTTTTTACATCATTGTTCATTTTTGTACAATGTTTGATGTCTCCTCTTAGGTGTAATCTCCACACAGTTACCACCACAAAGACATCTATGAACCATCACCATAGCCTCTTGTGTTCTTCCCTGCCCTGTTTTGCCTGCTCTCCCTCCCTGTCCTCTTCTGCAATTTTCTATCCCAACAGTATCAATACTTTTTCAGGGGGAGGGAGATGTAAACATTTTGCAGTTCTTTGCAGAAGCAGCAGCATTCCACTAAGTCCTGGTTTTTCCCCTTTTTAGATCACTAGATCTTGGTGGAGATACGAAGCAGACTCCCCAAGAACTCCCAAGACCATGCTGGGGTCGTTGCATAGTACACCTGCTGCTAGACTAAGGGACTTACATCCTGTGTTTCTACTCCAAATGGTCCCGATGCAGACCTTTGTGATATGGAACTTCATGCACTCCAATAGCTACCTTCCCTTATGTCAATTGTTTATCACTGTCAATCTCCAACTCCTCGAATTCCTAAAACACATGATTTTGGCAATTGACTCCTATTTTATCTGTTGGAGGAGCCCTTCAAATCTGTGTTCAATGATTTCCAGGCTGATAGGAAAATAGAAGATATTACCAGGTGGCCCAAGTTATTATACCTCCTGCTAGCTAGATGAGTAGTTCCCTATCAAATGTATCACTTATTGAATGTATGAAAAGCAACTGCACCCCTCCATCTAGAATGTTTTTCCATGACTTCCTGCCCTTCTTACAGGGCAAGGACTGGTTCAAGAAGTGTGCTTCTAAGCACCTGACCTCAGGTTATAGCTGTTTACATGGCACAGCTGCCAGATCTCAACTCACTGTGCTTACATACCGCACTCTGCTGCAAGTTGGGAAGTACTATGTGACCCTTTGAGGTAATGGAGGTGGTCAGCCCAGCAACTTTCCAACGAGAATGTTTATTATAGCTTTAGTCATAATAGCAAAAATTGGGAACAATCGGTCTTTCATTAGGAGAAGGGATTAATAAATTTGGGCATATTCACAAATGTAATACCACTCAGCAATAAAAGGAAAGCTCCACTGAGCATTCCTGCTACACTGAGTGAAGAAACACAGGGACAAAAGAGTATGTATTGTACAAGTCCATTTATATGCAGCTCAAAACCAGGCAAAACTAATTTATGGGAGTAGAAATGAGTACAGTTGCCTCAGGGCAGCATGGTGTCATGGGAAAGCAGCTTGAAGGAAATGTCTGGAGTGGTGGAAATATTCTATATCTTGCCTGGGGTAAAGATTACATGAGTGTCCAAGAGACTTATGTTCATTGACTCTTTTTATTCAAACCTACCTCATCTGGCATTGTTTCTTGTTTTCAATGACCCACCCAGATCCCACCTTCTACCTTCCTGCTGGGACCATCTTGGAAATTCTTAGGATGGAAACTATAGAGAGTAATGAAGGAGGTAAGACACAGAAAGGGTGGCATGGCCGGCTCATGTGGACCCTGGGTTCATGATAAATGGCATACTGGCCACAAATATGGCTATGAGATATGATGGTCCAAACTTAGAATTTTCCTGGAGGGTGAGGAACCTGCTGTCAACATATAAAGAGATCTGGTATGCTCTCAGAGGAGACCTTGGCATTCCAAACTGCAGCCTCCTCAGTAACTCACAGATGATTTAATGAAATCAAACTAATGTAAGTTTTAAAAGTTTCCATTTTAAATAGGTAAAATCCCTAAAGGTTGTATGCCATGTTAGGCAGAATAATGGCTCCCCCAAATGGTCAAGTATTAATCATTGGAAACTGTGAGTACATGACCTTACACAGTAAAAGGAACTTTACAGATGTGATCAAGTTAAGGATCCTGAAAGGGAGAGGCTATCCTGGTCTATCAGGTGAGTTCAGTGCCATCACCAGGGCCTTGTAAGTGAAAGTGGGTGGCAGGAGAGTTAAAGAAGGAGGTTTAGCAATAGAAACAGGGCCAGAGAGGTGTTGAGACAGAAAGGGTCCTGAGACAAGGATGGGGAAGAATTTTGCTGTTCCCACAGGCTGGTAATCAGGTCAGAAACCTGATGACTCTAGGCCAGGCCACTTGCTGCCATAAGTTTCCTGGCTCAGTGTGTGTGTGTGTGTGTGTGTGTGATCTCAACTATGTTTCCACAGATTATCAAATAGGCTGCTGTGGGAAGAAAAGGAGTTGTAGGTGCAGAAGGAAAGGGAGTCACAGACCTTGAGACCCGACCAGTTCAGAGCAGAGCTTCAGCTACATAGACTCCATGAGATTTCACCATCTTCACTTTAGCTTAGGGAGAACCATTTCAGACTTTTGATCCCAACAACTGTAACTGAGTAAATTTGTGTGGTGTTAAGTCACTAAGTTGGAGGTGGTTTGTTACACAGCAAGAGATAATTAACACATTAGCCTTTTGTGGTTAACATAAACTAGATGCATGCGTCTTGAGAAGTATGGAGTATGAGTAGGAGGAGGCTGAGTCTGACTCATCAATGGGCTGAGTGACTCAGGACAGGTACTGTGCATGCTGAGCCCCATACCCTCTTCTGTAAAATGGCGATGATGACAGCTTCACCTTTCAATTATTTATCTGAAATATTTTTTATCTGAGCTGAGGGAAGCATCAGATAGTGGAAAGGGACTGGGTTTTGAAGTTAGTCAAACCTGTGTTCAAAGTCCAGCTCCTTTATGTACTGGCTTAAATCTTAGGCAAGTTCCTCAACCTTGCTGAGCTTTTATCTATGAAATGGGGACCATGGTGCCTCCTGGGGTTGTTCGGAGGATTAAATCCATCAGTACATGTTAAGTTCTTAGAACAGGATCAGGCAAGTCACACATGCTCACAAATTATTGTGTTTATTATTGCTGTGACCTCAGCCAGTTATCACATAAAAGACTTTTGCTTACTTGACGTGGGCTGGGACTGCACGACACAACTATTTCATAGATTGTCATAAGGATTAAAGAATTGTGCCTGACACTCAGCATTCTAAAAAATAACTTCCTTTTCTACACGTTTGTGGATAATGTGGAGGTAGGTACTTTTTAGAAACTTCACAAAGAATTGTATGATAGTTCAGTTCTCTTTGGAGAAAGAGCTTGAATTGAATCTCAGATGTTCTCTGTGATTTAGGGTAAGTTACTTAACCTCTCACCTCCCCAGTTGCTTTGAGATTTATAATGAGGCTAAAGTCAGTTTGTAACAGGTTGGAGTCACATATATTGTTGTAAACCAGTGTTATTGCACTTCAAAAAAAAGTAGAATAAAGGAGACAGTGGCACACAGGAAAGTTATATGAATCAAATAGTTTGATTTTTAAATGCAAAAAAAAAGAGAGAAATTGATTTAGACTGTGAAGAGGTAGTCTAACACACAGAAAATATTTGCTAAGTGGTAGCTGGTATTAAGGTAGAAAGATACCTAACTTTACTGGTGTATACTTTCAGATCAAAAGATTATATTGTACATAGTATATGCTCAATAAAATTTTGGTTGACTATATTTAACTTCAGAAAATAACCTTTTTTGCATTGTCATCTTGGGGCTTACTTGGATTGCTAAAAAATCAAGTTTCCCTATTTACATAAATAATCAATTATTGCTATTAGAACTTAAAAAGTATGGAAAAGAATAAGGAAATCACAAAGAGATAATCACCATCAATAATTTGGAAAATACTTTTCCAGTTCTTCATGCATATCCACATGAATAAAGTTTGCACACTTTTATACATACAAGTCTACATGTATTTCCACTACACAATACACTTTGTCACTTTGTAAATTTCTTTGATTTCATTTAACAAGATGTCGTAGATACTTTTCCAGGGAATGTAATACTGACCTTTGAAGGAAGTGAATAGCACTTCCTTAAGGGATTATCCAGACCTGGTAAGTCAGAGAACTGGACACTAGATGGCGGTGTTGAAACAAAAATTTTGGAAAATGAGTGAGTTACACAAACAGAAGGCCTGGAGACTCTTCAGCTGAGTGATATTATTGACATCCTAATAAGTAATGACTGGTGAAGGGACATTTATATAATTGTCTGTTTTACTTTGGAGGCGCCACATCCCCCCATCATGGACTGCAAACATTAGCTCCTAAGACTGGAAAGATTTGTTAGACTGCATTCACCTTATCGCCCAATTGTGAAACCAAAAGCCTACTCTATGGAAGGAATAAACTATTTGCCATCTCTTTGCATGCTCCTCCCAGGCCCATAACAGACTCATCAGATGGACTGAGGCTCTTTCCCTGGCCCCACCAGGAAAGCAAGGCTGATTCTTGCACCATGGCCATCAACCCACTGCAGCGGAGGCAGCCCTGCTCCCTGCCTTGGCCTAGGTACTCTGCCTGGAACAGGCTCCCTGCCTTGGCCTAGGTACTCTGCCTGGTGCTTCACTCTGAGATCCCAAGTTCCAGAGACCTTGATCCAAATCTTTGGGAACTTACTCTCGCCATAGCCTCTGCATCCACAGAGAGATCCTGGGTCCTCTGGGACTTTTGGAGTCCCAGACTCCTGAGGTCACCTTGTTTTTGTATACACTGCTCTATTTTTGATCTCAAAACATATACGTGCATGCAGATACAGACACCCCTGGGTATTCCTGCTGTAGAGCCTCCTACCATTTGAATACCATCAAAATACTCTGTGATTCAGGGCACAAGGGCATTTTTGGAGTCAGGGCTCAGCTATTTCACACTCAGGGACAGTAACCCCAGGGGTCTGTTTTTTTTTTTTAATTTATTTATTTATACAAGCACTGGGTACAGTCAGAAGCACGGGAGGGTGAGAGAATTCACCAGAGCCAGAGCAGGGAGCAGAACAGGCAGATGGACCGAAAGCACTGCTGAGGGGAGCAGCGGGCGGCAGGAGAGGTCTGCATGCCATGTGGGACCCTCGCCAGCGGCTGGGGATGGAACCAGCGCTGCAGAGGCTGCGGACAGCTTTGCAGCCCAGCTCTCAACCTCTGCGCCACCAGGGGTCTGTTTTCACACTGAAACATGGACACAAATTTCATCTTCCTGGAAGTGGCACAGGGGGAGAGAAGTGGCTTTGTTCACACTCTATGAAATGTGACAAGTTACATTTGCTCTGGAAACTGAACTCTTGGCCTTAGCTGGAGGAAATGTTAAAATTTCAGAGCCAGAATAAGGAGAGTTTGGTATAGGAAAGGGTATCACTGAAGAGTTAAGGACAATGAAGGACTCTTCCTGCTCACAAGCAACTACAAAGAGAGACAACTAGTGACTCAAATGAAATCCAATCAATTTGATAACATTCAAATGAATAGATTTCAATTCCGGTACAGTTTTTGAGTTCCTACTCTGGCAAGTGGGTATGAAAGGTGCAGTGGCTGCGGCTGATCCCTGCCCTCTGGAGGTGTAACTGAGAAGAGAGTGCATATGCATATGCACTGCCCCCTCCTCTTCCTAAATCCAGTGGCCAGGGACTTGGTGTATCTTGTTCATCACCCTTTGTAGTGTGCCTTGAACACAGTAGGAGCTCATTATTGTGTTCAGGTGAATAAGCATATGATCCATGCAAGGCAGAGTGGAGATGAAGAGAGGGAGCTGGAGTACAGATGAGAAAGGGGGGAGTGCTGAGAGGAGGAAATTTTGAGCAGAGCATTGAGGAATGGGTAGGTTTTGAAGGACAATGATCTGTCTAGGCGGTAACGCTGTGAGCATAGGCAACGAAGGCAAGAGAGAATAGGGGAAAGTAAACCGGACTAGATCAGACCAGACCAGATCAGACTGGACCGGACAGGTCCAGACCAGCCCAAACCAAATTAAACCAAACACATACAGGTTTTCTGTGGCAGGAGATTCTTTGAGCATTTTATAAGCATTAACTCATTTAGCTTCACAACTACCTTATAAGAAAAGTGCTATAATTGTCCTCCTCTGAGAGATGAGGAAATGGGGGCACAGAGAGGTCAAGTAAGGGCCCAAGATCATAATCACTCAGTGACAGAGCCAGCATTCAAACCCAGGAATCTGTCTCCAGAGACGGCATTCTTAACTACTGCGGTGGGCTGTGCAAGTAAGGGCAGACTGTGTCCCAGGCCTGGGAATGTGACTGTGTAGTTCTTCCAAGAAGCCACACTTCGTCACCCATTGGGTTTGGACCAATTCGGTGACTTGGTTTGGTGAGCCCCATGTCGCAGAGATAACCCCAGCAGTTCGATGCCTCAACCACACTTGCTACATTTTCTCGCCTGTTGGAGGACACCCCGCGTAGGGAGCAGAAGGGCCTTGACCCGAGTCCCTAAGGCATGTGAAAACACATGCGTCTCGGAGGAAAACCTCTGAGTGACAGGACTTGGTACTGAGAGCCTGAAAGTGACCTGCGTACATCTCCACAGTTTGAGAACAACAAAAATAATGAGCGAACTTCCCAGGCTTTGGCTAGGGGGCGATAAGATTATGTGTGTGAGAACTAACCACCTGGTACCCTACTGTCTGAAGTAAATAGATAATAGTAAGAAAATAGACTAATCATTCATACATGTTATCATTATATGGTATGCTTTGATGTTACACCTGCTGCAATTAAAATAGCATGTAATGAGCACTAAGGCAATAAAAGATTTACTGCATGCTAGACATGACAGTCCCCCATGTCTGATTTCTCTCACCGTCGTGTCTCAGGTCTCGGACTCACTAGAAGTCCACACTTGCCTGCAGCAAAGTGAACATCACCAGCCCATGCCCTCTTTGTTCTGATGGGAGCCAATTTCCTAAACCCCCCAGCTGAACCCAGCACAAATTTGCCACTGCACAAAACCATGAACTAAATAAATGGTAGTTATTTTAGGTCCCTAAGATTTGGAATAGTTTGTTAAACAGCAAAAGCTAATTGTTTCTTGACCTCTTAAATCACTCTCCACTTGGTAGAACACATTTCATGAAGAATTTGCATGCAATCTCAGAGTTAACACATGAGTTGGGATGAAAAAAGCACAGATTGGAGAAGTTAATTAACTTCAAATCACACTGCTAAGAGATGGGAGTAACAGGATAAAAATACATGGTTTCAAAAGTAAGAGTTCAACTAGTGCTGCTAAGGAACAGAAGCTACTTCTGGCTCTAGACAGAACAGTGAATTGGCAGGGCTGCTGACCCTTCTGTGGAATAGAGATGCCACAGAAATGAGAGGAAAGCTCTGGGTTTCAAAGGACCTGAACAAAACCTATGAACACCCTTGGGGAGCAGCAAACTGATTATGACCCATGTCAGGGTGCAGAGAAAGTTCCCATCCCATCTAGCTTCTTCTGAGGCTGCACTGATGAGCAGACTAACACCAGAAAGGTGAGTAGGAGAAAAGGCAAAAATTTAATATATACATATGGAGAATGTATATGGTAATAACATATATATGGAGAACGTACACGGCTGTAAACACTAAAGAATACTGGAGCAGATTGGGGTTAATTATTCTGTGTTTAAGAACCTAGGGCATTACGGACAGGGGAGGGGGGGACTTCACATGACAGACAAGGAGAGGGTCACCTCATTTTTACTCTGAGAATAAGGATGAGAATGTCAGATAGAGAAGGCAGGTTCACACCTGGATGGGACCCCCCTCCAAATACTTTCCTGCACATCTTAAAGGAGGGGGGAGTGATTGCTTCCTCAATTAGGAATAGGGTAGAAGCTTAGGGAGTGATGGTCTCTTTTTCACTTATGGCAGAGCAAAGGACGTAGGCAAGGACAGAGCTTCTCTTTGCCTCCAGGGCTCTCACTGCTCTCAACACAAAGCAACCTACATTCTCTAAGTTACTATACAGACCTGAGGTGCACCCACCTCTAGTTTCATATCTTCTTACCAGGAGAAGTTACTCTGGGCATATTGGGAAAAGTCAATCTGACCCTTGTGGAGGGACAGATCCCACACTCCAGATTAGAAGGGAAATTTAGCACAGGTAGAAAAAGACCAGTCCCCAGTAGAATGGGGGTAAGCTTGAGTTAGACTATTTTGTCTATTGGGTCACTGAAAGCTCTGAAAGCTCTATCCCAATGTAGAAGAGAAATGTGGTGACTCTAGCCCAAAGCCTCAGATTTGGGATAACTGGAGATGGTGGTAGGGCACAGTGAGGAGATAACTAAAGTGCAGTCAGATAAATGAAACTCTGTGTTCCCTACTCTCCCATCTCTGCCTAAAAACAATGACACTGTTTTTCTCTGCGGCCACAGTCACTCTGGACGCTGTTTACCTGGAGTTAGCATCAGACCCCACAAATGGAAGGACTTAATCTGACATGGCAGCCTGCACCTCTTTCTTCCCCAATCCAAGTTCTAGGTCACCTGTACTTCTATCCAGCTAGAAACACAGCCTACTCAGGCTTGATAACTTGCTAGAATGGTTCAAAGAAACAGAGCACTTACCAGTTACTAGAGCATTATAAAAGGATACATTTCAGGAGCTGCCAGTGGAAGAGGTGCCTAAAGCAAGAGAAGAGGGGCAAGGAGCTTGCAGGTGCTCTGGGCATGGGCCACTGTCTCAGCACCTGCACATGTTCTCCACCCCCAAAGTTCTCTGACCCCGTGGTTATAGTTTTTATGGAAGCTTCATTTAAGCAGGTACCGATGGTGACATCAATGGCCAGGGCGACTAAATTCCATCTCCAGCTCCCTCCTCCTCCTGGAAGCCAGGGTGTGGGGATGAAATTCCAATTTCTAACCCCAAGGTTGGTTCCTCCAGCAACTAGTCCCCTCTCCCACCAAGAGTCTTCACGTGAGCATAAACTCAGGTTCAGTGGAAAGGGGATCACTTTCATCTTTGTAATTCTTTTTTTTTTTAATTAATTTTTTTTTATTTATACAAGAGCCAGGGTACGGCCAGATGTGCAGGAGGGTGAGAGGATTCACCAGAGAAGAGTGGGGAGCAGAAGAGGCAGACTGACTGAAATACACTGCTGAGGGGACCAGCAGGTGAGACAGGAGAGGTCTGCCGCACCATGTGGGTTGCTCTGAGGCTGGCGGGGATCGAACCAGCACTGCAGAGGCTGTGGACATCTTCACAGCACTGCGCTCAACCGCCTGCACCACCAGGGAAGCCCCCCATCTTTATAATTCTTAAGAGATGCCAAGGACTTTAAGAGCTCAGAACAAAGGAAGATGAAGACCAAACATATTTTTTTTATTTGTTTCTCCCCACCATATATTCTGTTACCCTTTCCCTCCCTCTTAACCTCAGAAACCTCATTTCAGTTATCAGTGTCTCTGAGCTTTGTAACTACTTTGCTTTGTCAGTTCCTGTGCTTTGATTCTGTATTGCAGTCCTCTATGTGAAGTTGTCCATTATTTGTCTTTATCTTTTTGACTGACTTTGCTACCCATAATTCCCTCAAGCTCTTTCCACTTATACATTCCTTATAATAATCACAATATCACAGCTCCACACGTGCAGGGCTGGGCAAATGCAAGACAGAGAGAAAAAAGATCTCTCAGGGAAGATGTTTGACAGGTTTATGGCGCTTCTCCAAGTAAACTGGAGATCTGGTCAGAGTCACTTGAGAAAGTGCAAAAAATAGATGGTGCTTCCCTCACCCTGCTCCCCAGGATGATACAAGCAAGAGTTTGGGCATCAACTTCTCGCTCTGGGGATATCACCAGGAGAAAGTGAACTCAGAGGCAAAAACATCAAGATGACACAGGAGGATGTTCTGAGACAAAGAATAGTGCCCACATGACCTGTGCTAGAGAAACAGAATTTAGGGCAAATGTGGACAGGACTTTAAAATAAAACTAAGCATTATAAATATCCTCAAGGAAACAGGAGGTGATATTGTACTGTGAAGCCAGGACAAAAAGGAGCCAAGAAGAGACTAACAGACACCCTGTGGGAACACAGCGGCTGAAACACAGTGGTTGAAAGCTCGAGGCAGTGAATATGGCGCCGAGCTGAAAGGATCCAGACAGTAAGTGCTGAGCCAGAATGTAAGGCTAAAAAGTGCTCCCAGAAGCATAGAGTTAAGTCTGGTTTGCACCAAATCCTGTAGAGTTTTGTTGAAATAAATTTCTAGGCCTGAAATAGAGCTGCTCCTGCCCATCATATCCTGTCAGCTGGTCCCTAAATGCCCTGCCTGCTCTGGGCTCTGTGCTTGCTTCTTGTTTGTTACGTTTTATTATCTAACTGCTTCCTGCCTACTGTCCATTTTGCAATTCTCTGGGCCCCTCAGAAAGGAGACTGCCTGCTTCACAAAGTGTTCAAGTTTATTTGTATCACCTAAACTGTCTTCTTTGTAGGAACAAATTCTCCCCCACCTTCAATCTCAATCTCAATTTCTCCGTGTCTCTGTCTCTATCTCTTTTTCTCAGATGAAAGGAAGCATACTGGGCCTCCCCTGGTGGCACAGTGGTTGAGCGCTGGGCCATGAAGCTGCCCGCAGCCTCTGCAGTGCCGGTTCAATCCCCGGCCGCCAGGAGGGTCCCCATGGCGTGACAGACCTCTCCTGCCACGTCCGCTGCTCCCCTCAGCAGTGTATTTCCTCAGTCTGCCTGTTCTGTTCCCTGCTCTGGCTCTGGTGAATTCTCTCACCCTCCCATGTTTCTGACTGTACCCAATGCTTGTATAAATTAATCTTAAAAAAAAAAAAAAGGAAGCACACTATACACTGTTCTGAACTTTGCGTTTTCATGCAACAGTATATCCCAGGGATTGTTCCGTAGCAAAGGAAGGGATCGCCCTCCTATCCTCTACGGCTGTAGTGTGCTCCATTGTGTGGATGTACATTAGATTCACTGGTGCTTCTCAGTTGTCCCAGCTGGAGTGTGAGTATGAGTGTGAGTGCATCCTGTGGTGGAAGGGCGTCCTGTCCAGAGCGGGGCCCTGCCTTGTACCCTGAGCTGTCTGACCTTGGACTGGAATAAGTGGGCTAAAATGTAAATGAAGAAATGAAGAAACAAATGAATATTAACATTAGTTAATATTAGTGTTTTGGGTTTTATTTACAAGTTTGATGACATTTTTTGGACCAGACATATGCAGTTGGAACTTAATTCTTGTTTATATCAATTAGCCTAAGGTAAAATTAATTACAATGTCATTTGGTTATATGTCATTTTGTTCAAGGTTGTTTCTAAGAACCGACTGATGGCATTAAGGATTTAACTGCACTACAGTTTATCCATAGTCCCTGACTGATGGATATTTGGATTTTTCCCACTTCTTACTGCAATGAATAATCTTGTTCACTGCTACTTTTTTTTAAGTTAATTTTTTTTAAAAAGATTTATTTATTTATACAAGCACTGGGTACAGTCAGAAGCGTGGGAGGGTGAGAGAATTCACCAGAGCCAGGGTGAGGAGCAAAGCAGGCAGAAGGACCGAAGTACACTGCTGAGGGGAGCAACGGGTGGCAGGGGAGGTCTGCGCGCCATCTGGGACCCTCTTCCAGTGGCCGGGGAGCAGCCAGGGATCGAACCGGCACTGCAGAGGCTGTGGGCAGCTTCGCAACCCAGTGCTCAACCATTGTGCCACCGGGGAGGTCCTCACTGCTACTTTTTTTTTTTTAATTTAAATTTTATTTTTATATTCCCCATACAATTACAACCACCATATTTTGACCCCAATCCCTCCTTTCCCTGCCCCCCACCCCCCATAGAGTGTCTCTGGTTCATAGTTGTTTATTGATTTTGAGATTTTCTTTCTTATATTCTTTTTCCTGGTCCCTAATTTAAGTTTTCTAGATTCCTGCTATGAGTGAGACCATCCAGTATTTTTCTTTTTCATTCTGGCTTATTTCGCTGAGCATGATCCCTTCCAGTGCCATCCATGTTGCTGCAAATTGCATGTGTTTATCTTTTTTGAATGCTGAGTAATATTCCATGGTATATATGTACCACATCTTCTTGATCTGGTCATCTATTTTTGGGCATTTGGGTTGTTTCCAAAGCTTAGCTATTGTAAACAGTGCTGCTATATATACATAGGGGTGCAGGTGCTCTTTGGAATTGATGTTTCTGTGTCCTTTGGGTAAATACCTAGGAGTGGAATTGCGGGATCATATGGAAGCTCTATGTTTAGTAGGCCAAGAAATCTCCACACAGCTCTCCACAGTGGTTGGACCAGTTTGCACTCCCATCAAAAGTGCAGGAGAGTTCCTTTTTCTCCACAACCTCGCCAACATTTGTTGTTGCTAGTTTTTTTAATATGTGCCATTCTCACTGGTGTAAGATGGTATCTCATGGTAGTTTTGATTTGCATTTCCCTGATGACAAGTGATGTTGAACATTTTTTCATATGTCTGTTGGCCATTTGCATTTCCTCTTCAGAGAAGTTTCTTTTTAGCTCTTCTGCCCATTTTTTGACTGGATTATTTTCTTTGTTTTTGTTGAGTCTCATCAGCTCTTTGTAGATTTTTTTTTTAAATAATAAATTTTATTTTTATATTCCCCCATACAACTGCACATGCCCCATTCTGACCCCAATCCCTCCCCTCCCAGCCCCCACCCCCCAAAAAGTGTCTCTGGTTCATAGTTTTTTGTTGATTTTGATTTTCACTTTCTTATAGTTATTCATTTTCCTGATCCCTTATTTAAGTTTTCTAGATACCTGCTATGAGTGAGACCATCTGGTATTTTTCTTTTTCTTTTTGGCTTATTTCGCTGAGCATGATCCCTTCCAGCGCCATCCATGTTGCTGCAAATTGAATGTGTTTATCTTTTTTGAATGCTGAGTAATATTCCATGGTGTATATGTACCACATCTTCTTGATCCGGTCATCTATTTTTGGGCATTTGGGCTGTTTCCAAAGCTTAGCTATTGTAAACAGTGCTGCTATAAACATAGGGGTGCAGGTGCTCTTTGGAATTGATGTTTCTGTGTCCTTTGGGTAAATACCTAGGAGTGGAATTGCTGGATCATATGGAAGCTCTATGTTTAGTAGGTCCAGAAATCTCCACACAGCTCTCCATAGTGGTTGGACCAGTTTGCATTCCCACCAACAGTGCAGGAGAGTTCCTTTTTCTCCACAACCTCGCCAACATTTGTTGTTGCTAGTTTTTTTAATATGTGCCATTCTCACTGGTGTAAGATGGTATCTCATGGTAGTTTTGATTTGCATTTCCCTGATTACAAGTGATGTTGAACATTTTTTCATATGTCTGTTGGCCATTTGCATTTCCTCTTCAGAGAAGTTTCTTTTTAGCTCTTCTGCCCATTTTTTGACTGGGTTATTTTCTTTATTGTTGTTGAGTCTCATCAGCTCTTTGCAGATTTTTGTGATCAGTCCTTTATCATTAGTGTTGGGTGCAAAAATGTTCTCCCAGTTGGTGGGGTTTCTCTTTGTTTTTGTTATTGTCTCTTTTGCTGTGCAGAAGCTCTTTAATTTGATGTAGTCCCAGCTGTTTATCTTTGCCTTCACTATCACTGCTTTGGGTGATGTGTCTGTAAAGATGTCTTTGATATGCAAATCACGTAGTGTTTCACCTATATTTCCTTCTATGTATTTTATGGTTTCAGGTCTTATGTGTAGTTCTTTAATCCATTTTGAGTTGATTTTTGTGTATGGTGTGAGGTAGTGGTCAAGCTTCATTCTTTTGCATGTAGCAACCCAGTTTTCCCAGCACCATTTATTGAACAAACTTTCTTTGCTCCAATGCATAGTCTTTGCTCCTTTGGCAAAGATTAGTTGACCATAAATCTGTGGGTTTATTTCTGGATTTTCTATTCGATTCCATTGGTCTGTATGTCTGTTCTTGTTCCAATACCATGCAGTTTTGATGATTATGGCTTTGTAGTATAGTTTGAAGTCTGGGAGTGTGATGCCTCCATTTCCTTCTTTTTTTTTCAGTAGAGCTTTGGCTATTCGGGGTTTTTGGTGGTTCCATATGAATTTCATCAATAATTGTTCTATTTCTTTGAAGAATGACATTGAAATTTTGATTGGAATAGCATTGAATCGGTATATTGCTTTTGGTAGGATGGCCATTTTAATAATGTTTATTCTTCCAATCCATGAGCAGGGGATGTCTTTCCATTTCTTTGTGTCTTCTTCTATTTCTTTTAACAGTGTTTTATAATTTTCTTTGTATAGGGCCTTTACCTCTTTTGTTAGATTTATTCCCAAATATTTGATTTTTTTTTTGTTTTGATAATAAAAGGGATGGTTTTTTTTTATTTCTTCTTCTTCAGATTTATTGTTTGTGTATAGGGAGGCTACTGACTTTTGCGTGTTGATTTTGTATCCTGCCACTTTACTGAATTGATTGATAAGTTGAATTAGTTTTTCTGTGGAGTTTTTGGGGTTCTCTATGTATATTATCATATCATCTGCAAATAGTGATAGTTTGACTTCTTCTTTTCCTATTTGGATTCCTTGGATGTCTTTCTCTTGTCTTATTGCTCTGGCTAGGACTTCCAGTATTATATTGAAAAGCAGCCTCACTGCTACTTTTTAACGTATATGTAAAGCACATGGCCAATGCTAGATCAAGAAAAAGGCAAAGATTTATAAGGATTCAAATAAAAAGATTAAAAAAAAAACCTGTTCAATATGCCGATATACTAGAACTAATGCAAGTATCTGGCAAAATTGTTAGATACAAGGTCACCTTATAAAAAAAAAATCAATGCTGTTCCTTTCAGTAATAAACTTGAAATTGAATCAGAAAATAAATTTCTCTTGATGATAACAAGTGCATAAGAGGATGGTAATTAAAATATAGTGAACACAGACTAAATTAGTTAGAAGCTTTGAAGTAGATCTTCATATAGGAATAGCTGTATCTTTAAAAAGATGCCAAAGTGATAAAAGCAGCTGATTAAAATTACATTGGAAGTATATAAGCACGCAGCACCACAAATTTCATGACAATATATGCCTAGTTCAGAACATTATATAAAAACCATTATTGTTAGTGACTTAGACGGTCAGGAATGAAGGGAAAGAATAAAGAGATAAAATAAAGCAAGAGAGGTGTTCTGCATGGACTGATGAAGATAATATGCTAAGAATCAGGATGATGCTATGGACTTTTAGTGGGGAACATCTGTAGTATATACAGATATTGATTTGTAATGATGTACATTTGATACATGTTATGATACAATGTTGTATCAGTAAATTTAAAAAGAATTAGGATTATGCAAGTCTTCATCTAAGGTAAAACAAAACAAAGCCTCATGATTGGACATCCTGCAAGTCCACAAGCATGGGGCTCACATTGCATGGGGTAAGCGAAGGTACATAAAAGAATCATTAGGAACCACATGGCATGCTGAGCAGCTGTACGACAGTGCTCCCAGCCTGTAAGCATGCTGTTGAAATAGATTCAACATTTTGTTAAATCAAGGTCTCGATGCTTTAAATGAAATGGCAGGGCTAGTTCCAAGCCATTTTGCTTCCTCCCGAGACCTGATCAAAAGAAACAGGATTTTCTTATACAGGACCTGGTCAGCAAAAGATAGGGGTTTTCCATTGATTCCAAAGAACACCTGTACCGCTATGTTTATTACAGCACTATTTTATTTTATTTTTATATTCCTCATACAATTGCAACCCCAATTTTGTTTTTTTTTTTTTTTCATCATATATTTAACTTTATTTTTTTTTTTATAAATTTTATTGTTATATTCCCCATACAATTGCAGCCCCCCATTCTGACCCCAATCCCTCCCCTCCCGCCCCCGCCCCCCTAAAAGTGTCTCTGGTTCATAGTTTTTTGTTGATTTTGATTTTCACTTTCTTATAGTTATTCATTTTCCTGGTCCCTTATTTAAGTTTTCTAGATTCCTGCTATGAGTGAGACCATCCGGTATTTTTCTTTTTCTTTTTGGCTTATTTCGCTGAGCATGATCCCTTCCAGCGCCATCCATGTTGCAGCAAATTGCATGTGTTTATCTTTTTTGAATGCTGAGTAATATTCCATGGTATATATGTACCACATCTTCTTGATCCAGTCATCTATTTTTGGGCATTTGGGTTGTTTCCAAAGCTTAGCTATTGTAAACAGTGCTGCTATAAACATAGGGGTGCAGGTGTTCTTTGGAATTGATGTTTCTGTGTCCTTTGGGTAAATACCTAGGAGTGGAATTGCTGGGTCATATGGAAGCTCTATGTTTAGTAGGTCCAGAAATCTCCACACAGCTTTCCACAGTGGTTGGACCAGTTTGCACTCCCACCAACAGTGCAGAAGAGTTCCTTTTTCTCCACACCCTCGCCAACATTTGTTGTTGCTAGTTTTTTTAATATGTGCCATTCTCACTGGTGTAAGATGGTATCTCATGGTAGTTTTGATTTGCATTTCCCTGATGACAAGTGATGTTGAACATTTTTTCATATGCCTGTTGGCCATTTGCATTTCCTCTTCAGAGAAGTTTCTTTTAAGCTCTTCTGCCCATTTTTTGACTGGATTATTTTCTTTGTTGTTGTTGAGTCTCATCAGCTCTTTGCAGATTTTTGTGATCAGTCCTTTATCATTAGTGTTGGGTGCAAAAATGTTCTCCCAGTTGGTGGGGTTTCTCTTTGTTTTTGTTATTGTCTCTTTTGCTGTGCAAAAGCTCTTTAATTTGATATAGTCCCAGCTGTTTATCTTTGCCTTCACTATCACTGCTTTGGGTGATGTGTCTGTAAAGATGTCTTTGATGTGCAGATCACGTAGTGTTTCGCCTATATTTCCTTCTATATATTTTATGGTTTCAGGTCTTATGTGTAGTTCTTTAATCCATTTTGAGTTGATTTTTGTGTATGGTGTGAGGTGGTGGTCAAGCTTCATTCTTTTGCATGTAGCGACCCAGTTTTCCCAGCACCATTTATTGAACAAACTTTCTTTGCTCCAATGCATAGTCTTTGCTCCTTTGTCAAAGATTAGTTGACCATAAATCTGTGGCAACCCCAATTTTGACCCCAATCCCTCCTCCCCGCCCCCCAAGAGTATCTCTGGTTCATAGTTGTTTGTTGATTTTGATTTTTTTCTTTCTTATAGTTATTCTTTTTCCTGGTCCATATTTAGGTTTTCTAGATTCCTGCTATGAGTGAGACCATCCGGTATTTTTCTTTTTCTTTCTGGCTTATTTCGCTGAGCATGATCCCTTCCAGCGCCATCTATGTTGCTGCAAATTGCATGTGTTTATCTTTTTTAAATGCGGAGTAATATTCCATTGTGTATATGTACAATATCTTCTTGATCCAGTCATCTATTTTTGGGCATTTGGGTTGTTTCCATAGCTTAGCTGTTGTAAATTGTGCAGCACTATTTTAATAGGTAAAACTTGGAAACAACCCCAATACCCAAAAATAGATGACTGGATCAAGAAGATGTGGTGTATATTAGGTATATATACACAATGGAATACTATTCAGCAATCAAAAAAGATAAACTCATGCCATTCACAGCAACATGGATGGAACTAGAAGGAATTATGCTCAGTGAAATAAGCCAGAAGAAAAAAGAAAAATATCGGATGGTTTCACTTATAGCAGGAATATAGGGGAACCCAATAAGACATCAGTGTAAAAAAATAACAATACAAAACACAACAGAGCAAAAACAGACAATTATAAATCAGAGACATCTTGCAGGGGATGAGGAGGGAGAGGGAAAAGAGGGAGGGTAGGAGGAGCAGAGGGGTGGTAATGGTACACGGGTCCATTAGTGAAGGAGATTCTATGGAGACTACACCTGAGGGGTGGGGAGGAAGCAAACATTGTTTAAAAATGAACGATGTAAAAAATAAATAAAAAAATCCCAATAAGCAAAATAAAAATATTGCAATTCAAAAAAAAAAAAAAGATAGGGGTTTTCCTCTGTCATGTGGTGACTGTCACTCCATAGGATTAAAGTGGGAAGCAACTGCCAGTGACCTTGAGTCACAAAGATTCACAGTTAGAATATTTCTGCCTGGTGGGATGTTCTGCACAAACACCAACCCCTACTGCAGGAATTCACACCATGGCCCTCTGGGTAATGGTGTTTAGAACGTGAACAGTCCTGAAGAGGATTGAGATTCCATTGGTTTAAACCATTTGACTAAAATAATGAGCTGTGGGCATCGTGGTCAAAACAAAGATAATCCAGGGAAACCGTGTTTCTTTGACTGGTAAAATATTATTTTTAGAAGGAATACATTCAGTGGTCATCCTATTTCTCTATCTGAAGCTTGACACTGCTTAGCAAGATTCCATTAATTAGTCATTTAATTATGATTGAACATCCTTGTCTGGAAAGTTCATTATATTAGCAACAGGGACTACATAATCCTTTTCATATATTAATGTATTCATTAAGTCAACAAATATTTATTGAATGTCAACTATGTGCCAAGCAATTGGTATACAAGGTCGAACAGGACAAATTTCCTATTCCCTGGGTCTTATTATCTGGTGAAAGAGGAATTAATATACAGATAAAGAAGAACATGTCACTGAATATTAAATATACAATGAAAATAAAACAGGGTGATGTAATAAAGGATGATGGGGCAGGGTGAGATGGCTGTTAGGTGCAGTGAGATGGAGAGTCCACTCTGAAGAGATAACATTTCAACTGAGATCTGAACAGTAAAGAGCCAGTCATAGCAAGCCTTAAGGGAAAAGCATTCAAGTTCAGCCAATGAACAGGAACATAACAAGAACAGTGGTAAAGTGTGCTGTGTTGAACAGAAATCCTTCATTTTGAGATAATCAAATCTCATCAACTGTTCTTCCTATGGGTTTTCCTTTCTGGGTCTTGATAAAGAAATCCTTCACAAAGTTTATAAGATATTGTTTCACATATTTTTCATTTTCTTTATAACTTGCACAGTTTTCAACATACCTGGAATTTACCTTGATTTATGGTGTGAAGTGTGAATCCATATTAATTTTTTTCCATGTAATATAACACTTTTTCAACAACATCTCTCCCTCTAATTTGGTGATGCCGCTTCTGTACACAGGGTCTGGCTCCAGGGATGTCATGAGCTGGCGTGTTTTAGAAGTCATGAATCTGTGCTTATATCTCCAATGCTAATTCAACCTCACAGGGATCTTCCTTTCATTCTGCCACTCCAAAATTTTATATCCTTTCTTCCACAGTGGGAATTCTGTCATTCTCAAAAACAATCCCATTATTTATTTACTCAAGCCTACCATAAATATAAGGTAGGTTGAGAACTGTCACATCCACACCACTATGAAAAATAAATCTACTTAAAGCAAGTTCAGGGTTTGTTCTCTCTCTCTCATTTGAAATACAATTGGGTTCATTTGTTTCTGTTTACACTTAATTTTTTAAAAAGATTTATTCATTTTTATATTAGAGCTGGGGCGTGGGAGAGTGAGAGGATTCAACAGACCAGAGCGGGGAGCAGAACAGGCAGAAGACCAAAATACATTGCTGAGGGGAGCAGCGGGCGAGGCAGGAGAGGTCTGCCTCGCCATGTGGGAATCTCCCTGGCCGGCCAGGATCAAACCTGTGCTGCAGAGGCTGCGGACAGCCTCACAGTGCCGCTCTTAACCTGCCGCACCACCGGGAGGCCCTAAACTTAATTTTGATTCATTTGTCATTATTAGAATATGGACATTAACAAACTTTCAAAAGTCAAAACCATACTCAGAAAAGCATCTCTTTGGCTCCTCCTCTTTCTTTCTACTTCTTGTATGTAATCAGTCTTATCCTGTTTTGTTTATCCTTCCTGTGTTTCTTTTTGCAGATACATGTATGTTTCTTGTCTTCCTTTTTTAACACAAAACGTCATGTACTCTTGAGCATTTTGCTTTTTTTCATTGAATATATTCTGGAACTCTTTCTCAACTCTGCCATGTATTTAAAAGTATATTTATATATAAGTACTGTAGTTCTACTTTTTTAAAACAATGTATTTGTAGTATGAAATGGTTTATTTTTCTCTCAGTCATCTTTTTTTCTATTTCCCTTTCTCCTCTAGTCCCATTATTTAAGTTGCATCATTTTATTTTGTTTACATATTATGCTTTCACCTATTCCTCAACCCTTGTTTTTAGTTCTACAATAAATGTATTGAGTACTCATCATCAGCCCTTTTGCTGAGGTTCTCTTAGTTCTCTCTAGATGGAATAAAGCCTATCCCTAGTAGATTTCTCTGGAAGGGTTTATGTGTACTTGAAGGTCAGTTTGACTATCTAAAAAAATCCTAGGTTCTCCCACAACTTTCCCATCTAACCCCACAAAGCTGGAGATTTGCTGGGACCAGGCTGACTTCAAATATTCTGTCCCATCATCAGGCCTGTGTCAGATCACAAGTTGTACTTTGGGTTCAACATATGGTCACTAAACCTCTAAACCTAGTGTTCTGTACAAGAATTAGTGACAATCAAGTTTTATGTCAAGGTGTATGGCTTGGGCATGGGAAGAGAAATAGTACCAAAGTGTGCAGCTCCCATCTCGTATAAATCCTGTGGAAACTTGTGGAATTTTTCCCAGAACACAGATAAGACACTAACTGGGGAATGTCTCTGGGATGAGCCTACTTGAAAACAAACAGCTTTTATAGTTTAAAGAAGAATGGTTCAGGGCTTCCTTCCCTTGTAACAGCTGACAGTATATTCCCAGCTTTTTCCAGAACCTTCTTGATCACTCTTGGTTACTCATCTATCCTCTCTTCAAAGTCATGAGATTTCACAGGAAGCTATGATTAACTTCTATTTTGTAAACAGACTGAAAGTGATCTTAGAAGTGATCTAATCTTTAACAGATGGGGAACTTGGGACTGTTAACTCTTGGGTGGAAGGGGAAGTATTTGAAATTTAGATGCAAGGTGTTAAGTTTGTTAAATATGTTTTGAAAAAAATTTGATGCAGTAATGAACAAAGAATTATAAAATATTTTAATGTTTAATGCAAATTAAAAAAATAAACCTTTAGGGAGAAAAAAGCCCAAAAAAGTTGAAGCCCTATGATCACCTCTGTGGTCTTACTCCTGTCCTTTCCTGCAGGAACTATCAGGAATGTGATACATATTCAGACCATGTTTTACACTTTGCTCATATACATATGTATTAAATGTTATGCAATTATTATAATTTACAGAAATGGTAACATAAAGTATAACATTGTGGATTTATTTTTTAAAAATATGATTGCAAACAATGCTTCAATGCTTCAATAAAATGTGATTACAAACACATACTTCTCCATATATGTTTCTTTAGTTTCTGTCCATCCATTACCTATCCATTTATCATCCATTCAGGTATCCAGAAAAGGAATTAACTGCTGGGGCAGAGAGCCTTTTCAGTTTCACTATATATTGTCTGATTTCCTCCCATAGAAGAATTCTTTGTTGTACCATCTTCACCCGCACTTTCTA
Organism: Talpa europaea; assembly: GCF_964194135.1. Classification (NCBI taxonomy): domain Eukaryota; kingdom Metazoa; phylum Chordata; class Mammalia; order Eulipotyphla; family Talpidae; genus Talpa; species Talpa europaea. The sequence goes on from NC_140079.1 coordinate 33,397,605, forward strand.
TTAGTAGACTTTAAAATTCTTATAAATGTAATTGCTGTGAAAGTTTACCTTGTTTTATCAAGCATTTCTTAATTAATAGTAAGCATTTTTTAATGTGTTAGTTGACCATTAAGGTTTCCTGATGGGTTTTTCTTTTTTTTTTGGAATTACCTGTTCATATAATCTGCCCATTTTTCTATTGGAGTGTAAGTCTTTTTCTGATAGATTTTCAGGAATTCCTTGAACTCTGGACATTATCTGTTTTTGTACACAATTAATATTTTTACTAGTCAGTGGCTTAACTATGAAGTCTTGTTTTTATAGATATTTTACATTTTTATGCACTCAAAAATTAACGATCTTTTCATTTCTAACAAGGCTGACCTATTACCTGATAACAAATGGAGGTGAAAGCAAGTAAACCCTCATCATTCGTGTCCTCCATCTACTGGCTTGTTCATCCAGCACAAGTGTTCTTGTAACTGGGACACACTGTGGTAACTAGCAGCAGTCTGTCCATATCAGGTGTCAGGACGCTCTTACCTTCTGGAAGAAGTTGTGTGCGAGGAGCCAAGTCTACTGCTGGCTCTCTTCCTAACAGTGTGACTTTGGTGAAGGAGCCAATCTGTGGCAGGATGAGTGCCGGATGGGACACCAAAAGACCTGGCTTCCAGTTCTACCACTGATTCCATTTGAGCCTCAGTTTCCTGGTGTGTGAAAAGTAAAGATGCTCCTTCACAGGTTATTGGGCTCACATTTGATAGATGTGAAAATGCTTTGTAAAATGAGAGATAAAAACAAAATTCTGGTATTGCTAAGATGTGCGGGCCTCAGTTTTCACATTTGTGAAATAAGAGGGGTTGAACTGGGTATTGAAGTCCCTTGTCAGCTCTACAATGTGACTGGGGGGAAAACAGATGCTTCATATCAGATGGGCTGGCAGGTAACTTCTGGAGGTTTTTAGGGCTCTTGACAAAGGCCCTTTAGACAAGTATCATAAAGCAAATGAGATAATATATTTATTGCTTCATGCTTTTTCCATTCCTGCCTTCCTTCCTTTCTCTCTTCCTTCTTTTTCTCTACTCTTTTTTCCTTCCATTTTCTAAACTTGCTGTATTTTCTGGAACACTGCTTCCCACACTTTCCTGCTAACTTGTATTTATCCTTTAGATAGTCTCTGTTTTTCTGGGAAACTTCCTCTGGAGATTTTCCTGATCCCTAAATTTTGAGTGTGCTGCCCTCCCACTGTGTTCTCATAATGTACTCACAGCCTCCATCACTGCACTCACCTCACTTAATTTAATTGTCTGCAATCCTTATTCATATGTAAGTTTGGACACCGGGAAGCCTCATGCTTTTCCACTGCTGTATCACACCCATTCTAGTGCTTGGACACAGCAATACACAAACTCTGTTGAATGAATGAGTCTAAATATATAGGCACTGTGCTGAGTAGCAAGAATATAGGGATAAATCAGGCAAAGTCTTACCTCCAGGAATTATCAGCCTTATAGGAAGGTCAGATATGCAATCAATCAAGTAACACAATAATGTTACAACGCCAAGCAACAGACATTCATTCACCCCGCAGGTATATCTGCCACATAAGGATATTTCGGTAAATAAAGGACCACACAGACCACGGTGGTATCAACACACCAGGTGTGTAGCAGGCTCTACCATCTACGTTTGTGTAATACACTCTACGACGTTCACACAGTGATGAAACTGACTTTTTCCCCACCAGTTAAGCAACTATGACTGTTCAGGTTTTCCCTCCATGTCATTCCTATGAAACTTGCATAATCCAAAAGGGGTTTCCTGGCCTCAAAATAACCCATGAAATTATAACCAGATATGCATAAAACTCAAAACTACATTCACAGAGTAAAAGCAGGAACACTAGAATACACTCACACCTGCACAAATTACTTCCAGGAAGGACTTCACGGAGTTGCCCCTACAACCCACGGAGAAGCTGCCTCTCACGTCCCAGGTGAAGCCCGTGCGCGCCACTGCCACAAAGCCCACCCGCTGTCGCAAAGCCCACGCACTGTCGCAAAACCCACGCGGTGCCGCAAAGCTCACGCTACTGCCGCAAAAGCACTCACTGTCGCAAAGCCTACACCACTGCAGCCAAGCCAAGGCCACGCAGCCCGTTAGCATAAAAGCGGACATCCTTTTTGGATTTCTTCTAATTAGTAAAAACAGCTATTAATGTTGACCTTTTGTAAAACTGAAATGTTGTAACAATAAACCTTATAAAATCTGGGTCAAAGAAAGCTGTATAAGACAAGAGAACCTGAGCTTGAAGAATGGGCAGGAAGGTGTCCATCTGAGAAAAGTTTAAAGTATATGCCTGATATGAAAAAATGTTCAGCATCACTTGTAATCAGGGAAATGCAAATCAAAACTACCATGAGATACCATCTTACACCAGTGAGAATGGCACATATTAAAAAAACTAGCAACAACAAATGTTGGCGAGGGTGTGGAGAAAAAGGAACTCTCCTGCACTGCTGTTGGGAGTGCAAACTGGTCCAACCACTATGGAGAGCTGTGTGGAGATTTCTGGACCTACTAAACATAGAGCTTCCATATGATCCAGCAATTCCACTCCTAGGTATTTACCCAAAGGACACAGAAACATCAATTCCAAAGAGCACCTGCACCCCTATGTTTATAGCAGCACTGTTTACAATAGCTAAGCTTTGGAAACAACCCAAATGCCCAAAAATAGATGACTGGATCAAGAAGATGTGGTACATATACACCATGGAATATTACTCAACATTCAAAAAAGATAAACACATGCAATTTACAGCAACAAGGATGGCGCTGGAAGGGATCAAGCTCAGTGAAATAAGCCAGAAAGAAAAAGAAAAATACTAGATGGTCTCACTCATAGCAGGAATCTGGAAAACTTAAATAAGGGACCAGGAAAATGAATAACTATAAGAAAGTAAAAATCAAAATCAACAAACAACTATGAACTAGAGACACTCTATGGGGGGCTGGGGGCGGGGAGGGGAGGGATTGTGGTCAAAATAAGGGGGTCGCAATTGTATGGGGAATATAAAAATAAAATTTATAATAAAAAAATAAACTAAGCTGTTGTGTAAACATCACACAATAACTAAAAAAATAAAAAAATAAAAAAATAAAAAAAAATAAAGTATACGCCTGATAGAGCAGAGACATAGTGGATACTTTTCAACCTGTGTTTAAGGCACCCTTAACTATGTGCCAAGCATTGCAGGGGCTGAAGCCAATGCAGGCAGAAAGGGATATAAGCCCCCTAGAGTCCTCTCTCCCTGGCAGAGCTCTTCCTTCTGCCTGACTCGTGTCATCCTGTGTCTGCAGATTGAGAATGTGGGAATGTACAGCATATGAAGTCCTATGGAGCAACTGCCTTTCCTTGATCCAAGAGAACAGGGTCCTGGCTGTTTATGTGCTGAGGAGGACGTGAGGGTTTGTGTTTCTCAGTGTTTTGATCAAAGTCAGGCAGCTGTAACAGGAGAACACCTTGGAAATGTAATCTGAGTTCCCCAAGGCACTGACTGGGCCCCACCATCTGTCTCTGGCCACCATTTGACTGAGGACTATCTTTGGCTAAACATCCCTTGCATGGGACAAATGTGAACACAGACACCTGCCAAGCAAAGTAACATGGTAAGAGAAAATAGAAATGGAATAAAGGCTGGAAGGAGTCCCATAAATCAACACACACTATTATGTAGAGCTTTTATGAGAAATTGGTAGAAAGAAACACAGGGTTATACAGGAGTGAGAGAAATCATTAAAAGGACAGAGTCATGACAATGTTAGAATTTTCATTTCCAGCCTGTTTTAGACTCATTTTTATAGAGTAGTAGGAAAGAAATGATCTTCCTTATTTTCTAATTGGATTCTACTAATTTACCAGAGTAAGTCAATTTGGTATTTAAAATAAGTCCTTGTCAGCTGATTGGGTGGAGAAACTGGAATAAGGTTTATAGTGAGAGGAGACAGAAGATTGATTAGTATGAAAACTTTTTAGCGTTTATGAAATTCATCTTTATTTTAAAACATTGTGTTTGTTTTAATGTTTTTTTTTTAATTGAGGTAACATTAATTGACAACACTGTATAGGTTTCAGGTATAAAGGTTCTCACTTCAGCAATTGTATCTGTCAGTTACTCCCCACCCATCAAATGCCCAGTCACCATCTACCACCAAGCCATCAGCACCCAGTATCTGTTCCTTCCGGTTTTAATTTTTAAGTTTTACATGCAAAAAAGTGTCAAGGGACTACTAGCTCTTCAATACATAGCCACAGTATTGCATTTATTTCTTCATCCCCAGGAGACAACTGTCTTCAGTTTTTGTTGATTCTTCTCATGTTTACTACCATATTTTAAAATAATGCATTTGCATTCCTCCTTGAGTTTTCAGTTTTAATGTCATTTAATAAATGAGTACTAGTGTAGAAAGTACTCATTTCTCTTTACTACTCTTCCCACTACCATTGCAATGGACTTACATTTTAATTTTATTTAGTTCAAAGTTATTGATATTAGAGTTATGGAAATGCTACATTCACAATTGAACCACTAATATGCTATGACTTCTTTTCATTTTCTGCACAAAATTTAATTTTTCCTTGGGATAAAAACTGCCTTTTTTGATTTGTTTGCATGATTTTCTAATGCTTATCATTTATTCAACCCCAAACCTTACTGATTCTCTAAAACCCCTTTCAAGATTTTCAGATACATCAGGCTTCCTAGTGGTTTACATTTTCCTGATGGCATCTCTTTGGGCCTTCTGACCTCCTCCAGTGTGAACTGATTGTCTTTTATGAGGTAACAGAGATCACTTGGGATGCCTATTTACAATTATCTTGGCATTCTCCTGGCTTCTCTTGTTTCTTGGATCCTGTGACTTTTTTCATGGGTAATCCCCTGATGTTGATGGAGCACATCATTTGAATTCTCAGTTTGATCTGTTTTTTTTCTTCAGAATTTTGAGTAATTTCTCCCTTGCCTTCTAACTTCCAGTGCTGCTACGTGGAGTTGGAGACCAGCCTAATTTCTTCTTCTTTGTGTTCCTTCTCTTTGTTTCATTTCTGATTCCTTCAAATTGCTTTTCTGCTGTTTATTTTGATGCTGACTTTCATGTGTGCTGCTTTTACTTATGTATGCAGGACTGAGAACTGCTAAGACTCTGAGCACAAGGGATGTTTCTTTGCGCTTCTGTAAGATGAGCTATGGGAGTCTTTTCATTGTGGGGGATTCCAATGTTTGTCCTTTCCCTGGGGCTACTCAGATTTCTCAGAGAAGACTCATCCAATCTTCTGTGAAGACTTAGCTTCCACTGTTCTGGAACTTGAGTAGTGCTAGGGGAAGGTTCTTATTCTCTAACAATTTCTTGAAAAGTTCTCAACTAATTCTCTATTTTAGCCACCCTGGCCTTCCTCTTCACTGCTGCCAATCTGCGTGGTGCAAATCAGGCTGACTCTTGGCTTTCCCTCCTACCAGTTTAAGATTTAGTGTTGCTAAATCTGTTCCACCCATCCTTTTCCTTTACAGCTTCCAAATTTTATTTGCTGCTTTCTCCTCTTTGACTGTCCTCGTCCTTATGGTTTTGTGCCTTCAAAAAATCTGTCTGCTCTCATTTTTGCAGGATTTGAAGAGGGAACAAAATTAGATGTGTATGTTCAATCTGCTATGGTAACCCAGAAGCACAGAAAACTTTTAAGTTGCATTAGAGAGATGCTATTCCTGTTACTGAATCTTGAGCATCAGTTGAAGCCAGGAAATCAGCAACAAGATAGCAGAAAGTTTCAGAGCTTAGACCCTGGAAACAAATCCAAGATTGAACCTTGTATTTTCCATTAATTGGGTTTCTGCCCTTTTGCCATTTACTTAACTTTCCCAGTTTCTGTCTTTTTCATCTGTACAATTGAGATACCCATAGAACTAATTTATGAGATTAAATACACACATATATATGTGCTATACTTCTTACATTGTCTAAATTCTGGAATATTGTAAGTGCTGAATAAGTTGAGGTAAGGTGCATACCCATGAAAGGACATTTAGCAAAGAACAACCATAGTAACTGGCTTCATGACCTTCTGAGTGCATGTTATGTGCTGGTGTGCATGCCTGATACCAGGTACTGTGCCAGACACTAGGTATATAGTGGGGAACAGCCACCATGTAAGTTAGTCTTTGAGGATTTTAGAGTCTGGTGGGGAAAAAAACAAGAAATAGGAACACGTAAACATGTAATTAAGATTTGTGGTAAGTGCTGTATAGGAAAAGTACAGAATGCCAAGAAAGAGAATAACAAGGGGAAGTTTACTTTGGATTAGTCTGTTGGGAAAAGCTCTTAATGACTAAGGATATTGCTTATGCCAAATCCAGACTAATGTCACAGTGGATCAATAAAATGCACATGCCTTTTAGCTATTCAAAGTAAATGAAGATTAACCTGTAATATATGGGTCAAAGGGATTAGAGGTGTGACCTTGCTGCCAAGTCATTTAACTTCTTTTGGCCTTAATTTCTCATCTATAAAATAGAGATTGGATAAAATAATCATTTAACTCACAGCTTCTACAATTCTATACATATTCAGAACAAAAGAATATTATAGACAAAATTTTTCTGCTTAGACCCCATTATATAGTTTTATTGTGGAATTTGAATTTTTTCTAAATAAAATGTAAGAGTTGTTTGGAAGTAATTAAATCAAGAAGTGAAGCATTTTCTCCCCAGAGCTCCTCTGGGGACTCTACTGGGATGACCCTTACTAATTCAGGGACTTGCCTAGAGTATGCCCCTATTCATTTGTTCTGGGTATATGGCTTGTTTTCTCAGATCTGAAAAGCACCAATGTAGAGAACATGGAAAGTGAAATTATAAGTGTTATTAGGGGCTAATGTTCTATATTCTACTTAATTTTCCCCTCCTAACATTTCTCTCTTTTCAATCATTTGCACATAATACTTTTATAATCAGAAAAAAATTAATCTTACTGAGCTAAAGCAAGGTGACTTGTAATGATTAAAAACAAAAATACTTCAGTCTCCCTGATGGCACAAGGGTTTAAGACACAACCTATGAAACTATCTGCAGCCACTGCAGAACAAGTTTGATCCCCAGCTAGGGAGCTACCCACATGGTGCAGCAGACCTCTCCTGACTTGCCCACTGCTCCCCTCAGCAGTGTATTTCAGTATATCTGCCTGTTTTGCTCCCCACTCTGTCCCTGGTGAATCCTCTCACCCCCCACACCTCTGGCCTGTACCCCATTCTTGTATGCATAAATAAATAAATCTTTAAAAATACTTTATCTCTGTGTTATTCTTAAAGAGCTAAGAGAGCTATCCTTTTGATTAAAAAATTGTCTGGAGATAGTTCTAGCTAGTAATTGTATTTTGCTGCAACCAATTGCCTGTGAAGATTATTCTATAAGTAGTTTTAAAAATATGACAGCCAGACCATATTTGAATCTCTCATCATAATGTAAGTACATTTATAAAAGGACTGCTAGCCTTATCAGCAAGATTTTTTTTTCTTGTTATGAGTTCAACCTCAGTCTTCATTGAGATGAAAAATTTCTCTGACATCTCTTAATAATCAGTAGAGTTGAAGAGTTATCAGCCTAAGAAAGGAAAGGTAGATTGACTAGTCTGGGTTTTTTTTTTTTAATTTTCTATCAATTTTAATTTTTAAGTATGATGGTCACATTGGGGAAATGAAATAAACACAGTAAAATAAACTGTACAAAGGTGCAGTAGAATAACAAAAACTATTCTACTAAAACATAAGATTTACAGAAGTCTCCAGATGAGTCCGATAAAATGGTCACAGGCTTTTTCTTGAAGGGCAGTTTCTACACTTGACAGCATAGTCACAGTGTTACTGGTCAGGACTGTGCTCTCTGTTAAACTTTCGCATTCTGGTTCAAGTAATAAAGCTTGTCCATCTAGAGCCTCTGAATAAAGTCAGGGTTGGCTAGAGAGCATATTCTGAAGAACTGGTTAACTGTTTTTAACCAATGCAATTAGATCAACCATAAAAAAGAAAAGGAAAAGGAGCCCACTGAATTAAAATAAAAATGTCTCCCCCACTCCAATAAATGGTAACTTAAAGAAAAAACACTCACACCTGTACAGCATAACCCTGAAGGTAATGACAACTACCTTCATTACCAGTGCTTTATACTTAAGCCATGATGGGGAGATGAATATAAGTGGAGAGGGGCTGCTGCCTCTCCTGCTGATACTTCTAGCCTCTGCTCATGCTTTGAAACAGTGAATCAGGACAAGACATAGATTTGCTAGTGTGCACTAATCACCAAAGGACCGAAGATGTCTGAGTTTTTATTCTGTAATGTTTCTAAGACTGTGTCCATTCAATGCAAACAAAAAAGGAAGAAATCTTGGCAGAACAGAAGTGATGCACACCTGGTGAGCAGATTGATTTAAATATTATTCATGGCAGGTAGCCTAGTCCACGCTCTAGCTGTTTTCATGGCTTCATCTGTCTTCCATTGCTCCATAGCATCACGTGCTAATGCATCATTAGCACTTAACAAACCTGGATTGGGAGCACTTAACAAACCTGGATTGGGAGCACTTAACAAACCTGGATTGGGAGCACTTAACAAACCTGGATCGATAGCAGAGCTGTGTGGATCTGCAGTGCTGGGTACCACACAGCTTTCAAAATATCTGAACATATTCTTCCCAAGTTTTCTACATTAGAATGATAAATTTTGATCATGAAACCTACTTTAGAGGCTGCCATTGGGTGTTCTGGAAGGACTAATTCAAGTTTAAAAGTCCCTCAAAGGGGGAGTCCTGGGGCCAGCAATGACCTCATGAAATAATGGGCATTGCTTTCATCTAGTTCTGCTTTAATGCCAGCAACTGGTTCTGCCAGCTGGGTTTCATTGATAATTCTGCAGGGCAGCCTGGCCACCTTGTCAGATCCTAAGTGGCCTCTGGTCTCGTCTTCCTGAATAGTCTGTCTTAGTTTCCTCCTTCTCTAATATTTTTCTTCTTTTTTTCATAGCTTTATTTTGGTTTTACTATTTTTAAGGGATTATAAGAAAGTCAATAAGATGGATATTTATATCTGTGTCTGTACCTATGTCTATAGATCTGTATTCCCACCAAATGATTTATTTTCACTTCCATCAAAATTGAGTTATAATAACTGTTTTATAAAGGTTTATTTATGCATACAAGAACAAGGGTATAGTCCAGAGGAGCTGGGGTGTGAGAGGATCACCAGGGACAGAGTGGGGAGCAGAACAGGCAAATTGACTGAAATACATGGCTGAGGGGAGTAGCAGGCACAACAGGAGAGGTCTGCTGTGCCATGTGGGTCACCACCCTGGCTGGGGATTGAACTTATGCTGTAGTAGCTGTGGATTGCTTCATAGTGCTGATGCCTAACCACTTGTACCACCAGGGAGACCCCTCAAGATTCTTCTAACTCTTGGAGAAGTTAGTTTCATTATATAGTATTATTGAGGAAACTTTAAGGGCAGAGTATGTTCCATGAATGACATAGGTTGGATCAATACCGGGGTGCTATGGAGCTACTCCCAAGGTTTGTGAAGTCTTATTTGTACTAAGAATAATTTATGGACTGAAAACACAGAATTTATTGCCATTTTTTCAAGTAGCTGTTGATGCTGTAGAATTCAATGTAATATAAATTCATTTATAGCTATAAGAATTTTTGTCTGTGTGCATTTTGTCCATAGATATTTACTAAAAGTTTAGGGTTATTATTTATCTAATGAAATGACCACTTGATCTGGAATATATACCTTGGAATGACTATAAATATCACCCCCATATACTAAAGGTAAGACTCCATCCTGGGTTGACCATTTGACCCAGGCTCATTTAACTTTCCTCATCTGAGAAATGGACATAATAATTCAAACTATGCTGATTCATGCAGGAATTCTGTGATTCTCAACTGCTTTGAAGAAGCCACATGCTTTGAAAATATCAGATGTCTCTACAGCGACAGTTATCACAGTTTTTTATATAATAATATGAAGTATAAGCAGAGAATTGAAAAAAAATATTGACCTCCCCTCTTACCTCAGTATCAGATAACCAGGTTCAAGTTTCTTAATTTTTCAGCTCATAAAACTTAGGGTTTTATTCATTCAAAAGAACACCTGTACACCTCTGTTTATTGCAACACTATTTACAATAGGTAAAAAACCTGGAAACAACCCAACTGCCCCAAAATAGATGACTGGATCAAGAAGATATGGCATATATACACAATGGAATATTATTCAGCAATCAAAAGATAAACTCATGCCATTCACAGCAACATGGATGGAATTAGAAGGAATAAAGCTCTGTGAAATAAGCCAGAAAGGAAAAGAAAAATATCGGATGGTTTCACTTATAGCAGGAATATAGGGGAACCAAATAAGACATCAGTGTAAAAAAATAATAACAGTACGAAACACAACAAAGCAAAAACAGACAATTATAAATCAGAGACATCTTGCAGGGGAGGAAGAGGGAGAGGGATCAGAGGGAGGGAGGGAGGAGCACAGGGGACTGAGGTGATGGTGCGTGGGTGCATTGGTGAAGGAAACTCTATGGGGACTACACCTGAGGGGGTAGGGGGAACCAAATATTTTTTAAAAATGAACAATGATGTAAAAAATTAAAAAAATAATTAAAAAAAACTTATGTTTTTTTTCCAAATTCAGTAATAATTTTTCTAAATAGCCAAGCAAAATTTTGGGGTGAGCATGACAAAACGAGTGTATGCAGAAAACACCTTTTGTTCTGAATACATAGAAATGAGAGACGAAATATTGAATAATATATATGATCACATTCAGAAACCATTGAAAAAGCTGCTGTGAGCTTCACAGCAGAAGTGATAAACAGGGCTAGAGGATACATAGTTCTGGGGAAGTAGGGACTAGAGCAGGACAAGGACTTCAGGCCTTCTTGAGATCATGAATTAAGTATTTCACAGTCAAAATGAGGATGGGGAGCAAATTTTCTCCTTCAGAATGCAGGACAAAGGCTATTTGCTTTGTTCTTAAATACCACCCATGTCCTATGTTTAAAGACAAGGGGTATCAATTCAAATACCCGTCTGAAACCCACTTCTGTCCAAGTCCGGTAGCTGACACAGATAGCTTGTGCAGTGCCACAACTTGGCCACCTGACAGGTTGGAATCCCAAGGCCTGTAGTATGTAATTTGGCTTGCTGCAACTTGCAGCAAGGGGCAGGTAACACCCTAAGCACATGGCTTGTGCTTATATTGGAGTTTGAGATGGGTGGTTGACAGGTAAGTGGCTGGAGTGTGCTGTGACATTTAGCAAAAGAAGAGCAGACTAGGAGAAGAAAAGTTTAGCTTCTTGGACTTTTGTTAGTACAAAAGATGGAGTCCATGAAGACACAAATAGAATTGACTTGAGGTGTGGGGAGCCTCATTTCTGTGCTACACGAACAAATGGGGGCAAGAACTAGTAGAATGCAACTGAAGAAAGTAAGCCTAAACTACCTTTGCCAGAGAATTCCAGGTATACCAGCCCCTGGCAAATGGCACTTACTCTTACTGTAAAAGTGTAAAAGGTTAGGTTACTCCTCAGACTGCAGAACAAGTGTCCAGTTGGCCTCCGAGATTGCACACTCCTTGTCCAAAAGGAAATTTAGCCTGTAGCTTGCATACAGCTAATCTTTGACATTACTGCAAGGAGCCATTTCAGATTTCTCCTTTCCTTTACAGAGAGCAGAGACAGCTTTTCATTGTTCATGACGCAGTTCTCTCCGCTCCAAGAGCCAAAGGCTAAAGCCAAATAAACTCGTTCACAGAGAACAACAAGCAATTTTGTCTGATCCTTATTATTCTTGCCAAAACTGCAATTGTATTATTCTCACTGACAGGTTCTCAAAAGAGATTCAGTAAAAACCCTTGATCAAATTCACCAAGGAACAGAATGTTTCAAGTGGGCGTGTCTGGCTAGAATCTTCCCTGAAAGCTTCAGTAACAGCACATCCAAAGACAGCTGAATCCTATTCCCCAGAGAATAACAAAGCCAATCTGAAATCTGGGAGAGTTTTGAGGGCAGATGGTATTAACCTAGTAGTAAACACATTTTTGGCTTCTTCTTCCCCTGCCCCACCCCTCCCCAGCTATGTTTAATGTGCAGAGAGAAAGCTGTTTGCTTGCAGAATCTTATTATAGAGTCGAAATATGCTTGTTCCAAAGAAGTGGAATTTAATTGGTTCCAAGTTAATGATACTAACAGGTGTCACCTCACTGATCCAGGACTTTAAATGGATTATTACGAACAGGACTAATAGGTGTTTTTTCCGGCTCTGGCTTCCACTGATTATGCAAGACTGCATGCCCTGCAATGTTCCTCTCAATTATTTCCAGCAGCTTTAGGGGGTAGATTTCATGTGCGCAGGCGCGAGTGCTGTCAACTGTCACCTAGGGCTGCCATTTTCTTGCTCTTTAGCTCAAGCTCTTCCGTGCTGAGGCTTGCATAGCTTTATAGAGAGTGCAAGTAAGTCTAGAGTAGTATTGCTGCTTTTCTAACAGGCTTTGTGACACTTAACGGAAGGACAGTGCGTTGCTGGTTCCATGGATGTGCATGGACGGCACAAGCAGAAGGAGAATCGTCCCCTCCCTTGCCACATTGCAGGCTGTTGAGCTTAACTGCCAAAGAGTATCCCTGCCCTCCCTTCTCCCCGACTCCAAGCTGTAGGAGACTGGGCTGCATAGTATATGGACTAGGTGGCCCCGAGGAGGTGCTTCTCCAACTGACTGTGGGGTGATCGAGGTGGACGCCCCTCCATCGCTGTGCCCTGAAACCTCAGTCACCTTCGTGCATCTGACACATTCTTCTGGGTACTTTTCCCAGTCAGTGACTGAAATGGGATAGTAGAATGATGACATCTTGGTCCACATCTGACAGGTGACTTTGACCTGAGATGTCCCAACAGCCTTGTCAAATGACTCCTACAACTGAATTGCAGCCCCCTAACTTCCTTGCTTCTGTGTGGGTCTCCTCTTGCTGTTTGATCATTCAGCTTCTCCCCTCCCTCCATATTTTCTCTCACAGACTTTTGTGCATTTAGTCCCATCCTGGCCTCCCCTCACAGGATGTGAACTGAATTTAAGTTTTGTGCAGTGGGTGGGCTGTCAGCCTTGTTGCTTTGCCATCACTTCCCTTCAGAGGAGTTCTCTCTCTTACTTGGCTTCTAGGACTTCCTGAAGAGTGGATTAGCTGTTGACCCTAACTTCCACACTCATGTTTGCCAGGCTCAGATAAGTCTGGGTGCTGGGAGAAGAGATGTGGAGGAGGCCCAAACTGAGTCCTTGCTGTAAATTCCAGAGCATGTGTTATGTGGTTTCCCTGGTCCAAGGCACAGCTGGAGAAACATAAGACACACAAAAAATTATCCTTGCCTTCGAAACTAAAAGCAGCTAGGGAGACAGAAATGACACAGAAGGACATAAATGGTTAGGAATACAGATAATAATCAGAACTTTGTCAGCAAGGATTTATTGATCGCCTGCTATGGTTCAGTGCACCAGCAAAAACTAAATTGTATGCATTTGCTTTTAAGTGCCGCAGACGATAGTAGAGGTCTCTGAAGCATGGAAAGAGAATAGTCTTCTAGTAGATAAAAGGAAGAAAATTCTCTTTCTTCTACCTTATATTTTTAAAATGTTTATTTTGGTGTGCTGTAAAATGATGCATAATAAATTGGCATAGTGGCACTTGTATGTATTCTATAAAAATAAATATTTCTATAAAAATAAACATTTTTTTTACTAGTGAAGTACACGATCTAAAGGGGGGAGGGGACTCCTGAGGTAGAGGATCTTTACTCAACAGTGAATGCACCAGAGCCTGGCCAATAGGAGCACAGCTGGATCCAAGGATGTGGCTTTAAATCTCATGCTGTCACCTGCTACCTCTGGGAACACTGCCAGGGGCAGCTACTCTGGGGCTGAGTCTTCTTCTCAGGAAAATGGGAAGGCATGTGCTGCCTCCAGGCTTGTTGTAGGGGTTAGATTAGTAATACATGTTTACTAGGCGCTTCTCCATCTTGTTGTGGTTGTTACGATCATTTTAACCCTTCAAAATTGTTTTCTCATCCTTGAGGTCCACCTCAAGCCTTCTGGTTGGTCATCACGGAGTTTGCTTTATCTTTAGGATCTTTCCCGACTCCACTAGGCAGCTGCTCCTCTCTTACCATCTCCTCCGCGCCCTGAGCTTTTACCACCTTTCTTGATGTCATCCTGATGCCACTTCTCTCACACTGCTTGAGCTGCTAACTGAGCACTTTTCTTAACTTTCTTTGGGGCGGGGGCGGTGGTCTTGTTCTGTGCTGTGACTCCCTGAAACCAGGTTTTGTCTGAGGCTAGTTGCCAATTGCAGGAGTACTGGAGATGGTGATGCTGATGTTCTGTAGGGCATGTCCCTGCACCTCCCGGTGGTGGCAACTTAGGGGCACACAGGGGGCAGGAGAGGGTCAGGGAAGGCAGACTTGCTTCAGCTCTTACACAGTCATCCTTCACACACTAATTTTAGAGGATTTGTGCACAAAGCATCAGTTTCCCCAAAATGTGACATTCCCCATTGGTCATAAGTGAAAAGAGGTGTGTACTTGTCCAAGAGAAAGGAGTTTTGGGCCTCCCTGGTGGCACAAGGGGTTAAGACACAATCTATGAAGCTGTCTGCAGCCACTGAAGCACGAGTTTGATCCCCAGCCAGGGAGCTACCCACATGGTGCAGCAGACCTCTCCTGACTCGCCCGCTGCTCCCCTCAGCAGCGTGCTTCAGTCAGTCTGCCTGTTCTGTTCCCCACTCTGTCTCTGGTGAATCCTCTCACCCCTCCCCCCCATGCCTCTGGCCTATACCCCAGTTCTTGTATGCATAACTAAATAATTAAAAAACAAACAGAAAAAAAAAGAGAAAGGAATTTCTTTTCTCAGTTACTTATTTATTATTATTGTGAGTAAAAGAAAAAACAAAAGCCCTAGCATGTACTAGTTCAATCTGGGGGCTGGGAAGGCTTGGTGCTTGGTGTTTTTTATTAGTAGAATAAAATATTGGTGGAAGGGAACAAGTGATTTTACAGGCATTATCAATTAGATCTTGACCATAAGTCTTTAAAGAGTTGTTAGTGTCCCTGTCTTATAAACAGGGAAACTGAGACACAGGAGGGATAAATCATTTTCTTCAGGTCACTTAGTAAGTAGAAAATTCAGAATTTATGAATGTTCATGTGACACAGACTTGTACTCAGGGTCTTCACTTTTCAGTTATTGAAATCCAAATATTGGTGAAGTGGGAAATAAATTAAACAAACTAGTTTAACCTTTAATCACTCACAAGTGTTCAGCACTGACTCCCAAAGGTTAAA
This sequence comes from Talpa europaea, assembly GCF_964194135.1. Lineage (NCBI taxonomy): Eukaryota > Metazoa > Chordata > Mammalia > Eulipotyphla > Talpidae > Talpa > Talpa europaea. The sequence goes on from NC_140079.1 coordinate 33,413,023, forward strand.
ATATCTTATACCTAAGAAAGTGTTGGGTTGTTGGAAAAGTCATAACACATTTTTGCATTGAGAACAAAGAAAAAATACATCATGACTTTCCCAACAACCCAATATATAGTGGTGGGAGCCATGGGGGTGATAAGTGCCAATTGGACATCCAATGCCCTGTCAATGTGAATCTTGTTTATTTTTATTTATTTATTTATTTTATTTATACAAGCACTGGGTACAGTCAGAAGTGCAGGAGGGTGAGAGAATTCACCAGAGCCAGAGCGGGGAGCAGAGCAGGCAGAAGGACCGAAGTACACTGCTGAGGGGAGCAGCGGGCGGCAGGAGAGGTCTGCGCGCCTCATAACGCTTTTGACACATGGCTATATTCTACATAAATGGGTAACTATTGAAATAATGTATTATTTATTATTTAATATAGCCTGTCAATGGATCAGAGTTGCATTGTGAAAGACTGTAGACATGGAATGAAGCAAGGTCTCAGGACTTGCTCACTGAAATGAAAGTATCAGTAGAATTAAATAGGGTTGAATTGAAAAGGGATGCATTTGTTTTGGCTCTGTGGTTTGAAATCTTGCTTTTCTGTTTCTTAATTGAGAGACGGTGATGTTTGGGTTTGGTTTGGTTTTAATGGTGGTTCTTTGGGGTTAAACTCGACCCTAGACCTTTACATACCTGTGAGGTGACTTTGGGTAACTTGCTGATTTTTCTTTCTTTTTTTTTTTTTTTAAAAGATTTATGTATTTATTTATACAAGCACTGGGTACAGTCAGAAGTGCGGGAGGGCAAGAGAATTCACCAGAGCCAGAGCTGAGCAGAACAGGCAGACCGACGAAATACACTGCTGAGGGGAGCAGAGGGTGCGGCAGGAGAGGTCTGCGTGCCATGTGGGGACCTCGCCGGTGGCTGGGGATCAAACCAGTGCTGCAGAGACTGCGGGCAGCTTCACAGCCCAGTGCTCAAACTCTGTGCCACCCAGGAGGCCCCGACTTGCTGATTTTTCTGGAGAGGGTTAGGTCAAAGTAATTACAAGCTAAATTCTGAGTGTAACTCCACTCTCTCATGACATTACAGTTGAAACCACTAATATGAAAAAGCTCTGGAATTTCTTTGGGAGTTTGTCCAGGTCTGGCACAATAGTCATTGGTATAATGTTGGATAGATGTAGATGGGACACCAGATATAAAATGGAACTGATTCCTAAGTAAATAGGATTCCAAGTTACTGGTCCATTGACATGAACCAGTTCAACTCAATGGACATTATCAGCAAGCTCTTTTGTGATATGTTAATGTTTCCCTATTGTATTTTAAATCAAGTATTGTGGAACTAATTCATATTCTGACATGTACAAAACAAATACTTGTTCCATATCCCTATAATATATGCGGTACACTTTGAATAATTTGACTCTAATTAAATCAAAACAGATCTTGGCAATTTTGGTTTCTGTCTATGTAGCTGTCCTCAAATATGAATAAAAAGTTATATAAAGTTTCCCCCCCCCATTTGAGAGGTGAGACTAAAGGTAATGAAAATTTTAAGTATTTTTATATTTCCAGATTTTCCACAGTAAATACATAACCTTTTAATGTATAAAAATAATTTTGAGTGGTTAAGACGGGACAGATGTGACTTAGTAACTAGGAAAACATTTCCAGCATTTGAAACAGTCTGGCAAGGGCTAGGAGGCAAAAGACAGAAATATGACTACTTTCAAGGAGTGTGCCAGATGGCGACAATAACTGCCAATATTTGATTGCACTATAATTATTATATACTATCTGCCACTTCAGCAAGCTCTCTTTTAACAAAGCATGTAGTGACAAAATGTTGTATTAAGATGACCCTCCATTGGCCTTCTGTTGAAATGAAGAAATGGGACAGAGATCTTTTTTTTTTTTTCCCTCCCCAGTAATATCTCTGGGACTTGAGGAATGGTGAGTAAAGATTTGACTATGAACACACAGAAAATCTTGTTTACACCTTCTGGGGAAGCATTGTTTTGACTTTCGTTAACTGGGAATTCAGAGGGAAGATTTTGTCTGTTATCTATCAAGAATTTTCAGAGCAATCACAGTCACTGGGGTCATGTTTAAAGTGTCTAATTAATGGCCTTCAAGTTCAATTAAATATCTCCTAGATTCCATTTACTTCTAAACATCTGGAATGTTGAATACAAACCCATTGTAGCGGCTGGAAAGTCATACGACTTTAGATATACCCTGTCATTTATGTTTTTCTCTAGTTTTAGTCTGTTCTAGTATCCCCAATCTCTCCCAATGACAGAGTTTTGCTGTCTGAGTTTACTGACAGAGATGTGTAAAGCATGAGTACCACAGCTGTTTAGGATGAAACTGTATATTAATGTATAAATTGGCAACTTTAAAGCCTGGCTGGAAGTTATGTGGGACAGGTGACTGAGATTAACTTCCCCACTTGGACTAAAGTTAGTTTTGAAGGAGCTAAATATGCTTGTTAAATTTTGGTGCGTGTGTGTTGTTTGGGGTGGGTGTGTGCAAAGCAGAGGACTCTTCACAATTTCAAATAGCTAAAGATAGGGGTGGCAAATGAAATTACATTTTCACATTTTCATATGTAGAGTAGGTTGAACAGCCAAATATAGCATTGGTTTATTAACATTAGTCTATCAGTCACTGTTTACAATGATTTAAACACACCTTAGAGATATTCATGATGATATAAACCATAAAATTAAAACCTAGATTCATTGTACCAAAAGTCAACTGCATTCCCTGGAGTGTTAATAAAAACTGACAGCCAAAGCACAAAGCCTTAGTCAACACATTTCCATAGCTCCCTCCACACAAATAGTCTCAAACCGTTGGAGGTTATTCCTTCGAGACGTTTCATCAGTGACGTCACAGTAATTGTCACCTCCGTTGGCCTACTTTAGGCCCTGCCCAGAGGCAAGAGGTCCAGACAGCCTGGGAGAAGAGCACAAGTTGGAGAGTCAGGAGAAACATATTGTATCCAGGTATGGCTTTGACCTTCTTCAGGTAGCAGAATTTTTATGCTTATCATACAAAGTGTGTGTGTGTGTGTGTGTGTGTGTGTATGTGTGTATGTGCATGTTGGAAATGAGAAAGAATGTTGACTTAAAGAAATAAGTCCTGTTGTTGTGTACAGTGTTTCTGAAGATGTAAAGTGACTGGTATTGATTCTTGTTTTCCTTTATTTTTTTAAAAAAATCTTTATATCACTGAGGAAAGTCTGTCTTTCATCTTCTCAAGGACTCCATGCAGAAGGTCAATTCAAACATTCTGTACAATTTTTTTCACAGCATTTTCGTTTTTATTTCACCCATATGGCAAGCACTTTGGATAATACAGTTTGCTCTTGACTCCAGGGAAGATTTAAAATGAAGCAAAATCATCTTTGTGGTTAACAGCAGAAAAATGGAAGTTTTCTGATCTGAATTCTGCCTAACTTTGGTTCATTCTTCCTAAAGGGTATAAATGTGTGTGAAAGTAAAGTCCATCTCTTACAGTTAGCAAAAGTGTTGACTGAATTGGATGCATTGTAAATCTCACCTGAACTCCTTGTTTTTTATATTCCTTGATTATATAACACAACTAATATTTAAGCTCACATCAAAATTCAAGAAATAGTAAGTAAGCCCCAAGAAACAAGTATGTTGGGCAGCTGACCAATTCTGAGACTTCTGAAAACAATGTGAAGAAAGTCTAAGACACACAGTTTGAACAATAATTATAAGGTAACATACAACTCTCACCCAGGTCAGAAAATAGATCATGCCAGCATACCTGATCACCACCCCTGCTACCCCACTGTAGGTAATCACCACCCTGACTGCTGAGGTGATCTTGTCCTTGCTTTTCTTTGTTATTTTATCATTTGTGTCTATATGTCTAAATAATATGATTAAGTTCCCAGTTAATATATTCTATGTTTCTTTTGTAAATCCGTCTTTCACCAACAATTATAATTCTAGCAATTAAGTGTATAAATGCACCAAATCCATCATTCATTCTACTACTGTTGAACATCTGACTTGTTTCCAATTTGGGAATACTGTGAATTTGTTGCTGTGATATTTTTGTCTAAGAATCCTGTATACATGTGCTTGAGTATACATGTCTTGAGTTGTGAAATTGCTGGATCATAGGGAATGAATATTATCAAACTTAATATAAAAATGTCACATTGCTTTTCCCAAAGTGATTGAAAATGTGCACTAATTTTATTTATTCACGGCAGTAAATTTCAGTAATAACTCATTCTTGTAATCACTCTTAAGAAGTAATCACAATTCTAGCAACTCATTCCAGTTTGCCAGTTCTAATTCTGCCTTTAATGTGTTATGTGTCATTGCACAAACAATTAAACCTCTCTCTAAAAGTTTAGTTTCTTATCTATAATCTTGGGGGAGATAAAAATCACAATAATAGCTGCCTGAGTTGTGAAGGTTACAGAGTTGTGAAGGCCACATGAACAGAGCTGTGAATAGCTTCTATAACATTTTATGAATGTGTCCCTGGTGGGTCAGTCCCCATGATTCCCTTTATTGAACAGATTAATCTAATAAGCAGATTTGATGGGACAGTTATTTTGCCTTATCTGAATTGTGTTGTTTTGAGTATTATAGGCAGGATCAGTCTCTCTGCCTCTCTCATACTTATTTCTTCAGAACTTACACAAATAAGTGGATATTTGGTCCAGGATTTAGTTTTATTAATAAATTTATAAATTAGAGTCTACCTTTGATTCCTATTCCTTGGCCTCTATGCTGCCTGCCTGGGTCCTCACCTTTCTGTCCGTCCATTGTTACCTGCATTCTTACATATTCTACTTTCTTTATTCTTTCATTTTCTTTCGTTCACTTTCTCCTTCAAGTAAATCTCTGGAAAGATTTCATTGGCAACTTACTGTATCCTTAATGTGAAGAATCAAAAGACAGATAAGAATTAAAAGGGGTCTCCCTGGTGGCCTAGGGGTTAAGTCTCAGCACTATCACTACTAAGGCCTGAGTTCGATCCCCAGTCAGGGAACTATGAAGCAACCCGCAGCTACTGCAGCATGAGTTTAATCCCCTGGCAGGGAGGTGACCCACATGGCGCAGCAGACCTCTCCTGTCTCTCCCACTGCTCCCCTCAGCAGTATATTTCAGTCACTCTGCCTGTTCTGCTCCCCACTCTGTCTCTGGTGAATCCTCTCACCCCCCCACACCTCTGGCCTACACCCCAGTTCTATGAAATAAATAAATATTCTAAAAAAAAAAAAAAGAACTGAAAGGGAAAGGAAACATTAATCATCTTTATTGACCATGTTTTAAACCAAGATTCAGTAATTTTGGGGTTGACATCATCTGATTTAAGCATAGGTGCTATGTACCAGCAATTACATACTATGAACATGATTTGGCTGGCTTATACAACTAATAATGTGGTCCACTGATAATAAAACAGATCTAGTAATTACAATGAATAATTCAGTCAGGTTAGATGGGTAAAAATACCAAACTTGCTAATGACACTTCTATTCTCAGCTTAGGTTCTTTCTAAATTTTCACTCCATAGTAGACTTTTGCCCTAAATAGCTAAAATATTATCTTTAATCTTTCATTTGATTTGCATACACTAAGTGTCGATCATGCCACATCACTGAAGACAATAATTTGATTGACTGCACTGCCTATGTTCTCAAGGCAGGATTTCCTACGTGTACTATCTGCCTCTGCCCTTTGAAGTGTTTACAATCTGGGCACATCCTGGACTGACTAAAAATAGCTGGCACAAGGCCTTGTTGAAACAGGAGTGCCCATGAGGGTAGCACTCGCCCTGCGGACTGTGAGTGTCTGGGGTTAACCACAGGGGGCACTGTGCCCAACACAGGGCTGGTCAAAAGTATTTCATGCTTTCACCAGGGTGAGATGAAGATCTGTAGCAACCCAAAACCTGAGAAATTATGGTATTCTACTTCTATACATAAGTGAAAGTAAGCACTTTACTACTCCATAACATTTTTTATATTTTGGTGACCTCACTTGTTGACACTTTAAGTTAGCAAAGCAAGCACACACACATACATGCACAGAGAAACTGGAGAGAAAAATAGAATGTTTTGGGCCTTCCTGGTGGTGTAGGTGGTTGAGCACAGTTCTGTGAAGCTGTCCACAGCCTCTGCAGTGTGGGTTCGATCCCGGCCAGCCGGGGAGATACCCAAATGGCGCAACAGACCTCTCTTGTCTCGCCCGCTGCTCCTCTCAGCTGTGTATTTCAGTCAGTCTGCCTATTCTGGTCACCTCTCTGTCTCTGGTGAATCCTTTCACCCTCCTGCACATGTAACCTGTACCCTGGTTCTTGTATAAATAAATAAATCTTTTAAAAAAAAAGAAAAAGAAAAAATACAGTGTTTTATATTTTATCCAGACATCAACATCATCATCACAGGAAAATGTCAGGACTATGTTGATCATTCTTTTTTTTTTTTTAAGATTTATTTATTTATGCATACAAGAACCGGGGTACAGGCCAGAGATGTGGGGGGTGAGAGGATTCACCAGAGACAGAGAGGGGAGCAGAACAGGCAGACTGACTGAAATACACTGCTGAGGGGAGCAGCGGGAGAGACAGAAGTCTGCTGTGCCATATGGGTAGCTCCCTGGCCAGCTGGGGATCAAACTCATGCTGCAGAGGCTGCGGACAGCTTCACAGTGCTGTGCTTAACCCCTTGCACCACTAGGGAGGCCCTATGTTGATCATTCTTAACAGTCAAGCTGAAATTCCAGGCTCACTGCTACTAAGTTGGTTCTTGATAGAAATAGAACCAAAAGAATATGAGTGTGTGTGTGCGTGTGTGTGTGTGTGTGTGTGTGTGTGTGGTATGTATATCATATAGAAATGACTGGTGTGATTGTGGAAGCTGGCAAGGTCCAAGACTGCAGGGAAGACCAGCAGGCTGGAGATCCAGGGAAGAGTGGCAGCTCATGCTCAAAGATCATCTGGCGGCTAGAAATCCAAGATCAAGGTGTTGGCAGGTTTGATTCCTTCGAGGCCACTCTCCTTGGTTTGCCAGTGACCTCCTGTGTCTTCACATGGTCTTCCCTTTTTACATGCCTGTGCCTTCATCTCCTCTTCTGATAGGACACCAGTCTATTGTGTTCGAGCCCATCTTCATGGCCTCATTTAAAGTTCATTACCTCTTGAAGGACCCTATCTCCAAATACAGTCACTTTCTAAGATACAGGGGCTTAGAGTTTCAAATGAAGTTAGAGGGAGACACAATTCGGCCCTTCCAAATGCTTCTATTTCTTTTAAAGGAAAAATAGGATAAATCTCCCCATGTTTTCTTTGTTACTTCCTGTTAGGAGGTGAAGACAAGTAGGAGGTCCTTGGTGTGCCCTGAGAAGCCAGCCTTCCCTTCTCCTGGAACCACAGTTGAGATGGAGCTATCCACCCGTGAGCTGTTTCTCAACTTTACCGTTGTGCTGATTACAGTTATCCTCATGTGGCTCCTGGTGAGGTCCTATCAATACTGAGAGGCCGTGCTGTGCTCCTGGGATTGACATCAACACCCGCGAGATGCCCTCAAACCCTGCTGCTGTCATGGGCTGCCTTTTTTGGCACCCCAAGGCTCTTCCCACCTGCACTCATGGTACCTGAGGTGCCTGCAATGTGAGCATCCACCGCATGTTCTTTAAAGATGCCGCTCTCAAGGGCTGCCAAGTGTTTGCCAGTGAGCTTTAGATTTATTCCCCAACTCTTATTGCAAATGTGTTAAATAAGCTACAAGGTTCAAATTATACTGGATTCATGATGATGTAGAACTGTAACAATCCCCTGATCGATCATAACACAAATCCCTTCAATTCACGCCATCTGCAACTAAACTCTAAATCAACTCAGCCACGGAAAGAAATGTTGGAGGAAAACTTTGTCAGCCCCTATAGCTATCATATGTGAATAAAATTAAGTTAACCCCCAACATGACTGTTAGAATTTATTTTTTGCTTCTATTTGTGATGCTGCATTTGACCTTTGGCTGGGACTGAAGTGACAAATGCTATGGTATTTCTAGCATTTGCGATAAGCCAAGATTCTCCAACTGCTGAGGATTTGAACCAAGCCAATTAAGAGTGTCACATTTCAAATAATTCCACTGGTTCAGTGCTCCTCAAACTTTCCCTCTAAACTTGTCCCAAGGGCAGTAGGAGAATAAATCCCTTCCACTAGGAGGTTTAGGGCATAGCCTGAAGTATCTTCTAAAAGCACATTTCTTTGAAGTCGTGGTTTATCTTTTAGTTTCCCAAGCAATGTATGTTCTACCTAATAATATCTGTTTTCATGTTTTTAAAATTATTTACCACTAAGTAAAATTAAAACATAAGTCATGTCCTTAGGAATAGCCTGTCCCAATTTGGTTATTGTCATTGTGCAAATAGGACTAGTCATGAATAACTACAGTTATATATAGTGAGGAGGGACTAGAAAACACAAATTTACATATGTTTTATAAGAGATTCAATTGCGATAACTGCCTGGAGGCCACCAATATACACCAAATCTTTGGCATTTTCAGCCAGAGTGAGGAATCATGCCTTCTGCCTTGGACCTGAGAGTGTACAGGGGCAGCTGTGGTGACTGGCCAGCCATGTTGCCCAATCTGAGTTGGCAAGAATTGGATTTGCTCTCAGCTCTGCCTCTCTCTTCATCATCATTTGTCCTTTCTGAGTCTCAGTCTTCTCACTTTGGAGGTATGAAAATTAGTAAATACTTCATAGGATAAAAAAAGAATTAATCCAAAATGTTTCTAACACACAATGGGTGTACAATATTTATGCTTTTTATAAATGAAGTTTATTTTTTTAAGTGAAACGATGAGTTATTTATGCTTTATTACTAATTTCAAGGAAGTTATGCTTTTATTCAATATAGTTTAAAAAGAAATCATAAATGAAGTTTAACTCTGATTTTACACAACTTGAAAAAATAGAAATGTTTCCAGTTACCACCCAGTTTGTAGGTGAACTCAGAAATAGACTGATAAGATTGGACTTTAATGAGTCATTCAAATACATTGTCAAACTGTTTGGGGTGATGATAGAGTTAGATCAAAAGCAGCTGGCACCATGAATGTGTCATGAAGAAAAATAATTCATGCCTTTGGAAAAGCTGTTTCAATAACTTCAATTTTAGTTCCTAGCTGGTCCATCAACATCATTGGTTAAGTATTAATCATATAGAGCTGTAAATGCTTAGCTATTCAGAAAAATCTTTGGAATAGCATGTACCTAAGTCTATGATTAGGTGCACAACCTGGGCTCGTCAGTGTAAGAGAATGGGGATGTGAAGGCCATCATTTTGAAAGTACCACTACAATTATGAGCAAAGCAAATTTCTTTTAAACTGGAGGCTTGAGGCCTCCCTTAAGTCTCAATGCTATCACTGCTGTGGCCTGAGTTCGATCCCTGGCCAGGTAGCTAACCCACATAAGGCACAGCAGACATCTCCTGTCCTACCCGCTGCTCCCCTAAGCAGTGCATTTCAATAAATCTGCCTGTTCTGTACCCCACTCTGTCTCTGGTGTATCCTCTCACCCCCCACACCTCTGGCCTACACTTCAGTTCTTCTATGCATAAATAAATGTTTAAAAAAAATAAACTTGAATGAAGCTTGACCACTACCTCACACCATACACAAAAATCAACTCAAAATGGATTAAAGAACTAGACATAAGACCTGAAACCATAAAATATATAGAAGGAAATATAGGCGAAACACTACGTGATTTGCACATCAAAGACATCTTTACAGACACCTCACCCAAAGCAGTGATAGTGAAGGCAAAGATAAACAGCTGGGACTACATCAAATTAAAGAGCTTTTGCACAGCAAAAGAGACAATAACAAAAACAAAGAGAAACCCCACCAACTGGGAGAACATTTTTGCACCCAACACTAATGATAAAGGACTGATCACAAAAATCTGCAAAGAGCTGATGAGACTCAACAACAACAAAGAAAATAATCCAGTCAAAAAATGGGCAGAAGAGCTTAAAAGAAACTTCTCTGAAGAGGAAATGCAAATGGCCAACAGGCATATGAAAAAATGTTCAACATCACTTGTCATCAGGGAAATGCAAATCAAAACTACCATGAGATACCATCTTACACCAGTGAGAATGGCACATATTAAAAAAACTAGCAACAACAAATGTTGGCGAGGGTGTGGAGAAAAAGGAACTCTCCTGCACTGTTGGTGGGAGTGCAAACTGGTCCAACCACTGTGGAAAGTTGTGTGGAGATTTCTGGACCTACTAAACATAGAGCTTCCATATGATCCAGCAATTCCACTCCTAGGTATTTACCCAAAGGACACAGAAACATCAATTCCAAAGAACACCTGCACCCCTATGTTTATAGCAGCACTGTTTACAATAGCTAAGCTTTGGAAACAACCCAAATGCCCAAAAATAGATGACTGGATCAAGAAGATGTGGTACATATATACCATGGAATATTACTCAGCATTCAAAAAAGATAAACACATGCAATTTTCAGCAACATGGATGGCACTGGAAGGGATCATGCTCAGCGAAATAAGCCAAAAAGAAAAAGAAAAATACCGGATGGTCTCACTCATAGCAGGAATCTAGAAAACTTAAATAAGGGACCAGGAAAATGAATATAAGAAAGTGAAAATCAAAATCAACAAAAAACTATGAACCAGAGACACTTTTAGGGGAGCGGGGGCGGGAGGGGAGGGATTGGGGTCAGAATGGGGGGACTGCAATTGTATGGGGAATATAACAATAAAATTTATAAAAAAAAAAAAGATAACAGTAAATTCTGCTATATAACAAAAAAAATTAAAATAAATAAATAAATAAATAAGACATTTAAAAAAAATAATAAAATAAACTTGAACCTTGGCCCTCCACAGGTATCAGCAGGATTTTCATGCTTATCATACAATGTGTGTATGTGTGTGTGTGTGTCTGCGTGTGTGTGTATGCCAAGGCCCTAGAGCCACATACTCTAGCCACATAAGTAGGCATGCTTCACACCAAATCATTAACAACTGCATGTCCAGATGTGTAGTCTGAAACTGAAATTAGGAACACAACATTGAGGACCATATAATGCTGTTCCCAGCTTTGGCAGGAAACCCCTCAAAATAATGACCCTTCTTCTTTTAACTATATCAGGGTCCTTGATCCTGGCTATGCATTAGGATCACACCTGGAGTACTTCTGGAAAAGAATAATACTTAGGCCAATTGCATTAGAAACTCTTGGAAACAAAGCTGAAGCCTGAGTTGTTGCCTAAAATTGCCAGGTAATTCTAATGTGGAGACCATGGACTGTAACACTGGCATCATTTAAGAGCTTATTTTAAAATGCAGGATCTTGGGCCCCAGGTCAGATTGAACTAGAACTGAATAAGAATCTGCATATAAGAGAGTCCTCCTGGTGATTTTTAATCCTCTCAAGACTTGAGAAGCAACAGTTGGTATCAGTGATCTCAACTTCGGTGATACGGTATCATCATCTAGAGAGGACTTTTGAAAACTGCAGCTGTTGGGGCTCCACCTCCTGAGATTTTTATTTAATTGTTCTTTTGAGGAGGACCCAGCATAAATATTTTTGAAAACTGAGTCCTGAGTGCATAAACCATGCAACTAGGGTCAAGAACCACAGTGCCAGCTAGGCCTTCCTTGAAGGCCACGTTCTCAGCCAGGAATGCCTTTACCAGGGAAGCTATGAGAGGTGAGGTTTATCAACATCCCCCTTCTCCAGGGTTCCTCATAAATGGCACAAAGGACAAATTTGGGTGTTTTGGCATTATGTTTAAGAAATGTTTATTTCATGAGCCAGCCTTACTGGGTGTGCAATAAACATAATCCTGTTTTCCAAGAGTTTGAAACAAACCCTGAAATCAGCTTCTCTTTGTCAGTTGGCTGAACTGTAGATAAGGACAGGAATATTGGTGGTTAGCTAAGCTGTATTCAGTGTGTCTGTTTATCTATGGGGATTAAATGGAAATGATAGTCCCATCCAGAGCATTAGGCAGTCATACACACGTGCAGGGATTTGACATATGGGAAAAACATATCTTCAGATTCATGATTGCATTTTGCTTATTACTGTGTGAACTCAGACAAGTTATTGAACTTTTGTGGCCACAATTTCCTTAGCTATAAAAATAGAAAATAATGCCTTCTTTGTGGGAAGGCTAAATCAGATTATTACTTAGCTCTCTTGTGTTTCATTAAGTAAAAATTCCTGGTAATTAGTAAATATTCAATAAATGGTAGTTGGCTTTATAATATTAGCTAAGTAAATATAATGCTTGGAACACAGTTGTTTCTTTAAAAGTGTTTATGAGGGCCTCCCCGGTGGCGCAGCAGTTGAGCACTGAGCTATGAAGCTGCCCACAACCTCTGCAGTGCCGGTTGATCCACGGCTGCTGCGCCCAAATGGCATGCATACCTTTCCTGTCTTGCCCGCTGCTCCCCTCAGCAGTGTACTTCGTCAGTCTGCCTGTTCTGCTCCCCGCAATGGCTCCGGTGAATTCTCTCACCCTCCCGCACTTCTGACTGTACCCAGTGCTTGTATAAATAAATAAATAAATCTTTAAAAAAAAAGTGTTTGTGATTGGTGCTGGGGGGATGCTGCTGCTATTTTAATACAATCTCTTATAAGGGATAAAACACTTCTGAAAGTTGGAATTTTTTTTAAAGCACGGGAAAAGGATAGGAAAATCTTAGATTCTTTCATTTCTGAAAAGTACATTGTATTTCTCCAAATGGAAGGGCCACTTGAATTATAATATCTGAAACACTTATTTAACTACAGATTCCTGCACCAACCCCAGATTGACTGAAATGGAATCTGGAAAAGCTAACAGTAGAATCTGACTTGCTACATTTTACACCAGTTCCTGAGATAATCCTAATCTTCACTAAAGAATAAGGGGTACCCTGGGATCCCCAAACCTGCCAACTCTAAATAGTTTCTGTTATCAGCTGCCTCAAGGCACAACATACTCTAGTGTGTAAGACCTTCAAAGGAAAGGAACTTTAATACAACTAGTGTGCAACAGACAGAAGAGAAGAAAAAGAATACAGTTTCCAAATCAAGCATACAAAGTTACCCATGGGCAATGCCCAGCCAAACAGGGCTGACCCAAAAGCAGGACCACTGAGGTCCAAGTGCTTAATCTAAGGCACCTTCTGGTGGGGAACCATAGGAAAGGGGCAGAAGGGGACAGGCAAGTCTGGAAGGAAAAAAAAAAACAAAATCCAAGTAAAGATAAAGGCTACCACTGTTAACCTCACATCTTTGTCTTGCAAGTGTCCCTTTCCATGTCCCCCATATGCCAGTACAAGTCACAGGCTAAGAAACAAGTGCTGCATCTTCAAGTTTCTGCTCCATGTGCATCCTCCAGTCTTCTTCCTCCTCCATCTCTCTCTGCTTCCTTCCATCTCTCTCTGCTTCTTCTCCTGCTACTCCCTTTTTCTCAGTTCTTTTTCCCAGTTCTATTAGCTTCACACTGTTACAATTACTAGCTCACCTTCCTGCCCAGATTCACCCTTCCTTAGGGTGTGCAGGGAATAGACACTGTTACAGTTGGAGAACCACTGTTTTACCACATCCTTGAATGCCAGCCTCCAGAATTCACATTTCTCATTATTATCGAGGATTTGGGCTCTGCTTGAACTAAGTCCATATATTTTCATTTTCTCAGAGGAATCACAGAATTTCCATCCCCATCCCTTTGAACTTCAAGTTTAATTATTCTTCCCTGTGTCTCTAGGGAAAGTTCTCTTTGGCCTCCCATTGCTAGTCAGTTCCCACCCTGGATCTACAGATTCTCTCCTAAATAAGTTTGCATGTTTCTGCCTGCAGATTCAGCCCCTATGTACCACTTCACTTGTATGCAAGAGTTCTGTTTTCAGATGTTTTGAAAGAAAATGTTGGAACTGTCATCAAATTTAGGAACATTAGAAACATCAAACATCAGTATATCTTTCCAAATTATTTTCCCATTGGACTCTCATCTTTGTCCTGACAGTCAGACTGAACTCAAGAGTCAAAAGCCAGCATAAAGCAGTCTTTGCTTTACATGTCAGATTTTAAAAATTTAGAACGTTGTTCCTTACTCCCTGGGTAGGTAAAGTGAAAACAAGTTTTCTCATTAGCAGCCATTCCATCCGGGTCTGCACAGTGTGCTATTGGTCAGGTAACCATGTTCACAGACTCTAGCTGATACTGTCTGACCCAGATACAACTGGGAATGGCTTTTCCTGCACTCTCTCCCCCACTTACTCTACTCCAACAGCCTAAAAAAGGCCATGGAGAAAGCAAGTATCTCAACACATGCCCTGTGTGTGCATGATGCCTTGCCTAGTGATAACATCACCTGCACACTCACACACACCCCACCAAGTTCAAAGATAATTTGTCTTCACGATGCAGTTTTTAGCTACTGAGAGGTTGCATGGTGATGATTTGACAATTCAGCATGAAAACTGCTCTTCTACTTTGTGGCATCTTTGTTGATTTACCCATCATCCTCTAAAGTGACAGGTCTTAAAATCAATTTTGAGATTCTTCGTGAGTAGATGGGCTGCACTTGGATTCAGGCAACATTGCAAGGCCCTGTTGGTAAGTCACTACCCCTAACCTCACCCTGTCAGAATGACTTGGATCACATTCACACTGCAGACTTAACACAGTAGGCGAGAAACTAACCTTGTAACATTCGATTTTGTCCCATGTGATAATACTATCTTACCTTTGCTTTGGAAATGAGATCGTTACATGCAATTCAAGACAGTGCCAACCAAGAGATATATTATAAATCACACCATAAGTCACTGGCTTTTACGACAGTTTTGGGCTAGTTTGCCTTGAATGTCACAAAAGAGCAAATTTTTTCATTTAATAGTATTGATGATTAGTCTTTGAGTTATAAAACATTATCTCCCTGAGGAAGATATATATACTGAAATAATTTCTCTTAATGGGCTCTCAATCTGGTTCCATATTTTCAGTGTCCCAAATATCCTTATTCTGATATCAGAATGATTACTATGAACTTTTTGCTGAGTCCTTCTAATTTAATTTGCACATGAATTCTCCTAAATTAAAGGATATATTTCTTAGCTACAGGTAGTGGGTAAAGCAAGCCCAACATCCAGGTGAACCAATCTCTGGCCACTCATCTGTGGAGATGCGAATGAAGGAGGATCTCTTTTGGGAGTAATTGATGTACTGTAATTTATCTGAAGGTAGAACATAGAATTGGATAAGCATTATTTTTTATTTGCAATTCAAAAACTGGAAAATATTCTGGACTAGGTATGATCACTTGGAAAAAAAAATTATACCAGAAGTTTTTTCCATGTGGCTGCTAATCAAAAGAGAACTGTGTGCGACCTCTGGGCAGATTTCTCTTGGTATGGGCTGGAAAATATGTCAGCATGTCATCCTGGCTAGATGTTGGGGCCCCTCTGCTAGATTCAGCTTTCTAACACTGCAGTTACCTGAATGGGTGGACTCAGGGGTGCTGGAGTAGGGAGCCTGAAGAATCTCTTGCAATTTTTCTTATGGTTATTTAATGATAAATATTTTAGCCTTAATTATGGCTAGAAGTGGAAAGAAAATTTCAGCAAGGGTTGATATTTTAGCTTCAGGGAAGAATAAATAGCCCCAAATGACCTGAGATTTCCCTCAATATTACCGGATGGCTTCCCTGTAAATTTCTTCACAACTCTCCAACTCTCAGATGCTAAAACCAGCTGCTTACAGATATCTTTCCCTACTCTCAAGGAACATGATCTAAATATGAATCATCAAAGGCACCAAGATCTTGGCTATAAAATCCTCCTAGTGACACAGTATCCTACTCTGTGAAGGGAGCCAAAAGAATTCTTTCCACAGCTTCTTCCTCAGAAGAGAGGCAATAGTGCATAGTGGAAAAGGCACTAGCTTCAACAACTGCTAAACTTAAGTTTGATTCCTGACTCAGCCACTTCTTAGTTGTTTGACCTATGTCAAGTAAACAAAACTCCTTGAGCCAAGTTTTCCAATCTAAAAATGGAGATACTATCTACATTATAAGGTGGTAGAAAAGTAAAATTATTGCATATGAAATACACAGATGTAGTGGAGTCTAGATAAAGTAGAAGTTGTAACTAAGACTTTTAGTCTGTTTACAAGAAGGATGCACCATCTCGTTATATAAAGTAAGCTTTTGAGAACTTAAGGCCCCACCAGGTTCCACACACTGGTCAGTACGTAGGTTGGGAATAGGGCAATAAAACTAACAAAGGAGATGAAAGACCCATACAAAGAAAATTACAAAACATTGTTAAAAGAAAGAAAAAAAGACACAAAGAAGTAGAAAAACATTCCCGGCTCATGGATCGTAAGAATTAACACTATAATAATGGCCAACCTACCAAGAGCAATTTATAGATTCAATGCAACTCCAATAAAAATTTTAATGGCAGGGGCCTTCCTGGTGGCATAAGTTAAGACACAACTTATGAAGCTACCCACAGCCACTGCAGCTTGAGTTCGATTCCTGGCCAGGGAGCTACCCACATGGTGTAGCAGACCTCTCCTGTCTTGCCTGCTGCTCTCCTCAGCAATGTATTTCAGTCAATCTGCCTGTTCTGTTTCCCACTCTGTCTCTGGTGAATCCTCTCACCCCCCACACCTCTGGCCTGTACCCTAGTTCTTGTATGCATAAATAAATAAATCTTAAAAAAACCTCAATGGCATTCTTCAAAGAAACAGGACAAATATTACTGAAATTCATATGGAATTACAAAAAATCTTGTAGAGCCAAAGTGCTCCTGACTAAAAGGAAGAAAATTGGAGGTATTACACAATAGACTTCAAACTATACTGCAAAGCATTAAAAATAAAAACAGCATAGAACTGGAACAAAAAAACAGACACACAGATCAAGGGAAAACTCATAAATAAAGCCACATATATATGGTCAACTAATTTATGACAAAAGAGCAAAAAAAATACACTGGAAAAAAGATAGTTTCTTCAATAAATGGTGCTGGGACAATTGGACGCTGATATGCAAATGTTTGAAACTAGACCACCACTTAATGCCATACACAAAAACCAACTCAAAATAGATATAAGACTGAAACAATAAAATATATAGAAGAAAACATAGGCAAAACACTCCCTGACATACATCTCAGAAACATCTTTGAGGACTCATCCCAGAAGCAAAAGAAAATGAAGGAAAAGATATAGGACCATATCACACTAAAAAGCTTCTTCACAGCAAAAGAGACAGTAACTAAAATGAAGCGACAACCCATAGGATAGGAGAAAATATTTGTGTAGCATACAACTGATAAGGGACTGATATCAAATATCGACAAAGGGCTCAATCAAAAGATGGGCGAAAGAGCTAAAAAGGACACTTTTCAAAAGAAGAAATGCAAATGACCAACAAGTATATAAAAAAAATGTTTAACCTCACTTATCAGGGAAATGTAAATCAAAATTACAATGAGATACCACCTCACACCATTAAGAATGGTCCGTATTAAAAAAAAAACTGGTAATAACAAATGTTGGTGAGGGTGTGGAAAAAAAAAGAGAACCCTCTTACACTGCTGATGGGGGGTGCAAACTGATCCAGCCACGATGGAAAGCTGTTGGAGGATACTTAAAACATTAAAAATGGATCTACCATATGATCCACTCCTGGGAATATACACAAAGGATACAACAACACTAATTTCAAGGGAAACCTGCACTCCTATGTTTATTGCAGCCCTATTTACAATAACTAAGATATGAAAACAACTTAAATGCCCCAGAACAGACGAATGGATCAAGAAGTTGTAGTATATACATACAATGGAATACTACTCAGTGATCAAAAAAGATAAACTCATGCCATTTGCAGCAACATGGATGGAGCTGGAAAGGATTATGCTCAGTGAAATAATTCAGAAAGAAAAAGAAAAATATCTGATCGTCTCACTTATTGGGGGAATACAGGAAAACTGAGCAAAGGAATCTGGAAAAAGACAAAACTTTCAGGCAAACCACGGATCTGAAGCCTACAGCAGGGGAGGTGCAGGGAGAGGGGTCAAAGCAGGGGACGGAAGAGCACAAGGGGCTATGGTGATGGTCATGGGTGTCATGGTGGTGGGAGAATTATGGGGACCAAACACGATAGAAGAAATAAAATATTGTACAAAAATGAACAATGATATAAAAAATTTGAAATGAGTAAGAAAGAAGATGCTGCTTTTCATCTTACTAAAATTTTAGTATTCGTTCACCTTCCCTTTTACACTCCTTTCTCATTTACTGTTTAAAAACAATTCTTACTTCTAAAATCACAAGTAGCATCAAAACATTCTTGATATAAAATGTGAACAGAAACATATTCCTTTTTTTTTTTCCTGGTGAGGGAAGAGTCAAAACAGGTGCTGTTAGAAAGATGAGATGCTAGCAAGTAAATGACCAAGGCTGGCTTTTGTCAGAAGTTAAGATTTTCTGGGGCCTCACTGGTGAAGCAAGCAGTTAAGCACCACCCTATGAAGCAATCTGCAGCTTCTGCAGCACGAGATCAATCCCCGGCGGCCAGGGAGCAACCCACATGGCACAGCAGACCTCTCCTGACTCGCCCGCTGCTCCCCTTAGCAGTATATTTCTATCAGTCTGCCCATTCTGTTTCCCACTCTGTCTTTGGTGAAACCTCTCACCCCCCACACCTCTGGCCTGTACCCCAGCTGTTGTATGCATAAATAAATAAATCTTTTTTTTTTAAAGATTTTCTTAACTACTCTATAATCTTAACTATTCCATATGAAGTTTAGAAGGGAGTTTTTCAAATTTTGTAAAAAGTTCCTTGGGGTTTTGATTTTATCTGTAGTGAGTTATAAACTGATTTTAAGAGAAGTGACACTATTAAAAGAGCAAATATTTTCAACCATGAACGTGGTGTATTTGTCCAAAAATTCTAGCCTTTCTTTAAAAAAATGTCCCTCATGGGCCTCCCCGGGGGCGCAGCAGTTGAGCGCTGGGTTGCGAAGCTGTCCACGTCCTCTGCAGCGCCGGTTCGGTCCCCGGCTGCTCCCCGGCCACCGGAGGAGGGTCCCACATGGCGCGCAGACCTCCCCAGCCGCCCGCTGCTCCCCGCAGCAGTGTACTTCGGTCCTTCTGCCTGCTCTGCTCCCCGCTCTGGCTCTGGTGAATTCTCTCACCCTCCCGCGCTTCTGACTGTACCCAGTGCTTGTATAAATAAATAAAATAAATAAATAAAAGATATGTTAAAAAAGAAACGTCCCTCAGTTTAACTTATAATTTTACTTAACATTTCTTACATATTTTTTTACTGGATTTATTCTTATATAGTTCATACTTTTTGCTTTACAAATAGAGTATTTTTTTTTTTTTTACCAATTAAGAAACCATTATTGCTGCTATATCCAACCACATTACTAAACTCTCATTGGTTGAGAGTAGTATTGTTGCTTTAGAATTTTCAAGTGGACAATTATATGTTAGTCAAATAGTGTCTTACTTCTTTTGGTTGAGTTTGTAGAGCTTGTGTCCTTTTTACTCATGCAGCATTGGGTATATTCTCCAATGATAATGTTTTGAGTAACAGTGAGAATAAAGGACATCCTTTAATTGTTTTTTACTTTACTCAGAACATGCTGCAGTTTCCCCAGTACGTATGATTCTTGATGTAAATTTCTAGTAGGACATGCTCATCTGCTAAAGAAACTTTTTCTATTCTGACTTTGCCACTTTAAAAAAAAATCAGGGCATGGTTTTAGTTTTAAGACATGCTTTGCTAGCATCTAGTGATATCATCACATAGTTTTTTTTTTTTTTTGGTCTTTTGAGCTTGTAGTTAAGTAAGCTACTTATACCCCTTATATATATTATTTAATTACAAAGTTATGCTTTCACTATACTACCAGAGTCAGCCTACTCACTCTTCAGAGTGTTTTTCTTTGTAATAATAAATGGGATTGGTTTTTAGTTGTCTTGTGTTGTCCTTGTTCAGTCCAGGTTTGGTCATAGGATCATGATGTTTTATAAAATAAGGTGGATAGCTTTCCCTTTTCGCCTTTGAACTTGTAAAATGTAACATTTTATGTAACATTGGGATTATCTTTTACTGAGAACTCACTAATAAAGTTGTCTTAGTGGAATGCAGTTATTAGGCATAGATTATAGACTATATGATTTCTTATATGATTACTGAGTTGTGTAGGTATTCAATAGTCTACTTGGATAATTTATGTATTTTCTTTAAAATCGTTCATTTCTTAGAGTTTTGAGAATATGAGAAGTAGATAACTCAGACCAATACTTCATACCCAGATGTGTGAATGGACTCATTCACAGCAGAGGGCGCCCCGGGACAACACAAAAGCCCCAGGGCCACCCAGCAACTCTGATTATTGGGCCTATGCTCAAATCATACACATCTGGTGATATCTGTTCACATCTGGTGATATCTGGTGTGTGTTTGTTATATGCCGGAAACCTCTATCCTCAAGCACTTCAGACAGAAAGATGAATGTGCTTCAGTTTTTGCTCTCAAGAAACATATACACAGTCAAGTAGGAGAGATGAGAATATGTGTTAACTAAAAATAACAACTGCTAACATTCATTTTCCACTTACTATGTTTCATACACTGTGCTAAGGGTTTTGCCTTCATAATCTCATCCATTCTTCATAAGATTTCTTCAAGTTAGGTAGGGTTATTATGGCTGGCCCCACACTGTGAGAAGTGCTATAATTGAGGAATGAGAATGCTTGGGAAGAAATAAAGGAAGGAAATAAGAAAGTAACATCAGCGATTTAATTGTTTGCTTTTTTCTCAGCTGTGAGCTGGCTGAATGTAGATTGTATCTTGCTCCATCTCAGTGTCTGGCCTCCATCATTATCTCATGAATGAATGATTTTTGAGCAGGTTACTGGATGGTGAGTAGATTTTCACAAGCTAGGTAAGAGAAGAGTGTCTTCTAGGCAGAGCGTGCAGTGTCACGAGACGTGATTGTGAGATGCTCAGGAGAGATCAAGTAGTTTGAGTGAAGGATTATCAGGGTGACATGGGGAGCAGAAGAAACTGGAAAGTAGATTGGTGCCTCGGTCATTTATTGCCATGTAAAAAAACTGCCCAAATGAAGTCTGAAAAATAATTATTTATTACTCTTTATGAGTGTACAGGTTAGTTGTGTATGTGTGTGTGTTGTCTTGCTTAGGATGGTTTCATCCATACATATGGCAGTTGGTTGGATGTTGGCTGGATGGAGAAGGGTGGTTGGGCCATGTGCCTCTCATCATATAATAGCCTGCCTGGGTTTATTCTTCACATCAGTGGCAGGATTCTGAGAAAGTGAGTGAAAGTGGGTAAGGTGTGGAGACCTAGGCTTGTTGTTGGTACTCTGTCATTTCTGCCATATTCCATTATCTAAAGAAAATCAGAAAGTCAGTCTAAAATCAAAAGGTGGGGAAAATAGACTCCACATCTTGATGGAAGGAGCTGCAAGTCAAATTACCAAGGATAGGAATGCATTGGAAACATGTTTGTGCCTGTCTACTGCAGTTGAGATTCAGTTACTGAAGGGTATTTGCTCTCCAAAAACCAAGTACGGACCTTTTTTTGGTAAGATTAGGAAGACCTCAAGGCAGAACACAAACTTAGAATTTAGGAAAATATCTATGGTTATGGTATGATACAAAGTTTGAAGGAAGGAGAGATTAAAGGCAAACTGCCTTTTTAGCAACTAAAGCAGCTATCCGGGATAACATGGATTTAAATAGAACCCATGACATTGGGTCACTCCTTCCAGTCTGTCAAGATAAATCAAGACCACGGTTTCCCTTTTCTGACCCCACCAAATCACTTTGCATGGAGATTAAAGGATTTGAGTTTAAATATGTGGGCCAGTGAATTAATTTAGATGGCCTCTACATTTCTTCCCTGTGTTAAATTTCCATCATTCTTTTTTTTTTTTTTTTTTTTTTTGTGGGACCCTCGGCAGCAGCCAGGGAATGAACCGGCGCTGCAGAGGCTGCGGGCAGCCTCTCAGCCCAGCGCTCAACCGCTGTGTCACCAGGGGAGGCCCTAAATTTCCTCATTCTAAGGAGAGTCTTACTATCTATGGTACTTCCAAATGCCTGGAGGATAAAAAGTTATTTTCCTACATACAAAAATATGCCAGGCGGGTAATCAAGGAAGGTTTTCAGCAAGAGGAAAACATGATCATCAAAATCACTGGAAAGTTCAATCTCACAATGAGGAGCAGGATTAACCAAGGGGGGAACTCAGGAACAATTTTGGCCCAAAGAAACAGTTCACATATGAATCCACAAGGCAGGGATTAGACACGGCATGCCGGGTGGGCCCTGGAGTGGGAAGAGAAGAGTGGTTCTACCAGTGCTTCTGTTACAGCTGGAGACTCTTAGAAGTGGAGGAGATGTTAGAGATTACCTAGTTTTCATAGATATGGAAACTAAAATCTAAAGAAGTGTGTGTGGTCTGCCCAAAGTCAAGCAGAAACAAAATTCACATTTCGCTCTCTTCTCTGCTTTTTCCATGCTAGCAGATAGCCAATGGGATGACTTTTTTTCTGCTTTGCAAAGTTTTTTTACTCAGATCTTTCTCAGTAAACTGAGCTTCCCGATTTCTGGGGACTGTACTCTCCTGTTTTATTTGCTTGTTTTCTCTTCTTCAGTTTTCCTGCAGTCATTGTTTCCAGTTTCTACTGCTCAGCTCCTGTGCCTTACCAGTGTGCAATGGATCTTATCCCAAGGCTCCTTGACTGTGCTGCTCCTTTTGTAAGCGAGTCTTCTCTCTCCAGACCTTGGCCTTTTCCCTGGGGTCTTACAAGAGTGCACCGTGAAGTGTCCCCCGTCATAATTTTTCCATGATCACATGAATGGAAATATTTACTTTCAGTTTGTTTGGTTTGTCAACCACCTGTTTTTTGCAACTTATGTCTGTCAGCAGCTCTTGAAACTGCCCCTCAAGGCCTCAGGCTGCACAGTTACCTTGTCAGAAAGAAGTGACACCTATGTGAAGGAAAAGACAAGTGTCATGGAGACCAGAAGAATTGAGTCTTTGCAAGGAGACAAGCACCTGGATGGTTCCATATTTCAAATAGATGAAATTTGCATAAAATAAACTACAAATTACAAATAATCTATAAATTTTCCTGGACGGCACCACCAGTCTCTCAACAACCTCATACTCTTACTTTTGACCCTTCAAGTACCAGTTCTTTTTTCTTTCTTTTTTTTTTTTATAGTTTTTTTTTTTTATAGAGGCATGCTTTTATTTATTTATTTATTATATTTGTTTGTTTGTTTTGTTTATACAAGCACTGGGTACAGTCAGAAGCGCGGGAGGGTGAGAGAATTCACCAGAGCCAGAGCGGGGAGCAGAGCAGGCAGAAGGACCGAAGTACACTGCTGAGGGGAGCAGCGGGTGGCAGGAGAGGTCTGCGCACCATGTGGGATCCTCCCCCGGGGCCGGGGAGCAGCCGGGGATCGAACCGGCACTGCAGAGGCCGCGGGCAGCTTCGCAACCCAGCGCTCAACCGCTGCGCCACCGGGGAGGCCCTCAAGTACCAGTTCTTAAACCAAGTTTTCAAGGTCATTCTTAGCCTTGTTTTTTGCTCTTCAACAATGTTGCTCTGCCCAGACAATGCTCTTTGTCTTGGAATCTTCACTCATTTTGTCCCCACGAGTGGCATTGCCCATGGCACCTAAGACCTCATGCCAATCATGACATTACTGTTAGTGTGCAGGAAGAGAGGCACCCCGAGTCCTCAAACCTGCCTGCTCTGAATGGATTTTGTCATCTACCACATAAGACAAAACATACTCTTAGAGTATAAGACTTTTTTTTTTAATAAAAGAGAATTTTACTAGAATTAGTGTGCAATACAGAGAAGAGAAAAAATAGTTTCCCCATGAAACACCCAAAGTTACCCATATCTTTGTGGGTAAATGCCCAGCCAAACAGGTTGGTCCGGAGCAGAGTCACTGAGGCTTGAAAGTCTGCCACAAGTCTAAGGCACCTTCTGGTGGGGACCCATAGAAAATGGCAGAAACGGCCAAGCAAGTCTGGATAGAAGGAGCGAAATCAAAATATAAGTTGAGACAAAGGCTACTATTGTCAGCCTCCCCATTGGTCTCTCACCCACTTCTCTTTCAAGTGTCTTCTTCCATGTTCCCCAAGTCCTTATGCAAGTCCAAGGCTGAGAAGCAAGTGCAGCTTCTTTTTTATATGTCTCTTTTTCCCATGTGCCTGCACCAGTTCTTCTTTCTAGACATTCCAGACTTTTCCAGCTTCTCCTCAATGCTCAGCTCCAACCACCCTTCCTTGAGTGGGGCAGAGAAGATGGAACCTCCCCTTTCTATGGGTATCACACTATTACACTGCCTCATTGTAGGGAGTCAGACTGTTTCTATGCCTATGTCCCGTCTGCACCTGCAGATGGGTGGGGCTCATGTCTTGTTCATCTTCGTATCCTTGCACCTAGCACAGTGCCTGGCATACAGCAGACCACCAATGGATATGTGCTGATGTACGAATGAACACATGCATGGTTCCTAGCCCTCCGGTGACTCAGGAATGGAAAACAGAAGGCACCTCCTTTAGAGGATCTCCCCTGTGCAAAAGGGCCATGAGTATGTCTGCAGCAGAGAGAGTGGAGCTGCTGGGTGGGAGGATAAGAAGAACAAAACTTGGTCTGGGGCAGTGAGATGAAAGGAAGCTGGTCACTTGTGCAGAAACCATCATGCTTACAGCAGTGATAATGACAACACATAAATATTCATGGGGTCCCTGTTCCTTCAAATAGATCTTTTGAAAAATGTGACCATAAAACTCCTGTTAGCAGTTATCAACTTATTAACATAATCACCTAAGGAAAACAAAATCTCTCCCCCTCTTCAAGAGGGGGGCCTCCCATAAATGCTGCTTTTTCTGGGGCCCTTAGCCACAGCTGTATTTCTCACTCACCACTTTGGACCTTACATTTTCAATCTCTTCAACTTTGTTTCCTCTTGCCAAGGTGCTATCAAGTTCTAACCCCTCCTCCAAAAGAAAGGCCCAGTTCAGGCACCATAACCCTTTGACACCAGCCCCTTGAGGGTAAAAGTCCAGCCATACAGGATTGGCCCAGAGTAAGGCCCGAAAGCCTGCCACAAGTCTAAAGCACCTTCCCGCGGGGACCCATAGAAAAGGATCAGAAATAGCCAGACAGGAGCCTCCCTGGTGGCACAAGGGATTAAGCAACACACTATAAAGCAATCCGCAGCCTCTGCAGCAAGAGTTTGATCCACGCCCCACCAGGGAGCAACCCACATGTCACAGCAAACCTCTCCTATCTCGCCTGCCACTCCCTTCAGCAGTGTATTTCAGTCAATCTGCCTGTTCTGTTCCTCACTCTGTCTCTGGTGAATCCTCTCACCCCCGCATCTCTGGCCTGTACCCCAGTTCTTGTATGCATAAATAAATAATTTTTAAAAGAAAAGAAATAGCCCGCCAAATCTGGGGGGGAAAGAACAAAATCAAAATCAAGCTAAAAACTGCCATTGTGGGGCCTCCTGGTGGCGCAGGCAGTTGAGTGTGGCGCTGTGAGGCTGTCTGCCGGTTCAATCCCCGCCAGCCTTGGAGCAACCCACATTGCGAGCAGACCTCTCCTGTCTCGCCCACTGCTCCCCTCAGCAGTGTATTTCAGTCAGTCTGACTGTTCTGTTCCCCGCTCTGTCTCTGGTGAGTCCTCTCACCCTCCCGTGCATCTGGGCTGTACCCTGGTTCTTGTATAAATAAAATAAATCTTAAAAAAAAAAAAAACAACCTGCCATTGTGAACCTCCCCACGGGTCTCTCACCCACATCTGTTTCAATCAGTCCAGGACCAAGAAGCAAGTGCAGCTTCTTCACATGTCTCTTTGTTCCATGTGCCTCCTCCAGGTTTCCTTGCTCTCCATCTGCTTTCTTCCTTCCCTAGTCTCCTCTCCAATTCTTTCCTTTTCTCTGCTCAGCTCTACCCTCCTTTGGGTGGGGCAGGGAACCTGGAACTTCCCCTTTCCTGGGCACCACGCTGTAATATTAGGAAGACCATATTCCAGGCCCTTGAACTAGAGACAAGCTCCAGTGTGAAGCAGCTACAGAAGATGGACCTCCCCCTTTTAGCTCCCCAAAAGATTTTGGGCTAGATATGGTGAGGGGGGATTTGATGGAGGTTAAGAGTAGCAAGTTTGGGATGGAGGAGGCATAGGACCAGAAACTGGAGGTGGGGGTAGAGATGATTACCACAGAAGAGAAATTACTTAAACAGGAGCTCCTCAGGAGCACACTATTATAGAAAGTATCTGGAGGCACAAACCAGAGGTGGGGATGTGGAGATTGAAGGCTAGTAGAAAATCCCACCCTTACAGATCAATTTAGTCACACCCTAAAAGTGATTAGTAATAGGTAGCAATCCACAAAGGAATGAAACCCTTCCCAGTAAAGAACACTTTGCCAGCCAAATGCCCAAAAGTAGATGACTGGATCAAGAAGATGTGGCATATATACACAATGGAATATTATTCAGCAATCAAAAAAGCAATGAAGATGGAAAAAGAAAAATATCGGATGGTTTCACTTATAGCAGGAATATAGGGGAACCAAATAAGACATCAGTGTAAAAAAACAATAACAGTACAAAACACAACAAAGCAAAAACAGACAATTATAAATCAGAGACACACTGCAGGGGAAGAGGAGGGAGAGGGATCAGAGGGAGGGAGGGAGGGGCACAGGGGACTGAGGTGATGGTGCACGGGTGCATTGGGGAAGGAAACTCTATGGGGACTACACCTGAGGGGGTGGGGGGAAGCAAATATTGTTTAAAAATGAACAATGATGTCAAAAAAAAGAGAACACTTTATTAGTAAAATTTCTGCCTTGGCAAATGTTGAAAAATGCAGCTTTCTGCTAGCCTGAGTCTTTGTGGGTGCCTCTCTTTCTTTCTTCTCTTGCTCATAAACCTGTGCTTTTAAAATGTAAAATAAATAAGTAAATAGATAAACAAATAAGTAAATATTCATGGGGGATTACTCAGAGGCTTGGCAGAAAGATGTACTGGTTTGTGATTCAGTGACTGAAATTATTACTGGTAATTTTTTAAAGACTTATTTTATTTATTTATGCATACAAAATCTGTGGTGCAAGCCAAAGGTGTGGGGGCAGGGTGAGAGGATTCCCCAGAGACAGAGAAGGGGGCAGAACAGGTGGATTGACCAAAATACACTGCTGAGGGGAGTAGCCGGCGAGACAGGAGGGGTCTGCTGTGCCAAGTGGGTTACCTCCCTGGCCAGGTATTAAACTTGTGCTTCAGTGGCTGCTGATAGCTTCATGGTGCTGAGCCTAACCCCTTGTGCCACCAGGGAGGCCCTAAATTTTTTTTAAAAGAAAGAAAATTCAACAAACCCATGATCTTGGAAAGCCAGAAAAATGATGATAAAGTCTCAAGGGCTGGACCAAGTGAGAGAAGGGTCCCAGCCTGTGCAGCCTGGAGCTGCAGCCTGCCATGCGGCTACTCTGGATCTTTCTCACAGAGGCAACCTGGGCCTGATTATTTAAGACATTCTCCTCTGTTCTGCCAAAGAACATGCACACATCTCAAATCCTGAGGTTATTTTTTAAGTTTCCATGGAGTGTTATTTTATTATTTAAATAAAACTCTTTCCTTCACATGATAGACACCAGGTATGCTCATGAAGAAACATTTGGAAGACATAGATTATGTATAAAATAAGCCACGTGTAATCCTACCATTCGAAGGTAACCATTTTGGCATATTTGCTTTCTGTTATATCTCTGAAAACTATAGCATTTGAGTGCTGAACTGGTGGGGTCTGGGACATGGCTGTGAAATAGACCCTTGTAGAAGAAATGGGTTTATGGAGGGCCTTCAGCTAAATCCCAAAGCTTTTCCTTATTTGTTGACATGTTCTCACCTGCATTCTGCTGACGTGGTGATTGGGAGGCCCCAAAGTAACTTCATGCCCTTACTACCCTCACACTACGGTTGCATGTCCACAGTCTTGAACCTCCTAAATTTTGACCTCTTTGCTGATGCAACTCAATGGTGGCAACTTAGTCCTGTCAGGGACTGAAGGTTAGAGTCATATAAGAATCCAGAAACAGAGTGTTAGTGGGCAGACTGAGGGGTACCCAGTTACTCCTGGTTTGGGGTGCCCCAAACCAGACTGCTCTAAATGGGTTCTGGCGTCTGCCACATAAAGACAGACATACTGTAGTGCATAAGACCTTCATTAGAAAAGAACTTTCCAATGCAGGACCAGGGAGGCCCGAAGCCCTGCCACAAGTCTTAGGTAACATCTGACAGGAAACCATAGGAAAGGGGCAGAAGGGGCCTGGCAAGTCTGGAAGGAAAGGAACAAATTCAAAATACAAATCCAGGCTGCCATTATCAGCCTCCCCGCATGTCTCTCACCCATGTCTCTTGCATGTCCCCCAAGTCCCTGGTGCAAGTCCAAGGCTGAGAAGCAAGCGCGGATTCTTCTTCACATCTCTCTCAGCTCCACGTGCCTCCTCCAGGCCTTCTCCCCTTCCTACTTTTCTCCTAAGTCCTTCTCCCAGCTCTTTCTAGCTTCTTACTGCTCAGCAACACCCTTCCTTGGGTGGGGCAGGGAGACTGGAACCTCCCCTTTCTAGGGGGATTGCTCTGTTTCAAGGACAGCAGAAAGACATTGACTGCTGTTCAGAGCACTGCAGACAATTATAACAGAAAGAAACATGTGAAAGCTTTCAAAAAGCAATTTTCCCGTGAGGGTACTGTAATTAAACATCCCAATACTGAAAGGTTATGTGACTTCAAGTTGATCAAAGTAAAAACATTGTGAGTTATTTTTGGAGCTTGGTATTGTCAAAGAGGGCCAGCTTCAGGTTCAAGAATTTTGAAATGAACCAAAATCCAAGGAGAATTTTATGAATAATTTTGTGCCCTCAACAGTTGGACTGCTTTGTGAAATGATTCTTTTCAGTAAATGGACTTTTCATTTATGTAATCATTCAAACTTTCATTACGTGGGCATGATTACAGACAGCATGGAATGTGTAGGCCAATAACACATAGGACAATTGCAATAAGAGGTGAAAAGCCTCTATCTGTTAACATGTTTCCATGTTAACATGTTAACATGTTTGGTACCTGGTATATCAATCAGGATTTCGTGCAGTGGTAAAACAACTGAGTGAAGAACAGCTTAGAACAAACGATTTATTTCACTTTTACAGAAAAGTCTGGGGAAGACAATTTAAGGACTGGTACATCTGCTGAGGTCCTTGGGGATCTCAGCCACTTCCAGCTAACTGACTTACACATCCCTGGATGTAACTGTCATATTTATGGTCCAAGATGGAGAGTACCAGGCCTGGTGGATAGCAGCAGGACGGATGCAGGGTATATTCTGCATTTCTTTTTATTTTTTATTTATGTATTTTTTACATCATTGTTCATTCTCTTATGAGGTGTAATCCCCATAAAATTACCGCCACCAATACACCTGTGAACTATCACCATAGTTTCTTGTGCTCCCCTCCCACCCCCACTGTTTTAATCCCTCTTCCTCCCTCTCCCCTGCTCCTATTCACAGTTTGTCTGCTAGTTTTGTCTTTTTTTCTTCATCCCTTGTATGGTTTCCCTACATTCCTCCTATAAGTGAAACTATCTGATATTTTTCTTTTTTCTTTCGGATTTGTTTTACTAGCATAATCTCATCTAGCTCTGTCCGTGTTGCTGTGAATGGCATGGGTTTATCACTTTTGATTGCTGAATAGTATTCCATTGTGTATATATACCACATCTTCTTGATCCAGCTATCTGTTTTTGGGCATTGAGTTTGTTTCAATATCTTAGCTATTGTAAATAGTGCTGCAATAACCATATGAGTGCAGTCTTTCTTTCAAATTAATGTTTTTGTGTTCTTTGGGTAGGTTCCTAGAAGTGGAATTGTTGGGTAATACATATAGTAGCTCCATTTTTAGTAGTTTGAGGAACCTCCACACAGTTTTCCATAGTGGTTGGACCATTTTGCATTCCCACCAGCAGTGTAAGCGTGTTCCTTGTTCACTACATCTTCACCAACATTAGTTATTGTCAGTTTTTTAAATATGTACCATTCTTCCTGGTTTGAGGTGATACCTCATGGTGGTTTTGATTGCCACCTGACATATGAAAAAATGTTCAACATCACTTATAATCATGGAAATATTCTGCATTTCCTTTTTTTTTTTTTTTTAAAGATTTATGTATTTATTTATACAAGCACTGGGTACAGTCAGAAGCGCAGGAGGGTAAGAGAATTCACCAGATCCAGATCAGGGAACAGAACAGGCAGACAGACGAAGTACACTGCTGAGGGGAGCAGCGGGCGGCAGGGGAGGTCTCTGTGCCCTGTGGGACCCTTGCCTGGTGGCCGGGGATCGAACTGGCGCTGCAGAGGCTGCGGGCAGCTTCGCAACCCAGCGCTCAACTGCTGCGCCACTGGGGAGGCCCTATTCTGCATTTCTTAATGGAATATGCATAGAAGTGTCCAGGCACAATCCCTCTTATTAGCCAGAATTAGTAAAATGATCAAACCTAGCTGTAAGGGAAGGCAGGAAATGGAAGCTTTTACAATGAGTAGCCATATGGTTCTGCTTAAAAGTGGGAGCTTTTCAACCCCAGTGCCCAAAGATTGATGAGTGGATTGGAAAGAGGTGGTATATATACAGAATGGAATACCACTCTGCTACAACGAAATAATAAACTTTGACTTTTGAGATGATATGTTTCCCTTCAGTGAAGGGAGAATTTTGGTTGATCAGTGAAAACCCTATTTAATTGTTTTCTCTAGCACGCAGGAGGAGGCTGGCACTCCACAGATTCCTTAAGAGGAGGGAAGTCCTTGAGATGGCAGTGCAGTGCCTATGGGGCAGCACCAGCCTTGGCCTCCATAGAAGCATTTCAAGAATCATTTGAATCACAATAGCTGAGATGTGGAAGCAAAATAAGTGCCCACTGACAGATGACTGGATAAATGTTCTATTATAAGGAAAGATGAAATTTTGCGATTTGCAGCAAAAAGGAAGGCGCTTGAGAGGATTTTACGCAAAGCAAAATTACAAAGAAAGACAAATACTGGATGATATCACCCACATATGCAATATAAGGAAACAAAGCAAATGAACAGGCCAAACAAAATAAAAATAAACCAGTGGACATTGATAACAGAACTGAGGTTACCAAAGTTTGTGAAGCAGGTTGTGGGTGGGACCAAGGAGACAGACAGAGTATAATAGATGGTAGTAGATGTTTTGTCTTAGTTGTTTGTTTTACTTTTTTCTTAAAAAAAAATAGTAAAAAAAAATCATTTGAGGTGGGAGGGCAGACCATCCTGACACCTATGTTCAAGTTGATGTTTAAACAAAATACCATGGATTGAGTGACTTTTACAACAAACATTTCTTTCTCAAGATTCTTGAAGCTGGGATGTCCAAGATCAAGGTGCCAGTAGATTAGGTATCTGGTGAGGGCACTTATCTTGGTTTGTAGATCACCAGCTTCTCCTTGTAGCCTCTCATGGCAGAGAGGGAGGGAAGGAGGAATAGAGGGAGGGAGAAATAAAGTGCTAATCTCATCATGACGACAAGTCACCTCCCAAAGGTCCTCACCTCCTAACACCATCCCACAGGGTTTGGATTTAACATCTGAATTTGGGGGAGGCACAAATCTCCTGTCCTTCCAAGCCCCTGCTTGCCTCTGTGTGGGGGACAAAAGGACATACAAGCCTTCCTTGTTAGTGGTGGCCACAGGGACAAGTTTCAGTGACAGAGTAAGTTGAGGGAAAACAAAGGGGATGTTTAAGTTATTTTGAAACCATTAATAGTCGAGACTAAGCCATTTCCAGTTCCAGTGGAGAGAGACCAACTCAGATCAATATGCCCCTGGGTTGTGCTTCTCAAACTTTAATGCGCACACTAGTCATGCGGGGACAGTGCTCAGATAAAGATTTTCGGTCAGTAGATCCAGCCGAGAAGAGTTGGGATGATTCTTTTCTAAATGTGCACGTCACCAGCCATGAAGCCTGGACTTGAGGCACAAGATTTAGATGATGAGGTCCATGTGATCAAGGTCACCGTCTTGTTCCCCATTTTATCTTCAGACTTGGCCTGAAGCATGGCATAGAAGTAAGTTCTCAAAAAATATCCCCAGAATTGAATGAATGGGGGACCATGATGACAAATACCAATTTTGTAGCCCAATTTTCTCTTAAAGTAAGTTCACAGCTAAAACCCCACATGGATGAAAACCACTTTGGCACTTCCCGAGCACTTCAATTAATGATAGCTTATTTGATTTTTACTTTACTATAATCCTCTGAAGAGGAGCTGTCATTATTTTTTCATTATAGATGGCAAAAGTCACATCAGGGAGGGGAAGTCATCTGCCTAAGGAAGCACATACACAGCAGCAGGGTCCCCTGACAGCAAGATTTTTCTTGTAAAAAACTCCACCCACTGTGGACCACATAACTCCTGGTATCCTACAGCTTGAGGCTGCTGTCGTCCCTTTTCCCCTGTAATTGCTACATATTTGGCTCAGAGGAACTAATACCATTATCTCCAAAATATCTCTGCGGGGGTGACAGGTAGAGGTTTGTCCAAATACAACTCACCAGCGCCCCCTGGGCTGCTGGGAGGAGCCAACTGTGCCTGAAGTCACCATCCTAGCAGAAGGGGTTGAGCTTCCCTGAGGGCCAGATATTTCCTCCCCCAGGCCTGCAGAACCCTGGCCACTGGTACCCCACAGGCCCCACAGGCCCCCACAGACCCTATAGGCTGGCAGCAGGGTGCACACTGCCTGGCTCTACAAAGTGGTCTCATCAGACAGCTCACCCTTGTCAAGTGCTTTCAAGCTTGTCCTACGGGAAGGCGGTCCCCTGAACTCAAACCTGCCAGAACTATTCTTTGTGTGTCCAGGGAGAAATTCTTACCAAAATTATGGGAAGTCCTGAGGGACAATACAGTGTTATCTGTGATATTCATGTAGAAATTCACCCTACAGATACAAAAAGTGGCATTATCCCTTGGGGATAATGAGTGTATGTAGGATATGAGTGTATGTTTAGAATCCACCATTCTCTTGAACAGTGGAGAAGAATTCCAATTGGTCACATAGCATAAATAATTAAAAGTCTAGGCTTAAGGCCCTTGGTTCAAGGTTTAGTTATACCAGTTCTTTTTTATTTTAGTTTTTTACCATTGATTACCTTCACCTGATTTTTTCTCCTCCACCCCCACCCCCCCAACCCTTCACCTCTGGCAACCACCAGTTTGTTCTCGGTATCTATGAGTTTGAAATTTATTTTGTTTGTTTAAGTTCTACAAGTAAGTGGGACCATATGGTACTTGTCTTTGATTTACTTCATTCAGCATAATGTTCTCAAGGACCATCCATGTCACAAATGGCAAAATGTCTTTCCTTTTTATGACTGAGTGCTATCCCATTGTATATACATACCCCGTTTTCTTTATCCCAACATCCAACCAATTAGGTTGCTTCCATGTCTTGGCTGTTTTAAATGCTGCTGCAATAAACCTGGGGAGCAGGTATAGATATATTTTGAGTGTTTTCATTTTCTTTGAATAAATACAGGTCTCTTTTGAGTGTTTTCATTTTCTTTGAATATGATCCAGAAGTGAAATTGCTGGATCATATGATATTGTTGCTTTTAATATTTGAGGAACATCCATACTGTTTTCCACAGTGGCTGCACTAATTTACATTCTCACCAAGTGTGCACAAGGGCCCCCCTTTCTCCAAAATCTTGTCAACACTTGCTAATTTTTTGTCTTTTTGATAATAGCCATTCTGTCAAGTGTGGGGTGATAACTCATTGTGTTTTTTTCTCTAATATATTTAAATTCTCTTAGCCTGTTTGTCTAAAAAAATAAACAAGCAAAAAATGTCACTTTGGATGTAGAGGAGAAGATAAAACATTGTAAGGAAGGATTTGCACAATCCTGTAAAAGGTGCAGGCACTCACTGTTCGCTCTGAAATGAAACCCATACCAGACTCTCTCATCCTCTAGGACTTGATGTTATACTTAGGTGTGATTTTTCTACCTTTTTTTTTTCTAGTTTAGAGCAGTTATTTAGGCTGAGCTGAGGTGTGAGAGGCATGGTTTAGAGAGAACATGTGTTTCTAGGGTCTCAGAGTTTCCTAGGTGTGGCCGTAGGCCTAGCAGACCCTTTCCTTTTTGTCTGTGTCCCTCTCTCATCTCCCATCCCTGGTCCCACACTACACCAACTCTGATTCCCTTCTCATTCCATTCGGTTTAGATTTGATCCCATGTGTTTATTGTGGACATGGAGTTTGACTGCCAGGTTTTATAGCCCAGATTATTCAGCTGCAATGGAGCTCAGACCAAGGTCATACCTCTGATGGGTCCTTGTGTCATATCCTAGATCTCAAATGTCTATGTCCTGCTTATGTATTTCTCCTGCCACAGGCCAGTGAGGAATTCAGTTGCATTTGTCGAATTGTCTATGGACCACCCCATTTATGTTTGTCTCTTGTTCTTAGTCACCTACCATCTCAGTTTCCTCAATCCTGTAGTCCTAAAGAAATTAACAACACCCTCTTTCTCTCTAAAGTGTTTGGATTTGAAAGATACATTGTAAGGTCATCTTATCTTTTAGGGTTGGTATATATTTAAACTTCATTTCAAATAGATGAGATGGTGGGCGACCAAGCAAAGAATATTTTTTCAGTACATAACAAGACTTGTGAGAAGCAAAGTCAGGTTGAAATCATAATTTTCAGAAAGAATGCCTGAAAGAGTTTTCTCGTAGAGGTGCAGACTGGACTGGGTTTTGGCTTGCTGTATCATTTACATTTTAATCGGTCCATCCTTGTTCAGCGGAAGAGTACAGGCAAGTGAAGAACGCTCAAGGGAAACACACACATCACACATTATTATGCTTTTGAACTCTCTTCTTTTTCTCACCTCACTTCAAGCTACTGGGTAGAATGCATCTTTCCCAAAGAGGTGTGAACACGAAATCTAATAATACTCAGAACTAGAGGGAGCTGGCAGAGTTTGTTCCTCCTAAAATTGTGTAGCCATGTTCAACAGAGAAATCATGCAAGGAGCCAGAGGGAAAACTCCCAGCTTTGTTACCATCAATTATCTCTACCTGAACAGAACAGACGTGAGCTGGTGTAAATGCCATATACTATCTAGCCATGTCAGTAGCCCAGGGAGGTGGATAGGAAGCGACAATGCACACTTGTCCTGACAAAGGCTGCACTGCCTGCAGAATAACACCCTTTTCCATGGCAGCTGTGGCTGTGGTAGAAATTCAGAGCTCCCGAGACAGGCCATTTACCAGGTTGACGAGTTCTCACTTCCTCTGGAGGGAAATGTCTATTCTTGTCATTACTGGGTAGATCCCTAAGAAAGGGCACCAGGTTGTCATGGACTCAATGCAAAATGTTGCCCTTGATACCCGGATGTAAAGAAAAGGATAGAAAAACCCCAGGGGAGCTCAAATGAACCAGGACACAGTCAGCAGCTGACGCTTTTATCAGCTGCTGGCAGTAAACAAACCAGGCCTTGCAGGGTGTTAGAAAGAAAAAGTTGGCTCTTATACCATGATTAAAGCACCACTAGGCCTTCAAGTTTAGTTAAATGAAAGAAGTCTCTCAGACATGACACACTAATTTACACCTGGTGACTCAGAATGATGGTGTGATTTAGATGCAAGTCCAGGTTGTCTGTCTTTGACATTCTACCCACTCACATATTTGCATATTCCAAAGCTGTAGGAGCTTAAATATTACAATGAAATCCACACTATGTTAGAGTAGAATGACATGTACTTTATTCATATAACTGACAGTTAGGCAGTACTCAAAATTCAGATAAATAAGCAGTTGATTACACAAATGTCTAGTAATACTAAAATCGATAGTCAGAAGGTATAAAATACCATGGGTATGAAATGCCATGGTAAATACTATTCAACAGACTACAATCATAATTCCAAATAAAATCATGGTTTTTCAATGATGTTTAGCGGTTTTGGAATGATTGGATTTTTTCCTCCTTCAAGCCATTTACTTCTCCCATGGATACAAGACAAGGTCAGCAATTCCAAGGAGTATTGAAGAACATCATAGCTGAGGTTCCTCTCTTGCAACACATTTTCTTGCAGATTGTTTTTTAATGTTGCATCTTGAGAGAGAAAGCAAAGCAGTCAGCACTCAGTTCCCCAAGCAGAGATGCCTGGATCAGAACAGTGCTGGGGGCGGCTCTGAGTTTAACCAGAGGCAGGCAGTGAAAAACCTTTTGCAGCTTGGGAAGTATGCTTACTCCTTTTCTGAGGCTCCAAGCATGGCTAACATATTTAGGCATCCAAGCTAGTGAAATTATGGAAATAAAGTTATTTGTTATCCAATGACTCTGACACGATTGCAATGGGGGAGGAAAGAGGTATAAACTACAATATAATTCTGGGGTACTTCAAACAAAAACAGCACCTACCCACATTGCTCCCTATAAGCCTCGTTACATTTTTATTACATTTTTATGAAGCACAGCTGTCTGCTGGAATGGTTTGGCTTATCATGTGTCTGTCTTTATTATCTTAAAGTCTGATACTTTATTGGAATGTGGTCCAAGCATGAACCTGGCTTGAAAAGCTAGCAGTGGTAGTGATGGAACCTATCAATAAATTAAAAGGCTTTCACAGAACAAGATTCAGCTCAATCTCTTACATACAAAATACAGCTAGAGAAATACAGTTCTTTAATGCTGAATGATGAGGGGAAGGAAAACAATCTAAAAAAATAGAAAACTCTTTCCATACCTGGGTGTCAAGGCAAGATGTAACACTGCATAATGCCACAATATGAGCAGTTACAGGATGGCAGATACTCCAGAAATAGTGGTATCTGGGGATCTGGTAATTACGACCAAAAGATGAAAATACTGCACCAAAAGCCATGCATACAACCGCTGTGTGCATTCAGTGAGCTGGGACCTAAGCAGAGATCTAACACAACAATGAGGCAGTGTTCTAGGGGGGTCCATTAAACCAGCGTGGGCGACTACATGTTGAGTAAACCTTCTGAGGCAGCAAAGTGTGGGCACAGTGCCATGTTTGGGTTCTGCAGCTGTTTTATGATCCTCTTGCGGAATTTCTCCCGCACACGATTAAATTCCATTATGTCCATGGGGTCTTCTTCAATCCAAAACTTATGAAACTCATGCATCAAATAGCCTGTTGGAGATAAGACAGTGATAACGCAGAAGGAAGAATGGTCCCTAATCACATTCGAACTCACCCAGAATGCCAAAAGATGCTATAGCAAGGAGATCAAAGAAGAGATCAAAACACAGCCGGTACTATTGTTTAAGATGATTCTTTAAAATCTGTGCAGTAAAAGTTAACCAATCTGCAAGATATTTGCAATTGGTTCTGAAATTATTCTGACTCTTCTCAAGCAGGAAGAAAAATCAATCCTGCAATCTTTTAAATGTGAGCCACATTTGGGAACATATTCTGAGAGGCTGACAATGACTGCTTCATCTTTCTCTTCCTCATTAAATTAACAGGATGGTCTGAATTTTCTACATTACTCCAATATTTGATTTGACTGGAGTTTTCAATTAACTTGACAAGTTAAACAAATGTGTTCTGATGAACTATTATGAGATCATCAGTTATGAATCACGTCTGAACAACTTGGACTGGTCATTAAATGACATGAAATTATTAATAAGACTTTGCTCTGATGCATAATTTCATTTTCCAATACTTCTATGACTTAAAAATGTTACCTATGAATGATTTGGATTGGGTAAATTTCTGGAACCAATGTTAAGATTTGATACAGAACCTATTCATGGTGTTCTGGTTGCCCACCTTTCTCCTTCCCTCTACCACACATAAGAGCCGAAATGTGAAAAATTTGTAAAAAAGACAACACTGGATATTTGTATGTAGTAAACCCATTGCAACACCACATATCTCTAGATATGTAGAAAAAATTATTTACGGAATCTTAGTTAACAAAAAGGAAACCAAACACCAAACATTACACAAGTGGTTTTTTTTTTTTTTGTCTTAACAATAGAAGGAAACAGAATAATTAACAGCAAAAAGTTTGAGCCAGAAACCTGGTTTGAATCCCAGCTCTATCACCTCCATGGGACAGTGTGAGCAGCAGAGGTGATGGGGGCATGGAAAGAGAGTTTGCCACAAACATACTTGCTTCTAGTAGTTAAAAAAAAATTCAACAGGTTTGGTTTTTCTGGAGAAAAGCTACTGAGAGGAAAACCTTCAACATAGTTCCATAAGCAGATATTTTAAAATTATTGATCATATTGCACTATAAGAAAAAATGAGACGCAATCTTCCTCCCCACTCAGGTGTTGGTTCACGTCTACAAACACTTCTCTAATTACTTGCCTCACAACATTGTTAAGGATGAAGGTACAACCATTAGCAGTAATAAAATAATTTATTTTCCAGTTCTTTTGGGTTGACTATTCCATTTCTTTTAGGACTGAATTGACTTTGGGTCCATATGTATTAACTGATGATGTGGCTGTTTTGATCACCTCTGATGGAGCCACAAAACCTCCTCACCATATAACCTCTGGGCTCCACAAGCCCTACATGACCCGCAACCACTATTAAGGGACCTGACCCCATCAGCAAGACCCCAGGTTAGTAGATCAGTGATCCCAGGAGCCATTCTCTCTGTCTCTGCTCCATCCCATGTTTGCATTCCCCGAGGCCTGTCTGCCTTGAACTGTCCTGGAAACGCTGACTTAACCCAGGTCCATGGAGGAATAACTTGATTCCCAAGAGGTTCTTCCTCCTAAGGGGTCAAAAAATGTTACCTGTATTTCATGGAATTTATTCAGTCCTTCTCCAACTCAAGTGTCTGAAGTGACCTTTATTCTCTAAGCTTATCTCTATCAGCTTAAGCATCCCAATTCCTCACCACTTATCCACCATGGGGCATCTGTTTATCATCCTGGTGTATTGGAGGGTGCCTAAAAGAACCTGCTTCTTCTAATCTCAGTATCCTATTCACTCAAAAGAATTCAACCATCTAGTCATCCCAGTGACTGAATAAACTACTGAAGTGTCCCAGGAATGGTGTGGAGCCCCTGTTAAATGTGCCTGCCCTTCCAGATTCACTCTCTGCAATTCAGAAAGACGACTCCTGTCACTGAAGTTTAGCAGAGGCGCTCTTTTTCAATTCTCTTGACTTCTTTCTAAATGTTATAATTTTTATGGTTCTAACTGCAGAATCTGAGTGTTTATAATTTCTTCTTTCCTTACTATATAGCATACACATATTTTTCCTGACGTGGTCTCTGAGTTCAAATATATACACTGAGCTCTCTTGTCTATAGAACCAAGTTTCCAAAGCTGTGAATTAAAAGCATCTGTGATGAATTAAAAATACCTTAATAGCATGTTATGAGTGGTAAGATCTTTACTCAAACTCATATTGACAATGATAAACAGACATTGTGGAAAAGCATCTTTTAATGAAGAATTTCCTTTCCACAAGGTACTTAAAAGCATAGTTTTCTACAATGTGCAGATATATCAGCGGCTCACTCTAAAGGTGATCAAGTAGAGCACAGAATTCTACAAGAATGTGGATCCACTTGGTTTCCCTGTCCTTCTACCTTACAATTACAGAAAAACATTTTGAAAGTTTTAACAGACAAATTAGAACAAGGGTAGAAGTGGTTCCCAACTCCGTTCTCAGGATCCTTCTCCTTAAGGCTGAAAAAGTCATGTTGTCAAGCTTATGAGCAGATTTCCTGAGACTTTCTTTCTCTATCCCATCAGGAAAATAGAGACCATGTGACATGATTATACTCAAAATTCTCAAATGCTGTTTGGCTCCCAGGGTATGAGTTATAATCTGAAAACTCCACTCACTTATATAAAATGGCACAGTGTTCAAAATCCACTGTCACTTGGTCAGTGGATCCATCTACCAATTAACAAATATGTAACCAATACAGTATTAGTTACTGAGGATGCAAGAAAAAGGTAAAGTCCCACTGTTTCCCAGTCCTTGGGCTCTTAGAAAGAGAGACCTGGGTTAACAATTCCATCTGTTGGTTGGTTAGCTATGGAAGTGAGGGTGGGGGCAAAGAAAAAGGGAAAACAGACTTAGAGGAGACCAGGCTATCACTGCAGTCTCTCCTTTAATTCTTACAGCAGCTCTGTGGGATAGGTGATGCAAATACACCTCCATTTTGCAGTGAGGGAATGAGGCACAGATAAACACTAGATCGGAGTACAATCAATCACACCATTACAACCCAAAGCTGTAAGCCAAGACCAAAAGCAGCACACTTTCCACTGTTGTACCAGTTGTTTTTTCCAGTGTACACTCTTCCTCTGTACATTCTTATTTCTACTGAATATGTTCTTCTTTGAAGGTCACAGAAAAGAGAATTCTTTCTGCTCTTCTGACTTTGTACTTTCCTTCAATTCCTGACACCTAACTTTACTCCATTTCACTGGAACTGGATGCTCAGTGGAGCTTTAGATTGGATGTGATTTTTATAGCATTCTGCCATGGCAGTGCAATGTTGACTGAATAATACTGTAAAGTCAGAAGGATAGAGCTATTATAACCTTGTATGCTTTCCCCTAAATGAAATATATGTTTTGAATACTAACTTGGCATATTTGTTGCAGCCCAACCATGTGGCATATTTGTTGTTGCTTGAATGTGTCTTGGTTTTGCTTCAGTGCATTCAGTTATTAGACAGCAGAGACATATGCCAGGACTCAGGTAATTGCAAGAGAACTACAGAGGAGACGTGCAGAGCTGACCATATTGGATGAAGGAACAATCAATCCAGGGCACATCTTGCTTCTTCTAAAGAGACCAGAGTCCCTCTGCTGATATCTTAATCTATAGGGGATTGCTCTTGTTTCCAAAACCTGGTGAGGGCCTTGGGTAAGAAATGCTCCTATTGCCTGCCTACTCACTAGGGTCCTTGGAAACCTATCAATTCAGGCCAAGTCTAAATTTTTCCAGAGAAACTAGACTCTCCCACAAAGGACATCATTTTCTATTTTAGCCTCCCACCCATCCATTTATCTCCTCACTCCCACAATCCCTCTATCCAGCCCTTCCTTCAATAGAGAGATATTCAATGTCTATTGTACCAGGCTCTGTGCTGAGGAGACAGAGGTGAACAAAACAAACAGCTATGATTCTAACTTTGATTTGTCCTGGGAGAGCTTCCCACAGTGTGATTCTGGTTTTCTCATCAGTATAATAAGTCCAAACCTTCAGAGTAGTACATTAACATGCCTACTATGCAGTTCCACCTGAGGTTCCCAAAGAGAACTCATCTTTGTATGCCTAAAAGACTAATCTCATTCTATTTTCCCTTAAAACAACTTCTTGTTTCCCTAAAGAGCATGGTCAATACAGAATAGGGCCAGGACAAGGGCTTGGGAAATATACAAAAAGGTCTTATTCACATTTATGTTTTTCAATTGGCTTACAAAACTCTTCAAGATACCCCCGAGCCATCATCTGCCCTTGCTCTTACTGCTGTCATCTCCAGTCCCTCCCTTCCAATCCAGGCTCCATTCCTTGGCTCTTCCAAGTCCTTTGTCTTGGGGCCTTGCCCATCCACTCCCTCTGGTTGGACCACTAGACCATGTTGCTTTATTTCTTGCCACTCACCCTTTAGGTCTCATTGAAAGTGGCACTGCTTTGGGAAATTTTCCTTGACTTTTGGGCTGAGTGAACTGTAACATTCATAGGCTGTCTTAGTTTTTTTTTTAAAAAAACAATATCTTTATTTCCTCAATCATAATATCATTCCCACTACCTTTTAATTTTTTGTATAGATATGTTTCTTCCTTAGCATAGTATCTGGTGTATAGTAAAATCTCATTAAATCTGCTGGAGATATCAGAGTTGTTACAGGAAAAATATAATCATCTCATCACCAAAGTAGGAGCTATAATAACAAACACAAAGAACTTACATATTCCACTGACAAATCATAAAATGCATGTGCTTTTATATTTACTTTTTAATTTTTTTTGTTTTACAGGCATACTATTTAAATAGTTTAACAACTTTTTGCTGCAACAAACAAAAATACCCAGCAACACCTACTGCCCTAATCCCTGCTTTTCTAAAGTCACATTTCAACTCTTACAGCTGATTCTTTTGATTACTGACCTTCATAGCTTTTAGTAACATGCTTTCCATATTTGATTTTTAAACACTTCCTTTTGTAGAAGATAAGGCATTAGTTCTCTTTTATCCATCTCAACCACATTAACACATATTTTGTAACAATTTTTTTTCTCTAGTATTAATAACTTTCCTCTTCATTTGTTTAGTTTCCACTTAATGTAATCCTAAACTATAACCTAAGCATGCTAGTATCCCTCCATCTATTGAAATATGGTCAGCATTTCAACAAAGTCACATCCTTCAGAGTCTTCTCCCTGAGCCTTCTGATTTGCTGAAAACTGGTTTTATTATTCTCATCCTATTGCATAGATATCATCTTGGTCTGTCTCCACCTTCAATTCTCTCCTGTAGCAGATTACCTGCTTTCTAGAGCCCACTTATTCCTTCCAAGATTACTCTATTATTTTATGGAAACATATTCTTCAGGAACTTCTTAATAAAGGCACAAGAAGGTGAAATGTTTAAGACAATGCCTTTAAATGTCTTTACTCAACTGCCACACTTAATTGTTAAGTTTGAATGGGTATAGAATTCTAAATTGGAAATCACATTCCCTTAAATTCTAAATTGGAAATTTAGTTAAATTTAGAATTCTAAATTTCCTTAGAATTCTAAATTGGAAAACACATTCCTTTAGATTTATAAAACTTTTTAATGTTTAAATATCTAATTTCACTACGCTAGAATACAAAGATGTTGTTAAGAAGTATGATATCACCCTGGTTCCCAATTTTTTATGATATCTCTGGAAATTTTTAAGATCATCTTAATCCAGTGTCATAAGATTTCATAATGATATGTACCTTGGAGTAAGTCTATTTTATTGTACCATGCTTCCTGGTTACTAGCTACATATGAACACTCATGCTTTAGTTCTGTGTATTTTTCTTGATTTATCTCTGTGATTTCCTCTGCTTAGCCTCATTGTTATTTTTACTGGCACTCTTAGCATTCAGATATAAGAATTCCCAAAATGATTCCTTCTCCCACAAAGGATGTCATCCAATATTTTAGTCTCTCATCCATCCATCCATCCAACAAGAAAATCAAAACCAAAGCAGGAAGTTTAGATCCCAAAGTAGCCAAATCACAAACCTCTCTCAGCTCTGACCCTTGTCTACATTGACCTATAGAAACTTTTATCAATACTTAAGCAACAGGACACTTACAGAACGTCTGTTGGAAATGAGACAATGTTGGAGCTTCTGGGGCGATGTTGTAGAAATGAGTTTTCAGAGCTCCGCTCACCAGGAGATTATATGCCAGATCAGTTATATTGATGCCCACAA
This sequence comes from Talpa europaea, assembly GCF_964194135.1. Taxonomy (NCBI): domain Eukaryota; kingdom Metazoa; phylum Chordata; class Mammalia; order Eulipotyphla; family Talpidae; genus Talpa; species Talpa europaea. The sequence continues at coordinate 33,456,672 of NC_140079.1, forward strand.
TGGCAAACGAGTACCTGTAAAGTGAAAACCACAGAACTTATGTCTGTCACAGGAAATTAGCATTTTGAAAAATGATGATCTTTGTTCTAGTTCTGATTCAGACTCACCACCTTTATATATGAAATTCCACACTCACCCAATTGCTTTATCCATCCTTTTCTTCTCCCATTCTGCTTTGCTGAATTTGCTACATGAGTGAATAAACAAGATTTATTGTCTAATTGGTACTTGTTCTTAATAATGTTTATGTTAAAAGTATGCAGATGCAGATATGTCTATAACTCAACTACTAATCTTTTTAAATGCTATTAATTAAAATGCCAAAATACAAGTTATATGGAAATGAGAACTAAAATTATTAAAGAACATTTAACGCTACTTAGTCCCCTTTCACGTTTGCACAGCAGTGGGAGACAGTCATAAGGGCCAAACACTAAGAGAATATTACACAGCTATCATTATCTGGTACTTCTTCCATGAAACCTGCCTGCTTGCTCTCTCTAGATGCTGCCTTGTTCTCATGGTTCCTCACTGCATTACATCTGGTTTTACTTCATGGCATTTATGCTACTCATGTGTGAAGTCTAGAACACAAGAGATGCCAAATAAATGTTCACTGATAACAAAATGATTGAATAAGTGAAAGAAAGGAAAGGAGGGAGGGAGGGAGGGAAAGAAGGGAAGGGAGAGAAGATATAAAGATTTTAAAATTTCTGTTTTAACAAATGCTAAGTATTTCTTGACTAAGCTAAAACAGATAAACCACAGCAATTCCACTTTAATCTGTTTTATCATGAGAGCGTCTGGATATGACTGATGAAAGAAAGGGCTCTGTCATAAATATGCTCTGGAAATACTACTGCCTGGCATTCTATTTTGGAGATGCTAACTTATCCCCTCTCCATCTTGCCAACATCTCCTAGGCAGGAACCAAGTTCCATTCTTCTTTATGGTTGATGTAACTTTCACTCAGCATTTTACACGAAAACTGGGGCTAGCATTTGAATTAAATAAAAAATTAACTAGAGGGCCTCCCCAGTGGTGCAGAGGGTGAGCGCTGGGTTGCGAAGCTGCCCGCAGTCTCTGCAGGGCCGGTTTGATCCCTGACTGCTCCCTGGCCACTGGAGGAGGGTCCCACATGGTGAGCAGACCTCTCCTGCCACCCGCTGCTCCCCTCAGCAGTGTACTTCGGTCCTTCTGCCTGTTCTGCTCCCTGCTCTGACTCTGGTGAATTCTCTCACCCTCCCGCGCTTCTGACTGTACCCAGTGCTTGCATAAATAAATAAATAAATAAATCTTAAAAAAAAATTAACTAGAGTTATCCAAACATTCAGCTTCCACCTAAGTGGAAAAAGGAGCATTCTCTATAAATACACTGCACACGCTATACTACAAGACACACAGGAGACACAGCACAGACACAAAGATGTGATGCTTCTACATGACTGGCTATAATTCACAGTCACTACCTGTATTCATATTAAAACAACCACTCGGGCCTCCCTGGTGGTGCAAGAGGTTAAGCACAGCACTGTGAAGCTATCCACAGCCTCTGCAGCATGAGTTTGATTCCTCGGCTGGCCAGGGTACTACACACATAGTGCAGCAGACCTCTCCTGCCTCGCACGCTGCTCCCCTCAGCAGTGTATTTCAGTAAGTCTGCCTGTTCTGCTCCCTGCTCTGTCTCCGGTGAATCCTCTCACCCCCGCATCCCCCCTCCCTGACACCTCTGGCCTGTACCCCAGTTCTTGTATGCATAAATAAATAAATCTTTAAAAAAAAAAGCAAAAAAAAAAAAACAAAACCCAAAACATCCACTTCTTTTTAAAGTGCAACAGTCAACTAACAACCAACCAGCCAAAGAGGATTTTACCTGAAAAAGCTCAGATCCAAACTAAAATGAGTTAGGTATGAAAATTAAGAAACTATATAAATGAATTTGCAAGCACCTACTTTCCCTTCAACAGATCTTTATAAATACATAGTGTCTATTTTTTTTAAAGATTTATTTATTTTTATACAAGAGCTGGGGTACAGGCCAGATGCGCAAGAAGGCAAAAGGATTCACCAGAGACAGAGCAGGGAACAGAACAGGCAGACTGACGAAACATTGCTGAGGGGAGCAGCGGGCGAGACAGGAGAGGTCTGCGCACCATGTGGGATTCTCACTGGCTGGCCGGGATCGAACCCGCGCTGCAGAGGCTGCGGAGAGCTTCAGAGTGCGGCGCTCAACCGCCTGAGCCACGAGGGAGGCCCAGCTGTGTCTATTTTTTTACAAGGAAATTTTATTAATTAAAAAGACATCAGCATAGACACAGATAGGCAAAGGCTGCATTTTGAAAGGGCAGGTTTATTAGGAAAAAGAGACACCTGCATAGGCACAGGCCAGCAGTCTTAGGGTAAGACCTGTCTATATTTGTTAAATTAAATCTCTCTCTGCATTGGAAATATAAGAAAAGGCCAAACAACTTCCACTCATTTTATTACTTATAGGATATCCTGGCCCAAACACACACACCAAACAAATAAACCCCAAACAAATAGACAAAAAAACCTAACAGACAAAATTCTCCTTTTAAACTTTAATCTATTTTTATCTTTTATTTGACTTTTAGACTCAACAGTGGATGTTCACAAGTGTAATAATGTGTGATGCTTGCTGAAGGACAGACAGGAAGGAGTTTTCCTTACTACATGCTGGCTTCTCTGATTTGAACATCCGAAATACTCAGGGCCAGACAGAACCTGTGCAATTGCCAATTGCATCAGCCAATCAACAGACATTGGTGAAGGACAGATGAATTTTAAAAACATTCTGATTTGTATTTAGTGGCATTTATCATCAATTTGAAGTAATTAGTACTTGAACTTCATCCAGTTGGTTTTATTATAGCTTGAGGGATGGAGCCTAAGCTTTGGCTACACGTTATTTACACACACACACACACACACACACACACACACACACACACACACACGCCCCAAGCAGGTTTCAGAGTAATTACACAAATCCTCACATACCTCCTCTCTGACAGCTGACATGGGACATAAAACTATAAAGCCTTTCTTTGGGAATGGCTCATAGACAAAATTAATCTTCTTTGCATGGATAATCAGAAAATATTTTAAGCATATTGTCACTTTCCAAGGACCATTAGGGTTGAAGTCTTCTGGATGATGCTTCTCTAGGAAATGCCAATTTTTCAAAAATTTTCTCTATTATATTTATTTTCTTCAGCCAATAATTAGAGTGGGTTTAGACTCTTTGCATTATAGAAATAGGCAATTCAGAAAACACAAAATGCTAAAAATTAAAACAGCTTTGCTTTAACTATCTATCAAAAAAGAGGCAAGTGATTATAAGTGTTTTTCTTAAAGTAAATAAAGTTAAAAAATGAAAATTTAATCTATAAAAGATATAAACTTATAAATTTACATTTATATAATTTATACATATAAAACATATATACGGATATATATGTTATATAAATGTATATTTATAATATAGAAATCTATATAATATATAAAAGTATAATTCAATTTAATGAACCTTAACCAAGTGAAGCTAGAGTTAAGTATAATAATATGGTGGCAGGGGGTACCCAAAGTCAACCTATTTTTGAATATTGAGATTAGTATGATAAAATTAATTATGATAAAATTAATTAATATGATAAAATTTTGGATTTATGTAGCAAACATGCACAACAACAATGAATTTACCAAGCTGAAGAGAAAAAGGTGATACAAAATCAAACTGCAAAATAACAAATTTTCTTTACTAAAATGCAGTAGAGTTAGTTATCTTAGGTAATAAGTTGGGAAATGTTTGCTTTTTGAAAAATTTTCCATGAATTTATATTAAAAGTGTTTACCCATACTTAGTTTAAGATAAAATAAAAGCAACAAAACACAAAAGCAAAGAAAAATACCTTATTTCCTCTTTAATGATATCACTTCATGTAATCAGTTAAAGAAAAAATTTAGAAAGATAAATGAAAATGCAAATAATTTAAAATCTAGATTAAGAAAAAGTTTCAGCAACTCCAGACTTGCTCAGTTGACCCCTCACATCATAACTTCTTCCCCACTCCTAGGCTTCCGATGCTGCTCCTTGTCTCTAAACTCCTTCCAGATTCTGCTTTCCTCTGTACATACCCACGCCCCCAACCTCCCCAGAAAAAGCCACATTTCACTGGAACAGTGCCTCTTTGCATCTTAAATCCCCAAATAAATTTGTACCTGAAGTTTTAACCCACAGTGTTTGTCAGAAGGGCTTGTTTGAAAGAGCTTTCTGGTTTTGTTTTTTATATCATTAAATTATTTTACGGTAATTAACTTACAACACTGTATATGTCTCAGGGGTACAGGTTCACATCTCTTCAGACATGTTACCACACCACATTTACCACTAATGCACCACAGTCGTCCACCCTAGTCCAGTAACCCCCACCCCCTTTTTTGCTCCCCACCAGCTGTGGTAGCCTCAGTTCTGCAGTTAGATTTCAAGGGTTAGTTTTGGTTTGGTTTTGTCTGCTCATTTGCTTTGTTTCTTTATATTCCACATATGAGTGACACCATCAGGTTATTGTCTGTCTTCTGACTCAAGGAGGAGCTCTGTGGCCTTGCTTCTGGTGGGCTGATGCTCCTACACATCAGGTAGGAGATGAAACTAATTCTACCTGACCCATAAAGCCTAGTCTGTCTTTGATTTTCTACAGTTACCTGCATTTGGGATGAAGAGAGTCTGAGAGGACCTGTTGAGCTGCTGAAGCATCCCTTTCCGCAAAATACCTGCAGGCGGAGGGAAAGGACATCATTACTCCATGGCGGGGGGCTGGAGGGGCACATTCATTTTAACCCATTGGGGGCATTTGGGATTCAGTAATGGAGGCCAGCATAAGGTTCTATCTTTTTTCAGAGTATCAACTGGTTTTCATAGTAGAATTTTCCAAATACAGTATCAGTTAAATCTACATAGATTTAGGTTTGAAAATTTAATTATGCTCTTAGCCATTTCCCCAGAAAGTCAATGATATTCTTATGAGGAAGAGTTATAATGAGGGGTTGGGTTGAGACCCCTCAGAGGATGGGAACCTGGAAGAAGGGACATGGTGAGGGGCTGTAACAGCCAAGGGCAGTGAGTGGACAGACCCATGAGGGGAGGAGGCTGCCTTTCAAGTGTACTTTACTTGGACACTATTCATGGCATATATCAATTCTAGATGAATGGAAAATAGCTTATGGAGCACAGAGACGCTTTTTAAAAAAATCTCTTCTCAGGAGTAAGGGGCAATTAAGTCTAATAAAAAAAGTTTACGCATCCCCCAAAATACATCATCAAAGTGTATTACATAAAAACAATTACAAGAGAAAACTATCACATACATTATTTGGTTGGGTGTGTGATATATTTTTGCATAAATGTAAATGCCATGATTGTTAACAGGGACAAGTCTTATTTTTTATATTTTTGTTGGCCAGCTAGGTTTTCTCTGCTCATAGTTCTTGGTCCAGTATATCTAAGCATGTCCTCAAATAAATAAGACAAAAAGCCCTACAGAGAATGACACATGGGATCTGGAAGCTTTATCATCCAGATGATTCCTGTCTTGCTTGTTTACTTTGTTTATGGTGGGTTCTCTTACAGGCGTTTTCCATTTAAATGAGGGGAGTTGTTGATTTTACTTCTTTTTGTGTGAAATGAAACTAAGAGTACTGATTCTTCTTTTACAGTTTATGTTTCCTTTGTTTGTGTTTTTAAGAGCCCCTACTTGCTTATATATCCCAAAGATTTTCTCCTAAAAGTTGTAGACTTGTTTTTGAAATTCTGTTTGTGAATTGAGGTGAGGTAGGGATTTCACTTTAACCTTTTTTCTAAATGGAAAGCCAATTGTCCCAGCTCTACTTATATTCAAAAACTCATCTTTTACCTATTTATTTGAAACATCACTTTTGTCAGTAAAACTTCTTTTTTAGTCACATTACATAATGATGCAGTGTTTAAAATATAAAATAAAAGAATGGATGATAGTTAAATTTCCATAATTTAAAATAAAGGCAAACATCTAAGGGAAATATGGAGTAACATCAACAATGATTAAGATTGAATTCAAGGTCTAATTTAAAAATACACCACCAGAGCGGCACCCACAGCCGGGGCAGACCAGGCGCGCAGGGGAGTGCATCCCCCACATCGCCATTTTAGAACAGGGACCTTTCTTCAGTAGAGACTGCTTGAAACCAGCAGGAGGCTCCCGGAGGAGCCAGAGGTGAGCTGGGAGGCTTGCCCATGCCAGGTCCCTTCTGGCCTGCAGTCGGAGCCCAGAGGGGAGCAAGCACCTATCTCCGGGGCAGACCTGGCGTGCAGGGGAGCGCAACCCTCGCATCGCCATTTTAGAACAGGGACCTTTCTTCAGTAGAGACTGCTTGAAACTGGCAGAAGGCTCCCAGCGGAACCAGAGGTGAGCTGGGAAGTTCACCCAAGATGCTGGCCAGTACCAGCAACACAGTGTCCCAAGGTATATGGCAAATTAGAAAACAGGCAGTAGGGAATAGAAAAACGACACGCAACCCAGCAACTCCTCAGGAAAAAAGCACACCACAAAAAGAAAACCACCTACCAGGTTGCAACGACAGTAACTTGGAAGAACTTCTGAGCCTTCCAAAAAGAGAATTTAAAATTGCCGTGATTAAAAAACTGACAGAAGTCATAAAGGAAAACAATGATAAGGGAAAAATAATTAATGATCAGAAGGATGAAACTGAGTCCCTAAAGAGGGAAGTAAAAGAAATGCAGGAGATCAAAGAATTAACAGAGGTGCTAAAGAACTCTGGGAAAAGCAATGAAAGCAGAATAGATGAAATGGAAGAACAAATAAGTACTCTTGAAGACATAGAAATAAAAAGAAGTAAAACAGAAAAGGAAAGAGAAGTACGAAGGAAAAAGACCAGAGAAAGACTTTGGGAACTATCTGACTCCATGAGGAAAGGAAATATAAGAGTTATAGGAATCGCAGAAGGAGAGGAGAGAGACGTACGAACAGAGAAAATATTCAAGGAAATAATTGAAGAGAACTTCCCAAACGTGAAGAAGGAGCTGAAAATTGATATACAAGAAGCAAGAAGAACACCAAACTTCCATGACGAAAGGAAAAATACAGCAAGACACATAATAGTAAAGCTCCCAAGAATCCAAGACAAGGAAAAAATAATGAAGCTGACAAGAGGGAAGAAACAGATAACATTCAAAGGAAAACCAATCAGACTGACATCAGACTTCTCCAAAAAAACACTATGGGCAAGGAGAGAGTGGAGGGACACAGTCAACAGACTCCAAGAAAACAAATGCCAACCAAGAATACTCTATCCCGCAAAGCTCTCCTTCCTCTATGAAGAAAGAATAAGGACCTTCTCAGACAAACAGAAACTCTGGAATTTCATTATGACTAAACCCCCAAACCAAAAAATACTACAAGGAGTCCTAAAGCCAGAACCTCAGAGGGACGAATAACAATGAAAGAAGGCCAAAAAAAAAAGTTATTAAGAAAAGGGGCGGAGCAACATGGCGGCGAGGAGACGCTGCGAGTAAGATCTCCCGTTAAAAAAAGTTAATAGGGAGGAAAAGCGGCAGGTCCCGGTGAGAACTGGGACACGGAAGATAAACGGGTGACTCCAGCAAACTGCCCGAAGAAGAAAGTGGCCATAAAAGAGGACCAGAAGGGAGGGAAGCGCAGAACCCTGCTCCCCTCCCCCGCCCACAGAGGCGGCACTCTCCGACCGGCAGAGACGAGGGAAACAACAAACCAAAACGGCCAACAAGAAAAACGGACGCAGCAAGTGGGACTGTGAGTGGAAAGGAACTATTGCAGCCACCACACCCCGTGAACGGGAGCTGAGGCGAACCCTGCAGGATTCACCGCAGCGGTGAGCGAACGGCTCCGGGCGCCATTAGAGAAGAACAAAGACCCCGGGAGACGCGCACACAGCCCAGGCTGCCGGTAAGCTTGCGCGGAAAGTGGCGCGCTCGGCGCGCTTGAAAAGCAAGTGCAGACCAGGATCGCGGCTGCCCAGGTCCCCGCGCCTGCGACCTAGGCTTGGGAGACGACCTAGGCTTGCGGGGAGACGCTCGGAGGTCCTCACTGAGGTGAAGGTCCCTCCATGAGTAAGCAGGAACCAGGCGCCCAGGCACGGGAGCGGTGCAAAAGGCGCCATTCCCGCGCCACTGAACTGGGCTACAGCCCGCGTCCTGGAACTGAGGGCTTTGGAACTGAGACCCAGGGCACGAAATTAGGGGCGTGGGTTCCCCACGATGGTGGGGCACAAGGCAGACACAGCACCCCAAAGCCGTTGAGGTGTACCCTACCATCCCCGCTCTGCTCCTTGTCCCTCGGGGTGGAAAATCAGCTCCCCAAGGGCTCTAGGAGAGATCTCTGGCGCCACCTAGCGACTTGAAGCCAGCACAGGCTCCTGAAGGAGCTAGTGGCCAGCTGGGGAGTTAGCCCACACCTGGCCCCTTCCGAACAAGTAGTCTGAGCCCACAGGGAGAGCGAGCACCCACAGCCAGGGCAGACCAGGCACGCAGAAGAGTGTGCCTGACACCGGACGTGCAGGGAGTGTGTCCCACATCACCATTTTAGAACAGGGACATTTCTTCAGTAAAGACTACCTGCAGAAGGCTTCCTCAGGAGCCAGAGGTGAGCGGGGGAAGTTCGCCCACGCCAGACCCCCTCTGGCCTGCAGTCCAAGCCCAGAGGGGGAGCAGGAACCCACCGACGGGGCAGACCAGGCGCACAGGGGAGTGTGTCCCCACATCGACATTTTAGGACAGGGACCTTTCTCCAATAAAGACTGCTTGAAACTGACAGATGACTCCTGGAGGAACCAGAGGGGAGCAGAGAAGCTCACCCAAGATGCCGGCCAGTCCCAACTACACAGTGTCCCAACGCATACGGCAAATTAGAAAACAGACAGTAGGGAGGAGAAGAACCACACGCAACCTAGCAACTCTCCAGAGAAAAAGCACACCACAAAAAGAAAACCAGCCCTCAGATTGCAACGACAGAAACTTGGAAGAACTTCTGAGCCTTCCAGAAAGAGAATTTAAAATTGCCGTGATTAAAAAACTGACAGAAGTCATAAAGGAAAACAATGATAAGGGAAAAATAATCAACGATCAGAAGAATGAAATTGAGTCCCTAAAGAGGGAAGTAAAAGAAATGCAGGAGATCAAAGAATTAGTGGAAGAACTAAAGAATTCTGGGAAAAGCAATGAAAGCAGAATTGATGAAATGGAAGAACGAATAAGTGCTCTTGAAGACACAGAAATAAAAAGAACCAAAACAGAAAAGGAAAGAGAAGCACGAAGGAAAAAGAATGAAGAAAGACTTCGGGAACTATCTGACTCCATGAGGAAAGGAAATATAAGAGTTATAGGAATACCAGAAGGAGAGAGAGAGAAGTAGGAACAGAGAAAATATTCAAAGAGATAATTGAAGAGAACTTCCCAAATGTGAAGAAGGAGCTGAAAATTGATATACAAGAAGCAAGAAGAACACCAAACTTCCACGACGAAAGAAAAAATACAGCAAGACACATAATAGTAAAGCTCCCAAGAATCCAGGACAAGGAAAAAATAATGAAGCTGGCAAGAGGGAAGAAACAGATAACATTCAAAGGAAAGCCAATCAGGCTGACATCAGACTTCTCCGAAGAAACACTACGGGCAAGGAGAGAGTGGAGGGACATAGTCAACAGACTCCAAGAAAGCAGATGCCAACCAAGAATACTCTATCCCGCAAAGCTCTCCTTCCTCTTTGAAGAAAGAATATGGACCTTCCCAGACAAACAGAAACTCCGGAATTTCATTGCAACTAAACCCCCACTCCAAAAAATACTACAAGGAGTCCTAAAGCCAGAACCTCAGAGGGATGAATAACAATGAAAGAAGGCCAAAACAAAAAAGTTATTAAAAGAATAAGTAAATAAAATCAAAGGAAAGACAAACACAATGGCAAATACAGATGTTAACATATCAATATTAACTCTAAATGTAAATGGACTAAACTCTTCAATAAAAAGACACAGAGTTGCAGCCTGGATTAAGAAACAAAACCCAACCTTTTGCTGTCTCCAGGAAACACATTTAGCTACAAAAGATAAAAATAGGCTCAATGTTAAAGGATGGAAAACAATCCTACAAGCAAATGGACCAAAAAAGAAAGCAGGAACAGCTATACTTATATCAGATAAAACAGATTTCAAACTCACAAAGATAAAAAGAGACCCCAATGGTCACTACATTATGATCAAGGGGACAATACTTCAAGAAGAAATAACACTCATTAACATATACGCACCAAACGAAGGAGCACCAAAATATATCAGACAACTGTTGTCCTCTCTGAAAACAGACATCAGAGAAAACACATACGTAGTGGGAGACTTCAACACACCACTATCAACAATGGATAGATCAACAAGACAAAAAATAAGTAAAGAAACCAAAGCTCTAAATAAGGACCTAGAGCAATTGGGCTTAACAGACATCTATAGAACACTAAACCCCAAAAAAACGGAGTACACATTTTTCTCAAGCGCACACGGATCATTCTCCAGGATCGATCACATACTGGGGCACAAGACAAACATCAACAGATACACCAAGATTGAAATCATATCAACCATCTTTTCTGACCATGAAGGCATAAAACTAGAAATAAACCATAAAAAGAAGGCAAGGAACTTTCCTACCTCATGGAGATTAAAAACCACACTACTGGAAGACCACTGGACTAATGAGGAGATCAAAGAGGAAATTAAAAAATTTTTTGAATTGAACGACAAGGAGGACACCAATATCCTAAATGTATGGGATGCAGCAAAAGCAGTAATAAGAGGAAAATATATAGCAATAGAAGCTCACATCAAGAAACAAGAAAGAACTCAAAGAAACAACCTAATCTCGAAGCTCAAAGATCTAGAAAAAGAACAACAAAAAAACCCCAAAACCAGTAGAAGAAAAGAAATAATAAAAACCAAAGCAGAAATAAATGAAATTGAAACTAAAAAAACAATCCAAAAGATCAATGAAACCAAGAGCTGGTTCTTTGAAAAAATCAATAAAATAGACAAACCCCTAGCCAGGCTCACAAAGGAAAAAAGGGAGAAAGCACAAATAAACAGGATCATCAATGAAAGAGGAGAAATCACAACGGACACAGCAGAAATCAAAAGAATAATCAGTAACTACTATGAACAGTTATATGGAAACAAGTTTAACAATCTAGAGGAGATGGACAAATTCCTACAACTCTACAATCACCCAAAGCTAGATAAAGAAGAAATAGAACACCTAAACAGACCAATTACAATTAGCAAAATTGAAATGGTAATCAAAAACCTCCCCAAAAACAAAAGCCCAGGACCTGATGGATTTACAAATGAATTCTACCAAACATTCAGAGACGAATTAGTGCCTATCCTTCACAAACTCTTCCAAAAATTTGAGAAGGAAGGGACAATACCAAACACGTTCTATGAAGGCAACATTACACTAATACCAAAACCGAACAAGGACAACACAAAAAAGGAAAACTACAGGCCAATCTCCCTAATGAACACTGATGCAAAAATCCTCAATAAAATTTTAGCCATCAGAATCCAACAATGTATCCATAAGATAATTCACCACGACCAAGTAGGATTCATTCCAGGGGCACAAGGATGGTTTAACATCCGAAAATCAATCAACGTTATCCAACACATCAACAAAAAGAAATATAAAAACCATATGATAATATCAATAGATGCTGAGAAAGCTTTCGACAAAGTGCAACACCCATTCATGATAAAAGCCCTTGAAATTCTTGGGATACAAGGAACATACCTCAACATCATAAAGGCCATCTATGACAAGCCAACAGCCAGTATCATTCTCAATGGTGAAAAGCTGAAAGCAATTCCATTAAGATCTGGAACAAGACAAGGATGTCCACTCTCACCATTGCTTTTCAATATAATACTGGAAGTCCTAGCCAGGGCAATAAGACAAGAGAAAGACATCCAAGGAATCCAAATAGGAAAAGAAGAAGTCAAACTATCACTATTTGCAGATGATATGATATTATACATAGAGAACCCCAAAAACTCCACAGAAAAGCTAATTCAACTCATCAATCAGTTCAGTAAAGTGGCAGGATACAAAATCAACATGCAAAAGTCAGTAGCCTTCCTATACACCAACAATAAATCTGAAGAAGAAGAAATAAAAAAAAACCATTCCTTTTATTATCAAAACAAAAAAAAATCAAATACTTGGGAATAAATCTAACAAAAGAGGTAAAGGACCTATACAAAGAAAACTATATAACACTGTTAAAAGAAATAGAAGAAGACACAAAGAAATGGAAAGAGATCCCCTGCTCATGGATTGGAAGAATAAACATTATTAAAGTGGCCATCCTACCAAAAGCAATATACAGATTGCTTGCTATTCCAATAAAAATTTCAATGTCATTCTTCAAAGAAATAGAACAATTATTGATGAAATTCATATGGAATCACCAAAAAACCCGAATAGCCAAAGCTCTCCTGAAAAAAAAAAAGAAGGGAATGGAGGCATCACACTCCCAGACTTCAAACTATACTACAAAACCATAATCATCAAAACTGCATGGTATTGGCACAAGAACAGACACACAGATCAATGGACTCGAATAGAAAATCCAGAAATAAACCCACAGATTTATGGTCAACTAATCTTTGACAAAGGAGCAAAGAATATGCATTGGAGCAAAGAAAGTTTGTTCAATAAATGGTGCTGGGAAAGCTGGGTTGCTACATGCAAAACAATAAGCTTGACTACTACCTCACATCATACACAAAAACCAACTCAAAATGGATTAAAGAACTAGACATAAGACCTGAAACCATAAAATACACAGAAGGAAATACTGGCGAAACACTACATGATATGCACATCTAAGGCATCTTTACAGACACATCACCCAAAGCAGTGATAGTGAAGGCAAAGATCAACAACTGGGACTACATCAAATTAAAGAGCTTCTGCACAGCAAAAGAAACAATAACAAAAACAAAGAGAAACCCCGCCGACTGGGAGAACATTTTTGCACCCAACACTAATGATAAAGGACTGATCACAAAAATCTGCAAAGAGCTGTTGAGACTCAACAAGAACAAAGAAAATAATCCTGTCAAAAAATGGGCAGAAGAGACAAAAAGAAACTTCTCTGAAGAGGAAATGCAAATGGCCAACAGGCATATGAAAAAATGTTCAACATCACTTGCAATCAGGGAAATGCAAATCAAAACTACAACGAGATACCATCTTACACTAGTGAGAAGGGCACATATTAAAAAAACTAGCAACAACAAATGTTGGCGAGGTTGTAGAGAAAAAGGAACTCTCCTGCACTGTTGGTGGGAGTGCAAACTGGTCCAACCACTATGGAGAGCTGTGTGGAGATTTCTTGACCTACTAAACATAGAGCTTCCATATGATCCAGCAATTCCACTCCTAGGTATATACCCAAAGGACATAGAAACATCAATTCCAAAGAGCACCTGCACCCCTATGTTTATAGCAGCACTGTTTACAATAGCTAAGCTTTGGAAACAACCCAAATGCCCAAAAATAGATGACTGGATCAAGAAGATGTGGTACATATATACCATGGAATATTACTCAGCATTCAAAAAAGATAAACACATGCAATTTGCAGCAACGTGGATGGCGCTGGAAGGGATCATGCTCAGTGATATAAGCCAGAAAGAAAAAGAAAAATACCGGATGGTCTCACTCATAGCAGGAATCTAGAAAACTTAAATAAGGGACAAGGAAAATGAATAACTATAAGAAATTGAAAATCAACATCAACAAAAAACTATGAACCAGAGACACTCTATGGGGAGTGGGGGGTGGGGAGGGGAGCGATTGGGGTCAAAATAAGGGGGTTGCAATTGTATGGGGAATATAAAAATAAAATTTATAAAAAGAGAAAATACACCACCAGGGGTCTCCCTGGTGGTGCAAAGGGTTAAGCACAGCACTGTGAAGTTATCCGCAGCCACTGCAGCACAAGTTTGATCCCAGGCCAGCCAGGGAGCTGACCCACACGGTGCAGCAGACCTCTCCCATCTCGCCTGCTGCTCCCCTCATCAGTGTATTTCAGTCAGTCTGCCTGTTCTGCTCCCCTCTTTGTCTCTGGTGTATCCTCTCACCTCCCACACCTCTGGCCTATACCCCAGATCTTGGATGCATAAATAAATAAATCTTAAAAAAAAATATACCATCATTCTCCCTAATAGGGTATTGTCCAAGATAAGGACCAACTGAAAAGAATTCGTTTTGGCTTAAAAAATAATGACAACATCAAAACTACCATGAGATACCATCTTACACCAGTAAGAATGGCACATATTAAAAAAATTAGCAACAACAAATGTTGGCGAGGGTGTGGAGAAAAAGGAACTCTTCTGCATTGTTGGTAGGAGTGCAAACTGGTCCAACCACTATGGAGAGCTGTGTGGAGATTTCTGGACCTACTAAACATAGAGCTTCCATATGATCCAGCAATTCCACTCCTAGGTATTTACCCAAAGGACACAGAAACATCAATTCCAAAGAACACCTGCACCCCTATGTTTATAGCAGCACTGTTTACAATAGCTAAGCTTTGGAAACAACCCAAATGCCCAAAAATAGATGACTGGATCAAGAAGATGTGGTACATATATACCATGGAATATTACTCAGCATTCAAAAAAGATAAACACATGCAATTTGCAGCAACATGGATGGCGCTGGAAGGGATCATGCTCAGTGATATAAGCCAGAAAGAAAAAGAAAAATACCGGATGGTCTCACTCATAGCAGGAATCTAGAAAACTTAAATAAGGGACCAGGAAAATGAATAACTATAAGAAAGTGAAAATCAAAATCAACAAAAAACTATGAACCAGAGACACTTTTAGAGGGGCGGGGGCGGGAGGGGAGGGATTGGGGTCAGAATGGGCGGGCTGCAATTGTATGGGGAATATAAAAATAAAATTTATAAAAAAAAAACAAACAAACAAAAAAAATGACAACAGGGCCTCCCCGGTGGTGCAGCGGTTGAGCCCTGGGTTGCGAAGCTGCCTGCGGCCACTGCGGCGCCGGTTCAATCCCCGGCTGCTCCCCGGCCACCAGAGGAGGGTCCCACATGGTGCGCAGACCTCTCCTGCCTCCCGCTGCTCCCCTCAGCAGTGTACTTTGGTCCTTCTGCCTGCTCTGCTCCCTGCTCTGGCTCTGGTGAATTCTCTCACCCTCCCGCGCTTCTGACTGTACCCAGTGCATGTGTAAACAGAACAAACAAACAAACAAATAAA
This sequence comes from Talpa europaea, assembly GCF_964194135.1. Taxonomy (NCBI): domain Eukaryota; kingdom Metazoa; phylum Chordata; class Mammalia; order Eulipotyphla; family Talpidae; genus Talpa; species Talpa europaea. Next base: position 33,472,062 of record NC_140079.1, read on the forward strand.
TAAACATTCCTCTATAAAAAAAAAAAATGACAACAAATAATTCCATTTAAGCACACTTGTGCGCGCAGAGAAAGAGCAAGCACAATTAACTGAATCACAATAAGCATATAAAAAGTAGGGATTAAAAATGATAGTTACAAAATAGACAAAGTGAAAGAAAATTAGTTTCATGATCACTACTAGGAAATCAGGACACTAACTCCTCACTGAAAATAATTGAGCATCTGTCCTGCCTACATTTCAGAGACACCACATAACTGTCGTTGATAAAAGAAACAGACTTTATAGAATTCCATCCAAAAATTGTGGGAAAAATAACAGAACTAGAAAAGAACTTTCTGTTCCATTAATGACATGGACCAGTGAAGAGCATGCCAGGTGGGGAGCACTAGATAAAAGGCAGCTGGGGGATCTCCAGGGGACCAGAGGCTGTGATTCCTCTGCTGTCTCTGCTGTCGCCTGTGGTGACAGGGGAACCCTATGTAGGCCTTTCCCAATACCTCTGGTTTTTAGGCCATTCAGGGGATGAGTTCAAATGCAAACACACAGCTGACCCGAATCTTGCCCAAGTTGATGACTTGGGGACGGGGCAAAAAGTGAGGAGGGGGAGAAAGAAATTCTAATTAAGAGACCAGAGAGACATGGTAGTTAAGCACAATGTGTGGACATTGCATAGAGTGGGTCAGAACAAAACAGCTACAAAAAGACATTTTGGGAAGAATTGGGAATTTGAATATGCCCTGGATATAGATGACACCATGGAATCATTGTGAAATTCTTAGGTGTGATAATGGCATTGTGATTAAAGTTAGGTAACATATTTTTTAGAGCTATACACTGAAATGTGAGTGTGAAATGACCAACAGTGTAGGATTTTATTAACATAGTTCTGCCCCTCTCCCCCCCCCCCCAAAAAAAAGAAAAACAGAAACCAACAACTTAAGCATGGCAAGTATTTCAAAATTTTAATAATTATTGAATCTGGGTGTTCAGTTGAAGAGGTTCTTTACAAACTTTCCTGTTTTTTGCATATGTTTTGTTTTCACAACAAAAATTTTTGAAAAGTACCATAAGATAGGTTTTTAAACATTCATGAAGTCTGTCCAAATAAAAGACAGATGCTGACCATTTTTAAAATTTTATGAACCTGAGTTGTATCTTAGGGGACTTGAATGTTTTCTTAGAGCCTTCTGAAAAGGGGCTTTTGGTACTAATAACTCAGCTTTCCTATTTCAGCAGACCATCACTCTCAGACTTAACCATTCTTCATTTGACTTACTGCAAATTGTACAGTCCCAGGAGGCCCATTCCTCGAAAATCAGTTTTAGGGTCATCACCTTGGAAACCAATTTCACACCATTGCTTAGAAATCCGAGATTCCAGGGGTGTATTGGGCTTCAAGAATGTCCACAACTGGAGACAAAAAGGAAAATTTGGACAAGAAGGAAATTTATGTGCTGATATACACACATACACTTTGCTCTTTGTAAACTTCATAAACCAGATTTCATGAACTACGTTATTAGGAGGCACTCTGTGAAGTACATTATGTAAATACATTACAGTTAAGGATTGGATCATCTTTCTATTGTCTATGACAGCAGTTCCTATAAGATGCATGGAGACTCCTTGGAGAACCCTAAAATATTTTAGAAGGATGGGAGGTAAAAATTATTTTGTAATAAAATGAGTAGGTTGATTGCCTTTTCATACAGTGGGATTTTCTACGGGCTGCATGACAGGCAACAGTGTCATCACGCTGAACACAATGGATATATACTTGTATATTTTGGTGTTTTCGAGCATTCTATTTTAATTGCTGTTCAGATTTCCACAAAGACCCTCTGAGTCCTCAAATATACATAAGAGAATAAAGGGAAAGGGAGGTCAGGGAAAATTTTTCGAGGCTAACCGTTATTCAAATCCTCAGAAAATACTTCTGCTAATTTTATAGCAGAGTATTTAGCAGCATGGTTAACAAGAGGTAAAGTAGACTGATTTGAGTTCAATTTCTTAGAGCTCACCTTTAAAACAGTGGTGAGAGTAAATGTGATGTAGCTAGATAAGATCAGTAATGATCTTATCATAATACTCAGAATATATAATGATCCTTCATAAAACTCAAAATATATTTTCATCTTTAAGAGTTACCTAAAAGAATTTAATTATGATTAATTATTTATTAATGGGAAAATATTAATTCTAAGTCTATGCTTGTCATTGCTTAAGAAACTGGTTCTAATTTTCTAAGTTTTATTTGGAAAGATACATTCAACATATATCATTAGTTGAGAAAGAGAACGTGAGACCCACAGGTGTATAAGTATTAATTCTCTAACTGTTAGTAATTTCTAAAAGAGATGGGCAAGTTGACAATAATATTTTATACTACATTTTCCTTATAGACAGGAACAAATAAAAACATTTTCTTTCACTACTTTAGTCACAATCCAACTACTAAATTGCTTATTCTATTTATGTTTTTAAATCTTAAACACAACAGTATTACACAAACACTTTTTTGGAGGAATTTTCATCTTCTCACACAGTATAAAATATTCATTAGCAGGAAATAGTAACAAAAAAAGAGACTTGCAATTCATGAAAGCTATGTTAGGCACTAATCCCAAAAGACTATATAGTTCAAATGATACAGTATCATATGTTAAAGTTCAATAGGTAAATTCAATCTGAAAATAAGTTTCAGGCGAAAGGAAGTAAATCTATCATGTCTGGAAGCAAAATAGTCAACTGGGTATAAGAAATTCCTTTTTATATTATCCATGGAAAAATTTGCCAGAGTTCTGAATTCACCAAGACATAAAACATTTCTGAGTTTGCTGGAAGAGCTCTAAATAACGAGAGAAAAAAAATCTCTTTTTCAAAATCCTTCAGAAACTGATTTGGTTACTGCTACAATGAAAAAAAAAAACACAAAGGAAAATAAACCATTAAATTCATCATGCTCCTTTGAATAATAATTTGAAGTCACCTCAGGGTGCTACACAGTTGAGATATGTCTGGTTTCATAGAGTGAGGGAGTAAAACAGCAAAAGCAAACACTGAATTTCTACAGGTAGCTTATAAGCCTCATTCAGAGGAGGATACTTAACTGGGGGGAGCAAGACATTTGAAGAATAAAATGCTTTAAAAAAAAGAATCGATTTTAGTGACACGTCATTTTGTCCCTGTGACTAGTAAGGGATCCCTGAATGTATCTGTGATCCCAGGCTTTCTGGATATGACACATTAGGGAGAAAACACATGGCTGGTGGACAAGAACACCAGCTCATACCAGCATTAAATACTTCTGCTTCCCATAGCCAGGCATTCCCGGTCATGCTAGAACAGAATTAACAGAGAAGCACATCCAAGGAAATCACTGCAACACCATTATGGTGTTTTCAATTTACAAAAGAAACTCCATTTAAATGATTTCATGTATCATGCCCAAGTAGAATAATGGCTAAAAGTGTTTTTAATGAATTTCTTAATCCTGTTTTAATAAAGGTCACTTTCTTAGAACAGGAAAGTTGTTTACGCTGAAGTAATTACATAAGTACTACCACTTAGCTATGTCCTATAAAAAAGCTGGAGCCACTGGTTTCTCTGACTGACAGGTTCTTCCCTGAAATATGAGGGTAGAAGCTCATCTCAAGGGTGAGGTCATTGCTTACATTTAGGAAGATGACCTGCGATCTATGTTAAGGTGAGGAGCTGGAATAACCCAGGCATCTAAGGCTGTGCTACTGGGAACAGTTGTTACAAAGTCACCCACGAAGGGCAGGAAACCAGAAGCAGGAAGGGTGATATCTGCAGCAGATGACGAGCTACAGAAGTGGTGACTGTGCGCCCAGGCAGACGATCACCCCTCAGCTCCCATTCCCTCCACTTATTGCCCTTCTCCTTGCACTAAGCCTTTGCCCCAAGCTTATCTAAACAATTTCTGCCTTGTCTGAAATCTGTTGCCCAGCAGCAAGGCAAGGACATTCTGCTATCCTCTCATTCAGGGAGAAGTAATTCTCAGCAAGGTCACCTTGGGACTGTCTCTTCATATCAGGAGAGGGTGTTTTAACTGTGGGTTGTATTTTTCATTGTATTTTTTTGTTAAGTACATGAACTCACCTAAAATTTTGTTTTTATTATTAATTCAGTTAGAAAGCATTTCATAGAAATGGATGGAGAACATAAAGTGATGTTATTCAGTTTCATCCCAACTTGTGTTTAAATGATCATAAAATGCAGATTTATTTTATCCTTTAAGACTTTCAGTAGGGGGACTTCGCTGGTGGCTTAAGGGTTAGGCTCAGCTCTATCACTGCCACGGCCTGAGTTTGATCCCCAGGCAGGGAGCTAACCCACATGGCATAGGAGACCTCTCCTGTCTCACCCGCTGCTCCCCTCATTTCAATAGATCCGCCTGTTCTGCTCCCCACTCTGTCTCTGGTGAATCCTCTCACCCCCCCCCCCCCGCACTTCTGGCATACACCCTAGTTCTCATATGCATAAATAAGTAAAAAAAAATCTTAAAAAAAAACTTTCAGTAGGAACACTGATAATGGTCTTTGACTATTTGATTTATAAATTAAATCACTTAAATCCTATGGTAACAGATTACCTACTATGTACTAGCACACACACACAGATCAGCCAAAAAGGTACATGGAAAGCACCCAAATATCACTAGTGCAGAGGGCATCTCACTTGAAGGAAAGTAGGAAAATCAGGGGAAAGGGGACAATGATGGGGTGAAGAATAGTGGGGAACTTAATGTAATATATATACAAATTGGTTCTCAATGATGAACATGTGAAGAATATATATCAGGTAGCAAAGCTTTTTTGAGAAAAAAATTACAAAAGAAAACAAAATATTAAATATGAGCATAAGAAATTTCTTTTTATATTATTATATAAGAATTTTCCAGAGCTATTTTGAATTTTCAAAATAAGGAATTCAATGATTCTAATGAACTCACAGTATTTTGATGCATTTATCAGGCACTGTGGCCAGTCTGTTAATTACATCACCTCTTCCTTTTCATTCACTTCTGATTTCCCACCTCTAGATTATTTTATTGAACCTGACTACCTCTATCAGGAAATAGGAAAAAAAAAAAACCCAAACAAACAACAAAAAGAGATGAAGCTCAGTCAGTAGGTTAGCCAAATTTAAGCAGGGGCAAAAAGGAAAAAAGGAAGAAAAACTATTGTTAAGAGTGAGTTGCCTTTAGTTTTTAGTGATTCACATTAGATCTAGCGCTAATTAGTAGATACAAGTGAGTCATATGCTTAAGTACTTACATACACAGAAACATACACTCCTTCACACAAATACACAGCAGGATACATCTGAACAATGACAGTTGCTATGGACACTTTCCAATAAAGTTAAGGTAGCAAAACAAATACTTTCCCTTTTGATACTGTCTTTTTGAATTTTACAAAAGGCCAGGGAAGTACTCCATCCTAAAAAAAATCTGTTTGCAGAAGTAAACTTAGGAAACATTTCAGATGAGTAATTCTAAAGGTTGAGCTTAATTTTTAACTCACAATTCAGTGTTTTTAAGTGGTTTCAGTGGCGCTTCATAAAATACCATCAGATTGTACAAGATTTTTAAGGTTTTGCTTTGACAGTCAGAGTGACTATAAGAGCATCTTAATCTTCCAGCTGTTTTTAATACATCAGCTATAAACCTTTACTTCCTCTTGTAAGACTCTCCAAGCCACATGAATAAATAATCATCATTAAGATCTCGGGTAATTTCCCAAGAGGGCAATTGCTGAAGCAGAAACCAACTTCATCTTCTTTGATGTCTATTAAAAGTCATAAATGGAAATCCCAGGTCACTCCTTGACAGATGCTATTTCTCTTACTGGCTTTGAACACAGTTAAACAACCTAAGCTGGAGCCCACAGAAATCACCTGATGCTTTCTCAGAGCAGCAAAACAACATCAGGCTTTACGTTTAATTTCTTACATGAATTTTCCAGTAAAAATGTGCACCTTTAACATGTCAAGCAGCAAGAAAAGTGAACCTTGCCCGGGATGGCCGTGCCCATGTGGTATCATTTTTGCACCCCTCCTCCAGGTCCATAGCATGTGAGCACACGGTGGGCACTGGGCAAACAGTCACTGACCTGAGCAAAAGACTGACATTGTTCTTGACTAACCTTCAAAAGCATCTCCTCATGTTGGGGATTATCAGAATCATAGGGCTCTCTGCGCAGTTTTTCCACATCAGCAATAAGGTTTCTATAGCCAACAATTTGCAAAAGGCAAGCTTGGAGAGAGATTCCCAACCTAAGGAGTTCAAAAAGAGAAGAAACATAGTTGAGCAAGTCAGAAGGGCAAACACAAATGCTGGACATTTACATAGGGGGCAATTTGACACAGTAAAATACTTAGAAAAACAAGGGGACATAGCTAAACATTGAAGGCTCCCAGGTTAAGAGGGATGGAGGCAGAAGGGGACAAGGGGACATGATGGTGATGGGGGAAATCTGACGGAAAAAATACAAGTAGCACACAAGGAAAAGCAAAATATATATGGCACTTGTTCCCTTGATGATGCACAAGAGGATTTTCATATTTATTTAATTTTTAGGAAATTGCTCAAATAGGATCTATTTAATAGAAGCACAATTTCTTACTGAAGCTGCATAAGATACAGTTGTTGAACTTGACTAAAATTTACCTTTCCTTCTGGTCTTTTTTTCCAGTCAAGTTGCAAAAATCTGATTTTAAAGACAAAGGGAGTGCTTTATGCAGGTGACTTGAAAGCAAGACAGAAAATGTAGAAATAACGGGATCTTAGGGATCACTTAGCTCCCCTACGCAGGTATCTTGAAAACATTTCCAATGAGTGTGTGTGAAAGAGATGGGCAGGGGTGGAGGTGGGGTAAGATAGAGAGTGCCTTCAAAGGTTTAAAAGTAAGACAATTTTCAAAATAAAACAACAACAAATACACCCCTGCCTGGGAGCACCCTGATAGATAAGGCAATGCCAACAAAAGAACTCAGTACTTGCAGAAACAAAATCTGCTTTCCTTATTAACAGGTAGTTCAAATTCTGCTCTCTGAGCAAAATGTATGTCCGCCTTTCCCCTGCCATGCCTATTTAAGAAAGCAATTTTTTCTTCTAGTTCCATCTCCAGGGTTATAAATAAATAAATAATAGCCCTTACTCCTTTAACTCCCTCTCATGAGACATGATTTTCAGACATGATTTTCATGCTTAGTTTTCCCCAAGGTAGTTTGATTAATGGCCCTCTGAAAACATTTCACCAGAACAGAAAACAACTCTGCATGCATAACACACATGTGTGCTGCCTATGACCTGAATTCTTTTCTTTCTTTCTGACAATGGAGAAGGTAAAACTATTTAAGCTATTCAAGATGTCTATTTAAGCTGTCACATGTATAGCAAGTTTATTAAATAGGCAACTAATCAAGATCTTTTTTCATATAAACTAGAGTCACATAAATTGTTCTTCTATATTTGTTTGATGGCATCTTTAAACCTAAAGGTAGTATCTGAGATATGTTTTTTTTTCCTGCTAATCTCTTCACACTTGTTCACTTTCATATACAATGGAATACTACTCAGCAGTCAAAAATGATAAACTCATGCCATTTGCAGCAACATGGATGGAGCTAGAAGGAATATGTTAAGTGAAATAAGTCAGAAGAGAAAAGAAAAATATTGAATGGTTTCATGTATAGGTGGAACACAGCTTGCAAAACTTACAATCTGACCATAGATTTGAGGCAAATAGCAAGGTAGGGGGAGTGAGAGGGGTCAAAAGAGGGAAGTGAAGAGCATGGGGATCACGGTAATGGATCATGGGTGGTAGGTAGGGGGAAAACTATGGAACTACACCTGAAAGGAGGAATCAAATATTGTACAAAAACAAACAATGATGTAAGAAAATAAAAACAAAAAAAAAGAGGGCTGTGTATTTGTATGCCCCAACCCAGTAGTTATCATCCAGTATCCTTCTATTTCTAAGTCACTCACTAAATGTTAAAATTTTTGTTGTGGTGGTAGTCGTATTCTTTTCTTTTGCAGGGGGTTAAATGAGAATGCAGAGGTTAAATCTAAATTTGGAGGAATAGAGAATTATGTTTTAGGATTCTACAGCTACTCCAAACATAGAGGATAACTATGTCATATAATTTAGAACACTAACAGCCCTACACTACTTGTTATCCTAGACCAAAATGTGACCAGATATTTAAATTTAGAACAAGGGCACATTGGCACTGGTCACCCAAAAAATCAACACAGGATTAAGAAGAGAGTTTATTTTGAGGAAACAAACAGTGAGGGGGTAGGGAAGCCAATTCAATTTTTACTGTCGTGGTTCTTACTAGTACCATAAGCAGTACTTCAAAGATGTAATTACAACAAAGTAAGTTTAATAGCAGCAGTGACGAAAAATGATAAAATATTTCCACTGGCCTTCCCCTCCTATTTCTTGATTTATTTTTCAGAAAATTATCTAATTTTTTAAAATTACATTTTGTCAATGTTAATCTGGGAAAAAAGCACTAAAATCCATATTGAGATGTAAAACCACAATTTACTACCAACAAGGGTTTTCTTTTTCTCCCTAAAGGAAATCAAGAGAATAGGAAGTAAAGAAATGTTTTTGAATGAAACAAAGAAATTTCATAAAAGAAATATACAAAAGATTTGCTATTAAATCTAATCTAATCTCTAAATATGATTATAGGTCTAATTCCTCATGCTCAATTGTAGTCTTAAACTTTTGGTTCAATTTAATTTAAAATGAATTGCCTTCTTATCACCTTCCCAAAGGAATAAAGTATATGTCAGAAGGCTTCAAGAAGACATTTACAGCATAATTAAATCAATCTTTAATGGCTGAATAAAGGCAGCAATTAGCTGAACAGGATGCAGGAAAAATGCTATGTTGACCTGGAAATAGAGTTTTGTGATGAGACCCAATTAGCTAATACTTAGATTACTTCCAAAAGCTACACCTATGTAAGTACACTAAAATTCCTTTCAAATCCAGCAATTAAAAGACTCTCCACTATAATATCTGAAGTTCTCAGGTGTGTGCACATCTCAAAGACAATTTGATCACTGCCTACCTAAACTGTTTCTAAATATATCTACAGACAGAATTTATTCTACCCAATATTCTTAGCCCCAAATTTTACTGAAAAATTTCTGCACCCAATGGAAAATAGAAAGCTAATTTTAACTGGCATGTACATTGCCAAGTGCATTTTAATACTTCCAAGAGGAGATGCCTAAATCACAAAGTTCTGAAATCTTCATATAAAAACATCTCTCCCTCCCACACATGTCTGTCTTCTTGACAAGCAGGTAGGAACTAGTTTCAAGATGATCAGTTTGTCAGAACAGAAGGAAGATTCTTGATGGAGCAGAATCAACTCAGGCACATTTGCAATTTGAACCTTTACTGTGAATGTAAAACAGAGGTAACATATGGAGCAATTATTGATGAATGGGCCCCCTTAATTTCCTCTTCTGGTATCAGAATTACCCAGCAAATGTCTTACATTCATTGCACCTCAGAAGCATCCCCATGAATTTTACAATAGATATAAAGATGCTGCTATTTACAAACATGGAAAATGCACCTTTTTCCTTCATTCTTCATATATAAGCTGTAACACTGCAGAAAACTGGGGTGGGGGGGGATGGGGGAGGAGGCAGAGAGAGTGCCTGAGGTCACACCAGTGCTAGAATACTATGTGGCCATGGAGTTTCTGGTGTTCTACATTTACAGCATATTAAACACATCCTTACTGTGGATTTATGTCCGGGTTAATTTTTTTCAGTTCCATGATGTCTTCTATAGTTTTCTCAATGGCATCAGGGTGAACACTCACTGCAGTCTGCAACAGCTAGAAAGCATGTTTCAATCAGTTTCTTTATCATGTAACTTAAGTCTCTATTTCATGGGGGTGGCAAGTATTTGTTTAAAATGTCTATGTAAATACTAGTGTTTCTCTTTTGCCTTTTAAAATGTCCATGTGAAGAATATGAAACTCATCTAAACTAAAAGCAAAACTTGACTTAGTATTTGAATTCTATTAAATTTGACATTTTCAGGGCCTCCCCGGTGGTTGAGCGCTGGGTTGCCAAGCTGCCAGCAGCTTCTGCAGCGCCTGTTCGATCCCTGGCTGCTCCCTGGCCACAGGAGGAGGGTCCCACATGGCGCACAGACCTCTCCTGCCGCCCGCTGCTCCCCTCAGCAGCGTACTTCGGTCCTTCTGCCTGCTCTGCTCCCCGTTCTGGCTCTGGTGAATTCTCTCACCCTCCCGTGCTTCTGACTGTACCCAATGCTTGTATAAATAAATAAATCTTTAAAAAAATGAATAAATTTGACATTTTCACAATGGAAGTAGTGCAATTTTCCTGATTAAGGCAATTAACATAAAACAGAGATAAGTTTTCTTTAACCATTTTCATCTCTTTCAATCAACTTCTATTGAAACATTATATTTGTTTTCTCTCACCCCACATACATGGTTTGCATCGTTAATGAGCATTGTGTCTATGACTGAGTGAAAAGCTGCAGGGCTATAGTCCTAAGGATGTCAGAATTAAATAGTAACATGAGAGTATCAAGATTCTCGGGAAAAAAGATTTTCTCTCTTAGGTGGATGCTTAACTACAGCTATAAAAGCTAGGATAGTGGGTTTCCTTGGAAAATCTTCAGTATAAAGTTAAATGATTAGAATATTATTCTGATTTTCAAATGATACTTATTTATGATTTGGGAAGAGGTATAAAAAAGGATTAATTTAACAATGAAGAAAGTAGGGTTTCATAAGTCTGCCTAGAAATTCACATGGCCCCTTTCATCAAAAGATTTGTGATGGGCAAACAATTTTTTTTTATTAGTTTGTGTTTGTTTTTACAGCCAAGGATGTGTTTTAGTTTCTTCAATTTTTGTTTTATGATGATGGAGGTAAACCTCCAAGAGAAGAGTTGCTGAAACACATAGAAACAATTTTCTTACCTTACTTTTTGAATCCCTCAGTGAGGTTTCTGTAACACAGAAAACAAAAACAATCACGCAGAAATTTTACTTTATTAGTGGCTTGATTACTGAATACAACACTGAGTCTCAGTCCCACCAAGCAGACATGTAGCTAGCTGCTTTATTTCACACTTACCGATTTTCATGGTCCTGGAAGCGCCAGGCTTGGTGTTATAACAGATCCGCTGAAGCTCACACCTTCCAGTCAGCTTCCTCATTACAAATTTCAGGCAGCGCCACAAAAATTTACAGTAAAAATACAGGCACACCTGGATCAACATTCTGTCAAAAACAAAAGACAGCACCTTCCAACAGAACTCTGGAAAAGAGCACAAAGCAGCCACCACCAGCAGGAAGGGAAGCCCGGGAGAAAAGCAACTGTTAGAAGTGGCTTTACACACATCTTTCCTTTCCCTAATCCCGGGTTAATTTATTTTGCATTAACTACAAAACCCATCCTTGTGAGGGAAGCTGGAAGTTTGTGAGTCACACTTACTCTGATTGCAAGCCACTTCAGGATACTGTATTCTGGAAGGTAAAGGGTGATGCACTACAATCCTTTGTTTTTCCATATCTGTCTTAAACCATTTGGAAAATAAATCCATATCTTGAATAGAGAGTCTGTGTGTTTTAGAAATTGGCTCTCCTCAGACATGGGGCAAGATCACATTATGGCAACTCTCCTTTCTTGCCTGTGCGGATGGCTTCTTGGCTCATCCTGGTCTGTTCCCAGCCACTCCTCAGTGCATTTTGGGGTCACTATTTGATTTCTTCCATTGCTGTGTTTTTTTCCTCCTCTCCTCTGCCTTCCTCGAGGAATCATGGGCCTCCTGGAGGACCTGGTTGTGGGCCGCCAGTGTTTTCTGCTGACCAAATCTAACAGTCCTTCATCTCAGCCCACTGAACAAGCATAGTGATACTGGTTCCCTTCAGAGGTGACAACGTTTTAAATTGTTTTAAAACTCTACCTCTTGACAAGTGTGTTTTTGGTTCCTCCTAAATAAAATGTTCTTTCTTGCACATCCTACTTCACTCCATTCATAGCTCAACTAACTATAAAGTATATCCTCACCAGTCACACACTATTTATGGTATTTCTGGTTTGTGACTTTATCTTACAGGCTGACTTTTAACTTGTAATTTCAACTACTTCATGGTACTGGTCAGTCTCAAAACAATTCAGCTATAGAAGTAAAAGGAAATTATCATCCAATACCATATATTCAAACACTTTTCTCTTCATACTATGCTTTCCAAGGGAGCAGAATTATTTAGACTAGTTCTCATTGGTGTCATTTCTAAAACATGTTTCTTATTTCTCAAAGGCTCACTGATCCCCTCCAGCTCTACACTAAAGTGACTGTGGTCATCCAGATGATGCATTAGAATAGTTAACTAACAGCTTCAACGATGTGCTCCATCCCTGAAAATGAATCAAATCTTGCTTTGTTCCTCTGCTCAAATAGCACTACTTCTAATATCTTGAACAGCTTTGTGTTAATAATAAAATTGCGACAGGTTTTTTTTTTTTTTGTACGAAGGTCTAGGCTTTATATCATAAAAATCTAATGGGAATGGAGGAAATAGTATAAATAACCTTGTGAAGTAACATGAAGGTAATATAATGGCTTTCTTTGTAGGCAATAAAATTATTCCAGAATATCTAATAACATGAGAAAATGTCCATAAATTGTTTATCAAATAGAAAAAGTTAGAAAGGAAATATGTGGGATGATCTACTTTTATGTTAAACAATAAAACATATCATTTTAATGGCAACAAATAGATAAGGAGAAAAAATATAGTAGGATACACAATAAAATGTTAACAGTAGTATTTCCAGGTAAAGGTATTGTCAATGTTTTTTGTTGTTGTTGAGCACACTTTCATTTTCTTCTATAATAAATGTATTTGTTTATTTAAGAAAAATGAAAGTTAAAACACTTAAAGCATATAAAATGATTTCCAATCATGCATACAAAATTTCTATGGGAAATCAGTTATTTTCTGCTAAAAAGCAAAAAAAAAAAAGAATTTACTATTTTGTAAAGTCTTAAATCCAACTGTTTTAGTCAAATATGTTCTAAGATCTGTTAGGATTTAAGTTTTTCAGCTTCCAAGAAAAAGTAACCCTAAATATACTTAGTAGAACATTTTAATAAGACAAGTGAGAAATTATATAAGATCTGAACTTGTCTTTTGGAAAAACACCAGCAAATGGTATTGATATCCATTACTGGTTGACATTATCCCTATAATTAAGTCAAGGATAAAAACCTGCACGCTATTCTCAGCAAAGGCCTCTGAGCATATGGGCCAGCTCCTCAAATGAAACCTCTCCAGGGTATGCCTATGTGGTCCATGGCAATCAGGTTTTTTTGTGCTTCTAAATCTTCCTAGAGAAAAGGCTTCAGGGAGTATCTGTGTATTCCCTCTACTTACAGTCATATAATAGCTTAACTTCAGCTAAGCTATCCATGGGCAACTTCTCCATCTGGTCTATCCAGAGACTGACTTGAGATCTAGAGGAGTCAGCCTAGGTGGCAGGATGTGTGCAGAGACACTTAAAGTCCATCTGTAATTGCTCTCATTGGCTTCCTTGCAAAACAGAAGAATGTTTTGCATCAAGATAGTTTTATACAAAAGGACAGAAATAGCATCGACTTAGATTTGCATTTCTCTCTCTCTTTCTTTCTTTCGCTCCCCTGAGGATGTTCACACTGCCAAAGACTGGGACACCCACTGGGAATCCACAGTGAGAGGCTATAGAGGAAGAGCTTGTCACACTGTGGACCACATCCGACCCTCATGATCACATGATACTTCACTAATAACGAAAGAGAAATGTTCCTTGCAATGCAAAGTGACAGCGACACAGCTTCCTTGCCCTTTTGTGATATCCAGGCCAGTTTATTTATGATTACAATTTAATTTCCCCCTTGTTTTCCTAAGGGACAAACATGCCCATAAATATTTGATTGAAAGTCCAGTTTGTTGTGCTATATTTTTCAAGCCAGAGTATCAGATCAGACAATGTTTTGACAGATATAATTTATTTTGCATTTGGGTGGTAAGTCTAGTTTTGGGAAGTCATGGTCTGAGATGGGAACGCCAGCAGGGCCCCTTCCTTTGGAAGTCTTATTTTGATGACAGAAAATGTACCCAACTTGCTTCTTCTTGAAAGGATCAGATGAGCAAAATCTCCATATGAGCATCACAAGGTTCCTGTTCTTCCCCATCAAACAGTGCCAGGAGTTCATTTCTTAAACCTTTGGACCTATTTAATTCCCCAAATTGTAAAGTTTATGGAGAACTGCTGAAGGTGCAGAGAAGAACATTAAATAAGATTAAATATTTCAGGAAAGCATTCAGTTGGTTTGGCATGTTTATCTTGCGGAGGAAGAAATTAAGAATGGATCTTTGTGCCATATGGAGACTCTAGTGAATATTGCATTGCAGATTTGAAAGTTGCTGAGTCAGTCTTAAAGGTTCTCAACACACAAAAGAAATATCTAAGTATGTATGTGGTAGATGTTAACCAGACTTATTGCGGGGATCATTTCCCAATATGTATAAATATCAAATCATTATGGTGTGCACCTGGAACTAATATATGTTACATGTCAAAATTATAGTTCAGTGAAAAAGATTGCATAAAAGAAGAAATGAATCTTTAAATGTTTTTAAGTTAATCAGTGGTTAGTTTGAGAAGAAGGAAAAAAGGGAAGGAGGGAGGAAAGGTTTGCCTGTTTCTTTTATGAGTTGAAGGACTTTTGGATTCAGAGCATCCTTTCCTTTTAAATTCCTTTGTTTGAGCTCCCACGTTTCTGACTGTAAGCCTTGAGTGGAAACATCTCAGTTGTACCTGTGAGACAGATTCTACTAGCTTTCTCTAACCCATCCTCTCTTCCTGCTTTTAGAGTAAGAATTACAGCCATTCTTTCCACATCTTCTGAATGCTCCATGCAATATTTTTAAAGTTCTGCTTTAAAAATTAAAAAAAAAAAATTTTCCCGACCTGAAATGAATCATCAAACCAATAATTTTAGTTTAAATTAGGGAAATATTTTGGTCTTTTTCTTCATAACACCAGACTTTTCTTAGTTCTGAGGGAAGATTCTCAACATACTACTGAAAGGACTGGCCACATTTTGTAGGATCTACAATCAAGTTCTCCAGACTAGAAAGAAAGAATACTGATCACCATCTCCTATTTTTAACAACTATATGCATAGGCAGTGAGTTTATTGGCATTTCTTTTCTTTCTCTCTCTTTTTTTTAAATTACAGCTTTTGACAGTGTTCCCAAAGGAGCTACTGTAGTTCCTAAGGTAAATGCCCCACATAAGTACTGGGAAATGATTCAATAATAAGACCTACATACACACATTTTATTTCCTATATGTTCTTTTACTGCTCTTTGTAAATATATGGCAGAGTGAAGTTTGAGGCTGAATTTGCAGCAGTGTTCCTCCATAGACAATTACAATCACTTTTATTATTTAACATTCATTCCCTAGCTTGAACCAGAATAGCGACCCAATGTAAATTATTCAAAATGGATCATATCTTTGATACCAAATAAAAGTGAGCTCCTGTCTTGTGATGTTTTGTTAGCATCACCCATCCAGCAACGGTCTGTCACTGAAATGGGACAGGCACCTAGAACCAGGTCGCCCCCTGCCGGCAGGGGAGGGGGTGTGGGTACCTGCAATGCCACACTACTCCATCTTAAATCTGTGATTCTGGCGTCTTCTTTTGGAACAATAAGAGAAAACTGGTTTATTTTGAACACTTTCAATGAATGTGCTAATGAAAGTTAATTCTTGCTTGAAGAAATCCTGTAATAAATAAGAGGTAAACTATTGGTGAGGAAAGATATGTACAAAATAATTCCAGTTCCTGGCTCAAATCAGTTTCCTAAAAGAAAAGCTTTTCGTCTAAAAGGATATAAAGAAGAGAATGCTAGTCGATGTCTCCAGCTGTTCACGCACTTTCTAAAAAGACATTTTAAAAGTTTTAGTTGCACCACTGGAGTTCCTTCTCAGGGGCACTGGCAATCAATTCGAAAGTAGCTTGTCAGCAGGTGTTTGATGTTGTGAAGGGATCTGGTTACAGTGAGCTCCTACCAGGAAGACAGGCTGCAGAGTACTAGATTCTCGAGCCAGAAACGTGAAGTTACGCGAAAAGACCATTTGTGGGTCTCTAGAAAAAGGAGAGTATCTCATCCCTCCATGAGGCTCCAAGACCCAGGACTCCGGCAGTGTTGGGGGGACCCATGGTCTGATTCATCACTTTCCATCAGAAGAGAACACACTGCCTTTTTTGAAAAGAGGTGGGATAAATCTATCATGGATCGATGTTATTCCAAAGTCTATTGATACAGCAAAAGGCAGTGTTTTTACATGCCAGGGAAACTTTATCTGAGGATTTGGAGAGTAATAGTTGACTACGGGATCACTAAAATATTAAATGAATGAACATGATTTATTCTTTTTCTTTCAAAGGAAAGGAGAAAAGGCCTGTATATACATTGTATGAGCTTTATTTTAAAAAATCAGTTTTTTTTTCTATTTGGATAATACTTATTGACTATTGGGGTGAATAGTTATTGACTTATTTGTAAGGGGAAGCAATAAATACATTATACTGAGACATTTAAAAAGTATTCAAATGTTACCTCACATATAAACTTTTATTAGTAAATAAAAATATATTTAAAGAATCAAAATTAAATAAATCAATAAGTAAAAGAAAGTTGTTATACCTTAGAGTCCTCAAAAATTTCTCTAAGAGATAAGAAGTAGTCCTGTTCATATTATAGATTGATTACATACTATAATTAAATATATATATATATAAATCACTAGGTTAGAAGAAATCCTCAGTATTATGAATAAATCAATTTCTATTGTGTTAAAGACCTATAGTAGTTGAAGGATTGAGATTTGAAATAAGTTGGAGGAAAAATTAAAGAGATCATTAAAGTTAGTTTACTATTCCTTCATTGCACTGGAGGCATGTTTAATGAGAAGGCTGGCCGTGAGGTACAGAGGAGTGGGGTTTAGAGCAGAGGGGGAAAGTGAATACATGCCAAGAACTTCGTTTCACTGCAAGCCACCTGGCAACCCTATCCACAAGGAACTTCAAGTCAAGTAAGAAAAACAATAAGTAGAAAAAGAATGTAATCATTGTACAGAAGAAACTTTTTGAAGACTTTTTTTATTCATTTATGCATACAAGAACTGGGGTGTAGGCCACACATTCATGGGGTGAGAGGATTCATGAGACAGAGTGGGGAGCATAACAGGCAGATCTAATGAAATACACTGCTGAGGGAAGCAGCTGAGACAGGAGAGGGCTGCTGCGCCATGTGGATTAGCGCCCTGGCTGGGGATTGAACTCATCATGCAGTAGCTGGTGATGGTTTGATAGCATTGAGAGTTTTAACCTCTGTGCCACCAGGGAGGCCCTGTACAGAAGAAATTGCCCTGAGGGTTAGAGAAGGAAAGGAGAGAAAGGACCTACCCCCAGGACTGGACAGCAGGGCCTTCCAGGTGGTGCAGCGGGTTGAGCTCAGCGCTGTGAAGCTGCCTGCAGCCTCTGCAGCATGGGTTCAATTCCTGGCCAGCCAGGGAGATTCCCACATGGCACGGCAGACCTCTCCTGTCTCACCCGCTGCTCCCCTCAGCAGTGCTTTCAGTCTGTCTGCCTGTTCTGCTCCCCACTCTGTCTCTGGTGAATCCTCTCACCCTACTGTGCCTCTGGCCTGTACTCCAGCTATTGTATAAATAAAAAAATAAATCTTAAAAAAAAGAGAAAAGACTGAACAGCAGAAGCAGCTCTGGATTCTGCTCACGAGGACAGTAATGTGGCAAGTCAATGTGCCTTACTCACCTCATAACACGGCAGAGTTCAGAGTCAGTGCAGAACAAAAGTGCAAAAAAGAAGTTGAATGAAATGCAAACAAACACGTATTGTGTGTCCACAGTACTTTTATCACTGCCCCTGCACTGCAGCAGTGGTTTAATGAGCAGAGAAGAGGTCAAAGAGCCGGCTAGGAAAGCGGAGTGAAAGCCAAGGGGCAGAAGAACTGGGCAGCAGAGATGGAGCGCTGGTGAGTCACCTACACAGAACTGCCTAGACTACAGCTCAACTTAACATATTTCAACAAGAGTGTACAGTTTTTGTTTTAACACATGTGAACAAATTCATTCGAAATATATGCATGGGTGGGTAAATATGTATTTTATATGCATGTGTGTATATATACACTATACATGGGTGTGAGTATATGTGCATGCATGGAATTCAATATTTATGTGTGCATGTATGTTTCCTAAGGGGGGGAAAAAAAAAACCTCTGGTATCAAGTACCAGTCTACAGGGTCATAGAGGCATTTGGATGCACATGTATAACCTTTCCCCTTTTCAGAATTAGCTCCTAAATTTCAGAAGCTCAGACAATGTCTCAAGCAAGGCTAATCCAATTCTGGAACAACTATATTACCCAGAACCTTCTGTCTTTCAAAAGTAGTGGAAATTGGTTGGTAATCAATGGAAATACTTCCCAGTGAAATAGAGAAGCATCAGGAAGTCTGACTTCAAGTCTAGTCTCCACTATCAGCTGTGTGACTTTGGACAAGTTGCTTTGCTTTCTTGAGTCTCTGCCCTCTCATTTGTAAGGTGAAGGGAATGGTGAGATTTCTGGCTCTGAGCGAAGGCTAGACATGTGTTACAAGGGAAAAAGATTTTTTGTCTGGGCCTATCGGGTGGTACAGATGGTTGAGCGCAGCCTCTGCAGTGCCGGTTTGATCCCCGCTGGTCGCGGAGCAACCCACATGGCTCAGCAGACCTCTCCTGTCTCACCTGCTGCTCCCCTCAGCAGTGTATTTCGGTCAGTCTGTCTGTTCTGTTCTGTCCCCACTCTCTCTCTGGTGAATCCTCTCACCCTCCCGCGCATCTGGCCTGTACCCCAGTTCTTGTATAAATAAAATAAATCTAAAAAAAAAAGATTTTTTGTCTGACTCCCCCTTCTCTGTAAGGTGAAAATGTCGGATTGGAAGCAGTTAGCTATATGGTGACTTAAAGGATACTTTTTATTAGAAATTTTCTAAATAATGTCCTTATGCCATATATATGTGATATTAATATGTATGTCATATATGTATGTAAATGTGATAGATTGTTTTTTCTCATTAACTAAATCCTAGCAAAGGAAAAGCTCTTCACCACATCTTAGACTCTATTATATCCAGCATTTGAATTGAAATTAATGGAATGTATTATGCAAACTAAACCCCAAGACTCAATGCTATTGGGAGCTCAAGAAGTGAACCTTATTTTTTGGATCACACATAGACACATTTTTCTTATGGATTTATCCCTTTTTTTCTTTCTTTTAATGTAGACCAAGGCTAAAGTTGTGTTGATTGGGTGGTTGTGGTGTACTTATCCAATATTTCATAACTACTCTCATTTTAAAACAGACCCTTCATCTGGGTATACTAATCCTATAACACATGTATTTAATTGAACAAACATCAAACATTTTCTCTATTCCTCAATGCTCTGAGTAGTTACACCATTAAAACCCAATCTTTCCCTCTATCTGGTTTCTTTAGGATGAACCTCATTCCTTCTAGGGCTGTACCTAGATCACTTCACTCTATGGCAACTCAGAAGTTCACAGATGAATCATTCTTGAGTTTTTAAATAATGCTGACTTTTTCTCAGTGAAATTCAACTCTTTAGTCTGCATAATGCATTTGCTGAGTTTGGGAATTAACACCTGATTTATTTGGGCTATGTTCACATAACCTTTCCTTTGGTTCAAATTAAAAGATTGCCAAAATTGGCCAACATCTGTGGGCAAGAACTATAGGGAATAAAAGACAATCTAAATTATCTGATACAGTCTGTTATGCAAGATTATAACTTCTCACCCTCTTCTCTTCCCAGCTTCCATAAACATTAGGCTATGAATACATACACAATGTAACTTAATAAAAAGCAATCATCAATTAAGGAGGAGTGATGATAGAATTTCTCCTTATTATTTCAAACGAATGAGCAATGAAAATCCTCAAGTTTCTTTCTTGATGTGTAACCTACTATCCTAGCTTCAGTTTCACATAAATAATCAATGTCAAGCAGTATTTATAAAATATATATATCCAAGTGAAAAAAGGAAAATGTGTGGCAGAGCACAGAAGAAAATGCTGGCTCCATTTTCCATGGTACTGGTCTGTGTAAAATGACATAAGTAGTTTTGAGTGGGCCAGTTTTAAATCATCAAATACAAATTGATTTCAAAATTTTATAATCTCTACCAAACATGGCACTGCACTGCACCTATGCAATTTAACAAACAATTCAAAAAACTAAATGCTACCATTTCTCCTGAAACGACTGGTTTGAGACCACTCACGTTTTTTCTCAAAGAAGTAAGATACTGAGGGGGAAATTCAACAGTATAAGGCTGAGCATGAGCCCCACGACCCCTTTTACAAAAGGACTCCCCAATCTAAGCTTCAGGGAACACTAAAGTTTTTTGTTAACATGATTCTACAGCTAAAAGATGCCATGTTTACATTCAGGAGGGGTTCATAAATAACAGTTTTTCATGAATGTGTAAACAGATGGGTTAATTACCATGGCAACCAAAATTTTATCAGGTTCAATACTTTGCTGGCAAACACATTCTAGTGATTTTCCAAATACTATCCTTTAACACTGCTAAATGAACAGGCTGGGGAGTATTCTGTACAATTAAACAAATACTCATGGCTGTAAGGGGTTTATTTTTTTTTATTTTTTTTTTTTCTATTACATCTTTAAAGTTTATTCTCTTTTCTTTTTTTTTTTTTTTTTTAATAAATTTTATTGTTATATTCCCCATACAATTGCAGCCCCCCCATTCTGACCCCAATCCCTCCCCTCCCGCCCCCGCCCCCCTAAAAGTGTCTCTGGTTCATAGTTTTCTGTTGATTTTGATTTTCACTTTCTTATAGTTATTCATTTTCCTGGTCCCTTATTTAAGTTTTCTAGATTCCTGCTATGAGTGAGACCATCCGGTATTTTTCTTTTTCTTTTTGGCTTATTTCGCTGAGCATGATCCCTTCCAGCGCCATCCATGTTGCTGCAAATTGCATGTGTTTATCTTTTTTGAATGCTGAGTAATATTCCATGGTATATATGTACCACATCTTCTTGATCCAGTCATCTATTTTTGGGCATTTGGGTTGTTTCCAAAGCTTAGCTATTGTAAACAGTGCTGCTATAAACATAGGGGTGCAGGTGTTCTTTGGAATTGATGTTTCTGTGTCCTTTGGGTAAATAGCTAGGAGTGGAATTGCTGGATCATATGGAAGCTCTATGTTTAGTAGGTCCAGAAATCTCCACACAGCTCTCCACAGTGGTTGGACCAGTTTGCACTCCCACCAACAGTGCAGAAGAGTTCCTTTTTCTCCACACCCTCGCCAGCATTTGTTGTTGCTAGTTTTTTTAATATGTGCCATTCTCACTGGTGTAAGATGGTATCTCATGGTAGTTTTGATTTGCATTTCCCTGATGGCAAGTGATGTTGAACATTTTTTCATATGCCTGTTGGCCATTTGCATTTCCTCTTCAGAGAAGTTTCTTTTTAGCTCTTCTGCCCATTTTTTGACTGGATTATTTTCTTTGTTGTTGTTGAGTCTCATCAGCTCTTTGCAGATTTTTGTGATCAGTCCTTTATCATTAGTGTTGGGTGCAAAAATGTTCTCCCAGTTGGTGGGGTTTCTCTTTGTTTTTGTTATTGTCTCTTTTGCTGTGCAGAAGCTCTTTAATTTGATGTAGTCCCAGCTGTTTATCTTTGCCTTCACTATCACTGCTTTGGGTGATGTGTCTGTAAAGATGTCTTTGATGTGCAGATCACGTAGTGTTTTTCCTATATTTCCTTCTATATATTTTATGGTTTCAGGTCTTATGTCTAGTTCTTTAATCCATTTTGAGTTGATTTTTGTGTATGGTGTGAGGTAGTGGTCAAGCTTCATTCTTTTGCATGTAGCGACCCAGTTTTCCCAGCACCATTTATTGAACAAACTTTCTTTGCTCCAATGCATAGTCTTTGCTCCTTTGTCAAAGATTAGTTGACCATAAATCTGTGGGTTTATTTCTGGATTTTCTATTCGATTCCATTGGTCTGTATGTCTGTTCTTGTTCCAATACCATGCAGTTTTGATGATTATGGCTTTGTAGTATAGTTTGAAGTCTGGGAGTGTGATGCCTCCATTCCCTTCTTTTTTTTTCAGAAGAGCTTTGGCTATTCGGGGTTTTTTGTGATTCCATATGAATTTCATCAATAATTGTTCTATTTCTTTGAAGAATGACATTGAAATTTTGATTGGAATAGCATTGAATCTGTATATTGCTTTTGGAAGGATGGCCATTTTAATAATGTTTATTCTTCCAATCCATGAGCAGGGGATGTCTCTCCATTTCTTTGTGTCTTTTTCTATTTCTTTTAACAGTGTTTTATAGTTTTCTTTGTATAGGTCCTTTACCTCTTTTGTTAGATTTATTCCCAAATATTTGATTTTTTTTGTTTCAATAACAAAAGGGATGGTTTTTTTGATTTCTTCTTCTTCAGATTTATTGTTTGTGTATAGGAAGGCTACTGACTTTTGCATGTTGATTTTGTATCCTGCCACTTTACTGAACTGATTGATAAGTTGAATTAGCTTTTCTGTGGAGTTTTTGGGGTTCTCTATGTATAATATCATATCGTCTGCAAATAGTGATAGTTTGACTTCTTCTTTTCCTATTTGGATTCCTTGGATGTCTTTCTCTTGTCTTATTGCCCTGGCTAGGACTTCCAGTATTATATTGAAAAGCAGTGGTGAGAGTGGACATCCTTGTCTTGTTCCAGATCTTAATGGAATTGCTTTCAGCTTTTCACCATTGAGAATAATAATGGCTGTTGGCTTGTCATAGATGGCCTTTATGATGTTGAGGTATGTTCCTTGTATCCCAAGAATTTCAAGTGCTTTTATCATGAATGGGTGTTGCACTTTGTCGAAAGCTTTCTCAGCATCTATTGATATTATCATATGGTTTTTATATTTCTTTTTGTTGATGTGTTGGATAACGTTGATTGATTTTCGGATGTTAAACCATCCTTGTGCCCCTGGAATGAATCCTACTTGGTCGTGGTGAATTATCTTATGGATACATTGTTGGATTCTGATGGCTAAAATTTTATTGAGGATTTTTGCATCAGTGTTCATTAGGGAGATTGGCCTGTAGTTTTCCTTTTTTGTGTTGTCCTTGTTCGGTTTTGGTATTAGTGTAATGTTGGCTTCATAGAACGTGTTTGGTATTGTCCCTTCCTTCTCAATTTTTTGGAAGAGTTTGTGAAGGATAGGCACTAATTCGTCTCTGAATGTTTGGTAGAATTCATTTGTAAATCCATCAGGTCCTGGGCTTTTGTTTTTGGGGAGGTTTTTGATTACCATTTCAATTTCGCTAATTGTAATTGGTCTGTTTAGGTGTTCTATTTCTTCTTTATCTAGCTTTGGGTGATTGTAGAGTTGTAGGAATTTGTCCATCTCCTCTAGATTGTTGTACTTGTTTCCATATAACTTTTCATAGTAGTTATTAATTATTCTTTTGATTTCTGCTGTGTCCGTTGTGATTTTTCCTCTTTCATTTATTATCCTATTTATTTGTGCTTTCTCCCTTTTTGCCCTTGTGAGCCTGGCTAGGGGTTTATCTATTTTATTTATTTTTTCAAAGAACCAGCTCTTGGTTTCATTGATCTTTTGGATTGTTTTTTTAGTTTCGATTTCATTTATTTCTGCTTTGGTTTTTATTATTTCTTTTCTTCTACTGGTTTTGGGGTTTTTTTGTTGTTCTTTTTCTAGATCTTTGAGCTTCGAGATTAGGTTGTTTCTTTGAGTTCTTTCTTGTTTGTTGATGTGAGCATCTATTGCTATATATTTTCCTCTTATTACTGCTTTTGCTGCATCCCATACATTTAGGAAATTGGTGTCCTCCTTGTCATTCAATTCGAAGAATTTTTTAATTTCTTCTTTTATCTCCTCGTTAGTCCAGTGGACTTCCAGTAGTGTGGGTTTCAATCTCCATGAGGTAGGAGAGTACCTTGCCTTCTTTTTATGGTTTATTTCTAGTTTGATGCCTTCATGGTCAGAAAAGAAGGTTGGTATGATTTCAATCTTGGTGTATCTGTTGATGTTTGTCTTGTGCCCCAGTATATGATCGATCCTAGAGAAAGATCCGTGTGCGCTTGAGAAAAATGTATACTCAGATTTTTTTGGGTTTATTGTTCTATATATGTCTGTTAAGCCCAAGCACTCTAGATCCTTATTTAGAGCTTTAGTGTCTTTACTTATTTTTTGTCTTGTTGATCTATCCATTGTTGATAGTGGTGTGTTGAAATCTCCCACTACGTATGTGTTTTCTCTGATGTCTGTTTTCAGAGATGCCAATAGTTGTCTGATATATTTTGGTGCTCCTTCGTTTGGTGAATATATGTTAATGAGTGTTATTTCTTCTTGAAGTATTGTTCCCTTGATCATAATGTAATGACCACTGGGATCTCTTTTTATCTTTTTAAGTTTGAAATCTGTTTTATCTGATATGAGTATAGCTGTTCCTGCCTTCTTTTTTGGTCCATTTGCTTGTAGAATTGTTTTCCATCCTTTAACTTTGAGTCTATTTTTATCTTTTGCAGCTAAATGTGTTTCCTGGAGACAGCAGAAGGTTGGGTTTTGTTTCTTAATCCAGCCTGCAACTCTGTGTCTTTTTATTGGAGAGTTTAGTCCATTTACATTTAGAGTTAGTATTGATATGTTAGCATCTGTATTTGCCATTGTGTTTGTCTTTCCTTTGATTTTATTTATTTATTCTTTTAATAACTTTCTTTGGCCTTCTTTTGTTGTTATTCGTCCCTCTGAGGTTCTGGCTTTAGGACTCCTTGTAGTATTTTTTGGAGTGGGGGTTTAGTTTTAATGAAATTCCGGAGTTTCTGTTTGTCTGGGAAGGTCCATATTCTTTCTTCAAAGAGGAAGGAGAGCTTTGCAGGGTAGAGTATTCTTGGTTGGCATCTGTTTTCTTGGAGTCTGTTGACTATGTCCCTCCACTCTCTCCTTGCCCGTAGTGTTTCTTCAGAGAAGTCTGATGTCAGTCTGATTGGTTTCCCTTTGAATGTTATCTGTTTCTTCTCTCTTGCCAGCTTCATTATTTTTTCCTTGTCTTGGATTCTTGGGAGCTTTACTATTATGTGTCTTGCTGTATTTTTCCTTTCGTCATGGAAGTTTGGTGTTCTTCTTGCTTCTTGTATATCAATTTTCAGCTCCTTCTTCGCGTTTGGGAAGTTCTCTTCAATTATATCCTTGAATATTTTCTCTGTTCCTACATCTCTCTCCTCTCCTTCTGGGATTCCTATAACTCTTATATTTCCTTTCCTCATGGAGTCAGATAGTTCCCGAAGTCTTTCTTCGGTCTTTTTCCTTCGTACTTCTCCTTCCTTTTCTGTTTTAGTTCTTTTTATTTCTGTGTCTTCAAGAGTACTTATTCGTTCTTCCATTTCATCTATTCTGCTTTCATTGCTTTTCCCAGAGTTCTTTAGCGTCTCCATTAATTCTTTGATCTCCTGCATTTCTTTTACTTCCCTCTTTAGGGACTCAATTTCATTCTTTTGGTCATTAATTATTTTCCCCTTATCATTGTTTTCCTTTATGACTTCAGTCAATTTTTTAATCACAGCAATTTTAAATTCTCTATCTGTAAGGTTCAGAAGTTCTTCCAAGTTACTGTCGTTGCAATCTGGTAGATGGTTTTCTTTTTGCGGTGTGCTATTTTGCTGAGGAGTTGCTGGGTTGCATGTGGCTTTTCTACTCCCTACTGCCTGTTTTCTAATTTGCCGTATTCCTTGTGACACTGTGTTGCTGGTACTGGCCGGCATCTTGGGTGACTTTCCCAGCTCACCACTGGCTCCTCTGGGGAACTTCTGCTGGGTTCACACAGTCTCCAGCAAAGAAAGGTCGCTGCTGCAAACGCCCGGTCTGCCCAGCGGTGGGTGCTGCTCCCCTCTGGGCTGGAACTGCAGGCTAGAAGGCGCCCGGCATGGGCAAGCCTCCCAGCTTACCTCTGTCTCCTCGGTGAGCCTTCTGCTGGGTTCACACAGTCTCCAGCAAGAAAGGTCGCTGCTGCAAAATGCCGGTGCAGGGGACGCGCTCCCCTGCACACCCGGTCTGCCCCAGCGGTGGGTGCTGCTCTCCTCTGGGCTGGAACTGCAGGCTAGAAGGCGCCCGGCATGGGCAAGCCTCCCAGCTTACCTCTGTCTCCTCGGTGAGCCTTCTGATGGGTTCACACAGTCTCCAGCAAGAAAGGTCGCTGCTGCAAAATGGCGATGCAGGAACGCGCTCCCCTGCACGCCCGGTCTGCCCTAGCGGTGGGTGCTGCTCCCCTCTGGGCTGGAACTGCAGGCTAGAAGGCGCCCGGCATGGGCAAGCCTCCCAGCTTAACCTCTGTCTCCTTGGTGAGCCTTCTGCTGGGTTCACACAGTCTCCAGCAAGAAAGGTCGCGGTTGCAAAATGCCGGTGCAGGGGACGCGTTCCCCTGCACGCCCGGTCTGCCCCAGCGGTGGGTGCTGCTCCCCTCTGGGCTGGAACTGCAGGCTAGAAGGCGCCCGGCATGGGCAAGCCTCCCAGCTTACCTCTGTCTCCTCGGTGAGCCTTCTGCTGGGTTCACACAGTCTCCAGCAAGAAAGGTCGCTGCTGCAAAATGGCGATGCAGGAACGCGCTCCCCTGCACGCCCGGTCTGCCCTAGCGGTGGGTGCTGCTCCCCTCTGGGCTGGAACTGCAGGCTAGAAGGCGCCCGGCATGGGCAAGCCTCCCAGCTTAACCTCTGTCTCCTTGGTGAGCCTTCTGCTGGGTTCACACAGTCTCCAGCAAGAAAGGTCGCGGTTGCAAAATGCCGGTGCAGGGGACGCGTTCCCCTGCACGCCCGGTCTGCCCCAGCGGTGGGTGCTGCTCCCCTCTGGGCTGGAACTGCAGGCTAGAAGGCGCCCGGCATGGGCAAGCTTCCCAGCTTACCTCTGTCTCCTCGGTGAGCCTTCTGCTGGGTTCACACAGTCTCCAGCAAGAAAGGTCGCTGCTGCAAAATGGCGATGCAGGAACGCGCTCCCCTGCACGCCAGGTCTGCCCTAGCGGTCGGTGCTGCTCCCCTCTGGGCTGGAACTGCAGGCTAGAAGGCGCCCGGCATGGGCAAGCCTCCCAGCTTAACCTCTGTCTCCTTGGTGAGCCTTCTGCTGGGTTCACACAGTCTCCAGCAAGAAAGGTCGCTGCTGCAAAATGGCGATGCAGGAACGCGCTCCCCTGCACGCCCGGTCTGCCCTAGCGGTGGGTGCTGCTCCCCTCTGGGCTGGAACTGCAGGCTAGAAGGCGCCCGGCATGGGCAAGCCTCCCAGCTTACCTCTGTCTCCTCGGTGAGCCTTCTGATGGGTTCACACAGTCTCCAGCAAGAAAGGTCGCTGCTGCAAAATGGCGATGCAGGAACGCGCTCCCCTGCACGCCCGGTCTGCCCTAGCGGTGGGTGCTGCTCCCCTCTGGGCTGGAACTGCAGGCTAGAAGGCGCCCGGCATGGGCAAGCCTCCCAGCTTAACCTCTGTCTCCTTGGTGAGCCTTCTGCTGGGTTCACACAGTCTCCAGCAAGAAAGGTCGCGGTTGCAAAATGCCGGTGCAGGGGACGCGTTCCCCTGCACGCCCGGTCTGCCCCAGCGGTGGGTGCTGCTCCCCTCTGGGCTGGAACTGCAGGCTAGAAGGCGCCCGGCATGGGCAAGCCTCCCAGCTTAACCTCTGTCTCCTTGGTGAGCCTTCTGCTGGGTTCACACAGTCTCCAGCAAGAAAGGTCGTGGTTGCAAAATGCCGGTGCAGGGGACGCGTTCCCCTGCACGCCCGGTCTGCCCCAGCGGTGGGTGCTGCTCCCCTCTGGGCTGGAACTGCAGGCTAGAAGGCGCCCGGCATGGGCAAGCCTCCCAGCTTACCTCTGTCTCCTCGGTGAGCCTTCTGCTGGGTTCACACAGTCTCCAGCAAGAAAGGTCGTGGTTGCAAAATGCCGGTGCAGGGGACGCGTTCCCCTGCACGCCCGGTCTGCCCCAGCGGTGGGTGCTGCTCTGTAAGGGGTTTAATGGTGACCGCCTCAGAGCTTTTCACAATGCTAGGATTCAGTCAAAACCAGCAGACACACCAGAACACAGCAAATCCCACATACACTGGTCTCAGGCTCCAGAAACAACAGTGTAGCCAAAACCAGTGGGGAAAAGAATGTTCTTGCAGGGCAGCCATCAAAAGAATGAAATAATTGCTGAAAAGAAGTTAAGCCCAGTAATTATATACTGGTAGAAAACAAGACAGCATGGGGTAAGACTGTGTTAATAGAGGCCACCATCTTGAGGGAATGAGACTCAGTCTTCTGGAAAGTGTGTTTTATTTTCTAACTCTCAAGACCAGACTAACATTATTTTGTCATGTTTTATTATCATGAAAAACTGCTCTGAGAATTTCATTAGTAGAATGTGAATGACAGTTAATACTCATCAAAATAAATACAACTCTAGGTCCAGCCAAATGGCTTTCAAAACAATGAGACCACCCTAAACACACCAACATAGATAATACTCTGCACAGCACTATCTTCAGGGAATCAAAATTAAGGCAGATTTCTGAGCTATCACTGAAGCGGGAAGAGCAGAAGCTTAGAATATAAACTTTTACTGAAAACCTCTGTGGTTTGGCCACTTGACAAAAATATCTAAATTAAATGATTCTACACAAATTGCGTTGACTCCTTGATTACTAATTCCTCAAACCTTGACCTTAAGGCCAGCAACATACCATTTTTTGGACACACATGGCATCAAGGTTGTTCAGAGTACTCCTGTCCCAGGCTAGTGTGCCCTTGCTCTCTGGTAACCTCAATATCTACTATTTCTAAGTGTTCTCTTATAGCATCAAAACGCATAGAGCATTAGCAGGGGAACCTTGAGACCAAATTATTCTTAGTCTAAGTATAATTGCGATCCTAAGAGAGTTGGTTACAGTATCCTAGAAATATTATCCTAATTGTCAAGAAAATTTCTCCATTTTGGGGGCTCATTCAGGGAACCAAAAACACTTACCTTAGGAAGTGCTTCATTGTGCCTGTTTTAATTATCCTGGCGTTATTCAAACTGTTCTCAAGTAACTGCTTCCAAATTTCCCTTTGTCAAAGTAGGTGTAAGCTGTAGAAGAAATTAGATATATTTACTAATAAGAGGGCTGTAAATCCCAAACCTCAAATTTCTGCTTGCCTTGGTAAGCAGAGAGCATGCTATGTACTCAGAAGAACATTATCAACCGAACTGCCCACATAGCAACTCAACTCAATGGATGGTGATTATAGCTAAAACCTTCAATGCTGTAATTATACAATTAGTCTTCCATTTTAAGTCACTTGCTGGAGAAATTATTAGTTTCATGAGCAGTCTCTAATAGTAAGCTTTTCCTCTATTTTGGATATCATTCTTATATACGTAACAGAAGCAGTTATAAGAAAAGTAAAAATGAAGACCCATAAAAATAACAATCCTAATTTATAGATTTCAGATGGCCTTAAATGTGGCAGCCTCCATCTTCCAAAAGTACAACTGAAAAATAACTAGAAGCAATTGGTACCTTCCTTAAGCTAAAAAGTAGCTGTCAGTGAGCCAAGTTCTTCAAACAAAGGAATGCTACCACTGATCAATGGCTTCAGACTAATCACTTAACCTCGCTAGGGTTTCATTTTCTCCCTGTTAGATGGACAGAGTAACTGTAACCGCCTTGTAGGGTTGTTTTAAGGACTGAACAAACCAAAGCCTGGAAGGCATTGAGCATAGTTATTGGTATGTGACAAACAGCCAACAAGCAGTACTCGTGTTAGTATTATTACTTTGTCATTCTTATCACAACCTCCTCTGAACTATGATATTTTTTTCAAGTGAAGAATCACTGTTCAAGGAAATTCTGGCCGGATGTGACCTGAATGGGGGACACTGAGGTGGAAAGTTTTGGAAGAAAGAATCTACTACACTTGCTGATTGGAAGGCAAAAGTGAAGGGAAGGAAAATAACAATTAGTTCAAATTATCAGTCCTCCAAACAGGAAACAGAGACAATAATTAGTTCTAATTATCTGTCCCTTACAGAGGCAACACCAAAAATGGCTTCGGTGGTAGAAGAAAGCCTGTGAAAATGCTATTTAATTCACTGTTCCCTGGGTATTTGTGAAAAAAACTTTCAAATGTTTCCTAGAGAAAAACAAAAAGAATTACTGCTCACTTTATTTTTATTTTTCAATTGAAGTACAAAGGACATTACATAGTATGACATAACGATTTGACATTCACATGCAATACAGAATATTGCCCACAATAAGTCTACTTCCCACTCACTCTCAGTAATTTTTCGAATTGGCAATACTACATTATTGCCTGTGACACCTCTACCCTACCCGCCCTGCAGAAGGCAACCCCGTGACTTATTTATTTTATAACTGAAGCTTTGTACCTTTTGATCCCCATCACTGACTTCACCCCATCACTGACTTCACCCTGCAATTCCTCTCCTTTCTTATAGCCACCAGTCTGTTCTGTGTCTGTCAACTTTAAGTGAAATGTAACATATTTGCCTTGTTTACATCTGTCTCACTCATAAAAAACATTGATGGTAATTTTGGGCCCAGCATGATCTCTAATGCCACCCCCTCACAGCCACCCCCTCAAAGCAAGTAACCAGGATAGGGAAACTGCTCAATGCTCCCATTCCCCAGAACGTCCTCTTTCAAGGGGCCTCTTAACCCCAGCTGGGCATCAGAGTGGGCCTATGTTTTTAATCTCTCCAGTTGTTCTGCAGTGCTCTATTTCATGTTCCCTTCCCATCTAGACTCCCTGCTCCTGGCAGACACCTGGCGAGCCTCTGGGCCTGATTCAGTACCTGCACAGGGCACGCTCAGAGCATATCTGTGGACATGAACTGTCTTTTTCTAGAAAAATAAACATCCTTAACTGCACGATACAACAACAGCACTGACAAAATGAACTAGAAATCTCCCCACTAAAAGGAAAAAATGAACTCGCGGATCTTCTTTTAACCAAAATCCAGACTGTGATTCTGATCTTGGGTTTCTGGACGAGTTATCAGCAGTGAT
Source organism: Talpa europaea (assembly GCF_964194135.1). Classification (NCBI taxonomy): domain Eukaryota; kingdom Metazoa; phylum Chordata; class Mammalia; order Eulipotyphla; family Talpidae; genus Talpa; species Talpa europaea. Next base: position 33,503,341 of record NC_140079.1, read on the forward strand.
CTTTCCCTGTGTACCCGACATCGTGCTGACTGACACCAGAGGGAAGATTAAACGACTGTGCTTGTCAGATCAAACACCTCCAGAGAGCACCTGGCACCGCAGTGCTGAGTGGGGGTGATGTGCCCCTTGTACTTTTTTTTCCAACTGCGAGGAAAGGGGGAGTAGGGAGTGGTCCGTAGCTTCTGAAAACTCATCCTCATCTCAGTTGGCATCAAGGAACTTGACTGCCTCCTTTGAGCCAGACAAGCCCTGAGGCTCTTTGTAAAGTACCAGGTGCGGCCCTGCCTCTGAGAAGTCCAGCCAGCTATTGGGCACACCAGGGAATGAACTAGAGACTCAACTAGAGGGAGCAGAAAATCTTAATTCCTATGTGAGATGAAAGAGCTACTTCGTAGATAGCACCCCCCCAATTCTACCTGACTAATCCCTTGCAGGACCCCCAGAGTCTGTGGGCTCAGAACATTTATACACTAAGAAGAGAAAACTCACAAGGTAAATACTGTCCATTCTTATCATCTGTCTAATTTATATTTATCTCAGTTTTAAAAGAATATTGTACAGAGTACCTTTTTTTTTATATCTTTTTTTTTCTTTTTTCAGTTTTTTTTTTTTTATAGAGGCATGTTTTATTTATTTATTTGTTTGTTTGTTTGTTTTTGTTTATACATGCACTGGGTACAGTCAGAAGCGCGGGAGGGTGAGAGAATTCACCAGAGCCAGAGCGGGGAGCAGAGCAGGCAGAAGGACCGAAATACACTGCTGAGGGGAGCAGCGGGCGGCAGGAGAGGTCTGCGCGCCATGTGGGACCCTCCTCTGGTGGCCGGGGAGCAGCCGGGGATCGAACTGGCGCCGCAGAGGCCGCGGGCAGCGTCGCAACCCAGCGCTCAACCGCTGCGCCACCGGGGAGGCCCTGTACAGAGTACCTTTAAATCTAAAAGTTAATTTAAAAATTTAGTCTCAGCTTAAGGTCTTAGGAATAATAGGTAATATTTACAAAGTGCTTACCATGGGACAGGCAATGTTCCATGGGCTTTACTTACATCGATTCACTTAATGGTCACCCTTTGAAGTAAAAATAATTTTATTCCCATTTTATAGCTGAGAAAGTTGAAGTACAGAGAGGTTAAGGAATCTGCCAAGGTCACTCAGCTGGTCAGTGGCAGCGCTGGGATTCAAACCTTCACAGTCTGGGGCAGTGATATTAATCACTCTCTTGGGTTGTCTCTGAGGTAAAATTCTGGATAGATGTCCGAATAAAGAGAATGGATGTGTGTTCAGTTCAAACTAAATTGCAGAGCTGGGGGTAAGGGAGTCTAGGTGCACACCTGTAGCACACAACTGAGCTGTTTCTCTGGCATCTAGCTGGAGTCTTGAATGATAAGGGTTAGCATGCTACTGAAAACCAACCTTTTTTTTCCCTTTCCCAAAGCAAATATGCCACAGAACCGAAAGTCCCTAGACAAGAAAATTGTATAGGAAGAAGTTATACAAGTAGGTAAAAAAGTATGGGTTTTACAAAAACAGACAACTGTAAACCAGAGACATCCTGCAGGGGAGGAGGAAGGTGAGGGATCAGAAGGAGGGAGGGAGGAGCACAGGGGACTGTGGTGATGGTGCACGGGGTGCATTGGTGAAGGAAATTCTATGGGGACTACACCTGGGGTGGGAGGGGGGAATCAAATATTGTTTAAAAATGAACACAGATGTAAAAAATAAATTATTAAAAAAAGTATGGGTTTTATATTTTCTTGAGACCATATATCCAAGGAGATCTGAATCCTTGGCAGTATGGTTCTAAAGTAACTCTTAATAAAAATATCCATTCCCTCTGTCCCAGTGTAAATCCAGTTGCTGTGTAGAGGGTTCCTCAATCTGCTAATAATGGAGCTTCCATATGATCCAGCAATTCCACTCCTAAGTATCTACCCAAAGGACACAGAAACATTAATTCAAAAGGATACCTGCACCCTTATGTCTATTGCAGCACTATTTACAACAGGTAAGCCATGGAAACAACCCAAATGCCAAAAGTAGATGACTGGATCAAGAAGATGTGGTACATATACACAATGGAATATTACTGAGCAATCAAAAAGATAAACTCATGCCATTTGCAGCAAAATGGATGGAGCTGGAAGGAATCATGCTCAGCGAAATAAGCCAGAAAGGAAAAGAAAAATACTAGACGGTCTCACTTACAGCAAGAATGCAGAGGATCCAACTAAGGGATCAGGAAAAAAACCTAATTATAAAAAAGTAAAAATCAAAATCAACAGGCAACTATAAACCAGAGACATAATGCAGGGAAGGAAGGGAATAGGATCAAAACAAGGGTGGGAAGAACACAAGGGACCATGGTGATAGTTCATGGGTGAATTGGTGGTGGGAATTTCACGGGGAATATAACCAAGATGAAAATGCAAACATTGTACAAAAATGAAAAATGATGTAAAAATCCAGTTTGGCTTGGGTTTAGAAAAGCCCATGAAATTCAGGCCAGTGACACATACTGCTCTGTGTGGAGATTTCGTTTTCTTCAAATTGCTCTTTGAGTCATTTGGTCAGTGAGACAGGGCCTTAAAATCAGCATTTTCCTTGTTTTCTATCAGTCTACCTCTGTATGTTTTAGTTTGCAGAGTACATTATACTGTCTCCTTTGGGGATGATAAAATTTGCTCACATTTTAAAAATATAAATTGTTGGTGAAATACTCTAAATTTACCTGGAGATATATACCAGCATGAATAAGTCTTCTTAAATTCAGTGAAAAGCAAAATAAATGTCAGTCTCCTTTAGATTTCCCTAACTGCTTCCCTAACTGCTTTCTTTCTATGTTATAAGCCCACCAGGAGAAAAAAAAATCAATCAAATGTTTCAACCTCAAAACACTACTTACTGTAATTAATGGTAATCAGAAGGTGGGATCACATTCCACTACCCCTTCCCTGAATGTAGACTCAAAACAGAAAGTTTGGGCAACCTTTTGTTAGCAAGAGAGGAAATAAAATTCAATTTAGGGGGTGGGGCAGGAGGGCACATACCCAATTTTCCTCTGCAGATGACACATTCAAGATCAGCAACAGTGATGTTATTTGCCTCTGATTTAATTTCCTCTCTTTGGGCTATTCTTTTCACTTGAGGGGAAAAGAGAAAGAAAAGAATGGCATGCTGAAACATAAAGTCCATAAGAAATAATTTTTATAGTTTTCTCTCCTAAAAAGAAGAATGATCAAAAGCTGCTTTGGTTATCAGAGGAAAGAATGTGATATATTTGGTCCAAATCCATTTATGCTGTGTCACTGTTATGCTAACAATTCATTATACTCTACGTTTTAACTATTTTCTCAAACTAATTGAGAAAATTTCCTGATGACAGTCATAAATGCCAAGTAAATGATCTCAACCAGATGGAAACTTCAGATACAATCACAGGTATCTCCCACTTTTCATCAGTGGTGGCTGTGTGTAGGGGGAGAAAGTGGACCAAGGCAACTATTCTGATACAGGGCCAAAATGACAGATAATTGAAGCCAAGGGAATGTAGATGTGATTTATTCAGCTCCCACCTCCCATCAATTCTCTATATGCTCTGCGTGGATGCATGTCTGCGGACCTTTTTTTAGAAAAGAAATTAGAGAACATTCTTCAAAACAAGCCTGACCTCTCAGCAGGAAGCAGGTCTCTGCGGGAGCAACGTGCAAGGGTACAGATGGTTTGTGGATGAGGCCTAGCTGGTAAGCCACCTGCCACGCAAGGGGCTGCACTCTGGCTGAACTGACCCACAAAACAATACGAGGACATCAGTCTTCTTAAATTAGATGGGCTAAGATTCAGATTCAAAGTAGGTGACTAAGTGGGTCTGAAGTAGCAAACTCAGAAAATGGCTAAGTCTGCATCAGCCTTCCTATCTTGTCAGGTCCTAAGAAGCAGCACAAGCAGACCTAAGCAGAGGAGGGACTTGGTCTGCAAAGAATATTATGCAATTAGACTTGCCACTCAAGAGGGAAGGGATGGAAGGGGAGGGAAGAAAAGGAAGGAAAAAGATTGTAAGACTATGGAGGAGCATTTGAAATGTGCAAGATGCAATTTTTGACTTGATACAGGTATGCACAAAAGGAGCAAGAGCAAGCAATATGGAAATGTACTATTCTGGGGAAATGAACAATCATTCAAATTATGGATGTACAATTCACACATGCTACCCAGCAGCATGTCACATTAGAACTATAATGCTCATGCATAACAATCTCCCTGAGGACACATTCCCAAACTTTCCTTTCCTCCTTCTCTCATGATCAGTTTGAGAAATGCTTTGCTGATACTCACTAAAAGGAAAACCAAGAAGGTTTTTCTCCTCCTTCAGGAAAAAAACACTTTTGCAGAGTTGATTTTTGTGATTTATAGCAACTGAGGTCCATTCTAGTCACAGATTTCAGGGCTGCCTGCAAATACATTTATGATCTGTTGTGACTTTCATCTACATGTATGTAGTGTTTTCAAAGAGGGAGCAAAGGCAGGGTGAACAGGATGAAATTTACTTTAAAAGAGAATAAGAAAATTTCAAAATCTAAATATTAATCCTTTGTTCCACAGAAACAGTCGATCTAGATGTTGCACATTCTCAAAGATATATCTTTGTTTTAAAAATTAAATTTCTCTATGACTGAATAATTGAGGCTACTGGGGGGAAGGGAAGTGTGAGTGGGAACAATGGGATGAGGGGGGCCCACTGGTCTTTGGGACAGGACTGTGGGTGCTTTGATAGTGGGTGTGGTGTGGTAATATGCTTCTGAGGAAGCATATTGTTCCTCTAAATCATATACAGTGTTGTAAACCAATGTTACCTCAAAAAGAAAAACCCAATAATTAGATTAATTAAAAAATTATATTTCTCAATTAAACCACAATGAAAGAATGGTACACTTATGTTTGTATAAATATTAAAGGGACATGGTTTTTCAATCTAAACTGATTCTTTCTGCAAAATTTTTGCTTTTGCGTAATGAGAACACAGTGAGAGCGTCTATCTAGAAGCATCTGATAGGAAAGTCTAATGGGGCATTTCCAGGGGCCTGGAGGCCAACAAGGTCCCCAGCTCCTAAGTTAACTGCTGACCGTGCCACACAGATGAGAGAACCACAGTCCACGGGAGAAGTGATCATTGAGATCAGGCTCCCGCAACAACTTGTATAGTAAAACAAATTTCAAAATACTAAATGTAGGGCCCTCCTGTCGGCACAGAAGGTTGAGTGCAGTGCTATGAAGCTTTCCGCAGCCTCTGCAGTGTGGGTTCGATTCCCGGCTGGCCAGGGAGATACTCACATGGTGTGGCAGACCTCGCCTGTCTTGCCCGCTGCTCCCCTCAGCAGTACTTTTTGTCTGTCTGCCTGCCTGTTCTGCTCCCCACACTGTCTCTGGTGAGTCCTCTCACCCTCCTGTGTCTCTGGCCTGTATCTGTATCACAACTCTTGTATAAATAAATAAATCTTAAAAAAAATACCACTTTTAAATTCATTTGAGAGATGTGCCTTGATATGTGGTTGCTGAGTGAATATTATTTTCTTTCCACTGCTGTTTCATCAGGACCACCAGTGACAAAATACACCATTATGTCATGTGCCCTTCAGAAAGAAGAAAATGTGGCTAAACTGCCAAATAATCACATTTCAGTGATGTGGGAGGGGGAGCATCCTAGGATGATGAAATATAGTAATTCTGAAGACTACTGATTTCCAAATTCCTGGCTGTGGTGTTTCTACAGAAGAATCCAGTGGTAGAGGACAAAGATCACTAATGGCTGGGAGCAAATCACACTATAGGATTCTTATTCTTATTCTTATTCGAACATTTTTTTATTCAGGCTAAACTAGGTTCATTAAGAAAGTCTATGTTTAGGTTGATTACACATGAGCAACTCATATCCTCCTTAGCCTCCTATTGCAGTCTTTGGGCTCTGGTTCTCTTTCCCCCAGTAAAATCTCTCCAACACACAGACACACATTCATACAACACATAATTTCTAACATATTCAGGACTCAAGACAACATCTTTTACTACAAAGACAGCTCTGACCACAAACGTCTTGGGAGTTGAAGTACTCCTTGTCTACAGAGTAAGCTGTGATGGCGTCAATGCTTGGCAGAAGGCAGAGCATGACCTAGTTCAACCTCCATTTCCTTGCCCTCATCTTACTTGATGTGACTTCATGTGATGCTGCCTGCAAGGCCCATATGTGGCTTCCATGACCCCACACTCTCCTGATTTTCCATCTATTTCCATTTCTTCCTCTGCTACTTTGTAAGTGCAGCTGTCCCTTGAAGCCCCATTCTTAACCCTATTGTTCCTCTACACCTCTCATAAGTTATCTTCTCTGTTGGGGCTTCATTCCAATCCAACAAAAGATTTGATAAAGGCCAGACAGTCCATTGGTAGGAAGAGACTCAGCTCTTAATCCTGTCAATAAATAGTTATTATGCATGTATTTCAGGTCTTTCTAGGCCCAACAGATATGATAGAAATAAGACACACTCTTTGCCCTCAAAGAAATCTGGGAAATCTAGTAGATCTCACACCTTTCAGATGTCAATACAGAAGCTCTGAGCTGTCTGAAATGAAGATACATTTCAGCCCTGCCAGACTAAACCAGACTATACTTAAAGGATAGGATCCGAATCATCATGTCAGTTTTATGAACCCTTCACAGATGTGTGACAAAATTCTTATCTCTGCATGAAATTCTTTGTTTTTTACAATATTATTTGTAATAGTTTGTGTTAGGTGGACTATTTGCTAAGAAGGTGATATGACTAAAATTTACTATGGGTTGGGAGGCAAAAAGAGTAAGCAAAACAAGTATTGTAATTGTGCAAGTTTAGATGGGCAAGGTGATATACTCTGCAGTAATTATGTCACTATTATTATGATGACATATTTACTACCACTTGACATCTTTAATTCCTTGTAACTGTGCCCTGAAACCTTGTGTCAGGGACTTCCATTTAAACATGACAAATAAAGCATGTGAATTCACATGAGAGTAAAACAAAAAAGGCATAAATCCTTAAGGCTAAGGGCAACAGGCATGCACATGAGATATGAACAGAATTCTGGAACTGAAAAAGGATGGAAAAGTAGAATTTACCTAACCTCATAGACTATACCTACAGGGAAGGAAGTGACCAAAAGGTAATGCGGTTTAAAGTACAGAATCTCGGGCCTCCTCTGGTGGTGCAGCAGTTGAGCACTGGGTTGCGAAGCTGCCCGCAGCCTCTGCAGAGCCGGTTCAATACCCGGCCACTGGCAAGGGTCCCACATGGCACGCAGGTCTCTCCTGCCGCCTGCTGCTCCCCTCAGCAGTGTATTTCATCAGTCTGCCTGCTCTGTTCTCCGCTCTGGTGAATTCTCTCACCCTCCTGCGCTTCTGACTGTACCCAGTGCTTGTATAAATAAATAAAATAAATCTTAAAAAAAAATAAAGTACAGAATCTCAGCTACACTCAGGAATTAGGGATGCCCAGTAGCTCTAAAAGTGGGAATGCTGAATTAAAGTCAACATTGTAGACCTGGTTGAAAATTTTCATAAGGAGTAGAAAGAGTTTTTTTGTTTTTTTTGTTTGTTTGTTTTTTAAAGATTTATTTATTTATTTATTTTATACAAGCACTGGGTACAGTCAGAAGCGTGAGAGGGTGAGAGAATCCACCAGAGCCAGAGCGGGGAGCAGAACAGGCAGACTGAGGAAATACACTGCTGAGGGACCCTCGCCAGCCGGCCAGGGATTGAACCAATGCTGCAGAAGCTCAACCGCTGCACCACTGGCGAGGCCCAGGAATAGAAAGAGTTTAGCTCTCTTTCCCATCCTTTAAAAGCAACACAATTTCTGTCTATTCCATCAGAAAATGTGAGACTTATTTTTGAAGAGGTTGAGCTAGAGAGGCTCTGAACTTTTGGACACAAGGACATTATATTAAGCTATCATATCAAATGCAAGGGGGTTAAATTAAAGTTTCATGACAAATGTCATATTTATTCAGTCCTCTTCTTCCACTCAACTCCCAGAACAGGTACAATGAGGATACTATTCTCCTGATTGTTGGAAGATTTGTTCCATAGGAAACTACCCAACCCAAGACACATATGGACATCCTCTTTTGAACTCCTCGCCCCTAACAGGACTACTGTGACGCCAATGGTCACCAAACCCTACCCATGCATAGAAAGCTTCCAATCACCATGTGAAGTCTCAATCTTAAGTATGAGCAGACAGATAATTAAGGAAAATTTCTAGCATGATTAGAAAATATACCCATAAAACAAAAGAAAAATATACCCATAAAACAAAAATGAGAAATAATAGAAATAAAATTTAAGGAACAAAAATGTTCTTGAAAAAAGAATTTTAATGGACAGCACTGGAAGATAAAATTAAAGAAATCTTCCAGATTTTAGGAAATCTGCCTAAAAGAAATTGACAAAAGAGATGACAAATGGTGGGGAAAGATTCAACAACCAAATAATAGATATTCCAGAGAGACAGAAAAGTAAGAACTTATGTGAAGAAACTGCCCAAGAAATAGCACAAGAAATTCTCCAAGAACTAAAGAACAGGGTTCACAGGACACCTCACCCCTTGAATAACAGAACACTCACATAGCACATTAGGATGAAATTCATAGCACAGATGTTTAAATATTACTTTGATAAAAACAAAACTTCAATTTAAAAAAGGTGATACATGCATGTTGGCATTTCTGGTCTCCTGAGTTCCACACTCCAAAAAATAATAAAATAAGATACAAAGGAGGGAGGAAGAAGAACCTAAGGGTTAAGGAAGTAGAGAATCCTCTGAAAAGTGGGTAGACTGGAGCCCAACCTACTTTAGAAGAGCACCATGCCAGGCTGGGTATTGTAGCTTGTGTGTTGGATATGACATAGCTGATGATGCACTGGAAATATTTAATAGCAAAACAGAAGAATTTGAATGAACACATACTGGCATAGAACAATGTGAATGTGCTTCTTATCTAACAGGATGTCCACATCATTTGATGCAGTAATTAAGAGTCTTACCCTTGGGATCACAACAACCAAAGGGTAGAAAGGGCTTTTTTGATGACTGTTTGAACAATGCCTCCTCCTTACTCACCAGTGGTAATTCCTAACTCCTCCGTCTTGTCTCCAGAACACTAATTTGAAAATACCAACCTTGTGTCTCTCTCCTTCTATCCAAATGCCAAACAAGGTGCCTGTTCCAGGAACACCCAAGGAATGAATAAGCATTTTATTTGTGCCTCTCAGAGCGCTCTGTGCTAATATCTGCATGACTGACAAACATGCCCACATTAGCATGGACCTACACCCTATACTACTAGTCAGGGCTCATTATCACAGGGAGCAGAAACGAGCTCTGGCTATTTAAGCAGAGAAGCAATTTGCTGTGAAGGTAACTCATAGAATCTCCAAGAGGGCTAGAGAACTGGGTCTGGAGGTGACATAGCCAGAAAATAACACTTAAAATGATGTCACACAGCTGGTTCAGTGAAGACACCCCTAATGCCACCCAAAGCTCAGACTCTGCAGCTGGTCTTGGAAAAGGAAGCTCTGCTCAGTGGGTTATGGGAGAGGGGTTCAGTCGACAGTGATCAAAAGGAATGGCAAGTTGGTTCTATACTATAAACACTCTTAAAAGCCCAAACAAAATATTTCTGATGCAGGGTAATAGAGAACACTGACAATAGACACGATTGCCTTTCATGTCATTTTGAACTAAGAATTTCAAGTATGATCTTAGATAATTAAAGAATATCTGGAAATAGCTTCTTTAATTTAACCCAGCGGTGGATAAGACCAGATGCACTTATTTAAATCTCAGGAATCATGATTGAATGGAAGAATATAAGGATGGATAGTCATTATAAATCAAGGAAAGGACAGTAAAATAGTTGAACATTATACAAATGTTACCAAAGCTGAACTGGGCATTGGCAGATTCATGTACAAGTGTCTGGGAAGTCTGACTTATTTCACTGTGCATAATCCCTTCCAGCTCCATCCATGTTGCTTTGAATGGCACAAGTTTATCTTCTTTTTGACTGCTGAGTAGTATTCCATTGTGGAAAGCTTTGTGGAGGACCCTCAAATTACTAAAAATGGATGTACTGGGCCTCCCCGGTAGCGCAGCGGTTGAGCGCTGGGTTGCGAAGCTGCCCGCAGCCTCTGCAGCGCCGGTTCGATCCCCGGCTGCTCCCCGGCCACCAGAGGAGGGTCCCACATGGCGCGCAGACTTCTCCTGCCGCCCGCTGCTCCCCTCAGCAGTGTACTTCGGTCCTTCTGCCTGCTCTGCTCCCTGCTCTGGCTCTGGTGAATTCTCTCACCCTCCCGCGCTTCTGACTGTACTCAGTGCATGTATAAACAAAACAAATAAATAAATAAATAAAACATGCCTCTATAAAAAAAAATGGATTACCATATGATACAGCAATTCCACTCCTCGGACTCTACCGAAAGGGAAAAAAACATTAATTCAAAAGGAAATATGAGGGGCCTTCCTGGGGGCACAAGAGTTAAGATGCAGCCTATGAAGCTGTCTGCAGCCTCTGCAGCATGATTTTGATCCCCAGCTGGCCAGGGAGCAACCCACACGGTGCAGCAGAACTCTCCTGACTTGCTCGCTGCTCCCCTCAGCAGTGTACTTCGGTCGATCTATGTGTTCAGTTCCCCACTCTGTCTCTGGTGAATCCTCTCACTCCCTCCCCCAATACCTCTGGCCTGTACACCAGTTCTTGTATGAATAATAAAAAAAAATCTTAAAAAAAAAAAAAGGAAACCTGCACTTCTATGTTCATTGCAGCACTATTTACCATAGCTAAAATATGAAAACAACCTAAATGCCCAAAAACAGATGACTGGATCAGAAGATGTGGTATATATACACAATGGAATACTACTCAGCAATTAAAAACAATGTTAGTTTTAGCCTTCACTCTGGGTTAAGAGAGAGCAGGTTTAATTCTGATTATCATTCAAATTCACTAATGCTTTGGATTTTTCATTATCAACATACCTGATACACTCATGATGGTCTAAGTATATCTGAGTCATTGATAACATGGTAGCCATGTGTGGGTCCAGAGGAGCGCTCTGAAGCAGGCCAACAGAAACCACTTCCCTGTTGGCTTCCTTATCTATGAACATTCTTTGGGCCCAGCTGATGAACCCATCCCAGGCCTCGCTTCTGCATCTCACCCACAAAGACCACTTAAGAGCCTCACTGATGTATGTGTCCCAGAAGGATGGTGAAGATGTAAAAATCTGATGAGTTTGGCTCTATGTTAAATACTTCGGGTCATCCACAATTAAAGGAATAATAGGAGAAAGTTTTTGAAAAAACACAGAGCTTTTTCGTGAAGCAAAAACTATAACCCAATCCTTTGACTTTGTAACTCTGGTATTTTATATACTTCAATCACATCTACATTAGAGATGAGATAGAATGTGAAAGTCAAAGTTCTGTGGTAGGTATTTTAATACAGACTTTAAGATTGTGGCTAAGAATGGACATCATATACAGTTTATTTATAGCAATTTTAATTAGTGTTTACTATTTTAAGAGCACACATGAATAAACTTCTCAATTAAAAGCAATTCTTTCCAGTTTTTTGTTAATTTAAAGATTCAAAGACAAAAGAAAATCTGAAATTAAAATGTAAATGTTCTACTGGGATATAGAAGCTTCAGAAAATCTGGCTGCCCAAATTTGAAGGCTAATACATTCTTATTCTTTAAAGGAAAAAAAAAGAAATGTCCTCATAGGAATGTTCTTTTATTTAAAATTATTCAGAGATTGATTCACACTTTAAATATTTATAATGCCAACTGGTTGTGTAAAAGAAAAAAATAGAGAGGACTTATGATGTCACTGATGATGTTTGCTAAACCAAAAAGCAGCTGTGGAATAATAATTAGTCCTGTCATGAATGAAATTTTCAAGATAAAAGCTTTTCGCTATTCTCTTGAATAAGGGAAATAGGATGGAGAGTTCTAGTAGCTGAAAGAAACACTTACACTGAGTGTACTAATTAACCAAGTCTACAGCTCAATAATTTAAAAGGAAATCTCATTTAAAAGCTATGTAAGGGCCTTTGAATTTGCCATCATTAGCTTGAGACTGAATTTTTTTTTAAAGGACTAAATGAATTTCCCTTAACTATTTGCCACAATCATCTTGCTTTGTACCCAAAAAGCCAAAAATCAAAAATTGGTGACTTATTTCAGTGGTGTTTGAAACATCATAGAGTGCACACAATATACAACTTGTCTAATTACACTGAGAGTGAAGTTATTTATCCCTTAGAACAGTAGTAAAAATTAACGTTTGTGTTATAGACACAGGATTAGAGTTGACTTTCCTTTTTAAAATTTATCTTCCATTTTACAGTGCAATAACTGACGTAAAATAAGATTTGCTCATGGTCAGCAGAAGTGAGCTGGAGGGTAAAAAGCTCGTGGGATGCAAGAACATACTGTCTCCCGATACTTTAAATTCCCAATATTTACTGAAGACTTAGAATGTGAATTGAGCACACAGTTTCAGAGAAAACTCTCTCTGGGTGATGGTGCACATAAGCTTTTATTTGAGTTCCTGCCATACGCCTTTCTTTAATAAGTCATATTCATATGAGATCCACCAAAAAAGAAAATCTCTGGTTCATCTGTCTTGCAAGTTTATTCAAGATGTCCTTGATCTCTTTTCTTCTCATTTCCCATCAGAATGATACAGCAGAACATGTCTGGCAGATACTGCAAAAGGACCTCTACAAACAACTGAAATACTACTGGTTTCTGCTCTATTTTTAAAAGATAATCATTTGATAAGAAAGACTCGAATGAATGACCTCATTATACATTTTAGCACAGGGAAATTACATAATTTTAAGAATTAACTGTAAAATATGAAGGGGAAATTTAAACATACATTTGGATAGTCAGACACCCGAGGCACATATGAAGACTGTCCCTGAGATAATGAGATTTGCCGACAGAAGTGCTGTCTGGAAGGGCACTTAATTGCTATTTGCTCACGATTGGCAAATTGGAATCTTCAAGAAGTGAGTAACTGTTCTCTACAGGGACTATGCTGGTCTGATCTTTAAGTTTCCAGTTAACTTCCTATGCTAATCAATAGGGAAAATACCTGCTGCATCTTCCAAGACACAAATATAGGTGACATGCTATATTTTGGAATTAATTGCCTTTGCAACATTCTGAGTAGGTACTCTCTGGTCATGCTTATATCATAGTATTATTTCCATAAAATCTACATTCTTTCCATGATTAGAATCTGCTTCCTTCAAGAAAGCTAGACCAAATCAGAAACTTACTATTTTTTCCTACTTAAAACAATAGACTTGCTAAAACTAAAACATTCACTTATCACTTTTTTCAGGAATTTGTGTCAGAAGCTACTGAAAATTGATCAGCATCTCAAATAGTAAAATTTAAATACTATACTGCAGCATTATTTGATGATGGCCTTCTACCTGGGAAACCAGGATGGTAGCTGAATAGTGAAGGAATTCTGTGGTTGGGCCCTAGTCCAAAGGCAGATCAGTGGCTTTTTGAAATGCCATGAGATGCTTTCACCCAAGTATCAGTTCATCCCAGTACCTGTCCCTTTTCAGCCTCCTCTTTCATTCCCATCAGCAACTATTTGGTTTTCTTTTAACATCTCTTTTCACTTCCCTCGTTTCCAGCAGGCTGCTCTGCCCTCCAACTGAGATGATCAGGTGAAAGCTTGCCCCCAAACTGCTAGCTCCACTCCCAGCAGAAAGTCATGGACTTCTTTCCTTCCTCCAGCCCAGAATAAGGTCTAATTGAAAAGCTGTCAAAACTGCCAGTCCTCTCAGTTCCTGAGTGGAGTTGCCTCCCAGAACTCGTGTGTGTCCAGGGCTCCTACAGTGAACCTGTCTTATGAGGTAGAATCCTCTCCCTCCCTCTACTCATCTTTGTTTCTTTGGCCCCTCCAACCTAGCCTAGCAAGCCCTAGTTCAGCAAATCTGTGTTGAACTGAAATTGTTTACTTTTGAGTATGAGGTAATTTCAATAGCTTGAACCAGAACTGAGAGTGTCCCAGACTGTCTACAGAACAGCATATGATTTCTGCTCCATTTTATTTTTCAACCCCTAAGTGACCCAAAAAAATAGGAGTGAGAAATTTCCAGTGATTCAAGTTGTAAGATAAAATACAGACTTCCCAGTCCAAAGTGAGCTTCAGGTAAACAGCAATAAACTCTAGTATAATCATGTTCCAAATCATGCATGGGATATTAACTAGAAAGAACTGTTTCATGGTTTATCTGAAATTTAAATGTAACTGAAAAGAATGTATTTTTAAAGTGTGACAACCAACCAGTGACTCTTTAAAAATTTTCAGCAGACTCACTTTCTCTGCAACACCTGGAGGTTTGTGTCCACGCTCTGCAAACTTCTCAATTGGCCAGATTTATGTCTGTTAGTGCAGCTGGCTTTCTTTTTGGGCATTTCAGTAACACATTTTAGAAAATACTTTTTTGGTTATAACACTTCCCTTTATTTTGCTGCTTTCATAGAATTCCCTTCTAGTCCCATCTATTAAGAACATTAATAGAACAAAGAACACTGTAAGGTTTCTCAAAATTTCTCAAAAAACATATCCACAGAGTTACTATGATGCCTGAGTTAAGGTCTGGCTATCTTTATTCACAGTTAACAATTTTTGAAAAATTCCTATTTTCCATGAAGTCAGCAAAAATAAATAAATAAATAAAGGAAATAAATATCTGTCATTTGGGGATTTATTTCTTCATTAATCAAATACAAGGAGAAGTACCCTTCAGGGGACCAGACTGGGAGAAGCAACCTGGCAGGGGGAGGTGGAGCCTGTGATGTAACTGCAGTGGCTTTGTTGAAAAAGCCTTTCCCTAAATGTGAAACATCTGTAAATCCAGAGCTACTGCTCTACCATGTATGGGTTAGGGGGAGAGGAGAGGTGCCTCTTTTAGCCTGGTGTCAGTCTTGGAGGCTTGAAATCTTAGTCAGCAGAGGAATTCTTCTGTCAAAGACATACCTGGCTCACCAATGATGGAAAAACCCGGCTTGGAAAAAGCCGTTTTGGAACAAGCCGGTTCTTCCGCAAATAGAGACCACATCTGAGTCCTAATTGCTGTGTGTTCTGGCGTACTGAATAACGATGATGGTGCAGTGGGAGCTCTAACCTAAAGGGTCATGAAAGATGCCCTCCAGTTTCTTCCAGTCCTGAAAGTCCCTTCAAGAATGTGATCTTCTTTCAGTGTTCTTGACAGTGACGACAGAAAAGGTATTTCTTTTTTTATTCCCATTTAAGAATCCAGGAGAGAGAAACACCTCCCAAAGGACAGCGATACAAAAGTGTGCCTGCTTTGGAATTTCAACGAGACCGATCTCGGAGACAACTTCGAGGGCGGGAATGACTAAGTCCTTTGTGTCTACCTGGTGTCATAAGACGATAATGAATTAACACGTTCACCCCAACACACGCACTCTACCTGCCTTCCACCATATTGGCAGCGCCAGAAGAGCGCGGTTGTCAAGCGATGGCACGACACGCACGCACTGCAGAGATGCAGAACAATGCCTGGATGCCCGCCCAAACCCGGTGCCTGCAAACGACGGCCTCAATTTACGGTGCCCAGCTAAAGCTCACTGTGGGTGGGCAGCGTCTTTTTTCTCGTTGGTGCGGGGAAGGGGCGAAATTTGGAAAGCTCCTGACACAGGGCTGCTTCTCGCCTGGCCAGCGAAGCTGACAGACACATTCATTAAACTTGATCTGAAGCAAGCGAGCGGCGAGGTCGTTCCTGAAATATTCATAAGGTGTGTTACCGGACTCGCCACTTAGAGGCTGAGCAGAAACACCGTGAGCAGGAGCAGCCCACACCCACACCTGGAAAAAAAGGTTCTCCACGGTTTGCTCCAACTGCTCTGTGACCGGCGCTCCCCGCTCGCCTGTTCAGTTCTACCTGCCCGGGAAAGAGGTGCTCTGAGAACTGGGGAGTTTCCCGGCAGTTGGAGGGGGCGCAGCGCGGGCGACCCCCCCCCCCCACGTCCCCCGGCAGCTCGCGCTGCCCCAAGGGCCTTGATCCTCGGGACTGGGGGCGAGGGTGGGGGGCAAGACCCCGACCCGCCACTCGCCCAGGCCAGGCCGTGCTTCGTCCCCTCCTCCCATTTTGGTCTCTCTCGGGGTTCCTTCCCCAGAGACCTCGGCGTTCAGTTGCCAGGTGACCCGCACACGGGCCGAGATGCCACGAGTCCCTCGCGCCGCCCCGCCGCCCGCGGACGCGAGCTGGGGGGCGCGGGGGGCAGCACCCGGGAAAGGCCGACAGTCCTGGGTGACCGCAAAGCCCGGGCACCGAAGCAGTGTACACTTGCCTCCCCGTCTCCGCTCTGCCCACGGCACCCCATCTCCGCGGCGCCCCAGACGCAGCGCAGTTAGCACGGCGCCCGGCGTGCTGGCCACCGCCTCTCTCCTCTGCAAGGGCGCTGGTTTCGCGACCCCCGGCTTCTGCGGGCCGGCCCCAGGCCCCGCCACTCACCTGCACCCGGCGGCGGCTGGAGGCTCAGCAGGTCCCCGCGGGCGGCAGCCGGGTCTCCATCGCCGCCTCCCCGGGGCGCTCCAGCTGCGAGCTCGGCGGCGGCGGTGGGCGCGGGCGGTCCCCGGCGCGGCGGCTGCTCGGGGGTGGCCGCGGCTGCCGCACTGGCTGCAGGCGCGGGAGGGGCCGGGCCGGGGCGGGGCAGGAATCTGGGTCGCGGGAGCCGAGCGAGCGGGGCAGCACCCCGGGTGGCCGGCGGCGAGGAGGCGGCCGCGAGGTTTCCCCGGGAGCCAGGCGCGGGCGCGACTGAGCATGCCCAGTCCCCAGCCGGGGGCGCGGGCGCGGGCGCGGGGAGGGAGCGGCGGGCCCCGCGCGGAAGTCAGGGGGGAAAGGGTTAAATCTGCGGCCGCCGCCGCTGCTGTGAGCGCAGAGCCGAGAACTGGCTGCAGTGGCCCAGTTGAATTGCGCCTGGGTCGCGCCCCCGAGGCTCCCGGCTCCGAAATAGGGTGAACCGGGCAGACCTGCCAGTGGGACTCCTGAAGGGTCCTGGAATGAGAGAGCGAGGTGTGTTCCTCGCTCCCTCCCTCCCCGGAGAATTGCCCAAAAGTCAAAGTTGTTTTTTGGTGTGGTTTTTTTTTTTTTTTTTTAGCTCAGCTCCAACCTCCGCGATCTCACTGAGTGATTTCCTCCATCCAGACACCCACCCTCCTCAGCTTTTCTGTGCCAGGGACCTGCTCGCAGGGGCAGCCCCTGCCATTCCGGACTCCTGCGCCTGACCAGCAGGGTCAAGTTTGCAAGGAGCCGGTTGTTTAATTAGGAGTAATTGAGAGGCGGTGTCAGTCATCCCAGGTCACATATCTGCATTTCTACCAGGGATTCAGAAACAATACCTTACCCTGGGTTAATTGTAATGGATGCATTGCAGACACTGATCGTAGGCTGTTTGGGGGACGTTGCCTCACAGGGCAACAGGACTGGCCAGAGTGTGTTTCTCTCTCTCTCTCTCTCTCTCTCTCTCTCTCACACACACACACACACACACACACACACACACACATTCACGCTGGGAGACTTGTCCCTTTCTTTGCTATTGTTTTCACACTTGGATAAGAACAGTTTCTCTACAGCTCATCAAAAAGCTTCTTATGTCAGAGGCAACCTAGGTTGAGGATATGAGTTTCCAGGTCTCCCTTGATTTCAGTGTCATTAATCAACCTAGCAGGTAACTAGCCATTAGGCCTCTGTTTTGTCAACTATAAAAGAGAGTGGTGACCCCCATTTCTCTGAGCTGCTGTGAGGATTAAGAGAATGTACCCAAAACACCTGTTATATAGCAAATGTTTGTTAAATGAAAATCTTTTCAGGTTCTACCTCCATTATTGTTTTCATGAAAGGTTGGGTAGTGATTTTCCTTAAGTGGTGGACATTTATCATGTCTTACTTCACACTTAATAATCTTAAGCTTTGATTTTTCTACTTTAAAAAATTTTGTTAAATTAGCTACTTTGCAGCATTAACTATTACCTTTTCTTTCAACTCTCCAATATCTTTACACTTCCTTGAATAAAACTCTTGGAAAAAGCTAGACCAAGGGTTCACTTGGGAGGAAAAAGCTTTTCAGAGACATTCATTATGGACAGGTTTGTCCATATGACAAAAGACTTTTACTCCATAGTCTTACAAAAGTAGTTTTAATTTACTTACATTCCCCTGTGGTTCTTGTTTCACAACTATTGCATTAAGGAAGATATGCTTGTAACGAAGGAGATTTACTTTCCACTAATACTGTCCACTTTTTAAAGTATCAATGTTCAAAAACTAAACTTTTCATTATACCCCAAACATACCATGTTCTTCATAGCACTTTACCTTTATTTATGGTATTCCATCTTTTCTGGAATATTCTTCATTTCCCATTCCACCTCAGAAAGCCCTACCCACTCTTCGAGTTCAAATGCAATCTTCTTTCTGAAGCCTTCCTCAAATCCTAAGGAAAGGTGCCATAGCACCAATGCATACTACTCTCATAGCAAACTGAAACCATTTATTGAGCAACTATTAAATGCAGGCACTGTTCCAGGTGCTGGAAAAACAACAATGAACAAGACAGACATGGTCCCTGCCATCAGGGAGATTGGCAAAGATAGGCAGTAAACACAAACAATATATAATCACCAAGGACACAGGTCAAGTATATATTTGACTTTGTATTATACATCAAATTAAACTACATGGTCTTGAGTCATCCTTCTTAAAACATCAATAAAAATATTATCATTGGCCCAAAGCTGACCAAACTACATAGACATGAGTACAACCTGTTTATAGTTGAACCAATGATATTTAGTCCTTTCATTTGACTCTCTCATTTTAAACAGTCCTAATCCTAAACCACCTTAGATAGATACCTGCAATCCTATATCGTGAGTGGAAGGTGATGGGGGAAGGCCATGCCAAACTATATCCTCTCTCTAACCTCAAGGAATGGTTTTCTCCAATGGTCAGATTCATTGTAGATCACTGGATCCGATACGCAAGCATGTCTTTTAGGATCACTCATCACTCCCAGACCCTTTTCTTCTCACTACCTTTGGCCTTTATGTCAATAGCTATTCTTTGTTGCACAACAGTTGACTGTTTGGATTTACCTACTGAGTGATCTAAGCTTTTCTCTGATTGTCTGACTGTTTGAGTGTGAGACATACATACTACCACTTAGAAGCAACTTACCAAAGTGTATTTGCATACGTATATTCCACAGTAACTATCGACAGCCTTGCACTGTTTAATATTTAACTCCAGGGCAGGATCTTGCTCATCTTGTACTTAGCAGACATCCAATATGCAATAGATCCTCAATAAAAGATGATGAAATGAATGAATGAATGTATACAGGTACTCATCTTGTTCCCACAGATCATAGTTCTTTTTCAATTGATCTTTGTAACTCTGGGATTTGGTTCAATTTTGCCCTTTCCTAATACACTAGTTCCCTCCATTTTCAAAACCACATATTTCTCTATTTCGGGGTACATAGAGCATCATGGAAGAAAATCTTAGCCACAATTCATTACAAAGTGTGTGTTTTATAAATAAAACAAACTTTTAGATTTTAAGGCCAGTTAAGGGCTTTCTGTGTAAGTTATAACTTACACAATGTTATGAAGTAATTTTATTTAAATTAAAGGAAACTGTATGTTTTAGCTAAAGCCACAACCCACCCTCTACGAATCAGTATCACTATGACTTCCTTAACTACGTGGCAACTCTCTATAAAAGTTTTCTTTTCTACCTCCCCCATTTATTGTGTTATTTTGCACTGTACATCTTGCCCTCTCCCCACTGCATCGGAGATGAAAGACTATGGAGTGTCATCATGTACAATAATGGGAATGGGCTCATGTAAATATATCCTCCTCCTCCTTTCTTTCCTCTTCAGTTTCAGGAAATACTATCTAGTTCTTGAATGCTATTCTATACCAATTGACTGTTCTATTTCATTTTTATTCTCTCCTTTGGCTTCATCAACTTTTCTTAAGTATCTTTCAACCATCTGCAGTCTTCTCACACACCTAACCACACTTGAGTGGGAAATCTGATTTGACCCCAATGCCCTTGTAAGATATCTAATTATAAACTCTCTAATATAAACTTTCAAGGGTCCTTTAAAGAAAACTCATGGGCCCTTTCCCATCTCCAGGTGTGTCCTTGGTGCTTTAACATGGCTACAGTCATAGCTGCCAAGCCTGTGAGGACAAAGAGAGGTGTGACCTCATGCTCTGCTAACCGGAAATAGCTTTCCTAAAAATCCCCACCATGGCACATCTCTTATCCTTCCCTAGTACAAGGTACCAGTCAAGGGAAACTGCTTTGATAGGCAGCTCTGTCACAGGCAAACATAGAAAGCATTTCTCATCAGTTAATGTTTGTAAAAGTACAGGTAATAGACAACTTAGCAGGATGACACACAGAGAGAGGTCTTTAGAATTTCTGTTAATAGACTTGTTGGAGACCAGTAGATCTTTGGATTAATCCAAGAAGTGCCTCATGGGTTTCCAAACCGGTAGGGATTGAGGCACAGGTAGTTTAAAGGCGATGCCCTGCTTGAATAAAGGAAGTAAAGTGTTTTGGTGAATTTGCTAGAATAATGTTACCTAATGTTAATACCCCAACCTGGAGATTAAGGAGCCTAGGGGTTAACCACTTTCAGCTTTATCTCGGAATTGAGGGTGATAATAAAAGCATGTACCTCAGAGTGTGGCTGGCAGGATTAAATCAGTTAATGGTGTATACAGTGCCAAATGCAGTGGCAGACCCATAGTGCTCAAAATATCTCAGCCTTAATTCAGCTGCATTTTTTTTGGATAAAAAGTTTATTTAACAGGGTCTCCCCTGGTGACGCAGGCGGTTGAATGCAGTGCTGTGAAGCTGTCCATAGCCTCTGCAGCGCCGAGGGTCCCACATGGCGCGCAGACCTCTCCTGTCTCACCTGCTGCTCCCCTCAGCAGTGTATTTCGTCAGTCTACCTGTTCTGTTCCCTGCTCTGTCTCTGGTGATTCCTGTCACCCTCCCACGAATCTGGCCTGTACCCTGGTTCTTGTATAAATAAATAAATAAATCTTTAAAAAAAAAGTTTATTTAACAGATTACCACGAGATCAGCAGAGGGAGGTGTTGAGACACAGAGATCACTTGGTGTAGCATTTAGAAGGGATGAGTGGAGAATCCACAGAGGAGGAAGTTGCGCCTGTAAAATCTGCCCAAATGACAGCAGTGGAGCTGAGGAGAAGGGGAAGGCCTAGAAGCGGCTATGCTCTGTCATCAACTTAGAATCCACACTGGCCCATTACAAGTGACACGCAGTTTTGGGTGTATTCCAGACAGGTGGGTATGTTGTCCTGCTGAGGAGAGCTTAATGAACATCCTCCTTAGGAATTTATTTGAATAAAAATGTCCCCACCCAAAAATTCCTTTCTGTAGCAAGATTGAATTGAGCAATGGGCAGGTAGAAATTTCCTGTCTGGGTGGGGTGGAAGTCATGGCCCACTTAATTATTTCCAGTCTGGCTCTTGCTGTAAGTGCTTTGACTTTAAGAATTGGTGGGGGCCTCCCTGGAGCAGCGGTTGAGTGCTGGGTTGCAAAGCTGCCTGCAGCCTCTGCAGCACGGGTTTGATCCCCAGCGACCAGGTGAGGGTCGCGACCAGGTGAGGGTCCGACATGGCGTGCAGACCTCTCCTGCTGCCCGCTGCTCCCATCAGCTGTGTATTTCGTCAGTCTGCCCACTCTGCTCTCCGCTCTGACTAGGGTGAATTCTCTCACCCTCCTGCACTTCTGACTGTACCCAGTGCTTGTATAAATAAATAAATCTTTAAAAAAAAAAAAAAGAATTGGTGGTCAGAGTTGTATGTATTGGCTTCATGATGAAACTAAAAATGAAACCTCTGTCTTAAAAGGCATTTGGCCTTGTCACATTTTGCTTAATTGTTGAATAAAGATGGAATATATGGGGCCTTCTCGGTGGCACAGCGGGTTGAGCACAGCGCTGTGAAGCTGTCCACAGCCCCTGCAACACCGGTTCCATTCCCTGCCGGGCAGGGAGATACCCACATGGCACGGCAGACATTTCCTGTCTCACCCGCTGCTCCCCTCAGCAGTGTCTTCAATCTGTCTGCCTGTTCTGCTCACTGCTTTGTCTCTGGTGATTCTCTCACCCTCCTGTGCCTCTGGCCTGTGCCCCAGTTCTTGTATAAATAAATCTTTTTTTTTTTTTTTAAAAAAAGATGGAATATATGCCCACTGTTTTCCAATAGAATGGATTTTCACATCTATGGAGTTCTCGTTACAAAACTAAAGTGGTATTTTGACCTAACATGTCTTTAATATCTATATGGGTAAAACTGTGACTGGGATTATGTGACTGTATCATCATGTTAGGGAATGCAGAAGACATCCTCCTATGGTAGTAATTCTCCAATGTGATCTAGAAAGGGTTTTCCAGTGTCCTAAAGATTGGTGTAAAATGTAATTCATTTAATACTCATGTATTAAACACCCATATATATAATGCACTATGCTAGATATTGGGGGTGCAGAGGTGGATCAAACACTGTCCATGATCTTCAGGAACTTTTACACAGATAGAAGTACAAACACAGACACAGACAGATACACACACACATACCACACACAATGTGGGCCTTTCTCTGGGTTTGTTTCTAATATAAAGGTAAATCTCATGAAGCCTCTCCTCTTCATCCCTCTTCTCCCCTCTTCCTCCCCTCCTCTTTTCCCCTCCCCTTCTTGCATCTCAATCACCCAGTTAGACTTATGAGTGCTGAATTTTTGTTTCAGATGTCATTCCCCCATGCCAATGAAGGCCAATAATGTTAATCTGCGAGTCCTAGTGCTCAGATCCCATTATTGCTAACTACATCCATGGGAGTTTTAATTCATCCCTGCAGATGGTTGTTCCTGCAGGAATCCAAGGGCAAAAAAGCTAATGTCAGACAACAAGGTAAAAGTTAGAATAATTTCTGACACTGTGTATGATGCTCCTATTTGGAAATCTTAATGATCCCATTCTGCAATGTCCTCTACTGATGGGGAGTCTGGAGTGGGGCCAGTGACATTTTATAAGTGGCAACTTCTACACCGAAACACATTTTTCAAGGAGCAAATCTATATTTTTTGAAGACTGTTTTGAAGAACAGTCACATTTTGTGGGTAGGAGAAAATTTAGGCTTTTATGGGTCTATGAAAATCAGGCTGTGAATCAAATTAAGAAGCTATGTCATTCTTTCTAGAAATTTGTGCTACTTAGGTGGAGTGAAGCCTTCTGGTAAAATTCTAGAAGGACAAGTTATCTGTTTTGATGCCAAGATAAACTTTCAGAATAATTTAAGATACTTACAAAAGGACATATTTGTCATCAACAACAAATAAAAAATGTACCTATTTTTTAAAAAATAAAGTCATCAGACATGATTGAAAGTACATAAAAACTAAATGGGAGGAGCACCTGCTTTGGTGCTGGATTAGGCATGGTTCCCTAAGACATCACTTCCCTAATGGTCAAAAGCTTGGATTTCGGTAGTTTAAGGGCAGCTCAAGTGTATTGGATATTTAAATTGCTTGTTACTAACCCTAAGGTTGAAACTGTCCTTGACATGGTTTTAGGCAGAAGAGTGCAATTTGCTCTTTTAGCTGATGGCATCATCAAAGGCTGCTGAGAACTCATAGCTCTGGTGGTTAGGCTCTAAGGAGTCAATGACTCGGAGACTCAGAATATGCTCAACATCATCCAACTCTACCATACTTCTGGCACTGACATGGTAGATGCAGGCAAGAAGGCTGTGGCCAGCATGGCAAGGGATTTTCCAACCCACAGAGGATGGAAGTCTCCATTCCTAGGAAAAGGGTCAGTTCTCATCACTAGGAAGAAAGTTGTTTTCTATTTGGGGGGAAAAAAAAACAAAAACAAAAAACAGGTGAGGGAGGGTCAGGAATTACAGGAATTATATGGAAAATCTTAAATAAGTACTTTTTTCAAGACTAGCTATCTAAGTAGCCTAAATAATTCTGTTTTCACAAAAATAATGGCCTGTTTTCTCATGGTGTGTGTTTTTCTTTAAAAGATTTATTTATTTATGCATATAAGAGCTGGGGTACAGGCCAGAGGTGCAGGGGGTAGAGGATTCACCAGAGACAGTGGGGAGCAGAACAGCAGACTGACTGAAATACACTGCTGAGGGGAGCAGCAGGCGAGTCAGGAGAGGTCTGCTGCACCGTGTGGGTTTCTCTCTGGCTGGAAGGGGATCAAACTGGTGCTGCAGGGGTTGCAGATTGGATTGCTTCATAGTGTGGTGCTTAACCCCTTGTGCCACCAGGGAGGCCCTCTCATGGTGTGTTCTTTATCATGGAAAATCTGCCAATGGACAGCATTTTACTGACTATTGGGAACAATCTATATGGCCAGAAAATATGGATAGAATGAAAAATTTGAAATAGGACAAGTTTATTTAAGAGAATTCTGTCAGATGTATAGTCTAGAATAAGAAAACAATCATATATTAAAAATCTCAGGCAAAATTACATTTAATGTTTTAAATGGTGTGGTCATTTTAAATTTTTGTAAGGATGCAACTGACATGTTATAACAAATAGTCATTATACAATATAACATTGTATAAGTTTCTTATTTCCACATGATGTGAATTTAGAGGGTTGTTAGACTCTAAAATATTTTCCAGTGAAAGATCCACATGTGTACCCCACATATGTGTTGTGCCATTTGCCTTAGTCATGGACATATTATTTACTTCACAATCAGCATAGAACCTTAAGACTTATTTGTGTCTGTGGGCAGAAGTTTTCATTTTTATTTCAAAACTGAAAAATTCTGATTCCTCTGAAAATTTATCTAATGAATTCATTTTTCATGTGAGCAAAATGAAGATCAAGTTTGTTACAGATGTTGACACCTTAAATCTATTTTTCTTCAGAATCTACCAGCTTATTGTCAAAAGAGGGAGAAATGAAAGAAAGCATGTTTTGTCCATGATAGTTTTTAATGCTGTGGAGAAGAAATTAATATAGGTTTTTAAAAAAAATTGGCAAAGGATTTTTTTTTAAAATCTGGTAACTGATTTAATTCCCAGATTATGTGGGCCACTAACAAAAAATTCTGTACTGAGAAGAGAAAAGAGTAATCTTTATGATGTACTTATATTAATAAATCAAAAGCAGCATACTATTTGGAAGTATGAGTTGGAAATGTACTTTGAATAAATAAGGGATGGACGATTTGGTGAGTGGAGAAATAAGTGAATGAATTAGTGAGGTTGGATGAGAAGGTGGTAAGAAGGGAGGGATGAATAAATGAGTAATGTGAATAAAGCATTTATCTATCCAGAATTTTCTGAGACTTTCCAGATTTCAAATATTTTCTCTCATCTTCAGATTGTATTTCAATCTGATATGACCCCACTTTGGGTTCACAAAATATGTTATTTATTTGGAGACATTTCTCCTCCTAATTCAATAGGTAGATTGAAAAAGATGAAGATTACCCTGTCATCTGTCTTCATTCCACATTTATTATATGCTATATGCTAGGTTCTGGTGGGGTGGAGATAGGGAGATAAACAATGAGGAGACCACCCTCAAAATCTCAGTCTTGTGGCAGAAAAATTATGGAAACAGATAAATCTAATGCAGAAGAAGGCAGGACATGTAGACATGATGGGTGCCTGCTGGAAGGAGGATTTGTGATCTACTCTTGTTCTGTATGTCAGGACTTTCCTACCCAGTAAAACTTCCACCCAGATCTTGTCTCCTTTTTAGCTCATTGACATGTCACTAAGTGCCTGTGACTCAGGCAATACAGGTATGCAGGTCATGTTAAAGTCTGTGGCTTCACAGTTCAAGGCATCACCTGTTTCTGTCTATGAGTCACAGTGTAGAGCAGCCTGGAGTGACATGCCTTTGAAAGTCTGTCTAATTCTAGGGGAGATTCCATATATTTAGGCCCTAAAAATTAGTTGTAGCCCAAGGATAATAACACCCAATTATTTTAAAATAATGACAGGGCCTCCCTGGTGGTACCAGTGGTTAAGTCGCAGCACTATGAAGCTATCTGCAGCCACTGCACCATGAGCTAGATCCCCTGCCAGGGAGCTGACCCACATGGCACAGCAGACCTCTCCTGTCTCTCCTGCTGCTCGCCTCAGCAATGTATTTCAGTAGACCCGCCTGTTCTGCTCCCCACTCTGTCTCCGGTGATCTTCTCACACCCTTCACCTCTGGTTTGCACCTCAGCTCTTGTATGCATAAATAAATAAATCTTTAAAAAAATAATGACAGAAATAACTAACCAGCCCACATTGCTCTCATCATTTACCAGGTATCGTTAGCACTTTACATATCAACTTAAATGACAAGGAAGCTAGCTCACACCACTCTGATTTAATCGATTTCTGTGGACTTGAGAATAAAGGAGAGGAAATTATGTGAAATGTAGGAGGAAATCAAGTCCTCTTTTAAAATGCCCTTTCTTTATTTCCTAGATCACTTTAGCTCATGTTTCCCGAGAGCCAGGATAGAAGGAACGACTACAGATAGCAAGATTACCAATAGTTTGTAAAGGCAGAGACTCAGCCAGTTGTCATGGGGAGAACTTTTGAGGCTTCAGAGCCACAAGTAGGTGAACCAATATGTCTCTCTATATAACATTTTTTCTTTTATGAATCTAAAAAGCATGTTTTAGTGAAATAGAACAGAATTCAATTATATTTTCCCTATTCCCTGTTTTGAGCTGGCCTCTGGATCAAAGTTGTAAGTGACTGGGGTGCCTCCTGTGCAAAAGTAGACAAGTATCCTAAAATCAGAAAGTAGTGGGAAAAGCAGCCCAGAGAAAAATGAAAATTTCAGCAGGCAGGCCCTGGGTGCTTTCAACAGGCTGGTGCCTGGTTTGCTTCAGGTAAGGCCGAGTTTGTGATCATCCACAAAGGCTCTTTTTGGTTTTTTTCTCATTAGAATGGTAGAAAAACCCACTAAAAGAGTTGGTAGTAGTTTAATCCTAATGGAATATAATTCATAATGACATGGTTATGTCATGAACATGAACTACAGATATTTTCTTCTGTAACTGTAGAGTTTCCTGAGAGATTTCTAGTACACCTAGTTTTATAGAGGATGCTATCGAAATTGCTGGCATTTTTTCATTCTAGTTGAAAATGGTTTTCACAGAATGGGAAGGAAGGGGCCAGAAATACTTGGAACAGTAGTTTAGCATCAGAATTGCTTGGGCAACCATTTCCCAAAAAACATGCCAAAACTTCACCTTGGCCTAGTGAATCAGAATACCTGTGGATGGGTCCAAGTTGGCATGTTTTTGAAAAGCTCTCCTAGGGCATTTTAGCACACCAGCTGATTAATAATCACACACTTGGGAGATAAAGCCAAGTTCTGTAAAAGTATCAAATGCGGCTCATTGGTTTTATATTTTACTATACACTTGTAATAAAATAATGACATTGTATATGATACCCCAGGCAGAAGTTTCTGAAAGGCCTACTGTGAATAGACTGTGCTGTGGCTATTTCCTTTCTTGGTCTAAGTGAAGTTAGTGCTTTCCCAGCACAACAGCACAAGCGTTTGACCACTACTCTGCAGAGACATCATGTTTCCTTCACTTGCCATTGACACTTTGGAGAGGCCACAAGGGATGAGCCAATTCATTTACAGAGGGGTGTGATGTAGCCACAGAAAGCAGAGATGTGGTAAAGCAAGACGTTTTTAGAAGAGCAGCCTTATTTCATGCCAGGCCTGATTCAGAACAGTGCTCCTATAACCACTATTTGGGTTCCATTATTATCCCCCACTTTACAGGTGAGGAATGTGAGGCAGAGAGGTCAAGGGCACAAATCTGGTAATGATGGTCACCCCGCTAGCAAGCTATCAGAGCCCACAGTTTGAACAGCTCTGTGATATTGCCTCTCAGGCACGCTAGTTGACTGACATTTGGTGGGAAAGAATAGAGAGTGAAAGTGATGTTTTGTTTTTTATGAAATTGTTTGTCGAAAGCAGTATTATCCATGGTGGAAATTCGGGATGCATTTTACACAAGTCCTTAGAAAGGACAGCACCACCTGCAGGGGGACCCAACCCACCTCCTTCCTCGCTCCTCTTGTTCTACTCTCCTTTTATCTTTTCTTTCTCCCTTCTTCCTTCTCCTTATGTTCCCTGCTACATCACTTAGGCTGTTAGTTTCCATAGACAACACCAACCCAGTTTAGTGTTGTTGGGAACCCTCAGGTATAAAGGCAGGAAGGGAGTGGGGAAAGCCTAGCGAAGGGGAATAGTAGAAGTAGAGGTAAGGATCTATGCAAGGGAAAAGTCAAAAGAAGGAAGGATGTATCCAAGGTGAGCAGAGGGACGGTGGCCCATGGGCATTCTCAACAATTAGGGCTCCAGTTAGGCTCACAGGAAGCTATAGGAAAGGGAGGAGGCCACACATTTGAAGTGACTGAGCTGAAAAGTGTGAGGTGTGCAGCTGGCTGCAAATAGCACACTCTGCAAAGGTGAAAAGTGTTTCCAGAAGCCCCTGAGGGTAAAGGACAGCACAGTTCTTAGATGGAAAGGACTTCTTCCCATTAAGACATGAGTTCCATGTAAATGTCAATAAAACTACAAAAGCAATGCGTTAGAGTAAAAGGGATCTTTGGAATAACCAAAACAGATCATTAAAATTTTTTTCCCACAGAACCCTTATAAATGACCTTCTACTATGAAACCCACAAGTAAACTCCCCAAAGTAAATCTTTTCCCAATAAAGTGGGTGTGGCCTTTGACCTCCTCCCTGTCACTGCCACTATGCCTGCTGACGGCCTGTGGTAGTTCTAAGAAAGCTTAAGGCTCACAGGGACACAACTGAAAATTCACTAGTTTGATCTAACTGTCCCATTGTACAGCCAGGCAACTGAGGTGCAGAGAGGTGCAAGACTGCACCCCCACACAGTGTGTTCTAGCTGCATATAAATCAGCAGACAGAATAACTCAGGGAACATATATCAGCACTGTTGATGAGCAGCACTTGCTCCTGGAGGCTTCAGGGCAGAATATAAAAGTATAAGGTGTGGCCTTTGGAAGTTTATAGTTAGGTAGTGGAAAGGGAATGAACCGTGTAAAAGTTGAAGATGGACGGCAGCTGGAGGCAGAGCTCCCTGACCGCCTCAGGAGTGCCTTAGGTCAGACCCTGGGGCTCTCTGTTCCCTTGGGGGACTTTTGAGCACACCTAGAGACCCTTGGTCTCCCTTATGTAGGGTCAAGCCTGCACCAGTTACTTCCCCTGACAAGGCTGGAGAGATTTACATAAAACCCCAGGGGTTTCTTCCTGCTCCTCAGTCCCAGGTTCAGTCCTCAGAACTTCCTGCCCAAGTTACTGCTTCTGGCGCTGTGTCACTGAACTTGCTTTCTCTGAGCATGCGACACATGTGTGACTTTTTCCAGCTGCTCTCCTAAAGAGAGGAATTTTACCTTAAGCACTGGTGCCTTAGATCCTTTATCTGCAGCTGGACTTCTCAGAAGATGCTTGTAAGGAATGCCAGAACTTTCTGCTCTCTGTTCCCTTGGCCTCCCTTTCTTTTTGGTGACCATGTTTTGTGATAACTCTGCTACCTTTTGAGGCTTGCATGTTATTTATAAGTCTGACCTGCATTTTGGACCTACTGTTTTCTGGTGAGACCTGCTTCCCCCCACCCCCGTGGATTAGTGTCTCCTACTTGTAGCTTTGCATCTTCCCTAGGGTTTAAGCAGAAATGGTGAACAGGTTGAAGAGGCCCCAAATCTGGCTGGTGGCTTCTCCTGGTCTTTGCTGCTACTATACTGTTCTGTCCTTGCCTGAGTGGCTATGAACCTCTCAGGTTTTTATTTCCACAATGGGGTTGGGCAGTGTTTTTGACAACCTAACATGCAAGGAAGAACATGGGAGGACTGACAGCCCCACCTGTGCCTTCTGGGCCCTGGCTTTATCTGGGGAACACCATGGCTCTGTGGTGAGGGCAGAGAATGCTGCCCTGAGGCCTCACAGCTTTTCTGCACTGAGGGCCAACTCTCTTAGACCTAGCTATCCATCATGGTGTAGCCCAGTCTACATTGGATTAGACTGCATGGGAGGGCTGCAGAAATGTCTAGCTATTTGGTATGGATTTTCCTTTTTCTAGCTTTTCAGGGCCAACAGTCTAGTCATGGACTCTTCTACTTATCAGGTAAAAAGCAGGCTGGAGCGCATTTGCCTCCAGGGGTGAGCAGTTTGCTACATAAGAGGCCCCACGATAGCATTTTAGAGGTAGTTGGGGAGAAAAAACAGTGATGGGGAGACAAGCAGCACACGGGTTTCGTAATTCTAGGCTAGACATCTTTCTCCAGTGGAAATGTAGTCAGTGCATCATAGCAGAGAGGAGCTCCAGCCCCACTTTGTCAATCATGAGACAATTTTACCTAGCAGGCTAGGTCAGGTGTGGCAGTCTGGGAAATTTTTTAGCTGACGTCCAGTGTGCACCAAGGGCTGAGATGGCTCTGCTCCACATGCAGGGCCTGGCCACTTACTCCTGCCTGTACAGCTCTAACTTGCCCACTTCAGTATGTGCACATGGCCTGGAACTCTAGCTTCCAGGACAATGCTTGGAATGGAAACTACCTTCTTTAGAGATTGGGGGGCTTCATTTTTCTAAATGAACTGGCTCCATCAACCTTGGCTACGTCAAGTGGATGACTTGTTGGGGCCTTGAACTCCAGACCCACGGAAGATGTCACCTGCAGGCACATTGTTCCAGCACATGTGCTGTGCTCTCAGTCTTCCTTGGGCTTGGTGGAGCCTGGCTCTCACCTGATACACTTTAACCTTGGGAGGGCCTTGGTTGCCTCTTCCTTGGTCTATGTATGACCTTCTATCCGGAGACCAAGATTGCAGAGCTAACAGATGACATTCCTCAGTGTTTGAAGCAAGAAGTGTTCTCAGCATGTTTTTCATGGCCTGTGGGCTGGATTATGGTACTCAAAATATGAAAGCCAATCCTTGAGCTACTCCAACATATCAACCTTCCTGGAGTCTCCTGCTCTGTTTTTGCAAGAAACAGCCCTAGGCTATTCTGCCAACAGAATACTCTAGTGTTGCTTGCCTGCTTTCCTTTACGTCAGGACATCTCTGCCAACCACCTGTTCCAAACCTGACTTACACAGGTTTCCTGACGTGAAACAGGAAAGCCTTGCGAGGACTGGCTTGGATCTAGCAGGAGCTATGCTAAGGTTCTGCTGTGGGTCTCAGGCTGATTATGAGGTCCAATAGCTTCAAAGAATGAATGGCCAGACAGAAAACCCAATAAAAGTAGTCTTAACCTTTCTTATAAAGACTGAGAAGTATGGCAGGGGACACTGTATTCCTGAAGCATGTCTTCCCTCAGGAAATGCAAATAATCACCCAGTTTTAAGTGTTTTTGCTTAGATCACCAAAGACTCTCAGTTCTTTAGTGAGTAGTTTCATCCCATTTTTTTGACTTTCAACATCTCTAGGTACTTACAACTTCAATCACAACCTCTACTATAGACTTGACTAGAAAATCTAAAGACAGTTTTATCTCATCTTGAGAACGAGCTATGTTTTATGCAGTGTCGTGCATGGGCACAACCAAGAGTATAAGGCATTGAACTGAAAGTGAAATCTTCACTGTAACTCTCCATGTGGTGAATATGGGTTCTTGGTTTTTTCCCCTCCATGAACCATCTCTTCAAAACACTTCAAAGGACAAATATTCCTTGGTCTTCCTCATTATTTTAACAGCTAATGGGAAAGGAGAGGGCATTTGTGGATCTACACCATCTGACTTTTTTTTTTTTAAAAGAATATATTTATTTTTGTGTAGAAGAACTGGGGTGCAGAACAGAGGTGTGGGGGTGAGAAGATTCACCAGAAACAGTGGGGAAAAGAACAGGCAGGTCTACTGAAATACATTGCTGAGGGGATCAGTGGAGGAGACAGGAGAAATCTGCTGTGCGATGTAGATTAGCTCTCTGGCCGGAGATCAAACTCAGGCCATTACTATGGGCCTTTGTGGCAGTAGCTCTGAGACTTAACTTACCCTAGGCTACCAGGGAGCCCCCACGCCCCCACCGCCATTTGACTGTTTTATTGTTCTCACAGACACATTCAAAATGAGCTAACTCCAAATACCTGATGGCTGTGCATTGCCAGAATCTCTTATCCCAAACCCCAACTCCCAGGCAGGCCTGCCCAAAGGCTCTACCACTACTTAAATAACAACTGAAGGAACCAGGAACCTACCTTAGATCTTTGCTTTTGATATCAACATTCAGTGCTCCCAATCAGATTTGGTTTTTGCTCTGGTCTGTGACTGTGCCTTAAATTCATATTAATCTTGCTGCCACGCTTTGGTTGACTTTTCTGGTATAAATGGAGCTAACTTCTGAGAGACCCTTGGTGACATGGGTTGGTAACCACTGTTCCATTCTCCAAAACCTTGATCCTAACCCTCCTCTTTCAGACTTGGGGAGACACTTGTCATCCATTCAGTGATGTGCTCCCTCTCCCTCCCCCCAGCCCCCAAGCCTTCCAAACCAGCCAGGAACCTTTGCTGATTCCAGAGCTCTTAAGGCAGGAGGATCCTGATTTCCAAGTAGTTAAGATTTGCCCAGGCCAGGACTCCTTTTCTCTAGAGGTTTCTGCTTCCACTGCTGCCATCTTCTGGTAGAAGGTGTCTACTACATTGAAAGAAAATGACTATGAATTTATTTCTCTTTTTTTAATGTAGAAGAACTGGGGTATAGGCCAGAGGTGCAGAGGTGGGAGGGTGGGAAGGCGGTGAAAGGATTCACCAGAGAGGAGAGGTCTGCTGTGTCATATGTGGGTTAGCTCCCTGGCCAGGGATCCAACTCAGGCCATAGCAGTGATATTGCTGAGACTTAACCCCCAGGCCACCAGGGGTTAAGTATTGTATTTCTTTAGTTCCTAGATCCTCATTCCTTTAAGTGTGTACTTGATTCCTTTTGTTTCCTGAATTCTTAGCCCCCGCTTGGCTTGGCTGACCACCTTACTCACTCCAGTCTTCCTGGGATACCCTAGAACCAATTAACAAGAAACCACTGTTGCCATAACATTTATATTCACTGGACTGAAAGAGCATTTAAGACTATGGAGAATTGTGTAATACAGGGGATGACATAAGAAATTTGTCAGCAACTCAAACACCAAACAATTATTTCGACAAGCATGGAAAATATTATGTTAACTTAATAGGATAGTCTACCTATACCACCACCTCAATAATTCAACTTCATGAAGCTTCTTGTTTCAAATGATTTTTCAAAGCTATCTGTTTCTATTATGGTGTCTTAAATTTCATGAAGAAGAGCACCATAATCAATGCTAATCAATTATTCATTCTTCATGCTGAGAATGTCAACAGGCTTCCTAGAGATGTTGAAAACTCAATTCTAGGCTTGGTTAACTTCCTATTATTACCTCATGTCCCCTTAAGCCATGAGTTCAAATAGATGAGAAAATAAAGATACACAATCTTACTTCTAATTCTAAACCTGAAACAACAGAAGAAAACCAGACAATGTAGTTGGTCTTTAAAAAAAAAAAATATATAGCATCTA
Organism: Talpa europaea; assembly: GCF_964194135.1. Taxonomy (NCBI): domain Eukaryota; kingdom Metazoa; phylum Chordata; class Mammalia; order Eulipotyphla; family Talpidae; genus Talpa; species Talpa europaea. The sequence goes on from NC_140079.1 coordinate 33,537,114, forward strand.
TGCTTTCAATTAAGAATTTGGATACTATCTTCGTTTTTTTTTTAAGATTTATTTATTCATGCATACAAGATCTGGGGTACAGGCCAGAGATGAAGTAGGTGGGTGAGAGGATTCACCAGACTGAGTGGGGAACAGAACAGGCAGACTGACTGAAATACACTGCTGAGGGGAGCAGTGGGTGAGACAGGAGAGGTCCGCTGCACCATGTGGGTTGCTCCCTGGCTGGCTGGGGATAGGCTGCATCCTAACCCCTTGCACCACCAGGGAGGCCCCAAGAATTTGGATACTATCTTTACTGGAAGTGTACAGTCACTATTCTAGCATGTGCTTGCTTAAAAGATGCAGACATTTAAAAAAAACATTTTTCATGTTTGCCAGGTTGATATTTGTTTCATTACACTTGGACTTCAAAATATCAAAAGAGAGCCTCGGGCTTTCAGCTTGGAGGAGGCCAAGGTGCAACTTTCTTTGGTCGTCCCAAATCTGGGTTCATCCGTTATCAGTTGCCTCCATCATGCCACTTAAGTTTGACCCAATGAAGTCAAAGTTGTACACCTGAGGAGCACCAATGGGGAAGATGGTGCCACCTCTGCCCTGGTTCCCAAGACTGGACCCTTAGGTCTGTGTCCCAAAAAAGTTGGTGGTAATATTGCCAAGGCAACTGGTGATTGGAATAGTTTGAGAACTACAGTAAAACTGACCATTTGGAACAGACAGGGCCAGATTGAGGTGGTACCTGCAGCCTCTGCTCTCATCATCAAAGCCCTCAAGGAACTGCCAGGAGACTGAAAGAAGCAGAAAAACACTAAGCACAGTGGAACTACCACTTCTGACAAGATTGCCAGCATAGCCTGACAGATGTGGCACTGATCTTAGCTAGAGAACTCTCTGGCATCAGTCAAGAGAGCCTCGAGACTGTTCAGTCTGTGGGCTGCCACTCTCACGACATCATAGATGACAATAGTGGTGCGGTGGAGTGCACCGCCAGTTAGGAGCTATAAGAGAAAATCCCAATAAAGGATCACTTGACAGTGGGAAAAAAAATCATGAAAAGAGGACATTTTCTGTACATGTATGTCCCTCAGCATAATGCATGCATTTGGTAAAGAGGAGGGGCTTTGTGTTGGACTCCCCCCTCTTTCTGTGAGACTTGGAGTCTACATTTGTAAAATTGAGCTTAACACTTCTAGTTATAGATGTTTTAACATATTAAACTAGGCCCTTTTGTTCAAATGAGACCCCAGAGATAAATGTAAATCACTCTTAAACATCTCCTAAACAGTCTTTATGCTGTTTTTTCTATCTCAGTTGTAACATTGGATAGCAAGATGTGAATAATTAGACTGCTTTGAGACATACTTTCATGGGCTCTTTGACAATCTGAGCTCTGAATTATCTGGCTTCTTGGTCTCTAATATTTATAAAATTAAAACATTTTGCCTAAAACCCCAAATATACTTAAAAATTGGCAGTTTTTACTCTGGGAAGATTTTTAAAGAGCTCCATGTTGAGTAATACACAATTTTTTGCTTCTATGGTTGAACACGAAAGCTTGTGAACCATGCAAATTGCTGGGCCCTGGCCCCGGAGATTTTGAAGCACACACTGTAATCCATTAGGGTTTTGAGAAACTATTAAAACTTGGTAGCTCTTAGTTGACTGTCATGCAGCTAATCTAAGGACTGCCCTTTGAGATTCCAGTCCTAGTACAGTGATCTCTGAGGTGACGTATGTACAACGTAGGATATCTGGAAGAATATGCTGGAAATTTCTACTTACAGTTTAATTCAAAGCAAGTAAATCTTTACTCAACTTTAATACACTGGAACTTTCATTAGGTCATGGATTTTTGAGAGGAGCTCTTAAAGGTGTGGGGTGGGAGTTGGCAGTCAGGGGAGCTGTCTCTGGCACTCTCCATTCTTTGCTTTAAAGCAAGGTGCTTTTTGTGCCAGGTAAATGCTTATATAATTCAAAAACCATTTTTTTAAAAAAAAGATTTATTTATTTATTTATACAAGCACTGGGTACAGTCAGAAGCGCAGGAGGGTGAGAGAATTCACCAGAGCCAGAGTGGGGAGCAGAGCAGGCAGAAGGACCGAGATACACTGCTGAGGGGAGCAGCGGGCGGCAGGAGTCTGCACACCACGTGGGACCCTCCTCTGGTGGCCGGGGAGCAGCCGGGATCGAACCGGCGCCGCAGAGGCTGTGGGCAGCTTCGCAACCCAGCACTCAACCGCTGCGCCACCAGGGAGGCCCTCAAAAACCATTTTTGTAAAATAAGACAAGTGGGTTAGAAAATTCTAAATCCCTAAAGATGACTGTATCCCCAAAGATACAGCAAAGATGACTAGAAATAATTCAAGCACAAGAAACCAACACAAAATGGTAAAATTGATGCTACTAATATGAGGTCTTGGTTAGCCATAATGGAAGTAAAAGCTAAGAGCATCTTATCAAACCTATGGAATATGGATCTATATCCAGTGTAGTTAATGAGGAAGCTTGCCAGCTTTGTTACCTTGGGGTCTTGAAGAGATGAATGATGGTAGGAAGCCATTACATTAGCAAGACATTTTTACAATGACATTTTCATAAAGATTTAAGAGATTTTTTTCTTGTGGAGTTTTCTAAAAATTGCTTTCTTTTATCATAGTCTTTAAAAACCCATTCCTCTGGCCACCTTGAATATTACGATGCATCCTGAATTGTCTACTTTTTATTCTCTTCTATGTGAAAAATGTTGTAGAGAAAAGTATTCTAGGATTTAAGTAGGTCTTTTGTCTCAAGAATCAGCAAACCATCTGGGGGAGGTTAATGCTTTACAGCTACAATTTTATGTTTTGCAACTGACCAAAAAAATCCTCCAAGCAGACTTTTATGTTTTGTATTACCAATTAAAGGCTGGCCTCTTCACTTTTCATCTGTTTTTGGCCGTTACTGTTGTCTCTAATTACTGCACAGCGAATACTTTCACCATACGACTTCTAAAACTGCAAACTTTTCATTGAATTTTTATCACCACAGCATGAATAATGCATTCAGCCTTAAAATGTCACAGTGAACATCAACTGGCTTTACATAATGAATTCTTGCTGGAGTTTCAAGAAGCCAGCAACCCAGGAAATAGCAGAGAAGACAAAAGTTTGAGAAGGAAATGATACAGATTTCTCATTTACCCTGAAGGGGTAACATAAGTAGTGAAAGAATAAATGGAAAGACTGAGAAATGAAAGTTTTTTTTTTCTTTAAAACATGAATGGGGAAAAAAAAAGCAAAATTAGTACACTGGTGACAAGTGGAAGAACAACCAGAAGGAAGTCAGAAATGAAAGGCCTGGGGCAAAAGGGGAAGGAGGGGTGCGTGAAAGGGGAAGGACAATTAGGAACATTCTAAGTATAAAAGTTGAATTTGAAATTGTAGTGCAATGGTATCATTGTGGAACCATAGTGAAAATGTAACACCTTTCAGGATTATTTCAATCTTTTCTGACTGAAGAGTCTTGGAATAGAAATACAACTGTTAGAATTCTACTTTTGAGTCATTAGCTGATGAGTGTTCATCCTTCTAGCATCTCTTAGATTTTGAAATAGATCATATTCTGATAAACCAGCCAGAAAGAAGTATCCAATTCCATACGGAACACACTATTTTTTAAAAAGTATTTATTTACATATATTTTACATCATTGTTCATTTTTGTACAATATTTGATTTCTTCTCTCAGGTGTAGTCCCTGTAAAATTTTCCCACCACCAGTTCACTGGTGCACCATCACCATAGTCCCTTGTGCTCTCCCCTCCCGTTTTGATCCCTCTTCCTTCCCCCTCCCCTGAAGAATGTCTCTGATTTATAATTGCCTATTAATTTTGTTTTTTATTATTATTTTTTGGGGGGAGGGAACACACTATTAACTGACTACCCAACAGCTGTTCTTGACTTTTTCTTGCTAATAGAATCCTAGTTTTTCCCTTTTCCAGATAAGAGTACAGTCTATCAAGGTCTCTTGATCTCAGGGAAGATGGGATTCATCCTAGTTGCATGGAGTGAATCATGACTGGCCTAAAGCAGTCCCATTAATTTCACTTCCATAGTCTGCCACCATAGCCCATTGTGCTCCCTCCCCAAGGTTTTCACATTTTTAAAGGGTGTTAAAAAACAAAACCAAGAAAAGAAAAAGAAGGAGAATATGTGACCAAAGAATAAATGTGGACACAAAGCTAGAAATATTCACTATTTGGTCCTTTATAGAAAAATCTGGCTAACTTTGCATCATGAAGGTGAGATTAGGATTTTACTAATATTATTAGTTTAGTATTTAATACTTTTGAAAAAATACTACAGTGTAAGGTTTTTAGCATTGGTGAAGATGAATTCTATCTTCTAATTAAGTTTCTTTTTAGTTCAACATTACTTAAGTTTTATTGTTACAAGACTATAAAAGACACTGGAATTATAAAATGAATGAAACAAGGTCATAATGCAGATCAAAATTACTTCAAGTCATCTTTTCTAGGAGAAATGATCCATGCAGTCTTCCAAACAAAAAAGAAGGGCCTGCATGAAAAGGAATGCATGCAAAATTTTAAATGTATTCACCTTTTGCTAAAGATATGGAGTCAGCAATGGCAGCAAGTGATTGGAAATCTGGGCTTGTAACTCAGGAGCAGAAGAGTAGAAAAGGAATGAGGAATCATTTAACAGCTACTTTGTGCATGACATTTAATTATCACGTCAATCTCAATAGCTAAATACTGTTTTGTACTTCCTACTTCAGGTCATACTCCAATACAAATACTATTTTCCCACTAAAGAAAGGGAAGGCAGGGCTGAAGATAAAGATTAGGGAGTTACTCATATAATTATTTTAAGACTGGAGAGCCAGATAGGGCAAGACTGTAGAATAAATGAAAAGGGTCAAACATAAAACCTGAAGGATTGCCTTCATTTAGTTGTGGGCAGAGGGACATAAGGTAAAGAAAAACCCTGAAAACAAGCAATCAGAACGTATAAAGTGAATTAACACAAATAAGTTTCATGGAGACTAACAAATTCACAAATTGTAAGTTTCAGTACCCTTAAGCCAAGTGGATATGGATGAAATCAATTTTGTTAATAGCAGATAAGGGGAAATTTTACAATAGTAGCCACTAGTCACTTGCAGTTAATTACACTTAAATGAATTAAAATTAAATAACATTTAAAAATTCAAAATTCAGTTCTTTACTGAACTAGCCACATATAAAATGTTCCCAAGCACATGTGGCTTAGATATTATTAGAAAACATTTCTATGATCATAGAAAGTCCTTTTGGAAAGTTTTTGAAAGTATTTAGTGTATATACAAAACTGCCCGCAGCCTCTGCAGTACCGGTGCAGCCGGCGAGGGTCCCACATGGTGTACAGACCCCTCCTGCCCCGCCGGCTGCTCCCCTCAGCAGTGTATTCGGTCCTTCTGCCTGCTCTGCTCCCTGCTCTGGCTCTGGTGAATTCTCTCATCCTCCCGCGCTTCTGACTGTACCCAGTGCTTATGGGCATCTCCTGCGTTTTTTCTGATGTCACCAAATCTTTTCCCTTTTCCTGTCATTATGGTGTCCCAGCTAATAGTGTTACTTTACTTTAGCACTGCACTATTCTGTTCAAAAATCTTTTAAGTCTCTCCCCCTCCACCCTCCACCCGAAGTTTTGGTCACATCACTCCGTCTCTTCCATGGACTTCTTAGGCGTAACACAACGAACCTAGAATCTGGCACAGGAAGCCCCCCTTCCTGTCTTACTTCCCTCAACTGTCTTCCACTCATCTTCCCGTCACTCTAAGGTACTCACCATGCCCCTGGCATGTGCAGGTATGGTCCCCTTCCTCCCTGCCGCTGTGCGAGCTCATCTTTCGGACGCCAGGCCCTCGCCCACTGCCCTACAGGGTTCAGGAGGAAAGAATCGAGGGATGGAGGGGTGGTCATGGGGACGTTATAAATTGACCGAGGGACACACACACCTTTTTGACTGTGTCCAATTTGCGGGGGGGGCTACCGAAAAAAACAACCTTCACTTCCAACTCTTACTACGCCCCCAAATAAGACGACCGCATTTTCATTGCTATGGAGAGCAGTTCACTGGCCTAAGACTCGGCCAATAAAGAGTGGACGTGGGGAGCTGGGCGCCGAAGGGGGTTGTGGGAGCGCCGCTCGTCGCCGCGCAGGCTCACGGGAAATGTAGTGCAGGTTTCCCCAACATGGCTGCGCCCAGGTGCGGTGAGGAGCCGCTCTGTGGGATAGAGTGGAAAGATTAGCGAAGGCGAGAGCATCCGTGCGGTGAGAACCCAGCCTGAGCCGAGGCGGAGGTTTGTGACACTACGTACTGCCAGGCATGATGACTGCAGGTCGCCGCTTTCTTTGGGGCTCTTCCGTCTTTTTTCATCTGTTCCACCAGCGTGGGACTGAGCCCCGAAGGCGAGGAGTGATGGCCGGGCGATGATCTGGTGGCGGTGCCTGGGCGGTAAGGTGCCTGTCTGGTGGGTGTTCCCGACAGTGTTTTGAGTGCCCGCGTTTGTGTTCGGGCCTGTGTTCACATGGTGTTGAGTCAGTCTTTTGTTTCCTCCGGGGTTGGGAACTGGCGGTTGCAACCTGAGGAGTGTTACTGTGCCCTTCTGACATTTTTATGTTCCCGGGCCGGGCAGTGGTGTGAGGGCGTTAGGGAGCTCTCACTGGTGGCCTGAGAGCACACTGTTGAATCTTCCTGTGCTTTTCTTCGAGTAATTCCCCAAGCCCTGGATCTCTGGTTTTGCTTGATTCTGTTAAACAAAACTTTACCGAGTGCCTGCTTGTATATCAGACATTGAAGTCTAGACCATTAAGTAGGTGATGGTCTTCTGTGTGAGCATGACACACAGAGGCAATTTTAATGCAATGTGAAAACTGAAGAGAGAGAAACAGCAGTAATTAATCAACACACGAAGGGAGCCAGCAAATTAGAATTCTGACAAGAAGAGTTTTAGGAGATAAGATGGCAAGTTTAGGGTTGGTTTATTGAGTGACTACTAGGTGCTAGATCCTGTTCTAGGTTCTGAGTGCTAGGGAGTGGAAATATAGACAAAATCTACTTTCCTAGAACCTACTTTTCTTGTAACTTAGAGAAGGAAGACAGAATCAACAAATTAACGAGAACACAATTAAAAACACATATGCAGTATGTGTTTTTCAAGAGTTACAATGGAGTGATATAAAATGATGGAGTTCATTTTTTCTAATCATTTAACATTTTATTTATTTATTTTTTTTGGTAATGCTATTTGAATAGCTACAAAATTCAAGTTACCAAAAAAGAAAACTCCCTCTTGCACACCAGCTACCCATTTCCTCATCTTAGAGGCAACTCATGTCACTTAGTTCTTACTAGTAAATACATATAATTTCTTATATGTCCTAGAGATTTACATGTACACTCTGTATACTTGTGTTATACTTTATAATTAGGCCTCATTTCATAGGAATTAAATTCTTTTTAATCTTTGCTATAATGATTTACATACAAGCACGGGAACATTTGGCTATACTTCTTGGTTCATTATAGACTCTCTGTTGTTAAAGAAGTGCACGGATACACATACTGTTACTGTTTAGGACAATATATTGGGGTTAAACTTACTAACAGGGCATGTGACATCGCTAAACTCTTGTTATCCTGTAGGGAGTGTGTATGATTAGACTGGATTCAGTCTGGCCAGGATTCTAGTAAATAATGACTTCATTCCTGTAACAACCCATAATGCTCCCATACTATGGCAAGGAGCATCCGAGCATTTGTGCAACAGTGGACATTAATTGACGAGTGAAGTAGTATTGTTAGGAAGGGGGCATCTCAAATCTGAGCAGCTGGTATGAGCCTATTCTTTGTTGAGGAATTTCAGACCTTCTGGGCAAAGGCTTTGCTACCTCACTAGAAAGGGGAACAAATGAACCTCCAGAGTTATTTGGATATGGCTTTATTCACATGCAATAATATCACATAGCTGAGGGAAGGAGAAGGGAAAGAGGATAACAGAAATGTAATTGTGAGGCTCCATCTGCTGGTGCTGGGCCCTTAGTGCCAGTCTTTTAAAAGGATCTATTCTGAATCTTGTCTTTCTCATTTCTTTGTGTCTGTAGTCTTTAGACTTTGCTCATGTGACATATTAAGAAATAAATGCTTAATTCATTTGTTACAGGGTGGAATGAGGGGTACTTTGGGACCCCCAAACCTACCTGCTCTAAATAGATGCCATCCACCGCATCAAGACAAAACATTCTGTAACACATACGACTTTCAGTAGAAATTAAATTCAATACAATTAGTGTGCAATACAGAGAAGAGAAGGGAAAGAAGAGAGAATATAGTTGAAATAGTTTTCAGATGAAACACCCAAAGTTACCCATCCCCTCATGGGTAAATGCTCAGCCAAACAGGGTTGACCCACAACAGGACTGCTGAGACCTAAAAACTTGTCACAAGTCTAAGGCACCTTCTGGGTGGAACCCACAAGAAAGGGGCAGAAGGGCCAGGCAAGTCTGGAAGGAAAAGAGCAAAATCAAAATCAAGATAAAGGTAAAGGTAAAGGCTGCCATTGTTAGCCTCCCCACAGGTCTCTCACCCACGTCTATTTCAAGTGTTTCCTTCCATGTTTCCCAAGGCCCTGGTACAAGACCAAGGCTGAGAAGCAAGTGGCAACTTCACATGTCTCTCCACTCAAAGTACTTCCAGGTCTTCCTCTTCATCTCCCCTCTTCCTTCTTTTTTGTCTTCTCCTGCTTCTCCTCTCTGCTCAGCTCTACCCTACTCTGGGTGGGGACGGGAACCTGGAACCTCCCCTTTCTCTGGGGATCACCCCATTTACACAGCTGTTCTTGTTCTCCATTGCTTCCTGAAAAGATGCTGTTCCAAGTATGATCTTAGAATAGATTGGCAATAAGATAGTTCCTTTGAGGGTCCTGATTTTTTTTTGGTTCTTAAGCCATTCTGATCTGGTTTTTCTGGAAACTAGTAGTAATAGTAATAGATGTATTTAATCCTGTTACAAAATTGTGAGTAGTGTCAAAGATTCACACAATCAGACATTTTATTTGGTAACTACTGATACAAAAGAGCTCACTTCTATTCTGATTTGTGCAGAAGTGATTTGGGTTTTTAAAGGGGAAAATGTGGAGGGGTCAAGAGTGGGAATGTCGTAGAATCAGTAATGTGAAAAAACACAAAGTTGTGGTGTGGAAATGCCACTAGGCCAGCTGTGTTTGCTAGCAGGCAGCTGCTGAAGGTTAGGGTTGTGTCCTCCTCCAGATTTTGGAGACAGAGGGCCTATCTGTCCCAAGTGATTACATTTCTTATATGGATAGTTAATCTACAAAAAAAAGGGCCAAGAGTTAATCTACAAAAAAGGAGAAAGGAAAACCTCTTCATAAATGGTGTTGAGAAAACTGGATAGCCACATGCAAAAGAATAAAACTAGACTACTCTCGTATACCATACACAAAAATTAACTCAAAATAACTAAAGACTTGGATGTAAGACCTGAAACTATAAAATACATAGAAGAAAAAATAGGCAAAACACTCCACAACATTGGTTTCAGTGATGTCTTTGTGGATTTATCTCCAACAGCAAGAAAAACAAAAGATCTTGTCTTTCTCATTTCTTTGTGTCTGTAGTCTTTAGACTTTGCTCATGTGACATATTAAGAAATAAATGCTTAGTTATATTAAGAAATAAATGCTTAGAAATAATTGGGACTGCATCAAGCTAAAAAGCTTCTGCACAGGGAAATAAACTATACCTAAAATTAATAGAAGGTAATTTGCACATCTGACAAGGGACTGAAATCCAAGATATACAAAGTACTCATACAACTCAACTAAAAGAAAACAAATAACCCAATCAAAAAATGGGCAGAAGAGCTAGATAGACACTTCTCCAAAGAGGACATACAGATGGCACATGAAAAATGCTCATCATCACTTAACATCAGGAAATGCAAAGCAGAAGCACAGTGAGACACCACCTCACACCTGTGAGGATGAGCCTTATCAGACAGACCACTGGCAACAAGTGTTGGCGAGGGTGTTGAGAAAAGGGAACCATACACTGTCAGTGGGGATATAGACTGGTTCAGCCCCTATAAAAAACAGTATGGAGTTTTCTCAAATTATTGAAGGAATGACTTTCAGCTCTTCAAGGAGAGACTTTTCTGAGTTGCAAGAGATACCCACTCCTAATTGTGAGCCCTTTTAAATATATGTTTTAAGAAATGGAGGTCAGGAGCCTCGGGTGTTGCTAGAACAAATATTAAAATTTCCTTGAAGGTTTGTGCCTTCTCAGGCATTTTAAGAAGTTGGGATCATCCTAGGGACTAGGCCTAATGCTGCTAGAAACCATATTAGAATTTGGTCACCTTTCTTAGTGCAGGTTTGGATGGAGTTGTTATGAGCTGAGAATAGGCACTACTACCCCTCTTTCAAAGATGAAGAATGTGAAACACACAGGCAATAATTAACTCACACAGGGTCATATAGCTAATAGGTGGTAGAGCTGAGATTTGAACCTAGAACTTGGACCCCTATTCACTGTTAAATTTCTGTGAACACAAAGAAAAATATGACTTAATCTCTGTTCTCAAAGAGCTTATAGTCCCGTGCTGTGGAAAGGAACAGATGTTGGAACAAGGAATTAGTGTAATGTTGAAAATAGCCATTGAACTCTCCCCTTCATGTCTAATAAGGACTCCTAAAGCTTTTCTCTAACATTATGCTTATCCACTCTATATTGTCATCTCCCAGCCAGACACTGCCACATATTCCTCAAGCATATTTTATCCTAAACCTGACTCATTACCTGCTTTCCTGAAGTACTTTTTCTCACCTTCTTCCTGAGTTTGAAGTTTTGAAAAATGATGTCACTCTCCCTCAGTACTCTTAGTTAATGGCCTGTGACTCCTCCCTCCATCATGTGAGTTGTCGTCAAGACCTGCTGACTTTACTTGAACTTTTCTTATGCTTCTCTCTCTTCGCATTTTCTTGTTTCCTCCCCTTCCCGCCCCCCCCCCGCCCCCCCCAAGTTCAGGCCTGCATTGCTACTTGTCAGGCAGGTTACTGTAGTTCTCTTGCAGGTTAATTCCTCCTTCCCTTGCTGCCCAGCCAGCTTCTTTACTAGCCTTATGCTCTGTCACATGCACCCTCTGTGGTAGTTAAGCTGGATTACCAGCTGGATTCTTTCAAAGGCTTAGCATTTTCCTTCTATTCATAAAGATTAGTAGTTAGACTTCTGACTGTTTTGAACTTTTTTTGGAATATGATTTTATTTAACCTCCTAAATTTATTTTATTTGCTAACTGAAGATTTTCAAGTGGTGGAGAGGGGATTGGTGGGTCAGCCAACTTTTTCTGCTCTAAAAAATTATGCCTGCCTCTTGTTGCCAAACACATTCATTCTGATTTCAGCTCCTGCTCTCTATTGCTTCACTGGATATCATCCCTCCATATGACTATATTCTTCTCATCCTTTGGTATTTGATTCAGGTCCACTTCTGTTTTGGTGTCATCTTAGACTTTTTCAGATAACATTGATCTTATTTTTTTCTTATTCATGTCACACCTAAAGTGTGCCATTAACATTTAATTATATGAAGATGTGTCACATTCATTGTTTAGTGTTTCTCTGCTTTCCTAACTCAAAAATTTGTTGAAAGCATAAATTAGATTGTAGGTGTGTGCTCACCTGTGTGCATTTATACTTCCAGCAAATTTTCATTGAGCACCAACTATATGTTGCTTTCTTAGACTTTATGTCCTCCTGGGGGAGGTAAGCTAGCAAATGAATTATTGCAAATTGTATTAATTCTTTGAACAATGCGAAATAGACTCCTGGAATGATGGATGATATAGTGCTGATTGGGCTAGTGTGAAGGCCTTTTTGGGAAAGCACTCAGTAACTGCTTGCCAATGGATGTATTTCAATAAAGTGAAAGCCCATTTATGTGGTATTCTTATTTCTGTTATTTAAAAAATTATCAATATAAAAATAGATAACACGTACAGCTTAAACATAATAAAACAAAATCCTAATTAGCTTAAGAAATACCTCTGAGGCCTCTTTGTGCCCCTTTCATATTACATTCATTTCCCTCCCCCAGGAATAACTTCTCTCCTGGATTTTTGTTTTTCATTTCGTTGCTGTTCTTTGCATTTTGCTATATATATTTCTAAACAATTGTGACTGACTTACATGTTTTGAATTACATGTAAAGACTGTATGTCAGGTAATATACTATGTATTCTGTGAAATTTTTTGTTTCACATTATTTTTGTGAAATTTGCACCACATTTAACTAGGATTTCGTAAGTAAAGGAAAAGTTCTTGTGTGGGTAAAGTAACTCATATAATAGAGCTTAAGCACTGGAATGATTTTTAGACATTTCATGTTCTTGCTTGTTTGTTAACTCCTTAGATAATCCTTTATTGTGTATGTTCGCTTTTCTTGGTTGGCAAAAGGTACAATAAGAATTTTCAGAAAGTTTCATGTAGAAATACTTGCATAGGATAAAAAATATCAATAGCATCATTTTAACTATCTCTTCAGAACTCTAAGGCTGACATTTTGTCCTTTTTTTATTTTGCAGTATTTTATTTTGCCATGGAGAGCAATCATCAAAGTAATTACAAACTCAACAAAACTGAGAAGAAGTCCTTTCGGAAACAGATTAAAGCCAGGCATACGTTGCTGAGACATGAAAGCATTGAGACCGTGTCCTATGCCACTCAGGTGACCTAAAACTGTTATTACCACTTGAATGTAAATATGTTGCCATGTTAATGTGTTATATTGATATTTGTTAATAATTGCTCAGAGAAGTCTAATTTTTCAGTCATCTGTTACATTCACATTAAATATACCTATAATGGCTTTGTTCACTTTGCATTGGCCGTAGCCTAGTATAGTTTGAATTTCCATTTCTGTGTTGTAGTTCAGGAATGAGTATTGTGCTGCTAGAGATTTAAATTTAGTAGTAAAAGACACATATTTAATTTAGTTAAATGTTAATGATTTTAGGGAATTTAAGCCAAATTCTTCTAAAAGGAATGGAATAGGTAATAGATCGGAATTAATATGTCTGTACGTATTTTACTGTGTCAGCCAAGAGACACCTAGTCTGTGAGGCATTCAGAAGAGGGAACTGATGTAGCCTGCCCTCATCTCTTCCCAGGTGTAACTTGCTTTCTTTTTCTTACAGAGGTTGTGAGAAGTGATAAGAAAAACATCTTTTTATAATTATATGTCTGTGCAAATTTAATCTTATTTTAAATTCCGATTTAAAATTAAGCAGGTTACTATAAATTGCTCATGTTAGTTTCTTGTTTTGTTTTTTTTTAAAGAGCCTGGCTGTTGCCAATGGAGGTTTGGGTAATGGTATAAGTAGGAACCTGCTGCTTCCGGTTTTAGAGAAATGTGGACAAGTGGATGCTCTCCTAATGCCACCCAATAAACCCTACTCATTTGTCAGATATAAAACTACAGAAGAATCCAAGAAAGCTTATATTACCCTCAATGGAAAAGAAATAGTGAATGATTTAGACCAGAAGATCATTCTGTACTTGAATTTTGTGGAAAAAGGTATTATACAGCTATCTTTTTAAAAATAGTTCTTGCTTTTGTGTGAGTTTTCTTTTTTTTTACCTAAGGTGGGAGGTCTAGATATTGTGAAGCAAAATAAGACATCTGCTAAGCAGCCCCTTTTCATTTCACAATTACTCTTTAAGTGCCTTATTGTGCCAGGTCTGGTGCTAGTAGTTGAATGTTCAGAGGTGGTGAGCATAGCCTGTCTTTCAGGAGCTGGCCCCACTAACCTAACAAAGTACTTAGTTATGCATGTTACTTATTTTGGAATCCTGCTACCTAATTGTGTTTTTCAAAATTTAGTGCTGAGGACTGAGCTCTCTAATTTATTTCACAGTGTTTACCCAGAAACTTTCAATTAATCACTTTAGAATTCACTGTGATTCAAATGATTATGTGCCAAGCTTCTTATTTCTGGAGAAATACCTTTAGCTACTAAAAAGCCCTAAAGCTTTTTAGTGATGCTGTCAAATTGATGGCTGAGAGATGATGGTTATGTTCATTTCTGTGCTGTCCAATATGATAGTGTGATTGTAGAGCTGAATTTTTATAATAGCTTAAATTAATTAAATAAAAGATCTATATACTGACTTATAGACTTGCTCCAGGGATTATTACATCTTTTTACCACTCTCCCATGGAAATGAAATGTGTTAAGATGAACCTTGATCTAGCCATTTAATCTCTGTTGTATTTATTTGCCACCCGTTTGGGCAATTATGAGTCCTTTTTAGATATCCTAGCAGTGGGTAGGTGAGTGTAATCTGATCAATTTTATGTTTTGTAAAATAAGACTCAAAGGAAACTTTTGAAGATTCTTGTAAAGATATATTTAGAAATTAGAATTCTCACTGTCTCTATGTATTAAATTTTAAATCTGAATTAAGCTTTAGAGTTTAAAAATTAGAATATCTACATGTTTTATATATTTGTGATCAGTTTTTGAAAACAATATTTTGGGAGTATGTTCTAATCAGAAAAACAGCCCTTGTTTTTTTTTCCTCTATGCTTTATATTGAACACTGTAAGAAATTGCAGAAAGTGAATTTTAGAGTGTTCTTTATTTGAAATTCTGTATTAGATGCAGGTGTACTTTTAAGACTTGTAATCCTGTTTATAACCTTGGAAATACTTTTTAATAGGAATAAATACAGAGTAGAGTGAATAGAGAATAAAATGAATAAAGAATAGAATGGTGGCAATATTTAGATACTTGTTTTAATTTCTACTACCAGATAGTCACTGAATAACAAATATGAGGTATTTTTGATTCTTTTTAAAAAAAACTACATTTATGAAACTAAATATGAATTTCTTATATGTAATTTATATGCCTTCAAATAATTCTTCCAAGAGTTTTCCCTATATAATTTAAAGAAATAATATAATATCTGGCACAAAATAAATACTTGGTAAATTAAAAATATACTTTTGTATATTTTTGAAATATTAATAAAATATAGTAGGTATGTGTTTTTTGTCAATTTTTATATTTAATCATTCAAACATGAAGTTGTCAGAAAAGCCTCAGAAATCATGTTTGTAACATGAATGCTCAGATCTCTAATAGTATTAGTTACAGTATTCCCATTATTTAATCATAAATTCCTTTTTTCTTTTCCTTCTAGAGCTGTGCCTATCTAAAACTTTGAAGGACACAGGGGCTTAAATTATTTTAATATATGCCAAATAGTTCTTCCTATAGTAGTAATACTTTATTTCCTTAGAAAGTTTTATGTTCTTTTATATTTTTCTATTATTTTGCAAGAGCTAGTCTCAAGAACCTAAAGGTAAAAAGAGCATTTAAATTTTTGTTTTCTATATTTGGAGACAATCTGATTTTTTTAATAGAGTGCCATACTGTATATTGTTTGGGAAACCTTGTTTCTTAGATGTAAAAAGTGGCTCAATTGTGTTCAAACAGAATTTAAGTACATACTCTTTTAAGTAAATTTAACTAAATACTCTTCTATTTGCCATTTGCAATTACGGTGAATAAAGTGTACCATAACTTTTATGTTGGTCTTTATTTTTATACTTTTAATATGTTGTGTGCCTTTTAGCGTTCTTTATTCTGAAATGAAGGTTGGCAGTTTTATGAACTGATAAATGGTATTGAACAGAATTATTTGTATAGGAACTTTAAATTTTAATTGTCACTATTTCAATTTGGTTTCTCAGCACAATGGAAGGAGCTGGAAGTTCAAGCCTTACCGCCAGGACTCAGGCTAGTGGAAGAAATTATTACTCCTGAGGTTGAGACAATGCTTTTGGAAAGCATTAACGGGGCAGAAAATATAGATAATCAAAATTGTAAGTAAAACCTTTAAATCTGCTATTTAAAAGTTTTTGCAGAGTACCATGGTACTGCTCCTTCTTTTGCCCTTCTCCTTTGGTTTTATTAAAATTCTTCATGTTTCTTCAGAATTGTTAAAATAGCCTGAATATAGTGTTAGGCAAGATGTACCAAAAACTCTTGGGTGCATTAATAATAAATAACATTTATATATTGTAGTTATCAATTTTTAACTCCTAACTGATTAATATTTATTAGCCAACATTTGTAGGCTAACATTTATAAGCCTTTTAACTTACAGTATCACATTTGATCTGATCTACCCCCAGGCAGATTTCTTCTGAGGAATGAGCGGTTCAGTCCCATGCCACAGCATGTGGTAAGCACCTCCTGGTGATGTTTGAAAATGAGAGTTAGCCTGTTTCTTTCCAGATCTTTAGCATGTTCAACTCTTTTAGACTAGCTTAGTAAAACTCCTGAAGTGTTTTTTTTTTTTTTTACAATTTTTAGGCCAGAAAGAACAGCAGACATGAGGTAGCTTTGTTAATTTTATTAAGGACAAGGACAATAATTAAGCAGTTCACAAAAGTTAACACTAGTAATCATTAACCAAAAGGTTGACTTTGAAACATGAAGAAATAAAACTCTTTCTCACAAATAGTTTCTTTTTTTCTCTTCACACAGCTCAAAAATCCTTAAAACACAGACGAGTAAAGCATTTTGGTTATGAATTCCGCTATGAGAACAACACTGTGGATAAAGATAACCCATTACCTGGGGGTAAGTGTTTGCTAATAAATAATAAATACTGGGTCAGAAGAAAATATTTAATATATTAAAAGTTTATCAGAGTTGAGAATATGTTTCATTTGCCATTTGTAGCAAATTTTAATATTTAATATTTATATTTTATGTAAATGTTTATAAATATTTAACAATAATTAATATTTAACACAATGAAAATATTCAATATGTTAAAAGTTTATCAGAGTTGAGAGTATGTTTTATTTGTCATTTGTAGGAAATTTTTAAAAGCAGTTGATTAAATTTGCAACATTTTAATTAGCTACACAGTCCAGTTTTACTGTAAAAACATCATATGTACAGATAAAGCTAAAGTTCCTTTTGAACATTGTCCTCACTCCAGTACTTCTTCACTGGGATAGTACTAAGTGACAACTTAGTATGTATTGTCTAATCCTTTAAAAAAAGAGTTTACATCATAATATAGATATCTATGAAAGTTGCTAACATGCAGTATTGTATTGTCTATTATAACTTGTATATTCCTGTAGTTACATGTATCAGTCCAGTTTGTTCCTTTCCCTTAAGATAGGTCTTGAAGATCTTTAGATTTTCATTTTATTAGCCAACATAATATTTATAAGCCTTTTCTAAATAGCTGATTTAGTTAGTTCTCTTTGAAGAGACATTTAGGTTATTTCCAGTTTGTTAACTTTTACAAGTAGTGCAGTGTGTATATCTTTGTACACACCTTTTTATGCACTGTGCAAGAGCTCCACTGGAGACTGCTTCTGAGAGTAGAGTTGGGTCAGTCATGTTTATCTCACTATGTTAATAGATGCTGATAGATTGCCCCCTAAAATAGTTGTTCCAGCATATTCTCAACAAGAGTGCATTCTTCCACCCATTCCTACCAACATGTGATATTGTAAAACTTTTAGCTTTGTAATTTCTTGATCACTAGTTAGATTTTTATATTTTCTTTTTTATGAATTCCTTTTGTAATCTTTGCTAATTTTTTGTTTGTCTTTTTTGGCAATGGGATATCTAATTCATTAGTAAGAATTTAGTACATGTAATCCTGTATGTAAATCCTTTGGCATAATTTTTGTTGAAGTTAAATTTATCTAATTTTTAATTACTTTGGTCTTACTTTAGACTTCCTTTCCTCATGAAATAACATAATTCCAATAAAAGTTAGTTCTACTTTAGAAAGTATCTTTTTTAAGGGAAATGCTTTTAAATAATTATATTTAAAGTAAATGAAATAATTCAAAATAATAAAAAGGAAGCAGTCGGGTTTTCTAGTATTCCCTACAGTAAATTTTACAATGTTACTGTTTTGCAAAATACCAAAATTGTCAGCAAGGTTGTTCTTTTTGTCATTTGATTTGATAAAATCAATAAAATAACTTTATGACTCTTCAGAAATTTTATTTTTTTTAATTTTGTTTTACTTGAGGCCTTGTAGTTATATATATTTGGATCTGATCACTAAATTTAAAACTTCATGATTTTTATAACAATGATTTTTTTTATTCTTATGTAAAACTTGCAAAGGAAATATTTTTGATATGTTTAACCTTTATGATTATTAACTTCAGGTCTTCCTGACATTTGTGATAGCATTTTGGAGAAGTGGTTAAAGGAAGGTTTCATTAGACATAAACCTGATCAATTGACTATAAACCAATATGAACCTGGGCAAGGTAAGCATTTTTTTAAAAAATTCCTGTCTCATCTACTTCATTTACTGCAGTAGATTATGTAACTCTCTAGGATCAAAGGCATTATTTATTTTTTTAGCTCAAACTAATTCTTAGACTAGTTTGTTTAGGTTTGTTACCTATGTTGAGTTTAATTCCTTGCAAATCTACATGTTGACCCCATGTTGAAGAATTTATATGTCAACATGTGAACAGAGTAAACAGTTGCTGTTTGTGATCTCTTTTTTTGTTCCCTTCTACACGTTTTATTTAGAGAAGTTATTGTAGGCTCCATCTTAGCCCTGGAACTTAACATAATAACACAAAATCTTAAGTTATCTCTAGATGATTGCTTCAAGAAATAAGAAACATGTATAATGGAAGAAACCAAATAATTTACAGATAGGAAGATAGCCTTATGAAGGCTATTGGTTGAATCATCTTGCTCTTATTTCTGTTAAGAATGTGGAAGACAATTCTAGGATGATATTTTTTGCTAATGGCAGGAATTGTGGGATTTTTTCTGCCATTTGTCATAATGTTTCATTTATTATAATTATTTACCCATCAACTTTTCCATTGGCTTGGAAGCTCCTTGAGGATAGGGACTATGTCTTACTGCTTTATATACTCTTATGGGGTAGAGAAGTTCATTTTACTTGATAGGTGCTCAATTAACACAGACCAAGGAATGGGCAGAAAAAGCCATATCTTAATTATTGATGTGCTTAGACTTCACACCTGGCAGTTGCTTTTGTTCTGAAAGTACTTGGGAATGCCTGTTGAAGAGGGAAAAATTGACTGTTACTTATCATTCACATTTTCCTCTTGGAATGGGACTGGGTAAATGTTCTAGTTAGGCACTGACTCTCAAGTCTTGATTTTAGAATCATCTCTCCAGTGGCAAGAAGTTAAGATATTTTTAGTTGAGATATAGTTTAATTTAATCGCATTCACACCAATTATTTCCTTTTAACTAAAATTATATTCCTGATTGTCAAACAATATGGTCACAATAATAGTATGAGACTATTTGTAGAGTTGTCTTAAATTTACTAAAAGGAAAAATCAAGTGATGGGTTATTCTTTTTTCCATCTCAGGAATTCCTGCTCATATTGATACACATTCTTCTTTTGAGGATGAGATCATTTCTCTCAGTTTGGGATCAGAGGTAATGTCCAAACCTTTTTACTAGTTATGAACTAATATCTTACTGTATATATTGCCATTTTCATAGGACTTACCATGTTTTTTAATTCAAATAAATTAGATTTCAAAATGAAAATTAAAATGTCATTTTTATTTCTTACAAAACATGAAATTATTACAGCTTCTCCTTTTAGATGTCCAAATTTTTATCCATCAGTTCATCAAACTCTGTTCTTTAATTTTTACACACATATAAATAGTGTATGTTTTATATATATATACTTGAAATTAAATGCAGATTTCCCTTGGTGCAACAAATGAAGCAGCATTGCCATCTTGTGGCAAAAGATAGTAGCTGCAGACTATTGAAAAGAACCACAACTATTGTAAAATGCACCTGTTAGGAATTTCGATAAGCTATTTCAAATAAAAAACAAGATTTAAAGTACTCCATGCAGGATTTAGTTATGAAATAACATGCATTTGTAGAGGTGTAAACTTATTTCCTCAAGACATACTGTGTTTTAAATCAACATTACTTCAAAATAAATATAACTTAATAACAACAAAAAGCCAAAAGGGAGAAAAAGAAAATAATAATATAATAATAAAGTGCACCATGCAAACTGCAGAAGAATTTTAGATAAAAATCAAAATTTTAAACCTAGAAGGATCCTTAAAATATGAGGTCATTTAGCCTAACTAGAGGTTGCTTCAAAATCTGACTTGTCCCTGGAGGCAAATAATAAATACTACTATTTATTAGTATTTTTTTTCCCATTTGTATAGTTCCATCAGTAGGCCTTTAGTGTTTTGCTTTTTAACTTTGCTGTGCTCCTATCATGCTGATATTGTGACTGTAGAGTCCGTGCTGTTGGTCTGATTTGACAAAACTATCCTATCTACCATATGTGTAGATTCTTATTACATGTTTTCAAAAATAATGAAGATGGGGAGGAAAAGAAAGAGCTTTTCTCTATCTGGCTTATTATTTTACCTCTTATCCTGGTTTGTAGCTTTAGAGGACCAGTAAAAAACATCTTTCCCTTTTTCTCCCGACTGAATGATTGAGAAAAAAGAGAAAAGATAAGTGGAGAGCAGAGTGTCAACTTTACTACCGAGAAAACGTGGGAGAGTGTGACTTTAGGTCTGTAGCCAGCTGACTTAATACTTCAGTTTGGAATTAGATATACTTACTGTCCTTGTCGCTGGCACAGCCAGAAAACTTGAAGATCTCCCTCATAGAGGCAGGGGCTGCTCTTATATCATAGCACATGAAGGAGCACACATTAGATTCTGCAAACCAGCTGAATGTGAAAAAGAGGGGGTACTCAGCCAACTAAGCTTAATATGAACTAATCAAACCTTACCAGTTAGCTAAGGCGTGCTTTCTTGCCTGGGGAGTTGGAAGTGAGGAAGTAGAGAAAGGCAAGGCGTGTTCTTCTTAGACTTTCATTCCCCTGGAAATTCACTTTCCTTCTAGGGAATATGAGGAATAAGGGACTAAATGTTTCTCCACTATCCTATAAGGCCTTTATGTAGTTTCTAATGAAAAGTTGTAAAAATAGGAACACTTGCCCTTTAGTTGCACTGAATATCTGCTTTGTTATTTCCATTTGGAGTCTTGGAGGCATGTAATTTTT
Source organism: Talpa europaea (assembly GCF_964194135.1). Classification (NCBI taxonomy): domain Eukaryota; kingdom Metazoa; phylum Chordata; class Mammalia; order Eulipotyphla; family Talpidae; genus Talpa; species Talpa europaea. The sequence goes on from NC_140079.1 coordinate 33,558,282, forward strand.
AGTTACCAGTTTTGAAATAGGGGCATAGGCAGAGGGCAACAAAGCAAGAGGCTGGATGGAAGGATCAAAATGGCCACCCGCCTGCCCAGGTTCTGAGACCAGAGAGCCACCAAAAAGCCCCCTAGGCCAAAAGGTCAAAAACCAAAACCAAGGGCTATAGCCTAACAAAGGACAGTGCCCGATAAAAGGACAGGTCACGGTGGGGTCTCACCCGTGCGCACAATTGCAAGAGACCTCAGGCTCCAGGAACAACAGCCATGGGGATTATTTACAAACAGGGGAAATAACAAGCTCACTGTACCCACAAGTGGCGGCTGCCTCACCCAGGCAGCATCAGTGATAGTCGCCACTGGTCACCAGGAGTGCGGGACAGCACCGGCCAGTAGTGATGGGCACTGCTGGTCCTGCAGAGGCGGCGTCAGAGACACCCAGAGTTAACAGCTCTTTGTGAGTTTCTGGGTCATCCCAACAACAAACAGCTCTTTGAGGCACCACGCCCAGGGCCTTTGGTGCTCCTGTCAGGTAATCAGAGATCTTCGGTTTTTCTTTTCTCCTTGGAGGTCAGCTGGTCAGCTGCTGGATGCTTCTTTTCCCCTCTAAAGCTATTTTTCAAAACAGAGTCTACAGTTCTTGTCATAACTCATAGCACACCTTCTTTGGAGGCCCAAAATGGAGTTTTCTCCTTCTTTGTTCTTCCTTTAGAGGCTGGAACCATCTTTTCTTCAGGGGCTGGTGTTGTCTCTCCTGTTTGTCTTCTCAGGGGCTGGTGTTGGCTCTCCCCAGCTCCCTCTGATCTTGGCTTATATCCTCTTTCAGGGTGTCCCACCCACAAGTCTGATTGGACCATTTTTCAATCCTGTAGCTGATTGGACCATTTAGTACCAGTCAGCTCATAGCTTACCCCTCATTGGTCCATTTGACAATCCAGGAAGTACACTGTTAAGTAAAAGGTCTCTGAGGAGCAACTGCCACAACTGACGAAAAGGCCGTTACTGGGCTCTGAGGAGCAACTGCCACAATTGACTTGTGGAGCAGCAGGGGGAGAGGACACCACTGTCCTGCGGGCTCCCCCACTAAGGCAGCTGGGTTCCAGTAACCGTTGAAACAGTTGAAGTTATGGAGTTTTCAGCTAAAGCTTCTTTCTGATAGCCAGAAGGCATGCTATGAGTTATAACAAGAACTGTAGACTCTGTTTGGAAAAATAGCTTTAGAGGGGAAGTGAATCTTTGTAATTTGGAAATAAATTTACTAAACATTTTAACTTATGCTATTTAAAATAGTATACTATATTTAAAGCCCTTTATTTCTTTTATAAAGTGGAATTAATATCTCTTTCCTAGTGGAAAGATTGTGATGGAAATAAAATGTGTTAATGAATGTGAAGTTCACTTGTGTAAACTGAGAAAATGAGAGTCTGCTGGCAGTTCTTAAAGTGCAGTCTTTATCTCCTTTGTATGGAGGTAGATCTCCTTTATTCACGCTCCTACTGGAAGGATAGTGGCAAAGAGACATACCTATTTCAGCCAACAATCTCCAAACACTATTTTACAGTGTGACATTCTAACATAGAACATTTTGCTATATTTGGAGTCTCAGAGCATTCTTCTATCTTTTCCATTAGAATTTCTGCATTTACTTTGTAGCAGGTCAGTAATATATTACACCAGTTATATTGTAGATCTAGAATAAAATTTATCAACTGAGTGCAGAAAACTGTAGTAGAAGTTTATTTAGGAGATACAATTAGAACCAGTAGTTGGCTGTTAATTGAAAAGTCACATAAATTGAGGAAAAATAATAATAAAAGCTATATATGCATTGCAAAGGTTTTATTTTAACTTACATGAGTTCACTCGCCAATATTTTGATGTAAGGCCTTTCTGGAAGGGTCCACAGTTGACCTTGTCTTTCTACTTTCCATTTCTTTAGAGTGAAGCAAAATTTTCAAGATACTTTTGAAGTCATCTAACTGTCAGGTTTTGTGTTTTCATATTTTTACTTCCAAGATTTTATTACGAGATTATCACATCTGTTTCAACAATTGACTTCTGTTATTGAGTCTTTCAACAACATTCGACGTAGTTTATACAGAAGAAAGCCTATTTTTCTTACTTAGTTTTCACTGCTTTACATAATATTTAATAATTAAATGATCACAGTAACAAGCACAGCTGGTACAAAGAGGGTTGGGAACATGTACAATTGACTTGTCGTGCAGCTGGTGAGACTAGCAGTGCATGAATACACTGGAGAGTTTCCTGTTACCGACAGGCATTCAGGACATGGGTATGCTTTACAGAAGAATTGGATGAAAAGTTGTAAAAATGGGAAAACTTGCCCCTTAGTTGCACTAAAAATCTGCTGTAATTACTATTTCTGGTGAAATGGATGTCTCTTAAAAGAGTTTGTATTCAAGATTCTCAGGCAATTTTGAAAGATAGGAAAATATTTCTCGCCTTGATATTTTTTGTCCTGGTTATTCCAACTCTCTAGAAGACAGTTTCTCTTTTCAAAAGAAAATCTTATTGCCTTCTCCATTTGCTACTCAATGCTTTTCTCCCATACAAAACAAAACAAAACAAAACAAAACAAAACAAAACAAAACAAACTTCTTCCTGGGTTTCCTGTACTACCCACCAATTGATCAATTTAGAATCTGGAAAATATTCTTGATAAGTATTTTTAGATTATGAATGTTTTCTTCAGGCACTGTTTTAGTTGCATCAAACAGTTTCTTTTAAAAACAGATATATAGGTGTATATAGGGGTTTAATTGTCATACAAATAAACTGCACATATGTAAATGTATACTTGTGAAAGCTTCAGCATATCAAATAATGAACATATCCATTCTTCCTCAAAGTTTCATCATCTTTCCCTGATCCTCAATACCTGGGGTTATTTAATATCTTCCAGAGTTTTATAGGCAGGAATCATATACTGTCTACTCTTTGCTGTGTAACTTCTTTTACTCAACATAAATTTTTGAGATTTCTTCAAAGTTTAAGCTTAACTGGTATTTTACTTTCTTGCTGGCCAATCTAAGAACTTTAGAACTTTTTAACTCCATTACTCACTTCTAATTTATGTGCTATTATTATTGTATATTTGAATTTTCTTAATTTTTAAAGATATTTCCTTAATTTTTATAGTCAATGTTCATTTAGACATATTTGCCTCTTTCTTTGTCATTCTTATATCTCACATCTTTTATCTGGGATTATTTTCCTTTTGTATAATGGACAGTCTGTAAATTTCCTTTAGTCCAGTTCTGTGTTGTTGGCTAATTCCATTTTATTTTTGATCTGCAAGAACTTGCATTCTCCAAGAATTTTTTTCACTGGGTATAGAATTTGAGGTTGGCAACACACTAAAGATTTCATGTACTCTTTTCTTGCTTACATTATTGCTCTTGTTACCTTTGAAGGTGACCTTCCCTGTCTTCTTTTAAGGTTCTTTATCTTGTTTTCTGTAATATTATGTCTGTTTAATTTGATGTTTTTTTTTTTATTCTGCTTGGTTTCTTAAATCTGTGGATTGCCGGGCCTCCCCGGTGGCGCAGCGGTTGAGCGCTGGGTTGCGAAGCTGCCCGCGGCCTCTGCAGCGCCAGTTCTATCCCCGGCTGCTCCCCGGCCACCGGAGGAGGGTCCCACATGGCGCGCAGACCTCTCCTGCCGCCCGCTGCTCCCCTCAGCAGTGTATTTCGGTCCTTCTGCCTGCTCTGCTCCCCGCTCTGGCTCTGGTGAATTCTCTCATCCTCCCATGCTTCTGACTGTACCCAGCACTTGTATAAATAAATAAATAATTCTTTAAAAAAAAAAAAAAAAATTAAAAAAAAAAAAAATCTGTGGATTGCTTCCACTCTTACCACCACCAACACTACCATTATGATCATTGCCACTAGCAACCATCTATTCTTTGTTATTGTGTAGTTCTCATTGTTCTTGTTAAATTGAGATATAATTGGCAGATAACATTATATTAGTTCCAGGTGTACAACATAATGATTCAGTGTTTGTCTATATTTTGAAGTGATAACCAGGATAAATCTAGTTAACTACAACACCACATAGTTAGAAATATTTTTTCTTTTGATGAAAACTTTTAAGATCTCTCTTAGCAACCATCAAAAATACATTATTATTATTATTATTAACTATAGTCACCATACTGTACCTTATATCCCAGTACTTATTTTATAACTAGAAGTTTGTATCTACTGACCACTTTCATCCACTTCATACATACCCAAGCCCTGCCTTGAGCAACCACCAGTCTGTTCTCTATCTATTAATTTGTTTGGTTTTCTTTTTCTATTCACATGTAAGAAAGATCACATGGTATTTGTTTTCCTCCATCTGACTTATTTTTACTCAGCATTATTTCCCCAACTTTCATCCATGTTGTCTTTAAATAGCAGGGTTTCCTTTTTTTGCTTAAAAAATGGTTAGAGAGAGAGTGTGTGTGTGTGTGTGTGTGTGTGTGTTTATACCACATTTTCGTTACCCATTCATCCATAGATGGATACTTAGGTTGCTTCTTCTGTTTCTGGGGTATTATGATAATGCTGTGCATGGTGGTACAAATATCTTCTACAGTGCTTCTTTTCTTTCAGATAAATACCCAGAAGTGGGATTATTGGATTGTATGGTAGTTCTGCTTTTAATTTTTTGAAGACCTTCCATACCATTTTCCAATGTGGCTGTGCTACTTATATTCCCATGAACATTGCACAATTCCTTTTCTCCATATCCTCACTAGCATTTATTCCTTGTGTTTTTTATGATAACCATTTTGACAGGTATGAGGTGATACCATCTTATTGTGTAGAAACTGTGTTTTATGCCAGGCCTGTGGTAGATACTATACTAAGTAACTACTACTGTAAGTTTTTCCTTAGGAGGAACAATTCAGAAGCTTAGGAATAGACACAGTCAAGACTACTGTTGTTCATGTTACTCTAGTGTCTCATTTTGGCTATCTATATATGTAAATCAGTTGACTTATTTTGCTGTAAGAAGAAAACCCAGAAAAATAAATATTGGAAAGCTCTGTATCCAAAAATGTAAGATAGATCACCCCATTATTTTCAAATAAATTGTTTGTGATTAATTTATTTATTAAAATATTCTGACAGAATCTAAAAAGTAGAAAAAGATATTTTTAAAGATGAATTTCAAAAAAAATATTTTTAAGATTAATGATGCATTAAGTGATATAACATTATATACAAAGGAAAACTTAATTTTACCAAAATAGTTTGTGACTAACTCTTTTTTGTGACGGATTTCACTTCATAGTGCCTGCAAAGAAATGAAACCATAGTGTGATAAATGAGAGCTGATGGCAAGTGGTTTCCGTGCAAACACAGAAGGCTGACCACATTCCCTCACGGGCATTTAAACAAAGCACTTAATACTGAATTTTCAGTGGTGGCTAAAATGTCTCCATTTTAACCTCTTTTTTCAAGTTTATTTCTTGGTTATGCAATGCATAGTTTGCTGTTATTGTGCTATTTGACAGTGTGTTTAAATCATTAAACTAAAAGATGCCTCCTCTTTTTGTTTTACATTCTACTTGAGCTTAGCTAGATGACCGGTCAAAATCATCTCTATGGGGGGTAAAGAGGCAGAGCACACAGATTCTATTCACTCAGCAGCTAAGGCCTAGTTTTATAAAGCAAGGTTGTGTTTGAAAGCTGGAATTTGCTGAAATATGCTTCTGTTGAGTTACTTTTTTTTGTTTAGACTGATCTAACTTTGCCTGTTTCACATATAAAATGCTATAGACAAATGCTTAAGTGTGCATGGTATCAGATCAACTAAACAGTCTCCTTAATAGAACTATCAAATGATGTTTGATTTATTGTTCATCCTTTCTCAGAAGCAATGAGAAATAAGTACTTTTGGGGGTACAGTGTTATTTAGCTGCTGCATATAGTATTTCAGTAGCTATTCTTCTATGCTATAAGTATTGTCTCATCTTCATGTTTATTTTCCCCATGGCGAGACTGCCTCTACTTTATAAAATTGCCTATGCCTGTGGGACATAACTTGTTTTTTTTTCCATCATTTTCAAATAAGAGGTTCTATGTCCTATGTCTTGTGTGCTGATTCCAGGGTGTGTGGCTTCCGTTGTTTCCTTCCGTTGTTTCCTTCCTTCCTGAGTTTCACAAGATTCGGTAATCCTGAGATTCCAGTTTTTAAGAAATTTAGCAAGTCAATTCAAGATTCCTGCCTTTTTTTTTTTAAACATATCTCACCCCAGTTGGAGTCATAGAAGGGAAACAGTATTGTTTGTGGTCCTTGATTTTAACTTGAATGGAAACTGTGCAGGCACTGGCATCAGCCATTTGTCTCCAGTGTGTCATAGGCAAAATTCGTATTCATTCCTCTATTCTGGAAAAATATGCCATACCCACAAGCTTCTTTTTTGGCAACTTTTCAGAAAATCCTGTTGTTTTACTAAAAATATTCCAAGTTCTTCTTCTTCTTCACAATGGATTAATTATCTCAAAAATAGTTATTTTCTATATTTGTAAATTCAGGGATAGTTTATTTTTTTATTTTTTTTATTCCTGTTTCATTTAAAGAGAAGTAATTTGCAACAAAAATTTGCAATACCCATTACTTATCTTTTTTTTTAAGAGGCATTATTTTATTTTATTTTTTAATTTAAATTTTATTTTTATATTCCCCATACAATTACAACCCCCTTATTTTGACCCCATCCCTCCTTTCCCTGCTCCCCACCCCCCATAGAGTGTCTCTGGTTCATAGTTTGTTGATTTTGATATTTTCTTTCTTATAGTTATTCTTTTTCCTGGTCCCTTATTTAAGTTTTCTAGATTCCTGCTATGAGTGAGACCATCCGGTATTTTTCTTTTTCTTTCTGGCTTATTTCGCTGAGCATGATCTCAGGGATAGTTTATAAACACATTTTTAGCAAAATTGTCTTTCTTTGTAAATAGTTGTGTGACTTCAGTCTTGTATCCTTGCGGTGATAAGTCTGTCTCCCTTTTTTCTTCTCTCCTTTACCACATCCTGGACATAGCCATGAGGAGGTATGTGGAGTCACTTATTTGCTATTTAAAATAAAAAGCAAACTCTTATTTCATTTGGGCCCTGTGAAAATGTTAGTGTAACAGCAGAAGATTTATATTTAACAGATGAGAAACCAGTGGACTTCTTCCTATTCTGCTAAATTCTCAGCTATGAAATGTTTTTTCCAGTTAAATATAGTAACTTCTATCTTCTTCACTTTCATCATTCTCCATGAATCATTCTTCACGTCATATAATCCATCATCTATATATCCTTCAGGCTTTCAAAAGGTTAATGATCTCAGCCTATTTCTAAGGATCAGAATTAAGTTTGTCTTCTTTCTCATAAGTGTTCCCCGTAGCAAGATAGTCTCCATTTTTCTGTTTAGCCACTGTGGGGAGATCTGTTTATTTATTTGTGTCCTTACATGTCATTAATCTTTTCTTAGGAGAGAGAAATGATAGCTGTAGCTGGGACTTTTAATCTATTGTATTTTGAACTTATGAAGGGTTTCTAAGATCAGAATGTCTGGATTCTTTTGTTTGTTTGCTTTGAACTCAACTTTATCCTCAGTCATGCCTCATGTGCTGACTGGGAGCTTGATCTTTATTGATTCTGCCATCTCAGAAAGTAAAGAAAATAGGTAAAACCAAAAAGAATAATTGGAAAAAGCTCCTGTAGTGCTGAAATGTCACATGGCAGAATGATTCAGCACTTCAGGGGAGTATTGTTGATTGTACATCCTTAGGGAATTTAAATAATTGTGTGGGCCTTTCTTTCAGCGTTTATTTAGTTAAGATACAGATACTTTAAATATGATGCTGATAATACTTTGCTTCCACGATGGAATGTTTTAAGAAAAAATTTCATTTTCATAGAAAAATGCACATTTAATTTTCTTTAAATTAGCCAAAGAACTTTTCAACCTGTGTTTCCAACTTAATTCCTATGTTTCTTCAACTTCATTAGCTAAAACTAGAAAAGTGATGTAGTGTCCAAGGGTGTTGAGCTTTAAATTAGAGATCTAGATTTTTATCAGAACATGACCAAAATTTTTAAAAGTAGCCATAATATTCAATATAAAATAGTAGCTCCCAGTAACTTCTTTGGGTCTTATCTTTAAAAGTTGACTCAATTCACTTTGCCTCATTCTTGAAAGCGTCATCAAAATTTTCCACAAGATCTGGAATGCTGTCATCATTCACCTCTACTCCAGTAACAGGCAGTGCTTTTCCATCCACAGATTCGGGCAGAGCTTCAGCCAGTCTCCTTAAGCTCCTTGGACTGTCTGCACCGGGCTGGTTTAGTTAAGATGCTGGGTGGCATTTCTGTCAGCAGCTTTGTCTCAGCCTGGCCTGTCACGGTGAAGGTGTTCACTGCAGAGATGCCTGAGCTCTAGGGTTGCTAAAGTCAATCACTGTCCCTTAGTTTGTGAACATACTTCCCTAATCTCTTTAAGGAGAGCTGAAGTTTTTAATCAACTGCTGTAGATCTTCTGTGAATCACCTTCTTCCTGCAAACCGCAGTTTGCCTACCAGTGTGCCCTTGTGCTTGCAGTTTAGCAAGTTTTCCTCATTCAGGATAGTTCTTTCATTGAAGTAGGCTGCCCAGGGAACTGGTTGACATTAGGTACATACACATGGGGCAAGAGGGCAGCTAGAGGCTACCTTTAATATATTAAGTAAAAATTAGTTCCTTAACTTAAAAAAGTTATGCCTTCACATGGTCTACCTATGAGATAATAGAAAGTGTATGTACATTGTTTTCTGCCCCTAGTTTCTGGCACAGAACTCCTAAAACTCCTATAATTTCCTAAGCAATAAAAGTAGTAGAAGCAACTTTAGTTCCAGTAGTTTTTATCTTACCCTAGTTCCTGACACAGTGTTCCTTGGAGTTTCCTGGGTGTCTTTTGTTCTAATGATGTGGCTTTTGGTGGCCGCTCACTAGAAAGACTGAGCCAAGCTTGGAATTTTTAGCCTGCCCTCCAGTCTCCATGGGGGGAAGAGGGGCCTGAAGTGGAGTGAATGATCTGTTATGCTTGTCTGAGGAAATCTTCATAAAAGTTCCAATAATTGGGGTATAGAGAGCTCCTGGCTAGTGAACCCGTGCCTGGGGGACGGTGGCCTTAGAGCTCTGCCCTGGCACGCCTGGGGCACAGTGCAGCGTCTGCATATTGGTCTACATCTTTTATCTTCTTATGCTAAACTGGTAAACAGTAAGTAAACTGTTTTCCTGAATTCTGTGCATCTCTAGCAAATCAGTAATGGTCATCAAAAATTATCAATAATAAGAATTTTGTACATTTTCTAACATAATTCCCTTCCTATTTGACTTTTTTCAGTAGTATAGTTTTCTTCCTTGAAATTTGGCCTGTGTGTTTCAGGACAAGTATTTCCAAATTGATTTATGTCATAATCTTACTTTTCTTGTCAGTTCTATTCATTTGTCCTAGTTTAAATCATTTCCCTCCGTTGATAGGAGGAAATGTATTTAAATTTCACAGGCAGATAGGTACCGTGTATTTGTCAAACATGTTTTAGATTAATTAGCCCAGACACTGTAACTCTGGGTGGGTGGCCTTTGATCCTCATACCCTGGTTAATAAATATTTTTAATCCATTAATTAGAGTCTATTTTCTTAGAATATTTTTCCATCAACAGTTGTCAGTCCTTAACCCATAACTGATTAATAAAGTAATTAATGAATATGCTCTTTCTTCCCTATACATAGTCCTTAGTGTCTTTTCAGAAAATTGAAGCCTATGTATTGACTTAAAAATGGGTCACAGTGGACTTTTAGCTCTCCAATATTTTTTAATGAAAATTTTAATTTTTACTTTTCAGGGAAGTTGTAAGTATCTCTACACTTCACCCCATAACTTCAGAATTCACCTGTAGTGTTTAGGAATAAAATGCTTTTGAAGTATGGCTATTTAAAATTACATGTGATCATTTGGAACATTAATTGTTGGAAATTTAAACTCTGTCATCTTTATTTTCCACATTCAGATTGGAAGGGCAAATGAGAAAGGAAAAAAACTAGCTTACATCTGTATAATTCTTTATAGTTTACAAAGAATTTGTGTGCATTATCTAATTCTGTCCAATGTTGCTATTAGTAATAATAGCAGTTAACAGTTATTGAATATACTTATTTTGTGCCAGGTACTTTTAACAAAGTTTACGTTTACTTTTAACAAAGATGTTATGCTAAATTCTCTTAGTCCTGCTGATCCTTGGTTGTCATATTTATTTTTCAAGTGGTTTGATTTGTTCACTTAAAAAAATATTTTTCAGCCGTGTGGCATAGCATGCCTTTTAAATTCACAGAGTCATCTGCTGCTGTGTTTAGGCTGAATTCTTTGGTATTTGGGTTCCTGAGGACAAAAACATTTTCTTGAGTGTTGTATCATTGTAAGTTATTACTCATAATATTTGAGCACAAAGTAGGAAGATTTTCTGAAAATGATCCTGGGTTCTTTGATTATCTCTATATCAGCTTTTAAAATACATAATGCTACATGACTTGAAAGGCTGAATCTGAATCTTTAAGGAAGAAGTATGATTTTTAGTTATTCAGTTAATTTTTATGTGGTCTCAAGTTTGAGAACCAGTGCTATGTTTGTTTATAAATGTTATCATGTTGTATTCTCTATTAATGTAGAAAAATGGCCAGAATCAATGAGTCATTCTTGTCCTTGGGTACTTGAAATTTTGGATTCCTCTTAATGCTTTTTTCTTTCTTTCAAGATTGTCATGGATTTTAAGCACCCAGATGGTGTCACAGTGCCAGTTATGTTGCCTCGTCGGAGTTTGCTGGTGATGACAGGAGAAGCTCGATACCTTTGGACCCATGGGTAGGTTTTGGGATGACCTTGATGATGGGGGACCTTTGGCTTTGGGAGAGCTCTCACTCTCACCTACCTGAGCCATCAGAGCCATGCCCTATGCCTGCCCATGAAGGCTTCTGGGTTTAAATCCCCAGGAACCCCCTCTTTTTGTATTAACCTTTCATTTTGATTTAAAAAATCAAGTTTAAAGTTACAAACTTAGTACAGTGAACTCCCTTCACCTTTCACCTAGATTTATCAATTGTGAACATTTTGTTATGTGCTTTATTTCTTTCTCACATATGCTGCCATTATTATTTTTGCTGAATCATTTGAAAGTAAGTTGCAGATATCATGACCTTTTATCCTTATGTGCTTCATTGTATATTCCCTAAGGTCAAGAATATTCTATAAATCTGGGCCTGGCAAACTATGGTTTGTTGTCCAGGTATAGCCCTAGGCATGTTATTATGAAGTTCTTGAGCTATAGTTGGTTTTTACACTTTTAAAGGGTTGTAAATAACAAAAACAACAAAGAATATGCCACAGAGACTATATGTGGTCCTCTGTGCCTAATATATTTGCTATCTTACCCTGTTACAGAGAAAGTTTACCAACCCCTGTTCTATAAAACCATAGTACAATCCTCAAATTCAGGAAATTCAGCATTGGTAAAATACTGTTATCATATTCTTATACAAACTGTCTTTGGGTTTTGCTCGTTATACTTTATTATACTGTCAGAGACAAACCAGAATCTGACAGTAGTTAAAACAGCAAAACCAGATTTTTTTCAGGAGCTGTTGAAACAGAAGAAAAGACACATCAGTATAGAAGTGGGCTCATTTCCAAAAGCCACAGGAAAAAGTGAGGTTTTATGGCCCAGGAGCCAGGTTTGGGACTGTGGCAGTGGCAATGGATGGAAAATTCCTAAGAAGAAGCATCATTAGTAAAGGGAGGATTTTACCCAAACTGAGCATGGGGTTCTTGCTGCAGACATGCAGGGGGATTAGTCATCTCCCGGGAGATGGTGGGGAGTAAGAATTTTGGTCAGTTATTGAGTGCAATCAGATACTGAGTGTGAGGGAGTATGTCTAAATTGACTTATCATGATTCTTGCTCCCTGGGCTTTTGGAGAATTGCCCAAGGATACGCTCAGAGGAGCCTGACTAAAGTTTGGTCAAAGAGAGAATCTTTGTCAGTACTTTATTGTAAGCTTTTCAGAAGAAAATTTATGATCCTGTATTACATCAAGTTGTCAATTCTGTTTAGCCTTCTTTAATTTGATACAGTCCCTCAGCTTTCCTTTGTTTTTTATGACATTGACACTTTCAAGGAGACCAATTATTTCGTAGAATGTCCATGACTTTGAGTTAGTTTGATTGCTCTAATCTGAAAGAAATGAGTTAAGCACTTTTGGAGGCATATTTCCTTGGCCTTTTGAGGCCTTTGAATCATCACACTGCTAAAATTTACATATATTGTACTTTAAATGCTGTTGAGTTCTGTACTTATTAGTACTATTCTGCTGGAGATTTTTGCTGAGGCATTTTCATAAAAACTCAGGGAAATGAACATGTGAATTAATTTCTAATGTACCCCAAATGTGAGCCATCAAAACAGTCTTACTTTGTGCACTGAGGCTCAAATTTACTTGCTTTTTGGTTTTAGAGCCATTTAGAATTTTGAGATTATTCTCATTTTCTTTTTTTAGGTTCAAACTCTTTTACTATTGGTAGCATTTAAACTTAAGAATTGTGATATTAGAGCAAGTACAAAGTAAAAATTACTTTTCATATGAAAATATTTTAATCTGTTTGGTCTAAAGGTACAGATTATTTCTCCTAAACATCATTTTGGTCACATTATTCTTGTTCAAAGTATGTTGTATTGTTAAGAGCAATATATCTGGAAATTTGAATTACAGATAGTATTTGTTTTTAAGCCTTCCTCTAGAATCAAAATTGTCTACAAAAACTTTATTGAAAAAATCCTCAGTATTATTTTTAAAGGCCTCCATTGATACCTACATTGCTTGTAATATAGATTTTACGTGTGTTTGTATGAGGGAGCCCTGACAGAGAAAGGATCAAAGACTGACAAAACATGTGGTATGCCAACTTTTGAGGCATTCACTAGAATCTTTGGTAAGAAGGGAAAATGCATTGAAAAATCACATTTAATGCACTTAAATATGAGTGTGTGTGTGTATAAAATACAGGGAATAAGCCTTGATAAGAAATACATTTATCTCTGTGTTGGAAAAAAGTATACTTGTTGAAGGGATATGAGCTGAGGAAGGTTGAATGAACACTGCGATATAGTACTAGTTCCAAACACTTTTAATTTGGTTGAGTTCAGAGGTGGTAAACTGGCAGCACTTGGGTCAAATAGAGTAGTCAGATGTGTTCTACTTTACTGGGGCAGTGGCAGTCCACATGGTACCATTCTTTTTGAAATGTTTACATATTAAAGTCAGGGGTTCTTACATAAAAATTTGATTTTTCAGTTTCTCTTGAAAATTGAGAAGGTCTGACAACATTGGGCCCATAGTACATAGTACATAGTACATTGACAGTAGTAGCCGAGACTCTCAATGGCCTTCTTTTGATGAGGTCCTCATTTTCCAATGTTCTATAGTTCCTACTGCTTTCTGTGACTTCCTGATCATAAACTGAGTGTCAGTTGTTATTTATCCCTGTGCTTACACTATTGTTTTTATTTTAAAAAATAAAATTAAATGAAAACTATTTCTCGAATTCATGTGCATGCTAAGAGTAGGAAATGGAAAGCTAAAATGAGTGGGAATGTGTATTTTTAAAAAAGTACAAGAGAACACTTTGCTTTTTTATGTGAAGATTTTTTTCCTATGTCTTTAATGGCAAACATTGTATTTTCAAACAAATCCATCAGCTTCATTCTTTTATATTATTTGATTGGCCCTGGGAGACATTAATTCATGAGTTTATGTGAATTCTCCTTTAAATTATTATTATTTTTTTTATTTTAAAGATTTATTTTTATTTATTTATACAAGCACTGGGTACAGTCAGAAGCATGGGAGGGTGAGAGAATTCACCAGAGCCAGAGCGGGGAGCAGAACAGGCAGAAGGACCGAAGTACACTGCGGAGGGGAGCAGAGGGCGGCAGGAGAGGTCTGCGTGCCATGTGGGACCCTCCTCAGGTGGCTGGGGAGCAGCCGGGGATCAAACCTGCGCTGCAGACACAGCGCTCAGCCGCTGGGAGGCCCTCCTTTAAATTATTTTTGAAACATGCTTGGTGCCAGGCATTGTTCTAAAAGCTTTACTTATGTTAACTCGTTTCACTCAAACAGTCATAGTGGACAGTTTGTTCCATGCTTTTAGCCCATTTTTAAAGGAAATTGGAGCATAAAGAGGTCATATAACTTGCACAAAGTTCCAAAACCATTAGGTGGCAGAACCAAGAGAGGAAGCCAGGTATATTGCTTATGGTTATATGTTATAACCAAATTTGTTTGCTCCCTGACTTTCAACTTACACTGTGCTTTCTCATCTTCACATTTTTGCCAACTCTTAATGTAGTGAATTACTTTCTCTTTCCTTTCACTTTGTTTTAGATATAACTCACCTTCAACTTTTATTTCCTTTGTAATTTATAAAGCTTTCCTGACTACATTAGCTTGAAATAATTTATCCCTTATTTTGGCTCCTAGAGACTATATTGTTTCCTACTACCATGTGATATCTTTACTATTGTATTGAATTATTAATCTATTAAAATGTTTCTATCTTTTTATTTAACATTTTCCCAACTTAGATTATAATTTGAATGCATAGAGGAAAAGAAATATTCAGAGATGTTTAAAGAATTCATTTTTTTTTTGTTATTGTCTTTCATTAACTTATACACAATAACATGTCTTCTGGTTTGTTGAAACAATAGGTCAGACAACATTTGCCACAGTGTCTGCTGAAGTGGGTGACCATAAAAAGCTTAGCACCACATTCATCTGAAGGGCATTCCTGACAAAAGCAACTGATTTTTACCATTCTTGTGATAGCCAGCTTAGCCTTCTTTCTCTAATGTTTATATTTTGGCAGCAGTGTAAGACTTTTTCTTTATTTTCTTAGCACCACCACACAGTCTCAAGACAAGAGAAGAGTGGATTCCTCTTGAATGTTGTACTCAGACAAAGTACATCCATTTTCCAGTTGTTTGCCAGCAAATACCAGTTGCTGCTGATCAGGAGGAATTCCTGGATCTTGACCTTTACATTTTCTGTTGTATTCAAGGGTTCAACCTCAAGAGCGATAGTCTTTCCTGTAAGGGTTTAAATGAAAATCTGCATCTTGGTGGAGGTTCCACTGCAGATGGCTGATGGGAAAGCAAATTCTGTATTCTTAACATATGAATACTAGTAGTGAAAGTGAACATCGGTATCTTGTAGCTGTTTTTAGAGGAAACGCTTTTAGTTTTTCATTATTAAATGTGATGTTGGTTGTGGGCTTGTCATATATTACCTTTATTATGCTTAGATATATTCCTTCTATCCCCGTTTTTTGAATATTTTTATTATAAATAAATGTTGACTCTTATCTAATGCACTCCATCTGTTGTTATGATCATGTGATATTTATCTTTCCTTTTGTTGATGTGGTGAATTACATTGATCAATTGCAAATGTTGAAACTTCCATGCATGCCTGGAATAATCCCATTTGGTTATATAGTCCTTTTAATGTGTTGCTGAATTCGTTGAGATTTGTAAGATTTTGTTGAGCATTTTTTACCTGTGTTCATCCGGGATATTGGTCTATAATTTTCATTTATTGTGATGTTTTTGTTTGCTTTTGGCATCAGACTAATTTTAGTCTGACAAGATGTGTTTGAAAGTATTCCCTCTTCCTCAGTTTTTTTGAAATGTTTGAGAAGGATAGGAATTAATTAATCTTTGAAGGTTTGATAGAATTCAGCAGTGAAAACATCTGGTGCTGGGCTTTGTTTTTTGGGGAGACTTTGGATTACTGTTTCCATTTCCTTGTTTGTAATTGATTTGTTTGGGTTTTCTATTTCTTTCTGATCTGGTCTCAGAGGTTGTATGCTTCTAAGAATTTGTCCATATCTTCTAGGTTATTCAATTTATTGACATATAGATTTTCAGAATAGTCTCTGTATGTATGTCTGATATGTCTGTTGTAACTGCTCTCTTGTGTCTGATTGTATTTAGTAGAGTTCCCCCACCCCTTTTTTTTGTGGATTTAACCAGAGATTTGTCTTTTTGTTTATTTTTTCAAAGAACCTGCTTTTAATTTCACTGATCTTTTAAACTGTCTTTTAAATTCTGTTTATTCCTGAAGATAATTTCCTTAAAGACAGAGACTTCTATTTCTTTCTTTTTTCTATAATGTTTAACAAAACAGGGAATTTAATTGATATATGCACTCCCTCAATATTTAATTTTAAAGGACTTGAAATATTTTTATAATCACAGTGTTAAATTATTTTGACTGTTGTTTTTAGAATCACACCCAGAAAATTTGATACTGTTCAAGCATCAAAGGGTCATAAAAGTGGAATTATAACCAGTGATGTTGGAGACCTAACTTTAAGCAAGAGGGGAATACGGACATCATATACATTTAGGAAAGTGAGACAAACACCTTGTAACTGCAGTAAGTATTTTATTTTGTTCCTATTGTGAAATGAAGTAAATACAGAATAAAAATCTTTTAAAGTGCCATCAGAACCAATGAGAACTTTGTCTTAACTTTTCTAGTGGCATTATCCATATTCTGCCTTGTTTTGTACTTAATGTACTTCTTAACCACCCCATGAGATGTTTGTGTTCCTTGAAGATAGGGACTGTATCTTATTCAGCTTTATTTTCCCCGAACATAGTACTTGAGCTCAATGCCAAATAAATATTTTATGTATTGAAGTCACATTTAAAAGTGTTACGATTGTAGGAAACTAAATTATCACCTAGACAAAAATAGATTTTGGTGGAAGCAGCTTGTCAAGTTTCTAAATTACTTCTCAGGACACCAACAGGGAAGCTGGAGATGACAAATTGCTCTTTAATAAATAGGTAACTCTAGGGGGATAAATAGTGACTTAAGTTTTGGTCAACTTGGAAACCTAGAAGGGAATAGAAGACATGCTCAAAAATTTGTAAAGAGGAGGCTATTTTGAATTGTCTTGCAAGTACATAGGACCTGGGTATCTTGGAGTCAGTAAAAACCCCATTCATTTTATAAACAATATTTTATGACCGTGATGGTCAGATACTTTTTGTATCCTGGGGGTTTCAATAATGGGTGGCATCTAGCAGTAAATTTTGGATTTGGTAATAAGCTTTAAAACATTTCAAATTTAAAATGCTTATTATTTCCACAAGATGTTATTCTGTTGGAAAACTTGAATATATTAGCTATCATGGTATTAGTGAAGCTTAAAACAGGTTTTTGTTTCTTTTGCTAAAAATGTCATTGAAAGTTAGAACATCAATTTTTTTAATCAATTAAAATGTTTATTTAGTATGTGATCAGTATCTAACATTACCAATAGTATTACAATGTAGAGAAAAATGAAGTATGGCTTCTGTTCTTAAGGAACTTGGTAGTCTAGTTGGAGAGAAAAACTAGTTTTCATATGCAAATATTTATTTGTTAAGGATATTCATTGAGAAGTTATAATTGTTTATAGTTACATCACAAAATTATAAAATATATTATAATATAATTCTGCTATAGGCAAAATGTGGCAGAGACGAGGCACGGATTTAAAATGAAGATTAGACTTTATTGCAGGGAACAGGGAATAATTTCACAATTAATTTGAGACATTGCATCCTAATTTCCTTTGTCATCTCCTTTCCTTGGTGGTGCTCTCCTTGGGAATTGCTTATTTGGTTGGAGGAGATAACAGTGTAGTCATTGAGAAGGAGGCTCTGGAGTCTCCCTGCTGAGTTCAAAAATCTTATTTCCATGATTTCCTGTCTTTGTTATCTTGAGAGAGTTAATTCATGTTTTGTGCTTCAGTTTCCTCATCTGCAAAATGGATATAATAGTACCTATCTCATAGTGTCACTGAGGCAATCTATATAAACTACCTCAATAGTGTTTATGAGGTACTTGTGGCTATTAACAAATGACGCACTGCTTTTGGTCTTGTTCTTCTGAGAACCTGGTGCATCCAAAACTTGGAAAAACACTAAATCTTTTTAGTTTAGCTAATTTTTTTCTGTTTAAGTGAGGCCCCTCAATATTCTTTTCTGTATATGTAAGGACCCTTTAACCCAAAACAAAATAAAAGCTATATTATAAGGCATGCAGAATTATAATGATGTTGGGCCTCCCCAGTGGCGCAGTGGGTAAAGCACAGTGCTGTGAAACTGTCCACAGCCTCTGCATTGCGGGTTCGATTCCCGACCAGCCACGGAGAAACCCACATGGCCTGGCAGACCTCTCCTGTCTTGCCCGCTGCTCCCCTCATAGTGTTTTCCGTCATTCTACCTGTTCTGCTCCCCGCTCTGTCTCTGGTGAATTCTCTCGCCCTCCCGTACCTCTGGCCTGTACCCCAGTTCTTGTATAAATAAACAAATCTTTTAAAACAAAAAGAATTATAACGATGTTTTGTTGCAAGTGAATCCCCTCTTTTTTATGTCAGACCGCTACACATATCAATATAATTGGACTTCTTAGATATAAGGTATTTTAACTGCTAAATTAGAGTCTGCTTATTGTTAGTCATTAAATTTGGATTGATTTGCTGTATCTTTTGGGAAACCTAAGGAATCATTTGGATAAGAACAAAAGTTTTATATTGTTTTACTTTTTTACTAGGTTACCATTTGGTCTGTGACAGCCAAATGAAGGTGACTGCCCCATCATTTCCAGAGAGTGATAAAGAAGCTTCCCAGCTAGAGCAAGAATATGTTCACCGAGTTTATGAAGAAATCGCTGGGCACTTCAGCAGCACAAGGCACACCCCATGGCCACACATTGTGGAGTTTTTGAAAGCATTGCCAAGTGGTTCGTTAGTGGCAGATATTGGATGTGGAAATGGAAAATATCTCGGCATCAATAAGGACTTATACATGGCAAGTAATTGTTGCTTTTGGCTTTTTTGTTTCCTGTTTTACTTATTTGTAAAACACTTTCCCCCATGTGATATAACACTGGTGTTTTTTTTTTTTTTTTTTTTTTTAAGATCATTGAGGAAAAGCTATGACCAACAGCTTGAAAATTAATGAGTATACCCATTCTTTTTTGCTCACCTAAAGTGTTATGGTCAGGCCATTGTTTGGAGTTCTTTTCTTTTTTTCTCTTTAGATTTTGCTCTCAAGATTATTTATCAGTACAACTATCATGTATTGATTTGTTAGAAAGGATTTTTGTAGAAGCCCTCCTCTTTGCTAGGCTTCTTCTAAATATGAAAAAGATTAAACAGATATTTTCATCCTTTTATAAATGAAGAAACTTCCCTGATGTCATATGATCAGGGAATGAACTTGAATTCATGCCTCTGACTCCAAATCTAGTATTCTTTTACTCCTAGTAGGAAAAAAAGGTTAGTATTTATTGGTTTCTTACTGTTGAAGAAATGTAAACTCAAGTAGATTAAAGAATTTACTAAGGTTTGAATTTTTTTCAGTCTGTGTCTATGTTTCTGTTCTCAATTGCTATGATTTCCTTTTCTATGGACCACTTTTTCTTTTGCTGACCTAGGAAGTAGAAAGTTCTTCCTGTGTTAGTGCATTATTGTAATATTCATAGCAACTTGTTCTGTGAGGCCTGGCTTTTCCCTTTACTGAGATTTGGAGAGGAAGGCACAGAGTGAGGGGAGTAGGTAAGAAGAGAGGAAGCCGTCTACATTCCATTTTTTTGAGTGTGCCAGATCGCCGATAATCTTCCATTTTTAACCTCATCATAGATACTGTGCACCTGTATGAAGAAAATAAGTTACTATTGTGGTTGAGGAAAGATCAAGAATAGCCTTTCATCAAGATAAGACATTAGCCATTGTCATTTTATTTACAGTTAAATTTTAGTTGATAAAGAATAAGATGTAGTGAGTTAAGTTTGTTCATGTTAAAGCAGAAGTAGGTTTTTAATGTGCTACTTAAAATCGCAAGCCTGAGCTTGTCCTTCTCTTTAATTCAAAATGTCATAGTGTGGCTAAGATCTGTTTCTTTTTTAGACTTCCCCAGTTGTTCTTCATTTATTTTACTAGTGCTAGCTGGTTTTAGTTTCAGAGTTAAATTTTATAAGCAAGGAGCTTTTTACTTTCAACTCTAACCAGAGTTCAAAACAAAGTGATGTGGTATTTTAATCTTAAGGTACTATAGAAATATGTCACTTGTAAGATCTGCTTTTGCACTTGATGATAGCTTGTGCCTTTATCTACTCAGGTATCACTTGTGATAGTGAAACTAGGTTGAAGTCTTAGGCATAGTAACATTATCCTGTTATAATGGAAAAGAAACGTTTCTTGGTAAACAGGCAACTGAATGAAAAATCTGAAGCTGACACAAGTAGGAATATATTTATCAGGACTACAACATCAGAAGTAGCTCATTCTCCACTGTCTACTTTCATTGCGTCAGTGGCATCTGGATTTATTCCTTCCTGTTTGCTATTCTTAGAGCCAACTGCAGGGTCTAACCAAAGGGAAGGCTCAGTAAGTGTTGGTTTAGTGAATATATGAAAACTGCTTGTCTGGTCGGAGTTACGGTCTTCCTTATACCAGGAATGGAATTGGTAAGATAAAAGGGAAGCCTGCTTTTTAAAGTTGTTTTAAGGCTTTTAAAGCACACAACCTAGATGGAGCAATGATATCTTAGTGTTTTTTGAACAACCATCTATGAGCATGACATTATGTCCATTTCTTGACCTTCGTAAGAGGATGTGACCTTTCATTCTGGGCATTTAAGTGTAGGATAGGCCCGGAACCTAAAAGACTATTAGTGTCACTACATCATATAATTTCCTTAACAAGATGCAGTCTTAAAATATTAGCTTGGTCTCTCATAAAAATAGTTTAATGAACTATTTTTCATTTCTGTAAGAACTATGTGTGGTGAATCTGTCTTACTGATCTGAGTCAAGCCTGAGCTTGTCCTTCTCTTTAATTCAAAATGTCATAATATGGCTAAGATCTATTTCTTTTTTAGACTTCCCCAGTTGCTCTTCATTTCTTTTACTAGTGCTAGCTATTGGTTTTAGTTTCAGAGTTAAATTTTATAAGCAAGGAGCTTTTTACTTTCAAGAGACTTACTGCCTTTATATGGGGACTGATAGTAGATGAGATGTTTATCCTTAGAGCTTGGCCCAGCTCGTTCCACTAAGTGGTGTTCTGTGCATTGGTCCCAGAGCACTTTCAGTTCAAATGTGGTTCTTAGATCAATAATTACTTAACATTTGGTCTGGACTTTCTTAATTGCTGTAAATAATTGGAATTGAAAATACGATGATGTTGATGATGTTGATGCCAGGAGTCTATTTATAATGATAAGAATTGGAGATATGTTGACTTAGTCTTATTTTCTACATTTCTGTTTTAACTGTTGACTTCCCCAGTAAAGGAAAGAATAGAAAGGAAGCTAGTCATGTCAAGAACCTGCTGTGTGTTAAGGGCTGTGCTGTTTTCCCATACATAGTCTATGGATTGGTGTTATTATCTCCAGCTTACAGATGGGAAAATGGATGCTCAGTCAGGTGTGACATGCAGGGCTAGTATTAGAACCTCATCTCCAACACAGCATCCATCCTTTCTGGTGCTCTGCAAAGAGAGGCCAGAGAGACTAGAGGTGACAGTGAGCCCCAGGCTGTAAACTCAGACATGCCAGGAACCATGGCCATTCTGCTGTCCACTTACTTGCCACAAAATAGAAGCTTATCAGTGCTTTGTTGAATGTGAGGAGCACACCTGAAGTAGGTGTATTCACCTTCAATTCCTTATGTGAAAATTAGAACATGTACACTACTGAGTTCTGCAGCCTTGAAGGGAACGTGGTAACTTCCAAATGGAAGATCCTGAACACAGAGCAAGGTACCATTAGGACGTATGGAGTTCTCTCCCTATCTCCAATTCAGAACAAGAGTTTTTGTCTAACAATCATTTCACATAGTAATAACAAGTAACATCTGCATAGCGAAATAGTAAACATTTCATTTGACTCTTGTATTAACACTGAGAGGTAGGCATTTTATGATGAAGAAACAGAGACTCCAATATTAAGTATCATTCTAGGTGGTTCAGCAAGTTTTACTGAAACCAGAATTCAAATCTGTGAAGATGTACTTTACTGCCTTTGTCTATTTCTTTGCACTTTTAACTGTATCCTGCTTGTGTGATTTTCCTATAATTGCATATTTTCCTAATAATTAAAATTGCATATTTTTATGAAAAAGCAATAATATAACCTCAGTTTAGAAAATAGGTGAAAGGAAAGGTATTTACCTATAATTCTAATTCCAAAATAAACCCATTTATCGTAAGGTGTAGCCACGCAGTACTTTTTAATAAGTTTTTATATAGTCAGAAATATGTGTACAATTTGATGACTTGTTGTTATCACTTATATTTTCATTTTGATATGTAGTCTTACATAGTTCCTGGACTTGATGCTATTCTAAGTGTCAAATGCTATTCATATTTGGTTGTGTTCAGTTTGGAACTATTATAAATACCACTGTAATGAATATATATATTGAGAAACAATATGACAAGAAGGAAGAAAGTGGATTTATGGAATGAGACACTGGCAGGTCTCTCAAATGGCAGGTTTAAATGGCTGCCATTTGCAGCATGGATGGAGCTGGAAGGGATTATGTGCAGTGAAATAAGCCAGAAGGGAAAAGAAAAATAGCGGATGGTTTCACTTATAGGAAGAATATAGGGGAACCAAATAAGGGATCAGGGAAGAAAACAAATAAATAAAAAGACAAAACTAGCAGGCAACGATAAATCAGAGATATTTTGTGGGGTAGGGGGAGAGGGATTAAAATAGGGAGTAGAAAGAGTACAAAGGACTATAGTGACTTGATGGTGGGAATTCAATGGGG
Source organism: Talpa europaea (assembly GCF_964194135.1). Taxonomy (NCBI): domain Eukaryota; kingdom Metazoa; phylum Chordata; class Mammalia; order Eulipotyphla; family Talpidae; genus Talpa; species Talpa europaea. The sequence continues at coordinate 33,581,204 of NC_140079.1, forward strand.
ACTGCACCTGAGAGGAGAAATCAAACATTGTACAATAATGAACAAGGATGTAACAAATACATGTAAATAAATATTAAAAATAAATAAATTACTGCCATTTAACTATTCAGCTATTTAGCTTGGGACAAGTTACTTTGAGATAAAGTTTCCTTTTCTGAAATGTGATAGTATATAATTCATAGTGTGTTAAAAGGGTTAGGCACACTGATGATAAGATTTTGCTGTGTATTTAGTGGGTTCTTAAAAGGAAATTTTATTTGCTGATTTAAATTTTTCTATATTTTGCATTATTTTCTTAGGATAAACTTTTAGAAGAAGAATTATTGGGTCAAAAATTGTGAACGTTTTTGTCTTTCTTAGAACAAGGTTTGCAAAATTGCTTTTTCAAATTGGCTGAGCAAATTTGTACTGTTATCAGCACTTTATGAGAATATGTTTTGTCACACAGCTACCACCGTAGTGTCCTTTGGTTAAATATTTTTGATACTCAAGTAGGACAAAAACAAAACCTTGTTTTAGTTTGCATATTTGATTACCAGATTCAATATTTTACATGCACTTCCAAAATTTCATGTTTCGTGTTTTATTGAAAATATAAAAACATTAAGTAGGGGTATGAGTATACCTTTTAAGCCCAACTGAAATGTGTTTATGTAATGGCTCTCTATCCAATATCCAGAAACGTGTAGCTTTACATGAGCCTTTCATTGTCTGTGGGTGTTTATAAATAAGTCATTTTCTGTCCTGTTGTTAACATTACACATCATTATTAGGGAGACTTTCAAAGACTTGGTTCTATCCTTGATATACAAACTTAAGGAAATTTAAAAGCAGAAAAAGAAGAGAACAAAAACTGACAGTTTGAATGCAATACATGGAAGACTTAGGGAAACAGGTCAGTGAAAGATGAAAGTCCCGAGCCAGACATGAGTGAGGGCTGCTTTAGAGCTGGTGCTTCAGGACGAAAATTGCCCCTACTCTCTCATGTGGCAAAACGGAGCACAATGTGCAAATAACTGTAATAGCCTGGCAGGAAGAAGGATATTTTCTGTTATTTTGTTTGGCTCCTTTTCTTGTTCTGTTTTATCTCTGGTTCTCAGATAATAACTTTCCTTCTCTATTGAGTTCTGTCTCTGGGAATTTGTTTTGCAGACAAGTTGGATTTCTTCCTCTTGACTTTCAGCAAGGTAGAGCAATCTTTCAGAATTGGACATACTTGAAACTTCTGATTCGTGAATTGAATTTTATGGTAACAAAAGTCAGCAAGCACCCAAATATAATATGCATGTTATTTGATTGTCCTCTTGCTATTGTGAGTGTTGGTTCGGTGGCATAGAATATGGGTGGAAATAAAAGTAATTAGCTTGTGATGTCTCTTACATAGGTAAAGAGAGCAGTTCATGGAGCATCATGCCATTGTTACTAGAGGGCCCTGGGTACTTTCCCATCTTCAAGTACAGTGAAGGGAAATTGCTCTGCTTTTCCTCTGGCTTGGTGCCTTTTATTATACCTCAGAAAGTACTTCAGCTCTGGCATAGAATGTAGAAGCTGTTTTTTTTGCTTCATAATTTTTATTGATTTGCCAGTTGTTTACATAACGGTGATTTTAGGAGTACCATGTCATACCTCCGTAGTTGCACATGCTTCCTTCACCTTTCACCAGAGCTCCAGTGACCCTACCCTTTCACTTTCCCTCCCTCCAGCCTCCTACCCAGCTCTCATCCTCTCTGGTAACCAGCATATTTTTCAGAGTCTAAGAGTTCTTTTTATTGTGCATCACTAGTTTGTTTTCTTTGGTTGTTGTTACCCCATAAGTGAGTGAAACCATCTGATAATTGTCTTTCACTTTCTGATTTATTTTACTTAGCATCATCACCTCAAAATCCATCCATTTTGCTCCCCAAAGCACTGTTTCATCTTTTTTTCTTAACTGAGTAGTATCCACTGACTATCTACTCCACAATTTCATTATCCTGTTATCTATCAATGGGTATTCAGAAACTGTTTAATACCAGTTAGAAATTGAGCAGATTCATACTAAGTATGCTTAGCATGACAGTATTATTTGGCTCAGTAAGAACTGATTTTACCTGAGGATTCATATTTTTTATTCTTTGGTGGATCAAGGGAATGCTAATGATCAATGCTTACTACAATATATCAAAATTCAAAAGAGTAAATGAAAGCTTGAGGTGGCTAACTTGTGTTTTATGAAATTGACTTCTGCATTTTTTCCCTCCTGTTGTGGAGATTTGGTTAAGAAGTAATAGCTGGATATAATTACTAGCTACCAGTTTATCATTTCTTAAGCTCCTCCCATCCCTCAGTTTACATGTGCACATTGTGTGCATGTGTGTGTATGCATGCTCACGTTCTCCTAGTATTCTCACACATCTTAGTATTCATAGAACTAAACAGTAAAACTGTGTATAAAAACAGCAACAGAATTAGAAGATACAGGGCCTCCCCTGTGGCACAGCAGGTTGAGCGCAGTGCTGTAAAGCTGTCCGCAGCTTCTGTAGCCCGGGTTCAATTCCCAGCCAGCCAGGGAAATTCCCACATACAGGGCAGACCTTTCCTGTCTCACCTGCTATTCCCCTCAGCAGTGCTTTAGGTTTGTCTGCTTGTTCTGCTCCCCACTCTGTCTCTGGTGAATACTCTCACCCTCCCGTACCTCTGGCCTCTACCCCAGCTATTGTATAAATAAAAAAATAAATCTTTAAAAAAAAAGAAGATACACCTTCACCCCTTCAAACACTTGCACAGAACCAAGCACACGTGTAGGGCGCATTAGGCCTCTCTTCTTGATATGGGTGATGAAATGATGCTGCTGGCTGTGCCAGTGTTATCCCCAGGGGAAAACTGGTTATACTAAAGTATAGTCGGTTATACTAAAATGTAGTTAAATAGCACTTTACAAATTTTGAATTCTGCACTTTATTCTTAATATATTTATGGGTAGGTGTTTAGCAGGACTCAATAGCTTCTAAAAAATGAAATAAATTATTTTTTTATTGTTTTGGAATGTTTTATTGTACCAGTAATACATATTAAAAAGTGTAAGAAGCAGGAAAAAATTCAACCATCTTCCTGATGTGTGGATTATCACAATATAGTTACTGTATCTGTAGAGATGAGACCTTAGATCCTCTTTGTGGTTTCCCCCCAAAGACTAAATGGGATGATTTATGGGATGATTTCTCCTTTTAATTGTTTGTTACAAAAAGATCTAGATTCTGAATGTGATCAGTTAGATACTAATTAAGACCTCCCATTTCCTACACTGTCATTTTTATTCTTGTTATTTTGTTTCTGTTGACTTATTTGAATTCTGTTTGATACTTGTTAAGGTGTAATATGGGCCTGTAAATTATGTGTCCTGCCTTTGTACTGGTTGAAAGAACTGTTAATTTCATGGTCTTAGACCATTTCATGTCAAATATGAAATGTAATTTCTCATGACAGTTAAGAAAGATGTTAGAAAGTTCTTTCCTTCTGTATTATAGATTGGCTGTGATCGTAGTCAAAACCTGGTGGACATTTGCAGGGAGAGGCAGTTTCAGGCCTTTGTCTGTGATGCATTGGCTGTACCAGTCCGCAGTGGGTCTTGTGATGCCTGCATCTCCATTGCTGTGATTCACCATTTTGCTACAGCAGTAAGTATTACCTATCTCTCTCCAAGAATTTGTAACAAAAGTGACAGGATATATTCATGGATTTTACTGATTTGAATCTTATTTTTAGCTTTTCTTTCCAAACAATTTGTCCCATCTTAAAAGAAAGCATGTGGAATGGAGACAGACTACACAGGAGTCATGCTTTCTTAACCAAGTAGCCTGATGGGAGCTTGTGCTTTTATTGCTGCATTTTTCATTTTTTTCCTGCTCTGAATCTTACTCATCTTTAAATACCTTCCTCAAATCCCGAGTCACAGAATTTTAACTGTAAAAGACTTTGAGAGGGCCATCCTGGTGGCATAAGGGGTTAAGTCTCAACACTATGAAGCCATTGCAGCACAAGTTCGATCCCTGGCCAGGGAGCTGACCCACATGGTGCAGCAAACTTCTCATGTCTCGCCTACCGCACCCCTCAGCAGTATATTTCAGTAGATCTGCCTGTTCTGCTCCCCACTCTGTCTCTGCTGAATCCTCTTACCACCATGCACCTCTGGCCTATACCCCAGCTCTTGTATGCAAAAATAAATAAATCTTAAAAAAAAAAAGACTTTGAGAGACCATCAGCCACAGGCCTCTAGAGGACACTCTCTCCTCACCTGAGTTTCTTACTTTTTCTGCTTCCCAGTTTGCCTTCTCAACCCTCACTTTCATCTCCAGTATCTTAGTCTACCTCTTTCTTGTTCCATGTTCCTTCTTTTCCTATTCTTTTTTTTTTTTTAATTTATTTATTTATGCATGTATAGTCAGAAGCGCAGGAGGGTGAGAGAACTCACTAGAGCCAGAGCGGGGAACAGAACAGGCAGATTGACCAAAGTACACTGCTGAAGGGGACAGGGGGCAAGACAGGAGAGGTCTGCTTTGCCGTGTGGGTTGCTTCCTGGCTGGCTGGGGATCGAACTGATGCTGCAGAGGCTGCGGTAAGCTTCATAGTGCAGTGCTTAACCCCTTGCGCCACCAGGGAGGCCCTCCTCTATTTTTTTCCTTTAAACTAGTGTGTTTTATTGGTAGTAGGTTTGTCCCAAATTTCAAAATAAATGAACTTAATACTTTAAATTTATCTGACAGGAAAAAAAAATCATATTTTCCCCAGTGGTAAGTGTTTCTTGATGTTATTAATAAACTTAGTAATAATGTTCCGATCCCTTGTGCTGGAGTCATCAGCTATTTCAGTACTACATATGACATTAACTGAATCCAAAGCAAAATAAAGCCCTCTAAGAAAAACTTCCTTTTCTTTACTTCTTCAGCACTTTATCCCCTAATCACAAAACAAATATCCTTTTCCCTTTTGTTGCTTTTGTTTTATATGTTTTGTTGGATTTTTCTGGCTGTTCAACTCCATTGAAAAGTTACTTTTTCCTGTTTTCTCTCTGCATCACCTCCTGGTTGATAAGTGGCAACATGTTTTTTTCACCAGGAGCGTAGAGTGGCAGCTCTCCAAGAACTTGTTCGGCTCCTGCGACCCGGAGGGAAGGCTCTCATTTATGTCTGGGCAATGGAACAAGAATACAATAAGAAGAAGTCCAAGTATCTTAGAGAAAACAGACTTAGCCAAGGGAAAAAAGAAGATAACAAAAATGATACATCAGTGCAAGAGTTGCTTGTGGAGCGAACACCTGATGTGGGCAAGCAGGATTCAACATGTTCTGCCCCCATGAATGACTTTCAGGAGGAAGGATGCAATTTAAAGAAACTTACTAATTCCAGGCTGCCTATTCACACTAACAGGACTTCTTTTCATTCTCAAGACTTGCTGGTTCCCTGGCACCTTAAGGAAAACTTTGGCAAAGATAAACGTGTTGAACCATCTGGCTCAGTGGTACCCCATGAACCAGGTTCTGTGTTTCATCGTTACTACCATGTGTTCTGTGAGGGAGAACTGGAAGCTGCTTGCCAGACTTTGAGTAATGTCAGCATTCTGCAAAGCTTCTATGATCAGGGGAACTGGTGTGTGATTCTTCAAAAAATCTGATTCTTCCTATGAACATATCATACAGGGAGGAAATGCTCATTTTCTATTGTTTTTTAAAGGAGACTAAATTAGCTCTCTTTTGAGTTAAAGAGAAAAGTACTTGTGGGAAAAATACCCAAGGAGAGTGCCTGAAAGAAGTGTGGAATTAGAGATTAGTTAGGAAACATCTAGTTTACGACTGTTGCAGACCTCATTTTATCCACAAAGGTAGGCTTCTTCTAGGGGAAGGAACATGGTGGGTTTTAAAGGTGATTGAAGTAGTTTGTGAAGTATTTAGGAAACTGGGGTATGGGTATAGAATTTTGAAGATAAATTTTTGTTATAAAATATTACCAAGTGAACTCATGGAGAATCTTAGTGAAATCATTTTAATAAAGAAAAATGTTCCTGTTCACTGGAAAATTGTCTGAGGTTTTATCTATGATTGTTAGCTCTGTAAAATCACAGCTAATAACCACTCTGTCACCACACCTTACTTACACAGGGCTTGACACATAGTAGGTGCTCAGGAAAGTTTAGTGAATCAGATAATGCCCATAAGTTAGTAGAAGCTTCAGCCAACAAATACCTATTGAACCCCTACTAGGTACCAGTTACTATTTTACATATTGGGTATGGAGCAGTGAGCAAGAAAGATCAAAGACCTTTCCCTTATGGAGCTTACATTCTAGAAGGGAAGACAGACAATAAACAAATAAATTGTTACTACTGCCAGATAGTCTTAAATGCTATGGCGAAAAAGTAAAACAGAGTGGGATTTTATCTGGGAACAAAATATTTTTACAGGGTTGAAATAACTACTAATCCTGACTGGTATTCCTAGTGTATGGATCTAGGTGCTAATGGTAACTGAAATATGCTCTTTTAATGCCTTTATTTAAATAGCAAAAGTTAGAATTGCAAGTCAGACCTAATTATGCCATTATAGCCAAAGACACAAAGTCATTATTAGGTGTTTCTAGTTCAATCATAGTTCATTCCAGTCCAGGTGCAATCAGGGACTATTTTCACTTTTTACTTAAAAATATTCCATTATTACCCAGTTAACCATCCACTTAGGTCAAGTTTCCAGGAGGAACAAGGGTAGAAAAGTAACCATATTCCCTTCTGTATCAAATTATGCAGAAGGGAAAGGTTTTGTGTCTTTTAAAAAAATTTTTGCTTTCAGCATGTATTGCCTATATAGTGTAATGCTTAAGACTCCTGAAAGGAAAAACTGCTTTCTGTGATGGTGCCTAAACAATTACGTATCTTGTTACTAAATGATGGTGATGCTTATCTTCAAGCATCAAGCTTTCAGAAGCCTGTAGTGATCAATAATAGGTCTTAGATGAGACAATGATTACTGTGTCATTGAATTTTAGTATGAGATTATAATTGTTCCCTCCAGATGATTTAATAAGGTTTATGATATCAGAAGAAAGAATATAAAGCTAAAACTAGTTTCATTTTTGATACAAATTCTAGGACTTTACAATTTAAAGTTTAACTCATGTTAATAAAATTTAGCATACAGCAGATGATTTTCTATCAAGATGCAAGTACCAAAAGGGATACAAGACGAGATCAGAAATGAAAGATATTGAAAATAGTTTAGGAATTCAGAACTTGGCTCTGAAATCAGATTTCTTGAAGTTGAATTCTAGATCTGCCTTTTTTTTTCCTTTGGGCAGATTCCTTAACTTTTCTATACTTCATTTTTTTTTAAATTATACATTATAGTCTTTATTTATTCATTTATTTATTTATCTATCTAGCTATCTATTTATCTATTTATTTATTTATTTATTTATTTATTTATTTATTTATTTATACAAGCACTGGGTACAGTCAGAAGCACAGGAGGGTGAGAGAATTCACCAGAGCCAGAGCGGGGAACAGAACAGGCAGACTGACAAAACACACTGCTGAGGGGAGCAGTGGGCATGGCAGGAGAGGTCTGCATGCCATGTGGGACCCTTGCCGGCAGCCGGGGATCGAACCGGCGCTGTAGAGGTTGCGGGCAGCTTCGCAGCCCAGCGTTCAACCGCTGCACCACCAGGGGAGGCCCTATACTTCAATTTTCTTAACTGTAAAATTGGAAAAGCTGTTGTGAAGATGAGCTGAAATAATATTCATAGAGCTGTTAGAAAATATAAGAATATAGTCTATGTTTGGAAAATGTTTATTATTATTCTTCCCAAAGAAGGCCTATAGGATTTTTAGGTAGTAATTGATGTGAAATCTAATTTGTTAATTTGTAATATAAATGTTCTGATTTTTTTAATCTGGTTGTTCTTATCAGTTGTGACAGGTGTCAAAATTTCCCATATGATTGAGGATTTCTCTAGTTTTTTCCTTTTAAGCTGGTCAATAGTAATAGTGCAAAAGTGGAAAAAATCCAAATGTTCATCAAAAGTAGAATAAGTTATCATCAAATTTTATAATACCTTAAACACAAGTGATGAATGTGATTAAATTATACTTATAAGGTACATTATGACAGAATCTAAGAAACAGAGTGCCTAATAAAAGGAGGCATACACATATGATTTCTGATGAATTCATGTCTCTAAGATCACTTCTGACACCAACTAGAGTTGGGTCCCATACAACCTCCCTTCTATGCCATCTGCAAATTCAGGGGTTTTCAAGAACTTGCTAGAAGAACTTCCTAGAATTCACTCATGGACATAGCTTATTACAGCTGAAGGATACTGGTTAGCAACCTCCAAGGAAAGGTGCATGGTGTGGAGATCTATGCGTGGTGTTTTCTGTTGTCCTTCCAGTGGAATATGAATAGAACATGCTCAGCAATGATGTATGACAACATGGAGTGCTGGCCCCCAGCGTAGCTCACCTCAGCCCCTGTGTTCAGTGTTCTTGTGAGGGCTCAGTCACATAGACATGTGGATGACCTTTGATCTCTCACCCCTTTGAAGATCAGGCTGATAACCTTGACCCAGGGCTCCCAGATGCTTATCAGGTGGGATATTCAAAGGGCTTTGAGATCGGTTCCCAGGAGCCTAATGCAATTTTGGTTGCCTGTTACTTCCCCTCCACCATGATACTGCCCTGAATAAATCTTCCTGAGAAAATAGCTACAAGGAAACCTAACCAATCCCTTGAGCTTGTGCTGCTGAGCAGCTAGATGTTCAGTTAGTGTGTGAAGACAGAAATAGAAACAAGCACACACATGCAAGGATTCCAAATCATTGTAAACAGTGGATAGGTAGGTGATTGATGGCACTTTATTAAATTACTGTAGAGAAAATGCTTCTTCAAGAAAGTCAGGGTACCTGAACATAACTTCACAATACCTTTTTATAAGCAAGAGCTTTACTGTTGCCTTAACTTCTATTGTGGCTCTGTTTATTAGGTCCCCCTCAAAATTAAAAGGCAAGTGTGAAAGAATAGCCACACAGATATTCTGAGTGCAAAGTCTTATTGTCTTCACTTTAGCAAAAGCAATTGGAGTTTGTTATTGATTAAAAGAAATGGTGAATGAGCCACTAATGCATTTTATAGAGTGTTCTCTCTGGCTTTTGAATTTCCAGAAAGAAAAATAGGGCATTTAAGGAAATAAAAGCCTTTAAAGTTTGTTTTGAAGAATCAATGTGAAAAGCTCAGAGAGCCGTGTAGACTTAAGGAAGGAGTCCTTAATTTATGGCTCAGGCTTGTGAGTGACCAACAGTCGTATGCAAAGCTTTGTGGGTGGGGGCATGTGTCTACATCTTCCTTGGGAGAGGGCCCATATTCTTTTCCCATAAAAATTTCAGTGACCTCTTGCTTATGCTCATGAGACTCAAAGCCAGCCCCAAAGTCTCAGAACTAGCTGCACTGATAGAGCAGGACGTAAAGGAGCCGCAGGATTATGCAATATGGGGACTCCAATCCATCTGGATGATTATTTTGGAATGACCCTTGACCCAGGCTTTGGGATACATATTTACAGCTTATATGGGGCAAAAAACTATAAGAGAAAGCTAAAAATCTTTGTGATTTCTTCCTTAATTTGTAGTTAGCCTTGTTGTAGGGATAGGAGAGGCAAGTACTTATTGCGATACTGAGGATTTTCCTGTAGAAAGTTCCTTTTTGTGGGGCATCCCCAGTGGCGCAGCGGTTGAGTGCTGGGTTGCGAAGCTGCCCACGGCCTCTGAAGCACTGGTTCAATCCCTGGCTGCTCCCCGGCCACCGGAGGAGGGTCCCACATGGCACGCAGACCTCTCCTGCCGCCCGCTGCTCCCCTCAGCAGTGTACTTCGGTCCTTCTGCCTGCTCTGCTACCACTCTGGCTCTGGTGGATTCGCTCACCCTCCCGCGCTTCTGACTGTACCCAGTGCTTGTATAAATAAATAAATCTTTAAAAAAGTTCCTTTTTGTGAACACTCCTTTTGTCCAACAAAAGCTGGACTCCTTGTTAATAGAGTAATAGTAGTGAAAACTCTACACTTCCAGGCAGACCAGTGGAAACATCATACCAATTAAAAACAACCCATTTTACATAATGGCACTGCTTCCTAGAAGGTACAGTCATAAGCCTGGTGGCATAGGATTATCTTTGATCTGTTGCAGAGAATGGAGGGGTGATTGACTTGAATCTGGGTTTTGTGCAATTCTTTGCATCTAGCAGAAGGAGGTCTTGATTGACTTGGGGTATCAGGACCCTCTTATGTATCTTCAGGTAGTATCAGTCCTGCACAAACTATGGGATTGAGAATAGGGAGGTTTTCCAAAGGAAACTTGGCTTGCACTAACTAGAATGGCAATGAATGTTGGGCTGCAGACAGTAGGGATTTTACTTTTGCTCTGGAACTCCTCTAAAACAGGGTCCTAATGAGCTTACACCATATATGCTTGTAGCCTCGGCACCATGGAGCTTTCTAATAGGGCAGAAATGACATAGCAGCATCTTCTGACCAAGACATACATGGGTTGAAGAAGCCCATGTTCTACATAACAGGTAGAACAAAAGGGAGTATCTTGGTCCTAAGTGGCATCCAGATAGGTTTCAGGGCTGCACGGAGCAGTGACATCATCAGGAAGAGGGCTGGCAGCAAGGTGCCTCCTTGTACTTTGCACATCTGCCAGGAGACCCCAGCATCCTTGATACTGTGGTACTCTTCTTAGTGCATTTAAGTGCAACAGTGGGAACTGCTGCCAACTAACTTGGACTGCAAATGCAGTGGGGGTAGCTGGATTCCCGAGTGGCAGGGGCTAAGTGACTAAGCTTAACCACCAAGGGCAGGGTAGGTTGATAAAGGACAGCAGAGTCAACACAGAAACCAGTGATGTTAGCTAGCTGGTTATGGCATCCCTGCAAGATAAGCAGAGGAGAATCTACTAAATTCTTGGTTGCTTACATAGGCAGAAAAGTCTAACTTGAATCACCAAAACAAAGAGTTATGGTCCCTCAGTCAACTCCCAGACATTAGCCAGTGTACAGACCCAGGGCCTCTTGAATTAATGGAAGGCTGGATTTCCTTGAGGACCCACCCTGGGACTCTGCTATAAATTTTCACTGTGACTCTTTCAGTGACATTTGGTTCCTTGAAGTGATACATGACCTTTAACCAGGTGACTGTGCACTAGAATAAACATGCTCAACAATTGTCAGAATCCCTGCCTTGGTTCCCTGTCCTGTGGAATGAGGATTATTTTTGTAGGAAAGGGCAAGTGGAGGCCACTCTACCTTTTTATAAGGTATAGTGCTTCCCTAAGGGAGCGGAAAACCAAAAGCAACACCACATTGCAAACGGAATGCAGTGAGTAGCTCCCCCATCAAGGACTTGGAGGTAGCAAGGGTAGAGATTCCTACCCTCTCCCTGTTCAACTCACCATTTTGGCTAGTATAGAAAACAGATGGGCCTTAGGGAATGATAATGGGTTATCATGAACTTAACCAGATGGTGACTGCAATTGCAGCTGCTGTTTCAGATGCGGTTTAATTGCTCAAGAAAATTAACACATCCCTTGGTATCCGGTAGGCAGCTCAATGAACTACCCAAAAATATTTCCAACTCATTTTATTTTTTCTTAGATTACTCATAACTGCTTTTTTATTCGAGTAGTTCAAAATATTTAATTACTCCGAACCTTTGAACAGCACGAGTTTGAACTGCATAGGCCTGCTTATATGCTGATTTTCTTGTAAATACATGGTGTTTATCTACAGTACAAATAAATTCAGTACAGTACTTTTAATACATTTTCCTAATGATTTTCTTAATGTTTTTTCTCTAGCTTACATTATCGTAGTAATACTGTACAGGCTACATAAGGCATACAAAATAGGTGTTAATTGACTGTCAGTTAACAGCTTCCAGTCAACAGCAAGCTATGGTAGTTGGGAAGTTAATGTTATACCTGATTTTCTACTGCATGGGGTGTCAGTGCCTCTAACCCCCATATTGTTCAAAAGTCAGCTAAGCTTTTTTTAAAAAAGATTTATTTATTTATGCATACAAGAACTGGGGTGCAGCCAGAGGTGTGAGGGGGGCGGGTGAGAGAATTTACCCGAGACAGAGCGGGGAACAGAACAGGCAGATCGACTGAAATACACTGCTGAGGGGAGCAGGGGGCGAGTCAGGAGAGGTCTGCTGCACCGTGTGGGTAGCTTCCTGGCTGGGGATAGAACTCGTGCTGCAGTGGCTGCAGATAGCTTCATAGGTTGCATGTTAACCCCTTGAGCCACCAGGGAGGCCCCTATCTCTTTTTTTTTTTTAAAGTTTCTCCTAGGTTTCTTTTCTTTTTTATTTTTTTTTAAAGATTTATTTTTAGTTATTTATTTATTTATACAAGCACTGGGTACAGTCAGAAGCGCGGGAGGGTGAGAGAATTCACCAGAGCAGAGCAGGCAGAAGGACCGAAGCACACTGCCGAGGGGAGCAGCGGGCGGCAGGAGAGGTCTGCGCGCCATGTGGGACCCTCCTCCGGTGGTTGGGGAGCAGCCGGGGATCGAACCGGTGCCGCAGAGGCCGCGGGCAGCTTTGCAACCCAGCGCTCAACCGCTGCACCACCAGGGAGGCCCTATCTCTTTTAATAATGAGGAACAAGCCATGTTTTGGATTCTTGATCTGTTCTTGAATACCAAGCCTGGTTCTTTAATGCCTAAGTTGTGATTTACTTAGCAACAAGCTTCTCAGGACTCACAGAAGGCATGACTTCATAACTAGATTCAAAAATCTTCCCAGGCCTCTCCAGCTCTTATCACTTCCTGCCTCAAACTGTTTACCACCTACAGCCTGTACCTCAAAATTAAGGACTGTGAATTGGTTCTGTCTTGTGCTGTTCACAGCTGATTCCTACTCCTAAATATTTCATGCACTGAATTTAAAGAGCTTTTGCACAGCAAAAGAGACAACAACAAAAACAAAGAGAAACCCCACCGACTGGGAGAATATTTTTGCACACAACACTAATGATAAAGGACTGATCACAAAAATCTACAAAGAGCTGATGAGACTCAACAGCAACAAAGAAAATAATCCAGTCAAAAAATGGGCAGAAGAGCTAAAAAGAAACTTCTCTGAAGAGGAAATGCAAATGGCCAACAGGCATATGAAAAAATGTTCAACATCACTTGTAATCAGGGAAATGCAAATCAAAAGTACCATGAGATACCATCTTACACCAGTGAGAATGGCACATATTAAAAAAACTAGCAACAACAAATGTTGGTGAGGTTGTGGAGAAAAAGGAACTCTTGCACTGTTGGTGGGAGTGCAAACTGGTCCAACCACTATGGAGAGCTGTGTGGAGATTTCTGGACCTACTAAACATAGAGCTTCCATATGATCCAGCAATTCCACTCCTAGGTATTTACCCAAAGGACACAGAAACATCAATTCCAAAGAGCACCTGCACCCCTATGTTTATAGCAGCACTGTTTACAATAGCTAAGCTTTGGAAACAACCCAAATGCCCACAAATAGATGACTGGATCAAGAAGATGTGGTACATACATACCATGGAATATTACTCAGCATTCAAAAAAAGATAAACACAAGCCATTTGCAGCAATGTGGATGGAGCTGGAAGGGATCATGCTCAGCGAAATAAGCTAGAAAGAAAAAGAAAAATACCGGTTGGTCTCACTCATAGCAGGAATCTAGAAAACTTAAATAAGGGACCAGGAAAAAGAATAACTATAAGAAAGAAATATCAAAATCAACAAAAAACTATGAACCAGAGACACACTGTGGGGGTTGAGGGGCGGGGAAATGAGGGATTGGGGTCAAAATAAGGGGGTTGTAATTGTATGGGGAATATAAAAATAAAATTTAAATTAAAAAATATTTCATGCACTGATTTCTCCCCTGCCTTCAGCCTCACCTCTTTCTGATTTTCTACTCTGCTGCCAAAATGGGTTTTATAAAATCTGAAGATATTTCTCCTTAACTTAATTATGTCAGTGTAGGGTAAGGAAAAAGTATCAGGCTTTTCTACCCTCCCGCCATTAGGATAGATGAGGGAACCCTGTGGTCCTGAATGCATGCCTGATGGCAGGCACATAAAGTGGGTACACCTGGGCTGAGAGACTGAGTTTATAAGGGTGGCATCACTGGGACACCAGCAGAAGCAGAGAACGAATGGAAGCCGAGAGAAGAAGAGAAGCAGAGAGAACGCCAGAGAGAGCCCAGATAGAGTGAGGAGAACTGCCAGCCTCCAGCCCCCCAGCACCCCTGCCTGCCATGTGCCTGGTAAATTTAAATAAAAGACCTTCAAAAAGCCACTGAGGACCCTGACTCCTTTACCCGGTGTAGTGGCAGGAAGGGGCACTGAGCAGGTTTTCTGATCCCAAGCAGACCGGGTGAAGGAGGAGTCAGAGTCCTTAGTGGCTTTTTGCAGGTCTTTTTATTGGGATTTAGCTGGTACACGGCAGGCAGGGGTGCTGGGGTCCGGGAGGCTGGCAGGCCTCCCAGCCCCCCGCAAGTCTTCATTCTATCTGGGCTCTCTGGCGTTCTCTGCTTCTCTCTTGGCTTCTACTTCTGCTTCTCTGCTTCTTTCTCGGCTTCTCTTTCGGCTTCTACTGGTGTCCCCATGACGCTGCCCTTAAAAGCCCAGTCTCAGCCCAGGTGAATCCCATCTACCTATGCCCACACCCTCTTCCAGGTGCCCGCCATCAGGCATGCATTCAGGACCGCAAGGATCCATCATCTATCCTGACGGCGGGAGGGCAGAAAAGCCTGACATTTTTCCTTACCCTATACCCGGTCTGCTGGATATCAGAAAACCTGCTCCATGCCCAGTCCTGCCCTTACAGTGTGACTTTTAATTGCTAATAATGAAATCCAAACTTCTATTAAAATAAAACCCTTGGTAACCCTTCACAACTGCCCCTGCTGGCTCTCCCATGTCCCATGTCAATTCTCTCTGCTCCCCACCTCACACCTAATGTTCCATTCCCACCAAATTATTTCTCCTTTGAGAGTTGCACACTTACTGATTGTACTGCCAGCAAGCAGGCGTAGAACGGGCAGGCAGGCGGGGGGACTGGGAGGCCAGGAGACTGGCAGGTCTCCTAGCCTCTAGCACATTTATTCTTTGGTCGCTCTACTGCACTGTCTTCTGCCACACACCATCCTCTGTGATGCTGCCCTTATAGCCTCAGCCTCTCGGCTCAGGTGTACCCACATGTAAGGTAAAGAAAATGTCAGGCTTTTCTGCCCTTCCGCCATCAGGATAGATGATGGATCCTTGTCCTGAATGCATGCCTGATGGCGGGCACCTGGAGTAGGGTGTGGGCATAGGTAGATGGGATTCAGCTGAGCTAAGATTGTGCTTTTTAAGGGCGGCGTCACGGGGACGCCAGCAGTAGCAGCACCAGTAGCAGCAGTAGAAGCCGAAGCAGAAGCCGAAAGAGAAGCCAAGAAGCAGCAGAACGAACGCTAGAGAGCCCAGATAGAGTGAAGACTCTATCTTCCCAGCCCCCCAGCCAGCACCCCTGCCTGCCATATGCCTGGTGAACCCCAAATAAAAACCTGCAAAACTACTGAGGACTCTGACTCCTCCTTTACCCGGTCTGCATGGGATCAGAAAACCTGCACTGTGCCCAGTCCTGCCTTTACACCACACCATACTCCAGGTGCCACCATCAGGCACGCGTATAAGACCACAGGTGTCCATCATAGATGCTAATGGCGGGAGAGTGGAAAAAACCTGATAACTCCCACTTACCCTACAGGAGTGTCTGTCTTTAGGACTTTAAAACACTGGACGCTGCTTGGGGTGAGGCAAATGGCCATTTTTGACTCCAGTAACTCTTTGTTTTCCCTGGTTTGTTAAATCCCATTGTTGTTCTCTGAACCTGAGTAGTCTTACAATTGTGTGCGTGGGTGAAGAACTCAGATGATGACAGGTTACTATTTGGGCAGTGTCCTTCACCAGCTTTATTGTCCCTTGCTGTCCACCTTGATCTCCCCATGTGGTCCCCTGAGGCAGCCCAGGTACCTCCTCCAGAACCTGTAAGTTACTGTAGGGTAAGGAAATGTCAGGCTTTTCTACCCTCCCACCATCAGGATAGATGATGGATCCTTGCGGTCCTGAATGCATGCCTGATGGCGGGCACCTGGAGTAGGGTGTGGGCATAGGTAGATGGGATTCACCTGGGCTGAGACTGGGCTTTTAAGGGCGGCGTCACGGGGATGCCAGCAGAAGCCAAGAGAAGAAGAGAGAACATGAGAGAACGCCAGAGAGCCCAGATAGAGTGAGGATTTGCTGGGGGCTGGGAGGACTGCCAGCCTCCCGGCCCCACAGCACCCCTGCCTGCTGTGTACCGGGTAAATCCCAATAAAAGACCTGCAAAAGGCACTGAGGACTCTGACTCCTTTACCCGGTCTGCTGGATCAGAAAGCCTGCCCTGTGTCCATTCCTGGACTTTACACACACTATTTCACTTTCTCTTTTTTTTTTTTAAAGATTTTATTATTTATTTATTTATTTATTTGTACATGCACTGGGTACAGTCAGAAGCACGGGAGGGTGAGAGAATTCACCAGATCCAGAGCGGGGAGCAGAGCAGGCAGAAGGACCTAAGTACACTGCTGAGGGGAGCAGCGGGCGGCAGGAGAGGTCTGCGCGCCATGTGGGACCCTCCTCCGGTGGCTGGGGAGCAGCCGGGGATCGAACCGGCGCCGCAGAGGCTGCGGGCAGCTTCGCAACCCAGCGCTCAACTGCTGCGCCACCGGGGAGGCCCTATTTCACTTTCTCTTGTGGACTTTCGTTGAACCATCATCACTCATCAGACACTCAGATGCTTAACCCATTAATCTAATGTTTGACATACACAATGAATATAATATGGTACAAAGGAGTAAATAAGAGCATCCCAGATAAAATTGTTTCAAAACCAAAAGAAAAAAGAATTACTCCTTCCTGGGGAGAAGTGGAATAAGCACCTTTATGGAGGAGTAAAAGTTAAAGGTCTTAAATGATGGTAAAATTAGAGTATGTGAAAATAATAGGAAAGGACATGTTGACAAGTAGTGTGAGAATCAGTGTAGGCATATGTAAGTGGGCACATGTAAGGCAACCAACCTATTCCGGGCAGGTTTATGAATGGTTCTAGCAGCCACATGCTCTTCGCCGTTGTTTATAGTCGTACTCCTCCGTACACTCCACTCCTCCACCCTCGACACCGTACTACCACCACACCGCACTCTGCTGCACCCCCTTATAAACCAGTCTCTTAGCTCAGGTGTACCCACCTACGCTGTAGGTGTACCACCCTACTCCAGGTGCCTGCCATCAGGCATGCACTCAGGACCCTAGGGTTCTGTCATCCATCCTAATGGTGGGAGGGCAGAAAAGCCTGATATCTTTTACCTACCCTACAGCACACCTGAGTCTGGGGGCCGAGCATATGAGGGTGGTGACACAGCAGAGAGCAGAGAACAGAGTGCGGCAGTGGAGTGCAGTAGAGAACACCAGAGAGCCCAGAAAGAGTGAAGATTTGCGGGGGTCTGCCAGACTCTTGGCCCCCCGGATCCCCTGCCTGCCCTATACCTGCTTGCCTCACTACAAATGTAGAAAGATCATTAAAAGCCTGAGAAAGCCACCGAGGGCTCCAGGCCTCCTTTACCCGTCTGCCCACATCATAGAAAACCTGCTCCATGCCTTGCTGGCACTACAGCTCCAAAGATGTGTCTTCTCGCCACTGAGGACCTGGAGCAGGTAGCAGCCAGACAATAGGTTGGGATCCAACAAACAACAGGAGATGCTCACCAGAGCTGCCGAGATGCCCCAGCACAGCACCAGACAAGCAACACTCTAAACAGCAGCTGCAGAAGCCGAACGACCCTACCCGACAAATGGCCACACTAATGCAGCTCAGGGAGGCGCCTGCTCTGGGGCTTCACCCTCCCTACCAGACTGTAAGAGCAGCAAAACCAGGAATAGTTGCTGGGCTACTTGCAAAGCCTCCAAACTTTTCCTCTGAGGTTGGCTGCTGGAAGCCTGTCCGTGTTCTTCAGGGTGCCCACAATAGCCTTTGGGAAGATTGGCATGCTGGGGGCAGAAAGATCTGAAAATGCTGAAATTCCAAACACTGAATCCTGGGGTCTGCTTCTACACTCCCTATACTTCCTTTTTTTTTTTTTAAGATATATTTTTATACAAATCCTTGAGAGAGGCCCAGATGTTTGAAGAGACATTGGTGGGGGGCAAGATGAACCAGTGTCAGTTACTCTTGAGCTTGACATGCATCCCTACTTCCCACCTCCATCTCCTTTTCCCTCTTCGGCCAGATGGAGAAGATAACCTTAAACTTGACAGTGATAATGCTCTTATGAACTGAAATAAAGATCCCAGTAATAGTGATAATTATCAAAGTGATAATTAGAGTTCATTAGATAATCAGAGTCAGGATTCAAACTGGGAAGCCATCTGAAAGATTTGCCTCTGAGGGAACTGCTTTGCCAGCCACACGTTTGAGTGAGATTATGCACCTTAGGAAAGAAGGGGATAATCATCTTCTTATGTCAAACGGCACCATCATCAAACAATACATTACATTTTGTCAATAGCTTCTGATTTTCTTTCAAAAGTTTGGAAGTGTCAAACTTTCCTGGCTGTTCTGACACAGAGACCGTCATTTTTATCTATACATCCAGGAAGCCAACAGCAGTTACACTTCTCCTAACTCTGCTGATGAGATTCTCCACTGGGTGCTCATATGATCTTCCTGTAATTGCTTTCTGGTCAGCAACAGAGATGGGGAAGTGCTCAATCTCGTGTTCTCACAGGCACATGGATTTTCCTGAAAGCTTTCTTCACAGCCACTCCTGACCGAGTCTCTGCAGGGGCTTTGAACTTTCTTCCGCCTGTCAGGGCCATGAAAGGATCTCCAAATGCAGTTTTAATTCTCATTCTAGTTGTGTATCAATCTCAGTGATCTTGTTTCAGCATTTCTTTCCTAACAGACTTTGAAGATGGGCTGTTTCAGACTCTTGGCACTTGCGATCTTGTCTGACTTATTGTCTTATTAATGGGTTTGTCTTATTAAAAGATTGAGTAAAACTTTGATATGTACTAAAAAGTAATTTTGCTTGATGATTTTGTATTATATTAATAATATCTAACCATAACTGTCCATAATCCCAATCTGTAAATGTAACCCCATTTAGAAGACTAGTTTTATGTCAGCCAAGCTTTTGTTTATGAAGCAGCAGCCATGAGTTATCAACATACTTGGGCCTTGGGCAATTGTCGGTGTTCTACAGTCCACTGAATGACAGAAAGACACTGTAAACAATTGCCATCTTGTGGTTCTGATCACCCGAGTGACATTATCGTGACTCTTCAATGCTTAGTGCTTGGGAAGCAGGGAGAGGAGTTCTCAGTAGTTCTTGGCAGCCTCTTAAACACTTTTTTTTTTTTAATTAGATATATATTTTTTATTTATCTTTTACATCATTGTGTATTCCCCATAAAATTCCCACTACCAATTAACCCGTGAATATTCCCCATAGTCCCCTGTGCTTTTCTCTCCCCTGTTTTGATCCCTTTTCCTCTCCCTTTCTCGCAGAATGTCTCTTATTTATGGTTGCCTGCTAGTTTGTTTTATTATTATTACTACTATTGTTGTTGTTATTTTTTCCCCTGACCCCTTACTTAGTTCCCCTATATTCCTCCCTTAAGTGAAACCATTCAGTATTTTTCTTTTTCCTTCTGGATTATTTCACTGAGCATGACCCCTTCTAGTTCCATCCATGTTGCTGCGAATGGCATAAGTTTATCTTTTCTGATTGATGAATTGTACTCCATTGTGTATATGTACCATGTCTTCTTGATCAGTCATTTATTTTTGAGCATTTGGGTTGTTTCCAAATCTTAGATATTGTAAATAATGCTGCAATAAACATAGGGGTGCAGATATCTTTTTGAATTAATGTTTTTGTGTCCTTTGGGTAGATTCCTAGGAGTGGAATTGCTAGGTCATATGGTAGCTCCATTTTTAGTAATTAACCCTTCTTTCTTCTACAGTTGCACTGTCCAGTATGGTTACCACTGGCTATTTAAATTGAAATTAATTAAAATAAATAAAATTAAATAAATGATATTTAAAAATTTACTTCCTTGTGGGACGAGGCACATTGTGAGTGCTCAGTACCCATGTGTGGCTAGGGTTTACCATAAAGAAGATTGCAGAGACTAAGTACATCATCACAGCAGGTTCTATGGTATAGAGATGGTGTAGGAGATTTCAAGCTGGAAAGAAAATCTACAAGGACGTGAACTACCTTAACACCACAAGCACCTCTCTGGAAGTCTCGCTTGAGAGATGAAAATATATTTTAAATGTAACAGGGTGGACCCCAGTGAAAGGAGAGTTTCTAGATTCCTTGCCCCACTAAAGGAAGGGTGGATCTGAGCAGGGAAGAGAAGAAGCTGGAAAAGGAAGGAAGAAGGTTGAGGAGCCAGAAGGAGACCAGGAGGAGACCAGGAGTAGGCACATGTGAAGAAGCTGCACTTGCTTTTTGGTCCTGGACTGGTTGAAATGGATGTGGGTGGGAGACCTGTGGGGAGGTTAACAAAGAATGGCCTTGATTTTGATTTTAACTTTGTTCTTTTCCTCCTAGATTTGTCTGGCTGTTTCTGACCCTTTCTATGGGTCCCTGCAGGTACATGCCTTAGATTTGTGCAGGCTTTTGGGTCTCAGAGGCCCTGCTTTTGTTCAACCCTTTTTGGCTGGGCAATTACCCACGAAAGGAAGGGTAACTATGGGTACTGGATTTGAAAACTATATTCTTTGTCTTTTCTTTGTTGCACACTAAAAGTTTGTATTAAAGTTCCTTTTTCATTAAAGGTCTTATATGTCTTGATGTGGCAGTTGGCAAGAACCTTGAATTGAATGAGCAGGTTTGGAGGTTCTGGTGTGCCCCTCTCCCTGCCCTGTTACATAAAAAGGCATCATTATTCCATACCATGCCATACTGCACTTTTCACATTCCCCCCTTTTGGGAAATATTACCTTTGACATTGAAAATTGTTCGTGAGAACCATCAGATATCAGAGCAACATGAACTGTCAACTGGCATTATAACCACACACTGTGAGCTGACGCATTTTGAAGGGTGAGTGTACTATATCCTAGTAAATAAATAGGACAGGGTTTCCAGAGCAGCGCCCCTCAGTGGTGAATAGGATTATTATTAAATTCATCCTAGTCATGTTCTGGATATACACTAGCACTGAATTGTACAGTTTTTCATCGCCTGTGGGAAACTGTCCCACAAAAAATTAGGTAAAGGGAAAATAATGCAGACCATTGCATTTCCCTTTAAGAAGATAGGTCATGATGAAAAATAAACTAGTTTCAGAAAATAAGCAGAAACTACACAGGAATGTCACCAAACTTCTGCTAATAGGTGACCGTAGATCTGAGGCACACAGCAAATGAGGGGGAGGAATGGGGGAGGGAAAACAGAGGAGGGATGAACAAAGGGGAATATGGTCACAGTTCACGGGTGATGTGGTGGGAGAACTATGGGGACTACAATGATGTAGGACAAAAATTTTAATTAATTAATTAATTTAAAAAACTTCTACTTTATAACACTCCTTGTGTTATGTGACTCTATGGGGCACTCTTGATGTCTGTCCCTTGGGGGGCTGTCTGTTTACATTACAAGCTTCCTGGGGTGTTGGGATTAACTATGTTTACTTTGTGAGATATCTAATTATCTGTTCACTAATAGGCCCCAATATAACCTAATATAAAGTAGGGAGTTAGAAAAGTCATCACATCTCATCACAGCAGTGAGAGACTCAAACAGGCTCTCCTATTTGGGCTGGGTGGTATACTAGTGATTTTCACATTCTGGGTTTGGCCTCATGAGTGCAGGTCCAGAAACTCAATTTTGACAAGGTGACTGGAGTAGATGAGGAACAGGGCAGAGTCTTAGTAATAAAGTCAGAAGAAATTGATTAAGTCCTCTTTGTTCCCATATAATGGGAGGCAGTTCTTTCCAGAGACTAGACTTTAACCAGTAACAACTATAATATATTCTTATTTGTAGTGACAGGTGCCCCTTGTCAGTATTAAGGTTCTTAGGAGGTAGTGTTGTTTGTCCTCAAAAGAAGCTATGGAACCCATAGAATAAAATGGAAATGGTGTCCCCTAGATTGTGCCATGTAATAACCTGGGAGTCACAGAAGATAAGGGAAGAGTTTTGAGGGACATTTTCTTATGCTGAGATAGGAATTGACAAAACATTAGCATTTCCCATGTGATGTCCAAGTCTTTCCATTTGCCATGTCCAAGTCTTTACTGCTTTGTCCTCTTGGAGGATGGCTAATGCTTGTTCCTAGCTTTTCCCTTTGCTCGACTCCCAACAACTGTTCCTTTTCTATCATGTGGTTTTTCTTCAGTGGTACTTCACTTCACCTCCCAGCAGCGACATTATTGAAAAACATAATCTGCTCTGACCTGTTGTTGTAAGCAATCACAATGAACTAAAATGGAGATAAAACTATAAATATGTTCTCTATCTACCCACAGCTTCTATTTTGCACTCAAATCATGTTTTACCCAAGGCCTCAATCATTGCAAGAAATACTTCTTTCTTCTTTCATGTTCTATTTAAGTCATACTTCACATCACTGCCTTTTCTATGATGAAAGACAGTGGAAAATAAATAGTGGGCAATAAAATTGTCACTGAAGTCAGATTATCTTGGATTCTTACTGAATTTAAGACTTCTGTATTGCCTACCTGTGAAATGAGGAGAATGGGAGCACCTTCCTTGGAGAATCATTGCAAGGATGAAGGAGCACAGTGCACATCAATTGTTCAGCATAGTTTTTGGCATGGACAACACTCAGTAAATGTGAGTCTTTCTCCTCCTTTTGCCCTCTACATTGCCTCATTCTCCTTTCCTCACAGCCTTCATATACACCTATTTTCACCATATCACAAGCAACCATGGTCCCTAACTTGTGAACATTGCAACAAGTTATCACTGAATCAGTGCATGTTACCATCTTTCCTGTCTGCCTAGGTGGTTCTCTTATTGTTTGGCAACCATAGCTCTCTGAAGGTTCAATATCTCACTCCAAATTACACCCCACATCCCCTCTAATTCCACCATATGATCTTGTTACATGATGTCCAAAACATTCACAATGATTGATTATTTAACAGATGCAGGGTTTTTCTATAGTAAGCATCTAATCTAAATATCTAAGCCAAGACTGACTGGCTCCAGCCATTGAACAGGCTTTTGTGAAGTCTCCTCTTGTAATTATAAGGAATGGTGCTCAGGGAAAGCAGACTCATTTTAATAAAATTACAAGCCCAGAATAACTAGCAAAGTAAATCTGCTGCTAGGGAAAATAATTGTGATCCAACCATATGTGATTTAGGACAATGCTGTATAGAAATATGTCATTATTCCCTTCCATATTACTATGGATAATTGAGTTTATTGGTACTTAAAACACAATGAACCTTATGCTTGAGAAAATAAAAATTCATAGTTGGTTTTTCCCTGCCTTCCTCACTTAGAGGACTAAACATCTGCTGACTGTAGGCTTAGCCAACGATGATCCTGAACTAGTGAAAGCCTCACCTGCAAAACAGTGAAAGTCTTAAACCCACAAAGAGGGTAGGGGTCCTGACCTCTCACCCAGAGCACAGCACAGCAGTGTTTCTGCTGAGTGGGGCGCACAAGTAATGCTAGAGGAGCTGGGGAAACTAATAAGAGCAGGAGATTCAGCCCCTTCCATGGAGAAACAATATTTAAGTCACCAAGATCAAGGACATTCAACCAATTCTACTCTGATTTGTGGTTTAGGCAAATAGGAAGACCATGGGGACTCTTAGTAGAGACCAGAATCACGTAGATTGGGAGGTCCTTTAACAATAGTGTAAGCTCATTGCTAACAAAAGCAAAGTCCAGCTCCAGGAAAGAGGCTGGCAAGTAAGGGAGATTTTAGAGCCCCTCTCTAACTGAGCTGAGACTTAGTCTTAGAATCCAGCCCCTATATTACTCCAGTGGAGGGAAAACAAGCAATTAGGGAATGGCCATGGACCACATGTAGTGATGATGTTAAAGGAAAACATCCTTGGTGTTAGATTCACCCCCAGGAACTCCAGATGCTGAGTGAAAGAGTAGTCACCTACATCCCTCATACAGGAAGCTCTCCCAACATCCTGCTAAGTTACACTTTGGTTTTTATATTTGGATGGAGCTGAACTTGTCAGGTAGCTGACCTCTACAGTTCATAGTAGTCAGGATATGTCAGACAGAGGAAGACAGGATATGTTCAGAGCAATTCTAGGATGGTAACAATGGAAGAGTTCATGGTAATATCACTAACCTTAAAAATCAATTATAAATTAAGAAAAAATAAATCCATTAAAATTAAACGCTTTAGCACTTCATTAATGTGGACCAAATGAGGTGAAGGTGATTAAGTCACAACATGATCTCCAAGCACAGGCCAGATACCTTGTCTTGTCCAAAATCCATGCCTGTTGTGGAGAAGCACCAGCCTGGCCACCTCACAGGGAAATGTTTTCATTAGCTTGCTATATGACTTGTAGAGATGAATGCCATGAATCTAGCCAGGATCCATGTCATAAAGACTATAGGTTTAAGAAAATGCTTTAGTGTGGTATCCAGTAATTGACAAGCATATGATAGGGGCTCAGGAATTCTAAAACTAATGGTTGCTTTTATATACTGAACACTTGTAGTTTTGAGTATTGTTCTAAGGTTTACATTTGTTCTTTTATTTTTTAATTTTGTGCAGAAAAACTGGGGTATAGGCCAGAGGTGTTTGTGTGGAGGGGGTGAGGACTCACCAGAGACAGAGTGGGGAGTGGAACAGGCAGATCTACCGCAATACACTGCTGAGGGGTGCAGGCATGAGGTGATGATATTAACCAATACAGCTAGTTCACGGCAGAGTTAGTATTTAAGCCAGGAAGCCTGGCTTTAGAACCTGTGCATTTAAAAATATTTATATTTTTTACATCATTTTTCATTTTTGTACAACGTATGCATTTTCATCGTGGTTATAGTCCCTGTGAAATTCCCACCACCCTTGTTTTGATCCTACTCCCTTCTCCCCCACTGTAGTGTGTCTCTGGTTTATAGCTGCCTGATTTTGATTTTCACTTTATTATAATTAATCTTTCTTCTGATCCCTTAAATGGGTTTTCTAAATTCCTGCTATGAGTGAGACCATCCGGTATTTTTCTTTTATTCTTTCTTTTTTTTTTTAAAGATTTATTTATTTATGCATACAAGAGCTGGGGTATATGCCAGAGATGTGGGGGGTGAGAGGATTCACCAGTGACAGAGTGGAGAATAGAACAGGCAGACTGACTTATATACACTGCTGAGGGGAGCAGCGGGCGAGACAGGAGAGGTCTGCTGTGTCATGTGGGTTGCTCCCTGGCCAGCCAGGCATCAAACTCATGCTGCAGAGGATTGCTTCATAGTGTGGCGCTTAACACCTTGCGCCACCAGGGAGGCTCTATTTTTCTTTTTCTTTCTGGCTTATTTCATTTTCTGGCTTATTTCATTCATTTTGCTGCAAATGGCATGAGTTTATCTTTTTTGATTGCTGAGTAATATTCCATTGTGTATATGTACTACATCTTCTTGATCCAGTCATCTATTTTTGGGCATTTGGGTTGTTTCCATAGCTTAGCTATTATAAATAGTGCTGCAATAAATATAGGGGTGCAGGTGTCCTTTTGAATTAATGTTTTTGTGTCCTTTGTGTAGATACCTAGGAGTAGAATTGCTGGATCATACGGAAGCTCCTTTTTAGCAGATGTAGGAACCTCTACACACTTTTCCATAGAGGTTAGACCAGATTGCACTCCCACCAGGAGTGCAGGAGAGTTCTTTTTTTGCCACATTCTCACCAACATTTGTTGTTGCTAGTTTTTTAAATATGTGCCATTCTCACTGATGTAAGATGGTATCTCATTGTAGTTTTGATTTGCATTTCCCTGATTACAAATGATGTTGAACATTTTTTGTATGCCTGTTGGCCATTTGCATTTCCTCTTTGGAGAAGTTTCTTTTTAGCTCTTCTGCCCATTTTTTGACTGGGTTATTTACTTTGTTTTTGTTGAGTCTCGTCAGCTCTTTGTAGATTTTTGTGATCAGTCCTTTATCATAGTATTGTGTGCAAAAATTTTCTCCCAATCACTGGGGTGGCTCTTTGTTTTGGTAGAAACTGTGCATTTAACACCTCACTCTTACCTTTAAATTGTCACGATACTGGCCAGGAAGACAAAGACAGCATATTGTTAGAAAAGGCCTATACTGTTTCTGTGAACTCTGCCTTCATCTGTAGAAGGGAAGCCTTATGTTGAAAAAGAATTAAGAAGGGTTTAATGGTATTGCGGCCATATGCTCATCAACCAATCTGGGACACTTTCAGTAGTAAAAAGGGGTGCTATTAATAACTTCACCTGGAAAACAAGTATAAAATTAGATTGCTCTAGGCAAACTGGGCCTGTGACTATTTTGCTACCTACAATATATGCTTTAACTTCAAAAACCTGCAGATACTGGTGAAACTGCCTATGACTGTACATATATCAATGTGTGCATATTACTGTAAATGGTTGTTTTCTCCAGACCATGTGCCTATGTTTTATGGGCAGTTCAAAGGATTTTCAAAAAAAATAATCTTGATTATGTTTATACACTGATGATGGAATTTAACAGTCACAAAATGCGACCAGTCCATACACTGGTTAAGTGTATTCAAACAAGTTCTCTGATCGAGCAGGCTAGCCAACCTGTAGAAAATTATTTTTGAGAGACTCTATACAAATGGACTACTTTGGCTTCCCATAACAAATAGCATGAATTTCAAATGAGGTTTGAACAGTGTTTTTAAACTCTTACATGATTAATAGATCTTTTACATAAGTGTATCCCTTCTCTAAGCTGGTTGAGCTCCTATGTGCCAGCCACTTTGTCACATGTTGGAGATACAGTGGAAACAAACAAGTTGGTGTTAGAAACCAGTGTCTGCCCACACTGTGTGCTCATTGCTACTTCTGTGTTCTACCTTCCAGGCCCCCTTCATCTGAGCAAGCGAAGACAGATATGTTTCTAGACTAACTTGCTTTAATTTGCAATTTCCCAGAGACAAATGTTGAGCATCTTTGCATGCATTCATTTGCCATCTTTATATTCTCTTTGATGAAGTGACTGTTCAGACAGGTCATTTTCTTATTGTTGAGTTTTAAGACATTTTAAAATATACATGTATGTTGGATATAAGTCCTTCTGGGAGAAAGTGTTCTTTTAACAAAGTCTGTCATAGAGCACAAGTTTTTAGATTTAGTAAACCCTAACTTATTAAGTAATGTTTATCTCATAGATTGGGCTTTTGGTGTTATATCACCAAGTTCAAGGTCACATAGATTTTTCTCCCTTATTTCTTTCTAGAAATTTTATACTCTTGCACTTTACATTTAGGTTTAGGATCCATCTTGAGTTAATTTTTGTGAAAGGTATACCTTTTGTGAAAGGTATCTGGGCTCATTTTTGCACGATTGTTGAATTGTTCACTATTTTTGAAAAGACCACCCTTTCTTCATTAAATTGCTTTTGTACCTTTTTAAAAGATCATTGACTGTATTTCTGTGGGTTATACTCTGGACTCTCTAGTCTGGTCCATTGATTCATATGCCTACATGTTTACTAATATCATGCTATCTAGATTACTATAGCTTTATAGTAGGTTGTGAAAATTAGTTAAAGTGAGTCTTGCAACTTTGTTCTTCAGTATTGCAATTGCTATTCAAGGCCCTTTTTTCTTTCCATATGAAGTTTAGAATTAGCTTGTCAATAGCTTGCTGGCAATACTGTCATTTTATTTTCTATAGTCCTGTCTCAGGAAAGTAGGAAAAATTTTCCAAATATGGAAATATATTAAATAGGCATTTAGTTATAATTGGTGAACTTTATTATTAGTAATTGCTGTAAATTAAAATTCAATTTCTTGTAACAGTGATAGGATGAATACATTCTATTTTTATATCAAACAAATAAATGCTACATTCTCATGGTTAAGGTTTCCATAACCTGGCAACCCCTGCAAAAGTTTCTTGCAAACACAAATTTTCTTTTTTAAAAAGAAAGCACATTTACCTCAATCTGTGTTTATGTTAAATATTTTTAATATTTTTGAGGTACCTACTTTATAACTCTCCTCCACTTATCTTTATTTTCATGATATAAATGTTATGTGTTTTGCATTCTCAAAGCACTTGTTAAATATTCTTCATGGAACTTGCAAGTTTTATATTTGGGAGATACAAACTTAACAGCAAAATCACACAAATGTGTAATTGCACACTGCAATGAAACTGGCTGGATAAAGATGAGTAAATAATGAGAGGAAAAATGTGTAAAAATGAACAGTTTGAATAAGCAGGTATAAATCACGAAGTGCAATGCAAGACACATCACTTTTTCACATATTTAAAATAAAAACCATTAACGCAAAACATGAAATCTTCAAATCTTGCCCTTGCTGCTAGCTTGCAATGCCCTTCTGCCCAGCTCTCTCCAACCTGTTCCTTCCTGGCAGGAAAACTGGCGAAAAAAGGTACTTTGGTGGGAAAGTTTCGAGAGGTACAAACTTAACCTCTGTGAGCTTCTAACTTTCTTCGGTGGTAATAAGAGGAACTAGATGAGCAAGGCATTACTATCATGCAAAGTTCGTAATAAATATACATTAATCCCGCGCAGGACAATCCAAGAAGGATGGCAAATCCTTGATGATCACTGAAGCAGAGCTGGCGCCGTCAGGAAACTCACCAGCGAGGCCCGGATTTGCGCATGCGCGTCTGGAGAAGAGAAGCTTTCCTCCCCGAAGTCGGAAGTCCGGGTTTGTTTATTCAGTTACGGCCGTCGTAAACTGAAGCTTCGCGACGCCGTCGTAGCTTTACGACCACAACAACTATGGCGGCTGCCAGTGGTAGATTTGAAAGTGCGAGGAGTATCGAAGAACGTAAAGAACAGACTCGGATTGCCAGGGCGGAGGTGCTAAGCCAGGTACCTCCGTTTTTGGACTTTTGGAGCTTTTTAGAATTGCGGGAGCGGAGGATTCCTGGGAGGTTGGCCCCTGGCTGTCCTCCCTTCCGCCCCCGCCCTTCACCACCTCAGTACCTCACCTCACCTGGGTTGTCCGCACAGTTTGGTATCGCCCGTCTTCCAGATACTCGGGCTTGCTGCTCATTCTCTTTCGAGGAAGTCTTGTTTCTTTCTTCTGAGTTATCGTTTAAAAATCCAACCTTGATCTTTCTGTTGCTTGATCTGAGCATTTCGATGGACCCCGACGCTAATGACTGACCAAACGTATTCCACAGCCTCGGTCTTGGTTTCTTTTGTGTCTGAAACGAAGGTTTCACACACGTAGAGTTCATGAAAGTAGTCTGTGTCTGTCTGTTTCATTCTCCTGTCTTACTATTGGTGTAGATTCCAGGCTTATTGTGAACCACTACTGATCCAAAACAAGGGATGTCACAGAGACACAGAAAATTTAACCTCTCGAAAACGGTTAAGAAACACTGTATTTCTCCTTAAGATTGGGATAGGAGGTAATTTACAAGGAATGCTGGAAGTAAATGTGTTGAATTATCTGACAAGATGAAAGAAGCATGGCAGTAAAGGGAAAAGCTTTAGTTGGAGAGAAACATAGGGTACAAGTAAGGTAATATATTTTATTTGTTTTTAACCTGGAAGAGCTTTAAACGAGTTTAAATGCAAATGAGGAGCCAGTGGAGGAGAGAGGGAAAAGGAATGACTACAACCAGATTTTAAAGGAGCAAGAATGGGTGATTAGGCTTGGACAGAAGAAAGACTGACATTCTTTTCTAATTACAGCCCAAGTAACATAGATGTTTTAATAGGTGTTCTTTGTCCTTGTCTTTTTGGTACTTCAGGCATAGGTTACTTTGGTACTTTGGATAGGTTAGGCTTTGTAAGCTGTGATAAATTTTACAGTAGAAGTATGCATCGAGTTTAAGAAGGGCCAAACCTTTGGAGTTTGGGGACAAAATGAAAGGAACAACCTCCTGGGGACAACTCACTTTATTTTGCTGTTGTTGAAGGATTAATAAAAATAGCAACAATATGATCATTTCACTTCAGTTCACTGGAGATTGGTAATGTGATGTGAAGTTGAATAAAGGAAATCTGATTCATAATATAATCAGGAAGCTGTGAAGGGAAGGATCTCATACATCTGCCCCCATTGCAGCTTACAAGAAGCCTGGGTGCATTACAACAAGCCTCCTTGCCCAGCAATTCACCACTTACAGTTAATGAGAAACTCTACAACCTTGAGCTCTCAGTGAACTTTCATTCAAAAATCACCCTTTCTAGTGTCCTCCTAAAACCTATTAAAAGCTAACTTTCCCTTTGCTTCCACAAACTTGCTTATGGTTCACCATAGTTTGCTCAGGTTATACTTTCCCTGCTATTTCTGAATAAATTCAAGTTGACTAGCTAGGGATCCTATTATTTCATTTCAAGGTTGACAACCACTGGTAATGTGAAAGGAGAAGGTTTATTTATCCTTTCTTTGTCTGATCCTTTTGCATACATGACTGTCACTTTCCTGAGGTCATTCCTGTTTCAGGATCTCTTGCAACAAGCACTATTTTTACTCCAGAAAATTGCATGCCTGCACTTACTGCCAGTTTGAAGGACAAGTGCTCCCAGAGGATTTACTACAGGGTTTTTATTTTTTATTGTTTTAAATCTTTCCTATAATTTAAGAAAAGCAAATTCCTGACAAGGGACACAATATTGATTTGTGAGACTTATATGACAGTGGGAGAAGTTTTTGTTTTACTTCTATGTGAAGAGCATCTGGATCAGTTTTCAGTTTTTCATTTTTCATTGTTTTAGGCCAAAGCCAAATTTGAAAAGGAAGAAAGGCGTAAAGAACTTAAACGACTTCGGGGTGAGGATACATGGATGCTACCTGATGTGAATGAGCGTATTGAACAGTTCTCACAGGTGAATACTAACAGGTCTACTTGATGTAAACAGAAACTTAAAAAATTCAAAAACTTAAAAAAATTTCAATTCCTGTTTTCCTTAATTTTAATTTTGCTATCTTGTTATATTTTATATGATCTAAAATCTATAAATTCTTTTGCAGCCATGGATAGACACATACATGTATGGTTGTATACATCCTTTTGTGTATATATGTATTCATTATATTTGTCTGTCAAATTAATCCATAAATAAGGCTAAAGTTTCCCTCATATTTTTCTGATAAGTTCTCTCAGCTATATGATTTATTAGTAGTGCATATATTATAAAGGCTTGCTAAGGTTCCTTAAAAGATTTTATTTAGTTATATTCCTGGCTCATTATATGAAAGATTTAGTTTTGGAACATAGTTCTTTTTCCTTCTCCAAAACCTTCCTGTTAATGTTAGATAAAACTAAATTTCTTACCTCTTCAAAAATGAATATTTATAGGAACATTCTGTGAAGAAAAAGAAGAAAAAGGACAAACATTCAAAAAAGGCAAAGAAAGAGAAGAAAAAGAAGAGCAAAAAACAGAAGTATGAAAAAAGCAATGAGTCAAGTGATAGTTCATCAGTAAGTATGTACTAAAACTAACCAAAGCAGCTACTTGAGAAAAGTGTATACATAGAACTTATGTTTGGGAACTCAAATACATGAGAACTTAAAAAATATTACTAATTAGAATTTGAAAATGCCTGGGTGATATCTGTTTGTATATGTGCTGCCGAAGCGAGCACTGGGTGATATCTGTTTGGAGATGTTCAGGAAATATTGGAAATACTAGTTACAGAGAACGATAAGATATGTTTTGGGAATCATTGCTTATTGCAGCCATAGAATGGATGGGAAACTGAAAAGACAGCACCAACACTGAGAAACCTGCAGGAAATAAAGGAAGTTAAGTAGAAATGGCTGGAAAAGTAAGAGTAGCAGGAAAAAGCAGTACTGTGAAAGTAAAGGAAAAGAGTTGAAGACATTTGAGAGTCTTTTACCCCTGTTTATTTTGTAATAGAAATAATGTTTTAAGTTTTTAAAATAGGATATATTTATTTATCATTTGGCCTAAAGGAAGAGAATGCTAGGTTGGTTCTGGTTCTGGCCAGTTCTGGAATGAGAGGATTTGTGGAGGTGAGGGGACACAGGCCAAACCCTTCATGTTTGTTCTCTGAAGGAAAGAGGCACACTGTTCTTAGACTGATGAGTTCAGATGTTTAGGTTCAGTTGGTCTCCTCGGTATGTTCTTCAGAAGGTTATGCTCTATATTGAATCACTGTATTTCAAAGTCTGGCCCTTTTGTAGTTTGACAAACTAAAATTTTGGTTAGGATACTCTGAGACGATATTGACTCATGAAAGTCTTATATGAGAATGCAGTATATTAATTGATAATCAAAAATACAACTGGATAGATTTGTAGAACAATTAGCATATTTTGTAATGGTAGGGATATTTAAGCTTTGCAGAAAGAATTTTTTTGGCTTGTGACTCAGGGAAAAGGGACTTAGAAAATCTTAAAATGAAAAGAAGATAGAAGCACTGTGTCCACAGTTACGGGTTTAGGTGACTGACCCACTGAGAATCTGATAAAAGTAAGTGATCCTTTCTCCTAAAGTATTTATAAAACTCCTGGAGTTTATGCAGGGATCACAAATTAAGATTCCTTGTCCTGTGGGGATAGATCTGCCAGATAATTAAACATTTGTATCATTTGATTAAAGGCATTTGCTTCCTCTTATGAGAGACACATTGTGCTTTCTTTTTCTTTGTTCATACAAAGTTTTTTTGTTGCAACAAACAGTACATATGCACCTTTGTACATACCCAGTAAGATGTATAACATACACCTTACTGAGGGTAGTCCGCATGCATGCTGGATGTCCTCATCACAATGAAGTGGACGGAAAACTGAAAGAGAAGCTAGCCCTCATGGAGAATGGAAGAAAGACAGGATGACTAGAGAGTTAGGGTTTTTTGGTGGGCTTTCGAAGGAAATGTTTGGGTTAGCAAGGTCCCAGGGGAATGGTAAGCACTGCTCCAGAGTAGGGACACCTTCTCTTCTGAGCTAGGAGGGAATTTGTAAAGGCATATGCAGATATAGATAGACAAGGAGGAGAATTGGGGAGGAGAGGAGGAGATTATTGATGGTGTTTCTGTTCTCTCTTTCCTTGTGAAGGTGATATAAAATCATCACCAAGACCGAATGAAAGAATGAATGAATAAAATCTGTTCTCCATTGAGAAATAACAGCAGTTGAGATGCCAGAGCACAATGTGTTTATTCCATGTGGATTATATCTTTTATTAGACATTTGTGTTTTTTTTTTTTTTTAAAGCTTTATTTATACAAGCACTGGGGTACAGGCCAGAGGCATAGGAGGGTAAGAGAATTCACCAGGGCAGGGAACAGAACAGGCAGAAGGACCATAATACACTGCTGAGGGGAGCAGCAGGCGAGACAGGAGAGGTCTGCCGCGCCACGTGGGAATCTCCCTGGACGGCGGGAATTGAACCGGTGCTGCAAAGACTGCGGACAGCTTCATAGCGCTGCGTTCAACCCACTGTGCCACCAGGGATGCCCCGTTTGTGTTTTCTAGATAGGCAATTTTCAGGACTTTTGTGGAAGGAAAAGAGTACAGACTTCATTTAGGAAGCCTGCTTTTTCCCCATGGTCTCAGAATTTCTTTGCTGTGCATTAGCAGGTGTTTTGTACTACATGATTTCTAGGATCTTTCCTATACTTAAGTTGGCTACCTCCAAAGAATAGATTTTAGAGCCAGACAGATCTTGATTTCTATTTTGGCTCTCCCACTTGTTACTGGTTACTTAATTTGGGGGAGTTCTTATTTGTAAAACCAAAATACTGTTTTTTGTAGGGTTGTTTTTTGGAATCAACGTGTTAGCATTTGTGCAAGTACTTCTTACATACTTCATAGAAGAGCTGGTGGATTTGTTGAAAACAGATCCAAAGTCTGGCTTAATGCTGATAAGCACATTGGGGATGTTGACTGACTGCTGCTTGGTTGATTTAACAATGAACATAGTAAGCCAGGTGCTTTCCCAGCTGAATTGTTAACTGGGATCTCTGTATTTTTACAGGCAGGAAAATCTCAAAATTTGAAACCTAGTGGCAAACTTATTTGTTTGGGTAGTGTTTCTCTTGTTCTTTTTAAGCAAAGATGTGAGTAGTGCTTGACAATGGTGGAAACTGCAGCTTTGCTGATGTGAGTCCTCTCCCTACCATTTCTAATCTTTGTTTTTTGCTTTCCCTTGTCTTGATAATAAATTACAAAGAACATGGAAATAATTTGGTTGGTACTTGTGGACTTCTGCACAAGTAGTGAGTTTGTATGTCCTTTCTTTTAAATTAGGGGGCATAGAGTTAAGAATTTTCTTTAGGAAACTTAAATTTCTGTTACTTAAAGACAGCACAGAATTTTTTATTGAAAGTGTGCAAATTTGAGAATTTCATTTTTATGCTAAATATTCTTAGAGCTCTGAAGATGAGTGGGTTGAGGCTGTTCCATCCCAGACACCTAGCAAGGAAAAGGCCTGGAAATTAAAAGATGAAAAGTCAAAGAAAGAAGACGACCAAATTTTTCAGGTAAGCCATCTAATTTTAAACAAAGGTATGTGAACATATTAAAGGAGATGAATATTAACGCGGAAGATGATTGTAATTTCTTCAGGAGTAAAGTTAGACTTTGAAAACAAAATACATTTATGAATATTTTTGGCAGGAAGTATTTGTACTTCACTGAGTCTTTAGATTCTTGTGAGAAAGAAAATGCTCATCTCTATTCTGGTCCCTTTGAGGATTCCTTATCTCTGTTGCTGGGAAAGTGGCACTTTCCCTGTAAGTACTTGAAACCTTGTGCTGTGACCTCTTTCTGACTTGTTACAGAGAGTAGAATACAATCACAGTTTTTCTTTCCTTCCATCTTATGCCATAATTTTCATAGCAGTGCCTACGGTAAAATGTTTACAAATTTTGGTTTATAGTTCATATTCCTGAGGAACAATATGGTTTATTTACTGCTAACCAGAGTGAGGAAAGAAAGGTGAAAAGAATTTAATATTTGAGTGCCTTTTGTGTCAGGCACTGGGCTGAGTGTCTTCAATTTGTTTCTCCTTTTCTCTGTAAAGTAATTGTGAGAGAGTGGGTTTTTATCCCATTTTCCAGGGAAAAAAACTAAAGCTCACTGAGACTAAGATACTTGCTTCAACTTATATAGTCCTGTAGGATTTGGTCCAGTTTTGAATTCTTTCTCTTATTACTGTTTGTGCTTTTCTAATCACTCTAGATCAAAATGACTTTTTTTAAAATTTTAACAGAGGGATGAGTGGATGACTGTTGATTTTATGTCTGTTAAAACTGTGTCCTCATCATCACTCAAAGCTGAAAAGGAAACTATAATGAAGATAGAGCAAGAGAAAGCCCAAGCACTTGAACAGGTAACAGAATATTTAAAATACTTTAACTTTTTAGTTTGTGTTTAATAAAAAAAAAATGCCTTATATGAAAAATATTCTTTTATCTTTTATGGTATTTAATAAATTTAGTGAGAACAACTGTGATGGGAAATATAAGTTCTTTTAAAATAAGTTTCTTGCAGAAAGTCAGTTAAATGTGTACTAGGTTCATAAATTTACATAAATAGTTTATTGAACATTGAATTTGTAGCTTGGATTCATAAGGATTTAGGGCTTGAATTTGTGTGATCTGAAAATCTTCAAAGTGAAAACTTATTTTAAAGTATGCTTGAGTTATTAGTGCGTGGCAGCCTGAAGGGCTTGGCAGAAGTGATCACCAGTTTTATCTGGAGAATCACATGTCAGGTTAGACATCACAGGCTTCCTAGAAACGAATTCTGTGGTATATAAGCTTATAATCTAAAAATCACAAATAAGTAAAAACCTAAGGATATTCCATGCATGAAAGTCATTGAAACAATGAACAGTGGAATCAGACTCACAAACCCTTATCTCTTACAGGGTATTTATTAAGTTTGTACAGTAACAATAGGTATAGAAAATATGAATAAGGAATAATTGATTTTGATTTTACCTATTTCCAATATATGTACTGAAATTGTACCCTGCTGTTTGTGGACATAAACATTAAAACTACCTTCACTTTCCTCAGAAACTGTATTACTTTTAACTTACCAGTTTTCCAGTTTTGCTTTGCTTTCCAGTTTTGCTTTCTGTCTTTACTTACAAATTCTTAAATAAACTTTTCTGATTTAGTTAAGTCAGCATCTGTTGGCTCTGCTCATTTGCTTATGTAATTTTTGTCTTTCACATCTGAATCATCTTCATTCCATTTGTTACTGCTGTAGTAATTAGCTGCTTGTCTTACTTTTGACTTCTCTGGCTCATTTATCTCAGTTGTACTGGAGCTGAGTTACTGGTGTGGTAAACTGATCATGGCTCCTGGAACATGCAGTTCAGACCTCATTTACTCTTGCCTGGGCAATAAAATGGCTTCTCAGTTTGTTGTTTAGCATCCACAGTGTCAGGTTAATTTTTAAGAGTATAGCTTTGGTCATGATATTGAGCTATAGGAGGTCTTCTGTGATTCAAGTTAAGGAGAATGCTTCCTTCATTTCTGGTGTTTTCTTGTTGGTGGAGGAGGCTACGTTAGTTGGTATTTCCCACCACCCCTTTTTTCCCATCCTGACCTGAAGATATGGAGTCTGTAGGAAAACTTGGAAAGAATAAACTAAGCCTCATTGGCTGAGCTGCTGCCTTTCCTGTTGGTCACACTGGCTGCCTGCTGAGACCTTCTGGGGAGGCAGGTGAGGGGGTTGATCCAGTGCTTTCCACACATGGGAACATCTGCCTCATTGTAGAATTTGCTTGGGAGGCCGCTGGTTTTTACTCAAGAAAAATTCTCTTTTAATGTTGGCTTCATACTATCATATAGATAGTATATTTGTTCTTTATCTCCTATGCTTTTGTTTTATTTCTTAGTTTGTTCAGAGCCTGACTGAAAAGAAAGGTGCTATGCATATTGTTTTCTTTTAAAGATCCCAAAGCTGCCTCTAAATAGAGTCCAAACTCTTTAGGTTGAACTCTTTCTCACAGGTAATTTGTATTTCAACTGCTACTTGAATCACTTTTCTTTGTATTTCTCGGAAGATTCCTCTCTCTGAAGTTTTGTTCGTCTGGTTTTTTCTGTGAGAATTTTCTTATATCTCTGTATCTTATTTATCTACCAACTTGACATATTTTAAGAAATTCTTCCTGTTTCCCTTTACTGGAATGATTCTTTTTTTCCTTTGTGTTCCCATAACACTATTTGGTCCTTTACTATATAGTACTGGTAGGTTTCTGTGGGTTGCTGTAATTTAATAGTCTTATCCTGATTCCCTTATGAGATATAAACTTTTTGATAAACTGCTTTTTTTTTTTTTTTTAAACGGGACTTTTTTTTTTTTATATAGAGGCATGTTTTTCATTTATTTATTTATTTGTTTGTTTGTTGATACATGCACTGGGTACAGTCAGAAGCGCGGGAGGGTGAGAGAATTCACCAGAGCCAGAGCGGGGAGCAGAGCAGGCAGAAGGACCGAAGTACACTGCTGAGGGGAGCAGCGGGCGGCAGGAGAGGTCTGCGCGCCATGTGGGACCCTCCTCTGGCGGCCGGGGAGCACCCGGGGATCGAACCGGCGCCGCAGAGGCTGCGGGCAGCTTCGCAACCCAGCGCTCAACTGCTGCGCCACCGGGGAGGCCCGATAAACTGCTTTCTTTGCATTTGTATCTTTAGTAGCAGCTAGTATAGAACTCTGCATATAGTAGGTGCTTTTTAATTTTTTGTGTAGTTGAAATGGAAGATTTATCATTCTTTTCCTCATGAATTTACTTTGCTGCTCTGTAATCCCTGGCTTTAGATCTGAAGAGTGATAGCCTGTAGTAATTTTTGTTTTCCTTAGACAAGGATTCATCATGTTGTGTGCACAAGTAAATCATCTAGTGTGTGAGACTAGCCAATTATCACACATCTGCACATCAATTTAAGTGTGCTGTTCTCTGCACATTGTCATATTCCTAACGCACGACAAATAATAGGTTTATTTTGAGAAAGAAATGGCCTTTGCCTTAATACCAGAAGTTAATTTGTGGAATGGGAATGGAGATAAAGTGTCTAAAGTGAAAGGCTCTTCACTCTTGCTTTCCCATGAAGCATTCGATTAATATCACCTCTTGATGCAGAGAATAACATTTCTTTGGTGTTCTAGCCTAGTGCTTTTCAAAATGTAGGTCCTAAATTAATTTATGTAATCAACACTTCGAAGTAATACAGATATATTTTGTTTCCTAAAATCTTAGTTGTGGGTATGACAAAACATACTATCTCTGTAGCTCAAGGTCACAAAAAAGTTTGGAAATGATCCTCAGGCCGTGTCTGTGTCGCCTCAGCTCCTTAAGCCCAAATTGCATATGCTGTAGACCTATATGACCTAGCTCTCCACCCTGTGCAGGGAAGTACACACTAGTGTTTTAACTTTCCTTTAAAACTGGGAGATGGCTCCAGTTGGTGAGAATGGTTCTGTCTGCACTGTAATACTCATGCAGTTGAACTTGGGACTGTTACTTTCTGCTTGCCCACAGAGTCCTGTAGACCTGTGACTTACTCTTTTGCATTTCTGTTCTGTTTCTGGTCCACAGAGATGCTTATCTAGTCTTGAACTTAAGTATGTTTTATATTTTGTACATTTTTTCTGTTTGTGCTGAGCATTGAGTTTGTGATGAGTGAAAACTGAGTATACCATCTTGATAGGAGAGCTAAACATGTTTTGGCGATTGATTTATGTTGATATATTTTATTTCTATTTTGTTTCTTCTAATCACCATATAGTCCTTCATCGATTTCTGTGCTGCATTGTAAATACCCGTTCTTCTTGGACGTTTACATTGTTTGCTGTTTTTCACTATTATAAGCAGTGCTACTACAACATTCCTTATGTGTATTTTCTCATTCAAGTGTGTGCAGATTTCTCCATGTCTAGCATGTTTAGAACTTAGAGTATGCATTTATCTTTTTCTCACAAATACTTGCAAAGAGATTATAACAATTTGTTACGTTACAATGTATGTTTCTTAACCGTACTTAATTCTGTATTGTCAGACTTTAAACATTTTGTTATGCTAATTAATAGGTGAGAAATGATACTTTGTTGTTTTTATAAGCATCATTTCATAGCTATGGGAAATGTTTTCATGTTTTTGAGAATGTAGATTTCTTATAATCTGCTTGTTAATGTTTTTTTGATTATTTTTCTTCAGGGGTTGTCTTTTTCTTACTGATTTGTAGTAGTTCTTATATAGGCATCTGTTAATATATTTTCAGATAGTATCTCATAGTTTGTCAGCCTGTAGTTAGTTGTCCTCGGTTTGTAATTTCATACTTTTTTTTTATCCTGTTGTGTATCAGATGTGTATTTGAGTGTCTAGATTATACCACTGGAAGTAATTTCTTGATTATAGATACTTTGAGATTTTATAGTAGACAAGGAAAATTAGAGAAACTTTAGGGCATAAGCTGCTCTAAGAAATCAAGTGCTTATAGTTTTGCTTATTTCTCTAAGTTAACTTTTAACTTAAATTTTGTGATCTGAAGATTTTGTACAGTTTTGTCCACTCATGGATATAGCTTAAAAGTTTTCTTTTAAAAAATTTAGCTGAAAGTTTTATTTTCAGTGGTATGGTTGGGTCATATTGCTGGAAACAATGACTCTTTCCATTCTTCACCTTACTGCATTTTCTCACCCCTTGAGGTCAAGTCAGGTACATGTGGTATGTAGTTCTGTAATACCCATTACCTTCATTGCCGTTAGCTGTATTGATATTGCTTAATTCTCTTTTCCCTTTCTCTGGGTCATCATTGTTTTGATGGCAAGGACTTTTACAGTCCCAGTGGCAGGGACTTTAGTCCTTCAGTGTGAGAGGAGTTGTGTGTGGCTTTAACACTCTGTGCTTCTGTTTTTCAAAGTACCTGGTAGTTACTTGTTTGCTCACTATTTGATAAGCTAGCAAAGACTGAGTTAGGCATTGACTGTTGTATCTTATACATCAAGGGTAGTTCTGATTCATGGTAGGCATTTAATGAAAACATTGAATAAATTTTAATTGATTCACTACAATTTGATATTGTATCATCCTGGCTGTTATTCCCTATAAGTTGTAGAAGAGCGTGTCTTAAGAGTTTAAATACTTATCCAGTATTATAGCTCTTAACTGAGTCTCAGATTTATGATTAGTATATTGTATGGTGGTATTTATTTGAATTATGACCTTTGAAAATGTTTTGTTGTAGTCTAGACTGCTGGAAAGAGAATTGAATCCTTTCTGGAAGGACGGCGGGACAGGTCTTCCACCAGAAGACTGCAGTGAGTCATCAGTTACTAAAGGTAGCTCCGTATTTTGGTTGTAGCCACACAGGCATTTCTTATCTTTTTTTTTTTTAATTTTATATATTTTTTACATCATTTTTCATTTTTGTACGATGTATGCATTTTCATCCTGGTTATAGTCCCCGTAAAACCAGAGACATAATGCAGGGGGTGAGAAGGGGTAGGATCAAAACAAAGGTGGTGGGAATTTTATGGGGCATTTCTTATCTTTTAGTATTCCTAACCTGAGTGTGTTGGTAGATTTGCAAGATGTATTGTGAATTTAAAAAATGCATAATAATGTTGGTCATATTTTGAGATGTATTAAATCTAAATTTTATCAGTGGTTATTTAAATATTTCTGCTGTATGCTATAATTTTAGTCAAGTCCAGAGTTATATGTGTTTCTTTCTACATTTGAGAAATAACTCTGAGCTTGATTATCTGATGTGAAATTTGTATGGTTTCATAATATGAGCATCTCTGGATTATTACTAAATGTTCAGTTTACATATGACAGAGCATTGATAAAATGTTTGCAGTCTCTGAAGGCTTCTTTAAATAATTAGTACTTGGAAAGATTATTTTCATCGTGGTATATTTGGGAGCACATTGACTCCCAAACTTCATGTTTTAATATTTAAGTTTCTGTCTTGAATGGATTAATACAAAGTGTGATTTCATGAAGTTGTAATATGTCAACAATATGGATGGAGCCAGAGGGGATTATACTAAGTGAAATAAGTCAGAAGGAGAAAGACAAATACTGGGTGGTATCATTTATTTTTATTTTTTTAATTTAAATTTTATTTTTTATATTCCCCATACAATTACAGCCCCCTTATTTTGACCCCAAGCCCTCCTTTCCCGCCCCCCAGCCCCCATAGAGAGTTTCTGGTTCATAGTTGTTTGTCAATTTTGATATTTTCTTTCTTATAGTTATTCTTTTTCCTGGTCCCTTATTTAAGTTTTATAGATTCCTGCTATGAGTGAGACCATCCGGTATTTTCCTTTTCCTTTCTGGCTTATTTAGCTGAGCATGATCCCTTCCAGCTAATCCATGTTGCTGCAAATTGCATGTGTTTATCTTTTTTGAATGCTGAGTAATAATATTCCATTGTGTATATGTACCACATCTTCTTGATCCAGTCATCTATTTGTGGGCATTTGGGTTGTTTCCAAAGCTTAGCTATTGTAAACAGTGCTGCTATAAACATAGGGGTGCAGGTGCTCTTTGGAATTGATGTTTCTGTGTCCTTTGGGTAAATACCTAGGAGTGGAATTGCTGGATCATATGGAAGCTCTATGTTTAGTAGGTCCAGAAATCTCCACACAGCTCTCCATAGTGGTTGGACCAGTTTGCACTCCCACCAACAGTGCAAGAGTTCCTCCTTCTCCACAACCTCACCAACATTTGTTGTTGCTAGTTTTTTTAATATGTGCCATTCTCACTGGTGTGAGATGGTATCTTATTGTAGTTTTGACTTGCATTTCCCTGATTACAAGTGATGTTGAACATTTTTTCATATGCTTGTTGGCCATTTGCATTTCCTCTTCAGAGAAGTTTCTTTTTAGCTCTTCTGCCCATTTTTTGACTGGATTATTTTCTTTGTTTTTGTTGAGTCTCATCAGCTCTTTGTAGATTTTTGTGATCAGTCCTTTATCATTAGTGTTGTGTGCAAAAATGTTCTCCCAGTCAGTGGGGTTTCTCTTTGTTTTTGTTATTGTCTCTTTTGCTGTGCAGAAGCTCTTTAATTTGATGTAGTCCCAGCTGTTGATCTTTGCCTTCACTATCACTGCTTTGGGTGATGTGTCTGTAAAGATGCCTTTGATGTGCATATCATGTAGTGTTTTGCTTATATTTCTTTCTATGTATTTTATGGTTTCAGGTCTTATGTCTAGTTCTTCAATCCATTTTGAGTTGGTTTTTGTGCATGTTATTAGGTAGTAGTCAAGCTTCATTCTTTTGCGTGTAGTGACCCAGTTTTCCCAGCACCATTTATTCAACAAACTTTCTTTGCTCCAATGCATAGACTTTGCTCCTTTGTCAAAGATTAGTTGACCATAAATCTGTGGGTTTATTTCTGGATTTTCTATTCGATTCCATTGGTTGTGTGTCTGTTCTTGTTCCAATACCATGCAGTTTTGATGATTATGGCTTTGTAGTAGAGTTTGAAGTCTGGGAGTGTGATGCCTCCATTCCTTTCTTTTTTTTTCAGGAGAGCTTTGGCTGTTCGGGGTTTTTTGTGATTCCATATGAATTTCATTGATAATTGTTCTATTTCTTTGAAGAATGACATTGAAATATTTATTGGAATACCATTGAATCTGTATATTGCTTTTGGTAGGATGGCCACTTTAATAATGTTTATTCTCCAATCCATGAGCAGGGGATGTCTTTCCATTTCTTTGTGTCTTCTTCTATTTCTTTTAACAGTGTTTTATAGTTTTCTTTGTATAGGTCCTTTACCTCTTTTGTTAGATTTTTTCCCAAGTATTTGATTTTTTTTGTTTCGATAATAAAAGGGATGGTTTTTTTAATTTCTTCTACAGATTTATTGTTTGTTTATAGGAAGGTTACTGATTTTTGCATGTTGATTTTTTTTTAAATAATAAATTTTATTTTTATATTCCCCCATACAATTTCAAACCCCCCATTCTGACCCCAGTCCCTCCCCTCCCAGCCCCCACACCCCAAAAAGTGTCTCTGGTTCATAGTTTTTTATTGATTTTGATTTTCACTTTCTTATAGTTATTCATTTTCCTGGTCCCTTAT
Source organism: Talpa europaea (assembly GCF_964194135.1). Lineage (NCBI taxonomy): Eukaryota > Metazoa > Chordata > Mammalia > Eulipotyphla > Talpidae > Talpa > Talpa europaea. The sequence goes on from NC_140079.1 coordinate 33,624,537, forward strand.
TTAAGTTTTCTAGATTCCTGCTATGAGTGAGACCATCCGGTATTTTTCTTTTTCTTTTTGGCTTATTTTGCTGAGCATGATCCCTTCCAGCGCCATCCATGTTGCTGCAAATTGCATGTGTTTATCTTTTTTGAATGCTGAGTAATATTCCATGGTATATATGTACCACATCTTCTTGATCCAGTCATCTATTTTTGGGCATTTGGGCTGTTTCCAAAGCTTAGCTATTGTAAATAGTGCTGCTATAAACATAGGGGTGCAGGTGCTCTTTGGAATTGATGTTTCTGTGTCCTTTGGGTAAATACTTAGGAGTGGAATTGCTGGATCATATGGAAGCTCTATGTTTAGTAGGTCAGAAATCTCCACACAGCTCTCCATAGTGGCTGGACCAGTTTGCACTCCCACCAACAGTGTAGAAGAGTTCCTTTTTCTCCACAACCTCGCCAACATTTGCTGTTGCTAGTTTTTTAATATGTGCCATTCTCACTGGTGTAAGATGGTATCTCATGGTAGTTTTGGTTTGCATTTCCCTGATTACAAGTGATGTTGAACATTTTTTCATATGTCTGTTGGCCATTTGTATTTCCTCTTCAGAGAAGTTTCTTTTTAGCTCTTCTGCCCATTTTTTGACTGGATTATTTTCTTTGTTGGGCTGAGTCTCATCAGCTCTTTGTAGATTTTTGTGATCAGTCCTTTAATATTGGTGTTGTGTGCAAAAATGTTCTCCCAGTTGGTGGGGTTTCTCTTTGTTTTTGTTATTGTCTCTTTTGCTGTGCAGAAGCTCTTTAATTTGATGTAGTCCCAGCTGTTTATCTTTGCCTTCACTATCACTGCTTTGGGTGATGTGTCTGTAAAGATGTCTTTGATATGCAAATCACGTAGTGTTTTGCCTATATTTCCTTCTATGTATTTTATGGTTTCAGGTCTTATGTCTATTTCTTTAATACATTTTGAGTTGATTTTTGTGTATGGTGTGAGGTAGTAGTCAAGCTTCATTCTTTTGCATGTAGCAACCCAGTTTTCCCAGCACCATTTATTCAACAAACTTTCTTTGCTCCAATGCATAGTCTTTGCTCCTTTGTCAAAGATTAGTTGACCATAAATCTGTGGGTTTATTTCTGGATTTTCTATTCGATTCCATTGGTCTGTATGTCTGTTCTTGTTCCAATACCATGCATGCATGTTGATTTTGTATCTTGCCACTTTACTGAACTGATTGATTAGTTGAATTATTTTTTCTGTGGAGTTTTTGGGGTTCTCTATGTATATTATCATATCATCTGCAAATAGTGATAGTTTGACTCTTCTTTTCCTATTTGGATTCCTTGTATGTCTTTCTTGTCTTATTGCTCTTGCTAGGACTTCTAGTATTATATTGAAGAGCAGTGGTGAGAGTGGACATCCTTGTCTTGTTCCAGATCTTAATGGAAATGCTTTCAGCTTTTCAACCATTGAGAATGATACTGGCTCTTGACTTGTCATATATGGCCTTTATGATGTTGAGGTATGTTCCTTGTATCCCGAGAATTTCAAGGGCTTTGATCATGAATGGGTGTTGCACTTTGTCGAAAGCTTTCTCGGCATCTGTTGATATTATCATATGGTTTTTATATTTCTTTTTGTTGATGTGTTGGATAGCTTTGATTGATTTTCGGATGTTGAACCATCCTTGTGCACTGGAATGAATCCTACTTGGTCGTGGTGAATTATCTTATGGATACATTGTTGGATTCTGATAACTAAAATTTTATTGAGGATTTTTGCATCAGTGTTCATTAGGGAGATTGGCCTGTAGTTTTCTTTTTTTGTGTTGTCCTTGTTCGGTTTTGGCATTAGTGTAATGTTGGCTTCATAGAACGTGTTTGGTATTATCCCTTCCTTCTCAATTTTTTGGAAGAGTTTGTGAAGGATAGGCACTAATTCGTTTCTGAACGTTTGGTAAATCCATCAGGTCCTGGGCTTTTGTTTTTGGGGAGGTTTTTGATTACCATTTCAATTTCGCTGCTTGTAATTGGTCTGTTTAGGTGTTCTGTTTCTTCTTTATTTAGCTTTGGGTGATTGTAGAGTTGTAGGAATTTGTCCATCTCTTCTAGATTGTTGAACTTGTTTCCATATAACAGTTCTTAGTAGTTTCTGATTATTCTTTTGATTTCTGCTGTGTCCGTTGTGATTTCTCCACTTCCATTTATGATCCTGTTTAATGTGCTTTCTCCCTTTTTTCCTTTGTGAGCCTGGCTAGGGGTTTATCTATTTTATTTATTTTTTCAAAGAACCAGCTCTTATTTTCATTGATCTTTTTGATTGTTTTTTGTTTAGTTTCAATTTCATTTATTTCTGCTTTGGTTTTTATTATTTATTTTCTTCTACTGGTTTTGGTTTTTTTTTTGTTCTTTTTCTAGATCTTTGAGCTTCGAGATTAGGTTTTTTTCTTTGAGTTCTTTCTTGTTTCTTAATGTGAGCCTCTATTGCTATATATTTTCCTCTCATTACTGTTTTTGCTACATCCCATACATTTAGGAAATTGGTGTCTCCTTGTCATTCAATTCAAAGAATTTTTTAATTTCTTCTTTGATCTCCTCATTAGTCCAGTGGTCTTCCAGTTGTGTGGTTTTCAATCTCCATGAGTCAGGAGAATTCTTGCCTTCTTTTTATGGTTTATTTCTAGTTTGATGCCTTCATGGTCAGAAAAGATGGTTGGTATGATTTTAATCTTGATGTATCTTTTGATATTTGTCTTGTGTCCCAGTATGTGATCTATCCATTTTTTTTTTTTTTAAAGATTTATTTATTTATTTATACATGCACTGGGTACAGTCAGAAGCGTGGGAGGGTGAGAGAATTCACCAGAGCCAGAGCGGGGAGCAGAGCAGGCAGAAGGACCGAAGTTCACTGCTGAGGGGAGCAGCGGGCGGCAGGAGAGGTCTGCGCGCCATGTGGGACCCTCCTCTGGTGGCCGGGGAGCAGCTGGGGATCGAACAAGCGCTGCAGAGGCTGCGGGCAGCTTCGCAACCCAGCGCTCAACCGCTGCGCCACCGTGGAGGCCCTATCTATCCATTTTTGATAGTGGTGTGCTGAAGTCTCCCACTACGTATATGTTTTCTCTGATGTCTGTTTTCCAAGATGATAATAGTTGTTTGATATATTTTGGTGCTCCTTCGTTTGGTGAATATATGTTAATGAGTGTTATTTCTTCTTGAAGTATTGTCCCCTTGATCATAATGTAGTGACCATTGGGATCTCTTTTTACCTTTTTGAGTTTGAAATCTGTTTTATCTAATATTAAGTATAGCTGTTCCTGCTTTCTTTTTTTGTCCATTTGCTTGTAGGATTGTTTTCCACACTTTAACTCTGAGTCTAATTTTATCTTTAGTAGCTAAATGTGTTTCCTGGAGACAGCAAAAGGTAGGGTTTTGTTTCTTGATCCAGCTTGCGACTCTGTGTCTTTTTATTGAAGAGTTTAGTCCATTTACATTTAGAGTTAATATTGATATGGTAGCATCTGTATTTGCCATTGTGTTTGTCTTTCCTTTGATTTTATTTTTTCTTTTAATAACTTTTTTTTTTGAGGGGCCTTCTTTCATTGTTATTCGTCCCTCTCAGGTTCTGGCTTTAGGATTCCTTGTAGTATTTTTTGGAGTGGCGGTTTAGTCATAATGAAATTCCAGAGTTTTTGTTTGTCTGGGAAGGTCCTTATTCTTTCTTCATAGAGGAAGGAGAGCTTTGGGGGATAGAGTATTCTTGGTTGGCATCTGTTTTCTTGGAGTCTGTTGACTATGTTCCTCCACTCTCTCCTCGCCTGTAGTGTTTCTTCGGAGAAGTCTGATTTCAGTCTGATTGGTTTTCTTTTGAATGTTATCTGTTTCTTCCCTCTTGTCAGCTTCATTATTTCATTATTTTTTCCTTGTCTTGGATTCTTGGGAGCTTTACTATTATGTGTCTTGCTGTATTTTCCCTTTCGTCATGGAAGTTTGGTGTTCTTCTTGCTTCTTGTGTATCAATTTTCAGCTCCTTCTTCACGTTTGGGAAGTTCTCTTCAATTATTTCCTTGAATATTTTCTCTGTTCCTACAGCCTCTCCTTCTGGGATTCCTATAACTCTTATATTTCCTTTTCTCATGGAGTCAGATAGTTCCCGAAGTCTTTCTTTGGTCTTTTTCCTTTGTACTTCTCTTTCCTTTTCTGTTTTGGTTCTTTTTATTTCTGTGTCTTCAAGAGTATTTATTTGTTCTTCCATTTCATCTATTCTGCTTTCATTGCTTTTCCCAGATTTCTTTAGCGCCTCCATTAATTCTTTGACCTCTTGCATTTCTTTTACTTCCCTCTTTAGGGACTCAATTTCATTCTTCTGATCATTGATTATTTTTTTTCCTTTTTGACTTCTGTCAGTTTTTTAATCATGGCAATTTTATATTCTCTTTCTGGAAGGCTCAGAAGTTCTTCCAAGTTACTGTTTTTGCAATCTGTTGGGTGGTTTTCTTCTTGTGGTGTCCCTTTTTCTGAGGAGTTGGTGGGTTGCATGTAGTTTTTCTACTCCCTAATACCTGTTTTCTAATTTGCTGTATCTTGGGACACTGTGTTGCTGGTACTTGCCGACATCTTTTTGGTGTGCTCTTTGTGTGGTTTGGGAACCTGCGGTCTAAACTAGTCAAATACTGTTATGCCAGAAGTCTAGTGAGGCAGGTGGTACTTTGAGTATGTTAATTGTCGCTGTCACAGAATATTTCCTCCTTCTGTTTTTAATTACAAAGGTGTGTCTTGAAGTCCCACAAACTTCCCTGGAGGTGGGGCAACTGGATTGCACTCTGGGTTCCAAATCACTGTATCCCTCTCTGGTTTCCAACTCCCTGCCAGGCGGGAACAGGCTTGTGGGGGCCTTCAGCTCACCTCTGACTGCACAGGAAACTTTTTCCCTCTGGTTCCACAGGGAGCCTTCTGCCAGTTTCAAGCAGTCTTTATTGAAGAAGGTCCCTGTTCTAAAGTGTCAAATCAGAGATGCACTCTCCTGCCCGCCCAGTCTGCCCAGGTAGTGGGTGCCTGCTTCCCTCTGGGCTTGGACTGCTGGCCAGAAGGGGCCTGGTGTGGGCGAACTTCCCAGGCCACCTCTGGCTCCTCTGGGAGCCTTCTGCCAGTTTCAAGCAGTCTTTACTGAAGAAAGGTCCCTGTTCTAAAATGGCGATGTGGGGACACACTCCCCTGCGGGCCAGGTCTTCCCCGGTGGTGGATGCCCGCTCCCCTATGGGCTAGGACTGCTGGCCAGAAGGGGTCTGGCGTGGGCGAACTTCCCAGCTCACCTCTGGCTCCTCTGGGCGCCTTTTGTCAGTTTCAAACAGTCTTTACTGAAGAATGGTCCCTGTTCTAAAATGGGGTAGTATCATTTATATGTGGACTATAGAGAAACAAAATAAAGGGTCAAATAAAGGCAACCAATAACAAAAAATAACAAACCCTAAGAATCTGAATGTAGAATTGAGGCTACCAGAAGTGTAGGGAAAGAGGGAAAGCATGGTGGGGAGGGAGCACATTGGGCTTTAGTAGAGAACTTTCAGTGCCTTGGTGGTGGGTGTGGTGTGGTAACATTCACCTGAAGGTGTGAGCTTATACTTTTAAATTATTTACAATGCTGTAAACCAGTTATCTCAATTAAAAAACATCAACAAAACCCAAACAAACAAAAACGTAACGAGTAGTGTGTAAAATTTCATGAAAATAATGTGTGAACATTAAAGATATATTTTGTCTTCAGAAATTCCTGCTTAGCAGCATTCATAAAATTTGTATTGACCTTTGGATAGTGCTACTATTTTCCAGCAGATGGAGACAAAATATTTCTGTCACATAATCATACTTGATACCATAATAAAAAAAATACTTATATGCCAGTTAAGTGTTGTATTGACAACTCAGTGAAAATTTTAAGTTACAATTAACCCAGTGTACAGACAGTATTATTTTAAAATTTGATATGCTCATCTTAATGATTCATTAGTAGTATGTTTTCTTTCTTTTTGTATGTAGTTTATTTTTATCTTGGGTCTTTTGTTAAAAGTCCAGTGAATTTTATGTAGAGTTGTCCTCATAGCCATTTTATAGGTTCCTTCATATCAGTAGTTTTTCTTAGCAATTTTACTAAAGTTTTTAGTGACTGTACTATTTTATTAATGCCTTTCATCATGCGTAGAATGATCTCCTGGGTTTTATAAACTGTACTTTTGCCAGGCTCTCTTTGAAATGCTGTTTTTTAAATTTTTTTAGATGTATTTATTTATGCATACAAGGACTGGGTTACAGGCCAGAGGTACAGGGTTGGAGTGGGGGTGAGAGGATTCACCAGAGACAGAGTGGGGAGCAGAAAAGGCAAATCTACTGAAATATACTGCTGAGGGGAACAGCGAGCTAGACAGGAGAGGTCTGCTGTGCCATGTGCGTAGCTCCCTGGCTGGCCAGGGATCGAACTCATGTTGCAGAGGCTGTGGACAGCTTCACAGTGCTGTGCTTAACCCCTTGTTCCACCAGGGAGGCCCTGAAATGCTGTTTTTTTAGAAACTTAAAAACAGAAGATTGGGAAGCAATAAATTAACTTAGTCAACCATTGTGATATAAAACTAATTTTATGATCAAAGCTTTCACCATCCTTTTTGTCAGAGAATACTCAACAAATTATGGAGAAAACCTAGAACTGAAAGCCCGGTTTTTGCATTATTTGAGGTCAGGTTCTTCGTCTCATTGCGTGGAAAGAATGCAGAGTTCTTTGATGACAACTATATAGGCTGAAACAGCAGAATAAAAGAGCTCAGAGAAACATGGTCTAGCTTTAAGCTTTTAGACAGTCTTTCTCCCTTCCCCTTCATGCCCTGCTTTCACCATTTCCCTTTTCCATATTTTTGTTATTTAGGTGGGAAAATAGCAGAGAAGTAGTGTTTGTTAGAGGTGTAGATTCTAGAGTTGAAGTTAAGTTTTAAAAATGAAATGCAGATTTTACTGCATTTGCAGATAGCTGAAACTATTAGCACTAGAAATGTTAAGACATTGGTATTAAGGATGTGTGTAGAGGTGACATAGCATTATAGTTAGGAACTCAGACTATGGAGTTCAGCTTCTTGGAATTAGAGTTTTGGCATTTCCATTTATTATATGTAAATTTGGCTAAATTTCCTTACCTGGGTCCAGTTTACCCATCTGTAGTAAGGAATAATGACAGTCCCTATCTTATGTTACTCTTAGGATTAAATGAGAAAATCTTTTAGCATAGTATCTGAAATATAGTAAGTACCCTGTAATAATGATGAAATCAAATATTTGTCCTTATGAAGAAATGTTTTGGGATGATTTTATAACATTTTATTGCTAATGATTAAGGTCCCACTTTCAATAATTAGTGTGTTAATCTTAATTTTTTTCTCTTAGGTGGAAAAAGCAAGTAAATAATTTTCAGTATCCATACAAAGATATTTTAAATTATATTTTAGTAATAGGAATATTTTAGCATTTTAAAGTTAACATGGCACTTTATTTTTTTTTTTTTTTTAATATAACTGGATTTTATTTTATTTTATTTTTTTTTTATAAGTTTTATTGTTATATTCCCCATACAATTGGAGCCCCCCCATTCTGACCCCAATCCCTCCCCTCCCGCCCCCGCCCCCCTAAAAGTGTCTCTGGTTCATAGTTTTTTGTTGATTTTGATTTTCACTTTCTTATAGTTATTCATTTTCCTGGTCCCTTATTTAAGTTTTCTAGATTCCTGCTATGAGTGAGACCATCCGGTATTTTTCTTTTTCTTTTTGGCTTATTTCGCTGAGCATGATCCCTTCCAGCGCCATCCATGTTGCTGCAAATTGCATGTGTTTATCTTTTTTGAATGCTGAGTAATATTCCATGGTATATATATACCACATCTTCTTGATCCAGTCATCTATTTTTGGGCATTTGGGTTGTTTCCAAAGCTTAGCTATTGTAAACAGTGCTGCTATAAACATAGGGGTGCAGGTGCTCTTTGGAATTGATGTTTCTGTGTCCTTTGGGTAAATACCTAGGAGTGGAATTGCTGGATCATATGGAAGCTCTATGTTTAGTAGGTCCAGAAATCTCCACACAGCTTTCCACAGTGGTTGGACCAGTTTGCACTCCCACCAACAGTGCAGAAGAGTTCCTTTTTCTCCACACCCTCGCCAACATTTGTTGTTGCTAGTTTTTTTAATATGTGCCATTCTCACTGGTGTAAGATGGTATCTCATGGTAGTTTTGATTTGCATTTCCCTGATGACAAGTGATGTTGAACATTTTTTCATATGCCTGTTGGCCATTTGCATTTCCTCTTCAGAGAAGTTTCTTTTAAGCTCTTCTGCCCATTTTTTGACTGGATTATTTTCTTTGTTGTTGTTGAGTCTCATCAGCTCTATGCAGATTTTTGTGATCAGTCCTTTATCATTAGCATTGGGTGCAAAAATGTTCTCCCAGTTGGTGGGGTTTCTCTTTGTTTTTGTTATTGTCTCTTTTGCTGTGCAAAAGCTCTTTAATTTGATGTAGTCCCAGCTGTTTATCTTTGCCTTCACTATCACTGCTTTGGGTGATGTGTCTGTAAAGATGTCTTTGATGTGCAAATCACGTAGTGTTTCGCCTATATTTCCTTCTATATATTTTATGGTTTCAGGTCTTATGTCTAGATCTTTAATCCATTTTGAGTTGATTTTTGTGTATGGTGTGAGGTGGTGGTCAAGCTTCATTCTTTTGCATGTAGCGACCCAGTTTTCCCAGCACCATTTATTGAACAAACTTTCTTTGCTCCAATGCATATTCTTTGCTCCTTTGTCAAAGATTAGTTGACCATAAATCTGTGGGTTTATTTCTGGATTTTCTATTCGATTCCATTGGTCTGTATGTCTGTTCTTATTCCAATACCATGCAGTTTTGATGATTATGGCTTTGTAGTATAGTTTGAAGTCTGGGAGTCTGATGCCTCCATTCCCTTCTTTTTTTTTCAGGAGAGCTTTGGCTATTCGGGGTTTTCTGTGATTCCATATGAATTTCATCAATAATTGTTCTATTTCTTTGAAGAATGACATTGAAATTTTGATTGGAATAGCATTGAATCTGTATATTGCTTTTGGAAGGATGGCCATTTTAATAATGTTTATTCTTCCAATCCATGAGCAGGGGATGTCTCTCCATTTCTTTGTGTCTTCTTCTATTTCTTTTAACAGTGTTTTATAGTTTTCTTTGTATAGGTCCTTTACCTCTTTTGTTAGATTTATTCCCAAATATTTGATTTTTTTTGTTTCAATAACAAAAGGGATGGTTTTTTTGATTTCTTCTTCTTCAGATTTATTGTTTGTGTATAGGAAGGCTACTGACTTTTGCGTGTTGATTTTGTATCCTGCCACTTTACTGAACTGATTGATGAGTTGAATTAGCTTTTCTGTGGAGTTTTTGGGGTTCTCTATGTATAATATCATATCGTCTGCAAATAGTGATAGTTTGACTTCTTCTTTTCCTATTTGGATTCCTTGGATGTCTTTCTCTTGTCTTATTGCCCTGGCTAGGACTTCCAGTATTATATTGAAAAGCAATGGTGAGAGTGGACATCCTTGTCTTGTTCCAGATCTTAATGGAATTGCTTTCAGCTTTTCACCATTGAGAATGATACTGGCTGTTGGCTTGTCATAGATGGCCTTTATGATGTTGAGGTATGTTCCTTGTATCCCAAGAATTTCAAGGGCTTTTATCATGAATGGGTGTTGCACTTTGTCGAAAGCTTTCTCAGCATCTATTGATATTATCATATGGTTTTTATATTTCTTTTTGTTGATGTGTTGGATAACGTTGATTGATTTTCGGATGTTAAACCATCCTTGTGCCCCTGGAATGAATCCAACTTGGTCGTGGTGAATTATCTTATGGATACATTGTTGGATTCTGATAGCTAAAATTTTATTGAGGATTTTTGCATCAGTGTTCATTAGGGAGATTGGCCTGTAGTTTTCCTTTTTTGCGTTGTCCTTGTTCGGTTTTGGTATTAGTGTAATGTTGGCTTCATAAAACGTGTTTGGTATTGTCCCTTCCTTCTCAATTTTTTGGAAGAGTTTGTGAAGGATAGGCACTAATTCGTCTCTGAATGTTTGGTAGAATTCATTTGTAAATCCATCAGGTCCTGGGCTTTTGTTTTTGGGGAGGTTTTTGATTACCATTTCAATTTCGCTAATTGTAATTGGTCTGTTTAGGTGTTCTATTTCTTCTTTATCTAGCTTTGGGTGATTGTAGAGTTGTAGGAATTTGTCCATCTCCTCTAGATTGTTGAACTTGTTTCCATATAACTGTTCATAGTAGTTACTGATTATTCTTTTGATTTCTTCTGTGTCCGTTGTGATTTCTCCTCTTTCATTTATGATCCTGTTTATTTGTGCTTTCTCCCTTTTATCCTTTGTGAGCCTGGCTAGGGGTTTGTCTATTTTATTGATTTTTTCAAAGAACCAGCTCTTGGTTTCATTGATCTTTTGGATTGTTTTTTTAGTTTCAATTTCATTTATTTCTGCTTTGGTTTTTATTATTTCTTTTCTTCTACTGGTTTTTGGGTTTTTTTGTTGTTCTTTTTCTAGATCTTTGAGCTTCGAGATTAGGTTGTTTCTTTGCGTTCTTTCTTGTTTCTTGATGTGAGCTTCTATTGCTATATATTTTCCTCTTATTACTGCTTTTGCTGCATCCCATACATTTAGGATATTGGTGTCCTCCTTGTCGTTCAATTCAAAAAATTTTTTAATTTCTTCTTTGATCTTCTCATTAGTCCAATGGTCTTCCAGTAGTGTGGTTTTTAATCTCCATGAGGTAGGAAAGTTCCTTGCCTTCTTTTTATGGTTTATTTCTAGTTTGATGCCTTCATGGTCAGAAAAGATGGTTGATATGATTTCAATCTTGGTGTATCTGTTGATGTTTGTCTTGTGCCCCAGTATGTGGTCGATCCTGGAGAATGATCCGTGTGCGCTTGAGAAAAATGTGTACTCCGTTTTTTTGGGGTTTAGTGTTCTATAGATGTCTGTTAAGCCCAATTGCTCTAGGTCCTTATTTAGAGCTTTGGTTTCTTTACTTATTTTTTGTCTTGTTGATCTATCCATTGTCGATAGTGGTGTGTTGAAGTCTCCCACTACGTATGTGTTTTCTCTGATGTCTGTTTTCAGAGAGGACAACAGTTGTCTGATATATTTTGGTGCTCCTTCGTTTGGTGAGTATATGTTAATGAGTGTTATTTCTTCTTGAAGTATTGTCCCCTTGATCATAATGTAGTGACCATTGGGGTCTCTGTTTATCTTTTTGAGTTTGAAATCTGTTTTATCTGATATAAGTATAGCTGTTCCTGCTTTCTTTTTTGGTCCATTTGCTTGTAGGATTGTTTTCCATCCTTTAACTTTGAGCCTATTTTTATCTTTTGTAGCTAAATGTGTTTCCTGGAGACAGCAAAAGGTTGGGCTTTGTTTCTTAATCCAGGCTGCAACTCTGTGTCTTTTTATTGAAGAGTTTAGTCCATTTACATTTAGAGTTAATATTGATATGTTAACATCTGTATTTGCCATTGTGTTTGTCTTTCCTTTGATTTTATTTATTTATTCTTTTAATAACTTTTTTTTTTTTTTTGGCCTTCTTTCATTGTTATTCGTCCCTCTGAGGTTCTGGCTTTAGGACTCCTTGTAGTATTTTTTGGAGTGGGGGTTTAGTTGCAATGAAATTCCGGAGTTTCTGTTTGTCTGGGAAGGTCCATGTTCTTTCTTCAAAGAGGAAGGAGAGCTTTGCGGGATAGAGTATTCTTGGTTGGCATCTGTTTTCTTGGAGTCTGTTGACTATGTCCCTCCACTCTCTCCTTGCCCGTAGTGTTTCTTCGGAGAAGTCTGATGTCAGCCTGATTGGTTTTCCTTTGAATGTTATCTGTTTCTTCCCTCTTGCCATCTTCATTATTTTTTCCTTGTCCTGGATTCTTGGGAGCTTTACTATTATGTGTCTTGCTGTATTTTCCCTTTCGTCGTGGAAGTTTGGTGTTCTTCTTGCTTCTTGTATATCAATTTTCAGCTCCTTCTTCACATTTGGGAAGTTCTCTTCAATTATCTCTTTGAATATTTTCTCTGTTCCTACATCTCTCTCCTCTCCTTCTGGTATTCCTATAACTCTTATATTTCCTTTCCTCATGGAGTCAGATAGTTCCCGAAGTCTTTCTTCGTTCTTTTTCCTTCGTACTTCTCTTTCCTTTTCTGTTTTGGTTCTTTTTATTTCTGTGTCTTCAAGATTACTTATTCGTTCTTCCATTTCATCTATTCTGCTTTCATTGCTTTTCCCAGAATTCTTTAGTTCTTCCATTAATTCTTTGATCTCCTGCATTTCTTTTACTTCCCTCTTTAGAGACTCAATTTCTTTCTTCTGACCATTGTTTTCCCTCTCTAGGGACTCAATTGCATTCTTCTGATCGTTGATTATTTTTCCCTTATCATTGTTTTCCTTTATGACTTCTGTCAGTTTTTTAATCACGGCAATTTTAAATTCTCTATCTGGAAGGCTCAGAAATTCTTCCAAGTTGTTGTCGTTGCAATCTGGGGGCTGGCTTTCTTTTTGTGGTGTGCTTTTTCTCTGGAGAGTTGCTAGGTTGCGTGTGGTTCTTCTCCTCCCTATTGTCTGTTTTCTAATTTGCCGTATGCGTTGGGACACTGTGTTGTTGGGACTGGCCGGCATCTTGGGTGGGCTTCTCTGTTCCCCTCTGGTTCTTCCAGGAGTCATCTGTCAGTTTCAAGCAGTCTTTACTGGAGAAAGGTCCCTGTTCTAAAATGCCGATGTGGGGACACACTCCCCTGTGCGCCTGGTCTGCCCCGGCGGTGGGTTCCTGCTCCCCTCTGGGCTTGGACTGCAGGCCAGAGGGGGTCTGGCGTGGGCGAACTTCCCCCGCTCACCTCTGGCTCCTGAGGAAGCCTTCTGCAGGTAGTCTTTACTGAAGAAATGTCCCTGTTCTAAAATGGTGATGTGGGACACACTCCCTGCGCGTCTGGTCTCAGGCACACTCTTCTGCGCGCCTGGTCTGCCCCGGCTGTGGGTGCTCGCTCTCCCTGTGGGCTCAGACTACTTGTTCGGAAGGGGCCCGGTGTGGGCTAACTCCCCAGCTGGCCACTAGCTCCTTCAGGAGCCTCTGCTGGCTTCAAGTCGCTAGGTGGCGCCAGAGATCTCTCCTAGAGCCCTTGGGGAGCTGATTTTCCACCCCGTGGGAAAGGGAGCAGAGCGGGGATGGTGAGGTACACCTCAATGGCTTTGGGGTGCGCTGTCTGCCTTGTGCCCCACCGTCGTGGGGAACCCACGCCCCTAATTTCGTGCCCCGGGTCTCAGTTCCAAAGCCCTCAGTTCCAGGACGCGGGCTGTAGCCCAGATCAGTGGCGCGGGAGTGGCGCCTTTTGAATCCCGCTCCCCTGCCTGGGCGCGTTGTTCCTGCTCACTCAGGGAGGGCCTCCGCAGTCTCCCCCTAATTTCGTGCCCCGGGTCTCAGTTCCAAAGCCCTCAGTTCCAGGACGCGGGCTGTAGCCCAGATCAGTGGCGCGGGAATGGCGCCTTTTGAATCCCGCTCCCCTGCCTGGGCGCCTTGTTCCTGCTCACTCAGGGAGGGCCTCCGCAGTCTCCCCCTAATTTTGTGCCCCGGGTCTCAGTTCCAAAGCCCTCAGTTCCAGGACGCGGGCTGTAGCCCAGATCAGTGGCGCGGGAATGGCGCCTTTTGAATCCCGCTTCCCTGCCTGGGCGCCTTGTTCCTGCTCACTCAGGGAGGACCTCCGCCGTCTCCCCGCAAGCCTAGGTCGCAGGCGCGGGGACCTGGGCAGCTGCGATCGATCTGGATCCGCGCCGCTTTCCGAGCAGGCTTACCGGGCGTCCGGGGCTGTGTGCTGGTGCTGGCCTCCTCCTGGGGGGCGGTGCTCTCTTTAATGGCCCCTGGAGCTCACCTCCGCGGCGGATCCTGCAGGGTTTGCCACAGCTCCCGTTCACGGGGTGTGGTGGCTGCAATAGTTCCTTTCCACTCACAGTCCCGCTTGCTGTGTAGTATGTTCTTGTTGGCTGTTTTGGTTTGTCGTTTCCCTCCTCTCTGCCGGTCGGAGAGTGCCGCCTCTGTGGGCGGGGGAAGGGAGCAGGGTTCTGCGCTTCCCTCCCTTCTCGTCCTCTTTTATGGCAACTTTCTTCTTCGGGCAGTTTGCTGGAGTCGTCCGTTTATCTTCCGTGTCCCAGTTCTCACTGGGACCTGCCGCTTTTCCTCCCTATTAACTTTTTTTAATGGGAGATCTTACTCGCAGCGTCTCCTCGCCGCCATGTTGCTCCGCCCCCCGAACATGGCACTTTAAATATCAGCTTATTTTCATAGCAGCTGTGTAAAGATAGCAAAGTAGATTCTGTTCACTTAATTTTAGAGTTCAGGAAACTAAGAGGCTTAGGGTGACCATGTAATTTGCTGAAGTCTGTGGGTAGTAGTAGCACCCAGGTCTTCTGACTCCTAGTTCAGTTACTTAATCTAACAGACTGTATCTGTTACCATGTAGTTATTAGAAATTCTCACTTACAAACTAAATGCATTTTTTGTTCATCCTATAGATACTTTCCCTCTATAAATTTTGGTTTTCTCTTTTAGAATCTTTTTGAGTTGGAAGAAATTTCAAAGGTGGTTTAAATCAGTTGTCTTATTTTAGAGATGACGAAACAAAGGTTCAGAGAAGCTAACTACTTGCACAAGATTTTACAACTATTTAGTAGCAGCAACAAGACTAAAATCTAGGTCTTCCAATATTTAGTTTATTGCTATTTTTGTGTTACTGAATCGTCTGAGAAAAATGGCAAATGTAACCCTGATTCATTTGGTTTTGTCTATTCATTTGTTTTGTCTATAATTTTTAATTATGATGGAAGCATATCTTAAAATTTGACTTGTGAAAATAGATTCCAGTTATAGGTATATTTGAAGTGCTGTATCCCATTGTATTTACATTAATTATTTGATAAATATTTATCTCAGCATAGAGGACAGGGACCATGCCTTTTTCATGTTTTTATTTCCTACTGTGTTTAACAAATTTCTATAATATAGTAAATAGTCACTAAATATTTGTTGGATTGAATTACTTGATGGGTGGTTGTGCAAATTGGTATTTTTTTGTTTTTAACTATTCAATTTGGTGATGTATCTTGTTAAAATATTTCATTATTATTGCTATCTCTATAAGATTAATAGGATTGTTGAAGTAGAATCTATAATCAGCTAAAGGTGGATTTTTAAAAAAATATTTATTTAGATATATATTTTTTTACATCATTATTCATTTTTGTATAATGTTTAATTTTTCCTCTCAGGTGTAGTCCTCATAAAATTACCACCACCAAGTCAACTGTGAACTATCACCATAATCTTTTCTTTTTGTTTTTTTTAAAGATTTATTTATTTATTTATATAAGTACTGGGTACAGTCAGAAGCGCAGGAGGGTGAGAGAATTCACCAGAGCCAGAGCGAGGAACAGAACAGGCAGACTGACGAAGTACATTGTTGAGGGAAGCAGTGGGCACGGCAGGAGAGGTCTGCCGGCCATGTGGGACCCTTGCCGGTGGCCGGGGATCAAACCAGAGCTGCAGAGGTTGTGGGCAGCTTTGCAGCCCAGCACTCAACCGCTGCGCCACCAGGGGAGGCCCTGTCACCATAATCTCTTGTGGTCTTCCTACCCCTGTTGAATGTCTCTGATTTATAGCTGCCTGCTAGTTTTGTCTTTTTTTTCCTGATACCTTCTTATTTGGTTCCTCTATATTCCTCCTATAAGTGAAACCATACTATTTTTTTTTTTTCCTTTTGACTTATTTCACTGAGCATAATCCCTTCCAGCTCCATCCATGTTGCTGCAAATGACAAGTTTATCTTTTTTGATTGCTGAATAATATTCCATTGTGTATATATACCACATCTTCATGATCTTGTCATCTCTTTTTGGGCATTTAGGTTATTTCCCTATCCTACTTATTGTAAATAGTGCTGCAATAAACATAGTGCAGGTTTCCTTTTTTTTTTTTATAATAAATTTTATTTTTTTATTCCCCATATAATTGCAACCCCCTTATTTTGACCCCCAACCCCTCCCCTCCCACCCTCTACCCCCCATAGAGTGTCTCTGGTTCATAGTTTTTTGTTGATTTTGATTTTCACTTTCTTATAGTTATTCATTTTCGTGGTCCCTTATTTAACTTTTCTAGATTCCTGCTATGAGTGAGACCATCCGGTATTTTTCTTTTTCTTTCTGGCTTATTTCGCTGAGCATGATCCCTTCCAGCACCATCCATGTTGCTGCAAATTGCATGTGTTTATCTTTTTTTGAATGCTGAGTAATATTCCATGGTGTATATGTACCACATCTTCTTGATCCAGTCATCTATTTTTGGGCTTCCTTTTGAATTAATGTTTTTGTGTTCAAGGTGGATTGTGTTCATGATTAAAAATTTTTGAATTGATTGAAAATTTTTATTCCTGTTAGATTTCTTTGATAATGTCAACACAGAAGAATAAAAGCTATCTTTACTTTTCTTTGAGAGTTTTCCCCTCTGAATTATGTTAATATGTTAACTCTCTTAATATAATAATATATAACAATTGGTGATTGTATATGAAATTTTCACATCTATCAGTGTTTTGTCTTTTTTGTTATTTGGTGTAAGCAATTTAATTATATAGCTAGGACTCTGACAAAGGTATCTGTCACAGTGGGTTTCTCTTACTACTCTATAAATTGTAGACTTAGCCTAACTTCTCTGAGTAGATGCATTGTTAATTTGAACTCATGCACTATATAAATAAGGAAAAAAAGAACAAGAGCAGAATGAGCAAAGGAAAGTTAATCATTGAGTGAACTAGAGATCTAGGTTTTGAAATACAAAATATTTTAGACCACATTATCTCAGAAGAGATTCCTTAGTAAAGATATGCTTGTGAAGTTTGAAAAAATTAATAGCATCCCAGAAGTTCTGTTTGTGACTGTCTAGCCACTATGCTCTTACCAGATTACTCTTTTGCTTTCTAGCGCCAAGAATTCTAATCAAACTTGTGCTTCTGGAATCACACTTTGCCTTCTTATGATTCCTGCTTCTTTTGTCCACATTTCCAGTTTCATCCATATTGCTGTGTGTTGTAATCATCCATTGTCATTGCCCTATGGTAGTCTATTTCAGAACATATCATAATGATACATATCCATTTTACTGAGGGATGGACATTTGGGTTGTTTTTGGTTGAGAGTACTACAGATTTTTTGATTATGAAGATTCTTGTAAATGTCTCTTGGGCTTGAGCTCTATGTGTATGCGTTTTTGTTAATCTAAAGCAATTCTGTTTTTTGGACAAGGAAAATCAGGAACAGTTTTGATCTAAGCAATTAATTAGATTTCCTTTTCATGCCTATCAAAAGTGTGATGTGTTTAGAAGGAAATATAAACATCTTATTAGCTTATTGTTGAAGGCATGTTGATAATCATGACTAAAGTAGAATAATTTGTTCTAATATGTATTTCTGCATTATTGTCTATAATTTGTTCTTTGTGCTGTATCAGAGGTAGCTTTTATTTCTCAGAGTTGTAACTTTATTTTGTGTTTATTTCTGGGAATACCCTGCCTGCTCTTAACTTTATTTATTAAAATCTAATTAATTTATTTGAGCATAGTCTATGAAATTTTCCATCAACTCTCATTTAGAAATAATCCTTCACTTTTCTTACTTTTTTTTTATAACTTTTTATATCTTTTCATAGTATTTATCATGTATCTATATTGTAATTATTTGTGTTATTTTTATTCTCAGTCTTTCTGAGTTTAGTTTTATATATTTCCTTCTTTGTAGTTGTAAAACTTTGTACTTTGCATACAGAGGTACTCAAATACTTGTTGAATTTTAAATGCACTTTGGTTTTATATATTAAGGAATAATTAATTTATACTTAAATTATTGTGGAAACCATAAATATTCTGGCATAACCACTTCAAAAATATAACTACATCTAATATTGGAATTTAGTTTCAGTTGTAGAAGACGGTGGTTTAAGCTGGTTAAGGAAATCTTATCAAAGAATGAAGGAACAAGCTGAGAAACAAAATAGAAGTTTTGAAGACATTGTGGCTGAAAGATATGGGGTGAGTGTGACATTAAAAAGATATATTATTTGCAATTATATGATAAATGAACTGTCTTTTACTTTGTCAATATCTTGTGCTGTGAAATGCTTTTGACTTGAATTGATAATTAAATTTCAAATGTATATATTGCTGATATTTTGCTTTTGGTTATTATTTGAATTTGTATTGCCTATTTTTATTGTCCTAATGTATAGAAAACTTACATAGGCAACATTTAAGTGTGAGTAGTTTATTTTTACATTAACATTATATTAATATATATTCTGTTAACATATCTGGCTTCTTTCACTTGTTGATAGAGACTTACTTGGATGCTACTGTGTGTGTGTGTGTGTATATACATTTTAATACATTTTAATTACTTTTTAATATTCTTATGTATTTACATCATTTTACCATTATTTATTTGTGAGTGGAGTGACATTTGTTTTTATTTTTTCCCTTTAAAATAACTCTTTGATGATCATCTTTGTCATGCATTTTGCATATTTATCTGGTGTATTCTTAAATGAATCACTAGAAACAAAACTGCTATTTTAAAGAATATAGACACTTAAAGTAAGATATATATTACCTAATTTCTCTACTAAAAATATTGAACAAATTGCACTTATTAAATGACTCATATTACCTGATTTTCAACAGCAGTATCATTCTTTATAATCTGTGCCACTGTATTTTGTGAACATTTTTTTCTTTGCTTTTATTTCTATATATTTGTTTAGTAGTGTACTGGAATATTTCTTTGTATGCTTTATTTGCCATTTGTATTTTTAAGTCAATTGTTGATAGTGTTCTTTTTTTTTTAATTTGCTCAAATGTTTCAATTAGTTTCATGTTTATTTTAACTTTCTCTGTATTTGCTATGACTGATTTGAATATTTTTACCTAACAAAATCCATTAGGTTTGCTTTCATTATTTCATGTTCTTCATTCATTGACAGGTCTTCTTCACCTCCAAATTATAAAAATTACACATGTTTCCTTTGAGTGCTTGTTCAGTTTTACTTTTATGCATGTCTTTATATATTTATGTATGTTGTAAAGTAGGGATTTAACATTCCGTAAGTCTTTTAGATGTTGTTTAAAATATTTTGAGTAATTATTCTTTTCCCATTATTTTGGAATAACACATTTATAGTATATTAATCATGTTTTATAAAATGGATCTGTTCTTTTTTACTTTCAATCTTTTCCACTAATTTTTCTTTTGTTTCCTGGAATCAGTATCATACTGTTATAATTATTGTAGTTTTCAGTAACTTATGCAGATAGCAAATAATTAGTGAACACCCACTGTGGGACATGGTAAGTGTTCTTTTTTAGTGGTCATTTAAATATTAACTTTTTCATAGTGAACTAAAGTGGAGGACTATGGGTGCTTTGGTGATAGGAGATCTATGTTCACCACCCCTGAGGGGGGACATCTTATACTATCAAATTATTAATAAAGATGTCATACAATGATATTCATTAAAAAATAAGTTAAAAATTATGTGTATAGGTTGTATTTATTTATTTTAATTTTTTAAAAGATTTATTTATACAAGTACTGGGCACAGTCAGAAGCGTGGGTGGGTGAGAGAATTCACCAGAGCCAGAGCGGGGAACAGAACAGGCAGACTGATGAAATATCTTGCTGAGGAGAGCAGTGGGCACAGCAGGAGAGGTCTGTGTGCCATGTGGGATCCTCGCTGGTGGCCATGGATCGAACTGGCGCTGCAGAGGCTGTGGGCAGCTTCGCAGCCCAGTGCTAAACCGCAGCGCCACCAGAGGAGGCCCTGTATATAGGTTTTAAATTTAAAACAGTTTTTTCAAGCTCAGCAGAAACAGTTGTTTTTCAAAATCCATTATAAATTTACAACTCTTAGGAATTTTGATTCCGATTTTACTGAATGTGTAGATAAATCAAGGGCAGTTGATGTCATATCATCCTATCCTAAAATATGGATATTTTTTCAAATTTTTATTTGTGTTCCTCAATAAATTTCTCTATGCAGTTATGATGTATGTGTCCTTACAGTTATTTTAAATTATTTTTTCAATTATATATTGAATCTTTTTTTTCATGACATTTTCTGACATGCTACTGGTGCTGTTCTACCAGTTTTCTAAATTGCTATCATTAGATTTTAAAAAATTCTTTTTTGATTATCTGAAAAAAGTAGTGTAATGAAAATGATGGTACATTTTCTTCTTGCCCTCACTTACTATATTTTACCTTTCTTGTCTTCCTGAACTAGAATTTTAGAACTTTGATGAAAATCCTGGAAAACTCATTTTCTTCCTTTTTCCCCCTTTTTTAAGTGATGATCATTTTCTCCTTGCATGGAGAAAGCCATCTTTAAAAAGATCCTTGTTTTCAGGATTTAGTCAGAGATATTTTTATTTTTAACTTAGAAATGGATGTCTTATTTTTGTGAAAAAACTTTTTTGGTATTCTTTGAGATGATAGGATTTTTTTCCTTTTTATTTGTTAGTGAAATGAATTATGTTAATATGTTGTATAATGTTGGGCCATTCTTACATTTGGCGATTCCTGTCTGATCATGGCATTCCCTTTAATATACTATTGAACTAAATTAACATTTCATTTTTAATTTATATTTCTTTGTATATTATATTGCCTTTAGTTTTCTTTTTTACAATTTTTTTTGATAGTAGGAGTTATTATAAGTTTATTATTGTATTCTAAGAACTACAGTTAGAATCCCAGAGTGAGATATTTTGACATGGCAGTTAAAAACATGGACTTTGAAGGCAAAGAGCCCTGAATTTCAGTATCGGGTTGATTATTCTTCTGCTCTGTGACCTTAGCTTCATTTTTTTTCTATTTCAAACACATGATTATTAGTATCAATCTCAGTATTATTATAAATATTAATAATAATTTGAGTGCTTTCCATGTGCCAGGCACTATTAAAATCCCATTTATTACCCACAACAGTAACATGTTTTGTAAATCAGAAAACTGAGGGTAAGTAACTGAGATTATATTGTTTAATAAGTGATTTGAACTTAGTGTCTCTAGGATACATTTAAATGATGCAAAAAATATAATGTAATAAGCATTGGCTAAATTGTGGCAACTGCTCTTTTTTTTTGTTTCTATTATAACTATACTTTATTTTTTATTTTTAAATTTAAATTTTATTTTTATATTCCCCATACAATTACAACCTCCTTATTTTGACCCCAAGCCCTCATTTCCCTGACGCCAACCCCCATAGAGTGTCTCTTGTTCATAGTTGTTTGTTGATTTTGATATTTTCTTTCTTATAGTTATTCTTTTTCCTGGTCCCTTATTTAAGTATCCTAGATTCCTGCTATGAGTGAGACCAGCGGTATTTTTCTTTTTCTTTCTGGCTTATTTCGCTGAGCATGATCCCTTCCAGCTCCATCCATGTTGCTGCAAATTGCATGTGTTTATCCTTTTTGAATGCTGAGTAATATTCCATGGTGTATATGTACCACATCTTCTTGATCCAGTCATCTATTTTTGGGCATTTGGGTTGTTTCCAAAGGTTAGCTATTGTAAATAGTGCTGCTATAAACACAGGGGTGCAGGTGCTCTTTGGAGTTGATGTTTCTGTGTCCTTTGGGTAAATACCTAGGAGTGGAATTGCTGGATCATATGGAAGCTCTATGTTTGGTAGGTCCAGAAATCTCCACACAACTCTCCATAGTGGTTGGACCAGTTTGCACTCCCACCAGCAGTGCAGGAGAGTTCCTTCTTCTCCACACCCTGGCCAACATTTGTTGTTGCTAGTTTTTTTAATGTGTGCCATTCTCACTGGTGTAAGATGGTATCTCATGGTAGTTTTGATTTGCATTTCCCTGATTACAAGTGATGTTGAACATTTTTTCATATGCCTGTTGGCCATTTGCATTTCCTCTTCAGAGAAGTTTCTTTTTAGCTCTTCTGCCCATTTTTTGACTGTATTATTTTGTTTTTGTTGAGTCTCATCAGCTCTTTGCAGATTTTTGTGATCAGTCCTTTATCATTAGTGTTGTGTGCAAAAATGTTCTCCCAGTTGGTGGGGTTTCTCATTGTTTTTGTTATAGTCTCTTTTGCTGTGCAGAAGGTCTTTAATTTGGTGTAGTCCCAGCTGTTTATCTTTGCCTTCACTATCACTGCTTTGGGTGATGTGTCTGTAAAGATGTCTTTGATGTGCATATCACGTAGTGTTTTGCCTATATTTCCTTCTATGTATTTTATGGTTTCAGGTCTTATGTCTAGTTCTTTAATCCATTTTGAGTTGATTTTTGTGTACGGTGTGAGGTAGTGGTCAAGCTTCATTCTTTTGCATGTAGCGACCCAGTTTTCCCAGCACCATTTATTGAACACACTTTCTTTGCTCCAATGCATATTCTTTGCTCCTTTGTCAAATATTAGTTGACCATAAATCTGTGGGTTTATTTCTGGATTTTCTATTCGATTCCATTGGTCTGTGTGTCTGTTCTTGTTCCAATACCATGCAGTTTTGATGATTATGGCTTTGTAGTAGAGTTTGAAGTCTGGGAGTGTGATGCCTCCATTCCCTTCTTTTTTTTTTTCAGGAGAGCTTTGGCTATTTGGGGTTTTTTGTGATTCCATATGAATTTCATCAATAATTGTTCTATTTCTTTGAAGAATGACATTGAAATTTTGATTGGAATACCATTGAATCTGTTTATTGCTTTTGGAAGGATGGCCATTTTAATAATGTTTATTCTTCTAATCCATGAGCAGGGGGTGTCTTTCCATTTCTTTGTGTCTTCTTCTATTTCTTTTAACAGTGTTTTATAGTTTTCTTTGTATATGTCCTTTACCTCTTTTGTTAGATTTATTACCAAATATTTGATTTTTTTTTGTTTCGATAATAAAAGGGACAGTTTTTTTTATTTCTTCTTCAGATTTATTGTTTGTGTATAGGAAGGCTACTGACTTTTGCGTGTTGATTTTGTATCCTGCCACTTTGCTGAAATGATTGATGAGTTGAATTAGTTTTTCTGTGGAGTTTTTGGGGTTCTCTATGTATATTATCATATCATCTGCAAATAGTGATAGTTTGACTTCTTCTTTTCCTATTTGGATTCCTTGTATGTCTTTCTCTTGTCTTATTGCTCTGGCTAGGGCTTCCAGTATTATATTGAAAAGCAGTGGTGAGAGTGGACATCCTTGTCTTGTTCCAGATCTTAATGGAATTGCTTTCAGCTTTTCACATTTGAGAATGATACTGGCTGTTGGCTTGTCATATATGGCCTTTATGATGTTGAAGTATGTTCCTTGTATCCCGAGAATTTCAAGGGCTTTGATCATGAATGGGTGTTGCACTTTGTCGAAAGCTTTCTCGGCATCTGTTGATATTATCATATGGTTTTTATATTTCTTTTTGTTGATGTGTTGGATAGCTTTGATTGATTTTCGGATGTTGAACCATCCTTGTGCACTGGAATGAATCCTACTTGGTCGTGGTGAATTATCTTATGGATACATTGTTGGATTCTGATAACTAAAATTTTATTGAGGATTTTTGCATCAGTGTTCATTAGGGAGATTGGCCTGTAGTTTTCCTTTTTTGTGTTGTCCTTGTTCGGTTTTGGTATTAGTGTAATGTTGGCTTCATAAAACGTGTTTGGTATTGTCCCTTCCTTCTGAATTTTTTGGAAGAGTTTGTGAAGGACAGGCACTAATTTGTCTCTGAATGTTTGGTAGAATTCATTTGTAAATCCATCGGGTCCTGGGCTTTTGTTTTTGGGGAGGTTTTTGAATACCATTTCAATTTCACTGCTTGTAATTGGTCTGTTTAGGTGTTCTATTTCTTCTTTATCTAGCTTTGGGTGATTGTCCAGTTGTAGGAATTTGTCCATCTCCTCTAGATTGTTGAACTTGTTTCCATATAACTGTTCATAGTAGTTACTGATTATTCTTTTGATTCCTGCTGTGTCCGTTGTGATTTCTCCTCTTTCATTTGTGATCCTGTTTATTTGTGCTTTCTCCCTTTTTTCCTTTGTGAGCCTGGCTAGGGGTTTATCTATTTTACTGATTTTTTCAAAGAACCAGCTCTTGGTTTCATTGATCTTTTGGATTGTTTTTTTAGTTTCAATTTCATTTATTTCTGCTTTGGTTTTTATTATTTCTTTTCTTCTACTGGTTTTGGGGTTTTTTTGTTGTTCTTTTTCTAGATCTTTGAGCTTCGAGATTAGGTTGTTTCTTTGAGTTCTTTCTTGTTACTTGATGTGAGCTTCTATTGCTACATATTTTCCTCTTATTACTGCTTTTGCTGCATCCCATACATTTAGGATATTGATGTCCTCCTTGTCACTCAATTCAAAGAATTTTTTAATTTCTTATTTGATCTCCTCATTAGTCCAGTGGTCTTCCAGTAGTGTGGTTTTTAATCTCCATGAGGTAGGAAAGTCCCTTGCCTTCTTTTTATGGTTTATTTCTAGTTTGATGCCTTCATGGTCAGAAAAGATGGTTGGTATGATTTCAATCTTGGTGTATCTGTTGATGTTTGTCTTGTGCCCCAGTATGTGATCGATCCTGGAGAATGATCCGTGTGCGCTTGAGAAAAATGTTTTACTCCGTTTTTTGGGGGTTTAGTGTTCTATAGATGTCTGTTAAGCCCAAATGCTCTAGGTCCTTATTTAGAGCTTTAGTTTCTTTACTTATTTTTTGTCTTGTTGATCTATCCATTGTTGATAGTGGTGTGTGAAAACACACTACGTATGTGTTTTCTCTGATGTCTGTTTTCAGAGATGACAACAGTTGTCTGATATATTTTGGTGCTCCTTCGTTTGGTGAGTATATGGTAATGAGTGTTATTTCTTCTTGAAGTATTGTCCCCTTGATCATAATGTAGTGACCATTGGGTTCTCTTTTTACCTTTGTGAGTTTGAAATCTGTTTTATCTGATATTAAGTATAGCTGTTCCTGCTTTCTTTTTTGGTCCAATTGCTTGTAGGATTGTTTTCCATCCTTTAACTTTGAGTCTATTTTTATCTTTTGTAGCTAAATGTGTTTCCTGGAGATAGCAAAGGGTTGGGTTTTGTTTCTTAATCCAGGCTGCAACTCTGTGTCTTTTTATTGAAGAGTTTAGTCCATTTACATTTAGAGTTAATATTGATATGGTAGCATCTGTATTTGCCATTGTGTTTGTCTTTCCTTTGATTTATTTATCCTTTTAATAACTTTTTTTTTTTGGCCTTCTTTCGTTGTTATTCGTCCCTCTGAGGTTCTGGCTTTAGGACTCTTTGTAGTATTTTTTGGAGTGGGGGTTTAGTCGTAATGAAATTCCAGAGTTTCTGTTTGTCTGGGTAGGTCCTTATTCTTTCTTCATAGAGGAAAGAGAGCTTTGCGGGATAGAATATTCTTGGTTGGCATCTGTGTTCTTGGAGTCTGTTGACTATGTCCCTCCACTCTCTCCTTGCCCTTAGTGTTTCTTCAGAGAAGTCTGATGTCAGCCTGATTGGTTTTCCTTTGAATGTTATCTGTTTCTTCCCTCTTGTCAGCTTCATTATTTTTTCCTTGTCCTGGATTCTTGGGAGCTTTACTATTATGTGTCTTGCTGTATTTCTCCTTTTGTCGTGGAAGTTTGGTGTTCTTCTTGCTTCTTGTATATCAATTTTCAGCTCCTCCTTCACATTTGGGAAGTTCTCTTCAATTATTTCCTTGAATATTTTCTCTGTTCCTACATCCTCTCCTTCTGGGATTCCTATAACTCTTATATTTCCTTTCCTCATGGAGTCAGATAGTTCCCGAAGTCTTTCTTTGGTCTTTTTCCTTTGTACTTCTCTTTCTTTTTCTGTTTTGGTTCTTTTTATTTCTGTGTATTCAAGAGTACTTATTCGTTCTTCCATTTCATCTATTCTGCTTTCATTGCTTTTCCCAGAGTTCTTTAGTTCCTCCATTAATTCTTTGATCTCCTTCGTTTTTTTTGCTTCCCTCTTTAGGGACTCAATTTCATTCTTCTGACCTTGTTTTCCCTCTTTGGGACTCTATTTCCTTCTTCTGATCATTGTTTTCCTTTATGAGTTCTGTCATTTTTTTAATCATGGCAATTTTAAATTCTCTTTCGGGAAGGCTCAGAAGGTCTTCCAAGTTACTGTTGTTGCAATCTGGGGGGTGGTTTACTTTTTATGTTGTGCTTTTTTCCTGAGGAGTTGTTAGGTTGCGTGGGGATCTTCTACTCCCTACTGTCTGTTTTCTAATTTGTCTTATGCATTGGGACACTGTGTTGCTGGGACTGGCCGGCATATTGGGTGAGCTTCTTCGCTCTCCTCTGGCTCCTCCAGTGGCCATCTGTCGGCCTGCATGGGGCTGTGTGAGGGTCTCCTCCGGTGTTCTATGCTGTTCTCTAATGGCGCCCGGAGCCTTTTGTTCACCGCCTCGGCGAATCCTGCAGAGTTCTCCACAGCTCCAGTTCACGGGGTGTGGTGGCTGAGATAGTTCCTTTCCACTCACAGTCCTGCTTGATGCGTAGTTTGTTCTTGCTGGTCGTTTTAGTTTGTTTTTTTCCTCCTCTCTGTTGGTTGGAGAGTGCCGGCTTTGTTGGTGGGGGAGGGGAGCAGGGTTCTGCGCTTTCCTCCCTTCTAGTCCTCTTTTATGGCAACTTTCTTCTTCAGGTAGTTTGCTGGAGTCGTCCGTTTATCTTCCGTGTCCCAGTTCTCACTGGGACCTGCCGCTTTTTCTCCCTATTAACTTTTTTTTAATGGGAGATCTTACTCGCAGCGTCTCCTCGCCGCCATGTTGCTCCACCTCTCTCCTCAAGTTAACCTCTTTCTTGTTTTTTGATGTGAGCATCTATTGCTATATATTTTCCACTTATTACTGCTTTTGCTGCATCCCATACATTTAGGAAATTGGTGTCCTCCTTGTCATTCAATTCAAGAATTTTTTAATTTCTTCTTTGATCTCCTTATTAGTCCAGTGGTCTTCCAGTTGTGTGGTTTTCAATCTCCATGAGGCAGGAGAGTTCCTTGCCTTCTTTTTATGGTTTATTTCTAGTTTTATGCCTTCATGGTCAGAAAAGATGGTTGGTATGATTTCAATCTTTGTGTATCTGTTGATGTTTGTCTTGTGCCCCAGTTTGTGATCGATCCTGGAGAATGATCCGTGTGCGCTCGAGAAAAATGTGTACTCAGATTTTTTGGGGTTTATGTTCTATAGATGTCTGTTAGGCCCAAGCACTCTAGATCCTTATTTAGCGCTTTAGTGTCTGTACTTATTTTTTGTCTTGTTGGTCTATCCATTGTTGATAGTGGTGTGTTGAAGTCTCCCACTATGCATGCGTTTTCTCTGATATCTGTTTTCCAGATGATAATAGTTGTTTGATATATTGTGGTGCTCCTTTGTTTGGTGATTATATGTTAATGAGTGTTATTTCTTCTTGAAGTATTGTCTCCTTGATCATAATGTAGTGACCATTGGGGTCTCTTTTTATTTTTTTGAGTTTGAAATCTGTTTTATCTGATATTAAGTATAGCTGTTCCTACTTTCTTTTTTTGTCCATTTGCTTGTAGGATTGTTTTCCACACTTTAACTCTGAGTCTAATTTTATCTTTTGTAGTTAAATGTGTTTCCTGGAGACAGCAAAAGGTAGGGTTTTGTTTCCTGATCCAGCCTGCGACTCTGTGTCTTTTTATTGAAGAGTTTAGTCCATTTACATTTAGAATTAATATTGATATGTTACCATCTGTATTTGCCATTGTGTTTGTCTTTCCTTTGATTTTATTTATTTTTTCTTTTAATAACTTTTTTTTTTTTTTTTTGGCCTTCTTTCGTTGTTATTCGTCCCTCTGAGGTTCTGGCTTTAGAACTTCTTGTAGTATTTTTTGGAGTGGGAGTTTAGTCGTAATGAAATTCCAGAGTTTTTGTTTGTCTGGGAAGGTCCTTATTCTTTCTTCATAGAGGAAGGAGAGCTTTGGGGGATAGAGTATTCTTGGTTGACATCTGTTTTCTTGGAGTCTGTTGACTATGTCCCTCCACTCTCTCCTCGCCTGTAGTGTTTCTTCGGAGAAGTCTGATGTCAGCCTGATTGGTTTTCCTTTGAATGTTATCTGTTTCTTCCCTCTTGTCAGCTTCATTATTTCATTATTTTTTCCTTGTCTTGGATTCTTGGGAGCTTTACTATTATGTGTCTTGCTGTATTTTTCCTTTTGTCATGGAAGTTTGGTGTTCTTCTTGCTTCTTGTATATCAATTTTCAGCTCCTTCTTCACATTTGGGAAGTTCTCTTCAGTTATTTCCTTGAATATTTTCTCTGTTCCTACATCTCTCTCCTCTCCTTCTGGGATTCCTATAACTCTTATATTTCCTTTCCTCATGGAGTCAGATAGTTCCCGAAGTCTTTCTTTGGTCTTTTTCCTTTGTACTTCTCTTTCCTTTTCTGTTTTGGTTCTTTTTATTTCTGTGTCTTCAAGAGTATTTATTTGTTCTTCCATTTCATCTATTCTGCTTTCATTGCTTTTCCCAGATTTCTTTAGCGCCTCCATTAATTCTTTGACCTCTTGCATTTCTTTTACTTCCCTCTTTAGGGACTCAATTTCATTCTTCTGAACGTCGTTTTCCTTAATGGCTTCTCTCTTTTGGGACTCAATTTCATTCTTCTGATTGTTGTTTTCCTTATTGACTTCTATCAGTTTTCCATCACGGCAATTTTAAATTCTTTTTCTGGAAGGCTCAGAAGGTCTTCGAAGTCACCATAGTTATAATCTGGTGGGTGGTTTTTTTTTGTGGTGTGTCTTTTTTCTGAGGTGTTACTACTTTGCTTGTAGTTTTTCTTTTACCTGCTGCCTGTCTTCTAATTTGCTTCATGCGTTGGGACAGTGTGCCACTGGTACTGGCTGGCATCTTTTTGGTGTGTTCTTTTGGGAGTTTCAGAAACTGGCAATCCAAACGAGTCAAAAACTGTTATGCCAGAAGTCTTGGGAGGCAGTGGTACTTTGCGTATGTTAATGGTCACTGTTACAGAATTTCTCCTCCTTCTGTGTTTAGTTACAAATGTGCATCTTGAAGTCCCACAGACTTCCCTGCAGGTGGGGCATCTGGATTGTACTCTGGGTTCCAAATCTCTAGATCCTCCTCTGTGCTCCGACTTCCTGCCAGGTGGGACTGGGCTTGTGGGGGCCTTCAGCTCACCTCTGACTGTGCAGGGAACCTTCTCCCTCTGGCTCCACAGGGAGCCTTCTGCCAGATTCAAGTAGTCTTTATTGAAGGAAGGTCCCTAAAGGTTCTAAAATGGCGCTTTGGAGACAGGCACACTTCCACGTCCCCGGTCTGCCCCGGTCGTGGGTGCCCGCTCCCTCTCTGGGCTCGGACTGCTGGCCAGAAGGGGCCTGGAGTGGGCGAACTTCCCAGTTCACCTCTGGCTCCTCTGGGAGCCTTCTGCCGGTTTCAAGCAGTCTTTATTGAAGAGAGGTCCTTGTTCTAAAAAGGCGATGCTTGTACACACTCCCCTGAGTTCCCGGTCTGCCCTGGCGTTGGGTGTCCACTTCCCCTCTGGGTTCAGACTGCTGGCCAAGAGGGGCCTGGCCTGGGCGAACTTCCCAGCTCACCTCTGGCTCCTCCGGGAGCTTTCTGCCGGTTTCAAGCAGTCTTTACTGAAGAAAGGTCCCTATTATAAAATGGCGATTCAGAGACAGTCACACTCTCCTGCATGCTGGATCTGCCCCGGCCGTGGGTGCCCGTTCTCCCTCTGGGCTCGGACTCTGGTCAGAAGAGGCCTGGCTTGGGCGAACTTCCCAGCTCACCTCTGACTCCTCTGGGAGCCTTCTGCCGGTTTCAAGCAATCTTTACTGAGTAAGGTCCCTATTCTAAAATGGCAATTTGGATACAGACATACTCTTCTGCGTGCCCGGTCTGCCCCGGCCCTGGGTGCCCACTCCCCCTCTGCATTTGGACTGCTGGCCAGAAGGGACTTGGCGTGGGCGAACTTCCCATCTCACCTCTGACTCCTCCAGGAGCCTTCTGCCAGTTTCAAGCAGCCTTTATTGAAGAAAGGTCCCTGTTCTAAAAAGGCAATGTGGGTATGAACTCCCCTGCATGCCTGGTCTGTCCCGGCCATGGGTGCCTGCTCCCCCTCTGGGCTCGGACTGCTGGCCAGAAGGGGCTTGGCACGGGCAAACTTCCCAGCTCACCTCTGGCTCCTCTGGGAGCCTTCTGCAGGTTTCAAGCAGACTTTACTGAAGAAAGTACCCTATTCTATGGGGTGTTGGTAATTTTTTTTTCTGGTCGCTAGGTGGCACCAGAGATCTCTCCTAGTGTCCTTGGGAAGCTGTTTATTTACCCTGTGGGACAGGGGAACAGAGTGGGAGTGGTGGGGAAAGCCTCAACGGCTTTGGGGTGCCGTGTCTGCCTTGTGCCCCACCATCGTGGGGTTCCCGCACCCCGAATTTCGTGCCCCAGGTCTCAGTTTCAAAGCCCTCAGGTCCAGGATGTGGGCTGTAGCCCAGTTCAGTGTCCGCAGAAATGGCGCCTTTTGCACCCCGCTCCCGTGTCCGGACACCTGGTTTCTGATTACTCAGTGAGGGACATTCACCTCAGTGAGGGCCCCCGCGCTTATCCCCGCAAGCCTAGGTCGCAGGCGGAGGGACCTGGGCAGCTGCGACCCGCGTTTTCTTTTCAAGCGCACCGCTTTTCCACACAAGCTTACCGGCTGGCCTGGGGCTGTCTGTCTGTAACTATACTGACTCTAAGAAGCCACTAGTTGTAGCCACGTCATTAATATGTGTCACTAAGAAAAGAAAAAGCTACTTGTGCTTTCATTATGAAAATAATACCTTTCCCCCCCACCCCATCATTTCTTTTCTATTCCTGTTGTTAAATTTAAGAAACACATTGAATCTGTATTTTTAAAAAAGAAATTATTTTTGCGTAGGTTAAGATAATAACTTTAGAATGTTTTGATTCCCCATATTACCTTTCAGATTTTATTGAAATAATTTAAAAAATTTGATTCTAGTTTTTTATAATTTAAAATTTGACACCTTGTTCTTGACAATTGTGTTAAGCTTTATAGCTATAAGGACAGTTTTGTAGGCTTAACTATTACATTTGCCATTTGGTTTTCTCATACCTTCCTTTTATCAAATGTCTTTTTTTCTAATTCATTTATGGTTTGGATTAATGTTCCTTAATATTTATAGAATCAGTAAGTGATTTACTTTTTCCATCATCTTTCAGAATTTAGTATTGTAGGGCCTCCCTGGTGGCGCAGCGGTTGAGCGCTGGGTTGCGATGCTGCCCGCAGCCTCTGCAGCACCGGTTCGATCCCCAACCACCCAGTGAGGGTCCCACATGGTGTGACAGACCTGTCCTGCTGCCTGCTGCTCCCCTCAGCAGTGTACTTCGTCAGTCTGCCTGCTCTGCTCTCCCCTCTGACTCTGGTGAATTCTCTCACCCTCCTGCGCTTCTGACTATAACCAGTGCTTGTATAAATAAATAAATAAATCTTAAAAAAAAAAAAGGAATGCAATTACTTAAAAAAAAAGAATTTAGTACTGTAGGCAAAAAGTTGATATGTCTTATTTTTTTTTTCCTTTGTAGGTAATGTGCTATTATGTACCTAGTCTCATCTATTTACATATTAACTCTTACTTCCTCCTTTCCCCAATCTAGTCTTTTTAAAAAATATTTGTTTATATATTTTTACATTTAGTCTTTGTGGAGAATTTTCTTTGTGTGTTTGAAATCTTCTGTATACTTTACTTTCCACCCTCACCTGAGGATATTGGATGAACCATTTGAATTTGAAAAATGAGCTGGGGAAATTTTTTTTTACTATTTTTTTTTTTTGATAAAGCTTTCTTCAGCTTGTTCTTTCTATCTAGAAGTAGTAGGACATGCCTATTAAATTCTCTGGAATTAATTGTCCATTTGTCCTTTTTCGTTATGACATATTTATTTATCATCTTTTCCTAAGTGTAGAAAATTCCCAGGCTAGTGTTGAATTGATTAATTTTGATTCAACACTTCTAGTTTTTCTGTTTGTCATCTACATGTTTTGAACACACAGTTCTGTTTTATAAACTGTTTTTATTCTTGAACCACTCTTTTTTTCCCCCGTGAGCCTGTTACATTTTAGCAATGTAATAACCTCTTGAATCTCAGTCACTTTGGGAATTATTTTTGAAAAAATTGTCACTACTGTCTTCTGCCTTATTCTTTTGAACTCCCTGATTTTATTTTTTTAATTATTGGGAATATTTCATTGATGCTTCATTTTTTAAAGTTTATTTTAGGGTAGTGTGTTAGCTGGGACCTCTTTTCTTGACTCATAAGTGGCTGCATTCTCCCCATAGTCTTTTCTGGGGCACATTCTTGGTATCTCTTAGTGTGTTAAATGTCTTATGAGGATATCAGTCAGGTTGCATTAGGGCCTAACTTGATGATCTTATTTTAATTTATGTCCCTCTTTAAAGACCCTGCCTACAAATCAAGTCATATTCTGAGGCATTAGGCAATTTAGTGTATGAATTTGGAGGACACATAGTTTTGCCCATATTATGTAGAGTGATTGCTTGGGTCATTTTTCCCCTCTTTGTTGGGTTTTTCTTTCATGGTGCCACATGACAGTGTATTATGACACAATAGCATATGAGGTACAAGTCATGAATCTTTTTTAATTTTAGATTTCTTGTTCAATTTTTCTCCTTTGTAGTCAATGGAAATATTTCAGTCGAAATTAGAAGAAGCTGAAAAAACTGCATCTACAAAAGAAGATAGCAGAAGAGAACGGTGGAGGAAACCTGCATATTCAGATAAGGCACAAAGCAGTCAAGAAAGTAGAAAATCTGACTTGGCAAAACATAATAAAAGCTTGAGGGATAAATACAGCACGATAGACATTGCCAACAACATCAGTAAAGATAAGTTTAGTGGTGATGAAAATGATAAGAGATCCGAGTCCTTTGAAACACGGAGAAGAGAATCCAATCCAAGGCAAAGTCAGTTTTCTTCTTTTGGAAATTCGAGACCTAAATTCTTAAGACCCTCTGATAATGAAGAAGTGTCATTTCATAGCAAGGGCAGGCATTTAGAACCATCCAGTTCCTCCTCAGCACTGCTCACTCAGGATTCTGTACAGTGTGGTTTTCGAAAGCCCACGGACAACTGTGAAGAGAGTTTATCATCATGGACTCGATCTGCTGGAAGAGAAGGCGACAGGAAGCATTCAAGTCGAAAGCCATTAGAAACCAGGTGCAGTGTTGACTGTCCACACATTTCAGAAGACGTGAGTGAAGAATCTCAGTGTGAAAGCCTGAAAGACGACTCTCTGAAAAAAGAACATCTGCTGGACACAGAGTCTCCATTTGCTGGGTATTTTGTTTTTTTTTTTTTTGTTTGTTTGTTTGTTTTTTAGCTGTTAAATTACTATTAAGGTTCACAGTATTCAAAAAGCTGAACTGAATGTTAATTAACTAGTATTAATTAACAAAATATTACTTATTCTTAGATATGTTGTGACTTTCTGTTAAATTGAATGGAAGAGATAAGATGGGCACATTTAACAATTCAGTAGTTTTATTTTATGGATTACATTTCATTTCAGTTTTATTTAACAAAAAGTTCAAAGAATTCAGTAGCTGTATTTGTTCAGACTGTGTTACTTTTTTGCAGCCTAAAAGACTGAGTTAATAATTCTTTTAAATGGATTGTTACAGGAGATAATTTGGTAGGTTTTGTTATTGCTGCCGTAAGACTGTCAAAGGAAATTATTGTTAATTATAATCATAAATCTAAATATTGCATGCTTCCCGGAAGTCTTAGAGAAATATACAAAAGGAAATATATTACCATAAACCCAAATATGAAGTGAGCGAGATGTGTGAAAAATCCTATAGAGGGAAGGGTAAATTATAGTGGTTGTTTTGCAGAGAAAGAAATAATCCACTTTTGATATGGAGAGGTTTTAAAAATGTTGAAAGATGAGTTTTAAAAGCAAAATATAGGTAGGATAGTTGTATCTAGAATGATTAAGGAGAATAGGAAGCTTTTGCTTGTTTTGTTGTTCTATAAGACTGGATCGATAGAATAGGAAACCTGGGTTGATGGCAATCAAACCTAGGAAGACCTGACTTAACTGCAAGGCTGGCCTTATTAGAGATAGTCACACATAGAACGTAAGTCTCCAAAGGATAATGACTGACTTATACTTCACTGATCATTAAAATGAATGGGATGCTAAAGGAAGAGCTTTTAGGAAATAATGGAATTCAGTGGTAGCAGTAGTAGGATTAAGCATTGTGCTGTGGGTTGTGAATCTGGTAAATCGCTTTTGATAATGACTATCTGAAGCTGTGGATTATAAAGCACAGTGTGCCGCCTTCAGTGGGAGGCATGATCTGGACTGAGTAATGGTAGCCCCAGGCAAATGAGCTGCAGTTCGAGTCTGGGCTTTGTTCCCAGGAGACCAGAGAATTCCAGTTGTGTTGCCTGGCTAAGCAGGGCAGGGATAGAGAATGTCTAAGTCTGTACACATAATTGTCCAGACTTCACTCCAAGTATTCTGGGAAGTAGACTATTTCCAGTCGCAGTTGCTAGTGGGATGAGACTTATATTTCCTGGTATCTTTGGGGTTGGCTAGCATTTGGGTGACCTATAGGTCTTCTGTGACTGCAGCTAATCAGAGTATGTGAAGCTCTTACACTGTTAATATTTCTTCTGGTTCTCTAATTGCTTCTTGTTTGCATGTCATACTTAAATTGTAAGCTTCTGATAGATACGTAGTAATACAGACATTCGCTAAAGCCATATATTTATATTTTTACATTATATTTTTGCATTTTTTTTGGTTAGCTATGTTAATTTTGATGTTACAGATGGTTTGAGGCTTTCCATGAATTCTGTGATTGACTGGAGAGGGAAAGAACAGCCTAGGAATCATCCACATATATGAAAAAGAAAGAAAGTCTGAGCGTGTAGAGTGGTGTAAAGTAAGAGACGAAGGTAGGAATGTGACAAATGCCTGTTTTCAGAGACTAGAAGGATTCAGTGAAGGATTATTTGAAGCTGTTTGTTTGTCTGAACATTATCCTGGGTATATGTTGAACTCTTTATAAAATGCCAGAATTCTAGGAAGCTTTAACCCCCTGAATTTTAGAATTAGAAAAAAACTATAGACTGACTTTAGAACTTTCATAGAGCTGAAAGAAGAAATCATAGTCTGAGGCAGCTGAGGTTGTGATCTGAATAGTATTATGCAACTAGGGCTTCCAGTTAGCAAATTAAAAAAAGTAATATTTGGACATACACACAAAAAATAATTTGTTTACCTGAAATGTCAATTTAACTGGGTATCATATAAATTATTGTTTGGTATTTTATTTGGCTATAATATGTAACACATGGCCATTTCCTGAGTCTGACCTTTTTACAAGAGATAAAACGTATATATTTAAATTACATAGCTTCACAATGCATACACTATTACAAACATTTATTTCTAATCAGTTTATATTAAGAAATGTTTTCACATTAGTTTATATGTATATACTTTTTTCATTGAGAAGACTTTAATAGTGTATTATGAAACTTAGCTATGTTAGTATTTCTTTAAATAGGAGTATTTATGGCCTTTAGATTTCCAGTTTGTTGCTTTTTACAGATAGTGCTGTAGTGAGTAGTTTTGTATGTGTAATTTGCACAGTATTTGAAGTAGACTGTAAAGTGAATTTCAAGAAGTGCAGTTATATTTATACATGTACTTTATTGTATTAAACAATTTACACTTTTACCAGACCTATATGCTAATGGTATTGTCGAACCTTTTGATCTTCGCTATATATGCAGCTTAGAAAGTCTTTCCTTGATTTGCGTGTCTTGTAAGTATGGGTGAGGAAGGACATGTTTTATAGATTTTTTTTTTTAAGATATATTTGTTCATGCATACAAGAACTGGGGTGCAGGCCAGAGGTGTGGGGAGTGAAAGGATTCACCAGAGAGAGAGTGGGTAAAAGAACAGGCAGAATGACTGAAATACACTGCTGAGGGGAGCAGCGGCCTAGACAGGAGAGGTCTGCTGCACCATTTGGCTGGCCAGGGATGGAACTCGTGCTACAGAGGCTCCAGATAGCTTCACAGGGCTGTGCTTAACCCCTTGTGCCACCAGGGAGGCCCTAGATGTTGTTTATTTTTATCTTTTTTGTTGACTAGTCATGTTTTGTGTATATTCTGAGTTCTTCATTTGTGAGAATTCTTTATATTTGTCATGTAATATAATTCTTTCATCATTTGTACATTTTCTTTATTTTTTTACTTTTTCATTAGGCTTTAATGTGATTTGATTTATTATTCTTTTCCTCTGTCCTCTTTAGGCCCTTGGATCATCTTAAATAGCCAAAAACATCCCTTAGTAGTGGCTCATGTGATTAAGAACTTTAAGCTTCTGATTCTTAGGAATAAAATGTGTTTGTATATATTTTCCCTTTTTTTTTTTTTAAGATTTATTTATTTATGCATACAAGAGCTGGGGCATGGGCCGGAGATGCGGGGAGTGGGAAGACTCATCAGAGACAGAGTGGGGAACAGAACAGGCAGACTGACTGAAATACACTGCTGAAGGGAGTAGCGGGCAAGACAGGAGAGATCTGCTGCACCATGTGGGTTACTTCCTGGCCGGCCAGGGATTGAATTTGTGCTGTAGAGGCTGTGGATTGTTTCATAGTGTGGTGCTTAACCCCTTGCGCCACCAGGGAGGCCCATATATTTTCATTTTCACGGGCTTTGTATTTTTCGGCTTTGGCTAGACTTAAGCATACATCTTCATTGTCCTGTCTTGATTGAATCTTTTTTTTATCTTTACTGAGGTCACATTGGTCTACAATACAGTATAGATTTCAGATGTTCAGCTTCTCACCACAGCACCTGTAAATTTCACACCACATCCACTACCAGATGCCCATCTCAAGTGAATCCTTAAGCTTCCCTTCTCCACAGGAGAAGTTTCCCCACAAAAGGGGAGAGTCAACTTAAATGACACATATGTGCCTTTAGATGGAAAATAACGGAAGTCTTTGGCAGTTTAATAAAAAATATTATCATTGTTAACCTCTGTAAAATAAAATACTATTATGAAACAGGACTTATATACCAACTTTCAAGACTAAGTTATGATTATTGGTTTTGAGATGAAAAGGATATAAAGCATATGTGGGATATGTGGGATTAATGAAGTATCTCCCCCTCTTTCCCTTCCCCCTTTCTTTCAAGGTGCAGATATTTGAACATGTTTATATTTCAGTGGGAAAGCTTTAGAATCAATTTGAGAAGAAAGTAGGCACCTAAAAGGATAAATGAACACAATCCCACGGTCAGTGTTCATGAATGAAGGATCCAGTGTGGCTGTACAAATAGAACAATTAGCCTTTTGTGGATATGTGGAGGAAGAGAAAAGTGTGCTGATGAGTTAGGTTAGTATTTTTCAAATACTGATTTTTCAAAATCAGATTTTTTTTTTAGATTTTTAAAATTTTTCATTTATTTATGCATACAAGAGCTGGGGCACAGGCCAGAGGTGTGTGTGTGTTTGTGGCGGAGGAGGGGGGTGAGAGGATTCACCAGAGACAGAGTGGGGGACAGAACAGGCAGACTGACCTAAGCACACCACTGAGGGGAGCAGCAGGTGAGCCAGGAGAGATCTGCTGCACCACGTGGGCTGCTCGCTGGCCTGCAGGGGGACCAAACCCGTGTTGCAGAGGCTGCGAAAGCCTCACAGGCTGAGTCCCAACCCCTTGTGCCACCAGGGAGGCCCCCAAATCAGAATTTTTTATGATGCAGAATACTGGTTGTTCTTTTTGTTTCTCCTTTTATGAACCACTATGAGTTTGGTAACTTAAGGGAAAAAAAGGTGATGTAATAGTTTGAAATAATAATTTGCTCCTCTTTGCAGTGCAGAAAATTGAAATATCCTCACGTTGTAATGGTATACTGCTATTTATTTAAAAAATTATGATCCTTTGGAACAAAATTATCTAAAAATTATTGGCCCAGGTGCACATTATATTTCCCTTAAGTAGTCTTTAAATTAAAAACTTGAGAAATGAACTGTTAGTTTTTTAATTTTTTTCAAATTTGAATTTCTGGTCTGTGAGAAGGAATGAAGTAACAAGGGGAGGTTGTTATATCAGAGATGTCCCTTGGAACTTGGTTGGGGGGGAGATAATTCCATTGATACTCATTTAGAAAGGGTACAAACTGTGATTATTTAATTTATTTTACATTATACATATATGTAAGAATTTATAATTTTCACATTACGGAGATGAGCAATATACTTTTCAAAACATCATTTTTGAAAATTAATTGAAGGGGAAAGAATGAAAATTGAGAAAAGTAGGTTGATTAGTAAATCAGAATTTTTATAAAAATAGCATTGGGGTTATTGGAATGTTGATGGTGGGCATGGCATCATAACATAGTTTTGAAGAAGTGTGAGTTATACACCTAGAAACATAAGAGTGATATAAATTAATGTTACTACAATAAAAGAAATTTGAAAAATATGATTGGGTTCCCTGAAATTCAAATAAATTACATTTATAATACAATAAAAAATGACATGTACCTCAGAATTTAATTTGAAAAAAGTATGTGAAAAATATTTTCCATACAAAAAGTACAACTAATGATGTAAGCAATACCTCAACCCATAGGAGCATATAAAAAGTAATAATGTTCCCTTGTGTACAGGAATGCAGTGCCCCTACTGTTTCTCTTAATTGGTTTTTAAAATGTAGACTGAAGGAACATGAAGGAAACAGAAATATGTTACTTTCTGATATTACTTTACCTGAAATACTGTAGGCTTCTTAATCTAGTAAGTACTGCAATATTGCCTTGCCTTTTAGCAATATGGGAAGAAATGGCTTTTGCAGAATTTCTGCAGAGATCAATACTTTTTTAAAGTCAAGTGCTATTATTAAAAGTTTTCTTTTTTTTTCTTTTTTTGTCCAAAAGGGATTCACTGTTTAAAAATAATTTTCAAGTATGTTTGTTAGGTCCAGTTTTGATTTGGAGGTTTGTTTATATATTTTGCTGTTAACTGGCATGGTTAAAATTGATTAGATTAATTTCAGTGGCATATGATGACATCTAGGAATTCAGAAATTCAGTCATTATAGATATATCCTTTATGTTTCAGATTATGACAGGTTCTCTGCTTTAAAATTTTCTTTATGGCCTCCCCTGGTGCTGCAGGCGGTTGAGCGCCACACTGTGAAGCTGTCCTCAGCCTCTGCGGCGCCGGTTCGATCCCGGCTGGCCAGTGAGGGTCCCACATGGCGCGGCAGACCTCTCCTGTCTCGCCCGCTGCTCCCCTCAGCAGTGTATTTCGTCAGTTTGCCTGTTCTGTTTCCAGCTCTGTTTCTGGTGAATCCTCTCACCCTCCCATGAATCTGGCCTGTACCCCAGATCTTATATAAATAAATAAATAAATCTTAAAAAATAAAATAATATATTCTTTATCCTTCCCTTTGGGGGATTTTAAAAACTTTATTGAGGTATAATTGACATACTATAAATTGATATATATCTGAAGTGTACAGATTGGTAAATTTTGAGGTGTTTATATTCTCATGAAACCATAATCCCCCAGTTTTTTTGGTATCCTTTCATGACCCTTTTTTCCTGCCTTACAAACCTTAGGCAAACACTCATCTGCTTGCTTTAATACAGACTAGTTTACATTATCTAGAGTTTTATATAAATAAGAGCATATGCATACGTTATTCACTCTTTTTATTTTTGTCTGTCTTAATTATTTTGAGTTTTGTCCAGGTTGCATATTAACAACAATTCATTCCTTTTTATTGGTGGGTAATATCCCATTGGTAGATGTAGCAGAATTTGTTTCTACTTCACTTTGTGGTGGACATTTAGATGTTTCCAGTCTGGGGGTGTTAAAACTTTTTGAACATTCAGTACAAGTCTCTGTAGGTACATATTTGCCATCCAGATATTTTTTTGTTAAAAGGCTTAGAATGTGTAGTGATTTTGCCTTTCTCATTTCTTTCTTGGTAATTTGTATCATTTTTTTTCCTTGACCAATCAGATATATGTTTAAAAATTTCATTTGTTTTATGAATCAGCTTTTGTTTTCATTGAATTTGTTTTTATTTTAAAAAATGTTTCTACTCTGAATTGTATTAATACTTATATTCTGTTTACTTTGTGTTTAATTTATTCTTTTCCAGTTTCTTAAGTTTTAAGCTAAGACCATTGACTTCAGATCTTTTTCCTTTTTTGCTTCAAGTATTTAGTATTATAAATCTTCCCATGAGTAATGCTTTAGTGGCATCCCACAAATTGTGATATGTTGTGTTTACATTTTTTAAATTCAGTTCAAAATACCTTTTTATTTTGTTCTTGCCATGTGGGTTATTTACAGGTATGCTATTTAGTTCTGATTAGTTAAGAATTTTCCAGAGACTTTGTTAAAGATTTCTAATTAAATTTTATTGTAGTCAGAACTCATAGTTTATACTAGTGGAATTCTTTAAATTTACTGAGACTTGTTTTATGGCTCAGAATATAGTTTATCTTGATAAATGTTTTCTGTGCAGTTGGAAAGAATGTGTGATCTACTGTTGCTGGGTAGAGTATCCTATCAGTGTTAGCTGATAGTGTTTTTCAGGTCTTTCATAATCTTGCTATTTTCTGCTTACGTACTCTATCAAGGATTGAGAGAGGCATCTTGAAATCTACAGCTATAATTGTAGATTCATCTGTTCCTTTTTGCAGTTCTTTCAATTTTATTTATTTTGAAGCTCTGTTATTAGGTGCATAAAAGTTTAGGGAATCTTCTGCACTTTTGATGGATGCAGTTGTTTTTCATATGAAATTACTCTTTGTTTCTGATACTGTTTTTCACTCTTTAATCTAATTTGATCTTAAAACCATGCCATTTTCTTTTGACTGGTGTGAAAATGTGCTACATCTTTCCCCATTCTTTTTTCTTTTTTTTTTTTTTTTTGATGGATCTGTAAGTTTATTTTATTTTATTTTTTATTTATTTTTTATTTTTTTAATTTAAATTTTATTTTTATATTCCCCATACAATTACAACCCCCTTATTTTGACCTCAAGCCCTCCTTTCCCCGCCCCCCACCCCCATAGAGTGTCTCTTGTTCATAGTTATTTGTTGATTTTGATATTTTCTTTCTTATAGTTATTTTTTTTCCTGGTCCCTTATTTAAGTTTTCTAGATTCCTCTGTGAGTGAGACCATCCGGTATCTTTCTTTTTCTTTCTGGCTTATTTCACTGAGCATGATCCCTTCCAGCACCATCCATGTTGCTGCAAATTGCATGTGTTTATCCTTTTTGAATGCTGAGTAATATTCCATGGTGTATATGTACCACATCTTCTTGATCCAGTCATCTATTTTTGGGCATTTGGGTTGTTTCCAAAGCTTAGCTATTGTAAATAGTGCTGCTATAAACATAGGGGTGCAGGTGCTCTTTGGAATTGATGTTTCTGTGTCCTCTGGGTAAATACTAGGAGTAGAATTGCTGGGTCATATGACCTACTAAACATAGAGTTTCCCCATTCTTTTGTGTTTAATGTATTTAGAGTACATTTCAAATAGTTGAGTTTTGCTTTATATTGATATGACAATTTCTTCCTTTTAATTCTGTTGTTTAGCTCATTTATACATAATGTGATATAATTATGTTTAAATCTAAATTTTTTTTTCTATTTTTTCTATATATTCTTTGTTTTCTTTTCTGTCATTGCCTGACTTCTTTTGGATTGGGTATTTTTTGATTCTTCATTTTTTTGTTGTTATGATTTCTTTTTTTGTTATTGTAGTGCTTTTTTTTAGCTTTGATGATATATATCTTTAATCTACCTTCAAAAGATACTCTGTCATTCTTGTATGCAAATTTAATGATTGTATTTCTTTCCTTTCCTTATTTCACTCAGTGTTGTCATTCATTTTACTTATACTTGTCATTAACCCCTTAAATATTGTTACTATTTCTGCTTAAAATTATTTTAAAGGGATTTTAGTGATAACAAAGTTACATACTTATCTCTTACAGTCTTTGTTACTCTATTTTTCCTTTGGGCTGATCCATGTTTTAACCTTTTTCCTTATGCCTAAAGGTTTTTCTTTTCTCTTTTAAACTAAATTGTATTCAGAAACTTACTAGAATTTATTAATCATATTGCAAAGTCATATCTTGCGTGAATTTCTGATGCCAAATGGCTGTTCAGTATAGTTGCCACACCTATAATAATTCTGTGGGCAGGTGCAAACAACTAATCACTTCAGTGCATCTTCCAGTTCTGCCAGTATTTTCATACTTAAATACATTCAATCTTGAATTAATGCCCTTTTATATCTTCTTACAGTAGAGTTAGGGCATTATTTTGTTTTTGTTTTTGTTTTTTTTAGCAGGTCTGTACATCATCGCTGCACAGTCCATTGTCTAAAATAAAGGTTTTTCTTTAACATTCTTTCAGCTTCTTTGTCTGAAAAAACCACTTTTGTTTTGGAACGTTATTTTCATTTGTAGGCTGACAATTTTAAGTAAAGATGTTGTTGCTCTTCTCTTGCTTGCATTATTTCCATCTGCTGTCATATGATGTGCATGAATGTCCTCTTCCCCCATGGTTGCTTTAAAAATGATCTCTTTTTATAAGTTTTGAGCCATCTGATCATGATGATACCTTGGTGTAGTTTATTCATGTAGTTTTCTTGTATTTGGGATTTCTTGAGCTTGCTTCTGTACATTTTTTAGTTGTCAACCAATGTGTACTATTTGCCTTTGTTTGGTCTCCCCATTCATTCCTTTCTTTCTTTTTAAAGATTTATTTATTTATATAAGCACTGGGTACAGCCAGAAGTGCGGGAGGGTGAGAGAATTCACCAGAGCCAGAGCAGGGAGCAGAACAGGCAGACTGATGTAATACACTGCTGAGGGGAGCAGCCATTTGAGCCATTTCCTCCTCAACTGCTGCGCCACCAGGGGAGGACCTCCCCATTCCTTTCTTTCAGGGTCTCTGGTGACATGAATGGTAGGGTATTTAAGGTTGGTTCACAGCTCTCTGAAACTCTTACTTTTTAAAAATTCTCTTTTTCTCTGTTTTTTATTTTGCCTAGTTTCTAATGCTTAAATAAGTTCACTGATTTTTTTCTGTTGCAGTCTAATCTTCCATTAATCCAATCCAGGGTACTTTTTGTTTCAGATAGTGTGACTTTCATTTATGGAAATTCTTTTCAGGTCTCTATTATTTCTTAGTCATCTCTAACATTTTGAGCACATGTAACATATAGACTGTTGAACACAGTGATGATATAGAATAGAATTAGAATAGTAACTTTAATTCTGTTATCTGTTTTTACATCTCTTTCAGTTTTGGGTTGATTTTGATTGCTAGTTTTTTTCTTCTAGCTGTGGGTCTTATTTTTGTCCATCTTTGCAGCTGATAATGTTTCATTTGAGACTAGATATTATGAATTTTACCTTGTTGAATAGTGAATATATTTCCATTCCTAAAACTATTCTTGAGCATTGTTCTGGGGCAGAGGTAATTTGAAATCATTTGATCCTTTTGACTATTGCTTTTAACATTTGTTATGTAGTCCCAGAGCTGAGTTAGTCCAGGGCTTACTATTTCTGACTAATGAAACAAGACCCTTAATGCTCTATCCAGTGCTTTCTGAATTAAGAGTTTTAATAGTCTGGAAGGTTCACTAATCCCGGGACTGTTGAATACTCTTTCTCTCATTCTTTGGGATAGTTCTTTACCTGCAGGTAGTTTCTTGCTGAATTCTCCTGGGGACTCTCAGTTCTAGGATTCCCTCACTGTGTAGCTCTGTTCTCTCTAGTTGCCTTAGAGCTCCTGGATGCTTAGCTGTAACTTCTTCGCTCTTCCTGGGTTTACTCTCTCTGTACTATTGTCTCAAATATTTTTAAAGTAGTAACATGGGAATTACATGCCAGGATCTGACCCTGGCTGGACAGTTCTTTTTTTTTCCTGTGAGGCTTCCATAGTAAAGGTTGGGCACATGGTCTTTGTCATAAATTAATTTATGGTGTCTTATAAACTCTGTATTGACTTTGCAAAAGAGCACATGGTCATTGCTTTTATTCTTTAAATACAGTTAAATATGTCATTTCCTGGTTACTGTCTCTTAGATGATCAATAACATCACTTGATGAGAAGACTTTCTCCAGATGTGTAGAATTATGGCTGATTTTAGTGTTTTTATTTATCTGTTGTGAGTGGGTCTTTGGTTAATTATGATTATAATTATCATAGTGACCATTACAGAATCTTAAACAATTGATTCATATTGGGACAGGTTTTTTTTTTTTTTAATTGCATGTTAGAATCATGATCTATTGGTACTGAGTGCTTTGCTGAGGTTAGTTTGAGTGTTGTTGTTACTGGCATTATACCTATATTTCATATGTTCTAAATCTGTCCTGTCCAAACAGAAGTAGTCCAAAGGGAGAGTCCATCCACATCATGAGTGTTGATGAGAAGAACAAGTTGGGAGCCAAGATTATCAAGGCAGAAATGATGGGAAATATGGTAAGACTTAGATGTTGTTGTTTTGCATTCTGGTAATTAAATATTAAACTTCTTATGAGTAATTTTGTAAGTTCCTTGGCAAGATGAATGTAGCACAGTTTGAAAATAACTCCTACATACTGTTTCTTTAAGGAATTCCTTGAATGCCTTCAAAAACACAGTATCTACTCCTAAATACATTTTCTACGTTTTCTGTCAATTTGTGAAATCTAACATCCTAGGTAACCAAATACTCATTAATTCGTTTTTTTACTTTGTTATTTAGTTTATTCTTGTATTTCTAACTTGTTCGGAATAT
This sequence comes from Talpa europaea, assembly GCF_964194135.1. Taxonomy (NCBI): domain Eukaryota; kingdom Metazoa; phylum Chordata; class Mammalia; order Eulipotyphla; family Talpidae; genus Talpa; species Talpa europaea. The sequence continues at coordinate 33,669,517 of NC_140079.1, forward strand.
TTGAGAGAGGTAAGATACCACTGATACCACTGCTGTCTTTCCTTTTTTTAGTCATGAAAGAACAGGTATTAGTTTCTTAAATTCTCTTACTTAGAAACTCAAAAAATGAGTTTCTGGAAAGGATGGTGAATTCATTTATTTAAATTTGAAGGCCATGTGTTTGTACCTGATAATGTGATACATACTTTGTGTAGGTTAACTCATTTGTATAGGTTAATGTGATTTAACACTGATTGCCTCAGAACTGAATGGGATGATTGGGAAGAGCTGAATTCACCTCTCTACTGGCTTGATAACCTACTGATGTAGTATGTTGTCACATTCCTGTTTGCTAACCCATGTCACATTGCACAAGGTAGAATAGCAAAGCCAGACAAAAGTTCTTGTCTTGCTGTATAATAAAATGCATCATGGTTATATGAGAGTATTTACGTTTTAGTGATTTATTCTTATAATACTCTTTAGTAGAGCAAAGACTGGCTGACAGGATGCTTCTATTTTTATTAGCTTGTATCTCTAATAGAAAGTGTATCTTTGTCTTTGAATCTGGTCCTTGGTATAACACTAAAGTTCAGGTCATCCCAGAAATTGGTAAGAGAGACAAAAGAACAAAAGCCATGACAATAGGAAGAAAACAAAGTTTTAAATTTTAAGGCATAAAGGAATTAATTAAAATAGTGAAAGCAAAGTCATCGGGTCTGGAGGTTTTGCTATGTTGAAAGAAACATTCCTGTGTTTATGAAGCTACTGCCTGAGGAAGATTTTCTTCGCTTATTATATAAACCTATGTATTTAATTTATTTCTTTGTAATTTGTTGCTGCATATATCATTTATTTTCTATAAATTCTTATACACTTTCTAGAGTAAAAAAGAAATTATTCAGATTTTTAATCTAAATTATCTAAATTATTTTAATCTAAATTATCTAAATTATTTTAATCTAAATTATCAACAAAGTAATATTTTAAATCTTACGATGGCTTCCTTGTTACAGATATCTGAAATTTTGAGTACTAGAAGTTTCTGATCTATAAGGAATGATAAAAATGTCATTCTTAAGGTTATGTATATTTTCCATCTCCCTATCTCCTAAAATATATGTCCTTGTGGGCCTCCCTGGTGGGGCAAAGGGTTAAGACGCAACCTATGAAGCTATCTGCAGCCACTGAAGCACAAGTTTGATCCCCGGCTTGGGAGCTACCCTCATGGCGCAGCAGACCTCTCCTGACTCTCCTGCTGCTCCCCTCAGCAGTGTATTTCAGTCATTCTGCCTGTTCTGTTCCCCACTCTGTCTCTGGTAAATCCTCTCACCCCTCCACACCTCTGGCCTGCACCTCAGTTCTTGTATGCATAAATAAATAAATCTTAAAAAAAAAAAGTTCTTGTAATGATTTACTTTGAAAGCATGAACAATGTCACAGGTTTTAAGAAGTTTATCATTGAGATAAGATCATTAGAAATCGGCATACTAGGTTTTAAGTTAGTAACTGCATTTAGGCTACAGTTGACATATAGTGATATCTACATGGGTGTTTGCTGTGCTGTTTTCCCTTCCATTGTATAAATTTGAAATATTATTCTACAGTGAAAAATTAAATGACATATCAACTTATTTTACTTGTTTTTCTTTTTAAAGGAACTAGCTGAAAAACTTAAAGCCCAACTTGAAAAGGCAAATAAATTCAAAGAAACTATAACACAGATGTCATCAAAAAAATCTGGTGTAGAGGTAAGTGATAAAAGTTTATAGGTATACATAATTACCTTGCATACTACTATTCATTGGTAGTAGTAGCATTGTGATATGCAGTGTGTCTGTATCTCTGTGTGTGTATGCTTATTTGCTTACTTGTTTCAAAGTTTGTTTTCAGATGTATTTTCCTATGGTCCACCAGTTTGCCCTGTAGAACTTAACAGCCTAGGGCAAGGAAGACCTGGTTTTATTTTGGACTTTGCCATTTCTGTTTGACCTTGTGCAAATCAAACTGATCCATAAATCCCTCCCCTACAGAATGAAAGACTATATTAGATACTCGATTCTCCTGCAGTATTGCCTTCCATAGTCTAGTCCCATTTTCCGTCCTTATCTCCAAGGTACTGTACATATAACCTATATGCCTCTGGGACATTTACATATGCTATTGGTTATCTGCAGCAGATACCACCCTCCCAAATATGGTACAATTTTCAGTTTGTCTTTACCTCCTTTGTGAACCCATTTTCCTAATCCTCTCAACAGCGCAGACTTTTCCTCTTTTGAAACTTCAAAGACCTTTAAAGTATTCTCTATGGAATTTATCTTTTCAGGTTCTGTATATTTGTGTTCTTGGCATCAACTTCTAATCTAGCCCTATCTCCTCCTTGACACGTCACTATATATGCAAGACTGCTGAAACTGTGGACTTCAGGGGATTCTCAAAATTGAAAGCAGTTCAACTGAAAAAGTTGAAGTTGATTTTCAGTTAAATAACATTTCTTCTCCTGTTTTAGGGATATCATAGGGTAATTGACAGACTATGTCTCATCCCTTGGAAGTTGTTTAGCCCCTTAAGCTTCAGATAGAAAGTTTTTTATTCTAAGGATTCTTTGACCAGAAAGAAAAATTTTATCCTCTCTGCAGAGATTGGACACTTGCACATTTAGTTCTAGCTTTACCAGGAACATATTTGAAACAAACCTCTACCACTATTTCTCTGAGAATTTTCGCTTCCATTAAAATTATTAATTCTGTTAGGGCTGGAGCCTTGACTTGCAAGTAGTTTGGTTAAGTAAAGAAATTGTTTATCAGCACAGAAATTTGCTGACTTTTTCAAGGAAAATTTTGAAATACTTCTGATAGAAATTGTGCCCTTTTGGAAAAAAAGATATCTCATTTACAGGACAATGATTTAGGACTGCTTTCATTGCTTAGCTTATTTGTTAAAGTGATAGGTTAGATGAACAATGTAAATCTCTTCATTCAACAATCTATGATTGTTTTGTTTTAGTAAAAAACTGTCAATGCTTATAATTAGTGGTTTTCTTATTTCTCTTCCCCTTAGAGGAGGAACTATTTATTATTTAGGGCAAGGACTAGTTCTTTCACTTGCCATCTAGTACTTGGCACATTCTAAACAATCAAGAAATACTTGAAATATTTATTGTGTGAATGTTTGTTTTGATTGATTTCCTTTCAGGTAGTTTTCTATTGTAGATCTTACAAATGATCTATGAACTTTGAAAATGATGTCTGTCCTTCCCGGGAGTGTAGTTTCTTTATTTAAACTTTAGGCTAACTACATAGTTTTTTCCACCTAATGTGGCTTTGGACGATGTGATCCACTGACTGCTGGGAGATTGCTAGCTCTGTAGCAGGACAGGTCTTATCCTCATTCTTAAATATATCATGTTCTAATCTCCCTTTCACGAATTTATACCTGTTAATAATCCTTCAGTGGAATCACATCATACACTCCTTTCATCTAGGAATTCAATTCTACACATTTTTAATGGTGCAGGAAATTCAGCCCACTCTTTACAGTAAATAATACAGCAGTCATTGCAAACAAGAGCGATACGTTATTATCAGCCCCAGGCAGCTGTGTGAGGAGAGCTTTGCAGGCATTCTTTTGATAGAAATTGAGGAATTAGCTGGAGGCCTTAAAGGGCCATCGAGACACATTAATAATAATTACATAAACAGATGAACTTATCTGTGGCCTTTTGTACATAAAGTCAGCTGCCTGATTAGTCAGTTATTTTTAGCAGTGGTTTGAGCATGGTTGATTACTGCCTAGGCACTATGTTTTGAATCTATATCTTGGACACATTTATAAGTTACCGTAGTACTGATTCCCAGAATGTGTTTTTCTGTGTTTTGAAGTTCTGGTCTTTGTCACTGATATCTGTATAAACACAGTGAATTGGGAAAAAATTGGTGACCAGGTTTTTTTTTTTTTTAATTTTCAACTGTAATTTTTTTTTTTATTTTTAAACAATATTTGCTTCCCCTCACCTCCTCAGATTGAGTCCCCATAGAATTTCCAAGGCACCTGTGCACCATCACCACAACACCCTGTGCTCCTCACTCCCTCCCTCTGATCCCTCTTCCTCCTCCCCACCTGCAGTATGTCTCTGATTTATAATTGTCTGTTTGTGCTTTGTTGTGTTTTGTGCTGTTATTATTGTTTTTTTTACACTGATGTCTTATTTGGTTCCCCTATATTCCTGTTATAAGTGAAACCATCCATTATTTTTCTTTTTCCTTCTGGCTTATTTCGCTGAGCATAATTCCTTCTAGCTCCATCCACGTTGCTGTGAATGGCATGAATTTATCTTTTTTGATTGCTGAATAATAGTCTATTGTGTATATATACCACATTTTCTTGATCCAGTCATCTATTTTTGGGCATTTGGGTTGTTTCCAGGTCTTACTTATTGTAAATAGTGCTGCAATAAACATAAATGTACAGGTGTTCCTTTGAATCAATGTTTTTGTGTCCTTTGGGTAGATCCCTAGTAGTGGAATTGCCGGGTGGTATGGTAGCTCCATTTTTAGTAGACTGAGGAACCTCCAGACAGCTTTCCATAGTGGTTGGTCCAGTTTGCACTCCCACCAGCAATGTAGGAGAGTTCCTTTTTCACAACATCCTCGCCAACATTTGTTGTTGCTTGTTTTTTTGATATGTACCGTTCTTACTGGTGTAGGGTGGTATATCAGTGTGGTTTTGATTTGCATTTCCCTGATAATAAGGGATGTTGAACATTTTTTCATATGTCTGTTGGCCATTTGCATTTCCTCTTTGGAGAAATGTCTTTTAAGTTCTTCTGCCCATTTCTTGACTGGATTGTTTATTTTGTTTTTGTTGAGCCATGTGAGTTCTTTGTATGTCTTTGTGATCAGTCCCTGTTGACTGGAGTGCAAAGATTTTTTTCCCAATCAGTGGGGTGTCTCCCTGTTTTGGTTAATGTCTCTTTGGCTGCACAGAAGCTTTTGTTTGATGTAATCCCAGGTGTTTATCTTTGCCTTCACTCTCACTGCTTTGGGTGATGAGTCTTTAAAGATGTTTCTGAGATATATGTCTTATAGTGTATTACTTATATTTTCTTCTATATATTTTATGGTTTCAGGTCTTATGTCCAGTTCTTTTATCCATTTTGAGTTGATTTTTGTGCACAGCGAGAGGTAGTGGTCTAGTTTCATTTTTTTGCATGTGGAGGTCCAGTTTTCCCAGCACCATTTATTGAACAAACTGTCCATGTTCCATTGCATAGTCTTTGCTCCTTTGTCAAAGATTAGTTGTTCATAAAAGTGTGGCTTTATTTCTTGGCTCTATTCGGTTCCATTGGTCTGTGTGTCTGTTATTGTTCCAATACTAAACTGTTTTAATTATTATGGCTTTGTGGTATACCTTGAAGTTTGGAAGTGTGATACCTCCTTTCTCCTTTGTTTTCATCAATAGGACTGTGGCTATTCGTTGTTTTTTGTGGTTGCATATGAATTTCATCAGTATTTGCTCTATTTTTTTGAAGAATGTCATTGAGATTTTTATTGGAATAGCTTTGAATCTGTATATTGCTTTTGGGAAGATGGTCATTTTGATAATGCTCATTCTACCAATCCATGAGCAGGGTATGTCTTTCCATTTCTTTATGTCTTCTTCAATTTCTTTTAACAGGTGTTTTATAATTTTCTTTGTATAGGTCTTTCACCTCTTTTGTTAGGTGTATTCCCAAATATTTGATTTTTTTTGTTTCAATTATAAAAGGGATGGTTTTCTTGATTTCTTCATCTTCAGATTGATTTTGTATAGGAAGGCTACTGATTTTTGCATATTGATTTTGTATCCTGTTACTTTACTGAACTGGTTGATTATTTTGAGTAGTTTCTCTGTGGAGTTTTTAGGGTTCTTTATGTATATTATCATATCGTTGGCAAATAGTAATAGTTTTACTTCTTCTTTCCCTGTTTGGATTCCTGTATGTCTTTCTCTTGTCTTATTGCCCTGGCTAGGACCTCCCATATTATATTGAAGAGCAGTGGTGAGAGAGGACATCCTTGTCTTGTTCCTGATCTTAAAGGAAAGGCCTTCAGCTTTTTGCCTTTGAGAATAATATTGGCAGTGGGTTTGTTGTATATGGCTTTTATCATGTTAAGGTATATTCCTTCTATCTCGAGGATTTCAAGGGCCTTCACCATAAATGGATGTTGAACTTTGTCAAATGCTTTCTCAGCATCTATTGATATGATCATGTAGTTTTTATTTTTCTTTCTTTTGATGTGTTGGATTACACTGACCAATTTTCATATGTTGAAGCATCCTTGTGCCCCTGGGATGAATTCCACTTGATCATGGTGTATTATCCCTTTGATGCATTGTTGGATTCTGTTGGCAAGGATTTTGTTGAGGATTTTTGTATCAGTGTTCATTAGGGAGATTGGCCTATAATTTTCTTTTTTGTGCTGTCTTTGTTTGGTTTTGGTATTAGTGTAATGTTGGCTTCATAGAAGCCAACATTTGGTAGTATTCCTTCATTTTCAATTTTTTGAAAGAGTTTGTGTAGGATAGGCACTAATTCACTGCTGAACGTTTGGTAGAATTCATTTGTGAAGCCGTCTGGGCCTGGGCTTTTGTTTTTGTGGAGTGCTTTGATTACTGCCTCAATTTTGCTGCTTTAGTTTGTCTGTGTTTTATTTCTTCTATGTTTTTTTTTTTTAATAGATTTATTTATTTATTCAAGCAATGAGTACAGTCAGAAGCGCGGGATGGTGAGAGAATTCACCAGAGCCAGAGCCGGGAACAGAACAGACAGACTGACGAAATACACTGCTGAGGGGAGCAGCGGGTGTGGCAGGAGAGGTCTGTCCTGCCATGTGGGACCCTCGCCGGCAGCCGGGGATCGAACCGGCGCTGCCGGGGTAGTGGGCAGCTTCACAGCCTAGTGCGCAACCGCTCTGCCACCAGGGGAGGCCCCTCTATTTCTTCTTTGTCCAGCTCTGGATGGTTATATCGTTCTAGGAATTTGTCCATCTCTTCTAGGTTGTTGAATTTGTTTGCATATAAGTGATCATGGTAATCTGTGATTATCCTTTTGATTTCTACTGAGTCTGTTGTGATTTTTTTCCTTTCATTTATAATCCTATTTATCTATGTTTTCTCCCATTTTTTCTTTGTGAGCCTGGCTAGAGGTTTATTTTTGTTTATTTTATTTATTTTTTTTTTCAAAGAACCAACTTTTGGTTTCATTGATCTTTTGGATTGTTTTTTTAATTTCCATTTCATTTATTTCTGCTTTGATTTTTATTATTTCCTTTCTTTTACTGGCTTTAGGATTTTTTTGTTTTTCTTTTTCCAGTTCTTTGAGATATGAGATTAGGTTTTTTCTTTGAGTTCTTTCTTGTTTGTTGATGTGAGCCTGTATTGCTATATATTTTCCTCTTATACTGCTTTTGCTGCATCCCATACATTCTGGAAAGTGGTGTCCTCCTTGTTGTTCCACTCAAAATGTTTTAAAATTTCTTCTTTGTTGTCCTCATTAGTCTAGTGGTCTTCTAGTAGTGTGGATTTCAATCTCCATGAAGTGGGAGGATTCCTTGTTTTCTTTTCATGATTTATTTCTAGCTTGATGCCTTCATGATCAGAGAAGATAGTTGGAATGATATTGATCTTCATGTATCTGTTGATGTTTGTCTTGTGGCACAGTTTGTGATCGATTCTGGAGAATGATTCATGCGCTCTTGAGAAAAATGTGTAGTCGGATTTTTTTGGGTACAGTGTCCTACAGATGTCTGTTAAGTCCATGAGTTCTATGTCATTATTTAGGGCTCTAGTGTGTTTGTTTATTTTTTTGTTTTGTTGATCTGTCCTTTGGTGAGAGTGGGGTGTTGAAGTCTCCCACTATATATGTATTTTCTTTAATGTCTGTTTTCAGAGCTGATAATAATTGTCTGATATATTCTTGTGCCTCTTCATTTGGTGAGTATATGTTGATGAGTGTTATATCTTCCTGATATATTGTCCCCTTGATCATAATGGAGTGCCCGCCTATGTCTCTTTTTTACCTTTTTTAATTTGAAGTCTGTTTCATCTGATATAAGTATGGCTGTTCCTGACTTCTTTTTTGGTCCATTTGCTTGTAGGATTGTTTTCCAACCTTTTACTTTCAGTCTGTGTTTATCTTTTGTGGTTAAATGTGTTTCCTGGAGACAGCAGAAGGATGGATTTTGTTTTTTAAGCAGCCTGCTACTCTCTGTCTTTTTGTTGATGAGTTTAATCCGTTTACATTTAGAGTTAATACTGATATGTTGGCATCTGTATTTGCCATTTTGTTTGTCTTTTTTGTAATTTTATTCCTTGCTTTATTCTGTTCTTCTTGTTCATTCCTCTGTTGGTTTTGGCTTTAGGACTTCTTGTAGAATTTTTTGGAGTGGGGGTTTAGTTGTAATGAATTTCTGGAGTTTCTGTTTGTCAAGAAGGTCCATATTTTTTCTTTGTAGAGGAAGGAGAGCTTTGCAGGGTCAAGTATTCTTGGTTGGCATTTGCTGTCTTGAAGTTGGCTGAATATATTACTCCATTCTCTTCTTGCCCGTAATGTTTCTTCAGAGAAGTCTGAAGTTAACCTGATTGGTTTTCCTTTATAAGTTATCTGTTTCTTCCCTCTTGCTATTTTCATTATTTTTTCCTTGTCTTAGACTCTTGCAAGCTTTACTGTTATATGTCTTGCTGTAGTTTTCTTTTCATTGTGCTCATTGGGAGTTCATCTTGCTTCTTGTATGTATATATTCATTTCCTTTTTCATGCTTGGGAAGTTTTCTTCAATTATCTCCTTGAATAATTTCTCAGTTCCTTCGTCTCTCTCCTCACCTTCTAGAATGCCTATAACCCTTACATTTTCTCTCTTCACGGAGTCTGATAATTGTCTAAGAGTATCCTCCTACTTCTTCATTTGTACTTCTCTCTCCTTTTCTCTTTTTGGCTCTTTTTATTTCTGTATCTTCGATAGTACTGATCCTTTCTTCCATTTCATCGATTCTGTTTTTATTGCTTTTCCCAGAGTTCTTTATCTCCTCTAGTAATCTTTTAATCGCCTGCATTTCTTTTTTTTCCTTTCTTAAGATCTCAGTTTCATTCTTCAGTTCACTGATTATTTGTCTCAAATAATTTTTTTCCTTTTCATTTTCTTTCTGCTTTTTAATCATGATGATCATTAATTCTCTATCTGATAGGCCGAGAAGTTCTTCCATGTCATTGTTGAGCTCTGGTGACTGTATTTCTTTTTGTGATGTATCCTTCTCCTGCAGGCTTGCTTGGCTATTGATATTTTTTCTTCTCCCTGTTGTTTGCTTTCTAATTAGTTCTATGTGTTGGGACGTTATGCCTCCAGTTGGCGGACATCTTTTTGGAGTGCTCCTTTACGGGTGTTGGGAACTGTTTACTAGATTGAGACCGGCACTGGTAGGCTAAAACTGCACCAGGGTGTTGATGCTGTATTGCTGGTCACTGTCCCTTACCGTTCCCTCCCTCTGTATTTTTCAGTTCCAACAGGGATCATCTAGTTGTTTATTTAGTCCTGGTCACGAGGTGGTGCCAGAGACCCGTACTTGCTAACCTGTGCTTTTTCCCAGTGGTTCTTTGAGAAACGGGGGTGGGGGGGTGGGGGTAGGGGAGCATCTTAACACAGGGGCTCTTATTCAAGCTGGGTGCTGTGTCTGCCCCTTGTTCATCTGGTGCTGTGCCTGCAGCTGTGTATATCCCGCACCCTGACTTATGCACTCTGGGTCTCAGTTCCAGGGCTATCAGATCCAAAATTCTGGCTGTTACCCTGTGTAGTACCCGCTGCTATGGTGTGTCCCACACCCCGGATCCTGCGCCTGGCTCCCAGTTCCAGAATGGAGTCTTGCTCCTCGTCTTATTTCTCTTCTTACCCCTGTTTGCGTGGCCCACCCTCTCTCAGAGCCTGAGGATGTTTTTGGGATCCCTGGTTTCCAACTATCAGGATGTTGGTGATTTTGTTCTGGTCGCTAGGTGGCACCAGAGATCTTTCCTAATGTCCTTCCAGAACTGTTTTTTCCCCACCGTGGGTCCAGGGAATAGATGGGGGTTGGGGGACGGGGGTGGCCTGGAGTGCCTCAATGGCGTGGGGGTGCTGTGTCTGCCCAGTGACCCACAGTCGTGGGGATCCCACGCCCTGAATTTCGTGCCCTGGGTCTCAGTTCCGAAGCCCTCAGATACAGGACACAGGCTGTCGCCCAGTTCAGTGTCTGCAGAAATGGCGCCTTTTGCACCCCTCTCCCATGTCTGGGTGCTTGGTTTCTGATTACTCAGTGAGGGACATTCATCTCAGTGAGGGCTCCCGCACATCTCCTCACATACCTAGGTCGCAGGCATGGGGACCTGGTCAGCCACGATCCGTGTATACTTTTCTAGTGCGCCACTTTTCCGCACAAGCTTACTGGCTGGCCTGGGCTATTTGTAGTTCTCTGCAGAGTTCATATTTTCCTGTAATGGCGCCCAGAGCCATTCGCTTACCTCCACAGCAATTCCTGCACGATTCTCCATAGTTCCCGTTCACGGGGTGCGGTGCCTGAAATAGTTCCTTTCTACTCAATGTCCCACTTGATCTGTAGTTTGTTCTTGTTGGTTGTTGGTTGTTTTTTTTTTTTTTCCCTCCTTTCTGTTGGTCGGAGAGTGCCAACTTTGTGGGTGGGGGAGGGTAGTAGGGTTCTGAGCTTTCCTCTCTTCTTGTCCTCTTTTATGGCAACTTTCTCTTCGGGCAGTTTGCCAGAGTCGCCCTTTTATCTTCTATGTCCCAGTTCTCACAGGGACCTGCCGCTTTTCCTCCCTATTTACTTTTTTTTTAATGGGAGGACTTACTCGCAGCATTTCCCTGCTGCCATGTTGATCCCAAATCCTATTACCAGTTTAAAAAAAAAAAACAAAACTGTTGTGGTTTGTGTTTCAGTTCATTTTTAAGCAGTGACTTTTGTCATTTATTCAACAAATACTTTTCACTTTAGTTTTTGTAAAAATGACTAGCATTCTTAATCTTCCAAATGAACTATTTAAATCTCAGTGATCGTTATTTAGATTTGCATTTATTCTATTGTTCATGCCATGTTGCCATCAGTCCACTTTACTTGGTAGCATAGTCTTTCTTCATGCAGAAAAGTTAAACAAATACATTATTTCTTTTTATTAAGCAAAACAGGTCAGTGGATCTACCTATTGTGTATACACTTGAGCCTGTTTTTTTTTTTTTTTTTTTAAAGATTTATTTATTCATTCATACAAGAACTGGGGTGCAGGCCAGAGGTCTGGGGGAGTGAAAGAATTCACCAGAGACAGAGTGGGGAGCAGAACAGGCAGACTAAGTGAAATACACTGCTGAGGGGAGCAGCGGGTGAGACAGGAGAGGTCTCCTGCGCCATGTGGGTTGCTCTCTGGTCAGTGGGGGAATCGTACTTGTGCTGCAGTGGCTGCGGATAGCTTCATAGGTTGCGTCTTAACCCCTTGCCACCAGGGTGGCCCGAACCTGTTTTTTTACACCCATTTCTGCGCTCTATTATTAGAAATAATATCGTGTTACTAGAGCACTTCTTTAAATTACTACTAAAGTGTAAACATTTTAAGCTAAATTAAAGCAAAACAATTTCATAGGTGATAATGAAGATGCAGACATTTTATAGTAACATAGAATCTTTCATCTGTTCACTTTTCTCACCCATCACATCAAATTCATCATGAAATAGTACCAATATTACCTGCTAACTATTTCTTAGAACTGTTGTTTGTTTTCCTTATTTTATGCACTCATGTGATCATCTTCATCACCATAACCAGAGCACTGAAGTATCAGCTTTCCTTCCTGCCTCAGTGCCTTTGCACACTCTTTTCCTTTGCTTGAGACATTATTTTTCATTCACTCTTCCCTTAGTTACCACCAGTTCATGCTTTAGATCTTAATGCAGACATCATATTTCCTTTGGGAAACATTCTCTCTGCAAAGAGAACATAGAAATAAGATTCATTGCACAAATCAGCTTTTTTTTTTTACAGATTTATTTATTTATACAAGAACTGGGGTACAGGCCAGATGTGCAGGAGGGTGAGAGGATTCACCAGAGACGGAGCAGGGAACAGAATAGGCAGACTGACTGAAATTCACTGCCGAGGGGAACAGCGGGCAAGACAGGAGAGGTCTGCCGCACCATGTGGGTTGCTCATGGCTGGCCAGGATCGAACCGGCACTGCAGAGTCTGTGGACAGCTTTACAGCGCTGTGCTCAACCACCTACGCCACTAGAGAGGCCCCTGCACAAATCAGCTTTGATGGTGCCCATCTCTTCTGGATATATTTGTGACTGTATATATTTGTTAGGTTGAATTTTGGGGAGAAGAATTATTTTGTGCAGTGTCTCAAATTTTGAACTAAGACTCAAAATTTGAAGTAGGACTCTAACAGATTCTGAAGCCATAATGAGTTGGTTTCTTTGGAGAGAGAGGATGACCAGCAGCAGCCTCAGTTTTCTGGCACTCCACTTCTATTCCCTCGAGGGCTCTTTAGCTTTATTCTCACTGTTGCTATCATAAGCATTTAATTTCTTTTTCTGATATATCAAGTGGAAAATGAAATGTTACTGCATTTGAGAGATAGTCTTTATAGAATATTCAGTGGCAATTGAGACTTTAATGCTCTCTTGAAGAACTTGATTCTTGATATGTTCTCTTTCCAGCTGTCTTGGGGGGTGGGAGGAGAGGTGGAAGGATAATAGAGAGTGGGTGCATGTGCGCATGTGTGCATGCATATGTTTATTATATGTAATACAGTTTATTAGGAAAACAGTTTAAGTGAAAAAAAATCCATAATAAAATTATCCTTACATGCATTTGAAAATTACTTTAGGGGTCTCCCTGGTGGCACAGGGGTTAAACACAGCACTATCAAGCTATTGCCAGCCACTGAAGCACGAGTTTGATTCCTGGGCAGGCTAGGGAGGTGACTTACATGGCGCAGCAGACCTCTCCTGTCTCGCCTGCTGTACCTCTCAGCAGTGTATTTCAGTAGATCTATGGGCCTGTTCTGCTCTCTATTCTGTTGCTGGTGAATCCTCTCACCCCCGCCCCCCACCCCCCACACCTCTAGCCTGTGCCCCAGTTCTTATATGCATAAGTAAATAAATAAAAAATAAAAATTACTTTAGTCATTCTGTAGAATGTATAACAAGTTGAAGAGAGTTATAATAACTTAAATTTCATGTGTTTTAGGAAAGCTAAATATACAGTTTTTAACTTCAGTAAGCATTATAAGTCTGCAGGTAGTAAACAAATTCTGACTAGAATAATTGTAGTCTATAGCTGCTAATAAAGATTTACGAGAGTGAGAACATGAAATTAATTGAATGAAACTGAACAGCACCAACAAACAAATAACAATCACTTTAATGGAAGATTTTCTATCTACTTATGTGAGCAGTTCTATGCAACTTCAATTTTTACTTATGGCTTGCATAATTCACATATGAAATTGTTTTCAAAATTCAGGCAAGATTTTATATTTCAAACACCAGCTTATCAGCCTAAGTCAAAGCAATATTTCAAATAATTTTTATTGACTTTAATAATAATTTTAAGTTGCACACACATACCTAACCAATTTATCATGTCCAAATTAAAACTTAATTGAGGGCCTCCCTGGTGGCGCAGCGGTTGAGCGCTGGGTTGCGAAGCTGCCAGCAGCTTCTGCAGCGCTGGTTCTATCCCCGGCTGCTCCCCGGCCACGGGAGAAGGGTCCCACATGGCGCGCAGACCTCTCCTGTTGCCCGCTGCTCCCCTCAGCAGTGTACCTCGGTCCTTCTGCCTGCTCTGCTCCCCGCTCTGGCTCTGGTGAATTCTCTCACCCTCCTGTGCTTCTGACTGTACCCAGTGCTTGTGTAAATAAATAAATAAATCTTTAAAAAAAAAAAAAACAAACCTTGAGATACAGCTCATCTTGTACTTAAGTTATTTAAAAAGGTGTGGATGAATTACTTCATAGAATTTTAACTAAAATTAAGTAAATTTCAACACATAAAGTACTTAAAACAAGTCTTGGCCTAAGTATGCCCTCAAAAAAAACCCTCATTATTACTAATAATAATGATAGCAGTAATAGCATTAGGCCTGTCAGTTAATATTATTGTCTTAAAAAATAAAATAAAATTTGGACATTCAGTGAAATAAGTTTAAAAATAGAGCCTAAGTAAAGAATAAAACCATTAAAGGAATTAAAATCAGTTGTTTTCTTAGGGTAATAATCCATTGTTAAAAATATCCTATAATGTTCATATAGCCCAGATTTCCAAACCAAATCTTATTTTATAACATTTTTTTGACAATTCAAGTCACACATGGATAGCTCACCGGATATTTCTAGGCAGACAGAAACATCATAAAATTTTTTCTATGATTCATTGTAATATAATTTTAAGTGTTTTCTTTTTTATTGTTTGTTGGTGCTGTTCAGTTTCATTCATTTAATTTCGTGTTCTCACTCTCATAAATCTTTATTAGCAGCTATTGACTACAATTATTCTAGTCAGAATCTGTTTACTACCTGCAGACTTATTATGCATACTGAAATTAAAAACTACACTTTTAGCTTTCCTGAAAACACATGAAATTTAACTATTATAATTATCTTAAACTTGTTATACATCCTACAGAATGACTAAAGTAATTTTTAAATGCATGTAAGGATAAAATTTATTTTGGATTTTTACCTCCCTTCCTCTTTATCAGTGCTCTTGATCCCATTCCTTTGTTGTCACCAGGAACCAGTACCAGCCAGTTAACTCTTTTCTGATGGGTCTTTCAGTTTCTCTCTTTAAATCCTTCTCCCATTACTTTTTGTCATACTTAACTCTCTATGTCCTTAAAACAAGTAAAAAACCACCTTCTTTTCTCTGAGCAACTTTATCAGCCTCCTTTGGCAAACCAACAGAAAAGGATGGTCCAGACAGAGCAAAAGGATTAAGGGTACAAAGGTGAGGGAGAAATGGTATATTCTATAGATGGTATGTTATTCTGGATGGCTACAGAATAAGTTATGAGGAAGAAAGAAGAGGTTGGATAGGTAAACAAGGATCAGCTATTCTCATCTTCCAGTACCATAGTTTCATTTAACATTTTTCTGTGACTTTCAGTCTCAACTCTAGCTCTGAATTCTATGTTGAACTCCTAAATTAATAACTTTTTTATTTGATGAAACAGGTTAAAAGATTTTTAATTGTGGTAGAAATCATAGCATTACCATCTCTCACTCTCTCTTTTTAATTTTATTGTATATTTTTATATCATTTTTTCATTTTTGTACAATGTATGCTTTTTCATCTCAGTTATAGTTCCCATGAAATTCCCACCACCCATTCACCTGTTAACCATCACCATGGTCCCTTGTGCTCTTCCCACCCCTGTTTTGATCTTAATTCCCTTCTTCCCCACCCCACAGAATGTCTCTGGTTTATAGTTGCCTTTTGATTTTGATTTTTACTTTATTATAATTACCTTTTTTCCCCTGAGCCCTTATTTGGATCCTCTACATTCCTCTTATAAGTGACACCATCTGATATTTTTCTTTTTCTTTCTAGTTTATTTCACTGAGCATGATCCCTTCCAGCACCATCCCTGTTGCTGCAAATGGCATGAGTTTATATCTTTTTTGATTGCTGAGTAATCCATTATGTATATATACCACATCTTCTTAATCCAGTCATCTGTTTTTTGGGCATTTGGGTTGTTTCCATTCCTTTCTGTTGTAAATAGTGCTGCAGTAAACATAGGGGTGCAGGTGTCCTTTTGGATTAATGTTTTTGTGTCCTTTTGGTAGATATTGAGGAGTGGAATTGCTGGATCATATGGAAGCTACATTGTTATTTTATTTATTTTTTAAAAATTACAGTGACCATCTTATTTTTTATTTTTTTTAAGATTTATTTATTTATTTATACAAGATCCGGGGTACAGGCCAGAAGTGCGGGAGGGTAAGAGGATTCACCAGAGACAGAGCGTGGAAAGAACAGGCAGACTGACAAAATACACTGCTGAGGGGAGCAGCAGGCGAGACAGGAGAGGTCTGCTGCGCCATGTGGGACCCTCGGTGACTGGCCGGGATGGAACCAGTGCTGTGGAGGCTGCGGACAGCTTCACAGCACTGCACTCAACCACCTCCACCACCAGGGAAGGCCTGGAAGCTCCATTTTTAGCAGTTAAATTAGTAACTTTTATGGCCATACCGTGCTCCACACGTGTGTGTGTGTGTGTGTGTGTGATTTCCCGTCTCTTTATTCCATGATTATTGTTCTAATTTTGATTTATAAAAAACATGGATAAATCCTTTATACCTTTTTCTGGCAGCATATTCAAGTTGTTCCCAGATGGTGTTTTATTTTGCCTTCCCTCCTATACATATCTAGCCTTTTACTTTCTGTAATCACCACCCAGTACACTGCCTCCTCAACTCTTGCTTGGAATATTATAGTGACAGGTGATCTTGCCACTGTTCTTTTGTTCATCAAAATGTTCTTTAAAATTGCCAGCAGAATTAATCTAAATGTAATTGTTGTACAGTTGAGTAAACATTGGATTTGGGGACACTCTGGCCATGTCTTACTCTCTTTACTTCTTTAGGTAAGTCACTTACCTTGAGCAATGAACCATTAAAATACTGAGAATTTCAAACTGTGAAATAAATTAAAAAATCTTTTAAGTATTTAAAATATGCCTTTGTTTAGAAATCTTTCAGTGGTACTAAATCTTAGTGCTTTCATTTAGGTTGTTTTATTTCTAAGCCTTTTACCCTTGTATTTTTGTTTCCAAAGACCCAGTTCATTTGTACACAGAAATGAACCCATTGATTCATACCATGTGATCCAGTATTAGTTGATTTATACTTTATCTTACTATTACTTCATTAATAGTCAAATGAAGATTTGTATAAACCACCTACTTCCTCTTTCTCTCCTTCCCCCTGCTCTTGCCATTTTATTTATGAATTACTCAACACTAGAACAATATCTTCTTTAAGCTTTGAACACATTTATCCCATTGGATTATATAATGATAAAAGTAATTCTGTGTATTATAAGTTCATTGACCAAATGGAATATAATGAAATAGAATATTTAAAAAATGAGAAGTCTTTTATTTTGATTTACTATATATGTGTCACTGTGAATGTGTTTTTTCAGAGATATCTAGCTTTATCCCAAAACCTGGTAGTCTCATAAAATATATTAAAACAGCATTTAAAATCTGACTTTGATTTTGAGTCTTTAGTTGGTCATTTGGTCAAATGGTAGGTAAGATTTTGTTAGGTGAAAGAAAATTTTCATAATTTAAAGAAACATTGCCAGTTAAAGGAACATTGTTAACTTACTTTTTCTTTCAGAGCATGAAAGTGTTTAAAAAAATGTCATTTTTACTACCTCGTTTTATTAGAGAAGGGGAGTAATAGAAATAACATGTAATGAGAATATTGGAACGGAATTTTATAAACAAAGTTAGAGAATTGGGCCTGGAACTTCATTTGCTGTGTGTTATCCTCAGTGTTCTCATTTGTAAAATGTGGCTTAGTAATTATGTTACGAGGTTGTGAGGTATATTTCAGAACTTTCTAAGATAATTGTTATATCAGTATTAATTTCTGTCTGGGAGAGTTGATTTGTTTTTAAATAGGAAAAATATTAGACAGTTTTTGGATTTCATAGCTGTTGTTTATGTATGAAATATAACATTTGGCATCCTTAAATTGATCTATTTTATGACTGTCAAAAATAAATAAAATTTTAGTTAGTGAAAATATTCCAAACTGTCAATCAGCATTTAAAAAATTCCTAAATCTTCTCTTCTTATCTTTCTCCATTCTGTCAAATGCTAAAAGAAACCTGATTATAAATACGAAGTTATGTTTCCAGAGCTAGCTTTATATATAAGTATTACAAGGAAGCAGTGATGAAACAAGGAAACTGAAGAAATGACTTATCTTTTTCTTTTTTCTTTTTTAAAAAGATTTATTTATTTATTTATACAAGCACTGGGTATAGTCAGAAGCGTGGGAGGGTGAGTGAATTCACCAGAGCCA
Source organism: Talpa europaea (assembly GCF_964194135.1). NCBI lineage: Eukaryota > Metazoa > Chordata > Mammalia > Eulipotyphla > Talpidae > Talpa > Talpa europaea. The sequence continues at coordinate 33,687,613 of NC_140079.1, forward strand.
GAGCGGGGAATAGAACAGGCAGCCTGACGGGCATGCAGGAGAGGTCTGCTGCACCTTGTGGGACCCTCGCCGGTGGCCGGGGATCGAACTGGCGCTACAGAGGCTGTGCGCAGTTTCACAGCCCAGCGTTCAACCACTGCGCCACCAGGGGAGGCCCTGATTTTTCATATTATGCTAGTGTTGGATTTGGCACTGGCTCTAAGAAATATCTGCTTAACAAAATTAAAATCAGCAATGGTTAAACATGTTTCCAAATAACTCCCTTTGGAAATTGTGAAACAAAGTGGTTTAGTCCTTTAAAAAAAAAAAGATTTATTTATTTATGCATAAAAGAACTGGGGCACAGGCCAGAGGTGTAGGGGGTGAGAGGATTCACCAGAGACAGAGCGTGGAACAGAACAGGCAGAATGACAAAATACACTGCTGAGGGGAGCAGCAGGTGAGACAGGAGAGGTCTGCTATGCCATGTGGGTCACCTCCCATGCTATAGTAGCTTCGGACTGCTTCATAGTGCTGAGACTTAAACCCTTGTGGCACCAGGGAGGCCCCAAAGTAGTTTAGTCTTAAATATAACTCATAATTTTCTACAAATTATCCTTTATATTAATACAAACAATTTTAGGAGTGATGTCAACAGAATTTATTGATAGAATTATCAACAATTAATGTTTAAATTTCTTAATCGTATACATATTTAGTGTGTATTCTGTCAGTGGTTTTATGAAAGAGTGCTGAGGTAGGTTATTTTGATACCAACTGGACAAGAAATAAAACTAAAGTTGAACTGCATGCCTCTCTAAGTCTGGAGTACCCTCTAGAATTATTACAGGATTGACACGATGGTTTAAAAGATGGACTATGTTTTCAGCCTGGGTCTGGGTTATCTCTTATCTTCTGAATCTTAGTACTGATACGGAATTTGCACAGTGGCCTCTTACAACCTAAGGAGTTTGGCAAATTACTGAGCTGGGCAGCATTTTTGAGTGTGTTGGCTGAAGGCACATTAATGCTTTGATGCCTCCACTCTGTAACCATATAGCAATCAAAATCTAAAAAGAGAAAATTGAAAGAGATATAACATAGCTCAGAAATCAAGCTACATTTTGTGGATAAGAAAGGGAAGAGAGGGCCTCCCTGGTGGCGCAGGGCATGAAGACGCAACCTATGAAGCAATCCGCGGCCCTCTGCAGCACGAGTTCGAGCTCTGGCCAGGGAACTACCCACATGGCACTGCAGACCTCTCCTGTCTCACTCACTGCTCCCCTTAGCAGTGTATTTCAATCAATCTACCTGTTCTGTTCCCCATTCTGTCTCTGGTGAATCCTCTCACTTCAGCACCTCTGGCCTTCACCCAGTTCTTCCATGCATAAATAAATAAATCTTAAAAAAAAAAAAAGAAATGGAAGAGAAACATAAAACAATAAGGAACTGGAACTTGCAGGGATCTGAAATGCAAAAGCAGATGGAGCTGCTGAGAATTGTGACAATGGGAATTAAAAGGTGCCCTTGCCACAGCCTCTTGGCCTCAACTGGATTTGAGGGTTCCTACAAAAGGAGTTTGTAAGTGGCTTTGAGTTCTGAGGACTATAGCTCCCAGGAAGTGCTAAGGAAGGGAGGGGTGGAAAAAGTGGAAGTAGGCTTGTAACTGTTACTAGGACTGTGAAATATCCCCAGGTATCTCCGTGGAAGATAACATTTTGGAACTGGAATCCTGATGAACTGAGTAGAGACAGTGTCAAAACTACAGTTAGTAAGAGGAGCCTGAGAGATGGTAGAGAAGGAAAAAAAAAGGCTTAAGATGGGCTTGCATACCAGCATTGCAGCAAATGTTATGTTGCCCTCAGAAAGATTGTAAGGAGTTGTTGGGATGTAAACTCTCATTCCCAGTAAATTTGAAATGATATCATAGTCTTAAAAGTTAAATATAGCTTCAGTTACGAGAAAAGAATAATTTCATAAGATGGATAAGATACTTTGAAACAGAACCAGCAAAAAGGGAAGCATTAATAGGTGGATATGAAGAAGAAACAGTGTTCTTGTAATTTTTGAGTTGAGATGGAATAAAAACTTAGGTAAAAAAACTTTAGCAAGTATACTTTATGTCTAGGTGTTGTTCTAAATGTGTTAATTTATTTGATCCTGATAACTCATTATTTTGTTTATTTTATGAATGAGGAAATTGAAGTGGTTAAATAGCTTTCAAGGTTATATGCTGAGGCAGGATTTGGACATGGACATTCTGGCTTTAGCGCAGCGCACCAGTATGCTGTGCTGCCTGTAGCATTAGCCCACTTCTCAACACAGGAGAGCAGAGAGAATGTATCAGAAATCTGATAGGGGATATAAAGGCTAGATTAAAAACTGCAGTTACTGAAATAGAAAACCAAAGAGAAAAACTAATAAAATAACCCCCTAGGAAGAGAGCATTTTGGAAAAAAGGAGGGCCTCCCTGGTGGTGCAAGGCTTAAAGTCACAGCGTTATCAAGCTCTCACCAGTCACCACAGCATAAGTTTGATCCACGGCCAGGTTGCTAACCCACATGGTGCAGCAGACCTCTCCTGTCTCACCCTCTGCTCTCCTCAGCAGTGTATTTCAGAGGATCTGCCTGTTCTGCTCTCCACTCTGTCTTTGGTGAATCTTCTCACCCCCAGCACCTCTGGCCTACACCCCAGTTCTTGTATGCATAAATAAATAAAAAAATCTTAAAAAAGAAAAGAATTGAAAACAAGAGACATAGCTAAGGGTGCTATAAGTCTTTTTTTTTTTTTTTGGCATTAGAAAAGGTGCCTCTTTGGGCAGATACAGTCCTGCGAATACCTTTATACAAATTAAAAAACTAGCCCAGAGCCCAGACACCTCTCTGGAAAGTGTAGCTCGGAGTTCAGTCCACTCCCTGCCTTGGCTGAGTACTTCTGTGTGATGAACAACTGTGGACATAATTAGAGATACAATAAAGATGGCTTAAAAATCATGAAAATATTAACAACAATAACTGCTTATTTGTTGGAATATTAAAAGATAAAAATGGAAACAGATGCATTATGGTCTTCATTATGGTCTTCAAAATACCAACTGGTGAGAAAATCTGATCTAGTGGAAGAGTTTTCCTTTATTTCCAAAATACTAGAAAGACTTCCAAACAAACACTTAGAATTTTTAATACCAACTTGAATCAAAGCCATGTATGCTTTTTCTTTTTTTTTTAAATTAATGTGTTGATAACAAATAATGCTCAAAGACCTTTAAAAGGTCATTAAAGAATAGTAATTTCTTGGGCCCTTACCAGACCTTACCTGAAAATAGCTGCTCTAGTTCTTAGTGGTTTCTTCTGACTTTCTAAATATTTCTATCATGTTTTTCTAGAAATTAATTTGTATTTTATAATCTGTGTGTGAAGGATTTTTTCCATTAAAAATTTTTTCCATTAAAAATAATAAAACTCTTACTTATGTGAGTTTTAGCAAATAGTTTATAGCCACAACCACAGCAAAGTTAGAAAGTTTCTATTACTACCTCAAAATTTCCCTCCTGTCTTTTTATAGTTAACCCTTCCCACTATCCTCAGTTGCTGGCAACCACTGAGCTATTTTCTGGCCCTATGTTTGTTTTGTGTATTACTAGTTCCTTTTTATTGCTCATGTAATTCATGGAGATACCAGAGTTTATCAGTTTTCCAGTGGAGATACCATCAGGTTGTTATCAGTTGCTACTCTGAACAGAGCTGCTAAACAAAATTTGCATATAGGTTTCTTTGTGAATACAGGCTTTTATTATACTTGGGTATTTCTAAAGGGCCATATCTTGATTCTGTTAGTAGACACTGCTAAGCCAGATTATAATTGCCTTTTATGTAAAAAAGGTTTCGTTATTGTCATTAATATTTGCGTCATTTTGTTTGTTTGCTTGCTTTATTTTCTTTGCTTGATCTTCACTTACTTCCAAAATCTTAAAAAATATCTCTGTTCAGTTAATAAGGCAAGTGAGGTCAGTTTCGATTCCACCTTTCTGTACTGTGGCCTATAAGCTTAGTAGAAAGCAGGGACAACTCCAGGGCTCATCTTAATTGTTTTCCTTCTTTCTGAGATCACAGTCCTTTACTATGTGGTGTCTATTGTTTGGAATGGTGGTTTCATGTATTTTCTCCTGTTGCTTAGTTTCTTAACAAGTGGCAGGTTATATCTGGTTTGTGTCATGGCCATTATGATCAGAAATAGAAATCAGAGCATAATTATTTTCACAAAAGAACACTGACCACATTCTCTGACCCTACCTGTTACGAACATGAATCTATGTGGAATGATATTTGTCAGTTGCAAGTTTTTGTCTTAACCTCTTTTCAAGAATAAAATATTAGGTTGTCAGAAAAGTCATGACACATTTTTTCTATGTTAAACACGTCATGACTTTTTGACAACCCAATGGATTCATTTAATGGCTTTCAGTTTATCAGCTAAAGAATAATATAGATCAGGGATTTTCCATCTTTTCCCTTGAGATGAAATAGTATGTATTTGGGACTTTCTGGACTGTGAACAGTCTGTGCCACAACTGCTCACTGCATAAGCAAGTGTGGCTTTGTTCTAATTACACTACTTTTTTATGGGCACTAAAATTAGAACGGCATATAATTTTCATTTGTCATGAAATATTCTTTTGTTTTGCTACCCACCCACTATGTAGTAATGTAAAAACTATTCTTAGCTCCTGAGCCAAACAAAAACAAGCGGCAGAATGGATTTGACATGTGGGCTAGAGTTTGTAGACCTTGATAGAGATACTTAAATAAATCTAATGTTCTGCATTAATGCAGTAAAAATATGGAAATTACTCATTATTTTTAGTCTTCTCAACATTTCTCTCTTGGGTACCCAAAGTGCAAAACGTACTGTTCTTTTTATTGGGAGACCAGGGAACAGAAAGTAGAAAGAGAAGGGAGATGAAAAAAGTAGAGGTGACAGTAGGTTAGTTTTGGGAGTGTAATTAGTTACTGAGTATCCTCTGTATCCAGGCCACATAGATAACATGTGCTATATATCCTGGAAAAGTGATGAAGGGATAATTGTAACAGACAATTCAATAATACTAAAAAGATTATGGACTAAAAACATAATTATGACTATAATTATTTAGGAAATAAAGTGTACAGTAAATCTACAAATATTTATGGAATGCTAGAGAAGTCAGTTTGAACAAGTTGCTCAAGTATTTGAATTTGAAGCCCTTATAGACTGTGTTAAGGTACTAGATCTTTTTATTCCATTTTTTTTTAAGATTTATTTATTTATTTATACAAGCACTGGGTACAGCCAGATTCACGGGAGAGTGAGAGTATTCACCAGAGCCAGAGCTGGGAGCAGAACAGGCAGAAGGACTAAGGTACACTGCTGAGGCGAGCAGCGGACACAGCAGGAGAGGTCTGTGTGCCATGTGGGACCCTTGCCAGCAGGGGGAATGAACCGGCCCTGCAGAGGCTGCAGGCAGCTTTGCAACCCAGCGCTCAACCGCTGCGCTACTGGGGAGGCCCTATTCCAGTTTGTAATGTAGTGTTTCTGAAACCGCGTAAGGTCAGAGTGGGTTTTTTATTTTAAATTTTCCAGTCCATCATGGATTAATAAATTCTGTAAAATACTATGTAGATTATAGAAAAATAGAATAAAATGAAAATGAAATTACAAAGTACAGTGCCCAATTTTATTAAGATTGAACAAATGTAAAATTACTCTTTAAGATTGCTGTGAAAATTTATGAACACTCAGTTTTTTACACTTAACTCATCATGAACTGGTAACAAGTCTTTCATGGATGATAATTCTCATACCAGCACTGACTATTGGACACACTGTGAGTGAGTGGTATTGATCTCTAGGTGCTATGTATGGGGTTCTGCAGGTTTTTCAGCAAAGAATGACATAATTATATTTGTGTTAAACATAATGAATTTTTTGGCAGTACGAGTGATAATTCGGTTTCAGGCTAGAAGAATGAAAACCAGTGAGCCCTGGAATCCTCAGTGTTTAAAGGGTAGCATGAAATGGAGGAGACAGTGGAATTCACTTTCTTTATACTTTTTTTTAATCATTTATTTCTTACATCACTGTTCATTTTTTAATTTCTTTTGGATTTTTATTATTTTATCTCCTAAGATATTTTGATTTTAAACAATATTTGCTTCTCCCCCACCCCTCAGGTGTAGTCCCCATAGAATTTCCTTCACCCATGCACCATCACCTCAGTCCCCTATGCTCCTCCCTCCCTCCCTCTGATCCCTCTCTCTCCTCCTCCCCTGCAGGATGTCTCTGATTTATAATTGCCTGTTTTTGTTTTGTTGTGTTTTGTATAGTTATTATTTTTTTACACTGATGTCTTATTTGATTCCCCTATATTACTTCTATAAGTGAAACCATCCGATATTTTTCTTTTTCCTTCTGTCTTATTTCACTGAACATAACTTCTTCTAGCTCCATCCATGTTGCTGAAAATGGCATGAGTTTATCTTTTTTGGTTGCTGAATAGTATTTCATTGTGTATATTTACACCACATCTTCTTGATCCAGTCATCTATTTTTGGGCATTTTGGTTGTTACCAGGTTTTGCCTATTATAAATAGTGCTGCCATAAACATAGGGGTACAGCTATTCTATTGAATCAATGTTTTTGTGTCCTTTGAGTAGATCCCTAGGAGTGGAATTGCTGGGTCAGGTGGTAGCTCCATTTTTAGTAGACTGAGGAATCTCCAGACAGCTTTCCATAGTGGTTGGTCCAGTTTGCACTCCCACCAGCAATGTAAGAGAGTTCCTTTTTCACCACATCCTTGCCAACATTTGTTGTTGCTAGTTTTTCTGATATGTGCCATTCTTACTGGTGTAAGGGAGTATCTCAATGAGGTTTTGATTTGCATTTCCTCCTAGGAGAAATGTCTTTTAAGTCCTACTGCCCATTTCTTGACTGGATTCTTTACTTTGTTTTTGTTGAATTATGTGAGTTCTTTGTATATCTTTGTGATGAGTCCCTTATCAGTTGTATGGAGTACAAAAATTGTTTTCCAATCAGCGGGGTGTCTCTTTGTTTTGGTTGATGTTTCTTTTGCTGTTCAGAAGCTTTTTAGTTTGATATAATCTTAGCTATTTATCTTTTCCTTCACTTTCTTTGCTTTGGGGGGATAAGTGTTTAAAGATGTTACTGAGATGTATGTCCTATAGTGTTTTACTTATATTTTCTTCTATATATTTTATGGTTTCAGGTCTTATGTTCAGTTCTTTTATCCATTTTGAGTTGATTTTTGTGCATGGTGAGAGGTAGTGGTCTAGTTTCATTCTTTTGCTTATGGTGGTCCAGTTTTCCCGACACCATTTATTAAACAAACTGTCCTGTTCCATTGCATATTCTTTGCTCCTTTGTCAAGATTCGTTGTCCATATATATGTGGCTTTATTTCTGGGCTTTCTATTCAGTTCCATTGGGCTGTGTGTCTGTTTTTGTTCCAGTGCCAACTGTTTTAATTATTATGGCTTTGTAGTGTAGCTTGAAATCTGGGAGTGTAATACCTCCATTCTCCTTTGTTTTAGTCAGGAGAGATTTGGCTACTCGAGGTTTTTTTTGTGGCTCCATATGAACTTCATCAGTATTTGTTCTATTTTTTTGAAAAATGTCATTGAGATTTTTATTAGCATAGTGTTGAATCTGTAAATTGCTTTTGGTAGGATGGCCATTTTGATAATTTTAGTTCTTCCTATCTATGAGCAGGGGATGTCTTTCCATTTCTTTTTGTCTTCTATTTCTGAAAAAAGCATTTTTTTTAAAGATTTATTTATTTATACATACAAGAGCATACAGGCCAGAGATGTGAGGGGTGAGAGGATTCACCAGAGACAGAGTGGGGAACAAAACAGGCAGACTGATTGAAATACACTGCTGAGAGGAGCAGCGGACAAGACAGGAGAGGTCTGCTTCACCATGTGGTTTCTCCCTGGCCTGCTGAGGATCAAACTCGTGCTGCAGAGGCTGCGGATTGCTTCATGGTGCTGTGCTTAACCCCTTGTGCCACCAGGGAGACCCTGAAAAAAGCATTGTTAATGAAAAGAACAGAAGCTTTGTGGAGTAACTTACAACTAATTTAATAAGTTTGTTTTGTCACTTAGTTGTATTATTTCTTGTAATAAAGTTTTAGTAGGTTTTGTGTATGTGTGCTCTTTTTGTCTTTTTCCATTAAGCACAACATCTGCCTCAATGATAGATATTTTCATCCAGTGTCTGTTTAGCTCTTTGTAGTTTATTTTTTTATATTACCTAGATGACAACTTTATTTGAAATTTGGTTGATTGCTTTTTAAAACAAAAACAACTTTTTGCTATTTTCCCCTGAAGAGATTGTAGTTGTTTTACATTATTTTGGGTAATGAAATTCTAGGAGACTTAAGATAATCCATATTGTTATGTGAAAGTTAGATTCATTGTTTATGCTTTTTTTTTTTTGGTTATTAAGTATGTGTTTAACACTCTTCACAATAATTTCAAAAGTTGTCTCTAAATCTTCCCACAGAATGAAGACCAGCATGAAGTGGTTCTTGTTAGAACAGATCAGTCTGGAAGAGTGTGGCCTGTGGACACACCAGCAAGACCTCTGGAATCTAAAGGAAAAAGAATGAAGAGACAAATGGTATATTTAAAATATATCTTTGTTTAATTAATCAGAAGCCTTTTTTCCCCTGAGGGTTTTCTTTACATCAGACTACTTAAAAATATTTCCTAAAATGTAACTTCCTAATTCAAACACTAGAAGGTAGTAAATTATTATTCTTAGTTAAAACCGTTTGCCTTTTACAAAATGAAATCTAATTCAGCTTTGTTTTTCAATTAAGTGTTGATGTGCAGTATTTAAAGACAATTTTAATTTTAGTGTGTGTATCTTTGACATTGTTTCAAGCTTTTTTGTCTCCTCACCATAGCTCTAAGGGAAGACCTGGGTCTCCCAGACATGTTGTCTGTGTTAACTAATTTAAGGCCCAGGTATGTAGGACCCATATTACAGTACTGTATTAATTATGTAGCTGCCATCATCCTTCATACACCTGACTCCCCCTCCTCCAAATCTTTTCACTTAACAGTTAATTTTAGCACTACTTTGAGTCACTTGAAATGGCAAAAATAATGCATTCAGTTTTCCCAAATTAGGTTTCTTAAAAAATTTGAGGATTGCATAAGTGGTAACTGCATCCATGAATGATTTGTCCATTCAGAAGTTTTCTATCAAATATTTATCTGTTGCGTACTAGAGATGCTAGAGATAGTGATTAATTTACTTAGCAAACAGACCTGGGTTTTGTCTATTTCAGTGTAATGAAAAGCAATTAAGGAGTTGGAGTGGTGATGAGGCAGGAGAAGAATCAAGGCCTGAATTAGATGAAATGACAGAATTCACTAGGAATCTTAACTGCTCAGATGGCACTGGGAGCTTTTTTGAGTTGGATACTACTGAAAACAGACATACTCATTAAGGACTGAAATTTGCTTTTTCAGTGTAATAAAAGGATAAGAGGGAGTGATTGAAGTCAAGGAGTAAGAAATTTAAGCTAGTGAAGATAAACATAGTAATGTTGGAAAGAAATGCTAGGAATATGCTTCCAAAGATCTCAGAGAAGTTGAAGAGGAGGTTTTATTTGGATAAGGGAATGTAGTGAGAACAGTATTGGGGATATTTAATTTGGGAGGAAATAAATAGCACTTTTCTCTTACAAACCTAGGTATAGAACCAACTAATAAGAAAACCCAGGGTTGAGTAGATGGAAATTAGAATAATCAGCTTTGTTTCTGATACAGCGTTAAAGTGAGTTTGCTAGTACTTCAGTAAGCTTACCTCTGGATAATTGCAAATTCCCCCTGGTGGGTGGACATTTTTATGATAAGGAGGAGAAGCACAAAGAAGAGAGAAGAAGGGGTAGAACCTTTTCCTCAACTCAGAAATCAAATAGTGTTATGCTTCCATCTCTGGGGAACAGATAGTGAAGTGGCAGAAGGAGGGAGTATTATTTTAAGAGAAATTTTTTTCCACATGGAAGCAAAGAGAATAGGGATAAACTGGAAGCAAAGTTTGAGATACAGCTTATGATTTTTACATTTTATATCAGATTTATTGATAATTCATTAAACAGACTTCAGAGACTCATATTTTTACAAAATTGATAATGCTCATTTTGTTATAGGCTTCAACCCATGAGGAAAAAGAAAGGGTCAGATACTTTCATGATGACGATAATCTAAGCCTAAGTGATTTAGTCAAGAATGAAAAGATGGGAACAGCAGAAAATCAAAATAAACTTTTTATAAGAATGGCATCAAAGGTAAGATAGCTTTGAATTTTGAAAAGTTGGTTTATTCAATCTATCATTGATCTATTTTTCATAGAGGGCTGGTTCTTTCTAATCTTGATATATTTTATGAAATTAAATCCTTTGTGTATTATGAACACGCATTTTAGAATAGATTTGACTGGGAAATATACACTTGGGATTTTGTTTGTTTTTAGATCTTGAAAGGCTCTGGAGAAGTAACCAGTCAGGAACACTTGATATAGATGAAGATCCTATTTATTTCCTTAATTCAATCAACAAATGTTACTTAATACCATTCAGTGTATGAAGTGATCTATTGGGAATAGGCTGACAGGTTAGGAAGATCTCATTCCTGCCTTTAGCAGCCTGTAGGCTAGTGCAGTAACAGAAGTGTTCAATACATAACTATGAGAAATTAATTCAGGAATTGTGTAATTGCAAATTACTATGAAAGACAAGTGGAAATTCCCTTGGGAGCAACATCAGGGTGTCCCAACTTAAACATATTTGGGTTGGACAGCAAATTTGATACGATTTCTAGTCAGTATTCAGTTTTGCCCTGTGCCTGCCTCTCTCCTTTCCTTCCATTCATACCGTCCATCGCCCCCCCCCCCTTTTTTTGGGTGATTCTGAAATTGAGATTATGTTTGCTTTCTTTCCAGGAATGTTTTTAATGGCATATCTTTTTTTATAACAAAGTTAAGAAGGTATCTCATTCTAACTATAAATTTGATGTTATTTTTGTATTTGGATGGGGGCCTTATGGTTGTTATATGTTTTTCCCTGTGCATGGACTATGTATGACATCATTAGTGTAAAGAAGGGAGTGATCAAAAACATCCTGACAAATAAGGGCATGAGCAATAGTTGTCACTTCTGGTAAATGTATCTCAGAATCTAGATGACAACTGTTTATTATGATTTCCTAGAAGATAATAGGCATATTCTAACTTTATGGTGAGAATGTTTCTTCCTTTGAAATCATAGAACTATAGTACTTGATTCTAGGAAGGGACTTTACTAATTGTTTCTATGTCCACATTTTACTGATGAGGAAACGAAGATTCTAACAGAATTACATGACTTGTGCAAGGCTAACTAATTACATGACTTGTGCAAGGCTTTCTAGCTTTCCAGAGCTATTGAGTTGCATAAGTCAACACCAGAAGGAAGCCCCAACTATTAACTCTCAGTCTGTTTTTTATTTCATTAAACAGTACTGCTTTTAAAATGAGTCAGGTTAATGCATATTTGTTGATAGTTGCCTAAATTTAATTGTCTTTTTTCAATTTCTCATGTGTCACTTATTGGTATTTGAAGATAAGTGGTGTGTGCTTTGCTCTTTCTTAAAATACTTTCTGTTGACTTCAACTTTCTTTATATATAAACTCTTCCATTTAAAATCTAAGACGTCAGTGTTTCCTTGGCAACATAAACTCGGGCACATCTTCCTGAGATCTATATACATCTTTCCTCATTAATTTTGTTAGCACTGTGGGCAGTAATTTTATCCTGTTTGAACAGAGTCAGTATTAAAAGTGGACTAGAGGGGAGGGAAGAAGGAAGGTACAAGAGAAGGAAAGGGAGAGAAAGACTTAATTATGGGTTTTCCCTCAATTATAAGGAAACAAGATGATTTTATCATCTAATAAAGGATGCTGTGTTTCAGTTAATCTACTTTTTTCAGAATTGTGTTACCAGACTTGATATTGGAAGTAGTCCTTAAAATATGAATTACTTATTTCCATATTATGCACTAGGACCTTTATATTTTTTAATTTCCACTGACCTGTAACATTGAAAACACATGCTGAGAGATGAAGTGATATTCCTTTTTGATTATTAGAAGGGAAGGAATGTGGAGGTTGCAACTCATTAGCATCTTTTGCTTTTTTCAATTCCCCAGGCAGCCATTTTCTTCATCTTAGACTCTCATACATGAGGGATGAAATTAAGTTTGGGAAAAGCTAATCCAAGTGTGAAATCCCATAATTTTCTTGTGACATCTTCTAAGGAAAATTTAAAATTTGGTTGTCAGAAAGTGATAGAAGTGAAATTTTGTTTTTCGTGAAATTAAATAAAATAAATTTTGATTGGTTCATTAATTTTCTAAAAGATGTAGCTTGAGTCCAGTTCAAGCTACTTAAAAAAATTGTTACTGTTTTTCTGAATCTCACCTGTCATGTGTTGGGAGAACCAGAAAAGTAATTTATTTAGCATATCTTATTTCAGGTTCCATTTCTTTTTTTAATCATAAAACACATGAAACATAAAATTTAACACCAACCATTTTTAAACCTACAATTCATTGACATTAAGTAGATTCACAATGTCATGCAATCATCACCTCTTTACTTCCAGAATCTTTTCATCATCTCAAATAGAAGCTCTGTGCCCATGAAACAAGAACTCCCCTTCCCATGCATGTGTCTCCCACAGTTGCTGGTAATCTCCATTCTATTCTAAGTACCTCATGAAAGTGTAATAACGCAGTATTTGTCCTGTTGTGTTAGGCTTATTTTACTTAGCATAATGGTTTGTGCTTGGTCCATGTTGGAGAATATATCGGAATTTCTTTACTTTTTAAGGCAGAATAACAATTCAGTGTGTGTGTGTGTGTGTGTGTGTGTCAGATTTAAGAAAAAATCCTTTCATCTGTTGGACATGGGAGATGTTTTTGTCTTTTGCAAATGCTACTACTATGAACATTGATATACAAGTACTTTCTGTTTGAGTCACTTTCTATTCTTTTGGATTTATATCTAGATGTGGAATTGTTGGATTCTGGCAGTCACCAAACTCTTTCCCACAGTGGTTTCAACATTTTACATTCCCACCAGTAATATACAAGTGTTCCAGTTTCTCCATGTTCTTGCCAATGTTTTTCTGTTTTGTTTTATGTTTGTTTCTCATTGCAGTTGTCCTAATGGGTGTGCAGTGGTATCTCTCTGTGGTCAGGTCCTAGTTTTTGATCCTGGTGAGACTGTATGAAAATTTAGAGGCAGTGTCCTCCAATTTTGACCTGCTAAGTTTCAATTGTTGATAATTGGGAATACAGGTTTAGTGCAATTTAAATATTCATTTTTCTTTGTGAAGGGAAAGAATGTCCAAAATTTATGAAATTTTTATTCCATCAACAAATTTATCTTTCTCCATTAAATCTGAGGGCTTGGAATGTAAAGGATGATTTTACAGTTTTGATTAAAATTTTTATTTAAAAATAGCCATAAAACTTGAGATGTTTTATAAGAATTAGATTGCAATTATTTTTCTTTGATAGTAATCCCTGTGCAGTAGTGCTAAACTAAATATATTTGCTGTAAAGCATTGTTTCTATATAATGATGCTAAAAATACATTGAGTTTTCATGAGCCTCTGTGAGTTTTCCTGAGTATCTGTATATATGTGATTCCAGTTTGTTACAGTTCAGTTTTTTTTGCTCAATCATCAAAATAGGAAAATAAATTAGTTTTCATGGTTATAAGGCACTTAGCATTTTTTTGTACATTAAGTATCTTTGCTATTAATTAGCTAAACTTCTTTCATTTCCAGACTTGAATTTGAAAACTTTTTTCTTGATTAAAGAGAATCTGACTCCTCAGTTTATGTGCATGGTTGTTATTATTAGTGAATACAAAGAATTGTGCTTGCTGCACTACTTTAATAACAGTCCCTCTGGAATAGGGTTTCTCAGCCTTGGCACACTGGACATTTTAGGCTGGCTCTCTCTTTATTGGGGGAGGACTTCTGTGTATGGTAGAATGTTTAGCAGCACGTTGGGCCTCCACCTAGGAGATGCCAGAGCATTCCCAGCTACCTATCTTGTGACAACTGGAAATGTCCCCAGACATTGCTAATGTACCCCAGTGAGAACCCTGCTCTGAGAGAATCTGAGGAACATAATAAAATGTACTGTTTTTTAAGGACTTGTTCTGTATCAGGTGCTTTACATGTATTGATGCTTATAAATATCTCACAGCAGTGGTATTAATAACCCCATTTAATAAGCAAAAACTGTTTCTGAGAGGTACTCAGTAGCTTGCCAGTGATCACATACCCCTTTCCCAAACCCAGTTTGTTTTCAGTGTTTCCTTTATCAGTAATGGCACTACTGTTCCAGCTAGGTCAGATAACTGGCAGGCACTCACACTTCTCTTCTTCATTTTCCATATCAAATCTGTCTTGTCCTCCATCCTAATCAGTCTACTACCTTTCATTCCTGTTGCTACTGTAATTTCTCAGGAGGTAGAGAAATAGCCTCCTAAAAGTTTTACCATCGTTGCTTATCTTTGTCCAGTTCTTTCTTAACTCTGCCTCACTGAAGCCAGAATAATTCTCCAATAAGGCCATAGTAGTATACTGGAAAAGTAAACTTAAAATCATGCAATTCCAATTTTTTCAAAAATAAGAGTGAATAAATCTTGTTGAATAGTCTTTTTAAAGGTATTAAACAGATTATAATGGAAAAAAATAAAAGCACTTTCCCCGTGCTGTTCAGTAGCTTGGTGTTACATTATACATACAGAAAATAAGTGTGATAGTGATTGATTAACAGTGTTTCGAATAAAAATCATTGCCCCTATGTTAAAGCTAACATTAAATAACATTTTATTTACTTAGATAAGTAAGAGAGTGTGGAATTAAAGACTGTCCTGAGTTTTGGTTATTGATAGATCAATCTTTTAGGCTTCTTATAACATCAGAAATAGCCACTTTCATTTTCAGTGTTTAAGATGAGGTTTCCTTAATTCTGTGATTCAACATCAGTGATTTCTTCTCTTTTCCTAGGGCATGATAATTTGTGTGTGTGTGTCTCTTCCTGGAAGAAAACAGTTACATATGAAAGAGTGACTCATTCTTGTGTCATAAGAACTTGCATCTCTAATACATTAGTTTTAATTTTCATATGTTTTATGAGGAACAGGATAACAAGTCAGAAATCAACTTAAGAAATCAACTTATATTATCTGGAAATGAAAAACGTGTTATGTTACCTCATGAAATTTTGATATGATTTAATGGTATTCCATTGGCTTGTCTTGTTTTGTCCTCCTCCTCCACTCCCCCCTTCCCCAAAATAGGCTTTGTTAATAGCTAAAATTATTATCTGTTCAGTGTATCTGTTTAGCTGCTGACTTGGTAGCGTTGTATTGGTTCATGATTTAGCAGGAGAGCAATTTTTAAAAATAGTTGTCAGCTTAGAGTTGCTATAGCAGGATATATTTCATGTGAGAATTTTTTCTCAGCTTAAACTTAATGGTTATTTAATGATCAGTAGGTTGTACATCAAAGTATGTTGACTTCATTATATACTTATTTGGTAGTTATATGAGTAATGGAAGCATGGGTATATATCTAGTCATCTCATAAAATCAGTATTGTTTTCAGTAAACTAGGTGATAATGATACTGGTTCTTTATGGAGAACAAGGGTTTTAATTATTTGTTGAAGAGTGAGTTAATATGGTACTTCACATATATGAGTATATAAGGTAAAGACCAAAACCAGTTAATTATGTTGTCTTACATAATCATTTGCTCTTCTTTGTGTTTACCAAGTTGGTTTTAATTCCACTTTGAAAAATGATACCTTGTCATGTCTTTGGCTTTTAAATAATCTTCAGTTAATTTAAGAAATGTATGTATACATTTTCCTTACTTTCTTCCTGTAACAGATTATTGTGAATATTTTAACATCACAAGGCAGTCTGTGAATGGCAATTGGCAGTAGAAGGAACAGGATTTAAAAAGTCACTTCGAGCTAGGATGTCATGGTAGGCCAAGGAATAGAAGCAATGGAATCCCATTGCCATGATTTGTCATGGTTTTAAAATGTGGTATTTTGTATCTGTTCTCTTGATGCTAATGTAGATTGTAGGCTGGCTTCTCTATTTTTTGCTCTAAGGTTATATACTGATTACAGGGATAAGATGCTACTGGAGCCCTACTTTTCTCTGTAATTCTAGTGTACTTGATAATCTAGTTTCAGACCAGAAGTATAATAAAAATGGCAAATTAGAGGTAGGAGCACAGACTACCACAAGGAGAAATGCTTATAGCAATATCTAAAAGTCTTGGAAGTTTTAGTTGATAGAGCTAGCATAGAAACGACCAGCCCTCTAGAGGGCCATTCCTGAACTATGAAACATTATAGTAATTTTCTCAATAATTATCATGTATTATCAGGAGAAAATTAAATTAATTTCCATATGTTTTGTTTTAAAAGGCAGAAAGGTTGATAATACTTTTTGGGAACATTTCCTTTCAAAATGTGTTCATTAAATATTTTTATATTTAAATGGTAAGCCCTTAAATATTTGGACATTTGTTCAGAAAGACTTATTCTACTAGTTAATAAAGTAATAATGGTTGTATTCTAAACATAAGTCATAGTTTGACATCTCCCACATTATTAACAGTTATCAGTCACTGTTTAATAAAATCTTGACTGCTTTCTTATTTGCTCTGAACAATTCATCCAAGCAGTTTAGCTTTGACTGTGATAGAAGTCAAATACATGTAAGGATGTGTATTTCAAAAGAATGTTTAAAATAGAGGAATCTTTCATTTGCTTAATTAAATGTATAAATTCAGATTTGACAGCGTTGTTGGCAAGAGAAAGAAAGACTAATGGTAAAGGAGAGGAGGGAGGAATGTGGTGGTGTATCTGAGCAGAAGACCCAGGGGTTGGTCCAATGCACACCTGAGGAAGATGCTGTGAATCCACAAACAGGAGTACATGTGCTCATCCCTGGCAGCAGAAGGGAAATACAAGCCACTTATTTGCTATGCACTTTGTGGGTCTGGCAATAATTCAAAGGATACCTGCTCCCCTATGTTTATTGCAGCACTATTTACAATAGGTAATATATGGAAATAACCCAAATGCCCAAAAATAGATGACTGGATCAAGAAGATGTGGTGTGTATACACAATGGGATACTATTCAACAATCAAAAAGATAAACTCATTTGCAGCAACATGAATAGGCTAGAAGGCATTGTGCTTAGTGAAATAAGCCAGAAGGAAAAAGAAAAATATTGAATAGTTTCACTTATAGGAGGAATATAGGGGAACCAAGTAAGGGATTGGGGGGGGGGAGAAATAATAATAATAAATAAATGATTATCTGGCAACTATAAATCAGAGACATTCTGCAAGGAAGTGGAAGGTAGAGGAATCAAAACAGGGGAGAGAAGAGCACAAGGGACTATGGTATTGGTTCATGGGTGAATTGTTGGTGGGAAATTTACAGGGAATATACCTGAAAGGAGAAAGCATACAAACATACACTGTACAAAAATGAACAATGATGTAATTAATATATATATTATATATAGATTTAAAAAAACAATTTGTAGATTTGGGATTTGGTGGTAGAAAGATGAGGAAATTCTTATTTCAGATTTTCTCTTTAAAGTCTTATATGCATAAATAAATAATTTTTTAAATAAATGAACAAATGGAAAAACCAAAAAAAGAAAAAAAAAATACACTGCTGAGGGGAGCAGCGGGCGAGACAGGAGAGGTCTGCACGCCATGTGGGTTGCTCCGAGGCCAGCGGAGGCTGCGGACAGCTTCACAGAGCTGCGCTCAACTGCCTGCACCACCAGGGAGGCCCCATATTATCTTTATATTCAAATATATTTTTCTCTCATTTCTTTCTATTTTAGTGGCACCTATTTTTTTTGTCAACCTAAACTACAAAAACTTCATTTATAATGATAGATTTTAATAATATGTTATGGAAAATGTTATGGAAACATTTTCTCACCAAAATGGCATTTTTCTGCCATAAATACAATTTGAAATAATTAAAAAAAAATAAAGTCATCTATTGAGAGCAAGAAGGGAAGGTGCTGGAGAGTGTGAGGTTTGATGGTGATCTGATATGGCCACCATGGAAAGCAGGTTTTCTAATGGTGTTGAAGAGCCAGTTCACTGGATGGGTTCATGCGTTTGCAAAATTTTAGGACTTTTCTATAATACAGCAATCAGGTCATAGGACCAAAGAAGACAGGTGTGTAACTTTATCTTTGGACTTTGTATCCTTTGTCAACAGTGCTTCTGAATGCAATTTGCAGCAACATGGATAGGGCTAGAAAGGATTATGTATTTTAAGTAGTTAGGCATGCTAAAGTTTCAGATTAGTCTAAGGGATTGTTACTGGATCTGGTATTTAGGAGCACTAAAGAAGTAGTTTTACTTAATATTACATTACTTTTTGGCCATACAGTTGACATTTAAAATGTCTGAATTTCATGAACTGTTATATACTCTTTTTGAACAGTGGTTAATAATATTACAACTAGTAATATTCTTGGAACATTCTTGAAAAACGGTTTTACAAGCAGAGGCCCTGAACAAAAGTAGCTCATTACTGTTCTTTGTAGGAGGGTGAATCTGTATCAGTTGGAGAAATAGAGACCCACATATGGTTTCTTATAGGGATTTGAACTTGTGTAATTGTGGTAACTGACTTGGTAGTTTATTTAAGACCGTATCAAATGTTGGAGATTTCAGTCAAGAGAGCAGGTACTTGGGAAGGAAAAATGAATGTAAAGATGGGGAGAACAAGGTGGAACCCACAAGCATGGGCTGAAGCCCTCGAGGTTGGACATTATCACATGTCAGTTATTGTTGCCTCTGACCTTGTGGTATGGATGTTCTATAGAGGCCAGAGCTAAAGAAACTGGGCCAGAAGTCAGAGAAGCTGAAGGAGGTTGGAGAGAATGGTGTAGCAGTTGCAGATCCATCCCACTTGCAGCCTTATATCAGGGGGTGAATGAGCAATAATGCAAACTCTAAAATGATTGATTTCTGATTCATTTCTCCTTCCCAAGACTCCCATCAGAATCTATCTCTTCTGTTCCCACCCTAAACACAAACACATAAATAAAAGGGAATTCTAGGAAATATGTATGAGACTCCTCAAACTGACGAATTGATCACAACACTTGTAAGATAGATGGCACTGTTAGCACTATTGTAAATGAGGAAATTAGACAGAGCCCAAGGTTAGGCAGGCATGGGTTAGCATCTTACTATGGACAGAGACATAAGTGTATAAAATTGTGTCTTGTGTCTGAAAAGTATCATCTTGACTACTGCTTATTGTGGGGGAGACATGGGGAAGGTACCTAGAGATAGAGTTGAAAAATATTTTGTTTTTCTGTATAGGGTGTATGCTAACTTAAAATAAAAGTAGTTCATCTCTTAGAGGTTCATGTTCCTTATCTTTTAAATGGAAGTTATAATGATTCCTCACCCACAGGGAGTATAAAACAATCAAATCTCCATAGAATTTCGAGTACTTACTAGTCAGTGAACCTTACCTGTGATGATTATGATGATGATGACAATGACGACATCAATGATGATGACTACCATAGAGTGAGCCTTGGGGATAAACTCAAATTTTAAGTTTTCTTTTTCTCTTTTTAATGTAAGAGTTTTATCATAGAACTTACAAATAGGACATGGTAGTATGTGTCAGTACAATAAAATCTTAACCTCCACCTTTACCCTCCTACCCCCTGTTATTTTGATTTTTCAGTTTATGGGAAAAACAGATGGGGACTATTATACTCTGGATGACATGTTCATCTCCAAAGCAGCTGAGAAAGGACATTTTGGTGAAGAGGAAGCAAATCAGAGGAAAAAAGCTATTGCTGAACACCAGAGTCTCGCTGCACAAATGGAAAAATGTCTCTATTGTTTTGACAGCTCTCAATTTCCCAAGCACCTTATTGTTGCAATAGGTGTTAAGGTAAGAACCCTACCATTTTAAAAGGGAAAATACTCTTTTAATAGGGAAACAATAGGCATAGAACATTTATTGCCTTAAGGAGAAGACTTAGTGATAGATGTAGATTTGCTGCTTCTTATTCTTGTATAAGATTCTTAAGGAATCTAAGCTTAGTCTGTGTTTCAAATATATTTGTTTTCTAAGTTTCCATGATTTTACAGTCTTCAATAGTGTGAGACCAAATACTGAAATGACACGAAGTCCTCACATTTTGTGTGATTCTCCTTTTTAGAGCAGCTGTAGTGGGTGTGATGAAGGCCCAGGAGTTTGGAACCAGACACCCCACACTGAGATTCTGGCTCTGCCACTCAACCGCAGCGTGACCTCCTTTTCATGACTGCATTTGGTTCTCAGCATTAAAATCACCTCAGAGATACTGAATCTAATATAATTTCTTCCCCTTTCTCATAGAATTCATTTCATTTTTCATGGACCATCTCATAATTTGAAAAAGTTCACATGTGTTATTTTTTGTTTTATTGTTTAGTAAGTCTCTTCATCTATAATCTGTAAGTTCCATGAGAACAGAGATAACTTCTGCCTCCCTTGTATCCCACACATATAGCTCATTTGTATACCGTGTGTTTGTTTGTAGTACTTGCTTCCATGTCTTTGAATTAATATTCAGCAATTTGATTTCCATCTTAAATAAATAATTACTGTGTGCTTGATGTATGCCAAACTCAAATTAGTCACTAGAGAACAGCAGAGAATCAGAGAAACTTATGGAACTTGTATCCTCTTTCTAGTGAAATAGGATAGAACTGTATCATTTCCACTGATTTAAGAAATTGTTAAAATTTCTTTAAATTGTTGTAATTGTTAAAAAGCAAATAAATAAAGGAAATGAGATAAATTGATAGGAAAGTATTTTTGGAGAAGTGATACAAAAGATTTTGTGAGAAGGTATATTAGTGAAGATATGAAAGATGGGAAGGAGCAAGCAACTAAATTAAAATATGAATGAATAATGTTTCAGGAAGGGGCTTCTATGAATACAAAGCTCTAAGAGGAAATGAACTTTTTTTTGTTCCTTTACGTGGAAAAGAAAGAGGCTAGTGGAGTGGGTTGAGTAAGAAAAGTGAAGGAAAGGATGTGAACAGAATGAATGCTACTGTCAGGAACTGATAATTTGAGGGCTACTCATAGTTATTTGATATGTTTGCTGTGTTCTCTCCTCTCCCCGCTTCCTGTTTTTTCCTCCCTCCTGTGTGTGCAGAAAAAGTCATTGGCTTCTCTTTTCCCTCAGTGGTGTCTTGAGGTCATTGAGACAGTATATCCGTTTGGATTTTGATTTCTTTTACTTTGTCTCCAAACCCTTCTTTTTCTTCTCTTTCTTTTCCTCCATGCTTTATCAAAAAGGTAAATGAAAAAAAATTTTTTTTTTAAAGGAAAAAGCCACTTTTAAACTAATTGTGTTAATTTTTCTAATTTTTTTCTCAGACCTTTATATAAGACATTTTTGTATTTATGACATTATATATAAGTATTTCATTCCCTACATTTAAAAATAAAGTTAAGAATATCAGACAGAAAGTAACACTAAGTCTTCCTACAGTGCCTTAGAAGTTTGGGGTTTTTCAATGATCTCTTTTCTCCTAGTGCACAAGGAAGACAGGTTGGGTGCAGAGAAGCACATAGTTGTTATGTGTACCCACCTTTTGTTAACCTCCTATTTCAAATTCCACAGTGGGCATTTGTTACTTCACTGGTCAGAAGAAACCGTTGATCAGTAAAGAGACATTTCCCTTTCTTCAAGGTGTTCTTACTCATATATTCCTTTTTACCTTTCTTCTCAATTTTTCTCCTGTAGGGAAAGTCACATTTTTTTGTTTGTCATTTCTATTAAACACTTGTTTGCCTTCAACTTGCTGAGAGTTCATTGGTCACTTCTCTTTTGGACTAGTATTTCCATTCTATTATCATTTTAAAACTATTTGTAGCTCTCCTTTCTCCTTTACTATGTCATCTTTGCTCTAAACTCTACCATCCAGCTTTAGCCTTTAATCTATGAATATTTTAATACAGAAATATTTGAAATAATTGATTAGAAGCAATTTTATCCACTTCCTACAATCACTGCCTGCGTATCCATCATCTGTAGTTAATAGGTTATTTAACTAATCTGAATAAACAATAGCAAATTGTAGTTATTACCTGAGTTAATCATATGTGATTATTAGTTTCTGTGGGGACTTAGCCTTAAAGTGGAAATAATAGACAGTATTTCAATGTCTTAAATCCAACTGTGTGAATGAATCTATTACTGCCACTCAGCAGAGTTAGTCTAGTAAGTTTCTGGTCATCATCTATCCCTGCCTTCTCCTTCCTTTTCTTTAAATAAAAATCATCGCTACATCTCCTTGTCTTAACACTCCTTATTAAAAAAAAAAAAAAACAAAAAATGTTATTTTTTAGAACATCTTTAGACTTACGGAAAACTTGAGCAGATAGTACAGTTTCCTATACCCCACTCGTAGTTTTCTCTGGTGGTGTTACATTAGTGTAGTACATCTGTTAACATGAAAGAATCAGTACTGAGAATGTTTTTAATTGTGAGTATAGTTGTGATTTTGCCATAAATTTAGATAAATATCCTTATCTATTCCTACTTTGGCCTCTAAGCAAAATTTTCTGTTTGCATTATTTGTTAAATGAACAAATACTTATGCACAAAATATTTCTAACTCAAACCAAACAGAAAATAAGATCAAGCTCTTTTATAGAATACCATTTATAGTCTTTAAGAAAACATGCTTACTCACTACCTGCATACTAGTTATATTTTTAAAAAGACTGTGTGTAATAGAAAAATAGCATCCGTTTGTACGTAATATATGTAGGTATACAAATAAAGCTTATTCAGAGCAGTAAAATACAGGTGATTGCCTTTTATCTCTTAATTTTCTTACCCAATGAGAGACTGAAGGCCTAATTAATAGGTCTAAGTTAGATTTCTCTACCAGGGTGTGTGTCTTTTTATTTTTTAAAAAATTATATTATTTCAAAGCACATAGTTTCCTCAGATCAAGGATAAAGTGTCCTTGATTCTGCCCTACTCTAGGGTAAACTTAATTTTTGTTGTAGAACAGTTAAAATTGAGGCTTGTGCTCAATATTTCCAGTTTATTAAGAGTTATCCTTATGGCTTTCAAAATATTTTTAAAAAATTAAATATCTTTAAAAATATTACAGTAAAAAACACTGCTCATAACCAGCTGTGCCTTACTAATATTAGCCATGGGTCTCTATGAGGGGCTTTTTTTTGTTAGATCAGAATAAATGGCAAAAAACATTTCACCTTTGGATTTCTTCTCCCATAGGTTTATTTGTGTTTACCCAACTTCCGTTCTCTTACTGAAGGCCACTGCCTGATAGTCCCTTTGCAGCACCATCGAGCAGCTACCTTGTTGGATGAAGATATCTGGGAGGAAATTCAGGTTGGCACAATAATGCTCAAGAGCAGTTTTTGCAAACTATTATGATACCTTCCAACAGGTTCTATACTTTCATCTAGTGATTTTGCTTTCTGTACTCAATCATTTGAATAAATTTCCAGATCTGAACATCATGTTTATTCCTTTTTAATTTTTTTTGTATTCCATGTTTTGAAAACTTTGCTAAGTTATTAACTGAGAAAGTAATAATTGTTTTTACCTAAAAATATCAGCATGGAATTTCTAATCTGTTCTTATGTGGAATATGAGATACTCATTCTTACCACAGTAAAATAATAAATCACAACCAAAAGGAGAGATGTTTCAGATAATAAAAAAATAAATTATGAAGTGAGATGTTTATATTTAGCAGTTACAATATTGTCCTATGTCTGCTGCTGTGATTTTATTATCATATTTTTTCCTTAACACTTTTCCCTTCATAACCTGGCCCTAGGATTGAGGGGTTTGTTTTTATGGCTGATTCTTAAGAGATAGAAAAGGACTACATGGGTATAAGTGCTGCTCAATTACTTCAGGACCTCACTCATTATGATCATAAGAGGAAGGAAGAAAACTTTTGTTTTTCTAATGCTGGACATTTATAGTGAGGTGTGATAGGGATGCTTAGTTAGAAAAAGTGAGACTTGTAAGACTTCAGTATACTGCTGTTTGCATCATGATGATAAAGATGCTTAAAAAAGGAGATATTTTGACTCCAATTACTAATATTCAATCTCTTACCTGTAATCTTTAAATTTATACTGTATAAGTTATAGTTCATGCAGATTATACTAATATACCTATGACTAAGGAAGGGTAAGAGTATATACAAGTCGATTTTGTGTGAAAATTTGGCTTTTTTTTAGTAGTGGATGCCAGTACCAATAAAGTGGTAAGTGTGAAATTTGGTTTCAAAATTATTTTGAAACATTTCTGGAATGTCTTTTAAAATTTTTATATGTAAAACTTACTTAGAGCAAAATACAGTGCCAAAAAGATTTTAAGTAATATAGGGATCTAGTCTGTATCTTTTGTACTTTTATGAAAAATTAAGTATCTTTATGAAAAGCACTTAGGGGTATAAAGGAAAATTTATTTAATTCAACTGATATTGAGTACATGAATATAAAATAATTCAGGTATTGTGAAAAATAGAGATAAAATCTTTCTTTTTGCCTAAATATATGGTGTACCAGGTAATATTAACCAGAAGCATTATGGAAAATTGAGCGAGGGAAAAATATCATTCTTAGCCTGTGGCTGTAGTCCCAATTCCAGATGTAAATGTAAGAAATAATTAGGGAGACTTTTGGGAAATCTTGTTCCTCATACTTAGCACATCTAAAAACCTTGTATGTTAGATATGATTCAAGCATAAGGCAGCTGTGAAAGTTGGAGAAGAAATGGTAGACTGGCTAGGAGCCATAGGACCCAAGGAGTGACACAGTGGTGAGGTCTCTGAGTTTTCTTCTTGCCTTAACTATCCTAGACTTGGAACTGAAGAAACTCTTAACTTGCAAATATCAATGGGTGTAGACCAAAAAAACTACAACAGATAGCTGCTCTTCTGGGCAAAGAACCAGAAAGAAGCAGCCCTTCAAGACAGAAAATTTTTAGGCAGTAGCCACTCTTCTTTAACCCAAGGCAACAAAAACTATGACTCTACCCCCACCCATGCCTGCAAAGGCCAAATGGGAACTTAGCCCTCCTCTCTCAGCAGAGTGTATGTTACTAGGACCCCAACCCTAAGAGGGATGGTACCAGAGAAGAGCAAGTTGAGAGTCAGTTTTCTCATCCAGGTCAGGCAGTCCTGAGCCTGGCCTGTGTCTGTGGGTGTCAGTGGAACCTCAAGGTGTGCGGTCAAGAGGCCTTTCTTCCTCTCCTAGCCAGGAAGGTGTCCATGGAGGCCAAGGGAGTCAAGCAAAGAAGGATTATCCCCTATCCAGCAATAACAATTAGCCTCTCCCATTTTGGGGTGTAAAAGGCTCTGTGGGGAATTTGAACTTCTGTCTCTGTGTGCTAGTAACTTGACATGTCTCAGCCATGGTTTGATTGACTATCCAGGGAATTATGCTCAGTTTTAAGAAAACCAACCCAGAGTATTAAATGAGGCCATTTATGTAACATTCTTGAAATGTCAAAATTAAAGAAATGGAGAACAACTTAGTGGTTGCCAAGGTTTAAGGAGTGGGGGGGTGAGTGTGTTTATAAAAACTCAACAGCAGGGATTCTTATGTTGGAATTGCTCTGTATCTTAACTATATCAGTGTCATTATCCTATTGCAGTACTCTCTTACGGTTTTGTAAACTATCATTGAGGAAAATGGGTTAAGGGTACATGGGATCTCTCTGTACTTTTTCTACATGCAATCTATACCTCATAATAAAAAAGTTTAATTAGAAAGTTATAAATCGGAGACCTCGGATCAACATGGTGGCGAGGAAACGCTGCGAGTAAGACCTCCCATAAAAAAAAAGTTAATAGGGAGGAAAAGCAGCAGGTCCCTGTGAGAACTGGGACATGGAAGATAAACGGGTAACTCTGACAAACTGCCCGAAGAAGAAAGTTGCCATAAAAGAGGACTAGAAGGGAGGAAAGCTCAGAACCCTGCTACCCTCCCCCACCCACAAAGTTGGCACTCTCCGACCAACAGAAAGGAGGAAAAAAAACCCAGAAAACTAAAACAACCAACAAGAACAAACTACGCATCAAGAACAAACTACGTGGGACTGTGAGTGGAAAGGAACTATTTCAGCCGCCATACCCTGTGAACTGGAACTGTGGAGAACGTGCAGAAATCGATGGGGAGGTGAGCAAACAGCTCCAGATGCCATTAGAGAAAATCAAAGATTCCCCGGAGATCTACAAATAGCCCAAGTCCAGTCAGTAAGCTTGTGCGGAAAAGTAGCGAGCTTGAAAAGCATACGTGGATCATGGCTGCCCAGGTCCCGGCGCCTGCGACCTAGGCTTGTGGGGAGATGATCGGGAGCCCTCATTGAGGTGAATGTCTCTCACTGAGTAATCAGAAACCAGGCGCCTGGACATGGGAGCAGGGTGTAAAAGGTGACATTTCTACAGACACTGAACTGGGCCATAGTCTGCGTCCTGGACCTGAGGGCTTTGGAACTGAGACCTGGGGCATGAAATTCGGGTCATGGGATCCCCACAACAGTGGGGCACAGGGCAGACACAGCACCCCAACGCCATTGAGGTGCTCCACACCACCCCCACGCTATAACCCCAACCCATGGGGTAAAAAAAGTTCCCGAAGGACACTGGGAAAGATCTCTGGCGCCACCTAGCCGCCAGAAATAAATCACCAACCCCCTATAGTTGGAAACCAGAGATCCCAAAAACACCCTTGGGCTTTGAGAGAGGGTGGGCCACGCAAACAGGGATAAGGAGGGAAATAAGGCATGGAGCAAGACCCCATCCTGGAACAGAGAGCCAGGCACAGGAACTGGGGCATGGGACGCGCCATAGCAGCGAGCACTGCACAGGGTGATAGCCATCATTTTGGATCTGATAGCCCTGGAACTGAGACCTGGAGTGCAGAATTTGGAGCGTGGGATCCATACAGCTGTGGGCACACACCAGGTAAACACGGGGCAGACACAGCACCCTGCTTGAATAAGAGCCCCTGTGTTGAGGTGGTCCCCTCTGCCCCCCTCCACTACTCAGAGAACCACTGGGAAAAAGCACAGGTCAGCAAGTACAGGTCTTTGGCACCACCTCGTGACCAGAACTAAATCACCAACTAGTTGATTCCCTGTTGGAACTGAGTAACTACAAAGGGAGGGAACTGTAAGGGACAGAGCCCAGCAACACAGCATCAACACCCTGGTGGAGTTTTGGCCTAGCAGTGCTGGTCTCAGTCTGGTAAACAGTTTCCGACACCCCTAAAGGAGCACTCCAAAAAGATGCCCTCAACACCAGTGGCAGAAGGTCCCAAAACATAGAACTAATTAGAAAGCAAACAACAGGGAGAAGAAAAAATATAAATAACCAAGCAAGCCAGCAGGAGGACACACCACAAAAAGAAATTCAGTCACCAGAGCTCAACAATGACATGGAAGAACTTGGCCTATCAGATAGAGAATTAATAATCATCCAGATTAAAAAGCGAAAGAAAATGAAAAGGAAAAAAAAAATGATTTGAGACAAATAATCACTGAACTGAAGAATGAAATTGAGACCTTAAGAAAGGAAAGAAAAGAAATGCAGGAGATAAAAAGATTACTAGAGGAGATAAAGAACTCTGGGAAAAGCAATAAAAACAGATCCATGAAATGGAAGAATAGGTCAGTACTATCGAAGATACAGAAATAAAAAGAGCCAAAAGAGAAAAGGAGAGAGAAGTGCAAATGAAGCAGTGCATGGAGACTCTAAGACAATTATCAGACTCCATGAAGACAGGAAATGTAAGAGTTATAGGCATTCCAGAAGGTGAGGAGAGAGACAAAGGAACTGAGAAATTATTCAAGGAGATAATTGAAGAAAACTTCCCAAGCATGAAAAAGGAAATGAATATAGACATACAAGAAGCAAGATGAACTCCCAATGAGCACAATGAAAAGAAAACTACAGCAAGACATATAACAGTAAAGCTTGCAAGACAAGGAAAAAATAATGAAAATAGCAAGAGGGAAGAAACAGATAACTTATAAAGGAAAACCAATCAGGTTAACTTCAGACTTCTCTGAAGAAATATTACGGGCAAGAAGAGAATGGAGTAATATATTCAGCCAACTTCAAGACAGCAAATGCCAACCAAGAATACTTGACCCTGCAAAGCTCTCCTTCCTCTACAAAGAAAAAATATGGACCTTCTTGACAAACAGAAACTCCAGAAATTCATTACAACTAAACCCCCACTCCAAAAAATTCTACAAGAAGTCCTAAAGCCAAAACCAACTGAGGAATGAACAAGAAGAACAGAATAAAGCAAGGAATAAAATCACAAAAAAGACAAACAAAATGGCAAATACAGATGCCAACATATCAGTATTAACTCTAAATGTAAATGGATCAAACTCATCAACAAAAAGACAGAGAGTAGCAGGCTGCATTAAAAAACAAAATCCATCCTTCTGCTGTCTCCAGGAAACACATTTAACCACAAAAGGTGAACACAGACTGAAAGTAAAAGGTTGGAAAACAATCCTACTAGCAAATGGACCAAAAAAGAAGTCAGGAACAGCCATACTTATATCAGATGAAACAGACTTCAAATTAAAAAAGGTAAAAAGAGACATAGGCGGGCGCTCCATTATGATCAAGGGGACAATACATCAGGAAGATATAACACTCATCAACATATACTCACCAAATGAAGAGGCACCAAAATATATTAGACAATTATTATCAGCTCTGAAAACAGACATTAAAGAAAATACATATATAGTGGGAGACTTCAACACCCCACTCTCACCAATGGACAGATCAACAAGACAAAAAATAAACAAAGACCCTAGAGCCCTAAATAACAACATAGAACTCATGGACTTAACAGACACCTGTAGGACACTGTACCCAAAAAAATCCAACTACACATTTTTCTCAAGAGCACATGGATCATTCTCCAGAATTGATCAAAACTGTGCCACAAGACAAACATCAACAGATACATGAAGATGAAATTATTCCAACTATCTTCTCTGATCATAAAGGCATCAAGCTAAAAATAAACATGAAAAGAAAACAAGGAACCCTCCCACTTCATGGAGATTGAAATCCACACTACTGGAAGACCACTGGACTAATGAGGACATCAAAGAAGAAATTTAAAAATACTTTGAGCTCAATGACAAAGAGGACACCACTTTCCAGAATGTATGGGATGCAGCACAAGCAGTATAAGAGGAAAATATATAGCAATACAGGCTCACATCAACAAACAAGAAAGAACTCAAAGAAACAACGTAATCTCATATCTCAAAGAACTGGAAAAAGAAAAACAAAAAAACCCTAAAACCAGTAGAAAAAAGGAAATAATAAAAATCAAAGCAGAAATAAATGAATTAGAAATTAAAAAAACAATCCAAAAGATCAGTGAAACCAAAAGTTGGTTCTTTGAAAAAATAAACAAAATAGACAAACCTCTAGCAAGGCCCACAAAGAAAAAATGAGAGAATACTCACATAAATAGGGTTATAAACGAAAGAGGAGAAATCACAACAGACTCAGTAGAAATCAAAAGAATAATCAGGGCCTCCCCTGGTGGCGCAGCGGTTGAGCGCTGGGCTGCGAAGCTGTCCTCAGCCTCTGCAGTGCCAGTTCAATCCCCGGCCACTGGGTGAGGGTCCCACATGGCGCGCAGACCTCTCCTGCTGCCTGCTGCTCCCCTTGGCAGTGTGCTTCATCAGTCTGTCTTTTGTGCTCTCTGCTCTGGCTCTGGTGAATTCTCTCACCCTCCCGCGCTTCTGACTGTACCCAGTGCTCATATAAATAAATAAATAAATCTTTAAAAAAAAAAGAATAATCAGAGATTACTGTGAACACTTATACGCAAGCAAATTCAACAACCTAGAAGAGATGGACAAATTCCTAGAACAATATAATCACCCAAAGCTGGACAAAGAAGAAATGGAACTAAACAGACCAATTATAAGCAGCGAAATTGAAGCAGTAATCAAAGCACTCCCCCAAAACAAAAGCCCAGGCCCAGACGGCTTCACAAATGAATTCTACCAAATGTTCAGCAGTGAATTAGTACCTATCCTACAAAAACTCTTTCAAAAAATTGAAAAAGAAGGAATACTACGAAATACATTCTACAAAGCCAACATTACACTAATACCAAAACCCAATGAAGACGGCACAAAAAAAGAAAATTACAGGACAATCTCCCTAATGAACACTGATGCAAAAATCCTCAACAAAATCTTTGCTAACAGAACCCAACAATGTATCCATAAGATAATTCACCACGACCAAGTAGGATTTATTCCAGGGACACCAGGATGGTTCAACTTCCGAAAATCAATCAATGTAATGCAACACATCAACAAAAAGAAATATAAAAACCATGTGATAATATCAAGATGCTGGGAAAGCTTTCAACAAAGTACAACACCTATTTATGATAAAGGCCCTTGAAATTCTCTGGATACAAGGAACATACCTTAACATCATAAAGGCCATATATGACAAGCCCACAGCCAATTTCATTCTCCATGGTGAAAAGCTGAAAGCATTCCCTTTAAGATCTGGAAAAAGACAAGGATGTCTACTCTCACCACTGCTTTTCAACATAATACTGGAAGTCCTAGCCAAAGCAATAAGACAAGAGAAAGACATCCAAGGAATCCAAATAGGCAAGGAAGAAGTCAAACTATCACTATTTGTGGACGATATGATAATATACATAGAGAACCCCAAAAACTCCACAGAAAAACTAATTCAACTAGTCAATCAGTTTAGTAAAGTGGCAGGATACAAAATCAACACACAAAAATCAGTAGCCTTCCTATAAACAAACAATAAATCTGAAGAAGAAGAAATCAAGAAAACCATCCCTTTTATTATTGAAACAAAAAAAATCAAATACTTGGGAATAAATCTAACAAAAGAAGTAAAGGACCTATACAAAGAAAAGTATAAAACACTGTTAAAGAAAATAGAAGTAGACACAAAGAAATGGAAAGACATCCCCTGCTTATGGATTGGAAGAATTAACATGATCAAAATGGCCATCCTACCAAAAGAAATCTAGAGATTCAATGCTATTCCAATTAAAATTTCAATGTCATTCTTTAAAGAAATAGAAAAAGTATTGATGAAATTCATGTGGAGCCACCAAAGCCCCAAATAGCCAAAACCCTCCTGAAAAAAAAAAAGAAGGGAATGGAGGCATCACTAGCCCAGATTTCAAACTATTCTACAAAGCCATAATAATCAAAACTGCATGGTATTGGAACCAGAACAAACACACGGACCAATGGAACTGAATAGACATCGCAGAAATAAACCCACAGATTAATGGTCAACTAATATTTGACAAAGGAGCCAAGAATATGCACTGCAGCAAAGAAAGTTTGTTCAATAAATGGTGCTGGGAAAACTGGGTCGCTACATGCAAAAGAATGAAACTTGACTACTACCTCACACCTTGCACAAAAACCAACTCAAAATGGATTAAAGAACTAGACATAAGACCTGAAACCATAAAATATATAGAAGGAAGTATAGGCAAAACACTACATGACATGCACCTCAAAGACATCTTTACAGACACATCACCCAAAGCAGTGATAGTGAAGACAAAGATCAACAGCTGGGACTATATCAAATTAAAGAGCTTCTGCATAGCAAAAGAGACAGTAACCAAAACAAAGAGAAACCCCACCAACTGGGAGAAAAGTTTTGCACCCAACCCTAATGATAAAGGACTGATCACAAAAATCTACAAAGAGCTGATGAGACTCAACAACAATAAAGAAAATAATCCAGTCAAAAAATGGGCAGAAGAGCTAAAAAGAAACTTCTCTGAAGAGGAAATGCAAATGGCCAACAGGCATATGAAAAAATGTTCAACATCACTTGTAATCAGGGAAATGCAAATCCAAACTGCAATGAGATACCATCTCACACCAGTGAGAATGGCACATATTTAAAAAACTAGCAACAACAAATGTTGGTGAGGATGTGGAGAAAAAGGAACTCTCCTGCACTGCTGGTGGGCGTGCAAACTGGTCCACCCATTATGGAAAGCTGTGTGGAGATTTCTGGACCTACTAAACATAGAGCTTCCATATGATCCAGCAATTCCACTCCTAGGTATTTACCCAAAGGACACAGAAACATTAATTCCAAAGAGCACCTGCACCCCTAGGTTTATAGCAGCACAATTTACAATAGCTAAGCTTTGGAAACAACCCAAATGCCCAAAAGTAGATGACTGGATCAGGAAGATGTGGTACATATACACCATGGAATATTACTCAGCAATCAAAAAAGATAAACACATGCCATTTGCAGCAACATGGATGGAGCTGGAAGGGATCATGCTCAGCGAAATAAGCCAGAAAGAAAAAGAATAATACCGGATGGTCTCACTCATAGCAGGAATTTAGAAAACCTAAATAAGGGACCAGGAAAAAGAATAACTATAAGTTAGGCAAGTATACTTGCAAAACACTGTGCAAGGACAAGTTTGAATTTAGAAGTCTTAGGCAGCTTGGAGGTCCACACAGTGATGTGGGGAGAGTGACTTCTGGCCTCAGCCTGCAGCCTGCTTGCCTGACTTCTAACCCCTGGCTTCATCCTGTATGACTGGATGTCCTGTGAGAGCATGGGGATATGCTCTACCGCATATGTCAGTCTAGCCACCCTTGGCAAACAAATGATCCTCAAGCCTCGGATGTAAAATAAGTAAGAATAATGAAATAAATAAGGATTTTATAACAATGCTTAGCTATTTGGAAAAAGAGAATTCTTTTCAACTTTAAGTACATTTGACTTTCATACACTAGAAACTGACTGCCTCTATGTGAAATAGCGAACTTCTTGAATATACAATGTTACAAGTTAAAGGCCAGCAGTACCCACAAGGGAACCAGCACATGAGATGCTGTGATAGTAAAAAACAACAATTAGAAGTGAATTCGTCCGCTCTATTACTGAATTTAAGGATGCCCACATACTTCGAGTACCTTTTTGTGACCTGTGGATACTCTTCTGTGATTTTATTGTCAGTTCTCTCCATTTTAATACCAAAATTTGATTTTTACCTCTTTTCTGATTTTAGTTTACCAGAATCATGTACAGTATGTTTCAGTTTCTTAAAATAATATTGCTTAAGTATATGAACTTGTGGATTTAGAAAGTAAAGTAACTGTAAGGTAACATTTTAGTGTTCAGAAATTGTTTACTATTTGTCTTCTATTTTAAAGGGACTTACTGTGCTTTTATATATATATATATATATATATATATATATATATATATATTTTGGAACTCCTCTAAGTGCTTTACTTTGGATCTCCTCTAAATGCTTTATTTACCTAGCTCTTTTTCTTTCGTCAGATGTTCAGAAGATCTTTGGTAAAGATGTTTGAAGATAAAGAATTGGACTGTGTTTTTTTAGAAACTAACCTGAGCATGAAGAAACAGTATCATATGGTCTATGAATGCATTCCTCTCCCCAAGGAAGTGGGTGACATGGCTCCCATCTATTTTAAGGTATTTATAGTCTTTATATGCATACATATTTTTTTCTACAGTGCTGTTTTATGAGTACAACTCTCTTGTATTTTTTCTCCCACATATTTACAAAGAAACAAATTGAAGTACAAAAAAATTCTGCTGTAGCATAAAAAAAATACTTCTGTAGCATAAAATTTAGAATTTTGATCTTTAGAAAGCATGCATATTTATCAATATAGATAAACTATCAAATGAGTATTTATAATTTCTATTTTTTTTTCATTTCTCTAATGAAATTAAGGTTTTACCCTGAAATATTTTTAAGTCAAATTTATAATCATAACTCTTGAAAACTTGTCATTGAAATTCACTGGAGCCAAAAATAGTTACATGCAAGCAGTATAAATTTTAGTTGGTGGAGTAAATTATTGCTGTAGATTTTCGTATTCAATAACACATCATGATATTTATAAAAGGAAACTAATATATAACTATGACATGTATTTTAGTATATCTAATAAATGACTAGAGTTCTTACCCTAAATTGTTATTATATTCAAACACTCTTTACTAACTAGAGTGTGCTTGATATAATGATATAATTTGTAGACTAATATAAATGTATTAATGTAGCATCATATGTGATTTACTAGTGCAATGAAAAAGAAAGGTAATGTTTTGTGGTGTAGGAAGCTTGTGAAGTGGTATAGGAAGACTTGCACATGCAATATTTAAACAGAATGGGGATGATAAAAATCTAAAATGCGCGGTAAATCTCAATAAAAAGGATTATAAGAGCTGTTAAGGTTTATGAGGTGGTAAAAACATCTGCCTTCTCTCTGGTAATTTTTTAAATAATCAAATGATTTGGGTTCAAGAATTATGCTATTAAAGTATAGGTAGATAAGTTAATTCTCAGACCCATGCCAGTCTTATGTTAAGCAAAATCTCTCAACTGAGATTATTCTCTTTTCATTGATTTTGTGTGTGTGTGTGTGTGTGTGCTTCCTTAGTAAAGTCTTAGGTGATTGTGACTAGAGGTCATTGGGAGGGCACACTGTACAACAGACAGTCTTAATGTATTTCAAATCATCTCTGAGCAGAGTGGTGTATTGTTTTTTGTTCCTATGCTAAATATTTTATATGATAATTTAAAGATGAATTTATTTGCTTTGGCTTCAATTTTATATGAATTGCTAACAAAGTGTTAACACACGTAATCCATACTTTTATATGGCAGTATATCTAATATATTTTAATGTGCTTATTTTACTGTTTATTTCATCTTTAAAGTACCTTATTACCATAAAAGAACTTGTATAGCAAAAGAAATGGAGAGAAATGGAGGCATCATGTTATCTAACTTTAAGTTATACTATAAAGCAGTGGTGATTACAGGAATATGATATTGGCATAAAAAGAGACACATGGATCAATGGAACCGAATTGAAAGCTCAGAAATAAATCCATGTACATATCAATACTTAATTTATGATAAAGTAGCCCTGACCATACAATGGGGAAAACTGGAAGGCCACGTATACAAGAATGAATTTGGCCACTATTAAGTCCAGGCACAAAAACAGATTCCAAATGGACTAAGATTTATATAAGACTTGCAACAATAAAATATATAGAAGAAAATGTTGGCGATATGTTTTATGATATCAATGATAAAGATATTTTTGGAGAGTCAACAGCTATGGCAAGGGAAATAAGCAAAAATAATCAGTGGGATTATCATATACTAATGAACTTTTTGCACAGCAAAGGAAAATGTAAGTAGATTAAAAAGACATCTTACTAAATGGGAGAAAATATTTACACATTTCACAACTGACAAGGGGTTAATATCCAAGATATTCTAAAAATGTATTTGATTTAATAATAAGTAAATGAAACAATCTGATTAATAAATGGGCAGCAGATCTGAACAGACAGTGCACCAAAGAGGATACCAGAAGGCTAATAGACAACATGGGAAAATGTTTATCGTGACTTTTAATAAAGGGAACGCAAGTTAAAACCACAATGAAATATCATCTCACATCCATGAGAATGGCACAAGTTAAAAAGACCCTCAATAAGAAGTGCTGGAGGGGATGTGATGAAAGAGGAGCCATATTACACTGTTAGTGAAATGTAAAGTAGATCAACAGTTATTTTGGAAAGTGATCCAGATTTACCTTAAAAAATAAAAATGGAGGGCCTCCCCTGGTGGCTCAGCGTTTAAGCGCTGGGCTGCAAGGCTGCCTGCAGCCTCTGCAGCACCGGTTCGTTCCCCGGCCGCCGGCGAGGGTTCCACCAAAAAAAATAAATAAAATAAAAAAAAATAAATAAAAACGGAAATAATATGATTCAGCAGTCCTACTCCTGGGTGTTTCTCCAAAGAATGTGAAACCATCAATTCAAAAGCCAAATGCTCTGCAATGTTTATTGCAGTATTATTTATAGTAGCTAAAACGTGGAAGTAACCTAACCGTGCACTTATAGAAGATTGGATCAAGAAGATGTGGGCTGTCCACACTATATAATACTCTTCATCCATAAAGAGAGACAAAATGCTGCCATTTAAGCAAAATGGCAGGAATTCAAGGAAATCATGGCAGTAAAGTAAATCAGAAAGACAAAGGCAAATATTGGATATTTACATAGCAGATGATTTGACAAACTAAAATACTTATGGAAATGTATGGTCATTAATAAACAAAGTGAGGTTTCTGCAGTTAAGAGGGTGGTGGGGGGCCTCCCCAGTGGTGCAGCGGTTGAGCGCTGCCCGTGGCCTCTGCAGCACCGGTTCGATCCCCGGCTGCTCCCCTGCCACCGGAGGAGGGTCCCACAAGGCGCGCAGACCTCTCCTGCCGCCCGCTGCTCCCCTCAGCAGT
Organism: Talpa europaea; assembly: GCF_964194135.1. NCBI lineage: Eukaryota > Metazoa > Chordata > Mammalia > Eulipotyphla > Talpidae > Talpa > Talpa europaea. The sequence continues at coordinate 33,724,218 of NC_140079.1, forward strand.
GTACTTTGGTCCTTCTGCCTGCTCTGCTCCCCGCTCTGGCTCTGGTGAATTCTTTCACCCTCCCGCGCTACTGACTGTACCCAGTGCATGTATAAACAAAAACAAACAAACAAATAAATAAATAAAAACATGCCTCTATTAAAAAAAAAAAAGAGGGTGGTGGGGGAGGGATACATTCAAAGGGAATATAAAGAGTGGTGGGGAAAAGTTGCTTTATTAATAATGATACTGTACAAAAATGAGATTGTTTTGTACATATCATCCTGAATTTTTTTTCAATTAAATATTTTGTTGCTGTGAGTGCTAGTCATTGCTTAGTGTAAAGAGTCCTGTAATTCCAATTCTGTGTATTTTTTTCTCTCCTGAGTTTTCCTTCATTGCTACATGGCCAGAAATAGTCCAAGTAGTTGGTTGCAAGAAAGCATATAAATGATTTTATATGCGTATATTTCTGTGAACTGTTTTATTCATAAATTATATTCAGTATTTGATCTTTTAAAGGGTTGTTTTGTAATGTTTCAGGCTAACGTCAGTACAAAGTTAAGAATGAGTAACATAATACTATCCTGGCTAAAGATAGAACTTCAAAAAAAATCAAGAAATTTCAAGAAGTTAAAATCATAACACATTCAAAATAATGACCGACCATGGATAATTTACTCTGTTTATTTTTTTAACTGTTTCTTTATATTTGCTGATATATTTTTATGGCTATTTCTTAGAAAGCCATAATGGAATCTGATGAAGAGTGGTCTATGAACAAGAAATTGATTGATCTCTCGTCAAAAGACATCAGAAAGTCAGTAAGTATCATTTCATTTTCTTTTTTTTTTTTTTTAAAGATTTATTTATTTATACAAGAACCAGGGTACAGGCCAGATGCGAGAGGGTGAGAGGATTAACCAGAGACAGAGCGGGGAACAGAACAGGTAGACAGATCAAATACACTGCTGAGGGGAGCAGCGGGCGAGTCTGCTGCAACATGTGGGACCCTCGCATGCCGGCTGGGATCGAACCAGCATTGAAGAGGCTGCAGACAGCTTCACAGCGCTGCGCTCAACTGCCTGCACCACCAGGGGGAGGCCTTCATTTAATTTTCTAATGTAAGAAATTATCCTAGTGTGCAGGATCTTTTAGTTCTACATCTTACTTGAGAAAGCAAGTGACCATTTGAGTGACCAAAGGTGAAGTGACTAATTTTGCAATTAAAGAAGAAATTTTTTTGTATCCTACCTTATTTGCTTAGATGCAAATGTTTATTTGTTCACATGCTTATTTGAATGTTTGTTTCAGAGCTTCTGGTCCTCTGTCAGTGTTACCCAGACTCTAATTGGTTACCAGATTCTGCCATTAGGCTCTGTTCCTCAGCCTTGGGGGGAAGTAGGGAGAGTGACCTTCTTGATACTGAAATTGTAATGAGAGAAACATTTTCCTAGAGGCTTGAATTTGAATTTGGAGCTCTTTCTTTTTTTAAAAAAGATTAATTTTTTATGCATATGAGAACTGGGGTGTAAGCCAGAGGTGCTGTGGGGGGTGGAGGGGGGGTGAGAGGATTCACCAGAGAGAGTGGGGAGCAGAACATACAGATCTACTGAAATACACTGTTGAGGGGAGCAGTGGGGGAGGCAGGAGCAGTCTGCTGTGCCATGTGGGTTGCTCCCTGCTCAGCAAGGGATCAAACTCATGCTGCAGTGGCTGGTGATAGCTTGATAGTGCTCTGTTTAACCCCTGTACCACCACAGAGGCCCTGGAGCCCTTTCTTACTTCTGCAAAGTTTCTCTGTTCCTTGAAAGAGTAGTGGAGGTTGAGTATGATTTCATTATTCTTTGGGGGATTTTTCTAACCATGTTTTATAGTTAATCTTAAGTTGCAGCTCAACTTTTAGACACAAGTTAAGCATAAGCTACATACTTTGGTTCTGATTTCTCTCTTATCTAGAAATATAAATTAAGTGGAATGGAGATATAATAGAGCTGAGATTCCTTAGTTTTTCCATTCTAAAAGTAACTTTAGAGGGCCTCCCTGGTGGCACAAGGGGTTAAGACACAACCCTTGAAGCTGTCGCATCCACTGCAGCACGAGTTCACTCCCTGGCCAGCTAGGGAGCAACCCACATGGTGCAGACCTCTCTTGTCTTGCCCACTGCTCCCCTCAGCAGTGTATTTCAGTCAGTCTGCCTGTTCTGTTCTCTACTCTGTCTCTGGTGAATCCTCTCACCTGCCCGCCACCTCTGACCTGTACCCCAGTTCTTGTATGCATAAATAAATTAAAAAAAAATAAAAAAATAAAAGTAACTTTAGAATGTATGTGTAAATATATTCTACAAATGTTCACTGAGTTCCATGTGTTGATCAGTCCCTGTTCTAGATGCTTTCTGTACATAGTTGAACAGAATAGAGAAGCTCTCTGACTCTATAGAGCTTACATTCTAATGTAGGGTTGGGAACTCAGTCCTTGTGATAAAACCCAGCCAGCTGCCTGTGTAAATGAAGTTTCAGTGGAACACAGTCACACCTTTTTATTTAAATATTTTCTTTGACTGCTTTCATGCCGCAGGGGAGATTTGAGAGTTGCAGATAGGGTCTTTGTGATCCTCTAAGCCCTAAATACTTACTTAAATTAAAACTTTTATAAGTTGAGTTTGTTGACTCCTGATCTGATAGATGTCACTAGAATATTTCCTTCCTTTTCCTTCTTTTGGAAAGTCAGACTTGTGATACATGTGATAAGATTTCTTATTGGGGCCTCCCCTGGTGGCACAGCAATTGAGCGCTTGGTTGTGAGGCTGCCCACAGCCTCTGCAGCGCCAGTTCGATCCCCGGCCACTAGTGAGGTCCCACAAAAAAAGAAAAAATATTTCTTATTACATTTATTATATCCCAGTCAAAAGATTCAAATTTCATTACATTATTGGAGGTACTCTTACTCAAAGGTAAAACATTCTCTACAATTCTGTTTCCTTGTTTGTGAGTTGGGCCAAATAACATATTAAACCCACACCCCCACCTCCAATTTTCTCTTCTCCTTGATGAGCTTATAGAAAAAAGTATCTAATATTAATATATTTTAATCCCTGAGTTTTTGCTTCTAATACAATAATTTCCAATGCCATTAAACATTCTTTTAGAACATGATTTTAATGGACACCAAAAATATTTGAAAGTAGAAATTTTAAAAGAGTGCATTTACTATCCTGTATATTTAGTCTTTTTTTCTGGTAAAGCATCTAGTGACTGTTGTGGATTTTTTTTTTCAAATTCTGGGTAAGTACCTGAATTAAGAACCTATGATGGGGGTTAATATTTTAATTTAACTAATATGGAAAATAAGAAAGAAATGGGAATCTTGATTGTACATTCAGCTTTGAAGTATTTCAAACCTAACAACAATCACCTGAGGCATCACAGAGTGTTTCTGGGACTAGTTGAGAGACACTGTAGATGGGAGTGGGCCAAAGGACCTCGGGAGGGCTGTGTCACCTTCAGGGTTCAGTGATTTTATGGGTAGAATTTTGGTGAGAACCTGAGTATAAGAATAATTCAGAGAAGGTCACTTTTTAGGTTAACAAGCTTTCCAGTGGCTTTAAAATGATAGAAGTGTTTCTGAGCACAAAGTGAACAACTTTGAGTTATTCAACTTTTGTTTGTTTTTTGACTGAAAGAGTCATTATGCTTCTTTAAAATCTCTGTGTCCTTGGTAGTTTCATAAAGTATTTCCTTTGTTGAGGGTAAGCTGATTTTATTTTTCACAGCAGATTCATAACTTTTATTAGAAATTCATATATTTACAATTCTTCATGATTTTTTATTTGTGGGTTTTTTTTTCCCCCTTGGTGTGTTGAGTATAAGTTTCTTTTATAAGATGCACATGGTGTTTAGTTCCTCTGGGTCTTTTGATTTCTTTGTAATGTTGTATAAAGTTCCTAGAAATAGACAAAGGCAACAGATCTGAATGTTTGTTGCTGCTAATTTGCATGGCATTAAATGGATGTAAGAAAAGTAGCTGTGGGCCTCCCCTGGTGGCGCTGTGGGTTGAGCACTGCGCTGTGAGGCTGACTGCAGCCTCTGCAGCGCGGGTTCGATTCCCTGCCAGCCAGGGAGAAACCCTATGGCATGGCAGATTTCTCCTGCCTCACCCACTGCTCCCCTCAGCAGTGTCCTCGGTCCGTCTACCTGTTGTATTCCCCTCTCTCTCTGGTGAATTCTCTCACAGTCCCGTGCCTCTGACCTGTACCCCCTTTCTTGTATAAACAAATAAATCTTAAAAAAAAGTAGCCATTTTTTCACATTATTTCATTGAGGTTTCATGATCTTTGAAGTTTTGTGAATTCTTCCTGAACTTTTAAATATAGTGCTTTTAAGTTTAAATTTTGTGATAACTGTAGCACCTGAGAAGCATCCAACAACACATTTAGGGACCAATTTTTAAAATTAAGCAAAGTTCATTGCAAATTTAGGTGTACTAAAGGCTTTCAGACTCAGGGAAAGTTACAGGATGTTTGGAGAGACATCTGGAATATCAAGGCAAAAGGGAAAAGAAAGTGCTAAATGCACAAACACTTTGATACTAGAGTCATTGCAGTTCCGACTGACTGACCCCTCCTCTCAAAAGACTGCAGGTTTTACCTTTTGCATCCAGAGAACAAGGAAGCTTGACGTAGCAATTGCTTCTTGTGTCAAGTCATGGTATATTCATTGTGCCATCTTGGCAGTTGTGCCAAGATGTTTTGGCACAATTGTGTTGGCAGTTGTGTTTTGGCACAATTGTGTTGGCAAATTGACATTTTGGCAGTTATGCCAAAAACAAGATTGTTAACTCTTGTTCAACATAGATTGTTTCCTAAAGCTTCTGTAACAAATCACCACAAACTAAGTGGTTAAAACCACACAGACTTCTTATATTACTGAAGGTCACAAGTACAAAATGGGTTTAACTGGGCCAAAATCAAAAGGTTGGCCAGCTTTCATTCCTTCTAGAAGTTCTAGAGGAGAATCCATCCTCTCGCCTTTTCTACAAAAAGCACCTGTGTCCCAAGACGTGTGACCTCTTCCTTCATCTTGAAAGCCAATAGTGTAGGATCTTCCAAATCTTTCTCTGACTTTGAACCTTCTCTCTCTTATCTGTGTGATTACATTGGGCCCAGTTGGATAACGCAGGGCATTCTCCCCATTTCAAGTTCCATTACTTAATTGCACCTACAAGTCCCTTTTGCTATGTAGAGTAACATTTTCATGGCAAATAAGGAATTAGTGTATTGACATATTTAGGGGACCATTGTTCTGCCCTATGCTATATGAAACAGATAGAAGGTGGCTCAGGCACTGTCATCACAAATTGCTTTCTCAAGTTTTCTTCCCCTTGAAGGTGCTGTCCTTTAGTGGATGTAGTTCTTTGTTTTAGCCATTCAAATTCATTGTCACACATGATGTTCTATTTCAGGAAACAGAAATACTCTTGTGGAACCTGTGTGTCCTTTTTTTCTTTGACCACCTGGGTTTTCACAAAGCACCATTGTATGGGAAACAGAAAAGAAAATTCCATTTGAATGATCTTCTCTGTTCCCTGCACAGGGCTGTGCACTTTATATACATCTTCCTATTTGATCCTCACAGCAAACCCCTGAGCTCTTCATATTTGCTATGAGACTCAGATGCATTAAATAACTTGCCTAATGTTAACGTTATAAGAATCAAACCTGTGATTAGAGTCTTCTCTGTCTTTTTATTTTTCCTAATTATCTAGTCATACATGTCTACCATATTAATATATAAAAATTTAAAAAAATAAAGTCACAAAACAGTAATTCATTTCTCTTCATTTTTTTTGTTATGTACTGTTTTGTAAATGATTTTTTTAATGTATGCTTTTCCTATAACATGAATAACTTTATAAGCCCTGATTTTAATATGAGGACATATGATTTATGTAATTGATAAAGCAAGATTTTATGCCCTTTTCTAGTCAAGGTAGAATTCAAAGTATTTTGTATTTGTGTGTGTGTGGGGGGGAGAGGGTAAGATGATACTAATCCTGTAGATATTTTGAAATAAAGTCAAAAAAATTATGGTTGTTCAGGTTTAGTTTATCTTTGAAAAATAAATAATAATAAAGTTGCAGGTATATTTCAACAAAATTTGAAGTTTCTGCATTGTAAGGAAAATATAGGAACGCATATCCTTATTGTCTATGTAGTGAGAGGAAAATCATTCTACTGTCTATATTTTTTTAAAAAGTATCACTTTTCTCCAAAGACAGGAAAGTAATTGATTTTGATTATAATTGCTCAATATTATAAAGAGCTATTGGGCTCAAAAACTACCAAATGAAATGGTTTACTTAGAATGTTAGGTCATTGCTGAATGACCTAAATTGCTTAATCTCTGGAATTGGAAATTCTTTGTGTACTAGTTTATCTCATTTATCTTATCTAGGTAAGCTTAATTACTGTCATGTCAAGGAGCAGGGAGAAGGATTAAGCATAGCTTTCTGATTTCTTGTATTTATGTGTGATTTACCTGTTTATCTAGGTACCCAGAGGCTTACCTTACTTCTCAGTGAATTTTGGTCTCCAAGGAGGATTCGCCCATGTCATTGAAGATCAACACAAATTCCCTCATTACTTTGGAAAGGTACGTTCACAAATTTAATGCACTTCCATGGTGTTGTTGGGAGCTCCCATTCAATGCTTACAGTGACTGTCCTGAGGATAACATTGCTTTACTTTTAGAGATGAAGAAAGTGAGCTACGTAGAACTTAACAGAACTTGTTCAGGTTCAAGTGCTATGTGTTGTAAGTGAGAAAACCAGAGGTCCGTATGTTCTTGATCGAACTAGAGAACAAATGATTTTATTTCTTCAGGTAGACCTAAACAATTGTAGTCTAAGAAGAATATATGACTCATTTTACACAAAATGTAATCAGTTTCTGAGCAGATACTAGAGTCTAGGTCTTTCCATTACCAGCAAGTCCTTTCCATTAGTACAGGTTGCCTTTCATGGTCCTTACATTTAAGGCCTACTGAGTATCTGGAAAGTATTTGTTAGTGTCAGGAACTGGAATGAAATGAATATTGCAACCAAAGCAGTCAAAAAAGTCTGGGTAATAAAGATCTAGAGGTAAACTTTTCATCTGCTGCAGCTTAGGTCTTTCAGTCTTTATTCCATCTAAGTTAGAGGTGCCTTGATGAGTTCTGCCTGGGGTACCCAGCAGGTTTGGATTCACAACTTTCTATGCTGTTGTCCTTAAAGGGTTATTAACCTGAGATGCCCAACTCACATGCATCTTTGAACTGTTGACATATCTTACAGTTGCTGGAGATATTGTCTGAATATTTTTTCTGAAATTAACTAGAAAGAAATTTATTTCCATTGCTCTGTTATTCTATAAAGTTTTATAACTGAAGACTCTCAATTTCAAATTTTTTTTTTAAAAACTTGATTTTAGTGAACACAAGGTAAGTAATGTAGCCACTGTTTTTACTTTTGTAAATTTAATTGGGACATTGACTCCCTCAAATATTTTGCACGTTAAGTTTCATAAGATGTGCTTTTATGAACATTGATATTTTATAAAGAAATTATTAGGTTCTCTTATATAAGTGAAGCTTTCTTAAAGTATGTTGCTTACTTGGCCAATGCTAAGAAACTCTCACACTAAATATAAATTTGCCCCATTTATCTTGACACCTTCTGTGAACTGCTCTCTGTGCTTGCTGCTTTATGTCCCTTTCTCAATGAAAGAGTTTCCCTTTTCCTGCAACTTTTTTATCCAACAAATGCAACTGAAAATGATTATTTTAAATTTGGAATTAATATATGTTAATATAGTAATTTGAATTCAGTGTATTTGAACATCCTCACAGAAAACTATTTAGTATTATATTTAGTAGTAAAATAAACAGACATATTTCCATTTCTGTTTTCAGTATTTACACATATAGGTGTTTGTATTTTTCTTTAAAAGGAAATCATTGGTGGGATGCTGGATATAGAGCCAAGACTTTGGAGGAAAGGGATCCGAGAAAGCTTCGAGGATCAGAGGAAGAAGGCACTGCAGTTTGCTCAGTGGTGGAAACCATTTGACTTCACCAGAAGTAAAAACTGTTGAGTCAGACAATTCAATTTTTATTTCCTTTCCAAAGTCCTGTCAATTTTATTTCCATTGCACCAAAGTAGCCACTGCCCTATGGCAGAGGGAGAGTGCTGGTCTCTGTCCAAGGCAGCTGTGCTTCATTCCAGCTCCTGAGGATGCCTTGCAATAGCTGTGGGGTAAGGTGGGCTGCAGTGGGTACCTGCTCACGTTCCTGTTCTGTACCTTTATCTTGGCATGGTGAACTACTCCTCTGATATATGGAAAGACTTTTCTGAAGGAACTAGAAATATAACAGATCATTTGTTCAGAGAGAAGTGGGTTCAAAGTTAAGTTGATTGACTGGCTACTTGTATGTTGTTTAAATTAAGATTAGGCCTATTTGGTGATAATTAGTTTCTTTCCATAACATTTTTTAGAAGAACCCTTCACTTTTTACCAGTCATCTTGTGTACCACTGATCTTTTTATTAAGAAAAAAATTGTCCCAAATGTAATAAAGAATTACATGAAGTGTAACATGTTCATGATTTGCATTTATTTCTGGATTTTTAAATAGTGTTTTTGAATTTTGGTAATTTAAAAAGTGCCTCAACACAGGTTTTGTCATTTGTGATCTGTATGAGAGTTAATAGTTTTACACAAATCATTTCAAGGTTGTATTGGTTATTACAAAATCTTTGGTAATCATGTTATAGAGCAACCCCGATATTAAACGGGTTCCTGGCTGTGGGTCCTCACCCGCGCGCTTTAAAGGGACTTATGAATACTCTACTACAGACACACGCCAAAGGGTTAATAAAAGGTTTATTTACAAGAGAAAAGGAAATAAGGAAAATGTACAACTCAGGGAGAAAATAGGGAAATAAAGTCTTTAATGCGTCCTACCCGATCCGACGACCTGGAAACCCAAAGTCACTCTCAGAGCTGGCCGGACGCTACTGCTGGCCAAAAGCCCAAAAATGGAGAGCCCCCAAAGCCCACGTGTCTGCCTTTTGTATCCACCTGGCTGCTTAACCCCACCCTCAGGTCCCAGCCACCTTCCCTTTGGTGGTGATGGGATTTGGAGTTCCCGTGTCTTTGGCTTTGACCTGGGGTGGGGGTGGAGTCCACAAAGCCTATATGGAATTTGCTTTGGGACATCCTTTTTCCCCTAACAATCAGAGCATTCAGAATGTCAGGAGTATATTTCTTGTCCTCCGATTAATCTAAGGTTCTTCAATTTTCTTTGTTCTTACTTGGTGTCAAGAGAAAAACCACATATGTACTTACATGATATGGCTGTGGTCTGAGAGAAAGGTATTTTTGGTACCTCTTTTTCCAAAAAGGTGATGGTTTTTTGGGAGCTGAACCTTGACATTTTGTGATTAAATGTTGAACACTTAGAATCATACTCTAGAGAACTCATAATGCTATGTAGTTATTTTTATTTTTTTAAAGATTTATTTATTTATTTATATAAGCACTGGGTACAGTCAGAAGCGTGGGAAGGTGAGAGAATTCACCTGAGCCAGAGCAGGGAACAGAACAGACAGACCAACAAAGTACATTGCTGAAAAGAGCAGCGGGCCTGGCAGGAGAGGTCTGCGCACCATGTGGGACCCTCGCCAGCTACCAGGATTCAAACCGGCACTGCAGAGGCTGTGGGCAGCTTCGCAGCCCAGAGCTCAACCACTGTGCCACATGGGAGGCCCTTTGTAGTTATTTTTAATATTAATATCACATTTCTTTAGTTTGTTATAAAAGCAGATTCTTTTGTTCCATCAATAGTTTTCAAATTTCTCTTATAAGTTGAAATGTAATGGTTCAGTTTCTCAGTATTTGCAAATGGCATTTGAGCATATTTATCAAATCTATACTTAATAGTTTTTTTTTATTAGTATTTTCAAATTCTTTTGGTTCTCCTGCAAAGTCTTAAAGCAATCTCTTGTTTATTCAGTCAGTGAGTTAACAAATGTTTGCTTGCAGTGGATTTTGTTACATGCTGGTAGTGCAGAAATAAAAAATTTCCCTATTTTAGATTATTTTGCAGTTTAGTAGAGAAAGAGACATGTACATAAATAATCACAGCACAGTATATTTTCTAAAGTGAGACATGTGCCTAGTATATTTGGCTATACCACTACTACGCTACTACTATACCACTACTACACTTTGTCTGATGACCTTGTTTCCTGTTCCTCTGAGAAAACAGAACCAAGTAGAAAGGGCATTCCACCACAGCTCTCAGTGTGCCTTCACAGTTACCCAGGCGCTCTACTTCTCTTGTCAGCTGATGAATTACTCTTATCTGAGGCCAATCTGCTCACTTTGGTACTGGAATCCATTCTTTCTTACCTACTCAGCAGCCCCTGTTTCCTCTGTACTGCTAGATTTCCCCCCTCTATGAGATTATGCCTGGTAGCACACAAAACCTTATATCAGCAACAAACTGGGACATCATGTCCCCCCTCCAGCCATTTCTTTTCATCAGTTGACAGCAAAGCTCATTAAAAACAAAACATTTTTCGGGCTTCCCCTGGTGGCGCAGTGGTTGAGTGCTGGGCTGCGAAGCTGCCCACAGCCTCTGTAGCACCAGTTCGATTCCCGGCCGCCAGAGAGGGTCCCACATGGCGCGACAGACCTCTCCTGCCGCATCCGCTGCTCCCCTCAGCAGTGTACTTCATCAGTCTGCCTGTTCTGTTCCCCGCTCTGGCTCTGGTGAATTCTCTTACCCTTCAGCGCTTCTGACTGTACCCAGTGCTTGTATAAATATATAAATAAATCTTAAAAAAAAACCCACATTTTTCTTTTCCTGTTCCTCCTGTTCTCACTATAGTTAAACTTCACCCACACCATTCTACTAAACTGCTTGTGTCTAGCTCCTCAGAGAACCTACACATTGGCAAGTCAAGTGATATACCTATCACTTCTTTTTTTTTTTTAAAGATTTATTTATTTATGCATACAAGAACTGGGGTACAGGCCAAAGGTGTAGGGGATGAGAGGATTCACCAGAGACAGAGTGGGGAACAGAACAGGCAGATTACTAAAATACACTGCTGAGGGGAGCAGTGGGCGAGTCAGGAGAGGTCTGCTGCACCATGTGTGTAGCTCCCTGCCCGAGGATTGAATTCCTGCGGTAGTGGCTGTAGACAGCGTCCTAGATTGCGTCTTAACTCCTTAAACCACTAGGGAGGCCCTATACCTATCACTTCTGAAACATTTTCTTTACTTGCTTCTAGAATACTCTTACTTACCCTCATTTCTCAGAAGGTCCTCAGTGTCTACACTAATTACTGTGTACTTGTGACAAATCTATATGAGGCCAGGTGAAGATTGACCTGCCTGAGAGTATTAAAGGTAACATTTCCCACAGGCTAGAATGGAAACTTCCAAGATTGCCTGGGAATTGGGCAGAAAGAACAGTAGTGTGCTATCTGAAGTAATTGTTTCAATAAGGTAGAATAATTGTCCCAAGATCGAACCCTAATCTAATCTTGACAAACAAATATTAAAAGCAAGAGAAAGGAATCAAACTGTTTCCAGGTAATTTAACTATCCAGAACAGTTCAGAACAATGTTCAAAAATAGTTATAGGGATAAAAACATATTCAGTGATCACAATATGATCAAATTCAGGGCCCTCCCTGGTGGCGCAAGGGGTTAAGTCAGCACTATAAAGCTATCAGCAGCCACTTCAGCCACTGCAGCACCCGTTCAGTCCCTAGCCAGGGAGCTAACCCACATGGTGCAGCACACCTCTCCTGTGCTGCTGCTTCCCTCAGCAGTGTATTTCAGTAGATCCACCAGTTCTCCCATTCTGTCTGATGAATACTGTTACCCCTACACCTCTGACCTGCACCCCTGCTCTTGTATGCATAAATAAAATAAATCTTTAAAAAAAAAGTCAAATTCACATCCAGTCCAAATATTGCCGGGAATGTAAGGAAACCCTGAAAAGTTCATTACATAGATAAGTATATAAAGTTTTTTTCTTGTTCTCTAAATTTCTTGAAAAGTTATTTCACTGTTTAAACCAAAATAGTTACTGTGAGGTTTATAATGTGTAAAAAGTAAAATGTTATCATCAACTTACTCCTGCTTTTCAGTTATATTTTCAGTTTTTTAAATTGTCAATTCAAGTTGCTTTTTCATAACCAGAATGCTTTTTGAGTATTTTAATCCAGTTTGATGTATTATGTTATAGGTTTTTTGTTTGTTTTTTTTGCTGTGTTGGTTGTTTTTTGGTAGAAAATTTTTATCAGTTGATGTAAATTACTGTTTTCTGATTTCTTGTACTGCCATTACACAGATCTGTTTAATGTCGATTCATTATTTTGAATCTAGGCAGTTACAAGATTGCTTTTGAAAGATACTGTAGGGGTAGGAAAGTACAATTTCTTTAGTGATTGTGAAAGTTGTATATTGGAAAGAGGGACTATTTGTACTGTTTTTGTTGTTTGCAGGCCTGTCAGTTTTTTCCTTTTGCTTCTGCCTACCCACTTGCTAAAGGACATCTCACCTGTTCATTTACCTACCCCCCACCTCATAGCTATCCTAAAATAAGTGTTCTTGTTTGGCAAGGCACTTTTTCCATGTTTTTTGCACTTAGTTTGGAATTTCTATTTGCATTATGATTTTAGACCCGCCACTGGCTCCTGTTTTCTTTATTCTGTGCACTTTTCCTGGACTGTTTGTACTTGCTGCAAAGACTCCTGTTGAGAACATGAACGAGGGCCTCCCCAGTGGCGCAGTGGTTGAGCACTGGGTTGCGAAGCTGCCCGCAGCCTCTGCAGCACTGGTTCGATCCCCGGCTGCTCCCCGGCCGCCGAAGGAGGGTCCCACATGGTGTGCAGACCTCTCTTGCCGTGCCCACTGCTCCCCTCAGCAGTGTACTTCGTCAGTCTGCCTGCTCTGCTCCCCGCTCTGGCTCTGGTGAATTCTCTTACCCTCCTGCGCTTCTGACTGTACCCAGGGCATGTATAAATAAATAAATAAATAAATAAATAAATAAAATCTTAAAAAAAAAAAAAACCCACTCATGGTGTACAAGGTCTACAATGTAATTAAGATTTTAAAATTAGAATAATGCTGATGAGAATGAGTGACATCAAGCCGCCAGTGGATGTATAAATTGGTATGACTTTATTGTAACCCATGTTGACACAATGTAGCAACAGTCTTCAAATTATACACTTTGATTCTCTAATTTCACTTTTTAGGCTCCAACCTAAAATCCTAAACAGTAAAAATTTTGTATGCAAAAATATTCATGTTTAATGTTGAAAAAAGTGTTCAGTTATCTTAGAAGAAAATGATTAGATTAATTGGGATACATTAATTATTCAAAACATATGGCATATGGTATTAAGAATTAGAGTTTTGAAAAAGCTGTAGAACTTTGGAGAAATTGTTATGAAATTTGGCAAGAACCTAGAGTGCTCAGGTATGTACAGTGAACAATGTATACTAATCTCCTGTGTATGAGTGCAAGCAGAAGGTTCTGAAGGGAATGCGCCAAAACTTTTGAGTGCTTTCTTTGTGGTGAATTACAGATTTTTATGCCTTTCCGTGCATTATATTCAGTCATATGTCTGTTGCATATAATATGAAGGAATTTTTTTTTTTGGAATACACATTTTCACAAAGCAAACAGGTGTGTGATGTAGTGAAGTGTGTACTTTAATAGGAGCCAGAAAATATGGACGTAAAGGCCATCAACCCATTTGCCCAGAATAAGTTTCTCTTTTGAGTCTGATTGCTCATCTAGAACAATCATAGTAATTATGATAATTTACAATTGTAATAAAAATTAAATGTAATAAATGAATGTTGCACACTAGAGACATTCAAAGTAGGACATTGCTTTCAAATGTGTAAATGTATTAAACTCCATAGGAGGTATAAAAGAAATTTTAGAGTTTAGATATTTTTTATATTTGGAAAACCAGAGAAGTAGAGAAGATTCATGTAAGAAGTTGGTATTTGAGGTGGAGTTTGAAAGATTTAATAATATTAATATGTTCCAGAAAGAAAGCTTAAGTTGAATATTTTGACTTGTTATGAGGTAAAATAGCAGGTCAGTCAAAATTGCAAGTTATTATTTATTTATTTTTGTATTCTACTAACAGCTATAAAAATAATGAGGGATCACATCCCAATTTATTGTTTGGATATTATAGGTTCCCTGTTATTTGACAGTGAAATATTAAGTGAATCCCAGTGAAATCTTTAACCTATAAGTTTATGAGAGTAGTATCAAGAGCCTTCCTTTCCAACTAATTTGTTTATACTGTCTTAATACAATTTTTTTCTCTGTAAGTAGAACTGTAAAGTTTGGCACTTAATATTTTCTGTTACTAGTAATTATATAACTGTTTTGCATCTTTACTGCCCTATTTTCTGCCACAATGAGATTCATTCCTTTGTGTGTGTGTGTGTGTGTGTGTGTGTGTGTGTGTGTGTGTGTGTGTGTAATTCATGGAGTCTCATCTACATTTTCCTGTTCCATTTTGCTTTGTTCACTTTGCTATCTGTTGTTGTGGGGCTATTTTGCTATCATCACATGCAAGAAATTCTAATGCTGTTGACCTCAATCTCATGATTCTGGAATATTATTTGAAGAATTTTGACCTGATATTAGTGCTAGGTAAGTATTATCATGATAGATTTGGCTTGAGGAATTTGATGTCTCCTTTAAAAAAAAACAACACACATATGAAAGACAGTGACCTTAGTAATAGTACTGCAGAGTACATTTGACTAACCTGTTAGCAAACATTAAAAAATGCATATATTTAATAAGAAATAAGTAATGTACACAAAACACATGCAAAATTAATGAGGAAGAGGAGGAAATTTTGTTATTTTTTAAAATTATTTTTCCATAGAAGAACTGGGGTGTAGGCCAGAGGAGGGGGTGAGAGGACTCACCAGAGACAGAGTGGGGAGTAGAACAGGCAGATTTACTGAAATACACTGCTAAGGGGAGCAGCAGGTGGGACAGGAGAGGTCTGCTGCGCCATATGTATATTTGTTCCCAGGCTGGGGATCAGATTCAGGCCTTAGCAATGATAGTGCTGAGACTTAACCCCTAGGCCATGAAACAGGCCCGACAGGAGGAAATTTAATACTCAGTGTAATATTCTCCACTTGGTACACATGCACTCAACCTCCGGTGTTAAAGATTTGACCAGAGCTTAAATGGTTATGTTAGACTAGGAATTTTGAGGAAAAATTAAATCTGACAAAATATAAATAAAACCAAATGAAAATGAAAACCTGCTTGAAGGTATAGAAGAATTTACAATGCAGAGAGTCTTGGGAAGATGAACATCCGGAGATGAATGTCCAACATTTGGTATCACACTTTACCTTCGAGCCGATTCCCTGACTCTAGAAGCCATGCAGAATCATACCTGCTGCTTTCTATTTCTTGAGGTGGCCACAGAGGTCTGCCTACTTACAAGGAGAAGTTAACTAGATTCAACCTTTCGCTGGGGCAGTGTCAAGTACTGCATATGGGAAGCATTGCATTGAAGAAGGCAAAAGAACCCACCAACTTTAGTCTGAAAAGTCAGGAATGCATGCTGTAATTGCTCAGATAACCACAGTAAGAGCAGCTTAAAATGAGTGTATAACCACCAAATAGATGGGGAATGTAGAAGGGCAAAATAAGACGGGAGAGAAGAACACAGAATACCTGGTTCAACAGAAAATCTCTATAAGGATGGCAGTTTTTAATCTAAAAAACATTTTAAATTAAAAATGCGTAATCATGTTTGAATATTACTATTTTAAAACAAATTACATACCATGTCAAAGAATCTCAGAAATGAGAGTTCAGGAAGGTACAATTTTACAAAACTCGAATTTCAAATAAGTCAATGTGTAAGATTTGGTCAGACAGTTGCTAGGAGGACTGATCTCACTGGGTGGAATAGTGTGAGAAAAATTGCCAAGGTGGAAATTCCAGGAAACATGTTTGGGGCATAGTAAGTATACCAAGGTTGTCCATAAAAGTCATTTGGGGAAATTTCAGGAGAATTGAAACCCTGAAAGCTTGGGGAAAAAAAAAAAAAGATAAATGTGAACTCTATTATAGTAGAAGGCAACTAGCTCCTAGACTTTGTTTGATATTGTAGAAACTAGCAATGTTACAGAGCAACCCCAATATAAAATGGGTTGCCTGACTGTGGGTCCTCAGCCACGTGCTTAAAGGGAACTTATTAATGCTAAACTGCAGACACACACAAAAGGTTGATAAAAGGTTTCTTTACAGGAGAAGGGGAAATGGGGAAATGAATAATTCAGGGAGAAAAAGAGGGAGGCTAGGTATTTACCCAAAGGACACAGAAACATCACTTCCAAAGAACACCTGCACCCCTATGTTTATAGCAGCACTGTTTACAATAGCTAAGCTTTGGAAACAGCCCAAATGCCCAAAAATAGATGACTGGATCAAGAAGATGTGGTACATATACACCATGGAATATTACTCAGCCTTCAAAAAAGATAAACACATGCAATTTGCAGCAACATGGATGGCGCTGGAAGGGATCATGCTCAGCGAAATAAGCCAAAAAGAAAAAGAAAAATACCGGATGGTCTCACTCATAGCAGGAATCTAGAAAACTTAAATAAGGGACCAGGAAAATGAATATAAGAAAGTGAAAATCAAAATCAACAAAAAACTATGAACCAGAGACACTTTTTGGGGGGTGGGGGGTGGGATGGGAGGGATTGGGGTCAGAATGGGGGGGTTACAATTGTATGGGGAATATAAAAATAAAATTTATTATTAAAAAAAAGGAAAAAAAAAAAGAAATCGCAGCTCACAAAAGAAGGCCAGACTCACGTGCTAAACTTAAACAAGGTGAATGACTACTTAAAAAAAAAAAAAAAATGTAAATGTGCCCTATGCATTCTGCTGACCTGGTATGCCAATGACCAGCTGAGCTGGCGAAAACCAAGCACGCTATGTGGACAAGAGAGTGACCCCCGGCCACATGGCCAGTTAAATACTCAAATGGAGAACATAGTTGCTTGACTCCATGCTCAGGTCCTTGCTCCCTCCCCTTTGGTGATCATGGGACTTGTAGTTCCCAGTGTCTGGATGGAGTGGGGGTGGAGTCCACAAAGCCTGTAAGGAGTTTGCTCAGGACATCGTTTCCCCCTAAGAGTAAGTGTTCATCAGATTTCTACAATATAAATGTCAAACAAGAATTTGTTCTAACAGGCTCCTTCTTAGACATCTGACCCAATGTTTACCCAAGTGAAATCATTATTAAAAATCATCATTAAATCATTAATCATTATTAAATCATTATTAAATCATTAAATCATTATTAAATCATTATTAACATTATTAATGTTTACCCAAGTGAAATCATTACCCTGGAAGAGAAAAAAAGAAACCCTGAAGGGTTTATTTAAATATTTAAATATTTCAAGTTATTATGGCCTGTTAAATTTTGTCTCTAACAGAGAAGTTTTAGAGAGTCTCAGAAGTCTCTGTAATAATGGCTTTTTCCTGTCAGTATTGTGGTACTAGTACAGAATTTACAGAAGAAGGTAGCCTATTGGAAGTTTTTTTAAAAAATAAGTTAATCTGGAAGGGACTATGTAAAATTTAAGAAGATCATTTAGAAGGCTTTATAGTTGTCTTGTTATAATGAAAGTGTTACAGTTTTTTGATCGAACTTTCCACAGACATATTAGTGTGAAGATGAAGGAGGAGTGCCAGTACAGGACTAAGTAGAAAAGGAGTCACCGTAAGTACTTTTCCACACTTAACCGTTGCTTCTTCTTTGATACATGCAACATTTTCTCTGTCCAGATAGGAAGGATTTGGAGCAGACTTCTTTGGTCCCATGGTATTCTTGAAGAGTAGCAGTTGAATGAAATGAAATCTCATATATACTTTCTTGTTTTATCATTTATATATTTATATCCTTAAAATGGGACTATTTATACAACTTGAGAGAGAATCTACAAACCTAACCTCAACTATAGAGAGTCCGTTTTTGGACAGAAAAGGTAATTCCTTCCCTGAGTTAAAACATACCCAGAAACTCCTGGTTTATTAAATATGGTAAACATTGATAAAAGTTCGGAATCCCTTAGCAGTATAATTTTAAAATGCCACAGTCTCAACTAGTAAAAGGCACATTTCTTTTCTTGGTGATTTATTTGTATCTCTAGGCTCCAGAATCATCATTTAGGATGCATCTCTACAAAATAGGTGGGAACAATTTATTGCATACTTAATCCTTTTCATCAACCTTAAATTATGAATTGATAGTCTCCTTTGAGATGTTTTTAATAATTAAACAGTAAGATACGCCAACCTTTCCATTATCTTTTAGTGTACTGAATATTAAATTGTTGATCTTTTTTCACTTATAGTTACTATTACTTTATGCTGTTCACTATCAGACTGCCCACTGTATTCATTACACAGTCCATAATTGAATATAGTTGTGTGGAGTTCTGGCTTTTAAATGAAAATTACTGTAGCAGCAAGGTAGATGTAACCCACTTCAATTTATTTTAATTTTTTCAGTATACTTGAAAGTTTTTTCACTATTTGGAAGTGCCATGGTAAAATGTAATAGTTGTGTGATCGTATGCCTTTCACACTCACTGTGAGGCAGTGCTGTGCAAGGAATGAAATCCAAGAAGAGTAGAGCTGGCAATAAGGTACTTAGAGTCATATGAGAGTAGAGAGTGAAGGTGACAAGCAGAATCTCAGAAAGTTGTTGAAGTTAAATGACAGTGTGTTTTCAGTGCACGGAAAAATGTCTGGTAACAAAGACAAGCTGCAAATATTGGCTATCCTTTTCTAAACTCTCCCTAGTTTCTGTCTTTATAGCAGACCTAATTCCATAAAGTGATAACTTGGTACTATTCCAAATTGCCTTGTTAGCAAATTTTGCTGAACACAAAGTCTGACTTGGGTGAAAGTTTGAGCTTGGACTGTTGTGTCTATGCATTCTCCTTAATATGCGACATGAGTCTCTCTGTACAGAAACATTTTCTCAAATATCTAATAAAATTTCTTGCTTACTTGAATTTAATAAGTTAATCCTCTGTTTTTCTTCTAAATGTAACTCAAGGGAATGAGAAACAAGGAACTGTTGAGATGTATTAAATCATTAGCTGGCATAATTTTTGAGAATTTCTGTACAAGGTGTTCTTAATATTCAAAAGATCTTAATTTTCTAGTATGTAGGAAATAAACTGCTCATTTAAATATTTCAAGTTATGATGGCCTGTAAGTTTTATCTTTAAATACTTTAAATGAGAAACAAATAGGCTAAATTAGCAAATGTCCACAGTAGCATCCTTTTAAAATTTTTTACCGAAAGATGAAAACATTTTTTTCCTCAAGGGTTTTACAATAATTTAATTTTATGAACTATTCTTTGAATTCTAAGTCCTGGCCCTAGTAAGACATATTTGTGCAGTTGACTGAAATAATCACTACTGTGATGAGAAAAGATTGATAAAGGAGCTTTATTTTGAGAGTCAAACAGTGCTAACCTGGGAAGCAGTACCAGAAAGAGTTCTGTACTCAGAGAATGGGTCAGCTGTACCCATTCTCCTGAGATTTCAGCTTATATACTATTGTAAAAAGTGGGCAGCACACAATAAAGAGCTTATCAATTATTTGTTTTAGAAGCAGACATCTTGTAATTTCCTAACATTCTTAGGTAAAGATAAGAGGTCCGGGAGTGCATTGTGTACACTTATGGGGGTGTCTTCTCTGTGGTCAGTACAGTCTATGCATTGGAAAGGCAAGAATTAGATCATAAAATTTTTATCTTAAAAGATGTCTTTTGTGGATATGTGGGTCTGGTCAAACATTCCAGTGTTGGTATCCTTCAGGCTGTGGCAACATAGTATAGGAGTTTGGAATTACGAGGTCTGGGTTTTAGGAGCAACCCAGGATGTTTTCACAGCCACACTGCTCCGTCCTAGCTGGCTCTGGCCTCTGGCCTCTTGCCTTTTTTCTGTGCTCAGAATGCTAATTCTGTTTATCCCAGATTTCATAGTCATAGTGATGGAGGATGAGCATAGAAAAGTTGGAAAGGAGGTGCCACAAGACCAGAAACCTGGCTCACATAATGCCTGGAGCTGGAGGTAGGGGGAGAAGTGATTAACAGTCATTAAAACAGGATTAGGAACTAAAACTCCTTAGGCCCCAAGGCATAGACCCCAGCAAAGTGTCAGATGCTGTTAGTGTAATAGGATGTTTGAGGTAAAGATAAGGAGATTAAGGGCACTGTAGAATCACTGGTCCCTTTCAAATTTTACAGTTAACCAAAATCAACAGCAAACTGGCCACTTCACAAAGGAATTGTAACAGGGTGGTCCCCAGGAAAGGGTGAGGTTCCAGGATTTTAGCCCCACCAAAAAGGAGGGTGGAGCTGAGCAGGGAGAGAAAGCAGCTGCAGAGGAGATGGAGGAAGAAAGGAGGCAAGATGGAGAGCCAGAAGGAGACCTGGAGGAGGCACATGGAGCGGAGAGACACATGAAGAAACTGCACTTGCCTTTTGGTCGTGGACTGGGTGACACAGATGTGGGTGAGAGACCCATGGGGAGGTGACAATGGTGTTTTTTGTCTTGATTTTGGTTTTTGCTCTTTTCCCTCCAGACTTGTCTGGTTGTTTCTGACCCTTTTCTGTGGGTCCCCACTGGAAGATGCTTTAGACTTGTGGCAGGATTTGGGGTTTTGCTCTGGGCCATCCCGCTTGGTAGACTTTTACCCACGAGGGGACGGGTAACTTTGGGTGCTTGATTTAGAAACTATATTTTTTGTCTTTTCTGTATTGTTCACTAATTGTATTAAAGTTCCTTCCCACTAAAGTCTCACATATTTTGTGTTGATGTGGTGGATGGCAGAACCTATTTAGAGCAGGCAGGTTTGCGGGGTATCAGCTGCCCCTCTCCCTGACTTGTAACAGATTGAGCCCCTCCCAAAGGAGACTCTATCAGTGCAGACTCTGCACTAGCCCTGGGCAGCAGTCCTTCTGCCCACCTGTGACTATGCAGGTGCTTCTTTTCACCAACTCTCTCCCTCTGCAGGGCAGCAGCCTTCCTGCCTACTGGTGACCTACACCACGCCTGGGCTTCTCTTCACTCACCTCCCTCAGCCAAGGCAGCTCTCCTTAAGGCCGCCTGCCTGTGAAGGGCAGGCCTCTCTCTTAGCAAACCTGACCTTTTCAAGGCAGCTTTCTGTCCACTTGTGTCTATGCAAGTGTCCTTTATTCTTCTCTCCCTTTTTATAATAAACTTGCTCTTTGGATATCTAACGTCTCTGTCTCGTGGAGAAACTTGCCTGGGAAACTCGCTGTGTGCTGCTGAAAGAGGAGCTCTGGTGAAACTTTTCCCAGAGTGAACCTAAGGACCCTGCTCTCTGAACCTGTTACAGGGCAAACCCCAATATAAAATGGGGTTGCTCAGGACATCCTGTCCCCCTAGCAAACCCAACAACTCCAAAACAACTTCAATAGTAGTGGTAGACTATTCTTTTAGCTTCTTACTTATCTGGCACTTGGCTTTAGGTATGTCTTGGCCCAAAATGAGCAAGATATGGAGAAGTACAAAGTATGACCATGGTCATGGTTAAATTAACACACATCATCATATTGCTCAGTATGGTTGTATTGTTCATATTAAATTATGGTCAATATGGTAATATTTAAAAATGCAACTTGTGGTAAAGAATGGGGCTTATTCAGAGTACAAGAAAACATGAAATAAATGTAAGGACATATTTAACTTCTACTTAAATACTTCCTTTTTGAACAAATACCTTTTAAATGTGGGAAAATTGAACGCAGTCATGAAATACTGTCGAGGTAACTTACTAGCAATATCTTAAGTACTAAGATTCTGTGATCTTTATAACAGAAAGTAAAAAGTAATGAAAGGTGGGATTGCCTGCATTTCTCTACTGAGCATTTGGGTTTTTTCTTTAGAAGGTTATCACTAGGGGGCCTCCCCAGTGGCGCAGCGGTTGAGCGCTGGGTTGCGAGGCTGCCCGCAGCCTCTGCAGCGCTGGTTTGATCCCCGGCTGCTCCCCAGCCACCGGAGGAGGGTCCCACATGGCGCGCAGACCTCTCCTGCCGCCCGCTGCTCCCCTCAGCAGTGTACTTCGGTCCTTCTGCCTGCTCTGCTCCCCGCTCTGGCTCTGGTGAATTCTCTCACCCTCCCGCGCTTCTGACTGTACCCAGTGCTTGTATAAATAAATAATTTAAAAAAAAAAAAAAAAAGAAGGTTATCACTAGGAGCCATAATAAAAAAAAAAAAGTTGTTTTATATACACATCTAAACCATACCTTTTTAAAAGGAAAATCAGATGGGTATTTCCTTAACTAAATAATCAAACTTAGTGTTTCTGGCATGATAGAATAAAATGGCTTCCTTTGCCTCCAATGTGATGCATTGAGAAGCTTACAACATTGCATATGTTTTATTGCAGAAAAAATTTTTATCAGATCTTCTCATTAGGAAACAATCCAATTTGCAAGACTTTCTGTGAAACAAGTGGTCTGCACTCTTCAGCAAATCAGTGACATAAAAGGCACAGAGGAGTGAATGAGCTGATTAGATTAGAGGAGATGGAGGAAATGTGACAACTAAATGCAATGTCTGCTTCCTGGTTAACTCCTGAATAAGAAAAAAAAAATGAAAAGAAACAATTCTAAAGGAAATCATTAGAACAACTGGCAATTTGAATAGGGTCTGTATCTTAGATCCTGAGGTTTTTCAATCAACGTAAATTCCCGAGTGTGATGGCAGCATTGTTTGCAGGAGAATGCTTTTGTTCTTGGAGATGTGTGCTGAAGTTATTTAGAGTTGAAGTGTCAAAGCCTGCAAGTAGCCCTCAAGTGGCTGTGGAGGAAAAACTTGTATATAGTGAATTAAATAAAGCAAATGAGGCAAACTGTTTAAATTGGTGAATCAACAGAATCCAAACATTCAATGTATTATTCTTGCAACTCTTAAATGTGTGGACTCTTACAAAATAAAACATTGGGAAATGCATATTACAAACCAGAAATTTAGATTGGGTAAACTATATAAAGTAGAATGAATCCAGTTGTTACCAGTTATATCACACTCCATTTTCATAATAATCACAATGCCCTTTTGCTATCTGGATGAAATTTGCACAGTATATGACCTACTTATGGCATCATTTTTAAAAATAGATACCATGATTGTGCTCTCTAGTGGGTTAATTCTTGGATACAACTACCCTATTACAATAATGTCCTCGCAGATTTCCAGAATTTCCCCTTGGGGTTGGTACTGCCCTTGAGAACAACTGGGTTAATGATTTGCTAGTGTAGCAGGGCTATTACCCTGAGACATCACTGGGGTAAAAACATGAAGATATGTTTTTGCTAAATAGGTGAGAGGCCCCCATGATGTCAGTCTGTATGCATTAATTCACCTGAAGGTTTGAGTTTGGGCTGTGTCATGAAGGAGAATTATAGGTGAGGAATGGCAGGTGTTATAGTGTGTCTGTCTTTCACTTGGTCACAGATTTTGTTTTAGCTCCTTGGAGGAATAAGTTGAAGAGGCTCAGCTTTCTGCAGGGTCTCTGAGGGAGATGTGAACATCAATGTATGTTTGGGCAGTGATACCCTAATAACACTGCTATTTGTCTCTCTGTTTCTTAAAATTCATACCATGGAGGGAGTTTTCCTCATGCCCTTGGATGAATCTTGGGTAGGCTCATGCATTTTCTTATTACTAGTATGTGACAGGTGTTAACTAGCAGTAGGTAACTCTTAAAATGTTTTGTCCATATATTATAAAACTGCATTCCAAGGTACAGATTTCCTCATCTCCAGTTAGGGCTGTAGTGAGTGGGGCCCTGCCCTCTCCAAGAGGGTGTGGTTGACTTCTTTTCTCCTAGATCTCTCCCCTTCCTTCACTAGCTCCTCTCATTACTGATTCCATCAAAAAGAGCTGGGAATTGGGAGTTGAAAAGGGGAAAGGAGGTCAGAGAGTGTCACCCAATAGGTCTTAAAGGGACTTTCAGTGACTCTGGGTCTGGCAGACGGAGAGAGTGCATTCCTGGAATTTAGGGGTTCCCCTCCTGGACTGTGCTGACTGTATGTGCGCGATGACATCACTTCCCTTTCAGCCCTAGTTTGCCATCAGGCCCCAGGCTGACACTCTCTCTCACTGGCCCCACATTTGGTCCATGGGAAACACCCATCAATCCCATGCCTGCTTATGTGTAGCTCTTGCCATTGTAATGGCTGAGAACCGATGCAATTTCTCAGGCCAGGCTCTCATATACTCTTCTTCCAAACTACTCAGAAGACAGGTTTTCCAGGGGATGCCACAGAAGTCCTCTTTGCCAGGGAAGTGGAACTATGCTTTGGCCCTTCCCTTTGGGGAAGGGGTGCTTCTCACCATAATCAGTGGCTCTCCCCAATTAAGTATTTTCACAAATCCTCTCTGATTCCCTATTACCTCGATTTTTTTTAATCATCTTGATTTGACTTTAGAGTTTCAAAATCTGAACCTTGTTCTGAAATTGTTATAGGGCAGGGAGAGGAGCACCCCAGACCCCTCAAACCTGCCTACTCTAAATGGGTTCTGCCATCCGCCTCATCAACACAAAATATGTGAGACTTTAATGGGAAGGAACTTTAATACAATTAGGAAACAATACAGGAAAAGCAAAGAATCTAGTTTCTAAATCAAGCACCCAAAGTTACCTGTCCCTCATGAGTAAAAGCCCACCCAAGCAGGATTGGTCCAGAGCAAGACCCCAAAGCCTGCCACAAGTCTAAAGCATCTTCCAGTGGGGACCCACAGAAATGGGTCAGAAACAACCAGACAAGTCTGGAGGGAAAAGAGCAAAATCAAAATCAAGACAAAAACCACCATTGTCACCTCCCCACAGGTCTCTCACCCACATCTGTGTCACCCAGTCCACGACCAAAAGACAAGCACAGTTTCTTCACATGTCTCTCGGCTCCATGTGCCTCCTCCAGGTCTCCTTCTGGCTCCATCCTGCTTCCTTCCTTCCTCAGTCTCCTCTGCAGCTTCTTCTCTCCCTTCTCAGCTCCACCCTCCTTTTTGGGTGGGGCAGGGAACCTGGAATCTCCCCCTTTCCTGGGGACCATCTTGTTAAAAAAATCTCATGTTGAAATTTTCTAGCTTTTGGATAGAAGCTCAGTGGAATAACCCAACTTTCTATTCTCCTTAAGTTTCTTAGGTAACAATGCCTGGGAGGCAAGGAGGTTATATAAATTTGACTTTGCACTCCACCACCTGTCCTGGGGCATGGTTCTTAACCGATTTGTAAAACCAAAGGTTGCATGCATGAAAAGGATTATTGCCGAAAGTAAATCTTTTAGGCAGGAACTTGGGAAGGCTCAGTAACTTGGAGTGTTACTATTTTCTCTTCTGTTTCTGTATAGAACCACATGCTGCTCCAATACTTTCAGAGTTTGCAGATTTGCGAATGTGAGATGTTTTCTTGAAACGTGCCTCAGCATGCTTAAGGTAGGCATCCCAAACTGGCCATGATGAGGCATTTCCGTAGCTTCATAGGGTGGAGCTGAGCAGGGAGAGAAGAAGCTGCAGAGGAGACTGAGGAAGGAAGGAAGCAGGATGGAGCCAGAAGGAGACCTGGAGGAGGCACTTGGAGCCGAGGGACACATGAAGAAACTGTGCTTGCCTTTTGGTCGTGGACTGGGTGACACAGATGTGGGTGAGAGACCCATGGGGAGATGCAATGGTGGTTTTTGTCTTGATTTTGATTTTGCTCTTTTCCCTCCAGACTTGTCTGGTGGTTTCTGACCCTTTTCTGTGGGTCCCCACTGGAAGATGCTTTAGACTTGTGGCAGGCTTTGGGGCCTTACTCTGGGCCAATCCTGCTTGGGTGGACTTTTACCCAGTGCACCACCAGGGCACTGGAGTAGAAGAGGCTACGCTGGACTGTAAGCACCTGTGAGATACCCCAGAGACCCCCAGTACAGCCTGGTGAGATTTTGAAGGAGCCCAAATCCTGCTTGGTGTTTTTGTGGGAAGTAGCAGTGAAATCTGTTATTATTGATACAGTGAACCATTCACCAAGTGATCCAAAGTGAGGAACATACTTTTAACAGATTTCTTAAGGCATTTCCTTTGCTTTTCCAGGAATCAAGGCTTTGTTGAAAGTAGGAAGAAGTGGGAGGTGTTGGTATTGTTGTCGTTTTTGGAGTCTGTGGGTTTGGAGTGCGGGGTCCTTAGGTTCACTCTGGGAAAGGTTTCCCCAGAGCTCCCGTTTTAGCAACATGTGGTGAGTTTCCTAGGTGAGTTTCTCCATGAGATAGAGACATTATATTGAAAGGGCAGATTTATTAGGGAAGGGATAAAACAGTTGCGTAGATACAAGCGGGCAGGAAGAGCTGCCCCAGAAGGGATAGGTTTGCTAAGAGAGGTCTGCGTGATTGCAGGCGGGCGGCCTTGACAGGTCACGGGCAGGCAGGAAGGCTGCTGCCCTGCAGAGGGAGAGAGTTGGTGAAAAGAAGCTCCTGCATAGTCACAGGTGGGCAGCAGGATTGCTGCCCCAGCCAGTGCAGAGACTGCACTGATATAGTCTTCTTCTGTTTGGGAGGGGTCACTCCTTGTGAGCTGTCAGTTGGTTGATAATTTTGGATAACTATGTAGAATTTGAAAGGGACTGGAGATTTTACAATGGGCTCAATCTCCATATCTTTACCTTTGGGGTCTGTTGGGCTCAATCTCCACATGTTTTACCCTTGGGCCTGTGCTCTAGACAGCAGTCTGATACCTGCTTGGATGTTATGCTTTGTAATCTAAGTGTCTGCACCTCAGGATACTAGTTTCTGCAACTATGTTGATGGTTATGCTAATCTCTTCTGTCCCCATCTCCTTGTGTGAGCCAGGTTTCTGGTCTCATGGCACCTCCTTTTTTTAAAAAAGTTTTTTTCTGTTCTTGTCCTCCATCATTATCAGTCTCATCTAGCCTTTTAGCAAGGAAGCTGAGGTTTCAGAGAGCTTACTCCCCTTCCCCCAACCTCTGCCTGCTTCATGTTCCCTTGGAATGGTTTCAGAAGGCCGAACCACCATTCCTAATGGAGATTTGGAAAACCTCTGTGGTGGAGTTAGGCTGGTGGGGAGGGCCTTGAGCCAGTGTTGTATTGGTCCACAGAGTCGGGCACAGATACCATCACTTTCATTTGGGTGTCAACATCATTCTGATACTTCCAAAGACAAATCTGGGCAAGTTTCAGAAATTCTTCCAGAATTTATAGAAATACAGATAGAAACTTTGAAAAGAAAGCATCTGGAATCAGAAGGGAAAACTGAGGCAGATGGAGAAGGATAAATTAAATAATAACACAAGTTCTTCCCTGAGCTGTAGACATATTTGTCTACGTAGCTAAACCATACCTGAAATGTGTGTTAGACATAGACCATATATGAGTATGCATATGTATAGTATTCTTTCATTTTTAGGGTTTAAGGCTATAAAGTCTATAGCATGTGCCTGATTCATCTTGAAAGTGGAGTTCCTTTGAGATATTTCCTTTTTTTTTTTTAAATTGGATAGTTTCTTTTTTTTTTTTTTAAAGATTTATGTATTTATGCATACAAGAACTGGGGTGTAAGCCAGAAGTACAGGTGGTGAGAGGATTCACCAGAGAGAGTGGGGACCAGGACAAGCAGATCTACTGAAATACACTGCTGAGGGGAGCAATGGGGAAAGGAGAGGTCTGCTGTGCCACGTGGGTTTCTCCCTGGCAGGCTGGGGATCAAACTCGTGCTGCAGTGGCTGGGGATAGCTTGATAATGCTGTCTTTATCCCCTGTGCCACCAGGGTGGCCCACTTTTAAGATATTTTCTATTATTCCTGCCTGGTAATAGGAGAAACACAAGGGAGACAGAGGTAATGATCAAATAGGATATAAGATGTGTATGCATCACAATAAATAACAGAAAACTTAGTAGTCTCATGATAAAGAAATGGCTTTGTTCTTAGTAATATGGCATTTTATAGTTATAAAGAATCATAAAATATAAAATTCTTTAACAAAGTCTACCTGCTATAGAACTCTTGAGTATACAAGTTTACACTTTCATTCAGTGATTCTGCCTTTGGAGGGAGAGGACAGTAAGACCCAATAAATTAATTCCCCTTAGTGGGAAAGCTTTTCTAAGAATACATGAGTTATAGTTTTATGAAATCTTAGCAGAATGAGCAGTGTCAGTGTGGAGTTCAAATTATCATTGCCACATTTGTCTCATGCTACGTCTTCACCTTTCTTCATTCTTAGAAAAGCAGCCAACCTCTTAATTTTACAGAATTTTCAAATGAGTTCTCTCTACATTCCTATCAAAGGAACACAGGAAATCATATACATCATAATCAAAAGTAAAAAAACCTCATAAATGCATGAATTAAAACAAACCTAACCTTGGGCTTCCAAAATTAGGTGACTCTAGATCTCTGGAAAGACTTTTATTCTTCTCTCACTTCACTTCTCAGATGGTTTCCCAACCCAGATAATAAGGATTTTTACAAGGGATCACTGCTGTTTCAAATGCTCATGCTCTGTCCATAAATACTCAGGTGGCTGGCCAAAGTGCAAAAGCTGTGGCGGCATATTGTCATACAAAGCTAGACTTGAGACTAACCCAGCTGAAATAGAGACATCATCATAATTCTTAACACTTGCAAGCACTTAGCGCCATGTCCAATGCTAAACATTTCCAAGCTTTATCTCATGTAGTATCACAATGATCCATTTAGGGAGATAACGCTGGATGCCCCTGTTAGTGCCCCATTTCTACAGATGAAGAAACTGAATCTTGGAGAGAGTAGGTAAGTCAAGTGCACCACGGTGGCACACTGCCCAGTTCCAGGGGCACCATCTCATCCTGAGCAGCTCCCGCCTTGCACAGTCATCAAGGGTTACAGGGCTAACTCTCAAGTTCTCTGACTCAAGTTCTCAAGTCCTCTGACTTCAGAATCCACGTGCTTTCTGTACTATATATAATTGGACTTGTGAGTCGAGGTGGAAGGAACAAGTACAATGATTAATCATAGAGAACAGATAATGGGGCCTCCCCTGTGGCGCAGTGGGTTGAGTGCCACACTGTGAAGCTATCCACAGCCTCTGCAGCACTGGTTCGATCCCGGCTGGCCAATGAGACTCCCACATGATGCGACAGATCTCTCCTGTCTCGCCTGCTGCTCTCCTCAGCAGTGTATTTCATCAGTTCCAGTGTATTTCAACAGAACCTGTTCTGTTCCCTGCTCTGTCTCTGGTGAATCCTCTCACCCTCCCGCGCTTCTGGCCTGTATCCTGGTTCTTGTATAAATAAAATAAATCTTTTTAAAAAAAGAACAGAAAATGAGTTCTGTTAACAGGTCTCAAACTAGAATTGGAAGGGAACTTATATTATCTCAATTTTGCGCTGTGAAGCTGTCCGCAGCCTCTGCAGCATGGGTTTGATTCCTGGCGGGCCAGGCAGATTCCCACATGGTGCGGCAGACCTCTCCTGTTGTGCCTGCTGCTCCCCTCAGCAGTGCTTTCGGTCTGTCTGCTTGTTCTGCTCCCATCTCTGTCTCTGGTGAATCCTCTCACACTCCCACATCTCTGGCCTGTACCCCAGCTATTGTATAAATAAAAAATAAATCTTTAAAGTTTTTTTTTTTTTCCCTGATTTGGGAGCAATAATAATCACACCCACCCTTTTCTATGTTGCAGGGTGCTGGTAAATATTCTGGCAGCCTCAACCATGTAATCAGAAAAAGGACTGTAATCTAGGTGTAATAGTTATGAGTTCCTTAAACACATTCTCTCTGAGTTCATGACAAACCCCACAGATGCTTAATTCTACATTATTGTTTAGGGACAAAGTCTAGAGAATATTTAATGATTGTTTTTCTAACAATGACAAATTTTTAATTTACATGCTTCATTTTAGCATATTTGATATTAGACTACTGAACCTTGACTGGAAGCATGCAGTGTGTTCTTATACTTTATTCCATTACATACCCTGTTTAACTAAGTATTTAGTTATTTGACTTTCACATTAAACAAATAATCTGCAAAAACTACAACAGCATTCATTCTGTTTCAAAGACAAGAATAGATGATAGTCTAGTATTTAATTAGATACTTGCCTTCATGTGCATTTCAGCAACAATCTAGCAAAACTGAATAATAGATGACAGTTTGATCTGACTTCATACAGCCCATTCCTCCAATTGCATCACATTAGACACAGAGGAATGCTGGGTGAGAGCAATTTAGTTAATTTTTCTTCAAACCATACTTCTCTATTTCCCAATAGCTCCTCCAATTCACTCCATGATTTTCCACGCTGTCAGCAGTGTGATAACGCTTGTCAGCAATGTACCTGCTACCTTGATTGAGAGTTATTTTCTAAAACATTGCTATTAGGACATGAGATAATGAGAAAAGAATGCCCAGCCTCTCCCTCCTTCTCCTTTCTCTCTCGTCCTAAGAGGGGGCACTCATGGTGCTGGTCTGGATTTCTCACCTGGGAACCCGGGGCCCCATGACATCCCCATCTCAGTGTGGAGCTGAATAGAGGAATTCACAGGCTGCCATCTTGGCCTAGCCTTTACCAAAATGGGTAGACCATCTAATTGGATTGTCAAGCCAGTTACACTAAGCAGAGAGGGAGAATATAGTGGAAGGTAATAGGTTGAAAAACCAGGCAGATGCTATTGAATTTGAAGCAAGTGGTCAGAGCCAGATCCATGTATTACTGATAGGCATTGTGTTGTAATGATAGGCAAATTGTAATTCCTTTCCTCAAAAAAGCTCAGATAATAAGAAAACTACAATATGGGTGGATAATATGTTAGACTAGAGGTGTGTCCCAGGTTTGGGGGCATTAGATGGGAATAGAAGGAAGGCCAGGGACCATGTAGCAGGGAAGAAGTTTTGGGAAATGAACCTTGAAGCATGAATGGGATTTAAATCATTAGAAAATAAGGGGGAACTTTCTAGAAAAGGGCATCCTAGTGCAACTTCATCAAGTTGTCATATAGCAAATGGAGATGACAAAGATTTCAGAAGACCAGGACAAGATTGCAGAAGATCCAAGAAATGATACCTGTGAGGTGAGAAGGAGCCAGGTCATAAAGGGCCACCTGTTACATACTTAGAAATTGGACTTTATGTGTGGGCAATGGGAAATACTAAAGATTTTAAGTTAGAGAGGTGTTGAGATGTGCTGTTTAGAAAGATGACTTTGTCATACAGGTGGAGGATGTGCAGAAGGATCTGATATAGGAGAAAAGGAAATTTGTTAATCAGCATTTGTAAGATAGTCTATTCAACAGGTTAAAGGGACCTGGACCCAGGGAGTGGCAATAGTAGGTAAGAGATAAATTTGAGAAATATTTTGGAAGTAGGATTTTGAAGGATGGTGTATATTTTGGATGGGTGGAGGGACCTGTGAAAGAGAAACAGTTTGGAGAGTGGTCAGGGAAGATAAACCGACCGAATTTGGTTTTAGATTTTTGGTATTTTGAGAACTCTAGGGACATTCACGAGAATATTTTGAAAAGCAGAATGGAATTCAGGATAGTGGTGATCCGAGAGGTAAGTCTGAGTGTCATCAATTTATGGATAATAGTTGAATCCATAGCTGGATGAGTTTAATTAAATTGATGGGACCTAAGTTCTGGAGGTAATGTACAGCTTGATTACTATAATTAATAACAATGTTTTGAGTTGTCAATATTTGAAGTTACAAAGAGGGTACATCTTAAAAATTCCCATTCCCCCCACTTCAAAAAAAAAAGTTATCATCCTAAGAAAAAAAGGTTTTTGTAACTGCATGGTGGAAAAGAGTGACTAGAGATACTGTAGCAAACATTTTACAATCTGTAACCTATGTCAGGTCATTTTGTTATTCCCTATACAACTGGAAAAAAATCAATAAAAAATAAAGGGCAAAGAGATCTAACATTAAAGGTGATAATGGAGAGGATATTGTCATGAAAGCCAGGGGCTGAGGAAATTTGATGGCAGGCGTGTTCAAATATTGCCAGAAATAAGTGCGAGGAAGTGAAGGCCTGAAAAGTATCATTAGATTTCATAGCATGGCCTCTGGAGAGCCTTGCAGTGGAGGGTCAGTTCTGAGTTGGGGAATAAATGAGAAGTGACAGAGAAGTCTGGCAATCCCATTTTTCTAGAAGGAAAAGCAAAGACGATTTATACTACCTGGGTAAAATGGGCAGGTCATGTCTTTTCCTCCTTTATCAGCTGATAAAACTGAAGCTCTAAAATGTGGTAATTTGTTCAACATCAACCACTGGTCAGCAGAACCAAAATAAAATTCCTGGTCTCAGACTCCCTTCTACCAGCCACCTGCGAAAAATGAAGGATCAACCAGTTCAGTGGACATCATCACAAT
The DNA here is from genome assembly GCF_964194135.1 of Talpa europaea. Lineage (NCBI taxonomy): Eukaryota > Metazoa > Chordata > Mammalia > Eulipotyphla > Talpidae > Talpa > Talpa europaea. The sequence goes on from NC_140079.1 coordinate 33,756,738, forward strand.
CACTTTATGTAAATGTAACTGTGGTTTATTTTTTCCAAAGGCTCAAATGTTACGATGGAGGGATGGTGGGGAATGGGGCAGAATTATTTTCTCTGTTAGACTGAATGTGTGCTATGTGGACAGGAAAGCTTCATTGTAAGACTCACTTGGCATGTTTTCTTGGCTGGATATGAATGTTCTGGCAGTCAATTCAGGTTTTCCTCCTTAGCTGTAGTCCTGGCAGCCTTGTGCTCCTACTGTGATTTCAATTCATGACCTGGACAAGGATGATAAAAAGTAAATTGCATTCTCAGGCATATTCATATTACAGGCCAGCTCCTTAACTGCCAAATATAGCTTGTCATTTGGAGCATGCATCAGATAGAAACTGTCTTTCTTCATTAAAGAAATGCATTTTATTTGGTGTATTCTTTAGAGATTAAAGCCACTGCTCTCACAATGATGCACATGCTGTTGGAGGCAGAACAGCCATCTGCACTGATGAGGATTATGTAATGTCCTTTCCTTTCATGGGAAAATGAACCTACCATGCAGACACGAGGAAGCCAGTCCTGCTTCCAGCTCAGGTGCTCATCCTGGGTCGACAACACTGGCCCTCCTTTCTGAGGACCTTTGTAGTGCTTGGAGACAAAGGTCACCTGGGAAACGTGTCTGTCCACCTCATTAAGGATGAAGCAGAGTGCAATTGCATACCTACATACAGCAGGTGGGTAAACCTGATGTAAAGATGGCCTTTTTGTCATAATTACTGCATCCAAATATCTATTCCTCTTGTAGCTAGTTTTTCTGTAAGAAAAAGTATGTTAAAGAATGGCCTTTTTTGAAAGGTTTTAGGTTGTTAAGAGTAGAAATCCTGTCTTATATATATTTTTTCCTAATAATATCATTATATAATATATTCATTATATCTCTTAGAATAATAAATGTTATGAGTTAATTCTTACTGCTTGTTTAGCATATAATCATGCCATTGAATAACTGCTGATTTATTTCATTCCATACTATATATCTTTAGTAACTTAACTGCAGTTTTTGAGTTGAACTAATGCTTACTAATAGAAGCAGTAGTGACAAGCTTTAAGGAAAGCTGCCTCCAGGGGGTTGTTGGCTAAAGAGCTATGCTGCATATGATGTATCTAGGAAAAAACAACCACAAAAATTAGTGTCTCACTTCAATTTTTTTTTTTTGGCCTGACAGTTGGATTTACTATCCAGTTACATCTGAGCCTGGTAGGAGACACAGGTGCAAATCAAATAGGTATTTATGAGCTTTGTTTATTTTGTAAGCAGTTGTTTAATGCCTTTATGCAGTAGGAACCTGGCAATGCTAAGAATTGCTCCCCCCTTTTTGCATGCAGTTCTAGCCAGTCTATCCCAATCTCCACCCACCCCTTTGCATCACTGCATATTAGGAGGAAATGAATCTAATATTCAAAAACCCTTAAGTGGAGTCCATGGAAGTTTGTAATTTTTTATGAGAGCATAACTCATAAAAGAAGCTCTAAGCCCTAAGCATAACTCAGAAGAAGCCCTTCTTCTGGCCTCAGCCTCATGACAAATACTCCCATCTATAGTTGACTGGTCACCTGTCAGCCTTCTGGCCTGCCCACACTGACTGAGCAAACAGAACACGAGTTCAGACAGCTAATGAAGCAGAAACCCTAGTTGGAATGGAGGTGCTTGAGCACTCAGGAAGTAAAAGCACCTCTTGGTTCCTTACTTCACAGCTGCCTTCAAACTGCACTCAGAATCTTCATAAGCTGCACATGCAGACAAAGAATATTAATTGACCAAGCATGTTCACAGATCTTATTGGGCAACATGGTTTGCATCCTGATTTCCATTCAATGCCAGGAAATGTAGGAAAGCTACATCTTTAACAACAGAGGCAAATTTTGCTGTCTCACAAAGTGAAGGATGCTACTATTTTAAGGAACAAATATGAAGGCAATAGTCCAGTCTTAATTAGGTAAGTTGGACTCAGAACTTAGCACTGTACCTGGCATATGACAGATGCTTGGTAAAGAACTACTTTTCAGTCAATGGATGGTACACCTTGCTTGCTTTATTTCCCATCTCTGATTCCCAACACACACACCAGATTTTTTACTTAAGAAAAAATGAATGCACTTGAGCATCATTTTCATGGCCTTTGTTATGCTATCCAATTTTAGTTTCTTGGAGCATCTAACTAGCCAAAGATTAATAAAGGAGAAAAACAATAGGTTAATTTACCTTGCAGTGTCTGTACTTAGTTTATAAGTTCAAGTTGGTTACTCACACAGAGCAAAGATAAAAAGGAATCTTAATGCTGAGACTCCATTTCTGGCTCTTTCTTCTCCATTCTCTAAGAAGAATTATGAAAATCCTAAAGGAGGGCCTCCCCTGGTGGCACAGGTGGTTGAGTGCAGCATTGGTTTGAGCCCGGTGGGCTGGCGAGGGTCCCACATGGCGCAGCAGACCTCTCCTGTCCCACCTGCTGCTCCCCTCAGCAGTGTATTTTGTCAGTCTGCCTGTTCTGTTCCCCACTCTGTCTCTAGTGAATTCTCTTACCCTCCCATGCATCTGGCCTGTACCCTGGTTCTTGTGTAAATAAATCTTAAAAAAAAATTCTCTAAAAAACAAAAAAGACAATCCTAAAGGACTTCTGGACACCTGGTAGCTAAGATCAAACAAAACAGAGTGAAATGTCTCTTTACTCTTGGAATGAACCATCAATTTATTTTCCAAATATAATAGGCAGTTGAGTTGGGCATATGCTGTTGCCTCTGAATTTCAGCTAAAGTCTCAAAACTAAGGATGATAGGGGAGCTGTACCCACACTTTCTGAGAGGACATACTAGACTCATCCAGGCAGGACCTATGCAAAGATAGCAGAAAGGTATTGGTCACTCACCTCCAGTCTGCATAGGAGGTGAGTGGGAGTGTCTCAAAAGGGAGTTGTAAGGACAGAGAAGGTTTTGTCTTCATCTTTTCCCCCTTCTAACCAAGTGATAGAAGGTTTCAAGGAAATACAATAGCTCACAGAGATTGAACTTGCAAGAAGGAACATTGGAAAATGCCAGAAGGAAACCAGTATCTCACTCACTGGCTACAGGCTTAATTAGCTGCAGAAACTCCTATGTCTGTCCTGGCATGAGTGTTGACTTGGGGCATGGTGAGAGCACTTGGAAAATGCCAGTCATGGACCCTATGAATTTGAGGACACATTTTAATTTGAGACTAGTGATTGTCTCCTGCCTGGAAAATCTGGAAGAGAGAAAGTGGCTGGAACTGCCTGCACTAGGGCAGCAGAACACGAAAGCCACCTGTTCGGGAAGAAAGAAGGTGTGAGGGAAGAGTGACAGTCTAGCTCAGGTGGCTGTCATGGGAGACCCTATCCTGCTCATACTGGCTGCCAGCTAAGGTGAGGTGTCCCGGCAGAAAGGGTCTTTAGCTATCTGGGCTGGCTGGGTTTGAGGAGGTTGGGGACATTGGTCAGGGTTGAGTGATAGAGACAATCCATATCAGGGACAGGGACAGGCCAAATTGCCCAGAGAGTGCTTTCTCAGGGAGAACCTGCAAGTGTGGCCCCATGAAAAAACAACAACAAAACAGCTTCTTTTTCCAGATCTATCATAACCCAGGTCACTAGTAAGCAGATATGACAGCCCTCATCATTTATGTCTTGCCCTTTTTTCCCCATACCTGGCCATCAAGTAGGTTGAGGAGCTCTGAGGTCTGCCTGATCTGTAATTAAGGTGCAGGAAAGAAAAATTGAACTGAGTCGCTTGATGACAGCAGGAGGAGAAAAGGAAAGCTTCTCCCCTAGCTTGGGAAGTTTTGAACCATTATTGTTTTAAACGGACTTTCTGTCCCATTGTCTTTCTCTTCTCCTCTGGGAGTCTTTTGTTGCGTTTCTCTTGCTGGTCCTATAAGCCCTGTAGGCTTCTTTTATCCTTTTGCTCTTTGGTTCTCTGCATAAATTCAAATGCTCTGTCTTTTCTCTTGTCTCAGGATGTCAATGTTAAGAATTCAAGTCTACTTATACCCATGTACTAAATCTAGATGCCAAAGCGGGAAGCAGCCATTTATCCACACGGATTACTGAAAACATGTTAGTTTATCGAGTTGTCGTAACATTGACTCAGAGTTCCTCCCAGTCTTTTTTTTCCCTCTCTTACTCCTCTGGACTTGATATAAGGAGAGACCTAGGAGAGGAGAGGCTGCCTTTGGGTGGTATGATGCAGTGTCTGTCTGATGAGACCATCTAATGTAAAGAGATATAGAGGGTGTCGTCTGGTCCTGCTATGAGGGTAGATGTTCTCAGGAGAACCACTGATGAGGATGAGGGAGGAGTTGGGGGAGAGTAAGTGGTGTATCGTCCCCTAGTTGGATCTTTGCCTACAAGGTGAGCCCCTGCTCTGCCTTTGTATGGCCACAGCATGAGGGAAAAAGAATCAGGAATGGCATCACTGTGTTCGGGGGACTGATGGAACCCAGGCAAAGATGGGAGCCAAGCTCGTCCACTCCCTGGAGGTGCCGAGGATGAATCCCACATGCACTGGTGGTCACCACATTTCCCCATAATGGTGGCACCTGCTCGGGGTGCTGGGAGAGGCCCTCATAACAGAGCAGGTTGCAGTGACCACTAGCTCATGGGGATCCCACAGTGTAAGCCCTGGATGTCCCTGGAATTCACTGTCACTTTGCTCAGTCAAGAAAGAAGGTAGCTGTTCTCCTCTTCCTCTTTCCTACCTTGACAGGGAAGTGTAAGGCAATGTGTGAGGGCCACGATGCCCCAGCCCACCCCACTCTACCCCACCCCAACCCAAGCTTCTAGAAACAGAGGTCATCCCAAGTTAGCACTGAGGAGAGATTGGGCAGATGGGGTAAAGAAAGGGCTTTGCATCATACATGAAATTAAAGTTTAAACACGAACAGGCCTGATGTCAACACTTGGGAAATGTCTCAACTAAGACATTCTTAAAAATCGAAAGTGACTAAAATATTATGGAACTTAGTGAAGAGGCAGATGGGTTTGACGTACTATCTCTGGGTGATAGTTATTGAGAAATAAGTTCCTTTTTTATACCAATAATTGAAGCTCCCCACTAACCTGGTTGCACCCTTTGACATCCATCTCCAAAGGAAGCCGCCCTGGTTTTCAGGGCGGAAGCCCTTTCTTCCCCTCACTGATCTCAAAAACAATTGCTCATGGGTGACAAGCTCAGCTTTTCAGGGGCAGTCTTGAAAAGGTACTCATTAGCAGTTGATATTTAATGCAAGTGCTTTCTAATGTAACTTCATTTAGAGCTATTTTTATTTCATGAACCTTGGAAAGCTGTAATGAAGCAATACACCCCTGTGGTTTTCTCACATTTCTTGCCACAGAGAAATAATACAGAGCTGTGACACCAGCGAGCTGGGCAAAGACATGGGAAAATGGGCTGTCATTGGAGACAGTCAGTGGGGCCATTTAACCTCACATAAGAAAGAATTAGTTCAAAAGGGTGAATGTTTGAGGACTAAATTTAGGCAGATGGAAGCTGGGGGCTGGCTCCACCTTCAGGGCAGGCATGGTGGGGGTGAAGTCTAATGGGGAGATGAGGCTTGGGCGGGTTGAGATGCCTGAAGTCAGCTGGGACATAGGGAGTGCTGTGGTGTGCCCAGAGAATTTTCTATAGAAAGGTGTGTGTTCTACTTGTTGTCCACTTACTGGGGCTGGAATCCTGGTCAATTATTTTAGTGAGTTGGGCAGTAAATGGAGTGGTCCCGTTCCACATGTAGAAGTGTGAGGAGACCTTGAAGCCTCTCTTTACTGTAACTATTGTCTGATGAAGAAGGAGTGGTGCATTGATATAGAAATAGGGGATGATATTAATGATTGCTATAATGCAACAGTAAATACAACAGCAGAAACCAAAATTAAATAGTAAGATTGAAACATGTAAAATGAAAAATAGCAATTTCTTTTAGATGTGATATTGTGAGGAAACTGTGCACAATTATTTTTTTACTTCATTTTCCCCCAACAATTTGCATGCATTTATTTGCTATCAGTAAAATTATTTCTCAAAAGACAAACAAAATTCTAAAATCAAGTTGTGGGCAGGGCCATGCTTGCTCCCTCAGAATGTCCTGAAGAAAATCCTTTCTCTTTTCCAGATTCTGGTGACTCCAGATGTTCCTTGGCTTGTGGCTACATCTCCCCTATCTCTGCTTATGTCTTCAAATCATCTTGTCACTTCCTTGTTACTTTAAGGATTCTTATCATAGGTGCAGGACTCCCCTAGGTAATTCCAGTATGATCTCAAGATCCTGAGCTTAATTACTTTGGAAAAGACCCTTTTTTCCAAGGTCACTTTCATAGGTAACAGAGGCTTGGGCATGGACATATCCTTTTGGGGGTCAACATTCAACTCACTGTAGGGACTAACAGTCCCAAGTCCTTGAGGTTGTCTCCCCCAAACCTCTAAGTAGCCCTTCTATGTATCATTCCTATAACATGCCTCATGCTATTTGTATCTTTGTTTCACTGTTTTCAGAGATGTTTTGCATTTCCAGAGTATGCAAGGACTTTTTCTCTGTCATTTTTGCTTCCTGCCCCCACCTCCAGTGTCCCCACACAATATATGGTTTCAACACACCTGCACTCAGCTACAGGTTCAGAATCATGTCCATTCCACCCACTTTTGGAGTACGAAAATGACCATTTTTGAAACTAAAATGAAGAAAGCACAATAAATATATGAGATTGCTCATCTGTGGAAATATTTTCAGGAGGAAATAATTTGGATGAGTGTTCCTGATAAGATTAGGGAGTTTCATAGCTCCTAGCCATAGACCCATGGCGCTCACCTCCCCCTATAAAAGAAGACATCAATTTAAAATGTAACTAATGAAAGATAGGCTGTCATCTTGGAAATAGTGACATGTTCATCTTGCGGGTATGTTGTAATGACAGAAATCTTTGGTAGCTAGGAAGGAACGTTGAAAAAGCAAGTGTTTGGGAAGAATTTGTGATTACTAATTTGTCATTGTCAGAGGCACAGAGACAGGATGTCTGGCTGACCATGGCTTTCTAGTTACATTACAGTTGCACTAACCAGTGGAGTAGGGATAAGACCTCAAACGTCACCTGAGTTCTTTGGGTCATTTGCTTGCCACCAATCTTCTGGTGACAAGCTGGTTCCTCAGGTAATTTGACAGTCCCAGGTGAAGTGACAGGATGGAGGGAGGCCATGCACAGTAGACTCGAGCATGCCAGTAAGGGCTGTGTGCTGTCTGAGCTGATTCACAGCAGTGTCCTATGAACTTGGATAGGAGGAGCCAAACACCTGGAATATCACTGATCCCCAGGTGAACAAGGAAAATGAGCATAACTTGCCAGATTAGATCCTAATTCTCTTGGTTGTCCTTCTGTGAGCAGGCTTGGTCTTAGGTGGCCATCTCTTTTGTATCTACCCCTGAGCATTTCTTTTATGAGAGTGCTTGGGTAGCAAGGCAGCTAGAGGAAGTAACAGTTCTTTCATAAGATCTAGCTTTCAAAATTTACTCGGCTGCTGAGAAAGGAGTTGTCAAGTCCAAGGAAGGAGAGAGAAGCATATCAGGAGAGGACACAGTATTTTACATGGCAAAATTTTGGGGGCTGTTTTCCAATGTTGCTTGATGATTGTACATCCTTCTGCTAAAGACCTGGAGATTATCTGCAAATAAATCAGACTAGAGACAATAATGCAACACAGATGCGAGACTCACAAATGAGCATTTATGCCAGCATGAGCCGCAGGATCTCTTAAATTTTCTTTAAGAAGCTTAGATGCCTTCATTCAGTGGAGCCCTAGTAGCAATAAGGAAAATGTTCTTGGATTTATAGTTACTTTTCATCTACTTAAAAAGCTTGGGGAGAAATATATAAAAAAAGGAAAGCAAACGCACTTGGCTCTGAAACAGCCACTCTACTTGGAAGCAGATGCACATTCGATCGCAGACTTTGTTTTCTCCCCCAATTAGTCTCCAAATGAGGAACTCACAATTTCCATTTGCATGGTTCGTTTTGTTTCCCAATGAAGTAAATGATTATTTCTTGGTTCAAAGAAAGTCTTTTCAAGGACACCAGAGATGGATAGCAGTCCAATCCTTTAAAAATGAAGAACTTTTCTTTCTAGTAATAAAATCTACATTTTGGACTGAGATTCCAAGGTATGTGTTTATTTTCCTTAATAATCCAGGTGTAGGGCCTCCCCGGTAGCACAGCGGTTGAGCACTGGGTTGCGAAGCTGCCCGCAGCCTCTGCATGCCGGTTCGATCCCTGGCTGCTCCCCGGCCACCGGAGGAGGGTCCTGCATGGCGCGCAGACCTCTCCTGCCGCCCGCTGCTCCCCTCAGCAGTGTACTTTGGTCCTTCTGCCTGCTCTGGTCCCCTCTCTGGCTCTGGTAAATTCTCTCACCCTCCCGCACTTCTGACTGCACCCAGTGCTTGTATAAATAAATAAATAAAAATAAATCTTAAAAAAGAACCAAACAAAAAAAACCAATCCAGGTATATAGATTCATTGGTCATGTGCCTCTCAGGAAAATGGATGAGGGGCCTGGAGGTCTCTCCAGTGGTCAACTAGAACCCAAGGGCTGTCAATCACAGGCGTGATGAAACCTGCACAGAGGAAGGAGTCGGGCTGGTCACATTCTCTCTGGAACTCAAATGGGGGCTCACAGAGCTCATCAGGCAGTCAGTAGCGGAATTTGAGGCTGGTGAGAAATATGACAGAAAGAGTCAATTAAAGGACTATGAGTAGTAGTAGCCAAGCTTGCAAATAAGTAATAAAAATTGTTCATAGCAAAAGCTATACAGGATTCAGGGCAAGAAATCAGTTGGGAGTGGGAAAGGAACTTGTGAAGAAGAGTAGAATTATGTTAAGGGTGGGACATGACCGTAAAGATTCTTGAATATCATGGCCTTTGGTTCCAAATTATCTTCCATTTTCATACTTCAAGATGCCCCTTGCCTCTGCTAGAGAACCTCCTTTGCTTAGAATCTGTTCACTTTTATTACTAGATTTCAGTCTCTTAGTTCCATGTTACAGAACCCTGGATTTAAGGTCACTACTTGGGCCCGGATTTGTTTATTCTAAATCATGAATGGAATATACTGGCTCAGGTACCCAGTGAGCCCATAGGCGGGACAGCATCATTGGGAGTTTTCAATGTGAGCTGCACCATCTCAGCTAATCTCTCACTGGACCCTCTCTGTGGGCTACCTTCATCCTTAGCAGGACTCACCTCTGTTGGTAATATGGCTGACAGAAATTCCTGGGGCTGCATGCTTTGTGTGCAGGAGAAAGAATGTCTCTGTCCTAGCTTCTGAAATGAATTCTGGAGTTCAATCTGATTTGCCAACTTGGGTCATGAACAAGTGACTGTTGGGGAACAACCAGTCACACCTTTGCTGTAGGGGCTATGAAATAGCTTCTGAGGAAGAAGCTGGGACCTTTATTCCACCCTTATTCATTACAGACTTTTACATACTGAAAACCATCAGTGTCTTTCTGTGGCAAGGAATAGAAAAAGGTTTTCCTCTTGCCCTGGGGGTCCTACACAGTCTGGCCTGTATGTGTTCCCAACCATGTCTTGAATCCCTCTCTCTTCTCTTCCCTTTGCACAAATCCACATTGGAATTTTAATTCCTCAAAAGGTCCTAAATCTTTCCCACCTCAAGGTCATTATACTCGCTGCTGGAACATGCTCTGCTTGGAACTTTCTTCATCCACTTTTCATCTGGCTGTCAGTGAACCAAGATTGTTATTTAAAATGAAGACAAGTGTCTTAAAGGAAAAGTATATAGAGCTATGGGAAAATAAGCAGACCTAATTTATATGAGGGAGGAGATAGGTAGACCTTCCAAACTGAGAAATGAAGGATGATCGGCTCTCATTTGCTTAAATCTGATTCTCCTGCAAGTCAGAGGTAAGGGCCAGCCTTGGTTGATTCATTGCATTATTCATGGTGCATAGGACAGCGCTGACCCCAGCAGACAGTCTACATTAGGGGGTCAAATAAGTGAATCTTCGGCATGCTCCCATGAGATCAGTGTTACTGTTCCCATATATCAATGAGAACCCCAGGACTGAGAATGGTGAAGTTACTTGCCTGCTGCCAGCAGGTAATCCGGCCAGGGTTACAACCCAACAGCAACTTGGAGGCCCCCATCTCTGCTGGGGGGCCTCCTATAGAGAAAATATCGGTGGATTTCTGCTTTGGGTCTGAGAGGCTAAGCAGAGCACCCTGACCTCCATGTAAATTTTTCTCAATTTTCCAGTCCTGCCTCTAAGCCTTTTCCTTTTACCTGGAGACTATGCCCTTTTCTCATGTCTGTTCAAACCTTCCACACGGTTCAGAGACCACATTGAAAAAATCAAATGCATTTTAAACTGTTTGTACATTTGTTATAATACACCAGTGGCCTTGGGGTCTCTGTCCTGTCTGTTAATTCCCTCTGAGAGATGGGGGTTACATCATATTTGTACTTGCAACTATTAAAGCTTTTTGCATGCCTTGTGTATAGTTGTTGCTCATCAAAAATTATGCATTTTGATTTTGAAACCTCACATCATGCTATCTTTCACAGATGTGTTTCTCCCTCAAAAGCGAGTAAGCCCCACAGTATCTCTCTTACTCATTGAAGGGTGTGGACTGGAAGGAAGCCTGCTGGCCTTCTAGGCTTACCTCTTTGCTGACCAGGCAAGTCATTTAATCTCTCAGAATTCCCTCCCCCCTTTATTTTTACTTGGAAAATATAAGACCATATACAAATTAAATTTAGATATTTATGTATATAAATATTTATGTATATAAATATCTAAATGTAATTATTATAAAGCTTGAAATTTACCTCTTGAGGGTCTTGGGAATTGTAGAGGCAGGAAGGCACAGTGCAGGATCTCTATGACCCGAGCAGATGGGTAAAGGAGGAGTCCTGGAGAGCCTCGGTGGCTTTTATTGAGTTTACCAGGTACATGGCAGGCAGCAGGGCTGGGGGGCCAGGAGGCTGGCAGGCCTCCCGGTCCACAGCAAGTCTTCACTCTTTTTGGGCTCTCCAGCATTCTTGTCCTTTCATTCTCTCTTGCTTGTTCTGGTGGTTCCATTCTGTGACACTGCCCTTATAAGCCCAGTCTCAGCCCAGGTATACCCCACCTATTTATGCCCACACCCCACTCCAGGTGCCCGCCATCAGGCATGCATTCAGGACCACAGGGTCATTAATGTTAATGGCAGGAGGGCAGAAAAGCCTGATACTTTTTGACTCATCCTGCAGGAATGTTGGGTGGTAGAACATGTTGCACCAACTGCCTGGTCCGATGGCTTCCTTCCATTACTTTCCTTGTTTAGCACTTCAGCTTATGAGTGTGTGGCTAATGGTTTGTCAGATAAATATGCACAAGAGAGAGAAATAGAGAAAAACATATTACCTTCCGATATTGCCTGTAATAACTTATACAAACTCTTTCATGATCCATTTATTCCACTCTCGATCACTAGGCTGCAAACCAAGAACCCAGACAAGCTGGGACCTGACTGCCTATTTCTTGAGCTTCTCTCTTAGAAGCAGCCTAACATACTGCAGGGAAAAGAGTTAATCAGGCTTTTTTTCTGCCTTCCCGATGCCAACCTCTTGGCAGTCACCTGTAGTCTTGCTTTCCTTCCAGGTTTCATTGCCCACATGTGATACTGTGTTGGTGCCAAGAGGCACTTGGGAGCTGGGGGGCATGCACGGACAGCTGGGGCTGAGAGACGTGGGAGTGGGGCATGCATGTCTATGATTTTGGACACTTGGACCTAGTGAGCATGGGGCACACGCACATGAAAATACAGATGCCTGGGTCGAGGAGCAAGGGATGAAAGGGGCTCCTCATCTCAGGCGTTGGCGATGGCTGCGTCACTCTGAGGCTAGGGGCTCAGTTGCTAACTCCGTGCCTCTTAGTCTGCCTGTGCCTGGCCCCTGCTTCAGGATTAGAGGCATGTTAGAGATACCAAAGTCTCTAAAATTTCTTTTCATCTGTGAGAATCAACAATGAACCTACCCGGCCTGGGATGGTTGCACAAAACACACACACACACATGCACACACACATCATGAATGGCCCGACCACAGTGTGAGTTCCTGGTGACTTGAGGCTCAGGAAGTGGGTTTGGGACCCCACATCCTCTGTGTTTTCTTTCCTCTCTGGAACTCTGTGCCTCACTGGGCAAGACCATGGTCCAGAAAGGAGCTTCTATTTGTTTCTCTAGAAAACAGTCTTCTTTTCTGGTCTTGCATGGAGCTTGACTGAAAAATGTCCTGACTGTATTCACCTCATCTCCAGAGACAGAGACAGAGCATCATTAACCCTTGAATGGCAGTGTGCCTGACACAGGTTCTTCAGATCTCTCTCTCTTTTTTTTTTTAAGATTTATTTATTTATGCATACAAGAACTGGGGTACAGCCAGAGGTCTGGAGGGGGGTGAGAGGATTCACCAGAGACAGAATGGGGAACAGAATACGTGGATTGACTGAAATACACTGCTGAGGGGAGCAGCAGGAGAGTGAGTCAGGAGAAGTCTACTGCACCATGTGGGTATCTCCCTGCCTGGGGATCGAACTTGTGCTGCAGTGGCTGCAGATAGCTTCATAGGTTGTGTCTTAACCCCTTGTGCCATCAGGGAGGCCCTTCTTCAGGTCTCTTAAGGATCAATCTGACCAGTTCTATTAGTCAAAGAGGAGTAAAGCTTTGCAGATGACTGTCATTTATTTTATAGGCCTTTGTTATACTTGTCATTCAGAGAAGAAAGAAATCCCTGGTGAAACTTCCATAATATCGAGCTTGAATGACTCATATTCCGGCCTAATGATTATAAAGCTTTTTGGTAGAATTCTGTCTGGTCCTAATTGAAGTTTATAGAACCTTCACTTTCAAATGCAATAAACCTGTCATCACCAGGGAATCAGCTTACACCTGAGGATACAGTCTGATGGGATAATGTAGGGCTGATATCCTGATAAAGAGGCTGTGAGTGACAGCCACACTGATGTCAGCTCCAGCAAGCAGAGACCACTGTTCCTGTGGGGAGGTCCGCAGCACGTGCCCAAGATCAGAGTGAGGCAGGGAGGGGAAGGAAGTTGGGGCCAACCTCTCAGGATATCACAAATATCACAAACCCTCCAATCCCCAAACTTGTCTCCTCGCCTTGTCCCCAAGTTTCATCACAAGTGGGTTTGAATCCCCCAGTGAATGTTAATTATGGGAGTCTAGAAAATGGAAGCTTGAAAAGTTAATACAATGTTTGTTGCAGTATTTATTATAAACTATGTAAACAACCTAAGTACAACAAAACAGATGAGTTGTTCAAGAAGATGTGGTGTATATACACAATGGAATACTACTCAGCAATCCAAAAAGATAAACTCATGCCATATGTGGCTACAGGGATGGAACTTGGCTAATGCTGAGTGAAATAAGTCAGGAGAGAGATAAATACCAGATGGTGTCTGTAAGGTAAATGGAAATTATTGGGTTTTTCATGCCCTCCCACCATTAGCATCAATGGTCTACACCTGTAGTCTTACACGTGTGCTTGATGGCAGCACCTGGAGCATGGTGTGGGCATGTGTAAGTGGCACCCCTGAGCTGAGAGACAGCATATAAGGGCAGAGCGACAGAGGTGCGGCAGAGACAGAGGTGCAGCAGAAAGAACAGGACGCATCAGTAGAGACCAGCAAAGAGACCAGCGGAGAGACCAGGAGAGAATGCGAATGCCAGAGAGCCCAGAAAGAGTGAAGATTCACCAGGGACTAGGAGGCCTGCCAGCCTCCTGGCCCCCAGCCCCCCCGCCCCCTGCCGCCGCCTGCCCTGTACCTGGTTGCCTCACTACAGATGGTATAGAAAGATCATTAAAAGCCTGAAAAAGGGCTCGAGGGCTCTTCCTTTACCCATCTGCCCAGATCACAGAAAACCTGCCCTGTGCCTTGCTGGCACTACAGTGTCACTAATATGTGTAACATAATGTAAATAAATTAATAGTTACATATAAACAAGCTGAAAAACTAACTGTAGGACCCAAGGGAGAACAATTTTCTCAGAGTTTCTCAGGCTGTTTTTGGCTGTGACCTTCCAGCACAGGTGGCCTAGTACATGACATTTAGCCTTGAGATGTGGTCCGCATGTGTGGAGAGCAGTAAATAATATGTAACCTTGATGTATAGTTTGCATGCGCAAAACATTCTATAAACCAGGCCTAAACTTGGCCCTGTTCTGGCTTTGTCTATAAATCATATAAAAACTAATAGGACTCCGCTGGGAGGGGCTTCTCACGGGCCTCTCACCGCCTCTCCTGGGTGGTTGGAGACTGAGGCGCTGCCACTGCTGGATGCTGCAGCTACTGTGTATCTCCTGGTGTCTCTAATAAAGACTTGTTCCTGCTCTCTACATATGGGCTTCATGACCTCTTTTCTCATCTGCTGCCCTTAAGAACCAAGCAAGCTTGTAGCTGAGGCCCCACACTAGCTCTTGAGAGCTGCTACCATGGGGGAGGGGCTTGAGGAAGGGCGAGGACTGGGAGGGAGGCAAGTACAATGATCTGTGGTGGTGGAATATGGCTGAGTTGGTGGGTGAACTATGGTAGTAATGTTAGGGGGAAAGGATGTCCTGACATCCTTTGTGGACTCCACCCGACTCCATCAAGACACTGGGAACTACAAATCCCATGATCACCAAAGGGAACGTTGCGAGGGCCTGAGGGCGGAGTTAAGCAACTACATTCTCCATTTGAGTATTTAACTGGCCATGTGGCTGGGGGTCACTCTCTTGGCCACTCTGACTGCTTGGTTTTTCACCAGCTTGGCAGGTCATTGGGATTCCAGATCAGCGGAATGGGTAGGACGCATTTATGTTCTTATCTCCCTTTTTCTCCTTGAGTTATTCATTTCCCATTTCCCCTTCCCTTGTAAATAAACCTTTTATCAACCTTTTGTGTGTGTCTGCAGTTTAGTATTAATAAGCCCCCTTTAAGCATGCGGGTGAGGACCCACAGGCAACCCGTTTTATATAGGGGTTGGTCTGTAACAGAAATACCTGATGGGGATACACAAATAGTACCTCAGTTAAAAATTAATTTTTTAAAAAGTAATGAATGTTTACTGTAGGGTATTTACTCAATAGATAAAAGCAGAAAGATGACAAAGTCATCAAGTTATTCTAGCACCACAGCAAACATTGTTACCTTGTCTTTGAGCTCTGTACTCTGTGGACAAGCACATGGTGGGTTTGAGAACATAGGATGGTAGCACTTACATATTTTGGAAAACTTATTTCATATGATATAGCATTAACACATTTCCTATTATTTGGAATCATAAAAAATTGTAATGAATGTGAAAATATTCCAATTTTAAAATTATACAATTATATAGCTTGGAAATACCCTATTATTAAGCATTTAGATTGTTTTAAAATTCAGAGTACTGGAAATAATTATTAAAAGCCATTTTTTCTGCTTTGGTAAGTAGATAGGAGCATATTCTTTTTTTTTAATTTTTTTTTTTAATACAAGCACTGGGTACAGTCAGAGGTGCGGGAGGGTGAGAGAATTCACCAGAGCCAAAGCGGAGCGCAGAGCAGGCAGAAGGACCGAAGTACACTGCTGAGGGGAGCAGCGGGCGGCAGGAGAAGTCTGCGCGCCATGTGGGCCTCTCGCCCGGTGGCCGGGGATCGAACAGGTGCTGCAGAGGCTGCCCGCAGCTTCGCAACCCAGCGCTCAACCGCTGCTCCACCCGGGAGGCCCAGGAGCATATTCTTTATTTAAAATTTTCTAAAGTCATGAGGTTATATAGATTAGTTACAGTTTCTTAGCTACTAGAATTTTTCCTTTTGTGATTTTCCCATTTAGTATATTTTTATTGATGTCTTTTTTCTAATTGATTTCTTTCTTTTTTTTTTTTTTTTTTTTTTTTTTTTTTGTGGGACCCTCTCTGGCGGTGGAGGAATGAACCGGCGCTGCAGAGGCTGCGGGCAGCCTTGCAGCCCAGCGCTCAACCGCTGCGCCACCAGGGGAGGCCCTCTAATTGATTTCTGAAGAGATTTATGCTCTGACAAAGATATAGTATCCCACACAAATACACATATACTTGCACATCATATCTATTACAAATAGTGCAAATTATACTTTGGTTTTAAATTTTATTTGAGAGATTTTTTTTAAAACTACCTAAAAAACCCTAAAATTAGGTTAAACTGCCAATGTTCTTTCAGCTTTTTGAGATGTGTTTGAGAAATAAATTTTCAAGTTATTATTGCTTGTATCATTTTTTTCCTTTTGTGAAATACTTCAAAAGCCATCTTTATTAAGTCTATGTAAATATTCACCTCTCCTTTATTTTCTTAGTTCTGTTGAAGAGTGCTTTCTAATTTAAAATATTTTTTTTGTGCTTTTCAAAAAATTTAATTACATCTGGCTCATTGCTTCACAGGTATTCCAGTACTACTAATAGTATAATTGTAGAATTGTCCACCTTATCTATAACTCCACCTTTATCATATATTACCATTTATATAAATGTTCTATTTTATTGAATTATCTGGAATTGACTCATTGATGCAGGGTGCCATTGTACATCAAGGAGAGAAGATAATAAGCTTGGGTTAATGGATCACCAATTTAAGGCACATAGGAAAGCCAGAGGCCTCTGTGAGCCCATTTCAAGAGCACCCTCATTTCATGCACTGAGACCAGTCCTGCTAAAGACCAGGCCCAAGATCACTCTAAAACTGGTATAATTTCGTAGGAAGATAAATTAGCCACTCCGCAAAAATCTCCTCCACACCAAAAGCAGTAGAAAGGAGATCCTGGGACCACAGTTGGGGTTTTCTGGATAAGAACTTCTAGGCCTGCAGAAGTGGTCTTCCACCCTTTACAGAAGATTGCAGCTTCTCCTTTTTGCTCACCACCAGGTCTCAACGAAAGCAGATGCCTTGCCAGAAACTGCTGTCTTCCTCAGGATCTACCTCCGCCTCCCAGCTCAGCAACTGGATCAAGCCTGGGGGCACATGTCTGCAAGGTCTGACTGGAGAAATGACAGCCCTGCTAGTTTTGTTTTTTTTTCTTCTTACATCATTTTTCATTTTTGTACAATATTTGATTTCTCCCCTCAGGTATAAACCCCATAAATCTCCCAACACCACATCACCCCGTGATCTGTCACCATAGTCCCTTGTGCTCTTTCCTTCCCTGTTTTGGCCCCCTCCCTTCTCCCCTGCTGTGTGTCTCAGATCTCTAATTTACCTAGTTTTGTCTTTTATTCTACCCTTTGGTTTCTTTCCTATAAGTGAAATCATCCAATATTTTTCTTCCTTCTAACTTATTTCACTGAACATAATCCCTTCCAGCTCCATCCATGTTGCTGTAAATGGCATGATTTTTTTCTTTTTTGATTGCTGGTATTATTCCATTGTATATAAATACCACATCTTCTTGATCCATTCATCTGTTTTTGGGCATTTAGGTTGTTTCTGCTAGTTTTGACAAGGGATTTTTCACTGAAGGTGCTTCAGGGCCTGGTCATCCCAGGAAGGGCTGGGAGAGCAAGCCTGGGAGAGGGAGTGATGTAAGCCCGGATAATGGCAAGCATTGAGATGGGGGCATGTAGTGGCAGGATGGGACAGAGCATGATCTCTACAATTCAAGGTGGATAAAGGAGTCCCGGAGCCCTCAGTGGCTTTTACAGGCTTTTATTGGGATTTACTAGGTACACGGCAGGCAGAAGTGCCTCTTTCTGGGCTCACTGGCATTCTCTCGTGGCCTCTGCTTCTCACTTGTTCTGGTCTCTCTGCTCTTCTGCTGCTGTTCCTCTTGCTCTGTTCTCCTGGAGTCCCCGTGACGCCGCCCTTATAAGCCCAGTCTCAGCCCAGGTGAATCCCATCTACATATGCCCACACCCTACTTCAAGTGCCCACCATCAGGCATGCATTCAGGACTGCAGATCCATCATCAATCCTAATGGCGGGAGGGCAGAAAAGCCTGATTCTTTTTACCTTACCCTATAGGGCGCTTCTGTTATTGAGAATGGGTAACTATTCAGCAATCATCCCAGGACAGGTAGGTTCATCATCGGTTCAGGCAGCTTGAAAGAGAATCTTGGAGCCCTTGGCATCATCCTCTCAGGTTAGGGGAGGCAAGCCAGCATGGAGACAGTAACTAGAGCTCCCCTGCAAACCTCTATACCCTCTGTAGGGTAAAGAAAATGTCAGGCTTTTCTGCCCTTCTGCCATCAGGATAGATGATGGATCCTTGTCCTGAATGCATGCCTGATGGCGGGCACCTGGAATAGGGTGTGGGCATAGGTAGATCGGATTCAGTGAGTTAAGACTGTGCTTTTAAGGGCGGCGTCACGGGGGGATGCCAGCAGCCCCAGCCAGCAGCAGCAGCAGCAGCAGCAGCAGCAGCAGCACCAGTAGCAGCAGTAGAAGCCGAAGCAGAAGCCGAGAAGCAGCAGAACGAACGCCAGAGAGTTCAGATAGAATGAAGGCCTGCCAACCTCCCAGCCCCCCAGCCAGCACCCCTGCCTGCCATATGCCTGGTGAACCCCAAATAAAAGACCTGCAAAACCACTGAGGACTCTGACTCCTCCTTTACCTGGTCTGCATGGGATCAGAGAACCTGCACTGTGCTCCAGGTCCTTCCCTTACACCCTCTTTGCTCGCTTAGCTGTCCTCTGATACTCTCCACTGTACTCTATCCTGCTCTGCCCACTCATGCACACCCACACCATGCTCCAGGTGTCGCCATCAGGCGCACATGTGACACCACTGGGGTCAATTATTGATGCTAATTGCGAGAGGTCAGAAAAACCTGATAACTTCCATTTTCCCTACAGTGCCCTTTCCTGGGGAGACTGAGAGCCTTCATGCTGCTGTGCTGGTTCTGGGAAACTCGGGAGAAGGGGTGGCTTATTCTTAACAGGCAATTTATTTTCATTGCAGAAAACTTAGGAAATAAATCCATACCCCCTAAGTCCCTCTTTGTCTTTTGCTCTAAAGGTAAGTACTCTCAGTGTTTTGATTTATTCCTTGCTATGCCTTTTTGTATTTTCTTTTTTTCCAGTTTTATTCAGAAGTCATTGACATGCTTCACTGGGTAAGGTGTATGTGTGATGGTTTGATATACAGATGTTAAGTGATGAGCACATCAGGTTCAGCTGAGGCACAGCCTGCCCTGGCCACTGGTCAGTCTGAAGGTCTGCGCCTCTTATTTCCAGCACTCTGTGAGGCTGGAAAAGGGGCTTGGAGTGGGGAGGTAGGGGAGTGTAGGGTAAGGAAAAAATGTCAGGCTTTTCTGCCCTCCCACCATCACGATAGATGATGGATCCTTGCGGTCCTGAATGCATGCCTGATGGCGGGCACCTGGAGTAGGGTGTGGGCATAGGTAGATGGGATTCACCTGGGCTAAGACTGTGCTCTTTAAGGGCGGCGTCACGGGGACGCCAGCAGAAGTCAAGAGAGAAGCAAAGAAGCAGAAGCCGAAGCCGAAAGAGAAGCCCAGAAGCAGCAGAACAAACGCCAGAGAGCCCAGATAGAGTTGTTATAGAGCAGCCCTGATATTAAACGGGTTCCTGGCTGTGGGTCCTCACCCGCGTGCTTTAAAGGGACTTATGAATACTACAGACACACACCAAAGGGTTAATAAAAGATTTATTTACAAGAGAAAAAGAAATAAGGAAAATGTACAACTCGGAGAAAATAGGGAAATAAAGTCTTTAATGCGTCCTACCCGATCGACGACCTGGAAACCCAAAGTCACTCTCAGAGCTGGCCGGATGCCGCGAGCTGGCAGAGAGCCAAAAATGGGGGGATCTGGAGGGGCGGAGCAACATGGCGGCGAGGAGACGCTGCGAGTAAGATCTCCCATTAAAAAAAGTTAATAGGGAGGAAAAGCGGCAGGTCCCAGTGAGAACTGGGACACGGAAGATAAACGGGTGACTCCAGCAAACTGCCCGAAGAAGAAAGTTGCCATAAAAGAGGACCAGAAGGGAGGGAAGCGCAGAACCCTGCTCCCCTCCCCCGCCCACAGAGGCGGCACTCTCCGACCAGCAGAGAGGAGGGAAACAACAAACCAAAACGGCCAACAAGAAAAACGGGCACAGCAAGTGGGACTGTGAGTGGAAAGGAACTATTTCAGCCACCACACCCCGTGAACGGGAGCTGAGGCGAACCCTGTAGGATCCACCACAGAGGTGAGCTCCAGGCGCCATTAAAGAGCGCCCCGCCCCCCAGGAGGAGACCAGCACCAGCACACAGCCCCGGCCGCCCGGTAAGCTTGCGCAGAAAGCAGCACGCTGATCCCCATCTGCGACCTAGGCTTGTGGGGAGACCTCGGAGGCCCTCCCTGAGTGAGCAGGAACAAGGCGCCCAGGCAGGGAAGCGGGATTCAAAAGGCGCCATTCCCGCGCCACTGATCTGGGCTACAGCCCGCGTCCTGGAACTGAGGGCTTTGGAACTGAGACCCGGGGCACGAAATTAGGGGCGTGGGTTCCCCACGACGGTGGGGTACAAGGCAGACACAGCACCCCAAAGCCGTTGAGGTGTACCCTACCATCCCCGCTCTGCTCCCTGTCCCACGGGGTGGAAAATCAGCTCCCCAAGGGCTCTAGGAGAGATCTCTGGCGCCACCTAGCGACTTGAAGCCAGCAGAGGCTCCTGAAGGAGCTAGTGGCCAGCTGGGGAGTTAGCCCACACCGGGCCCCTTCCGAACAAGTAGTCTGAGCCCACAGGGAGAGCGAGCACCCACAGCCAGGGCAGACCAGGCGCGCAGAAGAGTGTGCCTGAGACCAGACTCGCAGGGAGTGTGTCCCACATCACCATTTTAGAACAGGGACATTTCTTCAGTAAAGACTACCTGCAGAAGGCTTCCTCAGGAGCCAGAGGTGAGCGGGGGAAGTTCGCCCACGCCAGACCCCCTCTGGCCTGCAGTCCAAGCCCAGAGGGGGAGCAGGAACCCACCGCCGGGGCAGACCAGGCGCACAGGGGAGTGTGTCCCCACATCGGCATTTTAGAACAGGGACCTTTCTCCAGTAAAGACTGCTTGAAACTGACAGATGACTCCTGGAGGAACCAGAGGGGAGCAGAGAAGCCCACCCAAGATGCAGGCCAGTCCCAACAACACAGTGTCCCAACGCATACGGCAAATTAGAAAACAGACAGTAGGGAGGAGAAGAACCACACGCAACCTAGCAACTCTCCAGAGAAAAAGCACACCACAAAAAGAAAACCAGCCCCCAGATTGCAACGACAATAACTTGGAAGAATTTCTGAGCCTTCCAGAAAGAGAATTTAAAATTGCCGTGATTAAAAAACTGACAGAAGTCATAAAGGAAAACAATGATAAGGGAAAAATAATCAACGATCAGAAGAATGCAATTGAGTCCCTAGAGAGGGAAAACAATGGTCAGAAGAAAGAAATTGAGTCCCTAAAGAGGGAAGTAAAAGAAATGCAGGAGATCAAAGAATTAATGGAAGAACTAAAGAATTCTGGGAAAAGCAATGAAAGCAGAATAGATGAAATGGAAGAACGAATAAGTAATCTTGAAGACACAGAAATAAAAAGAACCAAAACAGAAAAGGAGAGAGAAGTATGAAGGAAAAAGAACGAGGAAAGACTTCGGGAACTATCTGACTCCATGAGGAAAGGAAATATAAGAGTTATAGGAATACCAGAAGGAGAGGAGAGAGATGTAGGAACAGAGAAAACATTCAAAGAGATAATTGAAGAGAACTTCCCAAATGTGAAGAAGGAGCTGAAAATTGATATACAAGAAGCAAGAAGAACACCAAACTTCCACGACGAAAGGAAAAATACAGCAAGACACATAATAGTAAAGCTCCCAAGAATCCAGGACAAGGAAAAAATAATGAAGCTGGCAAGAGGGAAGAAACAGATAACATTGAAAGGAAAACCAATCAGGCTGACATCAGACTTCTCTGAAGAAACACTACGGGCAAGGAGAGAGTGGAGGGACATAGTCAACAGACTCCAAGAAAACAGATGCCAACCAAGAATACTCTATCCCGCAAAGCTCTCCTTCCTCTTTGAAGAAAGAATATGGACCTTCCCAGACAAACAGAAACTCCGGAATTTCATTGCAACTAAACCCCCACTCCAAAAAATACTACAAGGAGTCCTAAAGCCAGAACCTCAGAGGGACGAATAACAATGAAAGAAGGCCAAAAAAAAAAAAGTTATTGAAAGAATAAATAAATAAAATCAAAGGAAAGACAAACATAATGGCAAATACAGATGCTAACATATCAATATTAACTCTAAATGTAAATGGACTAAACTCTTTAATAAAAAGACACAGAGTTGCAGCCTGGATTAAGAAACAAAACCCAACCTTTTGCTGTCTCCAGGAAACACATTTAGCTACAAAAGATAAAAATAGGCTCAAAGTTAAAGGATGGAAAACAATCCTACAAGCAAATGGACCAAAAAAGAAAGCAGGAACAGCTATACTTATATCAGATAAAACAGATTTCAAACTCAAAAAGATAAAAAGAGACCCCAATGGTCACTACATTATGATCAAGGGGACAATACTTCAAGAAGAAATAACACTCATTAACATATACTCACCAAACGAAGGAGCACCAAATTATATCAGACAACTGTTGTCCTCTCTGAAAACAGACATCAGAGAAAACACATACGTAGTGGGAGACTTCAACACACCACTATCAACAATGGATAGATCAACAAGACAAAAAATAAGTAAAGAAACCAAAGCTCTAAATAAGGACCTAGAACAATTGGGCTTAACAGACATCTATAGAACACTAAACCCAAAAAAAAACGGAGTACACATTTTTCTCAAGCGCACACGGATCATTCTCCAGGATCGATCACATACTGGGGCACAAGACAAACATCAACAGATACACCAAGATTAAAATCATATCAACCATCTTTTCTGAACTTGAAGGCATCAAACTAGAAATAAACCATAAAAAGAAGGCAAGGAACTTTCCTACCTCATGGAGATTAAAAACCACACTACTGGAAGACCATTGGACCAATGAGGAGATCAAAGAAGAAATTAAAAAATTTTTTGAATTGAACGACAAGGAGGACACCAATATCCTAAATGTATGGGATGCAGCAAAAGCAGTAATAAGAGGAAAAATATATAGCAATAGAAGCTCACATCAAGAAACAAGAAAGAACGCAAAGAAACAACCTAATCTCGAAGCTCAAAGATCTAGAAAAAGAACAACAAAAAAACCCCAAAACCAGTAGAAGAAAAGAAATAATAAAAACCAAAGCAGAAATAAATTGAAACTAAAAAAACAATCCAAAAGATCAATGAAACCAAGAGCTGGTTCTTTGAAAAAATCAATAAAATAGACAAACCCCTAGCCAGGCTCACAAAGGAAAAGAGGGAGAAAGCACAAATAAGCAGGATCATCAATGAAAGAGGAGAAATCACAACGGATACAGCAGAAATCAAAAGAATAATCAGTAACTACTATGAACAGTTATATGGAAACAAGTTTAACAATCTAGAGGAGATGGACAAATTCCTACAACTCTACAATCACCCAAAGCTAGATAAAGAAGAAATAGAACACCTAAACAGACCAATTACAATTAGCGAAATTGAAATGGTAATCAAAAACCTCCCCAAAAACAAAAGCCCAGGACCTGATGGATTTACAAATGAATTCTACCAAACATTCAGAGATGAATTAGTGCCTATCCTTCACAAACTCTTCCAAAAAATTGAGAAGGAAGGGACAATACCAAACACGTTTTATGAAGCCAACATTACACTAATACCAAAAACCGAACAAGGACAACACAAAAAAGGAAAACTACAGGCCAATCTCCTTAATGAACACTGATGCAAAAATCCTCAATAAAATTTTAGCTATCAGAATCCAACAATGTATCCATAAGATAATTCACCACGACCAAGTAGGATTCATTCCAGGGACACAAGGATGGTTTAACATCCGAAAATCAATCAACGTTATCCAACACATCAACAAAAAGAAATATAAAAACCCTATGATAATATCAATAGATGCTGAGACAGCTTTCGACAAAGTGCAACACCCATTCATGATAAAAGCCCTTGAAATTCTTGGGATACAAGGAACATACCTCAACATCATAAAGGCCATCTATGACAAGCCAACAGCCAGTATCATTCTCAATGGTGAAAAGCTGAAAGCAATTCCATTAAGATCTGGAACAAGACAAGGATGTCCACTCTCACCACTGCTTTTCAATATAATACTGGAAGTCCTAGCCAGGGCAATAATACAAGAGAAAGACATCCAAGGAATCCAAATAGGAAAAGAAGAAGTCAAACTGTCACTATTTGCAGACGATATGATATTATACATAGAGAACCCCAAAAACTCCACAGAAAAGCTAATTCAACTCATCAATCAGTTCAGTAAAGTGGCAGGATACAAAATCAACACGCAAAAGTCAGTAGCCTTCCTATACACAAACAATAAATCTGAAGAAGAAGAAATCAAAAAAACCATCCCTTTTGTTATTGAAACAAAAAAATCAAATATTTGGGAATAAATCTAACAAAAGAGGTAAAGGACCTATACAAAGAAAACTATAAAACACTGTTAAAAGAAATAGAAGAAGACACAAAGAAAAAGACACAAAGACACAAAGAAGACACAAAGAGACATCCCCTGCTCATGGATTGGAAGAATAAACATTATTAAAATGGCCATCCTTCCAAAAGCAATATATAGATTCAATGCTATTCCAATCAAAATTTCAATGTCATTCTTCAAAGAAATAGAACAATTATTGATGAAATTCATATGGAATCACAAAAAACCCCGAATAGCCAAAGCTCTCCTGAAAAAAAAAGAAGGGAATGGAGGCATCACACTCCCAGACTTCAAACTATACTACAAAGCCATAATCATCAAAACTGCATGGTATTGGAACAAGAACAGACATACAGACCAATGGAATCGAATAGAAAATCCAGAAATAAACCCACAGATTTATGGTCAATTAATCTTTGACAAAGGAGCAAAGACTATGCATTGGAGCAAAGAAAGTTTGTTCAATAAATGGTGCTGGGAAAACTGGGTCGCTACATGCAAAAGAATGAAGCTTGACCACTACCTCACACCATACACAAAAATCAACTCAAAATGGATTAAAGAACTAGACATAAGACCTGAAACCATAAAATATATAGAAGGAAATATAGGCAAAACACTACGTGATTTGCACATCAAAGACATCTTTACAGACACATCACCCAAAGCAGTGATAGTGAAGGCAAAGATAAACAGCTGGGACTACATCAAATTAAAGAGCTTTTGCACAGCAAAAGAGACAATAACAAAAACAAAGAGAAACCCCACCGACTGGGAGAACATTTTTGCACCCAACACTAATGATAAAGGACTGATCACAAAAATCTGCAAAGAGCTGATGAGACTCAACAACAACAAAGAAAATAATCCAGTCAAAAAATGGGCAGAAGAGCTAAAAAGAAACTTCTCTGAAGAGGAAATGCAAATGGCCAACAGGCATATGAAAAAATGTTCAATATCACTTGTCATCAGGGAAATGCAAATCAAAACTACCATGAGATACCATCTTACACCAGTGAGAATGGCACATAGTAAAAAACTAGCAACAACAAATGTTGGCGAGGGTGTGGAGAAAAAGGAACTCTTCTGCACTGTTGGTGGGAGTGCAAACTGGTCCAACCACTGTGGAAAGCTGTGTGGAGATTTCTGGACCTACTAAACATAGAGCTTCCATATGATCCAGCAATTCCACTCCTAGGTATTTACCCAAAGGACACAGAAACATCAATTCCAAAGAACACCTGCACCCCTATGTTTATAGCAGCACTGTTTACAATAGCTAAGCTTTGGAAACAACCCAAATGCCCAAAAATAGATGACTGGATCAAGAAGATGTGGTACATATATACCATGGAATATTACTCAGCATTCAAAAAAGATAAACACATGCAATTTGCAGCAACATGGATGGCGCTGGAAGGGATCATGCTCAGCGAAATAAGCCAAAAAGAAAAAGAAAAATACCGGATGGTCTCACTCATAGCAGGAATCTAGAAAACTTAAATAAGGGACCAGGAAAATGAATATAAGAAAGTGAAAATCAAAATCAACAAAAAACTATGAACCAGAGACACTTTTAGGGGGGCGGGGGCGGGAGGGGAGGGATTGGGTTCAGAATGGGGGGGCTGCAATTGTATGGGGAATATAACAATAAAATTTATAAAAAAAAAAATGGGGGGATCCTCCAAAGCCCACATGTCTGCCTTTTATATCCACCTGGCTGCTTAACCCCACCCTCAGGTCCCAGCCACCTTCCCTTTGGTGGTGATGGGATTTGGAGTTTCCAGTGTCTTTGACTTTGACCTGGGGTGGGTGTGGAGTCCACAAAGTCTATATAGAATTAGCTTTGGGACATCCTTTTCCCCCTAACAGAGTGAAGACTTGCTGGGGGCTGGGAGGCTGGCAGTCCTCCCCAGCACCCCTGCCTGCCATATGCCTGGTGAACCCCAATAAAAGACCTGCAAAAAACCACTGAGGACTCTGACTGCTTCTTTACCCAGTCTGCATGGGATCAGAAAACCTGTTCAGTGTCCATTCCTGGCCCTTACAGGGAGGAACCAGAGTCCCTGCAGCACAGGAAAAGGAGAAATCTTAACGTGGAAATACTCTGCCTTGTAAACAAAGGGAAGCCTGATGACCAAGGAAAGATGGAAAATGAAAACAGCCCAGGGATGGGGAAAGCCAGAAGCAGTTGTACTTTGGAAGACAAGGGAAGGGTAGAAAATGAAGGAAGATGGGAGGCAAGGAAATGTCAAAGGATAAGAAAAACCTGGAGAGAGCCGGGGAACACTGGAGAGCAAGGAAGACCCAGACAGCAGGGAAAATCTGAAGGAGAATGAAAGCCAGGCGGGGCCCTGCTGCAGGAATGCCCCAGGCGGAGGACAGCAGCTTCATCAGGAAGCCAAAAGAAAGCCATCAGGGGCGGCTCAGGGGCGGCTCAGTGGCTCAGTGCCTCAGGGAACATGAGGGCTGTGCAATTCCCTGCATCTGAGCAATGAGGAGAAAAGAGGACGTGACAAGACGGTTGGGTGCAGGAGGAGGGGAGGAAAACCAGACAGAAATGGGGAGAGGGTAATGATATGGATGGAAAAATGTCTGCAGGAAAACCTTTCCACCCAGGACACCCCAGTGGGGCTTTGAAGACACTCCTGGCATTTGCTAGGCCCTGCTCTTTAATAACCTTATGTTTAATGCTTGGCTTTAGGTGTCGTTCTGTCCTCAGCCTTTTGACCCAGCTAGAGTGCTCTGTGTATCAGTAGGCGTTTTCACATCTGTGCATTGCAAAACATGAGATTCTGGGGAAAATGGAGCAATTTATAGTATCAAAAAGAAAAGAAAAAAGGGGAATAATGTCCCTTACTTCAGAACCCTAGGATTAACTCCCTTTATACCTTTTTTTCCCTCAATTATTTATTTATTTATTTAAATTTTATTTTTATATTCCCCATACAATTACTGCAACAGGGTGGTCCCCAGGAAAGGGGGAGGTTCCCTGCCCCACCCAAGGGAGGGTGGAGCTGAGCAGGAAGAGGAGAAGCTGCAGAAGAGACTGAGGAAGGAAGCAGGATGGAGCTAGGAGACCTGGAGGAGGCGCATGGAGCCTAGAGACACGTGAAGAAACTGCGCTTGTCTTTTGGTTGTGGACTGGGTGACACAGATGTGGGTGAGACCCATGGGGAGGGGACAATGGCAGCTTTTATCTTGATGTTGATTTTGCTCCTTTCCTTCCGGGCTTGTCTGGTTGTTTCTGGCCCTTTTCTGTGGGTCCCCACTGGAAGATGCTTTAGACTTGTGGCAGGCTTTGGGGCCTTGCTCTGGGCCAGTCCCATTTGGATGGACTTTTACCCATGAGGGGACGGGTAACTTTGGGTGCTTCATTTAGAAACTAGACTCTGCCTTACCTGTATTGTTTCCTAGTTTTATTAAAGTTCCTTCCCCTTAAAGTCTCCTATGTTTTCTGTTGATGCGGCGGATGGCAGAGCCCATTTAGAATAGGCAGGTTTGCGGGGTTTGGGCTGCCCCTCTCCCTGTCCTATAACATTACAACCCCCTTATTTTTACCCCAAGCCCTCCTTTCCCGACCCCCCCCACCCCCACAGAGTGTCTGGTTCATAGTTGTTTATTGATTTTGATATTTTCTTTCTTTTAGTTATTCTTTTTCCTGGTCCCTTATTTAAGTTTTCTAGATTCCTGCTATGAGTGAGACCATCCGGTATTTTTCTTTTTCTTTCTGGCTTATTTCGCTGAGCATGATCCCTTCCAGCTCCATCCATGTTGCTGCAAATGGCATGTGTTTATTTATCTTTTTTGAATCCTGAGTAATATTCCATGGTGTATATGTACCACATCTTCTTGATCCAGTCATCTATTTTTGGGCATTTGGGCTGTTTCCAAAGCTTAGCTATTGTAAAAAAATGCTGCTATAAACCTAGGGGTGCAGGTGCTCTTTGAATTAATGTTTCTGCGTACTTTGGGTAAATACCTAGGAGTGGAATTGCTGGATCATATGGAAGCTCTATGTTTAGTAGGTCCAGAAATCTCCACACAGCCCTCCATAGTGGTTGGACCAGTTTGCACTCCCACCAACAGTGCAGGAGAGTTCCTTTTTCTCCACAACCTCGTCAACATTTGTTGTTGCTATTTTTTTTAATATGTGCCATTCTCACTGATGTAAGATGGTATCTCATTGTAGTTTTGATTTGCATTTCCCTGATGACAAGTGATGTTGAACATTTTTTCATATGCCTGTTGGCCATTTGCATTTCCTCTTCAGAGAAGTTTCTTTTTAGTTCTTCTGATCTTTATACCTTTTTTTTTTTTAAATGTAAACATTGAACATTCACACATGACAACACACTAAAAATATTAGGATCACACTATATATACATACATTTTTGTCCTATCTTTGAAGAAATTAACATTATAAGTGTATTCCCCACAGGCTTTTATTCTTGGAGAACACTTTTAATTTCAGTAAAATGTTCCATTTTGTGGTGTAAGATTTACAGTAGTTGATTCCTCAAAATCCTGTTGCATGACCTGGGTGAGGAGGCTTGGGGAATCAACTTCTGCATCAATGATTAGTTCAAGCGTGGGGGAGCCAGATGCACCTGAGGTCCGTGAGATAGGAGAGGATTGCAGGGGGGTTCTGGATGGATTGAAAGGGGCAACCTTGCTTTGGCAGCTCTTTATGACATTGAGGAACCATCGTCAGGACAGACATCTGACACTTGGAGAAAGGCCAAACTAAGAGAAAGTCTGAAAATCAAGTCAGAGCCCCATGTAGAGTGTCTAAAACCCATCCTATTTTTAGTCTTCCTGTCATATGATTCAATAAAATTCCTTGTTGTTGGAGCTGGTTTGAGTTATTTACAGCTGAAAGCATTGTAGAGCATGTATATGGAATCCAGCCCTGCTGACTCGATTCTGATCTTTTTATACACCAAACCTAAATCTGGCAATGCACAATAGCTTACCAGTAAAAGCACAGACTTTGAAATCATACATGCATAGACTCCTTACTCTGCTAACATGTGACCTTGAGCAGGTTATTTATCCCCAGCAGGGTGCTGGTTTCATCTTCTGTAAAATAAGAATATTAATAGTTATTTCACAGACTCTTAATGATGCTGATTGTTCTCACAGGAATATGACTGTTGGCACCATCCTCAGGTATAAAAATAGCCAGCAGAAATTTGTATATACATCTTTAAAAATTCTGCAAAGTATTTAAGAAAGCACAGATTACTTATAATCTCACTCTGCTAAGCAAGCAACACAGTGATTGACCTTCTGGTTTAATCAGTGCCCACAAAGTAGGAAACCACAGTTGTTTTTCTAACTCTGCCTGGGTTACTTT
This sequence comes from Talpa europaea, assembly GCF_964194135.1. Taxonomy (NCBI): domain Eukaryota; kingdom Metazoa; phylum Chordata; class Mammalia; order Eulipotyphla; family Talpidae; genus Talpa; species Talpa europaea. The sequence goes on from NC_140079.1 coordinate 33,786,738, forward strand.
GACAACTGTGGCCAATCTGCTCTCCTTCAACATGCCCTGGGGAGTGCTAACTTTCAGAGGAGAGCAGCATAAGCTTCCTAACTAGCAATCTCACATCTCTAGGGGTCTAAAGAGAATTTTTTTTTTTTTGGCTAAGTGCTTTATGTACACTAGTTCTGGGAGGACAGAATTCCTGGCATACAATTAGAACCCATTTATAGGTGCCCAAGGGGAACATTATAGACTGGTGCTTACTGCATTGGTTTTCAGGCAGTAGGATGCAGGGTTTTTTGGCTTTTGGTTTTCTGTTTGTTTGTTTGTTTTTTGACTTATCAATATGCCAGCAAAGCCTGAGTATTGTCTCCCTTTTAATTCTGCTGGAACAAGCTATCCAGGAGGATATACTTTCTGATCTTGTATTGTCTGCCTCTGAATGGGAAACCTTGGTGGTTTCAAAAGGCAATTCAATTTGAGGTTGTTCCATATTTTTAAAGCACAGATACTAACATGTCAAGATACATATGGAAGAGACATTGTGAAGATGAATTACTGCTTACATGAAAGGGGTGGAGTAGAGACCTGTTATTGGCCAAGAGGATCATGGGTCCATTGAATGAGTGGATGCTTTTTCGGAGTAAAGACTTACATCATCTCCCAAACATACTGGATTGAGTATGGAATCAGCCTTACAGTCTGAGTAGCTAGCTCTACACCAGAACATTTTCTCAATCACATATTCCCTTGCCTGAATGTGAGACCTTCTCTTACAGCAATCTTCCTCTCTCTCTACAATCTTAGCATATAGAATTTCTTTTAAAAATGCACACACACTGTTAACTTTTCATTTTCCCTGGTACTTCCCTGGAATGTTTCTTTTTCCCTTCTTTGCTTCACCTGCTCCTACCCAACTTCAAGCTTCAGGTTAAATTTGGCCCTCACGGGGCAGTCTCAAGCCCTTCAGACAAGGAAGCATCCTCTGTTTTATACTCCAGGGCACAGCAGATTTCGTGCTTGGTAGCATAACTACACATACAATTACGACCCTCAGCAGGAATCTTTTTTTTAAAAATATATTGACTCTAGAGAAGAGCTCATTTTCTCTCATACCTTATTGTGAATAAAGATTTTGAATTGAGTTCCTTCAGGTTAACCAGAGGTGATGGACATGCAGTGAGATGCTTGGCCCTAGGTTGGCCTCTGGTGGTCCTGATTTTCCTTTGGGCATCTGGTCAAGAGTTTTTAATAATAACCAAGAGTAATGTTGAGAGCTTTTGTGAGTTATCTCATTGGTACTGTGATGCTGGTATTCGTGATGGCATAATAGACATAATTATACATAATCTGGGAAATTGATATTCCTATTCTTCCACAGAAGACCGAGGAATTTTCACAGAGGATATTTCTTAAAAGCATCTTGAGTCTATCTACTTCTTTAAATTTTTTTTTTTTAATAGAGGCATGCTTTATTTATTTGTTTGCTGGTTTTGTTTGTTTGTTTTGTTTATACATGCACTGGGTACAGTCAGAAGTGCGGGAGGGTGAGAGAATTCACCAGAGCCAGAGCGGGGAGCAGAGCAGGCAGAAGGACCGAAGTACACTGCTGAGGGGAGCAGCGGGCGGCAGGAGAGGTCTGCGCGCCATGTGGGACCCTCCTCCGGTGGCCGGGGAGCAGCCGGGGATCGAACCGGCGCCGCAGAGGCCGCGCGGTTTCGCAACCCAGCGCTCAACCGCTGCGCCACCGGGGAGGCCCTACTTCTTTAAATTTTTATAATACACTTTGGTGAATGTCACCATATTTCACTCTTATAAGCCATTCTCCAAACCAACCAATCTTTTAATTAAAAAGCAGAAAATGAGTGTAAGTCAGTTGCGCTGCTAAATTGATGCCTCTGATGCTTCCACTTTTACAAATTTTAAAATTCATAGTAGTGGGAAAGTATTTTATTTTTTTTAAAGATTTATTTATTTATACAAGAGCTGGGGTACAGGCCAGATGCATGGGAGGGTGAGGGGATTCACCAGAGACAGAGTGGGGAACAGAACAGGCAGACTGACGAAATACACTGCTGAGGGGAGCAGCGGACAAGACAGGAGCGGTCTGCTTCGCCATGTGGGATTCTCACCAGCTGGCCGGGATAGAATCCCCGCTGCAGAGGCTGCGGACAGCTTCACAGTGTGGTGCTCAACCGCCTGTGCCACCAGAGAGGCCCTGGGAAAGTCTTTTAAAGACAAGGGGGAATGAAGAAAGAAGATGGTCTTGAATCTTCCAAACTAGGCTCTGTATATGAAGAGTCAAAGTCTTGAGGAAAACAAAGTATAGAGATCATGCTAACAAAAAAAAAAAAAAAAAAAAAAAAAAAAAGGATTCAAAAAAAGGCACGATGGAGTAAAATCTGTTTTTCCTCTCCTTGACAGTTTGAGAGACCAAGTTGACCAAATGAGAGGAGGAGGGAGAAAGGCTAGGAAAAGGGGAGTTCAGAGTCTGAGTGATGGACATGGATCCAATGGAAGACACACTAGATTTGGGGATTAGAGAACATGAAAGCACTAAGGTCCCATTTACTGCCTGAATCTCTGAGCGGAGATAGGCTCTTAGCAGACCATACCCAAGAAGGGGTGACTGTAGTTAAGTGGAAGTGGTGAGTAGACATAGTAGAGAGAAGACTTATATCTCATCTTGAGCCTCCATGATCGCCTTTGGTTTTTTGGTGGTATGAGCAAAGAAGTAGGCTGAGAGAGAACTGTAAATCAGAGGTAGGTGTGGGGGTGTGGTGCAGAGAGAGAGGGAGAGAGAGCTCATATCAGGGAGAAGAGGCACAGAGAACCTAGGGCTGTCACTGGGGGGGATGGTACGTAATGTTGGCACAAATGTTTGGAACAGATGTGAAAACCAAGACCAGCTGAGCTGAGGCAGATACTAGTGTCTGGCCCCAGGTGCCTCTGCCATGTCAGGATGATTAAAAGCCCTGGACCCACTCCCTAACTTAGTTTACTCCCTAGGGAAGAGAAGAGAAGCTTAAGGTGGAGCTTGAGAATTTTAAATTCACTGACTACTTAACCCAGAAAGATCTATTTTGAGTTTTAAATAGAAGTGATTGAATTCACATTCAACCATAAGATTTGGTTTTCTGTCATTTTTGAAAGTGGGAACTCGTCTGGTTGTGAGAAAAGTAAATGATTATGCTTTGCAAATCAGTCCACGATTATGTAAAATTTGAACTCAATAAAATCTTCTCTTTCAAATCTGCGTGTTTACATAGGTGTGGTGTTGACTATGCAGTGAATGGGCTTTGGTCTTGTCCTTTTTCTGCAGAGGCTCAGAGGACTTTGTGACACTAAATGAAAGAACTAGGTCAGGCTACTTGTTCAGAGTGAATGCCAAAATGAAGGCAGAATTTGGCTTTTCTTTATCCTGAGGCTTTGGGGAAAGAAATAGTTTTTATGGGATTTAGAAATCTGTGGTAGAAAAATTTTCCCTGGGTATCTTTTTTTATTTACCTGTCTTTTGGAAAAATGTTTTACACTTAAAAAAAAAAAAAGTCAGATAATAATAGGAACAAAGGAATGAAGAAGGTTCCTCATCTGAATTAGAAAATAATTCTTGGCAGTACAAAAGGAGTTCTTTTCTTTCCTTAAGTTCTTGTTTATGGATCATTAGTTTCTTGATGAGAGATTGGGAGAAGACAAACTAAAAGCTAAAACACTACAGACAAATAGACAATTGAAGATTCATCTTAAATGAAAGTGAATTTCTTGGTAATTGCCATTGCACTGAGAAAATATAATTCGATTTACGACATTATCGTCTTAAATTCATGTCTTAGAGAGTGCCAGGAAGGTGACCTTTTTGGAATAGCACATATTGTTTTTAGGTGCTATCCAAAAGTATAGGGAAATCTCTACTGTACCCCAACTTGCCACGTAATCGTACCTATGCCTGTACTGGCATTAGCCTGGGACGGATGTAGTTATAGAGGGGTTACATTTGTTATAATCAATTTTTTTTCATTATGTGTCAGTAATATTTCTACAGCGTGCAACTTGTCAATAGCTTAGGTTTCGCCTGTGTCTTCACGTGTGTGTTTTTCATTCCATGAGTTAGGTTGTTTTCTCTACGCCAGCACCGTCCTGCGCTAGGTGCAGCTTGCGTTAAAATCAGAGTTCAGAAGATTCAGAAAAAAGCCCTTGACCCAAAACAAAACACATCAGCAGCTATACTCATGCTCTCCTTCCTTTTCTCTGCCCTCCTCCTTGTTGCCACTTGCCTCTGCAAAGGGAAAGACAACTTGCTCCTTAAAGGGAGCCCAGGGACAGAGCCAAGCATGTTTTGGAAGTGAGAGGCAGGAGCCTGAAGACTGATGAAGAAGAAAGGAGGATATTGGTGAGAAAAGATTTGAAGGAGGTGAGGTGGGAGAGGAGTGCGAGGAGATGCAAGGAGTGGTGTCCAGAGCACAGATAAACACAGGACCCCAGAGTGAGGGAAGGGGTAACTGCCCCTTTGATAAGAGTCCATGTGGATCTGTAAAGATTAAGAGGTTGATTTAAGAGTCCAGAGATGTTCATCTGGCCATTTTGGCATGGTCAGTTAGACACAGCAATATCTTTTGATAAATGCTCCAATACTGAAAGAGTTCCATGCTGGGAGGGGGCGGGGCACCTTGAATGTTACCACCTACCCCCCTGGTGGGAGCCTCCTCTGGGTGGGCACAGGACCTTCCCCAGCTAGGATGGCTCCACAACCACCCTCACCCTCATGTACAGATGAGGGTGTGGATCTGACTAGGAGCTTCTGCTCTAAGACTTGATGTAGCTGCTGTAAAGGTAAGCGCAAGAAAATCAAATTACCTTTGCTCTTTGTTTGAGAGGTAAATGTTGAAGTTTTCATGGAGGTTATGAATTTTAAGAAATTTCAAAGAAAGTTTGAAATTTCATTTGGCAAGGTGCCAGTGAAATATGACTCTCTTCAGTTCTAATTCTCATTCAATGGAAATTCTTCGCAGACATTGAAGAAGAAAACAGATGCTTCTCTGCATAGCTTATCAGTTGCACAGCGCTGAGGACTGGCTTTGCATTGGAGCCGCTGGTGCTGCCCAGAGTTTCAGGCTGGAATTGGAAGCCGGCGGTGCTGGATGCACAAGCCCAGACACAGAGTGAATACTGTGAGTCCACCTGATGCTTGACAAAATGTGCCTGGATTTGTTTCCTGGAGAGAACCTGAAGCTACTGGATGGAAAAAGCATACAAATGCGATATAAAAATTGAGCAACAATCTGCTTGTCAAGGGCAAAATGCCGATGACTTTCATTTTTTGCCATCTCTCACTTTGCCTTTCTTGTTCTTTTTTTCCTTACTGGTCCTCCCTACTCTTTCCACCCTTACTGTCCCTATAACATCCTTACACCGACAATGTTTCCCCCTTATTTATTTTCATCTTCTTAGAGGCCATGACGATGAAAATTGTATTTTCTAGACAAAAGTTACATCACATGATGTAACTTGACAAGAGATTTGTAAATGTACTGATATGAAAGTCATACAAATTATGATTACAATGAATTTACCTGCAGATATGTCTAAAGTCTGATTCCAAATGACTTTCTCCCTTATTCCCTTTTCCTTTGCCCTTCTACCAACATACCTTTCTGTCAGTTTGCTCATCTCACCTGAACAATTGAATCAATAAAACAATAGCCCGGGTTTTTGATCGACTGCTAATACCTATTATGGACCTTAGTGATTATTTTTGTGTGTCCAGGACAACTTTCTTTCTTTCTTTCTTTCTTTTTTTTTTTTAAAGTATCCCTTTTAATGAATCACTTTTGACAACCCTCCCTCCCACTCACATGAGAAAGGTGAGTTTAATCTTTTAATGACTCTGCCTCTCTGGCTATGGTGATCAAAATTGGCCAATCGGAGCCCTTCCTTAGGACTCCCTCCCTCCCACCTTCCCTCCCCACCTCCTTTCCTCACTTTTTTCTTTTCCTCTTTCCTCTCTGATTTTTGAGGATGACAGCACATAAACCTACGGTTACCAGTATCCAGGTCTCCCGCTATAGAGACTGTTTAAAACCATCTGAGAGTTTGAGAGAGTGCCGTGGCAGTCATGCCGCTGCTTTCAGTATCCTCTTGGACCTAGCTCTACCCTTATCTTCCTGCACTTTCCCTACTCCTAATGCACATCTGGTGGCATTTCAGGCAGTCTGCAAGTGGAGAAGTAGCAGTTTGCAGCAGAAGCTTCACCCAGATGCTTCTCAACTTCCACCACAGCAGTGCCATTCTGTGCCACTCATTAACGGTGCGCTTTGCCAAGGATTTTTGAAGCATTTAGAGATAGATGAACTGGTGCCTCTCTTCAGAGTGGATGGCAATGTCTAGCCACTCCCTGAGTCTGAAGGAATCTAGAAGGGGGGGACACTAACCTGCACTAAGCAGAGCTTCCCCACTCTGCCCTGTGGGTCTGATCTCCCTGACAGCTCTGCTTCAACTTTGAGGTTCAGAATCCATGTGGCAGGATCCTGGGAACAATCTGCACTGTCGTAGTGGAAATGACATTGATTTCCTCAGAACCATGCTGCTCTTCAGCTAAGTAGAGCCCCGATAACTTCTTTTTTTCCAAAGAAAGTTCTGACAGTTGACCTGCTGCGCAGAAAATTCTCAGGCTGGAGTCAAGGTTCCTGAGAACCACAAAGTTTCTTTTTGCCCCCAAGTCTTTGAAGCTGACCTCTAGGAATGCAGATGTCCTCAGCTTGGTCCCTGGAGCGGATGGAAGATAGTTTAAGGCTAAATGGATCCTCAAAACTTTGAAGAGGGTAAGTGTGCTTTTTGATTTCCTGCCTGAGAATCTGTTGAGTGTGCCTGGTTTTGAAATATCCTCTTTGAGAGTCTATGTTGACAAGTAACAGCATTTCTGCATTTGTTCATGGTGGGAAGGAGCCTTAAAGAGCATAACAAAGAGTCCCAGGAATCCTTTGTGAAGCTTCCAAGAATGATCCAAGGACCATCATGTCCCTGGTGATGGTCACTAGAAGCAGTACAATGTATGATTAAGACACTCTATGGGTATGACGTGCTAGTGTCCTAGCATCTACATGGCATCCCTAAGAGACAATAATAATAGCAGTGGAACTTTCATTAAATGCCTGTTACATACCAGGTGTTCTCCTAATCATGCTACATGTATTTTAATTCCCACAACTGCCAGGTATGTACCTCTCTCATCTTCATTTTATGGTTGGGGAAAATGAAGGAGAGAGATGAAATGCATTGCGCAAGGTCACTCAAAATAAGGCACAGCAATCCATGTGACTTCTGGAGATAGTTCATAAGTAGTTGTGCAGATTCTAGTAGTTTTCTTGGAACACTTGCTCTTGGAATCTCTCTAGCAGAATCCAGTCACCTGTAAAAAACAAACAAACAAACAACAACAACCAAGAATTCAAAGGGAGGCCCATATGTGAGTGCTCTGGTTGACAGCCCTAGCTGATCCATTGGTCACTAAATCCCCCCTGGATGTTTAACCCAGTTGAGTCTTCAGAAGACTGTAGCCCCAGTCAATCAATATATGACCCAGCTGCAACAGGGACTGTAAGCAAGAGCCGTCTGGCTGAACCAGGTCAACCCACAGAACCATAAAACTAGCAATACAGCATTACTTCAAATCACAGTTTTAGGATAGCTTATTACAGCACATAGGTAGCCAGATAAGGAGTAAGTGGTAGAGCTGGGACTGAAGTTCAAGCAACTTGGGCATAGACACTTAGCTTATGACCTGTATTCTACACTAACACTCCAGTGCTTTTTGGTGTTATGGCCATGATGGTGGTGGTGGTGGTGGTGGTGATAATAGATGATAATGATGATGATGATGATGATGTGATAGATGATGATGATAATGATTGATGATGATGATAGATGCTGCTGCTGATAATAAATGTATATAGATGCTTGTCCTTAAACAGGCAAACATGCACACTTGTAAAGTAAACACAGTGGATGTGTAGAGAAAACATATATATTATGGAGTAGATTAAACATGGGATTTTAAGTCATGCGGACCTGAGTTTGAATCTCAGCTTCACTGCCGCCTAGCTTTGTGAAATTGGATGTGTTTCTATGAGGTAGGGACTTAATGTAGAGGATGGAGTTCTCAAACCAATGTGCATAGTAGACGGTACCTCACATTCTTTCATGACAAGCTCCAGAGTCTCTGTGAGAGCATGTATTCTTTAAAGTCAGATCTTTTCTCATTGAGATACTGTTGACATCTGAAGCCAATGTTGAGCAGAGCCAGACATTTTTCTTCCTGTTTGAAATATCTGGAGTCATTGGTGGTATTGAAAACTGGGGATTTGTTTTGTATTTTGAGTGAGTGTATATAGAGGAAATCACTGAAGATAAATGAGAAAAGCAATGATACTCTTTAAAAAAAATTAAGTGGGATTGTGTAAGGTAGAGGAAGAAGTGGTTTTGGGAATCTGGTAAGATTTAAATCCTGACTCTGCTATGTTATCTGTTATCTGACTCTGTTATCTGTGTGATCTTGGGTACACAGTTCCTAGAACTCTCAACAAGATAAATTGTAGAGTTCACCAACTAAAACATAATGGGAATGGTGGCATAAGTCAAGCATGTAGTTGGGAGCCAGCCAAATGTCACAAAAGTCTTGAAGAAGATCCCAAAAATTATGTAGTGCATTAGAGGTTCCCAGTTGCCTCTTCCTGTTAGTGACATCAATGTGATAAGTCATATGTGAATGAAGTAAACTGCAATGGGGTAGGAGTGATGGTGATATAGGGAGCACCCTCTAGGGGCTGGAGGAGTAGTGAGCACCTCTCCAGGTTCCACTGTGATGGTCAGTAAAAGTGTTGAGACTTAACGATTGAGAACTCTTGGAGCCCTGAGCATGCCCACTGTGCTGTTGCTGGAGCCAGGGTAGAGACTTTCAGAATCACCTTAACCCACGTTGTCTTGCCATCTCTAGCTATTGGCATCACTCAGGAAGGCATGTCCTATCCCACAGATGAGGAAATTTCATGGCAATTGGCTGGAGTTATTAGGAATTTTCAGCAGCCTACCCTGTATTGTGCCTTGTTTGCTGCTGCACATTAGGGTGTTCCCTGAGGTGATGAGATGTTGAAAAGGCAATTATTATAGATAATGATTTTGATGTGATAATATCAGTTGATTTGAATTTTACCTCATCATTCCTGGATGTATCAAATGTTACTTTATTTTCCTGAATTAAATTTACTCCTGCAAGTCATTCATTTATTCATGCATTTATGGCACTAAGAAAAATTATTCACAAGTTGAAAATGAGAAAGAAAAAAAAATCAACTCCTGATATTCAAGAGGGCCTTACATCACAAGTTAGTCTCCTATTAGATAAAAACAAACTCACAGAGTTTCAGCTTTAGATAAGGTTACCCACAGATGAATGATATCAAGATTACTCTGATAAGAAGGGAAAAAACAAGACCGCAGTTTTTTAAGTACACATAAAACCAAGAACACTATGATATTCAGAAAATACCAAGTACTTTTTTTTTTTTTTGCTAAAATGAGTATCATTTCTTTACCAGTCTCACTTCTGTCCTTGTTCTAGTCTCCCTTCCTGTGGATAAGGTTCAGTGAGCCACCCAGTCTTAGAATTGCCCTGTTTCCTGACAGCACCAATCTAGAGCAAATCCTGGCTGTCTTAGACCTCTACTGTAACTACACAACAAAACCTCAAATCCTGTAATAGTTTCCTTATCATATTCTCTAACTGAGACTCTCCACAGTTCCCCATGGCCAGAGTCCTCCCTCCCTACAATGAGTAATAAACATGGCTCGTTCAACTATCAGTGTATTCTTGGTGGACTTTGATTGAAAGGCATCAACAAAATTGAGAGAAAAGGCTGATTTTATGGCATTTTAATTCCATGCCAAGAGCAGTGGTTAGTGGGTCTGAAATATCCTGTGACTCTTTAGGAGAATAAACTTTGCATTATTGATTAAATAATTCTGTAAACTTATTAAGGTATGAACATTTTTAGATGACCTTTTTTCTTTTCTGCAGAGCAGATGATAACAAAGGTTCTGATTTTATTGCCCTGAAGGATAGTAACCAGTTTTGTACTTAATGTCGAAGTCTAATTTCAATCTTTCTTTTTTCCCACTCATAATACAAATCTTTGTTTTTAAAAGTTCTTTGAATTTATCATTCTTTTTCTACCCTCACTAATGGTCTCTATTGGTATGTTAATCATGCTTTGACATTTTGAGACTTATACTCTGCTAGTTTGGACTATAAAATGAAGTGCTGAAATAGAGAATCTCTTGGGAAAAAATTCAAGATGTGTTTTGTACTACCCCTGTTAACATAGGCTTTGAGTGAAGGCGTGAAGTGGAACGGAGGGGCTGCAAGCAAAGGGTAGTTGAGGATTGTAGTGAAGCAGAGTTTATTTTCAACTCATTTAAATTCTCCCTTGATCCAGTTTAACCCCCACCCCATCCCAGGGTGCCAGCCTGTAGGTCATATCTCTAGTGCAGCGATTGGATGTCTTAGAGGCTGTTATTAAATCATGATTAGACTTTTCTTCTTTGCTCTAAATAATGTAGGAACTCATCAAATATGTATCTACATTTGCACATCTGGGAAAATGTGCTGGGGTTTTAAAAAATGATCCTATAATGGGTGCGACTCTCACAGTGATCTTTGACCCAAAGCGATAAAATCTCAGCTGGGTCGAGAATGAGACAACTCGAAGCTTTATTCCCAAAAGATTGAGTACAATCCTGTTTTTTTTTAGGATGTAGAGCAGCAATGAATATAAAGGCACTGTGGTTTCTCAGCAGAAAGTCAATGAGGACACCTTTGGAAAGCAGAGCTGTAAAATATGGAACTGTATTCAGGAAAGGATTTTTAAAGAATTGTTTTATATGTTGACATTGTTGTGAAACTAACAGTTCTCTGTCCAAGTTGATAAAAAGATGAAAGGCATGTAGGAGACTAAATTCATGGTACCTGATTCTCCCCCTTACATTCCTGTGAATGACTATTTAAAGCAGGTATTCTAACTCCTAGGGCTTGTCATAGAATTTCAGACCAGTACCTCCCACCCAGGAGCCTGGATGGTACACTGGCCAAGGACCCAGGAGATTTAGGCCTTAGATCTACCAAAAACAAGGTGATGCTCTTTGTTCTATGTATGAGATTTTTTCTTCTTCACTTTGGGACTAGAAGAGATGACACTGTAAATCAAGTGATAACCTCTCTCTGACTTGTGTGCTTTGCTGTGTCACATATATAACATAGGCCAACTGAAGACTGCAATGAGACAAATTGTTTGTCTTTTTACTTATTTCACAAATATTATTTTGGACCTTACTAAGTGTTAGGCTCTGGGCTAAGTCATGGGAAAGAAATGGTATCTGAGACTGGCCACTGACTGCCCTCACAGAGATTAGTGGGGAAGAATTAAGGGGTAAATTTCATGAAGTGTCCAGGGCATCAACTGTCTAGATACAGCTTGCCTTGTTTCCTATAGCAGCTCTATTCCCTACTGTTTAATGACCTGGGAAAATCATTTAGTTTCTGTGTGTTCTAGTCTGTAAATCAGTAGATAATAATTAAAATTCAAGAGAGAATAGTATATATAAGCTATTTAGAACAGTGGAGGTAATTAATGAGTGTGAACAGCTAGGAGTTAAATTGTCTGCCTCTGAGACATGAGATGCGGTGGGATGTGGAAATGGCATCCGCATGACCTGTGGGACTGTAAGACTTGCCTGTGTTTTGACTTTGATGGGATAAATGTGCTGACGATATGTTTCGAAATGGAAACTTTGTAAAGCACAGAGACCAGAGAACTCCCTGTTTTTTAGAAAATTGAGAGTGGGCCTCCCTGGTGGCACATGGGGTTAAGCACAGCACTGTGAAGCTATCTGCAGCCACTGTAGTGCAAGTTCAATCCCTGGCCAGGGAGCTACCCACATGGTGCAGCAGACCTCTCCTGTCTCGCCCACTGCTCCCCTCAGCAGTTTATTTCAGTCATTCTGCCTGTTCTGTACCTCACACTGTCTCTGGTGAATCCTCTCACACCACCCCTCCCACATCTGGCCTGTACCCCAGAGGGATGTCCAAAAGTAGTTGGGAAGGTAAGGAGTAAGATTTAGATGACTGGAGTGAAGATAAAAATAACCCAGCCCTGGGTTTTTGAAAATGGATGCAATAAAATATATTTGAGGGCTTTCCTGGTGGTTCCGGGGTTAAAGACAGCACTTATCAAGCTATCACCAGCCACTGCAGCATGAATTCAATCCCTGGCCAGCCAGGGAACATACCACATTGTGCAGCAGACCTCTCCTGACTCTCCTGTTGCTCCCCTCAGCAGTGTATTTCAGTAGATCTGCTTGTTCTGCTCCCCACTCTCTCTGGTGAATCCTCTCGCCTTCCACACCTCTAGCTTGCACCCCAGTTCTTGTATGCATAAATAAATAAATCTAAAAAGAACCCCCCCCCATATTTGAATAGATGAAAAGCATCTCTAGTTCCGTCTTTCCTTATGGCTGTAGAAGAGAAATGCTTGAGAAGACTGATGTAGGGCCCCTAGGTGGTGGTGGCGCAGTGGTTGAGGGCTGGGCTGGGAAGCTGCCCACAGTCTCTACAGCGCTGATTCCACCCGGTGAGGATCCCACATGGCACACAGACATCTCCTGCCACGCCCGCTGCTCCCCTCAGCAGTGTATTTCGTCAGTCTGCCTGTTCTGTTCCCCGCTCTGGCTCTGGTGAATTCTCTCACCCTCCTTCCTGTGCTTCTGACTGTGCCCAGTGCTTGTGTGGATAAATAAATAAATCTTTAAAAAAAAAAAAAGAAGACTGATGCAAGACAGTGATGGTCTACCTGCTATAACACGATCTCTTCTAGACTGGACAACCCTGTTCAGGGCAGTTTCCTTCCCATGAGTGCCAGCAGCACCACACTGACCAGAGCCTCCCAGAGGCGGGCACTTAAGGAGGCGTCAGCACATTTGGAGGCAATGGAGGATCTTCCAAGCTGTCTCCAACAACACAGGGTAGCAGAGTCTTGGTGTAGAATAAACCTTCCTCACCCCATTTCTCTTAATTTTTTTTGAAGCCATTCCAGGACATTCTTTTTTTACATCTTTTTTTTTTTAACTGAAAACTAACTTTATTTTAAAACAAAGTGCATAGTATCCTACTTGTCTTTTGCAATTAGTGTTGTACAGCATGTTGTGGTTTGCAGTCTGTACTTGAGTAGTGCTTATGTAGTGGACTTCAGTAAAGATTCAGAAGGGCGGACCTGTATAAGAATAGGAGATGAAAGGGAGTGATTTTTGACTTCCCAGCTTTATTTCCTTTATCTGGTCAGATGTGGTTGTGTGAGCACATTCTATGTTGTCCTTCCCACTTTGAAAACAGTGAAATCCTCTACAACTGAACCCCCTTTATTTTATTTTTTTAAAGATTTATTTATTTTTATACAAGAGCTGGGGTACAGGCCAGAGGCGCAGCAGGGTGAGAGGATTCACCAGAGACAAAGCAGGGAGCAGAACAGGCAGACGACAGAAATATACTGCAAAGGGGAGCAGCAGGTGCGACAGGAGAGGTCTGCTGCATCATGTGGGATTCTCCCTGGCTGGCTGAGATCAAACCCACACTGCTGAGGCCGAGGACAGCTTCACAGCATGGTGCTCAACCTGCTGCAGCACCAGGGAGGCCCAGACTGCACTCCCTTTAAATTAGCATGTGCTATGCAAGAATTGTTTGGATTCTCTTGTCTGCTAAAGGGCATACAAATATTTAAGGGAAAGCAGTTTCTACTATGTGAGAACCATGAAGCCCTGATTGACAAAGAACCAGTTGCAGGAAATCCATGATATTTTCTTGTCATATCAAGAATAGTTCTTTTATCTTGTCTTTTATAGACAAGATCTTTCACTAAATCTTTACTTCTAATTTAAAAAAAAAATCTTGTGGCTGAGAGAGCTGCCTCAAATAGTGATGCCTGCAGTATCGTGGGCGTTTGTGCTGCAGTAGTTTCATTATTTGTTTTGTCAGGTTCTAGTCCTGGCTGTGTCTCTGGGCTACTTGAGTGATCATAGAAATCTCTTAAGCTCTTTGGATGCAGACTGCTCATCTGTAACTGAGGATGCTTGTTAAAACAGATCCTTATGATCCTTTCATCACTATACGTTTGTGATTTATGTGAGTAAAGATGCAGGAACAACAATTTCTACAATATCAGCTTTCCAAAGATGATGTGCTAATGACATTGACTTGAGCTTCTTGGTGTGATGAATGCCATGAATTGCTTTTTCATCACCTGCAAACAGGGGAACAGTCATTTCTGAATTTGAGTCAACTGGTCTTTGTGGCAAAATACTCAGCTCTGCATTGCATTCCTGCTGACCCTGGCTCCCTCTTATACCCATGGATAAGAAATACTGCCCATAAGTGTGAAAAGAGGGACTTCTCCATTCAGAGCAATTCATTTTGACATTAGCAAATGGTAAGATCTTTTATTAAATTTGGTTTTAGGTCTTAATGTGTATTTATTCCAGTGAGTCCAAGAAAACTCAATAAAGCTTTCCTTCATTTATTTAATAAACATTGATTAAATAAATTTAATAGGCATTAATAAACATTCTAATAAACATGAGTAGGTCTCTACTATTTTTTCTGTATTGCCATGAGTTTCCTGAAGAGGTTGAGTCTTATTCATCATTATGTCCACAGTACCTAGAAATATTAGAGAATGTATAATAGGCAAGACATGGGAATATCGGGCTTCCCTGGTGGTGCAAGGAGTTAAGCGCCGCACTATGAAGCAATCCGCAGCCTCTGCAGCACAAGTTCGATCCCTGGCTGGCCAGGGAGCAACCCACACAGTGCAGCAGACCTCTCCTGTCTTGCCCACTGCTCCCCTCAGCAGTGTATTTCAGTCATTCTGCCTATTCTGTTCCCCACTCTGTCTCTGGTGAATCCTCTCACCGCCTGCATCTCTGGCCTGTACCGTAGCTCTTGTATGCAAAAATAAATAAATCTTAAAAAAAAAAGACATGGGAAAATCAAACACCCTTTTAAAGAATGTTTTTATAATATTAATTCATGTATTTGGTAATAACCCTCAATGAAGAGAGTGTTCATTTAAAAAAAAAATTCATTTGAGAACTTAAAATATGGCAATTCATAACCATAATGGCAACTAGTAGTCAAATAAGCTCTTTTCCCATAGACTTCTGACACTGTCTTTTATCTTTAACACAGGTTATTTTTTTAAAAAAATTACTTATTTTTATGTTTTATATCATTGTTCATTTTTTTTTACAGCATTTTCCTTCTTTTCTCAGGTGTATTCCCCATAGAATTTCCATCACTATCACCCCTGCACCACCACCATAGTCCCTTGTACTCTTCTTGCCCTCGTTTAACACAGCTTGTTATTTCTGCTTTTATTTCTTACTATTTCTACTTCACAAATTAGGCAAACAAAATGTATAACAATTAAGTAGTTTGTCCATGACCTCACAGCTAGTTAGTGATAGAGGTGGGATATGACATTGGATCTGTTTCAATAGTTGTTTCAACATTTTGGGTCCTGTCCCCCAATTTCTGCTGCTCACAGTCCCATGCAGTTGAGGACAGTCAAGGTGGGACTGTAAAGGTCTTGGGTCATCTGGTTCCACCATAGCTTCTTGATGTCCACTCTCATAGCACAATGGTCTGCAAAGAGTGAAAGCTCTTTTACACATCAGTTGTCCCCAGAAATGAAGGACAGTCTCAGGCACTCAAACAGCTGTGTACATACAGACATGTCACATGAGCCGTGTCATCCATTAGTAACAAATATTGGTTGGGCATCATTGTGAAACTCATTACTTTTCACAGCTCTGTCTGAGCTTCTTGATCAGCAGAAACCCTGTTACTCCACAATGAATACTATCAAACATTGGTGTCTCTTGGCTTTGCAGTGGTAACCTGCTCTGGCTAAAGGATGCTCTCAATTTTATGGTGTTTTTTTTCCAAATCTTTAGATGTGTAGACACTTGGTTAAAGATAAGGTAACTAATATATAAAAGAACTACTTTTTCATTGGGGCTAATATCCAACTTACTCATATTTCTTTGCAATTCACTGTATATTTGAAGCATTTAAGACATTACTATTAAAAGCAACACTCACATGCAAAAAATATAAGGAGTTCAAGCACTGTTCTTTTTTGTATCCAGATGGTGTCTGGTTTGTAAATGCAGAGAGTCAATAACATATCAGTGCGAAAATCTGTGTAGTTTTATATGGTTTAAAGTAAACATATAATCTTTACAAGTCCCCTGTAAGGCAGGGAGCATTCTCATTTTTTAGAGATGAGGGAATAAAGGCTCTGAGGAATTACATCATGAATTATTTATTCATTTAGCGTTATGTGAAATAGCACAATGTCAAGATCACAGGATTTGGAATCAGATAGACCAAACTTTTAGTTTCATTTCTGCTATTTTACAGGGTTTTTTTTTTTATACTGGCCAAGTTTTACAGCTCTGCTAAATATCAGGATTTTTAAAAAAGTCTGTGTTTTAGGGCTATTCAAAGTACTCATCAAACTTGTAGTGTGAATTAAATGAGATAACTCATGGAACACATCAAGCATTTTATCTGGAACATAGTTGTTGATCAATTAAAATGGTGGCTGATATTGCTATATATTTTATAACTTTTTCATCTCTGTGCTAGACACTGATAGGTGCTGGTGATTTGAAAGTAAAAGATGTAGTCTATGGACTTGCCTAAATATTCACAGCTTGTGAGTAGAAGAGTTTTAAATATAGTGAAAAAAATGAGAAATTCAAAGAAATACAAATAAAATCCAGTTAAGAAAATGCTAGTGCCTCACAGTGTCAAAGTAAAATCCTTATTTTTGGCTTCCTGGCAGAATCTCTTCCCTTCAAATAAAAGGCACCCTGATTTCCAGCATATGGACTTGAATGTGACAGAGGTTGTTTGCACCATGGCCAGCACATTCTTTTCTTGCACAGTCATCACAGATAAAGAATTTTCTCAGGCACATGTTGAATCCAGGTAGAAAAATTTATCAATGATGTATTCCAAAGACTATTCATCTTGAATAAGATACCATGTTGCAAGCTGTCTTGTTTAACAGGCTTATGAGTGGTTATGGTTTCCATAGAAACAAAGACTAAATCTTTCCTTCAGTACTCTCCTGGAGGTCTCAGTAGACCTGCAAAATATGCCATGAACTGTCAAAACACTGTTTCTGCTGACATACGGAGAGAAGCATTTGTTGCTCTGTCAAGCTGGATGTCCTTGTGTGGCACGATGCACTGGAAATTTCTGTTAAGATGCTGCTTTTTACAAAGAAAATGCTTCTTCCTTAAATGTTCTACTTCAGTCTTTCACTGCAGTGTTCAACAGGCCAATAATTCAAGACTTAAATCCAGACCTTTTTTTTCATACACCTTGCATGCAACTTCTAATAGAAGAGTTCTTCAAATGCAAATTCCCCTGCTACAGTTTATTCCTAGTTGACTTGTCGTTTCATAGTAATTATACTTTGTCCTCAACCTACAAGCTAGGTCATGCAGTTCAGTTTTTATTTGCTAGGAAGATGCAGCAAACCCTTGGGAATTTTACCATAGCACTGCCAGAAAACCCGTAGGCTCAATTAGTTTATAATTTTCATGTAAATAAGGATAAAGATATTGATTGATCCATGCTACAGGGAAGCTCTGAAATACATAAAGAAGTCACTTCAAGGGCTAAAAATTATTCAAGCTTCAGCATTCTGTTTTTAAATCTAGATGGATAATCTATTGAAAATGGTCAATTATTATGAACTTGAAATATTAAATTCTTAATAGTGTAATGATGGTTGAAAGACCAGCTTTTAAGGGAACTAAAGTGGATACATCAGGCAGGTAGAGATATAATCAGGCAGGTAGAGATATAATATAATACAAAAGGCAGAGATGTTAACAATACATAATTTCATCCTCATTTTCAGAAGTTTATTTGTATAATAACCAATTCTGCATTAGGTCAGTGACCTTCATGTGAATAATTTTAATCCTTTATTTACTATATTTTCTTGTTACCTTTTGCCATTCAGTTGATTATGTGACCCATTAAATAAGTATTATTCCCTTTTTTCCTATTTATAAAAGAAACACCATTTCAAAAAGATTTAGTGAAATTCAGTAAATTACCAAGAGGAAAGCAAAGGCCAACCATCATCCAATTGCTAAGTATTTTTACCACTAAATATAATTTTCTCATAATTTATGTATATATACCCATATAAGGAAACTTTCTAAAGACAAAAACAGGGATCGTACTCTTCTGTTTTGCAAGCACTTTTCATTTACTATCTAAGTGGGTTTTTATACTAAATAAGGGTATATATGTATATTGTGGCTAAATAATATTCCATTGATCCAGTAATTCATTAATCAATAAATAATTATTGATTCCCTTTGCTAGCATGAGATAAAGTGGTGAATAAGAATAAAAGGCCTCAAGCTTATTTAATTGTTCTCTTATTAAGTACTAATCAGATTATCTCACCATCTTTAAATGAACTTTTGTTGTTGTTCACAACACTTAATAACTGGCAAAAGAACTGGGAGGAACGTAACATTTTGTTTGGAAACTCTTTCCTTATTTAGGGTAATGAGCAAAATCTCCAGAAAAGCCTTTGCTTTGTCCTTTACTACATTAAAATCGTGCCTCCCCGGTGGCGAAGCGGTTGAGCGCTGGGCTGCGAAGCTGCTTGCAGCCTCTGTAGCGCTGGCTCGATCCCCGGCCCCAACGAGGGTCCCACATGGCCCGCAGACCTCCCCTGCCGCCCCGCTGCTCCCCTCAGCAGTGTACCTCGGTCGTTCTGCCTGCTCTGCTCCCTGCTCTGGCTCTGGTGAATTCTCTCACCCTCCTGCGCTTCTGACTGTACCCAGTGCTTGTATAAACAAATAAATAAATCTTAAAAAAAAATACATTAAAATCCTTTTTTTCTGCATCTTTTACGATAACAACTACCACTTAACGCATTTAATGAGTGCTGTCTAAATACGTCCCATATATTTCCTTTAATCTTCACAAATACTCCAGGAAATGGACAGAATTATTGCTTGCATTGTTCTCACTTTATAGCTGAGGCAAATGAGGCACAGCCAATTGCTCAAGACCATGAAGTAACCAAATGAAGGACTGAGGTTTGAGCCTGGAGGCCTGACTGTAGAACTGTTAAGGATATAAAACGGGTTGCCTGACGGTGGGTCCTCACCCGCTCGCTTAAAGGGGACTTATTAATGCTAAACTGTAGACACACAGAATTCCCTTTGGTGGTCATGTGATTGGTAGTTCCCAGTATCTTGAAGGAGTGGGGGTAGAGTCCACAAGCCTGTATGGTGTTTGCTCAGGACATCATTTCCCTCTAACAGAACCTTTGCATTAAACTCCTCTTGTTGGCAATGAACTCGGTATACAGGTTTGCCCCGCTTTGTGAAAGGTCACATGAAGTCTCTTCGCTTTTACTGTAGACCTAACGTGTAGTTGGTTGCGGTAACAGGAAAGATAAACCGAGAGGATTTCCACTTTTGTTTTTTAAATTATTTTATTTTATATAATTCTTACATAATTTTTCATTTTTGCACAATGTATGCATTATCATTTTGGTTATATTCCCCATACAATTGCACCCCCCCTTATTTTGACCCTAGTCCTTCCTCTCTCCATCCCTCCCCTCCCACCCCCCCCCACCCCGTAGTGTGTCTCTGGTTTGTAGTTGCTTGTTGATTTTGATTTTTACTTTGTATTAATTAGTCTTTTCCACTTTTAGAGTGTAAAGTGCAAACGGGATCAGCGTGGCCTTCGCGCTCAGGGCGCCTTTGCTTCATTAGCGGCTGTGCATGGGGCGTGGTCTCTGCGTCCCGGAGGCTTTGCCTCAGCTGAACCTTTGTGCGGGTGTGGCCTTTGCTTAAGTGAGGGTGCACCTCCAAGCCCCTTCCCTGGACCGACTCCACCCAGGCTGGTAGGTATTGTGATGTTTCTGCTTCTACCATACCCCGAGTGTAACTACTTTTGATGTGTTATTTAATTGGTTATTTAATGGGAACGCTCCAAGAATTTCCATATAGAGAAAGGGTAGTTGCTTCTCCACGTCTTTTCAGTTTCAGAAAGATTTCATAGAAACCCTCCACTTGTCCTGGCCTCTGTGTAACCTATTTTATTGAAACATTGGACATGACTAAAGTTTTACATGTCCAACTCGTAGGTAGCACTGTGAGCTTCTTGAGGGCAGGCACCCTAGCCTTAATTTTTGTGTGACTGGAAGGGTGACCGGTTTGTAAGAGGTAGCCAATATATGCTAATGAATGAATATGTAAACAAGTACGTGAGGATGTGCTCTCTTGAAAATGCATCCTATCTCAAAGGAACGAAAGATTGCTCTGGGGAATAAGTAGTTAGAAAACGTAAAGAAAATGCAAACCTCTGCTGCAGAAGCCGACTTTTCCCACATGTGGGATTGATTGCAGTACAGAATGTGTTTATTTGTAGTGACTGGACGTTGTGTTGGAATGTTTCTTAGGTTTCGGGTGTTCATCGTTGAAATCAACGTGCGTAATTCTAATTAAGTTCACGGGAGAGTGATGTAGAAGTTAGCGCAGGCCCAGCAGCTGCTGGATGGCAGGGCCTCTTCCTTGGAGGGAGGGGAGCTATATCCACAGGTGCAGGGTTAGCCCCAGGCTCAGGTGCAGACAGGCAGTGTTTGCAGACTGGGTGTGGTTCTCTGCAGAGCGGGTAGGGATGGTCTTTTAGAAATTTGTGGGCGGGCTTGGTGTTCCTTGGACTGGGAGTGCCGTTGGCTTTGCAGAGCTGAGAGGGGGATCTTGGATAGCCTTCACTGCTGGGGGAACTGGCACAACAGAGATTTGTCCCACATCCCTGACGATTGTTAAATCTTAAAAGGGATTATTTTATTATAAATTGCTTCCCTTTTATTTACCTTTGAATGGTATTTGTAGTTAGATTATCTTGGAATTTTATGTCTGGAATGTTTAAAAGATTCAGAGACTATTTGGTTATAGAGATGGGCATTGGGTCTCAACAAACCAGGCTCCAGTTCTTCAGAACAAAAATGTTCTGGTTGATTGCAAGATTTCATTTCTCTCAGATGTTGAATTCCAGGTGAAATGTTAAGGTGAGGTGTTTGGTAAATATCTTGAGAGAATTTTTGACTTAATGAGTGTGACATATGTCAAGTCACCATTTCCTCATGCTGGTTGTTTTCCTTTCTTCATTTCCCAGTAAAGACACATTGTGACAGGATTTGGGGAAGGTGGATTTTTCTAAATGCAATTAGAAGATTGCTTTATGTCTGACATTATCTGATATTTTTCTTGAGGAAGATAAATCAGGCTGCAGGATATTGGATAATTTTAGATTGGTAAAAATCACACCTTCCAGATTGGGCCAGTCATTCTAGAGGCAAGTAAAAATAAATAGCGTTTGTCATATTTTCTTATACTACAGAGTGTTCCTTTTTCCCTTTTGACCATGTTCAAAAGAGACCATGTTCCCTGATTCTTTGGACTCTTCATTGGTAAGAAAGTTGAATACCTGATTGAGCTGGGACTTCTCTTGGTCTTGACTTCATCACCTTACGTTCTCATCTTGCCTTAGAGAGCAAACACAAGCTTGTTTCTTTGCTTTCTAGGCTAACTTCTCTTTGGGGCCTGCATCCCTGGCCACATGTGAATATAAAAATTTATAGCTAGTGATTTTGGAATCTTAAGTATTACTCTGTTGGAACATACTAGAAATCATTTTCATTCAGAAAAATGTCAGATTTTAAAAAAAGATTTATTTATTTATACAAGAACTGGGGTATAGGCCAGAGGTGCGGGAGGGTGAGAGGATTCGCCAGTGACAGAGCTGGGAGCAGAATAGGCAGATGGACCAAAAGCACTGCTGAGGGGAGCAGCAGGTGAAAAATGTCAGTCTAAGTTTCAACTTCCAGTACCCCTGCCTCTTTGTGTTTCCCAAAAGACACACGTTTTGCATGGAGGAAAATCTGGATTGATAACTGGCTGCATTCTAATTTATTCCTCAATATGTAACAGTTTAAATAGGCTTAAAAGGCCAGGCATACATTGCCTGATGAATCAGTGATTAAAATCCTAAACCTACTTTTATCTGCACAAGAACAGATTCCTAACTGATCTGCCATGACTGACTCTTTTGTCTTCTCATATTTTGGAAAGGTAGACTGTAAAATAAACATGTCTGAATTTTTGTGGTGGTGTTTGTTTTGTTTTTGCAAGCACAGAAGCAAAAGCAAAACAAACATAATCACCACTGTGGAAAAAAGAGGGTGCTGAAAATGAGCCAAAAGCCAGAGGCAAGAGGCAGGCAGAGGGTTTTGGAGGTGCGTGGGGAATCTAGTATTCAGTGATGAATGACCTTTTCTATCATGGT
This sequence comes from Talpa europaea, assembly GCF_964194135.1. NCBI lineage: Eukaryota > Metazoa > Chordata > Mammalia > Eulipotyphla > Talpidae > Talpa > Talpa europaea. The sequence continues at coordinate 33,809,212 of NC_140079.1, forward strand.
AAGAAGCCTGAAGGCCTCCCTGTTCTTGCAGGATTTAAACCTAGTCAACTGAGACTGACTTGAGCAGCCACATTTTTCAATCTTCTAAGAGTTATCATTGAACCAAAAATTCTCTCAGAAATAAAGACCTTGAGTGCAGGCCTCAAGGTCTGGCAGGCCAAGGTGTTACAGGGGTGTGATCTGGGAAAAGAAAATCAGTAATATACTGAAATCCATCAAATTCTTGATCAACTGAGCTGTCACTTTGCCAAATCCAGAGGAAAGGGCAGTGGAAGTGGGAAGTGGAAGAACTCAGAAGTCAGTAGATGAACTTAGGGAAGCAGGCGGAACTCACCAGAACTACTGCAGATCTGACTGTTGGGGGTCTTGGGACTTGGAAGGCATGGAAGTATGACTAACCACTACAGGGTCATGAAGAGCTGGATAGCAAGCTGCTCTGCATGTGGGTCGTGCCAGGTACAGCACAAGGCTGCAGCCGCTGACACTTGGATTGGTCTCTTTCCTTCCCTCACAGCTTCCTCTGAGATGGGCTCTCAGGGCCTGCATTGACTAGATTAAGATGCCCACCATGCCCCCAGCCCTTCTCATAGCCAGCTCCGGGCTCAAGGCAGTGCTGTCCCTGCTACAGACCCATGTGTTGGCCCTCACTCCAGGCCACCTCTACCAGCAATCTGGACATGTGTGCCCCTGTGTAACATCCTCCCTCCCTGCCCACTCCTTCCATGAATTCTTGTTCAGGGTCAGATCTGCACACTATTAGTATTAATGCCCTAAGCTCTGTATGAACCATATACGGCCTGATTTTTTATTCAGCAACCTTGAATATTATCAGATCATTTAATCCCAACTAATTCAGTCTTGCAAAAAAGTGTCAAGTTGGGAAATAAGGCATAAAAACGAGTTGTCTTCATTAAGAAATACAACTCATGGCCCTCTCTGGTGGCTGTCCGCAGCCTCTGCAGTGCTGGTTTGATCCGCCCCCCCCCCCCCCCCCCCCCGCCCTCAGAGCAACCCACATGGCGAGCAGACCTTTTCTTTCTCGCCCACTGCTCCCCTCAGCAGTGTATTTCATCAGTCTGCCTATTCTGCTCCCTGCTCTGTCTCTGGTGAATCCTCTCACCTTCCTGCGCATCTGGCCTGTACCCTGGCTCTTGCATAAATAAAATAAATCTTTAAAAACAAAACAAAACAAATACAACTCAGAAATATTCCAAATTTTGCTTTGGGAGGAAAATATCCTGGTGGACCTTTGACCCTCTGGCCTGATTTCACTTGCTCTAGGGCCTTCCTTGTGTGGGCTCTTGTTGCCAGCAAAGCTGCCCAAAGGCAGTGCTGACCCCTTTGACATCCTCTGCCTGGAGTAGACAGAGTCCTTCCTAAGAGTTTTTACAAAATGGTTGAGGAAGATTGAATGTTCATTTTATTGAATTGTAGGGAATGACAAGGGAAATATAAAGTCCAAGATACTATTGTTAATTGAATCCTCATGGGGTGTTGCTTTTCTTTTTTTGTCAATGGAGCCTGCAGGAGGATGGATGCCCATTTCTTTCTTTCTTTTTTTAAATTTATATACTTTATAAGTTGTAATTCATTATCCTCTCAGGTGTAATCCTCATAAAATTACCACCACCCAGACCCCCATGAATTGTCACCACAGTCCCTTGTGTTCTTCTTGCCTGTTTTGATCCCTCTCTCTCCCCCTCCCCAGGTGAATGTCTTAGATTTATAGTCTGCCTGCTAGTTTTTGTCTTTTTTTCTGATCCCTTGTTTGTTCCTCTATATTCCTCCTATAAGTAAAAGCATCCAATATTTTCTCTTTCCTTCTGACTTAATTCATTGAGCATAATCCCTTCCAGCTCCATCCATGTTTCTGCAGATGATGCTCATTACTCTTAACCCTGGGAATATGAGAGATGGTATCCTGTAGTTCCAATCCATAAGCTTTGTGTTCTGTGCTTTCTTTTCTCAGCCTGCTTCTTTGTCTTGTCCTACGTCACAGTGTAGGCACAGAAAGGGGAACAGGAAATGCCTCAGGGGTAGTGCAACTCACACACTGAGATGCAGAAGACAGGGTTACCTCTGGGCAGGCACTACTCTACATGTCTTTCAGGCTTCCGCGAAGCTAGAATGGGAGTTTTTATTGTAAACACCTTGTATCCAGGCTTGTGAGAGCCACCCTTTCACATCTGGTGTCACAACTGATGTTTTTCTATGAAAGTTTCATGGATAGCATACATGTCTTGCACTAGAATAGAGTTTTTGACCTCTAAACACTTCCGCAGAGGTTTGTCTATCTCTCCTCTCACTAGCCAGAGGGGTATGGGTCTCCCTACTTTCAGATCTGGCCTAACCTCTTTCATGGGTTCTTTGGAAACATCACTTAAAATTCTCTGAGTAGGGCCTCCCTGGTGGCGCAGGCAATTGAGTGCTGCACAGTGACGCTGTCTGCAGCCTCTGCAGTACGGGTTCGATCCCGGGCTGCTGGGGAGAAACCCACATGGCATGGCAGACCTCTCCTGTCTTGCCCGCTGCTCCCCTCAGCAGTGTATTTTGTCAATCTTCCTGTTCTGTTCCCAGCTCTGTCTCTGGTGAATCCTTGCACCCTCCCGCACATCTGGCCTGTACCCTGGTTCTTGTATAAGTAAATAAATTAAAAAAACAAACAGACAAACAAAGCAAACTTGGGTTTAAAAAAAAATTCTGTGAGTAATTAGAATTGTGATAACAGTGCCTTTTCCTTGGTGTAGGAATTGCTGAGGGAGCAGACCTGAAATGCATATGTAATGCTTTTTTGCAGGTGCCCTGTGGAATACCAATATAGGGACACCATTCTCACCTGTGAGTTGATGCAGACAGGGAAAACACAGGTGATTCTTGGGCTGAGAAGTCTGTGCTCTGTAAGCTCAACTATTTGTATTCTTTTGTATTTTCTTTGCTTTTCGCTTTCTCTATACCATTCCTATTGAAAAATCCTAACTTGCCTTGTTGTATTAGGATGAAAAGAAAACGAGTTTTTCTTCTCATGCCTCCCTGTCGGCCCACATTTGAAAAAATTCTTAGGGAATCCATTAACAAAACTCATTTCTACAGTGTTAGAGCAATTTTGTTTTCTGTACTCCTTCTACCTTTATTCCACAAGATCTCATTGCTTTTTTTGGGATACAATTTAAAATCATCCTATATAGAACTTGGACAGTCTCTTCTGTGAGAAGTAATGGCCCTTTGTAATGGAAGAGCAAGACAGGGATTCTTTCTGGGGGAATGGAAAAGGGTCAGTTCCTCACCAATTTTTATCATACTGAAAAATTGCATGTAGATAATTTAAGAACTCCTGTGTGGATGGGCTTACACTCCTTTTGGAGGTAGATAAGATTGCACATTTCATTTTGTGCAGGTATCCCAGTGGGACTAGAGGGTTCTAATTATTAGCTAGTGAAGGAATCTACAAGGCTCTATGGAACTTGTCTTTAGAGAAAGGAAATTGCTTCTCTCAGTTATAAGTTTTTAATAATCTAGCATTAGGGCAGGCTTGAGTTTCTCAAGTGCCTGATTGTGTTATACATTACATAAGTGCTGATTATCTGTTCCTCTGATGTGGTGGATGGTTCTACATAAAATGAGAGTCAACAAGAGAACTTCTATAGGATATGCTTATCAAAATAGAGCAGAAAGCCAGTTTTATCAATAAAAGAATGCAAAGACTTCAGTTGGCTTTGTCCTGTATTCATGAAGAAGCCTGGCATTTTACCTGCTCTCTGCCCAGTCTGTGTATATTTTTTAACTTGTAAGAAATGGACAGATGGTATCACATACATAGAAAATATAAATAGAAAGGTAAGTAAACTACAACTCAGCAAAGTACCATACAACATGGATTTTTATTGACTTTATGGGGCTTCCAGTTGGCAGAGGTTGCTTTGGCAGTGAACATGTATTTAAAAATAGCATGTGAGTTAACTTGTATTTTGAAAATCAAATACTGTCAAATTCTGGAAGGCAGCCCATTATTTCAAGATAACCTCTTTGGTTTATTCTTTTGACAAGTAAAGTACTTTTGTGAGCTGCATGAATTGCTAATTTTCTGCAAAAAATCCTAATCTTTCTTTGTATGTTAAGCTGGCCTAAAGGAAAGTATGTCTGTTAAGATACAACAGAGCAGCTGCCCATAGTTCCAGCTCTATTCCCTTGCCCCAAGCTTCACCTTTGTCTTTAGCCTGTGCTTATTATATTCTGCTTTTCTGAAATGCTGACCTGCCTCTTCTGTTTTTTCACACCCACCCTTTCTGCAGGGTACAGCTAAAAATCCACTTTAATGCATTTCTCTGACTAATGGACACTTTGTTTCTTTTTCATTTTGCTAGAGAATAGTGTGTATGTGTGCTTAAGCACTTACTTGTGTCTTCTAGTATGCTGTGCTGCTATTACTACTGTCTCTACTGACACCAGGAAAGACAGTAAATTACTCTCAGAAAGAAAGTTTTAGGCGGTGTGTAAGATGTTGTAGGGTAAATGATTTTCAGGCTTTTCTGCCCTCCCCATTAGGATTGCCCTGCCTGATGGGGCCCCTGCATTTTCTTACATTGTTATAAGTTATGTTGTTTACTTCTGTGGGCCATGGCAGCAGTATTGAGATACTCTCCAAGAGAAGCAGAGGCAGGAGAGGCAGGAGAGAGAGCAGGAGAGGAGAAAGAACGCCAGAGAAATCCAGAGTGAACACTTGCGTGGGGGGGGGGGGGCTGGAGGCCTACCTGCCCTCCTGACCCCCTCCCCTGTCCCCCTCCCTCCACCACCAGTGGTGTACCTGGTTGCTGTATGAGAAAGTCACTGAGGGCTCGAGGACTCTCCTTTACCTGGCCTGCATGGAATCACGGAAAACCTGCACTGTGCCCCTCCTGGCACTACACATGCTCACTGTAGATTCTGAAGTCAGATTCTCTGGGTTTAAAGACTAGATCCTTTGTTTACCAGTTTGTGTGGCCTTGGACAGGCTTTTCTGTACTTTAACTATTTTGTATGTAAATTATAACTAGTAATGAGCACATTTGCTTGTTGTGAAAATAAATTAGATTATATGTGTAAAGATTTATAATACCTGCCACATTTTAAATATTATTTAAATATTAAACCTTATAATTGCTCTAGCGAGCCACCCTGTGAGTTAGTCATTCTTTCAATATTGTTAGTGAAAAACTGGAGGCTGACAGGTTAAGGAAATTGCCCAAATTTACATCACCAGTGATGTCCTTGGAGATACCAAATACTGAATTCTGGTCTAGCTCTTGAGTCACAGCTCAAGTGTTAACAGCTTGATTGTCTTAGCAGTGGTGTTAACAGCTGTTCTTTTCAAGCACTACAGGAGTATTACAGTAAATGTTTCACGGACTTCAGAACTGCAGTCCAGCTGATAGGGACACAAGGAGCCCCAGAACTGAGTGCTGCCAGAACAGCACTGCTGGAGCATGCTTATATGCGTAAAAAGGGTGGGGCCAGGTCTACTTTATGCAAATGAGCGTTGCAGTCAGTGTTGTTCTGATTGGTGGACAGTTTGTCCAGTGGTGAGTGGTCGCATTTCAATGCCATGCATGGGCTTACCTGTATGGTTTCATTTTCTTCTTGGCTGAGGACCCCTCTGTACATGCCCATATATGCCTGAGTGTGTGGACACCTGGAACCCTACACACAACAGCTCTGGTTGTTACCCAGAGTCTGGGTGGGTAGTGACATATTTGGTTTTTTTTTAGTTATTATTGGCAAAGTCAAGCTTTGACAAACACATATTGCTTCTCTTAGAACTTGACATCTTCTCATGAGCCCCATTGTTTTATAAGATTATCCATGTCCTGTTATCGCCTTGCATTCTTTTTGCTCTAGCTTAGTGGTGGAAGATTGAGAATGGTCAACAAATATATGTGATTTAAATGAGGTTGTAGATGTGAAAGCACCTGGCAAAGTGCTTTTTGGTGAAGTGGCAGCTATTAAACACCCTTGATGGGAAAGGCCACAGAAGCATAGGGTTTTGCAGTGGTACACGCTCTCCTTATAGTAATGAAGAGAAAAATGGGAAAATTTAGTAATATTTAGAGTGAGCTCAGAGGTAAGGTAAGCAATGTTGAAATATAAAGGAATGGTGGGCATCCCCTGGTGGCGTGGCTGAGTGCTGGGTTGCCAGGCTGCCTGCAGCCTCTGCAGTGCCGGTTTGATCCCCGGCCACCGGCGAGGGTACCCACCCCCCCCCCCAAAAAAAAAAAAGAAATATAAAGGAATGGTACCTCTCTGGTTTTCACATACTTTTTAGTCAGGGAATTCTGTTTTTTTCTTTTTTCTTTTTTTGGTCAAATTAATCCTCCTCCTCCCCCATAAGTAAAATCAGAAATAAAATAGGCAATGTCAAAGTTCCTCTGGTTGGAACTGGATAGAGGGACCACATCATCTCTTGGTCACCCCCTTTATCCCTCATAAAAGTTCTTCAGAACCTGAGATGACTTCAAGCTCACTATTCTCTTTCTTACTGTGAAGTAAATTGGTCCAATTGAGTGGAAGGTGTTAGACCAAGATTATAAGTACAGATTCAAGAATTTGATTCTTTCCAGTCTACCTCAAATAGATATGTAGTCATTTCTTACAATTTTTCCTTGTTTAGATTCTGGTGAGTACTTCTGATGAGTGGGATAATAGAGAACAAAGTTACCCCTTTATATCCCAAATAAGAGCATACCCACACGTGCAGCCACCCACACTTGTCAGAAGCCACTGCTTTGAATTGCTTGGAGGCAGTGACTTACCAGTGCAAAAGTTTTCAAAGGAAACCAAGGTTTAAAGGTCTTTCTTTTCAGTGATTATATGAAAAGAAAAAGTATAATATGACTATTTGTTTTCTTTCCTTTTAAGTGACATAATGCTTTTCGATTTTAAGGTTAAGACTTTAAACTTATAGTGCTGTAGTAAACATAGGGGTGCAGGTATCCTTTTGAATTAATGTTTATGTGTCCTTTGGGTAGATCCCTAGGAGTAGAATTGCTTGGTCATATGGTAGCTCCATTATAGGAGTTTGAGGAACCTCCACTTTCCATAGTGGTTGGACCAATTTGCATTCCCACTAGCAGTGTGAGATCCTTTATCACCATCTCCTTGCCAACATTTGTTATTTCCTGTGTTTTTAATATGTGCCATTCTCACACAGGTATAAAGTGGCATCTTATTGTGGTTTTGATTTGCATTTCCCTTATTATATTACAAGGAATGTTGGACATTTTTTCATATGCCTGCTGGCTATTTGCATTTGCTTTTTGGAAAAGTGTATTTTTAGCTCTTCTGCCCATTTTTTTGAGTGGATTATTTACTTTGTTTTTGTTGAGTAATGTGAGTTCTTTGTAGAGCTTTGTGATCAGTCCTGTATCAATTGTATGGAGTGCAAAAATTTTCTCCCAATCAATAGGGTGTCTCTTTGTTTTGGTTAATGTCTATTTTGCGGTACAGAATCTTTTTAGTTTGATGTAATCCCAGCTGTTCATCTTTTTCCTCATTTTCTTTGCTTTTGGGAGGATGAGTCTTTAAAAATGTTACTGAGATGTATATCATGTAATGTTTTACCTATGTTTTATTCTATGTATTTTATGGTTTCAGGTCTTATGTTCAATTCTTTTATCCATTTTATTGATTTTTGTGCATGATGTGAGGTAGTAGTCTACTTTCATTGTTTTGCATGGGTGGGGGGAATTCTATGGGGACTATATCTGAAAGGAGAAAGCAAGCACTGTACAAAAATGAACAATGATGTAAAGCATATATAAATTATATAAAAATAATAAAAAGGACTTTAATTTTAAAATGATAGGAATAATAAAGGGTGACTGAAGTACCTCAGTGTTTTAATTCTGGGGATTAGACTTCACATCAAAGAGCTTTTCTTGGATACAAGGACAGACAATACCTTTTTAAAAATTACTGTGTTTATTGAAGTAGCAAAGTTTACAACCCTCTGTGTTTCAGGGGCATAGTTCACACTTTTATAAATGTATGTTATCATGCCATACCTGTCACCAAAGCCCCAAAAATTCTCCACATAGTTCACTGGGCCCTGTCCTCCAACCTTTGCTGTCCCCTCTGGTATCCTCAGTTCTGCAGTCAGATTTCAAGGGTTTATTTTGGCTTGGTTTTGTCTATTCCTCTGCTTTGTTTCTTTATATTCTACATATGAGTGATATCATTGTCTGTCTTCTGACTTATTTTGCTTAGCATAATCCCCTCCAGTTTCATCTATATTTTCACAGATGGCACAATGTCATTTTTTTTTAATAGCTGAGGGCATTCTATTGTATATAAATAGATAATGTATTTAAGGAAAATATGTGAAATAGAACTCCAGGCTGTAAAATCCTAATACCAAGGAGGCAGTATAAAACTCAATCCAATAAATTGGCTTTCATTCAATTCCATCAAGAAGTGAATGACTTCATATCCTACAAGGATGGAATTGGAGGTCATATAAATGCATAAAACCAAAATGGTTTTATGACCTTGGCACTGAGGATACTTTGGTGAACAGAATTGTGGTCCCTGCACTCAAAGAACTCAGTGTCAGATCCTACCTGCACTCATCTCTACATTTTGCACACTGGAGATCAGGTGTAGAAGTGTGCGAGAAGCTGATACGGAGGCTTTGAGGAGTGTGTGCAGGCTCTGAGGGGTGTGTGTTTGTGGACTTGTACAGTTTTGGTGGATGACAAGTTAGAAATGTATGTGGGGGGAGTATAGACTCTTCAGACAGAGGACTGGGCTCATCCCTTATTAATTGCATGACTTGCACAACATGACTTGCCTCTCTGGGCCTTGCTTCCCTTGCCTGGAAAATAAAACTAATGCTAATATTCATCTTTACAACTTATGGTGAAGGCAAATAAGATTAATAATAGGAAAGCACCCAATAAACCATTTTAATGCAGACATTAATTGGTACCTTTCCAACCTTGCTTCTCATCAGCTACTATACATGTCCCTTGGAGGTACGCTATAGCATTGACTCAGATGTGTGATAAAATGTCTGTGAATTCCTCCCCGAAGAATTTACCAGGACCTTCACTTCATGTGGTCATGGGGAAGGGTCAGATCACTTCCTAATCAACATTCAACCATTTTTAAGTATTTCTTCCAGGAGCTTCAACTCATTTGGCTTCTATTATATAAAATACCTTTCTTCATTTTGAGATGCACTGATACCAAGCCAACATTAAGGTAGTGGGGTTTCTGCTTCCCTCCCAAGTGATTTTCAGAAAGTTTTTCCATAAATATCTTTCTTCCTCAACTGAATTCAACCTGTATGTTATAAAGTACATAGGTTCAAATATACTATATTGTACTATTGAATTATACCATTAAAATACATTTTAGTGTCCCATGTTATTACAGTTTTTATTGTGGTGAAAACATATAGCATAAAATTACCATATTTACTATTTTTAAGAGTACATTTGAGTCATGCGAATACATTTCTATTAATGTGAAACATATCTCCCAAACTTTTCATCTTGCAGAACTGAATCTACCCATTTACCTAAAATTCTTCTTCCTCCCTTTCCCATTACAGTTACTTAAAGAATAGTTCAGAACATCAGCAACACTTGGAATTTCTATTTTAAAAAACACAATGTGATGGAGCCAGTATGTAAATGAATTTGAGGAAGGGGGAAGGAAGTTGTCAGGGGCAATTTGAATGAATGAAAGTACATAATAAAGAAAGCATTGGATTATTCTGTTTGATCAGAAGAAATGTGGATATGAGGTCAAATGTATTCTTAGTACTCATCAATCAAACCATAACCAAATTTCCAGGTTACATCCAACTTATAAGTGAATGATGATGGAATTTCCCAGTTCAACATTAGTCTTATCTTTAAAGGCAGTTGATCTTTTGCAGAAATAAGATGTCCTAGGTTCATCTTTTAGTTAGGAGACAGAAATTTACCTCAGAGTCTTCTTGAAAAGAAAAAAAGAAATAGAGTATCTTGAAAAGTTTTTTTTCCCCAATGAAATAACGAACATGCCCTTTTATCATTCCATTCTTCATGTGGTCTGAAGGCTTGCACTTGATCTCTGAAGGTCAGAAACCGTCTCAGTCCCCTATCCATGTTCCATAAAGAATCATCACTATGTTTGGGTCACTCTCTCAGGGGGTGTGGGGTATCTAGAAGGGCATTGTGGCTCATTTGCCTTCCTGGTAAGTGAGGCAGGGACATGTGAGTGACTATCCTGTCAGGTGAGGGCCGGTAAGTTCCTTAGAATGAAGAAGAATGAAAGCAGGAAGAAGTAGTAATCAATAAGTGGAAACTACAGATGGAATCTGGAAGGGTTTTTGTTTTTCAGATATTCTCATGTCATAAAGGTTGCAGCATTGACTCAAATCGTTGGAAATCTGGCTCACATGCCTGCCATTCTCATGTGTTGTCTGGTTTGCTTTGTGGAGGTCACCCAACTCTGTTTGCCTTTGAATATTTTTTTCTCCTACATGATGAATTTTGGAAGATCATTTTAAAAAGATAGTGGTTATAATTACCACCATTATTACTTATAAATCACAGTATATTTTATCTCAACACAACATCTATGGCAATGCTTCTTTGAAGTTCTGATTTCATTATGTTCATCAAGGGAGATTTTAGCTTTGTAAAGTCTCTTGGGTTACCTGCATTTGGAAGGGAGGTATTATAGATTTGAAAAGGATTATATTTCTTCTTGATGTCTCTAGCTGCATTCTGGAAAACTTTTTATAATATCCCCTAAATTCTCCCAGCCAGGCCTCCTCACACCTCTCCAAACCCAGCAGCTTGGACAGGGGAGGCTTCAGCAGGTGTGTTAGTCCCAATTAGGATTTCTTCTCTCTCCTTGCTCATTATACTTTATAGCATCAGGCCTGACTCTGATAACTAAATTCGGTTCTGCAGTTTCCTCTGCTCCAGAGGGGCCATTAGAAATTCACGATTAGTTACCTGAGGGACCAATTAATTCAATTTGGAGCTCCAAGCTGCTCAGGACATTTACATGCAGTTTCATCTAAAACAGAATAGTTATGAGCTTCTTCTAGCTACCTGGATACAGAGCTGGGAAAAACCAAGCTTTGGTGGAGAGAATGACAGGAAACTATGTATATTCGCAGTGGTGAGGCCAACAACATATTCATAGGATGTAATCAGGCACAATCACAAAGATCCACATACAAGGATTTTCACTAAGGCATTGTTCTTAACAATTGAAGATTAGAAGTAATGTAAATTTCCAATGAAAGATGATTGGCTTAATTATGGCACAAATTTATTAAAGTAACTCAGTAAAAAATTAAAGGTGAGGGAATATTATGTGTTTAAATAGGTCATTGTAAAAACATAATTGAGCTATTATTAAACATGAGTAGTTAATAAGTATATTATTTCATTTTTATAAAATTACATATTTTTAATTTATATAAAAATGGCTTATTTGTGTAAATTATTGGAGGTAACAGGTGAGAATTTGGTACTGCTATAATAATGTCAGATATAGGAATGCCAGGTTTCTGTTATGCTGATCATGTGGTTTTCTTATAATTGGTTGGCATTCCCAAACAAGCAAGTCATCCTCAAGAAAGAGGAGCTGTGTTGTTTACTAATAACTGGATGAGCATCAGTTTCACCCTGGGAGTGCAGTAACAGAACATGATTAACTCTAGAGGTCTTTAAGTAAGGTCTCCTGAATCAAAGAAGGCTAGGCTTGTAGGTCCTGGCTTAATTTGTCTGTTTAGTTATAGATACAGTGTAAGCAGAACACCCCCACACCCCACACCCCCACACACCTTCTACCCTTTCTCCCCCCTTTAAGATTTGATTTTCTTAAGAGTCATAGAAGTGAGCCAAGGGGGAGAGTGAGGTCTTTAAGGTGTAAGAACTTGGTCCAAGGTTAAATATGGCACAGTGGCCATTCTGGACTCTGTTTCAGTAGAGGTGTGTGTGGCTTAATAAGATGAGCAGAAGGGTATTGTTATTAGAACATGTACATATGGAAGAGAACCTGGAAGCATTTACACCAAACTGCAATAGTTCTTTTGATCTGGTTGACCCAGACATTTAACCCAAATTGGGACAATCAGTTTCTTTCTGCTGGGGATTAGGACATAGAGTTTCTGGTTAGTGTCCAATGAACATTTGAACTGGGAGATCAAGTAGAACTAGCAAACAAATTTAGAGGGTGCATACTTTTTTAATAGATGTATAGATTTACTTCTTAGTTTTGGAATTACAGAAAAAAACTATGACAATAAGTATTCTATAACTTGTACCCAGTTCTGCCTTAATATTGTGTATTAGAGGGCCTCTCCTGGTGGCGCAGCAGTTGAGCGCTGGGCTGCAGTGCTGCCCACAGCCACTGCAGCACCGGCTCACTCCCTGGCTGCTGGCGAGGGTCCCACATGGTGCGCAGACCTCTCCTGCCACGTCCCCTGAGAGGTCTGCTGTGCCATGTTGGTAGCTCACTGGCTGGGGATTGAACTCATCCTGCAGTGGCTGCAGATAGCTTCATAGTGCTGCATCTTAACCACTTTTGCCACCAGGGAGGCCCTATTTTAGATTTATGTCTTAAGTTATGTCTCTTTTTAAAAATTGTACCATTTTCTATTGAGGTGGCATTGGTTTAATGACATTGTATATGATTTGGGCCAATAGCTTCACACCTCTTCAGATGTATGTCATCACACCATGCTCCCATCAAAGCCCCAATAATCCTCCACCAGAGTCCATTGTGCTTCTCCCCATACACCCCACCGCCCTTTTGGTAGTATCAATTCTGAAGTCAGATTTAATTTTTCTGTTTTGTCTATCCCTCTGTTTTGTTTCTCTATAGTCTACATGTGACTGAAATCAACTGGCATTTTTCTTCTGATTTATTTTACATAGCATTAATCTCCAGTTCCGTCCATGTTGTTGCAGATGGTAAGAATTCATCCTTCTCTTATAGCTGAGTATTCCATTGTGCATACAGACCACATTTAAAATTTTTTTTTTTTTAAAATTTATATAAGCACTGGGTACAGTCAGAAGCGCAGGAGGGTGAGAGAATTCACCAGAGCCAGAGCGGGGAGCAGAACAGGAAGACTGATGAAGTACACTGCTGAGGGGAGCAGCAGGCGTGGCAGGAGAGGTCTGCATGCCATGTGGGACCTGTGCCGGTGGCTGGGGATTGAATTGGCACAGCAGAGGCTGCGGGCAGTTTCGCAGCCCAGCATTCAACTGCTGCACCACCGGGGAGGCAGACCCCGGTGGATAAAGACCACATTCTTTATCCACTCATCTGTCATCGTCCACATAGATTGTTTTCACAACTTGGCTATTGTAAATAGTGCTGCAGTGAATATAGTAGTAGAGAAAACCCTTCCGTTTTAGTATCTTTGTATGCTTTGGAGAGTCACAGAGGAGTGGAATTGTTAGGTTATATGGCAGATCTATTTTCAATGTTTTAAGAAATCTCCATACTTATATCTATAGGGACTGATTCCCACCAATGATATACGAGAGCTCCTTTTATACCACACCCTCGACAACACTTGTGTCTGGTCTTTTTGATATGTGTCTTTCTCACAGGTGTGAGGTGGCATCTCATTGTGGTTTTTTGATTTGCATTTCCCTGATAAGTGGTCATGAGCATTTTTTTTTTGTTTTTATTTTATTTTATTTTTTAAAAATAAATTTTATTTTTATATTCCCCATATAATTGCAACCCCCTTATTTTGACCCCAATCCCTCCCCTTCCCGCCCCCCCATCCCCCATAGAGTATCTCTGGTTCATAGTTGTTTGTTGATTTTGATTTTCACTTTCTTATAGTTATTCATTTTCCTGGTCCCTTATTTAAGTTTTCTAGATTCCTGCTATGAGTGAGACCATCCGGTATTTTTCTTTTTCTTTCTGGCTTATTTCACTGAGCATGATCCCTTCCAGCTCCCTCCATGTTGCTGCAAATGGCATGTGTTTATCTTTTTTGAATGCTGAGTAATATTCCATGGTGTATATGTACCACATCTTCTTGATCCAGTCATCTATTTTTGGGCATTTGGGTTGTTTCCAAAGCTTAGCTATTGTAAATAGTGCTGCTATAAACGTAGGGGTGCAGGTGCTCTTTAGAATTGATTTTTCTGTGTCCTTTGGGTAAATACCTAGGAGTGGAATTGCTGGATTATATGGAAGCTCTATCTTTAGTAGGTCCAGAAATCTCCACACAGCTCTCCATAGTGGTTGGACCAGTTTGCACTCCCACCAACAGTGTAGGAGAGTTCCTTTCTCTCCACGTCCTCGCCAACATTTGTTGTTGCTAGTTTTTTTAATATGTGCCATTCTCACTGGTGTAAGATGGTATCTCATGGTAGTTTTGATTTGCATTTCCCTGATGACAAGAGATGTTGAACATTTTTTCATATGCCTGTTGGCCATTTGCTTTTCCTCTTCAGAGAAGTTTCTTTTTAGCTCTTCTGCCCATTTTTTGACAGGATTATTTTCTTTGCTGTTGTTGAGTTTCATCAGCTCTTTGTAGATTTTTGTGATCAGTCCTTTGTCATTAGTGTTATGTGCAAAAATGTTCTCCCAGTTGGTGGGGTTTCTCTTTGTTTTTGTTATTGTCTCTTTTGCTCTGCAGAAGCTCTTTAATTTGATGTAGTCCCAGCTGTTTATCTTTGCCTTCACTATCACTGCTTTGGGTGATGTGTCTGTAAAGATGTCTTTGATGTGAATATCATGTAGAGTTTCGCCTATATTTCCTTCTATGTATTTTATGGTTTCAGGTCTTATGTCTAGTTCTTTAATCCATTTTGAGTCGATTTTTGTGCATGGTGTGAGGTAGTGGTCAAGCTTCATTCTTTTGCATGTAGCGACCCAGTTTTCCCAGCACCATTTATTGAACAAACTCTCTTTGCTCCAATGCATATTCTTTGCTCCTTTGTCAAAGATTAGTGGTCATGAGCATTTTTTGATGGGCTTTTTGGTCACCTGTATGTCATATTTGGAGAAGTATATTTTATTTTGCCCATTTTTTGATTGGGTTATTTGCCTGCTTTTTGTCGAGTTCTAGGAGATATTTGTATATTTTGCATATTAGCACCTTGTCAGATGTATCATGTGCAAGTCTTTTGTCCCATTCTATAATCCTATAGAATCCTCTTTATAATGATAGTATCTTTCACTGTGCAGACGCTTTATAATTTGATGTAGTCTCATTTATTTATTTTATGGTTTTATGTGTATTTTATGGTTTCAGGTCTTATGTCTAGTTCTTTAATCCATTTTGAGTTGATTTTTGTGTATGGTGTGAGGTAGTGGTCAAGCTTCATTCTATTGCATGTAGCAACCCAGTTTTCCCAGCACCATTTATTGAACAAACTTTCTTTGCTCCAATGCATAGTCTTTGCTCCTTTGTCAAAGATTAATTGACCATAAATCTGTGGGTTTATTTCTGGATTTTCTATTTGATTCCATTGGTCTGTATGTCTGTTCTTGTTCCAATACCATGCAGTTTTGATGATTATGGCTTTGTAGTATAGTTTGAAGTCTGGGAGTGTGATGCCTCCATTCCCTTCTCTTTTTTTTCAGGAGAGCTTTGGCTATTCGGGGTTTTTTGTAATTCCATATGAATTTCATCAATAATTGTTCTATTTCTTTGAAGAATGACATTGAAATTTTGATTGGAATAGCATTGAATCTGTATATTGCTTTTGGAAGGATGGCCATTTTAATAATGTTTATTCTTCCAATCCATGAGCAGGGGATGTCTTTCCATTTCTTTGTGTCTTCTTCTATTTCTTTTAACAGTGTTTTATAGTTTTCTTTGTATAGGTCCTTTACCTCTTTTGTTATATTTATTCCCAAATATTTGATTTTTTTTGTTTCAATAAAAAAAGGGATAGTTTTTTTGATTTCTTGTTCTTCAGATTTATTGTTTGTGTATAGGAAGGCTACTGACTTTTGCGTGTTGATTTTGTATCCTGCCACTTTACTGAACTGATTGATGAGTTGAATTAGTTTTTCTGTGGAGTTTTTGGGGTTCTCTATGTATATTATCATATCATCTGCAAATAGTGATAGCTTGACTTCTTCTTTTCCTATTTGGAATCCTTGGATGTCTTTCTCTTGTCTTATTGCTCTGGCTAGGACTTCCAGTATTATATTGAAAAGCAGTGGTGAGAGTGGACATCCTTGTCTTGTTCCAGATCTTAATGGAATTGCTTTCAGCTTTTCACCATTGAGAATGATACTGGCTGTTGGCTTGTCATAGATGGCCTTTATGATGTTGAGGTATGTTCCTTGTATCCCAAGAATTTCAAGGGCTTTTATCATGAATGGGTGTTGCACTTTGTCGAAAGCTTTCTCAACATCTATTGATATTATCATATGGTTTTTATATTTCTTTTTGTTGATGTGTTGGATAACGTTGATTGATTTTTGGATGTTAAACCATCCTTGTATCCCTGGAATGAATCCTACTTGGTCGTGGTGAATTATCTTATGGATACATTGTTGGATTCTGATAGCTAAAATTTTATTGAGGATTTTTGCATCAGTGTTCATTAGGGAGATTGGCCTGTAGTTTTCCTTTTTTGTGTTGTCCTTGTTCGGTTTTGGTATTAGTGTAATGTTGGCTTCATAGAACGTGTTTGGTATTGTCCCTTCCTTCTCAATTTTTTGGAAGAGTTTGTGAAGGATAGGCACTAATTCGTCTCTGAATGTTTGGTAGAATTCATTTGTAAATCCATCAGGTCCTGGGCTTTTGTTTTTGGGGAGGTTTTTGATTACCATTTCAATTTCGCTAATTGTAATTGGTCTGTTTAGGTGTTCTATTTCTTCTTTATCTAGCTTTGGGTGATTGTAGAGTTGTAGGAATTTGTCCATCTCCTCTAGATTGTTAAACTTGTTTCCATATAACTGTTCATAGTAGTTACTGATTATTCTTTTGATTTCTGCTGTGTCCGTTGTGATTTCTCCTCTTTCATTGATGATCCTGTTTATTTGTGCTTTCTCCCTGTTTTCCTTTGTGAGCCTGGCTAGGGGTTTGTCTATTTTATTGATTTTTTCAAAGAACCAGCTCTTGGTTTCATTGATCTTTTGGATTGTTTTTTTAGTTTCAATTTCATTTATTTCTGCTTTGGTTTTTATTATTTCTTTTCTTCTACTGGTTTTGGGGTTTTTTTGTTGTTCTTTTTCTAGATCTTTGAGCTTTGAGATTAGGTTGTTTCTTTGAGTTCTTTCTTGTTTCTTGATGTGAGCTTCTATTGCTATATATTTTCCTCTTATTACTGCTTTTGCTGCATCCCATACATTTAGGATATTGGTGTCCTCTTTGTCGTTCAATTCAAAGAATTTTTTAATTTCTTCTTTGATCTCCTCATTAGTCCAGTGGTCTTCCAGTAGTGTGGTTTTTAATCTCCATGATGTAGGAAAGTCCCTTGCCTTCTTTTTATGGTTTATTTCTAGTTTGATGCCTTCAAGGTCAGAAAAGATGGTTGATATGATTTCAATCTTGGTGTATCTGTTGATGTTTGTCTTGTGCCCCAGTATGTGATCGATCCGGGAGAATGATCCGTGTGCGCTTGAGAAAAATGTGTACTCCGTTTTTTTGGGGTTTAGTGTTCTATAGATGTCTGTTAAGCCCAATTGCTCTAGGTCCTTATTTAGAGCTTTGGTTTCTTTACTTATTTTTTGTCTTGTTGATCTATCCATTGTTGATAGTGGTGTGTTGAAGTCTCCCACTACGTATGTGTTTTCTATGATGTCTGTTTTCAGAGAGGACAACAGTTGTCTGATATATTTTGGTGCTCCTTCGTTTGGTGAGTATATGTTAATGAGTGTTATTTCTTCTTGAAGTATTGTTCCCTTGATCATAATGTAGTGACCATTGGAGTCTCTTTTTATCTTTTTGAGTTTGAAATCTGTTTCATCTGATATAAGTATAGCTGTTCCTGCTCTCTTTTTTGGTCCATTTGCTTGTAGGATTGTTTTCCATCCTTTAACTTTGAGCCTATTTTTATCTTTTGTAGCTAAATGTGTTTCCTGGAGACAGCAAAAGGTTGGGTTTTGTTTCTTAATCCAGGCTGCAACTCTGTGTCTTTTTATTGAAGAGTTTAGTCCATTTACATTTAGAGTTAATATTGATATGTTAGCATCTGTATTTGCCATTGTGATTGTTTTTCCTTTGATTTTATTTATTTATTCTTTTAATAACTTTTTTTTTTTTTTTGGCCTTCTTTCATTGTTATTCGTCCCTCTGAGGTTCTGGCTTTAGGACTCCTTGTAGTATTTTTTGGAGTGGGGGTTTAGTTGTAATGAAATTCTGGAGTTTCTGTTTGTCTGGGAAGGTCCATATTCTTTCTTCATAGAGGAAGGAGAGCTTTGCGGGATAGAGTATTCTTTGTTGGCATCTGTTTTCTTGGAGTCTGTTGACTATGTCCCTCCACTCTCTCCTTGCCCGTAGTGTTTCTTCGGAGAAGTCTGATGTCAGCCTGATTGGCTTTCCTTTGAATGTTATCTGTTTCTTCCCTCTTACCACCTTCATTATTTTTTCCTTGTCCTGGATTCTTGGGAGCTTTACTATTATGTGTCTTGCTGTATTTTTCCTTTCGTCGTGGAAGTTTGGTGTTCTTCTTGCTTCTTGTATATCAATTTTCAGCTCCTTCTTCACATTTGGGAAGTTCTCTTCAATTATCTCTTTGAATATTTTCTCTGTTCCTACATCTCTCTCCTCTCCTTCTGGTATTCCTATAACTCTTATATTTCCTTTCCTCCTGGAGTCAGATAGTTCCCGAAGTCTTTCTTCGTTCTTTTTCCTTCGTACTTCTGTTTCCTTTTCTGTTTTGGTTCTTTTTATTTCTGTGTCTTCAAGAGTACTTATTCGTTCTTCCATTTCATCTATTCTGCTTTCATTGCTTTTCCCAGAATTCTTTAGTTCTTCCATTAATTCTTTGATCTCCTGCATTTCTTTTACTTCCCTGTTTAGGGACTCAATTTCATTCTTCTGACCATTGTTTTCCCTCTCTAGGGACTCAATTGCATTTCTGATCGTTGATTATTTTTCCCTTATCATTGTTTTCCTTTATGACTTCTGTCAGTTTTTTAATCACGGCAATTTTAAATTCTCTTTCTGGAAGGCTCAGAAGTTCTTCCAAGTTACTGTGTTGCAATCTGGGGGCTGGTTTTCGTTTTGTGGTGTGCTTTTTCCCTGGGGAGTTGCTAGGTTGCGTGTGGTTCTTCTACTCCCTACTGTCTGTTTTCTAATTTGCCGTATGCGTTGGGACACTGTGTTGTTGGGACTGGCCGGCATCTTGGGTGAGCTTCTCTGCTCCCCTCTGGTTCCTCCAGGAGCCATACGTCAGTTTCAAGCAGTCTTTACTGGAGAAAGGTCCCTGTTCTAAAATGATGATGTGGGGACACACTCCCCTGTGCGCCTGGTCTGCCCCGGCGGTGGGTTCCTGCTCCCCCTCTGGTCTTGGACTGTAGGCCAGAGGGGGTCTGGCGTGGGCAAACTTCCCCCGCTCACCTCTGGCTCCTGAGGAAGCCTTCTTTACTGAAGAAATGTAGTCTTTACTGAAGAAATGTCCCTGTTCTAAAATGGTGATGTGGGACACACTCCCTGCGCTTCTGGTCTCAGGCACACTCTTCTGCGCGCCTGGTCTGCCCCGGCTGTGGGTGCTCGCTCCCCCTGTGGGCTCAGACTACTGGTCGGAAGGGGCCCGGCGTGGGCTAACTCCCCAGCTGTCCACTGGCTCCTCCAGGAGCCTCTGCTGGCTTCAAGTCGCTAGGTGGCGCCAGAGATCTCTCCTAGAGACCTTGGGGAGCTGATTTTCCACACCGTGGGACAGGGAACAGAGCGGGAATGGTAGGGTAAATCTCAACGGCTTTGGGGTGCTGTGTCTGCCTTGTGCCCCACCGTCGTGGGGAACCCACGCCCCTAATTTCGTGCCCCGGGTCTCAGTTCCAAAGCCCTCAGTTCCAGGACTTGGGCTGTAGCCCAGTTCAGTGGCGCGGGAATGGCGCCTTTTGAATCCCGCTCCCGTGCCTGGGCGCCTGGTTCCTGCTCACTCAGTGAGGGCCTCCGCGCATCTCCCTGCAAGCCTAGGTCGCAGGCGCGGGGACCTGCGCTTGCTTTTCAACCGCACTGCTTTTCCGCGCAATCCCGATTCCGATCCGTGTCTGCTTTTCCAGCGCACTGCTTTTACCAGGCAGGCCCGGGGCTGTGTGCTGGTCCTGGCCTCCTCCTGGGATGGGGCTCTCTTTAATGGCGCCTGGAGCTCACCTCCGTGGCGGATCCTGCAGGATTCTCCACAGCTCCTGTTCACGGGGTGTGGTGGCTGAAATAGTTCCTTTCCACTCACAGTCCCGCTTGCTGCGTAGTTTGTTCTTGTTGGTCCTTTTAGTTTGTTTGTTTGTTTTTTTTTTCCCTCCTCTCTGCTGGTCGGAGAGTGCCGACTTTGTGGGCGGGGGAGGGGAGCAGGGTTTTGCGCTTTCCTCCCTTCTGGTCCTCTTTTATGGCAACTTTCTTCTTCGGGCAGTTTGCTGGAGTCACCCGTTTATCTTCCGTGTCCCAGTTCTCACTGGGACCTGCCGCTTTTCCTCCCTATTAACTTTTTTTAATGGGAGATCTTACTCGCAGTGTCTCCTTGCCACCATGTTGCTCCGCCCATCTATATGAGGACCCCACAGTGCTGATGCGGAAGCTGCGTGGGGGGCGCAGCGCCCGGCGGCACCAGGCTTCACGCAGCACCTGCAGACACGCCGGGCTAAAGTGCCATTTTTATCACATCATGTGGGGTGTGTGATAGCAATGTAACTGTCGGTGTTAATGTTGACCTTAATCATCTCTTGCCTGAAGTAGTGTTAGGTTTCTCCACGGCAGTTACTCTTTTCTCCATGTCCACACTACAGTTTGTGGAAGGAAAATGCTGTGCGCAGCCCACACCAAAAAAGTAGGCTCTGCTTTCTTAAAAACAGAGGCTCTACATAATTGTTTGAAATTCTTCTGTATGGGAGATTTGTTCTCCCCCCCTACTTATTAATTTATTCATTTTATCTCATGGATATCTATTTTATAGTTATAGTTGTTATCCACTACTACTTTATTTTTAAATTGTTCCATTATTGACCAGTGGAAGCTCCTTCAGCTGTCTACTGTGCCCCTTTGATGTACTTACTACTGTCATTTAAAAAAAAATGTGTTTGGCACCGTAAGATGACCTGAGCTCATCTTGTATACTTCCTATCTGGTCCTAGAATCTTTCATTTCCCAGGAACCCTGGTTCCTTTTATTGGAGAATGGTATTAGATTCTAAGATGTGGGCATTGAAGGGCTCTTTTTACGAGGGTGTTTATTATTCTTTGAGGCTCTTTTAGCTGATGTAGCTAAGATATATAAGTATGTATACTAACGTGTAATTGTACACACATCTATTGATGTTTCTATGTGTGACCATTTGTGTTTAATTAGGGTAAATATGACTTCATTCTGATGCCTTAAACTCTAACCCTTTACTCCATCCTTCTTTCCCTGCCATCTGTAAATTCCATTCCAACAGTCGGAAACTTGGCTCCAGACATCCACCATCCATTTACTTATATCGTTGTCAGAATTGTTAAACCAAATCCCTGAGGGAAGTAACTTGATCAACTAAAAAATACTGTGCTTATGTGCAGTTGCTTTTGCCTTTATTAACACTACACATTTACAAACTTACTTTGCTCAGCATAATTTCCTCCTACCTACTGACTGAGTTTGTTTAGTACATTTGTTATACAGTTAGACTCTTTTGTCACAGTCTGCATTCTTTCCTGGGATTATCTGAACTCCTAAATGATTTTTTAAAAATTTTCATACCTTAAGGTTCAAGCTCTTCACACTCGATAGTTGTGTGGGTTTTTACAATCCATAATGTCACTATATACAAATAACTGATGGTAAACAAGGGGAGAAGACCATAAAATCATACTGCCTGTGAACAAAGACAGCTTTAATTTTTCCTTTCTAAATCCATATGTAGGAAACATTTAGAATGTTTTACTAGAAATGGCAGGAACTATCTTTGTTCTGTGCATCATGTGAACTTTTCTTTGGCTTTAATCATATGAGATTCCTTTTCCTTTTATGTGTCCCAAAGTTTCAAATAGGAGAATATTTTTCTTTTTCAGTAAAAAGTTGCTTTTGTTATAAGTTAAGATCATCAGAGCAATAAATACATTCCTTTCCAGATCCAATACTAAGTAAGGGAAATGTGATTTTCCTTTTACCCATTTAAATCCCACATTCTTAGTCCAACCTCATTTGATTGAACATTAAACATGATGCAATTGTGTGATAAAATTTGTGATTTGTGGGTGAGGGATTTCAGTTTCATTGAGCATTAATATAGCATGGGGGAAGGCACAGTTGCTTTCAGCATGGTCTTTGTCTTTTATGAATGTAAGGATCAGTGATACATGGTTCTGAGTTCTTAAAGGATAGCCCTTATTTCATATCCTCTGCCCATGCAGAGGCACAAAGAAGAAATCTTACCCAGGCAGAATTTAAGATTGTCAGATGTGATTTATGACTGCTTATTTAGTAGCTAGATGAGTAATCAAGATTTCCTTGACAGTCTATACTAATGTTTAGTGTTGCCAGATTTTTAATAATGAATACAACTGGTTTTGAAAATTGAAATGCCTCCAGCAATATATATGTGTGTGCAAGGAAGGACATAAAGGACAGGAAGGCAGTTCTCTATGGTGGAAACTATGTCTTTCTTGACTGTTTATTTCTTAGCACTTGGGACATAATAGTTGTGGGAAAAATGCTACTGAGTAAGTGAAGCGGTACATCACCAGGTTTTAATTTTACAGATGGCACTGGGAATGGAGAGGCACCAACATATACTAGTTGCAGTTTTTGGCAACTTAGAAATGAGACCTCTGAAGGAGGGTGCTTCTGGTATCCTTCCCACCCATTCTTTTGCACAAAGTCAGAAATTCTTTTTTTAATATTTATTTATCTATCTATCTATCTATCTATTTATTTATTTATTTATGCATACAATAACTGGGGTATAGGCCAGAGGTGCAGTGGGTGAAAGGATTCACCAGAGACAGAGTGGGGAGCAGAACAGGCATATTGACTGAAATACACTGCTGAGGGGAGCAGTTGGAGACAGGAGAGGTTTGCTGCGCCATGTGGGTAGCTCCCTGGCTGGCCAGGGGATCAAACTCATGCTGCAGAGGCTGTGTATAGCTTCACAGTGCTATGCTTAACCCTTTGCACTACTAGGAAGGCCCCAAAGTCAGAAATTTGTTTAGTTAAATGGCAGAAAAATATTCATTGTAGGCAGAAATGTGGATTAGGTAC
Source organism: Talpa europaea (assembly GCF_964194135.1). Taxonomy (NCBI): domain Eukaryota; kingdom Metazoa; phylum Chordata; class Mammalia; order Eulipotyphla; family Talpidae; genus Talpa; species Talpa europaea. Next base: position 33,832,577 of record NC_140079.1, read on the forward strand.
TATCAAAAACTGAAGCTGAAAACTATGAGCTTACTCAAAGAAATAGTAGAAGATACAAAGACATGGAGAAATATTACTTGTTCACAGATGGAAGAATTAACATTGTGAAAATGACCATCTTCTCCAAAACAGTATACAGAGTCAGTGCAATCCCTATCAAAGTTTCAATAGCATTCTTCAAAGAAATAGAGCAAACATTACTGAAATTTATATGGAACCACAAATCCTCTTATTTAACCAAGCAATTTTGACAAAATGATTAGAGGTGGAGATGTCAAATTTTTGTCTTTGTCCCACTCGTGTTCCATTTCAGAAGTCAGGATGAGTGCTCAGTTATCTGTACCTGTCCCTGCTCCATTTCTGATGCCATAAGAAGTCACCATATTGTATCAAGAACCTTCTCTCTGCAGTGGGACTGGGAATATCCAGGGTTGTGATGTCCGGGTGTCTTTTGTAAGCTGCGAGTTGTTGGCTCTTAGCACTTCAGCTCTTTCATATGGTGACTGAGAGGATTTAATGCAGTGATGCATCAGGCTGAGTTGACAGTCTACGCATCGTGGCTGTCATGCTTATCATTTTACTACTTTTTCTAGGGGTCCTTAGACTTCTGAATTTTCTCAGTGGCCCTCTTAGGGATTTGTTGTACCTCTTAGGGATTATATCTTAGGGATTTGTTGGTGGGGTGAAGCTCCATCTCTGTCGAACTGACTGAGGAGTTCAGGCTTCTTGGGGGCCAACAAGAACTTTAACTTTGAGGGCACACAGTTTCTGGAACGTTTTGTCAAGGAATCTGATTCTTTAGTCTCTCTTCACACTTCTTAAACTACATTTCCACCATGTTCACATGGAAGTACTCTTCCTCAGATTCTGCTTCCTGCCTGGTATTGAAAGTGAAATCCTGATCCCTATGTGTATAAAATATACACACTAAAGCTGTGTACACACTAAAACCATAAAATATTTTCTAAGAAGTTCTGGTGAGAATGTGGAGAAATTGGAAGCTGTTTCCACTGCTGATGAAAAGTTGACTGCTTAAGAAAACAGTTTGCAGTTCTTTAAAATGTTAAACATAGTTAGAATATCACTGAGCAATTCTATGACAAGTATATATCCAAGAGAATTGAAAACATGTCCTTACAAAAACTGTACATAAATGTTCATAGATGCACTGTTAATAATAGTAAAAAAGAAGAAACAGCTCAAATAACTGGAGAAGCAAAATATATTGTCTCCATAAAATAGGATATTTTTCAAGGGCATAAATAAATGAAGTATGAAAACACTGTGGGAAGTGAAATATGCCCCTCACAAAAAGCATACTGTATAATACTGTTTAATTCTATATGCAACATCCAGAATATGCAAATTGTTAGAGACAGAAAATACATTAGTAGTTGCCATGGACTGGAGAAACGAGAATAGAGATTGATGACTAATAGGTACAGGGTTTCTTTTGAGGTTGGTGAAAATTTTCTCAAAGCAGATTGTAGCAATGGTTGTGCAACTCTATGACTATACTAAAAACCACCAAATTTTATACTTTAAAAAGTTGAATTTTATGTTACATAAATTGTCTCAGTAAAGCTGTTACTAAACAAACAAGATGCATTCCCAAGGTCCTTTTAGGTCTGCTATTTTAAGGCATATTGCCCAAACATAACAGGTAGTTATGGCAAAACTAGATAATCTTCTCTCCGAAACTCAGCTTCAGTATTTTTCTTAGTTCCATACCCACAAAGAGAGAATTGTTTCCAGATATTTTACCTGCACAAAACCCTTTTGAAAGTGAGTCTTTGAAATCTGGTTGCAGTTGGTGGGTTTGATTCATTGCATAATGCTAGAATTGGAAGATCGAGTTCTTCTTTGCCAGGTGGAAGAGGTTGCCTTTTTTAAAAAATATAGAGCTACCACATTTCTTATTATGCTGGAGCTTACCTCTGCTCACCTGGGTGTTTGCGGTTGTTCTTCCCACCTCTAGACTCCTGGCAAGTGGAAGAGAAATATCCCAGTGTCTGGCAAGGTGGTGGAAGGGCAAAGACCCAGAGCTCGTCTCCTCCGCATATTTATAACTGAATTCTAACATGTAAAACAAAGACAGCGGTCCACTTTGAGTATCAAGAGGGACTGCATGGTAGAGGAGGTAGGAAAATCAGCAATTTAATTATATTTGGAGTGATACCAGGACAGAGAGGGAGGGGTGGTGGTTGCCACAGGAGCCTCTGTGTTGATGGGGGAGCTCACCCCCACACTGGGGACTGGAGCACATGGGGCTGTGCTGGAGAGGGGGACACACACCTACCAGTGGGCATACAGGAGAGCTACAGGAGCAGGGGCGCAGAGACCCTGGTAGAACATAGAAGTCATAGACCAACGTCTGTCCCTGTACTGCCAGAGGCAGTATATAAGGGGCAGGAATGGCCACGGAACAGGTTTTCTGTGATCCCAGCAGACAGGGTAAGGGGGGAGTCAGAGTCCTGGAGCCCTCAGTGGCTTTTGCACGTTTTTATTTGGATTTACCAGGCAAATGGCAGGCAGGGGTGCTGCGGGGACGGAAGGCTGGCAGGTCTCCCAGCCCCCAGCAAGTCTTCAGTCTATCTGGGCTCTCTGGCGTTCTCTCGGCTTCTCTGCTCTCGGCTTCACTGCTTCTCCCTCAGCTTCTCTTCTCTGCGTCTCTGCTTCTACTGCTTCTCTTCTCTGGGCTTCAGCTGGCGTCCCCGTGACGCCGCCCTTAAAAGCCCAGTCTCAGCCCAGGTGAATCCCATCTATGTATGCCCACACCCTACTCCAGGTGCCCGCCATGAGGCATGCATTTGGGACCACAGGGTTCCGTCATCTATCCTAATGGCGGGAGGGTAGAAAAGCCTGATACTTTTTCCCTTACCCTACAGGCAGCCAGATACCCAGTGCCAGAGAGCGAAGCACTCTACCCCCTCAATGGGGAGCTTGACTACAGCCGGCAGTCTTGGTGACTGCTGGGGTGGGGTTTAAGGAGGTGATCGCTGGCTTGAACTTGGGGCATGGGGCGTGATGAATTGGAGCCCTAGTTGGTAGAGAGAGCAAGGTGGGCTCGCCTGTGACTCCATACTGGGAAGCTCTTTAATCTTCCCACTGCCTCTTCCACTGCCTCTTCCTCTGCCCCCCCGCCCCGAGAAAAACTAGTTGGTAAACTGCTGTTATCTAGAGGTCTGAGCACCTGTGCTGTAGTCCCATGTGCACCCCAGGACAAAGCTTTGTACTCAAAAGGTGCAGGGAAGAAACCTAGCCACCCAGCTGGTGACTCCATCCCCAGAATAAACATCTGGACCCCGGGTCTCATCAGGGAAGACAGATCTTGTGCTGAAACTTCATAAACTTCGGTGATATCGTGTGAAAATGCACAGTCTTTGAAAACTATATTTAAATTTCTTATGTTGACAATAATATATTTATACTTTTTTTTAAATATATTTTTACTTTAAAAAATATTCAACAAGTACAAAAGAAGACTAGTCTTCATCAGTAAACTCAAAGTTTTGCTCCCACGAGGTAACCACGAGTGACTGTGATGTACTGCCAGTCACTTGCCTCTTTGCTCCCAGACCCCATCTCTGCTGCATAGTGCAGAGCCTTCACTTCCTGTTCTCTGGGTGAGTCTCTGGTTTCTGGTGGGTTCCTCTAGGCTAAATGCTTGTCAGGCTTTTCTGCCCTCCTGCCATTAGGATTGATGATGAATCTCTGAGGTCCTGAATGCATGCCTGATGGTGGGCACCACACCCTAGTGTGGGGTGTGGGCATATGTAGGTGGGATTCACTTGGGCTGAGATGGGGCTTATCAGGATGATGTCACGGGGATGCCAGCAGAGCAAAAGAAACACCAGAAGAAGCAGAACCAGCAGAGAAGTAGAGGCCACGTGAGAACGCCAGAGAGCCCAGAAAGAGTGAAGATTCGCTAGGGGCTGGGAGGCCTGCCAGCCTCCTGGCCCCCCAGTACCCCTGCCTGCTGTGCACCTGGTAAACTCAATAAAACCCTGAAAAATCCATCGAGGACTCCAGGACTCCTCCTTTACCCGTCTGCACAGGATCATAGAGAACCTGCTCCGTCCCATCCTGCCGCTACAATTCCATTGATGCAGTTCTCTGGGAAAGGCTGTGGGAGAAACAGTTTGAGGGAGAAACCCTTGACTTCAGTGTCATTTCAAAGGCAGGTGCATTTCTTCTGTGACCCAGGCTTTCTCTGGGGGGCCTGTTGTGCTTCCATTTCCTTTGGGTGGCTGCAGGACCTGGACTTTACCCCTGTAGGGTAAGTGAAAAATTACCAGGTTTTCCTGCTCTCCTGCCATTAGCATTAATGATGGATCCCTGCAGTCCTACATGCATGCCTGATGGTGGACACCTGCAGTAGGGTGTAGACATATGTAGATGGGATTCACCTGGGCTGAGACTGGGCTTATAAGGGTGGCATCACAGGGATACCAGCAGAATGAGAGCAGCAGAACGACAGCAGAACCAGCAGAGCAGCAAAGGAGAAGCAGAGACCATGAAGAACTTCAGTGAGCCCAGAAAAAGAGAGCCCTGCCAGCCTCTTACCTCCCCCCACCCCCAGCACCCCTGCCTGCTGTGTACCTGGATGCCGCACTACAAATGGTATAAAAAGCTCAGAAAAAGCCTGAAAAAAGCCACCGAGGGCTCCAGGACTCTCCTTTACCCATATGCTGGGATCATAGAGATCCTGCTCTGTGCCTCCTGGCACTACAGTCGCCTACTGCGTTCCTGCAGTTTGGGGTGGCTGTCATTTCCTGCTTTTGCTAAATCCTGTGTCATCTGCCTCCTACCCATTTTTCTTCCCAGCCTTTTCATCAGCTACACAGGTATGTTAAGTTCCTCTATTTAAAATGTCACAGCTGCTTTATTACCTGTCTAGCCATTGATATAGTCTTTTCCCAGAACTTTCCTGTAATTATTCATAAACACAAATATCCCTTATATATATGAGTCCATAACCCATATATGTTGCCTTTTTACTTAATAATGTATCTTGGAGAGCTATCCTGTTAGCCTATATAGATTAAGATTGTCTTTTATTCAATTGTAGAGATATACCACAGTGTATTTAATCCATGTTTTATTTGTGGAACTTTAAGCTGCTTCCAGTTTTATGTTATAACAAACACTGATGCATATAGACATCATTGTTTACATGGGAATACTTGAAAACTTGAAATTGCCAGGTTGGTTTCCAAAGAGGTTATCCAAATTTCTTTTCCCTCCAAATGTATATAAGACTTTTCACTCATATTACTATTCACTTGTATTGTTGAGCTTTTAATCCTTTCCAACTTAATGTAGGGGAAGAAATATTATCTTACTGTTTTAAGGGTAGTTTACAAACAAGGACCTATGTCCTTATGGAGAGAAGCCTTGCACAGCAGGACACTGCCTGCATGAAGACGAGAAGCCAGGGGCAGGGAGATTACAATTATGGAGAGAGTCTTCAATTTGGGTCACTAACAAGCAGATCTGAGAACAAATGTTTGCCTTATGGAGGGCAAGTGTGCGTGCAAGCGCGCGCATGTGTGCACACATGCGCATGCACCCATGTGCTTCTGCACTCTGCATTTAATGTTTACTCCTTGAAACACCAAGCAGGACCTTCAATCTGCCCCCCAAACTGACTTTGCTGAAGTTCCTCTGTGTAGTTGACCTTAAATAGCTTAAATTTCAGGAAGAATTAACAGCTGATGATGGATTCCTAGGATAAGAACAGCCCCAAAGCGAGAGTGTGATTTGGGGCAATGCAGTTAGTAAGATTTTTCTGAGTGGAATTGAGTCCTATGTTGGCTTGAAGAAATGATTCTTCAGAGGCGGACAGTTGCCAGGAAAGGAGACCAAGTCTTGGGTTTGTAACCCAGAGCTTCCCTGGGGTGCAGGGAAGAAGCTTCCCTGGGGACAGCTCAAAAGGAATAGTTGGGGAAAGACTGTCCGGGGTTGGGGGAGGCTGGTCCATCAGCCTCACTGTCGAAGGGGCTCTTTTCACTGAGAGCACCCTGCAAGTGGGTGTAGAGTAAGGTAAAAGGTATCAGGCTTTTCTGCTCTCCCGCCATTAGGATAGATGATGGAACCCTGCGGTCCTGAATGCATGCCTGATGGTGGCACCTGGAGTAGGGTGTGGGCATGTGTAGATAGGATTCACTTGGGCTGAGACTGGGCTTTTAGGGGCGGCATCGCGGGGACTCCAGCAAAAGTCGAGAAAGAAGCAGAGAAGCTGAAAGAAGAAGAGAAGCAGAGAGAAAGCCAGAGAGCCCAGATAGAGTGAAGACTTGCTGGGGGCTGGGAGGACTGCCAGCCTCCCGGCCCCCTAGCACCCCTGCCTGCTGTATGCCTGGTAAATCTAAATAAAAGACCTGCAAAAGCCACTGAGGCCTCCAGGACTCTCTCCTCCTTTACCCAGTCTGCTGGATAAGAAAACCTGCACTGTGCCCATTCCTGCCCCTACAGTGGGTAAACCGGGGAGGGCAGGAAAAGGGAGTGAATAGTCTTCTGAAAGCCACATTTAGGGATCAGCTCTTGCTCCTGCCCCAGCACCTTTCCAAAGCCATAGACACAGTGTAATTTCCATTTGAAGGTTTTTAATGTTTCCACAGAGAAAGCACTGTTTGCCTCCTGTGTGGTCTTTTGAATTTCCTGAGGAGGAGGAAGGGGAAGAGATTGGGAAAAAAGAACAGGTGTGGAAGGGGGTAATGGAGCCTTGGAGGATCATCTAAGGCCCTAAGTGAGTTCTTTCTTGGGGCTACTGCTTTTGAATTTTTTTTTTTTTTTAGAATTCATTTCTTTGCCAGTTTAAATCATTTCCATGAGATTTACTTTATTCTCAGTCCCTGTTAATTAATCCAAGACTTCCTCAGCTGTCTCTAATTTTTTTTAAAGATTTATTTATACAAGAACTGTGGTACAGGCCAAAAGTGCAGAAGGGTGACGGGATTCACCAGAGACAGAGCTGGGAGCAGAACAGGCAGATAGACCAAAAGCACTGCTGGTGGGAGCAGTGGGTGAGACGGGAGAGGTCTGACGTGCCATGTGGGTATCTCCCTGGCTGGTCAGGAATCAAATCCATGCTGCAGAGGCTGTGGAGAGCTTCACAGTGATGTGCTCAACCCATTGTGCCTCTGGGAAGGTCACATGTCTCTAATTTTGAAAAGAAAAACTTACCCCTAGGTAAGAATTGCTTCTTTTTGTCTATAAGTGAAAACTATTTCTGAAAATCTAAAATCTGTTCAGTCAGAGAGAACCTTTTACATTTCTAGCACCCTGTCCCCCTTGACAGAAGGGAACAACCTCGAAAACTGCCTGCTTTCCACCACTCCTGTGGGGCTGGCCTCTGCCCTTGGAACCTTGAAACCCTGAGGTAAAAAGCCCCATCACAAGGATCTTTGAGGAGGTAATGCATGGTCTGTTAAATGGAACAGGTAAAACTAGAAAGGAAATAAATGGCATTTTCCTACTTCTAGGAGCATATTACAAAAATAGAAGCTGAAAGTTAAGAAAAAATTCTCAGCTACAATTTGGTACATAGAATTGAAATTTCCCATAAGAATTTTGGTTTCAGGAAAACCATTGCAACTTTTCACAAGCGTGGGATATTAAGTCCTTTATAAATGTTATTTAATTCAGGGCAGTTGAGTCCACAAATATGCCTGTCACTTTTGGTCTCCTCCTCCTTGCCTTCTTCTGATTAAGAATTCTCATTAGGGTCACCTAGACTCTTTTCTAACTAACTTGCAATTGCTTTGGCCTGTAGATAATGCTTAAGTGGACGGTATGTTAAATTGCATATATGCCTGTGAATTATTTAAAAATAAAGCAATCAGACAAATCTGTGACCCTTGATATTGCTAATAGAAAGCAGAGCTGCCAAAGGGTGCACTGGAGTTCCAGATAGACCATTTGCTCAGATGCATTAAAGTATAGTTCCCCGCTGGAGCTGGGACTAGTCAGGCACAAGGACACTTGGCTGTCAGGGATTCAGAGGTAATAGGTTTTCTGAGTATCAGGGACATGCTCCTCGTGCCAGGGGACAGTGTGCAGCTGGAGTTAACACACATCAGATGAGATGTCACACTTTCAGAAGCACCGGAGAGGCATTTAACTCAGGCCAGATCTCTGCAGCAGGCAATCTTATTCCCCTTTCCATGCGTCTGTGGTGAGAGCTGAATTTAGAAAACACTAGAGTGGGGCTGGCAGGCTGACAGCCAGTGGGAATTGGAAAGAGAAGAGGCAAGATTGTCTATGATAATGGGACCTGGTGGAAGAGGTGTTGCCTTGTTTTTCTATTACACTGAGGTTGTAATGCCAGGAAGTGCATGATGCAGGATCTCTATAATCCTATGCAGATGGGTAAAGGGGAGTCCTGGAGCCCTGGGTGGCTTTTTAGGCTTTTATTGTCATTTTACCAGGTACACAGCAGGCAGGGGGCCTGGGAGGCTGGCAGACCTGCCAGCCCCCTGCGAATCTAAACTTTCTGGGCTCTCTGGTGTTCTCTTGTGGTCTAATTCTTTCTCTTCTGCTGGTTCCGTTCTCTGCTCTTGTTCTCTTCTGGTGGTTCCATTTCCTCTCTCTCTCATTCTTCTGGCTTTCCCGTGACACAGTCTTTATAGGCCCAGTCTCAGCCTAGGTGAACCCACCTAAGTATGCCCACACCCTACTCCAGGTGCCCGCCATCAGGCATGCATTCACGACTGCAGGATTCATCATTAATACTAATGGGGGAGACCGGGCGCACAGAAGAGTGTGTCTCCACATCGCCATTTTAGAACAGGGACCTTTCTTCAGTAAAGACTGCTTGAAACCAGCAGAAGGCTCTGGGAAGAGCCAGAGGTGAGCTGGGAAGTTTGCCCACGCCAGGTTCCTTCTGGCCAGCAGTCCGATCCCAGAGGGGAAGCGGCACCCAAGGCCGGGCCAGACCCGACATGCAGGGGAGTGTGTCTCCACATCACCATTTTAGAACAGGGACCTTTCTTCAATAAAGACTGCTTGAAACTGGCAGAAGGCTTCCTGCGGAGCCAGAGGGAGAAGGTTCCCTGCTCAGTTGGAGGTGAGCTGAAGGCCCCCACAAGCCTGTTGCGGCCTGGCAGGAAGTCGGAGCCCAGAGGGAACCCAGAGTGTAATCCAGCTGCCCCATCTGCAGGGAAGTTTGTGGGACTTCAAGACACACCTTTGTAATAAAACACAGAAGGAGGAGATATTCTGTGACAGCGACCATTAACATACTCAAAGTACCACTGCCTCACTAGACTTCTGACACAACAGTAACAGTATCTGACTCGTTTGGACTGCCAGTTTCCAAAACCCCACAAAGAGCACACCAAAAAGATGCCGGCCAGAACCAGTGATACAGTGTCCCAACGTATACGGCAAATTAGAAAACAGGCAGCAGGGAGAAGAAAAACTACAAGCAGTCTAGCAACTCCTCAGGAAAAAGACACACCACACAAAAAAAAAACAAACAAACAAAAAAAAACCACCCACCAGATTGCAATGACAGTGACTTGGAAGAACTTCTGAGCCTTCCAGAAAGACAATTTAAAATTGCCATGATTAAAAACCTGAAGGAAGTCAAAAATGACATGGGAAAAATAATCAACGATCAGAAGAATGAAGTTGAGTGCCTCAAGAGGGAAATAAAAGAAATGCAGGAGATCAAAGAATTAATGGAGGCACTGAAGAACTCTGGGAAAAGCATTAAATAGCTTAAATTTCAGGAAGAATTAACAGCTGATGATGGATTCCTAGGATAAGAACAGCCCCAAAGCGAGAGTGTGATTTGGGGCAATGCAGTTAGTAAGATTTTTCTGAGTGGAATTGAGAAAGCAGAATAGATGAAATGGAAGAACAAATAAGTACTCTTGAAGACACAGAAATAAAAAGAACCAAAACAGAAAAGGAAAGAGAAGTACGAAGGAAAAAGACAAAAGAGAGACTTCGGGAACTATCTGACTCCAGGAGGAAAGGAAATATAAGAGTTATAGGAATCCCAGAAGGAGAGGGGAGAGACATAAGAACAGAGAAAATATTCCAGGAAATAATTGAAGAGAATTTCCCAAACATAAAGGAGCTGAAAATAGAAATACAGGAAGCAACAACACCAAACTTCCATGACAAAAGGAAAAATACAGCAAAACACATAATAGTAAAGCTCCCAAGAATCCAAGACAAGGAAAAAATAATGAAGCTGACAAGAGGGAAGAAACTGGTAACATTCAAAGGAAAACCAATCAGACTGATATCAGACTTCTCCAAAGAAACTCTATGGGCAAGGAGAGAGTGGAGGGACATAGTCAACAGACTCCAAAACAACAAATGCCAACCAAGAATACTCTATCCCACAAAGCTTTCCTTCCTCTATGAAGAAAGAATAAGGGCCTCCCCAGACAAACAGAAACCCTGGAATTTCATTACAACTAAACCCCCACTCCAAAAATACTACAAGGAGTCCTAAAGCCAGAACCAACAGAGGGATGAATAACATTGAAAGAAGGCAAAAAAAAGTTATTAAAAGAATAAATAAATAAAGCCAGAGGAAAGACAAACACAATGACAAATGCAGATACTAACATATCAGTATTAACTCTAAATGTAAATGGACTAAACTCTTCAATAAAAAGACACAGATTCGTGGGTTGGATTAAGAAACAAAACCCTACCTGCCGGGGACCAGCCTCCGGCAAAATGTCGTGTCAGGGTTCCTGAAAGGATGAGACGGCCTCAGTGAATACGAATGATCTGAAACTTAGGGACTGAGGGGAAGGGGATGAGGTAGAATGAGGAGACACTGACACTTGGTGAGGTGCTAGTATCTTCTGCCGAAAGGCTCAGCAGGTTCTTTGTTTATACATTTTTTGCAAGCATTGAGATTACATTATCAAGTTCATAGAAACAAAGCAGAAACAATTAATGCATCTCCTTTTCCGTGCTCTCAGCAAGAAGGCAACCTTCAAGGTTAATAAAAAACTAAGCCTTACACTAAAATTCATTGTTTCAGCTAAACAATAACCTAAGACAGTACATAGCCACCAGTACATCCCTAGCAGCTAAAGCCTAAGCAAGAAAAGACTTTTCTTATTCTCAATGGCCTTCATAGCAGGGGCTGGCTGCTACTCAGCTATCAGAACTTCCTTTACCTAGAAACTCCTTAACTCAAATAGCTTCATTTAAAAACTTTCCCAAGAAACTTCAAGAGAAGGCAAAAGAAGGACCTATTATAATTATTGTATTGTAATGCTTGTCAGGCATGTTCAATAAACCATCTCCCATTGTAAAGTGGACCAAACTGCCCAACAACTAATTTCTAAACAAACAATTTTCCATGCTATTTACTTACAGTATGCTGATACATATAATTTATTGCCTAATATACTTTCTGATAAATTTTTCTCTCTCTATGTCCATGAACAAAAAGCAAAGGGATGCCATATCTTCAGCCCCACGATGTGAGGCCCTTTCTCTTAGCTGCTTGTCAGTATCCTATCTGGCTGGGGCAACAAGACCTCCTGCAGCATCTCCCCCTTTTTTGTTTTTGACCACCATTTCCATGGTGATGAAGATCGAATATGTGGATGTTGGAATGCAGTCTTAGATGAAAATTTTAACGGGTTTCAGTGTGAAAGAAAATCAGTCCCTCCAGGTATTGTCCATGGTAGAAAGCAAAAGTCCTCCATTTTTGGAAAAACAGCTCATCAGTCCAAGCAAAAAAAAAAATTCAGAGACATTAGCCAAAACAAGACAGCAAATATGTCAAAATTTCAGAAAAAAAAATCTTGAAATGGTTCAATTTATGTAAAACACAAATTCTCCCAACCTTGATTCCAAACTTTAACAGCACAGCAAAAGTTTGTAAACTAAATATATTTTTAAACCATATTACCTATTTTTGCATACAATCACAGGGCAGAATAACTAAACAGCCATTTCAGCTGGCGTTGTTGGAACACTCCATATACGATCAGAGCAAACTGTTGGCATCCGGTCCATGTAGGCTTCAGGAACAAAGTTGGTCTCATCAGACTCCACCTGGGCTTTCCTCTCCATGAGGGTACCAGGGACTTTTCGTTGGCTGGGTTATCCAGTCCTGCCAATGGAGGCAAGCTTCCTCACCTTCTCTGGAGGTTTCTGGAACCCTACAAACAAAGCAAACAGGTTCTCCTCTTCTTGGTTCAGCTCTGTTTTAACTTTCTGGAAGAACTCCACACAAAGCCATACAATTAAACTCATGGCCAAATTTTTTTGTTTAAGCAGACAAAATCCCTTTGGAAGTTATGCAAAAACAGACTCTGCGATAAGTAGTAAAAGATTGCTACCACTATTTCTATGCTGTGTTGGTATCAAGGGGAGAGAAAATGCAAACACAAGTTAGCTTTGCTGGAAAAAAGAATTACAACTTTGCTGCAGATTATGGTCACCAAAACAAGAAAACTTTGTGGATTCAGAACAAAATACAAAAAAATTTTTACCAGTATTATGTCAAAAAAAAACTTAGAAAATATCAGGTGTATTCAGTCCTTTGTAGGAAAGTTATTTACTCTCAACAGTTCCATCAATAGGAATCTGTTGAGGTCTCTTTTTCCCCTATTTTTCCAGAAACAATTTCTGTAATAACAATCAATAAACAATAAATAATAAACAATCGAAGTATACAATATTACAAGGTGACAATCACCACTGACAATTTGCATACATATCAGGTACTGACCTACCTTTTGCTGTCTCCAGGAAACACATTTAACTACAAAAGACAAAAATAGACAAAGTAAAAGGATGGAAAACAATCCTACCAGCAAATGGACCAAAAAAGAAAGCAGGAACAGCTATACTTAGATAAAACAGATTTCAAATTCAAAAAGGTAAAAAGAGACCCCAATGATCACTACATTATGATCAAGGGGACAATACTTCAAGAAGAAATAACACTCATTAACATATACTCACCAAGTGAAGGAGCACCAAAATATATCAGACAACTATTATCATCTATGAAAAAAGACATCAGAGAAAACACATATGTAGTAGGAGACTTCAACATAACACTATCAACAATGGATAGAGCAATGAGACAAAAAATAAGTAAAGACACTAAAGCTCTAAATAAGGATCTAGAGCGCTTGGGCTTAAGAGACATCTATAGAACACTAAACCAAAAAAAAATCTGAGTACACATTTTTCTCAAGTGCACACAGATCATTCTCCAGGATCGATCACATATAGGACACAAGACAAACATCAACAGATACACCAAGATTGAAATCATACCAACCATCTTCTCTGACCATGAAGGCATCAAGCTAGAAATAAACCATAAAAAGAAGGCAAGGAACTCTCCTACCTCATGGAGATTGAAACCCACACTACTGGAAGACCACTGGATTAATGAGGAGATCAAAGAAGAAATTAAAAAATTCTTTGAGTTGAATGACAAGGAGGACACCAATTTCCTAAATGTATGGGATGCAGCAAAAGCAGTAATAAGAGGAAAATATATAGCGATAGAGGCTCACATCAAGAAACAAGAAAGAACTCAAAGAAACAACCTAATCTCAAAGCTCAAAGAACTAGAAAAAGAACACCAAAACTCCCTAACACCATTAGAAGAAAAGAAATAATAAAAACCAAAGCAGAAATAAATGAAATCGAAACTAAAAAAACAATCCAAAAGATCAATGAAACCGAAAGCTGGTTCTTCGAAAAAATAAATAAAATAGACAAACCCCTAGCCAGGCTCACAAAGGAAATACGGGAGAAAGCACAAATAAACAGGATCACAAATGAAAGAGGAGAAATCACAACAGACACAGTAGAAATCAAAAGAATACCAAACTACTATGAACAGTTATATGGAAACAAGTTCAACAATCTAGAAGAGATGGACAAATTCCTCCAACTCTACAATCACCCAAAGCTAGATAAAGAAGAAATAGAGCACCTAAACAGACCAAGTACATGCAGCGAAATTGAAATGGTAATCAAAAACCTCCCCAAAAACAAAAGCCCAGGACCTGATGGATTTACAAATGAATTTTACAAGAGAAAGACATCCAAGGAATCCAAATAGGAAAAGAAGAAGTCAAGCTATCACTATTTGCAGATGATATGATAATATACATAGAGAACCCCAAAAACTCCACAGAAAAACTAATTCAACTCATCAATCAGTTTAGTAAAGTGGCAGGATATAAAATCGAAACGCAAAAATCAGTAGCCTTCCCATACACAAACAATAAATCTGAAGAAGAAATCAAAAAAACCATCCTTTTTATTATCAAAACAAAAAAAATCAAATACTTGGGATAAATCTAACAAAAGAGGTAAAAGACCTATACAAAGAACTATAAAACACTGTTAAAAGAAATAGAAGAAGACACAAAGAAATGGAAAGACAGCCCCTGCTCATGGATTGGAAGAATTAACATTATCAAAATGGCCATCCTACCAAAAGCAATATACAGATTCAATGCTATTCCAATAAAAATTTCAATGACATTCTTCAAAGAAATAGATCAATTATTGATGAAATTCATATGGAATCACCAAAAACCCTGAATAGCCAAAGCTCTTCTGAAAAAAAAAAGAAGGGAATGGAGGCATCACACTCCCAGACTTCAAACTATACTACAAAGCCATAATCATCAATACTGCATGGTATTGGAACAAGAACAGACACACAGATCAATGGACTCAAATAGAAAATCCAGAAATAAACCCACAGATATATGGTCAACTAATCTTTGCCAAAGGAGCAAAGACTATGCATTGGAGCAAAGAAAGTTTGTTTAATAAATGGTGCTGGGAAAACTGGGTCGCTACATGCAAAAGAATGAAGCTTGACCACTACCTCACACCATGCACAAAAACCAACTCAAAATGGATTAAAGAACTAGACATAAAACCTGAAACCATAAAATACATAGAAGAAAATATAGGCGGAACACTACATGACATGCACCTCAAAGACATCTTTACAGACACATCACCCAAAGCAGTGATAGTGAAGGCAAAGATAAACAGCTGGGACTACATCAAATTAAAGAGCTTCTGCACAGCAAAAAAGACAATAACCAAAACAAAGAGAAACCCCACTGACTGGGAGAACATTTTTGCACGCAACACTAATGATAAAGGACTGATCACAAAAATCTACAAAGAGCTGATGAGACTCAACAAAAACAAAGAAAATAATCCTGTCAAAAAATGGGCAGAAGAGCTAAAAAGAAACTTCTCTGAAGAAGAAATGCAAATGGCCAACAGACATTATGAAAAATGTTCAACATCACTTGTTATCAGGGAAATGCAAATCAAAACTACCATGAGATACCATCTCACACCAGTGAGAATGGCACATATTAAAAAAACTAGCAACAACAGATGTTGGTGAGGTTGTGGAGAAAAAGGAACTGTCCTGCGCTGCTGGTGGGAGTGCAAACTGGTCCAACCACTATGGAGAGTTGTGTGGAGATTTCTTGACCTACTAATGATAGAGCTTCCATATGACCCAGCAATTCCACTCCTAAGTATTTACCCAAAGGACACAGAAACAGTAATTCCAAAGGGCACCTGCATGCCTATGTTTATAGCAGCACTATTTACAATAGCTAAGCTATGGAAACAACCCAAATGCCCAAAAATAGATGACTGGATCAAGATGATGTGGTACATACACACCATGGAATATGTACAAAATCAAAAAAGCAATCAAAAAAGATAAACACATGCAGTTTGCAGCAACATGGATGGAGCTAGAAGGCATCATGCTCAGCGAAATGTCAGAAAGAAAAAGAAAAATAGTGGATGGCTCACTCATAGCAGGAATTTAGGAAACCTAATTAAGAGACCAGGAAAAAGACTAATGAATACAAAGTAAAAATCAAAATCAGCAAGCAACTATATACCAGAGACACACTACAGGGGTTGGGGGGGAGGGGCAGGGAAAGGAAGGATTAGATTCAAAATAAGGGGGGTGCAATTGTGTGGGGAATATAACCAAAATGAAAATGCATACATTGTGCAAAGATGAAAAATGTTGTAAGAATTCTATAAAATAAAATATTTAAATTAAAAAATAAAAAAATAAAGATAATATACATACTACAAAAAAAAAATACAAAACCAAAAATAAATCCTAATGGTGGAAGGCAGAAAAGCCTGGCAATCATTTACCCTGCAGAGGTCATGTGTGGGACAAAGAAGGATGGGATATACTCAGGACGTAGATGGCTAAGGGGTGCAGTTGGTGATTCTGAGCAATACATACACTGTAAGATGCTAATGGGCTAGACAGCCCCATTACCACATTTACTAGTGAACTTTTGGAATTACTGTTTCTAGCTTAGTTGTCTTGCCTGGCGTGGAGGTATCACACAAGACAGAATGGAATGCTGTGTCCATGTGGAAAAAGATGATTGACGAGGCCCCCAGTCTTGTCATTCTTGAGGTGTCCAATGTGTTCTGTAGGTTAGTCCTGTATCACTTTGGCTGTTATAGTAGCCACTTAACCTTGATCCTGGCTCAGGTTTTTCTCTGTTACACGTTGCCTGTTATATGGCATGTACTGTGCTTGGTTCTGGAATTATGTATAACAGAGAGGTGCAGTCTCTTCCTTAAGTATTCCCAGCATATGAGAAAACCAGGCAAGTGACTGGTTAATGATAATTCTGTGAGTGTCGCTACAGACATGGACAAAGTGCTAGGAGAGTATCAAGCACTTTTTTCTTCTAGTGAGCCTGTGACAGTATTAATTGTTGATTTTTAAATCAAGGGAGGTTGTTTCTTGATATGCAAATAGCCAGTTAGCTTAGGCGATTTTTCCTGGGAGGAATGGGGTTTATGTCATCCATAAGTAGTGGGAAATAATAGGCATCTCCAATTTACAAATTGGAAGCAAGACATCCAGGTTCATAATTTTAAAAAATCATACAGATCTCAAATAGCAAAAACAATCCTGAGGAAAATATACTTAGGGCATCACGTGATACTATATACTTTGTACTTAAAACAATACGATATCAACATAAAAATAAACACATGGATCAGTGAAACAGTACTGATAGTCCAGAAATCCATGTGCCTATCAGTATTTAACTCATGATATAGAAGCCATGGCCATACCATGGGGAATGGAGTGTTTCTTTAGCATATGGTCCTGGGAAAACTGGATGGCCATAACGTGAAAGAATGAATTTGAATCCCTGTTAACTTTATGCATGTAAATAAACTCTGAATAAAGACTTAGACCTATGACCTGCAACAATAAAATACATAGAAGAAAACATTGGCATTATATTTTATGACATCGATGAGTTTTTGGAGACCCAACCCCTACAGCAAGGGAAATAAAATCAAAAATAAACAATTGGGATTATCTCAGATTACAAAGCTTTTACACAGCAAATGAAAATATGAATAGATTAAAAGGTTTCCTGCTGAAAAGGAAAAGATATTCATGCATCACACAACCTGACAAGGGGTTAATATCCAAGATAATACAAAAAAAAAACCCACTTAGTTTAACAATTAAAGAAAATGATGAAATTAGTAAATGGGGAGCAGTTCTGAAAAAGATCCCCCAAGAATAAATGGAAGGAGGAACCTTATACCACTGTGGGTGGAAATATAAACTGGTAGAGCCACTTTGAAAAAACACTCTGATTTACCTTAGAAAACTAAAACTGGAAATACTGGATGACTCAGCAGTCCCATTTTTGGGGCATTATATTAAGAACATGACCAACAACTCCAAAAGTGATAGGCTCTACAACATTTATTGCAGCATAATTTACAATAGTTAGGACATGGAAACAGCCTAAGTGCCCTCTGATAGTACATTGGATCAAGATATGGTCTCTCCATATAATGCAATACTATCCAGGCATAAGGAAAGATGAAATGTCATTTACAAAAAATGGCAAGAGTTTAAGTGAATTTTGTGTGTAGGAAGTCAGGTCAAAATGAGAAAGACAAATACTGGATGTTTACATAGTGGAAGATTCGACAAAGCAAAATAATTCTAAAAACTAGCAGACACTAGGAAAGGAACTGAAATTTCTGAGGTGAAGAGGGAAGAGGTAGAGAGAGAAAGGTTCAAAGGGGAGCAGAGATGGTGGTAAAGAAATAAAACTCAGTCAAATGGCTCCATTCATCCTCTGCGAAATCTGGGAATTGAGGTTTTCTTACGTTCTGCAGATGAAAAAAGAACAGGTTTGACCAACAAATGGTATTTGGTGATGGTATGTGTTGGGATCTGATTTTCTGATCACCATATATGAGCTTTACTCCCTGTCCCCCAATACATTAAATATCCTCTTTATAGGAGGTAATCAGCAGTTTTATTACTAAAAAAAACCCCCTAAATCCCCGATACCCAATAAACTAAAAAAATGTTTTCAATGCTACTAGTTGAGCTATTCAAAATTTAACAGAGAAATACCTTTTCATACTTGTCAGATTGAAAAAAATCAATGAATCCTTTGACACAGGTTTTGGTAAGGATATAGGGAAATGGAAATTCATGTTTTGGGGGGTGGGTGAGTATAAGTTGGTAAAGCCAGTCTGGACAACAATTTGGCATTACCTAGTAAAGTGGGGATGCTTGTGTTTATTACCTGGAAATTCCATTTCTGGAAGTTTTTGCTAGAGAAACTTCCTGATGTGCCCAAGGGGAAACATACAGGAACTTATTACAGCAGTTTGTCATTGCAAGCATGTATAAACTGCAAAATCATAAATATATAGAGACATATATTTAAACACTTCCCAATATAGTTGCACTGCCACCTATCACTCATCGTAATCAAATACATTTCCAAAACCCAACAGAGGAACTCTAACTTAAAATTTATATCAGACCTCTGTACTTATATGAGTATGATTCAGTACAACTCTTTCCATATATCCATGGTTCCCTTACATTTAGCACATATTTACTGAACATGTAGTAGGTGCAAATTTCCAAGCCAGGCACCAATTGAAGATGGAAAGAGAACAGGGTGCGGATCTGTGGCTACCCAGCTATATATAGCTTCACTCAAGAAGTGAAACCTTGAAGTGTCTATGGCAAACCAGGCCTTCAGTTCTTGGTACAGGCTGATTTCTGTTCTTGCCTTTCTATTAGGATTTGATAAATCCTTTACATACATTTTTTATCACATATCCTGATAATCAGAAGACATATGGTGCTAATGTTTCCTTGGCATTTTATGAATAGAAGCAGCTGGTAAGCAGAATGAAATTTTTAAAAAAGGAACAAGTGAGCCTAAGAGAATTGAAGTTGTTATCAATCAGTCCTGAATTTTTCAGGCTTCAGTCATGTTTTGAACTAGCCAGAGTGGGTGGAGAGCGGACACAGAACTGGCTCTACTTTGAAGAGCCTGGCTAGTCAGGTGTCATCTATTAACAGGAACAGATATGAGCTTCTCTGGTCCATGGACCTCCCTTGTGACAATAGGTGGGTTTTGGCAGGGGGTGGTAGAGAGTCGTAGTGGGTGTAGGGGCTAATATGACTGTCCTTATATTGCTCTCTTCCCAGAAACAACTCTCATTGCATTTTGTTAAAACTATGATGACTAAACTTGGAACAAGTTAAGTGAACCAACTTAAATGATTCACAATTTTACTGGGAGTTAATTTCTCAACTTAGTTCAAATTATTAGGCTCCATTTTTGTACCTTGTTTTGTCTCCTCTATTAATAAAGTTCCCAAGAATTTCTGGGACCATCTCTATTCCATTTGAAATCCATACTAGAATAAACATTTTTATTCAATGGTGATCTTATACTACGTGCTGTGGTAGGTGCACTGCATTCATCATCTAATTTGAGTCTTGTAAAGAACATGTTGCTCTTTGAGAAATAAGGAAATGAAAGTTCATTTAAGCAACCTAACTGTAGCCAAATGAGTAGTTCAGCTAGATTAAACCCCAGGTTTTGATTCAAAGCCATCCTCTGACTCTTGCCATTTTCATTTTCGGAGGAATTGTAATTGCTGTGGTCATGTGATCTTAAACAAAGATTGCCAGAAGCAGTGTGTTCCAGTGTTGAGAAAGGGGAGGATACACTTTATAAAGTATTATGTAATTCTCAAAGGATTCAGAGCATAGGCATCACCCTGAACTTTGCATCTTTGGCAGGAGAGGCTGAGAGATGGATGGAACATACCTTAACATAATGAATGTCATCTGTGACAAACCCACAGCTAACATTATACTCAATAGTGCAAGACTGAAAGCTTTTCCTCTAAGATTTGGTACAAGATGAGGATGAGCACTTTTACCATTACTATTCATTTAATTTTGAGTGTCCTTGATAGAGAAGTTAGATAAAATAATTGTTTTAAAAGTGTTATAAAAGAAATCCAAATTGGAAAAGAAGTTAAACAGTCTCTATTTGATAATATACAGAGAAAATCCTAAAAACTTCATTAAAAATATAATTGAAATAATAAATCAATGCAGAAAAGTGGTAGGGTACAAAATAAATTTACAAATAAAATAAACAAAATCAGTTGCTTATATACAATGAGTGAGAAGAGAAAGAAATCAAGAAAAAAAACCCTTTTACTAATGAATCAAAAAGAATATGTGTTAGTAAAATTTACAAAAGGATATGACGTACCTATAAAATGAAAACTAGGACATTCTGAAAAGAAATGGAAGCTATGAAGAAATGGAAAGATAGTCCCTGTTCAGGGATTGGAAGAATTATCATTGTTAAAATGGCCATTTTACCCAAAGCCATATACAGATTCAGTGTAATCCCCATCAAAGCTCTAATGGTATTTTCCAAAGAAATAGAACAGATATTACTGAAATTCATATGAAATGCCCAAAGAC
Source organism: Talpa europaea (assembly GCF_964194135.1). Lineage (NCBI taxonomy): Eukaryota > Metazoa > Chordata > Mammalia > Eulipotyphla > Talpidae > Talpa > Talpa europaea. The sequence continues at coordinate 33,853,422 of NC_140079.1, forward strand.
CCTGAATAGCTAAAACAATCCTAATAAAACAGGAAGAGTGTGGTAATCACACACCCAGACTTAAAATTATGTTACAAAGCCATAGTAGTTAAAATAGCATGGTACTAGGGTATGCATGCATGTACACACATACACACCTAGAGATACTGACCAATGTAATAAAACTGAGAGCCACACATCTATGGCCAGTCATTCTACAATAGAAGAGCCAAAAATATGCACTAGAGAGAGTCTCTTTAACAAATGGTGGTGGGAAACTAGACAGATGCAAAAGAATGAACCTAAACCACCATCTCCCACCTTACACAAATAATGAACTCAAAATGGATTAAAAACATGGATGCAAACCCAAAATCTTGAAATACATTGAAGAAAACAGGCAAAACACATTACGTTGGCTTCAGTATGTCTTTGTACATTTGTCTCCAACAACAAAAGAAACAAAAGTGAATATAAATGAATGGGACTATATCAGGCTGAAAAGCTACAGCACAGCGAAAGAAATCAGCCAAACAAAAAATATATCCTATTAAATGGACGAAAATATTTGCATATCATACATTGGACAAAGGGCTTATATCCAAGATATATGAAAAACTCATAAGATTCAACAAAAAGAAAATAAATGACCAGTTAAAAATGGACAGAAGAGCTAAATAGATGCTTCTCCAAAGACAGCATGCAGATGATCATTGGACACATGAATAAATGTTCATCATTATTTATCAGGGAAATTAATTCAAAACCACAATGAGATACCATTTCACACCTGTGAGGATGGCCCATATCAAAAAGATAGAAACGACAAGTGTTGATGCAGATGTGGAGAGAAATGACCTTGTATACAGTTGGGAATGTAGACTGGTTTGGTTCTTTTAGAAAATATTGTGGAAGCTTCTCAAAATATCAAAAATAGATCTACATTACTTAGAAAATTTACTCCTAAGTATCTACCCAGAGAATTAAAAAATGCTAATTCAAAGTGATATGTGCGCTCCAATGTTCCTTGTAGCACTATCTACTATTGTCAAGTTATGGAAACAACCTAAATGCCCAAGGGTAGATGAGTGGATTAGAAAATTGTAGTGTGTATACACAATGGAATACTTTTCAGCCATAAAAAAGACAAAACTTTGCCACCTGTGACAACATGAATGGAAGTGGAGGGAAGGATGCTAAGTGAAATAAGTTGGAAGAAGAAAGAATAATACCTGATGATCTCATAAATATGTGGACTATAAAGAAAGCAAAGGAACAGACAAAACCAAACCATAACAAACCCTATAAATGTCACTGTAAAATTGTGGCTACAAGATGGAGAGGGGGAAAAGTGATGAAAGTGATGAGGAAACAATGGATTATGGTGGAAGATTGTGGATGCTTAGGAGGTGGGTGTGGTGAAGTACCTCCGAGGTGATGTGATCTTGTGCCTCTGAGTCACATCTAGTGTTGTAAACCAGTGTTACCTCAAAAAAGAAAAGAAAAAAAAAACAAAAACAATGATCCAGCTCCTACTGGCTCTGTAAAATTACGCTTCTTCAATGTTCCCTTTTCCTCCACAGCTATTTTTTTAAAACAGGTGAGCAGTTCTAAAAGGGATGGTAGGCAATGATTCTTCTAAAGGAATGAAGATTTCAACATCTCTTGACAAAATTGCTCCATTAAGTTGCTAAAATAAATAAAATGGTCAGCCAATTTTTTTATAAATTGTCCAAGACTGCTGCCAACCTGTTCCTCTCCCTCTAAATTCCACACAAGGAGCTCTTTCTGTTTGCATCTCCTTGTCCTTCCTGCAAGGGGAGGTTTTGAGGCCTGGTGCCTGAAGGAGATAAGTCTTCCAAACCCCGTCTGCAAAGCACAGGTTTTGTTCTGTAGACTCTGCCTTTCCTGGTACTTGGCTTTGAGAACAGGTCATCTGCTGACCATGTCTGATACATGTTCATTCACACAAGTGACCAGAAGGCTTTGCACATGCGGAAGGTCCAGCTTCCTCCAGTGACTAATGTCTCACACCTTCATACTATTTTTTGAAATGTTTTGAAACCCCCCACAGTGATTCTGTGAGGTAGGAATATTCTCAGGTGATGAAATGAAGGCTCAAAGTTACAGAGCTTGTAAGCTGAAGAGCTGGAATGCAGACTTAGGATGCTTTGACCCCAACGCCTGTGCTCTTAAGATAATACCACACTGGCTTTTACAGACATGAAAATGGCCTTGGAGAGGTGAGGCAGCCGGTAACCAGATGCATAATGACTTTTCTTCACTGTCACACTTTTGTCTCTTAAAAAAGAAAGTGGTATTTTATAATTACTCATTTCTTTTAAACACTTTTTAGTTTTCAATATTCAGAAAAATTGTAGAGATGGTAGAGAGTTCCTATATACCTTTCATCCATATTTCATATTTCCCATTACTAACATTTTGCATTGGTGTGCCATATTTTTTTTTTACCATACACTGGGAATTAATTAACAAATGTTAATTAATATTTTATTTTTTAATTAAACTATTTTATTGTAGCTTTGATTTATAGCACTGTGTATGTTTTGGGGGTATAGGATCACACCTCTTCAATATATGTTATCACACCACATATATGATACTATACCTACCGGATAGCCCCTCCTACCTCCTACCCCTGTAGCCCCACTTCAGTTACCATCCCTACCCTCTCCTCCTTGTAGCCTCAGTTTTGCAATCAGATATCAATGGTTTATTTGGGTTTTGTTTTGTCTGTTCCTTTGCTTTGTTGCTTTACAATCCATGTATGAATGAGATCATCTATTTGTCTTTCTTCTGGCTTATTTCACTTAGCATAATTCCCTCCATTTCCATTCACGTTGTAGAGGACAAGATTTATATATATATATGTATATATATATATGTATATATATTATAGTATAATGGCATCCTACTGTGTAGATACTACACGTCTTTATCTACTCATCTGTTGTTGGACATTAAGGTTGTTTCCATAACTTGGTTATTGTAGCTAGTGCTGCAATAAACATAGAGGTTTTTTTTTTTTAAATTAGTGTTTGATATTCTTTGTAGAGATACCTAAAAGTGGTATGTAGACCTATTTTTAATATTCTGAGAAACTTTCATACTGTTTTCTATAGGGGCTGGACCAGTCTATCTTCCCATTAATGGTGCACACAGTTCCTTTTTCTCCACTTCCTCATCAACACTTGTTGTTTCTGGTCATTCTCACAGGTGTGAGATGGCATCTCTGTGGTTTTGATTTGCATTTTCCTGATACATGGTGATAAGCAGTTTTTTTTCATGTATCTGTTGATGATTTGTTTGGCCTTGGTGAAGTGTATTTAACTCTTGTGCCCATCTTTTGATTGGGCTGTTTGCATTCCTATTGTTGAGTTGTTAGTTCTTTGTAGATCTTAAATATTAGTCCCTTGTCTGATATATGATGTGCAAAAATCTTCCCATTATTGTTTATTTTTGTTTTTGTTTCCTTTACCATTTAGTTAATTCCCCCAACACATCACTGAAGTAATCTTGTAAAGTGTCTTAACTGTATGTTTTGCTATATAGTTTATTCTTTCAGTTCTTACATTCAAGTCTTTAATCCATATTGAGTTAATTTTCATGCATGGTGTCAGATAAATTTCTAGTTTCCTTTTTTTACATGTGGGTGTCCAGTTTTCCCAACACCATTTGTTGAAGAGAGTTTCCTTTCTCCATTGTATACTTTTAGCTGTCCATACAAATATGGATTTACTTCTGTACTCTAATTGTAGTCCATTGATCTGTGTGTCTGTTTTTATTCAAGTACTGCAGTATTTTGATACTATTGCTTCATTGTATAGTTTCATTTTGCCTCTTCATTTTTGGATCGGTGTTACTTTGGCTCTTCTAGTCTTTTGTAGTTTTGTATATATTTCAGTAATATTTGCTCTGTTTGGAAGAATGCCTTTGAAATTTTGATAGGGATTGCATTAGCTCCATATATTGCTTTGGGTAAGATGACTATTTTCAGCTCTCAAAAACTCTCCTGATCCAAATTTTAGCCTGAGTTTTTCTTCAGTTTCACTTCATAGGATAGAAACATAAAGGAACTAGTGTCCAATAATAATGCCTTAAACTTGTTAATTTCTTCATTCAAAAATTTCACTTAAAATTACCAAAATTCTCAGTCATTTTCAATAGATTCATCCCAGATTCCGAATGGTCAATTGCAAATACTTCTATTGCCATTCATGGGATGAGAGGAGACTCCATCTTCTTCATCATGATGTGGATGTGGTCACGTTCACATGGTCACACAACCATTTAGCTGCCGCTTCCCCTGACAATTTTGTATTCTCTGCATCTACTGAATCTTTGGCTTTGTCATCGTAATGTATAGTACACCAGGCCCGGCAGTCATTGAACTTCTCTTACTCACTGGCCACAGGGCCTGGGCTTGAACCAGGGGTATGGCGATGTACAATGTTCTGTTGTACCTGCTGCAGGAACATGAGACCCTTCATTTTCCAGATATTTTCTCTCTCCAGATTCTTTGTCTTGAAATCCACTGCCTCCTGTACCTGGAGCTGCTGCAGCACCTCCAAGGGGACTCTGTACTACACTACACTCTGCTGGTGCCCCTGTTTGAATAATAGTTACATTTTATTCAGATTCCCCTAGGTTTTTTTTTTTTTTTAAGATGTATTTATTTATTTATTTATTCATTCATTCATTCATTCATTCAAGTACTGGGTACAGTCAGAAGTGCGGGAGGGTGAGAGAATTCACCAGAGCCAGAGCGGGGAGCAGAGCAGGCAGACTGATGAAGTACACTGCTGAGGGGAGCAGTTGGCGGCAGGAGAGGTCTGCACACCATGTGGGACCCTCGCCCGTTGGCTGGGATTGAACTGGTGCTGCAGAGGCTGCAGGCAGCTTCGCAACCCAGCACTCAGTGGCTGTGCCACCGGGGAGGCCCTGGATTCCCTTAGTTTTTAACCTACTATCCTTTTTTCTTTTCCAGGATCCCATCCAAGATACCACATTACCTTCAGTTGTCATGTCTCCTTAAGCTTCTTTTGCTGTGACAGTTTCTCAGACTTTCCTTGGCTTTGGTGACCTTGACAGCTTTGAAGAGTGCTAGTCAGGTATGTTTTGGGTAGTTCTTCTATTGGCATTTGTCTGATGTATTTCTTATGAGAGGTCCATTAAGGATTTTTAGGCAGAAGATCACTTAAGTGCCATATTCACTTAGCAAATGTTTGCTGTTGATGTTGAATTTCATCACCTTACTGAGGAAGTCTATGTTAGCTTTCTCCATTGTAGATTTTTTTTTTAATTTTATTTTCATCCTGTACTCTTTGGGAGGTAGTCAATGTGCAACCCCATTTGAAGAAATGAAGAGCTAAGTTCCATTTTCTTGCAGGCCAAATATCTACATAAATAATTTGGAATCTTTGTGCACGAATTTGTCTGTTTCCCTCTTAAATTTGCTGATTTTTATCACTATGTATTTGTGGGCATTTATTTTTTGCATTAAAGGTTATCCAATCTGTTGGAACAATAAGAAAGAAGGGAAAGGGAAGTGGATGAGTAAACTCGGCAAAAGGTGTCACTTGTATGATGAAGTATGGAAACTATAGACTTTTGGTGACAAACATAATGTAGTTTATGCAGATGTTGATTTATAATGTAAACCAGTGTTACTGCAATAAAAATGTTTTTTAAAAATAAAAAAGTGACAACTGGTAGAGTCCCACTTACTCCAGTTAGTAGTAGAAGTTTTCTGCTTATTGTGAAGAGAAAGTGTTACTTCTAAGTGTATATAACCTTTCTATGGGCTATTCATTGACTCATGGAATATTGCCACTAGAAAGTGTGCTTCGCATCCTGTGTTTTACTGATGAGGAGATGTAGTCACAGTTATTAAGACCCCTGGCTCAGTTCATTGTGCACCTGCTCAACCTCTCCCCAGTGCCTCCATCTGGCCAGATACTGAGGAAGCCCAGTAGCTTCTGTGTGTCTCAGAGAGCTGTGGCATTTCCTGACTGGAATTAAGACAAGCAGCTGATCTCTCACGCTTTTATCTTTTCAATGTCATGAAGAACATCAAGCCATGCTCTTTCTTTTGACCACACAGAAGGAGAGCCCAGGTAATCTTTAATGTGTTGAAGCTCTTCTTGGGATGACAAGAATGTGATGTTTTTGCTTTCCCTTAAGTGCCTATTGTATTATGTGGGAACTGTTTTGGCAAGAAATAGCCAAATATATCTGGGCAGTAATTTTAGTGTTACTTGTGCATAATTTCAATTTAAATTATAAGATCTCGGGATTCATACTAGCCTAGTATGGGAGAAACCAATTAGTAATTTTTGGAAGCAAGAGTAGAATCTTAGCCACCACCCATGCTGTCCCTGTGAACTATCTGTGCTGAATGAAGGTCTCCTCAGCACCCCTTGGCCCTTGACAGAATGGCGTGTGTAGAAATGTAACAGAGACTGATGTGGAGCCTGTTGCCTAAGATAAACAGGACAGTATTTACAGCAGGGGAAAAAACCAGTTGAATAAAATTGATGTGGAAGACCCATTACAAGACTGGTCAGGGAAAGAGGAGGCTCAGAGTTTCTGTCTCACAGGTGTTGGGTTCTTCATGCTGCTGAATGGGTTGTGTGTTCATTTTCATGGGGGGGGGTTAGCATGTGCTCCTTTGGGGATCTGGAGAGTTTGACATTTAAGGTTACTCCTGGTGCTCTCTCTTCTCCTGGGATTTGCACATGCGCCTTGAACAGAGCTGCTCCATAACCCATTAGAACCTGCTTCAACCAGGTCAGACTCAGCTGACCCTGCAAAAACAGCTGGCAAAAACATGTGGAAAAGAGGGGGGGATGCTTGGGGAGAGCATGCTTTGGCAGCTCCTTGTGTTATGGGCTTGAACATGGCAAAGCAGTTTTGAGGTGTGAGGGCTCTCACCTTCCCTTTAGGCATGTGTGAAGAACCAGAGATATCCTGCCTCCCAGCTGGAAAATCCCATACAGCCCTAATTCTTTAAAGAATTATCTTGTCTTTCAAGTGTCATCATTTGGCTAAGATCACTGTGCTGATCCCAAGGGCTCAGCAATTACCAACCTATTTGCTTTCTTGTCTGGGCTGCTCCTTGACCAAAATTGTTTTGTTTATTTCAGAGACATAGCTCCCTTTCTGGGACACAGTAAGTGTTGGTTCAGTGATGCAGATCATCCTGCAGAGGCAGAAGGCTGCCAAATAGTTCTTGGCTTGTTGGAAGGCTGACCTTCAAAGAGTGATGTGCCAGTCTGCCCATGGGGAGTTACAGGTTCTACCTAATACTTCTGGCAGACAGCACAGACTGTGGGGGAACCACTGGCATGCATGTAAGAGAGATTGAGTTGTAATCCTGCTCTGTCCTCCCTTATTAATCAAGTAAGTGACTTTGGGCATTTAACCCTTGTGAACTCTGTCTGCTCATCCGTGAATTACACTCAGAAAAACCTCCTTTATGGGATTTCTGTATGGATTAAATGAGACAAGGTACATAGAGAGTCCAGAATCTAATAGGAACTCCATAAATGATAATAGTTACCACTCTCATTGCCAAATTCAGATGGTTTTGTTGCATGGGGGTGGAAAGGAAAGGAGGCTCTTGACCTCCCAGCTTTGCACGGATCTGAATTATAGTAACAGGTAGAGTGGACTTCCTGATGGAATGTCTCTGATTCTGCAGGGGGTTCATTAACTTCCATCATCTTGGGGTAGTTCCTTTTACCTGTTTTTTCCCAAAGGCAATACAAGTTCATTTATCCTTACTAATCATTTGTGGTGGAATGTGGTTAAAGCTGCTCTGAAGTCTTGACTGATATATGACCAGAGACCCTCAAACCTCACTGAAGCCTCACAAGTCCTCTGTCCTTGCTCGCTCTGCAGGAATCCTGGAACATTTGTGCATAAGTTGTGTCATGCTTTTGCCTTTCAATTGGGTGGGGCTAAAGCAATATAAGTGTCTACTTGCCTTAAAAATGTTTTTGATTTTCATCCAACACATTTCTTAGCAACCTCTCCATATGCCTGATGGAACCCCCATGCTATCCTATTTATATCTTTTCTGAGCTTCTCAAGAGAGTGGACACTTTGCACATTCACTCCTTACCCTGCACTCCACATCTTGTCTCTACCACCATTTAAAGTTACCCCTTGGCGGGGGGGGGGGTCACACATTTTTGGTAATATGAGTGTTTTAACAAATTATATTCCCTAAATTCCATCATCCCTCCTGCTGTATCTGACCCTTGGCATCACCTTTGTCTTTTGGCTGTGCTTTCTGACTTCTAATATTTGATACTATTTGGATTCTCTTGCTACTTGTCAGATTATTCATCTGTCTGCTAGGCTGGTTTTTCCTTCTTCGCCCACCTTAGAAATGTAGGCATTCCCAAAAGACCTATTCTTATCTGCATTCTTTCATCTTCCTGCCCACTCATTTTCTCACTCATCTCATCCACTACCAGGGCTTCAAATATCACCTTCTTACAGATAACTTAGAAATCTTTATCCAGATCTTCACTCTTTCCTCATCTCCTGTTCTCTTTTCAGTTGATGGCTGAACCTTTTCACCTCTTGATAGCTCAAAAACAATTTATCTCAATTTCAGTCTATCATTCATCTCAATGGTTTTCAAAATGTGTGTTCCAGATCCCTAAGTTTTATGAAAATGCCTTAAATGCTAGTTAGTGGAGGGACTGATGGGCATGAGAATGAGGGCACTAATCCTCTACTTCAACTCTCTGGAGCTTTTCTATTTTATATTAAATCTTTGAGTAAGATTTCATTTTTCTTAAGAATTGCAAAAATCTTTGGAAACCACTGAGTTACCCAAGTTTTCCTGAACTAGTTCCTTCTACTTTTGACTTTGATTTCAATTATTGTTAGCAGGAATCAGGAACTCACATGCCTACAGGGCCTAGGAAAGACATATAAATAAGTAAATTGTTGTAAGACAAAAGAGAAGCATGACAAGTGTGGTGTATTTAAGATAACAAACCACTTCAGGTACAAGGCCTTCAGCTGAAAAAGTTAACTCAGCGTGTGAGCCATAAATCCATTTCTGCAAGCTTTATCTTCCTGAGTTAAAATTTTTTATTTTTTAATCTCTGGGTAGCCGCAGTATCCTAATTACCCAGGCTGGAAACCTCAGAGAGGTTTTATTCCCTCCTTTTCCCTTCCTGTCATTGGTTTTCTTCCTTACCATTCATTAGGGGCTAAAAACTAATACTTCTTTTAAATTTATTTTCTTACATTGTTGTTCATTTTTGTACAGTAATTGGCTTCTCCCCTCAGGTGTAGTTCCCATATTTCTCCCACCACCATATCACCCATGAATCATCACCGTAATCCCTTGTGCTCTTCTCTCCCCTGTTTGACCCTTCTTCCTCCCTCTCCCTTGCTGTATGTCTCAGATCTATGGTCAAAAGCTAAGGGGTTCTTCCTTCTCAATGATTCCTTCATCTTTTCATCTCTTCCTTCCATTCATTTCTTACTAATTCAGGTTTACATTCTTTACTAGGTTGTTCATGGAATTTCTCTTTGCTCTTCCCTGTCTGAGCTTTTGCACCCTTTATGCAAAAAGTGTCCACATTGTTTGTGATGATAAGTCAATTACCAAGCTTGGGTTTCAAGGTCACTTACCTTTCTGCCTTATCTTTGCGTTTCCACAGAATATAATTACAATCATCCTGTATTTGCTACCTTTTGTATCTTCTGTCTTATAATTGCTAATATGCTTGTCTCATCTATCCTCTTACGTTGTGAACTTCTGTTTCATTTAATGTAAGTACACACTTCTTAGCACCTATCTTCCCTAACAGGTGTTCTTATAGGTGCTTTAGACAGTCTTTGTTCTTAAAGAGGTGAGTCATGAAGATAATCATGCAAACAAATCATTACAACATTAAATAGTGAAGACTTATACTAGAGATACATACAAAATACTCTGTGAATACAAAAAGTAAGTAATTAGTTCTGAACTGGTTCTAGAGTGTGTGACAGGTCAAGGAAGGGAGGTCTCCTTGGTGTATAGGTTCGCCAGGATGTAAGAAAGAGAAGGGAAATAACTATAGGCATTCCAGATGGATAAAACTGAACCTTTGAAATAATGTTACATAAGGAAAGATGGAAAGTATTGGGACTCTTTGTGTGAAGAATGGATAATATGTTTGAAGAGAAAACGGACTGTCCCTTAGTTAATAATAAGACCAATATATGGAAATTACAGAGAGAAATTTTGGATTCCATAGAATGAAGATCTTTTCCTTAACTAAAGAGTCTAAACTTGGCCATGGGTTGGCCCAGTTGTCAATTCTGACTCTGAATGAGCATCAGGAACAGTAGCAGATGAATCTTGAAATGGAAAGTTTAGCCATAAAATACTTTGAAAATAAGTTTTAAGGGCGTTTTTGTATCAGCCAGTCTGACCGTCTTGGTCAAATCGATTAGAGCATTATCAGACTAATTAAATGTGTTGGTTCTATCTATACTGCTTAGCACAGGAAAGGCTCCCAATAACTGTGGAATTGAATCCAAGTGGGTGAATAAACTGTCTGTAATCAATAGACTGGTTTCTGAATAGGAGCTTTGTAGAATATTTTCAATTATTCTGCTTTCAAATCTCTCTGCAGGGAATCAGGAAATGGGCACTTTCATCCCCTGCTGGTGGGGAATATAAATTAGCACAACCTTTCAGAAGGGCAATTTGGCTTCACAGATAAATAGCTTCAGCACATTCATATATTTCAACCTAATAATTTTATGGGCAGTAACTACTCTTAAGGCATACATTGTCAAAATTTTATCTATAAAGATGCTAATCACAGAAATAGTAATAAGAAAAATTAGAAATAATAACATCATTAATATGTAATTGGTTAAATAAATTTTGGTACATCTGTGCCATGAAATAGTATTCAATGACTAAAAATAACATCATAAAACAACACGGGCATACTTAACATACTTAATATGGGCAGCATGTTCATGACCTGCTGTTGCCTTGAAAAAACCAGTTTCCTAAGTGCTGTACGTCTACTCATGTCTTGTATACCCATTTGATTTCTCAGTTGTATGATTATGGGTGATTTTAATTTTTCCTTCTTATTTGTAGTATTTGTCTATAATATATAATGCTTTTTTAAAAATTGAAAATGCTATTAAAAAATCCCTAAAACCTATCTACACTGCTGCTCACTTGTTAGAGCCACCACTTCTACCCTTTGGGGAGCCAGGGAGGTATGGAAATTGCAGCCAGGCCAAGCTGGAAGAACAGTGAGGTCTGAGGATGAGCTCAGTCTCCAGGGCTGGTCGGGCTTCCCTCTCTTTGGCAGAAGGGCTATTTTCCTCCTCTGTATTGAACTGGTCACATATTCATATAAGGAATTTTCCTTTCTTTTTAGCTTTTTCCCCCCTAATGACTCAAGCCACTCTGCTTTTCTTCCTCTTTCTCCTCCTCTTCACTCAAGCCCTACTGTCACCTTCATGCCTCATGTCACCTGTTGATGCACAGACCGTGGAAGTTGGTCCTCTGTGGAGGAAACAGGGAATAATTCATGTGTTCCCTTGGATGGGCTGCCACAGCTTTTGCTACTGAAGTGGGCCCACTGGTGACCATTCCTTGACTATCTGCTTCCTCACCGAAGTAAGAAGGGAGCAGGACTCTGCAGCAGTGTACATCTGTAAGGAGCCAAGCACCTGCAACCTGGAGTCTCACTTCACTAGGCCTGTACGGCAATGTGACAAGGGGAGTGGGGTGCTGGGCTAGGTAAGAAGGCTTCATTCTTGTTCTAGTGACTGGGACGTAGACTAAATGATTTCCCTATCCTGAGTGGATGTGATTTTATTGTCATTGTGTTCTTTTCTCCCTTACTAGGAACAGAGATCACCCTCAATATAGACCAGTTTCTTTTAACTGTAACAGTAGATTTAGTGAGAGACATTTCCCTTGTACTTGTTCTAGCTGAAGTGAGAAACTCTGAGTTGTAGGCCACATTCATTTTATTTTTTCCATCAAGATGTGAACCATAGTACATGCATTATGCTGGGGCAGCCCCCCAAAGCTCAGTTGCTACATAGCACCTTTCCTATGTAGCAACTGTTCCACATTTATTCAACAAAAATATACAGCCACTTTGGTTCCATGGGTGCACAAAGAAGATGGAGCCATAATTTCTGTTCTTAAGTTCAAGAAATAGACTTTTCAGGTAATTCCAGATTATGACAGTCTGTGTCACACAAGGGCATAGGTGTACACAGAGGTTGGAGCACTGTGAGGAGGGGCTGGTACTGGGTGAGGGTAGGACTTAGGAGCCAGGTAAAACTGGAATTGAATCTTTAAGGAGGTCAGGAGGTAAGCAAAGATAGAAGAATGTGGTAGATGATGTTCCAGAAAAACAGAGAGCATGAACAGAGGCATGGAGGTGGGGAAGTCCATGATGTGTCAGTGAATGAGAACTTGATGTGAGCAGGCTTTGGCAAGGAGAGGAGGCTGTGGCATAATCACATCTTGGGGGATCTGTGTACTTCATTGATGTTATTGGACTTACCCTGTAGGTAATGGGGAGCCATTTAGGAATTTAAGCAGGAATGCTTCGCTTTCCCGTTTGAGTTGGGGAAGGTCATTGGTGGAAATGGTATTGAATGGAAGGACTGATTTAAGGGGCCACTGGGAAGCAATTGTGACAGCTTGGGGGGAGGGTGGACAATACTTTAACGAAAACAAATGGGATTAGTAGTTTGGAAAAATATTTAGGAGATGAAATTAATAGGATTTGAAGATTAATTGGATATGTATGTTAGAGAAGATAAAATTTGAAAATCAAAGCCTGGATTACTGGCAACTGGAGCTGGATGTAATGAAGGTAACATTTTCTTCTGGGTTCCGTGTTACCAGGAGCAGTTACCATGGACAGAGTTTTGGGTATCAGTCTGTTTGACTTAGCATTAGGATAATCTGGTTGAAGGCGTTTTTTTATTTTATTTTTTTTTATTAAAAGAACATGAGACAAACATTTTTCATCTGAACCTTCTTTTTAAAAAGAGGGCTGGGGAATATAAAAAAGGAAGAAAACAACCCTAACTAATTTGATACCACCTGGTATCAAAGCCCTAGGCATTAATGTCCCAAATCTGTTTTAACTTTGGATGTGAAGAATAAAATGCTGGCAAGCACCATATCTGTTATGAAAGGAGTAATTTGAATGCCTATATAGGTAAAACCCAAGGTAGTTAATTAGACTAAGTGCTGCTGTGGAAGGCTCTCCTTTGGAGTATTGCCAGGAGAGATAATTAAGGATTTAGAAAAATTAATTTTGCATCCAGAGAAAGGTGAAAGACACCCAGTGATTCATTCAGTGGCTGTTAAGGACATTTTGGCATCAGAGCTATAAAATAAAATGCTGTCTTTGTGTGAATTGTTTCCCTGATTGTTTCCTGGTAGAGGCTGCTGGGCACAGGACTCACTTTTTCTACATGTGTCTTCTGGGGCATGGTGAGGGGAGTGAGGGCAGAAGCAGAGGTTGTTGGAGGGAAAAATGATGGGTATGTGGTAAAAAAATTGAAGGAGTTGTACTTCTTTGGGGGACCCCTTTTCTGCACAGGGTGCTTCCATCATGGTGTAATCATGTTCCTGTACATACTCATCTTTCTCCTTTTTTCTTTGCTTTCATCTCTTTCTTTCTCTTCTGCTCCAATCTCTTCTCCATCTATTTCCTTACTAACCTATAAACTATTTAATGAATTCAACATGTTAAACAATACAAAACCAATTTATTTTACAATTAGGCAAAGAAAAGAGGCACAATCTGCAATCTTTTGCTCAAGAGTCATATTAAGTATGCACCTTTTCAGTGAGATACTTTTTTTTCCTCTTCAGGGAATACTGATAGTAGTCTTTCACTGCTAACCCCAAATGTCTCTGTGGGTATCTGTGTAAAATACTAACTTCACAAAAATATTGGTGAGTACCCTGAAGGGTGAACTTTTATTTATAATATATCTTCTTACTGTAAAAATAGTCATACCACTTATCTATTTGAAGTTCTTTTGTATTCAGAGTAATTTCTCTAAGTAATGTGGTTAGATAATTATAATAACATGCTGACAGGACAATAGGTCTTTGAGTTAAAAAAAATGGCAACAGCATGATGGTGTCGATGTTCAGTCCAAAAACATGTTTCTTATGGATCTAAATGCCAATTAATATGATGTAGGAATTGGTGACACAAATGAAGGGGGAGTGAATGTCAACATCATTAATTATCTCTAATTAGCTGCATCTCTGAAAACTCAGAATGTCCTAAAAATCCACTCACTGAATGTTTAATAAACTTTTAGTCCCCCGTTTTGATTTAGCAGTAGAACTGTCAGTGAAAAGACATGATAACACACACATGAACAGAAATTTTATTATGTTCTTTTTGGACCCAACGGGTCACTTTTTTGATGACAATCATACATTTCCTTTACCTAAAAGCATCCTAGCTTATCTTGGGGGAAATAACCTCTTTCTCATTGAGTACAATTGATTGAAATATATACTCTGACCTTCCTAGCCAAGAGGCACACATTTCACAAATGTCAGCCAATTGGATGATTCTTCATTGAAAAAAAATTTTCAATTAAGACTTAAATTTTCATGAGCATTTTTTGATTGGATTTTTTTCTTTGTTGTTGCTGAGTCTCATCAGCTTTTTGCAGGTTTTTGTGATCAGTCCTTTATCATTAGTGTTGGGTGCAAAAATGTTCTCCCAGTTGGTGGGGTTTCTCTTTGTTTTTGTTATTGTCTCTTTTGCTGTGCAGAAGCTCTTTAATTTGATGTAGTCCCAGCTGTTTATCTTTGTCTTCACTATCATTGCTTTGGGTGATGTGTCTGTAAAGATGTCTTTGATGTGCAAATCCCGTAGTGTTTCGCCTATATTTCCTTCTATGTATTTTATGGTTTCAGGTCTTATGTCTAGTTCTTTAATCCATTTTGAGTTGATTTTTGTGTATGGTGTGAGGTAGTGGTCAAGCTTCATTCTTTTGCATGTAGCGACCCAGTTTTCCCAGCACCATTTATTGAACAAACTTTCTTTGCTCCAATGCATAGTCTTTGCTCCTTTGTCAAAGATTAGTTGACCATAAATCTGTGGGTTTATTTCTGGATTTTCTATTCGATTCCATTGGTCTGTATGTCTGTTCTTATTCCAATACCATGCAGTTTTGATGATTATGGCTTTGTAGTATAGTTTGAAGTCTGGGAGTGTGATGCCTCCATTTCCTTCTTTTTTTTTCAGTAGAGCTTTGGCTATTCAGGGTTTTTTTGTGATTCCATATGAATTTCATCAATAATTGTTCTATTTCTTTGAAGAATGTCATTGAGATTTTGATTGGAATAACATTGAATCTGTATATTGCTTTTGGTAGGATGGCCATTTTGATAATGTTTATTCTTCCAATCCATGAGCAGGGGATGTCTTTGCATTTCTTTGTGTCTTCTTCTATTTCTTTTAACAGTGTTTTATAGTTTTCTTTGTATAGGTCCTTTACCTCTTTTGTTAGATTTATTCCCAAATATTTGATTTTTTTTGTTTCAATAATAAAAGGGGTGTTTTTTTTTATTTCTTCTTCTTCAGATTTATTGTTTGTGTATAGGAAGGCTAGCGTGTTGACTCTCTGAAGAGGAAATGCAAATGGCCAACAGACATATGAAAAAATGTTCAACATCACTTGTAATCAGGGAAATGCAAATCAAAACTACCATGAGATACCATCTCACACCAGTGAGAATGGCACATATTAAAAAAACTAGCAACAACAAATGTTGGCGAGGGTGTGGAGAAAAAGGAACTCTTCTGCACTGTTGGTGGGAGTGCAAACTGGTCCAACCACTATGGAGAGCTGTGTGGAGATTTCTGGACCTACTAAACATAGAGCTTCCATATGATCCAGCAATTCCACTCCTAGGTATTTACCCAAAGGACACAGAAACATCAATTCCAAAGAGCACCTGCACCCCTATGTTTATAGCAGCACTGTTTACAATAGCTAAGCTTTGGAAACAACCCAAATGCCCAAAAATAGATGACTGGATCAAGAAGATGTGGTACATATACACCATGGAATATTACTCAGCATTCAAAAAAGATGAACACATGCAATTTGCAGCAACATGGATGGCGCTGGAAGGGATCATGCTCAGCGAAATAAGCCAAAAAGAAAAAGAAAAATACCGGATGGTCTCACTCATAGCAGGAATCTAGAAAACTTAAATAAGGGACCAGGAAAATGAATATAAGAAAGTGAAAATCAAAATCAACAAAAAACTATGAACCAGAGATACTTTTTGGGGGGCGGGAGGGGAAGGATTGGGGTCAGAATGGGGCGTTTGCAATTGTATGGGGGAATATAAAAATAAAATTTATTATTTTAAAAAAAGTAAATTTCATATTCTACCTGTTCGTTGCTGTTATATATGAAAGCAGTTGAATTTTGTATATTACCTTTTTATTCTGAAACTTTGTTATAATTGCTTATTAGATATAGGAGTATTGTTTTTGGTTATTAGATCTGGGAGGGTTTTTTTTTTTTTTTGGTCAAGTCTTAGGTTTTCTACATAAATGATCTTGTCATTTACAAACAAAGATAGTTTTATGTCTTCCTTCCCAGTAATGTATCTTTTATTTCCTTTCCTTGGTGAATTAGCTAGAACTTCCGGAACTGTGTTGAACAGGAATGATGAAGGGGACATTTTTGCCTTGCATTTGATATTTCAGGCAAGTCTCTCATCATTAATAATGTCAGCTATATGATTTTTGTAAATTTTCTAAAGTTTAATTTCCCCTCTATTCCAAGCTCACTGAGAATTTTTATCCTGAGTGGTTATTAGATTTTACCAAATGATTTTTTTTTATTTAAATATTTTATTTTATAAAATTTTTACATCTTTTTTCATCTTTGCACAATATAACGTTTTGGTTATATTCCCCGTACAATTGCACCTCCCCTTTTATTTTGACTCTAGTCCTTCTTTTCCCCGCCCCTCCCTTCTCTCCTACCCCCCGTAGTGTGTCTCTGGTTTATAGTTGCTTGTTGATTTTGATTTTCACTTTGTATTGATTAGTCTTTTTCCTGGTCTCTTATTTAGGTTTTCTAAATTCCTGTTATGAGTGAGACCATCCGGTATTTTTCTTTTACTTTCTGACTTATTTCGCTGAGCATGATCCCTTGTAGCTCCATCCATGTTGCTGCAAACTGCATGTGTTTATCTTTTGTGATTGCTGGGTAATATTCCAGTGTGTATAGGTACCACATCTTCTTGATCCAGTCATCTATTTTTGTGCATTTTACCAAATGATTTTCTACCTCTATTGTTATAGTCATGTAATTTTTGTTTTTAACCTATTGATGTGCTGGATTATATTAATTGATCTTCAAATGTTGCATCAGTTTGGCATGCCTGGGATAAATCCATTCCACTTGGTGGTGGTGCTGTCTTATCCTTTTAATAAATTTTCCCTTCTTTTCCTTTATATGAAGTTTGTTTCTGTTTCTTACAGTCAAAAACCCTTAATCAACAGAGTTAGCTTGTGTCAATAATAACTTTGAATTTTCATAATTAAACTACTTTGGGTGATGTCTAATGTGGACCTTATAAAACCAGTGAAATAGCAATGTTCATCATATTTTTAATATATTGGATTCAATGATTAAACAACTGAAGCTTATTCCTGTCATTTGAATTATATTATTTCCCATTAGATTAGGAAAATTTCTCTGGTGACATGTCAGTAAGTAGAACTTATAGAGGGACTGGTAATTTGTGTGTGTGTGTGTGTGTGTGTGTGTGTGTATGAATTTGAATACCAGAAGTATTTCTACAGTTTCCATTCATTACTCCAGTTGAAACTTTTGCTTAACAATAACAATGATGATGACTTTATAGGAAGTATGACATGTTCCATTGCAACTGGAAAAATCGCTAATAAGACTTCTGAAATGGTAGGCACCATGTGTGGGAGACTAAAGACCCCAAAATATATGACAAGTCTTTTCTACCTATTTATGACCACATGCTGTACATGTTATTCTGCAGTTGCAGCAACAGAAAGATTTTTCAGTGTTTCCTCATCTGTTTCTGGATATAGCACCATTGCTTGAGATAATTCAGTTCCTTTTGGAGCTGCCTGCAACTCGGCTTTTGAGCCAACCTTATGTTATAGAGACCTTCAGGTATGCTGTGTTGAATAAAATGGGAGATATAGTTCAAGCTGTCACTAAGTTGTGCTGGAAATATCCCTGGTCAACAGCTTCCATGGCACCCAGTTGTCATTTGTTTCCACCCCCTTACCAGTCCATTCTCAGTCTATAAAATGGCTCTTATTATATGAAATGGATGGAAAGTAAAGAGGGTGTGACACTTATCTTGGACAGGGAGAACATACTGAGAAAATGATAGTGCTGGCAAAAATCTCTTTGAACATTTCTTTTACTTCCACCAGAATAGAACTTCAGGTGGAGCAAAAATTCAACCAACATACAATAATGGGCTCTGACCTATTTCTCTGGGAACACTACTAATGTGTGAGAGGGAGGGGGAGATTGCAGGAGCAACCTTCTTGAGAAGGTCATAGAGAATTGACTTCTAGCCCAGGTGGAAGGGGGACTGAGATAGCAGCATGCACCCCATGCACAGTGATGGCTAGAAAAGCAGAGAATGTGGGTGTGGATACCCAAAGGTGACAAGAAGAGGGTGTGTCTGTCTGATTTTAAATTTCTTTTGATAAAATTTGAGGCAAGATTGTCAACTGAGTGTGGTGCATGACAGCAAAGAGAAGTATCAGAGGAGAGTGTGAAAGAAGCACTTGGGAGAGTAGGGGAGTGGTAGGGTAAATGTTTTTTCAGGCTTTTCTGCCCTCCCACCATTAGGATTGCCCTGCCTGATAGGGCACCTACAGTTGTTACATTGTTGCAGGCTGACTTGGGTACTTCTGTGGGCCATGGGAGGACTATTGAGATAGTCACCAAGAGAAGAGAAGCAGGTGAGCGCAGGAGAGAGAAGGGGAGAAAAGAAACGAGAGAAGCCCAGAGTGAAGACTTGCTGGGGGCCTGGAGGCCTGCAGGCCTTCTGGCACCCCTGCCTGTTGTGTACCTGTTTGCCACACTACATGTAAAGCTCAATAAAAGCCTAAGAAAGCCACTGAGGGCTCTAGGACTCTCCTTTACCCATCTGCTGGATCATAGATAACCTGCCCTGTGCCCATCCTGCCCCTACAGGAGCCCATGTGTTAGGGAGGGTTATAGAGTGCTGGTCCATGACAGGTGCCCATTTGAAATTGTTGGTCATACATTCATATAAAATCAGTTAGAACACTTGTGTTATTTTTCATCCACGCTTAGCTACTTGAATAATGACTCAGAGAAAGTAATATTTGAGTTTTAGAAAAACTGAGATTTTTTTTTTCAAGTTAGGATAAGAAGAGGAAGAGAAATGAGCGTGGTTAGGCAGATGGATTGTGTCAGGTGGAAATAAGAAAGAGAGGTGATGGATAATGAAAAAGAAGTCAGGGTCAATGTTTAAGATGTCTTGATGAGAATAGGAAGTAATGATCACAGAGTGTGAAGCTTAGAATCTCAATTATAGACACGAACCAGTTACTGGAAATGACAAGGTCAAACATTTAACTGTAAAATTGGGTGGCTGAGGAAAATTGTATAAACAGTGAAGTCTTGATGAGCATATACATGCATGCATAGTAAATCTTAAATAGCAGTAAGAAGTAAACTTCTTCCTATATTTTATTTCTGTTAGCCATCCAGTGATGTAATTAGGTACAATGAGAGCCCTGCATCAATCAAGCAAACTCCTGATCACAGATTCAGGACTCTCTAGAATTGAACTTGCTTCTACATTTAGAAGTAAATGTCCACTCCAGTATCAGCTAACCCCTTTCTAAATCTGTGCAATGAGCTATATAAAGTAGAAGGGTATATTTTGTATATACTTACCTGTGTGTGTGTATGTGTGTGTGTGTACATGTACATTTACATTCTCTTCTAACAAATTTCAATCATAAATATTAAAGTGACACAGGAAATTACGGTCATCAAACCCTCTGAGTCTGTGCACTGTCATGTCTGGAACATGTTACATGTTATTATTTCTTTGGTAGAGAAGATTGTTGTCTACTGTAGAAATGAAAAAGAAAGTGGATGTTTCCATCGACAGCACTTCCTTGGATGAAAAATGATTTCTGTTTGCTTTGGCCCTGTTTTCATCTTGGAGCACCTGCTTTATACTACTATTATATATGAGGCATTACCATAAGCATGGGACATACCAAAAAGGATGTATATGTATGTGCATGTATTTGTGCATTTAATTTTTATATAAAACAAATATTTTTTGAAAATCTAGTATTTGACTGACCATAGATTAGGTATTATTGATAGGGGGAAGAATTCAAATTCCCTTCCCTAAGAAGAATGTGAGTCAGTGGGGAGAGAGACATACCAACCAATTGTTACAGTATAATAATGGCTATAATCAAAGTTATTGTCAAGAGTAGTAGAAACATTAGGGAAGGAGAGTCTGTCTCTGGAGGAATCAAGGACTTCTTCCTATCATATACTGCTTTGTTGCTGACTTTTTCAGGAGTTAGCATTTGAGAGTTTAGTTTCAGAGGTAACCGTGGGTTTACATAGTAAGGTGCTATATAAGTTCATATGCAAAAACAGTTTATTTTGCCTGAGTAAGGATCAGAGAAATGTATAGACAACTACCACTGAAGCTGGGCTTGGAAGGATGAGGGGATGTGTTGTATTGGCAATACTGCACTGACCAGTGGGAGTCGTGGAACAGGATACACAATGCAGAATCCAGGCCTTTCATTGATAGAATAATCATACAGCATCAATTGTGTGGGGTGGGAGAACAAAGGGGAAGGGTGTGTGAAAACTGAAAAGGTACTTGTCTCATTAAGGGCTTCGGGGGCTGGCGAGGCTACTGACCATGTATTGATAATCTGGTGTTGTAATGGAAATTTTATCCCAGACTCCACCTGTGGTTCCAGTCTTATCAAGGTGTGCCACTGATCAGTCTCTGGGGTGTAAGGTCATACATCAGTCCCCGGCTCACCAGGCGTTCCCAGCCATACCTCATGATGCATGTGCATCGTCCCAGGATGATCCAGCATCCTGCTCTTGTTTAATTCAAAAGGAGCCTTCTAAGGTCTGGTATACCACATTCTTTTAGGTCAGATAACTAATTGAGCAGGCTGTTCTGATCTTGTATGGGAGGGTAGAATTGCATGTTACTAAGATGATGGCTGAGAGACCATTTAAGTCTAGCAGACCCACAAGAATGGAAGATGAGTATAACCCTATGGCCACTTACCCATGGAGTACAAGCCAGCAGTGACATCACTGATAGACAGCTTCCCTCACCAGGGAGTGATTTTCCAGTCCATCATCTTGAACAATCATAAATTACTATTCCTTCCTGTGGCTTGGTCTTTAGGTTTATTTTTGGCATCATGGCATTCTGGGGAATCTTCTTAGACCCACTTTTCAAGACTTCAAGTATTAAATGAAAACCATTACTGAGATTGACATGACTTTTTCCCCATTGAAACTAAACAAACATGCGCGTACACACACACACACACACACACACACACACACCTCCCATCCTCACATACAAGAACTTGTAATATTCATTGGATATAACATTTTTGCAGTGCCATCTAAAATGTCATTATTCAACCTTTCTGGGAAGATTAATTCAAAGATGAAAATGGGTGGACACATGAGTGAACAAAAGCAGATGATGGAATGCGGCAATCTATGCATTCATGCATGAGTGTGATAACTAGGGAGTGCTGTAGTGGGTCTTGTAAACACATTTTAATACGAGAACAATGTAGGACTCATCAAGATGGGAAAGGAAAAAAATGTACTTTCTTTTCTCATGCTTGAGAAAATCCTCATCTAGAGATGATTTACTCAGGTAAATAGTTAAGGGCACTGCATGTGGCATTGCATTGTTTGCCAGATGAGAACACTGTGTAATTTTTGAAGTTTTAAAAAGCTCCCACAGCAGGTATGTGTTGTGCAAAGGTCTCTCCCTTGCATAACTTTTGAGGGTTACTTGGAAGCGGTGAGATTTTATTTTCAGTGAGCACAGACTTATTTCTAACCATTTTGTCTTGAGGAGGTTCATAAGCAGGGTTTTTGGCAGTGTTATTTGTTGCTTTTATTATCATTTTAAAAAGGATTTTTTATTTTTATTCATACAAGAACTGGGGTACAGGCCAGAGGTATGGGAGGGTGAGAGGATTCACCAGAGACAGAGTGGGGAGCAGAACAGGCAGATCCACTGAAATACACCGCTGAGGGGAGCAGCAGGCGAGACAGGAGAGGCCCGCTGTGCCATGTGGGTATCTCCAGATTTTATTATGATTTTTGTAATTGGTTAGAACTTGAGCTCCTGAGCAACCAAAGGCTTCCACTTGAGATGGAGGCTCATGTTTGAAGTTAGGCGTTGGAGAGGACTCTTAAAACTACCACTACATGACAAGGTGCTGAAGAAACTGCTCTTGACTCCCGCCAGGGCTGTTGCTGCTACAGTTGAAGGTGTCTGAGGCAGGGGAGGTGGGCATGGTTTCTTTGTAAGAATCTGAACAGAGGCATTTGTG
Source organism: Talpa europaea (assembly GCF_964194135.1). NCBI lineage: Eukaryota > Metazoa > Chordata > Mammalia > Eulipotyphla > Talpidae > Talpa > Talpa europaea. The sequence goes on from NC_140079.1 coordinate 33,876,116, forward strand.
GCCTATGGCTTGGTCTACCATTTTCTCAGTGTATCATGGGGCTGATATCTTAAAAAGCCCACTAAAGACATCAGTGGCCCATGATGTCAGGTTTGTGGCTGGAAAGAGTGGAAGAGGGGAGGAAAGAAAGGGAATGTGGTAAGCAAGTGGACAAAAACCCTTCCCACTCAGAATGAGACTGAAGATGAGGATTGCTGAAATCAAAAAGGCAATCAGCAAAGACACTGAAATGAGTCCAGGTGAAATCAATACTATATAGCCTGACAAAAATATTCAGGGTAAGTGTTTTCAGAGATCTAAATGAAGGCATGACTTCATTAAAAAGGAACTGGAAAGTTTGAAACAAGATACAAACGAAGCAAGAACAAGGTGTATGAAAGAAAGTTTTTGAAATAAAAAATAAAAATGCAGTCAATGGGATAAATTCTAACCACAATATAGAATTTGCCCATAGTGTAATTTCTAGAGAGGAGGAAGCTAGCTATCATAATATACTTTCTAGATAAGAGGAAGCTAACTATCATAATGTAATTTCTAGATAGAAGGAAGCTAATTATAAAAGGAAAATAAATTGGGAGGCTTTGTATCACTTAAGCATTACCATTTAACCAATCACCCCAAAACTTAGTAGCTCAAGACAACATTAATACCTTTGCAGCGCAGCACTCAACCGCTGTGCCACTGGGGAGGCCCAGTGCTGAAACTTTAATGCCTGCACCATCAGGGATACCGTCTCTGTTCGTTTTCTTAACAAGGTCTTTTGAAACAATATTTTAAGTTTTGATAAATTTTTTTGATCTTTTTCTTTTATAGTTTTTGCTTTTATGTAATTTTAAAGAACTCCTTGCCAAATCCAAATTAACTATGATTTTCTCTCATTTTTATTCTAGAAATTTATAGTTTTAGGTCTCATTATGTATGATCCATTTTGAGTTAAAATTTGTTAGAGTATGAATCAAGAGTCCGTGATGATTACAGTTCTTGCACAATTAGTTGAAATTAGTTTATTTTTTGCCATTGAAATGCCTTGTCAAAAATCTATTGACCATTCAACTCATCAATCAGTTCAGTAAAGTGGCAGGATACAAAATCAACATGCAAAAGTCAGTAGCCTTCCTATACACAAACAATAAATCTGAAGAAGAAGAAATCAAAAAAACCATCCCTTTTGTTATTGAAACAAAAAAAATCAAATATTTGGGAATAAATCTAACAAAAGAGGTAAAGGACCTATACAAAGAAAACTATAAGACACTGTTAAAAGAAATAGAAGAAGACACAAAGAAATGGAGAGACATCCCCTGCTCATGGATTGGAAGAATAAACATTATTAAAATGGCCATCCTTCCAAAAGCAATATACAGATTCAATGCTATTCCAATCAAAATTTCAATGTCATTCTTCAAAGAAATAGAACAATTATTGATGAAATTCATATGGAATCACAAAAAACCCTGAATAGCCAAAGCTCTTCTGAAAAAAAAAGAAGGGAATGGAGGCATCACACTCCCAGACTTCAAACTATACTACAAAGCCATAATCATCAAAACTGCATGGTATTGGAACAAGAACAGACATACAGACCAATGGAATCGAATAGAAAATCCAGAAATAAACCCACAGATTTATGGTCAACTAATCTTTGACAAAGGAGCAAAGACTATGCATTGGAGCAAAGAAAGTTTGTTCAATAAATGGTGCTGGGAAAACTGGGTCGCTACATGCAAAAGAATGAAGCTTGACCACTACCTCACACCATACACAAAAATCAACTCAAAATGGATTAAAGAACTAGACATAAGACCTGAAACCATAAAATATATAGAAGGAAATATAGGCAAAACACTACGTGATCTGCACATCAAAGACATCTTTACAGACACATCACCCAAAGCAGTGATAGTGAAGGCAAAGATAAACAGCTGGGACTACATCAAATTAAAGAGCTTCTGCACAGCAAAAGAGACAATAACAAAAACAAAGAGAAACCCTACCAACTGGGAGAACATTTTTGCACCCAACACTAATGATAAAGGACTGATCACAAAAATCTGCAAAGAGCTGATGAGACTCAACAACAACAAAGAAAATAATCCAGTCAAAAAATGGGCAGAAGAGCTAAAAAGAAACTTCTCTGAAGAGGAAATGCAAATGGCCAACAGGCATATGAAAAAATGTTCAACATCACTTGCCATCAGGGAAATGCAAATCAAAACTACCATGAGATACCATCTTACACCAGTGAGAATGGCACATATTAAAAAAACTAGCAACAACAAATGCTGGCGAGGGTGTGGAGAAAAAGGAACTCTTCTGCACTGTTGGTGGGAGTGCAAACTGGTCCAACCACTGTGGAGAGCTGTGTGGAGATTTCTGGACCTACTAAACATAGAGCTTCCATATGATCCAGCAATTCCACTCCTAGGTATTTACCCAAAGGACACAGAAACATCAATTCCAAAGAACACCTGCACCCCTATGTTTATAGCAGCACTGTTTACAATAGCTAAGCTTTGGAAACAACCCAAATGCCCAAAAATAGATGACTGGATCAAGAAGATGTGGTACATATATACCATGGAATATTACTCAGCATTCAAAAAAGATAAACACATGCAATCTGCAGCAACATGGATGGCGCTGGAAGGGATCATGCTCAGCGAAATAAGCCAAAAAGAAAAAGAAAAATACCGGATGGTCTCACTCATAGCAGGAATCTAGAAAACTTAAATAAGGGACCAGGAAAATGAATAACTATAAGAAAGTGAAAATCAAAATCAACAGAAAACTATGAACCAGAGACACTTTTAGGGGGGCGGGGGCGGGAGGGGAGGGATTGGGGTCAGAATGGGGGGGCTGCAATTGTATGGGGAATATAACAATAAAATTTATTAAAAAAAAAAGATATCAAAAAAAAAAAAAGATGGAGATTGAAACAACAACAAAAAAAAATCTATTGACCATAAGGTACAGGTTCATTTCTGGGCTCCTTAATGTGTTCTGTTGTTTGATTCTATCAGTACCGCACTGTTTCAGTGAGTGTGACTTTATGGTAATCTTAAAATGTAGCAGAGTAAAATTTTCAAGTTTGTTCCTCTTTTCCAGAGTTGTTTTGGCTTTTAAAGATCTTTCACATTTTCACATAAATTATGGTATCAGTTTTTTGATTTCCACAAAGCTCCTGCTGGCACCATCATTTAACATTGTTTTGAATTTATAGATTACTTTATAATCATTATCTTGTCAATGCCAACAAATTTTCTGTTTCATGATATGTTGTATCACTATATTTATCTAATCCCTCTAATTTCACTTCGCAGTTTTTCAGTTTTCAGTATGCAAGTCTTGCAGATCTTTTGTAAGATTTATCCATAAATATTATTTATTTTTGATGTTTTTATAAGCATTTAGTTTCAGTTTCTGATTGTTTGTTATATAGTTATATAGTATATAGACATACATTAAATGGATATGATCTTGCATCCTGAAATTTTGTTAAATTTGTCTATTAAGTCCTCATAGCTTCCTTTTTAGATTCTATCGAATATTTTATATAAACCTAATATAATATTAAGTTTCTGCTCTATTCTTCATATCTTTATTTATTTTTCTGATTGAACATCCAGAAATTCCAGTTTCGTGTTGATTAGGAGTGGTGAATCGGCCATGCTTGTTTTATTCCTGATCTCAAAATGAAAGCATTTTGTCCCACCATTGAGTGTTCTGTAAGCTGTTGGTTATTTATAAATGGCTTTCATCAGGGTGAAGGAAGTCTCTTTATATTCCTGGTTTGCAAAGAGATTTTATGAGGGATAGATGTTATATTTTCTCAAATGCTTTTTTCTGTATTTACTGATATGATCATACATTTATTTTTTAGTTAATATGGCAGAATAACCAAAAAAAAATTGGTTATTTCATCTGTTTTTAAATATATAGGCACAATATTAGTATTCTTTTAATTTTTGTAGAATCTGTAGTAATGTCACCTTTTTCATTCTTGTTATTTGTCATTGTCTTTTTTTCCTGATCAGCATGGCTGGAAGTTTATCAATGTTACTGATTTTTTTTCAAAGAACCAGCTGTGGTTTTGTTGATTTTCTGTAAAGTTTTTCTTTTTCATTAATTTCCATTGTTATCTGTATTGTTATGTTTTCTTCTTTCTTGGGTGTAGTTTGCTTCTCTTTTTCTACTTTCTTATGGTGAAAGTTGGGGTGATTAGATTTTTTAAAAAATTCTTGTTTCTACCTAATTGTTTAAGCATAAGGAATGGACTTATCACAATTGTTTACTGTCATTGTCTGCTATTCCTAACATCAGTGACAGTGCCTGGAGTTTTTAATTAATCAGTTTTTCTAATTATGAACCATGTTTTCCGGCCTCTTTGCATGTCTGGCAAAATTTGACTGGAAGTCAAACATTGTGAATTTTACTTTGTTGGTTGATGGGTACTTTTGAGTTCTCATAAATATATTAAATCTTTGTTCTATTATGCAGGTAATTTATTTGGAAACTGTTTGATTATTTGGTGTCTTTCTTTCACAGTGATTTGTTCAGACACTCTGGAGAAGTATTCAGGCTAGGACTAATACTCCTTACCACTGAGGCGAGACGTTCCCAAGGATACCACAAATACCCACTGAATGATGGAATTTTTTCTAGTTTTGCTGTTGAAACAAGGACTATTCAGTGTTCCATCTAACCACTGTTCTCTAAATACTTTTTGATATTGTCCCTGGATGTCAGGCAGTTTCCTCACACAAATGCACTGTCTGTACCTTGCTGAATAACATTAGAAAAGGGCTTTACTACAGATGACTGGGGTTCTCCATGCAGCAATTTTTCCTTTAGGTCTTTGTGCATGTCAGTTACCTTAATCTCCTTGTACTCTCTACTCTGTCTCCTTAACATGGGTATCTATCTTCAGGGCTCCATTCATGTTGTCACTCCCTGCATTATGTCTGTACTTTTTTAGACTAATGTGGATTTGTTTTTTTATTTTACTTTCTCTCAGGTATCATTGTACTTCACTGCTTGATGTCCAATGACATGAAACCCATTTTTCATATATTTTTTCTTTTTTGCTTTTTGTTCCCCAAAGAAGAAATTCAGTCTCTGTTATTTCATTTTGGGCATATGTCATCACCAAAACTTTTTATATTTGTTTTTCAGTTCATATTTTGGATGGCTGAATTTCATAACTAAGTAATTTTTAAAAGAATGTCACAACAGAACATTTCCTGAATCCTGGAATGTTACTGCCTTTAAAGTAAAAAGGAACATTTTGGTTTATTTTATTTGAGATTTTTTTTTTAAGATTCATTTTATTTGTGTATGCATGCAAGAACTGGGTATAGGCCAGAGGTGCAGGGGTATGAGAGGATTCACCAGAGACAGAGTGGGGAGCAGAACAGGTAGATTGAAATACACTGCTGAGGGAAGCAACGGGTGAGACAGGAGAGGTCTGCTGTGCCGTGTGGGTCACCTCCCTGGCTGGGGATCGAACTCATGCTGCAGTGGCTACTGCAGATAACTTCATAATGCTGCATCTTAACCCCTTGCACCACCAGGGAAGCCCCTTTTATCTGAGATTTTAAAGACATTCTTTCATAGTCTTCTTGCTTTTATGTTGCTAAGAAGTTTCATGCCAATTAGAATTTTTCCTGATTGCCTAAATACTGCATTTTAATACTGAAGTCCAATAACTTTCTTTACCCATAAGTATCTTTCTATATATTTTCTATATAATATATAGAAATATATATTTTTTTCAATATGCTCACTATATATTTTTCAGTATGATAATACCCCTCCTACATTAGACATAGTCTGTCAGTTACATCTCTCTTTGGTGTAACCTGGAGATCAGGCTGGCTAATGGTGAAACTGTGCCTGTCAATAGTTGTTAACATGAGACCCTAGCACTGACTTCTCTATCCACCATAGAACTTTGAAATATAGCAGGTCAGAATGAGTCCTATTAAAAAAAAAAATTTGCATTGAGGTAACTGCACTGGTTTATAACATTATGTGGATTTCAGGTGTACAACATTATATAACATTATAATTGGACCTCTGTGTATGCTGTGTTGTCATCATCATCAAAAGTCTAATTTCCATCCACTAATCAATTCAGTCCTTTTATTCATTTTACTAACCTCAAGCCCCTTTCTCTCTGGTAACTACCAATTTCTTCTCTGTATCTAAGAGTTTGTTTTGTTTGTTCATTAGCTTTGTTTCTTTATATTTCATATATAAATGAAATCATCAGGAATTGTCTTTGTCTGACATATTTCACTTAGCATAATACCCTAACGTCCACCCATGTTTTTGCAAATGGCAAGATTTATCTTTTTTTATAGCTGAGAAATATTCTGTTGTCTGTCAGTATCTGTCTATCTATGTGTATCAATCATATCTTTCTCCATCATCCATCAGTAGACACATAGGTTATTTCCATATCTTGGTGATTGTAAATAATGCTGCAATGAATACAGAGGCATGTATTTTATAAATGGGGAGTATTCAGTTGTATATCTATACCACATCTTCGTTATTCATTCATCTGTTGAAAATACTAATTAAAAAGATATCTCCTCCCCTTCATTCATGGCAGCATTACTTAGAATAACTAAAACATGGAAGCAGCTTAAGTGTCCATCATCTCTAATCCGTGTTCTACCTCATGACTCAATGATCTTCCTGTGCCCAGGAACAGGGCACCTTGATCTTGCTGCATCATACAGTGTATCAGTGATTTGTTATATCAGTGTTGCCATATATATTGGGTGGATTTGGGAGCTATTGGAGTTCTATAGAAAAATGTTTTTGTTTGGTTTGAGTTTGGTTCAAACTGTACTGTACTTGAGCATTTTGTCCTTCATAGATTGTGATTTGGAGTTGTAGCTATTTGAGTTGTATCACAGGTGAGGTAGGATTTTTTTATTTCTCTTTTAGAGAGAAACAAAATTCATTTTAGAAATTGTAAAAGGAAAAAATCTACTAATTATACAAAACCTTTGTTATTTTCTGTAGTTACCTTTAAGGTGTTAAAACCACCTGTCAATCCTTTTCTGTTCCTACCTGGGTCAGTGTTGGACTGAGGAGAAAGGGGAGTAATGAGGTGGAGAAAGGACTTTGCAATGTATCTGACATGAGCTTTCTCAGTACGAATCCCATTTGTGTCCTGCAAAGATCACCCAAACACGCTGCCTTATCAAACTGCTTCTTACTAAGCCAGCTAAGGTAAAAATGACTGCAAAAATCCCAGTACACATGCAGAAAGTTATAATTGACTTAGCAGTATCCTAGAACCTCATTATTGCAGTTATGTATGGCAATCCAATGTCCATTCTACCTATGTCATCTCTGGCTCAGTTTTTCAAGTCCTAATTCCTTGGTACGGATCTGGTGCAGTTTTGCTCCCTGGTTGTTTGTCCAAGCACCTGAGATTTTTTTTTTTATATACAATGTGAAGAAACTGTGAAGTTCAGAGAGTTTCAGTGAGATATTTAAAGATACTAATTTAGACATTTTAGAACCAAGCTCTGTGTCCATCTTTTTTGATTCCTAGTGCTTTTATTTAAAGAAATCATCTCTGTTTTTGGGATCAAGAGGATGTGGTATGTATATACAGTGGGGTACTATTCAGCAATCAAAAAAGATAAACTCATGCCATTAGCACCAACATGGATGGAACTAGAAGGGATTATGCTCACTGAAATAAGTCAAGGAAAAAGAAAAAATATCGGATGGTTTCACTTATAGGAGGAACATGGAAATGGAAAAAGGGTAAAAAAAAAAAGTCATACAACAGGGGAGGGGAACTGAGATGAGTTAGAATAGGGGAGGGAAGAACACAAGGGACTATGGTGATGGTTCATGGGTGATGTGGTGATGGGAGATTTAGGGGACTACACCTAAGCGGAGAAATCAAATTTTGTACAAAAATAAACAACAATGTAAGAAAATTAAGGAGTTTATTATTATTATTTTTTTTACATTAACCTTTTATAATACATAATTTGTAAATAAAGGAGTTTAATTAAAAAAGTCATCTCCAATAACTGTCCTGGGAGGATTTTTATATATCTATATATATCTATATATGTATCTATCTATCTATCTATCTATCTATCTATCTATATTTATTTTTTTTTAATAAAGAGATTTTTTTTAAAAGATTATTTATGCAAGAACTGGGGTACAGGTCAGAGGCGCGGGAGGTTGAGGGACTTTACCAGAGACAGAGTGGGGAGCAGAACAGGCAGACCAACTAAAGACACTGCTTCGGGGAGCAGCGGGCGAGGCAGGAGAGGTCTGCTGTGCCATGTGGGAATCTCCCTCGCTGTCCTGGAATCAAGCCCACACTGCAGAGGCCCGGGAGGATTATATTGTATCTGTAGTAACTGAATCAGAATTTAATTCACTTGCCTAAGGTAATGTAGATGATGATGTGCTAAGACTCAGATGTGACTCACAGCCTGGGCACCTTCCATGCTCACGGCTGCAACCTGACCAGCACTCTTCTCTCTCAGCCCCACAGCTCCAGTCACACCTCCTAAGCTTTGCTCTTGTACATTTAAGTCTTAAATATTCCTTATGTTTCCTTTGAGTCCTCATATTGTGTCCCCAGGCTCTGGAGCATTGATTGTGCCCTCTGAGAAAGTTTAAAACATTTCCATCCTTTTTGTTCCATACCAATTCATTTCAGATTTTGAAGGAAGTCAGTGGGAGGGAAATCCATGCTTATTATTAAACTCTATGTTGCTAACTGCTCTAAAAAGTCACCAAAGGAATAGGGATTTGGAAGTTTCCCTCTATAACTAGGCTATCTAGCCATGAGATGCTAAGTTAGACGTTCTAGAAGCTAATAGATTTGCATTGTAAAGACTGCAACCTGAGTTTTATTTTCTTGCTTTAGTTTTACCCTACCTTGAACACAACTGGGCTGCTTTGCTATCTGGGATGGCAGAATTTCCACAATTTATCTGAAATATTAGACCATGTCAGGTAGGTAGCAAAATTATTTTCCTGATCTCTTTCAAGGTGTCTTGAAAGATATATACCTGCATTTAGAAGTATTTATTAGGTTTCTTAACAGTTCCTGAAAATCAGCTGTTGTGACATCAGTGCATGGGACAGTACTCAAACTGCAGGGGCAGGCATTTGAGGGAATGTGGGGTGAAGGGGTTTAAGTAGATGTCTTAAACCAAATCCTTACATATTTAATTACATAAAACTTGAATCTTTCCTATCTAAGATTTTTATATCTAAAGAAATTTCAAACCGAAGGGAAGTGTTTTTTTTTTCTTACAGTTTTCTGATTGCAATATCATTTGATTTAGAATATTACTTTTTACAAAGGGAATCTAGATGTTAATAGTAACTAAAGAATTTAAAACCTGTAACAACTACATGGTGGGTATAATCTGAGTATTACGTTCTTTCTCTTCTTATCTAAACAAACTGGTTTCTAAGAGGGAATGTGCTACTGTCAAAGACAAAATTCTAAGATTCATAAGTTTTTTTGGTTTGTTTTAATTTTGTCAAATCCACATTGCCTCACTTAATGAGATGTATTTCTGTCCTTTCTAGTATTCTAGATTTACATGCTGCCTTTTCAGTAATTTCTAGTTTAGTAATGTCTAAGGAGCTTTGACTGTCTCTCTAAAACTGATTACATGTAAATGATAATCAGTCACCAGTGAATGATATTTGATTTCTAAGATATGAGATATAAAACTGGCTGCATCAGATTTTTTCATTTTAGTTTCCATACTGGACAACTCATGGAATTGCAATTGTCTGTCATGTCACAATTCCCTTTTAAAGAAATGTTTATTTGAAAAAATAACCCCAGGTAGTTCAGTCTTCAGAAATTGTTAGGCTTTGCGGCACGAGATCCTGTTATCTTGGCCATAACACATTTATTGGTGGATCTGTACCCTAGTCAAAGTAAACATCTATGAGTGATTCCTAGCCTGAGGTCTGTAAATGGATTTTAGGAACATTTCACATTTCCTTTGAAATTTCTTTGAGAGAGTCTATAGTTTTATTGAATTTTCTAAGGCAGCATTTGTTAAAATGTGGCTAATGCAGCACTCAGAGTCCCTCTAAGGCTATAGAATACTCAGCAGGCTTTTGGCAATTTTAGAAGAAAAATTGATGAAATAACTCCACACAAAAGCATTATACATTTGAAACGTAAGGTTGATTATATTTTCAGGAAATATAGTACTCTCTTTTAATCACTGTATCTTTAAAGATGGAATGATTTAGGATTGTATTCATCAGTCCTTTTTAATATTCAGTAATTAAGTTGAAGTTTAAATTGGCTAACCTGTCTTTACATTATTTGTATGCTGTTGTACTTGCTGACTTTACCTTTTTGTTGTTGCACTGTGAATTGCATTACATAAACAACTCACAAAAGATGAATATATACCTAAAAATGATAGTAATTTAAATACAATGACTCTAAAATAGATATGTGAACAAGACCCCATTGCTAATAAAAAATGTGAAAAGTTTGTTGGCTTGGATAACAATACAAAGTGTGATAACTTTCATAAAGATCCAAAAATAATAAAGAATACAAAAAAGGATTATCTAAAAGTATACATTTATAAATAAACTATCTGAATGTATATGTCCCTAGATCTGTCTTTTTTTTTTTTTATGCACACAAGAACTGGGGTACAGGCCAGAGGTGCAGGGAGTGAGAGGATTCACCAGAGACAGAGTGGGGAACAGACAGATTGACTGAAATACACTGCTGAGGGGAGCAGCAAGCAAGACAGGAGAGGTCTGCTGTGCCATGTGGGTTACCCCTCTGGCTGGGGATGGAACTTGTACTGCAGTAACTGCGGATAGCTTCATGGTGCTGCACCTTAACCCCTTGCACCACCAGGGAGGCCTAGATCTGTCTCACAAAGATTTGAAAAACATAACAGGAACTCCTAGAGGTTTTCATGTCAATTTCAAACAAAGCACAGTGATCGTTCCGGTATAATTGAATTTTTCCAAACTAAGCATAATATATTACTTTTCAATATGAAATCGACACATTTTGATATTAAAAGCAGAGAAGAAGTCAAAACAAAACAGTTCATCATAAAAAGTTATACTCTGGATAGCTAAAATTAAGACAATATAGTGGTCTGGTGTGACCAAGAAACTTGTAAAAATCAGTTGCAATCTTAAGTAAAATGATTTCCCCAATATAGCCTACTAAAGTTATATTCTATTTGATGGCACTATCAACTTCATTTTTAAAAAATAAACTGGAAGAAAGCTCCACATCACATCCTTGGAAGCTGAAGTGTAAATGTGTTTTTATTTACCTGCATAAGAAGTACAGTTCTCTCTTGTTTAATCACTGTATTCTTAAAGATGGAATGATTCTAATGGAGGGTAGAAAAAAGTCATCCTTACAAAATCAACCACCCATCCAAACCTATGGAGGGAAGCAGTATAGTTTAAGTTTAAACATACACAAGTATAATAAGTTGAGAAATAATGTAAAATTACTCTGATGAGACGTCCTCATTTGGCTAAGATGGAGTAACTGAGAACAAATTTACTGTCTATCTGAAATGTTTAAAAAACAGACAAACGTGGGAAACAAAGACTTTAAAGACATTGGGCATTAGGCATAAGAATATCAATCCTTAGAGATGGAAAGAAATTAATTGAGCCCTATGATTATTATCTAGAGAAAACCCCTGGAAAGTCTCTGGGAGGGGGAAGCTCTTCCATGAGTTAAGGAAACCTGGAACTTTGTAAAGACTGATGCATCCGGGAGTTTGCAGAGGGTAAATTTAGTAACTAAGTGGCATTAAAAATTAATTATGACTATATTCCACATGTTCAGGAAGCCAGATGAAATGATTAAAAAACTTGAAGAGATGAAAAAAATAATTTCTGAGATAAAAATGTACTGGGTATGAATAATAGAATATTAGACAATAGAGCACAAAATATTAGTGAACTTGAATACTTTGCAATAGAAAGTATCTCCATAATGAAACATGGTGAGAAAAAAAATACTTAAAAATAAAGAGCATAAGTGAAATATGGACAAATTCCAGGAGTTTAATATGCAAATATTTTGAGTCCCCTGAGGAGAGAATAGAGGGCATTAAACATTGAAGAAAAAGATCTGAACAATTTCAAATGTGTTGAAAATTAACAAACATGCACATAAGAATTTCAGTGAATGTCATATACCAAAAAAAAAAAAAAATGAAGAAAATGATAACAAAGCACACAATCAAATTGCTTAAAAGCACTCATAAAAAGATCTTATAATCACTCAGGAAATACATGCATTATGTTCACAAGAAGACGCTATGGATGATGAGAGATTTCTTCTTGGAAACAATAGAAGCAAAGAAACAAAGGTATAGCATCTTTACAATGCTAGAAAAAAAAATCTGTCAGCTTAGAATTGTATACCCATCAAAAATACCATTCAAAGACGAAGGTTAAACCAAGACCTTTGTCTCAGACATACAAAAGCTGCAATAATTTTTCATGCAAAGTCTTAGATTATAAAACTTGTTAAGAGAAGTCCTTCAAGCAGAGCAAATTACATCAGATACAACAAAGAAAGAATAATGGAAATGGTGACTTCATGTGACTCCTTCTTTAAAATAATTTCCTTTAAAATTTTCTTGTAACTGCTGAAAGATTATGACCCTCTCAATTAAAGACTGAATTAAAAGTGGCTCTATGGAAGACCTATGCTCAATAGGGTGGAACCATAATGGTTGAAGACATTCTTACTCAAGATTCTGTTCTGGAAAGATGAAATCCACATGAAGGAACAGGGAGAATGAATCATAGGGGAATTAGGTAGTGGAAGTGAAAGCATGTAGAGGGAAAAAAACAAACTGAGGCTTAGATACACTAAAGACACAGAATATTTCTAGAGCTACTGTAGGGTAACAGAAGTGATATATGTGTACTGAGTGGTAAAGAACTGAGCCATGGCTGCTGAAATGGCTAGAAGTCTTAGTAGCTTCACTGGTGTGACTTTCTTAAATTAATATCTGTTAATTAGAGCCTCACGTTGCTGGATGGTGAGCCAGGATTCAATTAAAGATCACAAGGGAGTTGAAATAGAGAGGCCTGTTACTCTTAGGACCTGACCTGGAGGATCTCCATGACCTCATGGGAAGGTAAAGGCTGGGTGAGGCAGACAGAACAGTGCAGGACCTGGGGCACATACCTTCATTAGGTTGGGTGGTGTGCCTCGGAGTTTTGTGACGTTATTTATAATAAGAAAGATGTATATTTGGTCTTTATCCTTTTTCTGGCCCAGAGATACTAAAACCCTTAGGATTTCTTAAGTGAGAGAGTGGGAAATATGTCTCTTGTTATGTAAATGAAGTAACTTTTACACCATACTAAGAGTGGGGGCTAGGAGAACCAAGGGTGTAATTCAGGGTTAATTTCTTCAAAAACCCCCAACTTCCAGAAAGGGGATAGGGACTGGAGGATGAGCCAATCCTGAGTGTCCAATGATTTATTTAATCATGCCTATGAAATGAAGCCTCCTCTATAAAGAACCAAAGGAGGGCCTGTGGAGAGCTGCTGGGTTGGTGAACACTTGCAGATTTGGGGGAAGTGGCACATCTGGAGAGGGCGTGAAAGCTGTGTCTCTTCCCCATACCTTGCCCTTTGTGTCTGTTCTATCTGACTGAACCTGAGGCATATCCTTTTATAACATACTGGTGATCTAGTAAGTAAAATGTTTCTGAGTTCTGTAAGTTGCTCCAGCAAATTAATTTGAAGGGATAGGAAGAACATGGGGATCTCTGTTTTATAGGTGGCCAGTCAGAGGTACAGGTGACAACCTGTACCTGTGGCCGGTGTCTGTAATACATATTTGTGGAAACAATGTTATGAGACTGAGCTCTTTACCTGAGGAATTTGTTGTTATCTCTGAGTAGATAGTGTTGGAATTGAGTTAAATGTAGGATTCCCAGCTGGTGTTTAAAGAATTGCTTATTAATGTGGGGAAACTATTGCTGAACTAGATAGGGTTGTTCCTTGGATGTGCCCACATAGATCTGACCCAAGTTTTTCTTGGAGAAAGAGAAGTTTATGATTTGCAGATAAGAGAGTGTGAATTTCTACTTATACTATGTCACTGGGTAAGGTCTGGAAAGGGTATCTAAAGGGAAGAAGGGCAAAAGGGAGACTAAGGAGTTTTTTGGTGCTTGGATTTTGGGGGTATTTGGTGCTGCTGGTCATCTGGGCATGCCCACATGAATGGAATTCATGCTTCTACATGCTTCTGGTATTCAGAAAATGTTACTGCACTCCTCCCTGAATTTTAGGTCACAGATGGAAGAACTGCACATACCAACATGTGCTGTATTCTTTACACGTACTCACTTAAACCACTTAGGTAAGGTTAGAATTTAAGATTCAAATATATGGCTTAAACATTTTGCCTCTGAGTAAATAAAGTGATAGTAACTTAGAGACATTATCTTCCATCAGTAAACCTGTTGGAAACTCAAAGGACCCTTGAGGAGTGATTTCAACATCAACTAGTAACACATAGCATAGCCTCTCAAGTCACCTTGGCATCCTCAGTAACTTGATGTAAGTAAAAGACTGGGGTGGGGAGAATTCTTTTCTTTGCTAGTATTCTGAAACCCTAGAATTACCTGATTATCTTTCATAACCATTTGTTTCCTGGTTCTCTGAAGTCCTGATTTGACAATAAAACTTTCACACAGACATTGGAACCAGGAACCCTGAACTATTTCCTGGTCTAATGCAGGAGTGGTCAATACAAACCAAAGAGAAGGGTTTGGGTATGCTTCACGGGGGGCTTTTGATGTGTACCCCAGGGGAAGGCCCTGGATGGGACAGATGAAGAAATGCTTATCACAAGGGCCCTTGGGGAGGCCTACCAGGAAAGGACATTTATTTGTGAGTCTGGCAGCTGTTTCCTAGAACAATTGTTGAGGGGAGGGGTTGGTCTTGAGAAGGCCCCTTGAGCAGCCAAAATGGATACTGAGATAGTACTGTCATGCAATAGTTTAGCTAAATTCTCAAATTCATTCTTTTCTATCCCAATATTGCCATTACCTAAGGGTGACTGATCATTGCAATTAAACAGAACCTACCTACTCACTCTAATGCAGACCTCACTCTAATGCGAACCTCAAAATCATCATTTTGCAGTGAAGCAGTCTATATTTGCTACTTTCATTTTCTTTCCAGCTTTTACTATTTTCTTACTTTTTAACTTTTTAAAATTTTATGCTTTTTTTTTTTTTGCATAGAAGAACTGGGATATAAGCCATTGTGAGGGTTGAGAGGATTAACCAGAGACAGAATAGGGAGCAGAACAGGTAGATCGACTGAAATACATTGCTGAGGGGAGCAGCGGGCGAGACAGGAGAGATCTGCTGTGCCATCTGTGGGTAGGCTCCCTGGCTAGGGATTGAACTCAGGTTGTTGCAGTGATAGCACTGACACTTAACCCCTAGGCCACCAGAGAGGCCCTCATTTTCATTTAGTACAGAAATTTGCTTTTATCCAGTAGACCACTAAATAAATCAGTTGTCATTCTAGTGAGTCGAGTAGGTGCTAAATTTATTTAAAATTAAAGATTAGAGTTTGAGCCAAAGGCTGATGAATCTGAATCTAAAGGCGCTTTTGTATATATTAGTTTTATGAATTAGTGTTATGAATGAGTTATGAATTAGTTTGTGTTAAATTAACTACATTCATGTGAAAATTGCCCAAGGGCAGAAGGACAATCTCAAGATAAGAAAACATTTCTATTTATAACAATAAGTGTAATATTCTTTATGGAAGGAATTTAAGAGAGAGCGAGGTGCAATTGTCAGGACAGGAAAACTGAAAGAAAGGATTAAAACGTGACAGATTTACATCCTTTCTCTTTGTGAACTCAGATTGGCTATAACCTGCAGACACACTGCATTGCAATGTAAACACTATGTAAAAGGTCCCATTGCAGAGTAATTTGAGTTACAGTGGAGAAATGTTTTCTTTTTCTCAGCAAGATTGCCAGAAATACATTAAGCACAACAAAGCAGCCCACTAACCTTTGATGCTCTCCACAGATTGGGTTGTTTTGGAAAGGAGTCAAATGCTGTCTTCTCACGGAAGTCAGAAGCCAACATCTTATACACATATTCACATAGTCATCTTCTGGATTTAGATCAGGAGAAAGCACTTAGGGAAACCCTCACCCAAGATGAAAAGAAGATGAGAGGTAGGTGGTCAGAGCCCAGAAACAACTGTGGGTAAAAGGAGAATTTTGTCTTGTTTCATATGAAGTCTAAAAAGATAAATTCATGCCATTTGCAGCAACATGGATGGAGCTAGAAGGAATTATGCTCAGTGAAATAAGCCAGAAGGAAAAGGAAAAATAGCAGGAATGTAGGGGAACCAAATAAGACATCAGTGTAAAGAAAAATAACAACAATACAAAACATAGCAAAGCAAAACCAGACAATTATAAACCAGAGACATCCTGCAGGGGAGGAGGAGGGAGAGGGATCAGAGGGAGGGAGGGAGGAGCACAGGGGACTGAGGTGATGGTACACAGGTGCATTGGTGAAGGAAACTCTGTGGGACTACACCTGAGGGCGTGGGGGTAAGCAAATATTGTTTAAAAATGAACAATGATGTAAAAAATTAAAAAAAAAGAAAGTGTCAAACAAAGCTTGTGTTTACCAAAAATGTGGAAAATTCCTAGATTCTTAAGAATTTAAGGCACATCTCTAGAAAGAGAGCTTCTATTTTTGTTCACTTGCTATATCTCAGGCACTTTATGTACCCTGTAACATTTACTATGTAGATTCCCTGTTTTCCATAGGATGAGAGATAGCAACTTCGAACCTAGGTGACTTAATATCTTGTCTTCACAATGCACCAGAGACTTGTTGGTAACCACTATGTTGGAGACATCTCCTTAATAGGGGGAGGTACCGTGTCTTCTGCACCACTTAATGTTGGACAGAGCTGAGTGGTCAGATGAAGTTATACAACACAGGCAGGTTGGCTCTGGGGGAAAAGAAAGAGAAGAAGTCTGGTTCCTGAAGCCTGAAGTGAGGTTCCTGAATGGTGCCCTGGTACTGCTGGCAGGAATACAGGTAGAGGAGAGACATGGAGAGACATGTGGGGAGGCTGACAATGGCAGTGTTACCTTGATTTGCACATTAATTTTACTACCTTTGTCCCAACTTTGTGGGACCTGCTTCAGAGCCCCTTTTCTATGGTTCCCTGCCAGAAGGTCCCTTAGACTTGTAGCAAGCTTTTGGGCCTCAGTGGCCCCGCTTCAAGCCAAACCTCTCTGGCTGGGCATTTGCTCAAGAGGGGATTGGTAACTTTGGAGGTTTTTTTTGGAAACTTATTAGGTAATCCTCTCTTCTCTGTGTACACTAATTGTATAAAAGGTCTTTCATACTGAGTCTACATTGCCTTTGTGTGCTTGGATGACCAGATCCCATTATAGGGTGCAAGTTTGGGGATCCCTGGGTGCCCTTTGGTAGCATTAACATATGATTTTTATTTACCTGCTGGTCTTCTCTGCTGAACTGTTACTTTTACATGGTCAGGATCATGCCCTGTCTTTACTGTGGTGTTCAAGAGTTTTTCAGGCTGTCTAATGCAAAGTATTAACTTAGTAAATGTATGTTGAATGACTGAACAAACTGGAAAGCAATCTGGCCTCAGGTGCTTGATGTGTATCACTGGAATTGTATAAACAGTGCCTCTTCCCCAGCAGGCATGTGTGGGTCTACTGAGAGAGAAACCAGATTCCCTACTAAAATGCTTCACCACTATGACTAGGGAGATGCTTATCCCTCTTAGGTAGACAGTGAAACTGAATTGCAGAAGAGTAAGGCATTTTTCCTAGTTAACTTGTAAGTGATTGGACTGGTATTCAGTACCCAGACTTGGCTCCGAAACCTTCCCATACTCCTCTCCTACACTAAATACTAGAAAGTCTACCATTTTATTCGCTACTCTAGGTCATTGAGGTTTCGAGTGATCCTCCCTCTCAAGGAACTGTTTTCCAAAATGACTGTTGGTGTGTGTGTGGGGGGTGTCTGGCACTATTATCCCTGTTCTGTGTCAGGATAAACTCCACTAAGATCTTGGGGAACTGACTACCCGCAGGGAATATAACTCCTCTCTCAGCTCCTTATTGAGTATCAGCCCCTTTGATCAAGTTACACGTCTTTCTGCATTCTCTGAAGAGTTCTCATTTACCAAGAAAAAAAGAGGCTACACTGAAATCATATTTTTGGATTCAGAATTTGTTTTTCAAATGCCTTTGCCATCTCCCTCATCTCCTGACTCCCCAAATACATTTATGTTCTCTCTGCCTCCACTCTAAGTTAGGCTACCTCTACCTTGCATTTCCAGATTGAATTCTAATCCACAGTTGACTTTAAGTGGCAGCATTCTCTAGGCAGTCACCTGTGTACTCCAGCATCTCACAGTGTGAGAAGAAACATGTAGAATTTTTCTACATGTGTGGACACATGGTAAAGTTTCTGGAACTCCCCATTCCTGGTTTACCTGGCAAGGTGAGTACAGCCATCTTCATAGACTTAAGTCAGAACAGGATCCACACTGTGCAGGAAGCCACTGCATGAGGGTAAGCCAGCATTTCAGCCCACATTTAGATCAACGAGCCAGACAAAGACTATTGAACAATGGATACCCAGCATTGTATTTCCAGGGTATTCTTTAGAAGTCAGGAGTGTGCTGAAGCTCCAGCATTTGCCTTTCCTGCTCAAAGGATAACATTGACATCTTTACATTTTTAATGGCTCACTGTTCCTACCTACAAAAGTAAATTCAAACTAGTATTTGTTAGAAAGCAGTTCACACAGAGTAAAGTCTATGGAAGTGCTTCCCTGGTTCAAATCCTCATTCTTAATTCTTTAATAAATGCACTCATTTTTTTAATGCCCAAATTTATTTAAGTCTGTGGGTCTAACAAGTCTTGTCTCTTTCCTTTAGATATAACATGGACACAGTGAAATAACTATGTATGTAGGAAATTAAAAAAATACATATTGCCTTTTTATTAAAAGCTGTGATAGGTCTGTGTGTTGACCCAGGGGTTATTGATTGACCTTTCAAATCATGTATGAAGAAAATTTGTGGAGACATCTTCCTTAAGCAGATGGGGTAGAGGGTGAGAAATGGCATTATAGAGAAAGAGAGGAAGAAAGAGGAAAGAGGAGAAGTTTCTCCTCTCTCTCTCACACACACATACAATATTAAGCAGTCAAAATCTGGCACACTTAAATTTTTTGTTTCTCTGTGGACCTTCAGAGTAAACTTGGGTAACACCTACCGTTGAGTTCAATGGAATGGAATTTTCAAGTTAAATTAATTAGATGTTATTAATTAACAAAACGTTTATACTAGGTTTGTTTTTTACAAAATAGGAAATCTCAGTGGAGCTGAGGACTGGGACGATAAGAATGCTGGAGTCCTCTCTCATATCAAGTCTGTAACAGATGAGTGGAAATTCCTAATTTCAGATTTATGATGTAGGGAACAAAGTCTTCCTTTAATAAGCTTGCTCTTCAGACTGTAGATATCAATGCAAAATGGGAATTCAAATAGTTAACGTAAGTACAATGAGGGGAAATAAAGCAAACGTTAAAGGGGTGATGGGCCTCCCTGGTGGCTCAGGCAGTTGAGTGCAGCACTGCAAAGCTGCCTGCAGCCTCTGCAGCGCCGGTTCCATCCTTGCCAGCCTCGGAGCAACCCATATGGCGCAGCAGACCTCTCCTGTCTCGCCCGTTGCTCCCCTCAGCAGTGTATATCATCAGTCTGCCTGTTCTGTTCCCCACTCTGTCTCTAGTGAATCCTCTCATCCTCCCGCCTATCTGGCCTATACCCTGGCTCTTGTATAAATAAAAAATAAAAATCTTTAAAAAAACAAAAAACAAAAAAGGGGTGATGTAGTCCTCATTACTCAGTGGCTTTCAGAAAAGTGTTGCATTTGTAAGGAAGACTGAGGGGTATAACCTGATGTGTGGTAAAGGAAGTCAACATGTTGCAAGGACACACTAGGGGAGAAAACCCCTACTCCTTTGGAATGCAAAAGAATCCTGCCTTCTATTTTTGTTCTTACCCTTTTAGTTCTGGATGCTCTTTAAGTTTTTAGCAGAATTCTAAAATCAAATGGAGACATGACTTAGAAAAATTAAGAACACTGTTGCTGCATTATAAAATACAAATAGACTTAGAATGATACATTGTCAGTTTTGTTTACATTCTGCTATTAGTTATTTTCACTCTTTTAACATTCTGATGGGCCTTGAAACATCTACATATACAAAAAAATTAAGTGTAGGATTTAATAAGTTATAAAGCTTTTCATATCCAGATAAAATTTTGGTACGTGTGTGTTTGACTTGACTAAAATAAATACATATTGTTTGATGTTCTTTGAGGAATTTGAATTTGATTATTTTATTGCTAAAAATTATGTATCACAGCCAAAAATCTATCATCACCAAGACCAATGTCAGGCTTTTTTACCTATGTGTTCTTCTAGGAGTTGTACTGTTTCAGGTCTTACATTTAAGTCTTAAATCCTTTATTTTCCTTAAGCAGTTTTATAACTTTGAAAGTGGTTCGTTCTCATCCACATTGTAGATTTTTGAAAGTGCTGACAGATACATAGGTAACAAACATAGAGAGGTTGTTTGGTGAATCTTCATCCTTATGGTTTCTGGACAGTGGAAACCCTATGGGACATTCTTTATTCCTTTGGCCAAAAGAAAACATGGTTGAGTCTGGTGTCCGTGTGCATATGTGCAGTGCCCGTTTTCTTCATTGAAAATTTCTGAAACTCTTTTGGTGGTTGAGGGCACAACTTCTTTTTTTTTTAATATTAATTTATTTATTTGTACAAGCACTGGGTACAGTCAGAAGCGCAGGAGGGTGAGAGAATTCACCAGAGCCAGAGTGGGGGACAGAACAGGCTGACCAACGAAATACACTGATGAGGAGAGCAGCGGGCACGGCAGGAGAGGTCTGCGCACCTTGTGGGACCCTTGCTGGCAGCCGGGGATCGAACCGGCACTGCAGAGGCTGCAGGCAGCTTCGCAGCCCAGTGCTCAACCGCTGCGCCACCAGGGGAGGCCCGGGGGCACAACTTCTTGAACCCCACTCTGGATGGGATTGCGACTGTTCACATTATATTCTCAGGAAACTACCATGTTGATGACAGAACTGCCCTTCTTTGAATAATACCCTTTTTGCAGAAGCCATTCTGCCACTCCCAAAATAAAATGGAAGAAGCTGGTCTTTAATTCTTTTTTTAAAAATTATTTTTATATCATTTTTCATCTTTGCACAATGGATGCATTTTCTCCTTGGTTATATTCCCCACACAATTCCTACCCCCCTTATTTTGACCTTAATCCCTCTCCACCCTGTAGTGTGTCTCTTGTTTATAGTTGCTTGTTGATTTTTACTTTATTATAATTAGTCTTTTTCCAGGTCTCTCATTTTGGTTTTCTAAATTCCTGCTATGAGTGAGACCATCTGGTATTTTTCTTTTTCTTTCTGACTTATTTCACTGAGCATGATCCCTTCCAGCTCCATACATGTTGCTTCAAATTGCATGACTTTATTGATTGTTGAGTAATATTCCATTGTGTATATGTACCACATCTTCTTGATCCAATCATCTATTTTTGGGCATTTGGGTTGTTTCCATTGCTTAGCTATTGTAAACAGTGCTGCTATAAACATAGGGGTGCAGGTGCCCTTTCGAATTAATGATTCTGTGTCCTTTGGGTAAATACCTAGGAGTGGAATTGCTAGATGATATGGAAGCTCCATCTTTAGCAGGTTGAGGAATCTCCACACAACTTTCCATAGTGGTTGGACCAGTTTGCACTCCCACCAGCAGTGCAGAAGAGTTCTTTTTTCTCCACACCCTCACCAATATTTGTTGTAGCTAGTTTTTTTTTTTTTTAAAAGATTTATTTATTTATTTATTTGTTTGTTTATTTATTTATACAAGCACTGGGTATAGTCAGAAGTGCGGGAGGGTGAGAGAATTCACCAGAGACAGAGCAGATAGCAGAACAGGCAGATTGACGAAGTGCGCTGCTGAGGGGAGCAGCAGGCGGCAGGTGGGGGGGGTTCTGCGTGCCATGTGGGACCCTCACCCTGTGGCCGGGGATGGAACCAGTGCTGCAGAGGCTGTGGACAGCTTCATAGCCCAGCACTCAACTGCTGCGCCACCCGGGAGACCCGTAGCTAGTTTTTTTAATCTGTGCCATTCTCACTGGTATCTCATGGTAGTTTTGATTTGCATTTCCATGATTACAAGTGATGCTGAAAATTTTTTCATATGCCTGTTGGCCATTTGCAATTACCATTTCAATTTCACTGCTTGTAATTGGTCTGTGTAGGTGTTCTGTTTCTTCTTTATCTACCTTAGGGTGATTGTAGAGTTGTAGAAATTTGTCCATCTCTTCTAGATTGTTGAGTTTGTTTGCATATAACTGTTCACAGTAGTTTCTGATTATTCTTTTGATTTCTGCTGTGTCTGTTGTGATTTCTCCTCTTTCATTTGTGATCCTATTTATTTGTGTTTTCTCCTGTTTTTCCTTTGTAAGCCTGGCTAGGGGTTTGTCTGTTTTATTTATTTTTTTGAGGAACCAACTTTTGGTTTCATTGATCTTTTGGATCAATTTTTTTTTAGTTTCTATTTCATTTATTTCTGCTTTGATTTTTATTATTTCTTTTCTTCCACTGGCTTTAGGGTTTTTTTGAGTTTCTTTTTTTGTGTGTCTTTGAGTTCTTTCTTGTTTCTTGATGTGAGCCTCTATTGCTATATATTTTCCACTTATTGCTGCTTTTGCTGCAGTCAGTACATTTAGGAAATTGGTGTCCTTGTCATTCATCTCAAAGTATATTTTAATTTCTTCTTTGATCTCCTCATTAGTCCTGTGGTCTTCCAGTTGTGTGGGTTTCAATCTCCATGAGGTAGGAGGGTTCCTTGCCTTCTTTTTATGGTTTATTTATAGTTTGATGCCTTCATGGTCAGAGAAGATGGTTGGTATGATTTCCATCTTGGTGTATCTGTTGATGTTTGTCTTGTGTCCCAGTATGTTATTGATCCTGGAGAATGATTCATGTGTGCTTGAGAAAAATGATTCACACTTTTAGGGCTTAGTGTTCTGTAGATGTCTGTTAAGCCCATGAGCCCTAGATCCTTATTTAGAGCTTTAGTGTCCTTACTTATTTTTTGTCTCATTGATCTATCCAGTGTTGATAGTGGTGTGCTGAAGTCTCCTGCTACATAAGTGTTTTCTCTGATGTCTGTTTTTAGAGATGATAGTAGTTGTCTGATATATTTTGGTGCTCCTTCATTTGGTGAGTATATGTTAATGAGTGTTGTTTCTTCTTGAAGTATTGTCCCCTTGATCATAATGTAGTGACCGTTTGGGTCTCTTTTTACCTTTTTGAGTTTGAAATCTGTTTTATCTGATATAAATATAGCTATTCCTGCCTTCTTTTTTGGTCCATTTGCTTGTAGGATTGTTTTCCATCCTTTTACTTTCAGTTTATTTTTATCTTTTGTAGTTAAATGTGTTTCCTGGTGACAGCAAAAGGTTGGATTTTGTTTCTTAATCCAGCCTGCGATTCTGTGTCTTTTTATTGAAGAGTTTAGTCCATTTACATTTAGAGTTAATATTGATATGTTAACGTCTGTATTTGCCATTTTGTTTATTTTTTCTTTGGTTTTATTTATTTATTTTTAATTAATTTTTTGGTCTTGTTTCGTTGTTATTCATCCCTCTGTTGGTTCTGGCTTTTGGACTCCTAGTAGTACTTTTTGGAGTGGGGGTTTAGTCATAATGAAATTCCAGAGTTTCTGTTTGTCTGGGAAGGCCCTTATTCTTTCTTCATAGAGGAAGGAAATCTTTGTGGGTTAGAGTATTCTTGGTTGGCATTTGTTGTCTTGGAATCTGTTGACCATGTCCCTCCACTCTCTCCTTGCCCATAGTGTTTCTTTGGAGAAGTCTGATGTCACCCTGATTGGTTTTCCATTGTATGTTATCTGTTTCTTCCCTCTTGTCAGTTTCATTATTTTTTCCTTGTCGTGGATTCTTGGGAGCTTTACTATTAAGTGTCTTGCTGTACTTTTCCCTTCATCATGGAAGTTTGGTGTTCTTCTTGTTTCTTGTATGTCTATTTTCAGCTCCTTCTTCACGTTTGGGAAGTTCTCTTCAGTTATTTCCTGGAATATTTTCTCTGTTCCTACATCTCTCTCCTCTCCTTCTGGGATTCCTATAACTCTTATATTTCCTTTCTTCATGGAGTCAGATAGTTCCTGAAGTCTCTCTTTTGTCTTTTTCCTTCGTACTTCTCTTTCCTTTTCTGTTTTGGTTCTTTTTATTTCTGAATCTTTGGGAGTACTTATTCATTCTTCCATTTCATCTATTCTGCTTTCACTGCTTTTCCCAGAGTTCTTTAGTTCCTCCATTAGTGCTTTAATCTCCTGCATTTCTTTCACTTCTCTCTTTAGGGACTCAATTTCATTCTTCTGATCATTGATTATTTTTCCCATATCACTTTTTTTTCCTTTATGAATTCTGTCATTTTTTTAATCATGGCAATTTTAAATTCTCTATCTGGAAGGCTCAGAAATTCTTCCAAGTCATTGTTGTTATATTCTGGTGAGTGATTTTCTTTTTGTGGTGTGTCTTTTCCTTGAGGACTTGCTTGGTTGCTTGTAGTTTTTCTTCTCCCTGCTGCTTGTTTTCTAATTTGTCCTATGTATTGGGACAATGTGTCATTGGTACTGTCTGGCATCTTTTTGGTGTGCACTTTCTGGGATGTCAGAAACTGGTGGGCTAATCGAGTCAAAAACTTATGCTAGAGGTTCAGTAGGGCAGTGGTACTATGAATATGTTAGTGTTCACTGTCACAGACTATCTCCTCCTTCTGTATTTGTTTAATTCTAGAGGTGTGTCTTGTGATCCCACAGACTGCCCTGGCCATGGCTGGATTGCCCACTGGGCTCCAAATCACTGGATCACCCTCTGGACATCAACTGGCGGCCAGATGGGGCCTGGTTTGTGGGGAATTTTCACCTCACCTCTGGTTTGGGGGCAGCCCTTCCCCAGTTCCACATAGTCTAGGTGGGTTCTGGACGCAAAGATACCTGTTCTAAAATTGTCTTTAATTCTTTTTTAGCTATTTTTTTTTTTTTTGTATAATAGGTATCCGGTTTCATTCTTTTGCATGTGACTATCCAATTTTCCTAACACATTTATTTTTTTTTAATTTATTTATTTATGCATACAAGAGCTGGGGTACAGGCCAGAGGTGTGTGTGTGGGGGGGGGTGGGGTGGGATGAGAGGATTCACCAGAGACAGAGTGGGGAACAGAACAGGCAGATTGACCAAAGTACACTGCTGAAGGGAGCAGTGGGGCAAGTCAGGAGAGGTCTGCTGTGCCATGTGGGTTGCTCCCTGGCTGGCCTGGAGTCGAACTCCTGCTGCAGTGGCTTCAGACAGCTTCATAGGTTGCATTTTAACCCTTATGCCACCAGGGAGGCCCCCCTAACATTTATTGAAGAGATTCCTTTTCCCACTGACCATCCTTAATTCTCTTGTCAAATAATAATTGTTGTATATGTGGGAGTTTATTTCTGGACTCCTGATTCTGTCCCATTGGTCTGTGTGTTTTTCTGCTAGTACCATACTGTTTAGATTACTATTACTTTACAGTATAGTTTCAAATCAGGAAGGATGATGTCTCTGGCTTTGTTCTTGTGTTGATCAGGGATATTAGCCTATGGTGTCCTTATATTTGGTGTCCTTGGCTTTAGTGTCAGGTAATGTTGGCTTCATAAGATGAGTTTTAGAATATTTTCAGGTTTTCTTGTGGTGCATGAGATGGGTTGGTATAAATTCTATAAATGTAAGGAACAACTTTTTTAATAGTGGAAAGAAACTTGGAAAAACTGGATCATTAGACTCAATTTTATATTACAGACTGTTACTAGTGAATGTCCTTGGACCTCATAGAGCTGGCATGCTCTATGGTCTCAAGGTAAAAGGAAGAGGGTAACCAAAGAGAGATGGTGCAAAGGGATTTTGTGGTTGTGGTTCACTATCCTGACACATTTGTGTGGCCACCAACTTCATATTGTCAGTTTCTCTTCATTTTTTCTTTTTTTAAAGATTTTTAAAAAAATTTATGCATACAAGAACTGGGGTATAGGCCAGAGGTGTGGAGTGGTGTGGAGTGGGGTGGGTGTGTGAGAGGATTCACTAGAGACAGAGTGGGGACCAGAACAGGTAGCATAACTGAAATACACTGCTGAGGGGAGCAGTGGGTGAGTTAGGAGAGGTCTTCTGTGCCATGTGGGTAGCCCCCTGGCCTGGGCTTGAACTCGTGCTGCAGTGACTGCGGACAGTTTCATAGGCTGCATGTTAACATGTGCCACCAGGGAGGCTCCCCTCTTCATTTTTTCTTAAATCTTATCTTCACCAACCTTTCCTTTTTACCATTTCATGTAACTATCTTCTCATTTTCCCTTTTATATCCTCTTTCCATCCTGGCTTGTCCCAGGGATGCTGACCTGTAGCAACAGGCTTCTCTTCTGGCTACAAGTTGAATTTGGCTAATGGAGAATCACAGGGTCTAGAGGGTTAAAGTGGTTAAGATCAGGGCATTTATCAGCCTGATTCCCTCTGTTTAGGATCATCTTGGGCTTTTTACTTCTTCCTCAAATGAAGAAAGGCCATAGTGACTTTCTCCTGGCCTGCTCCACATAGTCCCTTTGCTTCTAAGTTCTAGACACTTTTACATTCCTCAGTTGTCAAACTCCAGGGTGAATGTAGTCATCATTCCATGTTATTTCTCTGATGCCTCCTCAAGCCTTGTAAATAACCCCCCTTTTAAAAAGATTTATTTATTAGGCATACAAGAACTGGGGTACAAGCCAGAGATGTGGGGGGGGGGGGCGTGAGAGGATTCACCAGAGACAGAGTGGGGAACAGAACAGGCAAACTGACTGAAACGCACTGCTGAGCAGAGCAGCGAGCAAGTGAGGAGGTTTGCTGTGCCCCATGGATAGCTCCCTAGTCGGGTGGGGGCGGTGTTGAACTCTTGCTGCAGTAGCTGCAGATAGCTTCATGGGTTGCCTCTTAACCCCTTGCGCCAACAAGGAGGCTCTAAATAACCCCTTTGTTAAACTCCCTTCAAATTACCCAATTTGAGTGTGCCAGCTGCTACTTACTGGGACCCTGACTGAGGTAATTGCTGTGCTCACCATCTTACTGTCTTCCTCGCTCTGTTATTCATTATTTGAAAGGAGCATGGATGAATGCCTTTCCCTTGCAACAAAGTATGCTAGTAGGATTCAGTTTTATTTTTGTTTTGTTTTGTTTTTAGGTTTCTTGGAACTGAGACATACTCATGCTACCTTCAGTAATAGGAGTTTATTGTGAGAACATCCACAGAAATAATAAGGCAGTAGTTTCTATCACAAGCTAGCCTTTACAGAAGAGCTGGTATTGCGCACAGCTTGATCCCAAGGGAACTTAGAAAGCAGTCCAATTTCTGTTAAGTTACAATCCTTTTTCACACTCTTGAAGAGCATCAAGGACTCTCATATATATTTTTCTAGGGTCATTCTTAATCTCAACTCTCCTTGGGAGGTGCAGGGATCCAAACAATACCACTTGAAATAAATTCAAGACCATGTTGTTAGTGGCTAGCTATTCTGGACCAAGCATCTAGAAGCCTTGTCTTGAATTTTGTCTTCACTTAGTGACAAAGTGTCTTTGGGCAAGTTGCTTAATATTTTCAAAGACTTATTACTCCACTTGTGAAAAGGGAATTATGACAATTCATTTTATTGTGTTATTTGGAAAAATTCAATCCATAAAAGTTGGGTTGGGTAAAGAAAAAATGCTCCATAAAGGTAAGGTAGTGCTACAATAGTTTTTACTGGAAGAGGAATTGTTTGGCAATGACTTAGGGTAAAATCAGTCAACAAAACCCCAGTCTTCTAGCCACCCAAGGAAGTAAGACCAGCCTCTGGTACTTACATGATGTCATGGTGGTACTGTGGACAACAACAGTGTGCATAATCAGGGTCAACATCAATTGTTGCTAGGATATCACAGGAGACTGATTGCAGCATCAGCTAACCAATGAGAACTGGTAAACAGTGTAGCTCAGTTGCTGATTAGAGCTTATGGACTCCATCATAGAGTTGGATTGGAGTAGATTCTCAGCTCTGGAGCTGACTTTCATTGTTAGGATCCCTCACTGTAGGGTTATCGTGTTCTCTCTGTTAGTATGATAACAACTTCTCGCACTGTCTCTGCTATATATTTTGGGTGTTGGAGTCTAGCTGCTAAGTCTTCAATTCTCCGCATCTTAAATTCAAACTCTCAGAGAAGTCTATATCTGGTGACTATCTTTCCTCTTGGGCAGGACTTTCCTCATTATTCACCCCATGGGCTGCAGGACACCTATAAACTGTCTGTCTTTGGGTCTGGAGTTCATTTCTTGTTGAATCAGCTAATTGCTGTTTTGAGTAGTGATGTGGCGGTAGCTTTGTGACTTATGTGAAAGTAGTTATGAAGCAGACTCACAGCAGAGGCCCCTTAGAAGGAGCTTTGCAAGTAATAGGTATTTCAGATTTGGCCCATGCTAGTAAAGGACATAAATTCATCCATCCAAATGAATTTTATGGCATGTAAATTCATGTGAATAAAGCCATTTGGTTAGGATAGAGCAGAGGAAATGCAAATGGCCAACAGGCCAATGAAAAAATGTTCAATATTACTCATAATCAGGGAAATGCAAATCAAAACCACAATGAGATACCATCTTACACCAGTGAGAATCGCACATATCAAAAAAACTAGCGCCAACAAATATTGATGAGGATGTGGAGAAAAAGGAACTCTCCTGCACTGCTGTTGGGAGTGGAAACTGGTCCAACCACTATGGAAAGCTCTCAGGAGGTTCTACTAAAAATGAAGCTTCCATATGATCCAGCAATTCCACTCCTAGGTCTCTAGCCAAAGGACACAAAAATATTAATTCAAAAGGGCACCTGCATGCCTATGTTTATTGAAGCACTGTTTACAATAAGTAAGCTATGGGAACAACCCAAATGCCCAAAAATAGAGGACTGGCTCAAGAAGCTGTGGTGTATAGACACAATAGAATATTACTCAGCAATCAAAAGGGATACAGTCATGCCATTTGCATTACCATGGATGGAGCTGGAAGGGATTATGCTCAGTGAAATAAACCAGAAAGAAAAAGAAAAATATTGGATGGTTTCACTTATAGGAGGAATGTAGAAGAACCAAATAAGGGATCAGGAAAAAAATAACTATAATAAAGTAAAAATCAAAATCAACAGACAACTATCAACCAGAGACATTCTGTAGGGGAGGAGGAAGGAGAGGGATCAGGATAGGGGTGAGAAGCGCACACGGGACTATGGTGATGGTGCACGGGTGAATTGGTGGTGAGAATTTCACAGGAAATCATACATTGTGCAAAAATGAAGGATGATGATGATGATGGTGTGTGTGTGTATATAAAAGATGAGAGCAGAAAGGATGAGTATTGAATAGAGTGTTCATAAAAATATTGGGGTCATTGTCCAACAACAGATATTTGTTGATACTTACCTGTGTAAATATCATACTAGCTATTGGATGTAGCATTGTAACTAGATAAATTCTCTACCTTGTTGAGATACTATATGGAATATTAAATCTATATTTCACTTCTTGGTAGAAGTACAGTATAGATGGCATTATAATATAGATTTTATTTCTCTGAGTCTGTGATAAAAAGTCATATTTCTGTATCTTGTCTACTAAGTATGAAAATCTTTATGGAGTGACAGAGTGTGTTGAGGAAAATTATGTTCCAGATCACGCAAACTTACTCTCTAGACTATTCTTTCAAATACTGAGGACAATTTTGGGGACTGGATGTCTAACTGACAACATAAAATAAGCTGTACATATTTTTTCATTTCCTGGACATGGCAGAGAGCTCTTGCCGTCCTGACAATGAACATACTCTTAAGTTACTACTCACATAGGTATATACAGTTTTTTCCATGGTCTTGTAGAAGTCTTTTAATTTATTGCTCTTCATGCTTGATGACTCTGAGTGTATATGTGTGTGTGTGTGTGTGTGTGTGTGTGTGTGTGTCTGAGTAGAAAATGGGTTAGAGAGAACATAACAGTCTAACAAGTCACTGGCTGTTTGGTTTTTCAAAGGAACATGTCTGTACTGCCTAGCAGATGGTAATTATTACTTTTTATTGAGGTATATGTAGTTGATCTTTCACCATGTTTACATATTATTCAGCAGACCTATTTTCACTATTTTGTGCCAGCCTGTGGTCTTGCTACTAAATATAATAATGCAAACTATGGCCCTTTAACCAAAAAAATCACTGCCCCCAAATGATAAGCAGTGTGATGCCTGTGGTATTCCCTTCACATTTGGGAAGTATCTGCATGTCATTATGTTTTATTTTTTTTTTTTTTACAGATTTATTTATTTATATAAGCACTGGGTACAGTCAGAACCGTGGGAGGGTGAGAGAATTCACCAGAGCCAGAGTGGGGAACAGAACAGGGAGATTGATGAAGTATACTGCTGAGGGGAGCAGCGGGTGGCAGTAGAGGTCTGGGTGCCATGTGGGACCCTCGCCTGTGGCCGGGGATGGAACCGGCATTGCAGAGGCTGCGGGCAGCTTCGCAGCCCAGCGCTCAACTGCTGCGCCCCCGGGGAGGCCCCATTGTGTTTTATTTTTTATTTTTAAGTACTTTTTTATTTTTAAAGATTTATTTATTTGTGCATACAAGAGCTGCGGTACAGGCCAGAGGTGTCTGGGGTGAGAGGACTCACCAGAGACAGAGCAGGGAACAGAACAGGCAGATTAACTGAAATACACTGCTGAGGGGAGCAGTGGGCAAGTCAGGAGAGGTCTGCTGCGCCATGTGGGCTGCTCCCTGGCCGGCTGGGGATCGAACTCATGCTGTAGAGGCTGTGGACGGCCTCATAGGTTGCATCCCAACCCCTGCGCCACTAGGGAGGCCCATGTCATTGTATTTTAAAACATACAGTGAAATAGTAGTTTGTGAAATAGTAGTGAAATAGTAGTTTGATTCACGAAATAAGTCACAGGCTCTATCATTCTCTTTTTTGGCATTTTCTTTTTCTAAATTTTTAAAAAAATTTTTTCATCACTATTCATTTTTAAACAATATTTGCTTTCCCCCCACCCCCTCAGGTATAGTCCCCATAGAGTTTCCTTCACCAATGCACCCATGCACCATCACCTCAGTCCCCTGTGCTCCTCCCACCTCCCTCCGAACCCTCTCCCTCCTCTTCCCCTGCAGATGTCTCTGATTTATAATTATCTGCTTTTGCTTTGTTGTGTTTTGTACTGTTACTATTTTTTTTTACACTATTTGATATCTTATTTGGTTCCCCTATATTCCTGCTATAAGTGAAACCATCTGATATTTTTCTTTCTCCTTCTGACTTACTTCACTGAGCATAATTCCTTCTAGCTCCATCCACGTTGCTGTGAATGGCATGAGTTTATGTTTTTGATTGCTGAATCCATGGTGTATATGTATCACATCTTCTTGATCCAGTCATCTATTTGTAGGCATTTGGGTTGTTTCCAGGTTTTACCTATTGTAAATAGTACTGCAATAAACATAGGGGTGCAGGTGTTCTTTTGAATCAATGTTTTTGTGTCCTTCGGGTAGATCCCTAGGAGTGAAATTGCTGGGTCACATGGTAACTCCATTTTAAGTAGACTGAGGAAACTCCAGACAGCTTTCCATAGTGGTTGGACCAGTTTGCACTCCCACCAGCAATGTAGGAGAGTTCCTTTTTCACCACATCCTCGCCAACATTTGTTGTTGCTTGTTTTTTTTGATATATGACTGGCTCTATCATTCTTTAGAAATGTGTGCTTGAGTTTACGCTGCAACACTTTTAGCTGTTAGCCCATTGTGGTCTTTTAGATATGGAATCTTGGGGACAAAAAATAGAGAGGGCCTCCCTGGTGGTGCAGGCAGTTGAGCGCCGCACTGTGAAGCTGTCCGCAGCTTCTGCCCCATGGGTTCGATCCCAGCCAGCTGGCGAGAATCCCACAAGGCGTGACAGATCTCTCCTATCTCACCTGCTGCTCCCTTCAGCAGTATTTTGTCAGTCTGCCTGTTCTTTTCCCTGCTCTGTCTCTGTAAATCCTCTCACCCTCCTGCACATCTGGTCTGTACCCCGGTTCTTGCTTAAATAAATATATTAAAAAAAAATAGAGAACCAGAAGTAACATGTGGATCTCTTCCCGTCTGAGCCATTGCTGAAGCCCCAGTGGCCAAAATGAAGTCAGTTACTTTGTGACTTCTGACTGGAACAAAAACAATAAAGGTCATGTGGGTATTTGCCCACATTCGTGGGAGGATTGTCTTCCTCTGTTTCAAAAGAACGGAGACAGTACAGTGTTTGATCTATGCCCACCCAGGAGGATGGTGAAGTTCAGCCTGTATGAGGACCCTAAAGAGGGCAGTAATTTGGCAAGGCAATCCAGATTTATGGGAAGAAGTATGTCATCTGCCTTGAGCAAGTGCAACAGGAGAAGGTGAATATAGCCCAGCTGTTCACGTGAGCTTCACACCAGAATGGTGGGTATCACTAGATTAAAAGTGGACAGAGACCACAAAAAGATCCTGGAACACAAAGCCAAATCTCACCAAGTAGGAAAGGAAAAGGGCAAATACAAGGAAGAAACAGTTGAGTGAATGCAGGAATAAAGTCATCTTATATACAACTTTCATTAAAAACTGCTAAAATGAAAAAAAAATCAGATTAAATGTTGGTAGATAATGTCAAACTACCTTCCAGAATTATTGTAATGACTTGCATTCTTACCTACAATGTTCAAAACTATACATCTTATATACTAGCCAATCTGTATATTACCAGTTTTACATGGCATTTTATTTTATTTTATTTTTTTTAATAATAAATTTTATTTTTATATTCCCCATACAATTGCAATCCCCCCCATTCTGACCCTAATCCTTCCCCTCCCGCCCCCCACCCCCCAAAAGGTGTCTCTGGTTCATAGTTTTTTGTTGATTTTGATTTTCACTTTCTTATAGTTATTCATTTTCCTGGTCCCTTATTTAAGTTTTCTAGATTCCTGCTATGAGTGAGACCATCTGGTATTTTTCTTTTTCTTTTTGGCTTATTTCGCTGAGCATGATCCCTTCCAGTGCCATCCATGTTGCTGCAAATTGCATGTGTTTATCTTTTTTGAATGCTGAGTAATATTCCATGGTATATATGTACCACATCTTCTTGATCCAGTCATCTATTTTTGGGCATTTGGGCTGTTTCTAAAGCTTAGCTATTGTAAACAGTGCTGCTATAAACATAGGGGTGCAGGTGTTCTTTGGAATTGATGTTTCTGTGTCCTTTGGGTAAATACCTAGGAGTGGAATTGCTGGATCATATGGAAGCTCTATGTTTAGTAGGTCCAGAAATCTTCACACAGCTCTCCATAGCGGTTGGACCAGTTTGCACTCCCACCAGCAGTGCAGAAGAGTTCCTTTTTCTCCACACCCTCGCCAACATTTGTTGTTGCTAGTTTTTTTAATATGTGCCATTCTCACTGGTGTAAGATGGTATCTCATGGTAATTTTGATTTGCATTTCCCTGATTACAAGTGATGTTGAACATTTTTTCATATGCCTGTTGGCCATTTGCATTTCCTCTTCAGAGAAGTTTCTTTTTAGCTCTTCTGCCCATTTTTGGACTGGATTATTTTCTTTGTTGCTGTTGAGTCTCATCAGCTCTTTGCAGATTTTTGTGATCAGTCCTTTATCATTAGTGTTGGGTGCAAAAATGTTCTCCCAGTTGGTGGGGTTTCTCTTTGTTTTTGTTATTGTCTCTTTTGCTGTGCAGAAGCTCTTTAATTTGATGTAGTCCCAGCTGTTTATCTTTGCCTTCACTATCACTGCTTTGGGTGATGTGTCTGTAAAGATGTCTTTGATGTGCAAATCATGTAGCGTTTCGCCTATATTTCCTTCTATATATTTTATGGTTTCAGGTCTTATGTCTAGTTCTTTAATCCATTTTGATTTGATTTTTGTGTATGGTGTGAGGTAGTGGTCAAGCTTCATTCTTTTGCATGTAGCAACCCAGTTTTCCCAGCACCATTTACTGAACAAACTTTCTTTGCTCCAATGCATAGTCTTTGCTCCTTTGTCAAAGATTAGTTGACCATAAATCTGTGGGTTTATTTCTGGATTTTCTATTCGATTCCATTGGTCTGTATGTCTGTTCTTGTTCCGATACCATGCAGTTTTGATGATTATGGCTTTGTAGTAGAGTTTGAAGTCTGGGAGTGTGATACCTCCATTCACTTCATTTTTTTTTCAGGAGAGCTTTGGCTATTCGGGGTTTTTTGTGATTTCATATGAATTTCATCAATAATTGTTCTATTTCTTTGAAGAATGACATTGAAATTTTGATTGGAATAGCATTGAATCTGTTTATTGCTTTTGGTAGGATGGCCATTTTAATAATGTTTATTCTTCCAATCCATGAGCAGGGGATGTCTTTCCACCTCTTTGTGTCTTCTTCTATTTCTTTTAACAGTGTTTTATAGTTTTCTTTGTATAGGTCCTTTACCTCTTTTGTTATATTTATTCCCAAATATTTGATTTTTTTTGTTTCAATAATAAAAGGGTTGGTTTTTTTGATTTCTTCTACTTCAGATTTATTGTTTGTGTATAGGAAGGCTACTGACTTTTGCGTGTTGATTTTGTATCCTGCCACTTTACTGAACTGATTGATGAGTTGAATTAGTTTTTGTGTGGAGTTTTTGGGGTTCTCTATGTATAATATCATATCGTCTGCAAATAGTGATAGTTTGACTTCTTCTTTTCCTATTTGGATTCCTTGGATGTCTTTCTCTTGTCTTATTGCTCTGGCTAGGACTTCCAGTATTATATTGAAAAGCAGTGGTGAGAGTGGACATCCTTGTCTTGTTCCAGATCTTAATGGAATTGCTTTCAGCTTTTCACCATTGAGAATGATACTGGCTGTTGGCTTGTCATAGATGGCCTTTATGATGTTGAGGTATGTTCCTTGTATCCCAAGAATTTCAAGGGCTTTTATCATGAATGGGTGTTGCACTTTGTCGAAAGCTTTCTCAGCATCTATTGATATTATCATATGGTTTTTATATTTCTTTTTTTTGATATGTTGGATAACGTTGATTGATTTTCAGATGTTAAACCATCCTTGTGTCCCTGGAATGAATCCTACTTGGTCGTGGTGAATTATCTTATGGATACATTGTTGGATTCTGATAGCTAAAATTTTATTGAGGATTTTTGCATCAGTGTTCATTAGGGAGATTGGCCTGTAGTTTTCCTTTTTTGTGTTGTCCTTGTTTGGTTTTGGTATTAGTGTAATGTTGGCTTCATAGAACGTGTTTGGTATTGTCCCTTCCTTCTCAATTTTTTGGAAGAGTTTGTGAAGGATAGGCACTAATTCATCTCTGAATGTTTGGTAGAATTCATTTGTAAATCCATCAGGTCCTGGGCTTTTGTTTTTGGGGAGGTTTTTGATTACCATTTCAATTTCGCTGCTTGAAATTGGTCTGTTTAGGTGTTCTATTTCTTCTTTATCTAGCTTTGGGTGATTGTAGAGTTGTAGGAATTTGTCCATCTCCTCTAGATTGTTGAACTTGTTTCCATATAACTGTTCATAGTAGTTACTGATTATTCTTTTTATTTCTGCTGTGTCGGTTGTGATTTCTCCTCTTTCATTTGTGATCCTGTTTATTTGTGCTTTCTCCCTCTTTTCCTTTGTGAGCCTGGCTAGGGGTTTATCTATTTTATTGATTTTTTTCAAAGAACCAGCTCTTGGTTTCATTGATCTTTTGGATTGTTTTTTTAGTTTCAATTTCATTTATTTCTGCTTTGGTTTTTATTATTTCTTTTCTTCTACTGGTTTTGGGTTTTTTTTGTTGTTCTTTTTCTTGATCTTTGAGCTTCGAGATTAGGTTGTTTCTTTGAGTTCTTTCTTATTTCTTCATGTGAGCTTCTATTGCTATATATTTTTCTCTTATTACTGCTTTTGCTGCATCCCATACATTTAGGATATTGGTGGCCTCCTTGTCATTCAATTCAAAGAATTTTTTAATTTCTTCTTTGATCTCCTCATTAGTCCAGTGGTCTTCCAGTAGTGTGTTTTTTAATCTCCATGAGGTAGGTATGTTCCTTGCCTTCTTTTTATGGTTTATTTCTAGTTTGATGCCTTCATGGTCAGAAAAGATGGTTGGTATGATTTCAGTCTTGGTGTATCTGTTGATGTTTGTCTTGTGCCCCAGTATGTGATAGATCCGGGAGAATGATCTGTGTGCACTTGAGAAAAATGTGTACTCCGTTTTTTTGGGGTTTCGTGTCCTATAGATGTCTGTTAAGCCCAAATGCTCTAGGTCCTTATTTAGAGCTTTGGTTTCTTTACTTATTTTTTGTCTTGTTGATCTATCCATTGTTGATAGTGGTGTGTTGAAGTCTCCCACTACGTATGTGTTTTCTCTGATGTCTGTTTTCAGAGAGGACAACAGTTGTCTGATATATTTTGGTGCTCCTTCGTTTGGTGAGTATATGTTAATGAGTGTTATTTCTTCTTGAAGTATTGTCCCCTTGATCATAATGTAGTGACCATTGGGGTCTCTTTTTATCTTTTTGAGTTTGAAATCTGTTTTATCTGATATAAGTATAGCTGTTCCTGCTTTCTTTTTTGGTCCATCTGCTTGTAGGATTGTTTTCCATCCTTTAACTTTGAGCCTATTTTTATCTTTTGCAGCTAAATGTGTTTCCTGGAGACAGCAAAAGGTTGGGTTTTGTTTCTTAATCCAGGCTGCAACTCTGTGTCTTTTTATTGAAGAGTTTAGTCCATTTACATTTAGAGTTAATATTGATATGTTAGCATCTGTATTTGCCATTGTGTTTGTCTTTCCTTTTATTTTATTTATTCTTTTAATAACTTTTTTTTTTGGCCTTCTTTCGTTGTTATTCATCCCTCTGAGGTTCTGGCTTTAGGACTCCTTGCAGTATTTTTTGGAGTGGGGGTTTAGTTGTAATGAAATTCTGGATTTTCTGTTTGTCTGGGAAGGTCCTTATTCTTTCTTCATAGAGGGAGGAGAGCTTTGCGGGATAGAGTATTCTTGGTTGGCATCTGTTTTCTTGGAGTCTGTTGACTATGTCCTTCCACTCTCTCCTTGCCCGTAGTGTTTCTTCGGAGAAGTCTGATGTCAGCCTGATTGGCTTTCCTTTGAATGTTATCTATTTCTTCCCTCTTGTCAGCTTCATTATTTTTTCCTTGTCCTGGATTCTTGGGAGCTTTACTATTATGTGTCTTGCTGTATTTTTCCTTTCGTCGTGGAAGTTTGGTGTTCTTCTTGCTTCCTGTATATCAATTTTCAGCTCCTTCTTCACATTTGGGAAGTTCTCTTCAATTATCTCTTTGAATATTTTCTCTGTTCCTACATCTCTCTCCTCTCCTTCTGGTATTCCTATAACTCTTATATTTCCTTTCCTCATGGAGTTAGATAGTTCCCGAAGTCTTTCTTCATTCTTTTTCCTTCGTACTTCTCTTTCCTTTTCTGTTTTGGTTCTTTTTATATCTATGTCTTCAAGAGAACTTATTCATTCTTCCATTTCATCTATTCTGCTTTCATTTCTTTTCCCAGAATTCTTTAGTTCTTCCATTAATTCTTTGATCTCCTGCATTTCTTTTACTTCCCTTTTTAGTGACTCAATTTCATTCTTCTGATCGTTGATTATTTTTCCCTTATCATTGTTTTCCTTTATGACTTCTGTCAGTTTTTTAATCATGGAAATTTTAAATTCTCTTTCTGGAAGGCTCAGAAGTTCTTCCAAGTTACTGTCGTTGCAATCTGGGGGCTGGTTTTCTTTTTGTGGTGTGCTTTTTCCCTGAGGAGTTGCTAGGTTGCGTGTGGTTCTTCTACTCCCTACTGTCTGTTTTCTAATTTGCCGTATGCGTTGGGACACTGTGTTGCTGGGGCTGGCCGGCATCTTGGGTGAGCTTCTCTGCTCCCCTCTGGCTCCTCCGGGAGCCATCTGTCAGTTTCAAGCAGTCTTTACTGAAGAAAGGTCCCTGATCTAAAATGCCGATTTGGGGACACACTCCCCTGTGTGCCTGGTCTGCCTCAGCGGTGGGTTCCCGCTCTCACTCTGGGCTTGGACTGCAGGCCAGAGGGGGTCTGGTGTGGGCGAACTTCCCCCGCTCACCTCTGGCTCCTGAGGAAGCCTTCTGCAGGCAGTCTTTACTGAAGAAATGTCCCTGTTCTAAAATGGCGATTTGGGACACACTCCCTGCGTGTCCGGTCTCAGGCACACTCTTCTGCGCGCCTGGTCTGCCCCGGCTGTGGGTGCTCGCTCCCTCTGTGGGCTCAGACTACTGGTCGGAAGGGGCCCGGCATGGGCTAACTCCCCAGCTGGCCACTGGCTCCTCCAGGAGCCTCTGCTGGTTTCAAGTCGCTAGGTGGCACCAGAGATCTCTCCTAGAGCCCTTGGGGAGCTGGTTTTTTTTTTATTTTTTTCACCCCGTGGGACAGGGAACAGAGTGGGAATGGTAGGGTAAACCTCAACGGCTTTTGGTTGCTGTGTCTGCCTTGTGCCCCACCATCGTGGAGAACCCACGCCCCGAATTTCATGCCCCGGGTCTCAGTTCCAAAGCTCTCAGGTCCAGGACGTGGGCTGTAGCCCAGTTCAGTGTCCACAGAATGACGTCTTTTGCACCCGCTCCCGTGCCTGGGTGCCTGGTTCCTGGTTACTCAGTGAGGGACTTTCACCTCAGTGAGGGTCTTCGTGCACATCTCCCTGCACGCCTAGGTCGCAGGCGCAGGGACCTGGGCAGCCGCGATCCCGATCTGCGCTTGCTTTTCAACTGCGCTGCTTTTCCGCGCCATCCCGATCCCGATCCGCGTTTGCTTTTCCAGCGAGCTGCTTTTCCGAGGAAGCTTACGGGGCTGCACGGGGCTTTGTGCTGGTCTGGGCCTCCTCCTGGGGGGCGGGGTCTCTGTTTAATGGCGCCTCGAGCTCAATTCTGTGGTGAATCCTGCAGGGTTCTCCACAGCTCCCGTTCATGGGGTGTGGTGGCTGCAATAGTTCCTTTCCACCCACAGTCCCGCTTGCTGCGTAGTTTGTTCTTGTTGGTCGTTTTGGTTTGTTGTTTTCCTCCTCTCTGCGGGTTGGAGAGTGCCGACTCTGTGGGTGGGGGAGGGGAGCAGGGTTCTGCACTTTCCTCCCTTCTAGTCCTCTTTTATGGCAACTTTCTTCTTCGGGTAGTTTGCTGGAGTCACCCGTTTATCTTCCGTGTCCCAGTTCTCACTGGGACCTGCCGCCTTTCCTCCCTATTAACTTTTTTTAATGGGAGATCTTACTTGCAGCGTCTCCTCGCTGCCATGTTGCTCCGCCCTCTCCCTCTTACATGGCATTTTAAACTAAACCCAATATGTAAAACAGATTAAAGCTGAGTTGCCTTGGTTGAAATGGTAGCCCACTTGGGGAGAGCTCTTAGCCTTGACTAGTTGGCTTCCCTGTGGGTTTGGTACCTGGTGCATCACTAAGGAATCCCAGGGCTCCATTAAATAGCTTGAAAATTGTGGTTTTCTAGTTTGTCTCTATGGCTGCAATAGGTTATTTCTCATGAGTAACAGTAATACATCTTTCCTGGCATTTGAAGCGAAGAAACTTAGCTCTCAGTTGAACGGTGTGTTTCTTTTGATTGTAGTGATATTTAAATATTTCTAGTTCTCCAGACATAAAATAAAAAGTCATTATATGCTTATGCATTGTTTTCAAAAGCTACTAACACAGATCTCAGTAGGATGCTAACATGAAGAGCTTTATATCTTCTGCGCTCAAATGCCCTCATTATTACAAATTTGGCCACGTATTTCCCATTAACTCCATCAGGCCACAGGAGAAACATTTAGCAAACTCCAAGGGCAACATCTCTAAATTGAATATATTAGTGTAGTCCATGGTGGTATGAAAAGCTTTCTGAGGGACTGAACTAATGTTTATGGAAATTTTCATGCTTAGGTTGGAAGATTTGTAAGTACCAAGGAATGCACAGGGCTCTAACTACACTGCATCAGGGTCAGGCCATGGGTAGAATTTGGGCAGTTATATCTGTGGCAATGGAGCTTTTAGATCATGCTCTTCACTTTATTTTTTAATGAAGGCATATCCTGAAATTGCACGTACCATATACTGGCTATCAAAGTAGTTTAAAGCAGTGCGATGTGCCTGCTAGATGTGAGCTCTCCTCCAAGATGACTGATTGGTTTCTAGTGTCTAACTAAGCAGCATTGTGCTGCCAACCCAGGACCTCAACAAAGCAGCCACCATCACACAGACATAAATGTATGTCAGTGACTGTGTGGTGGGGAGCCTCCAGTCACCCCCATCTCCTGGTATTCCTACTCCGTATCATTTCCTCCAGTGAGTGTGAACTGGACTGAATGATTTATAGTGACCTGTGTAGCAGAAGCAATGGGATGTGTCACTGAGATTAGGTTATGGGTAGACACACTTCAATCTTGGCTGCTCTCATTCTCTTAGATAATTTGTCCCATGGAGGGGTCCTCATGGCTGGAAACCAACGCTTCTCAACCACCACATGTATGGGATTGAAGGAAAGGAGAGGTGCGCTTTAAGAGAAACCCAGTGGAGCTGTGGGAAATGTATCAGTGCGTCCAGGGGTCAACAGAAGGCACACAGATACCATTTGCTCAGGTGATCTGATGCAGCTCTGCCAGTTATAAGGTAAAGTAAACTGCCAGCTACATCTCACTTAGCCTCTGGCTATTGCTACCTTATTGTGACCAAGGAGGAAGTTGTTAGGAATCTAAATATTCAAATCACTCACTTATATTATGGTTAGTCAAAAATATCAGTGATTGTTTTTGTAATTATTTCCCATTATAAAAGCAGTTACAATACATGAAATTTAATATACCTAATTATATTCCCCTGGGATTTATTATTTTTTTAAAGCATTGTGTATAAGGCAGAATTTGCATTGCTTCATTTAACACTGCTGAGGAAAGGAATAGATACTGAAATATTTTGAGGTGGAGTTTTACATAGACAAAGAGAACTTCAAATACTGATTGCTAATTATATTCACATTTTGCATTGAAAAAAAAATCAGGTGAAGTTGCAAGTACATTTGGCAAGAATCAAACTTTAGCATTGACTCCCTTATGGGGTAATAATTTTTTCAGCTTTTGGTGGGGGTTGGGGGTTGTAGAAAGAATCCCTGCAGGTGAATCCCACTCTGAGTGACTGCCTCAGGAGTTCTAGGAAATTTGTGGGATCAGTTGTGAGTCCTATTGGCATGAGGATATGCAGACATGACTCATGCAGGAAATAGAAAATTCAGGGGCTGATGTGGGGGAGGAAGAGTTAGCCTTGCAACCAGTGAGTAAACTTGCGAGAGTTGCCGTCCCTGTAAGCTTTTTCCTAGGATGCTAGTCTTGAATGAGACTTGGTTTTGTGTCCTTTAAAAGATAGTGCCTTCCATCTCTTATAGACCCCAGCCCAAAAGATTCACTGGAAACTGATGGAGGACAAGAATAGGAAAAAAAAAACAACCTGAAAAGGAGGTGCACCACTAGACCAGAAACCTGGCTCACACAAGAAGGTGGAGGTAGAAGAGATTAACATAGCCATTGACACAGCTATGGTGTAGGGCAGGAACAGACACGGTGCAGGTTTTCTAAAATCCAGCAGACTGGGTAAAGGAGGAGTCAGAGACCTCAGTGGTTTTTGCAGGTCTTTTATTGGGGTTCACCAGGCATATGGCAGGCAGGGGTGCTGGGGGGCCAGGAGGCTGGCAGGCCTCCCAGCCCCCAGCAAGTCTTCACTCTGTCTGGGCTCTCCGGCGTTCTCTGCTTCTCTCTCGGCTTCTGCTACTTCTTTCTCTACTTCTTTCTCGGCTTCTCTTTCGGCTTCTACTGGCGGCCCCGTGATGCCGCCCTTAAAAGCACAGTCTTAGTGCAGGTGTACTCACTTCAGGCATGCATTCAGGATAACAGGATTCCCTCATCTATCCTGATGGCGGGAGGGCAGAAAAGCCTGATACC
This sequence comes from Talpa europaea, assembly GCF_964194135.1. NCBI lineage: Eukaryota > Metazoa > Chordata > Mammalia > Eulipotyphla > Talpidae > Talpa > Talpa europaea. The sequence continues at coordinate 33,918,397 of NC_140079.1, forward strand.
TTTTACCTTACCCTACATATGGAAACCAAAATCCTCAGGTGCAGACATATAGTTGTGGAAACTAGTATCCTTAAGCATAGACTATGATCCTTAGGCCCGGAAGCCTAGATTACAAAGCATAACATCTGAGCAGGTATCAGGAGGCACATCCAAAGGTAAAGACATGGAGATTGAGCCCATTGTAGAATCTGTGGTCCCTTTCAAATTCTGCATAGTTATCCAAAATCAGCAACTGACCCAAAGGCTCACAAGGAGTGACCCCTCCCAAACAGAAGAGGACTGTATCAACGCTGTCTCTGCACAGGCTCAGGGCAGCAATCCCAATGCCCACCTGTGACTATGCAGGTGCTTCTTTTCACCAACTCTCCTCTGCAGGGCAGCATCTTCCTGCCTGCCAGAGACCTGTACCATGCTAGGGCTTCTCTTCACTGACCTCCCTCAGCTGAGGCCTCAAGGCCGCCCACCTGCGACCATGCAGGCCTCTCTCAGCAAACCTGTCTCTTCTGGGGCAGCTCTTCCTGCCTGCTTGTGTCTATGCAAGTGTGCTTTACTCTTCCGTCCCTTTCCCTAATAAACCTGCCTTTTAAATATAACTAACATCTCTGTCTTGTGGAGATGAACCCAAGGACCTCGGACTCCAAACCCACAGACTCCAAAAACGACAACAGAAAACACTAGGTGTAGTTGAACCAATGCAAGACTTTATTAGAGATTCATGCATGAGGGAGCAAGTGCTGGAAAGGAGAATTCAGCCTGACTCTTGAAGGGTAGTAGGAGGTGATACTGTAAGGGTGAGTTGGCAAGGGGGCTGGAGGAGAACGGTGCTATCATTTGTTCTGAGTTGGGCTCTGCCTGGGCGTGTGTGCATGGGTTGCATTCCAATGGACAACGCGGGCTCTCTGCCTTCTCCCTCCAGGAAATTGTAAGGTAAGCACTAATCAGGACCTAATACTTTTGTGTAGCATGGCGCCTTATGGCCAATGTGGTGGGCCAAGTTTGGACAGGATGTTGGGGTAGGGCTCAGCAGTCCATGATATAGTTCACCTGTGCAAACAGGAGTTGGGACAACTCTTATTTTACCAGCTTGCAATTTCTTTTCCTTAGGCTATCTTAATCTGCCCTGAAATTAAATTAGATGGTAAATTAAAGGGCCAGGATAGCTGTTTCTTTTGGAAGCCTGCTGTGATCCTTAGCTCACCTCTGACCCATGTACCACTATGATAGCTCTCTGCTTTGATTTTGTGGTATCAGTCTCCCTGGAAGGGTCAAACAGACTTTCCTCAATCTGTCCAGAGTAGCCCTTTTATTATCTTGCCCTAGGGGCCTCACGATTTAAAGAATGCATATTGCTCTGGGTTGAAACAAGTAAGGGCCCCCAGGACAAGGAGAAGCTTCTGTCCTTGCTTAATTCCTTTGCCATTCCCTCGTCAAAGAAAAAAATCCTCGCAACCTAAGCATGTGGTTCTTTACTTATTGGGAAATTACAAAATCACTGCCCCACCTTTTGTGATCTAGAGAGACATAGTTTGAGGTTCTCATCCAATTTTACATTTATCAGTAAACATATTTTCTCTAAGAATCTCATCTGAGAGTAAAGATGAGGTCACCCTTCCTCATCTGTCATGTGAAGTCTCCCTCCTCTATCTTTGATACCCCAGGTCCCAAAATGCATGATAAATATTCCTGGTCTGCTCCATTACACTTCAGAATTTACAACCATGTGACTTCTCCATATACATGTTATTTAATTGATTCCCTCTGCTCTGCTAAACTGTCTGATGCAGTTTTCATTACTGTCCCAGCCTGAGAAGAACCAGAGGGGTGTGGGATGATTTCTTCAGCATCCATACAATTTCTACCCTATCCCAGAGTCTTATAGAAGATATTTAAAAGCACCTCAGGATGAGGGAGGGGTTTCTTTTACAAATAGTACTTCAAATAAAACAGCTAAATATTTCGTTGCTTATTTCTTAGGGTCAAGTTAAAATGTAAGATCGTATCTGTATCAGGTTGTCTTATTGGTCATCATGTCCTGGAAGCTGCAGTGACTAAGAGGGCCTCTCCTAGCTCAATGTCGGGTTGCAGGGCGGCGCCAAGACAGCTCCCTGGTCTACAGGGAGTGTGCCCCATCATTTTGTTGTTGCCCATGAGCCTGCCAGCAACTCTCCCCTTACAGCCCTCCTCTGATATTACAGCACAAATTAGATTGACAGGGCCAGTGGAAGTGACTCTGGGCTTGGTAGAGGCCAGGGCTGTTGAGGTCAGGTATGAAAGCAACTAACATTTACTGATCATCCAATTTATGCTGGTGCTGTGCCAGTTGCTATTTGATTTCCACTTAGTCCCCACAAAACCCTCATGTGTTAGATAACACTGACCTCATTTGGAAAGCTAAAACACTCAAGGAAAAAGGGTACATAATCCTATGGTTGTTGTTTGAATCTGGTTTGAATTTGGGTTCATCTAGCACATGTTATTTTCTTGCAATTTTGTGAAGGGATATGTGTATTCCTTGAGATGTTTGGAGTTTCAGAAATAACACTTGTCAACCATCTTTTATTCTGTGTGTGAGTATGTGTGTTTGCATTCACGTGAGTGTGAGTATAATAGCTGAACGAAGGGATGGTCCTCCCGGGGATTGTGGAAGACTGAATTATTTAATATGATTGATCATGGTAGTTACATGACTAAAGCTTTACTGATTTATAATCCTTTCTGGCCAGGAAGTGGGAAGTAAAATTGATTCTCATTAATTTAGTTATCACAGTTTAGAGGGAACTTGGCAACCTGTTTAACTTTGATTCTGATTTCTGGGCAGATCCAATAAATCAGGGGTTGTTAAATGTGAAGGTCAACCCTAGAGGAAATGGGAAGAGGCACCACTCTTGATGAAACAGGAAGAGGAAGAGTAAAATGGAGGGGGGCAAGAGATCAGGAAACGACTTCTGCAAACAAGTTCTAGTATTCGTTTCTATTAATAATATTCCAGTATTTGTCTGTTTTGAGCTATCTCTTTTTCCTAGTGATATATTTAAGCCTTTCTCTTTATCAAATGGTCATCCATGCATTTTTCAATAATTTTTTTGATTGGTTGAATATATTTCTAAGTTAACCTGGCACTCTCCTATTTATCCTTGTGAACTTGGGAGAACTACTGTTCTCTCCTTTCTTTCTCCCAGTGTCCCTGTTTGAATAATCAACTGTATGGTCACTCTGTTGAGCACCTACTGTGTGCCAGGCACTGGCAAGAGACTCAAAAATGAACAAAAGAAACATGTTCCCTGTCCTCAAGGAGCTTATGCTATAGTGAAAGGTCCAGGGTCTCCCGCTAAGAAATTCACAAAAAAGAACAAACATAAGAATTACAGAGTATATATGAAAGAATCAAGCAGAGGGCCTCCCCGGTGGCGCAGCTGTTGAGCGCTGGGTTGCGAAGCTGCCCGTGGCCTCTGCAGCGCCGGTTCGATCCCCGGCCGCCAGGCGAGGGTCCCACATGGCGCGCAGACCTCTCCTGCTGCCAGCTGCTCCCCTCAGCAGTGTACTTCAGTCTGCCTGCTCTGCTCCCCGCTCTGGCTCTGGTGAGTTCTCTCACCCTCCCGTGCTTCTGACTGTGCCCAGTGCTTCTATAAATAAATAAATAAATCTTTAAAAAAAATCAAGCAGAGATAATATTTGGGGATGGGGAGCATGCTTAGTGTAACTGGGAGATTTTTGGCGGAGGTAACATTTAAACCAAGATGAAAGTGTAAGTAGTTAGCCATAAAGGAGGAGTATCTCTGGCTGAGAGTAGCAGATGCAAAGGCCCTTCGGCACTAGTATTAATGGTATATTTGAGAAACCAAAGACTACAGTGTGGAAGCTGTTTAATAGAGAAAAATGACATAAGGTCTAAGACAGGAATCTTGTGCAGGGCTGAGGATTCAGATAATGGCAAAAAGCTTGGTTGTTCATCCAAGAGTAATGGGGAATGACTGGAGATTTTTTTTCTTATATTTATTAATTTGCCCATCATTTACAAAACTTTGTATCTTTGGAGGGTACATTTTCATGCCTCCATATGTGCAAATATTTCACTCACCTGCCACCTACACTCTTATGCCAATGACCTGTCCCTTTCTTTCCCCTATGCTCTCATCTCTCCCCTCATTTGGGGATTCTGGTTAACCAGTATATTTTCACAGAGTCAAAGGATTAATTTTGCTGTGCTTTGACAGTTCATTTTCTTTGATTATTTACATTTCACAAATGAGTGAAACCATGACGTAACTGTCTCAATTTCTGACTAATTTCACTTAGCATCATCACCTCAAGGTCCATCCATCTTGTCCCAAAAGATACTGTTTCATCTTTTTAAATAGCTAAGTAGTAATTCATGGAGTATATATTCCAGAATCTCTTTATTCATGCATCTGTCATTAGGCGCTTAGGTTGCTCCCACAGCGTGGTGGTGGCTAATGCTGCTTCAAGAGTGCAGAGATTTCTTTGTATTAGAGTGTTCATATTCTTTGAGTAAATACTGGGGTGGTATTGCTGGATTATATGGGATTTCCATTTTTATTTCTTTGAGGACTCCATTGGAGATATTTGAGAACATTTTTTCTTGTCATTTCTAAGCCCAGATTTCTTTTTTAATTGTATAACATTTAGTTATTTTTAATACATAGAAGTGCAAAAATTAAATGATTCATAATCTTCCTGCCCAGAAAGGCTAGTGATATTTTTGATGAAAAAGTTTTGATTTTACACATGTAAGTACACAAATACACATTCCTATTTCTCTTTCTTACTTTGATGTGCCTGTCCTTTTCTCAGGGTAGTCAGTGCTAGCTTTTTGTATTTTCTTCAAAATCTTACACAAATGTTTACCAAAAAAAGTGATAATTTTTAGTCTGTTATGTACTTACCTTTTCACTTAATTACATTGGCCTTCACAAAATATCCTTATAAAAAGCTGCATAATATTCTATTTCATAGTATGATTTTAAAACCCATCACCTATTGATATTTTTACAGCTTTTCCTTTTCCATTTTTTGCCTATAAAAAACAATACTGCCAGACACATCTTTGATTTTAAATCTTGGGACATTTTTGCAAGTGTAATTATTGAGTAACATGACTGTGTTTTTAAATTTTTGAAAGATATTGATTTGTTCTTTCAGAATGATCTCCCCAATTTAAAACTGCTCCCTCTAATATATGGCAGTGACTGCTTTCCTGCACCCACGTGAGAATTGAATGTCATGAAATATTTTTGCCTGATTGGTTAGTAGGAAATGGTGCCTCAGTGTCATTTGAAATGACTATCAGTTGTGAATGGGATTGAATTTCTTTCCTTATATTTCTAATGTTTTTGTGTTTGTATCTTTTGTACTATTCATACATTTTAATCATTTATTCTACTGGGTTATTATTGTCATTGCTGATTTATATGAGTTCCTTGCAAAATGATTAATTAGTAATTAAGGAAAGTGTGCCTGGCAAGATAATAACAAATACGTTTCCCAGCTTGACACTTTGCTCTCTAGAGTTTGGTTTTTGCAGGTAGTCAGACCCACCAAGTTGTTCTTTGTGGTGCCAAGGTTTTCTGCTACGGTGATGAGACTTGTACCAGTCCCAGATTATAAATAACTCTATTTTCATCTTCTATTTTGACTTTCAGTTGTTTTAAGCAAGATGATGTTATGGTTTGGTTTGTATTTGAAAATCTTATTTTTTTTTTGGTGCTATGTAACATATAGGTTTGAGGAAAGTATGAATGAATATGGGGAGACTACACAGGTGGAAAGAGGGGTGAAACCTGGTTTATTAGGAAGCAGAGAAGTTCCAGAAAAACACTTTGGAGCCTGTGTGGGCAGGGTGGAATTATGTACTGGAGGGTACTGTGGGATGGGGTGAGAGGGTGTCCCAGTGTTTTCCTTCTGCGATTGGGTGAATGTCATGTTACTCACTGAGATGAAAGTTGGAGTTGGTGAGAGAAAACCTAGAATTCTAATTTAAACTTGTAACTTTTGACTTGTTTGAGAGACATATAATTGTAACTGTTTTTTTCAGGTTGGTAACCGAGTGTATTGATGTGGAGCTCAGAGGCAAAATATGATGTGGACAGTACTACAGTCATTGAAGTTAATCAGAAAAGAATATGAAAAACTCTGACACCAGTCAGGGTAAAGGAGAAAGCCAATAAAGGAGTCTGAGAAACAATGCCTAGAAAGATAGGTGGAAATCCTGGAGAGAGTGATATTGCTGAAGCCAAAGAGATTCTGAGGGAGGGTGAAATCAACTCATATACATAAAGTGCATATGAGAAACCACATAATATAAGAACTGGATTTCACCTTGGGCATCATTGGTGACCTTGACAGAAAAATCTCAGTGGGATTGTGGGGTAGAAGTCATATTTGATGGATTAAATTTGATGGTGTAGGCATATTTGTTGGTTTGTTCCCCATCCCCAATAGCCCAGCATCCTCATAACACTGCCTGCTTTGAGGTTCTCCATGAACGAGTCTCATGATGACCATCAGCAGGTATGCCTCCATTGGATCCCTGGCTCCCTATTGTCCCTCATGTCCCTTACAACTGTGCCTCTCCTGTTATAACCTCCTTCCCTTCCTCCTTTCTCTCTGCCCTCTGAAAATCAGTTCATTATTAACAAAATTCTGTAAATCCTAGCCATTTCTCGGAACTCCCCTTTCTCCTTGCTCCCACAGAAACCTGGCCATCCCTAGAGGACCCTGTAGCCACCCTAAGTGGGGCCTGTTTTAAGTCCCATTGCCCCTACCAGGTCTGGAAAGGGGATGGGTGCCTGTTTACTCCTCAGTGTTATGTTTTATACCTGGCTCACTCTTCCTTTTCTAAAAATTTCCACCTTTGACTCATTGTATTACTCAGTACCACTCATTGTTCTTTTCATCTTCACTCTGCGAGTTATTTCCTCTTGTTATCCCATCATTTTAGTTCCTGCCTATTTGGAACTCTTTACTACAACTTATCACAATTCCAATATTTTCAGTATACTTGAACCTTTTAACACCTGCACTGTCTTTCCTTGGCATTGTCTTCTCCAGGAGCCTCATGCTACATGCTCTCTGAGCAGGTCAGGCCCACTGAATATGCCACGTCTGGTCATAGCACTCCCTGCAGCTCTGCCAGTATTGCAGGGGTATCCTCTCAGCACACCAGTCCCAACAACTCATCAGTCCCTCTATTATCGATAATCTATGGATGAATTTCACCTCCTTTCCATAGGACTTAACCTTACGATAGCCTCTTCCTTCTTCACCCAGCTCCCATTTTATGGAAAATTATTATAATCCTTCTCTTATAAACTCTTTGGCTCTCTTGACCCTCTCATTAAATTCATATCCATGACCCCTACCATTCCCTAATGGTGTCAGGCATGCTAACTATATTTTTTGTAGTAAGTTCTCTCTCACACCCTCTAGAAAATTACTTCAGATCTTTCCTCACCTCAAATATCCAACATTGTCTTTCCCAACCTTCCCTAATCCTAAGAAACTTTTTACTTCACTGAGTAGTTGAAGAATTCCGACAAGATCTTACATTGATTACTATTCTGACGTTTATTTATCCACTAACACCCTCTGCCCACATTTTCATGTTTCTCTTTGTCTTCTCCTTCCACATTGTCTTACTTCAAGCCCATCTTACACTTTTTTTTAAATACTTCATGCAATATTTTATTTATTTATTTTTAATATTTTATTTTATCTAATTCTTGCTTCATTTTTCATTTTTGCACAATGTATGCATTTCATTTTGGTTATATTCCCCATACAATTGCACCCCCCCCTTATTTTGACCCTAGTCCTTCCTCTCCCCCCCTCCTCGCCCCCCCACCCCCATAGTGTGTCTCTGGTTTATAGTTGCTTGTTGATTTTGATTTTTACTTTGTATTTATTAGTCTTTTTTTAAAAGATTTATTTAATTAATTTATTTATTTATACAAGCATTGGGTACAGTCAGAAGCGTGGGAGGGTGAGAGAATTCACCAGAAACAGAGCCAGAGCGGGGAGCAGAGCAGGCAGAAGGACCGAAGTACACTGCTGACGGGAGCAGCTGGCGGCAGGAGAGGTCTGCACACCATGTGGGACCCTCGCCCGGCGGCCGGGGAGCAGCCGGGGATCAAACCGGCGCTGCAGAGGCTGCGGGCAGCTTTGCAACCCAGCGCTCAACTGCTGCGCCACCGGGGAGGCCCTTTATTAGTCTTTTTGCACTTCTTAACCAGTCACGTCTCTCCCTGCTCAAAGATAATGCTCTTTCCTGCAACAGAAGTCACAGAAAATACTGTGTTTAATAAAAATACAGATAAGGAAACAAATCAAGAACTTCCCTACAGACTTATTTGTTTGTGCCCCTTCCCAGGAACTCCTCATAAGAGTTGTGTACACTCAAATATTTTCACTGTTTCCACTTACTTTCTCTCTCAAGCCACTTTCATTCTCTCTACTTCATCTGACTTACTCTTGTCAGAGTAACCAAAGACCTCCTTGGTACTGAATTCACTAATCTATTCTCATTCCTCATCTTAATTGAATTCTCACCAGCATTTAGAGTTATTCACTCTCTTCATCTTGTACTTTCTTCATTTGGCCTCCAGGACATCCTGGTTTTCTTCCTACCTTATAAATCATTTCTATATAGACTCTTCTTGGTAATTCCTCTTTTACTCCTTGACCTCTTAATCTTGGAATATCTCAAGGCTCAGTCCTTTGTCTTCTATATATTTCTATATGTGCTCCTTTGGTGATCTCCTGATGACAGTTGTCCCATCTCCAGTGTGGCCCTTTCTCCCACACTTCAGACATACATATTGAGCTACCTACTTGGAGATACTCTTAGAGACCTTCAGCTTCAGTTCAGTATGTCCAAAACTGAATTCATTTTCCTTCCAAACCTGTTGCATCTTCATCTCTTCTCATTTTGATTGACATCATCACTGTTCTTTCATGTAGCTGTTTAACCCAAGTGGTGTTATTCATGACACTTTTCTTCCTCTCAATTCCCATATACAATCTCTCAGGAAGTCCTTTGATTCTACATTAAGATTACTTCAGGGGGCCTCCCCGGTGGCGCAGCACTTGAGCACTGGGTTTGCGAAGCTGCCCGCAGCCTCTGCAGCGCCGGTTCGATCCCTGGCTGCTCCCCGGCCACCAGAGGAGGGTCCCACATGGCGCGCAGCCCTCTCCTGCTGCCCGCTGCTCCCCTCAGCAGTGTACTTCGGTCCTTCTGCCTGCTCTGGTGACTTCTCTCACCCTCCCACGCTTCTGACTGTACCCAGTGCTTGTATAAATAAATAAATATTTTTAAAAAAATTAAAAAGAAAAAAGAATACATTCAGGAAGAGACCATGTCTCACTATCCCTAGTGCTATCATCACTGGGTTTCCTCAGATTGTTGAAGTAGCCTCCTAATAGATTTCCCTGTTTTCATTCTTCTCCTAACCCTACCTCCAGACCACCAGACCATTCTTTTTTTTCTTTCTTTCTTTCTTTTTTTTTTTTTTTGTGGGACCCTCGCCGGCGACTGGGGAACGAACCAGCACTACAGAGGCTGCAGGCAGCCTTGTAGCCCAGCGCTCAACCGCTGCACCACAAGGGGAGACCCCAGACCATTCTTAATGCAACAACCAGAGTGACCCTTTTAAACATTAGATTATGTCACTTCCCTGCTCAAAAATATGTAGTAACCTTTTCTGCTCTTGATTTACCCAAAGGGTAACTCTTGAAATGTCCTCTAAGACCCTATGTAATCTGTATACTCAACTTTCCACCTAACCTTTTTGACCTTCTTTCTTACTACTTGGCCTTTAGCTCAATCTGTTTTAGGAAATGACTTCCATGATGTTCTTTGAACTTTAAAATGGCTAGACCTCTCATCTCCTACATGGTTTTGTTCAAATGTTTGTAAGACCTAATAAACCAGTCAATTAAAAACGACAGTCCATTCATTTCACTATTTCTTTCACCATTATATTTTCTCTTCTTGTTACACTTAACACATCCTAACATGCTCTGCAGAGTTACTCATCTTTATATTATACCTATAGTTTATTTTCTCTCTCTTCCTGGTAGACTAGGAACTCACAAGGAAGGGAGCTTAGTTTTGTGCTTTGTTTTATCACAAATGTGCCTAACAAATTGTCAGTGCTAATTTCGAATGACTAAATGGTACTTTTGAGTAAGTGCATGAATACTTTCAAAGTCACCAGTTACTTGCAGAAATACGGGCACCATCCTGAAAGTGAGGTGCTATAGCTGGAGCTCATCCTTGGCCAGTTCCACTTACTTTCCAAGACTGTATTAGACTAATAACCTAGATGCTGCATGTTCAAAGGCGAAGGAAATTGACTCAGACACTTATTACTCCATAGACATGACCAAATGGGTCTACTTATCATTCATAAAATCTCTAAAAATCTGTTAGACTCTCTAGGGTCTGTTTACTAAAATCAATACTACAAACCATATTATTAAAGAATTATGATGGCAAAATTGAGTGCATGAGTGCTTTTGATATACAGCCAAAGATATATGCTAGTGAAGCCAAAAGAAAACTCACTGTCGCCTTTTAATCTTTATAGTTGGTTAAGTATGATTAGTGAATTTAGTTCTACCTAAAGTATTTTGCTAATAGGAAAGACAGAAAAATGAACAGTATCCAATATTATGAGTGTGTATTTAAACTAACTCTAATTGTTCTGGAAAGTAGGGTAAACTAGACAATACTTTTTGCTACCCTCTAAAAAAGTGATCATGATTATAATGACTGTATTATTAACATAGGTGATTATATTATTGATCTATAGGTGATGAAAGAGTAATTCAGTTCTGCCTTTTAGTTAGACATCAAGATAAAGTGGAATACATTTAAATATTTGAAGAGAGGCTATCTTTTCTTTCATAGTACCCTTGCCAATTTAGACATGGATTTGTTATTTTAGAAACAAGTTTGGCAACAATTAAGGAGTAGGAAAAAAATCTCTAAATTAATTCCTAAGGTTCTAATCCCCATTCTTCTAACAATGTGGGTGTGGATGTCTGTGCATGATGGAGGATGTGATATGTGGGTGGGTGATATTTGTTGAGAACAGAATATACTTGCTACTGTCCTTTTTCCAAAATACCTCATAACCCACTAATTAATATGTAAGAGTTCACATGCTCCTGTTGTGAAGGTTTTTATAGTTATTCACAATATAATTGTATCACATGCACACACATGTATGCATGTGCACATTTGTGTTTATTGGGGAAGAAATGTTGAAGATGTTTGCAACTTAGAACTCTTCAAGGAGAGCAAATCTGGAAGGAATTATATAAAAGAGGTCATTGTAATCCTCCAAATTAGCTGCTGGAGTTGGGAGTGCTGGTGATGGGAAGTTGGGAAAGGAAGTTGGGAGTTTTGGAAAAGGAAGAAAGGAGATGCCTTATAAGTAATCATAAATAAATAGAGAGTTTGTGTATTTATAAGAATGAGTGGTAGAACATTCTCTGAGTTCAAAGAGTGGTATTAAAATTATCTGATACATTCCACAGGGTATCTTTGGGTACATATTTCATAGACCACTTGTGACTGCAGTCTCTTTATTTTGGATGTGAGCAGAGCATTTTCAGAAGGGTTTTGCTTCTATTTCATACTCTCAGATCTACAGAAAACACTTAGCCTGTCCTAATGTCTTTTCCCTTAAGTTCTCTTTGTTAGCATCTGTAAACTTTTCTTTCTGACTTATAAGTTGAAGAGATTAGATAACCTAGACCTTGTAATTTTAAGTTGACCTTCCTATCAGGAGTCTGAAAGGAAGGTAAATTTAAAATTCATTGGTTTAAAAAAGTTGTTCTTTGTCTTTAGAAAATGTGATTTGGTCCTTTGAGACTAAAATATGGAATAACTTTAATCTTCATTCCTTTCTTGATATGGAAATGAAGAATGATGCTTCTGATTAATGTTTATGATATTATTATTTTGTCTGGATATAGCCATCCATCCACCCATCCACCCAGCCAGCCAGCCAGCCAGCCAGCTAGCTACTCCTCCATTTTTACCTCTATCTGTGACACAGTTGGGGTAGGGAGCAGAGATAAATTTCTAGGTTTATGCTGGAAGTAAGAACAACAACTAGCCTTAGTTAATTTCTTTCTTTACAAACCCCCAAAGTTGGGCTTTTCATCAAATGTTGATATGGTTGCATCTGGTCAGGACCCTTCATTTGAAGTAATCTGAGGGCACTATTCTGGGTAAAATGATGTGGAAGATTTGAACTTGAGTAAAGCTCTGTCAAATTCTGAAAAATCTATGGTTTACTTCAAAGCAGAAAATTTATGCATCCAGAATTCTATTGACTCCAGAACTATGGTATTTTATTTCTGTTGGAGTTACTGACATAGCTGCTTAAATAAGTCAGGTTTAAGTGTAAGTTTGAGGATCTTAAATCTGTTTTACAAAGCACCTTGAAGAAAGGATGTTTTTGTCAGGGTTCTCCAGAAAAATAGAGCCAGTAAAATGTGTGTGTATATGTGTGTGTGTTTACATATATAAAGAAATTTACTATAAAGAATTAGTTCATATGATTATGGAAACTGAGAAGTCCCAAGATCTGCAGTTGGAAAGCAGGAGACTCAAAAGAGCTGATGACCAAGTTCCAGTATGAAAGTGGGCAGATTCAAAACACAGGGAGTCTTAACATTTCACTTCAAGTCTGAAGACAGAAAGAAAAAAATCGGTGTCCCAGCAAAGGCAGGCATTTTGGTCTATTCAGGTCTTCAGTTGATTGGATGAGGCCCACCAATGTTACTGAGGTCAATCTGCTTAATGTGCACTCCAGCCCTAGTTAAATATTAAATTAATTCAAGACACCCTAATAGAAAACTTTGGGAGATGGTACATAGATAGACATATGGCCTTTTTGTTGGTGATGGTGTCATGGGTGTATGCTTACCCCCCAAACTCATTGAAGTATACATGTTATATATGTACAAATATTACGTCAGCCATACCTCAATAAAGTGGTTTTTTTTAAAAAAAAATTGTTTGACCAAATAGATGGGATACTCCATGGTCTCAGTCAAGTTGACACATAAAATTAACCTTTACAAGTCCACTGCTTTTCAGCTGTACACTTCTATGCATCTCCTAAAAAACATACTTAATCTCCACATGAAGATGATGCAAGGTTGTAATTCTGCCTAATGTGCTACCACAGTCCTGCATTTGGATGGAATATTAGAGTAAGTGTTCACGCCTCCCATTCTGCCACCCCTTACCAAATTAATGTTATACCTTGACCCCAGTTTGACTATTTGGAGATGTTAAGAAGGTATTGATGAAGTTAAGTGAGGTCATATAGTGGGTTCCAATCTGAAAATTGGCGTACTCCAAGAAAGAGATGCTAGAGTACTTTCTTGAGTTTTCTTTGTTCATTCACTGAGGAAAGGCCATTTGAGGACATAGAGTGAAGACACTGTCCATAAGCCAGGAGCCAAATAGGCCACAACCTTGATCTTCCACTTTCCCTCTTCAGAACTGTGAGAAATTAAATTTCCTTTATTTAAGTCACCCATTCCAAGGTATTTTGTTACCATAGCCTGAGTAGACTAAGACAAAGGGAAACTTGCTGAACAGAATGTACATCTAGTCCTCAGCCTTTTTGATATCAGGTATTTTTTTAAGTGCACGATTATTTTAAGCAGAAAATTTATGCAGGTTTCATGACACATTACTAAATGAGAAGTCTTTAAAGAATAACAGCGAGGAATAGAGAAACCTTTGTTGAAGAAGTGCTTCATTCCACACACTTACCAGAATGTTGTTGTAAAAAACTCTTGCATAAATAAACCATGTAAAATGAATATTGAGCTTTTATAGAGAAAATTCACTGAAAATTTTAAAGTTGTATTTACATGACTCAAAATAAGGACTTACTCCAAACTATTCTTGTCTGCCAGAGGTGGAGATTTTTATGGTTCATGTACTTAGTAGAGTCTTATGTCATAATCAAATATTATACTTATGAATGCCATTGGGGAAAACGTTTACCATATATATTAAAATATAAAATGTATTCTGTTATGCTTATATGAAATTATAAAGACCTTTTTATTTTATAGTAATTTTATATTAGTACTACATTTGCAATGCTGCTTAAAAATTAATATTTAATTAATGACAAAAGTGCCTCAAAGTTGCCCATATCTATCATGCTGTGAAGCCAGTCCTTTATCATCTTTGCATGGATTATAGATTCCTTTGCCTCAGCGAGCCAGATGGCATGCATACATCAGAGAAGTGAGCTTGACATCCATTTGATTCACACGAAATGTATGATTAGTTAAATATTTCACTACCTTCTGAAATCATTCTAATTAAATATCTTCTGTAAAGAGCACAACTTTCTTCTTTTCCTGTGCAGAAGCAAAAGTTATATTGAAGGAAAGGGAATAAGAATTAAAATGGTAAAAGTATAAAGGTGGGAGGAAAATTTGAAAAATTATAAGCCTATATTTGAAATCATAAACATCATTGTTAAAGGCATAGTAGTCCACTTTCGTATTGTATTAGTACATTTTAGCAAAAACCCACACATCCTCCATTCTTCCACGCTCATGCTTAGTTTTATGTGCTTCTACACGGCTCAGTTTGTTTTTAGGCTTTATTGACTATAATATTTAAAAGGGCATTCAAAGTCTTTTATTGCCATTTCCATCTCTTCCCACATTCCCTTTATGGTTGTTCCAACCGAGAGGTCACTGGGTGGCTGGATCACCTTCAAGCTACCTGTGCCACAGGAATCTTGGAGATGGAGCTTGGGGGCATGGTCTGGCTGTATGTGGACTTGGACTGGAGGTTCATAGAGGACATGATTTGACTTGTAATGCAAGTCCAGAAAGGTGAATGTCCCAAGACACATTTGTTTTATCTAATGCAAAATATTTTGTATACCAAAAAAGAAAGTCGGGATATCCCTGAAGGGAAAGGTAGATAACTTTTTTGTCTCAATGCTGAGAATTTCCATAATTCATACAAACTATTTGTCATTTTCATAGGTTTTTAATCTAATTATTTCTTTGGCAAACATGTCCGTGTCAGGAATATTCTCCTTCAGATATTTTGACCTTTTTTCTACCTGACTTTAAGGATGGGGAAGGGAGTGCCATGATGTTATTCTTCCTGGACATATCAGCCACTATGCCAGGCTCTTGACTCATTCACTCAATTGGTCATTGACTCAGAGCATTTAACAAGATTCACCCACCTGCCAATGCCAGGTTCTAGGCTAGCTCAGGGGAAATAGGCAAAAATCGCCCTTGAGGACCATTCATCTTTTCATGGATTACAGAATTTCATTGAAGCCTCATGACAGACCTTTAAGGTCATAGTTGTTATCCCTGTCTTATTAAGAGGACACCAAAACTATGAAAGATTAAGTGTCTTTAAGCAAGGTCATATAACTGAGGAGTCAGATTCAGTCCTTATTCTGAGTGTGGGGAAGTTGGAGGTCTTCCCTGCATTTGGCCTGCACTAAAGTGTTCACTGGCTGATATGCTAAAGATCTGTGTGGATGGCACCTTTCAAAGAGCTTGTACAGTAAACAATATCAATGAACTCATGCTTCAGTTCTTATTTCATAAGCATCTAATATGTTCCAGGCCCTTTTCTGGAGCTGGAGACACAGTGGTGTGCATGAAAGACAAGACCAGCTGGTGTGGGACATGCAAACATTAAACAAATGTTTAATATTATTTGTCATATAATTTCAGGTAGCGATGAAGGCTATAAAACTTAAGCATAGGAAAGGGATATTCATTGAAGGGGGGAGAGGATACTTTTATGTATGTGGTGACTGAGACATCTTTAAAAAAGACATATTTGGGCAGAGACCTGGATGAAGTATGAGACTAGGCCAT
This sequence comes from Talpa europaea, assembly GCF_964194135.1. NCBI lineage: Eukaryota > Metazoa > Chordata > Mammalia > Eulipotyphla > Talpidae > Talpa > Talpa europaea. Next base: position 33,934,321 of record NC_140079.1, read on the forward strand.
AAAAATATCTCAGGGACAGGTAGGTGCATCAGGTAGGGATGATGAAGTCCTGAAATGTGAATGGTCTTCCCTTGTTTGGGGGCCAGCAAGGAAGCCAGAGTTGCTTGAATGGAGGGAATTTTGATGTGGGGTAGGCAGAAGGTTAAATAGGAAGGCAGGTAGAATAGTATAACCTGTGAATTTGGAGTTTGGGTTTTATTCTTCTAAGTGTAATGGGAAATCAAAATAAGATTTTAAGCAGGAATTATGTTAACCATATGTACGTTTTTCAGGGGGATCATCTGATAAAGAGGTTTTGCCACAGGAAATACTGACCAGCCCTGATTAAGTCTTTGCTAGATAACCATGACTTCCCCAAACTGCTTCCTGAAATTATCTGAAGGTATCAAATGTCAAACACTATTTGAAGGTTAGAAAAGGGAAGTAAACTAAAGAATTGGATAATAAAACTTAAGAAGAAGGACTTAGATTTTGGCTTCCCAATAATGGATGGTTTCCACAGAAGCACAGGTGAGGGACCTGGTAGAGAAGGTGGACTGTTCTTCGCCTGCTCATTACCTCATAGCCAGACTCTCAGCTTTGATAGAGAACTCCTGGCTGGTGCTACAGAAACTCTTTTAGCAAAGTGCTGTGAAATGTGGGTGAAGCTGTACTTCAGCCCACCTGGACAGTACTGGCATGGAGCTTCAGTGAATGAAGCAAACACAAGTGTGGTCATCTGAGGGCGCTTTTCAGGGGTGGGTTATTGCTCAGGCAGCTGGGGCTGCAGCTGCTAGAATCTGCATTACTTTGCACTGATGTGCTTTCATGTCAGACAGGTGAGTGAGGCCTAGGAACAATTAAGCAGAAGTCTGGTGCCCCCTCACTTCTGCTTGCTGTCACTTGTAAGGGGAACTACTTATGAAGTGGCAAGGTTACACAGAGATGTTGGCTGTTCACACTAATTTAGCAGACATCCTGATGCCAGGAACTGTAAAATGTGGAAGAAAAAAAGTTTCTTGGAATGAAGGAGATAAGATATATAGTATGTATCTATTAGACTCTAATATGGTATAGCAAATGTGATAATAAGTATATCTTACTGTATTGACATACAATGTATCACTTTCCAGCAATACTTTGGAATTAGAGATCTGAATTTGTGTGCTGACTCTTCAACAACTAAGTTACTTATTTAAAAAAAAATTGGAAACATTGGTTTATGACATCACACAGGTTTCAGGTGTAGAGACTTACGTATCCACATCTATATATACTACTTGCTTGTCACAGAAATTCTAGTTTAATGATTTATTTAGGTTTCTTGCACCTCACTTTTAGTCAATGAAGAGAGCAATGATCAAGTGAGCATCATAGGAGATAATACTCGTACAGCACTTAGCATGCTGGTCCCTCAAAAATGGTAGTAGTTTTTATTTTGTTTTTGTACTTTGGAAAAGTAAATTTAATAGGGACACAACTTAATAGAAACATATTAATGTAATAGAAACATCAACAGTTTGGAGAAGGATCTGTAGGCTGGGGACGGATCAATTACCAAATCATAAAAATAATTGGTGAAAAAGTAGAACAAGGCATAAAGTGGATTGGCAAGGAAAAATGTATACTTTTTATTATGATGTTATAAATTTCATTATTGAAAGGTATAATTGCAAAGTGAAGGACTGTTGTGTATGTAAAATGAGGAATGGATTTGTTATGTGACAATGTAGGTTTTTAGATGATAATTGTTCCATGCATTGATGAGCAGGAGTTTTAAAATGTGTCAAACTGGCTGCATTCTCACTCAAACCTGGTCACTGATGCTTTCCCAACCACACATACTGCTTCTCATTGTCCATTTTCAGCTTTGATCTGCGTGGAGATTGTAAAATTTCCAGAGGACAATGCCTTAGAAATTTCAAACAGTGATGGGTTAGTATGACTTAGCCCGATGACATCTTAGTGGCATTTAAAAGTCTTTATTTTTGATCTTTTATATAGTGGTGATATGGAAAGAAGTTAGTATCTTGTGGGAAGAAAAGATTGGTGACTGAAATGGTCTAAGTTTTTATTTCATTAATCACCATCAGTTGAAACATAGAAAATTACTTCTGATCTCTTGTGCTGTAGGCTCCTTCTCTGTAGAAAGAAATTAATACAGGTTTGGGACCTCAGGTAAAGAGGCTGCTTTCATCTTGGTCTTATCAGTTTGACTTGGTGCCAGATTTAGTGGCAGTTGAGTTCAGAGAATGAGTATTGTCATGGACAATACACTTGCTGTGGCCTTCAAAGTAGTAGTATTGGGCCTCCCTGGTGGCGCAGTGGTTGAGCGCTGGGTTGCGAAGCTGCCCGCAGCTTCTGCAACGCCGGTTCAATCCCCAGCCACCAGGTGAGGGTCCTACATGGCATGCAGACCTCTCCTGCTGCCCGCTGCTCCCCTCAGCAGTGTACTTTGTCAGTCTGCCTGCTCTGCTCTGCTCTGTGCTCTGCCTCTGGTGAATTCTCTCGCCCTCCCGCACTTCTGACTGTACCCAGTGCTTGTATAAATAAATAAAAAATAAAATCTTTAAAAAAACCCCAACAAAGTAGTAGTATCTCTTGATTGACAGCAGCACTGAATCTTACTCTTCAGGTGTGAACCATGGACCTGGCAAAGCCTATAGATGCTCACTGGCAAAACTCTTGTTTAGTCCATCTCTTTCATCAATGTGACCCATATGTGGCAGTAATGAAAGTCTCTGTGTGAACTGAGAGTGGTGTCCTTGTGTATCTCTCTCCATTGTATTGATGGCTGTGTTTGACTTTAACTAGTAAGTTGTAAGCTGGTGTCACATTCCTGTGATGGGAAGAGATACAAATTTAAGGAGCTTCTGGGAAAAAAAAGGCAAGCACTGAGACAGAAGAAAAGCATTACCACCATGATCCTGGAATTGGGAAGCTTCATTATGATTTGCTGTGCTGCTCCTGTGTTTTTGGCTATGTGAGTTTTATTGCTGCAGACAAGTAGGTAGATGAACCCATCGTCTGTTCCATTGCTGATCTGTCACATTTGCAACAGTATAAAGATGTGTACTGTGGATAAGGAGCTGAAGATGATTTTGTATGTGCCAGATGGGAGTGAGTGGTATGGTCTCCCTGGATGGTGGAAGTGCCTGGCTTAGAATGTTCTTGAGCTACAAAAGTGTCTCCTCAGTACTGTGTACAATTAATTACATGCCATGAGCTTATTGTTTGCTATAAATAGCACAGATTTGTCTTCATTTACATTCTGGAAGGCTTACTTGTTGCTCAACAAAGCATCTCTAGGATATTTTTCACAGGAATGTGTGCTAGAGAGAAATACAGATGCTGTGTCGCTAAATGAGAGGCTGCAAGCCCTGGCAGGACTATGGTGTATTTTTACAGTAGCTCTTGGTTCCGAAGAGTTTCTCCCCTGTTCATTAAGGATCTCTTTTATTCCTTTTCTCCACCAAGCATACCATGTTTTCAAAATTGTTGCCTATCAAACTGAATGGACTAAGTAAATTTTCTTACTGTTTTAATCAATAATTCAGAAGCTCTTAATAAAATTATAGCTAGAGGAAAGAAAAAAAATGCATGTTTTAGTTAGGCTTTTGTTGACTTTTACAGACATGATGTAATATACTTTAGTTATTCTTTAAGAAAGTGAAAAATAGTGCTACCACTTTTATTACTGCCTTTCTAATCCAGTAACATATCGGGCTCCCTAGACTAGGTAACTTAAAATTTCCAGTTTCTCAGCATCACGTAGCTGTTACATTTTTACTAATTATAATGACCATTATAATTTATATTTTTATAAGTAATTGTCTTATATTACCTTATGCAAGTCATCAGTATAATTTCTTTAGATAAAGATTCATTTCCATATAATGAAGAAACTTGTAGTCAGAGAAATACAAATGATTGATCCAATACCACATAGCTATTCACCTTTGAAATCAGGTTCTAAATTCCTTTGTCAAATATTTAATCATGTACATTCTGAAAGGTTTGAACAGCTCTCCAATCCTACATACTTAAAAAGAGGGTATGTAAAACTTTCCATTACAAGTTTAAATACTTTCAAACTAAAGTTTGTAGCATGTTCTAAATGTTTCCGTTTTTAACTTGAAAACTATTACATCAGTTTTTGACTGTATCCAGTATCATAAATGCAGTCATTTCCCTTTACAGAATACATGGTCAAGCTCTTCATGGTCAAGTTCTTCAACCACAAATTTGACATCACTTCTCCTTAGAGTTGTGTTTTTATTCCTTTTCCCCTCAAAGGATTTGTACCTAACCATTTTATTAGTCATATCACGTTTCTTTGCAATGAAAGTGCATTTGACCTCACTGTGTATTGATTCCATATTTGCAAATTAGCCTACTTACTAAAATTTAGTGGCTTTTTTTGGGGGGGGGTGGAGGGTGTAATTTGCAGACATACACAGAGAAGAGAAAAATTTGAGTCACCTCACATAGTTAAAATGTGTGTGCATTTGTGTGTGTTGTGAGAGAGCACTTAGGATCAGCCAGCTCTCTTAGCAAACATCAACTACACTGGTTTCATTAACAGGAGTTTTCACACTGTGCATTAGATTTTTCCGAATGACCATTCATTCATTGATTCATTTATCTATGGAAGTGATTGTCCGACAAGGCTATGAAGGATAAAATTTAATTATGTGAAATTTATAGAAATTATATCATCCAAAGGAAAAGAAGTATTAGAGATTTGTATTACTTTAAGAAATCCTGTGGAGGAAAATTAAATGCAGAAATCTGATAAAATAGAAAAAATACATGTATATTCTAAAATTATTCTTTTTACTAAAGAGTCGTTAGATGGGAACATCTTACAATATGGAGGTCTTAGTACATACATATGTCAACTTATCAGTTAAAGTGCCTGTAAAATAAATATACGACTTAATCTAGTATGAAAGTATTACCCAACCTCTAACCTACAAAGGAATTGGATCTATTTTAGGAACCTGTTTATTGCATTAAGTGAGAGTACCTCTGCTTCCACCAAGTTTTGTCATGTACATTAACTTCATCTTCTTCCATCCCAACTTAAATGGTAGCATAGGAAGAGGTTCTTGGACTGTGTGCAGTAAGTCAAGTATTTGACGTCCACTTATAGTTCACATTTGTCTTTGGGCTTTAATTTGCAGACCACCTTGACACAGACCTAAACATAAATATTTTTGAAATTACTGAGTATCTAATTCAATCAAATTCAGTTATATGGTCCTGTCTGGGTAATTCTCATTTTGATAATTATGAGTAATAGTGGTATTCAGAATCATACTATGTTTAACTACCTAAATTAGATAGAAAAAAATATCTGTTTTGGATTGCATAGAACAAGTTTCATCTAGTACTGAAAGGTCAGGCTAAAGACATTTCTAAATGGCACTTCCAAAAGCTACGCAGTGCTTTTCTTGCCAAAAGAAAGAAAAAAAATTCATTTCCCCACATAATTTTGAATGTAGAAAAAAGGAAATCAAAGAAATAAATTCTAGCTTCATCTTCAGCTGAATGTCACTGATCAGCATGAATCTTTGCCAAAATGTCTTCCTTAATAGCTTTATAAACTGCCATTTGCTCCAAAATTATAATGGTTGTTAAGATGGTAGAACGACATCATTCTGTTCTTTTTGAATGGTTCAGCTTTCCCTAGCTAGTTCCCAAAGATGTCTTTTGCGCTTCCTTGCTTTTGGCTTGTGGAATCAGAAGAGAAAATTTACTTGAAGACTTGTTTTATCTCGCACTGGTCTTCTTTGAAAACAACCTAGTGAGAGAATTAGTTTGAGGAATCTAGATAATTCATAAGTACTGTAGAATGTCTTTATTGTGCATCTAAAAAGTAGGCAGCTGTTCATTCATTGACCTTGACTTCCCCTTGACCCAGTGTATTTGTTCTTAAACATAGCTAGGAATAATGTCATTTATGCCTACAGTTTCAAAAACACAATAGGTCAGTGAGAACCTTTAGTCACAGCGACTTAGACTACCACAAGATGGGGCTAAATTATCAGTAGACAGTATTTTTTGTAGACTACAGAGGAAGCAGTTAGCTGATTACTTTTTCCCTATTGGCCCTTTTGTGAAGGGGGAAATGAGAGTGTAACAATATATAGCCAACAACTTCAACTAGTAAGTGAAATATATTAAAACAACTGGGGAAGAAATAATTCTCCTTTGAAAATGATTTTAGTGAGTGAATTTCTTCCCTTGCCAAATAGTACATTTGAGTTTTGCATTTACAGTATAGGTGCCCTGAATTATAGAACTGGTTGATTATGCATCTGCATATATGACATAAAATGGAACTTTTAAAGAGATTTTTATAGCCCTCCATAAGATGAAATACCTCTTCCTAGTCAGTTTCTTCCCCCATATTTCCCTCCCCCCTTCTTCCTCCTCCTCCTATCTTCTTTCCCATCTGTCTCCCATTTTTACCCAGATGACTAATATGCTAAGGGTGTTTTTCCATTTCCTATACCTCCTCCCACCACTGTGACTGGGGAAGGCTGAGCTAGCCAGGCTTAGCTAGAAATGAAGGAATTTTCTGGGTTGGAAAGAGTGTGTTCTTACTTTCTAAATACTGATTAAAAACCAAATTATGCTGATCATCAATAAACTATTCATTGAGTATTGACTCTGGGCTAGGTTCAAGTATGCATTGGTTAATAAAGCCCGCCCAAGTTCTTTCCCGCTCAAATTTTTATAAATTCACACCTAATACATTTTCATTATTATCTCACACATATATTTATCTATATGCTCACCACCCAAGTCAAGGTAGGACCTTTTCATCACCTGAAAAGTTCCCTTAACTCTACATTAACTCATTTCAGGTCTTTTCTCCCTGGCTATACCCTTTCCTAGCACTGTTGATGGTTGCATATCTGTCAGTGGAGATTAGTTATTATGAGGGTTTGCTGCCTTTAACTTCAATAGATGGATGTGCTTTCTTAAATGTCTGACTACTTTTCACTCAACACAGCATTTTTGAAGTTTATCCGTGATGTTGGATGCATTAATAGTGTGATTCTTTTAATTGCACTATTCTGTTATATAAATATACAATATTGTATAGATATGCTACCAATTGCTTGTCCATTCTATGGTTGACAGATGCTTCTGTTGCTGACAGTATTTAACTTTCATGAATAAACATTCTTGCATACCTATCTTTTTGAAGACACATGCTTTCATTTCCTTAGAGATATACCTAGAAACAGCATATCTGGGTTCCATTGTAGGTATATGTTTAACATTACAAGAATTTGCCAAACTGTTTTCTGAAATAAGGTTGTGCCATTTTATATTCCCAACAATAAGAAAATTCCAGATGCTTCACATAACTGACAGCATTTGGTATAGTCAGTTTTAATCCTAGCCATTCTAGTGGTATAAAGTGATATTTAATTGTGAGGCTATATACCTAACCCAGTTGTTAACAATACTACCAGAACCTTTGAAGAGATGATAAGAAAGCTTGAAAATGAGGGTCAGGAGTGCAAAGAGGAATCTTGGAAAGGGATGCCAAGGTAATTTGGGGAGGAGATTGTGGTGAGAGGGAACAGATGACCAGTCTTTCAGAGTGAGCCATTGTTTGGGGCGGGGAGAATCATGAAAAGTTCAGGTGTGGTCAGGGAGAGACCTCAGGTATGTGGTGTGTTTAGCTCTTGTAGCCCAATTAATAGTTGGCTTAAACTCTACTAGGTGTCCAGGTGATTGGAACCTTTGAACTATTATAGCCCAGAACCTCTTTTTGGTTTCCTTTTATGGTATTTTAAAGTACAGATCATATTCTGTCAGAGTATTTCAACTTGTTACAAAGACATTCCATTCTGAAGAGTATTCTAACATTAAATATACCTTTTATGCTTATCTTTATCCAGAATCATTTATAGATGAGATATTATGGTTTGAAACTTCCTTTTAATCAGTTGAAAAAGTTGTCTTCTGTGGGTCTTCTCATAGTATGATAAACAATGTATGCTGAAAGGGGGACGTAGAACTTATTCCTACCATAGGTTATTAAACCATTTTGGCAGGCTTAATGATCATAGATGTGATGGATCTACAATATTTTAATTTTATCAATAAAAAAAATCACTTATCCTTGTGGTTATATTTCACTATGTCAAACGTTAAATTCTGCCTTTTAAAATTAATCAACCAATTTTATAAAAAACACTTTATTTTGGGATAGCTTTAGGTTTATAGGAAATTGTGAAGATAATGTGGAGATCCCATATGCTCTTCACCCAGATTCCCTTACTGTTAAGAAATTGTATAATCACAGTACATTTGCTAAAACTAAGACATTAACATTATATGTTACTACTAACTTAAGATTTTATATGAACTTCATCAGGTTTTCCACAAATGTCCTCTTCCTGTTCCAGAATCCAGTCCAGGATACCACATTGCATTTAGTTGTCATGTATCCTTAGTCTCCCAGATGTGTGACGGTTTCTTAGTCTTGTTTTTCATGATCATAATGAAATACCAGATATTTGTGGAACATCCCTCAGTTTGGACTGTCCATTGCCTTATGTATGATTAAATTAGGGTTATGATTTTTAGGGACAAATACTGCAGAAGTAGAGTGCCCTTGTCATCACCTCATCTCAGGATACATGATTCAACATGAACTTCCACTGGTGATGTTGACCTTGCTCACTTGAATAAGGTGGTTTCAGCCAGCTGTCTCCATCTTGAGGCTGCTCTTTCCCTTTTCATACTCTACTTTTTTGGGAACTGGATCAGTAAATCTAGTTCATATTCAACACATGTGTGCCTCAGGTAGGGGCAAGGGAAGGTCAGAGATTAAGTTCCATGTCTTTGTGGTGACTGGGTGGGATGGGGGTAACAATATACATTATTTGGATTTTTTTCTCTAAGGAAATCTGTACTGTTCATTTATTATTTATCTGTCCAATACTTTATATCAGAATGGATTCATGGGTACTTATTTTATTCTTTGGGTTATAGTCCAATAATACATTATTGGTTCAAATTCTGGCCCTGCTCATTAGGAGAACTTTTAGGTTGTCTCCTGTTTCCTTTTGATATACACACTCCCTATATCTTGTTTGTTTGTTTTTTTTAAATGAAATTTTGCTGATGTATCATATTTATTTATACATACAAGAACTGGGGTACAGGTCAGAGGTGTGGGGGTGAGAGGATTCACCAGACACAGAGTGGGGAACAGAACAGGCAGATTAACTAAAATACATTGCTGAGGGGAACAGTGGGCGAGACAGGAGAGGTCTGCTGCACCATGTGGGTAGCTCCCTGGCCAGTGATCGAACTCATGCTGCAGTGGCTGAGTATAGCTTCATAGGTTGTGTCTTAACCCCTTGCACCACCAGGGAGGTCCTGATTTATCATTTTTGTATAAAACCATATCATTTTAGGGGTCCAACTTCATGCCACGGCCTGCAACGTGCTTCACCTACCCACTACCAAAAGCTCCAGGGTCACCACATGATCACATTGCCTCTCTGGCTCCTCCTGGCTTCCCCCACCCACCCCATCTTCTTTTGTAGCCACCATAATTTTCAGAATCTAAGAGTTTTTTTTTTGTTGTTGTTGTTGTGTTTTATCTGTTTGTTTTCTTTGGTTATTTAAGTCCCACAGATACATACAACCATCTCATAATTGTCTTTTACTTTCTGATTTATTGGAATTAGTATCCTCTCAGTTTCTGTCTTGTCAAAAGGGCAGCATAATTTTCTCTTTTATAATAGCTGCATAGGACGCCACAGAGTATATATTCCACAATTTCTTTATCCAGTTGTTGATGGGTATTTTGGTTGATTCCATGTTTTGGCTGGTATGAATTATGCTGCTATGAATATAGGGGTGCACAGGTAATTTTCTATTAGTGTTTTTATGTTTTTCAGATAAATTCCTAAAAGTGGTATTCCTGGTTCATGTGGTGTTTCCATTTGTAGCTTTCAAAGGGCTCTCCATACCAGTTCCACACAGGCTGTGCTCGTATACATGCCTATTAACAGTGTGTGGGTGTTCTTTTTTCTCCTTCTCTTTGCCAGCACTGTTGTTTTCAGTCTGTTTGAAACAGGCCATTCTCACAGGGCTAGGTAATATCTCTTTGTGGTTGTGATTTGCATTTCCCTTATACTAGGTGATGCTGTACAGTTTTCTCCACATGTCTGTGGGCCATTTGTATGTCATCGTTGGAAAAGCGTTTATTTAGGATTTTTGCTCATTTTTGATTGAGTTTTTGTTGTCACTGAGTTGTGTATATATATATATATATATATATATATATATATCTTGGAAATTAATCCCTTGTTGGCATGTGATGTGTAGATAATCTTCTACTGACTCATACTTTGCCTTTTTGTTTTGAGGTTGCTTCTTTCTTTTGTTTCGTTTTTTTAATTATTCTGACACTGAGGCTGTAATTAATGTGAAAGATCTCTTAGAACCAAAGGGTCTGAAAAGTACAAGCATCACCGACTCCTCGTCAGCAGCTTCAGTCAGTGAGAATGACTTTTAGCTCAATATACAGAAAAGGAGGTCTCTTTCTTGATGCTGAGTGTACATACTACATGGTAGACAGATTAAAACATGTTGTCTTTTAAATTTGAGTAAGTGTAACTGTTGGTTGAGCTAATAATTGAATAAATGCCCTGAAAGTAGTGCTGTGAATTTTGTAGATATTACATTAAACACTCCTTATAAGATATCTGTCCTACTTATCCAATAATGCCTTTACATCCAACTGCTAGATCCCCAGATTCTTTCTTAGAAGTCTCAGAACTAGGTTTGGGGAATCCTGGAACAAATCCAATTTTGTGGAGCCATCTTTAAACATAAAAAGATCCAACATTACAAATATAAAAGGGATCTATGCAAGTGAGGGTATCACTTTGCCTCATAGTAAGGCCCTGTCTATTCAGAACTGTAAGGTAGAAGTCACACCCTTGGAAAGGGCTGGCCGTGTGTATTGGTGATTTATTTTGGAGGTTTCTTTTTCTGTACAAAAAGCTTTTAGTTTGATATAGTCCCATTTGTTTATTTTTGCTTTTGTTTCCTTTGTTGTACACATCTCTGTGGCTGGTGTTCAAGAATGTGTCTTCTATGTTCTTTATGATTTCATGTCTTATGATATTAGTTCTTTATTTTCCCTTTTAGTGCTTCTTTACTTTCTGGCAGTAGAAAATGCTCTGGACTCTTCTCATAGTTTCCTTGTACCAGTCTAAGAATCAGTCACTTTTCCAAGGATTTCTAGTTCCTTTTGTTTGAATATTGTGTTTAGAAACCAAGTTCTGAATATTGGATGTGCTTATTACTGCTGCAGGGTATATTCTGTAGTTTCTCCAAGGACAGAACTAGGAAATACGTGTGCTGTGTGCTAAAATGACATCAACACCTGTCTATACCCTATCTATGTATAATCTGTCCATCCTAGACTTGATTTAGTAAGGATTTCTCTGACACTAATCAAGTAGCCTTCCTCCTGACTTAAGTTATAATTAATTTCTTCAACATTAAGAAACCTAGATCCTATTTATCTAGCATTTATCCACTTATTTTTTTTAATCCTAGTAAACATAAGGAGTAGTTTCATATAAAAAGTTTTTTTTTAATTGTCATTCCTTTGTTCAGTGGTATATGTTGTTACGGTATATAGGTACCCTCAATTTTTTAAACAAGTTTTAGTAGACTGTTTAGTTTAGTTGACTGTTTTTTTTTTTAATGTAACAAGTCCTGATGATTTCAACATTTGAAAAAAATCATTGAATACATCTATAAATAAAGCCTTACTTATATACTCAAAGCTGTCTTCCATTATCAGCCCTTGGACTCTCCATCTAGCAGAATAAACCAGATGTAGTTCCCCTGATCGTGTGCCAGTGCTGTCTTGCTTTATTCTAGAGTGCTCTTCAGTCTTCAAGACATTTCTTTTTTTTTTCTCCTTTTATGGTTAATTTTGGTTGTCCAGGTATCTTAGTCACTATCAATTAATTGCTGCTGCTGCTTCTATGCATTTCTCTATCCTGCAGGATTTTGTTCTTTATTTTTCTTTTTTCTCTTCTATAGATTTTTCGCCTGCACATGATAAAACTCCTAGAGCCTTTGTCTGGATACCCAGGACCTTTATTTGTTGATTGTCACTTTGAGTAGTTGGGGGTATATATTTATATTTTATATTTATATTCATAAATAAATCAGGGTACTGTTTACAATACTCTCTTCTCAATATCTCCATTTCCTCAATTTCACTTTGCTCGACTCTCTGCAAGTTGGCTTCGAGCCTCCACTAGAACTGATCTCTTTAAGTTTTCCCAAGACTTTTTCATTGCTAAATCCAATGAATATTGTTCATTTATCAAAGTTATTTTTGGACTACTCTGCCATGTCTGACTGTTGACTCCTCCACTCCTGCCATTCTGTGACAGGATACTCTTCATTCTAGTCTTGTCTTTCTTTCTGTACTCAGAGAATGTACTCATACAATCTCTGTATTATTGCTAAAGTAACAAATTCCCACAAACTTATTAGCCTAAAATAGTCATTCTCTTACAGATCTGCAGGTCAAATGCCCAAACTTAGTTTCACCGTACTGGACTAGATGTGTTGAGAGGGTTGGGGCTGGCTCCTTCTGGAGGCCCTGAGGGGGAGAATAAGTTTCTTATGTCTCTGTGTTTCTAGAGGCCACCTGCATTCCTTGACTTGTGGCCTCTTTCTCCATCTTCAGTTGCACCCCTTTATCTCTGATTCCATTACTTCATCATCTTCTCCTCTCTTTTCTCATGTATTCTTTTTACAAGAACTCCATGATTATGTTAGGTCACCCAGATAATCCAGAATAATTTGCCCATTTCAAGTTCCTTAACTTAATCACAACTACAGATTTCCTTTTGCCATATCAGGCAACATATTTACATATTCCAGGGAATCAGATGTAGATACCTTTGGGGGAGCCATTATTCAGCCTCCCACATTCTTGCAGATTTCCTTTATTCTTATCTACATGCTAATGATTTTCATATCTAAATCTCCTACCTGCCCTCACTCCTGCAATCAAGATCCATAAATCTAACTGCTTGATAGACATTTTTATTTGGATCTAATTCAATTATTATAGAATATATCTTATAATCTTCACTAGACCTTTTTTAGTCCTCTGATCTTAATATCAGTTGATGATCTCCAAAATTAAAACATGGTGTCATTCTTAAATCTTCTCCCTTGTTCAATTTCCATATTATCAGTCACCGTATCCTATCAACATCTATATTTGTCTAATCTGGTCCTTCTGATTCATCCTTATTCCAATGCTTAGTTTCCTCTTTCACAATGTGGGATGTTAGTGTATAATTTTGTAAGCATCATTATACTGACCTATAGCTAAAGAAATTGAAGGACAGGGTGATCAGGACCTTATGCCAAGTTGTGTAGGGAGAGAGAAATCCATGGGATTTAAACTTAGGATCTGGCTATTTCTGTTATTGTTAATTTTTTTTTGTCTCTTTCTCTGTTACTCAAACTGTTTTCCTTATAATTGTTACCCGTGATAATAGATTTGGCTCTTCAAGTCTATTCACATAGTCACATGGTAATTCTAATATGCAAATGACTCCTCAGTGAGATATACAAGTTTCTCTGAGTTCTGGGACCACTTTACCATTCATTACATCATGCTGAGCCCTGCTTTAACTTCATACTCTGGTAAATCTGTACTTCTTGTGTGTCTTGGTACATGTCTGTTCTCTTCAGTTTTATGCCTTTACTCTGGCAAACCCTCCACCTTGACTTCCTTTCCAGTAACTCTTCTGGCTTCAAAGTCCTGTTTGTTCTTTAAAACTTCAGCATATACATTTTTTACCCCAAGAAGGCATTTAAATTCCTTCTTTCTATGTTTGTCTTAGGTCCTTCTCTGTATCCTGTGTGTATCTCCATTATAAAACCATAAGCATATTACATATATGTGTGTGTATATATGTGTTTATGTGTCTTTTTCTCCTAAAACTTTATTTCCATTTATGTTTTAGCTCTGTTTTAGATTCTTAAGGAGAACCACAATATTTTTATGCTCCCCTCTCTCTCTGCAATACCACGTACAGTGCCTGGAACAAAATAACACACAAAAAATGCCTGTTGAAAGAAGGTCTGATTTAATGTATACGTGCTAGTTTTGTTATTTTTCTCAACCAAACTGGAAACATTCTTTATGTTTTCTGAATGAAAGCATTATCTCTAAGTGTTTAGACAATAATCATAGTAGTGACAATTACCATGCTGGAGAAAAGGGAATTAATTCTACCCTTGATATGGATTGGAGCATTCATAAGGAATTGCTTTACACAAGATAATGAAAACAAAACACAAAACTAGTGTTTAATAGAAAGAATGCTTTCATTACCACTAAGAAAACATTTTGTATTTTTCCCTTTTCAATATAAGTAATTGAAGATAAAATGAAGAGAAAATGTACAACCATTTATTCGTGCAAGTTAAGTTTCCCGTCACTAACTAGTGATAGAAGTGAAATCTTTTCTGTCCGTGTATATATATATCCATTCAGGCATGAAAGTACCAATATTTAGTTCTACATTGTCAATTTATTCATGAGGAATATGACTAGTTTGTACCTCAGAAACTGGGTACCAATAACTTGCAAAAATAAGGTTATTTTTCTTTGCAAAAGCAATGGATAGCTGTTTCAGAACATTGGATGTTGCCTCAATCTAATGTTAATTTTTCATTTATAGTTGTATTCCAATAAATTTGAGTAACAGTCTAGCTTTGACAATGCTCATGTTTACTTAACTCCCCAGTGTATGAGGATAGTATAATCTTTTTTATAAACTGGCACTATTTTTTAGTGATTAATATTGACTTCCTTTTAAATCTGGTGGGATTGCACAGAGATTATATTATGTCATTTGTATAATAAGAATAAGGTATTGTTTTCTGTTAATGGAAAACTACCAACTAAAAGCAAACAGCAAAAAAGCAGAAGTGTTCGTTTTTGAAATAGGACACCAAATAGAGCAGGGAACAACTGAGGAAGAAATTCTGCTAAAATAATTGGAAATCAAGGACACCAAGAATCTATGACCTCATCAGCCTGGAGACAATTAATTTTATTATGGTTCATTATATAACCTCCTGAAAATACAAGCACCATGTAAACTAAGAGAAATGAAGCAATGAGAACTGCGGATAGAGAACAAATTGAGCAGTTCCCTTTGGTGGCTTAATCCTATTTTCGTTTTGAAAATACTTTAGTTACCTTGTTAAAAAAACATTTTGGAAGTAATTAATTGTGATATTTGGATGGGCCATTTGTATTTATACTCTAATCTAATTATTTGAACTATATTTTGAAGGAGCTTTTAAAGTTGCAAATGGTGCTACTGTCTTACAAAATGGATAGTGTGCAGGGGAAATTTGGGGAATGACGGGGGATTTCAAATCTATTTTTTATTTGTTTTGTTAGAGACGAGCAGTGAGCACGCTTGTGCTGTCTCTGAACCAAGACCCCATTTGTTAAAATATTCATTAATATCTTAATGCTGTCCCCTAAGGTGCGCTCCTTCACAGTGTGCTCAGTTGATAGACTTTTCTCGCCATTGTTTCATCTTCATGCCAATCTAGTCATTTCAGATACTGCGTCTTGTCTTCTCTCCTGGTGAGCTGCCTTTGTTCTAACTGATACTGATATTTATTGCTGCTAATTTGATATCCCTGGATATGCTAATATGCTTCCTGGATACCCTGTCATCTGAACAAATCTCAATATTCTCAGCCTTTGTATGTGCTCTCTTCCCTCTCACCTTCTCTCCTCCACCCTCTGTGCCATTACCCTCCCCTCCTCTTCTCTCTGACTCTCCCAGCTGCCCTCCCCCTTCTCCTTTAAGCCTCTGGTCCTTCCTCAGCCTGACTGACAATCTTTTATCATGTACTTTTTTTTCTGAGAAGAAATTCCTGAGAGGCAGGCTTTTCCGTGTTTGTGTGGAACCTCTAAGCTAACGAACTCAAAAATCTTTCTCTGGTTGAAAAGGGAAATTTATTAGATGAATATAAGAACACAACATATTTACTGTGGGTTAGGGTAGACTAATTTCCTTGACCATTCTGGTTTAGATTCCTCTTCACTGAATCCACCAAGTTACTCTCTCAGGACACCAAATGAACAATGATTGGGTCTCTTTGTCAAGGATAAGACACACCAGTGACCCAAAAAACAAAATTTGCTATTTTTGGATTTTTTTAATAAGGTTTTTTTTTTTTAAGATTTATTTATTTATTTATACAAGCACTGGGTACAGTCAGAAGCACGGGAGGGTGAGAAAATTCACCAGAGCCAGAGCGGGGAGCAGAACAGGCAGACTGACAAAATACACTGCTGAGGGGAGTAGCAGGCAAGGCAGGAGAGGTCTGCGGCCATGTGGGACCTTTGCTGGAGGCGGGGGTGGGGGGGTGGGAAAGGTGGGGGGTGAACCTGTGCAGCAGAGGCTTCTGGCAGCTTCATAGCCCAGCGCTCAACTGAGCCACCAGGGGAGGCCCTATTTTTGGAATTTTTTTTCAGTTAAAAAAAAAAAATTTTTGTAAAGGGTAACTTTTCCTCCTGTTGGGTTATTAATGACTGATGTGCATTGTAAAATGGCCATTTTAGACAAATAGAAAGTTAAAGCAGGGAGGGAATGTTCTTTATTGACTTGGATTATATTCTTAGGCAATATCGTAGGCAGATCATATATAATAGATATACCCAGTATGAATAATGTAGAAAATGTTTATGTGTAGGTATGTGGGCACACATATGTTTATAAGTAGATGCCGCATACATTAGTTTTGTTGGTATGCAACTGACTTTCTGGACCACAGAGATAGTCTGTCTTGCTGGTTCACTTTGTTGGGGATACTGGACTGTATGTATAGATGAATGGGTAACTTTTCTTTAACCGTACAACATTTTCTTCATGTGTCTTCCCAGTCCAAAAAGTCAAAGTGATTTTTTTCCCTCAATGACTGACAAAGAAAGTCCATAGTAAGACCTTTCCATTCTTGTCCTTTTTAATTCTACTTTGCATTCGTCTCCCATATACTTTCTCTGATCCAATTTGGATTGCATACTTTGTATTTCCAATCAGAATTCTCCAGGCCCATTTTGGTCAGTTCCATCTATTCAAATTTTACTCATTCTTCAAAGGTCCATTGAAGTCTCATTCCATTCACGAGGAGGTGTTTAGAATTGGTCTTTTCCTCTTAAAGTATTACGATGCTTATTTTCCACATGGCATCTAATCTGATACTCTTTTATATGGTCATTTAACTTTTGATGTTATTTAACTTTTCCTTACATTTATTAGAGTATAAATTCTCCACAAGCAGAGACCATATTTTGTCTTTTTAATGTATGCTGTGCATGGTTTAATACTAAGTTTTCAGTTATTTGAATGTGTGTCAAGATGAATGAATATGGATGAATTATCTTAGCCCTAATGGGTATGTGCAACTTGATTAAAGCAAACCCTCTCTTATTACTTAAGAAGACAACTGAAATGATATTCTCTAGAAGTAATGAGTTAGACTTTTTTTCCTTCCCCAAGGGATAGTCTTTCTTAGAGACAGCTTTCTACAGTAGAACTATGAAATGAGATTTTGCAGTGCTAAGAGCTCTACCTATGATGAACTATGTGCCACCTGACCTTGGACAGGTCCTTCAATCTTGGGATGCCTTCGTTTCTCTATCAACAAACCGCAATAAAGAACCTTCTTTCCCCTGCTTGACAGTCGAAGTTATAGGGAATAATGAGTCCTTCCCTTGCCTTTCCTGTTCTTTTCAAATAATAGTTTCAAAAAATAGTTACCAGGATTCAGCATCAGTTTTTAAAAAGAAAATATTTAAAATATTTAAAAATATTTAAAAAATAAAAAAAATTAAAAAATTCTTAAATATTTAAAATTTAAATTCCAAAATATTTAAAAAATTCTTCTTGTGATAATATTCTACTAACTATCAGCATATACAGTCTTAGGTAAAAAGATCATTTGTCTAAAACATGCCAAAGGCAGATGTTTTTTCTATTTCCAAATTATTTAATCTCTTATTATATGTTCAAAGTTATTGTTAATATTAAATTTTAAATTATGGAATAATGTACTACACATAAATAACACTTTAATAGTCTTTACAGAAATTTTTAGAACAGATAGTGACATCAAAATACATAATTTTTATTTTACATTTTTAAGCTCTTATTGTTTCTTTACGATGTGTATGTAATCAAGATAAAAGATAAGCTTTTTCTGAGAAATTTGAAGGCCTGATAACAGTTCCCAAACTATGTGCCAGTCACAGTGGGATACTGTAGGGAATGCACAGGGGTGCTGAGGGATATTTCAGAACTTTGAGGGAAATACATGGATATTCAGCATCTGATAAACACTGAGCAGACAGTGAGCTTTCCCTGGCGGAGACATTGGTCCCATGGGGGGTCTTGGTGCATGGCACCTGGGCTTTAGAATGACCATCCACACAGTAACATGTTACTGATCTGGAAACAAGATTTCCTCTACTTATGTGGCCCTAGTAAGACCTGTTGTGAATTAAGAGAAATGGGACATTTTATATTTAGGTACAGATGTCTGTCCATTGTTTGTTTGCCAAAGGAGAAACTAATGCTCATTGTGCTCATTTTAAGGAGAACAATCAGAAAACATATCTTTTACTTCATTTTACATCTCTTGGAGAAATGTTTAGAATTATTTTAACACTAATTTGTTTTTAGATTTGAACTAATCTTTCCATTGCTACATCCACTCATTTCATTAATATCCACCATGAAATGTTTTCCAGAAATGATGAGTCTAAGTATAAATTGTCATTTTTTCCCTTAATTTCTTAAACAGAAGAAGTTTCCTATTAGTTTAAGGGGTTTAAGTGCATTGTCATTAATTCATTATTAGTAATATTATGCTAATGTTTCTTTATTTTACATCTAGTGACAATGGCATAACATTTCATTTTTAATGATAATACCGCCAAGATTTCTGGTATTTACAGTAAAACTGGATTTTTCAAATGGATAAATTTTCAAATAATTATTAAATAATAGATTGTATATTCATGACAAATTGGACATATTTAAGTAAATGTCTATTAACATTAACAAGGTTATGTCAAGACATTCTTATTGATAATTCATACTTATTGTTATTTGTCAAGCTTAATAAGTTGCAGACAGGAAGATCTGATTCCTTTCTATAATATAATAAGGCAGACAGAAGAATTAGGTTATAAAAGACAGGGAGATGGTGAACATCTAACCAAATGCAATTGAGTTGAAATTTTTCTTTTTTATTCATTTAGTCCTGTGGACCATGTTCATGGCAGCTTTGTATAAGAAGATCTTAGGTAGTTAAGCAAGGGGCTAGCATAGGAATTGCATTTTCAGAGAAGACATTATCGCGAGGAAAAAGAATAGCTAATCTTCTCATGTGTGAGGGGAAGTTTTTCTAGGCACAAGAACATCTGGAAAGAAAACAAATAACTCTACAACAGAAAAATTATAAATTATTGGTGTTTGAGGGTACTCTATAGGTTTTACCCAACCCTTTAAATTTAGGTATGAAGGGTCTGTGTCCTAGAGAGGTTAATCAACTTGCTTCTGGGGTTGCATGGCTAATTACTAGCTGAGAAGCTATTAGAAAATAGAACTTCTGCAGAGATCAGTGCTTTTCTATGATGTTATGTTCCAGGGAATAATTCCAGCAGGTTAATTGTATATGTGATGTTTATTTTTAATTCAATAAACCACTCACATTGTGATTTTAATTCAGCCAATTTGTTTTTCTCCATGTTTTTAGGACATTTGAGGACAAGTTATAAGGGGCAGGCAGGAAACTTATTTTAATTGAAATAAAATGGATTAGGAGTCAGGACTGGAATTCTGATTCTGTTATTAGTTCCACAAGCTTGGAGAAGACAGTTATAATCTCTATGTAAGAACTTTCTTATCTGTAATACTGGGGAAATATACCTCATAGTGGTATTGTAAAGATTAAATGAAGCAATACATAAATAGGGACTAAGTAATAGCTTTTCAATAAATATTAATTTGCCTCTAGTTAAGTCTGTTTGGTAAGCAAGGAGTTTGGGCATGGATACAAGTGGAAATATTTAGCAAAATGATTGAATGCTATACAGGACCACAATTGAATCACTTATCAACAAAATTCCACTCTCACTGGACATTGGACAATATTGTGTCCTACCAAAACTTACAGAGACAAACAATGATCTTGCAATGTAGTCTACAGTTGGTGCTTGAAAAAGATCCCAACTTAAATGTGTAGAGATCTAATGATGCACAGTTGAAAGAGTGGGATTTGTAGGAAGCCCTGGAGCTGATGCTTTTATTTGAAGTATTGAATTAGAGGGTCTCTCTCCAAAGGATGAAGACTTCCTTCAGTGCATCGTCTAATGGAGTGCATAGTCACTTGAAGCCACTTGAGGAAGAGGGTGCTGTCTGCCAGAGGCATCAAAAGATGCTTAGTCCTTTCCATCCTTCCTGCTTTCCTGGATATGGTGGCATCAAAACACAGCAGCTGTCACACTCATAAGCACCTTTTTTTCCTTTTATTATGAAGTTTATTGTAAAATGAAATACACATAGAAGTTAAATGATATTTTCTGTGTATCATCTGAAAAGTTTAGTCTCTTTTTATAACATCTGTCAGAAAAAGAAATATTTCTCTAAAACTAATCTCTTATTAGTGGCATATCCAGTCAATCTTATCAAATCTTTTTTAAAATTTTATATAGTTTTACATCATTTTTCATTTTTGCACAATGTATGCATTTTCATTTTGGTTATAGTCCCCATATAATTCCCACCCCCTTCATTTTGATCCTCATCCCTTCTCCCCCGCCGCCATAGTGTGTCTCTGGTTTATAGTTGCTGGTTGATTTTGATTTTATAGATTCTCCTAAGTGTTGTATTGACTTTATTGCTTTTCTCTATTTCTTCTCCTACTCTCCCTTCTCATTTGAGCAGCAAATGCCCTGTCCCTTCAGAATGGTTTTATGATACTATGGGTTGTATGGTCTTCCATGTGTCCCTTTATAGACAAAGCAGATGGGTCTTCTCATTTTGCTATTAGTCTTAGTATTTAGTTAGAAAGTTTTTCAAGAACATGAAACATAGTATCTCCACTTTTATTTGTCTACAATCTTTTAGGGAAGAAATGCATTTACCTCTTGTAAGAGAGAGTAAGAGAAAGTGTGGGGTATAGACAGCTCTCATTCAGGGAACATGTACATAGGGTAAACCTGCAGATGAAGTGTTTATTTGTGTTTCTGCCCATGTTTGTGTAACTTTCCAGGTTAGGGAAGCAGAAGAACATGTGCTAGTGAATTCACTATCTTCTATATTGCTTTATAGGACTTGCATTGAAGTTACATATACCATTCCTGTGCATTACCAGATGTATATAAAGTTTGACTAAGGGAGCAGTTTCCTCCAGTTTTCTGACATCAGGCACGAGCTCTGCTCCAGGGAAATTTTATGCAGATATTGTGGAGTTTCTTAATGTAGACTTAGATGGATGAAAAGAAGTTAAGAGAGTTTGGAGCTCTGAAATGCAAAGAATCTGGAGACTGAGGACTAATGACAGTTTTTATTTAAATTTGAGAGAGGTGATTTTTCTTTAACCACTTCTCTGGGAAGGATACAAATGAAAGTAAATGCAACAATATAAGTGAAGGGGATTTATAATTTGCAATGCTGTATGTGAAGCTGAGGCTTACACAACAGGAGCTGTTTTATGCTTAAGGGGGTAGTAGTGATCAATTAAGGTGGAGAACCTGCTTTTTCAGGACTCCTTCCTAGTGTTTAGTCAATCTAAAGTGAGTTCTTCGGTGTCCTCATCAAATTCACAAACAAACCAAGTAAATTCCTGCATTCTCCTTTCTCAACAGGACCTGGTACATCCAGTAGGGCTGGGGTTGTGAGCACAAGTGTCCTAAAATCAGAGCAGAAACTATTCATTTTCAGTGAACTACTCTTTCCTAACATATTTCAATTCCTTTTGCTAGCTCTTGGCATTTTTTTTTTAAAAGGTGAATAGGTTAAGCTTCTTTTTAAAAATATTAATTCAAACACAGAACATAGCACTCTTCATGTGGAGAGTTTTTGAACTCTGCCCCTGAATAGAAATACAAACTTGAAAGAATTGCAGATGATGTCCTGGCTACATCTAGGCCTTTCTTTGTTTATAGTTTAAAAATCAGTGAGAGAATCATGATCCAAGGCAGGGCAATTTATACAGAACATTGTAAGACCACTTCATCAGGCTAGGTTCTGTAAAGAATCTTTGATTCAGCTGTTTCACACCATGCAAAAATGTCCCATAGGTTCAGAGTTCTTCCTGGCAATAAACTTAGAGTGTAAACAAGAAGACTCTGGGCCTCTTGCACGTATTAGAAACAAATGATACTTGTTCGCATTCAGTCATTTTTACTGTGAGGCAAGAGTTGAGGTGATTAGTAAGAGTTATGGGTTTAAATTCAATGCAAAGTTTATTTATCATGGTAATAGTAGAACTTTCTTTGGTGGGCACAACAAAAGAATGTAAAAAAAAAGAATATGAAGGATATTTGCTATTTAATATCTTTCATAATCTCTCTAAAATTCTATGACTCTGAAGAACTTGATGATGACATCATCATTACTAACATAGAGAACAGGGAGCCCCCACCTATTATGCTGTGACCATATTGCACAGCAAGAATATTAAAGTGTCCCCAAAGTTGGAATAGTGTAATTTTCAAAAGCATCATCCATTTTATTTTTGGGAAAAAGGCCAGTGAAATTTCTTTGAAGAATTAATGACTAACCTTTTTGATAAAAAGTATAATTTGTGTCTAATTTCTAGTGTAAACAAACACATATAGAATTAAGTGAATTAATAGGGGACATCAATAGTAGTTCCATTGTACAATCATTTTGAGAGCGGCCTAAATTTCCTGCTAAGAGGAGAAACTATGCAAGTAGCAACTTAGCAGGCTGAGAAAGGTAATATAGTTATAAATGGAAATATGCAAGTGATAGTACACACTTTTCATTTCTTTCATACCTATTTGAGATATGGCGATGTGCATTTCTCTGAATCAATTTGAATGGATTTTTTCCAAAATATAAAAGGAAGATGCAAACAGCATTTATATTTATTTGGGTGCTCATAAAAAATTGGGAGTATTTAGAGTAAAAAGGATTTTTGTGTAGGGATATAGAACAGGTTTGTTTTTATTTTTAACTAATTTTAGAATTTCTCCCCCCCCACCCCTTTTTAAGCTGGGTGATGTTTGTTTATGAAACAGTATATGTTTTAGGATGACAGGTTCATGCCTCTTCAAATATATGTTACACTATACCCACCACCAAAGTACCCATAATCCTCCATCTCGTACATTGGGGTCCTTCCCTCCCTTACTCCCAGCCTCCCCCTAACCCCTGCAGTTCTTCAGTCAGAGTCCAAGGGTGGGTTTGAACTTGGTTTTCTGTTCCTTTGCTTTGTTTCTTTATATTCCACAAATAAGTGAAATCATCTGGTATTTGTTTCTATCCTCTGACTGACTTCACTGGCATAATCCCCTCCAGTTCCATTTGTGTTGTTGCAAATGGCATGATTTCATTTTTAAAAAATTGCTGCATAGTATTCCATTGTGTGTATATGTGCTGTATCTCATGTGTCTAATTATCCATTGTGGGGCTGTTAGATTGTTTGCACAGCTTGCCTGTTGTAAGTAGTGTTGTAATGGACATAGGGGTACACATGACTTTTTGAATTACTGTTTTCATATCTTTTACTTGGTTGTATAGGATTGAAATTGCTGCATCGTGTTTTGAGGGGCTGCTATAATGTTTTCCATAGAGGCTGAACCAGTTTTCAGTCCACCAATGTTCACTAGGGCTCATATTTTTCCCGCCACTCTTCCCACCATTACTTTCTAGTCTTCTTGCTATAGGAAATTCTCATTCATGTAAGCTGATATGTAATTGTGGTTTTGGTTTGCATTCCCCCCATCATAAGTGATAGCATTTCTGGTTTATTTTTATATAAACACAGCCCATAAACCTATCTGCCTTCACTTTGGAAGGACCAGTCTTCAAATGTTTTTTAAAAATTTTTGTTCTGTGGTGTTAGGGAACTAAAGCCCCAGCCCCTGAACTTTTCTTTCCCAGGAGGGGGAAGAAGTCGAGGTTGCTCATCTCCCTTGCTTCAGGGGGAAGAATCAGGCAGCCTGGAACCCCTCTTCCAGGACACTCTTGTTTGCCCCTTCTTCCTATTCCTTCTCTTAATGTCAGCACGAGTGGGAACTTTTTCTATAATAGTGCAGTGAGTGCAGGCATTGAGGGTTGCTGCTGCTAATAAGCCATGAGGCAAGCGTCACTGTGAACTCTCCACAAGGGATGTGCTTACGCTGAGTCTGTTCTGGGCTTGGAAACGCTTCCCTCCCTGTTTCCCCTTAGCTTTGCAAGCAGCATTTGAAGCGAAGTGCAAACAGACCGCTCTTTGGTGCAAAGAGCTGAGAGAGTGAGGTACGTGGGCTTGCGCCTGGGTCTTTGCAAATGTTGTCTGCCTAGAAACTGTCTTCCAGCCTGAGATCTGGCTATCACCGCTGCTAGTGGCAAGTGGAGCTGTCCAGCACTAGTGCAGAGCTGGCGGTAACCGGGAACCCTGAGCCTGGAGTGCTCCACCGGACTGATGCTGAGCAACAGGACTCTGGCCCTAGCCGGCGCTGTCCTCATTCAAGGCTCTGGGATCTCTCTGAGCCCACACAGCCTTTCCCCTAGTGGAGAACACTTGTCCCCCTGACCTGCTCCTGCAGGACTGGTGCCAACATATTGCCCCTTCTCTTCCCTTGTAAGCATCTCCCCTGGAACCAGTGGGCTGGACCACTTGGCTTTCCCCCTTGCTCAGAACTTCCTTAAAAAATCGGAGCAAGGCAGGGGAAGGACAAATAGGGACCCTAACTGCCCACTTTGAGCTTTCAGGCTTCCTGAAGTGGCCCTCCAAGGAGGTCTCCAGCTTCCAGTCCTGCGCCCTCTCCCTTCCTGTGTGCCTGCCTGGCTCTTCGGCTCCCCCAGCTGCCACTCCCGGGGAGGAAGGGAAGGGCATTTGGGGTTGGAGCCCTTTGATGCGATCTGAGCTTTGGGGCGCTCCTCCTCCTTGGAGGAGGGGGTGGTGGGAGCGGGGAGGGCGAGCAGAGGACGGCTAGGAAGTGTCCTCATTGCTCCTGAAACGTGGGGACAGGCAAGGCAGAGACTCCCAATGAGTATGATGGCGACACGTGATACCGGCGGAGGGAGAGCATGGGGGGGGGAGGCGGATACAGGCAGAAGGAGGGGGGCAGGCAGCAATGGGGGAGAGGCGGGAGGAGAGGGCGGGGGGAGAGGGAAGAGGGGCGAGTTAGGCGCGCAGGCGGCAGAAGCCTCAGCCTCCCAGAGCGCACGGGCCTCGGCCCTCCCCGCCCCGCCGGCCGCGGTCACACACTCGGAGCCTCCCCGTGCGCGCGAGCAGGAGCTCGGGCACCGATGCGCCGAGGCGGGCGCTGAAGCGGTGCAAGGAGCAGCGGAGAAGGCGGTGGCCCCCCCGCCCTGTGCCGCCGCCAAGCCCGGGCCCCAAGCAGCGCCGGCTCCCCAAGTTCCCACCATGAGCAGCCGGCGCCGGGGTCTCCGCAGCTGCAGGGGCTCCATCCCGGCCGAACGCAGCCGCCGCGCGCAGTGGCCCCAGCGAGCCTAAGGCGGCCGCTCCCGGTCCTGTCGCCGCCACCGGTCGGTCTCGTCCCCGCCGCTTCGCCGCCGCCACGCCGCCAGCAGCATGTCTCGAAGGAAGATTTCCTCCGAGTCCTTTAGCTCCCTCGGCTCCGACTACCTGGAGACCAGCCCCGAGGACGACGGGGACTGCCCCCTGTCTAGGCTCTGCTGGAACGGCAGCCGGAGCCCGCCCGGGCCGCCCGAGCCCCGCGCGCCGGCAGCCGCCACCGCCCCGGCCCCGGCTGCCTCCGCTGCGGCTGCCGCGGCCACGGCCGGGGCCAGGAGGGTGCAGCGCCGGAGGCGGGTCAATCTGGACTCGCTGGGTGAGAGCATCAGCCGCCTGACGGCGCCCTCGGTGAGCAGCGGGCGGGCGGAGGGCCGGTGTCTCGGGAGAGAGGACAGGGTCGGGAAAGTTGGCGCCAGGCTCACCCCCGCGTGTGTGTGCCTAGCCCGACCGCTGGGGGGCGGCCCGGCCCCGCCCGCCCGGCCGAGGGGTGGGGGTGGGGGTCTGCTGCAGAGCGACCGACCTCGCGGCTCTGGCAGAAGGGCGCTTTGGAGCCCGCCAAGGGGGTCAGACTTGAGCCTCCTGGGCCTCAGAATTGGGGGCTTGTGCGCCCCCTTCCAGCTTTGGCCCCACTTGGTAGAGCTCCCCCTGACAGCCTCCTGCTGCTACACACCCACCTGTTTTCTTTACCCCAAACTTTCCCAGGCTCTGTGCCTTCCACATTTACCGTTGCCAAGTCTCCAGCATCCCCAAAGGGCTCCTACCACTTTCAGGAAACCCTCATTTCCCACCCACCCTCACCCCCCCATGCACTTTTGCTCTTCAGCGTGACCTTCTCTGACATCATTGAATTCCACAGCTATGTGCATTCTCTGTTGCATCTTGAGAAATTGACTGTCAGATGCTTTTTTTGAGTTGCCTTCTTATCTCTTGTTTTCACTGGACCCCCCTTTTTTTTTTCTGGTTGACACTTCTTCTCTGGGTAAATTCAAATTCGGTGTTTGATTTTCTAAACCTCTGATCCTTGCTCCGGGTGGTCATCTTTCACTCTCTTTTCCTGGCTTCTTAAGTGCTTTCTCGCTCCTTTTTTTTTTGTCCTTGCCTTCTGTTAGGCCCTTCATAAATATCTGTTGCATGAATGAATGCCTTCCTAGCCTTCTCTAAACTTGTGATCATTAGGGAATATCTGTATCAGCCATTTCAGGGGTATCAGAAATCCCCCCAGCTTCTAGGCATCCTTTCAGAGCCCCTCTGTCTGATTCCTGCATGTGTATTCCAGCTACCCTTGACTTTTACCATCTGCAGGAATGCCAGACCTCTTCCCAGTCTTTCTCTTTCTGGAGGAGCTGTTTTGAAGGAATCTATACCAGCGGACAGAATCTGAAGGAGATTCAGTGTCAAACCACTATCACTTTTTATCCTCATGCTGACCTTGGGTTCAAGGACTTTGGCTTCTAACAGCATTTTATCCACCTACCCTGAGAACTTCTTTAAAGTTTCCAAAATAAGTCTGGACATGGGTCTTGTTTGCACAGTCCTGAGTTTCACTTTTGAAAGTACTCTTGCAATTGATGGTGTGAGAGACCTGAGAAGGTGTGGGTCCTGAAGGGCTTGGGACTGGTGACAGGCAGTCCTATAAATATTCCTGTGGTACTTACAATTATGGAGAATAACCTTTGCTGTTAGCACTAAAATGATTCTTTGGTCTTCTTCCTTTTCTTGTGTATTTTCCCTTCCTTCCACTTTCTTCCATTGATAAACTAGGAACTAAAACTCAAAATGGGCTGGGTTTTTTTTCTTCTGTATTTTACTGTAAATATTTCCCAGGAAGCATAACTTTAGGAACTATTTGATGTTGCAATTTTTTAAATATAAGTCTTTATGAGATGAGTCCAGTAGTTATATGCATCTGCAATTTTGTTTTAGTGCCTAAAACATTTGTGTGACACACTAATATCTGATATAACTTTGATTAATTTGGGAGAAGAATTATTTTTAGTTTTCTTTTGCCTAACAATCAGAATTTACAGAATTCTAAAAAGTAATGGTTGCATCTCTGGTGACACCAATTTAACTTAAGAAAATTCTCAACACCTTATGTGAGGAATACATAAGATAAACTTAAGTATGTATTGCCAAAATAAGAGAAAGGTAATTTTCACTTTTATAAATCAAATTCGAATAACCCTGGCTTTTTACTGGATAAGAAGCATGTGTCCAGATAATGGTTTTCAGGATAAGAAATTTGAAAATATTTCCCATGGTCAAATCTACACAACAGTGATATATGCTTTACATGAGTAATTCCTGTCTTTTGAAAAAATTACATCACATATAGTGAATATAATAGACATTTTTAATATCATAAGGCAGGTAGAAGCCAATTCTCAATGACCGCTCATCAATAGACTTAGTAACACCAAAAGAACAGGTTATATTTCAAAGAAGTGACTTAGTTCTGTGGTCTCCACTCACATTTTCTTTTATTTGGTGAGCTAGCGCACTGCTTCAAAAGTTACAGTAGACTCATTCTCTTGCATAGTCAAGATCCTAAACTTGGGGCCTCCCTGGTGGCGCAGGGGGTTAAGACATGAAGATATCCACAGCCACTGCAGCACGAGTTCAATCCCCAGCCAGGGAGGTGATCTACGTGGTGCAGCAGATCTCTCCTGTGTGCCCGCTGCTCCCCTCAGCCGTATATTTCAGTACATCTGCCTGTTCTGCTCACCCCTCTCTCTGGTGAATCCTCTCACCTCCCCCCCATATCCAACCCGCACCCCAGCTCTTGTATGCATACATAAATAAATATTTGAAAAAAAAGATCTTAAATTTCTCTGAAAATACTTAGGGAGATGGTTGTGTCCTGTCTACTCTTTTTCATTAGAATGAAGGTACTTTTATTTAAATTTCTGAAAATAGCTGTTATCAGAGAACTTTCTTTCCTGAGAATTTCTGATGGTTTTGCATGTTGTAAGCTTTCTTGCATTGTCCCACAGTTATACTTCAGGAGAAACTAGATGTGGAAGCTCCTGTTTTCTTAGTTTTCATCATGGAATATTGTCTCAATCACTGGAGATTGGTTCTTTATTCACAACAATTTGCAAGTAGGAAAATAGAAATGAACTTAATAAAAACTGGATATTGCTAAGTAAGTTAGTGATCTGATCAATGATCTAGCCAAACTGAGGCTTCTGATATTTTAAGTCATTTTCAGTGCATTGATGTTGACTGTAAAGATTATAAAACTTTACATGATTTTAATAATAAGTCAGTTGAATGAATGAAATTGAAACAATTCTAGAATATATGACACCTAGTTCCCATTCATTGTACCTTGGACATCTAAACACTCTTACATCTCCAGGCCCTTTAGTTTTAACTCCTCAGGGCACGTCTTGTCTGCAAGGCTTTATAATGAGGCTCCCTCCAATTCTGGGACCTTAAAAAGACATGTATAACATTGCCAAACTTTGGCTAAACTGTCAAAATAGCATTTAAAGAAAAGGAAGCACATATTAGGAGTTTTAAAACTTTGAGGAAAGTAGACTACTTTCTTAAGTAGGGGCGTCAAAGAACTATTTATACCACCCAATCATTACAAAGTATTTTAGGGTCTTCTATGTGGCAGATATTGCACCAAGTACTGGCAATGCAAATACAGACAAAACACTCCCAATCTTTGTTCTTTATTTATAGCCTTTATTTTAAGAGAACTGTATTGAGGGAAAATATAAGCTCTCCAACTATCCTGGACATATCCAGGGGAAGTTTTATTTATCATGCCTTTTGGATTGTTCACTCTGAATCTCTGGAACACAGACATAATAATGAAAACAACCCTAAAGACCTGACTGAAGATATATATCTTCAGTATATATCACTTATTATGTTACTTATTTTCAAGTGATTTAGTGCTTGGGAACACATATGGAGAAACAGCTGGGAGTTTCACATCATGATGAATTTAGTAACTCATTCATTTCTATTTTATTCGTAAAAATGAGAGTTGCTTGGAACCATAGTGCTTTGACATCAGGCTCAGGTTTGGTAATAACTGCCTGTGAGGAGGGTACTCTAAGAGACACCCCAAGAGCAAGGCTTCCCTGTGTTCCCTGTTAGGGCACCACTGGTGTATCAGCATTGCAGGTGGCTTGGAGAAAGAGGAACAGAACTACTGGAAGGTTCGAAAATAAGGGGAGGGAGCTCCAGACACAGTGATTATCTAGTACATTGAGAGAACAGTTAGGAAAGAGAATGGAAGGGAAGCCTGAATTCAAGTAGCCATAAAGCAAAAATTATTTATTTTGGGAGAGGAAATTATATTGAAACATTCCTGTAAAAAAAATGAAAGGACACTCAAAGTACAGGTTTTGCCTCTCCTGATGTTACATAAAATGAACTCTCTTACATGTGTAAGACATTACAGAAAATCTTAGAAAGTGTGAGAGTAGCTGTAATAATATGTAAATAATGAAAAAATTATTTGTGAATTTGGATAGTTGATGCATTTATATTTTGTAGTTGAATTTTTTTAAATTTCCCAAATTACAGTTGGGAAATTTGCTAAAATGTATTCTAGTAGTTGTAATGTTTTCATTGTTGTAGGATTTTGATGCCAATATCAGAAACCAGAACTTAATGGTCATTTGCTGCTTTTCTTTAATTCATCCCTAGTCACCATTAAGCAACATGTTTAGAGTTAAAAGAACAGGGTTTGGTGCTTGGAAGCCCTGGGTTTGACTATTCCTCTGCTGTGCCCTTACTAAACTTGAGAGTTTGGGAAAGTAAAAGCCTGCCTTCTGGGAACCTTGGGTTCCTAGTATGTAAAATTGGAATAAATACCATGTAGATTTGTTGTGATACCATGTAGATTTGTTTTTTGTTTATACTACTACATTTTATTTTGCATAATCTCATATAACAAAAAATACAGTAGACCACCTAATCACAGAAACACTGTACTTTGTTAATCTCAGAGCTTAACAGTAACCACTAGCATTTTTATAATATGTTATGGTTTCCAAAATGCTTTTACAAACATTGTGAATAAAATGATTCCAAAGATGTCCTTAAACTTTAGGTGGTAAAAATGTAAAAAAAAAAAAAAAAGTGACAGCGCATTGCCTTACATGCCTTACATTGCCTTACATTACATGCCTTACATTGCCTTACATAGCTCATCTTCTGCAGCCAGTTTTAAAATGATTTGACATCTTTGTAAAACTCCCTGAAACTCAATAAAGATGGTTTTAGGTCAAGACCCTTTAATTTCAATGAAACTTGAATGTCTGCAAATGATCTAAAATTTCTTTTTTTTTTTTGAATAATTACTGGCTACTAGTAGCCTTATTGAAAGAATTTATAGGTTAACTGATGTCTTGTTCCTAAAAATAATAAAAGTGATAAGGAGATTATTTCATTGGCACTTATCACTAGTCCATTAAAAAAGTGAAAACTGCAGTACCTTTTAGGCCCCCTGGCTGTGACTTGTGTATACACAAGCCTATGTAATCCTTGAAGATTCAGGCTTTTCTATCAAATTGCTGAGTGCAATGTAGAAATATTTTTTTTTATTGCTTTTACAAATTCTATAAAAGTACAAGGACATAGACACCTGGTAGATAGTGGATATTTTGTAACATACTAGTTTTCTTTTTTTTTTTCTTTTTTTTTTTTTAACATACTAGTTTTAAACTAGAAAATGAATCACATAGGTGATAGAGAATTTCAAGCTTTCCCCGCCCCTGCATTGTATGTGTATTTAGTTGTGAAGTGCAACAGTTACGCAGCTAATAGCACTTGTGTTCCATGTACAGCGTGCTATTTTGTTTGGCTACCAACTCAACTGTTAGGTCTTTATTTTGAAAATATATTTTGGGGCCTCCCTGGTGGCGCAAGGGGTTAAGATGCAACTTATGAAGCTAGCAGCAGCCACTGCAGCATGAGTTCGATCCCTGGCCAGGGAGCACAGCAGACCTCTCCTGGCTCACCCGCTGCTCCCTTCAGCAGTGTATTTCAGTCAGTCTGCCTGTTCTGTTCCCCACTCTGTCTCTGATGAATCCTCTCACCCCCCACAACTCTGGCCTGTACCCTAGTTCTTATATGCATAAATAAATAAATCTTTTAAAAAAACATATTTTGGCAGTAGGAGATGACATCAGTTGTTAGTTAACAGCTAGAGGTCATACATGACCTCTATATTCCTTCTTTAGTATATAATTTATCTACCCTCAAATGTGTGGAATGAACACTTGAGTGATGTTATATATTTTTTTCCCTTTGTATCATCATCGCTGTTTTTTCATTCACCTTGGTTTTGTCTTGTTGCCTCAGTCACAAGAAACTGAGCTAGCCCAAAAATTAAATTTGTATTTTGTTAAAAATGATAGTAAAGTCAATGCATTCTTTGTCTAAATCTATTTACTGTCTATCTACCTTGTTCGTAAATCCTTGAAAAGATATAGTTATCCACTTTAGATTTTCACACACATCTAGGAAGAAAAAACACTACATGGCTACTGAGGGGAATATTTGCAAGGGCTCTCTGGTGATGGGTGTTCTTAGCAGGTCCTTGTTTGATGCATGAGCTAGTGATTTAACTAGAAATTCAAAGTTCCGCTGTTTAATTTCTTTTTTTTTTAAATATTTATTTATGCATACAAGAACTGGGGTACAGGCTAGAGGTGTGGGGGATGAGAGGATTCATCAGAGACAGAGTGGGGAACAGAACAGACTGATTGAAATACACTGCTGAGGGGAGCAGTGAGCGATTCAGGAGAGGCCTGCTGTGCCATGTGGGTTTCTCCCTGGCCAGGGATCGAACTCATGCTGCAGTGGCTGCGGATAGCTTCATAGGTTGCTTGGATATTCAGTAAAATTCTCAGAATAATTGAATGCATATTCTTGTTTAATTGTTGATGATTATATTTCTTTTGTGTTTAATATTTTTGGTCTAATGGTTTGTGTTATCAAACAAAAATGCTTAGAATTTGCATCCATTCTGTGCAAGATGCAGTCAAGTATGCAAACCTGTTTGAATTTGACTTGCATGTACCATTTAAAGCAAAATTGTAGCATGAAGTTATGCTAAGAGAGAGCAAATGGGAAAGCGTCTTCCTCCTGGAGCTCTTTGAGTGGACTGTTCTATTTTAAGAAGTTAGGTAAATGTATGACTCTCCTCTCATATCCTGCATAAGTCTGCTTAGACTCTGCACAGTTTCTCTCAAATGAGAGAAATATTTGTTAGCAAGTAGACACCTGTTGCCAAAGATGCACTGCTAGGAGATGGAAGGACATATCACTTCAGGACAGTATTTGAAGACACAGAATCATGTGCTGCAAGCTTTTAGCCACTCATAAAATACAAAATCCCAGCCTAGTGTGATTCAGGAAGCAGGATCACTGGGATTATCTCTGAAGGTGCAAGATGTGCTATCCCTGTTGTACGGAATTGAGAAAGCGTTAATGTATTAGAACTAAAATAGGGAGCAATCACTGCCTGGGCAGGTTTTATTTGAGGCCTATTAAATAGTTCATTATTAGGCTTGTGACTATCAAACATTAGTGAACATAATATGTACCTGAAGTAAATTGAATGCAGATTCCGGAGCCTCTTCCTCAGAGGGTCTGATTGAATAGCTCTGGGAAGGTGTCTAAACTCTACATTTTAAAGTGGGTATGCTATAGGGCTGCATAAAGGTGATGGAATTCCAGTAATTCCAACCGTTGGGATCACTGATCTAGACTGTGAGTTGCACACACTGATTTTTGAGATAGAATCTGGAAATGACACTATTGGAATAAGTATATCACTGGAAATTCTTCCCTAAAAGAGAAGGAATAAAGAGGGTGAGTTGGGACCACATCCTATGTGGTATCTTTTGTGATCAAAATAATCTTGTTGCTTGTGTGGTAGATTTTTTTGTGGACTCTTACCCCATTTTTCTTAAGAATGTTTTGGTAGTTCCCCTAAATTTATGTCAGTAGATTGCATGCCTTTGTTATTTTAAGTGTCCTGTCACCTCATTCCTTAAAATGATGAAACAGCTATTCAAAAACTTTGGGAATAGTGAAGGGGCAGGGAGAAGCAGGACTGTTTTGAGGGGTCATTTTGACATAGGCATAAGCTTCTGTGTTTTCCAGAATAAAACTGATACAGTATTCTTCAAAAGCTCCATCTACTGGTTCATTTTGGAATGATAACTTGTTCACATGCCAATGAAAATTTTAGAAAGGGGTGGAGGAAGAAAGAACAGATCTTGGTGCCAGAAAAAAGTTTTTTTTTTCTTTTTAAAAATTAATTAATTTTTAATTGAAGTAATATTTGAATATTCCCATCGTGTTGCCACCACAACACCATCAGTTGTACCTGCCACCGAGTCACCAACAGTCCACTACCCTAGTCCATTGTGCTACCTTTGCTTTTTGTTTTTATTCCTCACCCAAACCCTCCTCTCCTCTGAGTGCTTCAGTTCTATAGTCAGCTCTCAAAGATTAGTTTTTAAGCTTGTCTTTATCTGACACTCACTGTAGTCACTCTCTATTCCACATATTAGTGACACTATCTGATATTTATTATTTTCTTCTGGCTTATTTCACGTAGCATTTTCCCTTCCTGCTCCATCCATATTGCTGGCAATGGCATGAATTTATCTTTCTTGATCACTGGGTCATATTCTATTGTGTATATATATATCACATCTTTTTGATCTACACATCTGTTTTGGGTCACTTAGGTTGTTTAGCTATAGTAATTTTTTTTTTTCTAGAAAGGAAGCCATCAGAGGTTCAGATATAGAACCACTCCTCAAACACTACCAAAATATCATCAATATAATAAGGTTCTATTAGCTGCCTCTTTAGCCAATTAGTCTTTCTTTCTTTCAGTGGCTCACTTGGGTGGCAGACTAGTTGAACTCTACAAATAAATAGTGAGCCAACATTTGAAGAAGTTTGCATTTTTATAGAGGTCTAGAGCCAATCTATCATGAGAGTGAGCTATTCATGTAGAGATCCTAATGTTACCTTAATTGCAAGTACTTGAAGGTCACTTGATTCTTTTTCCATTCATTGTATTGCATTTGTTATGTGTGAATCAACCTTCCTCAGTGGAAGGAATAAAACTATTGTAAGACATGCTTCCATTCCTTGTTGCTTTATGCTTGTGCTTGTTCATGCATTGACTCTCCAACTAAATATTAGGAGAGACTGATTGTTATGATTAATTGTATTCACATGCACACATACATATAGATGCACACATATCCATCCCATTTTCTTTCACTTTTTTTCCCCATCGAACATTAAGTTATTGTTCACATCTGAAGTATAGGAATTACTATAATGTCCTGTGGTTTTGGTTCATCCAGTCTCCTATGTATGTCTGTCCATGCCCTGCAAAAGATCTAATTGATAAAGGCAGTTAATATGTGTTTGCTAGGTGAATGAATAAATGATTGAATAAATCCTTGTGTACTTTTTGTTATAACTGGTTACGTTCTGTAGACTTCATGCTCTATTTTCATTCACTATTTTAGTTGATTATTTAACTATGTGCAATATTTTTATCAACATAAATAAGTGTATGTAGAGTTTCATAGAATGCCCTGCGATTTTCCAATCACTCACATTTGTATGTTTTATCGGAGCTTCACAGTAATCTAGATTTTAGGCTGATCATTTATAGTTGGATTAACACAATTATGTTAAAATGCCTGTAGACGCAGAAATTGATTAGGGGAGCAGATATACTGCCACTTACAAGTGTTTGTATTCTGTAAGTTAAATAGGTACAAAATAGGTACAGGTAGAGACATGGTATCTCTACCATGTTCTTTTGTTCATTTTTTATTTATTTATTTATTTATTTATTTTTTTGTGGGACCCTCGTCAGTGGCTGGGGATCGAACTACCACTGCAGAGGCTGTGGGCAGCCTCGCAACCCAGCGCTCAACTGCTGCGCCACCAGGGGAGGCCTGCTCATTTGTTCATTATTATCTCAATATGCAAGAAATTCTGTGCTATTAAACATTCTATTAAGAAAAATCTCTACAAACCAGCATATGCACAAATCTATCCTGCCCTAGTCGTGAACAGATAAAATAGCACAACACACATGGAGGGATAAAGTTCTAGAAAAAAGTGGCCAAGTAGAAGTCATTGATTTAGAAACAGGTAAACTGGTATTGGGTATTGTTTGAGGGCCCAGCTGATATTGGAGAGAATGAATTTGTAGCCTAAATTAAGAGGAGGAGTGTGACTTAGAGAGGCATAAAGTGGTAAAGGTTTTCCTTACAAATTAGAAGGCCTGTAGGTAACATTGAGCTCGAGGAGCTTGGGGACAGTCCATTGCAGCGGAGGCTGTGTTCTGGCAAGTCCCGTACATGGTTGTGAGGCACAGCAGACCTGCACCTTCAGTACCAACCTTCCTGGATTGGATACAGATATTTAGTGTACAGCTGGGCCTTTAATTCATTCTCTCATGGGGAGGCTGTTGAACAGAGGAAGGCAAATTAGGAGTTCTTAGGACTTTAACAAAAAGTTTTCCAAACTTTCAGCATTTGGTGTATAATTTAATTGATGTGTATGTCTTTTTTTTTTTTTTTTTTAAGATGCCTGTAAGCCTGTTTGTGTATTTGTGTGCCCCAGATGGATGGGTGCAGGTGAAGCAACTCAATAAATGTTACGTTTGGATTTTTTGCTTTAATCTGACTTTGGGGATGGAAATTTTCTGTCTCTTTCCATTTTTGAGATCACATAATGCCTACCTCTCACTGAAGGGTAAATATGTAATGAATTGTGAGCAGAGAATTAAAGACACTGCTTACTATCGTGCATCACTGTCAATGACTTCCTTGTGCTGCTTTGCTGCTGTCTTGAAGACCAAAACATCAGTGTTCAGATGCTTTCCCTCCTTTACTATGGTAAAGAACAGGTTTCCAAGTCAAACTCTAACCCCTGTTGTTACTTCAGGCATTCTTGGATAAGTTTCTCTGAAGCTCAGTTTCTTACCTATAAAATGTGGGTCATACTTATTATATAGGATTTGGAGATTAAAATTATGAATAACAAAGTATTTAGAATACTGTAAAGGGTCATTTAATTTTGGTGTCTTTTTCTAACTTCAGTTCTCTGTAGATATGCATTTTGGTGATATTGTCTGATATCTTCCGTTCCTCCAGCGACCATCTTTGGCAAAGCCTCTAGTTATTTTCTTCCTTTACAGTTTTTGCTTAGCACTTTCATGATTCTTGTAGGAAATATTCAACATTTCTGGGTATACAACATTTCAGGGTTATTCTCTAGGTCTAATATGCTTAGAAGTGGTATTTCCTCCCAGAAATCACAAATGTGATCATATTGGTTATGTATTTATCCACTCATTCACTTACCTCTCACTTCATTTTTTCAGATGGCATTTATTTACAAATGGGCACTTCCAGATTCACTCAGCATGGACTTGATATGTGTTAAACACATGCAAGAAGTGGGATACTCAGACAACATTGATATTTTCTGTTTGGATTTAAAAGATATAAAATCATATTAAAAAAGTCACAGGCTAAAGTATGTGACAGCTATTTTTGCACCTTCCTCTCCATTCTATTCCCACCTTTTCTTATTTGGCATGATGTAGAGGACATATAGACTGAAAGAAGGGTTTGTTTATTGAATCCTTATGTATCAGGCACTGTACTCTTAACACTTTATGTCATGAAATACAACAGTTTTTCTGGAGTGATGCATTACCATGGTCTAGGAAATAGCAAGAACCAGACCTCTCTGACTTGAGCTTGTGATACTCTAACTTCCACTCAAGGTTCTACTGAGCACTTCATGAACTGGCTCAGTAAGCTTCATCTTCCCCTGTGGCCTGTGTCCTAGTAGTACTCAGGATTGAAATACCCCCTTGCTCCACTTTTCCATGTGAT
Organism: Talpa europaea; assembly: GCF_964194135.1. Taxonomy (NCBI): domain Eukaryota; kingdom Metazoa; phylum Chordata; class Mammalia; order Eulipotyphla; family Talpidae; genus Talpa; species Talpa europaea. The sequence continues at coordinate 33,972,078 of NC_140079.1, forward strand.
CAGCCCTTTCATGACTTTCAGAGTTCAGCTCAGTATCACCTCCCCTGCCTACCATTCTCTTTCCCCACACTTTTATTTCCATCATAACTCTGATCATCAGAAGCTATCTTTTTATTTACATGTTTACCTGTGTATTATTGCCTTTCTTGTCTTGCTGAAATTTAAGCTCTGCAAGGGCAGAGAACTTGACTGGGTCCTCATGATGAACTTTCCCATACTTAGAATAGTCCTGGCTGGATTTAGGTTCTTAGTAAATCTTTACCTACTAAATAAATGTCATTTTGGAAGAAGTCTTAGAGTTGGAAAAGTAAGATTGTAGTTACAAAATCTGTAGGGTAGGAGAGGGAGAATTATCATGTAGTTGGTGACTATTTTGGACCCAGCAGCAGTGTTTTTAATATATGTTCATTGTTTTTATAATATGTATTAATGAATTAAAAAAATAGAAAATCTTGTGAGAAATTTGGAGACATTGAGTAACTTGCTTATGATCACAATTAATTACTGATAGAGATAAGATTACATCTTGGTGTGTTTATCCCCAGGCTTTGTATTCCTTCCACCATATTTTATGTGTCAAACCTCTGGGCATGGCAGACACTGCCATTCACTGCCTAGCTCATTAGGAAGGAAGTACTTCTTCCCCTAGATGTTGGGAATGTTGCTGAGAGTCACCTTGAACTGTCGCTGGTCTAAGAGAGCTGCCTTGTCCAAGGTCATGCCCTTTACTGGTGCCTTACTAACATGGAGGTATGAAAAAGTGTCCCCTTATCTTAATTGAGCCAACAATGAAGTTACAACCTTGTGTAGGGTCAGCTGATACCACTGTTGGAAGTGTGTCAGAATCCATCTTCTCCCTCATTCCAATTCTGCTTCGTTTGTTGCTCTTTCATGGTCATTGATCCCAAGAGTGCTCCATAATAAGCTTTCTGCTTGCTACTCTTCTCAGAATCTGCTCCCTAGGGAGCTCACCCTACAGTAGTGAGCTTGGAAGCTGTGATGGCATTAATAAAAGTGCAGAAGTCAGCAATGGGGAGGTGGCATTTGGAAGAAATATAATAAGCTTAGATTTGGATTTTTTGAATTTAGGGTATGAATGATTAGCTCTAGATTATAAACTTTTTGAGGGCTTAGGCTCATTTGTCTTAGCACAGTGTCTGCCCCAATGTAGGCAGTTGAGTCAGTAACTAGACCATTGTTAATTGGGTGTTGGAGTTTGGTTGAAAATTCATGGAGGTAAGAGCTAATATCATTGCACTAAAAGAGCTGCCTTGCCCAAGGTCATACTCTACCAGTACCTAATCACAAGCTCTCTGAAAAAGAAAAAGTAAGAGCAATAAAATATTGAGAGTGCCAGAAGAATAAATGCCTTATTTTTGTTTCTGGGGATGGGTGGTGTCTGGAGGCAACTGTGAGTAAAGGTGGTAGTGGCTGGTATTTGTAAAATAATGGCAAATGACTTGAGGGCGGTTCTGTCTAACCTTGTGTGAGAGAGAAAGTTGGTAGTCTTAGTAAATAAGTGTCAGTCCTCTACCTAAGGTAGAAACATGGCTTTAAGGAGGGAATATACAAGGAGTGAACACAGGATATTATGGGCATGAAATTTCTATCCAAGACATTTTGCCATAAAAGTAAAGAGAGAGAGTGGGCCTCCCCAGTGGCGCAGCGGTTGAGCGCTGGGTTGCGAAGCTGCCCGCGGCCTCTGCGGCACTGGTTTGATCCCCGGCTGCTCCCCGGCCACCAGAGGAGGGTCCCACATGGCGCGCAGACCTCTCCTGCCGCCCGCTGCTCCCCTCAGCAGTGTACTTCGGTCCTTCTGCCTGCTCTGCTCCCCAATCTGGCTCTGGTGAATTCTCTCACCCTCCCACGCTTCTGACTGTACTCAGTGCATGTATAAACAAAACAAACAAACAAACAAATAAATAAATAAAACATGCCTCTATTAAAAAAAAAAGTAAAGAGAGAGAGGTAGATGGCAGGTCTTGAGGCCTAATCAAAGTTTATTAAAGAAGTAGAGACATATTTGGAGGTAATAGACTGGCCATAAAAATTGGAGATGAATGAGATGAGTAGTCTTTGTGAAAAGATAGGGTTGACTTAGGGGCATTCTCTAGCCTGTAGAGTCAGGATACTTCTTTCTTTGTAATCAAAGGGAATGCCTCACGGCAGAATATGTAAGACAGCTGCCACATTTACACCTATTTTATAATTTATAACTGGTCAGTAATTTTGTATGTACTGTGGCTGTTAAATTTAAATTTCCTTGCTATTTGCAGTTTTCTATGTGTATCTTAATTACGGTAGCTGCAGTGACCTTGGGGTGTCAAATGGAATGTCACTAATTTAGCCTTCAGAAGTTATATATTCATGAAGCATACTTTTTTTTTCATTTGTAAATTCCACTGTGGATAACTTTTGCATTGCTTTATCAACCTGAAAACTTCAGATTTTCTCATCCTTTTAAAGAGAGGATTTTATAAATTGAACTTGTGGAAGGAACTGTTGTTTGGTTTGTGCTTATTTTCTCTGCTCTTTCTGTTTCAAAGTTAATTTGGGATATGTATTTTATATAGATAACCTCTGTTATTACCCCCTTTGTGTTTGATATGACTTTGTTTAGTGTTAGAGCTCTTTTTGACACTGAAGAAAAGGTCACTAATGGAAAGAACTCTCAAGATATAAGAAGCCAACTGAATAGGACTTAATTTTGTTGTTATATCAAAATAGCCTACACAGTTGAAAGGTGATATGAAAGGTGAAATAAGGTCAAGGAGGACACACACTATCAATTGTGGGTTCTTAGCTCACTCCCCTTCTCTTTCTGGGTAAATGTCACTCAGTTTTGTCAAGCATGTATTTTTGCCTACTTTGTATACCACCAGATCCTAAGTCTGGTAGTGCCTGGCACATAATAGTTGATCAGCAAATATTTGTTCAGTGAATAAGTTTAATGCGAATATGTTTGTCTACCCATGCCACACAAATGTTGTAAGAACAGAGTAAGATGATAAATGCAGATGTACTTTATTAAAATAAAATCAATACCAATAACAAAGAATCAGAAAATACAAATATAAGCAATTATAATGGCCTGTTATTTCTGTTCTTTCATCATAAATTTACTAGACACCCACTCTCTGTGTGTTAAGCCAGAGCACAAGCTCTATGGAATAGTCATTCTAGTTATTACCTGCAGAATTAAGGAACAAAGAAGTGCTAGATTTTCTGGAGATACTCTTATAACCTGTGATACCATTCAATTTACATTACATACTGGAGGGCGAGGGGATGGAGAATAAGTTTATTTCTACATGATCTAACTATATTAAAATTCAAAAGAGGTTCATTAAAAAGGTATTTATTGGCCTTTTATATGCCAGGAGTTTTTGAGATATCGTTTTAGGGGGGGAAAGTATTTATAATTCTTACTTCTCTCAATTTTTTCTTCTGTTTTTTTGTTTTGTTTTGGTAGCATTTCAGAGATGAAATTTCATAAGGATTTTATCCTTCTTTGAACTCTTTCTTGTGAAAAAAAAAAAAAATCTTCCCAAAGGAAAGCAAGGATCTATGGAAGAGAAATTCACATTAGCCCAACATCAGACTTGAGATCTGCAATCTGCATTAGCAGGAAGTCTGCCTTCTTCTTCTTCTTTTTTTTTTAAGATTTATTTATTTATGCAAACACAAACTGGGGTACAGGCCAGAGGTGTGGGGGGTTAGAGAATTCACTATAGACAGAGTGGGGAAGACTGTCTTCTTAATTCAGTTTCTGCAGACCTCTGCAGAAGGAAAAGTGTCTTGTTTCTTAACCAAATTCTTGCCGTGCAGGGTCACTCTGAGTCTGTTTTCCCAATTTTTTTTTTCCCTTCTGTGACTGGTTTAATTTTTGAATGAGCGATGTCTTGATTTTTGAACATTATCTTACCAAATCTTTGATTTTTAACTTAGGAAATTTTTGTAATGTTTTTATATTATAGAAAGGAAAGGATACAGAGATTCTTAAAATTGCGCTTTTATGATAATATTTACAGGCATAAATCTGAGTTCTTTCTTTGTATGTATATACATATCTCTACCTATCTCTGTGTATCTATATCACTATGTACCCCCACCCCCACTTCTCTCTCTCTCTCTTTCTGATTGATTATATAAATCAGAAGGGAAATGACTCTGTGATTGTATTCCAAATTTAAAAATGTCATTTAATAGAAACCTGGAATGGGTATAATTACACTCTTGTGTATAAGAATTTGCCACAAGTAATGAAAATGTCTTTTACCTCCTTAACAAAAGAATCTGCCTCTAAAGGCATTTATTGTAGGGAGTTATAATGAGATGATTGTGTTGTAATGGAACAGAGATGAGGGAAAGAGTCAATTTTAGCCATAGACTATTGTAATTGCATGTGAAGCTTCAGACATATGGGGGAGTTTCTTAGTGTGGATTCTGGAGAAGAAAGATTTATTGTTTCCTCCTGATATAAAGATCAATAAACGCTTTGTGGACCTGACAGTGTTTGGAAGCTATAAAGTCTCTTTCTCTCTCTCTCATGTTAACTTACTGCCTTTATAAACACATTTCAAAGAAAACCAGCTATCGCTTTTTTGTTCTGAATTAAAAATTTTTCTCCCCAAAGTTTGTTTCCAAAGTGCAAACCTGCCTTTCCTACTGAAGGACAATGAATGGGGTTACTTCACTGGTGCCAGAGGCTGCCAGTATGAATTGTGGTGTAAGAGGCTGCAGTCTGCTGGTCCTCAAGCACTGGGGCAGATTTCTCCTACTCAGCTATGTTCTTGAGATGGAGGTGGGGATGTTGGAGGAAATCAAACACTAAGTCAGTTGTGAAAGTAATTTTCCACCATTAGTCTTGCTTTCTTGACTGTTGGAAAAAAAAATCCAGGGAATCTAGGTATCAATACCTGGTTAACACAGATGCCCAGTGCTTTGATCATAGCAGTGGCCTTTATCACGTGAGTGGAGTCAGTGGTGACTGTAATGATAGACGTTGACAATCCCTCTGAACATGTAATTGTAAGAAGCATTTTACTATATCCTACCCCAATGGATATGACACTTTTTTATTTTATTTTATTATATATATTTACATTATTTTTCATTTATGCACAATGTATACATTTTCACCTTGGTTATAGTCCCCATACAATTCCCACCCCCTCGTTTCAATCCTAACTTTTTCAAAGAATTTATACTAGTAAGTCACTTTAAGTGAATCTATAAAAATATTACCATAGTATAAAGTATAGCATATGAGCTTACAAACATGGATCTAAAAATAAGAGCAAAACAAAAACTCCTGGCCATTAGATAGGTATTCAGCTACTTTATGTGCTTTATAAATCAAATCAAGATATGCTCACCAGGAAGCATCTTAAAAATCTAAAATAACAAAGCTTATTATTTTGCTCTTCCAGAGTATCTATTAAAAAAGGAAGTAAAGGTTACCAAGCAAAGCATATCAAAGCTTCTGCCTTGGCATTTACAAAAAATTGTGATTTATTTCTGGTAATCCTTAATCTCAATCTCTTTCTCAATTCCTATATCAAAACCTCATGCCACAGAAAGCTGCTCCCATGAGAAAAATTAAACTGTACATTATCAATAGCTTAACTTCTTAAACGATTAATTGATAAATGTCTCTCTTGATTTTATGCACCTATACAGGGGTGGAAAGTAACTTTTTGGCTGGCAGATTGGGGGTGGATGGATGTGGATAGGTCTCTTGGTGCTCCTAAAATTGAATCCCATGTCTCTTCCACAGCTCTGGCATATATTTATGGCTGTCTAGCATTGGGTACTTCTGTGTACTTTGTGACTGCTATCTGGAGATCTCTGTATCTCCAGTAAATAGTTTAATATTCTTGGTCTGTAGCAATAACAGATTTCTTTGGGAGGTAAATGTAAATTAAAAATACATAGCACCCTTGATGATCTGGCATTATACTTAACCATGCATCGTAAATTATTTCCTGTTACTTTAAAGAACAATTATTTCTCACTTAAGTGTTTATTTTTTTCCAGTTATGATTCTTTAATTGAAGTAACATTGCATTATAACAATATATATGTCTCAGGCATGCATCTTTGATAATTAGCATGTGTACCTGCTATGTGAAGTTCATGGCTAAACTTCCATTTCTGTCCTTTGCCACACCATCATACCATTTGTCCTGATTTATCCACTTCTCTTTGCCCTTCCCTTCTGATAGCCACTAAATGGTTCCATAGTATGAAAGTTTAGGTTTTATAAAGTTAATCTTTTTGTTTGTTTTTTCTGTTTACTACATATGAGTGAAATAATGTGGTGTTTGGCTTATTTCAAGAGTATATTTCCTTTTGTGCTCACCATGTTATTGTATATAGCAGGATTTCATCTTTTATATAGTTGTATAGTATTCCATTTGCATATTTTCCACACCTTCTTTATCCTTTCATCTGTTAATGGGCGCTTAGGTTTTTTTTTTCTAGCTCTTGGCTAGAAAGTGTATATCTAGATTATATGGAATCACTATTTTAATTTTTTTGTACTGCTTTCCATAATGACTGTACCATTTTACATTCCCATCAACAGTATAGAATGGCTTTTCACAGATGATTTGTCATTGTTGTTTTGGTTTGTATTTCTCTAATAATAAGAGATGATGAACATCATTGTCTTTGGAGAATGACTGTTCAGATTTTCTGCCTATTTTTTAATTGGGCTGTTTGTTTTTTTATTGTTGAAGTGTATGATTTCTTTCTATATTTTGGGTATTAACCCCCTGTTGGACATATGATGTACAAATACCTTCTTCCATTTAGTAGGATGTCTTTGTTTTGATACAAGTTTCATTCGCTATGCAGAAGATTTTTAGTTTGATATAGTCCCATTTGTTTATTTTTGCTTCTGTTTCTCTTGCTCATGGAGGTGAGCCTCCAGACACATATCTAAGGCTAATGTCAGGAAACATTCCCCCCTCCAATTTCTCTTTCTGCTAGTTAATTATTTGAACATATAAATGCAACATATTTTTATATATTAATTTTGTAACCTGCCACTTTACTATATTTGTTTATTATTTCTAAGAGCTTTTTACTAGAATATTTGGAGTTTTCTATATATATTTTGTCATCTGCAAATGGTTACAGTTTTACCTCTCCTATCCCAGTTTGGATACCTTTATACCCTTTTATCTAATTGCTCTTGCTAGGAGTTCCATAAGTATATTGAATTTTAATGGTGAGAGTAGATATCCTTGTTTCTTAGGAAAAGTTTTTAATTTTTTTGCCATTGAGTATGATGTTAGCTGTGGGCTTGTCATATATTGTTTTAATTGTGTAGAGGTACATTTCTATACACATTTTGTTGATTTTTTTTAATATCATAAAAGGCTGATGAATTGGGTCAAATGGTTTGTCTGTGTCTGTTGAGATGATCATATGAGTTTTGGCAGTGTTCATTTTAAATAAAGCTCACAGGACTTAATGGGGATGACTCTGTCCTTATGTTTGTAATGTTTAGAGGTTCCAGAGATTTTGCTACTTACATGAATAATTTATGAGTAGTATGTGGTGTGCCGATTATAGATACCCCTTAAATTCCAGTTAAGAGCCCTTATTCATGCAAGAAAATTAACATGTTTTTAGAAACTGGAAAACAATTAGTGATACCGAGTGAGTAGCATCTTCTTAAACATCATGTCATTACAGTTCTCTGCCATTTGGTGTGAATGGATGTATATGGCTTGTGTGGGTCATCATTTGACTGATATTTGTAAAACTGAATGGTATTCTAGAAAGAACTTGAAAATAATATACTGTGCTGGAGACACTTTTCTACTTTTGTAGGCAGCTGTTGCTCATATCCCTTTACTCACATCCTTTCACTGTCTCCTTTCTGTAGTTATTAAATTTCCATAAGTAATGAGACAAATGACTAAGAAATACAAGAGGGTTAAAAATCAGATTTGAAAGTGAACAAGTTCTGATGTATTTTGTTAGAGGTCTTCGAAAATATCCTCTATCACAATTCACATTGTGATGGCTATTTTTGTGAGAAATGGCTTATTTGGATTAGTTTTTAGTGCAGGCAGTTTGGAAGAGAATTTTGAACAACCAAGGCTTTCACCAACTCTGCTATTTCTTAACTCCTAAGAACAAAAGGTATTAGTGACATTATTTTTTCTTCTTAATTTTACCCACTTGGGGACTGTGAGGGAATGATATGTTGATGTATATTTCCCATACTAAAAAGCCACGTGCAATGAGTGACATTCATTTAGAGTTTACAAAGCATGTATAAAACACACGTCCTACTCTGGCTCACCCAGGAAATAAGTGAAATAGGCAGGGGCAAGGATTATTAGCTGGTTCAAGTTTAGGCTGATGACACTGAAGCTCAAAGAGAAACAGCAGTTTGTCCAAAGTCGAGAAGCTAATACACCTTAACTTCTAAGTCTAGCTCACCTGATCCTACACTCTTCCCACCCTGACATGTCTCTCATTATGTCCATGAATAGTTCCTTCCTCAACATTTAGTGTATAGTCCTGTTCAGCACAGAACTCTCCATTTCACTACATGTATGTTCTGTACTTTGTATACTGCTGTGGGGTGGCTAGTAGCAATTTTTGCTGGGTTCTGACCTGCTCTCACCAGTTCAGTTCTTGATCATGCTGAGTCCACATGACATAGAACTGTGTTAGAAATGACAAAGGACTCTCTCTTCATCAGGGTTCTGGCTCAAGGCTGACCTAGCTTGCCTGTCCACTGTCATGTTTGCGAGCTTCAGGCTCCCATGAGGCAGCACTGGCCAGAGTGACAAAGCCACTATCAACTGTTGAGCTTGATGCAGAGGAGTATGGGAGAGCAGTGGTATTACTTGTACTTTGATTTCCAAATATGAAGGAATGATTATCACCAAAACAGTTACATGTGTAAGGTGTATATTTGTCTATGTAGATTGTGTAAATAGCACAAAACCATACACATACCTTGGGGTAGTGGCATATGGATTAGAGGGAATGAGGAAGGAGTATAATAGTTATTGTATAATGGAGTGATATCTGGGTTAAAAAATGTGCTCATATAGAGTTAAATGGAAAAATAAACCACCTAAGACTTTTCATGTCATGCAGCATTAGTGCTTGCATGTTTGTTTATTTTTTTCCCACATGATGTGATTATTCTGTAACTCTAGCTCAGGAAAGCAGTGCATCACAAACAGGTGATCACCTGCCCAACACCTGCCTAGTAAACGTGGTTTCATGTCTGTTTGAATCATCAAATTGTCATCAACATGAGATCTGATTTTATTCAGACCCTTGTTGAATTTTCTTCTGCCAAGGTGGTAGGGCTGGACAGGACCCACCCTGGGTAGTATTTTGTCTTTATTTTTTTTTTAAAGATTTATTTATTTATGCATAAAAGAACTGGGGTACAGGCCAAAGGTGTGTGTGTGGGGGTGAGAGGATTCAACAGAAACAGAGTGGGGAGCAGAACAAGCAAACTGACTGAAATACATTGCTGAGGGGAGCAGCAGGCGAGACAGGAGAGGTCTGCTGCGCCACGTGGGTAGCTCCTTGGCCGGCCAGGGATCAAACTCCTGCTGCAGAGGCTGCAGATAGCTTTGTATGTTGCATCTTTTTTTTTTTTACATTTTATTTAAATTTTATTTTTTATATTCCCCGTACAATTACAACCCCCTTATTTTGACCCCAAGCCCTCCTTTCCCTGCCCCCCACCCGCCATAGACTGTATGTTACGTCTTAACCACTTGCACTATCCACAAAACTGGGTAGTATTTTGGTGGTTTCTTGATGTTTTGGCATCAGAGACTTTTAAACTCCTTGGACTTGCTCTTGTCATTGTCCTGAAATAATCAGGCTCTCAGCCACTGACTGGTTAAACAAAATCCCCAAGGCACTTGGGTTGGTATCTAAATGACAATTTACTTATTTATAATGGGATATAACTGTGAAATGAGGCTTATCATTTCAAGTCAGCACATTTCTTGCCTGTTCATGTGGCATCAAGTCATAGCATGCTGCCAACCATTTGAATGGTTAAGCAAAATGAATTTTATGCCAAATTCTTCAATCCAGTTTACGAAACTATATGGTTGTAGAGAAGACCTTCCCAGTGAGACCTGATGATCTGTTCATAAGACTTGTTAGGAATAATCTTTCTCCATGTTTAAGAGGCCCTCCACTCCCAGATGCTAGTTCTAGAGCATCATAAACTGTGCCCCCGCCCCCCCACTGTGTCCTCCTCACCTGTTCTCCCCATACCTCTGTTTTCATCTTCTTTAGCTCTGTTGCCTCCATTCTTCAGTGGCCTACTTTGCTTGAAGCTGCATGCTGGATGGTGATTGGACATAATTCTCTGCCACCCTTTTGTAAATTATTATTTAAATTGGTATGTGTAAGTGGTGAGAAAACATCTGCCTGTTTCATGTATTAACTGTTAGACAGAAGTATTATTTCTCTTATTTCCAGGCTCTTTTTAGGAGACACTGCACTGTAGCTCCCTAGAGCTGGAAACAATAGGGACTTCTTTGAAAGAGCTCATGTGGAGCTGCAAAGATGTTTCAAAAGGCTAGAAATGATTTCCTAACATGAACGCCATTGTAATCCAGTAGGATACTCCTGATTGGAAATGATGCTACTTAGCTTTGCGGCATTCTAATTGGCATCTCTGGGCTGTGAGACATGCCTGACAACAGTCTTCGATGTTAGATATGGTCAGTTTAGATCAATTGAAGTTTTGATTATTTCCTCATTGAGAGATTTCTGCATAGAATCATCATATAACATATACTTGTCTAATATGGTATAATTTTATTTCAGCTTGACCTTAAAATCACCCTGAGCAATAGTTATGCTAGGAATGTTCTTATTTCCTTAAAAAATGAAACTGAGATTCAGAAAAATCAATTTGATCTGGAAAATCACACAGTATAGCTAAAATATAATTCCTTGCAACACTAACCTTCTTTGCTTTGGTGAAGATAAAACAATGTATTTCATTTTAGAAGGGCAGATGAAAAGCTTGATTTTTGGAAACATCCAGACTTAGAGGAAACACTGACTTAGGCTCAGATACACTACCTAAGTGACTTTAGGTATATTTTTCAGTTTTCACATTTGTAAAATTGACCTAAAACATCTTTTCACTTATGATTTTTGTGAGGATTAAATGAGTTGTTGCCTATAACATATAGAACCCAGTGTTTATGGTTAGCCAGTGCTCAATCTGTGGTTGACTGCTAATCCTCTGTCTAATCCAGAAACTTACTCTTATTTTCTTTTATAGATGGAGACAGTCTTGTGCCCTCAGTGAGGCTGTGTTTGGTTTAAGGGTTCAAGAACTGGGGCCATGCCTCAAAGTTTTGATATACAGCAGAATTAATTTCTTAGACGATGTCCAGAAACAGTATCAGCTTGTCTCCTGGTCAGTATTTTTATTGACTATCAAATTGTTCAAGATGGTGACCAGTGCAGTGTGTTTCTCCTTATGGTTTCTCTAATAAGTTTAGTGATCCATACTGGGATGGCATAAAAAAACAGTAGAAATGTTGACACATTAGGGAAGCAGTTTTACAGCATCACTCTCATAGTCCCTAAAGAAAAACTAAAAGGAAATAAGGAATTTCAGTTACATACTTGGCAAAATTTCCTGACAGTCACTGAGGTGAAATGGGCTAGCAATGAAGGCAGCAGTTTGTGGGAGAAGCGGTTCAGGGGACCTACATGCTTGACTTGTCAGTGGCTCCCTCCCGCTGTGTAGCAAAACACTGACCTCTTAGAATCTGTTTTTTTCATCTTTAAAATGTGGATAATTATGTCTAAGACTCATGAAGTTGTTGTGTCTAATGAGTGAAGGAAAAGAAAGTGACTTGTAAACTGTGAAGTGTTAAACACACTGAAGATAGTGTTATTCTCTGGGGTTTGTTGAAAAGATCAAAAATTCTGGGATGTCTGAAATGTGCTCATTCCTGAAAGTACAAGGAGGATGAAATACATAACCCTTTGCATCTATTTCAGTTCAAGGAATACACATTTTCAGCTTAAGTTAATATTGATGGCATTAGGTCTTGAATCATATTGAAATTCCATGACTATTTTTGGAAAGGCATTAAAATAAAATAACAAAGGGGAAATACTTGGAGAACAAACATGCTTTGTAAAGAAAGATTTACTATCATATTGCTTATGTGTTAAGCATACTCAGTTACAATTAATAATTACAATGATAATGACTACTGTGTTTGCTAGTTAGAACCTACTTGTGAAAAAGTCAAGGTCATTACTCTGAATTCCTTTGTGATTCAGTAAGCATCATGTCAGCCTTCACCCTGGTTTCTCATGAGGTCATTCAGTTGTATTGTGGTGGTCACAAGATTGGACGAAGTCGTGCAGGTGTTCAACTGGTATGGGTCGAAGAGCTTTGTATAATCCAGCTCTAGCTTTTAGTTTTCCCTTTAACACCAGTCATTTTTGCTTTCTGTTTAGCCAATTACTAGTTTCCAAGTTTACTAGTTAAATTACCAGTTCCTTTGGACCTTATTATAAGTGCTAACTTTGTAATTTTTACTTCAAAATGACTCTGAGAACTAAGAATTTCTTATAAGAGTTTTTCAGATGGGAAAAGGGAGGCATTTTTTTCCCAAGGTTTCTTACTCCCAGGTGAAGAGATTTTAGCTAATTTTATAAAAAGGTCAGTAGAACAGCTGGGCTTGAAATACAGAGGTCCTGACTCAGAGTGCTATATTTAAAGTGCAGTCTATTTTTGGAGTAAGGTTGGGGAGGGAGGGGTTAATATGTAGTAAGTTCTGTCTGAGACTGGGAACATGGATATTATATCTGGATATTTAATAAGATTGATGATGACTACAATTACATCTTTTACAGAAGTAGTTAAGCTGGTTGTTTGAAGTCACTTATTTTGATTAGTTTTGTTAATAATATCAATCATATAATTTAACTATTGGTATCTACTGACCCATCTATTAATATGTGATCTAACATTATAATTGTAAACACTTTAAGTGATGGAATTTGGCATGTCATGTCCTGATAAGCAAAATGCTTTTTTTTTTTTTTTAATGTGGAGATAGTTGAGGTCTTTGTTTTGTGCTTTGCAGGAAAATGAGAAAGCTACATTGCCCCTTCCCCCCAATTTTTCTCCTTTGACAAATCTATTTACCAAGAAATACAAATTACATTCATAATGTAGGGAAGCATATCCAAATTCTTTAGTAAGGACTGAGAATCCAGCTTTTGAGGAAATGGAGTAAGGATCCTGCTGAACACTGAGATCAGTATAAAGAGATTTGAGATTTTGATGAAGGAAGGAAAGGGAATTTGCAACAAATGGTTTCTGGAGACCTGTTTTGGGAGTCAGAAAATGATAGTGATGGGGTTTAGCGTGTGAAAATGCAGCTTAAATACACTTGATGCCCAGAAGGTAGGGCAGAAGTGAACTCATGGAAAAGAAGATGCACTTATCAAGGGCATCTGAGACAAGACTTAATTCATGGTTCTGTCTACAGAGATTTAAGGAAGATTATGTGTGTTGTCAAGAAGCAAACACTTTGAATCCATGTGATTGTTTACTTTTTCACTGATGTTAAAAGTCTGCATTCTTATTGATGGTTTCTCTTAGGGGAGGAGACACTACTTGTAAAGTTCTTCTAATCTCTAATTTGGTTCTTTTTTTATTCAAGTGGTGATAATACCACTAGTCTAACTATTTTACTGGGTTGGTACAAGGTTCATTTGTGATCACATGTGTTTAAAAGTGGGAAAAGGTGGATAACCACTTTCTAAGTGTCAAGTACTATGTTCACTTGTAGGTTGAGGAATCCATGCTTGGATTCTGGAGCAGATTATGTGAATCTCAACCCTGGTTTTATTCCTTATTACCACTGTGATAGCTTAAAGGCAACTTAAACATTCTTTGTCTCAGTTTCCTCATCTGTAAAATAATCATACCTTTCTCATATTGTTGATGTGAAGAACAAAGTAGTTAATGCATGTCATGGGCTTGAAGTAGCCTTCCCATAGAGGAAGTACAGCAGTCACAGGAATTCTGGTGTTGTGATGTACATGTTAGTGCAGACCCAGGAACACCCCATGACCCTCAAACTTTCATGCCTAAAGGGGTCTGGCTATCTGTGCTCACAAAAGACAAGCATATTCTTGGTGTAAAAGAACTTTAATACAATTACTGTGCATAAAGAGGTAGACAGGATAATAGTTTCACAATAAAACACCCAAAGTTATACATGCTCTTGTGGGTAAATGCCCAGCCAGACAGCATTGGCCTGAAGTGGGGCCACAGCCCAAAAACTTAGTACAGGTCTAAGGCACTTTTTGGGGGACCATAGGAAGGGAATGAAAGGGGTCAGGCAAGTCTGGGACAATAGGAGCAAAATCAAAGTACAAATCAAGATAATGGCTGCCATTATCAACCTGCCTACATGTCTCTCACCCACTTGTCTCTGTCACTTGTCCCTACTTGTCTTTCTTCCATGTTTCCTCCAAGCCCCCTAAGTCCCTGGTGAGGAGAAGCAAGTGAGCCCTTCTCTGTATGTCTCCCCAAGCCCACCTGCCCCATGTTATATAGTTATACCTGGATGCTCAGCCCGGCCCTAGTTCCAGTAGCTAGTCCAAGGCTGCTGCATGTAAGTGGAGGTGGGAACATGGTACCTCCCCCTTTTACGGAGCTGCCTCTGTTATAGCAACAGCAATGGAGTGAAGAAATAAGTACAGGGAGTAAGTTGCTTGGAAATTGAAAAAAATCCTTGTGATATGCTTCAAGCAATATAGTTCTTTGTTTAACAAATTCATATTTGATCTTAAGCCATTAGTGACAGTTTATAAATGGAACTATATTGGATTTACCAGTGATGTGTGAACCTTTCTCAGAAGTTTACTACTTTTGATATTAGAATATGAAATTACTCTCATTAGTGTCTATTTGGGTAAAATTTATAGAGTATTGCTCTGAATCATCATATTTACACCATAACTGACAGGTAGGTGTTCCATCCTGAATATACATTAGAAGCAACTGGGTCCCTCAGACCAATTAAATTGGCAAATTTGGGATGAATCTCAGGTATTAGTATTTAAAAGACAAACTCCCCAGGTGATTTTATTGGGCAGAGTTGAAAACCACTGGAGCATTAATAGTTAAATATATATCTATATCACTTAGTTTCTGACATTGTTATATAATTTTTCATATTTAAGTAAATAAAACAATATGGGTAATTATGGGTGTTTCTTTAAAAGCAGATGCATTGTCTCCATTCTGTAACTTATTCAGCCTGTGTTACAAAGGAGAAATGAGTTTGTTTTTATCTGTAAATTTTTTGGTTTTGGCACGTGAAGTATTGTATATATCAAAAAAGAATATGAATTTCATTATATTAAGGAAGAGAGGGGCCCTCAAGGCATCTAGTAGAAAGAAAACACACTTTAAAGCCAGTGGTGTCTTGCTGTGACTGACTCGCTTACTAGCTGCGTGAGCTTACCAGACTTACTTAACCAGGCTGAGCCTCAACTTCTTTCTCTTTTGAAATTGAGATGAGCATGTGCTAAGTACTGTGATAGCTGCATTTCATGCTATGTCCATGCGTGCGTGCGTGTGCGTGTATGCGCGCACACACACACACAAACAGAACTTGACTCCCTGCCTCCTGCCTGCTCCCCACACCATCTGGTGCGGATATCCAGAGCAGGGACTGTGTGGGAGCCTCTGCGGGGCTGTCTGCGCTTGCAGGGCCAGCTGCTGGGAACTGCTTCCTCCCACTCCTCAGGGATCATTTCTCTGGCTCTTCTGGGACTGTGCATGGCTGGCTCTTTGGATCCCATGACCTTTCCTGAGCACGACATTTAGTGCAAAACTGCCCGCCAAGTGGTGAAGCCCCTAGTGAGACTGGAGATGAAGGTGGCTTCTTGTCACATGATGGAAGTTTTTGGGTGCCTTATTTGAGCCCAGACATTATATGTGTGGGGACACAGATGGCTGCTTTCACTTCCAACTGCCATCCTAGCCACTGCTTCTTTGTGTTGGGTGGGGGTCGATAAGACACCACACACTGTTTTTTCATTTGGGGGAAACAGAAAAATCAAAGATGTTTGATTTTTTTTTTTTTTTTTTTTTTTTTTTTTTAGTGAGGGAAACTTGGATTCTGTCTCCTTCCCTACCCTAATGGGTCCTGTCCTATGCTATACGGCACTAAAATTATTAGGCTACCCAGCTCTCCTGTTGCACATTCTTTGGGTCTTCAGAAGGAAGTTCATGGACTGTCTGTCATTAGTTGTAAAATATAATGTCTGGATTGGAATTTTAACTGTGTTGCTTCCATGCCCTTCCCACTTGCAGTCCTGACTTAAAGTCTGTCCTCATTTTTAATTGTGAGAATTCTGCTTTTGTAACCATCTCCCTGGACTGATATGAAGGTTTCATTGGCAGTGTTTACAAATTCAACAGCCTTGTCCCTGCTCTCCCTCTGTGTCCTGGACTTGGCATCATAATCACGTTGTTAGCAGGGGCACGATAGCTCTGTTGATATTTTAGGAGAAATGTGAGCTTGGGGGTGATTGAGTGCTCCTCCACTAGATCACAAGCCTTGTGAAGATAAAACCATGTTTTTCAGCAGACCATAGTTGTAACTGTTAGCGATTACGCACCTACTATGTGCTATAGACTTTGCTTTCATTATTTCAGTTCATTCTATAAAAATACTGTACACAAAGGAATCTTCTTTCAGAGAAATTAAGTCAACTACCCAGGGCCATCTAGTTAGTGAAACACAGAGCTGGATTTTGAACTGAGTTTGACCTTACGTCCTCTCTTCTAAATCATCTTTCTAAACTCTCAGAGCCATCTTTCTAAACACACACAAGAGAACTGGGGTCTTGACCTGTGGAAGGTTGGGTGGAACTGTGGACTAGCGTACAGGTTGGAGTTACAGTCTTAAAGAAGAGGAGCAAAGGTCCTTATGTCTTCAAATCCTTCCCTTTCTCACTGATTAACACTCACTACATGTCTTACGTGGACACCTAACAGAGAGTCCTACAATCCCCAAGGCAGATACCACCCCATGGAAGGCTTTGCCTCCAGGGGGTCCTCATTTCATGCTTTTTCAGGTCAGTGAGACCTGAGTTGATGTGAAGATGCCCCTCACAGATAAAGCCACAGGTTGAGCAGTCACTCACATTCTGAAGAAGATTGGCGTGAATTCAGGGTGAGGAGGCATTCTGAGGAGCAGGTAGATGGTGACATCGGCCGTGGCTCTCAGGTACAGGAGCTGCTGTCAGTCTTTCTCTTTGCAGGTTTGGCCCCCAGGACGTGTCCACTCATTTGGGATGGAAGAATTAGGAAGTATATTTGTTTTATGAAATTGAAGCTTTGTTGAATGTGTCCAGAGAATATTTTCCTTTTCATGTATTTGGAAACCATAAATTTATCTCCTGCTGGGGAGTAAAAGTAAATTGCTTCACAAAGAGAAAAGCTCTTAAAGCTCTTTAAAAGGCTTGACATCTTTCACAAACATGTGCTTTTTAATGACTGGGAAATTCCTGGTAGAGGGAAAAAATTGTCCTTTTGTACAAATGAGGTCATTCTGGCTCTGAGTATTCTGGTGCCTGCGCGCTGCTCCATGTTTTGTGACCAGAGGTTATTGGCAGGATAATTCCACTGTGGATATTCACTGCTTTTAGGGCATGTTGCCAAAGAGAAAGTTATCTTAGCTGAGAAACTGCCAAACCATTGCAAGAGGTCCATTTCTCCTGGGGCCTGAGCTGGTGACTGATAATGGCTGGGTTTAGGTTGGCTATGGTTGAGTTTTTGAAGTATGCTGTCCCGCTGCACCAGGACTGCTGTGTCTGCCTCGCCCTCGTTTACATCTCAACAGCTCCATTGCTTCTCCATTCAGGAATGATTTTCCTCTCCAGGCTTCCTTCTGTGTTCTCAGCTTTGATTCTCTCCTGATGAGCAGAAACATCTGTGCCACTTTGAGGCCTCACATTCATCTTTTCAACCTGGTATAAATGGAAAACAACTGTTGAGATAACTTGCCCTGTCCTACCTTTGAACACTTGGAGTCTGATTCCTTCTAAAATTAATTTCTGAATAGGATCAGCTGTAGAAAAGACAATATCTGAGGTCTTGGAATGGTCAGTGAAAGGGCTTTCCTCAGTGGTGAGATTGAGTAGGCCTCAGTGGATGCTAAGGGAAGCTCATTTTTCCTCTATCTTAAAAACAGCCATTTCCATGGAAACTTGGAAAAGGGCTAGGTAGGGAGATGGTTACTTCTATCCTGGAAGTTTTCACAAAGAGGTTGACTTGGAAGCAGCTCAGGAGCTCTGACAAATGACCTCTGTAGTCTCCTTTAAATTATTTATTTTAACGGCTATGTTGAGGGGTCAGGGATGGGAAATAAACTGAGAGTTATTAACTGATTTATAGGTAGCAGCACTGTGCTGGGCCCTTTAGCATATTGCCTTTTTAGACTTATCTTAGTTAATCAGTCCAACCATACTGCCTCACATCTTGATGGGTCTAAGCTGGAGTCATTAAATTTCCCCAATTCACCCATGTCTGTAATGCATCCATTTCTTGATAAAATTGTGTAGCTCTTACCCGTTTTTGATCAACTACAGGTTTTTATTATTTTAAAATTCATTTTCCTAATGCCGAGAATTTGGTTCTGAATCTGATTTGTTAAGAAAATACGTGTTCTGGCATTGTGAATTGATTCCATTGCTCCTTAGACCTGAAACTTCTGGCTTCAGGCTCTGTTGCCTAAATATGTGTAAGAATAATTTATTAAAAAACTATCTTTGGCCATCACAAAGAGAAGATAGTTATAAAATCTGGTCATAAGCTACTTAGGTATTTGCTGCAGATCACATTTCTTGCCCCAAAAAATATCACTTCTCTAAGAGATCCCAGAACCCTTGCTAGAAATCTCTCAGGCTTGACCATGACACATCCATATTCATTCACTGCTCCCCCACCTCCGTCCACAAAGCCTAGGTTTATCGGCAGTACCTATGAGTATTTTACTGAACCAAACAGCTGGTACAAAAGAACTGGAAAAATATGGCTAGGAAATGCTATCATACTTGAAATTGGGAAATTCTGGGTAATTGCTGAGTGCCTCTTATTAGTTCCTGTGGGGAAGATATATGGGAAAGTGCATACTGGGTTAATATTGTAAAAATGCCATGAGCTAAACCAGAAGTTATATATCTGCTGTGATGCTCACAATGGGAATGGCACTGATTTGCTGATAATGTTTTTATTATTATTATTATTATTATTCTGTAGCCTCAGACGATACAGCAGACTCTCAAGAGGACATTGCAGTATTATGAGCACCAAGTTATTGGGTAAGTAAAAGTGGATTTTGGTCATGATTGGGGGAAATTAAAGATATTTTCTCAAACTTTGCTGTTGAGCATATGGGTTTCTGCAGCCAGGTCAGCCTCCCTTCACAGAGTTTATGTTCATAGTCTGGCATTTTTGGACTGATTTCCTTTGGTTTATTTGTGATTAATCCTTTCTAAATGAAATTCCCTTTTGGTATTGCTTTTTTTTTTCCTGTTTTCTTGTCTTCTTACCCTCTCATTCTCATCCACTGCATCTCATAGTTTTGCGTTAGTAATATGGTGAGATTTATTGGTACAACCAAGAGGCTTTACATGGGATTATAGAATACTTCAGGGAAGTTGACTCAAAATCACTACAAGTTTAACAGTTGAACTAGGTGTTTCTTTGCCTGGCATCACATACTTCCCTTTATTATCCCCCTTTCTTGATGGATGTGATGAGGTGTAAAGTGAGATGACTTGAGGTCAGTTGAATTTACTTACCAGTACCTAATAACTTTTCTCTTTTGTAAAGGCTAATGATGATATTAATTAAATAATCAAGGATTAGGTTTATATGCAACAATTTCAATAAAAATATTGTAAACAGAAAGCTACAAATGAGTGTTGGTATACCTTTGATTGGCTCAGCAGAAAACAGTTGGCAAATATAGAAATTTAAATTACCAATTTGCTGCAATATAACTATTCAAATGAAATTCATTGACCTTAGAGACTGTACATATTTTTAATTCACTTTGTGGCTATTTTCTATGTGTTCCAATGACCAATCTATGTAAGATTTTAAGAACTGTTGAAACTCTTGAAATGCCATTGGAATCATTTAACATTTGTGGCTAAAAATCATTGATTTGGGGATCAGGAGTATGATTTTGGTTCTTAGGGTATAGTGTGATTCCCCCCCTACACACACAATACAGAAGGGAGGAAACTTAGTGGAAAATAATTCAGTACCTAGTATAATGCCATATACTTTTAGGTTCTTCATGATTATGTTAATTTTCATTTCAAAGGGAATGGCTTTGAAACTTTGTCATATCAGCCTCAAGAGTGTAGTACTCAGAAAGACATATTTTTAATTTTTTTATTTTTTTACATCATTTTTCATTTTTGACAATATTTGCTTCCTCCCACCCCCTCAGGTGTAGTCCCCATAGAGTTTCCTTCACCAATGCACCTGTGTGCCATCTTCTTAGTCCCCTGTTCTCCTCCCTTCCTCCCTCTGATCCCTCTCCCTCCTCCTCCCCTTCAATGTGTCTCTGATTTATAATTGTCCATTTTTGCTTTGTTGTGTTTTGTACTGTTACTGTTTTTTTACATTGATGTCTTATTTGGTTCCCCTATATTCCTGCTGTAAGTGAAACCATCTGATATTTTTCGTTCTCCTGGCTTATTTCACAGAGCATAGTTCCTTCTAGTTCCATCCACGTTGCTGCAAATGGCATGAGTTTATCTTTTTGATTGCTGTATAATATTCCATTATGTATATATGTCACATCTTCTTGATCCAGTCATCTATTTTTGGGCTGCAATAAATGTAGATGTACAGGTGTTCTTTTGAATCAATGTTTTGTGTTCTTTGGGTAGATCCCTAGGAGTGGAATTGCCAGGCAATATGGTAGCTCCATTTTCAGTAGACTGAGGAACCTCCAGACAGCTTTCCATAGTGGTTGGACCAGTTTGCACTCCCACCAGCAATGTAGGAGAGTTCCTTTTTCACTATATCCTTGCCAACATTTGTTGTTGCTTGGTTTTTTTTTTTGATACATGCCATTCTTACTGGTGCAAGGTAGTATTTCAGTGTGGTTTCAATTTGCATTTCCCTAATTATAAGGGATATTGAACATTTTTTCATATGCCTCTTTGTCATTTGCATTTCGTCTTTGGAGAAATGTCTTTTAGTTCTTCTGCCCATTTCTTGACTGGATTGATTATTTTGTTTTTGTTGAGCCGTGTGAGTTCTTTGTACATCTTTGTGATCAGTCCCTTATCAGTTGACTGGAGTGCAAAGACTTTTTCCCTATCAATGGAGTGTCTCTCTGTTTTGGTTAATGTCACTTTTGCTGTGCAGAAGCTTTCAGTTTGATGTACTCCCAGGTGTTTATTTTTTCCTTGACTTTCTTTGCTTTGGGTGATGAGTCCGTTATTGCGATACTAGGAAAAAGACTAATTAATACAAAGTAAAAATCAAAATCAACAAGCAACTATAAACTAGAGACACACTATGGTGGGGGCAGGGGCAGGGAGAGGAAGAATTAGGGTCAAAATAAGGGGGGGTACAATTGTATGGGGAATATAACCAAAATGAAAATGCATACATTGTGCAAAAATGAAAAATGATTTAAGAATTATATAAAATAAAATATTAAAAAAGGTTATTATGATGTATGTCTTGTAGTGTTTTACCTATATTTTCTTCTATATATTTTATGGTTTCAGGTCTTATGTCCAGTTCTTTTATCCATTTTGAGTTGATTTTTGTGCATGGTGAAAGGTGCATTTTGTTGCATGTGGCGGTCCAGTTTTCCCAGTGCCATTTATTGAACAAACTGTCCATGTTCCATTGCATATTCTTTGCTCCTTTGTTAAAGATCAGTTGTCCATATAAGTGTGGTTTTATTTCTGGGATCTCTATTCGGTTCCATTGGTCTGTGTATCTGTTTTTGTTCAATACCAAACTGTTTTAATTATTATGGCTTTGTAGTATAGCTTGAAGTTCGGAAGTATGATACCTCCTTTCTCCTTTGTTTTCATCAGTAGGGCTTTAGCTATTTGTGGTTTTTTGTGGTTCCATATGAATTTCATCAGTGTTTGTTCTATTTCTTTGAAGAATGTCATTGGGATTTTTATTGGAATAGCATTGAATCTGTATCCTGCTTTTGGGAGGATGGCCATTTTAATAATGTTGATTCTTCCAATCCATGAGCAGGGGATGTCTTTCCATTTCTTTGTGTCTTCTTCAATTTCTTTTATAATTTTCTTTGTTTTATAATTTTGTTTTATAATTTTTTTGTTTTATAATTTTCTTTGTATATGTCTTTCACCTCTTTTGTTAGGTTTATTCCCAAGTATTTGATTTTTTTTGTTTCAATTATAAAAGGGATTTTTTTTTTTATTTCTTCTTCTTCCGATTGACTGTGTACAGGAAGGCTACTGATTTTTGTGTGTTGATTTTGTATCCTGCTACTTTACTGAATTTATATTTTACTTATACTTTACTCAACTTATATGGTTGATTATTTTGAGTAGTTTTTCTGTGGCATTTTTGGATTCTCTATGTATATTATCATATCATCTGCAAATAGTGATAATTTTACTTTTCTTTCCCTATCTGGATTCCTTGTATGTCTGTCTCTTGTCTTGCCCTGGCTAGGATCTCCAGTATTATATTGAAGAGCAAGGGTGAGAGAGTGTATTCTTGTCTTCTTCCTGATCTTAAAGGAAAGGCCTTCAGCTTTTTGCCATTAAGAATAATATTGGCTGCGGGTTTGTTGTATATGGCTTTTATCATGTTAAGGTATGTTCCTTCTATCCCGAGAATTTCAAGGGCCTTCATCATAAATGGATGTTGGACTTTGTTGAATGCTTTCTCAGCATATGGTTTTAATTTTTCTTTTTGTTGATATGTTGGATTACACTGACCAATTTTCATATGTTGTGCCATCCTTGTGCCCCTGGGATGAATCCCACTTAATCATGGTGTATTATCCCTTTGATGCATTGTTGGATTCTGTTGGCAAGGATTTTGTTGAGGAGTTTTGCATCAGTGTTTATTAGGGAGATTGGCCTGTGATTTTCTTTTTTGTGCTGTCTTTGTTTGGTTTTGGTATTAGTGTAATGTTGGCTTCATAGAAGCCAACATTTGGTGGTACAACATTCGGTAGTATTCCTTCTTTTTCAATTTTTTGAAAGAGCTTTTGTAGGATAGGCAATAATTCACTGCTGAATGTTTGATAGAATTCATTTGTGAAGCTGTCTGGGCCTGGGCTTTTGTTTTTGTGGAGTGCTTTGATTACTGCCTCAATTTCACTGGTTGTAATTGGTCTGTTTAGGTGTTCTATTTCTTCTTTGTCCAGCTTTGGATGATTATATCATTCTAGGAATTTGTCCATCTCTTTTAGGTTGTTGAATTTGTTTGCATATAAGTATTCATAGTAATCTCTGATTATTCTTTTGATTTCTACTGAGTCTGTTGTGATTTCTTCTCTTTCATTTATAATCTATATAGGATTATATGTGTTTTCTATTTCTATTTATATGTGTTTTCTCCCATTTTTTCTTTGTAAGCCTGGCTAGAGTATTGTCTATTTTTCAAAAACCAACTTTTGGTTTCATTGATCTTTTGGATTGTTTTTTTAATTTCCATTTCGTTTATTTCTGCTTTGGTTTTTATTATTTACTTTTACTGGCTTTAGGGTTTTCTTGTTATTTTTCTAGCTCTTTGAGATGTGAGATTAGGTTTTTTCTTTGAGTTCTTTCTTGTCTGTTGATGCGAGCCTGTATTGCTGTATATTTTCCTCCTAGTAGAGCTTTTGCTGCATCCCATACATTCTGAAAGGTGGTGTCCTCCTTGTCTTTCAGCTCAAAGTATTTTTTAATTTCTTCTTTGATCTCCTCATTAGTCCAGTGGTCTTCCAGTAGTGTGGATTTCAATCTCCATGAAGTGGGAGGGTTCCTTGTTTTCTTTTCATGATTTATTTCTAGTTTGATGCCTTCATGATTGGAGAAGTTAGTTGAAATGGTTTTGATCTTTATGTATCTTTGGGATGTTTGTCTTGTGGCCCAGTATGTGATTAGTTCTGGAGAATGATCTGTGCGTGCTTGAGAAAAATGTGTACTTGGACTTTTTTTGGGTGCGTTGTCCTATAGATGTCAAGTTCATGAGTACTATTTCTTTTTTAGAGCTCTAGTGTCTTTGCTTATTTTTTGTCTCGTTGATCTGTCCATTGGTGAGAGTGGGGTGTTGAAGTCTTCCACTATATATGTATTTTCTTTAATGTCTGTTTTCAGAGCTGATAATAACTGTCTAATATATATTGGTGTTCCTTCATTTGGTGAGTATATGTTGATGAGTGTTATATCTTCCTGATGTATTGTATCCTTGATCATTATGTAGTGTCCATCTATGTCTCTTTTTACCTTTTTTAATTTGAAGTCTATTTCATCTGATGTAAGTATAGCTATTCCTGCCTTCTTTTTTGGTCCATTTGCTTGTAGGATTGTTTTCTAACCTTTTACTTTCAGTCTGTGTTTATCTTTTGTGGTTAAATGTGTTTCCTGGAGACAGCAGAATGATGGATTTTGTTTTTTAATCCAGCATGCTACTCTCTTTTTATTTGTGAGTTTAATCCATTTACATTTAGAGTTAATTTTGATATGTTGACATCTGTATTTGCCATTTTGTTTGTCTTTTTTGTGATTTTTATTTTATTTAATTTTTTAAGATTTATTTAATTTTTTAAAGATTTATTTATTTTTTAGACAAGAACCAGGGCTCAGGCCAGATCCGTGGGAGGGTGAGAGGATTCACCAGAGACAGCATGGAACAGAACAGGCAGACTGACGAAATACACTGCTGAGGGGAGCATCAAGAGAGACAGGAGAAGTCTGCCGTGCCTTGTGGGACCCTCGCTGGCCGGTGCTGCAGAGGCTGCAGACGGCTTCACAATGCTGCGCTCAACCACCTGCACCACCAGCGGAGGCTCTTTTTTGTGATATTATTCCTTGCTTTATTCTTTTCTTCTTGATCATTCCTCTGTTGGTTTTGGCTTCAGGATTTCTTGTAGAATTTTTTGGAGTGGGGTTTAGTTGTAATGAATTTCTGGAGTTTCTGTTTGTCTGAGAAGGTCCATATTTTTCCTTCATAGAGGAAGGAGAGCTTTGCGGGGTAAAGTATTCTTGGTTGGCATTTTCTGTCTTAAAGTTTGTTGAATATATTACTCTGTTTTCTTGCCCGAAGTGTTTCTTCGGAGAAGTCTGAGGTTAACCTGATTGATTTACCTTATAAGTTATCTGTTTCTTCCCTCTTGCCAGTTTCATTATTTTTTCTTTGTCTTGGACTCTTGCAAGCTTTACTATTATGTGTCTTGCTGTAGTTTTCATTGTGGTAATTGGGTGTTCTTCTCACTTCTTGTATGTATTCATCTCCTTTTTCATGGTTGGAATGTTTTCTTCAATTATCTAGGAAAAACTTATTATTTAAACTCATCAGATGGTTTTTTAGTTTGAGGCCATTAGTGAGTTTAAATGGTTTAGTCTAATGTGATGAAGAATGTCAAATTAATCTCTCCCCACATATTTTAAAATGAAACTTAATCACTCACATTGGATTTGCTTTAAAGTATGGTGTTTGGATTAACACAGTCAATATACTTAGCACAATTTCTGGCATGTGATGCCCATAACATACCTTTTTACTCTAAGGTTTATTGTTATGATTATTATTTTAATGATAATATCAGTAATAAAATACAGATAATTTTTTTTGAATTATGAATGCTCTCTCCATTTTGAAAACCAAATAGCTAATGAATTAATTTCACTTATGAACTAAACTTTGTCTGCAGAACAAATTGAAGTAGGAGTCTTATAAATGTGCTCCAGTTAGATAACTAAACTGTATTACCATAATCAGCAGAAAATTCTTTTTTCCATGACTAGGATGGAGTTCTCTTTTATCTAAAAAACTGCCTGAACTCTCCTCTTCTCTCCATCCATTTGGTCTTTGTTCACTGTTACATGATCATTTCCTGGTTCTGTTTATTGCAGACAAAGTACAAAAAAAGCAGACAGGAAACAGGACTCCAGTATAGGTATCTTAATGTCTGCCTGGTTCTATGTAGGCCTGTTAGTGTCATTTTGCTCAGGTGTTGTCTAGCTTCTGAGCCCTCGAAATACCTTTTTTGAAATACCTCAAAATACCTCACTGTCTTTATCCTCATGCTGAGGAGGTCAAAGGGGGAAAGATGGCAGCATACTTGAGTTTGTCTTCCCTTCTCCCTCAGTTGTGGTTTCTCTGTCCAACTCCCTCTTTTCGCTTTCTATTTCTTTTCAATACTGAAAAAGGAGTGCATCTGTTATCACTAACACTTGTATTAAGATGTGTTCACACCTAGTGTTATGCCTCTTAAGAGCACACAATTTAAAGCATTTTATCTTTAACTGTGAAGAGGGATGTGTTTCTTATAGTTAATGAGGTTTCACATGATTGAGAATACTTGCTACCAAGCATTACTTTACATATTCCTGGAAGGCAGGGAAAGAGTTGCTTTTCCAGATTTCCAGAATTGGCTTTGCCCAAGGCTGGTCTTGAGGTAATTTAACTTTCGTTGCCTTGGGATGGGCTGATGAATCAGATTGCACAATGGAGACTGTGCACTAACTCCCCCTTCATTTCTTATTTCAGCCTCTAACTACTAATGTTCTTATTTTCACCTTCTTCTCTAGAAGTCTGTCTTAGTCCTGCTTTATTTGCATTCCAGGATTGTGTAGTTATGCTCCCTGATGAATTCTGTGTTCAGTAGCCCATAGAAACTCTGAGGTTTTTTAGTCTTCAAGACCCAGAATGCAGGGTGCAAGGGTCACCCACATGGAGGATGGAAGGGAAGGAGCAGCTGAGGGAGCCTCTTGGTAGAATGTCAGATGTTCTCTGTGTCTCAGCAGTGTTATCTTTAAACATTTATTCTGCTCCTTAATGTTTCCATTCACTTGTTCACTTATTTATTCATAGAGATCATTCAGGTTGGGAAAATGAGTGCTATAATAATTTATTCATGCCTCACGATAAATCTTCTCTTCCTCTCTACTGTTGGCCATCCTCTCACACCTAGTGATGCCAGTCTTGTTCTCTGCTTTCTGCTCCTGCCCCTCAACATTATATTTCACCACAGCAAGGTGATTAAAACATTCAATCATGCCACTTTCTCGCTTTAAACCAAGCATTCTCAAAAGTTTAATGTGCATCAGAATTACCTGGCCATCTGTTAAACAGATCGTGGGCTCCACTCCCTAGGTTTCTGCCCAGGTATGTCCAGGTGGAGCTCAAACATTGCAATTTCTAACAAGTTCCCACATAATGTGATGCTGTTGGAAGAGGGACTACACTTTGAAATTCCTGCTTGAAACAAACAAACAAACAAAAACAATTTACTGTGATAAAATAAAATCTGAGCTCTTCCTGTGATCTGGCGATCTGGCTTCTGCTTACCCTTCTGATTTCATTTTCATCCACGCCCCCCTTTTCACACCATGCGGCCGCTCAGGTTCTGCCATGGCTTAGATTCTCTGCTGTACTAGACTGGCTCAGCCTCAGTGGAACACCCTGCTCCATTTTAATTTTCCAAGGATGCTCTCTCTCCAGATGTTTGTATGGATTGTGATTTTTATACATTTAGGTCTCTGTTTAAATGCCATATCTACCCCTTACCTTAATCGCTAACTCCAGCCATTTTCTATCATTCTCTATTATTTTTCTTTCTTTTTTGATTGAACTTTATTTTCTTACATTGTTGTTCATTTTTGTACAATATTTGATTTCTCCCCTTATTTTTATTTTTATTTTTTTTTATTTTTTATTTTTTCTAGTGGGGAACAGAACAGGCAGACCGACCGAAACACACTGCTGAGGGGAGCAGTAGGTGAGACAGGAGAGGTCTGCCATGCCATGTGGGTTACTCCCTGGCCAGCCGGGGATAGAACTTGTGCTGCAGAGGCTGTGGATTTCTTCATAGTGCAATGCTTAACCCCTTGAGCCACCAGGGAGGCCCCTTCATGTATTTTTTTTTTTTTGCCTAATTCTTTCTTTTTATTTTTTTTATTTTTTTTAATTAATAAATTTTATTTTTATATTCCCCATACAATTGCAATCCCCCCATTCTGACCCCAATCCCTCCCCTCCCGCCCCCCAGCCCCCAAAAAGTGTCTCTGGTTCATAGTTTTTGTTGATTTTGATTTTCACTTTCTTATAGTTATTCATTTTCCTGGTCCCTTATTTAAGTATTCTAGATTCCTGCTATGAGTGAGACCATCCGGTATTTTTCTTTTTCTTTTTGGCTTATTTCACTGAGTATGATCCCTTCCAGCGCCATCCATGTTGCTGCAAATGGCATGTGTTTATCTTTTTTGAATGCTGAGTAATATTCCATGGTGTATATGTACCACATCTTCTTGATCCAGTCATCTATTTTTGGGCATTTGGGCTGTTTCCAAAGCTTAGCTATTGTAAATAGTGCTGCTATAAACATAGGGGTGCAGGTGTTCTTTGGAATTGATGTTTCTGTGTTCTTTGGGTAAATACCTAGGAGTGGAATTGCTGGATCCTGTGGAAGCTCTATGTTTAGTAGGTCCAGAAATCTCCACACAGCTCTCATTCTTTCTTTTTTGATTGAACTTTATTTTCTTACATTGTTGTTCATTTTTGTACAATATTTGATTTCTCCCCTTATTTTTAGTCCCCATAATTCTCCTAACACCATATCACCCGTGAACCAACACAATAGTCCTTTGTGCTCTTCCTTCCCATTTTGACCCCTTCTTCTCCTCCCCCTCCTCTGCTTTATGCCTCGGATCTAAAGTTTGCCTTCAAGTTTTGTCTCTTTCACTCTCACTCTCTCTCTTTATTTTTTGACTCTTTGTTCAGTTTCCCTATATTCCACCTGTAAGTGAAACCATCCCATATTTTTGTTTTTCTTTCTGACGTATTTCACTGAGCATGATCTCTTCTAGCATCATCCATGTTACTGTGAATGGCATGAGTTTATCTTTTTTGATTGCTGAGTAGTATTCTCCATCCAGTCATCTGTTTTTGGGCATTTAGATTGTTTCCATATCTTGGCTATTGTAAATAGTGCTGCAATAAATATAGGAGTGCAGGTTTCCTTTTGATTTGTTGTTCTTGTGTCTTCTGGGGAGATTCTTAGGAGTGGAATTGCTGGGTCATATGGTACATGCATTTTTAGTGTATTGAGGAACCTCCACACAGCTTTCCATAGTGGTTGGACAAGTTTGCAGTTCTACCACAGATCTATTATTTCTTTTCATAGTGCTCATCATTAGCTTTTATTACCTTTTTTAATTTTTCTTGTTTGGTTATTTTATTTTGTTAATGTCACTATTCCTGTGCCTTTGTAAATGCTTATTTGTTGGAAGGACTAGCTTTTTTTGGGGGTAAGAGGGATCTTGAATAAATTGATAAATAGCACCCTGCAGATTTAAACACAGAGTTATATATCATATATTAAAGAGTAAATTTTGCTTGCAGAGTATAAAATGAGAAGTAAAAATTCTCCAGACTTCATTACATTTTTAAATCTAGACTTCTACTACCCAGGGCCATTTTCTTTAGGACATAAATTCTACTGACTTTTTGGGCATAGGTTTCCATTTGCTCTTAATTCCTGCCACTGTGTGTCAGATTGGCTTCGTGGTGAATTTTGATTCCTCTATAAAGACTGCACGTACATGCTGATGCGGAGAGTGCCTAATTCATATGGCACAGCTTCTTCCCTCAATCTAAAATGAAAAAAGTCAAACAGAGTGTACATCTGTTTGACGTTCTTTAATTCAAACTCCAGGAAATGGATGCGCTTTTGGGGCAGTGTAGGGTAGAAAGAATAATGAGAAAGGTAAGTAGGAGTTACCGTAAGAATTAAAGAGGTACGGGCCTCTCCGGTGGCTCAGCAGTTGAGCGCTGGGTTGCAAAGCTGCCCACAGCCTCTGCAGTGCCGGTTCGATCCCCGCTGCTCCCCGGCCACTGGAGGAGGGTCCCATATGGCGCGCAGACCTCTCCTGCCGCCCGCTGCTCCCCTCAGCAGTGTACTTCGATCCTTCTGCCTGCTGTGCTCCCCGCTCTGGCTCTGGTGAATTCTCTCACCCTCCAGTGCTTCTGACTCAACCCAGTGCTTGTATAAATTAAAAAAAAAATGAACTTAAAAAAAAAAAAGAATTAAAGAGGTAAGTAGGAGTTACCGTAAGAATTAAAAGGAACTCAGGATTGAGGAAAAACTGGGTTATGCTAACTTCTATTTTCTGATGTCATTGTTGTCATTATCTCATGCCCTTTCCTCTCTTTGTGAGTTTTTGTTGTGTAGTTCAGAGCACTGACTGAGAAAATACACTTTGGGAGTAGACATAATATATTAGTAGACTTAAAGTCAGGGTCTGCTTTTCTATGATCTTGGGCAGATGACCTAACCTCCCTGTAGCTCAATTTTATTATTTTTGAAATGGAAATAATAACAGGGTTGGGATAAATTTTAAATGAAATATTAAGGATAATGTGTGTTGTCAGTCACATAAACTAGTTAGCACAGCAGTTTATACACAAAGGTAATCAATGTTAGTTGAATTATTCACTGTTAATGCCTCACTCTTTTGCACTTTCAACAAAATCAGTTTTCCTCCTTACGATTTTAAAAACTTGGAATCAGTTATTTAGCATAGGACCTCCGTTCTTGTTCCAGGTATAGACTTCTTCCTATAGAGTTCAGATATTTTCAACCTAAGTTTCTACCTCTAGAGTGTCTGTTTATGCAACATGACTGCTGCTGCTCACAAAGTGGATTATGATGGCAGTGCAGATGAAACTGATTTATTTCAAACCAAGATTGGAAAACACAATAATCCATCCTTGTGAAATGTAATGTTCATTCATATTCTGTATTTTCAACACTAAAGAGTTTTATATTTAGAATTGTGCCATTCATTTATATTTTTCTCCAGAATAAAGCATCATTGTGCTAATAACCTGGGTAGCACTACTGCCAGCCTCATGTGAGTCTGGGAGACCATTTGCTAACGTCATCTAAAATTAAATTGTTATTACTTCGATGATCAGTGTGGACCCTATGTTTACTTTATACAGCCAACCTTCTGTTCTCCTTTAATTTTGACAATTGAATAGGGATTAAGTTAGAATAAT
The DNA here is from genome assembly GCF_964194135.1 of Talpa europaea. Taxonomy (NCBI): domain Eukaryota; kingdom Metazoa; phylum Chordata; class Mammalia; order Eulipotyphla; family Talpidae; genus Talpa; species Talpa europaea. The sequence goes on from NC_140079.1 coordinate 34,003,399, forward strand.
TTCAGTAGAACATTAGAAGTGAAATTAGGAGTCAGTGAACCCTGTTTTTTTTGGGAAACAAACTTGAATGATATTACTCATGCTTCCTTGGTCAGACTTTGTGGCTATAAATTATTTTATCTAAAATGAGATCTAGTTTCTTTTTCATATATTTACTTAGAACAACTGTCTATTTTACTGAATAAAAACAATTTAGACGAAAGTTAGCACCTATTAATTGCTCCCTGTGCTTGAGGCAATATACTGGGTACTTTATATCGGTTCCTATATATAATCTTGATGCCTGTTTCATAGGGTCATTGCATTAAGCTCCTTTTACAGAGGAGGGCATTGAAGCTGTGAGAGAAAGTGTTTGTCAAAGGTCACTGATGGAAATGATAGCGCTTCATTTTAAAAATAACCCTGCATTTGTCTGTGTGAAGGGCTGTGCTCCCCATTCCACCTTTTCTTGAGTGATCCCTGCATCCTACAGACTGTAGCACTTTGTTAACTGCTTTATTGCAGTCTGGCCTCAGTGAAGTATACAAACATAGAACCATTTCATTTTTTCTCTCCAATCACCTCAAACATGCTAGGACCAGTCACCTCTGATTCTCGCTGGGCAGATGACTGTTTTCCAAATTCCTTCGTTGAGGATGAAGTCTACTGCAGACCAGTTCAGATCTTTAGTCTTGTATCCAGTCTCACTCTATCATCTTCTCTGCCTGAGTCAGCCTTGGCCAGAGGGACTTGCAGGCAATGCAGAGAAGGTGGATATGATCTTTGATTTTTTTTCCAAGCTACTGCTTTAAAGTCCCTTTCTCTTCTAATGTGTTCTATCAGGCAGGAAAGAAATAGAAAATGTCAAAAGTCTTTTTAAATTCATTGGTGATTGTAATAGCTCTCTGTGGTCCATGATGCCCTTGGGTGCATGTACAGGCTCCGCTCGGCAGCCTCAGATGCTGGGCTTTGGTCCTGAGCACTGCACTCTGTGGTCTTGCCTTTGGGGCTCTTGCTCTGGCCAACAGCCTCCAGTTTGGGAAAACAGCAGGATGGGACAAGTCAGCTTGCCTCTCTTCAGTGCCATCTCCCTAACCCACAGGGAAAATCATATTTTTTGCCTTGCCAAGTGATGGGGCTGTTGTCCCAAACTGGGGCCCCTCCCACTTTGACTGTAGTTCTTTTTCCTATTAATCACTTTCCCGCAACCTTCTTTCTTTACTCAGTCAGGTACATAAGCCTGGTAGGGAATCTATGGCCTTAGCAGAAGCTCACTGAGGAAGGAGACACCCAGCCCCCACTGTCTGTCAGAAGTGGACCTTTCTTTTATACCAAATGTACCTCTGCAGGGAACACACCTACTCCCCTTTTCACAGAGGAGGATACAGAAGACAGCGGCACTGTCTTCTGAGGCCAGTTGCTCACTCTTTTGAAATTATTTTTCTGTTTCTCTGCTCCTGTAAGCTGGTGGTGGGTGACAATGGCCAACTCATCATTTCTCAAGTTCTGAAGGAGATGCAGGTCATCTTGGCTATTCCTGTGGTACATGGGAGCATTGGACCTCCATTGTCTTCAGCTTAGGTCCCTTAACTGAAAGTCAGAGGCACCTGCCAGAGTTCTACCCGGCACCCTAGTACACAGTCCTCACAGGAGCTCCAGGGAGGAAAGTTAGACTAACAGAGGTTGAGTGCCTTGTCCAAAGTCCCAGAGATAGAAAATGGGAAGATCATGATTCAAATTCTGTCTGACTCCAAACAGCATGTTTGCTTATTATCCACACACCATCCTACTGTCATCGTGACTGTCCCAGCATTCAGCCGAGCGCCAGTGCATTGGATTAGTAGCTAATTTTTCTTTTCCTTTTTTTTGGGGGGGAGCAGCTTCCTTGGGGAAACATATTACTAGCAAGGATGAAGCATTAGCTATACAAAGCTGATATATTTTCTAGTTTTCCCCATTTATTTTTTCACACATAACTTTCTTATTAATGATTCCTCCAGTCTCAGGTGCACACTGCTAATACTAATGTGAATAGTGGGTCATGCCAGAAATCATGCCTGGAAGCTTCGGTTATTTGAAAATGTGATTACACTGTGGGCATAGACACGTATGCTTGTGTATATGCATATGATTGCATTGGTAGGTAAGTTGAAAATTTCCCCATATGCTAATTTTGTTTTCTTCTTAGTTATAGGGATGCAGAAAAGAATTTCCACAATATCTCTAACAGATGCGCCTATGCAGACCATTCCAGCAAAGAGGAAATTGAAGACATCTCAGGAATTCTCCAGTGCACTGCCAATGTACTCGGTATATATAAACTATATGTTTATATGGTTGCTAGAGAATAAAAGAGGGGGAAGGAGAAAAGTAAAGGTGCCAATGTTTCATTTTCTGTTATGAAAGGTTTGGAGGCTATGGCAAATTGAGACCAAGTCCTTGTGTTTATGTGACTTCGACACTCCCCAGGAGATCTGAGTAGAAATTGCATTCATGCCATTTATTGGAGATTGAAAAAACATTATAAAAATACATTCCAGGGAAACTTTTCTAAATATTCTTATGTTAGTGTTATTAACCTCATAGAATCCATATTTTTCTAGCTCTTACCTTCAGCTGATAATGGTGGGATTGCCCTTTCTTTCCAAAACCCATAATCTATAATTTCTGTTTATTATTATTATTGTTGTTGTTGTTTCTGGGAGGCCCTGGTTGAGGCTATTGGTGCCTCACAAATACTCATAGTGGACTCTGCAATTGGGGGGCAGTGAGAAAGGTCATCTCCTGAGGTCTCTGCCCCTTTCTTGGAGTGGGGTAGGTGTCCACCTTGAAAATACAAGTATGCCAGAGGGGCTGTTTTTGAATGCACCCAAATGGCTAAGGGGTACGGTGATACTGAATCATGTGGCCTCAAGGTACCATAAGTGAATTGTCTTACTATCTGACATCCTAGATGCCGCAGTGGGGATGTTCTTTGCTCTCATGTCTTGTCTAGACATTGGGAGTGTTTTAATGAAAAATGCACTTTTCAGGTTTTTTTTCTTGGAATCATCCTTTTCCCTTATGACTCAGAAAGGAATTCAGTGCTGGGGGAGGGCGGGAGAAGCAAGTCTTAGTTAGCAACTCCATACACGGAGCCCTCGGAGTCAAAAGATAGAGCCTGGGCAAAATGGTCTGCTGGGTTTTCTGTCCCTTTAGGACAGGCACTTGCCCAGGGGATATCTGAGTCCCTTCTGCAGATTCCAAGTGACCTCAACCTATGAGTCTACCAGATATTTTAAAAAACATATCTGACTCCCAGAGGTAGATTTGGCCTTTGCACATAAATTGGGACTCTAGCTAACCATTCCCAACATTTCACTCTAGGTAACTTCTGTAAACTTGGGATATTATACAAAGACACAGGCATTTTGTGGGGGGTAGATTCTTGGAGAAGATGAGGGATGAGAACGCAGGGCTTTGGTGTTGGGTAGTGCCCAGGAGCTGTTGGTAGTTTTCAAGGACTCTCCCCATTCAGAAACATTTATTTTCTTGAGACATTGTGCCTTTCAAGGGGTGGGATGAGATGATCCCCCACTTAGTAGGATGTATTAGAATCTTGGTAGGTGGTGGGGGGGGAGATTTGATATTTATAAAGCTTTGATATTAGAGAAAACTTCTCTAAATTTTTCTAAATGTTTTCTAAACATTTTCTAAATGTTTTATTTGCCCCTCATGTCTCCTTTCGTTATTTCTGAATATTCACTCAGAGGAAATGTAAGGGGTGTTCAAATCATGAACCTGAGAAATGCTGAAGGCATCTCAACTGTCACTGCAAATAGACATCCTTCCCAAAACAAACCTCTAGTTTGGGACATTTGAAGTGGTAACCATGAGATGATGCTGTTGACCCAGCACAGCTTAGTTAGTTGCCCTTCAGAAGTAGCCATGAGATGCAGATTAAAGTAGTGATTGAAAAGAGCAGTAAGCTGTACTACCTGATAATATTTGGGAAAGAGTGTTTTAAGTTGAGTGCTTGTAATTTAGAAGGTGACTGTTTTGATAGGGTTTGGATTTCCATCAATGTGAAATTGTTCTAGAAAATATTAGGTCTGTTTTTCCCCCTGTAAGTAAGTACATAAAAAGACTAATCAATGCAAAGTAATAATCAAAATCAACAAGCAACTATAAACCAGAGACACAACGGGAGGGAGGGTGTTAGGGAGGGCCAGGGAGAGGAAGAACTAGAGTCAAAATGGGGGTGTGTGTGCAATTGTATGGGGAATATAACCAAAAGGAAAATGTATACATTATACAAAGATGAAAAATGATGTAAGAATTATATAAAATAAAATATGTTAAAAAACATAATAAAATGTAATAAGCACAGTTTAGCAAAATTTAAATTTCTGAAGATTAAAATAAACTCCTGCCCCTTGGTAACTAGATTCTTCCACAGCTTCACAGCAGGTTTGTATGTGTCACAGATTAGCTGTTCTCCTTTGAATAATTACTCTAAATTTTTTGAGATACAGACTTTCTAAAGACAAAGATAATTTCTGATCACAGTCAATGAAAAATTTAAAGACATTTATATTGAATTAATGTTGGTTTACAGCCCTGTGTTGTGGGTATAGGATCACACCTCTTCAGGTGTATGTAATCACACCATCCCTACCACCAACGCAGCAGCAGTTCGCCACCATCATTCATTGGGCCCCTTTACCCCTATGCTCAGCCTATTGGCCCCTCCCCACCAGCCTCAATTCACAGTCAGATTTCAAGGGTTTGTTCTAGTTTGTTTTTGTCTCTTCCTCTGTTTTGTTTCTTTTTATTCCACATGTGTTTCATCATCTGGCATTTGTCTTTCTCCTTCTGACTTATTTTGCTGGGGATAACCCCAGTTACATGATGTGATTGGCAAGAGGTTTTTTTTTTTTTTAATAGCTGAATAGTATTCCATTGTGTGTATATATCACATCTTCCTAACTCATTCATCTGTTTTTGAGCAGTTAGGCTGTTTCCATAACTTGGCTATTGTAAATAGTCCTGCAATGAACGTAAGTGTGCAGCTAGCCCTTCAGATTACTATTTTTGCATTCTTCAGGAGTGAAATTGCTGGATCATATGGCAGATCTCTTTTTAATATTTTGAGAAATCTCCATCTTGTTTTCCATAGGGACTGGACCAGCCTATGTTTCAACCAAGAGTATGTAAGGGTTCCTTTTCCTCCATATTTTTACCAGCATTTGTTGTTTCTGGTATTTTTGATATGGGCCATTCTCAAAGGTGTGAAGTGGTATCTTCATGGAGTTTTTGTCTATTTTCTTCTATGTATTTTATGGTGAAATCTTTGCTTTTAACCATAAACACTAATCTTGACTTGCTTAATTTCATCTTTTTTTAAATTCCATTTTCTCCTGTGCAATCATTTGTAAGAATGCAAGAACTGATCAACTCATTGAACAGTAAAATATACAAGAAAGGAAGACCCCCCCCCCCTTATTTTTCAGGGAGGATTTGGTATGGCGAAATAGTTTCAGCCAGGTTAAGAGAATCCTTTTCTGTGGATGCTAGAGGACAGTTTTCTAATTCTAATTACTTATGATCTTTATTTGTCATCTTTGGGGAATATGGTTAGAATATGGTGGATTGGGATTGGGGAATACATAATTCTCTTACCTTTTTAACCTTAACTTCTTAAGGTAGAGACTGGAAATGTATTTGTTCATTAATTTGTATGTTATTTACACAACACATCATCAAAATGATTGAAAATCATTGGTCAGAAAATGTGATCAGTTAGCACATTTTTTCCTCCTTTCTAAATAACCATATATCTCAATATAAACTCCTCTACATAGTTTGGCCATTTACTGACTCCTCAGCTTGAAGTGATTTTTTAGTGGTTGGCATGTAATAAAATGGGAGCACCAGAGGGAGTGAATACTTCTGCAGAAGACCAGTTATGCCCCATTGCGTCGTCTTCTGTTACCTCTTCCTGGGACACCCTGAAGCATAGACTCTTTACAGAGTGGTTTGTGTGACTCTGGTCATGACAAAGAATGATTTCTGTATATCGACACCTTTTGCCATTTTTTCCTTTTGTTGACTTAGAGACTGATTATTGCTATTTTCTGTCTCATCACTTGCAAATCAGGGGTACAGACTGATCCTTGTCATCAACCCACCTCATTTTGGTGCTCTAGCTGTCAGAGTGGTGTCACGGTGCCCTGGTCTAAAGAGGGCTTCAAACCCTGAGAAAAGGAAGATAGTTGTGAACAATTCTCTCCCTGCTGGTGGCTTATAGTGTTACTGTTACTGCTTTATTTGACACGTGTCTTTTGCATACCAAAGTGAGCTTTTAATTTTAGTTGTCAGGAAAATGAAAACCTTTTTCTAGTCATAATCGGCAACAACCATTTTAAGCTTCAATTAAGTAGCACAGATGTATTTATACGCTTATGAGGTGCAATCTTGAGCACTTTCTTGGAAACTGTAAGATTGAATGGTACAAGGAAGCATCTGTGATGAGATGAGGCATTAACACATTCATACCACATTTATTGCAAAAGTGTTGCTTCCTAAGTCTGATCCTACATGTATTTAGATCATGTTGGGGCGGGGGGAGCAGAGTAAAAGTAGGGAGAGTCAAAGCAGAAGGATGATAAATTTCATTGTTCCTTGTGCTATAATTTCAGATAAATTAGGGTTATGACTTTTTGTGTTTTAACAGTCTTTAATACTATTACAAGGGTTGTGGGTGTTTTCAGTTGTAGTGTGTCCTGAACTGTAAGATGGGGAGATGATGTAGGAAAAAGCCTTTCGATAGTAGGGTAGAAATCAGACAGAGAGGAGAGCTCTTGGTACTTCATTTACTGATGATTCATAGGAGACTGAGTTGCTATTTTAATAAGCACCAATTATTTGCACTTAGAAATATTAACGAAGCATGGTTTTGTGCTGCCTTGGCTAAGTGTGCTTTCTCTCTAAACAATTGGGAAGGAGAGGAAAAGTGAAAGAATACTCATTTAAGTTTTCTCTTTTTAAAGCTTCTGTCAAACTGTGCTTTATCTTCTTGGAAAACATAGCACACTAAAGTCAAAATCAGAGTAGTGCCATAGGATTACTTTTTGGGGAAAACTGGTGATGGGGATAGAGGAAATGACCTTTAGAGTTTATACCTCACCATATATTTTTTTAAAATGGTATCCGGGATTCAGAAATATTGTGAAGTCAGAGTCCTCTGTAAGTGTCCGATTCCAGAATTGTTAGCTGGTATGGAGGTTTTTGGTATTGTTTGTTTTTTATAAATAAAATTTTGTTGCTTATATGTTAGCTTGTATTTTCTTTTGGTTTTGTGATTTGGAATGTGTCTGTAGGAACCTTTTAATTGGTAATAAAGCTATGAGGAGTTATTTAGCTTTACCTCGGGTTAATATTATCTGGGGATTTCTTAAAATAACTAATCTAAACCATACATTTTTTGAGCAAATTGGAATCTGTTTAACATAATCAGCATCTTGGAAAACTAGTTGATGCTATGCTACTTACCATTTTAATTGATGAGTTAAAATTTGTAGCAATAAAAAAAATTCTGCCAACATAGTTATTCTTACTGTAACTTGGTAGCTTAACAATTTCCTTTCGTTAAAAATAAATATTTTCAGCATTTTTGGAGGATGAATAGGAGTTATGTAGTTGGAAGGGAACTAATTTAACCTTGTTTTTATAATGTAGTTTAGCATGGAGACTAGAGCTGGTCCACCTGGGTTGCAGATGTACCTTAGCTATATACTAGCTATATGGACTAGAATGAGCTACTTAATCTTTCCATACTTCATATTATTGTAGTATTTAGATTAAATAAATGAATTTATACAAAGTACTTAGAACAGTCTGGGATATAATACATGCTATGTGTTTGGTCTTATTGAATACGTACAAAATAGTGTTTGCATGATACTTGAGAGGCTAACATTGCTTATGTTTTTAGGTGAGGAAACACTTAGAGGCATTAGCTTGTTAAGTATTGTCAGAATTGACAAGCCTCAGAAGCATTTTTCAACCCAGGTCAGTGTGATGTCACCCAGTGTTCTTGTACTGCTTCATGCTCTTTCCAGAGCCACTGGCCTGAGATTGTCTTTTGGTCCTGCCTCTAATGCTCATTACTTAAGTCTTTTCTTTCTTTCTTTCTTTTTTTTTTTTTTGAATGATGAGAATTGTGATTACATTTCCTTACTGTTTCTAAGTATACTTAGAGTACTTGCTTATCTGTGACAAGTAGTATCAGAAATTTTTTTAATCAATTTTTTTTAATTTGTCAGACTTTTGCTTGTTTGTGTAACTTCTGGGTTACATTTTTATTTCTTCATTTGTGCACATGCTTCACTCACCCTCCACCTCCACTCCCCTGACAATGCTCTGCCTCCTCCCTCCCATACCTCTCCTCTCTCCCCATTCCCTCTGGTGACCAGTATTTTTTTCACAAAGTCTTAAGATTTGTTTTTTTCTGTATTTTTTCAGTATGTTTTCTTATTTTTTTATTCTGAAAATGAGTGAAACCATCTGCTATCTTTCATTTTCTGACTTATTTCACTTAACATATTCATCTCAAGTGCCATCTGTTTTGTCCCAAGAGACACTGTTTCATCTTTTTAAACAGTTGTGTTATATTCCATTGAGTATATATTCCAAAATTTTTTTATCCAGTTTTCTGTTGTTAGTCACTTAGGTTGGTTCCATGATTTGGCAGTTTAGGAGCACATAAATCTTTTCATATTAGTATTTTCTTATTCTTTGGCTAAATATTTAGAGGGATATTATTGAATCATATGGGATTTCCATTTTTATTTTTTTAAGGTACTGTTCCATAGGAGCTGCACCAGACTCATTGCCACCAACAGTGAATAAGAGTTCCCTCTCTTCACATCCTTGCCAATATTTGTTGTTGTTCTTTTTTTTTTGATATGGGTCATCCTCACAGGGATGAGGTGATGTCTCTTTGTGGTTTTGATTTGCATTTCCCTTATGACAACTGGTTTTGAACAATTTTTCATGTGCCTATAGGCCATTTGAATGTCTCCTTTAGGAAACTGTCTATTTAGGTCTTTTGCCCATTTTTTTATTTTATTGGGTTGTCTTTTTTCTGGATCATCCCAACCTTTCCCCTTGCTTGTCTATAACCTCCTATACTAACAGTGAGAAACCTGGCTTCCTTTATCCATCCATCTATTTAATTGCTCAATTCCAGTGTGTACAGTTGTTTCAGAATTGTTAATTCATATACCCATGGGAAAAAACTTTATCGACTAGAGTACAGTGCTGAGGTGTAGAGTTGGAGTATGGAGTTGTAGGTGGAGTTTTACAGACCCTACTCATGCCAGGGCTACTTATATCAGTACATTTCTACTCCCTTGTCTTCAGTGAGGTTTCTCATACATTGTAATACAGTTATATGCTTTTATCACACTCTTCATTCTACCCTAGGATCCTTTGACTTCTTAATGTGAATACTAATATAAATATAAATGCAAATATATATGAGAATATATGTGCATGTTTTAAATTTGCATACATTAAGTTTCCCTTCTTATGCTGTAAAATGCTGTGGATTTTCATAACTACCAAGCAGCATGTATCCACCATTATAATATCCCCAATACTGTCACTGCCCTAAAATAAATACTATGTGTTTCACCGTCTCAGACCCCCTCCTGCCAAAAACACCCCTGGGAAATACTGATCTCCATGATTTGGCATTTTCTGGCATGGCATATAAATTTAGTCCTGTAGTATGCAGCCTTTCCACATTGGCTTCATTTACTTAGTGATGTGCATTTAAGATTAATTCATGTCTTTGTGTAGCTTGATTGCTCATCCCCTCCCCCCCTTTTTTTTCCTCTAAGTAGTCTCCATTCATGTATGGAAGGACATCTTAGTTGTTTCCATTTTTGGAAATTATGAATAAACCTGCTATAAACATTGACTTGGCGTACTTACTCAGATGTTAGATAAATACCTAGATGTGTGATGCTTCCTTTCTTTAACTTTACCAGAAACTTCCAGTGTGGCTGTACCATTTGTTCCTCATCCTTTCCAGAATTTGATATTGTGGGTTATTTTATTTTAGTCATGCTAATAGATTTGCCTTTTCTCCTGACATTTTAATAACAAAAACAGCACCTGCTCTCTCCTTACAATTTCAACATATATGAACTATAATTAAGAGTTTTGTTTTCCTGTTTTGTCATACTGAATGTTTTTCCAAGATTTCGTGCCTGAATTTAGAAACTACTTAAAACAGTCTTAGTCATTGTCCATGGTACTGAGAGGTAGAATCCTTCCCTTTGCTTTGGTAAAAATAAATCCTTGGAGAGGACTTAGCCAGCATAATAAAATCCTTTAGGAATTCAGGTGTGACTTTGAGATAATATTACTTGTAATCCTATTTGTTGAAGATTTTTGAAATATAAAACACAAGAACACAAGCTATCTTAGTTAAAATGCTTATGTTTCCAAGTCCCCAGCCTGCTGGGCCAGTGAGTCACACTCCTACCTCATTCTCATAAGCAGGTTTCTCGGATCTCTTTAAAAAAAATCTCTTGTTGCTCTTTTCTCAGAAGACAGTATCCATTTAATGTCTGTGAAATTCTTAATGGGGGAGAAATTTCTCTCTGACTTAGAGCATAAGAAATGGAAGCACAGGTTGTTCAGGTGGCTGGAATGGGGTCATACCTTTAGTTGAGGGGAAGGCAAGACTGTGAGGCTGACAGAAGAATCTGCTACACCATTTATTGACCCCTCAACTCCTTCCATTCCAAAAGAGCAGTAATTATTATTTTTTCCCGAGTTAGAAGTTTATTATTAACTGCTATCTCTGTTTTTATTGGTATATTAGGGAGAAAATTCATAGTAATTTGGCAGATTTCCTTTATTGGTCTAAAAAATATTTTTTGTCTGTTCCTTTTGAATCTTTTAGTTCAGATGGACATACCATCTCCCTGCCTCCCCTGTCCCCAGTTTTTTCCTTTTTGTTTGATTACTCTTAATAACTAAATTAATGTCTTAACTGTGGGTCTAATATTTTTTCCATTATGTTATATCTATGTTTTCACTGCTCTTTGTTAATACAATTTTTAGAACTCAACTCTAAATTTTAATAAAATGCTATTTAATCATCTTGGCATTTAGTGAAACTTTCTGGTAAGATTAGAGTTAAATTCAAACATCCTAGTTTCCATCTTAGTTGAGTTGTTAGTTTATGAACCTTAAGTTCAGATCTTAATTATTTTTCTGCAGCATTTCTGTTCCAATTTATTTAAACTAAAATTTGGTGAGTGTAATTTCCTGAGTCACAGTAAAAATGGTATTCAAATTAAGAGCTTTTATATATGATAAATTCCCTTAATTATCTCCATCAGTTTATTTTTCCAAAGCAAAAATATCAGTCTCTTCATTAATTTTCACAAATCTGCTCTGTTAAAATTTTCACAAATTTGCTCTGTTAAAATTACCATATGTTTTATTATGTATGTGGGAAGAATATGGGCAACTTTTTACTGTGGGTAGGTGACTTTTGTACCCACCTTGGAGTTCTCTCTATCATGTGACCTGTAATATTAGGTAGTTAAAGTAAGGTGAGATACATTTCAATCTAGTATGACAGTCCAATCTCCCAATCCCCGAACTATCATACTTTTTTATTTCTAATATTTTTATTTTCACTAATTTTGGTCTTCCTCTTAAGATGAGCAATGGTAATTTTTCTGTGTGAAGAAAGAGGATGTAGATTTGGAAAAACTAGTTAGAGACTTGCCCTGTGATATAAAGAAAGTTTCTTTTAGTCTTTGTTGCAGCTTTTAGAATTATTCAGCATCATTATGTCTTGGACTCAGTTGAGAGATAGAGAATGGTTGGGGCTGGGAAGGATTGAGCTTCACTGCTCATGTAGAACATGGGGGATTAGGGCCTCCCTGCTGGCACAGGGGTGAAAGTCTCAGCACTATGAAGCTATCGCCAGCTACTGTGGCATGAGTTCGATCCCTGGCCAGGGAGCTAACCCACATGGCACAGCAGACCTCCCCTGTCTCACCCACTGCTCCCCTCAGCAGTGTATTTCAGTAGATCTGCCTGTTCTGCTCCCTACTCTGTCTCTGAATCCTACCCCCCCCACTTCTGGCCTACACCCCAGTTCTTGTATGCATAAATAAAATAATTTTTTTTTTAAAAAAAGAAGATGGGGTTTTGAAGAACCACCTGTGTCCCACAGAAGCAATGAACCATTTGAAATAAGGGACCTGCTGGTGATGAATGTGAGAAGAAACCAAAATGCACCCATGTGGGCCAGTGGAAGAGAAAACAGATGTGGTTTTCCTAAGCAAAGCTCCTGAAGTAACTTCTGACTCATACTGGTCAGGATGGAACATTGTCCAGAGCTAGACAATGGCAAAGAAAAGAGGAAAATCCAATGCTGAAAATATTTGTTCTAACTTTTATGAATGCATGCTTTTGTCCTTCCTGGGGAGATATGATTTGAATCCTGATCTTGGAAGTGATTCTCTCCAGACTCTGGAACATTGGATTCCACTAGTGATTATATAGTAGGATCATCTGGAGACATAAATAAAGCCTTTATATCCAGATATTTTGCTTCCTGAATGTGAATGATTAAAATTAATGTCCCCAGATAATTCTAGTGTGTAACTGTGACTTGACACTTACTATCAAGGTGCTCTTGTCTTAAAAGTCATTGAGAATTTGAATTTGAATTAAACATTCATTGAGAATTTGGTACCAAATTACAATGACTGCTGCCTGTGCATGGTGCTTCAGATTTTCTTCTGTCTCTGCACAACTGAGAGTACCTAATTCTGGGTCAGTCCTGCTGTTTCTTCACCCTATATTAATAACCTTTCACAGATGTGTGCGGTAGGGTCAGAAAGTGTGGATCACAAATAGTTTTAGTAAAATGCCACTTTAGTAATATTTTACTCTCCAAATAGTGTTAGGATCAGAAATCCCATTAATCACCAGAGAACAAATTTAGCCTGGGGGAAATAAAGTGGGCAACAGTGTGGGCTTGAAGCTGCGAGGGAGGAAGGGAAGTCTCTACTTGCCCTTGAGCTTTCCTACAGATCTATCATTTAGGGTTTTTACAAATGAGAGGTCAAGAGGGATTTCAGCCAGAGAAGAAGAACAGTGACAAATGAACCTGATTCTTGAGATTTACTCCACTGATTAGTGCCTCGAAAATTTTTTGCTGAAACTACTCCTAATTGCCATCATTTTTTTCTATTTTCACTGTTTCCCCCGATTCTTTGTACTTCCCATCTTTCAAATTTTCATTCACATTTAATATTAGTTTATTACTTTTCCCCTATTTTTTGGCTTGTTTTCATAGCCTTTTTTTCAATTTCATCATTCTTAATCCTACATTTTTATAAAAAGTAGCATTGCAAATCTGTTCAACATTTAAAGGTTCGCGTCTCTTAATTATTAAGTTTTACTTTCATGCCATATTTGAGCTTAATATTGTATCAATATTAAGCTTAATATAGTATCAACAAACACTTAGTTTGTAAATCTACAAACATTCTTTAGTTTAAAGTTCTAAATGGCCATTGGGGTTTTAGCTGGGCTAAGGTGTATTGCATTATTAACTACAAGAAAGGGATTATTAATCCAGAGCTGTGTCTGTAGAATGCTTGCCCTGCTAAAGAGATAGTTTTCAAGTGTTTTGTTCTATCAATACAAATATTTGAGTTTTTTAAAATATTGTTTACTTTGATATGGAGCTTCATGAAAATTTTGGTTTCCTCTCTCAAGGAGGCAGTGATGCTGTCTCACTGTAGTTTGAGCTGGACGAGGTCCCAACTGGTAGTCAAGCACCCCACAAACAGTGGCCAAGTGCCTTCTATGAACCAGCCTATGGGAGCCTCACAGATCTGCAATAGGTGAGGGGTGCATAATCTCTGCTCTCCTGGCACTGTCAGTCTGCAAGCTCCTGGGATGGCCATGACAAAGAGAACTTCTCTGTGTAATGGACAGAAGGGAAGTCTGCTTGCATGACCCCAGAAAAAGAATTACCCCAAGGGAGTGGCTGCACCAGTGGCTAAGAATTTGAGATAAAATCTTTCTAATATAGTTTTGGGGAGGACCTTGTCAGAAAACAAAAATCCGCAAGTCAAATGCACCCTTAAATTTTCTATTGCTCTTACTCTCTCTCTGTTTCCCTCCACACACACACCAACTTTTATACATAAGTAACCTATATACACACATACACATATCAATTCTATAATGTTTTACTATTTATTAAAAGCTTTCACATGTGTTATTTTCTACCTTGTTAAACTCAATAGTTAACTGAAATTGCCTCATTTTGCAGATGAACTGAGACTCAGATTATAAGTGATTAATCCAAGATCACTTAGCAAATAAATGATTGATATTGGATTTGTATGTAGCTTTTTCAGCATAAGGAGTCCAATTCTTTTTTACCATATCAGCTTTTTCTCCTGAAAATAAATGGTAGTTATATTTTCCATGTTAAAGAACCATCCATGTTTAAGAATGTGTGTATTATATGTGTATATATTAAACTATTATTATATGTATTGTAATCTACATTAAGTCAACTCCTTGAATTTTTTTTAAGTAATTTTTTAAGTAAAACTTTTTTTTTTTTATTGAGGAAACATTGGTTGACAACACTGTATGAGATCAGATGTGTGTTACCACACAGCACCCACTACCAAAGTACCCCCAGCCAACTCCTGGAGTTATAAGATATTTTATAAATAACTTTTCTTAATGATGATTCTGGCTGTGGAAGTATTTTCCTAGCTCAAAGTAGGAGACAGGAAAAAAAAAAAAAGATGCAGGGAGCAAGGATTTGGAGCTGATAAAAATGGAAAGAACCCAGCTCACTCTGTCATTATGTAGCATTTCTTGGTGCACTTCCTAATAGCCTGCATGTCTTTCTCTTCAATTTGACTGTGGCTACCTAATGCCTCATGCCATGCTCAGTCCTTTGTAACTATAGCAGCCAGGCAGCACACCTAAAAAGGTCAGCATCTAGGAAATCAAGTGCAATGAGTGATCCTGTATGGATCCTGCATTAGGGCATAAGAACGCTTATAAAGGACAGTATTAGGATAATAGACAAAATTTGAGTATGAACTGTGGGTTAGATAATAATATTGAACCAGTGTTAACTTTCCTTGTCTTCATAGTTGTACTGTGATGATGTAAGGGAATTTCCTGGTCTCAAGAAATATACTCTGAAGTATGTAGGGATAAAGGGACATGATACCTACCACTCACTCTCAGATGGGTGTGTGTGTATGTGTATGAGAGAGAGAGCGAGAGAGAGAGAGCGAGTGCATGCACATATGCACATGAAGGAAAATAAGGGGTAAAAAGGATGGGGTCATTATATTAATAAATTGGTGAATCTTGATAAAAGAATGTGATAGGTTTTTGTACTATTCTTGGAACTTTCCTCTAAGTTACCAATTATGTCAAAATAAGCATTTTAAAAGCTGAATAAAGTTATGCTTTAAATAGATAAGTCCAAAGGGACTTTCTTTTTCTACTTGGTTTTAGCCTGAATTGAAATAAAGCCCAAACCAAATTAAAATAACAAACATAAGTGAGTTTAAGAGCTTGTTTTCTATTTGTATATGTAAGTATATTTAGTTTTTCCTAATATTACCCTAAATATTTCCTAAAAACACCAAATCCCATATAATCAGTTCCAGATTGGAGACCAGCTGTGGGGTTTATTTTCCTCAGGTTTTGTGGTGGTTACTTAAAACCTGATTTAGTGATGGGAGCCTGAATATAGACCACACTCTGTCTGTTTAATATTGTAAGACAATTGATAACCATCGAGGTGACGTGTTTCTCTGTATCTCATATCATTTTATTTTTGTCCACTTAGAAAAATACTGTGGTAGAATGAGAGCTCAAAGTCCAGAACAATTAAAAAAATTAAAGCCAAGGACTAGTTCTACTGCTTAAGTTACCCATTTTCTTGATACCACAATGACATCTATGTTATGACATATTCCTTCCTCCTGATAATCAGTCACTCTTACGTTATGGCATTTCTGGACATCCCAAATGCTTTCCCAGATTTCAAAAGCCTTATCAGTCATTGATATAATCTCTTCTGTAGACCCTGATTTTTTTATTGCTTTTCTGACATTTTAAATACCAGGGTAAATTGTTTTTCACAGTCTGTCATTAGTCATTAGATAATATTGCACAATACCATAAAGCATTTCTATCTTTGGTAACTGTGCTTTCTTCGTCTTCATAAAGCAGTGTATACAATTCATATCATGGAATCTTTACCTGATGTAGGACATCAACTAAGTAGCCATTTCATGTTTAAGTTGAGCTAAAAGGAGTTTAAAGTGAACTATTTCTAAGGTGATGAAAAACTCTGTCACTATAATTACATGTGGTTAAAATTATCACCATTGCCCAGATTTTCGTGTGAATAACAAGTTAGAACAGCCAACATATGTTAACTATTCATTTCTTCTCTTTCCAAAATAGACAAAATACCATTCAAAAATAGTGTTCATTTAAGATACATATTTGTTCTTTAAAACCTCCATTGTTATATAGAAATAATGGGGATTAAGGGAGTTACCTTCAAATTTCAAATTTAGGACTATCAGCAATCATATCTTAGCTGCTCTCCTTTTCCCTCCCCTCCCTGCATACACTCACTTGTAAACTTTCATGCATGTACCTCAGGTGGACCTCGCAATCCTGGTCCTTTGGGGACACACTTTAATTTAATCAAATGATGCAGTGAACCTAGTTGCTAATAGGAAGCAGGAATCTCAGTTATAGTTGTGTTCACAGAGCACTGTCCCTGCTTTCGCCTTTGTATAAATTTTAGGCAAATAGGAGGTATTTATGGAAGAGAGTAAATCTTTGTATTACTGCATAGGAGCTCGACTGTGCTTGACTTTATTTTTGTCTCATTTATGCAAGTCCTGAGACAGTTCTGATGAGTGTAACAGGGATGTTAGCAGTAAGCTTTCTGTAGCGCACATATAGCACACAACAGAATTTAAGTTTATTGGCTCATTGTTTGGAATTTGTCCACCATCTGAGATTTGCTTTTGGAATGAAGTTACCATGGTCACAAGGCTAAAAAAAAGTCTCCTATCTATTTGCCTTCTAGGGCACCAGGCCAACTGTTTCACTGTTAGTGGAATAGAAAAAAACAACCAGGTCGACCTTTGACATCCTTCTAGAAGCTGGAAAGGAAATAGCAGTGGCATTCTGACAAGGCTTGGGGATGGATTGAGGAGAGAAAAGCTAGCATTTTTTTTTTTACCACTTTTAATTATTCTTTTCTACAGCACACTAAAATGCTGGGAAGGCAGGCAGCATCATTTGTTGAATGTGATTCAAGTTCTTACTGCTTTGTAATATCTTTTTCCTGTCAAGTACTGGATTTGGTTGACCTTTTGCATATTGCACTTTTGTTTGCCTTGAAGTATTAAGAAAGATCTCTCATATAACCTTTTGTTTTCTCTAGGAGTTAAGGAGTGGTGGGGAAGTGATAAAAGTTGATGGGAAAAAGAAGAGCTCCAAATTCAGGCAGCCTTATTTTATATCTCTTTCAGGTCAGGTGGCCCAAAGCTTTCCTATGAAGATGTCTATAAGCAGAGAGGCAGCCTTGGTGCTGTTTGCTTCCTCCTGCTTCTGTGTTTTGAGTATCCCCTTGTTAATTATTTTCCTCTCCTTCTTCTCTCTGAGAAGTGTGTGCCCTCTGCTGGTGCCAGTCCAGTGGGGGCCCAGGAGAGGGATTGTGAGGGACAAGACAGGTTGGAATGAGTCAGGTGGACTCGCAGGGAATTGCAGAGCCAGGCTGGCTTGGGAATGATTCCTGTTGATGAGAAGGGGATGAGATTAAAGAGAGAGAAGGGGAATGATTCTCATGTCTACAGGATTCAATAGTGCCTCCCACGAGACAATCATGTCCATCTCAACCTCCTTCCTCATCTGCTCCAGATTTAAAGATTTGGACTTTCACTAACCTTCCCAGCTCTGACATTCCTTTCCATGAATGTGTGGTAGGTGTCCTGGTGTGACAATAACAAAACTTCACTCATTGTTTCCTGCTGGACCCTGAGTATACTTTCATCAGTGGATACTTAATTTTATTTCTCTTCAACTCTTTTCAGTTGGTCTGCTAGCTACATATCCACATAGGTCATCATTGTTACCAGCAGTGTCACTTTGTTTTGGAATAGGCACAGTTTTAGAATCTAAAGCCAAGGGTTTACCAGTATCCAGTCCATATATATATTTTTTTAAAGATTTATTTATTTATTTTACAAGCACTGGGTACAGTCAGAAGAATGGGAGGGTGAGAGAACTCACCAGAGCCATTGCGGGGAACAGAACAGGCAGATGGACCGAAATACATTGCTGAGGGGAGCAGTGGGCATGGCAGGAGAGGTCTGTGCGCCATGTGAGACCCTCGCCGGTGACTGGGGACCTAACCGGCAGCTTCGCAGCCCAGCGCCCAACCGCTGCACCACCAGGGGAGGCCCTCCAGTCCATATTTTTGACAATTTCTACATTTTCTACACATGTGCATTCATGAGTCCCCTTGAGTTTAAGTAAAATATAAAGTAACCTGAAAATCCATTTATTCAACCAATAGCACGTAATGGGTGCTGGCATTACGTAGGCTCCAATTTACTCAGCAAGCAGAGTGCTACATAGGCTAATGACAAACCATTCGTTTCCTTGTCAGACATCCTGTTCTGAATGTTGATAGGAGACACTATAAATGGGAAATGACCTGTCCTGACTCCCTAGTCTCCTGATAGCTATCTTACAGTTGGGTTTATGTTTACAATAGTATAATGTACAAAACCTTAAAACCTTCTTCATTTTGGTAATTTATAAATTTAGTAAAAAATCCAAAACAACAAGAAAACAAACAGTGGCTGGTTTGAATAATGCTTATTGAATATTCTGTATATTAACAAAATATAGGCAACAACCAACAGTCCAACTCTAAAGAAATGGTCAGTGAAATGATGTTAAATCTGCTTACAGCAACTCTGAACAGCTATTCAAGTGAGGATTGCTGGAGAGGTTATGCTATAGCATGGGAACTGTCTATGATTGGGCACAGCCCCGGTTCCCTAGGAAGCAGTCTCTGAGAGCAGAGCTGTGCTGAGAAGGATGCACCTGATCATTCCTGCATGGTCAGTGACCCAGCCAGGTCAACCCTGTTAGGGTCAAGGCTTCAGTATTGCCCTTAGTGGCTCACACCTGTACCCAGTGAGTCATCTCTTGTTTTCAAGAAAAGTAGAATGTGTTTGCAGCTTAATCATTTTAATAGATTTTCCATGAGGAAGTGACGAAAGTGAACCAGGACAGAAGGAGGGTTGGATACTATACAGATATGCACACAGTAGAAGTCTCAGCTGATCCCCCAGAAATGTCTTCAGTGAGGCACGGAAGCCTCTCTACCTCCAGACTAACCACCTCTGGGTGCAGGCTGCCCTGGGGAGGAGTAGGAATATGGCTAGGCAGCTCTCTTCCACTGAAGGGGATTCCCAGAGCAAGACTTAGTTGCAAACATGCCAGCATCCACTGGAGATGAAATACTTCACAAAAAGAATAAAGCCAAAACACAAAGTGTTTTGTGTACATTATACACATTGTGAATGCAACTGTGTAGAATGTGTGGGTATGTACAAAAATTGTAAAGGACACAGAAAAATGAATGCAGCTGTGTTATAAAAGTGAATGCTCATAAGAGCCTAATCCTTTTAGCAAATAAAGTATGAAAGCAAATAGAAGTTTCCTTTGCTATAATGGAATAGCTCTGGGATATATTGTGTCCCCTTTTATTCTGTATTTGTGGGATATGTCAGGTAGTCCTGTGTTCCTGCCAGAGTCACTGTGAGACAGTAACATGCACAAGCAGTTGCTTCTCTTAGGTGGTTAGCTTCTGCCATCCTGAGGGTGGCCATGCTGAGGAGGGAAGGGAGGTACTGGCAGGGTGTTCAGTCTTCAGTTGTGCTATAGGCACACTTTTACCACAGCCCTAAAGTGCTTTCCCCCCTCAGTCCAGTGTCTTTTCTCTCTCTTTTTTTTTTTAAATCTGTGTTTTAAAAGATTTTATTTATTCAAACATACAAGAACTAGGATACAGGTAAGATGCGTGGGAGGGTGAGAGGATTCACCAGAGACAGAGCAGGGAACAGAACAGGCAGACTGACTGAAATACACTGCTGAGAGGAGCAGCGGGTGAGACAGGAGAGGTCTGCTGTTCCATGTGGGATTCTTGCCCACTGGCCGAGATTGAACTGGCACTGCAGAGGCTGTGGACAGCTTCACAGCGCCGCTCAACCTCCTGTGCCACCAGGGGAGGCCCTCCAGTGTCTTTTCTATGCATAATCAAAAGTTAACTGTGTGTGAGAAATGTGAGTGGAGCAGTGTTGCATTAGCAACACCATGCTGATAAATGGGAGTTGTGGAGCAGGCTACACAATGCAGGATGCTGCCCAACAAGCAAGATCCTGGCCTTTTTATTAATAAAATAATCACATAGCATCAGTTATGTGGGGTAGGAGAAAAAGATGGGAAACTGAAAATGGGCTTCAGGGGAACATGAGAGTCTGTTGACCAGATAATTCTTACCTGCGTGATGATGAGGTGTTGTAATTGAAATCATACCCTGGATCCCCAGCCATGGTTTTAATCTTATCAGCAAGGCATTCCACTGATCAGCTTCTGGGGTACGTTGTCATACATCGGTCAATGGCCCCCCAGGCATTCCTGGTAATGCTTCGTGATGCACATACACTTCCTAGGGTGATCGAGCTTTTGGCTCTTGATAGGAAAGGCGCCTGCTAGGGTTGGGCTCTTATCACTGATTAACCAGGCAGTTCTAACCTTGTATAGGAATGCAGAACTGCAGGTAACAAAAATGGTAGCTGAATAGGCTGCTTAGAATTAGCAGACCCACAGAGCAGAGCAGATGAAGCAGTGGTGATATGGAAAGCATCTTCAAATATGTGTGTGCTCAAATGAGGAGTAAATACATTCATTAAGTCAGAGCCCAGAAGCTGTAACCCTGGTGAAAAGCTTCTCTCATAGTGCCTCTTACTGGAAATGCACCCCCTCTAACTCCACTGGCCACTGCTGCCAACTTTCCTTCCATTCATAACTAAGAATGTCCTTCTAAAACACACCATTTCTTCTATACTTTTTCTTCTGTATGCTCAATTTTTATATTTATTTAAAATAGTTCCAGAGACCAGTTTGCACTCTCACCAGCAGTGCAGGAGAGTTCCTTTTTCTCTACAACCTCGCCAACATTTGTGGTTGCTAGTTTTTTTCATATGTGCCATTCTCATTGGTGTGAGATGGTATTTTATTGTGGTTTTGATTTGCATTTCCCTGATTACAAGTGATGTTGAACATTTTTTCATATGCCTGTTGACCATTTGCATTTCCTCTTTGGAGAAGTTCTTTTTTAGCTATTTTGCCCATTTTTTGACTGGATTATTTATTTTGTTTTTGTTGAGTCTCATCAGCTCTGGTCCAACCACTATGGAAAGCTGTGTGGAGATTCCTCAACCTGCTGAAGATAGAGCTTCCATATGATCCAGAAATTCCACTCTTAGGTATTTACCCAAAGGACACAGATTCACAAGGGAAAATTCCAAAGGGCACCTGCACCCCTATGTTTGTAGCAGCACTGTTTACAATAGCTAAGCTTTGGAAACAACCCAAATGCCCAAAAACAGATGACTGGATCAAGAAGATGTGGTACATATACACAATGGAATATTACTCAGCAATCAAAAAAATAAACTCATGCCATTTGCAGCAACATGGATGGAGCTGGAAGGGATCATGCTCAGCAAAATAAGACAGAAAGAAAAAGAAAAATACTGGATGGTCTCACTCATAGCAGGAATTTAGAAAATCTAAATAAGGGACCAGGAAAAAGACTAATTATAATAAAGTAAAAATCAAAATCAACAAAAACTATAAACCAGAGACACACTACGGGGGAGGGGGGAGGGAGTAGGATCAAAAGAAGGGGGTGGGGATTGTGTGGGGACTATAACCAAGATGAAAATGCATACATTGTGCAAAAATGAAAAATGATGTAAAAAATGTATAAAATAAAAAAATGGGAAAAAAAATAGTTCCAGAGAACTGCCTTTAATGCATTTTGAATTCCTTGAAAAGACAAGAGAAGACAACAAAAGAGAAATGAGAGCTGTCTTCAGGTGCTTTAAAGGACTTCTGTGGGGAGAACTGGGAGATTTGTTTACAAAGGAACTCTTGGATTAAAGTTATAGGAATAGATTGTTCCTGAGTGGAAAATGAAGGAACCTTGTGATTCTAGAGATAGTGGGTGTTGTAAGAGGGGTCCATGAGTGTGGTGTTTGATAGAGGCAGGGTGACTGTCTATGTCGAACACTGTATTTTGAGGGTGATTGGAAGTTCCAGTGCTTTTCTTGACTTCATACTTCGACATTACGTGAAATGGCATGTCTATATATTTTCTTTGAAACAAACATGCGTAATTGAGTGCTGTTACCCCACAGAAATATGGGAGTATTAGGATTGCTTGCCTGTGCCTGCAAGGAGGGCTTTCTTGGGCTAGTGTAAGTGCTGTTGGGCACACCTGACAGTGCATTGATGCACTTAAAATCTGATGCTATTTAGCTAATGCAATACTAATTTTAGGTCTTCAGCTAAGCATTTATAAACTAACTTAATAGGTGACTTGAAAGAGTTTTCATATTCCCATCAGTTTCTAGCTCTTTACTGCAACTTTTATTCCAAAAGTTAATCCTTTCTGTACAAATTGGACAGAGGCCTCGGTCCCAAGGCTGGGCTGGAGCAATTGAGGAGGGTGAATCACAATTTAGTGATTGTAAAAAGCACAACAATTAAAGAGGCATTAGCAGTGATTAACAGCTCTGAGTAAGCCCTCTGAGGATCCAAATTATGTTCTCCTGCTGCCACAACTGTGGGGTCCAATTTGAACAGGGCCTCTCTTCCTCCACAGAAGCTGGAATCCATTCATTTGCATAGTAATTCCCTTCCCTACCTTCTCAGCCCTCAGATAAAAGACTGGCAAAAAGTGCAGGCATGAGAAACAGTGAGAGTCAATCTCCATAGGCAGATTCTGAAGCCTGTTAGCCGCTGCCACATTTCCCCAGAGTGGCAGATTGCATTTCAGAAGCCAGGGTCAGGTGTAGGTACTGGCAGAGACAGAGTCTGTGTGTTCTTTCAGTCTGCATCATACTGCTGCTGGGCTGCTGGGTAAGCGTCTGCAGCAATGTGCCAGGGGAGGGAGGCTGGGAAATGTGAGGGCCCCTCACCCATCTGTCAACAGCAAGCACAGAGCTTTGCTAAGAATGCTTGGTCACATAGATGCCACCCTGACTCTCCATGTCCGAGTTCTCACCGGTGGCTTTTCATTGACACTGGAACAAGAGTTCATCAAATAGCAAGTGTTCACACCATTCAGCAGTCACTTGGCATAACTTGCCCAGGCTTAGGGGAGTATTGAAGCATATCAAGGGCAGCAATGTGTAGCTGTTCTCTCATATAATGTATATATAGCATATAGATTATACATAGATGTATGGTAAGTTACATGCAGCCATATTTACTTGCTCATTCATTCATTTATTTTTTTATTTATTCATTGAAAAAAATGTTGCTTCAGAGAAGGCACTGTGCCTGGAATTAGGTTTGCAGTGGCAGTCTTTAGTTTCCTGAATGTTCCATGTGCATTTCCCTTGCCAGATCCTTTGTGTGTGTGTCTTCCTCTGGTCTATAATGGTCTTCCTCCTCCTTGACTGCCTGTTTGACTTTGATCTACCCTTCAAATGTGTTGCTTTTGAAAGAAATCTTTCTTTGGTCCTGTACATTTGTTAGGCTCTTGTTACATGCTCCATAGCATTGTGCACTTACCATCTTAACACTGACCTTCATGCAAGTCCTTTGTACAGTTGTTGGATTATGTATGTAATCATTGGATTAGTCTAGCTTTCATGTAGCTCAATAAGGATATTTCCCATATCTTTTCTGATCACTAGTGTTTTCTACGTGCTCCACACCGAGACCCATACAGAGGAGGCATTCTCTCTCCTATCTTGTAGCTATCTTGTGATCAATGTTAGGATTCCTGTCACAAGGTACTTTGGAAGCTGAAACAGTTAAGGCAAGACTAGTCTAAGCAAATAATTAGCTAAGTGGACACAAATTTCTAATGAAACACAAAATTAGCACACACAGGAGTCTTCACAAATTCAGGAAATCAAGTGTTTCATGTGGCCTGTGTAGAGGTGTGTGGTGAGGACATGAGAGAGTGAGGATGGGGCTACAGGGGAAGGCTGAATCAGGCCCTCTGAGTCTGGGCTTTATTCTCAGGGCAGTGGATAATCACTGGAGGACAGGACACAGAGAAATGATTTGATAAGATTTTATGATTTGTAAATGTTATATGGAGAATGGAGTGAAGAGAGGTTGGACAGGAGAGAAATTACTTAGGAGGCTGTTGAAATAATTTTAGACTATTGATCATGGTGTAAAATAAAGTACAGTTGATCCTTGAACAGTGTTGGAGTTAGGGTCACTGACCCCCACTTCCACCCCTGCATAGACCAAAATCCATCTATAACTTTAGACTTCCCTAGAAATGAACTAATAGTCTCCTATGGACTAAGAATATAAAGAGTTGATTAGCACATATTTTGTGTGTTAGATATATGATATACTGTATTTTTATAATATAGTAAGCCAGAGAAAAATGTTATTAAGAAAATTATGGAGAAAATACATTTATATTACTATACTATATTTATTTGTATTATGAGCTTAAATTATTTACAAGTTGCATTTTCTGTCATATATCAATATTTTTTACATGACACAAAACACTGTAGATATTATATGTACTATCATACTAGACATCAAAAATGAAAAGATAATGTGAAAAATAAATTCCTATTTACAGGCATACAATTTATGTTTTGATAGCAAAGAAATAGTAATATGATTGCTTTAGATAGCCTAAGCTATACACTACTAAATGAATCATTGTAAAATTTTGCTTTTGCAGCATACAGTATTTCAGTCCTATTCATACTAAAGTATTCATGACATACCTGACTTTTTTTTCAATATTTCTATGCTTGTGTGTTTGTGTTTTTTTAAACTATCACAAAACATTTTTCAACATTTTTATTGAAAAAAATCCAGGGCCTCCCCTGGTGTGCAGCGGTTGAGCGCGGGGCTGCAAAGCTGCCCGCAGTCTCTGCAGTGCTGGTTCCATCCCCGGCCGCCAGCGAGGGACCCACATGGTGCGCAGACCTCTCCTGCCATGCCCTCTGCTCCCCTCAGCAGTGTATTTCGTCAGTCTGCCTGTTCTGTTCCCCGCTCTGGCTCTGGTGAATTCTCTCACCCTTCCGCGCTTCTGACTATACCCAGTGCTTGTATAAATAAATAAATCTTTAAAAAAAAAAATCCACATGTAAGTGAATTCAGGTAGTTCCAGCCTATTTGCTTAAATATAAACTGTATTGGTATTCAGATTAGAGAGACTAACAAAATCTGAGTGTAGATGTACCATCTGCAAGTGGCACTCACATG
The DNA here is from genome assembly GCF_964194135.1 of Talpa europaea. NCBI lineage: Eukaryota > Metazoa > Chordata > Mammalia > Eulipotyphla > Talpidae > Talpa > Talpa europaea. Next base: position 34,029,043 of record NC_140079.1, read on the forward strand.
TGTATATTCTTGCTAAAGTGAAATTGCAAAAAAATGCATCTATATATTATTTTGGCAGTTTCCACAGAGCATTATGACATACAAAATTAAATATGCCTTTATATCTTTTTTTGCAAAGTTTGCTGGTTTCAGTTAAGGCATATATAGATTCTCCTAGATTTTCTTCTAAAATGCTTATTGTTTTGTCTTTTACATTTTAAACTTTTAATTGATCTGAAATTTGATTTCATTTGTGCTGTGAGATAGGATTTAATTTTACTGTTTACCAGATGGCTAGTGCCTTTATTAAATAAACCATTTTGTCCCATTGAATTAAAATATGATTTTGTGGTATATTTATATTTCTCAGATGCACAGACTTACTTCTGAATTCTCTATTCCAGTAATACTTTTGTTTTCTCTCAAGGAAATAAAAATTTTAATTATACAGTATTTTTTTTATAATATCTGGTTCCTCCATAGTAATCTTTCTATTCAGGAATTTTTCTGACTCCTCTAGGTATTTATTCTTTCATATGAATCTTGAAGCCACCATATTGCCAAGAAGACTAGTTGAGGCTATAACTGGGAAAGCACTGAACATATATTAATTTGTGGAAACTAGATATTTTCATAAGATCTTTACATCCTAAAATATGGAATATTTTTCTGCTTCAGTTTTTATTTGTTAAGATATGTTTCTTAATATAAATCCTATGCCTTTCTGATTAGATATATTCCTATGATTTTATAGTTTGCATTGATACTTTTTATAGAATTTTTCACCATTTTTACTTTTAGATCCTTACTGCTAATATAGAGAAAAACTGTTGATATTTTCTATATTTCACCTTAGCTGTTTATCACAGTTTCTTACTAATTCTAGTATTTTCTTCTGTAAAATGTATGTTGTAATGTTTTGCATACCACACAAAAAAGGAAATCAAAAAAGAGCTTAAAATTAGAGGGCTTTCTAGGCTTTCTAAATATATAATCTTTATTAGCAAAAATAACCCTTCAGCATTTTCTAGGGTTTCCCCTGTTGTTGTGCTTAACAAATTGTTTGTTAGCTCAAAGATATAGAAACCTTGCTTTTTTCAACCTGAATATGTGTCTTGTTATCTTTAAGTATATAATAAAAATCTAAAAATATTAGGGACAATTAGTTTTAGCTTGTTTACACTTAAAAAGAAATACATGCCATATGCTGTTTTCTCTTTTGGAGAGGGACAGAGGCACCCCAAGTGCAGAAAAAGAGGCGCATTCTATGCCTCTAAAAATGATAGAAAATTACTTTTTAATACTTTATAGGTTAAGAACAAAACTGATAAGGCATTTTCTTTTCACTATTTATCCAAAACTATTACTTCTGAATTATAAAGTACTGTGAAGCTACAAAGCATTTATTTCATCACACCCAAGAGTCAAATGAAACTGTATTGATAAAGAGATTCAAAACAATCTCCCTTCAAATTATACTTTGGTCAGTGAAATTTCTTTCCACGTTCTTTCCCTTGTTATTATTTGGACATATCCACTTCTTTGTAGATGGTGTGACCCTAGAATAATAATTTTATAAAAATGTCACCTGGGCTTTAAACATAGTTCAAAAAGTGTTACAGTCTTGACAAATATTGTATGATGTCACTTACATGTGGAATTGGTATCAAAAAGCTGAACTCAGAGAAACAGAATAGAATGGTGTTACAAGGGTAAGGGATCGAGTGTATGGGAAAGATGCTGGTCAAAGAGTAAGAACTTCCAGTTAGCAGATAAGTAAGTTCTGCCCTAACACAGTGTGGTTATAGTTAGCAATAATGTGTTATACTCTTGAAAGTTGTTACCTGAGTAGATATTAGAAATGTTCTCTTCACAAAAACAAAGTGGTAATTGTGTGAGATGATAGTGGTATTAGCTCATATTAAGGTGGTGATCACTTTGCAATATAGAAATGTGTCAAATCAACATGTCAACTACATCTTAATAAAAGTGGGAAAATACCTTTCTCTAACAATCAGTTCCTTAAAATACTGAAATCTTTTTGCAGTTGGGTCTGGAGGTTTTGTTGTGCTTGAGTTACATAGATGCTATGTTGATCAAGCCTAAGTAATTGATAAGAATTTAATTGTGGAATGTCCACAGTGCACAAAAGTGAGTAGTTGCTAGTACTCAATTCTTCAGTTGAAGTTTAATTATCTTGAAGGTAGACCTTCTGTTTGGTAGTTTCCTCATTTAATGGAGACTGACATCCTTACTTGGTGGGAAGGATGATCTCTGGACTGGAAAGACACTAGTGTCCCTCTTTTATCCATTGATTTTCCCTCAGAGAATCCAAACCTCCAGAGGGTGTCATAACTTTTGCTCTTCATATGGTTCTCAGTAAAGGCAACATTACTCTGTCTAAGCACAGAGGTCAGATTTTTTTTATAATTCTATAAAATAACTAATTTTAGTCTCATTAAGTCAGTAAAAGAGTTTGTTTCTCAAGTTGACACATACCTTTCAAGCCATTGCATGCAGTCTTTTGCCCACTTTGCCTTCAGAAAATTGCTTTGTCAGAGATAACCCAAGTTCTGATTCATCCAGTTTTCTATCCTTATCCATCCAATTTTCTCTTACTTGACCTTACAGTGGTATTTGATAATTGTTGACTGCTCCTTATAACTCTTGTCAACTTTAGCAATACATTAATTCATTCAACTTCCACCTAATAGTTATTGTACATCTAGTAAATGTCAGGCAGAATGCTATGCATTGATGACATAACAATGAGCAAGACATGAATCTTGCTGCACCTCTGCCCCCCAACATGCAGACATTACACTCTATTGATAATATGCTTATTATATGAAGTTTAGTATTAGGTATACCTCTGTTATGGCCCAATCACAGTGTAAATTTAATTATAAAGTAGGGGCCCATGAGAAAAATAATGTGTCTAATTGTCTTGATAGCCTTAAGTATGGCACAGCTGTAGCTCTGTAAGCTTGATCATGTTTATGAAACATACTTAAATGAATGCTTGGTTTCTATGAGTGAATGCTTATTCTTCACGCAAGGCATGATGCTAGAGGTTGATGCATAGGTATCAATAGGACAAGGTTCTTGACCTCATGAAATGCACAATGTGAAGTTGGATGGAAAGCAGATGAGGCCGAAGACATGTCAGGAATAAACAGTTTCATTTACAGCTGATCAACATTAGCATATAGGTTATTCATTTTTTTTTTAAAGAGGTGAATTAGCAGTAAATTAAAATTCTGAATCTTAGCTGCTAATGAATGCAGTATTTTGTTATATGTCTCTTGAGGAAATGTATTCTTTCACATTCAGATGTCAAGCTGTCACAGAGCCTTGTGATAATCAGGAGATGAGCATTGTCTATATGTTTCAAGTGATTTACTCTAAGTAGAGGGTTTGCATCAATCGTAGGTGGAATCTTGCACCAATTATCTGAGCTGAATGACTTTCTTTGTGCTTTCTTTTGAGATTGTTTAAAAGGGAAGTCTTGGCTATTAATTCATAGCATATTTGCAAAAATTGAAGTGATCGTTCCCTAGTTTTAATTTTTCAAACTCTTAAGAATTTTTCTTCTTTGTAAAAATCTTGTATGGTTTAACAATTGTTAGGACAAATTTTTCTATTAGTTAATTGAATATTGTGGCTTGTGTAGATTTACATGTATGGCATTTGAGTATAATATTCAAAATAGTAAATTTATTAATAACATTTACCCTAACACCTGGTAGGCCTTAGTATCATGCTTTGAGAATTAACTATCATTGTGCCTTACAGTACAGAAGTGCTGCTTAAAGCAGTAAGAATTTCTAGTTGATAGAATGCTTTACCTACTGAGTTGTTTTTACTTGGTTGCCTCTGGTGAATTTACTTGGTTTTATTATCTGTTTTTTATAATTTTTAAAAATAAAGTAACTAGTTTATAACATTGTATATGAGTCAGAAATATGGATCCAACCTCTTTAGGTATATGCTGCCACCCCCACACCCACCACTAAAGTGCCCACAATCTTCCACCACAGTCCCTGGGGCCCGGGAACCCACCCCTTTCTTTTCTGGCCTCTCTCTCCTTACTCTAACCTAGATTCTGACATTGAAAGTAGAGCATAAGTTTACTGTATTATATGTATATCTATTTTCTTTACTTAATAGCCTGAGGGCACATTCCATTTTATGAAAAATGGAAGTTAGACAAAATTCTCATTTTTTTCTTCTGTGCATAAAGACCCTAAGTTCTTTTTAGATATGACTCTAAAGTAAAGAAGCACTCAGTAGGAAAATATCAATCAACACTGATATTGAAGGGCCATAAATTTAATCTGTATGTATTAGAATTTTTTATTTACTATGTAGTGATTTGAGTGAGGACAATCTCAGCTAGTAATCAAGCAAAGAGAGTAGAGTTTTATAAAAGCAAAGAGAGAAGGGTGACTGGGTGGGAGAGAGAAACAATAATGTTGAATTAAAGGGGAAATCACAAACAATGTTAGAGAGGATAGGGATAAGCACTCTATATTGGTTTAAGTACTTATAAAAGCAGTTTTAATGGAGCAGAAGTCAAGTTATAATGAATATCGTGTATCTTGCTTTCTCTCTTCCACTCTAGAGAACTGGGCAGAAAATGCTATCAATATCAAATTCAACTGGCATTATTGTTAGTGAATGCAGAGTATGTTGAATTGACAGTCTTTAACATGGAAATGTGAACTCAGTGGGGATGTTTTTATCTTAAGCAACTCAACTTGCCTTTAGCATCACATGTGTGAAACTAAAGTTAATATGAAATGTTTCCTTCTCATAAGGGACTTTGATTTTTTACTTTTCCTTTCAGATAGCTTTTTTTTTTTTTTTTAAGGTAACATAGGTTTACAATACTGTATATGATTTAGGTGGATAGGTTCACACCTCCTCAGATGTGTGTCACCACACCACACCCACCAACACAGAACACTGACCCCCTTCTCCCTTTGTTCCCATCTGCACTTCCTCTGGTAGCCTCAATTCGACAGATTTCTAAGGTTTGTTTGGTTTAATTTTCTCAGTTTGTTCTGTTTCTCTGTATCGCTCAGATGAGTGAAATCATCTGGTAAATTTCTTTCTCTTCTGACTTACTTCACGGGGCATCATCCCCTTGACTTCCATCCATGTTTCAACAGATGGCAAGAGTTCATCTTTTTGTAGCTGCGTAATACTCCATTGTCATTTAACATAGCTTGTAAGAACTTCTTTGGCAGACTGACCTCTTAACTTGGCTACTGGTGTGTTTAGTCTTCATAGTAAGCTTTCAAAATACTCAAAGTGCTTTGATGCTATTAAAAAATATGTTGACTCTTTTTTTTTCCCCTCACTTCTGGATGAGGAGAATCCTTAGGGAATAATAAAGATAGGAACAGCAACTAAGCCATAGACAGTCTAACCTGCTTATGCAGTCTAACAGGATACTAGCAAAGGGTCTATCTTTTTCTAGTCCTACCTGATCTTAAGTACCTCCTTATAAGGTGGAGTAGACTGGACGAGGAACATTGAATATGTAAATGACATGTATTGATTTTGCCCAAAGGAAAAACAATAGAATGATTCTGTGAAACTTTCTTTAATATATAGTCTCAAATCTTTTGTATTTGTTATATTCTTCATCTTTGGAGCACAAATTACCTCCATATTTATCTTCAGATTATCCTTACAGATGGAACTTATTAAGTCGCACGTGATTCTGGTTCGGATTAGTACATAATAAATTACGTGTGTATATATGTTTTATTATAATATCATTTTAAGATAGAGTTCCTATTGCCACAGCCTCTGTGAAAATAAACTGAGAAAAAAGACAAACTCTAGCTGGTCAGATTCCTACTCCACTCTTGGCTGTTCTTACTTTTGTGAGTGAATAAATGTAAGTTATTTCACCATTCTGACATTTTTAATTCTTTGTTAGGTCTCTCTCCCTGGTGTCTAATTTATTTGCATGACTTCCCCTGTTACTATCTTAAATCTTTCAGTTTATACCAGATAACCTCATACCTTTCCTCACTAATTTACCATAAATTCCTTCTCTGGTTGGTGTTTTCCATGTAAGATATGAATTGTGATAAGTTAGATGGTAATATTAGTTGGAGATAATGTAGACACAACTTTATAGTTGCCTCGATAAAGATTCTTTAGTAATGAGGGCAATCCCTAAGAAAAAGATAGTATTTGTGATAATGACAGTAGTGAATAGCTATATTAGCAGCATTAAAAAAGTCCATTCTCCAGGTGTTGGGGAAGAGAGGAATGAATAGGTGAAGCATAGATTTTTAGGGCAACAAAACTACTCTGGCCGATACTATAGTGGTAGACACATAATTATGTATCTGTCAGAACTTAAGGATATACAACACCAAGAGTCAACCCTAATGTTATGTATGGACTTCAGGTGATAATATGTCAGTGTAGTTCCTTGGATTGTAAGAGTTGGCAGGGGGTGCATGTGTAGGGACAAGGGTATATGGAAAATACCTTTACGTTCTACTCAGTTTTGCTGTGAACTTAAAACTGCTCTAAAAAATTGTCTGTTGAAAAAAGATAAACCAAAAAATGTATTCTCATCACATTTTAGAAGCATCTACAAGATGAACTGAAATTTACTTTCTTATCTCAAAATGAATGATTAACATACTTGGGTAACTTGTAGGCCCAATGGAACTATCACTTCTTTCACTCACCAGCTACCTCATTTGATGAGTATTAAAAAATTTACATTTGAGTTTTCTAGATTCCTGCTATGAGTGAGACCATCTGGTATTTTTCTTTTTGGCTTATTTCGCTGAGCATGATCCCTTCCAGCGCCATCCATGTTGCCGCAAATTGCATGTGTTTATCTTTTTTGAATGCTGAGTAATATTCCATGGTATATATGTACCACATCTTCTTGATCCAGTCATCTATTTTTGGGCATTTGGGTTGTTTCCAAAGCTTAGCTATTGTAAACAGTGCTGCTATAAACATAGGGGTGCAGGTGTTCTTTGGAATTGATGTTTCTGTGTCCTTTGGGTAAATACCTAGGAGTGGAATTGCTGGATCATATGGAAGCTCCATGTTTAGTAGGTCCAGAAATCTCCACACAGCTCTCCATAGTGGTTGGATCAGTTTGCACTCCCACCAACAGTGCAGAAGAGTTCCTTTTTCTCCACACCCTCGCCAACATTTGTTGTTGCTAGTTTTTTTAATATGTGCCATTCTCACTGGTGTGAGATGGTATCTCATGGTAGTTTTGATTTGCATTTCCCTGATTACAAGTGATGTTGAACATTTTTTCATATGTCTGTTGGCCATTTGCATTTCCTCTTCAGAGAAGTTTCTTTTTAGCTCTTCTGCCCATTTTTTGACTGGGTGATTTTCTTTGTTGTTGCTGAGTCTCATCAGCTCTTTGCAGATTTTTGTGATCAGTCCTTTATCATTAGTGTTGGGTGCAAAAATGTTCTCCCAGTTGGTAAATGAATATAAGAAAGTGAAAATCAAAATCAACAAAAAACTATGAACCAGAGACACTTTTTGGGGGGTGGGGGGTGGGAGGGGAAGGATTGGGGTCAGAATGGGGCGTTTGCAATTGTATGGGGGAATATAAAAATAAAATTTATTATTTAAAAAAATAATAAAAATTTACATTTGATTATTTTATACTATAGTTCACTAACATTGGCTTCCTATTTACCTCTAGGTTTGAAGTTTGAGGAAATTCAAGAGAGATTTGGTGAGGAGTTCTTTAATATATGCTTTGATGAGAATGAGCGAGTCCTTCGAGCTGTGGGTGGCACATTGCAGGACTTTTTTAACGGCTTTGATGCCCTGTTGGAGCACATTAGAACTTCTTTTGGAAAACAAGCCACTCTGGAGTCTCCGTCGTTCTTGTGCAAAGAGCTCCCCGAAGGTGCACTTCTGCTCCACTACTTCCACCCTCACCCTGTGGTGGGCTTTGCAATGCTGGGCATGATCAAGGCCGCAGGAAAGAAGATCTACCGGCTGGACCTGGAAGTGGAACAGGTTGCAAATGAGAAACTGTGTTCTGATGGGTCAAACCCAGGCAATTGTAACTGTCTGACTTTTCTTATCAAAGAATGCGAAAATAGTAATATCACGAAGAACCATCCCCGGGGGACCTCGCAGGTTCCCGCGGACCTCAGAATTAGCATCAACACCTTCTGCAGAGCCTTCCCTTTCCACTTGATGTTCGATCCCAACATGTCAGTCCTTCAGCTGGGGGAAGGCCTGCGGAAGCAACTCCGATGTGACACTCACAAAGTGCTCAAGTTTGAGGACTGCTTCGAAATTGTTTCTCCCAAGGTTAATGCCTCATTTGAAAGGGTCCTGCTCCGACTGTCCACCCCGTTTGTGATTAGAACCAAGCCCGAGGCTTCTGGTACTGAAAATAAAGACAAGGTAAGTGGTCATTGGTTTGAGATGGGTGAGGGAAGTGCATAGAAGGGTGTATAATTATTTCAGTAAATTGCATGCTGGCTGTACTTGTAATTATTTAGGCAAGAGAGCTTAAAGTGCCATTTAGGAAATTACTGGTCCCTGGATGTATGTAAAAAGATTTGGCCCTGTTCCCAGCCGTTTTGCTTAGTGTCTGCCTCTTTCATTAATTTATTTCAGCATATGAAAGGAAGATATTTATTAATGCTAGCCATAGTAATTATAAAATTGATAGAACTCACTAAAAACTTAATACTGTAAACCGTGAAAATTCCCACTGATTGATGTTGGACTGTCACAGAAATGTTGACACTGAGACTGATTTCAATACTTGCTTGCCTTATCCTGAAATAAATATAGATAAAAAGCTAGCTATGCTTTGAATATGTTCTTTTCCACATTTCATAACCTAGGAACAGCTGGTTTACATCCTATTTTTGTCTTAATATGGAGAATAATTTATTCCCTAAAAGTTGGAAATTAAGTTACTATTACAAGACTTCTCTTCACATTAAATTTTAGTATTGAACTATAGACTCTCATTTTTAGAACAGAGTTACTCCTTGAGAGAATACAATGAGCACTGTATGGTGAATTTCTTTGAAGCCCCTTTGGGAAAATATGGGTTATAAATTATGAATAAATGATGAAAAGATACCAGAATGCATTTTAAAATAGTTGAGTTTAAGCAAGTATTTTCCTTCTTTTTTTTTTTTGAAAAAAGTCTACATTAAACAATAAAATTGTAAGGAAAAGTTCAACCATGACAATTTTCAATTTAGTAATATACTTTTAGTGAATCAAGGGAAAAATAATTTTAATTTTGAGAGTAGACATTGGAATATATATTCAGTTTCCACTAGAACTTCTTTTCTGTATTTTAATCAAGATAAGTGAAGTTTTTTTTAGGTTATTCCATTTGTTTCCAAGAATTTTGGGGAAACGGTTGGCATTTAGAAATGAGCAGGTTGCTTGAGATTAAAGGAAGGAAGAGTAGCAGAAACCTTTGAGAGCTCAGTGAGGGAGACTCATCTATACGTATTCTGCAGTGTCTGTGGCAGCCAACGGGTGAGGCAATAGTCTCCTGAAAGCAGAGCTTATTTTTGAGGACTTTATATAACATTACTTTCAAAATTGACTATTTTGAAATTGAATGGAAAATTTTTAAAAGAAAAATCTGAGAAGGATGGAATGATGCACGTTTCTTCAGTATGACTGAATTCAGTGACTTAGGAGAACATTCCATAAGTTTTTATGACTTAAATTTAGTGCTATGAAAGCATCTTAGGATAAACCTGAAGATTCTAATGTGGCACAATTAGATATCTTAGTCTGAATGAATTACTGTATCCCTTCTTCCTTTCACAATGAAGTTTTAAATAATACTTTTACATATGTATTTAATATTTATTTAACAATATTTTAAAATTGTATATACATATTTAATAATTTAATAATTATTTAGTAATTGCCACCCATTTTGAAGTTTTTTAGAATGGAGTGAGTTGTTAAATGTGTTTTTGTCCATATCTGTAGGTGCTTTAAAAATGGAATTTCATCTACATTTTTAATTTAGAGAACATTAAAACTGTTGACTTTATTTTATAGAAGTGCAATATTTGGCTAGGAAGGTTCAAAGCATCTTTGGCACTTAGAATTGAAGGAAATATTCTTGAAAATGTACCTGAACTAGAGTATATTATTCCTAGCATTCATTGCCTTATATATTTTGCAGACTTGAGAAAAATTAATTCAATTTAAAATCACAGCCTCTGATTCTCCCTTGCCCCTTTATTTTTCATCTGGCTTGTATTTATGTTTGATTTATTACATACCAGGGTAAGAAATAGACATAATGAAATGATGACTCAAATGTCAAGGCCCCCTGCCAATTCCCGTAATAAGGAGCTGTCCTCATTGAGAAGATGCAATTATAATTTAAACATGTTAGTGGCAGTTTAAAAATATAGCATTAGGCAGGATTTTTAGTTAGAATAAAGATAGTAATCCTCCCAACCCTATATTTACGTATTTCTTTATTCACCTGGGTTTGCCAGGATGGGACATTTGGAGGCTGTAGTTGGCTTAAATTGAAGCTAATGTACATTAATAAAGAAAGTTATGACATGGTGTTTTAACCAGATGAATAGCATTTTTGAATTATTATGTGACCAATTTCCACATTTGTGGTTTCTTAAAACATGGAAAGAAAATTAAAAAAAAGTTTCTGCTGATAAATTTTATCTTCCTATTCATTATTTTCCCCACAATGTCTGTTCTTATTGATAAATAACTCCATGTAGTCTGCAATCTCTAATAATTTGGTAGGTTTTGATAAGAAACAGCTCTTTTCAGATAGTTTGGGCTATTTATCCTCACTCTAACAGTGAAGGCCTCGTGGTAATTTACTGTTTTGGTTATGTGCTTAATACTGATGAACCTCTATCCTGACATTCCCCCCCACTCACCGCCAAACATTCAAGAGTGAATGAGACATGTGTAAATTGCAGAATGCACTGTTGTGCTTTTGCCAAACCTTCATCTTTTCATTTTGTCTTGTTAGTCTATGGTTACATGTTTGAACAGAGGTAGGATAGGGCATGTTTTTGAGAATTGAATGTGATACTATCAAAATAGAAAGCTGTCATCCCATTTCTAAAGAATTTATGTTTTGATGCTGCGGTAATGAGTGTTCAAGATGTTGGGCTTGGTCACCAGAAATGTGGATGTCCCCGAGAGGCATCAGGTGCAGCTGTTGGTGGCACACTTCCATGCAAAGGTTTTGGGGTCAGCAGGAACTATTCCAGGTGGCTTGACCAACTTTGGTTCCTATTGCCTCATTCCTTTTGTAGTTCCAGGCAATCGCTCATGCCTGACATATTGATCATGTCCATTTTCTCTCTGATCAGATGTCAAGCCTTAAATAGCAAGAGATTACTTTATTTAAATAAAAACAAATTCAGCATCGGAAATTGAATGAATGGGGAGTCCATATTAACTGTGTCTCTCTTGGGAACTTCAAATCACATAGGTCTTTTGAGGCATTCTAGTGAGTTTGAGAAAAAAAATTGGTGGCAGCCCAGTGGGCAGCTTGGGGGTTCAAATTTAGTCATGTCAACCGACATCATTGACAGAGATTCCAAAGCTTCTTTGTATGGAAAGGACCATGTTTCTAGATAGAGCTCTTAGAAATTAGAGTATAATGGCACATGGTTCCCTTCTTTGTCTTGTAAAGTCGTGGTGTGTTAGGGAAAGTGGCAATAAAGTGGGTGAGAGCTGTCTCTGAAAACCACAATTTTAGTGAGTCCCTCAACTGAGCTTTAATTTCTTCTGGAAATTAAGGAAACTTGACTAATAATTAACATTTTTGCTTTTTTATATCCTTAATATACCTAAATTTATGTGAGATCAGTTGATCGTGAAGCTTTGTGTGATCCCTAGGATTCTGTCAATTCAGGTTCATTTTCTGCCTCTCTTTTCAAAGATAAGCAGAAGGGAATCTGACATTGCAACCATGAGGAGCTCATCTTGTTATCAAGACTAAGCTAAAAGAATTCCCCAACAGTTTAGGTTGCTACTTAAGAAAATTTCTTGTGAAAATTAAGTGATCTAATCCACATGAAATTTAGATCTTCAGTCACCAGATTAAGTATCTGAAAAATGTTCATTATTATTGTTTCTTCCTACTCATAACATTCTTCCTGACCCTCTCTCCTTCTCACTTCTTGCCTGATAGAAGAAAGTACCAGTGATCAGTAGGTACATTTTAGAGTATAGTAAACTCAGCAAACACCTTCACAAAATATGACCTGGGCCCTGCTTCTTGTCTTCTTCATAAAGGCTATAAGACCAATTGTCACAGATTCTGTAGAAGCTGTTTTTAGATTTGCTTTTTGTTTATGTAGTTTCATTGCTTTAAAATCTCTAGTTTTCTTCTCACATTCACTAAAGTTTGCCATCAAGATTTTATTACATTTATCTTCTAATATCTTTTATGCTCACTTATTGGAGGTTTTTCAGGGCCAGTGGCTTCCACATTAAAATGGTATGGTTAGTTTAGACACAGCCTGAAACGGTAAGAGGTCTTGAGAAACAATAAATAACATGAGTTCTTCTGACTTTTTTTTTTCTCAGTAGCAACGCTTCAAAGAACTTTAATAACATCGTGAAAGGAGTCCAGCATTTGAAATACATCATCCCTGGGCCAGAACAGTAGCATTGTTATTCATCCTCACTTTTGTTCTCAGGGCTGGAACTCATGAAAAACATAACAACAACACATCCCTTTTTCATTCCCCAGAAATATCCTCACATTTGTCTTATTCATTAGATGCTGCAAAACAAATGCTGGGAAAAAAAATTTGCAGAGAAAAAAGGATTTTTCTGTGGTCAAATCAGTTTCTCAAAAGCTCCTTTATCTTTTCTGGCTATGAGCCCATCTTTTGCTGACATGATTGAATGTTTTAGATACATTTATTAATCTTACCACACCGTAATGAAACTGTTGACAGACAAGTTTCATCTGGCTGTCAAGAGCATATGATTCCATTCGATTTTAATTCAATTTGGGAAAATGCGAGCATTTCTTCTCTCTTCAGAGCAGAAGAAATTAAACTGGATGCCCCAGAAAGGAATCCTAGCACAAGGAATGGTACTGAAATACTAGAGCAGTGATATGTGTGTGTGTGTATTATAGTCTCTCAATGACTAATGATGTTAACTTCTCTATTAAAGAATTTAAAATATTGAACATTAATATTAGTGATGAACAAAATGACATTAAGGGCTTTTGGTATAAATTAGCATTCTAGAACATAGATATACCTTCATTTAAAAGTTTTCTTTGTTCCTTGTAATTACCAATGAGATCTTTACTTATAACTTTTGTGTTTACATTTCTCTAGAACTGCTGCATGACAATAAACTGCCTTTTTAAAGTGGATTGTATGAATTGACGCTCTGATGTAGATATTACTGAGGTTTATACAGGTTTTATTTTTTCAAATGCATACAGTGCTATAAATTCTGTATAGATAATGTATTCTGTGTAGTCAGAAGGCATGATAGATAATTGCATGGTGAAATATATATTTCTCACAGTGATCTCCATATTTAAGTGAATGTAGTTCCATCTATTTTGTTAGCAGAAAGACCAAACTTACAAAAGAGGTGTTTCCTTTTGAAGACCAAACATTATTTAGTTCTTAGTTTACAGAATCTGAGGGAGGAAAATTAGTTCCTTTACTTAAAAATTTTGTGTGCAGAATCTTTCTTTTATTGCTCTTTCCATTTTTATTTTTATCTTAACTGGTAGGTTTTTTCTTCTTTTAACTGCGGTGACATTGGTTTACAAAATGAAAAAAAAAAATGAACTCTTACCAAATACGACATGTATGAAACTGGAGGGGATAATGCTAAGTGAAATAAGTCAGAAGAAGAAAAACAAATACTGGGTGGTATTGCTTATTTGTGGACTAAAGGGTCAGACAGAACCAAACCAATCACAAACCTTAACATGTAGCTTTAAGTCTCACTAAATTAAAAGCTGAAGAGTTGGTTTGAATTTATTGTCTATCCTCTCATTTTTAATGGTTCTCTCTGTATTCACATAAACTTTTTTTGGGGGGGTAACTATGTAGTGTAGTGATTTTTTTTTTTGTGTGTGTGTGTCTACACACATAATTGTTCACGTTTCACAGTAAAGCAATTTAAAAACACTTCACCACCCTTCAGTCTCCAGTGACCATTTACATTTAGTCTTGCTCATTCTCCTGACCCAGGTAACCACTGGTCTACTTTTAACTCTATGGATTTGTTCTTTGTAGACATACCTTATAAATGTAATCATATATAAACTTTTTTTTTCTGTCAAGCACAGTGTTTTTGAGGTTTATCCATGTTGTAGCATATCTCAGCAATTTATTCATTTTTAGTACTGAATAGTATTACATTGCAGTACCAGTTCACCCATTTGCCAGGTGATGTACTGTATGGTTTCCAGACTTTGGTTATTATAAATGATGATGCCATGAACATTTGCATATAAAAATTTGTGTTGAATATATTTCCATTACTCTTGAGCAGTATCCCAGGGCAGGGACTGCTGTGTTATATGATAAGAATGTTTAACTTATTAAGAAATTTCCATGCTGTTAAACAAAAAGGCCATGTCTTCCAGTTCATACATTTTGGCCATCAGTTTGTGAGGGTTCACATTTCTTCACATTCTCACCAATACTGGCATTGTCACTCTTTTTGATCATAAACATCCCAGTATAAAGTATCTTGGGTTTTAAATTACAGTCCCTCAATGATTAGTGATGTTAAGCATCATTCCTTGCACTAAGATTCCTTTCTGGAGCATCCAGTTTAATTTTTTCTTCCTTTTTTTTAAACCAACTTTTCTTCCCTTTAAAAAAACTAGAACTGTGTTTTTTTTTCCTTTGGCCTTTATGCATCCACTTTTAATATCTGTTATTGTTATTTCTTGTATTAAGTGTTTTTATTAGAAAACCATTCATATAAAATTTGGAAAATGCAGAACAAAAGGAAAAACATATATTTTTTTTATTTTTGATACACCAAAATACTGAATACATTTGCACCTATTTCACTTTTTTCCTATAAATGTCATTACCTATGTAGTTGTTGAAAATTAAAGACATCTTTTTTGATATAGAAGGAATATGTGCTAATTTAGTCTTTACAATTTTTTTTCAGATATTTGTAGTGGTTAGCTAACTTTTTTTCTGTGTCATGTTTTCTGATTGCTGAATAGCAGTCTTACATATTTTGGTACATCTACTATCCCTATTCTTGTTATTTCCTATCTAGTTTCTTATATAATATTCAATTTACTCTCCTATAAAAAACTATCTATGAAGAAACTGTTCAGAAACTTATGTAGAAATGTAAGTCTAGACTTTATCAGTCAGTCCTGTTTACATCTTTCAGTATCTCCTCTTACCATTACCATCATACTTTTTGTTCATAGCTTAGGTTGAAATGACAGATGTATCTGAGTATATTTCTTCAGTGTCCATGTGGTAACCAAGAAGATTCAGCTGAACCCCAAAGCCCATATGTACCTTTAGACTTCTTTTATTCTCTGAGCAACAACAGAATTCTGTGGGCCAATGTAGCACCTCCAAGGTTAGAATAACATCATTAGATGTCAGTGTTGTTATGACGACAGCACAAGATGCATGGTCTTAGAGAACACACAGCAGTTATCTTTAACAACCTTCTTCTTCTATTTTTCAAAGGAGGACTCTGGAGCCTGACAGTTACTTTATCAGTGTTTTAGAATAATAGCTGGGGAGGCTGTGGTTCTGTTTTCTGCCATATATATATATATATTAATTTTATTTTTTTCATTTTTTTACATCATTATTCATTTTTATTTTTTATAAAGATTTATTTATTTATGCATAGAAGAACTAGGGTACAGGCCAGAAGTGTGGGGGGTGAGAAGATTCACCAGAGGCAGAGTTGGGTACTGAACAGGTAGATTGACTGAAATACACTGCTGAGGGGAGCAGTGGGCGAGTCAGGAGAGGTCTGCTGTGCCATGTGGATATCTCCCTGGCCAGGGATCGAACTCTTGATGCAGTGGCTGTGGACAGCTTCATAGGTTGTGTCTTAACCCCTTGCACCACCAGGGAGGCCCCCTTGTTCATTTTTGAAAAATATTGGCTTCCCCCCATCAGGTGTAGTCCCCATATAATTTCCTTCACCAGTGCACCCGTGCACCATCACCACAGTCCCCTGTGCTCCTCCCTCCCTCCCTCTTATCTTTTTCCCTCCTCCTTCTGTGTATTTTGCCTTCTGTATACTTAAGACAGAAAAAAATACCAGAGATGTGGCAATATATACAATAGATATTCTCTTCTCTGTCTGCCCTATGATATTTTATTCTTCAGGGATTCTGAGATTGGGTATGATTGGGTTCCAGATGTCGGGTCACAACTTAGTTCTTGATTACTATCATTTTTAAATCATCACTTAATCCACATCATCTTTCTTTTTTTAAGGTGGGTTTTTTGATAGTGGCTAGTTATGATTCTTTTTTTTTTTGCCTTTTTTTTTTAGTTATTATAATTCTGATGGAGACATTTAGTTTCACATGAGTCTTGGTCAGCCCACTTTTCTTTCAAGCACGGAAGTAGTACTGTGTGTGATTAGTAGTGTGGTCTCTAGAGCAGAACTTCCCAACTTAAAACTAAAAGCTGAATGACTTGATGATCAGTTTAACATTTTAAAAGGCCGTGTTTAGGGATTCTCTCTTGCCCTTTCCATTTTCCTTGCACAAAAAACTACCATCGTCTTCTGTGTTTACTATTTCTTCTGTTTTACTACCAAACTTACTTAGGATCACGTGGGTTATTTTCCTTATTTTTTTTTTTTTTTGGTGGGACCCTCGCTAGTGGCCGGGGATCGAACTGGCACTGCAGAGGCTGTGGGCAGCCTCACAGCCCAGCACTCAACCACTGCACCACCAGGGGAAGTCCTTTCCTTATCTTTTATCCTTAGTTTCAGTTAAACCCTGTGCTATTTGTTTAAATTAATCATTCTTAATGTAGTTTAATACTTTTTTGTTTAAAGATTAATTTATTTATGCATACAAGAGCCTATCTGTAGGCCAGAGATGTGTGGGGTGGGGTGAGAGGATTCACCAGAGACAGAGTGGGGAGCAGAACAGGCAGATCTACTGAAATACACTATGAGGGGAGCAGCAGGCAAGACAGGAGAGGTTGCTGTGCCATGAGGGTTAGCTCCCTGGTGGGGGTACAAACTAGTGCTGCAGTGGCTGCCCATACTTTCATGGTACTGAGACTTAACCCCTTGCGCCATCAGGGATGCCCCAGTGTGGTTTAATGTTTAAGAAGTGTGTGTGTGTGTGTGTGTGTGTGTGTATGGAACTTTGAAAGATACAGCTTTTCAATATTTGAAGCACTGTACTAAGTGTCTTGCATGAAAATACTCATCAGGAAGACGTGGAAACTAATTTAAAATCTTTGAATAGCTATCAAATCAAAGAGGGTTACTTTGTATTCTATTTGGTTTCAGAAGAGAAGCTCAGGATCAAAGAATGTATTGATAAGGAAGTAGATTTGGTTTAGTATTAAGAGGAACTTTCCAGGAAATAGAGATTTTCAAAAAGGGGTGAACTGTTTCATGAGATTGTGAGCCATACCATATTTGGGCATTCAAAAAGATACTGTGAATAACAACAAGTTTTGCAAGAATCAGGATGGCCAAAAAGAATTATAGCTTTTAAAAACCTGTCCTATTCTAAAAAATTATAACCTTTTCAGATTAAACAAATCCACTATAAATATGAAACAATAATGAAATTTTTCCTCATAAATACACAGGAAATCTATAATATGGGTACTACTCTTATTCACTGAAGTCGAATTATAAATATAATGTGATCACTTACCTTTGGCCATCCTGATTCTTGCAAAACTTGTTGATTTGTGCCCTTCAAAATTCAACTCAAAATGTTTGCGATGTCACCTTATTGAGTTCCAAGTTCCATTGAACAAGTTCTGCTCTTTAAGACACAGTGAAAACTTGATTCTTGTGATCTATTATGACTAAATATAGTAAAGGCTGTCTTTAAAATATTTTCCACTTGCAGGAGTACCTTATTAAAAAGCTATTTTTATGCTTTTAGCATCAATGAAATTAAAGCTTTAGGAGAGGTTGAGATAGTGAATTGTTAATAGTGTTCTTTAGTTAATTAGTGTTCTTTAGTTGTTAGACAATATAAAGCCAGCATTTACACTTTGAGCGTATAAACTATAAAGCCAGCATTTACATTTTGAGCATATTGGTGATTAAAGACTTGAATTTGTTATTATATAGATGTTTCACTTGTCAAAAATATAATCTAGAACCTTTGGTGTTTCATTATTTTGTGAGGAAATGAGTAGAGTTCCCTACATTTTGTTTTTTTTTTTTTTGATAAGAATCAAAGTTTTTATTTAGAATGCTATGATGGACTTGGTGTTTTCACTTTTCCTTAGCTGAAGGTGGTGTGAATAGTTTTCATGAAGGTTCATGGGAGCACAAATATATTGGGGGAGACCAGCAGAGAAGGGTAGTCTGCTCTGTGCCTTTTAGGAACTTTTTCTGTACTGTGAATGTTGCAATTTAAAAATTAAAAAAAAAATTCTTACATTGTTTTTCATTTTTGTAGTTGTATTTGGTTTCTCCCCTCAGATGTAGTGCCCTCAGTTAGTTCTCCCACCATCATAACCCCTGTGAATCAGCACCTAGTCCCTTGTGTTCTTCTCTCTCCTGTTTTTACCCGTCTCACTCTCCCTCCCTTAATCTATGTATGCCTCTGATCTGTGATCAGCTTGCAAGCTTTTTCTTTCTTTTATGGGGGGGGGTTGTTTGGTTTCTTTATTGTGAATTTTTTGTGTGAAACTATATACATGCTATTTTATAAATAACATTTACATGCTATGTAAAGTCAAATAAAAGTCTTGTGACATTAGAGTCCTTAGTATCCCCATCTATTTATAGAAAGAAATAGCATCTACTAACTTTTACAATTTTTGTATTCTGTTTCTCTATTATTCTTCTGTTTCTATGGGAATATGTATTTCATAGATTTCCCATTCACAAATAGATACTTTTGGAAAGTTTTAATTTTTGTGATAAGATCACTCAATATAAGACCTACCCTGTAATAGATGTTAAAATGTAGCATAGAATATTGTTAATCAAGGAAATTGCTACATAGCAAATCTCTAGGACTTATTCATTTTGCTTTACTGAAAACTTATTCCTCTAGACATGACTTAACACTTGAATTCATAGGATTTTTTAAACTTGAATTTTACACTGCTAAATTACAGACGAGAATGAATAACTTTGTCTCCACATGAGAAAAAAATGACTCCAGTTATATATCCTTGACTGGGGTCACTGGACACTATAAAAATGTGTTTAATTTTCTTGAGATCATCTTGGATACTGTACATATAGTTTGGTCTATTTAGCTTTCACCAGACTACTTTGAAGAGAACACTGTTTACAGTGTGACCTTGTGAATGCTGCCAATATTCAGTTTATAAGACTCCTTCTCACCACTATCATATAACAATTTAAAGTAATTTAATTAAAAAAATCTGCTTGAGAGTTTTCTCAACATCTAAATATAGAGTGTAGCGGGTTGAACACAGTGGTTTGAATCTGTCTGCAGCCTCTGCAGCACTGGTTCGATTCCCGGCCAGCGAGGTAGATTCCCACATGGCGAGGCAGACCTCTCCTGTCTCTCCTGCTGCTCCCCTCAACAGTGTACTTTGGTCCTTCTGCCTGTTTTGCTCCCTGCTCTGTCTCTGGTGAATTCTCTAACTCTCCCACACCTCTGGCCGGTACCCCAGTGCTTGTATAAATAAATCTTTAAAAAAAAATAAAAAATATATAGAATGTATGTAGATCTGCATTGTTTCCCTTAACCACTAATTTGATAATTACAAAGGAAATAAATGATTAAGTGGGTCAGGTTTGAAATGTTTTTAATTTATTTATTTATGCATACAAGAACTGGGGTATAGGCCAGAGGTGTGGGAGGTGAGAGGATTCACCAGAGACAGAGTGGGGAACGGAACAGGCAGATTGACTGAAATATACTGCTGAGGGGAGCAGCGGGCAAGTCAGGAGAGGTCTGCTGTGCCATGTGGGTAGCTCCCTGGCCGGGGATCAAACTCGTACTACAGTGACTGCAGATAGCTTCATAGGTTGCGGCTTAACTCCTTGCACCACCAGGGAGACCCTTGAACTGTTCTTTATAATCTGAACAAGGATCTCATTTCATGTTTCCTTCAGGGGGGCAAGTATTCACCTTAATTTCCAAATGCTTTTGTTGTGTGTGCAGAAATTGGCTTAGTACTTTGTTGTTTTCCTCTCTTTACCCTTATTAATTCTGGACTCCTTATGCTTAAAACATGTTTCATTTTACCTCTCACACTGTTAAAAGTGTAAGGATTTCCTGCATTCAATTTGATTATATTCCCTTTACTCCCTGTCCCAGTTATTGTTATCACCAAAATTTATGGTTTATTTCAACCTTGAAATTTATTTCATTTGAAACAGTCAATTCCCTAGTTTTATCTTTCTCCATTATCATTGTGCTTAGTATTTGGTTTGGTTTTCTTGATTTGTCATAGTTGTGTTGATTAAAACACAATGTTTAGCCTACTTGAGTTGCAGTTTATTTTTCACAAGCACAATTTATGACTGAGAAGGAGCTTTGTGGTGTTGACAGCATATATTCTAAAAGTTGATTATCATTGCTTTGGTTTTGACTGACCCGTTGTTTTGTTTTTCTGTCTTCCACATATAATTGAGGCCATCCTGTATTTGTCTTTCTCCTTATGACTTATTTTACTTCACATTATTCTCTCCAGTTTCATCCATGTTGGTGCAAGTAGAAGTTCATCCTTTGTTATGAATGAGTATATATAGACCACACTTTTCTAGTCTAGCCCTCTGTCCTTGGGCACTTAGGTTGTTTTCAATAGCTTGGCTATATAAATAGTGCCCCAATGAACACAGGAGTGTATATATCTCTTTCTATTCATGTTTTTGTCTTCTTCAGGTAGATACCTAGGACTGGAATTACTGAGTTATATGGTAGATAATTTTTAATATTTTGAGGACCATATGTACTATTTTCCAAATGACTACAAAGCTGAGGCACCCGGGGTGGGGAGGATTATTGGGGCACTTGTGGTGGGCATGCTGTGCAAGCATGCATTTGTAGAGTTTGAACCTATAACCCTGGAGCAGATAGAGAGATATAAACCTTCTTTACCTTAATGAATGTAATTCAAAAAAAAGTGCATTATCAGACCAATCAATCACTGACTTATTTATAAACTACTATATGTACTGTAGTGTAGAAATATTTTTCCACTTTTGGCATAAAATGTCACATATCATTTAATTTATCACTCAAAAAATAGAGTAAAAATGTGATGATTACTTAATTATTTACCCCATTTATTTCCCACTAGACTTAATAAAAACACTTTGCACATCAAGATTCAAAAACACTGACACTACTACCCTTTCCAAACTAGGATAATTTAAAGCAAATTTCATTCTTCTTGATATATATAGAATTGACTAGCAGTAGAAGAGAGGAGAATGTACTGGTCCAGATGAATTCCCAAGAGTTCCTTCAAGGCTCAGACCCACATCTGTATAATCATACCATGGCCAAGTTGACATTCAACAGCTTAGATACAAAATTGTTGGAACCTTAAGAGAAATATGTGACAAAAAGATGCACTGGGAAGAACAGTTTTGAAGGTTTTCATTTTAGCAAATATTGAAATATAAAATGTGCTTGGTAACATGTACCTAATGTCCATTGAAGGAAAGAGGGAGAAAAAAAAAATCAACATGATTGACTTTCCAGTAGCAAAGTTTGTCATTATTTATACTTGCTCATAGGACAATCAAAAGAATTACCTAAATGTGATATTTAAAAAGAAATCTAGCTTAGCTCCAAAGAAAGAGCATCTTAAACTCAGAATGATACTACCAATCTAGAACTTGTTTGAGTCAGACTTGGCAGACTTTGCACAAAGCTTACCCCCAGCATTTCACCATTGTTCAGCATACATCAGGCACTCAACAAATGTTTGCTGAGGGAGAGACTGAATGATTTATAATTTATTCTGTTTCATTGTTAAAGCCAAAGCATGCGAATACATGTGACAGCATTTTGTAAAGTATTATTTAATTGAGGTATTATTAGATTAAATTCATTCATTCATTCATCAGTGGTCACAGTTAAATTGGCACTGTTAACGAGATTTTACTTAAACAATATTTCTCCAATTTACTTGTCATTATAACCTGCCTGGTATAAAATGAAAAGTCAAAAAAAAAAAGGATTACAAATAAAATCCTAATGGAGTAATTTTCTGATAATGGGTCCCCATTTATGGTTATTAGTCTAATTTCAATCATAACATAAGTAAGTTGTAAGTCACTTAAGTAATCCAATCTTACAAATATTCCTTCATTTCCTATAGTGCTTGGATAAAGTAAGCCTTCAATAGCTGATTGAATGAATAAACTCACACAAAGACTATCCTTTATGTTATAGGACCTCATGCATAATTTCAGTTCAAATTCTTGTACCTTAATGTTCGTAAGTGAAAGAATAGGTATTTGTTAGCCACACTGAGATAACAGGCCAGCGATAGAAATGATTTACCTTGTATTGTGGTGCTAAAAGTCTGTTTTTTTATATCTGTCACAGAATCGCTTTTATAAGGAAAACAGCTTATGCAAAAGTTAATTGTAGGAGTACTGAGAATTCAACATTTTTCCAGCTTTTATAAGTAATTCTTTTTTTTTTTCAGTTTAAGTTGATGTGTACCTGATGACACAAATCTACTTTGAAAAAGAAGCATCTTTCTTAATAAATTAAGCACCGTCTTTAGTTCTTGCGAACTTGCCTTGTGCGAGTCATTGTGTTGTGCTAGATGCTAAGGAAATTGGTGAATAAGGTACTTGTTCATGAACTTCTACCCTGGTGAGAGGCAAGGCCACTGTCTATATTACCCTGTGGTCTCAGATAGAACATGCAAGGGAGTTTGTTTGTTTTTTGCTTGATTGCTTAGTTACTGTTTATCAAGTGCTTACTATGGGTAAAAAGGAAATGGAGCTATGTATATTGTGTTAAGGGACCACCAATGAGTGCTCTTTGCAGAGAAATTAGAGAGGAAATCAGGACTAGGAGAACAGCATGATCTTGCTGGTTAATGAAGAGACCTAAACAATTTATTCAAAGGATAGTTTTAATAAAAGAGTGAGAGTTTTATTTTTTAAAAATCAGAATTATTTTAGTCTTTTCATCATCTTTGAAGCCTTTTTTGGATCTCATTTGGGCTTGAGGATCACATTTCTGGCATGAAGCCCTGGGAATATGAGGAAAGGACATCTTAGAATGTTCCAGTTGGCTGGAAGTGTGGAAACATCTGAGGGATTTTTCTGGTCAGGTCCAGTAGGAGCACAAACCGTGCTGCACATTCTGGTCTTGGAGCATTTCAGGATGTGGGAAGCTGAGTTCAATGAACATGGGAATAATGATGAGAAATCCAGAAACAACATTTAAAAATAGGTGACTGGGCCTCCTCGGTGGCGCAGCGGTTGAGCACTGGGTTGTGAAGCTGCCCGCAGCCTCTGCGGCGCCGGTTCGATCCCCGGCTGCTCCCTGGCCACCGGAGGAGGGTCCCACATGGAGCACAGACCTCTCCTGCTGCCTGCTGCTCCCCTCGGCAGTGTACTTCGGTCCTTCTGCCTGCTCTGCTCCCTGCTCTGGCTCTGGTGAATTTTCTCACTCTCCTGAGCTTCTGACTGTACCCAGTGCATGTATAAACAAAAAACAAACAAATAAATAAATAAAACATGCCTCTATTAAAAAAAAAAAAATAGGTGACTGCCAGGCCCTGTTCCTGGCTTTTCCCTTGGCGTTGTGTGAGGCCATTACATTGCATGTGGAAGGAGTAAGGCAGGGTGTAACAATTCAGCTTAATAACCCTGCACCTTTCATTGGCTTCATTGAAGTGATTACAAAATGTGAAAAGAAAAAGCAAAACTAGGCTCAATCGTAGGATTCTGTAGATAATAAAAATTTGGGGCCTCCTTAGCATTTTATGACCAGAATACCATTGCTTTCGCTATGTAATCAAGCACTAAAGTACCATTATTTGAAGTACTTGCAATAAGGACAGTTGGAAAGAGTTAGACTCATGGAATACAGACTTTTTAAAAAAAGATTTATATATTTATGCATGCAAAAACTGGGGTGTAGGCCAGAGAATTCACCAGACACAGAGTGGGGAACAGAACAGGCAGACTGACTGAAATACACTGCTGAGGGGAGCAGCGGGTGAGGCAGGAGAGGTCTGCTGTGCAATGTAGTTCAGTTCCCTGGCTGACCAGGGTTAGAACTCCTGCTGCAGTGACTGGCGATAGCTTGATAGCACTGTGTCTTTATCCCCTGCACCACCAGGAAGGCCTGAAATACAGATGTTTGAAAGAAAAATACAGTCTTGTCATAGTCAGTTAATTCTGTATTGTGAAAGAAATTAACAGCTTAATATTCAACTAGTCACTTGAACTGTTAACAAAGTGTTAATAAGAAGCACTTGTGGAACTTACTTGAATGACTTTAGAAGACTCATATGTGATGACATGATCCAAATGGCAAACAAAAGAAAATGTTCTAATCATTAAGTACAATTCAATTTCTTTCAATAGTTTACACTTTTAATGAGGCTTAGTAATTTTATGCTTCACCCTCATCAATGTATTACAAATTCTGAATTGGTGGAATATATTTTAATGACTGTTTCATTTATTTTCTGTTTTGGAAATAAAGCAATCATCCTAATTTTCTGCAGTTTAATTAAATCATTTTCAGCCTAATTCCTTGTCCACCTGTCTATTTGGAGTGTCCTGTCTAGTCCTGGGTGGCTATGGACAGCCTGACCTATTTTCAAGTGATCTGTTGAAAGGTCATGAGAGCAACTGTTTGGAACTAAGTCATTTATTTTCAAGATCAAGAATTATTGTTTTTTTAAGTTCCTGCTCATGTGATATGTTGTTTGAGATTGCATCGTCCAACTTGCCCTTCCTTGTATAAGATCTTACTTGCTACTTGAGTTGAATTCCATAATCTCGAGTTCTGGCTAGGAAGGACTGGGAGTACTTGGTGTGGAGACCAAACTTCACTATCTTTTTTATTCAGAAAATATATTAGGTTTTTGGCTCACATTGAGTGAGTGGTCAGTGACTATGCCTCGGTCATTTTGAAGTAAATATTTAAATGAGTTCCTCTGTTTACCTTTGCATTTTGTCATTGTATAAATGATTTATCATTATTAGATCTCATCTTCTTAGCTTTATCATGTTTCTTTAGTTATTGAAATAGAGTTGAACACATTCTGCCATAAGTATATTAGATACTCTTTCTAGAACACTTTGTTTTAGCATCCCTTCAAGAATGGAAAAGACATTGAGGAAAATAAAATAGGGAAATCTTATCAAAATATGTTATAGGATGCTCTTGTAAATGTGTTAATAATACTTGGTATTTTTATTCTATATATCTCACATTTTCACTATGGTAAAAAATTTTCACTGATATTTACATATGCTCTCAGAAGTAATTACTAACAACAATGTATCATAATTATACCATACATCTGCTCAAAGCATTGAAAACATCATTACTGAATATTTTTTATTTATACTGGGCTAACTTGTTTTCCTATTTTAATTATTTATAAAGATTTAATTATGAATTTAATAAGTGCAATTGTGTGATTGTTATCATGATTGAGACTTTAAGCCTCTTTTTAGTAATTATAATAATGATGGATTCCATAGTGTCTTTAGTTCTTTCCAAAAATACCCCTAAAATTATCAATAATTAATAAATCACCCTTTTTCTGTGTATTCTGTCATTACCTATACCCTTTGATGATTATTATTCTTTAACATCCTAGGATTTAGTCCTAGGGCCTTGATGTCTGTTTTGTGGTCTTGGGTGTTTCAGGGAAACGCACTGCCTCTCAGTGTGTCTCACGGTAAGTCACCACCCTTCTGTCTAGCTTCATTTGCGTCCCTCCAGGAAGCTTCCCTGACTCAGGTAAAACTGAACAAGGCTCTCTCAGGGCTCTGCTTTCATTGCTGACAGAATTCCTATGATACTTGCTTGTATTCCTTGAATTCCCTGGTTGTGCAGCAAAGCATAGCCATGTTTGTTTCGTGTACTTAGTGTGAGTGATGAGCATGTCACAGGCCTCTTTTTGTTGCAGTACAGAGCCCAGTGTCAGGTGTGAGGTCCTCCCCGCTCTCAGACCCCAATTCCTACTTCTCCTGGTCTACAACATGCCTAATTTTCACCCTTTTCTACTTAATCTCACTTCTTTCCAGTATCCATTTCCTTTTCTTGATAAATGTGAAAAAGGGAATTAATGGCTAAAATAAATGTTGGACTATTAGTAATTATTTAGTCAATAAAAATTTTTTCTCTTAAAAGGTTTACTTTTTTCCAAAATATTACTGGGTCAAGTAATTTTTAGTTGTTGTTTAGAAAAGCTGGGGTGTAGGCCAGATGTATGAGGGTGAGGAGAATGAGAGGATTCACCAGAGTGGGGAGCAGAACAGGCGGTTCTACTGAAATACACTGCTGAGGGGAGCAGCGGGCGAATCTGGAGAGGTCTGCTGCACCATGTGGGTCAGCTCCCTGGCCAGGGATCGGACTCAGACCGTAGTGTAGTGTTGATAGTTCTGAGACTTAACCCCTAGGCCACCAGGGAGGCCCTGGACTGTGTTTACAACAGTGAAGTTATTCTTTTTTTTTTTAATCTCTCATTTTTATTTTTTTTACATCATTGTTCATTTTTAAATAATATTTGCTTCTCCCACCCCCTCAGGTGTAGTCCCCATAGAGTTTCCTTCACCAGTGCACCTGTGCACCATCACCTCAGTCCCCTGTGCTCCTCCCTCCCTCCCTCTGATCCCTCTCCCTCCTCCTCCCCTGCCCTAAGCAAATAAATGCTGTGTAGGTAGGGGAAGATTCTGACCACATTGTCTTGCCTATAGCTAATTATTTTTTCATATAAAGGTACTTTTTACCTTTAACTATTTGAACTTTATAAACTTAAAAATGTTAATCTGCTGCACTTGTGTTATTTTAAAGGAAGTTTTTTTTAAAGATTTATTTATTTATTTGTACAGGAACTGGGGTACAGGCCAGATCGTGGGAGGGTGAGAGGATTCACCAGAGACAGAGCGGGGAACAGGACAGGCAGACTGACAAAACACACTGCTGAGGGGAGCAACGGGCGCGACAGGAGAGGTCTGCTGTGCCATGTGGGACTCTCGCTGGCTGGCTGGGATCAAACCGGCGCTGCAGAGGCTTCACAGTACTGCGCTCAACCTCCTGCGCCACCAGGGGAGACCCTAAAGAAATTTTTTTTTTGGTGATTTTTCAAGAGAAAGAGGGGGCTTCAAAGTTAGGAGTCAAGAGATTAGGAGCCTAGTCAACTGGTAGAAGAGAAGTGATGAGAATCTGCATGAGTGACTTCCTGAGACACACTCTTGCTGAGTAGGCAGGACTGGCACTGGGCAGGGAGGAATGAGCCCGAACTGGTAGCAGAGTAGGACATGGGGGAGCAGTGAGCCCGATGTTTCCTGGTTTTCCCAACACGCTCAGTAGCTCTGTGATGAACAGGTGCAGCAAATGGGCCATTGCCAGGGAGCCATAAAGACTGAGTTCACCCTGAGGCACTGTGGGAATGGTCATCCGGGGAGGTTTATGAATGAAGAGCCAAATTGTATGGCATGCTTCCTGCCCCAGCGAATAACCAGTGTTTGAATAAACTTTGTAGCAAGAAGTCTGGAAGTGGAAGGATGCAGCATAAATTAAAAGGAATAGAGGGAAAGGACCCTCCTAGGTCCTTTATTTATTCAACATGTAAGTGTCAAGAAATAATAGTTATGGCTAATTTAGTTATGAGAACAATGCTATGAAGTTTGAAATTTTTTCTCTACAGATGAAGAAAGAGGAAAACAGTGAACTAAATTTCCCTACGCCTCTGTCGACAGTAAACTGTAGAATCAGGTATTAGGACACTTCTCCTAGAGTCCTCATTCACTCAAATCATAGAAGAATTTGTGAGCATTAACACTTGTAATGGATTGCTTTCCTAATGCTAGAAGAAGAAAGCGGTAGTAAAAGTAGTGTATAGTTTCCTTTAAAGAGATATGGAGACACCCAGTCTTGGAAGATTGAGAGGTGCTTGCTCTTCCTAAGATCCATCAATATCACCAAGTGCTGCTCATTTCTAACAATGCAAGGAATCCTAATGTTATAGAAAAAAGGACCCCAAGGATATTGTTGGCTATTTTCATTCTTCTGCCAGTCAAAGGTCAATCCTTGTCAAAGGAAAAGGAAGAAATGTGAGAGGAGTCAGCTGTAATTGATGGGTCTAAAAACCAGGCCTTGTGTATTATGTCCTGTAGCTTGTGATATCCTCATATGCTCCCCTAGGAAGGATAGTGCAGCTTACACAGACTCCAAGGGTGTGTTTGTGGCATGTTTTAATACATACTGATACACATTTTATGGGTGATAAAATAGGAAATTTAATTCTTATTTCAATTTAATTGTTCCCATGAGTAACAACACCAATACCTAGATCTTTTGTGACTCAATGCATAAGTAAACTTTGTTTTTGGAAACATCTAAGAGAAATAGAAAACTAACAAACACATCAAAGAGAAATTAATCTCCTTGTAAACCAGTCAGTCAAAACATGAAAGTATTACAGATAAAATTAAAAATAGAGATAAAGTGATGGTTTCATGGGAATATACTCAAAACAACTTGGCCAGAAGATGCAACTGATGATTTCCTAACATAAATTTTTAAATTAAAGTGGAGCTAAGATAGATGAAGACACCTCAGTTTTCCAGCCGTCAGTTGATAGTCTATTGGCAATTTGACTGAAAGCGAAGCACATGATATAAATATTTTACTTGCTTTGATGAAAATTCCATCTTTGAGAACACATGTAAGAAATTATGGAAATTGGTGGATTAATTCTCCGGACATATTTCTTGCTAGCAAGGATGGTTGATTGTGGAAAGAGATAGCAGTCTTGTGAGAACATGATTGTCATGG
Source organism: Talpa europaea (assembly GCF_964194135.1). NCBI lineage: Eukaryota > Metazoa > Chordata > Mammalia > Eulipotyphla > Talpidae > Talpa > Talpa europaea. Next base: position 34,058,231 of record NC_140079.1, read on the forward strand.
ACCTTGAGTTCATAACACCCACATCTGGGTAGAGTTAGACAAGACCCTGTCCTGTACAAAATTAGGAGCCAGTAGTTACAAAAAAGATTAAAGTATAATTTCATGGAGTAAGTTTCTAAGCTGCTATTGAATGGAAGACAGTGCTTCCTATGCAAACACACACACTCTCTCTCACACACATACTCTTTTATTTAAGGTGGGTTAAATATATTTTTTTTAAGATTTATTTATTTATTTATGCAAGCACTGGGTACAGTCAGAAGAGCAGTGGGTGAGAGAATTCACCAGAGCCAGAGCGGGGAACAGAACAGGCAGAGTGACTTAAATACACTGCTGAGGGGAGCAGCAAGCGGCAGGAGAGGTCTGCGCGCCATGTGGGACCCTCGCTGGAGGCTGAGGATGGAACCGGCTTTGCAGAGGCTGCAGGCAGCTTCGCAGCCCAGTGCTCAACCACTGCACCACCAGAGGAGGCCTGGTAGGTTAAATATTTAAAAGAAACGATAGTGAATAAAAAGAAATGACCAAAATACACTTGAAAGGTTCAAATACACTGTCTTATAATAATTGAACTGTCATTCATTAATTTTATCTGTATGTGGATGCTGGTCTTTTAAAAGTATTTGTAAAATAATAGATTACAGATTACTTGTAACCTATTCCATTTAGCATCCTCAAACTTTGAAATTCCAAGAGTCAGTCTAATTTAAAAATCCTAACATGTATGAACATACTGTCTTTAAGCTGACAATTATTTCAGAAGTTTTTCATTTCCCTTATTTTTGTGTGATTTGTACTTTGTCTACAGGTAGAAATCACTGTGTCAATTTTGTGAGGTTCTCCCCCACTCCTCCAACTTTAATACACTTTGTGTTTTAACAAGATGACCAAAATCTTTAATGTGAGAAATACGTTTTCCCTGAACACAGTTACATGCTATTAGAAGTGCTCTTTTTACCTATTGATATTTTATTAGGTAATATTCTGTACAGATAAGCAAATATAATCTATATATGATATAAATGCAATACAGGGAGCATAAAATAAAATAATAACATGTGACCCTTTATCTAATGTAATAGTGAAAATATTCCCAGTTTTCTACTGAGCTACTCCCTGCATCCACTGACCTCCCTCTTCCTCGGACCCTGCATGACAATGTGACAGAGAGACAGCCTGGGTTTGGTGTTCCCACTACCATCTGTGCTGGTTTGGTTTTGTTCTCAGTGGTCTTCAAATGATGTCTATATCTCTTCAAGTGCTTATTGTTTACTTGTCTCTGAACTTTATAAAAACTGTAACCATGTTAGAATGAGTTTAGAAACAAGCCAGCTCATCTAGGGTTCTCTAAGCAGGAGCTTAGATGGCATCTCAAATCACTTCCATAAAGTAACTCAGAGTTACGTGCTTTGAGGTATTGCATTTAATACAGCCATTGAACCAGATCGTTATTATCCTCTCTCTTTTATTTTACCAATGAGGGTTAAACAAAGTCAATAAATCAAAATTTATTTTAGATATATAGACTGATAATTTTGCAGCCATGGAATTTTTAATATTTAGTTTTTTGCTAATGAATACTTTCTCCCACATAACTTAAAACAGATAACAGGATTGATATAATAGCTGCTGTCATTGATTATTTGCAAAGTATTCTAAATTTAATATTTAACCTAAAAAAACACCATACTTTTGACTGAACTGTTGGATATATCTTTTTTCTTTTAAGCTTTATTTAATCCAAAAATGCTTCTTGTGATCAGTTTTGAGAAAACTATTTTTTATAAATATAGTTCAACTTAGTGCATTGATCTTAGTGCATTTTGATCATGGACCTTAGGCTATCTTATTCCCTGAGTGCCCTCATTTCCCTCCCAGTATTTTTTTTTTTTTTTTTTTTTTTTTTTTTTAGTGAGAGCAGTGTTAACCTTGGTAGATAAAAAAATGCTGTGTATGTAGAAACTCCTCATTTTCAGTTTAGGTTTCAGAAGTTTTTTTGTTTTTTTGTTTTTTTCCCGGTTGTTGACAAGTCCTAAGTTACTTTCAGTTTTTAATGCCAAAATGCATTTCCAATAAATAGGTGTGAGGCTTAAAATATCCAAATAGTATGAAATGTAAACTCATGCATGCTATATTGGAGGACGGGGTGGTTGATTTAGTCACATAGAGCAGAGGGGGTGTGAACTTACTCCCCTAAATCATACACAGTATTGTAAGTCACTGTTACCTCAAAAAAATGCAATCGGGCATAATCCTTTTTCATTTGATTTACCTGGCTCATCTGAATTGAAACTGGGTTGAAGCAAGAAACTCCCTTTTTTGGGGATGATCTCCAGAAGTGAGACTTGGAAATGTTTCACTGCCTACTGAATCTATAGCAAGATGGATTTATGTTTTCTTTATGTTCTTGAACAAGCTTTTGCCTTACCCAGGATTAACATTAGACCCACAAGTATGTGGTATTCTAGTCACACTTCCAAAAGATTTTTTCAGCTCTTGTTGATAAATTGTCTGTTGTATAAACACAGTGCTTTTCCTATTTGTTGTGACGTAATCTTTGGTTGCCTTTTGATTTTTCACTATTTATTTACAAATAGTAAGTTCACTTACCTGTAGAGCCTTGTAGCCGAACCTTCCTTGCTATCTCAGAATATTGCTGTCATTCATTTCATTATGTAGATGGTATAAAACATTGCTACTAGGGCCTCCCCGGTGGCGCAGCGGTTGAGCACTGGGTTGCGAAGCTGCCTGCAGCCTCTGTGGTGCTGGTTCGATCCCCGGCTGCTCCCCGGCCACTGGAGGAGGGTCCCACATGGCGCGCAGACCTCTCCTGCCGCCCGCTGCTCCCCTCAGCAGTGTACTTTGGTCCTTCTGCCTGCTCTGCTCCCCGCTTTGGCTCTGGCGAATTCTCTCACCCTCCTGCAATTTTGACTGTACCCAGTGCCTGTATACATAATAAATAAATAAATCTTTAAAAAAAAAAAAGACATCGCTACTATGATTACTTTCAACAAAGTTAAGGGTATGAAAAATAAGGTTTTTTTTTAATTTTAACTTTATTCTTTCCCTAGTGTTCTTACTTTCTCCAAATAGATCCAAGTTTCTTACCTGTATTATTTTCCTTCCTCCTCAAGAACTTTATTTATTTATTAATATTTTATTGTATATAATTCTTACATCATTTTTCATTTTTACACAATGTATGCATTTTCATTTTGGTTATATTCTCTATACAATTGCACCCCCCCTTATTTTGACCCTACTCCTTCCTCTCCTCCTGCCCCCACAGTGTGTCTCTGGTTTATAGTTGCTTGTTGATTTTGATTTTTACTTTGTATTAATTAGTCTTTTTCCTGGTCCCTTCTTTAGATTTTCTAAATTCCTGCTATGAGTGAGACCACCGGTATTTTTCTTTTTCCTTTCTGACTTATTTCGCTGAGCATGATCCCTTCTAGCTCCATCCATGTTGCTGCGAACTGCATGTGTTTATCTTTTTGATTGCTGAGTAATATTCCATTGTGTATATGTACCACTTCTTCTTGATCCAGTCATCTATTTTTGGGCATTTGGGTTGTTTCCATAGCTTAGCTATTGTAAATAGTACTGCTCTAAACATAGGGGTAGCAGGTGCTCTTTGGAAGACCTTTTATTTATTTTGTTTAAGATTTATTTATTTATTTATTTATTTATTTATTTATTTATTTATTTATTTATTTATTTATGCAAGCACTGGGTATAGTCAGAAGCGCGGGAGGGTGAGAGGATTCACTAGAGCCAGAGCTGGGAGCAGAGCAGGCAGACTGACAAAGTACACTGCTGAGAGGAGCAGTGGGTGGCAGGAGAGGTCTGCGCGCCCTGTGGGACCCTCAACTATGGCCAGGGATCGAACCAGCACTACAGAGGCTGCGGGCAGCTTCGCAGCCCAGTTGTCAACCACTGCGCCACCAGGGGAGGCCCAGAACTTTTATTTTTACAAGCTGTGTGTTTTATCACCATCTTCACTGTTTATTATTTTCCTCACTTCTTTTTCATTGAGGTAACAATGATGTCCAACATTGTTTGTGTTTCAGAAGAATAGGATCTTCCCTTTCAGGTGCTGTTTTCACACCAATAGTCCATTGTGCTCCTTGCCACAGTGTCACAAGGGAAAATGTAAAGGAAGTTCTTGAACACATGAGTGCATGTTTCCCTTTGAATTAATGTTTCATAATTCTTTAGGTAGATACCTAAGAGTGGAACTGCTGGATCATATGGTAGGACTTTTTTAATGTTTTGAGAAACCTCCTTATTCTTTTCCATAGGAAAACCAATAGCTTATAATCCCCATCAACAGTGTATAAGAGTGTTCTTCTTTTTGCCAGCATTCTGGTCAACACTTGTTATTTCTGGTCTTTTTGATAGGGGTCATTCTCACAAATTTGAGGTTTTTGTTTGCATTTCCCTGATAAGTGATAATGAACATTTTTTCATGTTCCTGTTGGCCACATGTATGTCTCCTTTGGAGAAGTGCCCATTTAGCTCTTCTGCCTATTTTATGATTGGGTTTAGTTGTTATTGCTTGTTAATTTGTATGAGTTCTTTGTAGATAGTGGATATTAGCCTGTGGTTAGATGCGTGGTTATAGATGTTGATTTTCAGTAGTGCACACCTGAGTTACTTAATCTTATAATGTAGTGGTTCCTTCAATTAAAAAAATAGAAAATGATAAAGAGAATGACTAAGCAATGACTATAGAATATAAATTTCTCTGGTTTTGGATTTATAATTTCTGTGGTTCTTTTTTTTTGAAATATATCTTTTTTTTTAAATTAATTTATTTATTTATATAAGCACTGGGTACAGTCAGAAGTGCGGGAGGGTGAGAGAATTCACCAGAGCCAGAGTGGGGAGCAGAACAGGCAGACTGGCAAAGTACACTACTGAGGGGAGCAGCAGGCGCTGCAGGAGTGGTCTGCGCACCATGTGGGACCCTCGCTGGCGGCCACAAACCAGCGCTGCAGAGGCTGGGGGAAGCTTTGCAGTCCAGCACTCAACTGTTCCGCCACCGGGGAGGCCCTTTCTTTGGTTCTTAACAAGAAACAAGAATTAAAAGAATACCAGTTCTTTTAAATACTTCCTGTAGGTTAAAGAATGAGAGCAATCAATCTGATGCAAGTGAGTAATTGAAATACTAGGAATATTAGATTATTTAGTTGTTTTCATGCAAAATGTAATCTAAATGATTATGCAGTATAGCTTAAACTTCTTAAACTTTTTTAGATACCTCTAAATTCACAAGCCAATTTTATATGTTTATTATGCATAGCTTTCAATAGTTTGCTAATAATAATAATAAAGCATAGTTCACATTTGTGTAAAAATATGATCATCTTGATAATAAACAAAATTATTAGACATTATATACACTACTCAGTATCATTTTGTGAAACCTCTAGGTCTTATAGCCCCTGGGATTTTCAAATTGTACTTTATTTACAGAATCAATGTTTGTACTTTTTAGGGATGATTATCAAATCTAAGGATCATCTAATCCTGTGCTTTTACTTTTGTTGCTGTTTATTGTCTATATCAGTGTTGATTTTTTTTTTCCAAGGAGGAAGAGGGAGAAGAAAAGGGAACTATAATGCAAATTACTTTATTTTATGACAATTGATTAGATTAGTTTAAGTAGGATTTAACATGATCTGTGGTTTTCAGACAGCTTATGTTTCCCTCTTTCCTAGATAGCCAAGAATTTGTTTCTTTTTCTTTAGATTTAGTTTCCTAGTAGTCTTCAAAGTAGCCATTTTGAGAACTTAAAAAATATTTTAATGGATTATCTATCTATCTCTCTATTTCTCTATCTATCTATCTATCTATCTATCTATCTATCTATCTATCTATCTATCTATCTGTCTATCTATCTATCTATCACTGCTGGCTAATAATTTTTTGGATTGTGCTGTTTGTTTCCAGTATGCTTCCCATTTTTCCTGGGTGCTTGTTTTCCTTAAGGTGCCTTTCCCCTTCCTTGGTCCCCTCCCTTCCTTCCTTCTTCAGCCAGGACTTAGGAATATCACCTCTGTACCAGACATAGATGTGAGCATGTCTCCATAAAGGATCTGCTGGAGGAGATCTCAGTTTTCATGGTCAACCAAGGACATGGGTCAGATAACTATCTTTGTGCCCCTATGCCTACTGACTGGCTCTTCCCTTGTATTAGCTCAGACAGGTATAACCCTCTAACAAAGTTTGGCTAATATGTGAGAGCACGAGCTACATTGGTTTTTCTCACTAACACTTCCTGCAGAATGTTCCAAATCAGGAGAATGGGGTTCTGTTCTAGTCATTGAGGAACCCAGACTGATTTGTAGTTTCTCAGATCTTTACCATTTCCACCTGTGAAAAGGGGAAAGAAGAATGGAATATTGTGTGGAAGAGGCTTGTGAATCAGAACTGGAGGCACTATTTGTGCTTTCCATTCACATTTTGTAATCTCATAGTCACATAACCACAAGGGAAACTGAGATATGGAATCTGGCTTTGTGCCAGAAAACTGGGGCATGGATTTCTATCACAGTTGTGGATGGCCACCTTGAGCACAACTCACCAGTGCTTTTCACAAACTGCACCCTATTTTAACTAATTTTCAATTTGAAAACCTTGAAAATGATCTTTGGCCTTTTATGTTCCTGTTTACAGAAAGTGCTCTTTGCTCTTTGTAGGATATGTGTTGCGTATATAAACCAGTGAGTGCTAAATCTGTTCCTAATCACATCTTTGGAGACAGTTGTCATAATGCTATTGTATTGCCTTCTAGAATTTTATATACATTTAAAAATATAATTGGGATCATATTACATGAAACGTGCTTTTGGATTTCTTTTTTTAGAATTAGTATTTTGAGCTTTTTCTCATTTGAATAACAATACTTGAAAACTTTTTTTTTGTTATGGCTTTATAGATTTTTATCACAAAAGCCACCATAATTTATTTAATCGTTCTCTTGAGAATATTTTCCTTTTTTAAGTATGTTTTTGATGAATAAATATCAAACATCAATACATGTCTACATGTCTAATTATTTATTTGCTAGGTTTGGTAACTCAAAGAGTATACTTATATTTAAGGTTCTTTTTTAAAAAAGATTTATGCATACAAGAACAGGAATATAGGCCAGGAGTGTGGCAGGTGAGAGGAGTCACCAGAGACAGAATGGGGAACAAAGCAGGTGGATTGACTGAAATATGTTGCTGAGGGGAGCAGTGGGAGAGTCAGGAGAGGTTGCTGTGCCATGTGGGTAGCTCCCTGGCCAGGGATCTAACTCATGCTGCAGTGGCTGCAGATAGCTTCACAGTGCTGTGTCTTAACCCTTTGCACCACCAGAGAGGCCCCTATTTAAGGTACTAAATACAGATTGTTAATTTTATTTTCAACAAGTTACAAGTATTTACCTTCCCAACAGTAAATGCATCCATAGTTTTGCCAAATGACTCTCCAAGTGCACCCTTGGCTGTTGTCCCAGAGGAAAAAAAAAAATATTTCTACATTTCTACATAAAAACCTATACAGGAATTTTCACAGAAGTTGTATCCATAATAGGTAAAAGCTGCAAACAACCCATATGTCTTTTTTTTTCAAATTGTAATTAATTTATTTTAAACACTGATAAGATACACATAACATAAAATTTTGCCACCCTGGTCCTTTTAAGATAAACTGTTTAGTGACATTCATATTATTGTGCATCCATAGCCATCATTCATTTCAGTAAGTCACTTCAGTGTGCAAAGTTGAACTCTGTATCCAATACATAACTTCCATTTCTCTCTCCACCCCTAGCCTTTAGCAACCACCACTGCACTTTCTGTGTCTGTGAGGTTGGCTTCTTTAGATTCCTCAGAAGCGTGAAATCATAGTGTTTTTCCTTTGGTGTCTTATGTTTTCACCTAGCATAATACCTTCATAGTTCATGCATGTTGTAGTTCATGTCAGAATTTCTTTCCCTTATAAGACTGATATCCCCCCGCCATATGTGTGTGTGTTCTATATATGCGCACACAAACACACACACACTTATATGCACCACATTTTTTTGTGCATGTCCTGATGGTTCTTTTTTTATATATTTTATTTTGTGTAATTTTTACATCATTTTTGCACAGTATATGCTTTTTCATCTTGGTTATAGTCCCAATACAATTCCCACCCCCCTTATTTTGACTGTAATCCCTCCTACCCACCCTCACCCCTGGTCCCTGTAGTATGTCTCTGACTAAGCTCTGGAAACAACCCAAATGCCCAAAAATAGATGACTGGATCAAGAAGATGTAGTACATATACATAATGGAATACTACTCAGCAATCAAAAAAGATAAACTCATGCAATTTGCAGCAACATGGATGGAGCTGGAAGTGCTCATGCTCAGCGAAATATGCCAGAAAGAAAAAGAAAAATACCAGATGGTCTCACTCATAGCAGGAATTTAGAAAATCTAAATAAGGGATCAGGAAAAAGACTAATTATAATAAAGTAAAAATCAACAAGCAACAAGCAACTAAAATCCATATGTCTTTTAATGGATGAATGGTTAAACCTGTGGAAAATCCACATTATGGAATACTACTCAGCAATTAAAAGGATGGAGCTATTGCTCCATGCAAAATTTGGAATGAGTCTCCAAAGAATTATGCTGAGTGAAAAGAAGACTATTGCAAAAATTAAAATGATGTGTGATTCCATTTATATAACATTTTTGAAATGAGAAAAATATGTGAAGAGAGGTTAGTTACTGCCATGGCTTAAGGTGTGGGAGGGGCAAGCCAGATGGTTGAGTGGTTATAAATGGTCAACACAAGAAATTCATGTGGGGATGAAGCTACTCTGCATCTTTTTTTTTTTTTTTTAAGATTTATCCATTCACCTATACAAGCACTAGGTGCAGTCAGAAACGCGGGAGGGTGAGAAAATTCACCAGAGCCAGAGTGGAGAGCAGAACAGGCAGACAGACGAAGTACACTGCTGAGGGGAGCAGCAGGTGGCAGAAGAGGACCGCGTGCCATGTGGGACCCTCGCTGGCGGCGGGGATCGAACAGGCGCTACAGAGGCTGCGGGCAGCCTCGCAACCCAGCTTTCAACCACTGCGCCACTGGGAAGGCCCTGCATCTTTTTTTTTTTAAGATTTATTTATTTTTATGAAAGAGCTGGGGTGCAGACCAGAGGTGCGGGAGGGTGAGAGGATTCACCAGAGACAGAGTGGGGAACAGAACAGGCAGACTGACTGAAATACTTTACTGAGGGGAGCAGAAGAGAAGTGGGCGAGACAGGAAGGTCTGCTGCGCCATGTGGGATTCTCACCCGCCAGCCAGTATCAAACCCGCACCGCAGAGGCTGCGGACAGCTTCACAGCGCAGCGCTCAACCCTACTCTGCATCTTAATGGGTGGTGGATGTGCAAGCCTACACATATGATAAGGTAGCACAGAACTAAACACACAGAGACACATACAGCCTGACGTGTGGGCAAATCAGAACAGGATTGGTGGTCGGTTGTACCAATGTCAATATTCAGTTTGTGACGGTGTTTTTGTAAGATGTTATCATTGGGAAAACAGAGAGCATAAAAAAAATCTGTGATTTCTGACAACTAAATATTAACCTACAATCATTTCAAAAGGATATTTTATTGAATGCAGTAATGCATGAAATATATCATGTAGCATTAGTACTTCCCATATCATTAATGACTATTAGCTTTCCTATAGTTGTAATTAGAAAACTATCCCTTTCTTGTGCATACACTACTATTCCTAGCCTGTAGTTAAACATTCAAAATATAGCTGAGACCTTTTCTTGTTTTTTGCTCCTGTTTTGTTTACTTTTTGGTAATTTTTATAATATATTAGCAGTTCCTGAAAATATTTCTTTATCCTCTAACCCTTTTGTTTGTACATATTAGCACATGTATTTCACCATTGAATATTTAGGGTAGCTCTGACTTGGGCCTGATTTAAAAATTTTAATTATTTTTTTTCTTTAGCTATGGAGTCATTGCCAAGGACTTCTGAGGACAGCACTGGTTGTTTTAATGCATGGTGAACTGACTTTACCTATTTATATTCTTTAGGACAATAAATGATGCTGTTCAATGTATTTTTATTTTATTAAAAAACCTGATTTATTCACTTTTTTACTTTTTAAAATTGCTCTAAGTAAGGTAATTGAGATAACACTGTTCCTTATATCCTCTGTACCTTTGCCATCATCACTGTGCAAAGTCCTCCTTTTTCATTCTCCAGTCATTCAGTTATCATTTCCTCTCTGTCTCTAGTGACCAGTCCCATACTCCAGGCCTCCCTCACATCAGCTTTCTCTTCTATGTGCATATGTAAAATGTGCAGTGTTTTGTGTGGATTTTACATTTTCATATATATTATTGTGCTATACATCTTATATCTTTTAAAACTTGCAGTTGTTTGTATGTTTCTATTATTCCCTGTACATTTGAGCATCAGTCTGTTGAATCTTGAAAATATTTAACTAGAATTTTGATTACAATTACACTGAATTTTTAGGTTAATTTGATAAGAATTGAGTTCATGTTTTGTGCATGCCTAGTAAAGTCTGAGTGAGAGAGAACTTGATACTTGGTAGTGTCTGTTTCCTTCTGCTGCTATGATTTTAATAAGGGAACCCCAGTCATTTGCTTAATATCTTTTGGATGATGTGTTAGTATTCAAGCTTGAAACATTTTTACTGCATTTTTTTGCTGCATATTGCTGTACACAAGCTAACATTTAGGTGGTTTTTATACTAACATGCAGGTTTCTGTTACAATGCTTGAAAATATCCCATTGTTATTGTATTGTGAATTTTATTTTTTAAAAAGATTTATTTTATTTATTTAGGAGTACATGATGGCTCCCTGCACCACTAGGGAGGCCCCTGTATTGTGAATTTTCAATTATAATGTCTGCCAAAGAATTTTAAATTCAATTTATACTTTCTTACTTGCATAAAGGTGTCACTCAAGCAGTCCTAGGCAAATGGGTTTGGATTATTTGACCTTCTTTGGCAGTGATGTGTGTATAGTCTCAGTGCTATGGGCTGAATTCTGCCTACAAGTATTCATAGAATGTATCCCTACTTTCTATAGTGATTATACAGGAGACAGGATCTTTCAAAGAGTTGATTAAGATTAAATGACATCATAAGTGTGGAGCCCTGACCCTTTAGAAGTAGTTTCTGTATAAGAACTAGGCACCAGACTCCAGTGCTCTCTCCATGGGAGGACACAGTGAGAAGGTGACTGTCTGCAACGCAGAAAGAGACCCTCCTGCCTGCACCACACCATGCTGGCACCCTGACCTCAGGCTTCCAGTCTGCAGAACTGTGCAAAAACAGTTTCTGTTGTATGATATCCAGTCTGCAGTATTTAGTTATGGCAGGTTGAGCTGTCTAAGACATTAAACCTGGCATCCTAGTGACTGCCATATGGGATAATCTGTAGCAGATAGAGTCATGACTTGGCTGTCCACTAGAAATCCTAAATCTGTCTTTGTTCTAGGGAATTTGGGTGTTAGATGAAGTGAATGAGCCATTGGGAGTCTTTTTCCATGATTGCTGACTCCTTGTGAACTACACAGAGTGACAACTACTTTTCCCATCATTTCAGTGCCTTATATCATAATAAAGCTTTATGCTTTATTCCGCATCATTCCTGATACTTAGCATATGGAATTATTTTGCTGTCTAATTCAATTAGGTGACCCGAGACCCTTTGTAAACTAGACTTCTGAAGTACAAAATAGCATGCATCTATGTGTGTGTGTTTAGAACAGGGGCTATTTCTACAGTCAGAGCCAACTGGAAAATTAGACAATTATACTGGCATTGTTTTTTATGTCATTTATTATAATTTTTTTTCCGCAAGGGGATCTTTCACAGCAATCTGATGTTTTCTCCTATTTGTTTTTGAAACCTCATTCTCAGATTGAATATATTAAATTTGTAGTAGATTTTTGGACCTCAAGAAAACATGAGCATAGTTATAAGAAATAATTTTTTTTCTTTAACATTCTTTAATACCTCAGTACTTAAAATGTATTAAAAGAATGGATAGATATTTGTTATATTAACAACTAAGAAAATTCCTTTTCATATCTAAATTAATTCATGTGAAAATTTGGAACCCCTTGAAACAGATTTCTAAAGTACTTCTCAAGGAATAAGTATGACAAACTCTTCCAGAGGGGCTCATGGAGACATATGTGTTACTGGGATGGAGACATTTACAAACTAGTTCATGATTACACATTATGTTTTTTTTAAGGTTTATTTATTTGTGCATATAAGAACTACTGACTGAAATACACTGCTGAGGGGAGCAGCGGGTGAGACAAGAGAGGTCTGCTATGCTATGTGGGTCAGCTCCCTGGTGAGGAATCAAACTCCTGTTGCAGTCACTGGTGATAGTGCTGACACTTAACCCCTTGAGCACCAGAGAGGCCCTGATTACACATTCTGAACATTTAGTCAACATAATGGAATATGGAAGCAACAAGATGAGTTTCAACACTGCTATTGGCATTGTGGGTAAGGAAAGCAGTGTAACTTGTAATAAACACCTTCAGAGAGTTACTTGTCCACATTGATGTGACACTCTGAGGCCCTGCAGTGCTCCACGCTGCCTAGGAGGAAGGGGCCGCTGCTGTGGTCTGAGCACCATGCCGGTCAAGTGCAGAATACTTTAACTTTCTTTTAAGCCTATTAATATCAGTAACTCTGACTTTGTGTCCACTCTCAAATAAGTTTGGTTGCTTAGAAAGAATTGGTGAAAATGCAGTACCAATGAGAGAATTGCTAATACTCTGTTTAGTGAAGCAGAGAACCATTTTGGTTACTTCAGTTTCCATTATTTAGCCAAATTTGTGATTTAAACTGGTTTAGAAGCAGAATTGGAAAAATGCCCTTAGCCTCTCAGAAAATGTTCCATTACAGCTCTGTCATCTTTATGGTACTGCCTGGAAGTTATGAGGTTTTATGTTGTGAATATTCTTATAGGAAGGAGATGCCAAAATTACAGACAATTTTGCTTGACTATACTTTGCTTGTAGTTTAGAACTATACTAGATAATATACTACACAGACAATATTTTGTCATTTTCTATTACCTTTTCTACTAACAATTTTTCTCATCTCTCTTCCTACTTAGGTAACAATAGATACTCAGGGTTTTTATTTTTAAAAAACCCAGCTCATTCGTTAATTCATCTGTTGCTGGGGTCGGGGGGGATGCAAAATGGCACAGCTCCCTTGGGAGACAGTTTGGTGGTTTCTTATAAATCTCACTATACTCTTACCATAGGATCCAGCAATCACACATCTTGGTATTTGCTCAAAGGATTTGAAAGTTATGCCCCTTCAAATCCATCACATGGATATTATATTTATAGCAGCTTTATTAATATTTGCCCATATTTGGAAACAACTGAGGTGCCCTCCATTAGGTAAATAAATACATAAACTGGTACATGCAGATGATGGAATATCATTCAGCTCTAAAAAGGAATGAGTTATGAGGCCGTAAAAAGAGATAGAAGAAACTTAAAGGTATATTACTAAGTGAAAAAAGCCTATATACTGTATAATTCCAACTATATGACATTCTGGAAAAAAGCATGAAAAAGATGGTAAAAATATTAGTGATTGCCAAGGGTCAGGGAGAAAAGAGGGATGAACATAGAGGATTTTAAGGCATTGAAAATTACTCTGTATGATACTGTAATGATGGACACATGTCATTGTGCATTTCCCACGTCTACAGGATGTACACTACCATGAATGAACAGTGAACTGTGGGCTTCAAGTGATGATCTAGTTTCATCAGTTGTAACAAATGGACTATCCTGGTAGGGATAGCTGGATATGTGTGGGGTCAGGGAGTAGATGGAAAATCTCTACCTCTCACTCAATTTTGATGTGAACCTAAAGCTGCTTAAAAAAAATCTCAGTAAGAAAGTCATGAATCTGCATTTAAGTGACATCTGGGAATTTCAAGCTAGGTAGCAAAGTCATGAAAACCTGACCTGCCTTTGGGTGTTAGTTACAGATTCTATCGGGGCCTGAGAACTGTAATAGTTTAAAGTAAACCTTGACTGAAGATTTATGGTTTTATCTGTAAAGGAAGTTTGGCTATGATTAAGATCAAATTGATTATGGGAAAATCACAGGAAACAAATCCTACTTTGGTGGGGTGAGCTGAAAGTTATAGGTCTCCAGGGGAAATTCTATAGGGTTTGGGTGGTCTGGTTTTTATTTTTTGATATAGTATTAATGCCATAATGGGTCATGTCAGACTGAAATGTAATATAAAGAAATTCCGTATCAGTGTTTGTCTGGAGACAGTTCAGCTGAAGGGTCAGTTATATTGGATCAAGATTAGGGAGGCAATGCAGTTGAACTGAGAAAATTTGATATGGACAAACAATGTCACAGAACAATAGAATGAAATCGACTGTGGCTGTCAAAAGCTAAAGAAAAAATTTTAAATGTATTTTTGGTGAATGTAATAATTGTTAATAATTGTTAAATAGCACACTCCTGTGTTGGGACTTAATTTTTATACCATGGAAGTTTATACTCTAAAGAATAAAATCAGAATTTGAGGATAGAGTTATGTCATTGAACCGTGTTTGACGTTGGATGAAAGTTTTTACATCCGAACAGTCTTTATAAGCCATCACCTCACAATGAGGTACATGTAGGTGGATTCAGGATTTTCTGGGCAACAAGCCCTGTGGACTTTGGGGTTGTTCAAGGCCACTACCTTGATTGTATTAGGTGTCAGTACTTTCAAACACCATTGCTTTTGCACAGCCTATGAAAATGTCCGTATAGTAGAAAAGGCAAATAGTGTCTTGGTATTGTTTTGAAAACAGTTTTGACCTTGTGGAGTCCGTGAAATGATTTCTAAAATTCATGGTGGTTTGAGTACTGCATTTTATGCATGGAGGTTTTGGATCTAGGATGTCCATGGAAAAAAAGTGGGCATGTTCTTTCTCTTCAGCTATTCCTCTTGTTTGATCTTGAAAGTGACACTCTCTCATTTGAAAAGCCCCTACATTCTAGAGCACGGGGAGTGTTACTTTAATGTTAAAACTTCCATTTTTTCCTATAGAAGTGATAAAGGCATATTGGAAAAATATTACCTATGCAATTTTTTGATTCAAGTGTAAGAATAAACAGTGTTTTAAAAAAAAATGATGATGAACATGTTTCATACATTTTATTAAAATGTAGTTTTTATCTGGGAATCTTGTGGGAGAATACAGAAAAATTGGATATGTTTTCAGGCAGCTCGTGTTTTCATTTTCATTTGTCTAGGTTTTTAAAATTTCTTCTTTGATTCCACATATTAGAGTTTTTCCCACTTTTTTTTGCATATACTTGAGGGAAGGAATCAAACACTGTCCAAAAATTCACAATGATATAGGGTAATAAATTACTTAAAATATTTATATCTCAAATAATAAAGTTAAGAAGCACTGTTCTAACCACCTTCTTTTTGATATCTCTATGATTTGGGAAAATACATTAGCAATTATTAAAAAAAAATATCCTTAGAAATGCCAAAGAGTATACTTCAAATGTATTATACATATTGTGTGTTTGAGTATAAATATTTTATTATTTCTTTGCCAAATGAGGCCATCAGTTATAGAAATTAGATTAATAAGTATGCTTAGTTTTTGTTAAAAAATTATAGCACTTACCAGATATGCATTGGTTATATATATATAGTAAAACCTTAGTCTGTGACATAACAGTTATATTTCAGGGGTTCCATGAAATTCCTGTATTAATAAGCAAATTTTGGTACATGATTACTTTGAGTGGGTGAAAGTATATCAGATAATTTCAAGATTTTCTTAGAAGTACTTCTGGTTTTTGTTTTTAAGGAAATGGCTAAAAATACTTTAATTCTATCAGGAGAAAAAGATGATTTTTAAACTCAGAATAGACTAAAGAACAGTTTGCCTGAAATTTCTCTTTGTAACTGTTGTTTTGGCATTATGTAGATAATACACAAGTCCTTTAATTATGTCTGAATTAATTTGCAATACATGAAATTCACCCACACTTGTTCTATTTATCTCTCCATGGAAACAGCATGCTTTGGGTTGCTACTGAATTTTCCACATGCAGTTTCCACTTTGGAATTTGACAAGATATTCTTTTTTTTTTAAGATATTTTTTTAATAATAAATTTTATTTTTATATTCCCCCATACAACTGCACATGCCCCATTCTGACCCCAATCCCTCCCCTCCCGGCCCCCACCCCCCAAAAAGTGTCTCTGGTTCATAGTTTTTTGTTGATTTTGATTTTCACTTTCTTATAGTTATTAATTTTCCTGGTCCCTTATTTAAGTTTTCTAGATTCCTGCTATGAGTGAGACCATCTGGTATTTTTCTTTTTCTTTTTGGCTTATTTCGCTGAGCATGATCCCTTCCAGCGCCATCCATGTTGCTGCAAATTGCATGTGTTTATCTTTTTTGAATGCTGAGTAATATTCCATGGTATATATGTACCACATCTTCTTGATCCAGTCATCTATTTTTGGGCATTTGGGCTGTTTCCAAAGCTTAGCTATTGTAAACAGTGCTGCTATACACATAGGGGTGCAGGTGTTCTTTGGAATTGATGTTTCTGTGTCCTTTGGGTAAATACCTAGGAGTGGAATTGCTGGATCATATGGAAGCTCTATGTTTAGTAGGTCCAGAAATCTCCACAGAGCTCTCCATAGTGGTTGGACCAGTTTGCATTCCCACCAACAGTGCAGAAGAGTTCCTTTTTCTCCACAACCTCGCCAACATTTGTTGTTGCTAGTTTTTTTAATATGTGCCATTCTCACTGGTGTAAGATGGTATCTCATGGTAGTTTTGATTTACATTTCCCTGATTGCAAGTGATGTTGAACATTTTTTCATATGTCTGTTGGCCATTTGCATTTCCTCTTCAGAGAAGTTTCTTTTTAGCTCTTCTGCCCATTTTTTGACTGGGTTATTTTCTTTGTTGTTGTTGAGTCTCATCAGCTCTTTGCAGAATTTTGTGATCAGTCCTTTATCATTAGTGTTGGGTGCAAAAATGTTCTCCCAGTTGGTGGGGTTTCTCTTTGTTTTTGTTATTGTCTCTTTTGCTGTGCAGAAGCTCTTTAATTTGATGTAGTCCCAGCTGTTTATCTTTGCCTTCACTATCACTGCTTTGGGTGATGTGTCTGTAAAGATGTCTTTGATATGCAAATCACGTAGTGTTTTACCTATATTTCCTTCTATGTATTTTATGGTTTCAGGTCTTATGTCTAGTTCTTTAATCCATTTTGAGTTGATTTTTGTGTATGGTGTGAGGTAGTGGTCAAGCTTCATTCTTTTGCATGTAGCAACCCAGTTTTCCCAGCACCATTTATTGAACAAACTTTCTTTGCTCCAATGCATAGTCTTTGCTCCTTTGTCAAAGATTAATTGACCATAAATCTGTGGGGTTATTTCTGGATTTTCTATTCGATTCCATTGGTCTGTATGTCTGTTCTTGTTCCTATACCATGCAGTTTTGATGATTATGGCTTTGTAGTATAATTTGAAGTCTGGGAGTGTGATGCCTCCATTTCCTTCCTTTTTTTTCAGTAGAGCTTTGGCTATTCGGGGTTTTTGGTGATTCCATATGAATTTCATCAATAATTGTTCTATTTCTTTGAAGAATGACATTGAAATTTTGATTGGAATAGCATTGAATCGGTATATTGCTTTTGGTAGGATGGCCATTTTAATAATGTTTATTCTTCCAATCCATGAGCAGGGGATGTCTTTCCATTTCTTTGTGTCTTCTTCTATTTCTTTTCACAGTGTTTTATAATTTTCTTTTTATAGGTCCTTTACCTCTTTTGTTAAATTTATTCCCAAATATTTGATTTTTTTTTTCGATAATAAAAGGGATGTTTTTTTTTATTTCTTCTTCAGATTTATTGTTTGTGTATAGGAAGGCTACTGACTTTTGCGTGTTGATTTTGTATCCTGCCACTTTACTGAATTGATTGATAAGTTGAATTAGTTTTTCTGTGGAGTTTTTGGGGTTCTCTATGTGTATTATCATATCATCTTCAAATAGTGATAGTTTGACTTCTTCTTTTCCTATTTGGATTCCTTGTATGTCTTTCTCTTGTCTTATTGCTCTGGCTAGGACTTGCAGTATTATATTGAAAAGCAGTGGTGAGAGTGGACATCCTTGTCTTGTTCCAGATCTTAATGGAATTGCTTTCAGCTTTCCACCATTGAGGATGATACTGGCTGTTGGCTTGTCATAGATGGCCGTTATGATGTTGAGGTATGTTCCTTGTATCCCAAGAATTTCAAGGGCTTTTATCATGAATGGGTGTTGCAGTTTGTCGAAAGCTTTCTCAGCATCTATTGATATTATCATATGTTTTTTATATTTCTTTTTGTTGATGTGTTGGATAACGTTGATTGATTTTCAGATGTTAAACCATCCTTGTGTCCCTGGAATGAATCCTACTTGGTCGTGGTGAATTATCTTATGGATACATTGTTGGATTCTGATAGCTAAAATTTTATTGAGGATTTTTGCATCAGTGTTCATTAGGGAGATTGGCCTGTAGTTTTCCTTTTTGTGTTGTCCTTATTCGGTTTTGGTATTAGTGTAATGTTGGCTTCATAGAACGTGTTTGGTATTATCCCTTCCTTCTCAATTTTTTGGAAGAGTTTGTGAAGGATAGGCACTAATTCATCTGTGAATGTTTGGTAGAATTCATTTGTAAATCCATCAGGTCCTGGGCTTTTGTTTTTGGGGAGGTTTTTGATTACCATTTCAATTTCGCTAATTGTAATTGGTCTGTTTAGGTGTTCTATTTCTTCTTTATCTAGCTTTGGGTGATTGTAGAGTTGTAGGAATTTGTCCATCTCCTCTAGATTGTTGAACTTGTTTCCATACAACTGTTCATAGTAGTTACTGATTATTCTTTTGATTTCTGCTGTGTCTGTTGTGATTTCTCCTCTTTCATTTGTGATCCTTTTTATTTGTGCTTTCTCCCTTTTTTCCTTTGTGAGCCTGGCTAGGGGTTTGTCTATTTTATTGATTTTTTCAAAGAACCAGCTCTTGGTTTCATTGATCTTTTGGATTGTTTTTTTAGTTTCAATTTCATTTATTTCTGCTTTGGTTTTTATTATTTCTTTTCTTCTACTGGTTTTGGGGTTTTTTTGTTGTTCTTTTTCTAGATCTTTGAGCTTCGAGATTAGGTTGTTTCTTTGACTTCTTTCTTGTTTTTTGATGTGAGCTTCTATTGCTATATATTTTCCTCTTATTACTGCTTTTGCTGCATCCCATACATTTAGGATATTAGTGTCCTCCTTGTCATTCCATTCAAAGAATTTTTTAATTTCTTCTTTGATCTCCTCGTTAGTCCAGTGGTCTCCCAGTAGTGTGGTTTTTAATCTCCATGAGGTAGGATAGATCCTTGCCTTCTTTTTATGGTTTATTTTTAGTTTGATGCCTTCATGGTCAGAAGAAATGTTTGGTATGATTTCAATCTTGGTGTATCTGTTGATGTTTGTCTTGTGCCCCAGTATGTGATCGATCCTGGAGAATGATCCGTGTGCGCTTGAGAAAAATGTGTACTCCGTTTTTTTTTGGGTTTAGTGTTCTATAGATGTCTGTTAAGCCCAAATGCTCTAGGTCCTCATTTAGAGCTTTAGTTTCTTTACTTATTTTTTGTCTTGTTGATCTATCCATTGTTGATAGTGGTGTGTTGAAGTCTCCCACTTCGTATGTGTTTTCTCTGATGTCTGTTTTCAGAGAGGACAACAGTTGTCTGATATATTTTGTTGCTCCTTTGTTTGGTGAGTATATGTTAATGAGTGTTATTTCTTCTTGAAGTATTGTCCCCTTGATCATAATGTAGTGACCATTGGGGTCTCTTTTTATTTTTTTGAGTTTGAAGTCTGTTTTATCTGATATAAGTATAGCTGTTCCTGCTTTCTTTTTTGGTCCATTTGCTTGTAGGATTGTTTTCCATCCTTTAGCTTTGAGCCTATTTTTATCTTTTGTAGCTAAATGTGTTTCCTGGAGACAGCAAAAGGTTGGGTTTTGTTTCTTAATCCAGGTTGCAACTCTGTGTCTTTTTATTGAAGAGTTTAGTCCATTTACATTTAGAGTTAATATTGATATGTTAGCATCTGTATTTGCCATTGTGTTTGTCTTTCCTTTGATTTTATTTATTTATTCTTTTAATAACTTTTTTTTTTTTGGTCTTCTTTCGTTGTTATTCGTCCCTCTGAGGTTCTGGCTTTAGGATTCCTTGTAGTATTTTTTGGAGTGGGGATTTATTCGTAATGAAATTCCGGAGTTTCTCTTTGTCTGGGAAGGTCCATATTCTTTCTTCATAGAGGAAGGAGAGCTTTGCGGGATAGAGTATTCTTGGTTGGCATCTGTTTTCTTGGAGTCTGTTGACTATGTCCCTCCACTCTCTCCTTGCCCGTAGTGTTTCTTCAGAGAAGTCTGATGTCAGCCTGATTGGTTTTCCTTTGAATGTTATCTGTTTCTTCCCTGTTGTCAGCTTCATTATTTTTTCCTTGTCCTGGATTCTTGGGAGCTTTACTATTATGTGTCTTGCTGTGTTTTTCCTTTCGTCGTGGAAGTTTGGTGTTCTTCTTGCTTCTTGTATATCAATTTTCAGCTCCTTTTTCGCATTTGGGAAGTTCTCTTCAATTATCTCCTGGAATATTTTCTCTGTTCCTACATCTCTCTCCTCTCCTTCTGGAATTCCTATAACTTTTATATTTCCTTTCCTCATGGAGTCAGATAGTTCCCGAAGTCTTTCTTCGTTCTTTTTCCTTCGTACTTCTCTTTCCTTTTCTGTTTTGGTTCTTTATATTTCTTTGTCTTCAAGAGTACTTATTCGTTCTTCCATTTCATCTATTGCTTTCATTGCTTTTCCCAGAGTTCTTTAGTTCCTCCATTAATTCTTTGATCTCTTGCATTTCTTTTACTTCCCTCTTTAGGGACTCAATTTCATTCTTCTGACCATTGTTTTCCCTCTTTAGGGACTCAATTTCATTCTTCTGACCATTGTTTTCCCTCTTTAGGGACTCAATTTCCTTCTTCTGATCATTGTTTTCCTTTATGACTTCTGTTCCTTTTTTAATCAGGGCAATTTTAAATTCTCTTTCTGGAAGGCTCAGAAGTTCTTCCAAGTTACTCTCGTTGCAATCTGGAGGGTGGTTTTCTTTTTGTGGTGTGCTTCTTTCCTGAGGTGTTGTTAGGTTGCGTGTGGTTCTTCTACTCCCTACTGTCTGTTTTCTAATTTGTCGTATGCATTGGGACACTGTGTTGCTCGGACTGGCCGTCATCTTGGGTGAACTTCTCCGCTCCCCTCTGGCTCCTCCAGGAACCATCTCTGGCTTCTGTGGGAGCTTTCTGCTGGTTTTAGGCAGTCTTTACTGAAGAAATGTCCCTGTTCTAAACTGGAGAAGTGGACGCAGTCCCTGCGCATCCGGTCTCAGGAACACTCTTCTGCGTGCCCGGTCTGCCCCGGACATGGGTGCCTGCTCCCTCTGTGGGCTCAGACTGCTGGTTGGAAGGGGCCTGGCGTGGGCTAACTTCCCAGCTGGCCACTGGGTCTTCCAGAAGCCTTCTGCCCTTTTCAAGAAGTCTTAAGAAATTTCCCTGTTCTATGGGGTGTTAGTGACTTTTTTTCTGGTCGCTAGGTGGTGCCAGAGATCTCTCCTATTGTCCTTGGGGGGCTGTTTTTCAACCCCCCCACCCCCATGGGACAGGGAACAGAGAGCAAGAATGGTAGGGTAAACCTCAACGGCTTTGGGGTGCTGTGTCTGCCTTGTGCCCCACCGTCGTGGAGAACCCACGCCCAGAATTTCATGCCCTGGGTCTCAGTTCAAAGCCCTCAGGTCCAGGATGCGGGCTGTAGCCCAGTGCAGTGGCGCAGGAATGGTGCCTTTTGCACCCAGCTCCCATGCCTGGGCGCCTGGTTCCTGCTTACTCAGTGAGGGACTTTCACCCCCGTGAGGGCCTCCGCGCGTCTCCCCGCAAGCCTAGTTCGCAGGCGCGGGGACCTGGGCAGCCGCGATCCCGGTCCGCGTTTGCTTTTCAAGCGCACCAAGCGCACCGCTTTTCTGCACAAGCTTACCGGCCTGCCCGGGGCTGTGTGAGCGTCTCCAGAGTCCCTTTGTTCTTCTCTAATGGCGCCCGGAGTCGTTCGCTCACCGCAGCGGCGAATCCTGCAGGATTCTCCACAGCTCCCGTTCACAGGGTGTGGTGGCTGCAATAGTTCCTTTCCACTCACAGTCCCTCTTGCTGAGTAGTTTGTTCTTGTTGGTCGTTTTAGTTTGTTGTTTTCCTCCTCTCTGCCGGTCGGAGAGTGCCGACTCTGATTTTTTTTTTTTTATTTATACAAGAATTGGGGTACAGGCCAGAGGCTTGGGAGGGGGGGAGAATTCACCAGAGACAAAGTGGGGAGCAGAACAGGCAGACAGACCTAAAGCACTGCTGAGGGAAGCAGCAGGCGAGACAGGAGAGGTCTGCTGCGCCATGTGGGTATCTCCCTTGCCAACTGAGAATCGAATCCATGCTGCAGAGTCTATGGACAGCTTCACAGCACTGTGTTCAACCCACTGCACCTCCAGGGAGGCCTGACAAGATATTGTTAAAGATTATATTGACTTTTTAAAACCCTTTCTGGAAAAGCAGTAAAGATTAATAATTTTTCAAAAAGGCATTTTTAATGAGGCAGTCTTTCATTGTGTAGATTTGATTTTCTTGTAATCTTTGACTATTGTCTGTTTTCTAATAATGTCTCATAGTGTGTTCTTAAAAAATCCTCATTAATGTAATTGAATTGAAAATTTCTTTTTTTTAAAAAAATGATTTATTTATTTATACAAGTACTGGGTACAGTCAGAAGCACAGGAGGGTGAGAGAATTCACCAGAGCCAGAGCAGGGAGCAGAACAGGCAGACTGACGAAATACACTGCTGAGGGGAGCAGCTGACCTGGCAGGAGAGGTCTGTGCGCCATGTGGGACCCTTGCCGTTGGCCAGGGATCTAACCGGTGCTGCAGAGGCTGCTGGCAGCTTCATAGCTCAGCGCTCTACTGCTGCACCACCAGGGAGACCTGAATTGAAAATTTCTTAATAGTGTTTTTAATGTACATATTTCATGATGTAATTTTTATTTTAATGATTATTGAGCTATCATTTACATATGATAAAATGAGCAAATCTTCAATATATGCCTTGCTGTAGTCTTTGTTAAAAAAAGATTATTTATTTATGCATATAAGAACTGGGATATAGGCCATAGGTGTGGGGTGGGGGTGAGAGGATTCACCAGAGATAGAATGGGGAGCAGAACAGAAGGATCTACTGAAATACACTGCTGAGGCAAACAGTGGGTGAGACAGGAGAGGTCTGCTGCGTCATTTGGGTTAGCTCCTGGCCGGGGATCGAACTCATTCTTCAGTGGCTGGTGATAGCTTGATAGCTCTGAGAATTTCACCCCTGCACCACCAGGGAGGCCCTTGTTATAGTCTTTAATAGATTTTTTTAAGAGCAGTTTTAAGTTCATAGCAAAACAGTGAAGAGTGCAGAGAATTGTCATATACCTCTTCTCTTTACACACATAACTCCCATTATCAACCTCCCCAACCACAGTGGTACAGTGGATGAATCTACGCTGACATATCATTTGTCCAAGCCCACAGTTTTCACTATGATTCAGTGTTGTACATTTTAGGGATTTTGACAAGTGTTTTTTCTGGTTCTAGAGAGAAGCATTTGGTAAGGTCTACCTTGGGAAAGCAAACTCATGTCAATTTAAAAATAAAAATAACAATTCTATAATTGTAGTCTTTAGTTGTCAGTCCCAAAAGCAAGACATGATTTTAAAAGTTTCTTTATAACCTTGCTAGGAAGATAAATGCAAATATACTACGAGACCAGAATATGAAAGAAATATTTGAAAATGAGAGAGAGCATTAGTCATGGGGAATTTTCCCTGAATTTGTAGTTGTTATTTACTGTGTTACCATGGACAATTCTCTGTGCTTTCAGCAAACCATTAGAAAATGAAATAACGATAAATAGTTTTTCAAATCCACTATTTTCAGTAGCATCAGATAATAAGTAGAAAAGACCTAGGATAGCTAGACATCTGTTATATCCTAGGATATAAATACATAGGAATAGTTCAATAAAAGAAGTCCCAGTCTCCTATACTCAAAACTACAAAATTTTGCTAGGAAAAATTAAGGAAGACTTACATAAATGGTGAAATATACCATGTTCATGGATTTGGGTTTTTTCTTTTTTTAAATTGAGGTAACATTGGTTTACAACACTATGCATGATTCAGAGGTATAAAATTACCCCTCTTTAGATGTATGTAACCAAACCATACTCACAACCAAGGCACCCCTAGCCCTTCACCACAATCCAGTTGGCCCCATCAACCTCTACTCTCTGCCCTCACCCTCTGGTTGACTCAAATCTATAATCAGATTCCTAGGATTTTTTTTTGATTTGCTTCTGTTTGACCTTCTTTTTTTCTGTTTTTTGTTTTTTAATTTTTTAAATTTTATTTTAACATTTATCATTTTTTACATTTTTTAGACAATATTTGCTTCGCCCCACTCCCTCAGATTGAGTCCCCATAGAATTTCCTTCCCCAAGCTACCCATGCACCATCACCACAGTCCCCTGTGCTCTTCCCTCCCTCCCTCTCACCCCTCTCCCTCCTCCTCCCCTGCAGTGTGTCTCTGGTTTATAATTGTCTGTATTTGCTTTGTAGTGTTTTGTACTGTTATTATTATTATTATTTAAAGATTTATTTATTTATTTATACAAGCACTGGGTACAGTCAGAAGCACGGGAGGGTGAGAGCCAGAGCCAGAGCGGGGAGCAGAACAGGCAGAAGGACCGAAGTACACTGCTGAGGGGAGCAGCGGGCATGGCAGGAGAGGTCTGCGCGCCATGTGGACCCTCGCCCGGCAGCTGGGGATTGAACCGGTGCTGCAGAGGCTGCGGGCAGCTTCGCAACACAGCGCTCAACTGCTGCGCCACCGGGAAGGCCCTTATTATTATTATTTTTACACTGATGTCTTAGTTGGTTCCCCTATATTCCTGTTATAAGTGAAACCATCCGATATTTTTCTTTTTCCTTCTGGCTTATTTCACTGAGCATAATTCCTTCTTGCTCCATCCACATTGCTGCAAATGGCATGAGTATCTTTTTTGATTGTGTATATATACCACATCTTCTTGATCCAGTCATCTATTTTTGGGCATTTGGGTTGTTTCCAGGTTTTCCCTATTGTAAATAGTGCTGCAATAAACATAGGTGTACAGGTGTTCTTTTGAATCACTGTTTTAGTGTCCTTTGGGTAGATCCCTAGTAGTGGAATTGCTGGACCATATGGTAGCTCGATTTTTAGTAGACTGAGGAGCCTCCAGACAACTTTCCACAGTGGTTGGACCAGTTTGCACTCCCACCAGCAATGTAGGAGAGTTCCTTTTTCACCACATACTCGCCAACATTTGTTGTTGCTTGTTTTTTTGATATGTGCCATTCTTACTGGTGTAAGGTCATATCTCAGTGTGGTTTTGATTTGCATTTCCTTGATTATAGGGAATGTTGAACATTTTTTCATATGCCTGTTGGCCGTTTGCATTTCCTCTTTGGAGAGAAATGTCTTTTGAGTTCTTCTGCCCATTTCTTGACTGGATTGTTTATTTTGTTTTTGTTGAGCCATGTGAGTTCTTTGTATATCTTTGTGATCAGTTGACTGGAGTGCAAAGATTTTTTTCCCAGTCGGTGGTGTGTCTCTCTGTTTTAGTTAATGTCTCTTTGGCTGCACAGAAGCTTTTCAGTTTGATGTAATCCCAGGTGTTTCTCTTTGCCTTCACTACCACTGCTTTGGGTGATGAGTCTTTAAAGATGTTTCTGAGATGTATGTCTTACAGTATTTTACCTATCCCCTTCTCATGGATTGGAAAAATCAACATTATTAAAATGGCCATCCTCCCAAAAGCAATATACAGATTCAATGCTATTCCAATTAAAATACCAATGACATTCTTCAAAAAAATAGAGCAAATACTGATGAAATTCATATGGAACCACAAAAAAAAAAAACATGAATAGCCAAAGCTCTACTCATGAAAATAAAGGAGAAAGGAGGTATCACATTTCCAAACTTCAGGCTATACTACAAAGCCATAATAATTAAAACAGTTTGGTATTGGAACAAAAACAGACACACAGACCAATGGAACTGAATAGAGAGCCCAGAAATAAAGCCACACTTATTTGAACAACTAATCTTTGATAAAGGAGCAAAGAATAAGCAATGGAACACGGACAGTTTCTTCAATAAATGGTGCTGGGAAACTGGACCTCCACATGCAAAAAATGAAACTAGACCACTACCTCTCACCGTGCACAAAAATCAACTCAAAATGGATAAAAGAACTGAACATTAGACCTGAAACCATAAAATATATAGATGAACCTTTGTTTTGTTTCTTTGTTTTCCATATTTAAAGTGAAACCATCTGATAATTGTCTTTCTTCTTCTGACTTATTTCACTTGGCATAACCACCCTCTCTCTAGTTACATTCATGGTGTTGCAAATTGCAAAATTCATGTTTCTTTTTAACAACTGCACCATATCCCATTAGTATATATATCAGCCTTCTTAATCCACTCATTTGTCCTTGGGAGTTTACATTGTTTCCACAACTTGGCTGTAGTAATTAGTACTATAGTTGAACACAGGAGTGTTTAATTAGAATATTCCTTCTAATTAGTGTGTTTTTGCATTGTTTCAGTAGATACCTCAGAATGGAATTGCATGTGGTAGATACATTTTTAATATCTTGAGAAAGCTCCCTATTGTTTTTCCATAAGGACTGGACCATCTACATTCCCACCAACAGTGTAAGAGTGTTCCTTTTTCTCCATACCCTTACCAACACCTGTTCTTTCTGATCTTTTTGATGTGGGCTCAAGTGTGAGGTGAAATTTCATTGTGATCTTATTTGAATTTCTTCTAGATTATTCAATTTATTACAGCTGACTGGGATTTACATAATAATCTCTTATGACTGTATTTCTGAGATGTCTGTTGAAAAGTCAGCACTTTAATTTCTGATTCAGTTTATTAAGATTTTTCTCCCTTTTTTCTTTGTGAGTCTAGCTAGAGGTTTGTCTATTTTATATATATAATGAAACAGAATTAAGATTCAAACATATATTTGATTTTTGACAGAGGCACCAAAGCAATTTAGTAAGGAGTAGAAAATTTTAAACTAAATGGTGTTATACTGACTGGATAGTTACAAAAATTTATTCAAGATGGATAATAAACATAAATGTAAAAGCTAAAATGATAAAAGTTCTAGAGTGGACCCAAACAAGTCCTCATGATCTTAGGGAAAATGAAGACTTCTTAAACAGGGCATATATATTATTTTTATGTTAACTTTTTTTTTTACATCATTGTTTATTTTTAAACAATATTTGCTTCCTCCCTGCCCTCTCAGGTCCCCATAGAGTTTCCTTCACCAATGCACCTGTGCACCATCACCTCAGTCCCCTGTGCTCCCCACTCCCTCCCACCCTCTGTTCCCTCTCCCTCTTCCTCCCCTGCAGGATGTCTCTGATTTATAATTGTAACAGGGCATATATATTAAACACTAAAACAACAAAAATGATTTAAATAGGAGTTCACTAAAGTTAAAAGCCTTTCAAAAGGTCTAAGTAACAGAACTATAGATTGAATATAAATACATCTGACAATAGCTTTCTATCTAAAATATCTTTTTTTAAATCATTTCTCTTAATAGACAGCTCTTATGGAAAAAGCCTTGCTGAAGCATTTTTATAAATGGACAAAAGCATAGAAAAAGATGCTTAGTTTTCTTGTCATTAGGCAAATGTAAATTAAGATCATAATAACATATCACTACAGAATGACTCATATTAGAATACCAAATGAGAAAAGAATAAGGAACAATTAGAATTCTCATATGTTGCTGTTGGAAGTTTATATGTATATATATTTCTTTTATTGAGATAACATTGGTTTAAAACATTGTATATGATTTAGGGGTATAGTTTCACACCTCTTCAGATGAACCTTATCACTTGTGTATTACACATTGGTGTAGGTTTAATTGACACAATACAAAACTTGACTATTCCTAATAATGTTAAACATACTCCTACGTTCTGATCTAAGAATTTCATTACTGGATGTATACTCTGTGAAATCAGTGCAGTGTTAATAAAAATATTTGCACAGGAATGTCTCTGGCAGCTTTATTAATGATTGCCCAAACATGGAAACCACCCAAATGTCTTTAATAGATTATATATAATGTTTTCTGTCTGTATTTTTCTAACATTTCTCTGTGATAGAACATAGTGGTTTCTAAGATTAAACTTAAAGGACCATCTTGATCAGAATTCTAATGTTCTTTTTAAAAAATTGTTCATTTTTAAACAATGTTTGCTTTTTTTCCCCTTAGGTGTAGTCCCCATAGAATTTCCTCCACCATTTCATGCGTGCACCACCACCACAGTCCCCTGTCCTTTTCCCTCTCTCCTTCTGATCCCTCTCCCTTCCCCTCCTCTGCAGGATGTCTCTGGTTTATAATTGTTTGTTTTTGTTTTGTTTTTTTTTGTGTTTTACATTGTTATTATTTTTTCCCCTGATGTCTTATTTGGTTCCCGTATAGTCTTCCTATAAGTGAAACCATCCTATATTTTTTTCCTTCTGATTCATTTCACTGAGTATAATTCCTTCTAGCTCTATCCATGTTGCTGCAAATGGCATGAGTTTATCTTTTTGATTGCTGAATAGTCCTCCATTGTTTATATAGATCACATCTTGATCCAGTCATCTATTTTTGGGCATTTGTTTTTTTTCCAGGTTTTACCTATTATAAATAGTGCTGCAATAAACATAGGGGTACAGGTGTTCTTTTGAATCAATGTTCTTTTTTTTTTTTTTTGAAGATTTATTTATTTTTATACAAGAACCAGGTTCCAGGCCAGATGCACAGGAGGGTGAGAGGATTCACCAGAGAGAGAGCGGGGATCAGAACAGGCAGACTGAGGAAATACACTGTTGAGGGGAGCATTGGGTGAGACAGGAGAGGTCTGCCATGCCATGTGGGATTCTCGCCAGCTGGCCGGGATTGAACCTGCACTGCAGAGTCTGCGGACAGCTTCAGAGTGCAGTGCTCAACTGCCTGCACCACCAGGGAGGCCCAGAATCAATGTTCTTCTAATGGTGCTTTATGTAGGTTTACACACAGAGTTGTGACTACAGTGACATGTGAGGTTGTGTCACATGTGACTTACATAGATGTGTAAAAGATGATTTAAAAGATGATTTAATAGCATAATATACAAGTGATAATATCTTGTGGCCAGAAAGAGAAATAGTGGTAAAGTGTGGGAGGTTAAGGACATGAACTATTACTTAAAAGAGTGAGGTCTTCGAACTACAGAATAAGTAGAAATTCACTGTGCTATAATGGCTGTTCACTTAGCCTTGAGGAGAACTCAAAGTATAGGTGGAAGGAGTGAAGAGGAGATAGCCAAAGAGCCAGTCTCAGCATTCTGAGAAGTGTCAGCAGAATAAAGTAGTGTTTTATTACTGGTGTCCTCACAGTATTGTTAGGTGTTAAGCAAAGAGGAGTTACTGGCTCTAGATAGGAAACATGCCAGTTTTGCAGAAATATGGCATTTAAGACCTAAAAACATTTAAAGGAGAGCTGGCTTTTAATGGAGTATATTTATTTGTTAGCCATAATAAATTTTTATATTTTTTTGAGTTTGTAGAGAGAAAATTATAAAACAGCAATTCAATGGTAATGTGGGTTTTTCCCTGGCAGTCTGGGGATGGAACTCTTGTTGCAGTGGTTGGTGATAACTTGATAGCACTGTTTTTAACCCCTGCACCACCAGGGAGGCCAGAAAGAAAAAGAAAAATACAGGATGGCCTCACTCATAGCAGGAATCTAGAAAACTTAAATAAGGGACCAGGAAAAAGAATAACTATAAGAAAGAAAATATCAAAATCAACAAATAACTATGAACAAGAGACACTCTATGGGGGGTTGGGGGGTGGGGAAAGGAGGGCTTGGGGTAAAAATAAGGGGGTTGTATTTGTATGGGGAATATAAAAATAAAATTTAAATTAAAAATAAATAAAATCAACCAAGAAAAAAAATTTCATTATGCTAAAAAAAAATAAAATGAAATCAGAAACTGGACTGGGACAGAAGAAGTTGACAAATTAGGTGATGATCTTAGAGTTACTATAAATAGAAAAGGAATGACATATAATTGGAAACACATCATTTTAGCAAAGTGAGGGTCTGAGATGTGAGATTCTTATTTACATATATTTTTATACTCTAAGATTCTTATTTTATATATATTTTTCTGCCTTTAATATCAATATCAAAGTTTCTCCAAGTATGTAATTTTTGGTAACTGCTTTTCTACTAATAAATAAAAATCCTCATTAAATAATACTCTGAAGACAATAACTTGCATAGTATTCCAAATTAATGTGCTTTGTTACACTGAAGAAAGTTTGGTTGGCCCTCAGACTTCTATTTCTTTCAATGGTTTTCAGCAAATACGTAAAAAATCATGTGTGTAAGATGTTGACTGATAAAGTAAAATGGCTGGAATTTTACTGGACAATAGGAGATAAAGCAGCCAAGATATATAATGATTTTGAAGACATGTCAAGAGATTTTGAAATTGAGAGGTAAAAGCATTTTAGCACTTGAGAAAAATAAAATCAAATGTCTGATCTTTGCTCTAAAATTTCCTCAGGCTTGAAAGGTCCTACAGTAAATGTGTTAATGCTGAGTATTTCCTTGCTGCAGAGGTAAAGTCTGAGACAGTAGGCTTAGGTTTTGAAATGCTGGATTGGAACTTTCCATATGGGTTGCATTTAGGCAGATTCTAGCTGAGGAAGCCAAGGTTGTACCTCTCCTCCGGAGTTTATGAAAATCTGTTCCATGACCAATTCCTTTGTTTTCTGTCATCTGACTCTGTGTCCTTTTAAGTTTCTTCCTGGGCCTTTTAAAACACATGGGATCTCATCATACAGAAAACAGTAAAAAAATAGTTTTTCTTTTTGACAGTCTAACTTTTCATGAAATGTATGATGTAACAATTTCTAAGGGGCAGGAGTTAAAATATATTTTACCATTGGAGTATTATTACATCAATTTAAATGATCCACAAGAATAAGGGATAGAAAATGCAAACTTAGAGGTATGCCTGTGAAAAGAATTTTGTGGGAGCTACTTTTAATTTATTTATTTATATTTAGTTTTTATTTTATATATTTTCACATCATTTTTCATTTTTGCACAATGTATGCATTTTCATCTTGGTTATAGTCCCCATACAATTCCCATCTCCCCTTGTTCTGATCCTACTCCCTCCTCCTACCACCCCCAAACCCCCCCACCCCCACATAGTGTATCTCTGGATTATAGTTGCTTGTTGATTTTGAGTTTTACTTTATTATAATTAGTCTTTCTCCTGGTCCCTTATTTAGGTTTTCTAAATTCCTGGTATGAGTGAGACCATCTGGTATTTTTCTTTTTCTTTCTGGCTTATTTCGCTGAGCATGATACCTTCCAGCACCATCCATGTTGCTGCAAATTGCATGAGTTTATCTTTTTTGATTGTTGAGTAATATTCCATTGTGTATATGCACCACATCTTCTTGATCCAGTCATCTATTTTTTTAAATTTATTTTTATTTTGTGAGGGATAGGTACAGTGCATTGCAAATCATTGATTTTTATTACATGGATTATGTTATTTTTTATTTACTGATTTTTTTAAAAGATTTATTTATTTATACAAGAACTGGGGTACAGGCCAGAGGCACGGGAGGATGAGAAGATTCACCAGAGACAGAGCGGGGAGCAGAACAGGCAGACGGACCAAAATACACTGCTGAGTGGAGCAGCGGGCAAGACAGGAGAGATCTGCCCCACCATGTGGGTATCTCCCTGGCTGGCCAGGAATCGAACACGTGCTGTGGAGGCTGTGGACAGATTTGCAGCACTGCGCTCAACCTGCTGTGCCACCGGGGATGCTTTCAGATGGACAATTTTAGAGGGTTCTTTTTTGCTAAATAAAGAGTACTGGACTAAAAGAGAGTTTCATAAGTTGCGTCTTTGAAGAGAATTTTTCTTGCTGTCTAAACTAGCTACTTTGTACTATCTATAGTTTCATCATATTCCTGTCCTCACTATCTTAAAAGAATTTGTTTTCTACAGTTAGGAATGGGCCAAGGAAGAGACTGCATCAAGATGCAAAATTGGAAGGGAAATCAATAGCTTTCCCAGTGATCAAAGAGAATACAATACCTAGAAAATGAGCTTTTCAGACCATTCAAATGGGACAAGCAAACAATGGCTGTTCCATCCATCCCCAGCACCCAGAACAATGAGTTAAATATTTAGTGAGTTATTCTACTATTTGTGGTACAAACACCTGTTGACTATAAAAGATACTTACAACCCTTCAAAGAAACCTAAATGTGAGGGAAATAAAAAACAATGGTGCTACTTTTCTCAGCAGTCTGTGTTGATGAATTTCTCATTCAAAACCTGTGGAAAAAATAAGTCGCTTACTCAGAATCAGTTTTAATTCTCAGTATTGTTAAAAGACTTTCAGACAACATACCCTTGGAACATAGTAGGTAGATACGCTGATTGTTCATATTTTCCCCTTGAAAATAGAGGACTTCTTTGGCAAGTTTTGAAATGACCTATCCAAGTAATCATGGTGGTAATAACTTTCAGAGACTGATGAACTTAGAGAACTAGATAGGACTCTGACCTTACTGGACAAAGAAGAAGCTATTTTAAATTGTAGCATTTAACAATCTGTAGTGGAAAAATAGAAATATTAGGCTGAATTACTTCTGAGTGAAGAGACCTAATTTTATTTAGCTAAAATTTTACTCAGTAATTCTGAAGAACGAGAGAAATGACCTACTTTAGTTTTGATACCTGCCATTTAACCTAATGTCCTCATCTCTGTCATAGCCTCCCCTATCGTCTCCAAGCAGCACTGAGCATTATAAATGGATAGGCAGTTTGTTCAGGTGTAATGAAAATTTGGGTAGGTGCGGTACAACATAAGGATGAGAGGAATGTGGGGTTTCACAGTGCAAGTAACTGAAATGATTGGCTTGAGATTCAAACTGTGTAGGTAAGGCAGACATACAGGTAGGGATTTGGTGTCTGGAGAAAAGCATAGGTGCTAACTTGTAGGTTTAGTGACTGAGACAATGGGAGAAGTTTTATGGATGAGAAAGATAGCTTTCAGATTTTGAAATTTCAGATGTCTTTGTCTCTGGGCAATACTGTGTAGGTAGAGGCCATGTAAATGCAGAGAGGGCAGTCAGTGAAATTGATGAGGTCATGTAACTGACAACAGGAGGCAGAATGGGTCACCTGTTGAACACTTGATAGGGCAGAGTCCCAATAACTAATTATTGAACATCTGTGCAGGGCTCTGAGAATGAAGGGAATGGAAGGCACACTGTTGCCCCTCAGACAGTGGGTGACATTGAAAAAAATCAATTTCATATATATGATGGTTATAATAGACACAGGTAATGACTGTTACTTAGTAGGTACATGGATTTTTGTTCAAAGAAGAAATACTTGCGTGAAGCCCTAAGGGAGCTTGAAGGAACTAACTACTAACTTAGCACAGGCAATGGGGTGGGGTGCAGGGAGGATGTGTGTGGATTAGTGTCCAGGGAAGACCTGAGGGGAGATGAGTTCTGAGCTGATCTTGAAGGATAGTAGACATCAGGGAGGTAGGTGCTTGAGTGTGGCATTCTTAGTAGAAGAGAAAGAAATGGTTGAGTGAGACATTCCTCACCATGCAAGAGCCGAGGAGCAAGGTGAGACTGGAGTACAGGGTTCATGCAGGAAGGGACTAAAGACATTCCTTGAAAAAGAGCCTAGATGACATACTATTTTTTTTATTTTTGTTTTTTAAAAGATTTATTTATTTATGTATACAAGAACTGGGGTACAGGCCAGAGGTGTGGGGGGTGAGAGGATTCACCAGAGACAGAGTGGGGAGTAGAACAGGTGGATTGACTGAAATACTGCTGAGGGGAGCAGTGGGTGAGACAGGAAAGGTCTGCTGCACCATGTGGGTAGCTCCCTGGCCAGGGATCGAACTCTCACCGCAGTGGCTGCAGACAGCCTCGTAGGCTGTATCCTAACCCCTTGTGCCACCAGGGAGGCCTGGCGCTCAATAAATATTACTGAAATTAACAAAAAAAAATTTTTAATGAAATAATGTAAGTCTCTACTCTCTTTTTTCTGAAGATGTAGGCTTGGAAGCACCCTGAAGATGGAAATTCAAAGCAGAGTGCTTAATTTGGTTTTACCCTGGATAAAACTGAGCTCAGCAGATTGTGAGATCAGACTAGGGGCTTGACATAGAAGTTCTTGCTAGGAAATGGACATTTTGTTTGGAATGTTCCCTGACTTCTTAGAATCCTCATTCTGGCAGTGGGAGCTAGGTGGGCACAAGTCACAGGTTCTATGGACCCTAAGAACCTTATTTAGTTGCAAGACAGCCTATAAAATATTATCTGTTCATGATGGTGATTAATCTTTTTAAAAGTGATGACTCTGTTGATGAGGAAGGAAGAAATACAGCATGAGATCTAGCAGTCCCTCCACATCCAAATGATTAACTATCCCTCACCCCTCCCACTTATAATTCTGTCTAGAGACTGTAAGTGTGTGTGTGCATAGTTGACGTGTTTTTAGACATTTTTCCACTTGGAGAAACATACAGTGTGATGTGGTAATAGGTTGCATTTTAGAGAGATTTCAAATTTTTTACAAAGTACATCTACATCTTTTCCTCATGTAATCTATATCGCATTTCTAAAGTAAATTGGATAGTGGTCTTATTTGCATTTTATTACTAGAGAAATGGGACTATATGGTTTGATGTTGAAACTGGGATTAGTGTTCATTGACCTCTACTCTAGGGCTACTGATGGAAGGGATACTGACATGAGTATCTGAGAAGATTATTTTCTCAGCAGAAAATTCTGAGAAGATTATTTTCTTAGAAAATAATTTAAATTTTAGTTTGAATAAATGTATGTCAGCAGACATGTTATTCTTTGCATTTGTTTAAAAACTTAACATATAAGAATCCATTTTTTTCCTCTCACTTACCTGAGCAATGATACCTTGCCTATGTCAGATCATACCATTTTGCCATAGGTGTGACTGTTTCAATCTCCCAAGAGGACATATCAGTTGTTAGGTGATGCTCAGTTAATGTAAAGATGATAAATGCATTTACTTGTCGATCACTTCCCACATACTTATTGTATAAAATAATTAGAGAATCGAACTCTCTTTGACTACAATATTGTTTGTTTGGGGAAAAAAACATATCTTTTTAATTAATGTTTCAAATCATAGTGTTTGAGCTGATGCCATACATAGCTCAGGAAGACATAGTTTCTAATTTCTTCTCTGCTGGACCTTCCAATTAGTGAAAAGTATTTTAGCATATATCTGTGGGAGTAAACTTTCTGAAGAAACCTTTGTTTTAAAAATAGCAAAGGAGAAAGAAAACTATTGAGTCATTGACTGGTCCAGGAGTTGAGCTCCCTCTTTTGTAAAGAGTGAAGTTTTAGTTAAAAACCAAAATGATACTGTTATAAGTACTCATTTTGTAAAATCCAAGCACTAGACCACTAAAAGAGGGCTAAAATAGGATTATGGGGCATGAAGATTATTTGTTTTGAATAAGGTCAGATACGAAAACGGTAGTAATACAGCCTTTTGCTAACATGAGTAATCACCATGGACATTTTTCAGTGTTCATCACACTGTCTGTTCAGTAACATTATTTTTAAATACTTTCTAGGTCTTGAAATGCTCCCTTCCTTTGGTTTTTTAAACTATGCTTTTTGCTCTTTCCAAGGATTTGCCTGTTCCTTCTTTATATATTTTTTGCAAACACATCCTTATCCACTGGCCATTGGGTTGAGTTGTTCCTAGTTACCCCTTCCCTTCCCTACCCGAGCTGTCTTTCGGTCTCTCTTTCTCACTTCAGAACAATTGTACTTTCAGTTCTTTCTGTCTGAAATATTCTCTCAAATCTTCATCAAGTTAGCTCCAGTTAGTCTATTAGCTCTAAATTTAATCATCACTTGTTTAGGGAAGCCTTCCTTGAACTGATTAGTAAAATTGCCTTTTATAGCTGTGATAGCTTCACTCAGCTCTTGCAAATATATAACATAGCAACATGTCCACGGTGACAAAACCTGTGCTGTTTTTCTCTTATCGTAATCCCCAATGTCTACTACTATTGTCACATACTAGATATGCAACAAATATGTGTGAATGAATGAATTGGTGCATTTTCATGCACACACATAACACACTATGAAAATAAAACGTGTGTAAGATATAAATGTGGAGATAAATAGATCCATAAGAATCCTAACTTGTTGGCTGAGCTGAGATTGAATCATAGTCATAAAGTGAAAGGCATAAAAGAAATAACAAATCATCAGATTTCCAGGGTAAAATGTGGGCTCTGTTCTCAGTGTTGTAGAACTTAAAAGATACAGTTTCAGGCACAGACAGAAAGAATATTATCGATTAGATAGTGTCAGTTTAGTACTCTTCAAAAATAATTTGGTTTCTCTTAATACTTTCAATATGCAATACCAAAGGCAAATATCACTTTTCTTTATCCATGTATTTATATACATGAGAAGATAACACAGAGATATTGAAAATTCTACCTGTTAGCTAAATGATGACTCTCAAAAATTTAGTTTTCATGGGTTTCTCTGATGAGAATCTGAATGATTGAATGAAAAATTACGTGATTTCTATCATAATTTCGTAGTTTGAGGGTCATAACTAATAAAATCTTAACATCACTTAATCCATAAGTTGATTTATTATTATTAATCCTTTCATTATCAAGCATATATATATATTTTCCTCTAGAAACTATTCTGGTTTGATGACCAAAAAAATCCATGTTTTTGACATGTATGATTTTCTGTGAAATGATTGTGGGAAAATTGTAGACACTGTCAAATGAGAGTAAACCCATGTTCAGACCTAGGTCCAGATAGTTTCCTCTGTGGATTAGATTAATAAAATATTAGGGGAAATGAATACTTTGTATCTGTTTTCACTAGATAGTTTTATAACACACATTTTTATCTTAACCTAGGTATTGGGAACCACTAACTTAGTGATTGTTCAAACAGTTTTTCCTCTTCCCTTTCCATACCCAATTTTCACTTGCTTATTATAAATCAGGGCTTTGTTAAATTATTACAAGAATATTTTAGAAGTAGAGCTATTAGGGAAAAGTAAAGTGCATACTTGGCAATCATCTCAAAAATTTGATTCATGTAAAATTCCATTTCGACCGATGCAAATACTATCCACTCACTGTGTCTTCTCTTTAGCAATTCTAATCTTCACGAATTATGTAATAACCTTGAGTAAATGCTTTGGCCTCTTGAAGGACAGTGATATACAATAAACCTCCATCTCTAAGTATTTTGTACTGAATTAGAGTGTGAAAAGATGTGTTCATTTAAAAAATCTAAATGGCATTGTTCTAAGCACTCATCTGGCAAAATCCAATTGTTGTTGCCTTTTGACAAACAAAATTATGAAATGAATAAATACAAAGAAAGAAAGGAAGAGGAACTTTGTGAAAATTTCCAGTGGGAGGGGGAATTACTCATGCCAGAGGCACTGATGTTGGTAGATCAGGGAAAATCTAGGCTGTTAAGGAGTTTCTGATGGATGTTCTTCTCATTTTCTGAGATGGCAATAGTATCATTTCTTTCTCATGTTCACATAAGTTATATAATACTATATAGCATATATAATCCTTACTAGTGATTAACATTTCAAAAATCCTGTAAAACAAAATGTGTCCACACAGAGACTATTTAAATCGGTAAGATTGATAAGTCAGAAATTATTCTGGGTAATTCTGTAGAATTGGTTGCAGTTGGTATTTTTTATTTCCTCCTGAAAAGTCCTGTGATTTACAACTGAAGAGAAAAGGAAAAATGGGAAGTGAGACCTAAAGAACTTTATCCATATTGGCAGTTTATTTCCTTAGATGAAAAATGGTTAAGTTGATATCTGTAGTCTTATTCATTTTCAAATTAATACATTTTTAATAAGAATATTGAACTATAAGGCAGACATAATGGTCCCTAGTTTTTAATTTGGGCAAGCAAGTAATGTAATCACTCTGGATATTAATGGGCTATGTGTGAAAGCAAAAAAATGAGAAGAATAGAGGTACGGCTGTTTTTTGAGGACTACTCCAGTTCTATAACCACTAGTTAGATTTGTAATTCAGTCATCCTTTCCTTTTATGGAATATGTTTACATATTAGACAGTTGATCCCACAAATAACTGCTTCATATTATTCAGTGTTAAAGTTACTATAAGACTTCAAATATTTTAGGTGTGATTCAATACCTCTGATTCATATATAGTGTTGTAAACCAAATGTTACTGCAGTGAAAAAAAATAATTAAAAAAATAAAAAAAACACAATTCCCATTCTATAGATCTCCTCAAAAATATAGTAAGGAAAAGACTGCTGCTATGAATAAGCATTATGTGCAAAGTAAGTAAACATAAGATAGAATAAAAATTAAGGGAGTTGTTGTTTCTAGAATCAAGTGTAATTGGAAGTGAAAGTATTAGTTGTTCATTGTCTAAACACAATCCAACCCACTGGACAATTAGATTGATTCAGGGAAAATAGAATCATAGAAGGTTAGAGCTGGAAGGAACCTCAGAGATGATCTAATTGAGCCCTGCGATTATAAATGGAAATATGAGTCTTTAGTCACACAGCTAGGTCGGGGAGGGCTGGCACTAAAACTAAGACTTCAAAGCTTCTTTCGCTGTTTCCTTTACACTATATTGGTATTGTCCAGTCTGTCATTTCCTAAATTTTTCATATGAGTGCAAAAAAATAAATAAGCTCACAAAGAAAAATAAAACCAAGACTTTGTGATGAAATAACTTTGGGAAATACTGCATGCTCTTTCCCCCTTCTGGAGTCACACTGCTTCGAAAAGACTCTAAGAAGCCAGCAATAAAGGAATCTGGAGCTGTTTATTCCACTTTTCACTTTTTTTTTTTTTTTTACGAGGAACACACTTGTATGAAACAGTAAATTTTGAGAAAGAAAGTTTGGATGACGCTATACAATAAACCAAATAACCAAATCACTTTTTCTTTCTTTTAAAAAATTATATAATTTATTTATATATATTTTACATGATTGTTCATTTTTGTACAATGTTCTCTCCTCTCAGGTGTAGTTACCGTAGAATTCCCACCACCAAGTCACTTGTGCGACATCACCAGAGTCCCTTGTGCT
This sequence comes from Talpa europaea, assembly GCF_964194135.1. NCBI lineage: Eukaryota > Metazoa > Chordata > Mammalia > Eulipotyphla > Talpidae > Talpa > Talpa europaea. Next base: position 34,097,793 of record NC_140079.1, read on the forward strand.
CTCCCCTCCCATGTTTTGATCCCTCTCTCTCCTCCTCCATGGCAGAATGTCTCTGATTTATTGTTGCCTGTTTATTTAAAAAAATTTTTTTTAAAGATTTATTTATTTATTTATACAAGCACTGGGTACAGTCAGAAGTGCGGGAGGGTGAGAGGATTCACCAGAGCAGGGAGCAGAACAGGCAGAGTGATGAAATACACTGCTGAGGGGAGCAGCGGACACAGCAGGAGAGGTCTGCGCGCCATGTGGGACCCTCGCCGGTGGCTGGGGATCGAACTGGCGCTGCAGAGGCAGTGTGCAGCTTCACAGCCCAGCGCTCAACCAAATTTATTATTATTATTTTTTCTTGATCTTTTATTTGGTTCCCCTATATTTCTCCCATAAGTGAAACCATCCGATATTTTTCTTTTTGCTTTTGACATACTTCACTGAGCAAAATCCCTTCCAGCTCCATCTGTGTTGCTGCAAATAGCATGAGTTTATCTTTTTTGATTGCTGAGTAATATTCCATTGTGTATATAGACCATATCTTCTTGATCCAGTCATCTATTTTGGGGCATTTGGGTTGATTCCATCTCTTAGCTATTATAAACTATGCTGTAATAAATGCTTTTTATTTTCTTGATCGAATAGATCAATTTTTTTTTTTAAATGGGTTAACTGATAGGGTCTATTGGAAAGAACCAGTGAGACTGGTGAATCCACAAGTAGATTGTTACCTTTACATTCCCACATGCATATGCTTTGCATAATGGAGAATTGACCCACTTCTCCAGGTTGTTTGGTGAAAGGCTGGAATTAGAATGGCGATTACAAAACTTTTTCGAGGTCAGTATTTTAGATGCTATCACTATTTGGAAAAGGTGTGGTGGTTCTTGTGACCGTGGCTCTGTCTGATGCAAGACTCTAGCTCAATGGTCAGTCGATGCCATTTCTTTGCTTCTTCGTCAGCTTTCAGTTTGCCTTAACATCAGTATTCCCATGCAGGTTATGAAAAGGCCATTCTTTTTCTCAGTTGGAGAAATCACTCCTGTGGAAGAGCCTTTATGTTCAGAATGATCAGGGGCCCCTTTTGACATTGTTACACATTTTCTTCACTGATTTTTATCTTTGTGACATTAGTTGATTATTCCATGGTAGAAGGGACTCATATTAAGACTAGATATTTACTTTAAATTCATCTTAGTTATAACTTTTTTTTTTTTGCTGTTACCTGGAAAGAGTCATAGTTAATTGAATAGGAAGGATTAACCTCTGTAATTGTAATGGAATAACTTCTATGATGTGGTATACTTGAACTGTCATGAAGTTTAGGAGTCCCAATTGTATTAAATACCAGTGTGAAGTGTCCACATTTGCTCTGGCACCAGTAGGGAAAGGAATGCAGACATGATAGGTATTTAGTTTTTTCTTACCTCGCATCCATCTTTTCAATCCATTGATAATATTTCCTCCGTTGCGTTCCCTTTTAAAAATCCATGACTTTTGTCCTTCCTTTAACCCCGCTCTTTTTTTTTTAATATTTATTTATTTATACAAGCACTGGGTAAGTCAGAAGCGCGGGAGGGTGAGAGCATTCACCAGAGCCAGAGTGGGGAGCAGAGCAGGCAGAAGGACCAAAGTACACTGCTGAGGGGAGCAGCGGGCGGCAGGAGAGGTCTGCGCCCCATGTGGAGGGTACCCTCCCCCTGCGGCCGGGGATGGAACCAACCGCTACAGAGTCTGCGGGCAGCTTCGTAACCCAGCGCTTAACCTCTGTGCCACAGGGGAGGCCCTCCTGCTCCTATTTTGATCCCTCTCTCTTCCCTCCCTGCTGAATGTCTCTGATTTATAGTTGCCTGCTAGTTTTCTCTCCCCCTGCCCCCATACCTTGTTTGGTTTCTCTGTGCTCCTCCTATAAGTAAAACCATCCAATATTTTTCTTTTTCCTTCATTCCTTACAGCCCCATTCATGTTGTTGCAAATGTCATGGGTTTATCTTTTTTGATTGTGAAATAGTATTCCACTGTGTATCTTCACCACATCTTCTTGATCCAGTCATCTGAAAGACAGATTCTGAAGTGCAAATTATTTACCAGGTGAGGACACAGATTTGATTGTTTGCTATTCAGCTATCTTCCCCAAATCCTCCTACTTACATTTGTAGTTCTTTTTCTCACAATCACAATGACAGTCCAGTATTTGAATGGCCACTAACACAGACTTAGAATCAGGAGAAACTGGTTTCTAGCATAATTAGGCTATATAACTGTAAGGGCAGGAGCAGAGCACTGAGCAGGTTTTCTGTTCCAGCAGACCAGGAAAAGGAGGAGTCAGAGTCCTCAGTAGCTTTTGCAGGTCTTTTATTTAGATTTACCAGGCATATGGCAGGCAGGGGTCCCAGCCCCCAGCAAATCCTCACCTATCTGGGCTTCTCTGGCATTCTCTATGCTTCTCTTCTTCTTCTCTTAGCTTCTGTTCGTTCTTGGCTTCTGCTGGCATCTCTGTGACGCCGCCCTTATAAACTCAGTCTCTTAGCCCAGGTGTACCCACTTCAGGTGCCCGCCATCAGGCATGCATTCAGGACCACAGGTTTCCCTCATCTATCCTAATGGTGGGAGGGCAGAAAAACCTGATACTTTTTCCTTACTCTACAATAACTTAGAGCAAGATATTTAATATTTCAGTTTTCTCATCAATAAAATGGAAATAATAATAGTTTTCTTTTAAGCTGACTTGAGTCACTGAGGGCTAGGCTGAGCACTTTTGCTAGAATTACTGGTAGCAAGAAGCTCCCAGTACCTACTGGGGTGGCTAAGCTAGTATAATCTTAAGTTTGGGACTGCTGATTGTGAGAGCACTTCCCTTATAATGAAACCAATACAGAGGAAAGCAAAGTCAGTAATAAGAAGAGCCTTAGTCCTGGTGAAATGAGTTGAGCCCTAGATCCAGCTGTAACTGAAGTTGGGATTCTTTTCTGCCCTTTCCTCTGTAAGCCAGCATATTTTCTTCATTATCTAAGCTGACTTCAATTGTCTGCCTATTATTTTCAATCAGGAGTCCCCTGTAATGTCCTTAAAACACCCAGAGCTTTCTGGTCTCTTCAAGGTCCTTCTCTGGCATGTTGATTTGAAGGTTTTCAGAGTGTTTGCTATAAGTTTCTTCACTTTGGGTCTCTCATTGGGCAAGAGTGGGAACTCCTCTCTATAGTCCAATAATTTGCATTTTTTTTTAAGAGGCATGTATTTATTTATTTATTTATTTGTTTATACATGCACTGGGTATAGTCAGAAGCACGGGAGGGTGAGAGAATTCACCAGAGCCAGAGCGGGGAGCAGAGCAGGCAGAAGGACCCAAGTACACTGCTGAGGGGAGCAGCGGGTGGCAGGAGAGGTCTGCGTGCCAGGTGGGACCCTCCTCCGGTGGCTGGGGAGCAGCCGGGGATCAAACCGTCACCGCAGAGGCCGCTGGCAGCTTTGCAACCCACCGCTCAACCGCTGCGCCACCGGGGAGGCCCCAATAATTTGCATTTCTGAAAAATAAATTTCCTTGTATTAGTGGGGTCTAGGACGTGATTGATGAATTCTTTTCTCATTTTTCTTTTTATAGAATTGGAAGAATGGGTAGTAGATGGCTTATTTTATCTGCTGCTTTGTGGATCATCTCCATATTTTAGCAATGCTGAGCTTTGTAGGAGTCCTGGGATAATTATGAAGAAAATAGTGACAGTTTTTGTAGAAGAATCTGAAAAGATTTGATTGAACACTTGATATCTGGCTTGATTCTCATCCAGTTTCTGCTTAGAAGTTTAACAGATTTTTAAAGATTAAATATTTTAATATTTTGCCATGTTTTCTTTATCTTAATAATTTTCCATAATCATCACTCAATATGATGAAGAAGACAGAGGGAGTAGTAGTGTTGTTAAGTCATCATCGGAACTGTACCTTTTTTTTGCTGATATTTTTCATGCCAGTAGTATTTTAGCATTCTGTCTTGAAAAAGTGGATTACCTAAATTTTAAGCAGAAGTGAGATACCTGGGAAGTAACATTGGTGTTCTAATTTTTTTTTGAATAACCAAAGTCACCAAGCAAAGCCACTGTGCAGTGTATTCACAATTATTCTACTTTGGGGTTCTTTGACAATAAAATAGAGGAAGAGATGATTCAGAATTTTCTTTTTTGTTAGACCTTTTAATTAATATTGAACTTCTTCATGGTTGCTGATTATTTTTTCCTCATCATTGGTATCTACTAGTTCTGTATTAATTCCTCCAGGACTTTGTTTCTGTATTTAATATTACTATGCACAGGCCACAGACTTTGAAATTTTAGAGTCCTTAAGGGTTATCCAACATGACATTCTGCTCAGCAGGAGAATGTACTTTATAACATTTAATCAGTAGATATTTCTTCATAGCCTATTAATTAGCAGACTCTGTGCTGGATCTCAGGGATGGGTGGGATCCAGAAACCTCTATCCTCCTTGGAAATTCAAAATCTAATGGAAAAGTTATGTGAACAGACCACTACAATTCCCTGTAATCAAGGGTGAAATAGATGTAATCAAGGGTGAAATAGATAAGAGGATATAGGCATCCTGGAGTAGAGTCCTAACACATATGCAGAAGCTGGAGAGGTCATTTTGGGAAGTAAATTCTAGCCAATCAATAGACATTGTTTCCAAACTATGATTTGAATATTTAATCACACTCAAGATTTCACAAAGCAGCCATTGTACTTTTGTATAGTGCTTATTGCCAGAGATTTTTGTCATTTTGCTGAGATCTGCCTTAATCTTAATAATTTTCCATAATCATCACTCCATATGATGAAGAAGACAGAGGGAGTAGTAGCATTAAGTCATCATAGACTTTTTATCCACTGTTCATGTCTCAGCTGTATAACCTAAAATTAGTCTAATTGCTCTTTAAGTGACCACCTTTCAGATATTTAAAGGTGTCTCTTCCTTACTTAAAATTCCAGTCATTTCACCTGCTCATCATGCTCTTCTGGGAACATCCTAGCCTTAAGGTGTGACTAGTTCAACTGATAAGTAGCCTAAGGTGTACGTCAGTGTCTGACCTCTCTTCTGGACCTGCAAATAGGTCTACAAGTGCCACTGTGATTGTATCACCAATATTTTGATTGTCGCTTTTTGTTACGTTATATTATTGGTATATATTGGCTTGAACTCATAGACTGGATTAATATGACCTTCTGTGTTGATTCCATCCAGTCTTATAATTGTGCAGATGGTTTTGATCTTAGAAACATGATTTGAGATTAGTTTTTCTTTAATTCATTTAAGTTTAATTTTGGTATAGCATAATTACATGTAGAGGTGCTTCAATACATAGTTTTGATAAAAGTGTACAATTTTGAAGGATAGCAGCAGAGCACTACCGACCATCCATCACGTGATAATATGCAAAATATATGCAATATGCACAGTGTTTTTGAGATTTGACTAATCAGTTCTGAATTCACATAAACCAGCTAATTTTTCTTTATGTATTCTTCTAATTCATATGACTATGCTAAATCCCTTTTTAAATCAAAGTACACTGTGTCTTTGGCATCATCCAGATCAAGCAGTGTAATAACCTTAAAGCAAATGGAACAGAGTTAGTTTGGCATCTCTTTTTTCTTAATGAACGTTTGTTGAGTCCCAGAAATTTCTATTTCTTCTTAATGAACATTTGTTGAGTCTCAGAAATTTCCATTTTCTTTCCATGTGAATGTAACCTTATTTGGAAATAGTTTTGCAGATGCAATCAAGTTAAGATGAGGTCATTAGAGTAAGCTCTAGACCTAGTCCATTATGACTGGTGTCCTTACAAAAGGAGAAAGACACAGACACAACTACACAGGAAGAATGCCATGTGGTGATGCAGCCAGAGACTTTGGGGTTCATCTATGTTGATAGGAATGTGGGCTTGATAGTGACCCCAAAAGCTAAGAAGAAGGCATGGAACAGATTTTCATCTAGAGCTTTTAAGAAAGCTTGGTCCTTGTTAACACCTTTATTTTGGTGCTTGTAGCATCTGGAACTACAAGAGAAGGAAGTTCAGTTGTAGTAAATCACCCAGTTTGTGTTACTGTAATGCTAGAGAACAAATACACCTGGCCTTGGATGTAAGTGTTCAGAATTCACTTGTACCCCCAATTAGGTCAGTATATGATCATGTTTATTTTTTTTGCCAATGTTTTGCTGTCCATGACTTTGTAAAGACTATTGAAGTCAGATTAATAATTACATTTTCAAGGTATTTTAGTAAATGAGACACAATTCTTTTAGTTTTACACAAATTTCAAGTAGGCTGATGCTTGTCATTTCACTGTCCATTTATTTAAAACTATCTTTAATTGCTTATGAAAACTTCCAGTGCCACACAATGGAAATATAGACAGTCATACACTTGAGGAGTTTATTGGTAAATGAGGATGATACAGCTGTTATAATATCAAGCACAACATTAGAGTATTGGTTAGGAATACCCATAGTTCTAGGAGAAAGCCAGAATAGGGTTGCATGGTGTAGGGTAAAGAAAATATCAGGCTTTTCTGCCCTTCCGCCATCAGGATAGATGATGGATCCTTGTCCTGAATGCATGCATGATGGCGGGCACCTGGAGTAGGGTGTGGGCATCGGTAGATGGGATTCAGCTGAGCTAAGACTGTGCTTTTAAGGGCGGCATCACGGGGGGACGCCAGCAGCAATAGCAGCAGCAGCAGAACCTGAAGGAGAAGCCGAAGCAGAAGCAGAGAACGCCGGAGAGCCCAGATAGAGTGAAGACTTGCTGGGGGCTGGGAGGTCTGCCAGCCTCCCAGCCCCCCAGCCAGCACCCCTGCCTGCCATATGCCTGGTGAACCCCAAATAAAAAACCTGCAAAACTACTGAGGACTCTGACTCCTCCTTTACCTGCTCTGCATGGGATCAGAAAACCTGCACTGTGCCCGTTCCTGCCTCCTATACATGGATAACTGACATACGTTGAACTTATGTGGTAAGATTTGTGGCAGGAGGCTTAGCCAAAAAATAAGCAAACTGGGAAAATCTAATACCAAAGGCAAAGGCAACAAAACCAAAAATAAATGGGACTCTATCAAACCATAAAACTTGTGGACAGTGAAGGAAGCCATCAACAAAATGAAAAGGCAGCCTACCAAATAGAAGAAAATATTATGGTAAGCAATGTTGAAACAGAATTTTAAAAGACTGTTTATAGTCATCATATTTATCTTTCAATGGCATCCTTGTTCTATGGGACCTCTGCTTGCTCTCAAACATGCAGAATTTATAATAAAGACTGCATTGTTACAGTACATGTGTGATGTGTAATTTTCCTTAATTGTAAAGCACCATTGCAATTATTTTACCTACCCAGGCTTGCCTTTTTCTAGTACATGCATGGCTTTGTAGCTTCCAGATTTCAGATTATGTCCCCTGACCTGGATTTTATTCAATATTTTATAATGGCTCTCATGAAATCAAGAGTACATTTGTGACTCATGTGAGAGACAGAACTTCCAGGAGTTTATTTGTTATGAGTAGCTATAACCAGAGCAATTTTTTGGGGTGTGGGATAGGGTAGGCAGAGTGATGTTAAGGACAAATAATTCCTGTGTAGATTCAAGGATAAATTTGGAATTCCTGTTATTCCTAATGCAGATTGATTTATAAATAATCCTTGTGTTTACTAGCACTGAGCTACCATAAGATAGACCGTAGAAATATTTTAAAATTCAATATTAAATTTGATTCCCTCCTATTCCTCCTCCTCCTTTTTCATGTCTAAATGTTACAAAAAAGTCATAACTACTCATGTTTTAAACATAAATAATTCATTCTAGAAAACCAACTATAATAAATATAGATAATTGTCTCTCCCTGAGGACCATCAGATATTTTATCTTCCTAAAGGAGTGGGCCCAGTAGCACTTTATTCTTTTTTTTTAAGATTTATTTATTTATACATACAAGACCTGAGGTGTTTACTAACACTGATACCATAAAATAGAACATAAAAATATTTCATTGATTCACCAGAGAAAGAGTGGGGAACAGGACAGGTGGATCCACTGAAATACACTGCTGAGGGGAGCAGTGGGAGAGGTCTGCTGCGCCATGTGGGTTACCTCCCTGGCCAGGGATCGAACTCATGCTGTAGTGGCTACTGATTGCTGCGTTTGAACCCCTTGTGCCACCAGGGAGGCCCCATCACTTTATTCTTAATTAACCAATAAATGAATTAATTTGGAGTAAACATTATTATGTGTGATGTCCATAGGAAGTAATTTAAAGAAAGGTTAGTTAACACACTTAAGGGAAGGTAGGATTAGGACTTGTGGAAATTTAGTGGGCAGATATGATCTGTGCTGTTTTAAAATGAATTTCACATGTTGAAAAAGATTTTACTACTTTCGTAGCAAACAAATTGATCACTGGAGGTTGTTACTTCAAGATAAGATTCTTGTTACCTGCATTTCAGAAAAGACTCTCCTGTGTTATTCCACGGAGCAGTACATGGCAATTATAAATCAATGAAGCACACACTACTGATACTGTGCATTTTAATTGACTGATTTGACTCTTCACCTTACAAATCACACAGAGTAGGAGCTGGATAGAAACTCAGGTTTAGCAAACACAGGGATAATTTTATTATAATCATTCATGCCAAACACAAAGACAAGTTGTGACTGTGTTGACTCAGCATAGCAGGATCTGCTTGCAGAATGACATGGGGGAATTTTCCCTGGGTCAGCCACATTCTCTTACTTGTATTTAGCTGGGCATGGAGAATTTCATTCTCCTCCAAATCCTTTTCAGTTCACCAAATTTCACCTTTATTTTTACAGTGACAATGACTTCCACATTCTCTCAAGGCCTGTATCAAAGTAATTGTTACCAGTATGGTTACTTAGGGAATCTTTTGTGATTTTCCATCTGTTAGAAGAAGCACCCTTGCTCTATCTCCTTTCTCTCCCTCTCCCACACTCTGTCTCCATCTCTTCCTCTCTCCTCCCCTCTCTCTTTCCACCTCCAATCTCTCCCTCTATTTCTGTCTTTCACTCACTCTGTCTCTCTATCCCTTCCTCATTTAGAACTTGAAGAATTAGACTTCCCTTCAGCTTTTTCATTTGAGGAAACTACAGCCAGGTGAGTCAGCAGTGCAGGAACTAGAACTCAACCCTAGATTTTCTTAATCCAGGTCTTGCACCATGCAAGCTGCCTCTTTATAATGTAATAAGACTGTAAGAAATGCTGTACCTCTTTGTGTGTAGCACATACATACCCACATTAGTAAATGTGTGTAAAAGTGCTCTGATAGATCTTATTGGGGAAACCAAGGTGAATGAAGCAGTTAGTTTGCATTCCACCAGGGAAAATAAGTTATATATATATATATATATATATATATATATATATATATATATGATAATTACCTTCAGAGTTAAAAAAAAATCCTTAGTAGGTAGGTTGTAGATAGGATTTAAATTCAGTTTCATCTTTCACTTCCCTCTATTTTTGTCTTTCTACATATCTCTTTAAGAACAAATTTATCTTTGAGGCCCAGCAAGGGGGTGGGGGGCATAGTTAGGGTCAGTCATGTCTGCCTCAGTCCCTGGTCACAGATGATTAAAAAATTCCCCAGAGTTGAAAAAAAAATCACTTAGTTTACAAAGTATATCATTTTTCATTAGAAGTCTTCTTTAGGAATCTTTAAAAATAGAGAAAACTTAAAGCTGCCTAAGTTTACAATGCCCAAGTTTTTTTGTCCTTAAGTATCTAAAGTTCCAGCCAAAGATCTGTTTGACCAGGGAAGATTACAGAGCACCCTCTCTGCCTCCTACTCTTAAATCCAACCCCCCGTAAGGAACCTAGAGAATTTCCTGCCACAAGTCCCTCCTTATCCCACTTGTGGTCAAGGAGAGGATTGGAACAAAATCTTCAGTGAGTCTATATAACTGTATAAAAGAGCATTCACTGCCTAAGAGAGAAGATAATTCCTCTTCTTCTCTGAGCATTCCCTAGCATATGAACAAAATGTCAAACATTTTTCTTCAGTGGGTACTGTTTCACCCAGTTCTCATACTAAAAAGGCTGTTTCTTCACAGAAGTTACAAAAAATTCAAGAACTGTTCAGAGGGGAGGAAGATGCTTCTGGCTAGAATGATGAGGATGGCTAGATGATGTTGGTGATAAATTAGCTACCATTTAATCCCCTTGCTGATCTCAGAAACAGGTCAATTGTCTATATCTTATTTAATCCACATAACAGTTATATGTTTGTAGTAGTAGTACCTCTGTTTTACAAATGAGATGCTAGGTAACTTGTACAAGGTCAGTAATAGGTCTTTGACTCAAACACAGATCTTCTCTGTCCTGAGTCCTTTCATACACACTCTTTCCACACAGTAGCATACCTTTCTTGAAAAACACAGCATTTTATTTATTTTATATATATATTATGAATTGTACATATATATTATATATATGTACAATATATGATTTCCTGTGAACTTCCCACCACCAATTCACCTGTGCACCATCACCACGGTCCCTTATAAAAGGCAACATTTTAAACCTGAGGTTGGATTGGGTTCGGCAACTGACGCTGTGTCCAGTTTGTCAAGTTTTGTTATTTTGCAGACAAGCTAGTATAGAAAAATGCTTTCTTGTATATGCCAAATGGTGAGTTTTACTATATGTAAATTGTACTTCAATTTTATGAAATGGAATAAAAGCTAATTTAAGATCACAATAAACATTGTTAAGAAAATAAAACAGTGAAATGAGATATAGCAATGAAAATGTAAAATGTTAAAGAATATGATTTTCCCATATTTGATTTTGAGATTTCGTTTTTAATAATTAGTTTGTTGAAGAAAACATTTTCAGTTACCATATCTTAAGCTTGAATATACAACATACAAAAACAAATGCCAGCTTAAATGATACTCTTTCACATATGTCTCTGCCTCAGGACTGGGCCTGTAGACCCTCAGGTCCTGCTCGCAGCCTGATTGCTTGTGGTTGTATTTGCATCTGAATCTGCTGGTGGTTGGGTTTGCATCTGAATCTGAAGCTCTGTGTTTTGGGAGGGGAATCATTTCAGGAGTGAGACTTGAGGAGGACATGGTTGAGAAGTGTATGGGTAAGCTTAAAGTTCTGCCCACAGAGAGCCCTCTGTACAACAATATGGAAAATAAAGGCATATGAATTTGTTGTTGGGTAAACACAACAGAATGCGTGCAAGTAGGTATGGAAGATGGAGGTAGCCAACCAGTGCTACAAAGTCAGGATGACATTCACGCAGAGTATGCAGTAAAGCAGAAGAAAATATAACTTCTCTTATATCCTCTGTTATAACACAGTCTAGATTAACTCTGAAGGTATATGATACATTTCAAGGGGTTTTAGGGCCTGCAACTGGGGAGACATTTTGAACTGTGAAACCAGATGCTGCGCTTACCTAGTCCCTGGAGAGATACATTTAATGTGTTAGAGTTAGGGGCCTCCCCGGTGGTGCAGCGGGTTGAGCGCAGGTTTGCGAAGCTGCCCGCAGCCTCTAGCGCCGGTTTGATCCCCGGCTGCCAGGCGAGTGTCCCACATGGCACGCACACCTCTCCTGCCATGCTTGCTGCTCCCTTCAGCAGTGTATTTCTTCAGTCTGCATGTTCTGTTCCCCACTCTGGCTCTGGTGAATTCTCTCACCCTCCTGCGCTTCTGACTGTACCCAGTGCTTGTATAAATAAATATTTAAAAAAAATGACTTAAAATGTATAAAAAAATAATGTATTAGAGTAAGATATAAGTAAGTTTTGTTTTCAAGGACATTCTTTCAAAAGTAGAAGAGAAGGCAACTGTTTCCCTTCTGTTTGTAAGCAACGAATATTCTTCTTCTCCACTCTTCCCCCCCTTTTTCTACCATTTCTTCGCATCCATCCTTCCACCCATCCACCTTTCCTTCCTTCCTTGCTTCCTTCCATCCTTCCTAACTCCTCGGACCCCTCCTTTTCCTTCTCCTCATCCTCTCTCTATCCTTCTTCTCTAAGGTGGCTGCTGCTACTCCTTTTTCTTCTACATTTGTTTTGTTGTCATCTTCATCTTTGTCTTTACAATAGGAAAGATGGAGCTTTATCTTTCAGATGCCATGCCTTGGACTGGAATATAACTGAAATAAGGGTGGACATGGGTAATTTTTTTAAGAAAAAAAAAAAAAGCAAAACCAAAATACCCACCTCTATCCCCTATAGTCCCTTTCCCTTGACCCCAGTCCCCATCCCCTTCAACTCTGGGGATCTCACTTTGGTTCTCAGTGCCCACTAGTTTATTTGGCCTGGGTATTTTTTAGCTGCCTTTGATGACATAATACATCCAGTGGTAGCAATAGAAGATGCACCCTTTTAATTTTCAATTTGTAAGTTTATTCAGCCATTACAACAATAAGTGCAATATAGACATGAACACTTTCTTTGTGGCATTGCAATATCTGACATCCTCAAGTTTTCTGAACCCAGTTAAGTATGAGAACAGGCAAAAAACTCTCAGATGCCAACATATAGACCACAAAATCCATGTCTCCCATGACTTTAAAAGAGTCCATTAAGGCCTCACTTACTGTCTTTGTACATAGTTTAATATGTTTGGTTTTGTGGTTTCTCAATCCACAACATGTTAGATATAGTGTGCTCAGTGCAGAAGGGATGGGAGGGTTATTCTACCAGCAGCAGTCCCTACAGAAGAAAGCCTGTTGCCAAAGGAGCTCAGAGGGAAAAATCCTATGATGTGGACTCTAATGGCTACCATTAAACTAAGTACTTTATTTATTTATTCAAAGATTTATTTATTTATTTATTTATACAAGCACTGGGTACAGTCACAATTACGGGAGGGTGAGAGAATTCACCAGAGCCAGAGCGGGAAACAGAACAGGCAGAAGGACCAAAGTGCACTGCTGAGGGGAGCAGCGGGTGGCAGGAGAGGTCTGCACGCCATGTGGGAGCCTCGCCCGGCGCCCGGGATCAAACCTGCGCTGCAGAGGCTGTGGGCAGCTTCGAAACCCAGTGTCAACAGCAGCGCCACCAGGGAGGCCCTAAACTAAGTACTTTATATGGTATGATATGTAAAGTGTGGGAAATATTGACTATTTCATATTCTTTCTTTTCTGAATGTGTTACTGTAGTATTTTGTGGCATGAAAATCTGTTCATAATTTTATGCTGAATTTTGAGAAGAGGTTTATGATCAGGGGAGCCTGGTGTAAAATATCAGAGCAGTGTCATGCTGGTAGTAAGCAACTTGTAATTTGAATGTTTAAATTGTATTTAATGATATATGCTTAAGTCACTCACAACTTTCAAGCATGTTGAATAAAAGTACTTTTGTTAAAAGCCAGTTAAGCTTTTTATAAGTGGCAGTTCAGGTTATTTCTGATAAATAAATCTCTTCTCATCAGAGCTAGATTATATCACCTATTAATATGATTATCATTATTTTTCATGTAGTCCTGTTTCTCTTTTTTTTTTTCAATAGTATCAACAAACTTTAATTAATTGAATTCATACAAGAGTTTACATCCAAATGGCAGATTCTGTAGTGCACATGGTACAATTAACAAGCTGTATCTTATTATTATTTTTTTTTATACCTGTTTCTCTTTTTAAGATGCAAGTTCCTTGAGGACAGGAATCAATCTAACAGTTGGATTTTGTTATCATGTGTTTGGCATAATAAACAGTAAACTTCTATGGCTGAATAATCATATTTATTATAAAATTCTATTAGTACTCTGTTGTTTACTTATAATTTATTTCCTTACAGGTTAGGCTAATATATGTATGAAATTCAGCAGAACAAATACATAAATTAAGAATGGAAGGTCAGTTCAAATTAAGTATGAGATAATATCTTTTATCCTCTATTGATTATAAATTACTGCCCTTTAAAGGAAGTTTAAAATTCATATTCTCCCTGCTCCCCCCATAAAACCCAAACCTTTAACTAAGACTTAATTCAGATTTAAAGCTATTGATTCAAAACAACCTTGGTTCACAATTGAGTGTTTCATAATCTAATTTTAGATATAAGAACATTATAACATTTGTAATATTTCATTTTAGTCTGAATTCTTAAGGAGATGTGGTTCCAATAGATCATTTTGAAAGTAGCTATTTGTAATTCAGATGGCAATTATTTATTCTGATGGCATACTTTATTAAGGGCACAGGTTACAAAGCCTGCTATCTAAGGAAGGCAGGCTGGGATTATACTCATCTAAGATTTTGGCCTCAGGAAGTTGGTGGGGGTAGGAATGGGGGGTAACTGTTATTATTTTGCTAGCTGTGACCTATATCATGGTCTAGACCAACATTTGATCTTAGTGAAACTTATCTGAGGAAGGGTTCCCATCTATTTGCTCTGTCTTTACCTATCTTGTAAGTCATAATGTTTCTTATCTTCAGTCTTAAGGTTGCCAGTATTCATGGAGGTTCAGACCTCTGATTCCTAGTTCAGGTAGACAGACATATGATCACTCTTGGCTCTGCCTCTGGATGATGTGGCCTTCTACAAGTTTTTTTTTTAATCTCCCTCGTGTCAAGGTTTTCATCTATAAAACAAAACTAATAATGGCACCTATTCTCTAGGTTTGTCACGAGGACTAAATGGAGTATCTTGTTTGGAGTTATGCCTAGAACATGCTAAGTATGTGATAATTGTTACATTATAGTGCCCTAAGCCCTTTATTGTGGTATCCTGCCAAATCTTTTCAACTTTATAAACTGCTTTTCATTCAAAATGATCTGCGTCTACTTTTTGTTTCCTGCCAAATAAAATTATTCTTTCAGAATAACTTAGAATTCATGTAGATGTTAGAAGGAAAGCAATTCATTATATTAACTTGTACTGAGATGTGAGTCACTGGTAGCCATAACTCTTGAAATATTATTCGTTTTTTTAAGAAGAGATTTTTTGTTTTCTGCCCTCTTAACTTTTGAAGATTTAGTCAACATGATAAATTGATGTGAGGATGGTAGGCACAGCTATTGCCATTCATGCTCATTGGCATTGCTCACAGATTTACCTTCAGCTTTAGCAACCAATACTTCACATTTCTTGGATTTTTTCCCCTTTTTTAAAGCTTATGTTCTCAAAAAATATGAATGTTTGGCAGAGGCAATGAGATCTGCAATAGAGGGAAGATCAGGATAAGGATGGGCTGGTTGGAGGCTTGGAAAATAGGATATGAGAAACAGTAGTGATTGCTCCGGTACAGTGTGTAAGGAGAAGGAAAGAATTTGTTCTCAGGTTTGCAGAAATTAATACATTGAATCATTTAATGCCACATTTGGACATAGAGTAGATATGTTGCAGCTCATTTAGGTAATTCTCTAGATAAGAAATAGTCCACTTTAGGAAAAACTTGCTAGTTACTTGGAGATTGGCTTTGTTTTCTTAACAGTGAAAAGCACTATGGGGACCGAGAGATGGCTGATTTTCTCATAAAGACAGTTCAGTTGGTAAGTAGGGAAATTGGCTGAGTTCTGATTTTTATTTTTGGCACTGTAGGCTTTAGAAGAAAGGACAATAAAAAGAAAAGGGAGCTAGGTAACACATTGCCACAGGTTCTCATTTCAGTACGGTGTACTCTGCGGGTGACATGATGCTTGCCCCAGGGACATAGATTAAAGTACCAGGATTGCTTCTCACACACTTAATGGAAATTTTGACAGTCTTCAGATAGAATTTTTCATAGTTTAGCCAAGAAATAATAAACATATTAGAGTGTACTGGGATGGCAGTTTTCTGGTTATAGAAAAATACACATACATAATGAATATATGTATGTAAAGGAAAGCTTATCTATACATACTTTCTCTTAATCTTTGGAAGTAATCCTTAAACATAGAAAGGATAGTTTTATCTCTAAATAACATACATGGACAATGAGATTTCCCAAAATCATAGAGTTTCTTAAAGCAGAATCAAGAAAAAAATAGGTTTCCTCTATTTTCTGTATTTCTTTCTATTATTATATTACTTTTGTAAAAACACTAAGAAACAAAATATTAGTCAAGGTTTACTGGCAAATTCTATTAAATAATCAAGAATTAATTATTTAATTCTATTAAATACTCACAAACACTTTCCAGAAATAGAAGAGGGAAAAGAAAGAAAAGTTTTTAAAAGAAACGTTTTTAAATATTCTATGAGACCAGCGTTACTACCCTGGTACCCGATTGAGACAGACATCACAAGAAAATAAAACCAAAGACCTATATATATCTCTTAGGAACATAGAGGCAAAATCTTCCACAAAATGTAAGTTAATTAAATGCAGCAACATTTTAAAATCATTATGCATTATGATCAAGAGTCATCACAGTAATGCAGAATTTACTTTACATCTGAAAATCAGTCAGTGTAGCACACCCTATAAAGACAAAACCTTTGTGATTGTCTCTATGAATTCCAAACAAGCATTTCACACACTGATACCCTTCATGATGTAAATGTTCAGTAAGCTAGCAGTGGAATGGCAATATTCTCAATCTTCTAAAAGGAATTTTGCAATCAGTCCTTTATCATTAGTGTTGTGTGCAAAAATGTTCTCCCAGTTGGTGGGGTTTCTCTTTGTTTTGGTTATTGTCTCTTTTGCTGTGCAGAAGCTCTTTAATTTGATGTAGTCCCAGCTGTTGATCTTTGCCTTCACTATCACTGCTTTGGGTGATGTGTCTGTAAAGATGTCTTTGATGTGCAAATCACGTAGTGTTTCACCTATATTTCCTTCTGTGTATTTTATGGTTTCAGGTCTTATGTTAGTTCTTTAATCCATTTTGAGTTGATTTTTGTGTATGGTGTGAGGTAGTGGTCAAGCTTCATTCTTTTGCATGTAGCAACCCAGTTTTCCCAGCACCATTTATTGAACAAACTTTCTTTGCTCCAATGCATAGTCTTTGCTCCTTTGTCAAATTTTAGTTGACCATAAATCTTTGGGTTTATTTCTGGATTTTCTATTCTATTCTATTGGTCTGTATGTCTGTTCTTGTTCCAATACCATGCAGTTTTGATGATTATGGCTTTGTAGTAGAGTTTGAAGTCTGGGAGTGTGATGCCTCCATTCCCTTCTTTTTTTTTCAGGAGAGCTTTGGCTATTTGGGGTTTTTTGTGATTCCATATGAATTTCATCAATAATTGTTCTATTTCTTTGAAGAATGACATTGAAATTTTGATTGGAATAGCATTGAATCTGTATATTGCTTTTGGTAGGAAGGCCATTTTAATAATGTTTATTCTCCCAATCCATGAGCAGGGGATGTTTTTCCATTTCTTTGTGTCTTCTTCTATTTCTTTTAACAGTGTTTTATAGTTTTCTTTGTATAGGTCCTTTACCTCTTTTGTTAGATTTATTCCCAAATATTTGATTTTTTTTGTTTCAATAATAAAAGGGATGGTTTTTTTGATTTCTTCTTCTTCAGATTTATTGTTTGTGTATAGGAAGGTTACTGACTTTTGCGTGTTGATTTTGTATCCTGCCATTTTACTGACCTGATTGATGAGTTGAATTAGTTTTTCTGTGGAGTTTTTGGGGTTCTCTACGTATAGTATCATATCATCTGCAAATAGTGATAGTTTGACTTCTTCTTTTCCTATTTGGATTCCTTGGATGTCTTTCTCTTGTCTTATTGCCCTGGCTAGGACTTGCAGTATTATATTGAAAAGCAGTGGTGAGAGTGGACATCCTTGTCTTGTTCCAGATCTTAATGGAATTGCTTTCAGCTTTTCACCATTGAGAATGATACCTTGTCATATATGGCCTTTATGATGTTGAGGTACATTCCTTGTATCCCAAGAATTTCAAATCTGCAAAGAGCTGATGATACTCAACAACAACAAAGAAAATAATCCAGTCAAAAAATGGGCAGAAGAGCTAAAAAGAAACTTCTCTGAAGAGGAAATGCGAATGGCCAACAAGCATATGAAAAAATGTTCAACATCACTTGCAATCAGGGAAATGCAAATCAAAACTACAACGAGATACCATCTTACACCAGTGAGAATGGCACATATTAAAAAAACTAGCAACAACAAATGTTGGCGAGGTTGTGGAGTAAAAGGAACTCTTCTGCACTGTTGGTGGGAGTGCAGACTGGTCCAACCACTATGGAGAGCTGTGTGGAGATTTCTGGACCTACTAAACATAGAGCTTCCATATGATCCAGCAATTCCACTCCTAGGTATTTACCCAAAGGACACAGAAACATCCATTCCAAAGAGCACCTGCACCCCTATGTTTATAGCAGCACTATTTACAATAGCTAAGCTTTGGAAACCGCCCAAATGCCCAAAAATAGATGACTGGATCAAGAAGATGTGGTACATATATACTATGGAATATTACTCAGCATTCAAAAAAGATAAACACATGCAATTTGCAGCAACATGGATGGTGCTGGAAGGGATCATGCTCAGTGAAATAAGCCAAAAAGAAAAAGAAAAATACCGGATGGTCTCACTCATAGCAGGAATCTAGAAAACTTAAATAAGGGACCAGGAAAATGAATAACTATAAGAAAGTAAAAATCAAAATCAACAAAAAACTATGAACCAGAGACACTTTTGGAGGTGGTGGGAGGGGAGGGATTGGGGTCAGAATGGGGGGGTTGCAATTTTATGGGGAATATAAAAATAAAATTTATTAATTAAAAAAAATAAAAGGAATCTTGCAACCTCCCCCCGCCCCGTGGCTAAAATAATCCTGCTCATTTCAGGTACCAGACTATCACGTCTGTTCCCACTTTCAACATTGCATGGGTCTAACTAGAGCAATTATGTAAGAAAAATATGAAAAAAATAAATGTATCTCTCAATTTCAAGTAATATTATCTCCATAAAAAACCCTAAGAGATATGCAAAATATATTACAGGTAGAAAACAACATTATCAAGATTACAAGTTTTAAGGTCACTATACAAAATTCAGTTGCATTTCTATACAATATCATTCAACAATCTGAAAATCAAATTAAGGAAATATTTTGACTTATAATAGCATCAAAATAAATACAAATGTGTCCACAAGATTCTAACTGGTGACTGAAGCCAAAGACTGTTACAGGTGGTGCCCCCTGGAGTGGGGGATGCTTGTAAGGCTAGATAGCCCCAGGGAAAATGCGAACAAAGTATCTGTGGTGTTGGAGACTCTGATAAGAAATATAAGGGACTGCAGAAGTGACCCTGAGGATTTCAGGATTGAGTATTCAGGATTCAGCATTCAGGATTTCAATGTTATAGGATCTTTAGGGATTCCGGGGTCAGCCATTTCTGCCCCTACCATGCTGATCTGGAAGAAGGCTGTTGCAACAGCCAACCTCAGAGAAGAAAAGTTTGGAGACTGCAGGTAGCCCAGCTCCTGTAACTGTTCCCAGCTTTGCTACTGTTACAGCCTGGAAGGGAAGGCAAAGGCCTGGAGGCAGGCGCCTCACTGAGCTGTGTGAGTGTGGCCATTTGTCAGGTCCATTGACTGCTGCAGCTGGTGTTTTGAGAGTTGATTGTCTGGTGCTGTGCTGGCACATTTCAACAGCTTCAGTGAGCATCGCCTGTTGTGTCTTTGCTATCTTTGTGAGTTGGAACCCGGGCCACATGCTCCAGGCCCTAGTGCCAGGAATATGCCATCTTGGGAGCATGGGCTTTTGTTAGGAATATTAGCTCTGTGTCCTCAGTGGCAGGAAGATGCCATCCTGGGAGCATTTGTGTTTAGGACTTTAACATACAGGACACTGCTTCTGGTGAGGTGAACAACCATTTGTGGTTGTTTGTTTAATGAATCCCATTATTGTTGTTGTCTGAACCTCAGTAGTCTTGAAATTGTACACACGGGTGAAGAACTTAGACAGTGATCAGTAAACTATTTGGGCACTGTCCTTGGCCAGCAGCCCCTTGCTGCTCTGTATCAAGAATACAAGACTTGCATACAAAAAGCTATAAAACACTGTTGAAAGAAGCTAAAGACTTAATAATGGAAAGGTATTAATGTACATAGATTACAAAATGGCAGTACTGTCCAAAGTGATCTGCAAATTCAATGTAATCCCTATTAAAATTCCTACTGCTTTTTTGGAGGGAAGAAATTGACAATTTGATCTTAAAATTCATATGAAAATGCAAGGGACCCAAACATCCAAAATACTCTTGAAATTTGGGTTCATACTTTTAAAGCTGATAATTTAAATTTTTTTTCACAGAAGTACCATTGGTTTACATTGTTACTAGTTTTTGGAAGCATAGGATCACCCCCTGCAGGTGTAGTTATGAAGCAACATTAATCAAGACTGTATGGTACTGGCATGAGGATAGACATGTAAACCAAAGGAATAATGTTGAGAGCCTGGAAATAACTCTTTTGTTTATGTTCAGATCATTTTTTTTTGACAATGATGCTGAGATCATTCAATGGAGAAAGAATAGCCTTTATTTATTTATTCATGATTTATATATTTTTTACTTTGCTGTTAATTCTCTCAGGTATAATCCAGTAAAATTACCACCACCAAGACACCCATGAACCATCTCCACAGTCTCTCGTGTTCTTCCCTCCCATTTTGATCCCTCCCCTCCCTCCCCTGCTGAATGTCTCTTATTTATAGTTGCCTGATAGTTTTGTCTCTTTTTTTCCCCTTGATCCTTTGTATAGTTTCCCATGTTCTTCATATAAGTGAAACCATCCAATATTCTTCTCTTTCCTTCTGACTTATTTCACTGAGCATAATTCCTTCCAACTTGAGTTTATCTTTTTGATTGCTGAGTAATATTCGATTGTGTATATATAGCACATCTTCTTGTTCCAGTCATCTGTTTTTTGGCATTTAGTTTGTGTCCACATCTAAGCTATTGTAAATAGTGCTGCAATAAACATAGGAGTGCAGGTTTTTTTTCGAATTAATGTTTTGTGAGCTTTGGGTGGATTCCTATGAGTAGAAATGCTGGATGATATAGTAGCCCCATTTTTAGTAGTTTGAGACAATAGCCTTTTTTTTTTTTTAAAAAAAAAGCAGTTTTGTAATATCTGGATATATACATGCAAATGAATGACTCTGGATAGTTACCTCACACCTTATGATAATAAATTAACTCAGTGGATTTTGAATCTGAGCATAAAAGCTAACAATAAAACTCTTAGAGGAAAACTTGGGAGTACAATTCCACTTATATGAAATGCCCAGAAGAGGCAAATAAGTGAAGACAGGAATTAGATTAGTAGTTATTTGGGGCTGAGGAGGAGGGGGAGAGGGAAGGGATGGCCTAATAATGAGTTTGAGTTTGCTTTTTGGAGTGATGCAAAGTTCTAAATTATTTTGTGGTAATGATTGCGAAACTTTGAAATCCATTGTAAAATTCACTGAATTGTACATTTTAAGTGGGTTGATTTTAAGATATGTGAAAAATAATAATACTGTTTAAAAAAAGATAAGGGAATATCCTTACTTGTATATCAGGTTTTCCTTTTATGTCTTTTGACCTAAATTTTCCCCATTATTATGCCAGTTGGGGTTGATTATTATTAGTTCTGCTTTTACTGAAATTATCAGATATACTTGGTTTACATCAGGTATTTCTCAAAGAGCCTTAAATGGGGGCTACCTTTTCCCTGGGAACATTATGAAATATTTCTAAACGTACTAAAATATTCCTAAACATCAATATTAAATCAAAGATTTAAAATGTAGTTTTGGGAATGACTAGCATAATAGATAAAACCACAAACCACTAATTGCTACCGCTTGTGAATTTCTACAGTGCTGCTTTTTCTCCTGGAATTTAATTAGCACCCATGCATTTCTATTGACAAATATACATATGTATTTTTATTATATATATACTGTATATTCAACTAAATTTACAAATTATAAAGCCTCTAGATGACAGAACTTATAAATTTTCATAAAAACTGAACAAGCTCCACATGTATATATACACATATATACAAACGTGTGTGTGTGTATAAACTAATCAATATGTGTTTCTAGTTGAATATGAAAGTTTCTATACCAGGATAGAGGGGTTGAGTATTAATGGATAATTCAGAAAATTATAAAAAGGTTTGAGATTAAGGATGCTTTCTTCTCTCTTAAAAGGCTCATATAAAATAGATACCTTTGTCCTGAAAATATAGTTCTTTGTAAAATACATTAACCTTAAAGACTATGACATCCTGGAATTCTAAATAAGATATACACAATGGAATATTACTCAGCAATCAAAAAGATAAACTCATGCAATTTGCAGCAACATGGATGGAGCTGGAAGGGATCATGCTCAGCGAAATAAGCCAGAAAGAAAAAGAAAAATACCAGATGGTCTCACTCATAGCAGGAATTTAGAAAACCTAAATAAGGGATCAGGAAAAAGACTAATTATAATAAAGTAAAAATCAAGATCAGTAAGCAACAATAAATCAGAGACACACTATGGTCGGGGGGGAGGGGAAGGGAGAGGAATTAGGGTCAAAATAAGGGGGATTGGAATTGTATGGGGACTATAGCCAGGACGGAAATGCATACATTGTGCAGATGGAAAAGCATTCTTGTACAAAAATGAAAAATGATGTAAAAATATATAAAATAAAAATAAAATAAATAAAATACTTGGAAGAGGTTAAAATATTCAAATTGCAATTCTTCCTACCATGAAAATTTATTTTATTTTTTATTAATTTTTTTAATTTTTTACATCATTGTCCATTTTTAAACAATGTTTGCTTCCCCCACCCCCTCAGGTGTAGTCCCCATAGAGTTTCCAATGCACCTGTGCACCATCACCTCAGTCCCCTGTGCTCCTCCTTCCCTCCCTATGATCCCTCTCCCTCTTCCTTCCCTGCAGTATGTCTGTGATTTATAATTGTCTGTTTTTGCTTTGTTGTGTTTTGTACTGTTATTTTTTTACACTGATGTCTTACTTGGTTTTCCTATATTCCTGCTATAAGTGAAACCCTCCAATATTTTTCTTTATTCTTCTGACTTATTTTACTGAGTCTCATTCCTTCCAGCTCCATCCATGTTGCTACAAATGGCATGACTTTATCTTTTTGATTGCTGAATAATATTCCATTGTGTGTATATGCCACATCTTCTTGATCCAGTCACCTATTTTGGGGCATTTGGGTTGTTTCCAGGTTTTCCCTATTGTAAATAGTGCTGCAATAAACATAGATGTACAGGTGTTCTTTTGAATCAATGTTTTTGTGTTCTTTGGGTAGATCCCTAGGAGTGGAATTGCCGGGTCGTATGGTAGCTCCATTTTTAGTAGACTGAGGAAACAGCTTTCCATAGTGGTTGGACCAGTTTGCACTCCTACCAGCAATGAAGGAGAGTTCCTTTTTCACCACATCCTCACCAACATTTGTTGTTGCTTGTTTTTTTTTTTTTTTTTTTTTTTTTATATGTGCCTCTGCTGGTGCAAGGTCATATCTCAGTGTGGTTTTAATTTGCATTTCCCGGATTATAAGGGATGTTGAACATTTTTTCATTTGCCTGTTGGCCATTTCCTCTTTGGAGAAATGTCTTTTGAGTTCTTCTGCCCATTTCTTGACTGGATTGTTTATTTTGTTTTTGTTGAGCAATGTGAGTTATTTGTGTATCTTTGTGATCAGTCCCTTATCAGTTGACTGGAGTGCAAAGATTTTTTCCCAATCAGTGGGGTGACTCTCTGTTTTGGTTAATGTCTCTTTTGCTGTGCAGAAGCTTTTCAGTTTGATGTGATTGCAGGTGTTTATCTTTTCCTTGACTTTCTTTGCTTTGGGTGATGAATCTTTAAAGATGTTATTGCAATGAATGTCTTGTATTGTTTTACCTATATTTTCTTCTATATATTTTATGGTTTCAGGTCTTATGTCTAGTTCTTTTATGCATTTTGAGTTGATTTTTGTGCATGGTGAATGTTAGTGGTCTAGTTTCATTTTTTTGCTGTGTTTTTTTTTTTTTTTTTTTTTTTTTTTTATAAATTTTATTGTTATATTCCCCATACAATTGCAGCCCCCCAATCTGACCCCAATCCCTCCCCTCCCGCGCCCGCCCCCCTAAAAGTGTCTCTGGTTCATAGTTTTTTGTTGATTTTGATTTTCACTTTCTTATAGTTATTCATTTTCCTGGTCCCTTATTTAAGTTTTCTAGATTCCTGCTATGAGTGAGACCATCCGGTATTTTTCTTTTTCTTTTTGGCTTATTTCGCTGAGCATGATCCCTTCCAGCGCCATCCATGTTGCAGCAAATTGCATGTGTTTATCTTTTTTGAATGCTGAGTAATATTCCATGGTATATATGTACCACATCTTCTTGATCCAGTCATCTATTTTTGGGCATTTGGGTTGTTTCCAAAGCTTAGCTATTGTAAACAGTGCTGCTATAAACATAGGGGTGCAGGTGTTCTTTGGAATTGATGTTTCTGTGTCCTTTGGGTAAATACCTAGGAGTGGAATTGCTGGGTCATATGGAAGCTCTATGTTTAGTAGGTCCAGAAATCTCCACACAGCTTTCCATAGTGGTTGGACCAGTTTGCACTCCCACCAACAGTGCAGAAGAGTTCCTTTTTCTCCACACCCTCGCCAACATTTGTTGTTGCTAGTTTTTTTAATATGTGCCATTCTCACTGGTGTAAGATGGTATCTCATGGTAGTTTTGATTTGCATTTCCCTGATGACAAGTGATGTTGAACATTTTTTCATATGCCTGTTGGCCATTTGCATTTCCTCTTCAGAGAAGTTTCTTTTAAGCTCTTCTGCCCATTTTTTGACTGGATTATTTTCTTTGTTGTTGTTGAGACTCATCAGCTCTTTGCAGATTTTTGTGATCAGTCCTTTATCATTAGTGTTGGGTGCAAAAATGTTCTCCCAGTTGGTGGGGTTTCTGTTTGTTTTTGTTATTGTCTCTTTTGCTGTGCAAAAGCTCTTTAATTTGATATAGTCCCAGCTGTTTATCTTTGCCTTCACTATCACTGCTTTGGGTGATGTGTCTGTAAAGATGTCTTTGATGTGCAAATCACGTAGTGTTTCGCCTATATTTCCTTCTATATATTTTATGGTTTCAGGTCTTATGTCTAGTTCTTTAATCCATTTTGAGTTGATTTTTTGTGTATGGTGTGAGGTGGTGGTCAAGCTTCATTCTTTTGCATGTAGCGACCCAGTTTTCCCAGCACCATTTATTGAACAAACTTTCTTTGCTCCAATGCATAGTCTTTGCTCCTTTGTCAAAGATTAGTTGACCATAAACCTGTGGGTTTATTTCTGGATTTTCTATTCGATTCCATTGGTCTGTATGTCTGTTCTTGTTCCAATACCATGCGGTTTTGATGATTATGGCTTTGTAGTATAGTTTGAAGTCTGGGAGTCTGATGCCTCCATTCCCTTCTTTTTTTTTCAGGAGAGCTTTGGCTATTCGGGGTTTTTTGTGATTCCATATGAATTTCATCAATAATTGTTCTATTTCTTTGAAGAATGACATTGAAATTTTGATTGGAATAGCATTGAATCTGTATATTGCTTTTGGAAGGATGGCCATTTTAATAATGTTTATTCTTCCAATCCATGAGCAGGGGATGTCTCTCCATTTCTTTGTGTCTTCTTCTATTTCTTTTAACAGTGTTTTATAGTTTTCTTTGTATAGGTCCTTTACCTCTTTTGTTAGATTTATTCCCAAATATTTGATTTTTTTTGTTTCAATAACAAAAGGGATGGTCTTTTTGATTTCTTCTTCTTCAGATTTATTGTTTGTGTATAGGAAGGCTACTGACTTTTGCATGTTGATTTTGTATCCTGCCACTTTACTGAACTGATTGATGAGTTGAATTAGCTTTTCTGTGGAGTTTTTGGGGTTCTCTATGTATAATATCATATCGTCTGCAAATAGTGATAGTTTGACTTCTTCTTTTCCTATTTGGATTCCTTGGATGTCTTTCTCTTGTCTTATTGCCCTGGCTAGGACTTCCAGTATTATATTGAAAAGCAATGGTGAGAGTGGACATCCTTGTCTTGTTCCAGATCTTAATGGAATTGCTTTCAGCTTTTCACCATTGAGAATGATACTGGCTGTTGGCTTGTCATAGATGGCCTTTATGATGTTGAGGTATGTTCCTTGTATCCCAAGAATTTCAAGGGCTTTTATCATGAATGGGTGTTGCACTTTGTCGAAAGCTTTCTCAGCATCTATTGATATTATCATATGGTTTTTATATTTCTTTTTGTTGATGTGTTGGATAACGTTGATTGATTTTCGGATGTTAAACCATCCTTGTGCCCCTGGAATGAATCCAACTTGGTCGTGGTGAATTATCTTATGGATACATTGTTGGATTCTGATAGCTAAAATTTTATTGAGGATTTTTGCATCAGTGTTCATTAGGGAGATTGGCCTGTAGTTTTCCTTTTTTGTGTTGTCCTTGTTCGGTTTTGGTATTAGTGTAATGTTGGCTTCATAGAACGTGTTTGGTATTGTCCCTTCCTTCTCAATTTTTTGGAAGAGTTTGTGAAGGATAGGCACTAATTCATCTCTGAATGTTTGGTAGAATTCATTTGTAAATCCATCAGGTCCTGGGCTTTTGTTTTTGGGGAGGTTTTTGATTACCATTTCAATTTCGCTAATTGTAATTGGTCTGTTTAGGTGTTCTATTTCTTCTTTATCTAGCTTTGGGTGATTGTAGAGATGTAGGAATTTGTCCATCTCCTCTAGATTGTTAAACTTGTCTCCATATAACTGTTCATAGTAGTTACTGATTATTCTTTTGATTTCTGCTGTGTCCGTTGTGATTTCTCCTCTTTCATTGATGATCCTGTTTATTTGTGCTGTCTCCCTTTTTTCCTTTGGGAGCCTGGCTAGGGGTTTGTCTATTTTATTGATTTTTTCAAAGAACCAGCTCTCGGTTTCATTGATCTTTTGGATTGTTTTTTTAGTTTCAATTTCATTTATTTCTGCTTTGGTTTTTATTATTTCTTTTCTTCTACTGGTTTTGGGGTTTTTTTGTTGTTCTTTTTCTAGATCTTTGAGCTTCGAGATTAGGTTGTTTCTTTGCGTTCTTTCTTGTTTCTTGATGTGAGCTTCTATTGCTATATATTTTCCTCTTATTACTGCTTTTGCTGCATCCCATACATTTAGGATATTGGTGTCCTCCTTGTCGTTCAATTCAAAAATTTTTTAATTTCTTCTTTGATCTCCTCATTAGTCCAATGGTCTTCCAGTAGTGTGGTTTTTAATCTCCATGAGGTAGGAAAGTTCCTTGCCTTCTTTTTATGGTTTATTTCTAGTTTGATGCCTTCATGGTCAGAAAAGATGGTTGATATGATTTCAATCTTGGTGTATCTGTTGATGTTTGTCTTGTGCCCCAGTATGTGATCGATCCTGGAGAATGATCCGTGTGCGCTTGAGAAAAATGTGTACTCCGTTTTTTTGGGGTTTAGTGTTCTATAGATGTCTGTTAAGCCCAATTGCTCTAGGTCTTTATTTAGAGCTTTGGTTTCTTTACTTATTTTTTGTCTTGTTGATCTATCCATTGTTGATAGTGGTGTGTTGAAGTCTCCCACTACGTATGTGTTTTCTCTGATGTCTGTTTTCAGAGAGGACAACAGTTGTCTGATATATTTTGGTGCTCCTTCGTTTGGTGAGTATATGTTAATGAGTGTTATTTCTTCTTGAAGTATTGTCCCCTTGATCATAATGTAGTGACCATTGGGGTCTCTTTTTATCTTTTTGAGTTTGAAATCTGTTTTATCTGATATAAGTATAGCTGTTCCTGCTTTCTTTTTTGGTCCATTTGCTTGTAGGATTGTTTTCCATCCTTTAACTTTGAGCCTATTTTTATCTTTTGTAGCTAAATGTGTTTCCTGGAGACAGCAAAAGGTTGGGTTTTGTTTCTTAATCCAGGCTGCAACTCTGTGTCTTTTTATTGAAGAGTTTAGTCCATTTACATTTAGAGTTAATATTGATATGTTAACATCTGTATTTGCCATTGTGTTTGTCTTTCCTTTGATTTTATTTATTTATTCTTTTAATAACTTTTTTTTTTTTTTTTGGCCTTCTTTCATTGTTATTCGTCGCTCTGAGGTTCTGGCTTTAGGACTCCTTGTAGTATTTTTTGGAGTGGGGGTTTAGTTGCAATGAAATTCCGGAGTTTCTGTTTGTCTGGGAAGGTCCATATTCTTTCTTCAAAGAGGAAGGAGAGCTTTGCGGGATAGAGTATTCTTGGTTGGCATCTGTTTTCTTGGAGTCTGTTGACTATGTCCCTCCACTCTCTCCTTGCCCGTAGTGTTTCTTCGGAGAAGTCTGATGTCAGCCTGATTGGTTTTCCTTTGAATGTTATCTGTTTCTTCCCTCTTGCCAGCTTCATTATTTTTTCCTTGTCCTGGATTCTTGGGAGCTTTACTATTATGTGTCTTGCTGTATTTTTCCTTTCGTCGTGGAAGTTTGGTGTTCTTCTTGCTTCTTGTATATCAATTTTCAGCTCCTTCTTCACATTTGGGAAGTTCTCTTCAATTATCTCTTTGAATATTTTCTCTGTTCCTACATCTCTCTCCTCTCCTTCTGGTATTCCTATAACTCTTATATTTCCTTTCCTCATGGAGTCAGATAGTTCCCGAAGTCTTTCTTCGTTCTTTTTCCTTCGTACTTCTCTTTCCTTTTCTGTTTTGGTTCTTTTTATTTCTGTGTCTTCAAGATTACTTATTCGTTCTTCCATTTCATCTATTCTGCTTTCATTGCTTTTCCCAGAATTCTTTAGTTCTTCCATTAATTCTTTGATCTCCTGCATTTCTTTTACTTCCCTCTTTAGGGATTCAATTTCTTTCTTCTGACCATTGTTTTCCCTCTCTAGGGACTCAATTGCATTCTTCTGATCGTTGATTATTTTTCCCTTATCATTGTTTTCCTTTATGACTTCTGTCAGTTTTTTAATCACGGCAATTTTAAATTCTCTTTCTGGAAGGCTCAGAAATTCTTCCAAGTTATTGTCGTTGCAATCTGGGGGCTGGCTTTCTTTTTGTGGTGTGCTTTTTCTCTGGAGAGTTGCTAGGTTGCGTGTGGTTCTTCTCCTCCCTACTGTCTGTTTTCTAATTTGCCGTATGCGTTGGGACACTGTGTTGTTGGGACTGGCCGGCATCTTGGGTGGGCTTCTCTGTTCCCCTCTGGTTCTTCCAGGAGTCATCTGTCAGTTTCAAGCAGCCTTTACTGGAGAAAGGTCCCTGTTCTAAAATGCCGATGTGGGGACACACTCCCCTGTGCACCTGGTCTGCCCCGGCGGTGGGTTCCTGCTCCCCTCTGGGCTTGGACTGCAGGCCAGAGGGGGTCTGGCGTGGGCGAACTTCCCCCGCTCACCTCTGGCTCCTGAGGAAGCCTTCTGCAGGTAGTCTTTACTGAAGAAATGTCCCTGTTCTAAAATGGTGATGTGGGACACACTCCCTGCGCTTCTGGTCTCAGGCACACTCTTCTGCGCGCCTGGTCTGCCCCGGCTGTGGGTGCTCGCTCTCCCTGTGGGCTCAGACTACTTGTTCAGAAGGGGCCCGGTGTGGGCTAACTCCCCAGCTGGCCACTAGCTCCTTCAGTAGCCTGTGCTGGGGTCAAGTCGCTAGGTGGCACCAGAGATCTCTCCTAGAGCCCTTGGGGAGCTGATTTTCCACCCCGTGGGACAGGGAGCAGAGCGGGGATGGTAGGGTACACCTCAACGGCTTTGGGGTGCTGTGTCTGCCTTGTGCCCCACCGTCGTGGGGAACCCACGCCCCTAATTTCGTGCCCCGGGTCTCAGTTCCAAAGCCCTCAGTTCCAGGACGCGGGCTGTAGCCCAGATCAGTGGCGCGGGAATGGCGCCTTTTGAATCCCACTCCCCTGCCTGGGCACCTTGTTCCTGCTCACTCAGGGAGGGCCTCCGCCGTCTCCCCGCGAGCCTAGGTCGCAGGCGCGGGGATCTGGGCAGCTGCAATCCGAGCACCGCTTTCGCGCAAGCTTACCGGGCGGGGCGGCCGGGGCTGTGTGCTGGTGCTGGTCTCCTCCTGGGGGGCGGGGCTCTCTTTAATGGCGCAGGGAGCTCACCTCCGCGGTGGATCCTGCAGGGTTCGCCTCAGCTCCCGTTCACGGGGTGTGGTGGCTGAAATAGTTCCTTTCCACTCACAGTCCCGCTTGCTGCATCCGTTTTTCTTGTTGGGCGTTTTGGTTTGTTGTTTCCCCTGTCTCTGCCGGTCGAAGAGTGCCGCCTCTGTGGGCGGGGGAGGGGAGCAGGGTTCTGAGCTTCCCTCCCTTCTGGTCCTCTTTTATGGCAACTTTCTTATTTGGGCAGTTTGCTGGAGTCGTCCGTTTATCTTCCGTGTCCCAGTTCTCACTGGGACCTGCCGCTTTTCCTCCCTATTAACTTTTTTTAATGGGAGATCTTACTCGCAGCGTCTCCTCGCCGCCATGTTGCTCCGCCCCTCCTTTTTGCTGTGTTGGTCCAGTTTTCCCGGCACCATTTATTGAACAAACTGTCCATGCATATTCTTTGTTCCTTTGTCAAAGATTAGTTGTCCATATAAGTGTGGTTTTATTTCTGGGCTCTCTATTTGGTTCCATTGGTCTGTGTGTCTAATACCAAACTGTTTTAATTATTATGGCTTTGTAGTATAGCTTGAAGTTTGGAAGTGTGATACCTCCTTTCTTCTTTGTTTTCATCAGTAGGGCTTTGGCCATTCATGGTTTTTTTGTGGTTCCATGTGAATTTCATCAGTATTTTTTCTATTTTTTTTTTTTTAAGAATGTCATTGAGATTTTTATTGGAATAGTGTTGAATCTGTATCTTGCTTTTGGGAGGATGGCCATTTTAATAATATTAATTCTTCCAATCCATGAGCAGGGGATGTCTTTCCATTTCTTTGTGTCTTCTTCTATTTCTTTTAACAGTGTTTTATAATTTTCTTTGTATAGATCTTTCACCTCTTTTGTTTGGTTTATTCCCAAGTATTTGATTTTTTTTTTTTTTTTGGTTTCAATTATAAAAGGGATGGTTTTCTTGATTTCTTCTTCTTCTGACTGATTGTTTGTGTATAGGAAAGCTACTGATTTTTGTGTGTTGATTTTGTATCCTGCTACTTTACTGACCTGGTTGATTATTTTGAGTAGTTTTTCTGTGGAGTTTTTGGGTTCTCTATGTATATTATTATATCATCTGCAAACAGTGATAATTTTACTTTTCTTTTCCTGTCTGGATTCCTTGTATGTCTTTCTCTTTTCTTATTACCCTGGCTAGGAATTCTAGTATTATATTGAAGAGCAGTGGTGAGAGAGGACATTCTTGTCTTGTTCCTGATCTTAAAGGAAAGGCTTTCAACTTTTGCCATTGAGACTAATATTGGCAGTGGGTTTGTCGTATATGGCATTTATCATGTTAAGGTGTGTTCCTTCTATCCCGAGAATTTCAAGGGCCTTCATCATAAATGGATGTTGGACTTTGTTGGATGCCTTCTCAGCATCTATTGATATGATCATATGGATTTTATTTTTCTTTTTGTTAAAGTGTTGAATTATGCTGATCGATTTTCGTATGTGGTACCATCCTTGTGCCCCCTGGGATGAATCCCACTTGATCATGGTGTATTATCCCTTTGATGCATTGTTGGATTCTGTTGGCAAGGATTTTGTTGAGGATTTTTGCATCAGTGTTCATTAGGGAGATTGGCCTTTAATTTTCTTTTTTTGTGCTGTCTTTGTTTGGTTTTGGTATTAGTGTAATGTTAGCTTCATAGAACGTATTTGCCTACCATGAAATTTTGAAAGGGAAAAGCAAATGCAGAAAATACTTCAGATTGCACAAGTATCCCATTTATACAAGATATAGTAATTAGATGGAATTTTCCATAAATACAATAATCAAACATTCAAATAAGCATCATTCATAGTAGATCCTGGGCAGGGAGCACAATTTCTTCACTGGTGGTGATATTATAAAAGCATTTTTGAGTTCTTTTGAGTTCTTCTTTTGGAATTTCTGACAAGGCCAAAGAACAAATTACATGAGTAAATGATCTTGGTATTTTTAATCATATCTGGTTTGTAACCAAAACTACATTGCTCATGTGAGCAACTGCTTTTTTCTAGATTTATCTCTAAATTATTTTAGGGTACATTCAAAATTATATTCACTCTTAGGGTT
Organism: Talpa europaea; assembly: GCF_964194135.1. Lineage (NCBI taxonomy): Eukaryota > Metazoa > Chordata > Mammalia > Eulipotyphla > Talpidae > Talpa > Talpa europaea. The sequence goes on from NC_140079.1 coordinate 34,129,935, forward strand.
TAAATTTAGGGAGGAAACAAAATTATACCCTCTCTCAAGACAGGGGGTCATATGCCATGTATGGGTTTTCAACATGGGTTTTGTGCTTTGTAGTTTAACGTATATGTATCTGGCTCACTGACAGGTATATGTTGAACATTCAGTTAAATGTTGCTTGAATGAGTGGGTTAATGAATGGTATCATGTTTCTGTCCAACTTTGAAGAGACTGATATTTTTGACACTGCCTATGTTTCTCAAAAATGGGTTATTTGTATTCACATTATGCATATACTGATTCTATGGCTTATGCTCGCTGTTTGGACGCTTATGTTTTTTCTGCTTGTGAAACAGCTTTTGGCATTCATTCTATTTATCTACCTCTGCCTAATCATAGAAACAAAATCTAAACAAGAACTAGAAGAGAACTTGCTTTAGAATTCTCACCAGCCCTTCATGCCTCCTCTGGTAGAATTCTGAAGCCTTCAGCCCATTTCTAAACAAACATAATAAACATCATTGCATGGGCAGAGTCAAATGCATTTAATTAGTTTAAGCAGCCAGCTTCCAATTCCTTTCTTATTTTGTAGTGGTTTCCTGCACTCTTATTGCAAAGGCTGCTGTTCTGGTAATTAGATTAGAGTTGACCTTCATAGAGACAGAGTTAAAAGATATGGCTGAAAGTCTGTAATTTTCTAGAGTCATTTGTCATATTCTTGCCCTCCCATTTAATAACTTGGTGGAATTTCTCATTTTCTGAAGAGTTTATTTCTTTTAGTGCCTTTCAAAACTTGTTATTTATTGTTTTGCCTCTCCTTCCTTTTGCCTCTTATTCCATGAAAAATAGGCACAGTTGCTGAACAAGGGGAAACTACAATGGATTTATACAACTTTCAAAATTTTCTAGAGTTCTTTCTTTATAGACTTAAATTTTAGTTAACAGTTCATTTTTCTTTGCATGACTGAAATTCACTAAGGCCCTGTGGAATGAAACATTGCCTCTTGAAGAAGTCCCTGCTATTGGGGCTCAGCTGAAATGATCTATCTTTCTTTTGGAAACCCAGGTCTCACTCAGCTTTGTTTATTATTTTGCCTCATATTGCAGTTATGTTCGTGCAGGTCTTAGTTATCCTACATAATAAAAATATTAGCAATGACTATTATTGATTATGTGTTTCCTTTTGGACAGGCACTTTATATACAAGACAATAATAATTTCTAATAAGTATGTTACACATTTCATTTTATTTCATGTATATGTACATATAATTCATGTATAATTATCTGATATATGTTTGTATATGTAATTATATTAATATGTTTACACATGCATACATATACATCTATGTGCTGGCTATTTGATCTCTTATTTTCCACAATTATATGATTTTATAAAGATTATTTCTGCCCAAGAAAAGTCAAGTAAATTATTCTGACAAAACAATCTTGGGTCACCTTTCATTTTACCATCAAAACGTTTTTCCTGGCATCTAATACTCTTATAGAAATGTTTGAAATCAATGTTTTTTTTTATTTAAATGATTTGCTGTTTTATTCCTTGAAGAAGAAAATGTAAAATGTTTAGGTGCTGAATACATATTAGATTTTATAGGGAATATCATATCTATAGTTCAAGATAATTACTCATGGAAAGGTCAGAATGTTTGAGAAGTCAATCCAAAATGCTTTCCTAAGGATCTCTTTAACACGCATCAGCCATTATTCATTCTTTAAGGGTACAAATAAGAGAGTTCCTCTTCTTGTTTTTCTGTAAAAATATTAATACTCTAATTCTAAATCTAGATATTTTTCCCCACCAACTTTTCATTCTCAAAAGTTTCAAGCTAGAGTTATGGTCAACTTTCAAGAGTTGGTTTTAAAGTTTGTCTTTTGCTGGGTTCTTTGTAGTCCACATGTAAGTGAAACCATCTGGTATGTATCTTTCCCTTCTGGCTTATGTATCAAAGCTTATGCAAAAGTTGAAAACTAGCAAAATGGATTTTTAACATGTAGTTACACTAACATTTTAGTAATTGAAATGAAATTTCATCACATTACCCCTAAAATTTCAGCATTTATCTCCTAAAAACAAGATTCATCTCACAGTCAAACCCCCAATATTTAACTTTGAAAGTATATTCCCTAAAATGTAATTTATATTCAGATTTTCCTGCCTCAAAAATTTTATGTATGGCTTATCTCCTCTAGAATCCTGTTGCATATTACACATTACATTTAGTTTTCATGTTTTTGTAGTCAACTTTGTTCCAACCAGTTTCCTATTATTTTTTTAATGACATCAACATATATTTAGGAGCTCTGCAAACTGTTTTTCTGATTGTTTTCTAATGTCTAGGATTAGGTTAAAGGTTTGTGACAAGAATATCCGATACGTAATGCTGTGTGCCTCCTATTGTATTACATCAAGAGGCACACAATATCATTTTATCCCATTCTTCATAATATTAACTTTGACTTTTGGTAAAGCTGTTGGGTTCTAGATCACTCTACCATGAAAGTATTTTAATTTTTACTTGGAATTAACAAATTATCTGTGGAGAGACAGTTTATCATATGAACTTATCCTCTTATCCAACAGTCTTTCACTCTCTGGGTTCAGTATTCATTGATGATGCCTGATTAATTGTTACACTGGTGGTGGCACAATGGTGGGTTTCTAATTCTACCCCCTGGTGTATTTAAGCACAACATTTTAATCTCTCATTAAGAAGGATCTATTACTACCCTCAATGTACCAGACCTCTTTTTCACCTTTAGTGGATTGGAATTCTTTTTTTAAATATATATTTTTATTGTAGTACTATTGGTTTACATTGTTGTTAGTATTTTGGAATTATACTAACTCTTCAGTGTAGGAAAGAGGTGATTATTGACATCTTCAGCATAGGAAAGAGGAAACTACTGATAGGTGTGTGTTCAAAAGTAGGAAAACAGATGAAGTGTAGCTATATTAACTCATTCTGTAACTTCTTCCAGGATAGGAGGCGTATTCAACCAATGCATGAACAATGTGCCCCGGCACCACAAAGATAATTCATATGAGGTGTTTTTCTCCAGTGCTAAGCCCTTGGACATGTTTCTCTTCCTTCAAGTAAAAAGCAAAGAGACACTGAATTGCAGATATTAAAGCCATTTCAAAAGATAAAGAGGAGCAATACCCTAATGACTCAGAGATTGGTTTATTCCAGGAAAGTAGAGATTATTTTAGAAACTATCTCAAGGTTTTTAGGGTTTGCTGATTGTTTGTTTGATTTGCTCTCATATAAAAAGAGGGCACTGCCTCTGAAACACCAGCCAGTTGCTCTCTGGTTAACTTGGGCTGGGTAGGCACTGGCTGTCAGTATTTTAAATTCCCTCTAGGTGGTTCTGATATGTAGCCAGGGCTGAGGAGACTAAGAAGATGTAACTCTAGCTTATAAATGGGTAGAATTTGGACATGGGGTGACTGAGTGAAGTAACTCCAAGTGAAGGGAATATCAGGAGCAAGGGTTAACCTGTTGGTGGCAAAGGATTTGCTATTCTTTTTCCATGCAGACACTTTCTTCCTGGTATGTTTTACCTGAAAGACCCTGTAGTATTTTTTAGTTGCCAGCTGTTTACATAGCTTTATTATTTTATTATTTAGAGACTATTAATATACTATAATGTATAATTTGATACACATCAACATGTATAATGCCCTCTAGCTTACCATTTGCAATGCACAACCTTTCACTCCAGTCCTTAGATCCACTTGTATAAGGAAATTTTACCATTTGCTGGAATGCAAGATATTGTAAAACATAATATAAGTAAAACATTGTTTACTGAAAACATGTTCTCAGATAGCAGTGATATTGGAAAATAGCCAAACAATATAGATTTGTTTTTCATGTTTCCTCTTTAACTAGAGGCTTAAAAAGTCGATTTCAAGTTTATAAGTAATGGCTATGAGACATGAGAAGCCAGAAGTAAGTGTTTTGAAGGAATGGTAATCAGGAGTGGTGAGTCACAGACAGCTACCTGAGGTAGAGCATTAAGTGACGGTGTCAGGGCTTCAGATCAAAGTAAGGTTTCAATTTTGATGTCCACTGACAAATTTGATGTCCAAATTGAAAATGAATATGAATAAATATCAACTATTTGAACTATTGCATTTGTCTGGTGATAGACGTTTCTTTGCTCTGTACATTCTTCTAATCTAAAACTACATGCAAGATGGAAAAAGATGGAATGAAGCCCTTTGGAAATGTTTTCTATCCCTGCATTATATTTTCAGAAAAAAAAAATTCAGAAATTCAGGTAAGTAGGACAACAGGCAAAATAGCCTCCTGAGGCTAAAACAATTTATTTTTCCAGTGCTAGAATCCAGAGAAAAAGTAAAGCCAGTCAAATTTTGAAACATAACAATGTTAAGGTACATTGTAACACAAACAAATCCTCATTTTTCCTTGCATTTTAACACACTGCCTAGCAATTCTCTATAAGAAGATCGCTACTGAAAGAGTGCCTCCAACAGGTCAGCAGGTGGTGACCCAGTGTTTGAAAAGTTCTAGATGCCCTGGGATTGGTCCTGTTGTGCTAGGATTCAACAACCTTTCCTGAAGTAGTATTTTTCTCACATATTTCAGAGCCATGTGACATTTAAAAATAGATAGGGAGAAGGGAAGAAAACTGTGAGGAGCAGTAAAGCAGTAATACTGAACTGGTGTCCAGAACCCTTCCTTTAGTTGTCTTGGTCACTGACTTGGGTAAATTATCATACTGATTGACTTCAGTTGCAGAGGGAGTACAAGTATTTTAATAGTTCATAAATGTTTAAAGGAATAGAAGCTGTTCCTTCTCCTTGTTACCCCCTCCCCTCCACTAAATTAAATCTTACTTGGAATCATAATATGTGAAGCAGATGAAAGTAAAGATTCTTCAGGGACATCCTTGAGTGGTTCGAACCTCTTGGCCTTGCCCATGCTTTTGTGACACCCAAGGTTCTCTGTGCTCAGAGTGTGCTCTGGAACCAACAGCACCAGCCAGTTACAGAGTCTCATAAATTGGTTAGAAATGGAGACTCTCAAACCCCATTGGGACCTACTAAGTAAAAATCTGCCTCCTTAAGGATCTGCCTCTGATTTGTTACACATTAAAGTTTGAGCAGCCCTGCTCTCTAGAGGTTCATGAGGCATCATTTGAAAGCTAACTGCTGGAGTAGTTAACACACAGGGTTTGGTGGCCTTCATTTTGCCCTTTGACATACCTCACTGACTGATCTTCAGCTGGAAACCCCATGGGCAGGCAGAACAAGAAGGGGTGGCAGCTGTGTCATTTGTTGAGTTTTGGGAGCAAAAATGTACAATTTTATTTTATTTTACTGCACAGGTAGAGCACTGTTCAATCTGTTCTACAAGTCTCTGTCAAGGAGGGGCTACGTAAAGGTCTTCATGTGTGTTAGTGTAGCAGACAAGGGCTCAGTAGGAGCTGAATGTTATATTCAACACGCATCCTTAAAAAAATTTAATAGGGGACTCCCTGGTGGCGCAAGGAGTTAAGTCTCAGTACTGTGAAACTGTTAGCAGCCACTGCAGCATGAGTTTGATCCCTGGCCAGGGAGCAACCCACGTGGCACAGCAGACCTCTCCTGTCTCGCCCACTGCTCCCCTCAGTATTGTATTTCAGTAGATACTGAAATATGGGCCTGTTCTGCTCTCCACTCTGTCTCTGGTGAATCCTCTTACCCCCCTGTACCTCTAACTGCACCCCAGCTCTTTTATGCATAAATAAATAAAATTAATCTTTAAAAATAAAGACTTTAGCAGAGGGGATATTTACAGAGTTGTGGGCAAGGTCGAGGAAGCAGTAAGGAATGGTGACGCACCCATTCACTTACTAGCAGTGCAGAGAACTGTAAAAGCGCCTGACCTTGATGGAGCGAGGACAGGGAGATGCATTGGGAGGGTGTTGACTGAGGGGAGCACCCTCTGTGAATTCTTGTCTCAGGTGGACAGAAGTCACTGCATACCATACATGAGCAGGGAGCAATCCAGGAGGAGAGAGAAATCACATTTTCTCTCCTCTTCTGCTCTGATCACCTGCCACTGCCTGCTGTTAGCCAAACCCAGTTGGAATCCAGACTGTAAGGGTGCCAATTGACGTGGTCCAGATAAGTCATCCTCCTGGGGTGCAGAGGCGGGTTTAAAAAGTTGGAAGGTGATTCTGGAGAGCAAATTCAGAATATCTAACATAGGAAAATAAGACAATTGGATTTTTAAGTAGTATAACAGGTTATAAAGTAAAAGTTTAATGGAAAGTTATGTTGGCATATATGTTTATTATGTATACAATAGGACTGTTAAATGCATAAGTATAAAGCATGGTTTTCCTCATGGAGCTATGACAGATTAAAATAAAAAAATTAAAATGTAGACTGTACATATGGAATGGAATGATTTATTCAGCTGTATTCATTTAGGCAACATTTACTAAGTAACTGCTGTATATCAGGTGATGTTTTGGAACTAAAATTCACAAAAATAATGAGTCAAAAATGGTATGTTTCCTGTCCATGTACAATTTATAATCTTGTTGAGAAGAAAGACAGTAATTATAGTTTAAGTTTAATGAGTGTTTTGAAACGAGAAAGAAGGTTCTTCGGGAATTTATAACAGATACACCAAAGTTAGATTGGGGAATCCATAGAAGCCTCCTCGAGGCATCTGGGATCTGAAGTGTAAGTGGAAAGGTACCAGGTAATGGATGGTAGTTTAATTGAGGGCAGTGGAGGTGAGGATGTGTGCATATGTGGGTGCTGGAAGGAAGCAGGGTGGAGTTCTGAGGGCCAGAGAGGAGAGTTCAGGCCACATTTAACAAAGGAAACTGTTATATCTGGAACAGAAAGCTATTGAAATACCTTAAGTAGTTAATCACTTGATCAAATAAAAACTTTGGGATTATTAATCATTGAACTCCTACCATTACCACTTCAGCTAAAACATTTCTGTTTACCTCTGAAGTTTTTCTGATAAATGAGCACAAAGGCATTTCAATAAAAACTTTCCATGGGTTTTATTTTTATTGTGCCCTCTAATGTGTTGGAATAACTGCATTGTTCTGAATTTTTGGTCATATTTTGTTGTTTATCAAAATAATCTTATCTTTTAAATATTTTTTAAATTTTTAAATATTTATTCTCTAAGTTATTTTTATTGAGACAACATTGGTTTACACAATTGTATATGATTTAGAGAGTTAGCATCTCCCCCTTCAGGAGGTGTTTCCATACCCACTACCATGCCAGGAAATTCATGTATTTTTTATGAATATTCTTTATGAACAGCCATGTACAGATAAAACCATGTTTAATTTATTGTTGAGAAAAGTAGGGTGCAAACAGTATCATAAAACCATGTTGATAATTAGAAAGTGAATACCATGCCTGTCTGTCCGAGCCTGTGTCTGTATTGTGTTTATAATGCTAACACTCCTTGACTCCTTGCTGACACTTCCCTTCAGGTCCCTCTATCTGCTGTCCAGCCAATTGGGATTTCTGGTAAAATGCAGTCCTTCTGCCTTTCTGGAGGGAAGTAGCTCACAACCAATATGTACTCTCCTGAATGGTAGCCAAGTGAAAAGGACATTCAGGGTCTTTTTCACTAGAACCATTGATGCAGACACTATTACTTCATGTAAAAGTTGTTTGTAAAAATCCATCACAAGAGCCCTGTCAGAAGTGTTGGAGATCCTGCCAATCAGCTGTTTCTCCACATTATTATTTTCCAAGTGCCTTTTTTCACCTCTGTGCTAGGCCTGATGGATAATGACACAGGAAAATGAATTGCACAATCATCAGTGCTTTATTTTCTCCTGTCCCAGCACTGTCATTATTGGTGTGGATGAAACGTTACACCTTATTTCTCTGACATGTGTCTCTACATGGATGACAGGTTTGAAGAAATAATTTTAACCAGTTTACAAGTATCCCATTTTCATATTTTATGGATTCAGTGGCACGTTTTAAATTATTTTAAAGCAGGTGCTTTTCAAATGATGGAGTAGACAGGAAAATTTGTATATTACAGGCTCTCATCTTGCCAAATGTGAGATTACTCTCATACAGTTGTTCATGGTCTCTGGTTGCTTGTAAAAATTAAATCTCCATATTTTATTGGTGAATATATATACAGTATATATATATATACACACTATATATATATATATATATATATAAATACATGATTATGTAATTTTTAGGTAGTTTGGAAATGATCAAGCACTCACAAAGTGTCCTGAAATTTTATTTGTTTCAGTAATGTTTTCCATTTCATTTGTTGATTTTTTTCATTCCTGCATTAATTAATTCCACAAATGTTTATTGAAATTCCACTGTATAGAAAGTCCTATGCTAGGCCCTCATTTTAAAGTTGACTCTTAAACAAGACTTGCTTTCAAAGGGCTTGGATTCTATTACTAGTAGGGATATGACATGAAGAAAAATTATAGGAGAGAGGATGCTAAGCCCCCACGGAGAGGCTCAAGCAAAACCTTGTGCTGCTTGTGAGGGAAGAGAAGTTATTTCTACTTCAGAGCAGGGGGTTGGAGGTCAGAAATGAATCTTAAAAGAAGTGACATTTGGAAAGCATCTCTCAGAATGGATAGGGCAGAGCATGGTAGGATTGGAGAAGAACACATTTCTGTCAATGAATAAAATATTAACGGATAATACATGCTCAGAACAGAGTGGCTTGGTTCTGGTAGGAGCATATCATGGGGGAGGATGTAAAGTGTGGAATAAGATTTGTTCCTGAAAGGCTTGGATTGGTGACGACTGCATGTTCTACAACTGGCAGATAACCTAAAGCCATTATTCCACAGAAATAGGAAAGGTACCCTCTTCAAGAAGGAACTTGATAATGCTCTAGAAATTATTTATTTGTTTAGGAATAAGAGAACTGCAATATAGCAGTGACCACAGATTCACATGCTAATATTTCACTGTATTTTTCTCATAATGATAATTTATCTTTTTTAAACCTTTGTATGGTTTATAAAACTTTTGCCATTACTGTTTCTTAAACCCACTCAATAAAAATATTATCTGGGATACTTATAAAAAGGCATGCTACACTTGCTATTAATGTTATATCGTACTTCATGGGTCAGGATTTATGTACATTTACCTACATTTTTCCTCCTTCCATATTATATTCTAGGCTTTCCTGGGTTAATTTTCCTTTATTTCAATAATACATTTTTGAAAGTTTCTTTTGTATTAGTTTACTGGTAGTTAATGCTTGGTTTGTGTTTATAACAGCAGCATTTTTAAAAGATGAGTGAACTATTCCATGATGACAGTTATTATTTCTCAGACCATCAACGATACTACTTCTTGGTCTCTGACTTCCGTTGTTGCTATTGCTGTCAGTCTGTCATTTGAAGGTGATCTGGTCTTTCTGTCCTGTGATCGTTGTTGAAGTTGGGTATTCTTAGACTCACTGTACATGTCTAGTTCTGGAGTTATTTCCTGTTAGATGTCTGGTATTGTTCAGTATTATGGCTTCACAGTTCCCATTAGTTCAGGAAGAGTCACAATCATTAATGCTTCAAACATTTCCTTATATGTATTAGTTTTTTTGTTGATTATGGATATGCTTATTTTAAATGTATAATATTTCATTTAATATTTAAATATTATAATATATAATATGTAATAGTACACATATACATATTTATCCTCATTCTAACAACTCCCTGAGGGCAGATATTATGCCTTCATGACTGTCTTAAACTTAACCTATCCTCAGTACTGAGTCAAGTTTCTGGACATATTTTCTTAAGCCTCTCTGTGACATTGTTAACAATGCCAAAAAAAATCTGCATGACCCAAATATTAATGCATTTCTTACCCACAAACAAATGAAAAATAATGACTTGATCAAATGAGGAGTTGAATATTGGGACCACAAATCCTACTTCAGAGCTGTGCTCTTGGGTGCATCAGCCAGTACCCACATATGCCTACACATGTTTTCATTTAAATTTATATATTCAAATAAAATTTAAAATTCAATTCTTTAGTATCACTAACCATGCCCCCACTGTTATGTAAAGATATTGTGGATCACAATCCTCTGTGAAAAACTACAGTCCTCTCTATAAAAGTAGATTCTGCCATTCTTATCTCCATAGTCACTTTATATGCTCTAAACAATTGCCCTATTTATTGCATTAGAAAATGCCTTCTGCGCTCTACTATTCTTTTTTAAATTCTTTTATTTTCTTCTATTTATTTTTACATCCTTTTTCATTTTTGTACAGTCTATTCTTAATTCTGCTTATCCAGCAGCTGGGATTTTTGCTATGTAATAATGGGTTTTGCCAAACTGGAACTAAACACAAATCTAGCTATTTCTTTTCAATATTTAATACAATTGAGTCAAAATGCAAAAACACTTTTTTAAAAAATTAGGAAGCAATAGATTAGTCACCCCTGATCACTTACAATACTCCTTAATATGGGAATGAAACAAGGTATGAGAAGTATTCATAGTAAATTGTAAGTACATACACAATGCACATAAATAATATATGTAATTTGATAATTCACAGTTAAGTTTTGGATTTTTTTAGGCTTTGTCAGTCTCTTGTCATGTTAAATTGGCTGGGTCAGAATGGCCAATTTTTTTTTTTTTTTTTACTTGTGGACTTGCTCTTGTTTATGCTGTGGAGGCTTCATTTTCTCTTATGTAACAATGTGCCAGTATTTTGGACAGTATCACTTCTCTAACACTTCCATGAAGGGAGTATAAAATTTTCTTGTCTTCATATATTATCTTAGTGGTATGCCAACAATATATCATAACTTTTTGAAGGTGCAGTTTTAGCAGCTAGATAAGTAGAAATATGGACTAAGCCCCCAGTGGGATATGTGAGTGACAGTGTGTGACGGGGAACCCCAACGTGCAGGTGAGCTGCAGTGGTAAGACAGGAGGACTCCCCAGGCTGTCTATCATTGTATGTGATGTCGTTACAGGCCAAAGTGATGAAAAATCAAACTATTCAGGTACTTAGGCAAAAAGGTAATCTGTGTGTGCAAAGTTTTTAAAAAAATCAATTTATGTTCCTTCCTATAGTGTGAAATTTTAGTGCTTGTTAAATAAAAAATGAATAAAGAACATAAAAGAAAAACAAACATTTCACATTTTTAATATTTGCCCAACAGAATGCCAAAACATTTGCTGATGTAATTCTTTAAACTGTAAAGCATAAACCTGTTTCCTTTAAGTATTATATGACTCCTGCTGTGATTTAAAAAAGAAAAGAGACATCAAATCATGGAACATTAAAATGACTTTGTTATGTGAGAATGAATTTCTGAAATATAAAGAGTAGCAATGGAAGTAGATCCAAATATGGGAAAAACAAAGCAAGCACAGAAAGATAAAAAATCAGAAGGGGTAGGTTTTAGTTCTTTTTTTTCTTATTTCATCAATAAATTATGAGCTGTATTGATCTCATCTCAACAAGGTCAACGTTTCGATCTATAGAATAAATGATAATATAATTAGCCTCACATATAAATTTCCCTCAGTTACATTCCTGTTTTACTATTGCCTTTGCTGTTTAGTGGAACAGCAAAGATGTTCTTTTAAGCTGCATGTTTAAAGTGCTTAGCATAGTGCTAGCAGGTCTTAGAACTGAGATGTATGCAGATTTTACAGTTACGAGTATGTCATATGGTTATTGATTTATAGTTTTATTCCATGTATTTATAGTACATATTCTGTATAATTTCTATCTTAAAAACTTTTGATTGTTTTTCTTCTATGTTGGAGGGATGGATGGTCCTATATATATCAATTAGTTCCTATTTGTTTCCTTTGTGGTTCTAATTTATATCAGTTTCCTGTGGCTACTGTAACAAATCACCACAAACTTGGTAGTATAAAGCAACAGAAGCCAGGAGAATCAAGGAATAGATCCCTCTAGACAGAGGAGCGCTCTACATACATTCTGACTTCAGATTCTGTTCCCCAGGACTGTGGACGAATAAAATTCTCAAAATAAGTCCAAACTCTTTTCTTTCTTTCTTTTTTTAGAGTTAACAGTGGTTTAAACACTGTGTGTGATTCATTGGCCTACATTTATAATTATAATTGCACAAAGACAATTCAAGAAAAATAATTTGTTATTTTCCAATTAGAAATGCATTTATGACAGAGACACAAATACACCATTGAATTTACCCATTCATTAAATAAGGGAAAATATTCGTTGGTGAAAAGGAAGTTATTTACTGGAGCCTTTTCCTGGGCTGTTTTTCTGTAGTGTAGGAGAAGCAATTTTTTCTCTTGAGGTCAGCTGATTCAGAGATTTCAAAAGATCAGCTAATGGCCATGTATAAATAAAGAAACTATTTCTGTTTCATATTTTTTTTAATAGAGGCATGCTTTATTTATTTGTTTGTTTGTTTGTTTGTTAATACATGCACTGGGTACAGTCAGAAGCGCGGGAGGGTGAGAGAATTCACCAGAGCCAGAGCAGGGAGCAGAGCAGGCAGAAGGACCGAAGTACACTGCTGAGGGGAGCAGCGGGCGGCAGGAGAGGTCTGCGCGCCATGTGGGACCCTCCTCCGGTGGCCGGGGAGCAGCCGGGGATCGAACGGGAGCCGCAGAGGCCGCGGGTAGCTTCGCAACCCAGAGCTCAACCGCTGCACCACCGGGGAGGCCCCTGTTTCATATTTTTGAGATAGGAATATCATATCTTTAGTTTGCCACCTTTGTAAGCTAAAGAATGCATTTATTACATACAGCAAATAACATGTATTACTTATATTAATATATGTATCCTCCTTCCATACTTAAAGAGATAGAAGCAATAGCAAAGGGGAGTTGTAATGGCAAAGGTAGAATTTGATGCACAGCAAGAAAAGAGAAAGGAGAAGAAAAAGGAAGAACCAGTGAGGAAAATTAGGGAGAATGGAGTGCAAGGACTGAGAGAAACAGGCAACAGGAGAAATAGGAGCAAATAAATAAGGGGTAGATGAAAAGAATAGTGAATAAAGAAAAAGTCCACAGGACAAAAGGGAGAAGCAAGCAAGCTGGGGGCAAAAGGAGAATACTGAGAAAGAAGGGGGCCTTATCAGATTGGCACTTAACTCTATTAGCATCAGTGTTGTTTTTATTTTAAATCATAAGGAAACTTTAACATTCATTTTTTTTTAACTTGGAGTTTTTACATTATGTGGCTGCTCATGACTATAACTTTAATTGGAAAACTATATGCCATTAGCAGCATATCTTCCCCCTACAGCATATGAACCATATGAAAAACAATCTGGGAATATTTTCCAGAATAGTAATCTTTATATTCAATATTCCATAGCCTGTAGTCGTTTGCGAGCCCACCTTAAAACACGTGCTCTCTTTATTCTCTGTTTAGATTTGATTCTCCCACATTTTGACATCTTTAAAGAGGACACAACTTATTTAATCTCTTTTATGCTTGCCTCCCACAGCAGTGTTAATAAATAGAAAACAATAAATATTTCAATGAATAACTGAGAGTATTATGTATAAAAAATGAAGTGCTCAACACTAGCAGAAATGTGACATATGATAAAGTGGACATCTCATCTCACAAAAATGACATTGTCAATCAAGTATTCAATTTTCTTTCTATTCTATAATAAACTAAATCTTGGTATAGGTGCAGGGGAAACAAAGTAAAACATAGTTCCAGGCTTAAAAATTCAAATCCCTGTAGTTTCACCTCTTTTTTGTTCTGTGCCTCTAACTTCATCAACTAGCTAACTACTTCATGCTCTGAATAGCAAAGGAAATAAATTTATTGTACATATATTCTATGTTATGGTAGAAAGTGAGAAAGTGACATAGATGAGACTGATGGACAGTCTCAGCAGGTTAACTAGGTTGTTCATTCCAGGTATTATGTGCTCCTTCTTCTCCAGGTGTGCTGATATGCCTTGCTCTAACTCAAATAATTATATTTGAATAGCTGTGTGCCTGAGCCCACCTTTCTTTTCTACTGGTATTCACCCATCTGAGTGTTTTTTTGTGGCATCAAATTAAGAAAGCATAAGGCTGTGTTCTCTAAATTTTCCTACAGACATCAAGTCCTGAAATTTTCCATCAAAGGGCACAAAAAAGAAAGGATATATTTAAATTGCTACACCATCAGAGTCTTTATCTTATTACTGAATTCCTATCCTGAATTGTGGGGTTTATTTTTAACTGATACTATACATGGTAGTTAAGCAGTATTTTCTGATAACATTGACATGTTAATATCTAGCTTGACTTTCTAAGATCAACTGCATTATCCACTAGTCAGTGCAAACACAACTACATTTTTATTTTTTTAATTTTTTAATTTTTTAATTTTTTTGTTTTTAATACCAAATGTATTTTATTTATATATATATAACTTTGTTTTTTAATTTTTTAAATTTTTTTACATCATTCTTCTTTTTTATTTAAATATTTTATATAATTCTTACATCTTTTTTCATCTTTGCACAATGTAAGCATTTTCATTTTGGTTATATTCCCCATACAATTGCACCTCCCCCCTTATTTTGACTCTAGTCCTTCCTTTCCCTGCCTTCCCTCCCCCGCCACCTCCATAGTGTGTCTCTGGTTTATAATTGCTTGTTGATTTTGATTTTTACTTTGTATTGATTAAGTCTTTTTCCTGGTCTCTTATTTAGGTTTTCTAAATCCCTGCTATGAGTGAGACTATCCAATATTTACATTTTTAAAGGCTTGTGGCTGGGTTGATAAATGACTTACCTAAGGCCAATTATTTTGATTTGTTTTAATCTCCTGGATTTATGGCCTGAGTGTCATTTCAATGACAGTTAAATGTAGTTATTTTGACAGATGAGTTTATCCCAATTTCTGTTATTATTAAGTAGTTCAAAGTTTTTGAACTGGCTCATTTGTCAGTTTTATGATGTACCTGGGTGTAATTTCATTTTGAATTAAGAATGCTTTCCTGCTTCATTTCCCATTGATCTCAGGTTCCATTTCATTACTGTCTTTAGAATGTAGCCAAGTGGGAGAGGTTAAGAAATGTTTCAGTTTAGAACCATAAATTTACACTGACTGTCATATTTAAATTTGCTTATATAAATACAGAACATCTGTGTAGCTAGTCAAATATTTATTTTTTCCTCTTCATCAGATGAGAAGAGAATATTTGCAAGCCTAGTGTGTGAAAAACACTGATCAACATTCTGTGTTAATTTTACAGGTGATGGAAGTCAAAGGGCAAATGATCCATGTCCCAGAATCTAACTCAGTTTTATTCCTGGGCTCTCCGTGTGTGGACAAGTTAGATGAACTTATGGGGCGAGGGCTGCATCTTTCCGACATTCCGATCCACGATGCCACCCGAGATGTCATTTTGGTTGGTGAACAGGCAAAAGCCCAAGACGGCTTGAAGAAGAGGATGGATAAATTAAAGGCAACTTTAGAAAGAACTCACCAGGCCCTGGAAGAAGAGAAAAAGAAAACTGTCGATCTTCTATATTCCATCTTCCCGGGCGACGTAGCCCAGCAGTTGTGGCAGGGACAGCAGGTGCAGGCTAGAAAGTTTGATGACGTCACCATGCTCTTCTCGGACATCGTGGGCTTCACGGCCATATGTGCCCAGTGCACCCCTATGCAGGTGATCAGCATGCTGAATGAACTGTACACCAGATTTGATCACCAGTGTGGATTTTTGGATATTTATAAGGTAAATGAGTTTATTTATTCTATATAAATACTTTATTTATTTTATTTTTAACATCATTATTCATTTTTAAACAATATTTGCTTCCCCCCACCCCCTCAGGTGTAGTCCCCATAGAATTTCCTTCACCAATACACCCGTGCACCATCACCTCAGTACCCTGTGCTCCTCCCTCCCTCCCCCTGATCCCTCTCCCTCCTCCTCCCCTGCTGGATGTCTCTGATATATAATTGTCTGTTTTTGATTTGTTGTGTTTTGTACTGTTATTATTTTTAAACTGATGTCTTATTTGGTTCCCCTATATGCCTGCTATAAATGAAGCCATCCAATATTTTTCTTTTTTCTTCTGACTTATTTCACTGATCATAATTCCTTCTAGCTCCATCCATGTTGCTGTGAATGGCATGAGTTTTTCTTTTTGATTGCTGAATAATATTCCATTGTGTATATGTACTTTTTGATAGTAAATATTGATCTTAATTAAATTGCAAGGATACAATTATTTTAGACTTCCTAGTAAAACATAGATAGCTCTCAATTGAGAAATTTTATATGTAGAATACAGATGTTTATGCTTTATGAATAAACTTGTATTACAATTGATTTATAAGATGAACATAGGTAACTGAATCATGACATTGCTCACTAAGAAAAAATTCTGTACAACTGGGCCTCTGAATTCATTGTCAAAATGTTAAACTGGCTCAAGTCTAAGTAAAATTTAACCATGTAATAATTTTTTTTTAGAGATCAGGTTTCTAATGTAAACTAAGAATTTTATGTTAACAGTTAAAAAGAAGTGTTATGTTAAAAATGGATAGTTGAATCATGGTTAATCAGTATTTTGCACTGTATTGTTAACTAAGTGAATTCCCTTTAATTCCAAGTGAAAAAAAGTAAATATTCTAGTTATTGCCCAAATAATGATTTTTTTTAGTGAAAACACTTTAATTTTCCAACTGCATAATGAAAGATCTTTGAAAATGATTAATAGTCAACATTGTTGGGTCAGAGTTGCTGAACTACTTATTCATTTCTTGTTAAAATAAGCAATATTTTGAGTAATTCAGTCTCAGTCTCTACCTAATGAATAACTCTAACCTTACATAGAATTCCATATGGATTGCAGTATCCTTTTTAATATGAAGGGCACCAGGTACTTTTAGTGTAAACAGTAGAGAACTGTAGCTTTTAATTTTCTTCTTTATTAATCCATCTAGAACACTACATTTTAATATGATCATAAACTGATTTGGATGTTCCACCTTATTATCCAGAGGGGTTTTCATTAAGGTGTATCTCCTTTAGTGAGAGGAGACCCTATTATGTATATAGTACATAGCCATTGTTGATTAATTTAATGAGTCTCTTTTGAGGGGTGAACATTCAATGTGAAGTATATGTGTGTTGCTTTATTATATACAAAGCAAGTTTTCTTGTAAGTTATATTTTATAAGATTGGTAGAGGTAACTACATATCCTAAACCAGAGGAACACTACAGTGAGTCAATCACAGTTATACCCAGTTATTTCCAGAAAAGCAAGAAGATTGGCTTGAATTTGCCAGCACTCCAATTCCTCAGGCTCCAGCACAGCTGCACTAATCTGCCTGATCGCCCCTCTCCTGACCCTAACCTCTGACCTGCTTTTTTAGCTCCCTCCAGCTCAAGTGGTCTCAAGTTGGTTTTATCCTGAGTTCATACAAACTAAATGAGAATTACAAATAGGTAAGCAGATTCTTCTTTTGAAAAATAGGGGAATGTCTAATTTAAATATAAGCATCAGTTAGGTTTTAAGAAATAGAGAAAATTCATGTCTTCTGAGGTTACCAAAAAACAATTTCAAGGTTTAAAACTTTAATTACATTTCACAGGCATCCCTTCCCTTGAGATAAGCTCAAAGTGAAAAAGAGAAAATCTGTGGGAATATCTCGCATGATCTTCATTTTCCTATATGTTATTAAACCAGCAGTATTTTACAATTATTTAGAAGTTTTAATGTCCAAAATGATCTTTTTCTTTTAACAGTACCCAAGATCATGCTTTCTATCTTTTGCACGTGTGTGTGTGTGTGTGTGTGTGTGTGTAATATTGAAAAATAAACAAAACAACTTTGAGTCAGAAATTCTCTTAAACTTGCTTACAGAGTTTGAGCAATAGTTATAAAGTAATATGATTTTAGAGCAAAAGATTTTAAACTTTGATGCCAGTGTTTATGTGGATGTGTTTGGGCTAGGCATATAGGACAGTTAATATTAAGTAAAAAGTCAACATAAATAATGTACTCTATATAATAGTTTGCTTATGAGGTTTTATAGGGTATAGTGAATGAACAAAATAAAGAAGCAGTGACTCTGACTTTATAAGCCAGTGGAGATAATAGGAGTAGAGATGAGTAGTAGTGGTGGTAGTAGTAATGATGGCATTGGCTATTAAGGTAAGCAATAAGGGCTTGGCCTTACTTTATATTTTTGCCTCTTCAACCCCATCATTTAAAAATAAGGGGGAAGCATGTAAAGGAGGAGTCCTCCCTGTTCTCCCCATTCCTTTCAGCCAAGGTGGTGTCAGTGCTATCTTAAATACACTCCTTAGTCTTTGTTTTCTCACCTTTAACTACTTTCTCACTTTACTCCAGTTCTTTAACCTATGAAAAGAATATACTAAATGTACCTACCTCACAGTGCTATTGCAAGCATTTCAGTGATATGCAAAGAGCTTAAGTTAACACCTGGTAGATAATAGTAAATGTAAACATAAGCTTCCATTGTTATTTCTAAGCCAGGTATATCTAGGAATATGGGAATGTATGTGTAATGTGATTATTTGGTATATATGAAAATAACTGTAGTGTGCCCAGTGCTTATTAGGAAAGAATAAAATATGATCTTATTTACTTGTCATGACTAACATGTGGAATTGTTGTTACACTATCTCTGTTTTCAGATAAAGAAACTGAGTTTCAGAAAGGTTAAATAACCCAGATCGTATAGGTTATAAATCATAATTTGAATCAATATATGTCTCATTATAAAACCTAAGCTTTCCCACAAAATAATGAAACAACAACAGTTCTTTTTTTTTTTTTTTTAATCACCTTGCTTGTGTAACTCTAGAAAATGTTAGTGATAAAATACTTTCCTCTGTAAGGGTGGGAGAAGCAAGGCATGCCATGGCAAGTTTCATTCTTGGTTTTCAAACATCAATGTAATTCAACATTGAATATCAGAATTAGGTTTGGAGAAAAGGGGAGAAAGGCAAAATGGGGGAACCAGAAATGCTGAGACCATCATTCTGTTAGATCAGACAATCTGATGCTGAGAATCTGAACAATATGAAGTTCCTATTCATAAGGAAGTTAAGTATTCTTGTCCTTGTGCAAAAGCTGAGTCCTGCAAAGTAAGAATGAACAGGAATGCAGAGTCACTCTAGGGCAAGATGAGGTGGTCAGAAATACCAGGACCAGACTTAGGGAAAGAGGATACATAGAAACCCTCTAAAGTGTAAGGGGAACCGAGTAACAACCTCATCAAAAGATATAGAGATGGCCACTGAATTTTTATCAGCTAATACAGGAGTTAGACTCACAGAGATGAGAAAGTTAGCAGGTTAGTCCTAATTCCTTCTTGAAAATAAATATATTTGGGACTTATTTTTGTCATTGATAAAATCTGAAAATTGATAGTATTTGAAAAGTACTACATTCCTTGCATTCTTTTGGAAATCTCAGAAAACCAATGGGAACACTGTGTTGATTTTTATAAGCTCCAAATCTACATAAATTAAAAGGGCTGGAATAACCCTCCAATTAAAAGGGTTAGAATAACCATTAAGATCATTATGTTTTACTGAATACATATAAATAAATTGTTCTGCTTTAGTGTCCTAGTAAGTATTGGCTCTTACTAACTATTGCTCTTTAAGTACTTTGTGGAGGGAAAAACCTAAATACCCATGGTAACCAGGTTTATATGAAAAATGACCAATTGCTTTTTTAAAGTTTATTTTATGTATTTTTTACATCATTTCTCATTTTTGTACAATGTATGCATTTTCATCTTGGTTATCATCCCTGTAAAATTCCCACCCCCTTTGTTTTGATCCTACTCCCTTCTCCTCTCCCCCCCCTGTAGTGTATCTCTGCTTTATAGTTGTCTGTTGATTTTGATTTTTGATTAGTGTTATTATAATTAGTCTTTTTCCTGATCCCTTATTTAGGTTTTCTAAATTCCTGCTATGAGTGAGACCATCTGGTATTTTTCTTTTTCTTTCTGGCTTATTTCACTGCACATGATCCCTTCCATCTCCATCCATGTTGCTGCAAATGGCATGAGTTTATCTTTTTGATTGCTGAGTAATATTCCATTATTTATATGTACCACGTCTTCTTGATCCAATCATCTATTTTTGGGCATTTGGGTTGTTTCCATAGCTTACTTATTATAAATAGTGCTGCAGTAAACATAGGTGTGCTGGTGTCCTTTTGAATTCACGCAAAGCAGTGATAGTGAAGAAAAAGATAAACAGCTGGGCCTACATCAAATTAAAGAGCTTCTGTACAGTAAAAGAGACAGTAACCAAAACAAAGAGAGACCCTACTGATTGGGAGAAAATTTTTCACACAGCACTAATGACAAAGGACTGATCACAAAAATCTACAAAGAGCTGATGAGACTCAACAAAAACAAAGAAAATAACCCAGTCAATAAATGGGCAGAAGAGCTAAAAAGAAACTTCTCTAAAGAGGAAATGCAAATGGCCAACAGGTATATGAAAAAAATGTTCAGCATCACTTGTAATCAGGGAAATGCAAATCAAAACCACAGTGAGATACCATCTTACACCAGTGAGAATGGCACATATTAAAAAAACTAGCAACAACAAATGTTGGTGAGGATGTGGAGAAAAAGGAACTCCCACCTGCAGTGCTGGTGGGAGTGCAAACTGGTCCAGCAGCTGTGGAAAGCTGTGTGGAGGTTCCTCAATCTGCTGAAAATGGAACTTCCATATGATTCAGCCATCCCACTCCTAGGTATTACCCAAAGGACCAATTACTTTAATGTCCCAGAGAAGCTGAGAGCAGGCCAGCCCTTCTGATGCAGATGTCTGGGTGAGCATGCTCTAGACTGTACTGACATGCTGTGCTCAAAGTTTGAAAATTAGTTAGGGAGCTTTATCAGACTTGAATCTTCATCCTTAACATCCTTGGGAAGAGTGGAAAGCAGATGTTTCTCACATAAAGTTAAAAGGCTACAGAAATCTCTACTGCAAGAAGTTTGATTTGCCTTGTCATTTGACAATATGCAATGCCAAAGCGAGGCTTCAGAAAATTGACAGAATCTCAAGGATATCACTCCAATATAAACTGAATAAAAAAAAAATAGCTTCCTTTCATCCCACTGTTTTGTCTTATAATAATTGCTTAAAATACTTAGTTATTAGGTTTTTCTTGGAATTTTATAAATATTTACATATCATTATACTCAGTTTTCTAGCACTGACAGTAGCATGTAGTGAGGAGCCACTGATTAATTCCCCCCCCCAAGATTTACCTGTTTTTTTGCTTTAATAATCAGTGTATACACTCTCAAAGTCGAAAACTACTGGAGATTTATACTAGCTCTTTTTAGTGGTTACAGTCAACATTGATGCCATTTGCTTTTGACTGGAAATGAAATGACAGTGTCAACTGTAAGTCAAGAGAAGGGGAATTTCTATGGTAAAAAGATTATTCAGTTAATTCATTCACTCATTCAATAAACATTGTGACTGAATTGATAACAGGGCTTGATGCCCAGAGAAATTTACGAAATGTTATGGAAATTTGTGTGTATTTTTAGCACAACTTTAATGAGTAGAAAAGAACAAATTTATATGCTTTAGGAGGTACAGTGAAAGTCACAGATAAGCATTATGTTCTGATACCTTTTCTACTGGGGGGGATTATATTGTCACTTTCAAAATACCACATTGTTCTAAAAATTACCTGATGAGGCTTTTACCTCACTTATATTATTGCCTTTGGCAAGGACGTAGGCTGGAAATAAAGGAGAAACAAGGGAAAGGAATATCTTTTTCCCTGTTTGTTCTTTCCTTTCAGCCTAAGCTGTTGAATTCTTTTGCTGTCTTAAGTGCAGAGCTGGGATTCCTCGTATTTCCACCTCTAACCATTTGTTTTCCCTCACTGCTTCAGTTTCACCACCTATAAATAAAGATTAATTGTATGTACCTCAGATTTTATGAACTTTTAAATGAAACATGTACAAAAAGTTTAACAAGATCTGGTTTACTGCGAGATCTGGGTTATGGTAGTAAATATAAATGTTAGCTGAGGCTTCTCAAGGTGTATCTGGGCATATATGGGATGTGTGTGTGTGTGTGTGTGTGTGTGTGTGTGTGTGTGAAAGAGAGAGAGAGAGAAAGGTACATGCTTGAGTGTGCATGAGTATTGTGTATCCAGTGCTTCTTAGAAATAGAATGCTTATTTGCTTGAGTTAGTTATTTCAGGTTATCAGAAGGCATTTTATGCTGAAGACTATGAAGAAAGAAGGGTAGGGAGAGGGTAAAAGTAGGGACAAGAGAGGTAGCTGTTTGAAATATGTTGTTTCCTTTCATTGGGTCCTCATATCAATAGATCCTCTTCCTTGTATTTCTTGTCTTCATGGGTGATTTTTATCTGAGCAGCTTGAATTGCAATATGGAACTTATAAAGAAGTAAGTGTTTATTAAAGTGGCATTGACTTGTGCAATGTCTATGACCATCACTATGAAACTGAACCTGGAATGTTGATTTTTTTTAATATTCTAATATGAAACTCCAGCTTCTTTTCCTTCTGTATTCAGTTACATCTTTTAATATTGTAGCAAACTCAAAGGCAGTTAAATGGGTCAATTAATTTGGATTGCCAAGCAGAAATAAAAAAATTGATGAAGTGTCTTGCTGAATTTATGAAGTAAAGTACTTGGGGTTGTTTTTATCCATATTGATTTTAAATTTACCAAGACTGTTGCAAGTGCAGAGTGATACTTTTTATTTTTTATTATCAACTATTATGATATGTCCTCTCCAACTTCATTTTCGAAGGCATGACCTCTGACATGAAGGAATTTGAGGTGCAGCCTTTGGAAGGGTAATGAGGTTTAGTTGAGATTAGAAGGAAGAGACCCCAGGATTGTATCTCTGCATTATAAGGAGAGCAGAGTTCTCTCTCTCTGCCATGTGAGTTCTCTCTCTCTCAGGGAGTAGGTGGGCATTTGCAAGCCTAGAAAGGAGCCCCTATTGGCAAACCAGATCAACCTGGACCTTGATATTGGAGTTCCCAGCCTCTAAATCCATGAGAAAGGAATTCCTGTTATTAAAACTCTATTCCATCCATGCTATTTTGTTATTGCAGCCAGAATGGAATAAGGCATCTGGGAAATAGATATAAATTCTTAAAACAGTCTGAAAATTTATGATATAAATTTCTAGCAAGCTTTCTGCGTATACAAGGACCATGTTGCTAGAATTTTCTCTATCTCTAAGGATAAATGTTACCCCAGGATGTACGTGAAAAAGTTTTCACTAGCTTTACAGTGTTTGTGTCATTAACTGATCTCTCTTTAGTATTTCAATAAATTGTAAACATTTTGAACTCAATGTTTTCCTCGTCACAAACACCTTTATCAAAACAGTACAAGAGGTGCAGCAGACCCCTCCTGTCATGCCCGCTGCTCCCCTCAGCAGTATATTTCATCAGTCTGCCTGTTCTGTTCCCTGCTCTGTCTCTGGTGAATACTCTCACCCTCCCGCACACCTGGCCTGTACCCCGGTTCTTGTATAAATAAATAATAAATTAAAAAAAACCAGTATGAGAAACTTTTAGTTTGTATGCATATTGCAATTTTAAGTTTTACTCCAATAAGTTTATTTTAAAAATTCACTTAAAATATCAAGTTTTCTTCATAAAGAATTAATGCCATCAGATAATCACTTTTATTAACCTGAGGTCATTTAGCAAAGGATTTATGGCAAGCTTTACAATATGAATATGTTAGTTAGGGTCCATCAAGGTTTGTTTTTAAATTTTTAAAATTATTTTTATTATAAATTATTTCCCTCCTTACATTGTTGTAGTCTCCATAGGTCTCCTACCATTGTATCACCCGTGAACCATCACCATCTTCCCTTGTGTTCATCTCACCCCTGTTTTGCTCCTCTCATTCCCTCCTTTGCTGCATGCCTCAGTTCTATAGGATCAGCTTGCTAGTTTTGACTTTTTCTTGACCATTTGTTTGGTTTCTCTATATTCCACATGTAAGTGTGACCATCTGGTATTTATCTTTTTCCTTGTAATTTTGGTTAGCATAATCCCTTCCAGCTCCACCATGTTGTTGTAAATGGCATGAGCTTGTCTTTTTGATTGCTGAGTAATATTGCATTGTGTAAATATACCACAACTTTTTGATCCCTTTGTCTACTTTAGGGCATTTGGGATGTTTCCATCTCTTGGCTGCAATAAACATAGGAGTAAAAGTTTCCTTTCAAAGTGTGTTTCTGTGTCCTTTGGGTAGATTCCTAGGTGTGGAATCACTGCCTCTAGGGTAGATCCCTTTTTAGTGTTCTGAGGCACCTCCACACAGCATAGTGTGGCTTGGCCCATCAAGGTTTGTAATACCTGGGTATTGGATTAGTTTACTAAAATGGTAATTGATCTTCCAAACAGGACAGTTATCTCTCATTTATCTGAGTCTCCATGCAAACTTCAAATCTTATGAGTTGGAGTGTTTCCATTACCTTTTTCAATAAGCCTTATGTAGCAGAAATACAAAATAATTCTCCCACTATTTACCACCATGCAGATGTAATTTTAAAAAGTGAAAATTTCTTAAAGTGGATATAAAATGATGGAATTCGCATTTACTACTTGCAAACTGTGTTCCAGACACAGTGTTAGATGCCTTACTTGCGATAGTTTACTTAATTCCCAGAAGAACCATCCCTTTTGAAGTTGAATTTAGTAAGTGGCAGAGATGCTATTTGAATTTATTTCTGATTGAGCCCCAAACCCATATTTTAGGACACAGTGGTTGAAATCATTTATGTATCAGATGGCTAGTATTCCTAATTAATTAGATGCAGAAATATTACCAAAGATTCTTTTAGCATGCATATTTGTATATTTCATAAATTAGTGTCCTATGTCCTGTGCCTTTGGCAATCACAGGCAAATTTCATACCTTTAAAATGAGAACAACCAAAAAATTCGAACAATTATAAGTGACAGGACTGTTCAGAGTATAAAATGATCTTATAGTAAAATACTTTTGTGAGGAAGATGAGGGCCCTTGACATGTCATTTCAAAAATAAATTTGAATTTTTAGACTGCGGTTTGAATTTCTGCTAGAATTAAGAATATAATCTAGGTCTTTTTAAGGGCTTTCAAAACTGCACCATTTTTAATTGTATTATTTTTTACTGAGGTAACGTTGGTTTGACCAACATTGGTATCATTCAGAGGTACAGATTCACACCTGTTCAGATGCATGTTACTGCACTATTTCCATAATCCTCCACCATAGTCCTTTGGTCTCCTTTTGACTTAATTCATTTAGTGTAATCTCCCCCAGCCCCATCATGTTGTCACACATGACAATATTTCATCATTTTTTAATTTTGTAACTGAGTAGTATTCCATTGTGTACATACCAGATCTTTTTAATCCACTCATATATCACTATATACTTAGTTTCCATAACTTAGTTATTATAAACAACACTGCAATGCACATAGGACTGTACATATCCCTTCAAATCAGTGTTTTTGCATTCTTTGTATAGATTCCTAGGAGTAGAATTGTTAGATCGTATTGAAAATAGGTCTATCATAATTTTAGAAATATCTATATTTTTCCACAGGGACTGGGTTGTTCTCCATTCCCAACAACAGTGTACAAGGGATCCTTGCTTTCCACGCTTCTCAGTAGTTAATTGTTGCTTCTGGTATTTTTGAGGTGGCTCATTTTCACAGGGGTGAGGTTAGCTATCTTATTGTAGTTTTGATTTGCATTTCCCTGATAAGTAATGAAATATGTGCTATTATTAAGTGTGTTTGAACTTTGTAAAGAATTTTTCTCTTTTGCCCTAGGAAGCTAAAGAGAATCTCTGTAAAGAAATTAAAAACTAATTTTACTCACTAGAAGAGCCTTATGAAAGTCATTGTTTCCAACAATGAAATAGATTGCCTAAATCATACACTCTGGTTACTGGAGTGATTCAAGCACAAGCTCTAGTTTGCTTTATAAAAATGACCTTAATAACAGTGTGGTGTAAAGATTTGATGAGAAGGTGGGATTAGTGGACAAAGTAGAACATAAAATTGGTATTGCCATGATTCTAGTAAGAGATGGTGATAGTATTACCTTGACTAATAGGTGTGTACAGGGACTTAAGTCAATGTTGGAGCCCTACAGTATACTTAATGAAGACTGCCATTCCATCATTCAAGCAAATACTACCACTTGAGAATTTCTTATTTTGCCTCATGTATGCTCAAACTGAGTTGATTGAGTAGACACATTGGGAGATATGTAACAATAATTTTCATTTTGAAAGGTAATTTACACATTATGTATATTGACCTAGCTCTTACAGAGATGTTTATAATACAATTTGACTCAGTCATCATTCTGTATCTAATAACACTATGAAGCCCCTGTAGGACTTAAATAGACAACTAAGATGCTGCTCTTGCCTTTAAAGCTAAATGGCTATGCAATCTATACAGGAGGATAGGAGAAAAAGTATGAACACAAATAGCCACAGTGTAAGGGATGTATAAGCCCAGTTTTATTGTGTTTTGAAAGAAACAAAGATGATATCCTACTGAAGGAAAAGTAAGAAAAGATGACATGAAAGTTGGACTTGGGAGCACCTAACAAATTTGACTCATGGAAGAAGGCTTGAGGAAGACATATTTCCTAAAACTATACTTACTCTGTGAGAATAGAAGATAGTAGTTCCATGGATACATGAAACTAATAGGATTTGTGGAGGTTAGATTGTCTTCCTTCAAAAAAATCATTAATAAAATAATTCTACTTGATTTGCTAAGTTGGCTGCACTATTAACTTAAAAATATATTTTAGAGGAGTTACAGGTTTACAGTGAAATTGAGAGGAAAGTGTATAGAGAGGATTGTTCCCATTATGAATATCACTCACCAGAATTGTGCATTTTTAGTAAGGGTAAGCCTTTATTGACATATCATAATCACCTAAAGCCCATAGTTTACCTAGGGCTTACTCTCATGTTTTTGCTTTCTGTGGGTTTGAGCAAATGTATAATGATTTATATCCATGATTATAATATCATATAGAGTATTTTTACTAATTTTAACATCCTCCTTGCTCTCTCTTATTGCTCCCTCCACCTTTACCCCAACCACTGATTTTTTTTTAAGATTTATTTATCTATGCATACAAGAGCTGGGGTACAAGCCAGAGATGTGGGGGGTGAGAGGATTCACCAGAGACAGAGCAAGGAACAGAACAGGCAGACTGACTGAAATACACTGCTGAGGGGAGCAGCAGGCAGGTCAGGAGAGGTCGGCTAAGCCATGTGGGTTGCTCCCTGGCTGGCCGGGGATCGAACGCGTGCTGCAGAGGCTGAGGATTGCTTCATAGTGTGATGCTTAACCCCTTGTGCCACCAGGGAGGCCCACCAACCACTGATCTTTTTCGTATCTCCATAGTGTTGTCTATGTAGCTGTAATCACACAGTAGTTTGCTTTTTCAGATTGATGTCTTTATACTTTTCCTTTTATTAATTTTTAATTTTTTTTTACATTGTTGTTCATTTCCTTGCAGTACTTGATTTATTTTCTCAGGTAGAGTCCCTGTAGTTCTCTCACCACCACATCACCTGTGATCCATCACCATGGCCTCTTGTGCTCTTCCCTCCCGTTTTGATCCCTTTTTCACCCCATCCCCTGCTCTAAGCCTCAGATCTAAGGTTGCCTACAAGTTTTGCCTCTTTTTTTTTTTTTTGACCCTTTGTTCACTCTCCCTATATTCCTCCTATAAGTGATACCATCCAATATTTTTCTTTTTCCTTCTGTCTTAATGTATTTCACTGAGCATAATCCCTCAGCTCTGTCCATGTTGTTGTGAATGGCATAAGTTTATCTTTTTTAATTGCTGAGAAGTATTCTATTGTATATGTATACCATATTTTCTTGATTCAATCATCTATTTTTGGGCATTTAGGTCGTTGCTGGTGAGAGTGCAGACTGTCCAACCACTAAGGAAAGCTGCGTACAGGACCCTCAAATTATTAAAGATGGCTATACCTTATGACCCATCAATTCCACTCTTAGGCATTTACCCAAAGGACACAAAAACTAATTCGAAATGAAACCTACTCTCCTATGTTTGTTTGCAACACTATTTGCAACAGCTAAGATTGGCTTCTTTAAATTAGTGATATGCATTTAAATCTTCATGTCTTATCATGGCTGGCTCACTTTTTTTCTTTTTGGTGCAGAAGAGTATTGCATTGTCTGGCTATATCACAATATATTTACCCATTTATTTGCTAAAGGGTATCTTGGTTACCTCCAAGTTTTGGCAGCTATGAATAGAGCTGCTATAAACATCCTTGTATATATTTTTGCATGGGCATACATGTTCAACTCCTTTTGGGTAAATTCCAAGGAACAATATTGCTGGATCAATTAAAACATGCATATACATGTTTTAGTACCGTAAGAAACCACCAAAATATCAGAGGCTGTATTATTTTGGATTCCCAACAGCAATGCATGAGAATTCCCATTGTTCCACATCCTTGCCAGCATTTGGTGTTATTGGTGTTCTGCATTTTCACCATTGTAGTAGATATGTAGAGGAGCTAAGTGTTTTAATTTGCATTTCCCTGATGACATGTGCAGCTTCTTTTCATATGTTAATTTTCCATCTGTATATTTTCTTTGTGAGTGGTCTTATTAAGGTCTTTGGTTCATTCTTTAATTGCATAGTTTGTTTTCTTATTATTTTAGTTTTTAGGAGTTCCTTTTTATATGGTTTATTTTTTGGCAAGTATTTCTCCCAGTCTATGGTGTGTCTTAAAATTTTCCTGATATTGTCTTTAACAGAGCAGATGTTTTACATTTTTATGAAGTTCAGTTTATCAATCCTTTCATATACTTCTTTTCAAATCAATTCTTTCTTTTAATTACAGATAGTCTTGTATACCCTTTTTAGGGTATACCCCTAAAATCTCCATACCCACAGTCATTTAGGTTTTCTCTGATGTCATTTTCTAGTGGTTTTATGTTTTTGAATTTTACATTTATGTCTATGACCCATTTTGAATCAGTAGATCTCTTAGGTGGTTTAAAGTATAAGGTCGATCTGGTATTTTTCTTTTTCTTTCTGGCTTATTTTGCTGAGCATGATCCCTTCCAGCTCCACCCATTTTGCTGCAAATTGCATGAGTTTATCTTTTTTGATTGCTGAGTAATATTCCATTGTGTACCACATCTTCTTGATCCAGTCATCTATTTTTGGGCATTTGGGTTGTTTCCATAGCTTAGTTATTATAAATAGTGTTGCTATGAACACAGGGGTGCAGGTGCCCTTTTTGAATTAATGATTCTGTGTCCTTTGGGTAAATACCTAGGAGTGGAATTACTGGATCATATGGAAGCTCCATCTTTAGCAGGTTGAGGAATCTGCACACAGCTTTCCATAGTGGTTGGACCAGTTTGCACTCCCACCAGTAGTGCTGGAGAGTTCCTTTTTTCTCCATGTCCTCGCCAACATTTGTTGTTGCTAGGGTTTTTAATATGTGCCATTCTCACTGATGCAAGATGGTATCTCACTGTGGTTTTGATTTGCATTTCCCTGATTACAAGTGATGTTGAACATTTTTTCATTTGCATTTCCTCTTTGGAGAAATTCCTTTTTAGCTCTTCTGCCCATGGTCTCACTCATAGCAGGAATTTAGAAAACCTAAATAAGGGATCAGGAAAAAGACTAATTATAATAAAATTAAAAATCAAAATCAACAAGCAACTATAAACCAGAGACACACTATGGGGTGGGGGGTACGAGGGATTATGGTCAAAATAAGGGGGGTGGAGATTGTATGGGGACTATAACCAAGATGACAATGCACACCTTGTGCAAAAATGAAAAATGATGTAAAAAATATATAAAATAAAAAATATACAGTTTAGGTCTGTAATTCATTCTTTTCCATGTGAAAGTCCAGTTGTTCCAGCACTATTTGTGAAAGAGATTTCCTTTGCCCACTGCATTGCTTTTGCTCCTTTATCCAAGATCAGTTGACTATATTCATGGGACTCTATTTATGTAACTCTGTTCTGTTCCACTGATCTGTTTATTCTTTCACCATTATTGTACTGCTTTAATTATTATAGTTTTGAATAAGCCTTGAAACTATTCACTTTTATGGGTGATTCTAATATTTATTTAGCACTCTATAGGTTTACTGAACTTATAGTGGGTACTTACTCTTCTTTGGGGAATCTATTTAAAATTCTGGTAAATCAGGAATCCCTGGAAAACTTTTCTTGAAAATAATAGACTCATAATTACCTTATAAAACATGAATAGATGGGCTCCAGGTATAACAGAAGCTCTGAGGCTCTGAGTATAAACGTGATGGTTGGTGGTACAGAGAGTTTGCCAAGAATACTGAAGGATTCATTTTGATTGGAGCATGAATTTGATTGGAGTGAATTAGGTAATGGTAGGTGAATGCAGGAGATTTGAAGATATTATTGAAGGTCTTACAGGATATAGTCTGTTGTACAGTAAAAAGAAATTTTTAGTTGCCCTCATTTAACTTGGGAATTTAGAAAGAAATTTCAACTGGGATTTTGATGTACTTTTTCATGCTAACATGCCTTAGAGTTCTAAAACCTTTATGACAGATGGGGCAAGGTAATAGATATTTCCTTGGGATTGAGATTTCTGAGCAGGAACTGGAATTCACATTGATAGACCAGGAGAAGAGCTTTCTTTGATAGGTAGTCATTTGGAATCCATTTTCCCTCACTTGGGAGTAGTCCCTAGGCCAAATCACTGTGCTATTTATATACATGACCTCCTTTTTAGTTCTGTATCAGCTGAGCATATAGAGATATC
Organism: Talpa europaea; assembly: GCF_964194135.1. Taxonomy (NCBI): domain Eukaryota; kingdom Metazoa; phylum Chordata; class Mammalia; order Eulipotyphla; family Talpidae; genus Talpa; species Talpa europaea. The sequence goes on from NC_140079.1 coordinate 34,160,806, forward strand.
CTTAAGGAAATAGTATTTAGGTCAGAAACATCAACCAAAATTAGTGTAATTAGAGTTTTTGAAAGAATGAAGGGAATTTTTGAGGCAAATTTATCAGTAAGCCCTTAGTTAAACTTGTTTCCATTTGAATTGCTAAACTATTATGCACAATGTATTTAATTGAACTTAAACAAACTTTCTTTTGATCATTGAATACCTACTGTGCCAGAAAATTCTCAGCATCTGGGGTGTGTGTATGTATGGGAGAGAGAGGTAGTGGGAGGGGGAGGAGGAGGGAGAGAGGTAGGGAGGAGAGAACAAGTGTGTGTGTGTGTGTATGAATGTGTGTGTATGTGTGTGTGTGTGTATCTGGGCTAGGAGTTGGAGGCCAAAGTTCTGACAATAAGGTAATGTCTGGAGAAGCTTATTGTTCTCTGGATAGAAGGAGGCTATGGGAATGAATGGGGTTCAGGGTAGAAGTGCTCTTCTCCTTTCTGAACACTCATTAACTCCTTAAAAAAGGTGACTATCTGAATGAATCTGTAGTATTTCTAATTCACATCATATACCAGAAGTCTTTAGACTTGAAAATCTAAAAATATACCTGGGAACATGTGTAAGTGCAGATAGCTGAACCCTAATACAAATTTGGATTTGGCAGCTCTAGGTAGGACCTGAGGATCTAATTTTTAACAAGTACCCAATGGATGAGTCTCATGCAGACGATCTTGAATTTTGCATGTGAAAAATTTGCAAAGGGGGCAGTTCCAATCCCTAAACGTAGAGGATGCTTGCAATTTAAGGACTTAAAAGTCTTACTGGGCAGACTGATATGGTGCTTGGGTCCAAGGGTATAAAGCTGAGTAAATATGTAGGAGGAGAGCATAGACACGTTCCAACACAATACACACTGTGCTGGAGACAGAAATTTGTCCGTCAGGTTTGTGTGTAAGAAAGCTGCAGACCCTGAAATAGGGAATGTGAACTTGGAAAAAAAAAAAAAAAAACAAAAAAACGAGGGCTCAGAATGAGACAGACTTGACCTGGTTTGTCATATTGTTTGGGATGTGCCTGAGAGGTCTGTGTTTGCAGTGAGGTAGAAATAGTTTTTCTTCCTCTTTGAGATGTCTCTTTTCAAAATAGTGAGTGCATCCATGAGGTTTTTTCATGGTTCTGTTTAACCAGAAGAAATGAACCTCTTTTCAATCCACCCTCAGAGTCAGCTTCTCTGAGAATGATCAAGCTGGGAATTTAAACCTTCCCAGGGCAGAACAACTGCCCAGATGCAAGATGACAATGACGCCAAACAGCAGGGGGCCTGTCATTTGCCTGAGACCACGAAAGGAGTGTGTGCCTTTGTCCAGAAGCTACTCTGTCTGATGTTCCAGTCCAGGTTAATGACAGTGCCAGACTGAGGGGAGGGGACGGGGTCTTCCCAATCATTATACAGCAAGGCAGGAACACCCACAGAATGCTGAAGTATTACAAGGTTATTTGAATGACTCACTGTATCTCGGTTCTTATTATCCATGATTTCACATTAATGCCTTTTGCAACATTAATATCATTAGTAAATCAAAATTATTCCCAGGATATCAACCTTTAGCATTTATAAATGGGTTCCTATTGTGAAGATGCTAATATTGAAAGGCTACAAGATTTCTTAGAAAAATTGAAAAGAACAGCTTAATAATAATTTTGCATTTTGGTAATCATGTTTTACAGGGAAGGAAAAATTGAGGGGGGGTGGATTCTCAATACAGGGTATATGCCAGTTGCTAAAGAGGTGGAGACTGCTTTTTTGGTTCCCCAGGAGAGATGGAGCCTCTTCTGGCTCACTGTTCTATCCCAGCACGTAGGACACAGTCTGCCTTCTCCTTTAGAAAGGAGTGGCAGCCACTGCCTGTGCTGCTTCAGTTTCCCCCAGCTAATGTTGACTTTAGAAAGCCAAGAAAATGATACTACACCACTGGTGCCCTGTCTGTGCAGGCCTTCCTACCTCCTGCTTTTCATGTAGGTACTTATGCATCATATTTGAAGAGAATCAGTGTATCCCCAGGTCTAGAACCTTAAGACAGTGAAAGCTATGTGCATGCTGGCTAACTGGCAAGTTGCTCCCCTGAAAGTGTGTCCCGTGGGCATCCCAGGGGTCTGCTTCAACTGGGTTTTTGTCTGCCTGCAGGGGTGCATTTCACTTCTCTGCTGAGTGTCTGGAACAACAGGCACATAAACAACAGCAAAGCCCTAAGTGTGTAGGAGGGAGACAGCAGAAAGTCAGGGGCCTCTAAATCTACCCCAGGCCACACTTTCCTTCTCTGTTGCTCCTGGTGTGTCTTTATGAAGGCCTTTGGTGCTCCGCCTTTTCTGGCTGGTCAATTGGAGAGTCTGTTTCTAGAACCATCCACCTCTCTGCTTGATCTATCAAGGAGGACCTCCAGAACTGCCTGTTTACTTGGGCTCCCTGCCAGTCACTGGAAACCCCCCACCCAAACCCCCCTCCGTCACCTTCTGGAGCCATCTGCAGGCAGGCAGCTGTGGCTCTGTCCTCCCAGTGTGGGCAAGCATGGCATCTTTTCTGAGAACCAAGTGTTCTTACATGCCACAAGCCCAGGAATAAGGCAGCATATTCGTCAGCTCCATTACACTCACTTGAATGACCATCACCAGGCGACCGAGTACCTGTGCCTGTGAGAGCCTAGACTAGAAAGAAGGCACTTTTGATTTTTAGGTTTCATCGTCTGTCTGAGTTTATTCTCATACCTCCCCTTCTCTGTGGCCTCTTTCCCTTTCTGTCTGTTTTTTAAAAGCATTAGAGGCCAAAACCAAAAAGCAAAGCAACTATAAAAGCAGATTTTTCAAGGGTGCTTCTCCTCTTGATTGGTCCAGAGGGAGAGAGTGAGGTGGCCCAGTACTGCCCACTGCCCGTAGGTGCTCACCCTTCCCCATAAGTGCCCTCCTCAGACTGCCTTTCTCAAGTCTTAGTGCAAAGGAAGACAGACCCAGAACCGTGGGACCTGTGGACTGAGGTGGGCATGAGCCTCATGGGACAGGGACATCCACTTGCCTGATTGTGTGCAGTGTTGTTTTAGGCTAATCCTTGCCCCAGCATCATCCCTGCAGCACGCACACTCCTCCCTCCATGAGTGACTGCATCTCCGAGAAGCCTCTCACACACTTCTGTGCATTAGTCTGGAGGGAGGGCGAAGAATATTATGAGAATGAGATTCTTTTAGGAGCTAAAACAAATTCTTTTAAATGATTAATTTGAAACAAAAAATAAAGTAACTAAAAGGTAAATGCATAGCTCGAAGAAATTTATTTATATCACCTTTATTTCTGGAGCGATGTGAGGATTTTGATTATAAAGTGTTGAGAAGACATATTGAGATAGGTTAATTCTTAAAGTTTGATATAATATGTGGGACATCAGTTGTACATAATATTTTTAGTCCTTAAACCTCCTCTTCTGTGTTCAGAAAAAATGATGTAAGGTTTTTCAGATATTTGCATAAGCTCTATCCTTTCCATGCCCAGTTTCGCCATCTTTATTCTTATCTAATGTCATTCAAGAACAGGTTGTTAATGCTAATAATAAATGATGTGCACTATTTGAAATGGTGTTTGTTGTATTTGAAATTATGTTGCTCTGAGGCAATTTTGAAGGATTTCAGAACATAGTCAAATTTGGGGAGTTTCTTGTGACATTGTCCACTTGTTTACCTTTGGCTAAGTTCAGGAAGAATTTCAAAAATAACTGAAATTGATACCAATGTTTTCACTTTCCCAGCTCCTCATGATGCAAAGTTGATTATCTAGATGAAGGGGTAACAAAAGAGGACTGGGGTTGTAGCAGAAAGCTGCATTACCAAGGAGGTATTGTTCCTGCCCAGATTTTCAGGTTAAGATGCTGAATGTATCTGCAAGGGAAGAAAAGCACCTCTCAGATTATTACCTGTTCTTTGCAGGTAAGATATAAGGTGTGTACTTTCCAGACCTCTGGGGGCTTTCTGGCTGGGATTCTTGAACATCACCCTTGAGGGGAGGGATGCTCTTCACCAACTATTTTTCTTGGTGGGCACAAGTGGGTTGTATTATCCTCTTCCCTTTGTGTTAAGCATAGCCATAGCACTTGTACTGGTGCAGGAATCCAGAGAAGTTCCATATGGTGCATCTGGGAAAAAGCTTTAAAAGCTAGTGTTCAGTTTGTCGGAACCTCATTTCCTCTGCCATAGCAACCAGCTGCAGATGAGGAGGTTCTACTAGGCTTCTTCCTGGAGTGAAGGGAGCTGACACAGTGTCTGTCTCTCCTACCCCAGGCCCTTAACCCATACGAATAGATAGCATGAATCAGAAAGACGTCTTTGTTGCTTCAGGGCATTAAGATTTGGAGGGCATGTTGTTACTGTCACATGTCTAGCCTGGCATGATGGAAACAGCTTTTTATCCCCTTTATGTTGAATATTTATTAATAATTGTGTGAAACCCACACATTATCATGGTTTATTGCTTTTTGTTGCCGTTCTTTATTCTTATTGATCCTATTATTTCTGATAGCTGATATAACTTCAACTATTTGGAAACTAAACACCACAAAATCTTACAGTGCCAGGCAAGAATTTTAATGGGAATGTATTATATTTATGTTGTACACATGATTCTTGCACTTCATTGGGTTTATGTGTTATAGTTCATCCTCTATCAGTCTGTCCTCTTCATACTATTCCATTACACAGTCCTAAGGAGTAAAATGCAACATATAACTAATCTTTGCATATTCTTGTGGTAAATTCTAGCAGTACACATTGCATGGAAACCATTGAGCAGTCTGCTGAAATGCTAATGCTGAGGAGGAGGAGGACAAAGATTTCAAGGGGTCATGCTCCAGGAGCATACATGCCCAGCGTCACTGTAAAGCTGTTCAGTTAAGACAAATAATTTACCTGCCTCTGTGAATATCTGAAAATCAGAAGTGAGATTCAAACTACATAGTTAACAGCATTCTAGATTTTAAAACTGTGAAGACATCCAAAAGGATGAGATAAATGTGGAGATGATCAAATAACATGTTTTTAGGGGTCAAATGGTTAAGTGACCTCATTTTAGACATGTATTATTTGCTGGTGTTTTCCTTGGGAATTTTTTGGGGAAGTATATATTGATCTTTGGAATAAAACCCTTGCCAGCTTACACTACATTGTTTTTGTGTTACCATCTGATTTTTTCTGTTTTGTTTTATAGACTCCAATGTTCATTTTTTAATTGAGAGTACATTTATAATATTGTATGTGGTTCAGAGGCATGGATGTGAGCACACTTGCTCAGATGTCTGTCACCACACCCACCACCCAGGCACCATAGTCCTTGTACCCCCTCCACACCATGTTTCCACCCCCACTCTTGTAGCCTTGATTCTGCATAGGGCTGGTTAATAAAACAAAAAAAAAAGTCATAAAATCATCTGATTTTATTTCCATTTTTGTAGCATCCGAAAATGGTTCTTGAAGAAATGATTTTGAACTTTCTGATAGATGGAAGGCTATTTGCATCATATTTGATGTATACACCCTGATAACATTCTGATAATCAAATTACAATTTTGGCATTTCTAATCTCATGAGTTTCTTTTTTTTAATAATAAATTTTATTTTTATATTCCCCCATACAACTGCACATGCCCCATTCTTAATTGTTCTTGTCATATTCCCTAAATTAATGCTCAAAGAATTTAAAGTAGTACATATTTTTAATACTATAAGATTAGAATGTATTCACACAAAATTTAAGTATTGCCATTAAGTCTTAATATTTTTATATTTTTCTTGTTTATTATAGAAGCATATCCTGTCATTTAAAGACAGTTTACTCCTACACACATCTCTTTATGACACATAGACCTTTGTTCATTCATTCATTTAGGAGATACTTAATAAACAGCTATATTAGATACTATGATAAGCACTATTAATACAGAAATGGAAACTACATAGCCCCAGTCTTAAAGAGCACATATTTTATTTGTGTGTGCATTTGATTATTTGTAGGTGCATTTTAGTTATACCTTATTTTGAAATCACAACAGGGAAGTGTGGTAGAAAATTCCATTGAAACAGTAGAAGAAAGGATTTATCTAGAACTGATAAAAGGACCATGAAGATCTTCACAAAGGTGATACTGGAATGAGGCATTTAATGAAATAGTTTACCACTTTGTTCAGTAAAAATATTAGAACCGTTGAGGAGCTTACCAGCATGTTTATTTTTGGGTAATTGGAGCACATTTCTCTGCAAATAGGGTGGCTCTAGCATTTATGCCATATTCTATCCTCTGGGAATTTGGCGATTATAACCTGGGTGATATTATAAAATATGCGCAAGGCAATAGCCATTCACAGTGGATCTGACAACAGAATTAGATGAAAGTCTGTTTAGACTAACAGTACCTTTTGACTCTTTAATTGTAGGACATATGCACATCAATTTCCCATCTCTCAAATATAACTACTACTAATTTCTTCCAATTAAGGTTAAATGAGATAGTGCTTTTAATGTGGTCAGTGCAATTAATGGCACAGAGCATGAATTCAAGAAATGATAAAAATTAAGATTATTCATAGTAATTAAGAATAGTCTTGACAATAAATTATAGATGTTAAAAAGCGTGGCACAATTGGGAAGGTAGAAAAATTGGGAAAAATGGCTTTTCAGTGAATGACTTTCTACTTGAAAGTTTGAAGGAGATGAGAGGGTCACTTTGTAAAAGGTTGTAATTCGAAATTTTTTTGGCAAATTACTGATAATTCCATTTGTGGGGAATAATGATTTTCTATTCTGGTGTTCTGATATCAGTGATCATCTATGGTGATAATGTTGTCGAACAGTCCTCGAGTGAGATGTCAGCATTTGACTATGATTGTTTGCAAACCCTGCTGTGATTACACTCAGTTGTCTAATTGCTTAATTTATTGATGTTGTGTTGACATGTTTTTCAACAGCAGTTGTGATTGCAGATAACTAATCATTGCTATTCTGGCTCATTATCTCACATTTGCTTTCGATCTGTCTGATTGCTGCAGGTGGAAACAATAGGTGATGCCTACTGTGTTGCCGCAGGACTGCACAGGAAGAGCCTCTGCCATGCCAAGCCCATTGCCCTGATGGCCCTGAAGATGATGGAACTTTCAGAAGAGGTGCTGACACCTGACGGAAGACCAATTCAGGTAGCCTTCTCAGCTATCTAGTTTGAGTAATAATGTACCTTTTACTCAAGGAGCAAGAAATTCCCTCTAGAATTCTCACTAACTTACAGCTCTAGACAAATCAGGTACCCAAGGAGGATGACTGGTATCTAGAGATTAGTCAGAGATCCAGGAAAAGAGCAAATGGAAGTGATCCCAAGTGGGAAAAGGTATGTGGAGGACACAGAGCCACAGAGAAAGGAAAGCTGAGGGGTTGGACCAAGGAGAAAACTTATTCTCATTCATCGCATCATCAATACCAAACAGAAATGATGACAGTCAGAGTCAGAGAAACAATCATAAAAAGAGAAATTAAGCAGCAAAGATGAGAACCTGGGCAATTGCCTGAGAGTATTCTTGCAAAACCTCAGTCCTTGGTCATTTCTGCAGTATTTTTTTTAATGTGGCAGAACTTGAAGGTTGAAGACTAGTAAGTGAGGAAATTTGAAAAGTGGGTAGAAATTTAGGCTTTGGTGACTTGAACTCTCTTTGGTACTAACAGCTTTCTGCAGCCTGGGGTCTACCTCTGGGAATTGATAAGGGCACTAGCTGTTTCTCTGCCAGAGTCCAGTAGATCCCAGAAGTGTTATAACTATGACTCCTTATAAACTAGATATCTTGTGTTCAAAAATTTTACCTTAAATCTAACTTAGTCCTCTCATAATACCTCACCAATACTAGGTTAAAAATAATACAGAAAAATAAAAAGGCTTCAAATGTGGATGTGTTTTTATTTCTGGCATTGCAGCAAATAAACACCCCAAGTGAGCCCTTTGATAAATACTTTTGAAATGTAAGTTAACCATTTTTAAAATATTTCTTAAAATATTAAGCACATCACTGGACTCAGGAAAGAGAGAAATGTGCCTGTCATGTTATGTGTATAGATTGAACAAATTGTAGGGGGTGTATTTAACTTAAGTTGTTGTCAGCGATAGCAGGAACAAAAAACACTATCCCTCCATGGTTAAAGAATTTCCTATGGTTAAAGAATTTCCAAGAGTAGAGTGCTCTGGAGAAGGAGTAGCTAATAATGAAAACCAAATCAAACAAAAAGTACCTCCCCTGCCCCGCCTTCTACAAGCACAGAGGAAAACTAAGTACTATGGGTAAAAACCAATAGAAATTAATGGATGAGAAAAGCAGATCCAAAGTGTCAGATAGCAACTTTTCAGTCATGCTTTAAGTGTTATTGCTTAACATAATTTAAATAGAAGAGAAGCTTAAACATGTGAGACAGGGCTATAGATTTGCAATCAGAAAAATCCTAATTCTCACTAGGCATCTGTAGGGTAAGGTAAAAGGTATCAGGCTTTTCTGCCCTCCCACCATTAGGATAGATGATGGAACCCTGCGGTCCTGAGTGCGTGCCTGATGGCTGGCACCTGGAGTAGGGTGTGGGCATGCGTAGGTGGGTACACCTGCGCTAAGAGACTGATTTATAAGGGTGGTGCAGCAGAGTGCGGTGTGGTGGTAGTGCGGTGTTAAGGGTGGAGGAGTGGAGTGTATAGAGGAGTACAGCGACTACAAACAACGGCGAAGAGCATGTGACTGCTAGAACCATTCATAAACCTGCCCGGAATGGGTTGGTTGCTTTACAGTATATATAAAACCATATTAGACACAACTGACACAAAAATTAGTACACTGGAAGTTAGAACTAAAGAAATTATAGTTAAATCCAGGAAATTAAAAATGGGAAAATATGAATAAGAGAATGTAAAATGTAAAAGACGCAGGCAACATGGAAGTCAGAGTGGAAAGATATAATTCATGCTCAGTGGGCTGCCAGTGGAGATAATGGAGGGAATGCAAAAATGGGATTTTTTTTTTTTGGTACTGTTAAACGATTGTAAAATGTTCTCAGTCAAAGTAATCCTCAATAATCACCAGTAGAAAAATCACAGGAACCCAACATTAAACATATTTTAATGAGACTGCAGGATATCAGAGAAAAAGAGGACTTGGTAAATGACAAAGGAGATACTAATCAGTGGAGAAAAGATGGCTGTTCAATAGTTTACAAGACAGTTGGTTATCCTTGTGGAAGAATAATTGGCTCTCTATTATGTAAGTCTTCTCGTAAATCAACTCCAGGTGGGCTAAATGTGAAAGATACACTTTAACACTTACAATATTATAATTAGGAATTTTGATTTAGAGTAGAGAAGAATTTTTTTTGTAAACATCAGCTCAAAATTTTCAAATGTATGTAAGAGAATTTCAAATTCTCTACATTAACAGTTAAACCATCCTGTTTTTCTAAGAACACTGAAAGAGAATAAAATCAACTACAATTTAGGAGAACTTTAAACAAGACTTTTAGCAAAAGTACCCCAGTAACCTTATTATTTATAAGATTAATATGTATTAATAATATTATGATAAACCCTTAGATTTCCCCACCTCCTACTTTGAAAATCTGACAGTGTCAATATTGGTAAGGATCTGGTTTATCAGGAAAACTCACACATAGATGGTGAGAGTATAATGTTATAATTGACTTATCATTAACTATAAAACTTTACCTTGTGCCTTTCCTATAATCAAGTAATCCCTTTCCTAAGTGTTTTCCCCAGGTTGGTACTTGTGCTTGTCTAGCAGAAGTCGCATCCAAACCATTCACAGCAATTCTTTGCTAATAGCTTCACGCTGGAGATAACTTGAACCTCTAGCAATAATAGAATGGTTATAAACTGATATATTTATATATTGGCATGACATACAGTTGGGAAAAGGAATGACTTTAGCTATTGACATCAGTGTGAATGGATATGAAAAACAGATTATTGAGCAAAAGAATTCTATGACTTTATACTTGAATGCTATCATACTCCATTTACTTAGAATTCAAAACTGGAAACATTGAAAAGAATACTCTATTTAAAAATTTCTGCATTGATAGAAGTATAAAGGGAAAAAAAGGGAGTGATATAATACAAAATTTGTGGTAGTGTTTACCTCCAAGAAAGGAGGTGATGAGGAGAGGATACATAGAGAAAGTGAACATAAGGATATAGTGCAAAATTACCCATTTTATTACTTTAATGTCCACATGTTATTTTATTATACAGTTTTAGAAAGTGGAGAGTTTTCAAATCACTCCCACCAGAGGTGGCTACAGAGAAGTGTGGAGCATTACCAAAAATAAAAAGGAGTTTAAGTCCCCTTTGGACATAATTATCAAGTTATTCATGTACATGAATCATACTTCTACCACCACAAGGAAAAATACACAGACAAAAAGAATTGTGCCTCAGGTCTCCTGCAAACTGCAAATACACGAATTTCAGATTAAATTGACTTCAAGTCTTAAATGCTCAAGACTACCAGCTGGGAAGTTTTGTCATTGGGATTGTTTTCTATGTGGAGATACATACATACATACCTGCCTATGTATACACACACACATGTGTAAATGATTAGAATTGAAGCTACCAAAGGAGTAGGGCAGGGGGCCCAGTGCACTGTGGATGAGTTGGTGGTGGGTGTGATGTAGTCACATAAGTCTGAGGAAGTGTGAATTACTGAATCAAAAATAGTGCTGTAAACAGGTTTAACCTCAATAAAGAGAAAGAAAAATTCACAGTGGTAACTGGTTATTTTGATCAAAGTGTGCTGAAAGTACTAGTAAAGATTTTCCTTTCAGCAACAAAAACTACTCAGATTACTTTTGCAAGATTGGTTTCACAAGATTAAAGGAGAGCATAAAATTACACAGTTTTCTAGTGAAATCACAATATAGCTATCTCAAACACAGTACAAAATAAGTATGATTTTATTTCAATTGTCTATTGTACAGAATATAAGAAAATCAGATTTCCTTTATGAAGGAAAAAAAAGGAATAGAGCTATGCTAGCATTTCCATATAATTAGCCAGCAGAATAAGCATTGTATTGATAAAGCATAAAAAATTAAAATTTTACTTTATTGAGGAAATATTGTTTTATTGCATTGTAGGTGAGTCAGGGTTAAATAATCACACCCACTCCCACCACCAAGGCACTCATAATTCTCTACCGTAGTCCCATGGGTCTTCTCCACTCCCCCTACTACCTGTGGTAGCTTTACTTTACCAACAAATTTTTAAGGTTTATTTTGGTTTAGTTTTGTCCATTTGGTTTATTTCTCTATATTCCACATGTGTAAGTGAAACCATTATTTGTTTTTCTCCTTCTCACTTATTTCACTTAGCATAATCCTCCAGTTCCATCCATGTTGTTGCTAGTGGCAAACTTTTGTCTATTTTTCATAGCTGAGTAGTATTCCATTGTATGTTTATCCTACATGTTCTTATTTTTTAAAAGAAATCTTGGTAGGCAAAGTGAAGTTGAGTTGAGGATTGACTAGAGAATATAATTAAAGATTATGCCTAGTGAAATAAGACAGAGAAGCAAAGTTCTGTTATGGTCTCACATGTGAAATCTAAAAACAGTCAAGTAAACAAATATAAATGATACCCATGAATGCAAAGCACATATCTGTTGTTGCAAGACATGTGGAGTGGGGAGTCAGCAAATGTGTAAAGGAGGTCAAAAAATCCTACTTCCACTAATAAAATAAGTCCTGGGAATGTTGTATACAGCATGGTGACCAAAGCTGATAGCACGGTATAGCATATATGAAAGTTACTAAGAAAATAGATCTTTTTTTTTTTAAGATTTATTTATTTATTTATTTATTTATTTATTTATTTATTTATTTATTTATTTAAGCACTGGGTACAGTCAGAAGTGCGGGAGGGTGAGAGAATTCACCAGAGCCAGAGCAGGGAACAGAATAGGCAGACTGACGAAACTCACTGCTGAGGGGAGCAGCGGGTGCGGCAGGAGAGGTCTGCGTGCCATGTGGGATCCTCGCTGGTGGCCGGGGTTCGAATTGGCGCTGCAGAGGCCTTGGGCAGCTTCGCAGCCCAGCACTCAACTGCTGTGCCACCAGGGGAGGCCCAGAAAATAGATCTTTAGAGTCATCATCACAAGAAAAAAAATTGTATGTATGGTGATTTACATTAACACTGGACTTCATGTGCTGATTATTTTGCAATATGTGCAGACACTGGATCATTATGTTGTATACCCAAAACTAACATGTCAATTATATTTCAATTTTAAAAATGATATATTAGAAAGATAGGTAGTATTTCTATGATTTATGGCCTTTGAGGATTGAGTTAGAGTCCCAATATCTATTTCTGAACTTCAGTAAAAAAATTTTTTCCTTGAATTTCATCCCATCAATGTATAAATTCAAATACTCTTCAGTATCAGAGAACAGTACATTTTATATTATGAGGTTATTATAGAGAGATTGTGAAATAGACTTAAAAAGGAATATGTAATCTTGTAATACTAATGTGTTAAGCAATCTCAATTGCAAATCAGGCAAATGCTATGAATTTCTTCTAGCTCCATAGTCCAAAGGAAGGAATATTAATATGTAATTTACATGTACTGTAATATATTAAATTGTAGCTTAAGCTTCAACTTCTAATTAGTTTACAGGATTGTTTAAGATTATGAAGTAATTATTTTCTAATTAATTTTAAATAGTTGTTGTTATTTACCAAGTAAACCTGCTACTGCTATTTTAATATTTAGAGACTTGCTCCTTGCAAATATTGCAGTTTAATTAACCTTGTGAGATTACAGCCCAAGATAGTATTTAGAAAGAAGAAAAACTATTTGATAACTTGATTGATTCTCTGTCATTTGTTAATTATTTACTTATAAAGTTCTAATTAGTGCTTTTCATCATCACATGTCTATTCTTTTTTGAAATGTTTGGTCTCTAAAATCTTTATTTAAGGAGAAATACCTAAAGTATTAGAAGGAGCTACATAAGTATCATATAAAAGCATTGGTAGACAGTGAATCACCTTATTCCTACTTCTGGTATTTATCCAGTAGGCACATTTTCATTTACTTTTAATCTGCCAGATAATGTGCACAGTGTCAGTTTTAGTAAATTATTGTCTTATTGTAGCAATAATATACAAAAATATTAAACAAAACTAGCCCATAGCATTACTGCTGAAATGTATGGCTAAACGTATAGATAAGTTTCTAACTGATTCTGTCTGTAGTATAATTCCTTTCTTATATCAGAGCTTCAGTCTGTATACATTCTTCAGAACTCACTAAAGTTCCCCTCATTTGGCTGTAAAGAACATTCTTTAAATCCATCCATCCACTAAACACTAATTACAACAGTAAAGTTTTTTTAAGTTGCCATGTATCTAACAAAAATTTCCTGTTTATATTTACTTGAATATATTAGTCATACTTATTTTCAACTTGTTGCTTAACAAGTCCATTCTCAAAAGCCCCTGTGGTCTACATTGTCTTTTCTTTCACTTAAATTTTAGTCATCTTACTTGTTTCCTGTGTGACTTACCATTATCAAGTCCTGGAAATTTACATAAGCAATTATAGAATTATAGGATGATGTTACCTTCCTGTAGGGAAGTTGTAGCTGTGTGTCTGGCAGAAAGGAATGCTGGGAGTTCTAGCAATCCCGAAGCAGAGGATTTAACTCTGGGTGTTGGTCTCAGTGATGGCCAGTCTATTCCTGATTCATCCTAGTGTTTTCAGTAATGCCCTTATATGCATGGTGTCACCTGCGAGGGTCTCATCTCAAAAATGCGGAGGCTTTATTAAATTCTCCCCCTTGGCAAGCCTTTTATGGCAGTCCTTGTCTTCTTCATCCTGCAAAGCTGTTGAAAGTACTGCTCTCAACTCTTCTGGAATCACAAGGTGCCCACAGTGGAAAAGCACCTTCAAATGTAGTGCTCACCAATCCTCAGGTTTATCTCTCCCCAACTCTTCCCCAACATCTCCATAAGGTATTTTTTTGTTGCTTCATGAAGGGACCTGCAGAGAGGCGTTCAAGATACATCATCTGCGATTATAGAAATGGAAGTACAAAGTAATGTATATTTTATAGGAGTTTTATTTTAATGATAATGATTCATCCTTACTGCGTTTGTGCCTGTTTTCAACCCAACTCAGAGATGAAATTAACTTTAAGTAGAAAAGATAGAATCATGTAACTGTATTTAAACTAGCTACTACAGAATCACAACAAATAACATCCATTGCACTGCTTCCAGGAAGTCACTGTTCCAAGTACTTCCCACATAAATGCTCTTCTACATTTCATAGTAATTCAGTAAGGGAAGCATTGCTATGATTTCCATTTTATTTATTTATTTTTTTAAAGATTTATTTACTTATTTATAAAAGCACTGGGTACAGTCAGAAGCGTGGAAGGGTGAGAAAATTCACCAGAGCCAGAGTGGGGAGCAGAACAGGCATTCTGATGAAGTACACTGCTGATGGGAGCAGCGGGTGTGGTAGGAGAGGTCTGCATGCCATGCGGGACCCTTGCTGTAGCTGGGGATCAAACAGGCGCTGCAGAGGCCTTGGGCAGCTTTGCAGCCTAGCACTCAACTGCTGCACCACCTGGGGAGGCCCTGATTTCCATTTTATAAGTGAAGAAAAAAATAAAAAAGTTATCCAGAGCTCTTCATCACTAGACTCTCTAGACTTAACTAAATGTGAGTGTTAAACAAATTTCATGTGGCTCAGTTTTTCCTGTTATGTTGAGTATTCTGTTATCTAATAAGTTAGACTTTTCATGGTGTTAGTCTTTAAGAAAATTTGAATTTATACTAGTTGTCCTTTTTAAGGGAATGGAAGTCATTTATTTTAAATTTGTTCCATCTAAAATGATTAATTTTTTAATGTAGAAAGTAAGGGAGTGAGATTCAATTTTGTTTTGGGGGCAGGGGCAACAGATGTTATTTTATCTTCATTTTGAAAACTCTAATCACCGGCCAGATTGAGTGGGGACATCTCTTAGCTGTCTTACAATATTTTTTTTTTCTATTCGTTTCCCCTTTGTTTATTGTTTATTATGAATTGTAATGCAGAAGTTACATAGTTTAAAATATTTGTGTATTTCCATAGGGTATTTTCTGAATGTAGAATTAGTTTATTATAATCGATCGCTTCTTAGAATTGGTTGCTTCTGCATACTAAAACAATAGCTGTTTGTCATAGAATTACTCCCTGGTGTGGTGTGGTGCTGTAGCACTGAGCTGCAGTGGCTGGACTGTAGTATTGAGATAGTCTTTCCATAAGATGTTGACATAGTAACTTAATACACAAAATTGAATATGCAGGACCTCCCCGGTGGCACAGTGCATTGAGCACAGCGCTGTGAAGCTGTCTGCAGCCTCTGCAGTGCGGGTTCAATTCCCGGCCAGCCGGGGAGATTCCCACATGGCACAGCAGTCCTCTCCTGTCGCTTCCGCTGCTCCCCTCAGCAGTGCTTTCAGTCCATCTGCCTGTTCTGCTCCCACTCTGTCTCAGGTGAATCCTCTCACCCTCCCATGCCTCTGGCCTGTACCCCAGCTATTGTATGAATTAAAAAAAAATAAAAAAATTAAATATGCAAAGTGTATATCAATGAGATAGAATCTATTGCAGGTTTATTTGTTTTAGCTTTTATCTTTAATTATCACTGATTCCAACGTTAAATAGTCACAGACTTTTAATCATGTTCAATCTATGCAAAAAATAGTATTTGGGGCACACATTTCTAAAAATGCTGATCTTGTTGCAGTTTTATTATATTTGTCAAAAAGACTTTCCAAGCAGTCCTTTCATGAATTTTCAGTGTGAGAAAAAGTAATACATGAGTGAAAGCAAACATAAAACCAAGCAATGGGGGAAAAACTAAATTGTAAATTAATTTTCAGGAAACTGCATATAAAATACAAAATTTCACAGTCTCATTTCCACATTTTTCTGAACAGAATGCATTTTTTAGTGAAAACATTTATAAATATTTTATAAATTTACTCAAATTATATCGCGATCAGGTAAATACTCCTAAAGAAGTTAACATCTGTTTCATTGATTTTAGCCTCTCTCAAGAGAGGGTCCCTTCCAAGATACTGGACTAATATCCTAAAAGGCTAAAAAAATATTAGTAAGGCATCATTTTTATTTGATTTTGTGTGGTGTGCTTTAAAAGTATGACACTTCCAGCAGTTAGGTAGCTCATGTTTTTATCTGCTTTTTTGTGAAGATTAAACATCTGTCTGCCAATTCTCCCCCCTCAAAAGACATTAAGATGTGATTTCACCAGCCCATTTTGGAGGTGGGTTAGCCCATCTGTCTTTCAGAATGTGGTGTCTTTCTTCACCATTATTGTACTAGAGACCCTTTAACTTCAACCAGTTGAAATAAATCTCTTTTAAATCTAATTGTTATGGGCATGTATATTGATATTAGCAACTTAAATCTTACAATACTAAAAGGCATCAAAATAGCACAGTAGGATAATACACAAGACAGTAATGTGTGTGTGCATGATCTCCGCACTGCTCAAGGGATGTTCTTGATTTGTTATTTTGTCTCATGATTTTATCTCTTGTTCCAAGTAAAAGTTTAGAGACAAAATCCAAAAGTGATTTATTAGTTTTCTGAAATTACAGAAAGTAACATGGCTTCTGAAAAGTAGTACATAGAAGATAGTCAAGATTACCTGTAGTTTACCATCCAACCATAACCACATTTTGACTTGCTGTACATTCTGAAAAATGGCTTCATTTTTTCTCTGTAAATATACAAACACATAGAAATGGAATATACAGACTTAAAAAGTAATTCTTTTAATACCTGAAGGGACTTCACTCTTATAAGGGAAGACATGAAACACAATGCATCAAAGATATGCCTGCATCCCTGGTGTGCAGGAGACCAGGTCAGCCCTCAGAAGCAACTTCCATTATTACTGCTTCACATCCATCTTGTGTTTTCCTCCTCCTACAATTGATTGATTGAGTCATTGAAAGGCAACCCTTTAATATCCTGTGCTGCAAACACAATATGAACAATTCAGTGTCACAAGAGCTTTTAAATATCTGTTCTGCTTTGTGTTGATGTCATGTCGAGCACGTGGTAATTGTCTGGGTCACCACTGTAATATGCTTTATTTGGAATGTGGTCTCCTAGCAACTCTTTCTTTTTTACTAATGGATGAATTGATTTCTGCACACTTGGGATGCTTCCTACCACATGTGAAATTTTCACCTTGTGTGCAAATATAAAATGATCAGATTTACATGTAGACTTAATTCTAAGAAATTATTCAAATTTATCACTTGCCTTTAATGTATTATTCCAGAGGTTAAACTGACCATCAGGTATATTTAGTAAAACCTCATTTATTCAGACCTCATTTTGGGGATATACAGTAGATTTGGCAACAATGTCTGAAATGTCTCCTGGTGGGAGACGTGTTGAAGTAGCAGAGTAATTTTGATGATCAAGTGACCTTGTAGTCTTGATGGTGTAGGGACATGGCCTGGACTGTGCACTGAATGTCCACAGATGCAGTTTTCTGTTTTGACCCACATGAAACCCCATTCTTGTGATCCTGGCTGGAGCCATAGTAGGAGAAACTCACTCTTCCTTCAACAAATCTTTTCTATTTGTTAAAATACTATTTTCTAGACAGTTGGTTAGGGACTAGGGATGTAGGGATAAGCAAATAGCATATGACTTTCACCTTCCCAGAAATTACAGTATGTGGAACCAATACCTGTACAGGACAGACTTGATTAGCAAGTAGAAATTAACACTTGGTGTTTTCTCAATACTATTTCCATTTTGATGTGGAGAAATTTTTGGAAAGATGTGGCAAAGACTAAATTCTTAAAGAAAATATTTGAGATGTTGTTATACATCAAACCTATGTCATTTTGGTGTCTGTGTAGATTTTCTATAGATCTAGGGAGGTGGTGTTGACATATATTGAAAACCAACTCTTTGCTAGTAGTTGGCTTGGAGGTTTATATGTAATGTTATTAAATCTATACAAATGTCATAGGAAAGACACATGTGCAGTTTTTGTATATTTTAAAGATCAAGAGGCAGGACACAGGTTTTAAAGAATATGTGTACGATGATGGAAAGTAATATATTTATAATGCATCTTGTATATGTCGGACTTGTGCAGGTGTTTCATATACTTTATCTCTTTTCATCCTCCCTTGCCACAAAACCCTGCAAAATAAGTTTTGGACATCTTATTTTACATTTAAAGAATTTAACAAGTTTATATCACTTGACCTCTATTAGGGAGGTAGTCATTGCAGAACTAAAATTTGAACACAGATAAATCTGCTTCAAGCAAAAATCTTTGATTTTTCCTTATACCAAGATGGTGAATACCTCACCAAAAAGCCCAGAATAAATTCTGTTATCTGAATACTGAGCCTGCGTTGCCTCTCACACATCATTATGCCTATGATGAGCTGGGTATTTTGTTTACCTGGAGTGTTTGTGTGTTCTCTCACTTGCTCCCTCACATGTTTTCTCTGTGTATGCATACAGACATACTCACACATGTGAGCATAATTTAACCTTTATGTGTATGAAGCATATTTCTGTATTTGCAAAATACACATATGGTGTGTATGTGTGTATATGTATATGATAATATATGATACTGTCATCTAAGTCTTAAAACAATTATGGACCATGGGTCAGATAATATTATCCTTTAAAAAAAACTAATGGGAAAACCAAGAGTCAGAGAGTTTGAGGGACTTAATATCAAGCAAGAGTAAATAAGACAGATTAAGAGTAGATTTTGTACTGGAATTCAAGTGTGTTTGACTTGAATTAGGCAGGTAGTCATTGCAGACCAAAAATTTGAACACAGATAAATCTGCGTCAAGCAAAAATCTTTGATTGTTCCTTATACTAAGATGGTGAATACCTCACCAGAAAGTCCATGCCCTTTGCCATTACCTTACCCTGCCTCACATAATATAATTAGAATATATAGTTTCTAATCTTCTAAGCTAATAACCGTCATCTTGCTTAAAAAAAAGTTATTGCTTTTATCTTTCCCTAAGAAAGAAATGTTCAGGTGCAATCACAATGTAATGACTTGAAGGCATTCTAATTTGAGGGCAAATTCTATTGACTATAACTACATGAAGATGTTGAAATAATGAGGATAATTATGTCCACATTTAATATAAGGAATCAAAGTTGGTGGTTCTGTAAAATTTCAAAATCTCTGAAGAAAAAATTAAGTTGGGAATAATATTGAAATATAAACTTCTGTAATATTAGCTGCTCATAAAATAATAGAAGATATGTGGCAGTATAATAATCCAAACTAGGAAAGCAGATATCTAAAACCATAATAGACACTCCAAAATGAGTATTTGTGCCTTACTACATATTATTTTCCAGATGGTATCAGTTGATCCTTTTGTATATTAAGTTATCCAAGAGTACTTTTCCATTTACAATTGGAAGTGAAAAACATAGTAGAATGGTTTGATCAGTCAGCCAGCAAGTATTTACTGAATTTCTCTCATGTGCAAAACCACTGATTAAGTTGCAGACTGCACGGCAGGAGTGCCAAGCACTAATCTGCAGCTTTTTTCTTGGCTCTCATTAAGTCAAAACTCTGTCTACACAATACCAAAACATCTGGTCACTTAAACCCATTCAGTCAAAAACTCAATCAGCCATCCAGATTTTCAGATTCCAGGAACCATTCAACTTGTTTGCCTTAATTATTCGTTTATCTGAAAGTCATGTCAAGTAGGCAGTTAGTTGCCTAAGCTTGGTTATTTCAGCAGTGCTTGGCATCTTTGCTAAGAGAAGGTGCAGACATAGAAGAGAGACAACTTGAGACTGTGGCTCTGGAGCCCTCAGTTAAGTGTTTCCACATACCTGGCTTAGTTACCTATCTCCTGCTTACCTTTCCCTCTGAGTTTCTTTCCATATTCATAGCTCACCCTACTCCAATCCCCCTCATGCCCCCTTTCTCCGTTTCATAAAAGTGCTTGTCATTTTTCTATGGGTTACCTGAGAATTGTGTCAATGAACTAATATTGTTATCAATAATACCCATAAATGGAGATGACTATAAATTTCAGCAGACATTAGAAGTCATTGTATTTACTTGGATACCATGGAAATGACCTGGGAATAACTTGGCAAATATAAACGGAATTGATTTGCATCTCAAAGGATCAGAGAGGGAAAACTATATACATGTGAAGATAGACTAGCTATCGGTGTCATAGAAACTCCATAGAGTTCTCCACTTTGTCCTACTACTTGGTAAAATTTAATTAAATATATTACACGTGCATATCTAGAACATCAAATAATTCCTTTGACTACTAAAAGTTATGGCTTGAAACATTTGGACCCTATCAAAGGACTATAAAGATTGAATGTGGACATTTATCAATGCTGAAGAATTATCACGAAGAAATTAATTCCTCGATCTGTTTTCTACATAATGCAGTTAAGCTAATTCTGATATTTTACATTTCCAGTTGTGTTCCTCTGGAAATATTTTAATTGGAACCAATCCTTTCCCATTTAAATTTTACAATGATGATTAATGACTCATTAATCAGAAATTTGCTCATATTAATTTCTGCCAGGATAATTTTGTTTTATGACCATTATTTCTACCAACCCTAATTTTCCTGGCAAAATGCTTTATAGCACAATTTTGTCAAAAATATTTGATAGACCAATTGTTAGCCAACAAAATATTTTGCCCTGTTCGCTTTACTAATTTGGCTATGTTATTATTACAAGTTGTACCCAAACATTATTATCTATAATTTTTCTTTCTTCTTAACTCTAGTTTGTGAAAAATGCTCATCTTATGATTAAATAGTCATACCCATAGAAGCTAGAATCAGGCCATATTTTTAAAATACACATTCAGAGAGCTAAGCATAATATATCAACCATAAACAATCATAGCAAAACTTCCCAATAAAGGCTGTAATTTCAAGAATTGTTTATCCCTTAAAATTTTTGCTTCAAAATGACTAATCTTATTTTAATTTGGAAAAGTTCTTAGTGTGTTGAAGTAGATGGATATTTTGATTTGAAAAATTACCTCATGCAAATACCCAACTCCATGGTGTTGTGTGGATGACAAATTAATGCCAGACCCTAAAGGCAAATGTATTTGTTTGCATATTCCAGATGCTTTCTAACTTGTTTGTTGCTCCTTTCTGATAAGGCAATGCAACTGCAATGTTAAATTCAGTCTCAGGCTTCAATGAGCTGAGGCTAAAATGCCTTCCTTTATTTTCTTAGGGTATTGCTTAGCCAGAACTAGATCAGAGATAATTTACTAAAGGGTGATGATATAGGACCTTAGGAAATTCATTTGTGAATACAATTACCAGTAGTTGGTGATTGTAAAGTTAAAAGTCAGAAAATTTGGAGTACAACTCTCTCATTCCACATGCAATAAAAGAGGTATAGATGATGTAACTAGTTAGTATTGGAATCTCAACATTTGAATTTTATCAAGAAAGCAACTGATGAAAATAAATCAAGCTATAAAAAATGAAAAAGTAATTTTGGAGTTTTTGGTTTTTCTAACAAATGTTCATTGTGACAGAAGAAATGTCTTTAGGAAAAGCTTTTTTTGAGGTCTTTAAAAGAAATGGGAAACTTCACAAATACACAACAGGAAGTTCCAATTTGTTTGACCTCTTAAGTGTCATTTGCCTGTCAGCAGTGAATGCCATTTTCACTGTTTTGCTTTAATTCTTTTAAACACTATTGCATTTCCCCTCGTATTTCAGAATTTTTCATTTTGCTGAAGCATCTCATCATTTGGGAGCAAGTATTCACATAGAATTTGGTTAAAGGTGACAAGTAGGTTTTTCCTTTAACCCTTAGTATTTCCACAGTTCTGAAGGGCTAGTTATTTATTAGCTTGCTAAAAGAGGAAAAACAATATTTGTTTTTTAAAATATTTATTTATGCATCCAAGAGCTGGGGTACAGGTCAGAGATGTGGGGGTGAGAATATCTACCAGAGACAGAGTGGTGAACAGAACAGGCAGACTGACCAAAATACACTGCTGAGGGGAGCAATGGGTGAGACAGGAGAGGTCTGCCTTGCCATGTGGGTTGCTCCCTGGCTGGCCGGGGATCGAACTCGTGCTGCAGAGGCTGCAGATTGCTTCATAGTGTGGTGTTACCAGGAGGTGCCACCAGGGAGGCCCGGAAAAACAGTATTTGAATCCCCACACCTCTTCCATCTCAAACAACATATTTTTGAAAGTAGTGTGGTTGTGTGTCTTCAGATATAAATGTACTACTAAGAAACATTATTTCTTATGTGTTGGCATGTTCAAATATGTCAAAGAAATTAGAGTATTTATAATGTTTGCCCAAATATCAAGTTAAAAATCCTATTAACTTATCCTTAAGAAGTTGTTCTAAAGAAAAATTACGATCATTTAAAAAAAATATGCTCACATAAATGATAGTGTTATAGGACAGGGAGAGGGGCAGCCCAAACCCCACAAACCTGCCTATTCTAAATGGGTTCTGCCATCCGCCGCATCAACACAAAACATAGGAGACTTTAATGGGAAGGAACTTTAATAAAACTAGGAAACAATACAGGTAAGGCCAAGAGTCTAGTTTCTAAATGAAGCACCCAAAGTTACCCGTCCCCTCGTGGGTAAAAGTCCATCCAAATGGGATTGGCCCAGAACAAGGCCCCAAGGCCTGCCACAAGTCTAAAGCATCTTCCAGTGGGGACCCACAGAAAAGGATCAGAAACTACCAGACAAGCCCGGAAGGAAAAGAGCAAAATCAACATCAAGATAAAAGCTGCCGTTGTCACCTCCCCATGGGTCTCACCCACATCTGTGTCACCCAGTCCACAACCAAAAGACAAGCGCAGTTTCTTCACGTGTCTCTAGGCTCCATGCGCCTCCTCCAGGTCTCCTGGCTCCATCCTGCTTCCTTCCTCAGTCTCTTCTGCAGCTTCTCCTCTTCCTGCTCAGCTCCACGCTCCCTTGGGTGGGGCAGGGAACCTCCCCCTTTCCTGGGGACCACCCTGTTGCAATAGCATGTTGATAAAACCCCTTTCAGAAATTCTCACACAGCCATGCCTCAGAACTCATCATCACTTAAAACTGTTCCAGTTCTGGGATCTTAATGCCAAATGTTCTTCCCTGTCACAAATTCTTGTTCTTCTGTCATTTCCTTATCTATTCTTCCTGCTGATCTCCCCTAGTCTTTTTCCATTCTCAGTTTTCTTATGTCTGTTAATTTACTTTTTGGCTATCCTTGCCTTTGGCTATATTGCTATGGCTGCCAGGAACTTGGTGGCATAGGACACCACACATCTGCATTGCCTCAGGGTCCTGGAGGCTAGTAGTCTGAGAGCAAGACCCTGGGTGGGTCCTGAAGTCCCTCTGTAGGTGCTGGAGAAAGATCTGTTCCAAGTCTCTCTCCGAGATCCTGATAGTTTCTTAGTTTGTGAGAGAAAAACTTGTTTTCACACGGCTTTCTCACTGTGCCTGTCTCTATGCAAATTTCTCCTTTCTTTTTTTTTTTTTTTTTGTATAGAGGCATGCTTTATTTATTTGTTTGCTGGTCTGTTTGTTTGTTTTGTTTATACATGCACTGGGTACAGTCAGAAGCGCGGGAGGGTGAGAGAATTCACCAGAGCCAGAGCGGGGAGCAGAGCAGGCAGAAGGACCGAAGTACACTGCTGAGGGGAGCAGC
Organism: Talpa europaea; assembly: GCF_964194135.1. Lineage (NCBI taxonomy): Eukaryota > Metazoa > Chordata > Mammalia > Eulipotyphla > Talpidae > Talpa > Talpa europaea. Next base: position 34,184,626 of record NC_140079.1, read on the forward strand.
GGGCAGCAGGAGAGGTCTGCGCGCCATGTGGGACCCTCCTCCGGTGGCCGGGGAGCAGCCGGGGATCGAACCGGCGCCGCAGAGGCCGCGGGCAGCTTCGCAACCCAGCGCTCAACCGCTGCGCCACCGGGGAGGCCCTATTTCTCCTTTCTTTAAGGGTACTAGTAAGATTAAATTAGGGGGTCCACTCTACGCTAGTATGACCATCTTAATTTAACAGATTCCATCTACAGTGACCCCACTTCCAAATACAGTTACATCCTGAAGTACTGGGGAGTAAGAGTTCAACTCATAAATGGAAGGGTGGAAGAGGCAACAAACTAACCTGTCACTCCTCACTACCCACTATCTTTTTGTCTCCGAGCTCTCCTTTATCGTCTATCATACTGAATTACAAAGTAGAAAATTCTTGGTTTGGAATTAATGAGCATTATTAGAGAAAATGACATAATTGTGGTAATTAAATATCCATTAAAAATACATATCTTTTGAACTCAAATAGTCCCTAATAAATAAATCCACAGAGATGTCAATTTACCATCCCCTAATTGTGACTTTTACAGTTATTTTTCACTGTCTTAGTTTGTCTCTTAACCTTATTATTTCACTATCAACAGACCCTTCCTTTCTTATTTAAATGCAATGACAGAAGACATCAACATGAGCAATCTCAACTTTTCTTCACCATACCCCTCTCCAACAGAGTACTTTGCCCCTCCCTTTTTTCCCCTTCAAGTAACTTCTCTGTGTCAACAAAACTGACTATCATCCACACAAAATCTTTGTCTTTGAATGTGTTCTCCTCTACCAGTGCTGTGTTGTGCATCTCTGCTTATGAACAAAACACAGCAGGCCGGTCACTCTGCTGGTCTCCACTGCCTATGAAATAAGGACTAACCTGCTCAGTACATCTATCCTGTCCCCAAGCAACCTTTTCAAACTTACATCCAATTAAATAATGTCCCACCATAAAATTAGAGCATGTAACATCCTGACTAATTGCTATTCTATGCATTACTGCCTCTTTACTTCCGTCATACTGTTGTTTTGATTGTTGTGTTTGTCTTATGTTGCTTGTTTTCCTATTCTGTCTATTCTTCTTGATCCAGTTCAACTTCCCCTCCCCAACACTCACATTCTCTTTAATGGCAATTATTTGCTGCTGCTTCTTTAGGAAATTCATAACTTGTGTCAAACTTAACCACTGATATGTCATACCTTGCAAATAAGTAGTTGTGTATATTCCTAGGTTTTATGAGCTAGACTGTAAAAACTACCCTTCATGGGGCCATGTCTTGTTCATATCTGTACATTATAGTGCAAACAATCAATATTTATCAATATTTTTTGAATTAAAACTGATGTACTAGTACAGAATATTCATTCTGACACATATGTAAATGATATCCTGCAATACAGTTATTCATTTCTTTTCTATCTAAAATTACAATATTCTCTGTGCTTGACCTTAGATACTCAATAGGTCTAGAAAGCTTCAGTTTATAATTTCATTCCATAAATAAGCCCAGTATGATGGGATTTGGGAACTATAATATTGACTTTATATTTAGGTTAAAAATTTTATTTTTAAAAATAAATCAGGAAACTATTGTGGGTGTCTGAAGTGGTCTTTTAAGAACCATAGCTCAGGTTTCTGGGTTGTGACATAGCACTATCTCTGTCAGTCATTGAACTCACTGGAAGCCAGGGTGTTGCTTCAGATCCTACAGAAGGAAACACTAAGAGGACAGGTATGTGATGTTGTCTATTGAGTAGATGAGTGACAGTAACCAAGGGAGAATGAAACTTCAGAAGAGAGTCTTCATTCCCTGGGGTAAACAAGCTGACCATGTCCAATTTTTCAGTACATCCTCAACTATCCAAGCTGACCAAGCCCTAGGAATAAAGAGTAGATTTTTCCTTCTTGTAACTGTACATTTAATATCTTGAATCTAGAGACTACTTCCCAAGTTCCCTGAAGTCACCAAAGATTGAATAACTAACCCTTTCAGACATTAAATTAGAATCAACTATTTGCGGTGAAAAGTAGAAAATGCACCAATAATGGGGCTGTTTAGGTATTGTATATAATGTATCCTTTTATCCCCAAATTGCATTGTTTGAGGTTAAGTAGGTTTACATCTTCCTATCTCCTCCAGGGTTTATAAGTTCAAACTCTACAAATGTGCACTGTCACACCCTGCTCACCACCAGTGTCCAGACAATCCTCCATCATGCTCAACGGGTGCTTCCCTTTCCTCAGCCCCACCCCACCAGCCTCCTTTGGCTGCCTCAGTTTTACACTCAGATGTTAAGAGTTATCAGTTTTGGCTGGCCCTTTGTTATGTTTCACTATATTCCACATGCAAATGAGACCATCTGTTATTTGTCTTTCTCCTTCTGACTTATTTCACTTAGCATCATCCTCCCCAGTATCCTTAAAGAGGAGATGTGAATTAATATGCAGTGGCACATAGAGAGAATTAACCAGGCATCATCTTCATTTAAGAAATTCTCCCATGATTAAATTCCAAAGCTAAAAATTCACCCTTGAAAGTTAAACTTTAGCAGAGTAACCAATTTTATTTTATAGCTGTCAACTTGATTGACAAGTGTGACCCATCAAGTATATTTCTATTCTTATAATTCAGGGATACCTTGAAAATATTTCACAAGAGGAAAGAAAGGAGTATATGAGAGGAGAAAAAGGAATCCATCTTCTGATTAAGAAATATTTAAGATAAAAATTAGATAAATTTGTACAATCATTATGGTACTAAAACCACTGTACTGTAAATGCCTTGATTGTGCAGGGACTGGTTAAATCAAGTACCTCCATCTTATTTACTGACCATTTATAGTTTGTGTAATTCATTTCATTTCAGTATTGTCCTTCTGTATTTTTATGCAATTTGAATTGGCACTATATTTTGTAATTATAGCAAGGGTTTATCATTCCTGTGTAAGAATTTAAAATTTTAGCTTTGTAATGACTTGTGAAAATATGCAGTGTTTTATTATTATGTAGTTTTTACTGGAACATTCTGAGCCAGATGTTTACATGTGGCTCTGCTATTTTTGGTATCATCTAAGTCCTTTGAGTAGACGTGGTTTTCATCACTACCTCCCACAGTGAGATTGACAAATAGGCAGAACTACAGCTCTGGTCTTTTAATTCCATGTGGCATTTTACTGTTTCATGTCCTTCTGTTATGGAATCAAAAAGATTCTGAAACTTCAATACCATATTTTTTAAAGTAAGATTTAATTAGCATACCATAAAGTTCATCTTTTTAAAGTATATAATTTTGTGATTTTTAGTATGAAATTCTGAATGTTCATCACTACTGTCTAAATGTGGAATATTTACATCACCCCCCCAAAAAAAAATTCTATGTGCCCACTAACAATCATACCCCAGTCTTCACCCCCAACCTCTAGCATCTCACAACCACTAATTTTTCTGTCTCTGTGTTTTGCCAGTTATAGATATGTCATATGAATGGACTCGTATAGTATATGGTCCTATGTGACTGATTTCTTTCTCTTAGCATGATGTTTTCAAGATTTGTTCATGTTGTAGCATCAATACTTCCTCTCTGCGGAAGAACAGTATTCCCTTATATGTCATCACACATTTTGTTTACTCATCAATTGATAGATATTTTTGGCTGCTACAGCTGTGGCTTCCATGAACATCCATTTATAAGCTTCTATGTGACCATGTATTTTCTCTTGGGTACATACCTAGGAATATAATTGCTGATTCACTTGTTAATAACTTTTTGAGAAATTGCCAAATTGTTTTCTACAGCAATTACAAATTTTATATTTCAACCATTTCAACCCTGACTGAGGGTTTCAATATTTATCCTCTCTGACATTTGTCATTGTCTATTTTCTATAAATTTAATATTTCATCCATGTAGATTTTGAGGAATTCCTAACTTTATGTAGAATAAACTTCTCTTAGAGATTATATTTAATTGGTATATATTTTTTCAGTTCATTTGGAATATAATACCACTTTAAAAATAATATGGCATGCAGTATCTTATGTCAAAAATTTTGAAGAAAGGCGTTTTGTGCATTATTTAAGATCAATACTTGATGGTTCTATGAACAGTTAAACAGGTAAAATTGATGAGAACATTCCACTCTTTACAAATACTGAAATTTCCCTGCCTGCCCTTGTGTAAATAAAGTCAGCTGATTGTATAAGTGTAATTCTAGTTTCTCAATCTTCCCTCTCCCACAGCTGTGAAACTGGATTAAAACACTTAATTTCCAAACAAAGGAACAGAAATCCTAGACCTTCTTTCTTTGTTGTTTCTACCCATTAATGACAATTATAGGTAGGGCTTCCTAAAATATTCTCATAAAAAACTAAGCTGCATGATAAATATTTGATGACTACCATACATGGTTCTTTCAGACATTTTAGAAATGTTTACTACGAAAGGTTGGTGCAGCCATCAGAACTGTGAATGTTAATTGAAAACACAGCTCTTCCTGAGTAAAATAGGAGACCTTTTATCAGAAAAGTTAATTCAAGCTGAATTCTAGAAATAGATGACTTACAAGTTTAATAATTCTAAGTGTCAATATTAGGGTATGAGTTCTTTGAAAGAAGACTCTGAGATCAGGTGGAATACAGGAAAGCGATGCCAGGTGTCAGGATTGAGAATGGAGAGTGAGGCAGGAGGAAGATAAGAGAACTTCATGGTGCCTTTTGAATGTCACATGCCTATGAACTACGTGGTTTTGATTCCATTTCAGTTTTCTCCACGGATCCTCAGAGAATCTCTCTTTTGTTTTCCCCCAGAGTATCTTTTTTAATTTTTTAATTTTATTTTTTAGTCTCATTTTATTTTTTATTTTTTTATTTTAACATTTATCATTTTTTTACATTTTTAGACAATATTTGCTTCCCTCCACCCCCTCAGATTGAGTCCCCATAGAATTTCCTTTCCCAAGGCACCCATGCACCATCACCACAGTCCCCTGTGCTCCTCCCTCCCTCCCTCTGATCCCTCTCCCTCCTCCTCCCCTGCAGGATGTCTCTGGTTTATAATTGTCTGTTTTTGCTTTGTTGTGTTCTGTACTGTTACTATTTTTTTACACTGATGTCTTATTTGGTTTTCCTATATTCCTGTTATAAGTGAAACTATCCGATATTTTTCTTTTTCCTTCTGGCTTATTTCACTGAGCATAATTCCTTCTAGTTCCATCCATGTTGCTGCTGATGGCATGAGTTTATCTTTTTTGATTGTTGAATAATACTCCATTGTGTATATGTACCACATCTCCTTGATCTTGTCATCTATTTTGGGGCATTTGGGTTGTTTTTATTGAGTTACCATTGGTTTGCCACACTGTGTATGTTTTAGGAGTAAGCTCACAGCTCTTCAAATGTGTGATCCCACAACACTACCCAAACTCTAATAACCCTGCACCACCATTCAGTCCACCCCCACTATCCATATCTCTCACTCCACCCCCTTCCACTCTGTGGTTAAAATCCAAGGGCTTGTTTTAGTTTTGCATGTTTTTGCCTTTATATTCCACATATAAATGAAATCATACTTTATTTGTCTTTCTCTTTCTGACTTTTTTTTTAATATAACTTAATCTGCTAATGTTTTATCCATGTTGGTACAAATGGCAGGAGTTCATCTTTATTTTTTTATTTTATTTTTTTTTTAGAGACATGTTTTTATTTATTTGTTTGTTTTTGTTTTTTTTTTTTTATACACGCACTGGGTACAGTCAGAAGCGCGGGAGTGTGAGAGAATTCACCAGAGCCAGAGCAGGGAGCAGAACAGGCAGAAGGACCGAAGTACACTGCTGAGGGGAGCAGCGGGCGGCAGGAGAGGTCTGCGCGCCATGTGGGACCCTCCTCTGGTGGCCGGGGAGCAGCCGGGGATCGAACCGGCGCCGCAGAGGCTGCGGGCAGCTTCGCAACCCAGTGCTCAACCGCTGCGCCACTGGGAAGGCCCCCATCTTTATTTTTTTTTTACAGATTTATTTATGCATACAAGAACTGGGGTGCAGGCCAGAGGTGTGGGGGGGTGAGAGGTTTCACCAGAGACAGAGTGAGGAGCAGAACAGACCGATCCACTGAAATCCACTGCTGAGGGGAGCAGCGGGAGAGACAGGAGAGGTCTACTGCACCATGTGGGTAGCTCCCTGGCCAGCCGAGGATCAAACTTGTGCTGCAGAAACTGCGGACAGCTTCACAGTGCTGTGCTTAACCCCTTGTGCCACCGGGGAGGCCCATCTTTATTTTTTTAATAACTAAATCACCTCTTCTTTCTGTAGTCATTCATTGATGGGCAGCTAGGTTGTTTCCACATCTTGATTATTGTGAACAGTGCTGCAGTGTACAGGGACAGATGTCTTTTCAAATAGGGACAGATGTCTTTTCAAATTCATGAGAATGCCTCTTAAATTTGGTCTAGAGACATACAAGAGCATATATCCACTTTCTCTATAGGGGTTGAAGTTGCCCCAAGGTATTGTCCCTCTCACTTCTAGGAAGCTACTGGAACTCACCCTAGTGGACTCCTCAGTATTGGAGAAACCCACAGTAAAATGTGAAAAAAAAAATAGAAACAAATCAACCATGGATGAGCTTGAAATAAGAGGTTATCCATACAGAGCCAGTGTAGGAGCTTCTCAAATTGCACCATAACATGGGCTGAAGTTCGAGGTATAAAGTGTGAGGCAGGACAAGAATCTGTCACATCAAGCACAGGGCATGTAACATGATCAATCACACAGCACATGTGAAAACTCAACACCCAAATAGCACCTACAACAATAGACTCAATTTTTTTTTTCTTATGAACAACAGTAACAAAAAATAAATCATGATTCTATGGAGAAACAGATAAAAATTCATCAAACAGTATTTGTCTTTATATGTGCAAAGCTATCTGATATTTTCTCCACTACACTCTGCTGTGTTATTCCATTCCTCTCTGCTCTGCTCTCCTTAATTGAAAAAAAATGTTGTTTGTACCTCCCTAAATTAATTTCAAAACCCATAGTTTGGAAAACGCTGGCTGAGAAGATAAATTAATTTACTACAGAGAGCTATTCATAGGACTAAACTCATGTGACCCAGAGCCAGAGATACTGACAGTTTTAGAGACAAAGGTCATATTGAGACCTTAACTCAAGGTCAGTTAAGAGAGTAGATGGAATTCCTAAGAAATTAGAAATAAAGGTTGCTTAGGTTTATGGTCCATGGTTCTAGGTTTCTTCTGTCAGTGTTTCAGGATCTATAAATGGGTAAAGAACATCCAGCCTCCCTGAGAGGAGGAAGAGGGTGGGGACACAGAGGGCTGGATAATGAGCTGCTTGGCTTCCTGCTGTCCTGTCTGCAGTACCCTGGCCAGGGCTGTGAGCATCCTGCACAGGCACCTGCGCACACACACAGCCACTGCACATGCTCTGTGGTGAGGGTTGGTAGTGTATTGTCTCAGAATCCTAGTGCATTTTATGTTTGTTTCAGGTTTATTGTTTTGACAGCTGTCATTCTGATGTTTTTTTCTCCTTTGATAGAGAAAGAGCTTTTAGTCTCCTAAGAGCAGAGCTCTATTATCATAATCACCTTTCAGAAAAGAGCAAATTACCTGTAATTTTTATGCTCTGAAGGTGTATCATAATAACTCAACCACCCACCTTACCCTTAAAAGCAAAGGGTGAGTTTTTTTTTTTTAATGACTTATTCTTTCCTATTTCTTCATTTCTTTGGAGGAAATGAGAGCTTAAGATTCTGGGAAATCCCACCAAGACTATGAGACTTTGGCTGTGTCTTCCTCCTGTTACCTGGCGTGTTAAGGATTCCTCTGCTGTGGGGATCCACACACACTCTGGTGGTGGTCTGTTTTAATAAATGAGCAGTGCAAAAGGGGAAGTGAAATAGTAAGAGGATAGTAACCCTAAATCAGCCATCACCTTTCCATCACTTCTTTCGCTTGTAGGAACACCCCCTTTGCTGGTGTATAACAACCCTTTCTGGAAGTGCACTGCTATGAACCTGTCTCCTGGGAAGATAACACATGTTGCAGGACCCCCTGCCCCCAACCTATGCATATCACTAAGTCTACAGGTTAGCTACTAGTTACTAAGATCTCACAAAATCCCGACTTCATTTAATCATCTTCTGATTCTGTAGAACAAAACAAAGAGACTGGTGGAGAGGGAAGGGAGCAAAAACCCAGAAAGTCATTAACCTTTTGCCATCTGTTGCTGAATGTCTTCTGTAAGTGGGTTCACATGTGTCAGTAATCTTGAGGCAGTTGCTTTCTCCACACTACAATGGACCTTCCAGTCCAGCAGTCCTAAAACTGACCTCATGTGATGTTCATGGGTGTCATGTGAGGAAGTAAGGAAGTAACTTTGGGGAGTGCCACTTACATGAGATTTCTCCACGTATGTTAACATTTTAAAGATTCTCAAAAGTCTCAGGTTCAGGCATTTGACTGTTCTAATCTATCATTTCCCAAACATACTATTTCATAAAACATCTTTTGACCCCTTGAAATACAGTCATTATTTGCACTACATATATGGAAAATGGTTTTAACCCACCTGCCGTTTTGTTTCTTCTGTGTCCTTCACATTTCCTTTTCTCTGATTTTTTTTCACCCTTTAAGTTACCTTGGAAAACTCTCTTTTCTCTTAAAATAACAAGCCTTCATTTCCTAGATATTTTCTTTATTGTGCCACCACACTCAACTTCAGTGATAATTAGCTATAAACCACACAATCATGGCCATTTGTATGTGCAAATGAAAAATGCCACAATATCGATCCTTCATCATTGTCTTTGGCTCATTTGACATATCTTTGTGAGTTTTCAGGCTCTCCTTTCCTGCCTCTATCCAGCAGTTTTTGGATCAATGTTAAAGCTAACCATTGGAAAGGTGAAGAACTTCATGTGTAGGGAGAAGGGAAACAGAGAATGTAGACATGCATTTTGGCTATTTATATCTCTGATTATAATATTCACTCATTCATGAAACATCATCATGATATTATAAGCAGTAGTTTGTTGAGTGTTTCCTTCATGTCAAGTAGTATGTTAGAGTACATGTAAGTGTTAATTTTTTTAGTTCTCAGGGCAACGTTACAAAGTACTCCTTGCTTTCCTCACTTTAGAAATAAAAGGGGCTCAAATAAATAAAGTGACCTGCCCCATAATACACGGCAGAGTCAGAAATCAAACCTAGGTCTTCTTGGTACAAAGCTTCCCTCCCTCAACCCCCCCCCCTTGCGTCCATAACCTGCCACTTTTCATTACCAATCATCTTTTAGGTGCCAGGCAATGAAGTGATACCAGATTACAGTGATGTTTACTTTATCCAGATCTGTGTTTGATCTTTAGTGAAAGAGAAAACACTTTTATTCACATATCCTTAAAGTGTGATGAAAGATGGATACTCTGCAGCACTATTTGCAATAGGTAGGACATGGAAGCAGTCTAAATGCCCATCAGTAGATGAATGGGTCAAGAAGATGTGGTCTGTCCTAACTGTGGAGTACTATTCAGCTATAAGGAAAGATGCAGCACTCCCATTTACAGCACAGGAGGGGAGTTCAGGGGACTGGTGTGCAGTAAAACAAGTTAGGACGACAAAGATGAATACTAGACATTTACATAGCAAATACTTATACAAATAGAGGACACCAATAACTGAGGTGAGCGTTCTGAGGTTAGGAGAGAGGAGGGAGGGAAAGGAACAAGGAGATGTATGGGACTTTGGGGAAGGAGTGGAAATAAAGATGGAAACCCGCTATGTGTTTCTATGACATATTGACAATGGTTTTCAAAATAACTGACAATGTATAAGTTTGAACACAAAAGTCTAATAAAAAGGCATAAACTGAAGTTTTAGTAAACATGTTTTCTGGGCTTAGAATATATCATTTGGCTATCAGTGCTGCAGAGCCACAGTGGGATTTAATGAATGCTTGAAGAATTTATTGGAAAGAGACAGAATGTGTTACCCAGATGCATGCATCACAGTGATCACAAGGGGCCAAGTTTGCAAGTATAGTTTATTCTGAGAGTAGCTTGTTGCATATTAGTATAGTCATTACATGCAGTTAGTCATTGTTTATTGGCTGTCTACTGTGTACAGATGGGTGAGTGGTTAAGGAAGTATCCATTAGCTCTTGTTGCTATGGAATAAACAGATTAGTGTTTATGCCATGACATAAAAAACATTTTAATATTAAACTCTCAATCTACTGAAATACTAATACGTAGCAGCAAATTGTAATTACAATAAATATTTGATAGGGTTTTATTGCTTAAAAATGGGATGCAGTTTAATGAGGGATATAATGCAGAGTGATAAAATGGCTAATAAATAACTATCTACTTTTTGAAGAATTCAAAAACCAATTGGACAGGACATTCCTTATTTATTTTTTTTAAGAGAGAGAGAGAGTGTGTGTGTGTGTCTTCGTGTGTGTACACACACAGTTGCTATACTTTCCCCAAGAATTTTTGTGCAGTTTAGTACACTTAAGTACACATGACATTAAATAAAGTACAAGAGCTAAATGATTCTTATTCTGAATATTGTGATCTAGTAACTGTTAGTTGAATTGACTTGCCAGCTGTTTACAAGGGAATGAGTCTATGCCAAACAGTTTGATCCTTCCTTTTCTTTTTATAAGTCTATTTTATCATGGTGAATTAAACTTTTTTCTTTCCTAACTCTAATAATTTTTGTTTCCTTGATCAATGTTTTAGAGAGCATTTTACATTTTAGTTTATACTTGAGAGCTTAAAAAGCAATAGTATATTTAGTTAGACAATAATTTTGGAAATGTCAAAGTGGAAACATACTTTAAGATATAGCAGTTTTAGAGGTTAGTCTTTATCCACTTTTGAAATACGTTTTTTTATGAAGTATATAATTAGCTGCTTTTGCATGGACCATAAATTGAGTCCAGCCTCTATCCCTACCTCATCATTCTCTGATGGAAAACTATGATTTTCAAATGTTAGGGAAGTCCCACACAAGTAATGTAAGTTATAAATTGTTCTTTGAACATCTCCCAAAACAAGCACTTTGTGGTACAACAAGCTGCTGCTTCTTGCTTACTACCTTTCACAGTTAAACCTTCCAGAGACACCTAAGAGAATGTAAGGTGAAATGTGGGAAAAGTGTGGACAAGACACTCTTCATCAAGAAAGTACTATTTCTAACATTTAAAGAAAACATTTATTTTCAGAGTATACAGGAAGATGTTGCTCTAATGGAACTTTCCAAAGGGGTCATCTGTTGTTCATCTTGCTTCTTTTCAGTGCCCTTTTCAGTCTGAATGACAGCAGCCTGCATTCCCTTCACTTGATGCAGTAATGGCTGGTGGGAAGGTATATTCCTAATTTAATAATGATGCCTACTGCACATCCACAGTTTTCTTGGTAGTTCATTCCTGACCTGCTTTCTAAATTAGAGCATGATTCATCTATGATCAGGGTGAATTCTTCAACTAGAGTCTTACAAAACTTGAAGCCTTTTAGTTTTCAGAATATTTTATTAAACTCTGGAATTTTGTTTGCAACTCTGGGCATGTTCATAGATTTCATTCATTTTGACGAACATTTATGGAGTGTTTCCTATGTGTGAAACCTATAGAATAGGCTTAAGTTCTCCAGTAAAAACCCTGGCATATGCTATATTAGGTGAGGAACTAAAGATTTGAAAAATTACTGTGTCACCTCCAACACACACGCCAGTTAATGGGAGAGACAGATCTATGAACACATCAATATATGTAAGTGAAAAATTAGAATATGGATAACACTGAAGGTCAAGGAGGCCCCACTCCTTGCCTGTGGTCATGAACAGTACGTGTTCCGTATAATCCAGAATCAATAGGGGTAACCAAGGGCATGGAGTGAGAAAGCTTTGTGCTTAGACTAAGGAGCGTGGGTTTTTTTAAGAGGGAAAAGACCATTCTGGTAGAATGGTCAGACTCCCATTCTAATCTACTAATGTAGATTATAAATGTGAAGGGACCAGCTTGGGAGCAGAAAGATCAGCTAGGCGGTTACTGGGGGAAGTCCTATGAGGAATGGGGAAAGCCTGAACTAAGGAGCACTAGGAGAAATGCTGAAGCAGCTGAAAATGACATGAGAATCTGAATGGACATAGGTGATTGGATGATTAGACCAGGGGCAGCTCCCAGAGAAGCTGGACAGCTCCCAGAGCCTTGCTTGGATAGGAGTTACATAGCAGTGTGATCCTGTGACTTTAATGAGAACCTATCAAACATCAAAATAATATGTTTAAACTCTAACTTACTTTTCCTTATTGAAACCTAAAAAAAACCCTTCAGATTGATAAATACCAAACAAAACCAAAATTCATGAAAGCAAGCACTGCTGAAGTTCAGAACATCAAAAGTATCCCTATCTATTGAGAAGTCATCCATTTGACGTTCCATGTGCCCCTTCCCCCTCCACTTATTATTTGATATTGTTAAAAAATTTGTTGTACTTAGTGGCCTCCCTGGTGGCGCAGCGGTTGAGCGCTGGGTTGCAAAGCTGCCCGCAGCCTCCACAGCGCCAGTTCGATCCCCGGCTGCTAGGCAAGGGTCCCACATGGCGCGCAGACCTCTCCTGTCACGCCCGCTGCTCCCCTTAGCAGTGTATCATCAGTCTGCCTGTTCTGTTCCCTGCTCTGGCTCTGGTGAATTCTCTCACCGTCCCACACTTTTGACTGTACCCAGTGCTTGCATAAATAAATAAATCTTTTAAAAAAATTGTTGTACTTTGATAACAATATGAATTGTGATAAAATAACTCAAATGGCATTAACTGAAAGGCAGTAATTGCTAAGAAAGTAATAGTAAGTAGGTATTGTGGGGTCATTTCTTTTTATCAAATGAGAAATCTGTTAGTCTGAGTGAAGGAAAATGAGCAGCTGTTTTACATATTCAAATGTCATAACTTTATTCAAAGTTGTCTATTTAGCTATATGCACTATGTAGAAATGAATTCTAGTCAAATTCATGAAGCAGTTATCTAGATTAAGAACTAAAAGGATTCTGTGCACTTGAATGTGACATTTTATTTTACAGTGAAATCTATCATATTTGTGGCAATTGCTTGTGTCTGAAGAGTGAAGGGAGGTTCGTGGATTTGTTGTCTCATCATCATCACCATCATATGTACCTACCTGTGGGTGGTACTAGAGGAACTGCCACACTTCTGTTAAAAACCTGGCAAGAAGCCTTTAGAATCATCCAACACTGGTAAAAAAATGTATCACAAAATTTGAATCCCGGGCCTCCCCTGGTGGTGCAGCAGTTGAGCACTGGGTTGCAAAGCTGCCCGCAGCCTCTGCAGTGCTGGTTCAATCCCCGGCCACCGGTGAGGGTCCCACATGGTGCGCAGACCTCTCCTGTCGCTCGCTGCTCCCCTCAGCAGTGTATTTCATCAGTCTGGCTGTTCTGTTCCCCTCTCTGGCTCTGGTTAATTCTCTCACCCTCCCACGCTTCTGACTGTACCCAATGCTTGTATAAATAAATAAATAAATAAATAAATAAATAAATAAATCTAAAAAAAAAATGAATCCCCCTGTTTCCAATAATTTTTACTGCTTCAACTAACAAACACCATTTCGGATGCTTGGAAGTTCAGTGCCTTTAACTGTTTTCTGTTTTTTCCTTCCCTCCCCATGATATTCATCATCACACCTTGCTGATCCTTTCATTGCACTGCTGTCTCACATCTAAACATGTGAGATCCCTATGCTTAGTCAAGCCTCAGTGTGCAGCTCTGCATCTACATCGTTCAATATAATAGCCCCAACCTTGGGTAGCCAGTCAGCACTTTAGCCATGACAAGCCCAAAGTGAGATGTGGTGACAATGAAAAGCACTATCTCATCTCTAAAAACAATTTAAAAATCCCTGTCCTCTTCTGTTGACTAGTTTGAAATGGTAATATTTTGGATAAATGAGGTTAAAGTGTTTTTAAATTCCATCTGTTTATTTCTAACATTCCAATAGGAAAGAACTGTAAATTTCATGTGTGGCTGGTGTCTGTGGCTTGCATTATATTTCTGTTGTCCAGAACTGCAGTAAAGGGTGTCAGAATCAAGGAAGACATGCTTTTTGCACTGAGGTCCTGAAGCTGGACATGAAGGTGACTTGGTGTCATGATGGGATGGGATCCAGGAGCTGTAAAGAGAAGAGCAAGTAATCATTTCTGACAGAGCATGTGAGGAAGGACCCAAGGAAGACAGGCTAAGGGACCATAACAGGAGGAGGATGGGAATCATTAGCATTTCCGGTAGAGCAAATAGAGCTAAGTGAAAGTCTGGTGACAAGAAAGTCTCCTTGAAGATTATTTAATCAAGGCTCTTTCCTATGGGCAACCCTAAAAGAAAGTTTCTTAGGAAACTTTCAAACCCCTTTCCAGTTCTCCTCCAAAGCATGTGTCCTTGCCTGGCCTAATTCTATCTAGGAAGCCAAGTCTCACCAAAGATGAGATGGGGTGCAGGGGGTGCCTTGCCGTGGAGTAGAGGGGTGCTAGCTGAGCTGTTCTGGGAGAGCATTTGAGGAGCCAGGTTTTGGTGGTGGTCACTGAAGTGAAAAGCAAGAGGTAGCTCACCTGACACTCACGAGTAACTAATAAGGCAAGCAGAAAGAGAAGAGTAGACTTTCTAATACGGTGTCTCCGAAGATCAGGATATCTTCTTGTTGACCATAAACTGTTTGATGAGTGAGTAGACATGAACACAAGAAAAAAAGGAAAGACTGGGAGGGAGGGAGGAAAGAAGTTAGGAAGTTAGGAAGTAGGAAGGAAGTTGGAAGTTGGAAGGAAGGAAGGAAGGAAGGAAGGAAGTTGGGAAGAGGAGTGGTGGAAATTAGTATGCAAAAGAAACATGTTACAGGTAGAGATAAGCACAAAGGGAATTAAGGACAGAGTGAGGATCACAGAGGAGGCAGGGAAGTGTCTGGGGAGGGTTTGAATAAGGGTTGGCTTATGTTGTGGGCAAGTCGCTTTTCAGTTTCCTGACCTGTAAAAAGTATAAAAAAACTTCCATGCAGAGTTGTAAGAATTAGAAATAATGTAAAGCATAATGCCTGGTAGCTTGGTGTGTTCAAAAAGTGTTCACTATTATGTGTGACCACCCTTAGTTAAATGAATATTTATCTACTTAAGTAAACCAGAGTATGTCTTACAGTTGGTAGCGTTATACAGAAGTTAGGCGGAGGAAGTTACTGTCTGTGCATCTGTAAAGCTATTCTTTCTGGTGGCATGTGTGTACAAACACAGCCCTACCTGTTTCAATCTGTACACCAATTAAGGATTGTTTGAAGAAAGACTGAGTCCTAGTGATTGTGAGCAAACATGGTTTTGCTTGTTTTCTGGGGGAAAAAAATAACCCAGAAATTTCAGTATCTAAACTTATCAAAGAGTAGAGCCTCTTCAGCTGTCACAAAATATAACAGAGGTAGGAAAGCAGGGATTATAATAACTCCAACTTCAGAAATGATTCCTAATACTTAGCCTGTACATGAGGAACCTTTACAAATGACACCACCTAGTTGTCTTGCTTATATTTTTCTTTTTATGGGAACACGGAGTGAATATTATAAAACAAAAACTATTGAAATAAATCTAAAAGAAATATTTTATTAATTGTTATAGGAAATTCTAAGAAATATGAAACAGACATTATGATATAATTGTGTTTTTCCATTCTTGGAGGCACATACAATAATCATGCATCTAAGTTTATAAAGTCTTAGATTCTATGCGATATAGCATTTTTTCCCTATTTATTATAAAAGAGAAGAAATAAAAAAAATAGTCCAGAATAATATCCTTAGGTTTACAGGATATTCTTATTATGTCCTAAGAGTAGTTTTTAGGTTTGTGAACTTGTGTAAGTCTTACTGCCTTTGAGTTTTCTCTGGGGATAATAATATACCTGCTTTATGTTCTTTGGAAGGTGACTAGTTTAAAAGCATTGAAAAACACTATATCATATATATATATATATATATATATATATATGATACAGTTACTATTAAAGTCTTTTTTCTTTTTTTTCCAGACAAAAATGGAACCCCTATGTATATGTATTTGTCTAGAGGAGATAGGGTGAAGGTAATAAGTAACTAACACATTGTTACCTATTCATACCCACAAACATACAGTATGATTGTATTGTTGCCCTGACGTATTATTATCCTCATTTTACATGTAGCCAAAATATTTCAGTCTTCAGCAGACAGAGGAATATTCCTTGAGGAGGAGCTGGTGATGATATTTCTAAGAGACACTTCCTAATTTCCTTTGATATTCAAGTTTGGGCATCTTGATGACAGGACTCCTCCTTTTCCAAGTCCACAGTTCTCACTTTTTCCTACTAGAAAATGAGGCTGAGATTCCCTCTCTAAGCCCCACCTGCAGATAAATGAATCAGGGACAGAAAAGATACTGTTTTTTTTTGAAAATCAAATCTGTATGTAATTGCCATCTTGTTTCTGCTGTCTTATCTGGTCTTGGCCTTTCTTATCACCTAATTTTGGTTAAGGAATGATTTCTGCATCCATTTACCTTGTTTGTAAATGAGTCACTGTCTTTTCATTTCATGTAGTGAGACAAACTGTCCTAAAGACAGAGCTTGAAGAATTTTCTCTTCCTAATGTAGGTCTTTTTACTAAATCTAATCCTACTAGATATTTTATTTTTAGGGATACTACTTTGTTTTCCTTCAAGTAAATGCTTCTTTCTTTTTCTTTCCTCCCTTCTCTACCTCCTCCTCCTCCTAGTAATAATAGACAAGTTACCACCAGTTTTCTCTTCCTTAACTTCAAGTAATGGTACATCAGTATTAAAAAATAATACATGTAAAATATGCTAAAAGGAAATGTAAGCACCATAAAAGCAGAGATCTCATCTGTTGTATGTATTCCTATGATCTCAACACACAGAACAATATGTGCCATAAACTAAGAACTCAACAAATATTTGGTGATTGAATAAGTGATGTAAATCAATAATGAATAAAGGAAAACATTTCCTCTAGCAGTCATACTTTTGGAATATAAATAGGATAAATAGGCAGAGATCACCTGTCATTCTTCTCAAAAGCAGGGGAAAAATAAAGCTACATTTTGTGATTGTAGATGAATCAGGTATCTGGTTCATTTATTCATTTAATATTTATTGAACATCTATTATTTGCCATGCAAAGAAAAATGAACATAATGTCTTCTTTCAAGAAATAGAGATTTAAATGAGGTGGCAAATATACACACAAATAAGTACTGTAATGCAATTTTGCTGTAAGATTATAAATCATAAAATTTACATTCTCAGTCTCAGCTATTTGCAAGTGAGCACAGAGTAGTTATACATAGTAGATATATTTTTGCCAAGACATGCATATAAATCACCCATGCTTCAAGGCTTGGATAGGGAGCTATTCGATGAGCTGAGATTGCTGTTCACCATCTGCACATCCACATGGCTTCTGTTCTTTCACTCATAGACAAACATTTTTGGGGAGACATTATTTGATGCTGTAGCATTGTGAATTTAAGGATTTTCTAAAATTTGTTTGGATTTCCAAAGAGATATCCTCTTCATCTCTTCAATAGAAATTCAAGAGTCTGCCATTATGTATACATGCTAAAAGGGATGAATGCATGTGAAATCAAGATAGATGGGATGGGATGATAAACTGTGCCTGGTCAAGGGTATGAGGAGGCAAGAAGATAGGAAGGCTTTTACTGAGAGGGACTGTGAAGTTGTGTTGAAGATCAATAGATGGAGTAGGAATTACTCAGGTAATCAAGGTTGGGAGGACAGGACAGACAGAAGAAAGAGCATGTACAAAATCCCAAAAGTGTGAAATTTCTCAGTGAATTTAGAAAACAACAAAGCAGTTTGTGTTTTAAGAGCAAAAATTACAGAGGCAGGAGTGGTGTCTGCTGAAGTGGCACATTTGCTAGGGGCCAGGCCATTAAGAATTATGAATTCTTGTGAAAGGTCTGGCTGTTACTCAGTGGGAGTTAGGAGTCATTGAAAGAACTGGGGAGAATTCTATTCAAATGAGTGCTTTACAGTGTATCATCTGGCAACTCTGTATGGGAGGATTAGAAAGGAACTGAGACAGGCAGACAAGCTAGGAGTTTAGCACAGTGGTCCAGGTGGTCCAGGTAGGAGGATGCGTCTTAGCTAAGGTGGGAACAGTTGGAGTGAAGAAGAGAAACAATTAGAGAGATTTAGCAGGTAGAATAGATAGGACATTCCCTCAGTGATTTCAGTGTACAAAGTCTTGTTTCTGAATATGTGTTGTTTTCTTTTTAAGAAATCTGTGATATTTTTTCCATAAGTGTTACAAGTTTGTTTTTTTTTTCCTCTGTGTTGAATTCTTTTTAAATGACTGGGGCAAAGGAATAATTAAAAAATGTGACCTTAGTGCTGTGCTTAGTACTTTGAAAATTCTTCAGAGGCTTAAGAAATCAAGGATGTTTGTGGTTTCTTTCCAAGATTAAAAGACCAAGGTCATCTAACTGAGAAGCTCATGTCACCCATTGCATGTTCTCATCCTGCAGATGTGGAAAAATGCCAGTGGCTGGATTCTGTTCACCAGATTCAGTGAGACTGGTTCATGCAGGGATACTCCATATGGACTGCCTGTCTTGGGATAGCTCTCGAATTTGGTCTTCTGTTGTCACAATGAGCTCCTGATTCTTTCCTAACCATGATGTAGATATCCTTCTAGCCTGCCTCCTTTCCCCAGATCTTAGGCAGGTTTTGCTAAGAATTCACTTTTGTCCTAATAAGTTTTCGTGACTATCAAGGTTGCCTCAAACTTCATCCCTGGATTTCTCATGAACCCGCTGATTTATCCCTCCAGTTTGTGCTGATCCTCAAACCTCCTGTCCTGAAATTTCAGACTCTTGACATGGCTTCAGATTCTAGGTTTTAATGTTTTTTTTAAATAAAATTTTCTTGATTTACCATTGATCTAAAGTACTATATAAGTTTTGAGAGCCCAGCTTCACATCTTAATGTGTGTAGAAGCCTCACCTCACCCACCACCAAAATTCTAGTGCCCCTCACTATCAGTTTGACTCCCCCCCACTACCCTTTCCTTCCAGCCCCACCGCCTCTGGTAATTACCATATTTTTTACAGTCTGAATTATTTTTGTTATGATTTGTTACACATTTGCTTTGGTTATTTATATCCCACATATGAGAGAAACCATCTGGTAATTGTATTTCACTTTCTAACTTACTTTGTTTGGCATAATCATCTCAAGTTCCATCTATATTGCTGCAAGAGGCAAGATTTCAGCTTTTTTAATAGCCAAGTTGTATTCCATTCAAAAAATATATATTTTATATGTATTTATATATTGAAAATATATAAACATACAATGCATATGTGTGTGCACATATGTATACTCATATGTGCATATATATACACATATATGTACATATATACATGCACACATTATATGTATATGTATATATATGTATCAACAACTTTATCCTCTCATCCATTGATGGACACTTAGGTTGTTTCTATGACTTGGCTACTGTGGACTCACACTGTAGTGAACACAGGGGTGCAGCTATCTTTTCAAATTAGTGTTTGTATATTCTTTGTATGAATCTTGGTTTTAAATTTAATTTGAATTCTTTATATATTCATTTTCCATAAATTTATTCATCCAGTTCTTTTCCACCAATCTACTTACCTGCTCTATCCTATCAGTGGCTTCTACAACCACTTCTAAAGCCAATTCTTCCCAATTCAAATTAACTCACATTTAACTGTCCCTTCAAAATTAACTCACAATCCCAGAAGAATGTGTTCTTTCTCCTTTATCCTTTATATCAATCCTAGACTCCCAGCACACTGTTGCAGAGTTTTGGGTTTCTTCCTTTCTCTTTTATTCTTTACATCTAGGCAGTTACCAAGTCTTATCAGCTGGTAAGATTTACTTTTATTGGCCTTTCTCCCCCTAAGAGGACTCCACAGTCCATGGGTGGGTCTGTAAAGTAGAGGAAAACCATCTAGTGTAAGAGGCGAGGGTCCAGGGCTGTCATAGCGATAGTCACGTGAGAGCCCGGCATTTAATTAAACCTGCACATGTCTCTTACCAGCTAGTATTTTTTTTTTTTTGCATCTAATTGGCTCTATGAACAATTCATAAATGGGACAGCATCCTGCCTCATTAGTAGAAGGGAGCTCCCTGCCACTGACAGCATTTTAAATTCGAAAATTGATGTCTTACGATTTCTAACACCTGGTTCTCAGTACTCTGAAACAGTGCTAACTCCTTTCAGTAAGAGCTTATCTTTAAATTAATATTGTGAAAGATAGTAGCATATTGAAATGTATGACTTTATACTGAAAATGATATTCTACCAAGGCTTGATTTTTGACAATACACTTTTATTGAAATAAAATTACACATACACACACATATTAAGTATTTGGTGTAGTTCTGGTAATTTTAGAATATAGGTGAACTATATGCATGTATCCTATCTTAATGGTCACGCTTTTTTCATGGGGCAGACATGAGCATGCTTGCACTCACTTAAACTGATTTAGCTTGTTTTGTCTGTTCATGTGCAAAAATGAATGGAGGAATACTTAGGCACATTTCTGGCCAATTAGTCTTAAATTCATTTTTTTTTTGCAACTTTCCTTTATAAGGAGGAATCATTGAAGAAAACAAAATGCATTTCAAATATTTCAAAAGGCATAGTAATTTACATTCTGAGACTTTTGAAGGAGTAGAAATTTTAAGTTCATATGTCACTTCAGTTTTCATTGAGTAAGTATTCTGTGCAGAAAGATTCTGGTAGGTGCTGGGCATGTAACAGTGAGTAAGACAGATGCTATCCTTGTATTCCCAGAGCATAGTGCCAAGGAGAAGGCAGAACATGGGGGGAACAAATGAAAAGTGTCGCAACTGTTAGAAGAGAGGAAATAGAGTGAATATATTTCATACCAAGATCTAGCTTCCTGGTAGCAGGCTTCCTGGAAGTCACTTCTCATCTATGGTGTCAAAGGTTAGAAGACTAAACCCCCAAAAAACAGAGTACACATTTTTCTCAAGCGCACATGGATCATTCTCCAGGATTGATCACATACTGGGCCACAAGACAAACATCAACAGATACACCAAGATTGAAATCATATCAACCATCTTTTCTGACCATGAAGGCATCAAACTAGAAATAAACCATAAAAAGAAGGCAAGGAACTTTCCTACCTCATGGAGATTAAAAACCACACTACTGGAAGACCACTGGACTAATGAGGAGATCAAAGAAGAAATTAAAAAATTCTTTGAATTGAATGACAAGGAGGACACCAATATCCTAAATGTATGGGATGCAGCAAAAGCAGTAATAAGAGGAAAATATATAGCAATAGAAGCTCACATCAAGAAACAAGAAAGAACTCAAAGAAACAACCTAATCTTGAAGCTCAAAGATCTAGAAAAAGAACAACAAAAAAACCCCAAAACCGGTCGAAGAAAAGAAATAATAAAAACCAAAGCAGAAATAAATGAAATTGAAACTAAAAAAACAATCCAAAAGATCAATGAAACCAAGAGCTGGTTCTTTGAAAAAATAAATAAAATAGAAAAACGCCTAGCCAGGCTCACAAAGGAAAAAAGGGAGAAAGCACAAATAAACAGGATCACAAATGAAAGAGGAGAAATCACGACAAACACAGCAGAAATCAAAAGAATAATCAGTAACTACTATGAACAGTTGTATGGAAACAAGTTTAACAATCTAGAGGAGATGGACAAATTCCTACAACTCTACAATCACCCAAAGCTAGATAAAGAAGAAATAGAACACCTAAACAGACCAATTACAATTAGCGAAATTGAAATGGTAATCAAAAACCTCCCCAAAAACAAAAGCCCAGGACCTGATAGATTTACAAATGAATTCTACCAAACATTCAGAGATGAATTAGTGCCTATCCTTCACAAAGTCTTCCAAAAAATTGAGAAGGAAGGGACAATACCAAACACGTTCTATGAAGCCAACATTACACTAATAC
Organism: Talpa europaea; assembly: GCF_964194135.1. Lineage (NCBI taxonomy): Eukaryota > Metazoa > Chordata > Mammalia > Eulipotyphla > Talpidae > Talpa > Talpa europaea. The sequence goes on from NC_140079.1 coordinate 34,206,732, forward strand.
CAAAACCGAACAAGGACAACACAAAAAAGGAAAACTATAGGCCAATCTCCCTAATGAACACTTATGCAAAAATCCTCTATAAAATTTTAGCTATCAGAATCCAACAATGTATCCATAAGATAATTCACCACGACCAAGTAGGATTCATTCCAGGGACACAAGGATGGTTCAACATCCGAAAATCAATCAACGTTATCCAACACATCAACAAAACGAAATATAAAAACCATATGATAATATCAATAGATGCTGAGAAAGCTTTCGACAAAGTGCAACACGCATTCATGAAAAAGCCCTTGAATTCTTGGGATACAAGGAACATACCTCAACATCATAAAGGCCATCTATGACAAGCCAACAGCCATTATCATTCTCAATGGTGAAAAGCAAAAAGCAATTCCATTAAGATCTGGAACAAGACAAGGATGTCCACTCTCACCATTGCTCTTCAATATAATACTGGAAGTCCTAGCCAGAGCAATAAGACAAGAGAAAGACATCCAAGGAATCCAAATAGGAAAAGAAGAAGTCAAACTATCACTATTTGCAGATGATATGATAATATACATAGAGAACCCCAAAAACTCCACAGAAAAACTAATTCAACTCATCAATCAGTTCAGTAAAGTGGCAGGATACAAAATCAACACGCAAAATTCAGTAGCCTTCCTATACACAAACAATAAATCTGAAGAAGAAGAAATAAAAAAAAAAAACATCCCTTTTATTATTGAAACAAAAAAAATCAAATATTTGGGAATAAATCTAACAAAAGAGGTAAAGGACCTATACAAAGAAAACTATAAAACACTGTTAAAAGAAATAGAAGAAGACACAAAGAGGTGGAAAGACATCCCCTGCTCATGGATTGGAAGAATAAACATTATTAAAATGGCCATCCTACCAAAAGCAATATACAGATTCAATGCTATTCCAATCAAAATTTCAATGTCATTCTTCAAAGAAATAGAACAATTATTAATGAAATTCAAATGGAATCACAAAAAACCCCAAATAGCCAAAGCTCTGCTGAAAAAAAAAGAAGGGAATGGAGGCTTCACACTCCCAGACTTCAAACTATACTACAAAGCCCTAATCATCAAAACTGCATGGTATTGGAACAAGAACAGACACACAGACCAATGAAATCGAATAGAAAATCCAGAAATAAACCCACAGATTTATGGTCAACTAATCTTTGACAAAGGAGCAAAGACTATGCATTGGAGAAAAGAAAGTTTGTTCAATAAATGGTGCTGGGAAAACTGGGTCGCTACATGCAAAAGAATGAAGCTTGACCACTACCTCGCACCATACACAAAAATCAACTCAAAATGGATTAAAGAACTAGACATAAGACCTGAAACCATAAAATATATAGAAGGAAATATAGGCAAAACACTACGTGATTTGCACATCAAAGACATCTTTACAGACACATCACCCAAAGCAGTGATAGTGAAGGCAAAGATCAACAGCTGGGACTACATCAAATTAAAGAGCTTCTGCACAGCAAAAGAGACAATAACAAAAACAAAGAGAAACCCCACCAACTGGGAGAACATTTTTGCACACAACACTAATGATAAAGGACTGATCACAAAAATCTGCAAAGAGCTGATGAGACTCAACAACAACAAAGAAAATAATCCCGTCAAAAAATGGGCAGAAGAGCTAAAAAGAAACTTCTCTGAAGAGGAAATGCAAATGGCCAACAGACATATGAAAAAATGTTCAACATCACTTGTAATCAGGGAAATGCAAATCAAAACTACCATGAGATACCATCTTACACCAGTGAGAATGGCACATATTAAAAAAACTAGCAACAACAAATGTTGGTGTGGGTGTGGAGAAAAAGGAACTCTTCTGCACTTTTGGTGGGAGTGCAAACTGGTCCAACCACTATGGAGAGCTGTGTGGAGATTTCTGGACCTACTAAAGATAGAGCTTCCATATGATCCAGCAATTCCACTCCTAGGTCTTTACCCAAAGGACACAGAAACATCCATTCCAAAGAACACCTGCACCCCTATGTTTATAGCAGCACTATTTACAATAGCTAAGCTTTGGAAACAGCCCAAATGCCCAAAAATAGATGACTGGATCAAGAAGATGTGGTACATATATACCATGGAATATTACTCAGCATTCAAAAAGATAAACACATGCAATTTGCAGCAACATGGATGGCGCTGGAAGGGATCATGCTCAGCGAAATAAGCCAAAAAAAAAAAAAGAAAAATACAGGATGGTCTCACTCATAGCAGGAATCTAGAAAACTTAAATAAGGGACCAGGAAAATGAATAACTATAAGAAAGTGAAAATCAAAATCAACAAAAAACTATGAACCAGAGACACTTTTTGGGGGGTGAGGGGTGGGAGGGGGGGATTGGGGTCAGAATGGGGGGGCTGCAGTTGTATGGGGAAAATAAAAATAAAATTTACTATTTAAAAATAAAATGAATTGAGGGGAAAGAAGGAACAACTTCTGTACAGGTATGCAGCAGAAATGATGGCTTATCTGAGTCTCTAAAGATGATGGGAACTAGGGTCTCCCTGGTGGTGCAAGGAGTTAAGCACAGCACTGTGAAGCAATCCGCAGCCTCTGCAGCATGAGTTCTATCCTCGGCTGGCCAGGGAGAAAACCACATGGCACAGCAGACCTCTCCTGTCTTGCCCCCTGCTCCTCTCAGCAGTGTATTTCAGTCAGTCTGTCTGTTCTGGTCCCCACTCTGTCTCTGGTGAATCTTCTCACCCCACCCCCTCACCTCTGGCCTGTACCCCAGTTCTTGTATGCATAAATAAATAAATCTTTAAAAAAAGATAATGGGAACTAGCCCACAGAAGTTGGAGAAGGCATTCAAAGCAGATAAACGGCAACAATAAAGATTCTGAGGAGCAAAACAGTTGGCATGTTTAGGGACTGAAACATTATTAGGTGGTGACATAATAAAGTAGATCAAAATAACTATTTTGATAATCTTATAAAGTCCTATGCTAACAAACACAAAATAATAATTAGAAATTCATAATTAGAAATTCAAACAAAGAGTTTGTTTTCATTAAAACTACAAATTTCTTGTGAATTTGAGTGTCTGGGATAGGAGTGGAGGTCAAAGCAGAAGAAATCAGTGTGCAGTGACTCTTCTAGGAATTCTGTGTGCAAAGAGGAGTCTTAAATTTGACATTGTGGGCAACACACACACACACGTACACACACACATAATTGGTATTTGAGTACTACTTTGTGTAATTTCTTCATTTATTATTCCCTTTTTGCCTTTTTGATAAAGAATGTTCCTTATATTTTTTTCTTTTTACTTGGCTGGGATCAGTGGCATGCTAATTATGAATAAATACTACAAAGCTTTTCATTTCAAATGTCAGAGCTCTTTCTCAAAAAGGTGAAAAGCAGTGAGTGCCCTAGTTAAATCAGATGACTTCTTCTCGTCCATGAAGTCATTGATTTGTGAAAATCTATTATTCTTTTATTTTGTACTAGAGGACACCATCAAAATAAAAATGCCACAGTTGGATGCTGTATTGAAGCAGCACTGAAAAAACAGTTGTGAATTGTGCATAGTGACTTTAATGCCAGTTACTATTATCTGTTCGCAGTCACTAACTAGTTTCTTCTAATTTTTAGCTGGCTGTGGAGGATCTAAAGATACCATTTTATAGGGTGTGGACAGAGGTTACTTCATTGTTTATTGAACTAATGTGACAAGGAGAAGTAGGATTGGATATAAAATATAGATTCAAGTTCCCTTGTTTAAAATGTGCTTTTTATTTTTAGTTTGCAAATGTAGATGAAAAATACAAAGTTGAATGAATATTCAGTGATTTGAGCAGAAAAAAAAAAAACATACTGCCATAAGTATTTAGAAAGAGAAAAGGGTGACTTTGGGCCTAGCATAGAATTTTCTTTCTTTCATTCTTCTGATCATTAATCCCCTTACTTATTATTTATTCATTCAAGTTTCTTAAGATTGTCTACTAAATACAGATAAAGTGACAGATGTCGAAGTTACAGAAATTATTTGAAACTGAAAAGGATCTTAAAGTAATGGGCCCCCAATAATGGAGAGCCCAGAGACTCCTCTGAAAAGCTGACAAACACAGCTGCAGACAACACACAGAAATTCAGGGAGTCTGTGGATACCTGAAATTTACCATTTGATCTCTTGGAATATATGAATCGTGCATAACTATGTCTTATTGTCTAATGTTGTTCACTGTTTAAATTTTGCCACGCAACCGAAGCCTTTCTAAACCTGATCTTGATTGAGGTTGACTTCGTTTTCCTGATTTACTGGTAACATTAACATTGGGTAGGGTCTTTGGGACACATCTCCAGCTGATAGATCTAGTGCTGACATCAAGGAGTCAATCAGATCAGTAAAACAAGCATGAGTGCCATCTAATGCCAAAACAGAGTAAATGTTGGTAATAGCAGGAATGCACACCAGGATTAGGGTGTGTAGTAGAAGAATTAGGGTTGTTGCTAGTTGGTTGGTTGATTGTTTCATTTCTTTTCAAGATTTGTAAATTATTTTTTTTATGATCACACTCAACTATTCTATATCATAATCTCTTGAGTTAGCTGTTGTCTAAATTTAAGGATAGGAAACATTGGCAAATTTGTCTTTTTATTGGTAGGGGAGTATATGATTTGTAGTTTTGTGGGTTTTTTTTTAAGATTTATTTATTTATTTATGCATAGAAGAACTGAGATATAGGCCAGAGGTGCAAGGCATAAGAAGATTCACCAGAGACAGAGTGGGAAGCAGAACACATAGATCTACTGCAATACAATGCTGAGGGGAGCAGTGGGTGAGACAGGAGAGGTCTGTGGTGCCATATGTGGGTTAGCTCCCTGGCTGGGGATTGAACTCAGGTCTTAGTGGTGATGGGACTGAGACTTAACCCTTATGCCACCAAGGAGACCCTGATTTGTAGTTTTAAGTAAACTTTATTTTATAATAGTTTTAGCTTTTCAGAATAATTGTGAGATAGTTCAGTGAGTCCCCAAATATCCCACATCTAGTTTTCTCTAAACACTAGTGTGGTACTATTATAATTAATGAACCAAAATTGATATATTGCTGTTAAAGTCTATATTCAGATTTCTCAGTTTCACCCAATGTCCTCTTTCTCTCTTGAGATCCCATGGAGAGTTCCAAATTACATTTGATAGTCTTGTTTCCTTAGGTTTGATTTATGTCTGATGTTAGGTATATTTGAACTTTACTGTGATTTTTCAAATTCTTTTAAAAAATGAATTTTCAGAAAATTATTTTCTTCTGTTCTTTTGAAATTGCTACATAACCATTAAAACAAATTTTATAGTGATTTGTGTAAATATAAATTATCATTAGGCTTTTCCATCTCTGATAATGAAAACAAAGGGAGCTAGAGAGAGAACTGCAGAGATACAATGATAGAAAGACCAGTTCAGTGGAAAACATGAGAATTATATTTCTGTTTGGACTCTAATCCTCCCTAGCTGCATGTTCTTTAGCAAGACATTTGCACTTTGTTTTTTAGTTTCCACATCTATGGAATAAAGTGTCTGAACCAGTAAATTGCCCAGCCTTTGTTATATCAAGAGAAGATAAATAAAATTGACTACTCTTTCCCTGGTAAAAGTTAGAGGTCATAATATTTTTGTATTGGACAGGAGTCAGAGCTACTATGTACCCAAGTTGATAGTTGTACTTCTGCATTTTAGATGATGAGTTTAGAAGAGTAGTTGGTCCAGGATCATACAGGAAACAGTGATAGGTCAGATTCTGAAACCTAGCACAGTGTCCAAAGAGACAAAAGCTCTTTCAGCATTCAGAAGCCCCTCAAACACTCTCCTTTCCAGCTGCTGTGTGTTGTTGCTAGGGCTCCTATCCTCACCAGGACCCCAAAATGAAGAGGTTTTCTTTGTGTTCCCATTGAACTTAGGCACAACACACCATAGAAGATGCTCTAGATAAAAAGAGTTGATTGCTCCTTACTCCAAACAGATGTTCTGAAGTCACAAGGAAACCTGTGTACACCCACGGAAATGCAGCAGGCATATCAGCAGGTCTCTCTTCTACCCAGTGTGTTAATATCTTAATATTTGTATTGCTTCTAAATGTCGTCAAGAGATATATAGGGATATAGTGTCTCGTGGGAGCAGGATAGACTGTTGTGCTTCCTTCTCAAAGCTGAAAGGCAGTAAGTATGGTGTCATGTATGTGGGGAATTTTCACAATCCTGGCTATAAGAACATGAGTAGGAGAGGACAGCTACTCAGGTCCTGCAGTATTAGTCATTTATAAACATAGCTGTGAAACATAGACAGTTTTCTACACTTGTGGTTCTTAATTTTGGACGTACATTAGAAGCCCTAGAGAGAGCTAAAGCTTCCTGTGCCAAGGCTCATTCCAAACTCATTCAATCAGAATGTCCGCAAATGATATCCAAACAGCAATTCCAGCATTAAAGAGCCCAGCTCACTCTAAGGTGGAGCCAGGAGTCCTGCGCTGGCACTCATCAGTTCAGGATGGTAGTGTTGTCACTTTGGGGGTAGAACTTGTCTGTGCTGTTTATTCTTATAAACTAAAAGAAAAACATGTATGACTTAACAAATGAAGATAATGATTATTAATGTTTAATAAACGTATTCATTTTTCTTATACTGTCATCAAATACATTATTTTCTGTTTAACATATAGAACTTTGTAGATGTCAGATAACTTTTTTCGCTAAAATTCAGTTATCAGTAGTAAGCATGGACCTCATTATAATATATGCAGTTTTCCCCTAGAGCAACTATTATTTTCATTAAGTAGTCTCTAAATAGAAAAAATCATATTTTTAGTTTTTTTTTTTATAATAAATTTTATTTTTATATTCCCCATACAATTTCAACCCCCCCATTTTGACCCCAATCCCTCCCCTACCTCCACCCACCCCCCCCAAAAGTGTCTCTGGTTCATAGTTTTTTGTTGATTTTGATTTTCACTTTCTTATAGTTATTCATTTTTCTGGTCCCTTATTTAAGTTTTCTAGATTCCTGCTATGAGTGAGAGCATCCGGTATTTTTCTTTTTCTTTCTAGCTTATTTCGCTGAGCATGATCGCTTCCAACGCTATCCATGTTGCTGCAAATTGCATGTGTTTATCTTTTTTGAATGCTGAGTAATATTCCATGGTATATATGTACCACATCTTCTTGATCCAGTCATCTATTTTTGGGCATTTGGGCTGTTTCCAAAGCTTAGCTACTGTAAATAGTGCTGCTATAAACATAGGGGTGCAGGTGTTCTTTGGAATGGATGTTTCTGTGTCCTTTGGGTAAAGACCTAGGAGTGGAATTGCTGGATCATATGGAAGCTCTATGTTTAGTAGGTCCAGAAATCTCCACACAGCTCTCCATAGTGGTTGGACCAGTTTGCACTCCCACCAACAGTGCAGAAGAGAAATAAGCCATAAAAAGAAGGCAAGGTACTCTCCTACCTCGTGGAGATTGAAACCCACACTACTGGAAGTCCACTGGACTAACGAGGAGATAAAAGAAGAAATTAAAAAATTCTTTGAATTGAATGACAAGGAGGACACCAATTTCCTAAATGTATGGGATGCAGCAAAAGCAGTAATAAGAGGAATATATATAGCAATAGATGCTCACATCAAGAAACAAGAAAGAACTCAAAGAAACAACCTAATCTCGAAGCTCAAAGATCTAGAAAAAGAACAACAAAAAAACCCCAAAACCAGTAGAAGAAAAGAAATAATAAAAACCAAAGCAGAAATAAATGAAATCGAAACTAAAAAAACAATCCAAAAGATCAATGAAACCAAGAGCTGTTTCTTCGAAAAAATAAATAAAATAGATAAACCCCTAGCCAGGCTCACAAGGGCATATTTTTAGTTTTTATAAAACGTTAAACTAATAATTTCAATATCTACAATTTTGGAACTGATATTTGCTGTCTCTGTGTGTGTGTGTGTGTGTGTGTATTTTAAGGAGTAAGATTTTTGTGTTTGCTTTGTAAGATTTCTCTTCCTTGTGGGAAGAGAATAAAATGTGTCTTTCCTTAGTATCATCCACAATACGTTACAAGTTTTTGGGGTTGAATTATTATGCATTGAAGAATGCATAAAAAGTGAAAAGCAAACAAGTTCACACATTTTGTAATTTACATTTTTTCTGCATCAAATAGCAGATGTTTTCTGATTTTTGTAATGTATTATTTCCCAGGTTATTATATAGAACAGGGCTCAAATGTAGGGAGGTTTTTTGAAAGGAAAGTTACTCTGTTGGTTGATTTTGGTCCTTGATCTTAAGAAAAACTTTCAGATAAACTTCTGCTAGGTTAGATGGAAATACTTATAAATTTAGTACATATATACTCCATGTTGATAGAATTTTTTTCTTAGATATCTTATCTCTTTTCCAAGGATTTCATTTCTATATATTTAAGATTTTTAAATCAGATATTCAGATCTACAGTTTTTTGTTACTTTTGTACTAGAGATTTGTTCAGATGATCTGTTAAGATCTGATTTTTGACAGATAGTATTTCTATCATTTAACAGAGAGGATAAGTCAGTAGCAGTATTTTCTAGTGGTGTTCTTGAAATAGAAATTTCTAAGAGCTTTGACGTTTTAGCAGTTAACAGACTTTGTAAAAAATAAGAACGTTTACAAGGAATTCCTTCATGATTTTAATAAGAAGTAGGTTTCAATCTGTGCAATTAAACAATAAGGATATATCTAATAGACTAAAATACCCCACAGTGATTTGACTAACATCATAGGCAGGAAGAAGTAGAATAAGCTTTTCCTTTGTTGGTTAAGTAGCCAATGACTGGATGTCAGAGCAGTCTAATTCTTTTCTAAGTATCAGAATGAACATCAAATGCTGACAGAAAGTAGCATCAATCATTTTGTGAAATCCATAAATCTTTGTCATGTTCTAATAAGCAGGGCCATATATCTTTAGAATATATTGCTAAATGATATACTGTTAATATCAACTGTACATACCTTAGCACAGAATGGGTACTTTTTCAACTGCTCAATTATGCACTGGTTAGTTCTAAATACATGCAAACAATGTAGGTATCTCAATCACTTTAAATCATTTTCTTATCTTGAAAATCAAGTCTTTTTTTTTTTAAGGTTTATTTATTTATTTATACAAGCACTGGGTACAGTCAGAAGCGCAGGAGGGTGAGAGAATTCACCAGAGACAGAGCAGGGAACAGAACAGGCAGACTGACTGAAATACACTGCTGAGGGGAGCAGCGGGTGAGACAGGAGAGGTCTGTTGCACCATGTGGGACCCTTGCCCAGCGGCTGGGGATCGAACCAGTGCTGTAGAGGCTGTGGGCAGCTTTGCAGCCCAGCGCTCAACCACTGTGCCACCAGGGGAGGCCCAAAAATCAATCTTTAGCATTTTTTTCTGCATAAAGATATATCTCAGATTCAGCTTATAGGCCTTGGTAATAACACTCCAACAAGTTGGGTCAAGTTTAAATCTTATCCTTAGGTGTCAGTTGTATTTAAGTAATCACACACACATTATTGAGTGCTTTATAAGAAGGTCTTGGTGAAGGGGACTATATTGTCATGTCCCCTTAGCAGTATCTGATGCTGTCTTCAGTGTTGTCTGCCACGTAAGTCCCAGCACACCTTTTTAACCATCTATTGTAGGTTCTCTCCTTTCCTGTCAAAAAAAAAAAAAAAAAAAAAGATTGCAAACTCACTTTCTCCCTAATCTAAAGTACCAGTTACTTACAATTTCACTCTTTTTATTTTATAAAAGTCACTACATCTCTTACTGTTTCTGAAATTTTATGTTACCAGACCAGTAAGGAGAACCATTTTTGGAGGGGTTAAATATTTCCTGTAAAGTGAAATCTGCTTATGAATGGTACTTTTGTAATGTTCAGCATAAACACAGTAAAACATTTGCTCAAAGTGTTATTTGGGCAAGTGTTAATGTCTGCACATATTACTTGAGAATGTGACATAGTGAAACCAGTAGATCAGAGGCCAAGTCCCCTGATAAAGGAAAAATAACATATCTACAGAGATTATTTCTCCCTGTTGTTTTGTACATTGAGGGAACAAGGAGAAATTGGGAGGCTAACATAGATCAGGTGAATTGATTGCATTCTTGTAAAACATCTCAAGCTTTTGGAATTAGATTTTATTTTCTTTTTTTATTAATTTAAAAAAAAATTTTACATCATTGCTCATTTTTAAATAATGTTTTCTTACCCCTACCCCCTCAGGTGTAGTCCCCATAGAATTTCCTTCACCAATGTACTTGTGCACCATCACCTTAGCACAGGGCACTGAAATTAGGTTTTAAAACATTGATTGCTTCTTGTTGAGGAAATGTTAGTTATTATGGAAAGAAAGTTTTATTGGTAGAAAGACTTTTTTATGATGCATCTTTTTTTCTTTTTTTTTTTAAAGATTTATTTATTTTTATACAAGAGCTGTGGTATAGGCCAGAGGCATGGGAGTGTGAGAGGATTCACCAGAGGCAGAGCAGGGAGCAGAACAGGCAGATGACAAAAATAAACTGCCGAGGGGAGCAGTGGGCAAGACAGGAGAGGTCTGCTGCACCATGTGGGATTCTCCCTGGCAGGCCAGGATTGAACCTATGCTGCAGAGGCTGCAGACAGCTTCACAGCACGGCGCTCAACCTGCTGCGCCACCGGGGATGACCCTGATACAACTTTTTAATACATATTAACAAATATTTCTAAAGAAAGAAGGACTTGTGTCCCTCACTGCTGACTAGCAATGTGAATGGCAATTTTAATCACATTAGTGTTAAAATGGAAAATATTTTAAAAGCTTAAAATTTTAATCACATAAATCTAAAACAATAGTTAAATACAAGGATGAGTAAATAGCAGATCTTTTCTAGTAGAAATCTTTCTTACGATAGACCTATTTTAATCTAGACATTTTGTCTCACTCACATAGTATTATTTCAATATAAATTGGTATTTTCTAATTCTATAATGCTAATTCATAATGTTTATAAGCATTTCAGTCTGACTTGGACACTTGGATTTGATAAATATGTCCCAAATTATAAGTGGGTCTGCATGTTCTTGGCACCATAAACATTGCAACGAGTACCATCAGGTGTTGGAAAGAAACTAATATTTTTTTTGAGTGTGCACTATAGGCCTATAGTTTATCTCATTTTGGTCTGCTAACGGCCCCACCAAGAGGGTGGTGTGGTGATTATTTTACAAATAAAAGCATCACTGAGGTTAGTGACCTAAGTTCACATAGCTAGTGAAAAAATGGATTTGAGTTTTTCTTTTGCAAGGGATAGAAAAACAAGATCACAAACAATTAAAGGAATTTATTGACTCAAATAGCTGAAAAGCCCTGGGGTATAACTAGCTTCAAATGAGCTTAGAGAGAACTGCAAAACTGCTATGACTGTGAATCTGGCTTCCTTTATGTTGTCTTTGGTTTGTCTACCTAACATTGCTTTCCTCCTCGAGCTGCACAGAGTTCCAAGCCCTTTGGCTCCCCCTTCATGGTTTATCAGAACTGTTCACTGGAACATTCTACATTGTTTATAAATGTTTGCGCATTGAACACTGCTCTGTTCACAAAAAAGTACTACAAACTGAGGAAGAGAGAGGGGCACTTCTTACCTCACTTCATTCCTAAAATTTGCCCTCTCACTGGCTTACATTGGATCCTTTCCTTCCTACTTTAATTGCTAACTGCCGGGGACTGGCACAGCCTTACCAGTTTGGACCTAATCTTGTTCTTGGAAGTGGAGCCAGTCCCCACAAAACTGCGGGACTGAGAATAGGTGCCCATGAATTCCCTAAAAAAGAATAGTGTTATTGCCTGGAGAAACCGCCTGCCATTAAGTACATAGTAGAATCAGACTTGAATATAAAATTTGTACCCTATGGGCTAGGCAAGAAAACTTCCAAAATATAGTCTCTTCGTTCTGTCTGCAGTTGGCATTTGGTGGATAGAGGCCAGGGACACTAAATAAACATACTACCATGCTTAATACTGTTCCCCACAAAAAAGGAATTAACCAATTCAAAGTGTCTACAACACCAAGACTGAGAATTCTACTGTCAGTGATCTGATGGGCATCTCCTTCAGCCTTAGTCCTGCCACTCCCCTCCTTTTATTTTTATTAGCCACCAGCTCCCTTGATTATTGTCCCTCAGTTTTCAATACACCAGAGCTCTTTTTTTTTTTTAAGATTTGTTTATTTATGCATACAAGAGCTGGGGTACAGGCCAGAGGTGAGTGGTTGGGGTGAGAATATTCACCAGAGACAGAATGGGGAGCAGAACAGGCAGACTGACTGAAATACACTGCTGAGGGGAGCAGCAGGAGAGGCAGGAGAGGTCTGCTGCGCCATGTGGGTTGCTTCCTGGCCGGCCAGGGATCGAACTTGTGCTGCAGTGGCTGCTGATTGCTTCATAGTGCAGTGCTTAACCTCTTGCACTACTAGGGAGGCCCACACCAGAGCTCTTGAGGCTTCAGGATCTTGGTGTGTGATTTTCACTCCACCTGGATGCTCTCTGCCCAACCCAAACCAGTGCTACTCTAGCCTGAGCTTAGGCTGCACTCACTGGTGTCCGTTCCTTGGCCAGCCCCTACCCTGCCTTGCCTGGTTCTTCCCTCTTTTACACTTTCAACTTTTTAGCATATTGATGAGCTGCTCTAGCTTTTACATGAGATAAAATTCCACTAGGACAGGTCACATACAGCTTTCATTCCCTTTTATAGGCTGAGCACTCAGGGCAGAATATGACTGGGGCTGCATGGGAGACCAGTAAGGGCACAGAAGCATATGTTTGTTGGGCTTTTTTTTTTTGGGGGGGGGGTGGCGCATAGGCCAGTAAGGAGATATTTATTTATTTTTATTTTATATATATATTTACATCATTCTTCCTTTTTTATACAAAGTGTCCTTTCTCAGGTCTAGTCCCTTAACACTCCCACCGCCAATTCATGTACCATCTCCATAGTCCCTCATGCTCTTTCCTCCCATTTTGATCCCTCTCCTTCCCACTCCCCTGCAGAATATCTCTGATTTATAATTGCCTATTAATTGTTTTTTGATTTATTATAATTATTTTTTTCCTGATCCCTTATTTGGTTCCCCTATATTCCACCTATAAGTGAAACCAACCAATATTTTTCTTTTTCTTTCTGGATTATTTCCATGATCCCTTCCAGCTCTAGCTATGTTGCTGTGAATGGCATGAGTTTATATTTTTGGTTGCTAAGTAATATTCATTGTGTATATGTACCACATCTTCTTGATCCAGTCATCTCTTTTGGGGCATTTGTTTCCATATCTTAGCTATTATAAATAGTGCTGCAATAAACATAGGGGTACAGGTATCCCATTTTGAATTAATGTTTTTGTGTCCTTTGGGTAGATCCCTAGGAGTGGAATTGATGGGTCATCTGGTAGCTCCATTTTTAGTAATCTGAGGAACATCCACACAGCTTTCCATAGTGGTTGGACCAGTTTGCATTCCCATCGCAGGGTAGGAGAGTTCCTTTTTCTCCACATGCTGGCCAACATTTGTTGTTTCCTGTTTTCTTAGTTTGAGTCATTCTTACTGGTGTAAGGTGGTATTTCATTGTGGTTTTGATTTACATTTCTCTGATTACAAGTGATGTTGAACATTTTTTCATGTATCTGTTGGCCATTTGCATTTCTTCTTGGAGAAATGTCTTTTTAGCTCTTCTGCCCATTTTTAACATGGGATATCATGAACAATAGGCTGGAAAAGGGATGGATGGCTTCTGATGTTGGATTTAATTAATATAAGACTTGTTCTTTTCTGGATTTTAATTGGGAAGTGCTAGCCCTTCTATGTACATAAAGTAGGGAAAGCAGATTAAATCTGATTTTTTTTTAATTGTCTGACTTAATTGGATGGACCTTTCAGAAACAGTCGAATGCATCAATTCAGAAAAGGCCTTTTATTGAGTGTTGAACACAGAGCCAGGTGACCAGGGATAGATCTACCATTTTCTCTCTCCATTGTGCTCCTCTGCATTTCAGTTTGAGAGAGCTGGACGAATGGATCTGTGCTGCCCTCCCGACCGACCCTCACATTCCTTCTTTACTGAATCACAGCTTTGGCTGACTGAAGTCAAAGTACATAAGCCTTCTATTTTTAGGATTTGTAGGAGGAATGTTATCTAAAAATGCAGCTGTTTATGAGCCTGAGCTAATAAATAATAAGAAGGATATTACAGGAATAACTGAATCCTTTGATAATTGGGAACTTTGATGTGTACCAGAGTTTTGCATTATTTCATATGCTCCATAGATAGAGAAGAATGGGTAAAAGATAACTAACCTCGGGATATGTAAAGATACTGTGTTTTTCAATAAATCGCTAGGACAAACTTTATTTTTTTCCATAAACTTTATCTAAAAATAAAAGGGAATTCCAGTGTTATCCATCAGAACTTTGATATTTAATTTTTGGTTTTTACTAAAATCTTTTATTTTTTTATGTGTTGGTTTACTAAATATTTGTAGTTTGCTGGAGGTCCATTTAGTGTGGGGTTTCCAACCTTGGTGTTAATATCAATTGATATTTTGAACTAAATTTTTTTTTGTGGTCAGGAAACTGTTCTCAGGATGTCTAGTTCTACTGAACAGATGCCAGTAGCAGCTCTTTATCCTAGCAGTTAACATCCAAAGTGTCTCAAGAGATGGCCAGTGTCCACTTAGTGGCATAAATAACCCAAATTGACAACTGGCTTAGTGCAAAACAACCCTCTTTACTTAGGGCACACTTGTCAGATGGATGCAAGTAGTAACTGCTTGATTAACCCATTTAAATAAAAAATGTTGTCCAAATGAAACTCAACCCCTCATTGAGAGTTAAATATCTCTATTTTCTCTGACTTGGATGTTCTTGTCATATACTGAATCAGACAAACTGACTTTCTATCTAGAACTTCCCTGGGAAATGTCAGTAAGTTATTGTCAGAAGAAATACAAAAGAAAAGGCCTGTTGATTCCATCATTCCCAGTGTTATCTCCTTACTCTCAAGACCAAATAGCTCTGAGTCCTGTTCTGTTTGTTGTGGGAGTTACAGTAGTGGCCATTTGTGCTGCATTTGTGGAGGTTGAGATTCTTGTGCATTTTTAGGTGGCTTTCTAAGAGATAAGGATTTTTTTTTTAAATGACCATTAAAGTTTTTTTTTTTTTTTTAATGACTATTCCTCTTTCTTCCCCTTTAAGCTTATCATGGGATTTATCTGGAAATTGGTTTGAAAAGAAACAGTTTTAGTTCTTTCAACAGGAGGCATAGGTGGAGCTAAATTAATCCTCTATATAGTTAGTGTGTGGTGTGGTGTCTTTTCCTCCATCAGAAAGCACAGAGTAAAGGGCCTGTGAAATATGTTAATGTGATAGTCCCTTCTGCTCTCCTCCCGTGTAGAAAAGATCACAGGTCCAAACTGATCATCTCAGCACCTACGGTCTGGGTGTTTTTAGCTGAGCCTATATTATACAAGGCAATTCAGTATAAAAAGGCCTTCTGAAAGCAAAGAGAAACCCAAAGGAATATAATAATATTACAGAATGTTCTGCTTGTTTTAGAGAAAGATGCTTTATTTTTTTTTTAAGATTTATTTATTTATTTATACAAGCACTGGGTACAGTCAGAAGCGTGGGAGGGTGAGAGAATTCACCAGAGCCAAAGTGGGGAGCAGAACAGGCAGAAGGACCGAGGCACACTGCTGAGGGGAGCAGCAGGCGCAGCCGGAGAGGTCTGAGTGCCATGTGAGACCCTCACCATTGGCCAGGGATTGAACTGGCGCTGCAGAGGCTGCGCTCAGCTTCGCAGCCCAGCGTTCAACCACTGCGCCACTGGGGAGGCCCGAGAAAGATACTTTATATTTACCCTGTTTAAAAGGAATATTAATATTCAGCAGTTTTTTATTAATATATTTTATTTTATATAATTCTTACATAATTTTTCATTTTTGCACAATGTATGCATTTTCATTTTGGTTATATTCCCCAATCAATTCCCACCCCCCCTTATTTTTACCTTAATCCCTCCTCCCCCCTTCACCCCCATAGTGTGTCTCTGGTTTATAGTTGTTTGTTGATTGTGATTTTTTTCTTCATTATAATTAATTTTTTTCCTGGTCCCTTATTTAGGTTTTCCAAATTCCTGCTATGAGTGAAACTAGAGCTTCCATATGATCCTAGCAATTCCACTCCTAGGTATTTACCCAAAGGACACAGAAACATTAATTCAAATGGGCACCTGCACCCCTATATTTATGGTAGCACTATTTACAATAGCTAATCTATGGAAACAATCCAAATTCTCAGCAGGTTTTTGCCTTTAAATCCAAATAGAAAATATCTCATCATAAAAAGACTTAAATTTTTTCAGATCATTTCCTTTTGAAAGAATTGGTCTCACTCTGCTTCCAGTCATTATGGAGTAAAATGCCCACTTTAAACAATTGAAAATGAAACACCATCCCAGAATTGCCTTGCATGTATATATACAAACAAGTCTGTCTGGGAGAGACAGATTGTTTCCATGTAACTTAACTTCATCCCAGTACAAAGCTCAAGAATATAAAAATGCCCATCAAATTCATTCTCTCTGAAATCTAACCCCAAATCACTAGACATACAGAAAAGCTGACAAAAATGACCTATCATTTTTGTAAGAAAAATCCATCAAAAATTGATTCAAAAATGAA
Source organism: Talpa europaea (assembly GCF_964194135.1). Taxonomy (NCBI): domain Eukaryota; kingdom Metazoa; phylum Chordata; class Mammalia; order Eulipotyphla; family Talpidae; genus Talpa; species Talpa europaea. Next base: position 34,223,501 of record NC_140079.1, read on the forward strand.
ACAATTTTAGAATTTGCAGACAAAAGTATTAAAATAATAATTTTAACTGGCTTACCTATGTTCAAATTTTATTCAATATTGGAGTTGAAAAAATCCCAAGTTGAACTTCTAGAGAGGAAAGTCTGAGATGAATGTGATTAATAAGAGATTACACATTATTAAAAAAGTAAATATGAAGATACTGCAATGGAGGCTATACCAAATAAACAGGGAGAAAAATATTTTAAATGAATGGATCATTAGTGAGCTGTGGAAATATTTCAGGCAACCTCATACATATGTAATTAGAGTCTTGGAGAGCAGGGGATGAATGGAAAAACTATTTGAAGAAATAATAAAATTTTACCAAATTTGGTGAAAACTATAAAACTCACAGATCCAAGAGTCTCAACAAACCCACACACAAGAAATAGGAAGAAACTATCAAAGGAAACTACCACTACATTTTTCAAAACCAGTGATAAAAAGAGAAAGCACCCAGAAGATGGAAAAAAATGTTACAAGTGGAAGAATTAAGATGATCACAAATTTCCCATAGGAAACAGTAAAACCTTTTTCTTTCTTTCTTTCTTTTTTTTTTTAAGATTTCTTTATTTATTTTTACAAGCACAGGGTATAGTCAGAAGCGTGGGAGGGTGAGAAAATTCACCAGAGCCAAAGTGGGGAGCAGAACAGGCGGAAGGACTGAGGCACACTGCTGAGGGGAGCAGCAGGCGCAGCAGGAGAGGTCTGTCATGCCATGTGGGATCCTCGCCAGTGGCAGGGGATTGAACCAGTACTACAGAGGCTGTGGGCAGCTTTGCAGCTCAGCGCTCAACCGCTGCGCCACCAGGGGAGGCCCATACAGTAAAACCTTTTTCAAACGAAGAAGTCACCAGTAGACCTGCAGGACATCTCTGTCTGTCTATCTAGCTGTAGATACCAAAAAGGAAATCTCTTAGGCAGAAGGAAAATGGTAGCAGATGGAAATCTGGGTCTATACCTAGGAATGAAGTCACCGGACCCTCCATTGGACATCTGCTCAGTATCTTGTTACATCCTGAGTCAGAGCATTAGTGTACTCCTGCTTCAGCTTCGAGTTTTCTAGCAAGGAGTATGTCACAGGGTAGGAGGGAGTGCAGCGTGAGAAAGACTTAGTCCCTGGTGGGGACCAAAGGGACAGGACTGCCTGATAGCCAGGCCATTTATCTAGCAACTGTTATCACTGAGAGATTAATGAAGTCCACCCATTGTGTATTTTGGGCTTTTGTTGATATTACAGATTGATCTTTGGCTTAATGAAAACAATTATTTTTAAAGCCGTAAAGTTTTTAATGACTTCTACATTAAGATCTAATCTACTTGGAATTTATTTTTCCACATGAAAACAGTTGGTCTGGAGAATTCTAAATGGAAATGCCATCTCTTTCTCACTAATCTTCAAAGCTAACTGTCAGTCATGGAAGCCTTTCTGTGCTCTCTGCTTATTTAGCTATGTACCAGATTATGATACCTAGATATATTTATATTAAATTTGTTAACTGGTAGGGAAGATATTCTATATTATTTCTCCTTTCTTAAATGTATATTGACTCTTCCCCGCATGTCAAATTACCAAAAAGTTTTAGAATCAGTTTTTAAATAGTAAATGATGAGGTTACTAGAAGCTGCAGTTAGATCATGCTGTTTCAACTTCTGTTGTTTTGGGTTGATGTATGCAGAAGTCTCCATTTCTGCATGAGGGTGATTCTAAGGAAGGCTCTTCATCCTCACAGCTCTGACAGGCAGACATGGTAGTGAGGGGTGATTCTTTGTGTCTCTAGAGGGCATTTCGAGACAAGATCATTTCCCATTCTCCCAGAGTCACACATATTGCCCTGGAACTAAGGATGTCGTCTCTCACTTGCTCACCATTAGCCTTAGTTATTTTGGTACAGACCATGTTGGTATAACTTCATCCTTGTGATCACATTTATTATCATTACTATATCAAGTGCATATTCCCTGTGTGTTGAAGGTTTTCTTAGAGGCATGAACCGGACTAATACATACCAGATTGGCAGAACATAAAACAGCATTAATTTACTTCTCAGTGTTTTCAGTTGATGTTCCTTGACTGTGTCAAGGGTTGAAGTCTCTGTAATCTCTATTTTAATGCCATGTAGGGGAATTTAGGAAATATATTCAATATTCATTACTTACTATTGAGTGCCTGCTTTGGTCTAGGTTACAGTATTAAGTGCTGAATATTCAGCAGTAAGGAAATGTATGTATGGAACTTTCTCTCATGGGGGATTTCAGCATTTAAACAAAACAAGCAAATATGTAAATATTTAATTTATAATTGTGCTAAGTGCTACAATGGGAAAATATAGTTTTATGTGAGAACAACTGAAAGGAAAATAATATGCTTTCTAGGTGCTAGAGCACATTATACACAAATGAAACTAATTTAACTTGTAATATAACCAGATTTATATATCAGATTAAATGGACTTTATAATTAATCCATTCATTCATTCCACAGCATCTATGTTCACTGGCACTAGAGTGGTGCAGATAGTTGGCTCACAGAAATGACAAGACCCAGACTATCTTTGAGGAACTCATAGTTTAATGTTTACATAATTAACAGGTATCTCTCATTTAAATAATTGCAAACTGAGTAAAGACTTAAATATATTATTTTCTTCTTTTGTTCTTTTTCAGATGAGGATAGGCATTCACTCGGGCTCCGTGCTGGCTGGCGTCGTGGGGGTGAGGATGCCCAGATACTGCCTTTTTGGAAACAATGTCACACTGGCGAGCAAATTCGAATCTGGAAGTCACCCTCGGCGCATCAATGTCAGTCCTACCACTTACCAGTAAGTGCCCCCTGGCCTCTTCCAGTCTTAAGCATTGCTCTGAGTGGCTGTTATGTTCCTGGGAGACTCTGTTCTTTGTCTTGATCCTATCACCCACCCCCCCACCCTCCAGCCAGGATAGCGTGAGTAGATCTGCCCCCTTAAAAAATTGAGCTGGTGACAAACTTTGATTTGCACCCTCAGAGAGTGACTTGACTGAGAGGTAAGTGCCACTTTGTCATTTCCCACAATCTCTGTCCTTGTGAGGTTTAAAATATAGGAGTGCAAATGTTAAAGGGCTGCATTACACTAGAACTCTAATATTTGCAGAAGGTCCCTTGGTGTTTAGAAAAAATCAAGGAATAAGGCAGGAAAGAGGGTTTGTTTGTTTTTATTCATTTGAAAAATGAATATAAATAAGGATTCTCTAGAGTTAAATAAATACAGGGTACAAAGAAAACTTTAAATTTATCTTACAGGTCATATTTGACAACTCTACATACTTTGACAGCTGAACTTGTCCTTATTTTGTGCTTGATAGATGACATCCGTCTGTTTCCTAAAAATTAAACTCCAAATGGGCAGGAACCATATCTATGCAGCCTCATTGTCATATCCCCAAAGCTTGCAAAAAAATGTTTAGCACAACATAAGCATTCTATGAATATTTATTGCATAAACAAAAGCATCAACAAGACAAACTCATCTAGAATAAGAAAACAGCATGAGTCTTTTTTTTACCCTGTTGACCTTGGCTTTACTCTAGGTGTTGTTGTGCAAATTATTTAATTAATTCCATGATTGAGATGACTTTAGAGATCATATTAAAAAGCAATCAAGTCAAAATATTGACCATTATTTTTATTAACATGACTACAGAAAACCTTTAAGTAGAAACTTTAAATTACAGAGATAACAAAAGTTGATTATAATAAAAAAAATGGTAATACTTTGAAGCTTTTGACACCACAAATATATAATCAAGAAAAGATAAAGTCTTTCAAAGAGAAGTATTTCCAGATTCATGAGAAAGTGGTGAGAAAGGGGACTGAATTTGCGAATATAAAATCAAGGAGAAGTTGCTTAAGAATCACATCATATTTTGGGTTTTTACATATTTTTTTTCCTCTTACAGTTCTTCCAATTTCCCTTACAAAATTCTGGATGTAGATGCTGTAGTCATAATTTCCATATTAAACTGAATTTTGGAAACATCCTAGAACAGTGATGATGACAGTCTGTCCTCTAGACCATAGAACGAGGAGGACAAGATCCTACCAACCCCCTCACCTCCATGCTGTTACCATGGCTACATTTTTCCCCAATATAGAGCTAATACTTATGGTCTGTGTTTGTGTAACTTGGTGTAGATTTACATCTGCTGGAAATTCCATTTAAAAATTGTGTATAAAGAATGGATCGACTGTGTGAGGAGTTCTGTAGCTTACTTTGCTTACATATGACCAAAAAAAAAAAAAAAAAGAAAACAGAAGAATCCCCCTCACACACACATACCACCCAAGGCCAGTGCATTTGGGTACTCTGAGTCTTTATAATCTTTTTCATAATCATTGGGTTTATGATGATGCCAGTGATGTATAAGTTCTGACAGACTGAGTTATTTCCGCCACTGCTTGTGTCAAAATTGTGTTCTGTTGCTGTTTTCCTGAAAACAAATAAGCAAGCAACAAATGGAGGCATGGGTGGGGACATTGAATTGCCATGTGGGTAGATTCTTAAAGAATCTGGCCTCAAATCATGTCATTCATACTAATACTTTATAAAAATATTTTTACATTTAGTCTATACTCACATAACCCTTTTCCTTCCTTTTTGCTGTCTTCCTTCCCACCATATTGGTTGACCAGGTGATAGGCACTAATGTGATAAGCATGACCAGCATAACTAGGATCTTTGCTCTTGTGGATGAGACTGCAGATGAGGAGTTGGATGTATCTGAGTAGTCGACAACTACAGCAGACCAGGGCCAAGGTCCTGATTAGAGTATTAGAGCAACAGGAGGAAGGGGCTAAAATGAGGACAAAGAAACTGAAGTCAAATTAGAGAAAGTGGTAAATCATATAAAGGAGTTTTGAATTAATTCCAAAAACAGTGAAGAGCACTAAAGAGTTCTAAGCAAATGAGTAATGTGATTAGATTTGTGCTTTAAAGAGATCGCCACACTTGTAAACTGGAGAATAAGTTAGGTTGTGAGAGAGGCAGCCAGCCAGTGATTGACAGCAGGCAATCAATCTCTATTTCCTGCATGGAAATGCAGCTGATTTCTCAAATCTAAGAGTCCCATCTTCCCATGCTTCTGAATAGTGATTGGACTCTGACCACTGACATCCATTTTAATCTGGGGTACCATTAAAGCAAATGCACCTTGGTTCCTTATAAGTTTTTAGCATCTTAAAATCAGGTCTATGAGCTCTGCATACCTGGGTTTTCAGATTCTGGATCTGTTGTGGCTAAGTACTTTGTGTTGGTTTCCTGTCCTCCATTCTGCACAGTTCAGCTGCTGCGTGTATACCTGTTCTGTTCCACACTGCAAGGGTGATTTATGAACCAACAGGTGTAGTGTGTACTACCCCAGGACACCCAAAGTGAAATGTCAGGATTGATGGCACAGAGATATTCTCAATAAGGAGGTAATATTGCATTTTCTTAGAGTAAATAGGAATTTATGAAATGAAACTCACTCATGCAAGCTTGAAATCTTGAGTTTTCCTTTCTGACATCCTTCATCATGTCCAATGTGTTCTGACTATCTTAAAATATTCAGAGAGGGGCCTCCCCGGTGGCGCAGCGGTTGAGCGCTGGGTTGCGAAGTTGCCCGCGGCCTCTGTGGCGCCGGTTCGATCCCCGGCTGCTCCCCGGCCACCAGAGGAGGGTCCCACATGGCGCGCAGACCTCTCCTGCCGCCCGCTGCTCCCCTCAGCAGTGTACTTCGGTCCTTCTGCCTGCTCTGCTCCCCACTCTGGCTCTGGTGAATTCTCACCCTCCCGCGCTTCTGACTGTACCCAGTGCTTGTATAAACAAACAAACAAAAAAAAAAATTCAGAGAGATTTCTATTCAATTTATTTTTAATAAGGACTTAATCATCATGATCTTTGAATAGAGTAGTTGAATACAATAATTTAATTTTCTAAATAATTCATTTCAAATACATTTTGACTGAAATACTTAAATAATTGATTCAAAAAATACTTTTGTAAATACTTTAAAGTACTAAAGTTAAAAGAAATAATAAAATACCTATATATTTATTACTTTATTATATTTGACTCAGATATTATTGAATAGAAGTAAAACATTTTCTTTGGATTTTTCTTTTTCATTGTGATGCACACTCTATTTAGTGTGTTTCAAAGTCCAGTGTTTTATACATTAACTTGCTCATATGTATGTAGACATTAATAATAGATTTTTATTTTACATGTTTTAATTGGCATGTGTGATATTTCACCATAAGTCTTTCTCATTTTATTCTTATGATCTATTCATGTAAAGTATATAGCTTTAATATACTATACAACATCCCAATATATGGCTGCACCCCATATTTAATTTTCATTCATCTGTTTTTATATTGATGAACACTTAAGTTTTATCTAATTTTTGTGATAAGATGTGCTCTCATGAATATTTATCTACCTATCAATGTATCAGCTAGGCTACTTGACTTTTCATATTACAGAAATAATTGGGTTGCCTGTAGGTTGCTAGAATTGGAATGATCAGTGTTGTTTATCTGAAAATTCATCTGGACATAGGAATAAAGATTTTTGGAATCAGGGCCATAATTTATATATAATAGTCTTCATTTTTTAGACAGAGTGACTCATCTCCTTGCTGGCAGCGATGCCCACTATCATTTCCTCTTCAACCTACAGCACTTTATCGCTAGTTTTATTACTGGACAAAAAGAACTGCTTAATGAGTTTTGAGTTTTCAGTGTTAGATGCTTTTATTTTTCTCCAGTAAGTGTGATGTTTACACCCATTTTTGTCCCATACTTACCCAATTAAAAATAATGTGCACATTACAATTATCTTTTAACACATGCTACTGATCTGTGAAACTGAAATAATTGCTTATATTAGGATGGTTTCAGCAAATTTTGAAATGGCATGAATAATCTAATGATTTGCCAGAGCAGAATTGTTTACCTTGTTACGTACAAACTAAAAAAGTACAAAACATTTTAATATTTTCTTTAAACGTTTTTCTTTTCCTGATTTACAACTGATCTGGTTCTGAGCTTCAGACTGCCCACTTTTCATTCATTGATAAAGGCCCCTGAAAATGAAGTAGCCTTGGGATCAGGGCTGTATAATCAGCTCATCCTGCCTGCGCATGTTCACGGGACAGGAGAGAGTCTGGGGTCAGTGCTCAGAGTCAGAGCACAAAGCTTGGCATCCAGGCTCAATGACGAGTTATTGTGTTTCATGATTCAGGAAATGAATTTAGCAACTTTATTTCTTTGGGTTCTATTTTTCTCATCTTTACATTATTTGAGAAGATTACTGTTAGGATTAAATATGATGTTTATACAGATCTTAATACTTGAAATACAGTGGGTATTCATGTATTGCTTCATCTTAGCCTTTCCATGAAGGAATAAATCATATTATTTCTATTTTATTCTTATATTTTATAAATTTAGCCATGTTAAATGATTTATGGTAATTACAGTCCTCATCTGGCAGTCCCAAGGAAACAATCGATTTTATAATTTAGACAAAGGCATTCTGAGCTATGACTCAGAACTGAGTGAGTAATCAGTTTAGTCCTACAAATTTTTTGTTTCGTTTTTCTGTAGTTTTGTAATTCAGGTAATAGGAGCTTACAATGTTGTGTGGGATCCAGAAGTACAAATTCTCTTTCTACACTCACCACCAACCATCCATCTCTATCCCTTCCCCACCTCCCTCTCTGGTAACCACATTCTGATGTCAGAGTCTAAAGATTGGATTTTGTTTTCCTCCCCCGCCCCTTATATTGCACAAATGAGTAAAATCATATTGTATTTGTCTTTCTCCTTCTTCATTCATCAAGCATCATCCCTTTAAGGTTTATCCTTGTTATCAGGAGTGGCAAGATTTCACTGTTTTATGACTAATATTCTTGTGTGTACCATGTCGTCTTTACCCATTCATACCTTTCAGTACTTGGCATGTTTCGATATATTTGCTAGTATGAATAGGGCAGTGAGGAACATAGCAATGCACATATTTTTTTGGAATAGTGTTTTCATATTCTTTGGGTAAATGCCCAGATGTAGAATTACTGGATCATTTGGCAGTTCATTTTTTAATTTTTTGAGGAACATCCACACTGTTTTTCTTAGTACCTTTACCAATTTACATTATTATCAGCAGTACATGGGGGTTCCTTTTTCTCCATATTCTCCCCAGCACTTTTAATTTTTTGACTTTTTGATAATAACCATTTGGACTGGTATAAAGTGGTTTGCATTGTCATAATGATAAATGATGTAGAACATCTTTTCATTTGTCTGTTAGCTCTCTGTGTGTCTCCTTTGATGAAATGCCTATTTATATCCTCTGCCTATATTTTAATTGAGTACATTATTTTGTTTTTGAGTCGTATGAGTTGTTTATATGTTTAGGATATTAACCCCATGTCCAATGCATGATTTACAAATATCTTCTATGCAATAGGCTGTCTTTTTAAACAATGGTTTCTTTTCTATGCTTTTCTATTCTTTTCTATGATGATTTTTGGTTTGATGTAACCCTGTTGTTTCTCGTGCCTTCAGAGATTAATCCAAAAGACACAACTGAGACTAATATTAAAGAACTGTCACCTCTGTTATCATCCACATATTTTATGGCTTGCTGGAGTTTTTCTCTGTTCCTTTTTTTCCCTTCCCTTGAGGCTTGCTGTTTTACCTAGTGTGTCTAAGTTGCCTTTTCACCATCTTTTGTGTTTTCACTGTAGGTTTTTGCTTTGTGGTTACTGTGAGGTTCAGATATGAAATCATATGTATATATTGATCTGCACTGAGCTGATAACTACTTATATTTGAAAACAGTCCATTCTGTGTATTTTTTACTACCCCTGCAACACTGCACTTTGGCTGGGTTTGGTTTCCATTCCAGACTAAGGTGTGCTCAGCGCAGGTGCTGTGGGTCTAGCCTTGGTGTGTGTCTGGCTGGAGTTGCTGCAGACCCCACTTGGTATTTCTGTGTGGTCTGCCATGTCGTTGTCACCTGGTGGTGTCACCATTGTGGCTAGTTGCTGGAGCTGGGCTCTCACATGGCTAGATTGCAGGAGGTGCTCTGGGGTAACTGGGCTATTGGTGGTAGAAACTGCACTATGTGCCTGTTTGAAGTCTGGAGGTGGCAACTTGCATGCGTGACTTGGAGAAAAAAGAGTGGAGTTTTAGAAGTGGCTGAGAGTGCCTGACTGGGGCTTTGCAGGGCTGTGGACCCGGCCACTGCTTAACTGAGGTGCACCCAGGCTGGGATCTTGCAGGGATCAGGCTGAGCTTGGGCTGACAGTGGATTGAGGCTGAGGGTAGAGTCCAGTTGCTAGTTGGGTATGTTTGAGCGTGATTTTAGGTACTTGTGAATAGGCAGGGGTGTCCACCAGGGGCCTTTCCTTGTTTATCTACCAAGAGTAGACCCTCTTGATTCTTGTTTCTTGGTCTTAGCCTGCATGGCTACTCCAGGGAGTGGATGGAGCTCTCCTCAGGGATTCACTTTAGGGTCTGATAGTGTGGAAGCTGAGTTTCAGATGACACCCACCTTGCCAACAGCAATGTCAAGGGTTGCCAAAATACTGCCAGCTGGTGACCTCTTTCCTGGATCATTCCCTAGGGCTCCTTACCTCCCCAGCCAACACTATGGTATATGGTATTCGTTCACCTATGGAGAGAGCAAGGCAAATGAATCTCTTGCTGGCTTATTAACACCTGGTTCTCACTGTCTGCTTCCCTCAGTGCAGGGTCTCCTGGAGCTCATCTCAAATTAGGGTCATAGGGTTGGGCTGATGAGTGTCAGAGGTCGCCCTCTCCCTGATCCCCAGGGAAAAGTTCTGCACCTTAGACACATTTTTTCTGACTGTGCCGCCTGCCCTGTGATGGGCTTTCTTCTTGGCTAAACATCCCTCTGACTCATCTGGGTATTGCCTTTTTTTCCTTGGTTGTGGAAACTATTCAGCCAGCAGGTTTCTGCTGTGTAGATTAGTACATAGTTAGGTGTAGATGCTGTGATCATGAGAGGAGGGAAGCATGAGTCCTCCCTCTTCCACCATCTTGGGGCTACCTCTCTCCCTACCCAATTTTATTTGCAAAGGCATCTAATTGATGACTAAGTCATAGTCATGTGATAAAAAATGTTTATTTCCTTGGCACATGCAGCAGTTCCATCTTATCTGTGGTTGTACTTCCCACAGCTTCATACGCCAGGTCAGCTGCATCTGAAAATAATAAGTACATTATGTTTTGAGAGGAGTGACAAAATTCACATAATATATATTGTTATTATTACGGTATAGTGTATAATATATATCATTATCATTATAATTCTATTATTGTTTCTAACCTCTTACTGTGCCTAAATTAAACTTTGTCATAGATATCTATGTATTGGAATAAACATTACTCATACAGGGTTAACTGTCTGAAATTCAGGCATCCACTGGGGCGCTTGAACTGTATCTTCTGCAGAGAAGTAGAGACTACTGTTGAGACAGATAAGCTAATTAGATTACCACCACATTTGTGGCTTAAATTATACAAATTCATGATCTTAGTTCTGTGAGACAGAAGACTGACATGGGACAAAACCAAGGTGTCATCCAGGCTGCATTCTTTTCTGGGAGTTGGACAAGACACTGGCTTTTTGCCTTGTTCAACTCTAGAAGCCACATCATTCTTTGGTTCATGGCTCCATCCTCCATCATAAAGTGGGTGATACAGCTTCTCTTAATGCTGCATTCTTTGTCACATCTGCATTTCCAACTCTTCCCTTCTTCTACTTTATATATAAGATTTATTTATTTACGCATACAAGAGCTGGGGTACGGACCAGAGGTGTGTGTGGGGGTGGTGAGAGGATTCACTAGAGACAGAGTGAGGAGCAGAACAGGTAGACTGACTGATGTACACTGCTGAGGGGAGCAGCAGGTGAGGTGGGAGAGGTCTGCTGTGCCATGTGGGCTGTGCCATGTGGGGATCAAACTTATGCTGTAGAGGCTGCGGACAGCTTCGTAGGTTGCATCTTAACCCTTTGTGCCACCAGGGAGGCCCGTCTCTCTTTTACTTTTAAGAACCCTTGTGATTACACTGGGTCCATTGGAGGGTCCTTTTTTTTTTTAAAGTCAGCTAACTTGCAACCTTAGTTCATCTTTGCCCTGTATCCTAACATAGTTGCCGATTCTTTGGGCTGGGACATGAACATTTGGACTTTTGGGGGAAGAGGATGATTATTCTGCTTACAATAAGGGGGAACCTCAGGGATGAAATCTCCCTGTAGCTGTAGCCTTGATCCTTCCTTGTCCATGAGAAAAAAATTTAAATCAATTATGATAAAATATCTGGTGAAGAAAAAGAATTGTGCAATATGAGGTTTCTGGCTTCTAAATGGTTTTTACTGGAATTTGAGATTTCTGAAGAGTGAAACCTATTACAGGGTGACTAAGAAGCAACAGAAATTTCTCACAATTTTGGAGGTGGAAGTCCAAGGTCATGTTACTGTCATAGCCCAGGTTCTGGGAAGAGTGGCTTGCAGATGTCTGAGTTCCTGACTTCTTGTTTCCTCATATCAGGGGGAGAAGCAAGCTCTTTTGTGATTCTTAGAAAGGTAATCACCTCATTCCTGATTTCATTTCACCCTGTTCCTTTAGGGGAATACCTAAATACCATCACCTTTAGGGGAAGAGTTTCAGCAAATGAAAACTGGGATGACAGAAACATTCGGTCCTATTGTTAAGAAGTAGATTTGCTGACTTAAGGAGGAATTGTCCTAAGAAATGGAAATTTTTTTAAAGATTTGTTTATTTATGCATACAAGAACTGGGGTGTAAGCCAGAGGGGGGGGCGGTGAGAGGGTTCACTAGAGACAGAGTGGGAGAGTGGGGAGCAGAACAGGAAGATCTACGAAATACACTGCCAAGGGGAGCAGCGGGCGAGACAGGAAAGGTCTGCTGCACCATGTGGGTCAGCTCCTTGGCTGGCCAGGGATAGAACTCTTGCTGAAGTGGCTGGTGATAGCTTGATGGCACTGTCTTTAACCCCTGCACCACCAGGGAGGCCCAAGAAATTGGATTTTTACAAAGATGCCTGAGCCTTCTCTCCACAATATGCCCTCAGACATAGCTATCCCTTGTATAATTTGTAAAATAGCTGGGCTTTAAGAAGTTGCAATACCCCACAAACCTAAAGTTAGGCTGAAGTTTGGGATAGTGAGTACTTTCCTAGCTCAGGTATCAGAACTGAATCATAGCGCAGATATTACCTTGCTGTGTGATTTCTGGCACACCAGGTAATATGTGTGGCTTGATCTCCCCTCTGCAATGAGAGGGATGATTTCTAAAACATCCTTTAGCTTTAAAATGAGATGTTAATACCGCTAGCTAATGTTTATGGAATTACTTAGTCTCTCTCCAAGCTTGGAGACATGAGACTTAGGTGAAATAAGTGTGGGTGCCAGAACTCAAAGAGCTGACTTACCTGAAGGCTGAGGTCTATTTCCATAGCTAATGGTAAGAAACAGTGATTTCTGAAGATAGCTTGCATGGATGGGAGGACAATGAGGAAGACAATAGGAAGCGAGCTGGAATCAGGAGAGGAGATTGAATTCCTTCCCTCTGTACATGTAAATATGCTCTCCTGTCCAGCAGTCCTTTCCATACCATGGATGATAAAGAGGAGGTGTGTTCTTTCTTATATGGTGTTTCCGTATTTCCAACCATAACAGTATCTCTAAATCTGGATCTGAACATGAGTTACATATGTCAATGTTATAGAAAATAGACACTTCTAGCCATCTTTTGTTTCTGTGAGGCTAAAACAGTTTGTGGGATTGTGTCTCTAAAGCATGTAAGAAAAGTCACCAGGAATATGGGCTTGCTATGTAGGATTTTACTTTAGGTAATGTGGAAGAATGCATCTTTTTAGTATAGCAAAACATGTATGGAATAATTGAAAAAAAGACGTTTTGGTTAAAAGTTAATAGTTGTTGGGCCTCCCTGGTGGCACAGTGGGTTGAGTGCAGTGCAGTGAAGTTGTCCACAGCCTCCACAGCATAGGTTCGATTCCCAGCCTGCCAGGGAGATACCCACATGGCGCAGCAGACCTCTCCTGGCTCACCCGCTGCTCCCCTCAGCAGTGTATTTCAATAGATCTGCCTGCTCTGCTCCCCACTCTGTCTCTGGTGAATTCTCTCACCCTCCCGCACCTCTGGCCTGTACCCCAGTTCTTGTATAAATAAAAATAAATCTTAAAAAAATTTAATAGTTGAGCTTAAAAACTCCTTTTTTTAAGATTTTTAAAAATTTATTTATGCATAGACAAACTGGGGTGTAGTACAGAGGTGCAAGGGTTGAGAAGATTTAGCAGAGACAGAGTGGGGAGCAGAGCAGGTGGATCTACTGAAATACAATGCTGAGGGGTGCAGGAGAGGTCTGCTGCACCATGTGTGGGTCATCTCCCTAGATGGGGATCAAACTCAGATCTCAGCAGTGGTAGTGCTGAGACTTAACCCCTAGGCCACCAGGGATTATAATTATATTCTTTAGTCAATATAATTATTACATCATAGTGATATGCTTTCTATAACTGGTTATTCTTCTTTTGTTAGACATAACATGAGGATAGAAATACAAACTGCTTCAGGAAAATTCATGTCTAGGAGTTTGTAAAGGATCCTTAAAAAAAATCAAAATGTTCATCTATACTAGTAAGTTGATTTTCAAAGAAAAAAATATTGGGACTGGCATTACTGTCCTCTCAGTCTTTTAAATGACTTTATTGATCATATTATTTATAGAAGCCCCCAAAGAGTAAATACTGTATTTTACAAAAGAAAAATAATCAGTAAGGACAGACACTTAATAATTTTCCCCCAAAGTAAAACTTGAGTTGTGCCTCAAGAGTTGTATTTAGATTCGCCTAATTATAGAGAGCAACAGTAATGTTACCTAAATATGCCAGTAAGTCATATCTAGCAAAATTGAGTGATTAAATTCTACTCATTTAGACATTTTTATTTTGCTTTTAAATATAGAAACATTTGAAAACTGGTGATTTTTTGTTTGTTTGTTTCATTGCTCATTTGGTATAGGCTTTGTGTGTATGATTAGGTTCAAGATTGAATGTAGATAATTTGTTTTGTCTTCAACTCTCAAAAATTTAGTGGTTACTAGAGAGGGAGGGGAAGGAGGCTAGGAGGGCCATCAGCAGTGGGCACAAGACTTTTGGTGGTGGGTGAGGAAAGGCGTATACACAGAGGAAGGTGTACCCCCAATTTTGTATAGTTTTTTATAAGTGGTAAATCAATAACATTTTATTAAATTAAAAATGCTGAAATATTTTTTTATTTATTAAATTAAAAAAATGCCTGATATAGCTGGGCCTATATTAGGACCCATTCCTTACTATAGAAAGGGTATTTCTCTTTTCCCAGGACAGTAATGCCAATAAGTCATTTACCCTAGTTCTAGGGTTCAGAATTTAGAGGAATATCTATTAATTTCCATAGAAAATGAGTTTCTGTGAAGTATAAATGATAGTTATTTTGTTGGTCATAAATGTTTACAAATAATTCCAAGTTTAATTCTTCACTTTATCTAAATTCTGTAAAATGAAAATTATGAAGATAATTGAGCACAATTTAAAATATAGGAGAAAATTATTCCAAATGTTCCTTTTCTCTCCCCCCCCCACATTAAACTGGTCACTGTTTATCCTTTGTTGATTGCAAAATAAAGGGGTTCCTTATGAATTTTCTTTGCTGTTAACATTTTAGCTAAAAAGTTCAAATAGAAAAGTGTTTTTTAAACATTTGTTGGCTGTGGAAGAAATTCAGATAAAATCTGTTTTATAAATCCAAGATAGAGCCTAGATAGAAATCATGTTGTTGGTCAGTCTTAGGGTTAGTATGTTTAGAAACTTCCTGAAATATACTCACATGTGTACTTTTCTAGAAAGATTTTTTTTCTAACACACATCAGATTTCCAAAGTGATGCATAATTCAGGAAATATTAAGAACAGCCAATGACTGATTAAATAAGTGTATGAGTAAAGGAAACTTTATCAGGAGACTAAAGTTCTTTCTATTCTGGTACTTCTGGCCCATGACTGTGGATCAGTCCCACAAATGATCTCATCCTAAATTTTCCCAAAATAATTAGGCTTATATTATTTCCAAAATTTTTACACTGAAAACTGGAAAAAGACATTAGTGGGGAAAACAGAAATCCAAACAAAGTCTGTAATTGAGTTAATAATGCAATTTTTTTGTTTGTTTCAGCAAAGGTGCCAGGGTTATGTATTATGTTAGCATAGGGGAAACTGAGTAAATCATGTTGGCAAACTCACTATATTAACTGGCAGCACTCCTATAAATCTAAGTCATTTCAAAGTGAAATATTTGAAAACTGACTCCACTTCAAATATGGCATGAGACTGAGAATCTATTTTTAACTAAGGTGACAGTGGATCTTCTATGCCATTACAGACCCACTGGATGTTTTAGAGCCTGGGAACAGCATTATCAAGGGAAAGTTGCTAGGCAGTGAGGTGCTGCAGGTAGTGGATGGGTGGCAGAGGAGAGTGAGGGCTAGTGGGAGACCAATGTGGTTCAGGTCTGAGCTGTGCCATGAGCAAGGACTGCTGTAGGGGTGGAGGGTGTGTACGAGTCTGAACACCTTAAATTGTTATAGGCTGAGGGCAAAAAAGCACAACCACTCCATGTTATGTTTCAACACTGGACTTGGAACGAACTGGAAAGCCATTTTAACTCACATTTAAAAACAATGCCTCACAAACCTACTGTTAAAGTCCTTACATTCAGGTTTAGCACTAAATCAGAGTTCTAGATGAATTCCCCATCCTTCTTTTTTCTCATTTATTCACATTACTTTTTAAAGGAAATGGAAAATTTTATATTATGTTGGATTGTTCATGTATTGTATCGGTATGTTAAGTAAATGGGTAATTTTAATTCTCTTCAGAACAAAGCAGTCTACTGTCCCCAAAACATGATCATGAATTTATTATGGGAATGCATTTTAATAGGCAACAAGATTGGGTATGGTTGGAGAAGTCGTTTGCAAACCAGAAAATTGAAACTTGTCTTCTCTGTTGGTAGTCAGCTACTTTACTTTGTTTTATGCGTAACACTTTGTGGAGAAATCTTTCAGTAGAAATCTGATTGTTCTCAATGCTGTGCTCAAGAATCCTTTTCATGGTTCAGATTAAAGTGCAAAAACCCTCATGCATTAGTCACATTAGTCACAGAATCACAATTGCTCTGTAAACACCTTTTATGATATTGGCCAACATGGCAGTATTTTTTCTCTGGTGGTCTCACTTGGGACGACCAGCCCGGCAAGTCTAAAACTAACGCTTTTCACCATGTGGCTTTATGTGACTCCCTATCTAAATAATTCTCAAGCTCTTCAAGATGTTAGAACCATAAATAATCTTTGATTTTGTTGTGGATAAAGATTTTGATCTAATTTAATTATTTCAAAGACCAGAGCATTTAAATGACGTTGCCTGAGCTACCCTTATGGGGACATCAGATTTACAGTTTACCACAACCTTTTCCCATGTCTCATCCCTGTTTACTCCCGTCCCATAGTTTCTCCCCATGACTATTAGTATTTCTGAAAAGTAGCACTTCAGGGGAAGTTGCAAGGAATGTTGATTACAAGACATTGTTAAAAAAGAGATAGGTTGGGCCTCCCCTGGTGGTGCAGACTGTTGAGTGCTGTGCTGTGCTGTCAGCAGCCTCTATAGGGCTGGTTTGATCCCTGCTGGCTGGCAAGGGTCCCACATGTCGCGTGGCAGACCTCTTCTGTCTCGCCTGCTGCTCCCCTCAGCAGTGTATTTAGTCAGTCTGCCTGTTCAGTTCCCCACTCTGTCTCTGGTGAATCCTCTTACCCTCCCGCGCATCTGGCCTGTACTCCGGTTCTTGTATAAGTAAATAAATGAATCTTTAAAAAAAATAAAATAAAAGATAGGTTGAACTCTCAAAGAGAAGGAAAACAGTTTGCTCTTTCTGGTGCCTAAATATTCTCATCCATTAAAAAAAAAGTGATCCATTTTCTTGTTTCCATTTCATCTCTGTCTTTCACACAGAAAGGGTGGCATCGTGATGAACTTGTTTTTAAGAAGAATTTTTATCAGAAAAGTGAAAAAAGTAAGGGAGTTTTTTAATTTATAAGAACTTATTAGAATTGTCTCTGTAAAGGCTTCAGCTAGATATAAAATTTTGGGATATTTTGAATTTTGATTCTCTTTAGCAGTTACACTGTTAAGAGTCAAAATGGACGAAGTCCATGGGATAGAATCATTTTTAGGTACAGAGCATCTAAAACTCTAGGATTTAAGAGGTATTTGCTTTTCCATAAATAGGGAATATGTATACTCCCTAGCAAGCCCCAGGAATGCAGACTATGGAATCCATAGTAAGCCTTTGCCATCAGTTCTTAACTGGGGGGACGAAGTTGGGGGAGGGTTGCAAAAAGGAATGAGCTGAGTGTCACAGTAGTGCCTCTCAAAGACTCAGCCTTATACTTTTAAGAGAACACATAGAGACCACCCCTTTTTTGAGAACTGATCCATTAACCTAAATTTCAAAACCCACAAATGGATACTCTTGTAAAATTGCCACAAAAATCTGTTAAATTCAAAATATTTGTAACCTTAAAGTATATACAAATTTGGTGAGAATCTTCTTTTGCTCTATTTTCATAGTGAGCTAGATTCTTTCCTTATTTGGACAGGCATGTTACTTCCAGAGAATGAATCACTGAATTTCACGGGATTTCGGGCTGTCTAGCTGACTCAGTAACTGTGGTTTCAGTGGGCCTATCTTCAAACTGCATCAGATCTTGGAGCAGTGAAGCATAAAGCAGAAACACAGAACACAGCATCTTTTCTTCAACTCAGATGAAAAGAAGGTGGTGAACAGAGAAATTTCAAGAGTTACAGAACACTTTAAAAATCATAAGAAATCTCATTTTTATCTTCATTTTTCAAACTAGCATTCTTCTCCAGAACACAAAGTGTTCTAATGACATCATAATACAGTCCAAATGCATTTCTTAGCAAAAAGATAGTAGAAGAATAATTAGCAACAGAAATTTGCAATTTAATACAGCAGATTGAAAACCAGAATCTGTCTTATCTTTCTTAAAACAATAATGAAATGGTAGTAACTCTTATATGTAAATGTTATCCCAGCATATACATACACAGGATGAAAAAGGACCTAACAAGGGAAGAATAAGATGGAAATTCTGCAAGAGTAAACTCTCAGCTTATACAGCAACAGCTTAGGTATATGACTTGGTACAGAGAAGCAGCTACCACATTTACTCTAGTAGTAGCTAGAGAGAGGGGAACACTAACTAGAGGATTAAACTACAGGACCCAACATGTGCCCCAAAGTCATTTTAGGAAAAGCAGAAGTAGAAATCACCTAGATATATGCAAGGAATGATGAGCTTACAGTTAATGCAAAAGATAAAAAAAAATTATAGCTGGCAATCTTCCAATGACACCCCTAAAAATATAAAGTTGACCAGTTAGGCTAGCTCCTACCTCCGTACTAAGCAAAAGACTCAGAATATAGAATTGGAGAAAAGGATGTAAGAATAAAAGACCAGAATCTGACCTCAGCTTTATAGATGACCAAACTGTTCTTTCTTTATCTATGCCAATTGAAGAACGAGAGAAAGACATTAAACCTCAGGATAGAATGCCTGAAAGATCATTGTTAAAATTCAATTCCTTTTTAAAAACCGAGTTTTGCATTTAGGTCATTTGCAGCCCAGTGTGAATAAGTTCCAGGTTCTTTTCAAGGCAGTAAATAGGACAGAACACAAATCGTGGTAAAAGTGGAAAAATGGGAAGGTAAACAGCAGCCAAGTGAGTTAAGGGAGCAGCCCTGTGAGCCTCCCTGCTCACAGCTTTGCTGACATGTGTGGGGGGCCACAAGTTGACCCAAAGTAGCATGTCTTTTTACTTCCAATGAAAATTGAAGCAATTTGTTAAAAAAAAAAAATCTGTGGAGAGGAGGAAGGGTGGTAGCAGGTAAACTAGGATTTGTGTGACTTTCCTAAATGCTTAGTAACCATCTTGTTAAAACTCCCAGGTTGTATAGCTATCAAGTGGGGCTTATTTTAGATTTATGCAGAATCTAAGCTATCATTTAAGTCCTGAGTTACTGAAGAAAGAGATTATTAGAGCCAGCCCAGGGAGTTGGACTTAATAAAGCATTTCAGAGGGGATCAGTGGTTCGGGGGTGATCAGTGCCTAAATTCATAATTCCCGTATACACATTTGATCATTAATTTGGCACCATAACTCATCATCACCAGGCATGCTATGTTAGATGAGTCTCCTGACATCCTGCCCAAACCCAGCCGTAAATCATTCAAAATGTACTGCTGGAAATCATCTGCATATTGTGCAACAGAATTCATATATAAAGGCCACTAAATCTAGGATATCAAGGAGCTTGGATCAATGTATCCTATGTGTTCTCTTATTTTTATTATTGACATTTAAAACTCTACTGACATCAAAATTTTTACTTGTAAATGAATAAAACCTCATAACAGCTGTGTCTCTGTGGTTTTTAGCATGGTATATATGAGATGTGTTTAAAATATCTAGAGATCAATTCATTGTGAAGCGTTTCCTCCCAGCCAGAGTGTGGTAAATTATTTAAAAGCCCTGGCATCCAAAGCAGCTTGCACACTCTGCTTTCATTCATTTACAAATGCTTTCAGAGATAAGCCCAAATTTTAATTTTTACTGTCAAAAATCTTAATTATGGCAAAATGTAAACACTTTGGTGAAGCAAGCAAACCCTGCAAGAGTGAAATTAGAGTACTTAAAGTATGGGGAGAGAGGAATGAAGCTCATGGTGATTTCTTATTTGTTGATTATAAGGCTTTAAGGAAATGTGTTGGAATCAGTTTATGGCTGTATTTTAAACTTAATTGCTCTGATTCTTGACTTTTGTACTACAGTTATCATTGTTCCCTTTTCCATACAGATTTTCTTCCTTTGGATTGCCTCACATATGTTTTGTATTACTAATTTGCTTTTATGAGAAATTCTTGCCTTTTAATTTTTGTATTAACTTTTTCTGTACATTTCCATTTACTCTCCATCCAGAGGGCTATATTAGCATGCCAAAAGCACTCAATAATGTTTGATCGATACCTACTTGTGGCACATTTATGACTATTTCTGAGATAAGCAGAATCATAAATTGAAATCTTACCTAGCATCTGTTCTGATCATGGTGGTATGAAACTAGATATAAACTAGAAAATACCCAAACATGAGGAAACTAAGCAAAACGCTTCTGAATAACTTCATCAACACAGAAATCAAAGGAGAAATAAATATTTTGGAAATCAACTAAAATTAAGAGACAAGCCACAGGATCCTATGGCATGCAACAAAAACAGTATGAGGTTCGTGCCCTTATAAGCCCACATAAATAAGAACCTTCTCAAATAACCTAATCCAAAGCACTTTACATATTCAACACAATACCTATTAGAATTCTTTGAGAAAAATCTCTCAAAGAAATAATATAAACGATTCTAAAATTTGTAAAGGGCCACAAAAGATTGAGTAGACAAAGGAATTTTGAGAGACAATAAGACTATTAGGATATCACGATGCCCCCTGATTTCAAAAAAAAGCTGTAGTAATCAAAATAGTAGGCTCTGAAATAAAACAAAAACTGACCAATGGAATAGAATTGAGAGCCCAGAAATAAACCCACATATGCATGGAAAATTGATCTATGAGAAAGGAGTCAAGAGCATATCAGAGTAAGGAAAGCTCTTCAATAAAAGGTATTGGGTTACTTAACTCTACACAAAACTTCAAAATGGATGAAAGACTTGAATATAAGACCTGAAGTCATAAAGTTCATATAAGCCTTTACATTTTTTGTACATTTAGACTCATTTCCCCTCTCTTTCTGATCCACATTATATTTTCCTTTTAGATTGCTAAAGCGGGAAGAAAGTTTCACATTCATTCCTCGGTCCCGTGAAGAGCTTCCAGACAACTTTCCAAAAGAAATCCCTGGAATCTGCTATTTCCTGGAGGTAAGGACTGGTCCAAAGCAGCCCAAGCCTTCCCTTTCATCATCCAGAATAAAAAAGGTTTCCTACAACATTGGCACCATGTTCCTCCGGGAGACAAGCCTCTGAGACCTGCTGCAGATCAAAGACTTCTCCTAAAAGCACAAGCCCAGAGCCTGGGTCACGGCAGGAGAGTGCAAAGAGATTCTCTTTCACTGCTTTGTTGTGACAAGTGGTGGAATTTCTGTGTTCTGTCAGGCAATAATCCTAGCAAAAGGTGGGCGAGGATACCAATAGAACAGCGGAGGGCATGGGGAACTAAGGTGTGTCCATCCATGTGAGTGTTGCTGGTCATATATATATATTTTAATTACTGCTATGGGCCCCCTTTCAAAACTAACCACTAAATAGATTCTATGTTTTGATGTTTGTCACACATACAGTTACATTTCCCTGTATATATGTATCACTTTTGAGACAGTTTTGATTCTCTATTCCCACATTTAGTGAGTTGGTATGTGAGGAATATTTTCTAATTTTGTTTTTCTGAACAGACATTTCATACATATATCATGGCCGTGTGGTAAACTTCCCAGCAGGAAGAACTGTAACTCAGCAAAATATTTTAGGGATATTACCTATTTTTATACATATCTCTTCTAGATAATTACATTTCACACACCACTATTAGATTTTCAGAATCTGCTACTGTATAGTTGGTATATTATGTAACGCTAACCTATTAATCTAATATATGTGTGTCTGCTTAGTAAATATATCTTTTCGATTTTATTAATGTAGCATGGAATCCAGAGGGAATGGGATTTCCTAATAGCAGATATGCCTGTAACTAAGATTAAGGAAAGATCTTTGTGTCATCTTCTAACAAATATTAGTGCATATCAAATGAAATGCTCTGCTCCTTTGGACCCTTTTGAACTGAGCACTTATAAGTGTAGTTTTGGCCACATGCTAAACTGCATTCTAATAAACAGCATCTACCAAATGACAGGTTAGTAATATCTCCCCTTTCCACGCCCCCATGGCTGTCTCCTAAGGACTAACTAGCACTCAGGAGCAGACAATGCTGGCATTAGGCAGAAAGAGGTAAAGAACACTTTCCCAGGAAGGCTGTTTATTCTTGTATAATTAAAAGGAAAAACCTTCATGCACACTGAAGTAGGTCTAACCTTCAGACCTAGTCATCACCATAGTTACAGATAGGCTTTCATCGCATGTTGTGCTAAAATGAAGACCTGCTCCTGACTAACACTGCATGAAAATATTATTACAGACTTACCCTGAAATTAGGAGCACAGTGCATCGAGAGTTTTCTGATTTTGGAACAAATATAAAACGAAGTTTCCATTGAGGCCATTGAATCGGAAGCATTTGTTGCCTTGAAATCGTGAGGTGGCCCTTTTCTGCTCCAATTTATAGTCAGTCTATTCATTGCTTGCTTATGTCTACTGAAGGCAATATGGTTCTTTTTCTGGTCAGAGATTTTTGCTGTGTTACGATGTGGTCATTGCATAACTCTACTGGCCGATGTCGTCTGAGGCTTAATTTGTGTTTTCAAGTTCTCTAAGTGTGTGACTAGAAAACATTTACAGATCTGCAAAGTGTTTGTCATATGGTGATGACTCCCTCTGTCCTCTCCCTGAGGCAACGCTCTGCATATGGAGGAGAGAGGACCTGGACCCTGACAGCTCCAAATTCCTATCTGCCTCTCTCTTCCTGGGTCTACATCTCTGTTTTTTCACCACACACAGAATGAGAAGACCAGGGTGCTTAGGTGGAGGGCTTGCAGGCTGAGGACAGGGAATAATGACACACAAAGGAATCTCTTCATGAAAGTGGGAGATTAACCCACTTCCTTCACAAGGGGACACAGGGGAGTCTTACAGTCAGTGTGGACAGAACAGGCCAGAAGCAACTCAATTCTCATGCCGAGAATAAGAAAGGCTTTTAATGTGCTGATGGCCTCTTTCAAGCAGGGTATGTGGGGAGAGAACGAAGTGCACAGAAATTGTTGTTACCTGACAGTACCTTGAGCTTAAATGATACAGTATATCAAATATTTTGGTGGTAAAAATGTGTTTTATAGCATAAGCTGAAAGGGACTTGAAGGACTCATCCAATCTTTCTCTGCTTTTTGTAAAATTTTGTCTAAGCAATTGTAATCATATGGTTATTTGCTCTATACTTAAGAATATATATGGGAAGCATATTGTAAAAGTATCATTGAAAATCCACATCAGTATCTGGTAGTTGGTAATAGGACACAAAATAAGAATTGTATATACATTCAATTTGTCAGAAGAATCACAAACTCTCAGATTACATGATTTTACATAGAAAAGAAGTAACCACTTTTACATACAGGTATCATGATGAGGAACATGTCAGAGATCAGATGGGATGTGAGCTGCTTCTGTCCAACAACATAGGAGGCAGTCTCTCCTCTGTACCATTAGCCAACCTAGTATAGTTGATTATTACAGTTATTCTGTTGCTATATTTGTTTGCAAGGTACTATATAAAATAGCTATTATTCTAGCTGCAGCATAGAATTTAGCAGCTATGGAAAAGCACTGTATTTTTATTTGTCCCAAATAGTCTCGCTATCTTCTACTGGAATTGTGACTCCAAGTGTGGGTGGTAGCTGGGATCTCATTTGATGAATATCTATATGGTATTTTTACTTCCAGTTATAGATATCATATATTTTAGTGCTAGCAATTTAAAACCTATATTCTAATGGATGTCCCATTAGATACCAAATGGTATTAAAATTGGGAAAATGATTTTAACCCACTCTACAAGGGATACTCCAATTGGCACATATAGCTCCTCTGTCTTAATGTTCTTTTAAGCAGCTACTCTGAAGTTGCTTTTTTACTACCTGTCAGTACCAAAGCTGCCCATTGGCATCGGCATCATTTTGATGGACACAATGTCACCATTTGCGAATACATCCATTCCCTCTCCAGACATACCCCAAAACACACTACTGTCATGTGCTCGTGAGACTGATGTGCTGTCTTCTGTGCTAATGAAGCCTCTTGTGAACCTTAATCCCTACACCTCATGGTATAGCAGAAAGAACAACACTCAGTGCCTGGAGAACATAGTGCCTGGGGTCTGTCGACAGTGCAGTGTGGTGTGAAGGGAGAAGGAAGATAGGGTTTCTAAGTAACAGTACCCAACTCTGTTTAACCCCCCCTCAAGCTCATCTCTTCTTTTAGGCTCTAACTTTTTTGGGCTTTCCTTTTGGTCCCTGGGTCTGTGGAGCCCAGTGAGCTGGGGCCGGTGGAGACTCTGACACTGGTCAGTGGCTCTGTAGTCCAGGCTGCACAAGTGAGCTCTCGCAGTCTACACTGTTCCTCCCATGAGTGACAGTGGCATCAGGAACAGCATGTTTGAGTGTGTGTCCACATGGGTGTCCCTCCAGAAAAAAAAAAAAAAACAGGAAAGTAGGACAGCAGCATGAAATCTCACTCACAACTCTAGCAAGGCTTTTCATTTTGCAAATTCCTCTATTGAGTTCCAGCAATGAAGCAAAATTAAACTGTCAGAGACAAAAGGTAAAGCACAGGGAATTTGGAAAACCACCAGTCTCAGTATATTTTGCAGAATCCTGTTGTTATTAATTGAAAGAGTGTATTTGAGGTTGTCAGGTATAAGAAGGAACTTAAGATTATGACCTTCATTAAGATAAATTTGATGTTGTAGATCACAGGACAAGGAATAAAACTTCTCCATGTAGGGTTCTGCCTTGTCCTGCCTTTTGAGCTCTACTTCATTCATGCCCAGACCTGCTTTTCCTCCACACTCACTGGAAACCACCTCAGCCCCTCAAGCTTGGTACCACCAAACATCATCCCCTCTGTGCCTCTGAGGGGGTGGCCACAGAAAGAGTTGCTGAGGCCTACTTCAGGCAGTTAGGAAGACCCGCACCTTTCCAGGCCCTGGTAACAAGTACACTTCTGCAGTGGACTAACCATTCTCTGTTGTGCAGGGGGCATTGCTGACACAGACACAGACTCCCACCACCTTTTCTTCAAAATACACTCTGACTCTAGACACTAGGTGCAACCTCATTGAACTTTCCTTCTAAACCAATTATGTGTGATGGAACCGGCTTTGGGGTAGCACCAGATGCCTTTCAGTCAATGATATCTAGAAACATCAGTCCAGAGACCCAGCATTAGATCAGAGTCTGGGTATTCCTATTATTAGATTATGTCTGAACTACAAAAAATTGTCATTTCAGAGACTTCTGTGGCGTATCTTATAAGAAAAAGCCTGAAAAACATGATGCATGAGACTGAATTATTAAAATTTAATATATTCCAGTCCAAATGATGATTCTGTATGGGTAGCTCTTGATTTGAATATACTTAACTCACAACCGGCTGATTTAACACACACATAAATTGTGTTAACATGACTGAACATTTTACAGATAAGTGAATAAATTGACCCCAGCTGTGGACTCAACTTCAGGATCCTTGTGGTGAATAAAGAATAGAGATTATATAAAGATTAACATAAACCCTGACAGAGTATACTAAGATAGTGTGCAAAATTCCTTCCTCACACTTGATTCAAATAATTGAAATCTAAGTAGTAGTACTGTCCTCTACCTTTCTGTTACCTTTCTTCTTCCTTTCATTAGGGGGGGAAAAGCCATCTGTACATTTATTATACTGGGAGAATCACAACCATTTGCAATCTTATGTTGTAAAATAGTTTAATTTTACAGTGTCTTGAATGTTCTTAGTTGGTATGCGTATGTTTGTTGAATGTAGATGTTCCAGTGGCATTTTGGAAGGACTTGGGATGTAGCAAAATGATGTAGCAAAATGATGTTTGTATCTTTATTTCTAATATGTCGTGAATAGACCACAATTTTAGTCAAGTGCCTAGTGGCTATATGGTCTTTACTGAGCTGTGACCCTGCTCATCAACTCATCAGCTTGGCTTTGTAAGAATTACCTAGGCAACTTTTAGGCATACAAATTACTGGGCTTTGCATGCCTGGATTTGCATTCAGTAGGTCTCAGGAGAATCCCAGAGATCTGTATTTAGAAAATCACTCTAGGTACTAACATCCACTCAGATTTGAGAAACATTGGAGTATATTCAAATAATCCCAATTACTAGGAATAAATACAAGTTAAGATAACCATACCTTACTTCACTTGTGGTTATTTTGAAAAGTTAAATGTTTCTGGCTTCGTGCCATTATTTCTTTCACAACTTATTTGTGCTTTGGTTTCAAATGTGTGGTCTGTTTTCTGAACATGTGGCTTTAAATTTATTAGAAACAGAAGTCAACACTGATAAGCATGAGGGATGAATATTGCTCACTATAGGGCTATTAGGCATACTAGACATGGTACCGTTTCCTTGGTTACTGCCAGAGCAGTTCGTCACAGAATTTACTGATCCTCACCACTGAGATATAAACTAGGGACAGAGAAGCAAATGTCAAAATGACAGTCTTATTTCTGAATGCTTTGGTTTTTATGTTATGAAAAATCGCCAACTTAATACTTAGTCTCACTGTACTTTTCACATTGAATTGTACAGTCATCTAAAAATGATTTCCAGCAATACCTTATAGCAACCTTTCAAGCAATAATTTAAGCCATGGTGATGATGTCATATGAAACTTGCACTTTGGGGCACTTCATAGAATCTTTAGGGAAATACACACTTGTTTTTTATAAGCAATAATAATAGCTGGTGTGGAATTTTCAAAGATATTCATCATTCTACTATAGCAAAGCAAGCAGCAAGTGATCCAGATTAAAAAAATCTGACCAAATGACGTGCTTACTCTATCTCAAAAGTCATTCATTTGCAAGCATGCTATAAAGTAATATGTTCTCATCAGATTATTTCTGTTGCTTAATTTTAAATACCTGTCATGATTTCTGTTTCTCTCAAGAGAATTGTGGGTATCTGTAATACCGCCCAGATTTTCAGGTGTTTATAGTGTATAATAGAAAGGGGTAGTTAATGATGGGTACATGACTAGACGTAGGACACAGTTTGGATGAATTGATTGAAAGTAGGCTTCGCCAAAATATGGCAGGGTCTTAAGACAAGCTAGTTAATTCAGATGTTGTTTGATAAGATTAAATATTAAAAAAAGCTCATTATCACTGTTTTCTGTGATGGCAAATGTTTAGTAACTATATAGTTCTTTTAGCTACAGCATATGACTGGCTGAAAGTTATCTGTAGCGTAATCAATGCTGAAAACAATTAGTCATATTGAAAATAACCTGCCCTTCTCGGTTATTTTGTCCAATTTACAGATTCCAAAATGAGAAATATTTTTCTCTTACTTCATAAAATACAATTTTGATCATATGTGGCATAGTCATTAATAGTCCTCTCGTATATGCCGTCACTTATAATAATGTATTAGGATAGCTAAAAGCATCTGAGCATCTTCTAAGCATTAGATGATTACTTAGCAAAGTCATATATGCTTAGGATCCATTCCTTAGCCTCTAAATAAGATTATAGCTCCTATTATTGACAGTTGGGTAAATTCCTTTCTCATTATGAGTCTGAACACAATTGGAATGATGGTTGGGCTTGCTGGTATTTTACCTTCTTGTCACCCATAGCAAAGTTTAATTTAGCATCCTTTTACTCGCAATTTAGATTTCCCTATGAAATCAAGCAGGAGTATTGAATCACTGAGAAAGTTTTTGATAATTACCTTTTTGTATATAATTAAATGCTAAAAACCCTTAATAAGCATGCTTTTGATTAATAATGGAAAACATTTAATTTTATCCATTAAATTCATTCACATAGCTAAACTCATCTAGTTGCTGATCAGAGAATTCATAACATTAGGCTTTATTGCTCTTGCTCATTATTTGAAAGTAGAAGAGACAAGGGAAACTTACTGGCAAGTCCAAGTAATGTCTCACTTCTGATTCTTTTGATATATAATTTAAAAACAAAGGAATCAGTTTATATATAGCCTTCCTCTCTGGCCTTTTTACCATTGATCCTGTGGGAGAGATAAAGAAGAATTTATACCAAACACATTTTTACTATGGTCTATTAAATGTCATTTAATATAAGTAGGACAGTAATGTAGTTAATTGGGGTAAATCAGAAATGTGCAAAATTTCTTCTTTGAACACCTCACTTTTTAAGGGAAATTCCTTCTGTTTTTCTGCCTAGCAAGGTGTGTGAGAGACTCAGGATACAGGGGTAGGTGGAGGGAGTGGCACAGGCTAGAGCTTTCAATGAGGTTGAGCAGAGAAGTTATTTTTTTTTTTTTTTCCTTCCTGAGGCACACTCTTAAGGGAGAGGCAGTTTCCTAACAGACAACCCTGGTTTGATGAAAACCAAATAACTTCTATGACTCAGGTCACTTTTGTTCTAAAAAGAGATGAAAAAGCCCTTCAGAATTCATTTTCAGATTCCTCAGAAGGTGGTGTCAACCTCTCTGCAGTTGCCCGTATTGGTGAAACTGGTGTGAGGAACTCACAGAGCTGTAGAGAGGAACTCTCTGAAGATGGCAGACAAAGCTAGTCTTTGTTACAATGATGAAGGTAAATGAAAGTGTCAGAACATCTGGACTGAAGTAAAACGGACAAATACCAACTCTGCCATATGTCACAGGAAAGCGTGCTAAAATTGGCACAAAAAAACAGACTATCAAGCGATATTGAAACAAAACACTTACTCCCTTTCATAACATGCCAGTGAGAAGAATGCAGTTTGATTTTATACATTTTTGTTGTTGTTAGGACATTACAGAAATGACATCTTTCCATAGTTGGGAAATTTAATTTCAGAGAATGGGAAACAGTTGTTCTGTGTCCTAAAATCTGTAGAATCTTTTGGTGGGGAAATACTATTTTCCAAAGTCTTCATACTATTCTCAAATCAGGCCTTTGCTTGCTAGCAAAAGAAATGCTCAACTTTAGAAAATAGCCTTCATGACCTCAGGTCCACCCATCTCATCTGGGGGTGCTCCAGAACTTGGAGCATCACCCCAGAGAATTTGGGGATGTTCTGTGGGAGAAATGAAAATTCATGCTGTTTCCTAAAATTAAAAGTGATTAGGTCACCTCTTAAGACTGATAGATGTTTCACTTCCATGTAGCTACTTAATTCAAGTTTGCTTAAATCAGAGTTTGTTTAGAATGAAAATTTTAAAAAGAGGGACCTAACTAACAATTTCAATCAGAATTATCAGGTAAAAAAAAAAAATATTTAGGACAAAGATCTGCTGTCTTGAGAGAGTAAACTAACATTAAAAAGTCAGAATGCTACAGACTCTCTCAAGTTTCCTAAATGTATCTGAGAAAGAAAAATACCATAGTTGCTGGATTTCTTAAGATTTTAGTCCCTAGAGATAACGTGAGTATGAATTACATTTAATTTTTTTCCTTCATGTTTTCCATTTGTTACAGGAAAAAAATAATGTTGTAAGTCAGTCAAATGTCAATTTGACATTGAGACACATGAACGTTTGCAAATTTGGCAACATTCTTTTACTTAAAATCATAAGCTGGTTTTAGTAATGCCAAGGTTAATGCCAAGGTTAAGGATAGCAGTCAGTACTATATTCAGACTGTTCACAGTGGATTACAAAGCAAACCATCTCAACTTCCAAGAATAAAATCTAAGTCAAAGCCGATGTATGATCCAAATCATTTGAGGAAAAAATATATGTATTTCCATCACCCGTGACTAACAAGAAACTACTCATTTCCATTCCTAATGAAACCTTAATTCCTACGGCAGTTCTACTTATTTTGCCTCCCCATGCATGATCTGGGATCAATATATTTGTGTATAGCCACGTAAACCATTTTTTTTTCTTGTTTGAATTTTTATAGCATTTTAATTTCAAATCCATAGTTAAAGTGAAAGAAAATACTGCAGTGGTCAGATAATTAATCAACAACAACATTTTGATTAACATAATTAATCAAAATCTGCCTCCAGATTTTATTGGTGCAAATTACCATGTTGATATCAAAGCCTAACCCTGGCATAGAGTCTCAGATAAATGGCTTTCATACTATTTGATTAGAAACATTATTAGACTCTTATAGATCTCATACCAGCTGAGGTTTAGATAAAAAGAAGAGTGTATAATTGAAGTAATTCAGGAAGATTTTTAAAAATTTGTGAATTTTTGTTCTTGGTGTGCTAAGATCAGTATTAGTGGGTGGCAGCCAAAATTACTATTCTTGTTTTCATTTGTTTCAAGTGTGTCACTGGGCACTTCTAAAATCTATCCTTTTTATTTATGTAACAATCTGACCTGGAATAGCGGGCACTCATTGTTTTTGCTTTTGATCCTTAAAAACAATTTTCTTCCTATCTAAAAGAATAGCTCCTACTTATGCAAATGAATATTTGATTATACAGGTGTCCCATTTTACAAGCAGACATGAAATGTTTTAGTTGGATTCAGCTGGACTTGCAAGCAGAGAAAGATAGGACACCACTAGGGAAGATGAAAAATGACAAAAATAAAACTTTGCCTACATTTAAAAACATCTGTAACACAACCCTGTTAACTTAGAGCACAAATGAAAATAAATGGTAAGCCTGATTATAGATTTTTAGACACAGTATTCATGTTTAATGGAATGTTATAAAATTCAGCATGTCAAAACTTTGATAAAACAATTAATAAATTTAAAACTATTCTAAAAAGTATCTTGTATTATATATGTCCACCAAAGCAGAATTTATTCTCTCTTGGGAAATTTTGGTACTATGTATTTTATCAAGATTTGTAGGTGTGATCTAATTAAACATCAATATATTCTTTTTTTAAAATATTTTATTTTATATATATTCTTTAGGCTAATAAAAAAACATGCAAGAATCCAAACATCAATGTTTGCTATTATTTCTGAAGAAGACTCTTGTTGAATGTAAAATGAATGAGCTAGCTATAGGTTTGAGGGATTATCTGTGAAAACTAGGTCCTTAAAATTTCTAAATCCTCTTTTTGTTCCATTCCTTCTGTCTGTCTCTTCTTCCAAATTTCATGAGGGATAGGAAATAGTTTACTATTCTTCCTGGTGCCTCCCTTCTTAACTTTCACATGTTAGAACACTATGGATATATGAGGAAAGGAAAACAAGGGAAGAATTTAGATGTAGATTATTTGAGGAGAGGAGGAACTGAGAGAATTTAGACTTTGGCTTCTAGAGGCTTTATAAGTGAAGACAAATGTGGGTGTATACATGTTTTTCTCCACTGAATTTAAACACTTTCTCAAGAAGCATCAGGGTTAACCTATTTGGACAACCTTATATTTTTGCCCCTACAAACATCTTAATTTAGAAAAATCCTTGTATTTTTCAAATAGTCAATAATTACTTCAGTACCACACTGCTGAAGATTAAAGTAGAAAAGAAGTTTCTTTTATTTGTAGGGAAATAATTTATAAAAACCATTTCCCAATTAAGCAAATATACCAAATGCTGGCTCTTTACTGATACAGAAGGCTGTGTTCCTAGGGGCTATCTTTGAAAACATTTGCCATCAATTCTTTAAGTCTACTGTACTAAAAAAGCAATATACAATGAATTATATATTTCTTAGCTCTAAGTCTTTGAGATTTTAGCATCTTTAGAATAGCTGTTTATACTTATGTCAAATATTTATTAAAAAGAGTAAAATTAGGAAGATAGAAGGGTATGTTCTTCCATTTGGGCTTTTAAGTACTCTATTCTCCCAAACTGAAAATTTCCTTCTTTTCATGTTTTTTTATGTATTCATTGAGTAACATAGTCATACTACTTAAGCTGTCTTCATGACATGTTTGTCATGACATGTTCACTAATATTGTGTAGAAATAATATAACTTTGTCCTCTCTGGAGAGAAATGCTTCAGTAAGTCAACTAGCCTTGAATTTTGAGTCATATTATTTGAACTTCTTTGTTAAGACACCTCAGCAGCCTCTCATAACAGAACAAGTTGTTAAAGGAACGGATATGAAACATTTATTAAAATTAAAAATTTCAAAAGGGAGGAATGTTTGGGCCAATTTACTTATAATTTCATGGGTCTGAATTTTTTATTTGGCTTGCAATGTTAATAATATTTCTCTGTTAATGACTTTTCTTTATTCCACACTGACTAATTTGCTTTGATATTTTAAGAGACAGGCAGGTGCCATATGAATTGACACCTATAAAAATACAGATTTCTTTCTGTGATTTTTCATTGTTAAGAAAGCCTTTGTCTTGAAATTATGGGCAGCCTTAGTACTCTATCAAATGAAGAAATATGACCTTCAACACCTTTACTATTTCATTTCTCGAGGGAAACATAAAAACAGAAGAAATGTGGTTGAGAAAAACAGAAGTCAGGATCAAATTTGAACAACTGTGATCCACAAATCCCAATTTCTTCTTCTATTTAGTTGCCTTCTGCTAAATCCATAGTTCATATTGGCAAAGTTTATAACCATTTCCTTTTAAAAAAAAATTGGAGTTAAGCAAGCATTATTCCAAATGTGTGGAAATGGTTTTTCTTTCACATGGTCATGGCAGGTGATGACTACAGGGATGTGAGGTTGGGTTCAGGTAGGAAAAAATGACCCATGAAGAGAAGTACTTTCTGATTTTTCCTGGAGTTGGATGAACAACTTTTTCTTTAAAACAAAAGTCTTTTTGGGAGTTTTGCCTTGGAAAAACTCTTAACATTCTGTAACAACTGCCTGTGACAACATTATATAATTTTAGGAATCAAGGGACAAAACTGTCTCATTATGCTTTCAAAATATACCAATTAAGTGCATTCCAGAAATACATATCATTCCTCATTTCAAAATCAACCTACCTGAATTCTGACTCTTCAACTGTGAGTAGCCATTTTACAAAACCAAAGGGTCTCATTTCCCAAACATTAATTTAGATTTTAAAAACTTGCCTGCTCCTTACAACTCCTAAGATAATCAGTACACTTCCATCAAATACTCTGGCACTAGATAATAAAAAAAAAAAAATAGGCTCCCAACTCACTTAATAAAAACACAGTTAAAATGTGCTAGCCTTCATTCACTTCCTCTGCATGAGGTAGGTTTTTCTTAAACAGATACCTGAATTATTTTCATGTTTGGGCCAATTCATTTGTTGTAATTTCAAGGGTCTAAATTTTCGGTTTGGCTTGCAGTGTAAATAATATTGTATACCTGCTAATTTGCTATTATCCTTTGTGAATCATTTCTTTGGAAAATACAGTTATCACAGTTAAATTACAGTGTCAACAAATAATACCAGGTAAATATACTAGTATATCTGTAGGGCATGGTTAAATTGCATATATTTTGAAATGTCAAGCTATTTTTTCCTGATTTTTTAAAGATGAATGCATCTCTTAAACCTGTACCATTAATTTAAAAAAAGTTTCATTTGGTGTTTCAGATTATATTTTAAAATATTTTCCTTTATCTAGTAGTACAGGTTTAGAGAATCTTTTTTCTGACTGAAATAAAATATGCCTCATTTCACTAGAATTTTAAGAGTACTAGAACATGTAAATGTATGTAAGCACTTCTAGGATTATAAACATACATTGTATCTTTGCTTTTTAATGCAACACCACTTTTTACTCATTTGATTATGTTTATTTGTAACTATTCTAAGTCACACACAATGTAAATAGCATGTTTCATTAAGCAAATGTCTTTGTATTTACAGACTGCAGAACAAGAAAAATTTGTATATGAAAAAATGAGTGATGAAAACCTGGAATTCTTATAAAACAAAGTGGAAATGACAGTTACATGTTTGATTTACATAATTCATTACAAAACTATCTGTTTAAGTCATGCATTTATTTATCTTATAAGTCCAAACTGTCACTTATAAAATATTTAAATCAATAAATAACACCAAAAATAAGTATAGAGTCTTTTTAGCCTATTTTTTCAAACTGTGAATGACAATAACTGAGACTATGAAGGCTTAATAACTCAAAGAATGGGGAACAAATAAATCAATGAATGGAGTATTTTCAATGCATTATTACTATGTCTAAAGATGAGTCTACAGTAATAGGCATACCCAATTTTAAATTAATTTTGTAATATGCAATCTACCCTTATAAAATCAAACAGCACAGGTCACAGTATGTGTTGTTTCATTTACTCTGAATAAACAGATATCCCTTGTATTACAGTGTAGTTATATCTCAATAAAGCCATCCTAAATTGAAAATATTTTAAGCTGAAAATGCTCTTATTACACATAACCGACTAACATCATATATTATCCAAGCTTAACCATGTTTAGAACATTTACATTAACTTACAGATGGGTAAAATCACCTTACACAAAGCCTGTTTTACAATAAAGTATGAAATAGCTCATATAATTTACTGTACACTGTTCTGAAAATGAAAACAATGGTTGCATGCATCCCACCATTAACACACACCTCTCAAACACACAGGGCCTGAAGAATATTTGACCACTGACTAAAGTTCATTGTCAGACGATGGGGATGCCACAGCTACAGGCTCATCGATTGCACTGTGGAGCACTGGTTGTTTATTTTCACAATTGCTTGGCTGATGGGGAGATATGTCTTGCTGGCCCGCCCAGCATCACAAGAAGAAATGCAAATGGCCAATAGGCATATGAAAAAATGTTCAACATCCCTTATCATCAGGGAAATGCAAATCAATACCACACTGAGTACCACCTTACACCAGTAAGAATGGCACATATCAAAAAAACCAGCAACAACAAATGTTGGCGAGGTTGTGGTGAAAAAGGAACTCTCCTATATTCCTAGTGGGAGTGCAAACTGGTCCAACCACTTTGAAAAGCAGTCTGGAGGTTCCTCAGTCTACTAAAAATGGAGTTACCATATGACCCAGCAATTCTACTCCTAGGGATCTACCGAGAGGACACAAAAACATTGATTCAAAAGAACACCTGCACCCCTATATTTATTACAACACAATTTACAATAGGTAAAACCTTGAAACAACCCAAATGCTCAAAAATAGATGACTGGATCAAGAAGATG
Source organism: Talpa europaea (assembly GCF_964194135.1). NCBI lineage: Eukaryota > Metazoa > Chordata > Mammalia > Eulipotyphla > Talpidae > Talpa > Talpa europaea. Next base: position 34,258,701 of record NC_140079.1, read on the forward strand.
TGGTATATACACATAATGGAATATTACTCTGCGATCAAAAAAGATAAACTCATGCCATTTGCAGCAATGGAGATGGAGCTAGATGGAATTATGCTCGGTGAAATAAGTCAGAAGGAATAAGAAAAAATATCGGATGGTTTCACTTATAGGAGGAATATAGGAGAACCAAATAAGACATCAGTGTAAAAAAATAATAATATACAACACAACAAAACAAAAACAGACAATTATAAATCAGAGACATCCTGCAGGGGAGGAGGAGGGAGAGGGATCAGAGGGAGGGAGGGAAGAGCATAGGGGATTGTGATGATGGTTTATGGGTGAATTGGTGAAGAGGAAATTCTATGGGGACTACAAGTGGGGTGAGGGGGGGAAGCAAGTATTGTTTAAAAATGAACAATGATGTAAAAAATAAAAAAGGAAAAACTAAAAAAAAAAAAAAAAGAGTATCACCCTATATCTTATTAGTCCAGGAAAAGCTGAAAACTGGAAGTATGTTTTCTTCCAAATGCATATTTGACACCATTGTAAAGTCAAAAATTCATAAATCAAACCAATATAAGCCTATAGATCACACAGGAAACGGGTTATTTTGCTGCCATTATTTATTGCAAATTGAAATCCCACTGAATACCTGTCAGTACTCCATCCAATAGTAGCACATCCTTATAAGGAGAAGACTGTTTTAATCCAATGTTCCCAGACTGCAACAGTGAATATATGCAAAATTAAATCATCTTTGTTATTTTTATGGCCCTATCTCCCAAGCTGCTTGGTCGCAACCATACAAATCTATTTCTAGCTCTTTTTAGCAGTTTCCAAGGGAGTCTCCCCTCTGTGTTCATGAACAGAGCTGCTCTTATCTTTTTTTTTAATTTATATATTTTTTACATAATTATTCATTTTTAAACAGTTTGCTTTCTCCCCCAACTCAGGTGTAGTCCCATAAATCTCCCACCACCAATTCACCCATGCACCATCATCACAGTCCCCTGTGCTCCTCCCTCCATCCCTCTGATCTCATCTTTTGTCTTTATCTTCTTATTGCTATCAGCTACCCTGCAGTCAACCCACTCCTGAGAACTATTTCCTAGCTATAAGAGAAATGTGACACTGTGAAGGTAAAAAAAGTAGAGACCGTATGTATACAAACACATACACAGAGGCAAGATAATTACAGTGAAAACTCTCCTTAGAAAATAGAAGAGAGAAAAGACATTACAGTTCACTGAGGTCATTTATTTAGCATGGCGAGCAGCTATATAAAGCCTCTGTTCTGGTTTATCTGAAGAAAGCACTGGGAAATACACCCTACTTGGGAGCTTTACAGCCCTCACTGCCCACCCCTGCTATATCTCTTTGTACATGGAAGCATGAAATTAAACTCAAAGATTTCTTCAGGGCTGGGTTATATTCATCTTTGCTATTGGACAAAATAATCCCAAACTTTAGAAGGCTCGAGGAGTCTGGCAAGATGGCAGAAGAGTAAAGAATCTGAGCTCATGTCCTCCACATATTTATCACATTATAAGTAAATAAAGACAACGGTCTCTGGATGAACAGCTGACTATCATATGCATTAAGAGGAACACGTGGCAGATGGAGTAGGAAAAAATGGCCATTGCATTGCGTTGGGAGCATCATGGGGCAGAGAAAAGCAAAAGTTGGTGAAGTAACTGCTAGAGATCAAACAGTTCAACAGGTTTCAATTATAGGCAATCACATACAAACCTCAGCATAACCTTCAAACAAAAATTGATAGAAATAACGCATAAGACAATGGAAAAGAAAGCTCAAAAAAAAACATAAAAGGAAGGTTTCAAAACATAAACAAACTATAAAAAAACAACAACAAAGCCCCATAACAAATAGAGGGAGGCAGATAGGGTATGGACACAAGTGATTTGATGGAGGGTGAATGGAACACGTGCACATAGGGAGAAAAAAAAAGATAGTGGTATTACTCTACTACTAGTATGATATTCTTATATACTAATGATATTCTAACATGTATATTAGAAAAGCCAAAACCTCCCCCCATAAAACCCCAAATAACAAAAATGGCATTAAATACATGTTTCAAAAATCACCCTTAATTGTTACATGGCTTGAGTGGGTTTCAAAACAAAGCCCAGCCTTTTAGTTTCTAGAAAACCTGCCATATATCACAAACCCACAGCTAGCAGTATACTTAACAGAGAAAAACTGAAAGATTTTCTTTTAAGATCAGGAACAAGACAAAGCAATCCACTGTCACCACTCATGTTTGATATTAGAGATTTCAGCTAGAACAATCAAGACACAAAAGGAATCCTGATTGGGAAAGTGAAATTACCACTATATGCAGAAGATATGATACCTGATATAGAAATACCCTGAAGATGCCACCAAAAAGCTATTAGAAACAATAAATGAATAAACCAAAGTGACAGGTTAAAAGCTCAACATGCAAAATCTGTTGCAGTTATAGATATAATGAGCAAGAAGAGATGTAATGAGCAAAAAGAAATTAAGAAAATAATTCCATTCACAATCATATTTAAAATAATCAAATACCCAGGAATTAACCTAACCAATGATGTAAAGGACTTACAGAATGGAAACTATAAAACTATAGTAAAGGATACCAAATATGATATAAAGGGATGGAGATGCATTCCATGTTCATGGATATGGAGAACTGAAACAGTCACAATGACTATTCTACCAAAAGTAATATGTAAATTTCAAGAAGCAATATGTCATACCATTAAAATCCCACTGATATTATTTGAGAAATAGAACAAAAATGTAAAATTTATATACCATAAAAGACCTCAAATAGCTAAAGCAATCCTGAGGGAAAAAAAAGGAAATTGCAGGCATTCATGTTACCTGACTTTATACTACAAAACAGCAGTAATTAAAACAATGTGGTAATAAATAAAGCCACATGAATCAACAGACCATCACTGAAAGCCCAGAAATAAACCCACATATATATCAACACTTAATTCATGATAAAGGAGTGTCTTTAACAAGTGAGAGAATTATGGGGACTACACCTAAAAGGATAAACCAATTACTGTGCAAAAATAAACAATGTAAGAAAATAAAATGAAAAGCAAATGGTGCTGGGAAACTATTACCACATGTAGAGGAATGAAGTTGGTTCATTCCCTAACTCCATATACAAAATCAAATTCAAAATGGACTTAGATGTAGAACTGCAACAATAAAATATATTGAAGAAAACATTTGGAATATATTTCATTACATCAGTTACAAAGATGTTTTTTGGAGACTTGACTCCTACAGTAAAGGAAATAAAAACAAAAATAAACTACTAGGATTACTTCAAATTAAAAAGCTTTTACACAGTGAGAGGAAATATAACTAGATTAAAGAGACATCCTACTGAATGAGAGAAGATATATATTTATACATTCTATGACCAAGGGGATAATATCCAAGATATACAAATACACTAGATAAACAATTTAACAGTAAATGTAATATAAATTTTATTTTTCACAAAAATAAAAAAAAATCAATAAATGGGCAGCAGATATAAGTAGACAATTTGCCAAAGAACCTATCCAGATATCTAACAGTTATATGGAAAAATGTTCTCCTTTGCTTTTTTTTTAAGATTTATTCATTTATTTATTTATACAAGCACTGAGTACAGCCAGAAGTGCAGGAGGGTGAGAGAACTCACCAGAGCCAGAGCGGGGAACAGAACAGGCAGATTTACCAAAACACACTGCTGAGGGGAGCAGCGGGCGCTGGCAGGAGAGGTCTGTGCGCCATGTGGGACCCCCACCTGAGGCCGGGGATTGAACCGGTGCTGCAGAGGCTGCGGGCAGCCCCGCAGCCCAGCGCTCAACTGCTGCGCCACCAGGGGAGGCCCTCCTTTGCTTTTAATAAAGAAGATGCAGGTCAAAACTACAAAGAGGTATCTCACACCCATAAAAATGACATATTAAAAAGAGAACCCACGGGCCTCCCCGGTGGCGCAGCAGTTGAGCGCTGGGTTGCGAAGCTGCCCGCAGCCTCTGCAACACCGGTTCGATCCCCGGCTGCTCCCCGGCCACCAGAGAGGGCCCCACATGGCGCACAGACCTCTCCTGCCGCCCGCTGCTCCCCTCAGCAGTGTACTTCTGTCCTTGTGCCTGCTCTGCTCCCGGTTCTGGCTCTGGTGAGTTCTCTCACCCTCCTGCACTTCTGACGGTACCCAGTGCTTGTATAAATAAATAAAATCTTTAAAATAAATAAATAAATAAAAATAAAAAGAGTACCCAACAGGTACTGGAAAGTATGCAGAGAAAGGGCAACCCTATCACACTGTTGATGGAAATGTAAATTGGTGTAGTCATTTTGGAAAACAACCTGGATTCACCTTTAATAGCTAAAAATAGAAACGCCAGGTGAACCAGCAATCCATTTAAGCATCTATTCAAAGAATATGAATCATCTAAAAAAATATCCTCCACAAAATACAGAAGTTATATAGAAGCAATTCACCAAATTTTTATATAAATGTGTCCATTTTTTTCCATGGCACTTAACATCTAATATGCTATGTAATTTACTTCATTATGTTTATTTTTCATTATTATCTGCTTCTCCCTGTTAGAATACGAGCCTTACAGTGGAAACAAATTTTGTCTGATTTCCAATGACATTTTTATTCTTACTGTTGATAATTAATAACCACTCACACATTCTGAGGAAGTATTACATGTCAGGGATTATGCTAAACTCCCCTTTTTCATTAACTTACCTAATACTCATGTGGCATTATTCATATTTTACAGATGAAATAAATTTTAAGACAGTTCAATAACTCACCACAGCTGGCACAACTATTAGGTGGCCACATAGACTTCAAAGCTTTTCTCTCTGGGCATATGAGCCTATACTTCTCCGCCTGGCAGTAGACCTGTCAGCAGGATTGACCCACTACTTTCACTGTTTATAGTTTCCAGCTGAGATGTATGTCTAAGGTGTATATCATGTGTGTCTAGATGATCACCATCCTAGGCAACCCTGGAATATCCAGTTCTTGAGTATTTCGAACTCTGCCTGGACCTTCATTTTCATTCTTAGCCACTTCAAAGACAAGTAGGAAAATTTTTGATTCCCTTCATCCATTTCACCCACTTTCCCTACTATACAGGCACAAATTTATGCCTTTTAGTTGAAGGTTACGATTACAGAAATATGTGTGCAAAGAAGCAAGTACGGTTGTTACTGGTTAAGTATATGGTAATTGAAGTTATATAGACTTGGGATCAATCCCAGCTATGTGATTTACATTTAAGTAACTGAAAGAAAATACTTCTATCCCATCTGACCGATGAGCTTCTGTCAGTGCAGATTTCCAGTGGAGGAAAACTACCATCACTCTTGCTAAACTTCAACATAAGGAGATGAACTTGGGTCTCTCTTTAAAACAAAATGAAACTCTTTTAGAAGTTATTAATTTATTTATTTTAGCATGGAATTGATATGATGTTCTTACTTCAAAGCAGGTCATGGCTTATATTTTCAAACATTCTCTGATGGTGGATCTGAGACCAGTAAGATCGCCTCTCAATGCTGAGTGCTTGAAGGGTCAATTGAAAATCACACATGAAAGGAAGGGAGTTTTTAAATCATAAGCAAATGGGAAGAAGTCTGTTGATTTTAAGTGAATTCTGTACAAACCCCAACATTAATATTTCAGATGTCCTCAGTCTCAGTCTCCTCATTAAATTGTTGTTACAAAGAGCTAACAGTGCAAGCAAGTCTAGGCCAATTATATCTCCTTCTGAAGGTGCAGTTTACAACATTGACTGTCTTTAGTGATCATCTCCAAGATTTATTTATGTGGTTCCCTTTATGTTACTAAGTTTTGGTCAGTAGAATTAACTGGGAGTGCATGCATCAGAATACTGCTGCATCTTACTGCTTCATTCTGCTCTATCTTATAGGCATCTGGCTCCCTCTCTAAATCAAAATGAGAATATATTAATCTACACACCATCTCACTGTGTTGTGGGCTCTAATATATGATATTCAATACCTTCTATTGGAGATATGCAAAATAGCTAATTTCTTGATTACATTAAGTGGGCCACAGAGTATCCCAGCTTAGCAAGCAGAAACTGGGTAAATCAACCTGGCTGATTATTTTATTCTTCTGATAAAGAAAAGGAAATAGATGTAGGTGGGTGCTAAGAGGCAAGAGTGATGAAAATTGGAAAATGAGAAAACAATAGGTTATCTGCTCCCTAGCCTGTCCCAAGGGAATGCATATAAGTTCTTAGAGGAAGAACTCCAAGATGTCTAAGCTGAAGGAGGAGTTCTGCTCACAACCCATTTTCCTGTACCACCAAGGGTGCTGCTTGACAATCCAGTTGATGAATTTGACACAAACTTGTGGGAAGGGATGCCCTCATCATTTTACTCACAAAGACCTGTTCAAATTTTTGAGGAAAGGATTAAATTCAAAATGTCACTGAGTTTAAAGAGATGAAGTTCCATGAGATAAATCAGTGGTATCATTCACTGGTATTTTCTATCACCAAATCTTGAAGTATCTGCTTCAGATCATTCTCCAGTTTTGCCAAAAGATCTCTGTTTTTGCCTTATAGCTACTGCAGATGTCACCGGCTCTTATCGAGACAATCACTGATCCAGGATCAGCACATGTCTGTAAAAAGATTTCTCTGTACAAGAATATTTAAAAAGTTTTCATAAAGCTAAATAAATTCTATTTGAAAACGTTTTAAATATATACATTAACTGGTAGGAACTAATTTAACTATATTGTGGGATATTGTTGACAATAGGCTTTTTTTCCTTTTAAAAGATTTTACTTTTGAAGAATACTTGCTTCTTGTTCTGACCTACTCAGAGAATGTTTCTTCATTCTTTACAGTGACCCCTTATCTCTTTCTTTATGGAATCTCCCTATCTTCTTCCCAATATCTTTTGCTGCCACTCTGGGGTCTTATTTAATAAGGTTATTCCAGCCTTACTAATCTAAAACAGAGCCATTATTCACTAATAAGCAATACTTGAAAAGCAAGTTCTGTGTTTTAAAATTGGTTTCATGGCAAGTAATAGGAAACCCAAACTCAAGCAACATTTTTCAAGGTAAAGAAACAGGCTCAGGAAACCTAGAATTCAGGCTTCAGGTGTGGTAAACACAGACTCTATCTGCCATTCCACCCTCTGTGCATTAGCTTGGTTCTCAGAGTACCTGCCCTCAGGGAAACAAATTAGCTTTGGCCATACTTTTGTTTAGGAAGTTCCATTTGTCAAAGGAAGAACTGATCCTCACTCCTCCTCTAGATGATGTTGTGCGTGGACATAAAGCCTGAAACAAATCTAAAGTCATTGCTTGGACTGAGGAATACTGTGCCCTACTGTGCTTTTAACCCACCAGAGTTTAAAGAGGCAGTTAATCATACTGTTTACTGATAGCAAGAAGGAGCACCAAGCACCAGCTTCTCAAGGGATGTTCTCCAGGGTGGGAGAGTGGAGTGATCCAGGTTGGTAGCCCTAGAAAAACATCTCATCTCACTATGGGCCACTTTGAATGTGAAACCTATTCTACCCACATCTACCATGGTACAGGCAATTCAATGTGTTAGAAATATATGTATCTGCATTTTCAAAGTAGAAACCAATTTCTATCCAGTGAAATGCCAGGTAGAAAATAAGGTCTCAGGATGAAGGTTGGCTCCTGGTGTCCTGTAAGTCACACCTTTCAGGTAGCCTTTTGCTCTCTGTGTGCACAAAACCACTCTGTGAACAGACAAAATGGGATATGAAATTTCCCATATTATCCCTCTGTTAAATTGACCATGTTGAGGGTATTTGAGCCATGGGAAAAGGTAATAACATCTTAAGCAGATTTTTCAAAATGCCCTATTTCTTCCTTCTGTTCTTCATCTTTCACCTGTGTGCTTGCTGTCTGGAGGGAAGTTCACGTTCATTGTAAATACTGACTTTGTGGGAACTCTGTCCCCATACAGAGGCTGAATTTTTCCCCTCAGGATCACAACTGAATCACCTTGCTATCAAGATGCTTCATTACGAGAACTGAGTGCTAATGTGAGAGAGTGAGAAGTGATTTAAACACCAGATACTGATGGAGAAATGCTTTTAAATATAGAACAAGCTTTCCAGCAAGTTTATTTTTTTAATTAAAAAAATATTTATTTATGCATACAAGAGCTGGGTTGCAGGCCAGAGGTGTGGGGTGGGGGAGTGGGGGCACGTGTGAGGATTCACCAGAGACAGAGTGGGAAGCAGAACAAGTAGATCTACTGAAATACACTGCTGATGGTAGCAGCAGGCAAGATAGGAGAGGTCTGCTGAACCATGTGGGTTAGCTTCCTGGCCAGATCGAACTTGTGCTGTGGTAGCTGCAGATAGCTTCATAGTGCTGAGACTTAACCACCCACCCACTACCAGTGAGGCACCTCCAGCAAGTTTAAAGAGTGAAATCTTGAAAGAATCTTTGCTGTTCTCCCGATATGTGCACTTAACTAAGAGTCAAATGTAAGGAAAGATATAAATGGCCACATAATCTACCCCACACCTCAAATCAGGAAGGTTGGAACCCACTAAACATAATCCAGTGGGCCCACCAGCAGGACTTCAGAAGTTGCACCCCAGCAACTTGGTCCAAACTTGCACACCTTTACACTCAGGAGGATTTGTTAGGCGAGTTTCATTTTTTTTTTTTTATAAATTTTATTGTTATATTCCCCATACAATTGCAGCCCCCCATTCTGACCCCAATCCCTCCCCTCCCGCCCCCGCCCCACTAAAAGTGTCTCTGGTTCATAGTTTTTTGTTGATTTTGATTTTCACTTTCTTTTTTTTTTTTCTTTTTTTTTTTTTTACCATGCCTATTTTTTTTTTTATAAATTTTATTGTTATATTCCCCATACAATTGCAGCCCCCCATTCTGACCCCAATCCCTCCCCTCCCGCCCCCGCCCCCCTAAAAGTGTCTCTGGTTCATAGTTTTTTGTTGATTTTGATTTTCACTTTCTTATAGTTATTCATTTTCCTGGTCCCTTATTTAAGTTTTCTAGATTCCTGCTATGAGTGAGACCATCCGGTATTTTTCTTTTTCTTTTTGGCTTATTTCGCTGAGCATGATCCCTTCCAGCGCCATCCATGTTGCAGCAAATTGCATGTGTTTATCTTTTTTGAATGCTGAGTAATATTCCATGGTATATATGTACCACATCTTCTTGATCCAGTCATCTATTTTTGGGCATTTGGGTTGTTTCCAAAGCTTAGCTATTGTAAACAGTGCTGCTATAAACATAGGGGTGCAGGTGTTCTTTGGAATTGATGTTTCTGTGTCCTTTGGGTAAATACCTAGGAGTGGAATTGCTGGATCATATGGAAGCTCTATGTTTAGTAGGTCCAGAAATCTCCACACAGCTTTCCACAGTGGTTGGACCAGTTTGCACTCCCACCAACAGTGCAGAAGAGTTCCTTTTTCTCCACACCCTCGCCAACATTTGTTGTTGCTAGTTTTTTTAATATGTGCCATTCTCACTGGTGTAAGATGGTATCTCATGGTAGTTTTGATTTGCATTTCCCTGATGACAAGTGATGTTGAACATTTTTTCATATGCCTGTTGGCCATTTGCATTTCCTCTTCAGAGAAGTTTCTTTTAAGCTCTTCTGCCCATTTTTTGACTGGATTATTTTCTTTGTTGTTGTTGAGTCTCATCAGCTCTTTGCAGATTTTTGTGATCAGTCCTTTATCATTAGTTTTGGGTGCAAAAATGTTCTCCCAGTTGGTGGGGTTTCTCTTTGTTTTTGTTATTGTCTCTTTTGCTGTGCAAAAGCTCTTTAATTTGATGTAGTCCCAGCTGTTTATCTTTGCCTTCACTATCACTGCTTTGGGTGATGTGTCTGTAAAGATGTCTTTGATGTGCAAATCACGTAGTGTTTCGCCTATATTTCCTTCTATATATTTTATGGTTTCAGGTCTTATGTCTAGTTCTTTAATCCATTTTGAGTTGATTTTTGTGTATGGTGTGAGGTGGTGGTCAAGCTTCATTCTTTTGCATGTAGCGACCCAGTTTTCCCAGCACCATTTATTGAACAAACTTTCTTTGCTCCAATGCATATTCTTTGCTCCTTTGTCAAAGATTAGTTGACCATAAATCTGTGGGTTTATTTCTGGATTTTCTATTCGATTCCATTGGTCTGTATGTCTGTTCTTGTTCCAATACCATGCAGTTTTGATGATTATGGCTTTGTAGTATAGTTTGAAGTCTGGGAGTGTGATGCCTCCATTCCCTTCTTTTTTTTTCAGGAGAGCTTTGGCTATTCGGGGTTTTTTGTGATTCCATATGAATTTCATCAATAATTGTTCTATTTCTTTGAAGAATGACATTGAAATTTTGATTGGAATAGCATTGAATCTGTATATTGCTTTTGGAAGGATGGCCATTTTAATAATGTTTATTCTTCCAATCCATGAGCAGGGGATGTCTCTCCATTTCTTTGTGTCTTCTTCTATTTCTTTTAACAGTGTTTTATAGTTTTCTTTGTATAGGTCCTTTACCTCTTTTGTTAGATTTATTCCCAAATATTTGATTTTTTTTGTTTCAATAACAAAAGGGATGGTCTTTTTGATTTCTTCTTCTTCAGATTTATTGTTTGTGTATAGGAAGGCTACTGACTTTTGCGTGTTGATTTTGTATCCTGCCACTTTACTGAACTGATCGATGAGTTGAATTAGCTTTTCTGTGGAGTTTTTGGGGTTCTCTATGTATAATATCATATCGTCTGCAAATAGTGATAGTTTGACTTCTTCTTTTCCTATTTGGATTCCTTGGATGTCTTTCTCTTGTCTTATTGCCCTGGCTAGGACTTCCAGTATTATATTGAAAAGCAATGGTGAGAGTGGACATCCTTGTCTTGTTCCAGATCTTAATGGAATTGCTTTCAGCTTTTCACCATTGAGAATGATACTGGCTGTTGGCTTGTCATAGATGGCCTTTATGATGTTGAGGTATGTTCCTTGTATCCCAAGAATTTCAAGGGCTTTTATCATGAATGGGTGTTGCACTTTGTCGAAAGCTTTCTCAGCATCTATTGATATTATCATATGGTTTTTATATTTCTTTTTGTTGATGTGTTGGATAACGTTGATTGATTTTCGGATGTTAAACCATCCTTGTGCCCCTGGAATGAATCCAACTTGGTCGTGGTGAATTTTCTTATGGATACATTGTTGGATTCTGATAGCTAAAATTTTATTGAGGATTTTTGCATCAGTGTTCATTAGGGAGATTGGCCTGTAGTTTTCCTTTTTTGTGTTGTCACTAGAAATAAACCATAAAAAGAAGGCAAGGAACTTTCCTACCTCATGGAGATTAAAAACCACACTACTGGAAGACCATTGGACTAATGAGGAGATCAAAGAAGAAATTAAAAAATTTTTTGAATTGAACGACAAGGAGGACACCAATATCCTAAATGTATGGGATGCAGCAAAAGCAGTAATAAGAGGAAAATATATAGCAATAGAAGCTCACATCAAGAAACAAGAAAGAACGCAAAGAAACAACCTAATCTCGAAGCTCAAAGATCTAGAAAAAGAACAACAAAAAAACCCCAAAACCAGTAGAAGAAAAGAAATAATAAAAACCAAAGCAGAAATAAATGAAATTGACACTAAAAAAACAATCCAAAAGATCAATGAAACCAAGAGCTGGTTCTTTGAAAAAATCAATAAAATAGACAAACCCCTAGCCAGGCTCACACGGAAAAAAGGGAGAAAGCACAAATAAACAGGATCATCAATGAAAGAGGAGAAATCACAACGGACACAGCAGAAATCAAAAGAATAATCAGTAACTACTATGAACAGTTATATGGAAACAAGTTTAACAATCTAGAGGAGATGGACAAATTCCTACAACTCTACAATCACCCAAAGCTAGATAAAGAAGAAATAGAACACCTAAACAGACCAATTACAATTAGCGAAATTGAAATGGTAATCAAAAACCTCCCCAAAAACAAAAGCCCAGGACCTGATGGATTTACAAATGAATTCTACCAAACATTCAGAGACGAATTAGTGCCTATCCTTCACAAACTCTTCCAAAAAATTGAGAAGGAAGGGACAATACCAAACACGTTCTATGAAGCCAACATTACACTAATACCAAAACCGAACGAGAGTTTCATTTTTTCATCCAAGTGAGTCCCCCTTTATAGTTTCCAGGTGAAGTAGAGATATGGTTATTGGTATATCTGGAGGATGCACTGAATTCCATTTTATAATCTTAATTTTACTTAGTCTCATAACAACCTTACCAGGTAAGCATTATCATCTGCAATTTAAAAAAGTAGAGGATCAGCAATATTTTCAAAATTACTTGATAAGCTACAGAGCTAACCATCAAATTCAGCACTTTCTCCTGTTTTTCTTCAACATTTACATAAAAGCACTGTCTCTCCTTTTGGTACTTGTCTTTGTCTTAAAATCAACTCCAATTTGTTTTCATCTTACATTCCAGAATCTATATTCCAAAACTTGAAAGATTCAGGTTAATTTTTCACAGCCCTTCTCCAGGTTCTCCATATTCATTCACTCATCAAATATTCTATGAAATAAACTCTGGGCCTGGAACTAATTGTGCTAGATTCTGGGACAATTATGAGTAGGCAAACTATGTGTTTCATCCCCTAATGGATTTCAATAAATTGTGGGGAGACACAGATTAATCATAATTGTGCAATAATTACAAATGGTAAATAATCAGAAAAGGGAAACTTACAAAGTACTGTGTTTGCAGATAATAGGGATGAAGAAAGGCTTTACCATGGTTGTAATTTCTGAGCTGAGATCAGAAGGGTTAGCCCTAATTCTATGGAATTATGAGGGGAAGGCCTCTATTTCCAGCACTGTGATAGAGGAGAAAACCTTAAAACCTTTCTGATAAAATGAACTAGAAATGAAGCATGAAATGAATGGCTTAGTGTACAAGAAAGTCAGGGCAACTAGAAGCCAAACTCAAAAGGAAAATGTGGGTTGATGCTGCAGGAACCTTGTGCTGATTTGGGGATGGGGAGATAAGGAGTTAGTTATTAGTTTCATTTAAACAGAGGACTTGACTACTCCAAAGACACAAGAGAATAGACCCTAGGGAATTGCATGTTCTCTGTGCTTGTATATAAAGCACTACCAACTATTAGCTCACAATCTCCAATTTTAAAACACAGAAGCAGCAGGAAACCACATCGAGGGAAATAAAATTAAACAAACAATCAGGGAAGAACATGGAGAGGAGTTATTGATCCCAGGAGACATAATAGAGCAGACGTTGGAAGCAACCTATGGGGACAGACAGATTTCCTACAATGGAATAAAAGACAAACAGCAGGCTTCTCAGCAGCCATAATATAAGCCAGAAAGCAGTTGGCACATTTTAGTGTGCTGAGAGAAAAGGATTGTAAGTTTAGAATTAAAGAATTAGGACAGATGACAACATTCTTACATAAAGATGAGCTTATCAAAAGAAATACTTAAGAACATACTTCTGGAAGAAAAGAAAGAATCTCAGAAAGACTTTGTGAGATGCAAGAAGAATAAGGAGCAGAGACAACAACACAGAGGTTGGTAAACTCAAATAACTGATTATATAAATAAATAAATAACCCCAATGCTAACTTTGGGGGGAAAAAACCAGGTGGATATAATATAAATACTGGCATTGAAGATGGGAGTAAATGACCACAATACCTTAAGGTAGTAAAGTGACAGGATAGACCTCAGAGAAAGGGGAGGTTCCAGGTTCCCTGCCCCACCCAAGGAAGGGTGGAGCTGAGTAAGGAGAAGAGCTGGAGTGAAGATTGGGAAAAAGAAGATCAAGAAGACCTGGAGGAGGCATATAGAGCAGAGAGACATGTGAAGAAGCTGCACTTGTTTCTTGGCCTTGGAATTGTACAAGAAACCTGTGGGGCATGGAAAGAGACACTTGAAACAGATGTGGGTGAGACACCTATGGGGAGGCTGACAATGGCAGCCTTTATCTTGATATTGATTTTGCTCTTTTCCTTCCAGACATGTCTGACTCCTTCTGACCCTTTCCTATCGTTCTATGGGTCCCCACCAGAAGGTACCTTAGGCTAGTGGCAAGCTTTTGGGCCTTAGTGGCCTGTTTTGGCTGGGCATTTATGCACAAGGGGATGGGTAAGTTTGGATGTTTCATGTGGAAACTATTTTATCTATTCTTTCCCTTCTCTTTATTGCACACTAATTTTATTAACTTTCTTTTCTATTGAAGGTCATATGCAGTAGAGTATGTTTTGTCTTGATGCAGCAGATGGCAGAACATATTTAAAGCAGGCAGTTTTGGGGTCTGGAGATGCCCCTCATTCTGCCTGCTAACAGTAGGTTTTTGAGAGGATATTAAGTGTTGATAATATTAGACTTTTGACATCAGTTATGCCTATTAAAATTAAGAGTCTACTCAAAGGAGACAGGAATAATTGTAAAACTGATGAATATAGAAAGAGAAGAAAAAAGGTAAGGGGCACAAAAGAAATCTTAATCACCAGAAATGGGCAGGAAAAGCAAATTATAAAACATGGTCAAGAATAAATTACAAACTAGAGTACAGATGAATCCAACTATATGAGTAATGAAAATAATGCAAATCAGTAGAGCCAGTTCAGAGAATGAGATTTTTACCTTAACTATTAAAGAAAAATATGTCATTCAATTTCCAGAAATATGGCAATTGAGGTATCTGGGCCCCCATGTACAGAACTAAAAATAGTTATTAAGATCAGATTCTTATACATAGCTAACTTCCCTCTTGAATACTTTGCTATGCCCAGTGAAAGCCTGCATTTGTGAGTTGAGGACTCAGATCATCAGATAACAGAAGATAAATTCAGGACTTTGCCTTTGCTCCATCAACTCTCAGACCATAGAGAGTCAACCTTTTGATAGAGAGGTAGATGAAAATAAAAATAGGATTTCATCCTCCTGCTCTATTCCACTACCCAGAAAATAGCAAAAAATCTTCTTGTCTCATTCCTGAGACTGAAGGATGAAATAAAAATCACCTGTGAGCAATTCTAACCACTATGATGGTAATGTGAGTTTGGGGACACACTGGGATGTAAGTAACCTCAAACCGAATTATTCTGAATCATCTGAGACTGGTTGCAGCCCAAACACTGAAGAAATGGACAGAAAGCTTTCTGAAGAAATGTAACTTTGCCCTGACCATAAAAACATTTGCTCAGGTAAGTTTCAAGGGGAGGAAGTGTTTCACAGATGAGAAAACAAAATGTATAATAAAGCAAGCATTATGAGAAAACAGCAGCTGAAAGAATGGCAGAATTGATGTAAAATATCCCAGATTTTGGACTGAAAGAAACACATTTATAATGTGAGTATATTTAATGTTGAAAGAATTTTAAAGCAGCTTTACAATGAGAATAGATAACAAGCAGAATTTAAATAAAGTTAAGCAAAATTTACACATGGGCATAAAATCCATTTTAAGGTCTAACTTTACTTCTGACAGCAGATTAAATACAATTAAAAAGAATAGTGAAAAGAGGACAAAATTTAAAAAAAAATTCAAGGAAGACAGACAAGAGAAGCAAAGAGATGGGAATATAAAGACTAATAAGCATGGAGGATCATGTTATGAGTTAAGCCTTGCTGGATGGAAAGCTACAAAACCAATGCCTACAGATGGTGGTAAAGAATGGGGCAGAGCAATATTTGAATAAAGGCTTAGACTTTCTAGACTACTTAAAAGCCAACTGTACTAAAGAACAAATAGGAAGGAACACAGAGCCAAATATGGCATAATATCATTTGAAAACAATGATTTTACATTTATATACAATGACTTTTACCTAAAAATAAGATACAACTAAGTATTAAGCCTTCAGGCAGTCTCTCTGGCAACTGCTCAATTCATTTCATGGAGCAGGAAAGCAAGCATATCATTGGTACTATGCAAAAAAATGGGCAGGATTGTATTCCAATTTATTTACAAAATACTTGCCACTCTTGAGTTAGAGACTTAATGTAAATTTTTTGAAGCGTCATATTTACCAGGTGGTTTCTGTTACCACATTCACAATGGAGAATAGAGAGCAGAAGGGATTTAAATTAGACACAGAGGAAAGTATCCTGATTGTAAAAGAGAGCATAGGAAATAAGGTTTTTATTAAGTCACTACTTTGTGACAAGCTCCTTGGGCATATTTCCGCACAGATCTTCACTGGTGAATGGGGATATTATTATCCTCAAGTTAGATTCAGAGATACTGCTTGGGCAATTTAAGCTACTTGAATAAGGTCACACAACAATCAAGGCACAGAGCCTGGATTCAAACCCAGGTGTTCTGACCTAATTCTCATGCCCTTTACTTCCATGTCTCATTCTACTCAATATGAATAGCAATTGCAATATGAAATCATTCTTCTTTTTAAAAAGTTGCTGAAAATAGTCACCTCAGCCTGGATTTTTGTGATCTAGTAGGAGTACCATAAGGAGGGAACTTTATAGCAGATGTCAACAGTATAAATCAACATTTTATCATCATTTTCTTGAAATTATGTTAGGGCACTGAGAGGTTTTTTGGAGGGTAGGAGTTAAGATACGTCTGGAAGCTTCCAAGATCAACATGGCAGGCTGGGCCTTTAATTGCTAATTCTGCCCATAGTTATTTACTGAGAACACATAATGTGCCTTGTCTTGTTCCATGTGAAGACAGTGCGGTGCGGTGGAAGAGAACAGATGAGATCCTGCTCTCACAGTTTAACAGTCTAGTGCAAGATACAGTCAAACAAATAAGCAAATGAAATAAACCAAAAGGCTCATGTAAAGTAGGAATCAACTTTAAAAATACATAGCGAGACAGAGTGTGTGTGTGTGTGTGGGAAAAAAGGTGATAAGATAGGTATCATTAAATACTGAATGAGACATTTGAAGACAGGCTTAAATCATAAGAAACTAGTCATGAAAATATCCTCCCCAGATGTCCTCAGGGAGAAGGAACATGAGGACAAAAACTTTAATAGAATTTAGAATGAAGCCCATCGATGTTTCCCGTTAGCTTTTCTTGTCAATTTGTGAATATAAACTGACAACTCAACATAAGCTCTTATTTGAGAAAAGATCACAAGATGAAAGAAAAATAACGGACATGAGGGAAAAAAGAGAACATGAGAAAAATAAGAATTCAGGGTACTTTAAATGAAAGGAACACAAAGGAGCATCTTTAGACAAAATGACATTACACACCAAGAACAAGATGGTAGGTCACAAAACCATTGGTACAAGAGCTCCTGAAATGACTGCACCAGAGCAAGGGTGTCAGGAGAAAACTAGAGCAGAAACAGAAATGCTGAACAAAGAGGGTGTTCCAGTTTTCAACTTGTTCACGATAGTTGTCGAGTTTTTTGAGAAAATAATATTTGAACAAAAAGACTTGAAGGAAGTACAAGATTTAAGATGGCAAGGAAGGCAATCAGATACATGAACTTGGTATTTGGGAGAAATACATCTGAGAAGTAAATTTGGGATCTTTCACCATGTAAATGACACCAGATGAAATCCCCAAGGGTCTGGTGTCTCAATGCTGAAACTGACTAGTCAGGTATGTTATTTAACTTCTCTGTGTCTCAGTTTCTTTACCAATATAATGAAATGTTGGGATCCTATTGGTAAAGATTAAACAAGTTAATCTGTACATTTATTTAGGGCATAACTATAGAAAAGAATAGGCACTATATAAATAGGGCTTATTATCTGGTAGGATAATTTCCGTTTTGTTTATTGCTATCTTTCTAGCACCATGGAGAGTTCACAGTCTAGCGTTGGCACTTTAATAGTGGTTAAGTGAATTTTTGGACATACACTACAGTGATTAAATCTAGACAACTGGTGATTTAAGGTGATTGAAGAAAAAGAATTCCTTAAAATATATTTTTATTTTAAAAGTAAAATCATTAGTTTCTAGATGAAAATTTACTTCTAAGTTAGCAGTAAGGAAAAGAGAAGAGTCACAACACCAACTTGAAGGGATATACGCAGCCCTATGTTCCCTGCAGCTCTGTTTACAAAGCCATGCCATGGAAACAGCCAAAGTGCCAACAGCAGGAGTAGATTAAGAAGTTGTGGCACATATGCACAATGGAATACTCACATATAAAAAAAAAAGAATGACATTTTGCCATTTGCAACATGGGTGGAACTGTAGGGGATTGTGTTTAGTGAAATAAGTCAGAAGGAGAAAAATATCGGATGGTTATCAGTCAAATGTGGAATATAGCATTGAGAAACAAAACAAAGGGACAGACAAAGCTAAACCACAGGGCCTCCCTGGTGGCACAGCGGGTTAAGTGCCGTGCTGTGAAGCTGTCCGCAGCCTTTGCAGCACAGGTTCGATTCCTGGCCGGCCATGGAGAAACCCATATGGTGCAGCAGACCTCTCTTGTCTTGCCCGCTGCTCCCTTCAGCCGTGTCTTCCGTCCGTCTGCCTGTTCTGCTCCCCACTCTGTCTCTGGTGAATTCTCTCACCCTCCCGTGCCTCTGACTTGTACCCCAGTTCTTGTATAAATAAATAAAATCTTAAAAAAAAAAAAACAACTAAACCACAGCAGACCCTAGAATCTAGAATCTGACTTGAGAATTGATTCTACAAGAGAGATAGGGTGGGGACTAGGAACAAACAGGGGAGGAGAGGATTATGGGTGCTTTGGTGGTGGGTGGGTGGGTTGAGAAATCTAAAGAAGGGTGAGCCTATACCCCTAAATCAGAGGTAGTGTTGCATACCAATGGTCCCTCCAAAAACAATGAAAAGTCACATCAGCTTTGAATTTGTGAACAAACTAAACAGGGAAATGAGTGAATTCAGAACACAGGATTGTAGAGTATTTAGTTCTAATTCTTATTTAATTCTCATTAGGAATCTCAATTTAAGGAAATTCTCTATTCCTCTGCTCACTGATGGGATGCCTCTTTAAGAAGTAGATGTGCTATTTTACTTTTTGTTGCCACAGGCATGATATTAACTATTTTCCACTTTGCATGCCTTAATCTTTGTTTTATTTGTGAATAAGATACCCTCTAGATGAAATGTATAGTAATCCCTATAATGAAGTTATAATAAATGTCCTGTGTAATCCAAGATTTGTAAAATGAATTGGGAACTGAATTGATCTTAATAATGATTGGAATCTGCAGGCTGGGACAAATGTGTGTTGAGCTTGTATTGCCAGCAAGTCTGCTGAGAGGTCATTGATCCTAGTTTTAGGGACTGAAAGGTGAAGTTTGAGGCTGTACCCAGAATTGTAGGTGTGAAATTATTAGCTTTTGAATGAGAACCAAATGGATTGGTGCCTCTGCCTCAACAAAGAATGGCAATCATTACTTCACTAATCTCACCATCTCCTCTGCTTTAGCTAACACCTTTTTGGCATGTTTCTTTAATATCAAGTAGTCAATTAAGCTACATCACATTGGCATCCAAATCTTAATTTCATTTAAGGAGCAAAATATTAAAGAGCCAAAACTCTGAAGCACACCTGGCATCATTTGAAACAACCTATGTCACTAATCACCACAGGTGAGCAAGCTCAGCAGCTGGCACTGAAGTCGCTGATGAAGTACAGGAATATGTCCAGTAGTTCCCTTTGGTGTTTGGCTGTTTGGAGAAAAGATTTAAGTGTTTACCCAATAAAGTTTGTTTCAGCACTGATATTATGAGTACAGCTATGGCAATGCCATTTCTGAGGGCCCTGGTAGGGAAAAAACAAGACAAAGAAGCAAGATGCCTGGATTCTAGACCTGGATTTGCCATTAGGATTTTTTTTTTTATTAGGTTTGAATTTATTTTAATCTTATGCAATAGTTATTTCAGAATAGTTACATAAAAATAATGTTTGAAATACTATTAAAGTTTTCATTGTTTACCAACTATTTAAATCTTTTTTTTTTTTATAAATTTTATTGTTATATTCCCCATACAATTGCAACCCCCATTCTGACCCCAATCCCTCCCCTCCCGCCTCCGCCCCCCTAAAAGTGTCTCTGGTTCATAGTTTTTTGTTGATTTTGATTTTCACTTTCTTATAGTTATTCATTTTCCTGGTCCCTTATTTAAGTTTTCTAGATTCCTGCTATGAGTGAGACCATCCGGTATTTTTCTTTTTCTTTTTGGCTTATTTCGCTGAGCATGATCCCTTCCAGCGCCATCCATGTTGCAGCAAATTGCATGTGTTTATCTTTTTTGAATGCTGAGTAATATTCCATGGTATATATGTACCACATCTTCTTGATCCAGTCATCTATTTTTGGGCATTTGGGTTGTTTCCAAAGCTTAGCTATTGTAAACAGTGCTGCTATAAACATAGGGGTGCAGGTGTTCTTTGGAATTGATGTTTCTGTGTCCTTTGGGTAAATACCTAGGAGTGGAATTGCTGGATCATATGGAAGCTCTATGTTTAGTAGGTCCAGAAATCTCCACACAGCTTTCCACAGTGGTTGGACCAGTTTGCACTCCCACCAACAGTGCAGAAGAGTTCCTTTTTCTCCACACCCTCGCCAACATTTGTTGTTGCTAGTTTTTTTAATATGTGCCATTCTCACTGGTGTAAGATGGTATCTCATGGTAGTTTTGATTTGCATTTCCCTGATGGCAAGTGATGTTGAACATTTTTTCATATGCCTGTTGGCCATTTGCATTTCCTCTTCAGAGAAGTTTCTTTTTAGCTCTTCTGCCCATTTTTTGACTGGATTATTTTCTTTGTTGTTGTTGAGTCTCATCAGCTCTTTGCAGATTTTTGTGATCAGTCCTTTATCATTAGTGTTGGGTGCAAAAATGTTCTCCCAGTTGGTGGGGTTTCTCTTTGTTTTTGTTATTGTCTCTTTTGCTGTGCAAAAGCTCTTTAATTTGATGTAGTCCCAGCTGTTTATCTTTGCCTTCACTATCACTGCTTTGGGTGATGTGTCTGTAAAGATGTCTTTGATGTGCAAATCACGTAGTGTTTCGCCTATATTTCCTTCTATATATTTTATGGTTTCAGGTCTTATGTCTAGTTCTTTAATCCATTTTGAGTTGATTTTAATGAAGTTACTCCACCATCTCTAGGACATCAAATGAGGAGGAGACTAGCTCCTCTATAAAGAGTTCTAGACAAAATCTACATCTATACTCTCATGTCCAAGTTTCATTTACATTAAATTCTAAAATAGCAAAACAAATCTTTGGTTGAAAGAAATAAGAACAGGCCTTACCTCTGGGAGAAGCATAGGGACTGATGGGGCAGATGGGACTGTTTTTGAAGGGAGAGCAATGTTGCATAATTTGCCAAAGGTTAAGCAAACAAACACCTGTCACATCTTAGCAACTGCACATTTAAGATTCATGCATTTGATTGTACATAAGTGTTAGCTCAAAAGTAAAACTATTAAGTATTGAACTCTGATGGCTAATAAGCATACTGATAAAAAAAATAAGGTGGCAAATGTGATGAAATTGACTTTGAAATGAATCCATAAATGGAGTGGACAGAGGAATGGGTGAACGGACCGACTGATATATAGCAAAGCATGTTTTAAAAAAAGTCAATGGTGGGGTGGGCCTCCCTGGTGGCGCAAGGAGTTAAGATGCAGCCTATGGAGCTATCCGCAGGCAGTGAAGCATGAGTTCGATCCCCAGCCAGGGAGGAGACCCACATGCTGCAGCAGACCACTTCTTACTCTCCCACTGCTCCCCTCAGCAGTGTATTTCAGTCAATCTGCCTGTTCTGCTCCCCATTCTGTCTCTGGTAAATCCTCTCACACCCTTGTACCTCTGGCCTGTACCCCAGTTCTTGTATGCATAATAAATAAAAAAAAAATCTTGAGAAGGGAGGGAAGCTCAGAACCCTGCTCCCCTCCCCCGCCCACAAAGTCGGCACTCTCCGACCGGCAGAGAGGAGGGAAACAACAAACCAAAACGGCCAACAAGAAAAACGGACGCAGCAAGTGGGACTGTGAGTGGAAAGGAACTATTTCAGCCACCACACCCCGTGAACGGGAGCTGTGGAGAACCCTGCAGGATCCACCGCGGAGGTGAGCTCCAGGCGCCATTAAAGAGAGCCCCGCCCCCCAGGAGGAGACCAGCACCAGCACACAGCCCCGGCCGCCCGGTAAGCTTGCACAGAAAGCAGCACGCTGATCCCCATCTGATCGCAGCTGCCCAGGTCCCCGCGCCTGCCACCTAAGCTTGCGGGGAGACCGCGGAGGCCCTCCCTGAGTGAGCAGGAACAAGGCGCCCAGGCAGGGAAGCGGGATTCAAAAGGCGCCATTCCCGCTCCACTGATCTGGGCTACAGCCCGCGTCCTGGAACTGAGGGCTTTGGAACTGAGACCCGGGGCACGAAATTAGGGGCGTGGGTTCCCCACGACGGTGGGGCACAAGGCAGACACAGCACCCCAAAGCCGTTGAGGTGTACCCTACCATCCCCGCTCTGCTCCCTGTCCCACGGGGTGGAAAATCAGCTCCCCAAGGGCTCTAGGAGAGATCTCTGGTGCCACCTAGCGACTTGAAGCCAGCAGAGGCTCCTGAAGGAGCTAGTGGCCAGCTGGGGAGTTAGCCCACACCGGGCCCCTTCCGAACAAGTAGTCTGAGCCCACAGGGAGAGCGAGCACCCACAGCTGGGGCAGACCAGGCGCGCAGAAGAGTGTGCCTGAGACCAGACGCGCAGGGAGTGTGTCCCACATCACCATTTTAGAACAGGGACATTTCTTCAGTAAAGACTACCTGCAGAAGGCTTCCTCAGGAGCCAGAGGTGAGCGGGGGAAGTTCGCCCACGCCAGACCCCCTCTGGCCTGCAGTCCAAGCCCAGAGGGGGAGCAGGAACCCACCGACGGGGCAGACCAGGCGCACAGGGGAGTGTGTCCCCACATCGGCATTTTAGAACAGGGACCTTTCTCCAGTAAAGACTGCTTGAAACTGACAGATGACTCCTGGAGGAACCAGAGGGGAGCAGAGAAGCCCACCCAAGATGCCGGCCAGTCCCAACAACACAGTGTCCCAACGCATACGGCAAATTAGAAAACAGACAGTAGGGAGGAGAAGAACCACACGCAACCTAGCAACTCTCCAGAGAAAAAGCACACCACAAAAAGAAAACCAGCCCCCAGATTGCAACGACAATAACTTGGAAGAATTTCTGAGCTTTCCAGAAAGAGAATTTAAAATTGCCATGATTAAAAAACTGACAGAAGTCATAAAGGAAAACAATGATAAGGGAAAAATTATCAACGATCAGAAGAATGCAATTGAGTCCCTAGAGAGGGAAAACAATGGTCAGAAGAAAGAAATTGAGTCCCTAAAGAGGGAAGTAAAAGAAATGCAGGAGATCAAAGAATTAATGGAAGAACTAAAGAATTCTGGGAAAAGCAATGAAAGCAGAATAGATGAAATGGAAGAACGAATAAGTAATCTTGAAGACACAGAAATAAAAAGAACCAAAACAGAAAAGGAAAGAGAAGTACGAAGGAAAAAGAACGAGGAAAGAATTTGGGAACTATCTGACTCCATGAGGAAAGGAAATATAAGAGTTATAGGAATACCAGAAGGAGAGGAGAGAGATGTAGGAACAGAGAAAATATTCAAAGAGATAATTGAAGAGAACTTCCCAAATGTGAAGAAGGAGCTGAAAATTGATATACAAGAAGCAAGAAGAACACCAAACTTCCACGACGAAAGGAAAAATACAGCAAGACACATAATAGTAAAGCTCCCAAGAATCCAGGACAAGGAAAAAATAATGAAGCTGGCAAGAGGGAAGAAACAGATAACATTCAAAGGAAAACCAAACAGGCTGACATCAGACTTCTCCGAAGAAACACTACGGGCAAGGAGAGAGTGGAGGGACATAGTCAACAGACTCCAAGAAAACAGATGCCAACCAAGAATACTCTATCCCGCAAAGCTCTCCTTCCTCTTTGAAGAAAGAATATGGACCTTCCTAGACAAACAGAAACTCCGGAATTTCATTGCAACTAAACCCCCACTCCAAAAAATACTACAAGGAGTCCTAAAGCCAGAACCTCAGAGGGACGAATAACAATGAAATAAGGCCAAAAAAAAAAAGTTATTAAAAGAATAAATAAATAAAATCAAAGGAAAGACAAACACAATGGCAAATACAGATGTTAACATATCAATATTAACTCTAAATGTAAATGGACTAAACTCTTCAATAAAAAGACACAGAGTTGCAGCCTGCATTAAGAAACAAAACCCAACCTTTTGCTGTCTCCAGGAAACACATTTAGCTACAAAAGATAAAAATAGGCTCAAAGTTAAAGGATGGAAAACAATCCTACAAGCAAATGGACCAAAAAAGAAAGCAGGAACAGCTATACTTATATCAGATAAAACAGATTTCAAACTCAAAAAGATAAAAAGAGACCCCAATGGTCACTACATTATGATCAAGAGGACAATACTTCAAGAAGAAATAACACTCATTAACATATACTCACCAAACGAAGGAGCACCAAAATATATCAGACAACTGTTGTCCTCTCTGAAAACAGACATCAGAGAAAACACATACGTAGTGGGAGACTTCAACACACCACTATCAACAATGGATAAATCAACAAGACAAAAAATAAGTAAAGAAACCAAAGCTCTAAATAAGGACCTAGAGCAATTGGGCTTAGCAGACATCTATAGAACACTAAACCCCAAAAAAACGGAGTACACATTTTTCTCAAGCGCACACGGATCGTTCTCCAGTATCGATCACATACTGGGGCACAAGACAAACATCAACAGATATACCAAGATTGAAATCATATCAACCATCTTTTCTGACCATGAAGGCATCAAACTAGAAATAAACCATAAAAAGAAGGCAAGGAACTTTCCTACCTCATGGAGATTAAAAACCACACTACTGGAAGACCATTGGACTAATGAGGAGATCAAAGAATAAATTAAAAAATTTTTTGAATTGAACGACAAGGAGGACACCAATATCCTAAATGTATGGGATGCAGCAAAAGCAGTAATAAGAGGAAAATATATAGCAATAGAAGCTCACATCAAGAAACAAGAAAGAACGCAAAGAAACAACCTAATCTCGAAGCTCAAAGATCTAGAAAAAGAACAACAAAAAAACCCCAAAACCAGTAGAAGAAAAGAAATAATAAAAACCAAAGCAGAAATAAATGAAATTGAGGGCCTCCCAGGTGGCGCAGCGGTTGAGCGCTGGGTTGCGAAGCTGGCCGCAGCCTCTGCAGCGCCGGTTCGATTCCTGGCTGCTCCCTGGCCACCATAGGAGGGTCCCACATGGCACGCAGACCTCTCCTGCCGCCCGCTGCTCCCCTCAGCAGTGTACTTCGGTCCTTCTGCCTGCTCTGCTCCCCGCTCTGGCTCTGGTGATTTCTCTCACCCTCCCGCGCTTCTGACTGTACCCAGTGCATGTATAAACGAAACAAACGAACAAACAAACAAATAAATAAAAACATGCCTCTATAAAAAAAAAGAAAAAAAATTAAAAAAAAAAAAAGAAAGAAATGAAATTGAAACTAAAAAAACAATCCAAAAGATCAATGAAACCAAGAGCTGGTTCTTTGAAAAAATCAATAAAATAGACAAACCCCTAGCCAGGCTCACACGGAAAAAAGGGAGAAAGCACAAATAAACAGGATCATCAATGAAAGAGGAAAAATCACAACGAACACAGCAGAAATCAAAAGAATAATCAGTAACTACTATGAACAGTTATATGGAAACAAGTTTAACAATCTAGAGGAGATGGACAAATTCCTACAACTCTACAATCACCCAAAGCTAGATAAAGAAGAAATAGAACACCTAAACAGACCAATTACAATTAGCGAAATTGAAATGGTAATCAAAAACCTCCCCAAAAACAAAAGCCCAGGACCTGATGGATTTACAAATGAATTCTACCAAACATTCAGAGACGAATTAGTGCCTATCCTTCACAAACTCTTCCAAAAAATTGAGAAGGAAGGGACAATACCAAACACGTTTTATGAAGCCAACATTACACTAATACCAAAACCGAACAAGGACAACACAAAAAAGGAAAACTACAGGCCAATCTCCTTAATGAACACTGATGCAAAAATCCTCAATAAAATTTTAGCTATCAGAATCCAACAATGTATCCATAAGATAATTCACCACGACCAAGTAGGATTCATTCCAGGGACACAAGGATGGTTTAACATCCGAAAATCAATCAACGTTATCCAACACATCAACAAAAAGAAATATAAAAACCATATGATAATATCAATAGATGCTGAGAAAGCTTTCGACAAAGTGCAACACCCATTCATGATAAAAGCCCTTGAAATTCTTGGGATACAAGGAACATACCTCAACATCATAAAGGCCATCTATGACAAGCCAACAGCCAGTATCATTCTCAATGGTGAAAAGCTGAAAGAAATTCCATTAAGATCTGGAACAAGACAAGGATGTCCACTCTCACCACTGCTTTTCAATATAATACTGGAAGTCCTAGCCAGGGCAATAAGACAAGAGAAAGACATCCAAGGAATCCAAATAGGAAAAGAAGAAGTCAAACTATCACTATTTGCAGACGATATGATATTATACATAGAGAACCCCAAAAACTCCACAGAAAAGCTAATTCAACTCATCAATCAGTTCAGTAAAGTGGCAGGATACAAAATCAACACACAAAAGTCAGTAGCCTTCCTATACACAAACAATAAATCTGAAGAAAAAGAAATCAAAAAAACCATCCCTTTTGTTATTGAAACAAAAAAAATCAAATATTTGGGAATAAATCTAACAAAAGAGGTAAAGGACCTATACAAAGAAAACTATAATACACTGTTAAAAGAAATAGAAGAAGACACAAAGAAATGGAAAGGCATCCCCTGCTCATGGATTGGAAGAATAAACATTATTAAAATGGCCATCCTACCAAAAGCAATATACAGATTCAATGCTATTCCAATCAAAATTTCAATGTCATTCTTCAAAGAAATAGAACAATTATTGATGAAATTCATATGGAATCACAAAAAACCCCGAATAGCCAAAGCTCTCCTGAAAAAAAAAGAAGGGAATGGAGGCATCACACTCCCAGACTTCAAACTATACTACAAAGCCATAATCATCAAAACTGCATGGTATTGGAACAAGAACAGACATACAGACCAATGGAATCGAATAGAAAATCCAGAAATAAACCCACAGATTTATGGTCAACTAATCTTTGACAAAGGAGCAAAGAATATGCATTGGAGCAAAGAAAGTTTGTTCAATAAATGGTGCTGGGAAAACTGGGTCGCTACATGCAAAAGAATGAAGCTTGACCACTACCTCACACCATACACAAAAATCAACTCAAAATGGATTAAAGAACTAGACATAAGACCTGAAACCATAAAATATATAGAAGGAAATATAGGCAAAACACTACGTGATTTGCACATCAAAGACATCTTTACAGACACATCACCCAAAGCAGTGATAGTGAAGGCAAAGATAAACAGCTGGGACTACATCAAATTAAAGAGCTTCTGCACAGCAAAAGAGACAATAACAAAAACAAAGAGAAACCCCACCAACTGGGAGAACATTTTTGCACCCAACACTAATGATAAAGGACTGATCACAAAAATCTGCAAAGAGCTGATGAGACTCAACAACAACAAAGAAAATAATCCAGTCAAAAAATGGGCAGAAGAGCTAAAAAGAAACTTCTCTGAAGAGGAAATGCAAATGGCCAACAGGCATATGAAAAAATGTTCAACATCACTTGTCATCAGGGAAATGCAAATCAAAACTACCATGAGATACCATCTTACACCAGTGAGAATGGCACATATTAAAAAAACTAGCAACAACAAATGTTGGCGAGGGTGTGGAGAAAAAGGAACTCTTCTGCACTGTTGGTGGGAGTGCAAACTGGTCCAACCACTGTGGAAAGCTGTGTGGAGATTTCTGGACCTACTAAACATAGAGCTTCCATATGATCCAGCAATTCCACTCCTAGGTCTTTACCCAAAGGACACAGAAACATCCATTCCAAAGAACACCTGCACCCCTATGTTTATAGCAGCACTGTTTACAATAGCTAAGCTTTGGAAACAACCCAAATGCCCAAAAATAGATGACTGGATCAAGAAGATGTGGTACATATATACTATGGAATATTACTCAGCATTCAAAAAAGATAAACACATGCAATTTGCAGCAACATGGATGGCGCTGGAAGGTATCATGCTCAGCGAAATAAGCCAAAAAGAAAAAGAAAAATACCGGATGGTCTCACTCATAGCAGGAATCTAGAAAACTTAAATAAGGGACCAGGAAAATGAATATAAGAAAGTGAAAATCAAAATCAACAAAAAACTATGAACCAGAGACACTTTTAGGGGGGCGGGGGCGGGGGCGGGAGGGGAGGGATTGGGGTCAGAATGGGGGGGCTGCAATTGTATGGGGAATATAACAATAAAATTTATTAAAAAAATAAAAATAAATAAAAGAAAAAAAAATATGGAAACAAACAAAAATAAATAAATGAAGATCTTAAAAAAAAATAAAAAAAAATCTTTTAAAAAAAGCCAATGGTAATGTTTAACTGGTGTATATATGTATGCTCACTTTAATATTCTTTCAGTGTTGCTGTTTGTTAGAAAATACTATATAAGTTATTAGCTACATATTTTCAAGGTCCTCTTGAATTCATTGTGACTTTTTATTCATTGTGACTTTTGCAACAAACTCTTTTCTAATATCCTTGTCACCAATATCAACCTTCTCTAATCCATGTTCATAGTGGTGCCAGTCTTCTAACTAAAAAAGAAAGAATCATGCAATTAACTTTTTTGAGGATCTCTGAGCTTATGTATTTTGTTTTATTAAGGTAACATTGGCTCATAACACAGTATATTATTTTGAGGTACAGTATCACTACCTTTAAGTACACGTTACCACATGCACCTACCACCCAAGACACCCATAGTCCTCCACACTTTGCATTCCTCCAACTCTCTCCTCCTTCAGTAGCCCCAATTCTAGAGTCAGATTTCTTGGGTTTGTTACTTGTTTTCATACCATTACTTTACCTGGAAATGAAAGGTCCTTCACAATCTAATTCCTTTTGAATCCCTAACTTTATACTTATTCTACCACATATACAACGTACATCAGTCTGATTAAACTTCAGCAGTTTTGAACAGTAATTCACATTATAAAGAATTTTTATGAAATAATACGAAATGTGGAATTTGAAGTGAGCTTTTGGGACATACACACTCTTTTCTGAAGGCTGTTGGTATTGAATGTGTCCCATAGACATTTGGGCTGTGCCCAGTTAAGATCTGCCTTCCCCTCTTGAGAACAAACCTTTTCTGGCTGTCTCTCCAGTGTCTACAGAAGATATTCATTTTGAAGTCTTCGGACTCAACATTTTGCAGACTAGAACAGAAGCCATTTCAACCCTTGCCACCATTAATGTGTCAAAGATGAATAAAACTCACATATGGGGATTGTTGATTCATCTTTAAAGGTTGTTAAGTGAGTTTTCAGAGATGGCACTTTTGTTGTGAGATTAAAATAAGACAGCCCAGAAGGCAGCTTGGGAAATACATGCAAATTTCTCTACCCTTCCCTTCACCAGACATTATGGCACAGATTTGTTATGAGGATGAGCCAATCAGACACAGGAAGAACTGATAGACTTAAAGTACCCCATGTAGAGTGTCTTCCAAAGAAGTGCATTTCTTATTCCCTAGAATTTTTAGGTAGTTACCTTGCATGACAAGAGATAGTAAGGAGTCTTAAAATGGGAGATTGTCCAAATTATATGAGGGTCTAATGTAATCATGAGGGTCTTTACAAGGGGAAGACCCTTTAGAAGGATCTTTACAAGGAGATTGGAGCCATGGAATTAAATCCAGTGTGCCAACAGGGATAAAGATCAGAGGAATAGGAATCCAGGAGTCAAGGAATGCAGCTCTAGAAGCTAGAAAAGATGAGATTGTCCCCAAACATAACTCTTCTCATTTTATTCTGATGATTCTGACTTTGGACCTTGACCTCCAGAATTTCAAGATGACAAATTTGTTTTATTTTAAGTCACAACATTTGTGGTAACTTAGAGCAGCAATAGGGAGATGATAAATCTGTCCAAAGCAGTTTTTTTTTTAATAAGATTGAGTGATCTTACTGCTTTATATATTAGCAGGCATAGAATTAACCCCAGGCCTGAAGCACTATCAGGAATTCAAGCTTTAAGTCCAATCTCAGTGCTATAAAGCTGAATACATATCCAGGCAAGAAAAATAAATGTGGTAGAAATCTCTACCAGAGTTCTCAGCTATCATCCAAATGGGAGCATATTTGGGCAAGTCATTCATTTAGATCTCACTGGAAAATGTGGGGGGTTAGATTAAAATTATTTTTAATGGAAAATCTAGTACATTCATTTCTTTATCAAAAGCAAGGCAAATTATTTTCCCACATGTATGACAACTGACTGGGAGAATAATATGTGAAATGTTTGATCTAAATACCTCAAAGTTCTGCTGTTTAGTGGTAAATAAACATTACAGATTCCCTAGTTCATCAGGGGTAAAAAAGGAAAATATTCAGGATGCTCCTCAGTATCATTATAGAAAATAAAAATAAGCTTACAAAACTTCAGAGAAAAGCTAAATTGATTTTGACATTACCCCCACATAATAAAAACAATCTTAGGTGAAAAGAGAAATCAGATATTTTAATGCAATGAAATATTAATGCCCATCATCCTATATTATATTCTTATTCTGATGCAAACCATCCTCCATCCAGCAAATCATAGTTCTTGTTTATGGTAGAAAAATATAAGAAATAAAACAAAGGGATGATGTTTCTGAGAAAGCAAATTTTAAGCCCATATTCTTAAGATAAGGAGGTCAAGAGCTGATCTAGGGGACTAGATAGTCAGGCAGGGAGCAGGGGTCCTAAGCACTCTAGAACTACAGAGGACTGGAGTCTAGTGAAGGACAGGTGGAGTGGCACAGTCAGAGGTTCACGGGAGATCAGGAGGGCCTGACATACCATATAGGCCAATGCTTTTCAAATTTCATGGAGCCTATGGCAGGTCTGGAGATGTTAAAAAACAGAAAGTGCTTCAGAAGGCCTGCAGTGGGACCTGTGATTCTACTTCTGGGTAGAATAATGCAGATCTTGACAAAGAGTGAATATAAAATTCCAAGTGTCATTGAATCCACAGAAGAGTTTAGGTGTTAAGTGATATCATTTACTTTTCAAAAAATCTGGGGTGAGGGTTTTTACTTGGGAAAGAGGAAAGCATGAGATGAAATAGAGATTGGATGATAGAAGAAACCAAAGCTCAAAGATCAGTCATTCTCTAATTGCAAATGGCCAACAAACATATGAAAAATGTTCAACAACCCTTATAATCAGGGGAAAGCAAATCAAAACCACAATGAGACACCACCTTACACCAGTAAGAATGGCATATATCAGGATGGCATATATGAGGATGTGGTGAAAAAGGAACTCTCCTGCATTGCCGGTGGGAGTGCAAACTGGTCTAGCCACTATGAAAATCTGTATGGATGTCCCTCATTCTACTGAAAATGGAGCTACCTTATGACCCAATAATTCCACTCCTAGGAATCTACCCAAAGGACGCAAAAACATTGATCAAAAGAACACCTGTACCACTGTATTTACTGCAGCACTATTTACAATAGGTAAAACCTGGAAACATCCCAAATGCCCAAAAATAGATGACTGGATCAAGAAGATGTTGTATATATACACAATGGAATACTATTCAGCAATCAAAAAAGATAAACTAATGTCACACACAGCAACATGGATGGAGCTAGAAGGCATTATGTTCAGTGAAATAAGTCAGAAGGAAAAAGAAAAACATTGGATGGTTTCACTTATAGCAGGAATATAGGGGAAACAAATAAGGGATCGGGGGAAAATAATAACAATACAAAACACAAGAAAACAAAATAAAACAAAAACAAGCACACAATTATAAACCAGAGAAGTCCTGCTGGGGAGGACGATGGGGAGGGATCAGAGGGAAGGTGGGAGGAGCACAGGGGGCTGTGGTGATGGTGCATGGGTGAACTGGTGAAGGAAATTCTATGGGGACTACACCTGAGGGGGGAAAGCAAACACTGTTTAAAAATGAACAATGATGTAAGATATATATATATATATATATATATATATATAAATAGAAAAAAAAATTGCTACTTGAAAAGAAAAAAAAGATCGGTCATTTTCTAAGACCTTTCTGTAGATTCCCAATGCACATGTGTCTCTCTGACCCAAAGTCTGGGGTCCTTGATGCACAGGTCATGGCTTTTCTACTCTGGATCTTACATTAGAAGATGCACACTCACGCAGGTAAGCAGCCTTAGACAGATGGAGGCATTGGCTTCACCAGGAGCATTTTTTTTTAAAGATTATCTACAAATAATTTTTGTAATTTTGTAATTTTGGTACCCCCACCCCACCACCACTTTATTTGCATCTTACTAGAGGTGGACAACCTTCTTACAGTTCCGAAACGTGTCTTGGATGGTTGAACTGCTTGCTTCTTTATTGCCATTAGCACACAGTGGGAATGAAACCCACACAGAACCAGAGGGAGCTTTCACAACGGCTGAGCTGCTGACCTAGGTAGGGGAGACGTGGCTGGAGCAGGCTCTCAGGTACTTGGAAATCAGCACAAGGAAAGATGAGCAGGTGCTTAATTGTGTGTGCTGTCACAAGTAATGAGTCTCACGTTCCTACTGCAGAAGAAGCTCCCAGATGTTTGACTTCTTGTACAGCTTGGCACAAAGCTCCTCCAAGGCATGTTCATGGACTATAAAGCTATCTATTTATTCCATGAATCCAGCTACAGAATTAGCATGTGCCTTTCATGTGGGAAACAATCTGATACCTTTTCTAGTGATGCCTATATTGCTACTTTCTTTTATTTGCCTTTTTAACTTCCTTCAAGTAGTGCAGAACAACAAAAAAATTATATATATAAATTTTTTTAATTCCATTTTGGGTTCCCCAAATGGTTTGCTAGCTGGTATGGTTAATAATAGCTAACAGTCATGTAGCCGTCACTTTGTGCCAAGCACTGAGCAAAGCACACTGACATGTTATTAAGTTTTACAGGCGCCCAGAAAAGGGTCAAGCTCTGCCCATCCTATAACTGAGGAAACAGAAAAGTCCACGGATTGCAGCAAACTGCCTGAGTCCTCACGGTGGAGAGTGAAAAGCTGAAGATTTCACCCTCCATCTGTTGCTACTCCAAAACTAGCTTTTGCTTCTCTAGGTGACCCTTCAAGAGCATTCAGCTGTCTGCAGCACAAACTAGGGACCTAATAGAAATGTAGATGCTCTAGTCCTACCCCAGACCTCCTGAGTCAGAATCTGAGAAAACCCTGTAGATGATTCTGGCCCAGGATAAAATTGGGTAACTAATCTGAACCGAGGGTCTGCAAACTAGTTGGAAAATCCATGATCACTTAGGCTGGGGCCCTGAACTGAGATTGGTTTTTACATTCATTCATTTATTCTTTCATTCATTCATTTATTTTTATTGAGGTAATAATGGTTTATAATACTGTACATGGTTTAAAGGTAGAGGATCTCCCTCTTCAAGTATAGTTACCACACTACACCCACCACCAAGACAACCATAGTTCTCCACCCTAGTCCATTGTGCTCCCTGTCCAGATTTCCCTGACCTTCAGATTTCTCAAAAATTTAAAAATAGATCTGCCACATGACCCAGCAATTCCACTCCTAGGTCTCTACCAAAAGAATGCAAAAACATTGGGCCTCCCCGGTGGCGCAGCGGTTGAGCTCTGGGTTGCGAAGCTGCCAGCAGCCTCTGCAGCGCCGGTTTAATCCCCGGCCACCAGGTGAGGGTCCCACATGGTGCTCAGACCTTTCCTGCCACCCGCTGCTTCCCTCAGCAGTGTACTTCGTCCATCTGCTTGTTCTGCTCCCTGCTCTGGCTCTGGTGAATTCTCTCACCCTCCCGCACTTCTGACTGTACCCAGTGCTTGTATAAATAAATAAATAAATAAATCTTAAAAAAAAAAAAAGTGCAAAAACATTGATTGCAAGGGACATTATGCACTCCTGTGATCACGGCAACACAATTAATAATAGTCAAGCTATAAAATAACCTAAGTTCCCAATGACAAAGAAGCAGCATGAGGTGGTGCATATGCACAGTGGATCTGACTGTAGAATTAAGGTTTGACTGCCTTTTTAAAAAAATGGTCAAAAATAAAACAAGGGTATGTGACAGAGAATTTAGGTGGTGAGCAAAGCCTAAAATACTCGCCACCTGTATTTCCACAGAAAGATGCTGTTAACCCCAGCTCTCTACAATGCCTTTCAGAGGAACCTGAGGACTTGGACTTGCCCTACCATGTGTTCCCCAAGCCACAGATTATAAGGATTGACTCCCCCACACTGCCTCCCTCAGATTCTTTCTCTTTGGAACTTGTGGATATAAGCACACTCCATCTACTTCCAACTGTTGTGTTGAGACTTCTAGGTGAAAATTAAACAGCCTGAACTACAATTACTAAAAAAGAACAGTAGACATCTGCTGATAGTGACTATAGATCCTTACACTGGAACCTTCTGTATGGGGACTTTGCCCACTAATCAAATACCTAATTCTTTTGTTTTTAAGATTTGTATATTTATTTTTATACAAGAACTGGGGTACAGGCCAGAGGTGCAGGAGGGTGAGAGTATTCACCAGAGACAGAGAGGGGAGCAGAACAGGCAGATGGACCAAAATACACTGCTGAGGGGAGCAGCAGGCAAGACAGGAGAGGACTGCCTCACCATGTGGGAATCTCCCTGGCTGGCCGGGAATCAAACTTGTGCTGCAGAGGCTGCAGACAGCTTCACAGCACTACACTCAACCCGCTGCACCACTGGGGAGGCTCCCTAATTATTCTTCACAAATGTCATGGTCATAAAAAACAAGGAAAGACTGAGAAAAGAGTTGAGAGGAGCCTGGGAAGATGTGAAAAATCAATGGGAGGTCGTATCCTGGACGGGATTATTGAACAGAACAAGAACTTTTGTTAAATAATAAGATAATTGAAATGAAGTATGAACTTTAGTTAATAGTGATGTAAAAAAGAACCAATCCAAAGTTTCATACAGATGACTTAAACTCAGACCGTTTCCCTGCCTGAACCTTTATTTTTAAAAATTATTTGTATTGAGGTAATGTTGGTTTCTAACAGTGTATATGATTTAGATACATGTTACCACACCACACCCACCACCAGTTCTGCAGTCAGCTTTTAAGGGTTTGAGTATTTTTGTTTTTTCCTTTGCTCTAGTTTTTTAATTCCCTATGAGTGAAATCCTCCAGTATTTATCTTTTATCCTTTTTTTTTTATACACATTTTAAAAGGACAGGTTTATTAGGAAAAGGAGACAGAAAAAGAGAGGCGCCTGCATGGTCCCAGGCGGGTAGGGGAACTTTCACCTCCTGACTTAATTTAACTAATTCCCTCCAGTTCCATCCATTTTGTTCCAAATGGTAAGAGTTCATGTGTTTTCTCTCTCTAGCTCAGTGCTCTCCCACCGTGCACATGTAGCACATCTTATCCACTCAGCTGTTGCTGGCTCTTAGGTTGAGTCCGCAGCCTGACTACTGTAAACTGTGCTGCAGTGAACAGAGGAGAGCGTATGTAGGGGTCCTTTAGTGGCCCCTCCCCACCCTGGTGCTGTTGCTCGTTGTGGACCCAGATCATAATTCTTATTCTCAAACAAACACCTTGTGCATTATACAATAGCCTGCTTATTTCTCTCAAGTCAACACTCTCCTGACTAGTATTTTTTCATCCCATTATTTTTAGTGTGGTGTTGGCATGATTCCCCCTTTATACTGGCATTATTTTACAGACTGGTTTGCAGGACACATTTGAGAGTTTGTTCGCTTCCTTTGGGACACTTTGCTTTCAAGACTCAGCTCCTTGAAGGGGTGGGGAGTGTTTTCTTACAGTCTTTCTCTCCAACGAATCTCCCAGAGTACTTCTTAGTATACTTCAGGGTGTATGTATTTTTCCTTATGTGGATATATCCTTTTAGACAGTAAGTCGTCTTTTAATTGACTAACACAGATTTTTAGGGTACATTTTTAAACCTGCAGCAGGAGCTGGGCTACAGGCATTCCTATTTCTAGATTATGAACACAGTCAATACTATTTTGTTGAGTTTAATTGCTATTTGAAGTCCACTGAAAGATTATGTGATATTTCAGAAGAGAAAAAAAAAGTTTTTCTTAATTCAAAGAACAATTCCACTTTTTTCCTCTGGCAAAACCACAATCAATGCCTCACAGGATCAATGAAAGGAAGATACTTGTGAGTATATGACCCTGTGCTCCATCTGTGTGTAAAGCATGCAAAAGCAGTGACTGGCTGGTGCTTGCTATGATCACAGTTAAAGTCAAGATCCTTAGAATAGATGAAAGAAATTTCTAAGCTCTAAGAGGTTTGCAATGTCATGTGCCACACAAGATGTTTATAACGCATTCTGCCATATTTTATTTGGCAGACTTTTTGTCTTTTTTTTTTTCAGTGGTTCATAAAATAACAGTGGGTTGTGCAATCTAAACAAGGGTAGTTCTGGTTGTTTATAACTCTAGGAATAGAAATCTCTACAACCTGTTTCTTTTTTTTTTTTTAGAGGCATGTTTTATTTATTTGTTTGTTTGTTTGTTTTGTTTATACATGCACTGGGTACAGTCAGAAGCGCGGGAGGGTGAGAGAATTCACTAGAGCCAGAGCGGGGAGCAGAGCAGGCAGAAAGACCGAAGCACACTGCTGAGGGGAGCAGCGGGCGGCAGGAGAGGTCTGCGCGCCATGTGGGACCCTCCTCAGGTGGGCGGGGAGCAGCCGGGGATCGAACCGGCGCCGCAGAGGTCGCCGGCAGCTTCGCAACCCAGCGCTCAACCACTGCGCCACCGGGGAGGCCCTCTACAACCTGTTTCATCTTCTAGGTTCCAAATATCAGGAAACAGTCTTGAACAGTGTATTAAAGAGAATTGTTAAACATTGTATACATACATGCTAATTAAATAACTGAAATGAATAATATCAGTTTTGAAAATGCCAGTATCTGGATGTTTCTTAGTCTATGCACCTATATGGATGCCAACAGGACTGCTCACTTTACCTGCTTTTCTCCTAACATAATGACAGCTTTTCCCAACTTACCCTAAATCTGTTAAACTGAGGTTAAAAAAAGCCAAGATGCTCTTAAGTCTATGTCAAACTAATGTAGATTGCTTGTTTTTATTTTATTTTGATTTACATCTTTTAACCACCTGTCCACAACCTAAAGAAAGGCTCAGATGTCTTTTTCAGAGAAACCATTTCCAGTCAGCTTCACTAGCAGAAATGAAAAAGATTACTTGTTGTCATGAATGCCCTGTCCATGATCATGTATTTCAAATTAAATATAAATGAGGTAGATTTCTACTCTCACCATCCCCCTGACTTTGCTAGAAAGCATCATTGTTTCACCTTCTTGAATAGCATTCCTCTCCTTTCAAGTCATAACAGAGTGACCTTGAAACCTTGCTTAGCATTAAGAAAAAACAAAAGCAAGTTGATGGTTAAAATCTAACAATTTATGCATATTTGAATGGAGTGTGCATTTTAAAAATTACAGTTGACCCCTGACCAACATGGTGGTTAAGGGCACTGGCCTCCATGTAGTTGAAAATCTGCAAATAACTTTTGACTCCCCCTGAACTTAACTACTAATGGCTTGCCTTTGACCAGACATCTTATGGCTAACAGTCAATCAACACTTATTTTACATGTTACATGTATCGTATACTACATACTTATAACACGTTAAGCCACAGAAAAGAAGGTGTATTAATACAATTTTCAGTGGATCATCATGAAGGTCTTCAATCATATCATCTTAGCATTGAGTAAGCTGAGGAGGAGGGGCTGAAAAAAATGTGACAATATATGGACCCACAAAGTTCAAAGCTTCACTATACAGTTGAAGTTCAAGAGTTAAGTATACAATATAAGGGTTCAAGGATTAAGTATACAATATAATGTATAATGCAATAATAACAGTAACAGTTGACCTCACAACTTGTGTCCACTGCCTGAATCAAGAAAAATGTAAAACTCCTTTCCAACTCAGCTCCCCAAATCACGATAATGTGAACTGTGCAATGATTGGTAATAATTTAAGATTCAAGAGCTTTCCTGACTGATAATGATCTAGCACCTCGTGAGTGGTTCTAGGTGATGAAAGAACTCGCAATTACAAAGATAAGTGGCACTTGAATTTTGCAAGTGGAAGACTGACATTGGCAAACCCACGGCATTTTACATTTAGCTCATAACCCTGAATTTCACTGAAGAGAGTACTTTGTAATAAAAGTTGTCTTGATGAAATTGTAACCTGCGGCACCAGTGATGCAGAAAGAAGTAACTGAACACTACTTGAAGCACAGCTTGAATGGATGAAACCAAAGCATTTCACTGCTAAGCATCATCCCCATGAAAATAGAAAAATTATAGCTTTGCCTGATTCAGGTACCTCTTCACTGTCTAACGAAAGCTATGTGAGGGAGGTCAGTTCTTGGTTTAGTTTCTTTAATGTAAATTCTCTATTTTGAGGAAAATTGTGACCCTTTGGATGAGGCTGCCTTCTGAAGTTTTTGGATTCAACTTTACACTATAATGAAACAGAAAAATCTTGAACTGTTCTTTATTTTTTCCATTGTATGGAAGCAATAAAATACTTGCTCAGGACTTAAAAAATATTGTAAGGTTCCCTTAATTGTTTTTTCCTGAATAAGCTCAATGGCCAGTTGGCAGTTAGATGAAATCTTGCCTGACCATTTGTGTCTGCAGAGTACCTGACATAACACACGTAATAAAGTGCTAACAGGAAAGCTGAAAGCGTAAATTGGAAGACATGGGATGAAAGGGAGAGGGGAAGGGACAAAAGGAAGAAAAAGAGGAAGGAAAGAAAAAAAGAAAAGAGAAGGGTGGGAGGGGAGAAAGTGCTAAGATTATTTATAGTGTGCTGAAAAAATACTAAAAAATTTGGCTGATTTTCCCAAATATAACACATAGTGTATATGCCAGTCTCAGTCAGTCAGTCTCTCTCTCTCTCTCTCTCTCTCTCTCTATATATATATATAATTTATATATATAAAATATATAACATTATATATAGATATTGATACATATATGCACTCAAATATGCACATATATATAATCAATATGTGATTAAAAGAGTTCACTTAGACTACTTTAATGATTAATTCTGGATGAGAAACAGACTTGCGATGCTGATTTCTAGCAGACACATGGGAACTACAAAACAAAACACA
Source organism: Talpa europaea (assembly GCF_964194135.1). Taxonomy (NCBI): domain Eukaryota; kingdom Metazoa; phylum Chordata; class Mammalia; order Eulipotyphla; family Talpidae; genus Talpa; species Talpa europaea. The sequence goes on from NC_140079.1 coordinate 34,298,176, forward strand.
TTATGAAAAGGCACACACACAAAATAAACACTGGGAGGTGAAGGAGTCCTTTGGTCTAACTTTAATTAAACATTCTAATTTTGTGTTCAAACATTATGAGCATGTTCAGAAGCTATTAAGAAGGACACACATCTTTAATTGACAGGGCCCACTCAATTCGAAATTATATAGGAAGTGAGACCAGGATTATTTTTTTGCCTTGAACAAAACAAAAAATTGAAAGCTTGATTTTTCTGTTTGGCTTGTCAGGGAATCTGTGGGTGGCAACTGGCAGGGGTAGGCCCACAGATTAGGGTTCTCAAAGGGAGGTCTGCCAGTGCCAGAGCTACCAGGAGCAGCTGGAAGGAGATAGGACCCTTCAGTACCCTGCCCCTGCTCCCCTTTCTGCCAGTTTGAACAAGTGTGTTGACTGAACCAGAGGACATACTCAAGTGCCGTGGAAGCTTCCCTAACCACCACAATTCTTTGAACTCTCTTGATGTAAAGTACAATACATCAATTCAGTTTTCTCTATTTCTGAAGTCTAATAAAGACAGCAATGCTAATAGTTACTTGTTATTAAAAATACACAGGACAAATTGCTATCAGTTTTTTGCTTTCACATTAAATGTTCATGGGGTTTGCTCAAAACAGAACTGGCAATGACAAAGAGGAAAATACGAAGAAGAAACTGTCCAGTATGAGGGGAGCTCATGAAAGAAATACTAAGTCTAACAAAACAATTCATTTTCTTATATTAAAAAAATTATTTATTTTTAAATCATTGAAACTTGAGGATTTATCTGTATTTAACAGTTAGAACTGCCTTTTCAAAATTTACTTACTTGCGGTAACATTGGTTTACATCACCGTATATGATTTAGAGGAATAGGTTTATTTTTCCTCAAATGGGCATTAGTCCACTCCACTCACCCTAGAGTACCCATTTCCCTTTATCATGTCACTCTGTGTCCCCCTCCTGACTTGGTCTCTTCCTGCTGTCTCCCCCATCACAGCCAGTGGCCTCAATTCTGTAGTCATTTCTAGGTTTGGTTTTGGTTTTGTCTGTTCCTTTGTTTTGTTTCTCTATATTCCACACATTAGTGAAATCATCCAGTATTTGTCTTTCTCTCTGTTGCTTATTTCATTTAATAAGCCCTTCCAATTCCATTCATGTTTTCACAAAAGACAGGAGGTTTAAAAAAATATTTTTAAAAGGCCATACAGTAACTACTTGTTGAGCTGATTAAAATTGCTAATGGAGGGCCTCCCTGGTGGTGCATGGGGTTAAGCACAGCACTGTGAAGCTATCCACAGCTACTACAGCACAAGTTTGATCTCTGGGCGGCCAGGAAGCTACACACATGGTGCAGCAGACCTCTCCTGACTCTCCTGCTGCTCCCCTCAGCAGTGTATTTCAGTCTGTCTGCCTGTTCTGCTCCCCACTCTCTGGTGAATCCTCTCACCCAGCACCCCCACCTCTGACCAGTACCCCAGTTCTTGTATGCAAAAATAAAAAATCTTTAAAAAATAATAATAGATAAAATTCCTAATAGAATCCTCAGATCATCCCTATTTCACACAAAGTGAGCAGTGGGTAAAATCTGCCATCTGAACATTAGAACCTCCCCATTATTGGTAAGTGTTTATTTTTTTTTTTAAGATTTATTTATTTATTTATACAAGCACTGGGTATAGTCAGAAGCACAGGAGGGTGAGAGGATTCACCAGAACCAGAGCAGGGAACAGAACAGGCAGACTGACGAAATACACTGCTGAGGGGAGCAGCAGGCGTGGCAGGAGAGGTTTGTGGCACCATGTGGGACCTTCGCTGGGGATCGGGATTGAACCAGCGCTGCAGAGGCTGCAAGCAGCTTTGCAGCCCAGCGCTCAACCGATGCACCACCAGAGGAGGCCCTATTGGTAAGTGTTTAAATGGGTGCTTCCACCTATTTTTCTTTCTTGAAAATCTGTTTCAGTATATATGGTTTTCTTAGTCCTGATTGTATCCACAGTCTGCATATCAATGTCCAGTCTATCCGGAAATCTGTAAGTATACTATAAATTCCAAAATACTAGGGTTTTTTTGTTTTCTTTTTTTTTAAGATTTATTTATTCATACATAAAAGAGCTGGGGCACAGGTTAGAGATATGGGGGAGTGATAGGATCCACCAGAGACAGAGTGGGAAACAGAACAGGCAGATTGACTGAAGTACACTGCCGAGGGGAGCAGCGGGCGAGACAGGAGAGGTCTGCCTCACCATGTGGGTCTCTCCCTGGCTGGCTGGGGATCAAACTCATGCTGCAGAGGCTGTGGACTGCTTCATAGTGAGGTACTTAACCCCTTGCGCCACCAGGGAGGCCCTAGGTTTTTTTTTTTTTTTTCTGCTTGAACTTATATGACTCACATAAACGAGAATTTGAAGAATCACTGACATTTACAAAGTTCACATGTGAAAATGACACGCACTATCCGTAGCCTTCCTAATTCTACAAAGCAGGTTTGTGTTGTCTCCTTTTACTGACAATACCTGACTTGGGATACAAGCGGAATCTGAAGCCTCAGAGACCCAGCGTCACATCCTAGTTCTTCTCCCTACCTATGATGATCGAATGCCTCTCTTTCCTTTCCTCATTCATAAAATGGTGAAAAAAACTACTTTTGGACACAGAAGATCTTGCACAGATTTTCTGAGTCAGCTGTAATGAATCCTGAAAGACGTGGCTGTGAAGACCCTGAACTTTTGCCAACTATTATTTATTCTAGCGCCCCCAAACCCCAGGTTATGGTTAACATTACCACACCCACATACCCACATGCCCACAAGACACATACAGACACTCTTTATGATACATTTCATATCCTAGTTCTTGCATTTCTCACTCATAGATTGCATCTACCAGCAGAGATAATGATCCTCTGAATGCAAACTGTGTATTTCCCTCTACACAATTATGTTAGGATATTACCACATCCCCACATTTGGAACAAACATTTTGTTACATTAAAGTGATTTTATATTGTATCCATGCTCATCTGTCACCACAATATATAAACGGAATTCTACTTTTGGAAGGATGGGAAGCAACTGATGAGAACTCTGTCTGCATCAGTGTGCTTCCTCTGGCCTCCTCCTCATCTTTGGCTCTGAAAATAAAGGTCCTTTCTCACTACACGGTGATTATTGTTTTTAATAGACAGTTGAGAAATGTACTGTAAGAGTCAAATTAGAAATGCATGGGCCTGAAGTTAGTCCCTAAAACATCATACCTTTTTTTACGCTAATATGTCTTAGATAAAATCATAGAACTAGTGAACAGATCAGAGCCTAGCAAACATGAAAATGGAAGTCACATTTTCTATTACATCATGCCACTCACAAATCATCAAAAAGGATATTTCAAATATATTTAGAGTGTGCAGTTAGTAATGCATAAGTTCACCCGTTTTGAATTTAGAGTTGCAGAAAATAGATTTTCTATGTACCTAGTTCTGTATTAGATTTCTAAAAAATTGTATGATTACCTCACTATCAATTTATCCATGGCCATATCTCCCTGCAGTGCTAATAATCAGCTAATGGGAAGGGTTATTGAGGGCCACCTGCAGATTCTCAAACATTCCATGAACTCTGGTCGTCTCTCACTGATGTTTGACTTTCCTGCTGCCTTTTTTTAATCTCCCAGTTCTCAATATTTAGCTTCTGCATTATTTCTACTTAAAGTCATTTCTGACCATTCTATATAAAGCTGAATATTCCCTTCTTTACATGCTTGTTTAATGCCACACATATTTCTACTTAGCACCTAGAATGTTTTATTGTACTTATTTTTGCTTGTCTCTTCTCTAACTGCACTGTGAATTAATTACTTTCTCACAGAGCAACTAGAAACCAAATTTAATGAAATTAAATCTCTCTCTCCTCCCTCCCTCCAGCCCCAGTTCTACCTTCCAGAAGTAATAAGTAATAAATTCATGTACATGCAACCAGAAATTTTCTATGCATATGCATTTATATTTATAATACTTAGATTTCTGTAAACATTTACATACCTGAAATAGCATATAATTGGTCTGGGGTTTACTTTTCAATATATTTAATACCAATATGGATTTTTTTCATAGCAACACATCATTTTGAATAGTTCTATGATATTCTGTTAGGCCAAAATATCTTAATCTTATTTAAAGAGAGGGATTATACCTTACTCATTTGTGTCTGCTTCCTTAGTATAGAGAACACAACTAACAAGTGTTATAGGAACAGATGGTATTATCCAAGCAAAAACACACAGCCTTTTCTTTTCCAAAAAAGCTGGCCTTTGGCTTGAACGAAATCAGTTTGCCACTGACTTTATCTGTATTCTTCTTTCCAATTCCTGACATTTGCAGAAAATACCTTTGACCTGCATAGTCATGACTTTATCCTAAGAATGTCTGCTTAGGTCTGCTCCTACCCCCTTTGAAAAGAGCATCATCTGAACAGAAGCAGAATGCCTGCTTCAGGCACTTACCTTTAAGATATTTTGATTTCAATCATACCACCATTTCATTGCTGTCCCTGTGAAACTGGAGTGTGCCAGGGAGCAGGCAACACCTCACCCTGACCCACATTTGGTGCTCTAGTCGAGAAGTGAAGATTTAGGTTTGATGGATGTGTGAGCTCAGGCTGCCCTCACAGGATGCCATAGACTGAGTGACTTAAGTATCAGAAATTTATTTACTCACAGTTCTTGGGATCAGAAGTCCAAAGTCAAGGTGCTAAGTTGTTTTTTTCTGGTGAGACCTCTCTTCCTGACTTGTAGAAAGTTCCTTCTCATTGTGTCTTCCTACATACAACTTTTCCTCTGGGCACACCTGGAGAGAAAGAGAGAGAGAAAGATCTATGGTTTCTCTTCATCTTTTCATAAGAAAACCCCTTTTATTAAAGCAGGGCTTCAACTTTATAGCCTCATTTGACCTTAAATATCTCCCCTTAAATATTCTGTTTTCAAATACAGTTAATTTGGAGAGTAAGGCTTCAGTATATGAATTGGGGGAAAGAGAGGACATGATCTACCTGAAATAATTTTTTTTAAAGAAACCAGGTCTTTTTTTTTAAGATTTATCTATCTATCTATCTATCTATCTATCTATCTATCTATCTATCTATCTATTTATTTATTTAAACAAGAACCAGGGTACAGGTCAGATGCACGGGAGGGTAAGAGGATTCACCAGAGACAGAGAGGGGAACAGAACAGGCAGACTGACAAAATACACTGCTGAGGGGAGCAGCGGGTGCAGCAGGAGAGGTCTGCCATGATCGAACCAGCACTGCAGAGGCTATGGACAGCTTCACAGCACTGCGCTCAACTGCCTGCACCATCAGTGGAGGCCCTACATCAAATGTTAATACAATTAGGGCAGTTATATGTCCTGCTTTGCTCAAGATATTGCCAGGAGTGTGTCAGTTATCATGCTGCCCATTCAGCTAGCACTCCCCTTATCTAGCGGTCATACTAAGCCTCCTGTCTGCTCCATAGACCTTGCTTTCTTGCTGGCTGGACTAGTGAGACACTGGCCCACAGCAGAAGCATGATTGTGATTCTTACTCAGTTGCCTCTTTGGTATAAAATATATCAGTCAAATCTACAAAGATGACTTTTAAAGCAGATTTCATTGTTGTCTATGCCTCATGTGTTGTCTCTTTCAGTCAAGCTTCTCATCATTTGCTATTCCTGACACCCTTTGGTCTTGAGAGTTGATGTGGCCTTTTCACTCTTTTTCACTTTCTTACTCTCAGAAAGAGCTGTCTTGCAGTAACAATGTCTATCAGTGGGTCTTTGTAAGCTAACAGTAAGACAAGAAATCTGCTTACTTTCTGGAATTTTTTCATAACATGATCCCCAACATCTCTGTAAAACTTGAGCTTCTGGAATGGATTATTACTTGTAGAAATGGTTTCCTCAATCTTTTAAAATTTTTTCTTCTTTATATGTTTTTTATATATATATATATATATAAAAAATGGAATTCTATTCAGCAATCAAAAGGGATAAACTCATGCCATTTGTAGCAACATGGACGGAGCTAGTAGGGATTATGCTCAGTGAAATAAGTCAGAAGGAAAAAGAAAAATATCAATGGTTTCACTTATAGGACAAATATAGGGGAACCAATCAGGAAAAAAAGACAAAATTAGCAGGCAAATATAGATCTGAGACATATAGCAAGAGGTGGGGAGGGAGAGGGGTGGGAAGAGCACAAGAGACTATGGCGATGGTTCGCAGGTGACCTGGTGGTCAGAATATTACAGCAGTAAACCTGAGAGGAGAAATCAAACATTGTACAAAAATGAGCAATGATCATATATATACAATTAAAAACATATATTAGAAAGTGAGATAAAATTTTTCTTCCTTTGTTTCCTTCCTTTCATCCTCCAGCTTTACCTCCTCTTTCTTCTCCTCTACTTCTTACTTGGTAGCTTATATGCTCCATGATTTTGAGCAATGTTTTCCCACTTCCGTCACTCTGATTTCTCCTTCTCTCCCTCCCTCCCACACTCTCCCTCCTCTGTCTCTCTTTCCTTCTTTTCTCTCTAGGTACTGGACTGACTTCTAGTCCCTTTCTCTTCACTACACTCTGCTTCACCTATCAGTTTTGTGAATTAATTGCCCTGGAGCTTTCTTTTCTCTGTTTATATCACTTAGTCTGAGCCTTACCATAAGGCAGAAATATACCTCCTGGTCTCAACTGACAGGATGGAATACCTTCAGCATAGACCCTGCTATCATTGAGAACACCTTTTTTCTGGACTACAAAGTGATTTTATGGGCTATAAGCAGCTGTTGAAGACAGTCTTTTCTTAATACCAATAAAATTCAACAAAGTGCTATTTTCAACTCTGAATATAGATAAGACCATCCTAAACTGAACAAAGCATATACATATATGCCAATGGAAACTATTAGTTTTGACAAAATATTATCTTATCAGTTCAATACAATATATATTGAAATTTGGTTTATTTTTTCAATACATATTTATTGGGCACCTACTGCAGTACACCTGCTGGTGAGCCACAGGTAAAATAAGGACAATTTTTGTCCTAAAGGAGCTTAAAGTAAGTCAAGAAGAATAAAAATGAAATCCATTATTAGAGCATAGAGACAGACATAAATGCTTTCAAAGGGATAAGCACTGTGCATTATGGGATCACCAAATAAAGGCATTTAATTCAACATGGGGGAGGAGTAAAGATGGCTCAATCTAGTACAAGTCTATACCCCTGCACTGCTCTATGGCTTAAAGAATGGGGAGCCCTCAAGAACCAAGCATGGGAGCGAAAGGGAAGTATCTCTTCCTCTCTCCAACAGAGCAGCACCACTCATGTTCACTATTAGGCATTTGAAACATGGTTAGTGCTCCTGGAAGACTGAATTTCTATTTTGTTTCTTTTTAGCATATGTCAAGTTAAATTTAAAAAATAACATTATGAACTATTTCAAATTAAGTACAACTTTACCATTTCAATAGGGTCCTACTTTCCTTAAACTGTAAGGATTTTACCATTTGCATTGAGATGTGCTGTCCATGTTAGGTACACACCAGATTTCCAATGTTGGAAAAAGAATATTGTTGATCTAACTATAGTGTTCATTTTTCTATCTATTACACATCAAAAAAGATAAACTATTGGATTAAATAAAGTATATTACTGAGATTAAATTTTCCCTTTTAAACTTTTAAAAATGTGTATTCACTGGAATAACTGGATGTGAAAAGAACTCACCATCCCAAGTGCCAACACCAACCAAGCAAAGCACCTGAACCTCACATCCTGTTGGTAAGAACAGAACATGGTGTGGCCATTTGGGAAACAGTTTGAAAATTTGTCATGAGATCAAATATAACACTTTCCTTATGATCCACCATTCCTACTTTTAGGTATTATCAAAAGGAAATTAAGATTTATATTCATATCAAATTCTGTATGAAAATGACTTTAGCAAATTTATTCATAACCACCCAAAGAAGAAATGACTCAAATATCCATTACAGGTGAAATGAAAAGCTCTATGCTGTCCCACACATAGAATAAAAAGGTATGAACTACTGACCTTCATCACAATCACAAACCTCAGAAACATTATGCTAAATGACAGTGGCCATATTCAAAAGGTTACCTGTTGTGACTGACAACAAAGCCAACAAAAGAGTATCCAGAATAACTACATGTATAAAGATAAAAAATAGATTCATGATTTCTTACAGTGGGGATGCAAGGTTGGGTGAATTAGGAGAGGGAATACAAATTGGCATGGGATCACCAAATCGTATAAAAAACTGATTACAGTGATGGTTAAAAAACTCTGAGAATAAAATAAGAAGCGCTGAATTGTATACTTTAAGTAGGTGAGTTGTAGAGTATGTGAATTATATATCAATGAAGCTGTTAAAAAACAAATTTATAAAAAAGTAAATAAATGTGACTAGTAGAAAATTTATAATCCTATATGTGACTTCTATTATGCTTCTATTATGCTTCTACTGGACATATGAGTCTAATATTTATTCAGTACTAGGGTAGACCCTGGGAGTAGGAAAAGATCATGGTGGTAATAATCTGACATTTTTGCAACTTTCTGGGAGACCTCAATGCTCATCAGTATTCTCCCCTATACTTTAGAGAATGAGATTCCTTGAGAGTCCAGATAGGCCACATAGATTAAGTCACTGAATGACCAAATGAGCCATTTATGAGGACTCTTTATCCTATTTAAAAAAAATAAAAGAGTTAAATCACAAAAGAATCAGAAATGCAGACTACCATTTAAAATAGTGTCAACTGCTAAAATGTTCAATTTCTAAAGAGGAGAAGTAAGACTGATTTAAAACTACCCTAAAAAACTATTTGGACTTCATATGTACTAAATCACAGGAAAATGAGCTAACTGATAATTTACTTAGGTCATCATTGAATATAGGAATTGTGGCCACCATTCACTCAGAACTCTCTGCTCCTGGTAAACATTACAGATAGCATGTAATTTAATACTTACAGCCATCTTCCGAAGGAAATGCCTCTTGACTTAGAGAATTCAATAAGCACAAGGACTAATGCCTGCTGGGGGAGCCAATGGTCATCACACCCACACATCTTATTCCACAGGATTTGAGCTCTTCAACCAGTATGTGTAGCACACAGGCAGCCTGGACACTATAAAAAGTGAAAATCAGAGCATGTGGTTCAAGAGCTACTAATACCAGGTAAGTGAGCAAGAAGTCAAGTGCCTTCAGCGAGGTCTAGATATAGGTAGCAAGAAGTTACTAAAGGTAATCCAAGATCCTTATCCAAGATTCAGGATGCAGGAAATAGGCAAAGGGCTGAAGAAGCAAGTAGTCTGCTCTAGGGGTCTGGAAGTAAGAACACAGAGAGCCAAGCAAGACTGTTGAGTGTATATGAAAGAATTTCATAGTCAAAGAAATGGAAGTATAGACAACCCTTGCCAGAGCCATGACGTTCATCTCCAAAACCTAACCTTGAAATAAATATGTTAAAAGTAATTTCTTCTATAAGAGAAGATAGTGAAAGACTGTATTATGTAATTTCTAAGATAGTAGCTACAGGAGCAACTAACGTGACTCATCCTAGACCTCATCCACCCCGGGCAGTCATTAACACATATTAGATTCAATTACCCTCCTATTACTCTGCTTCCTGTCACATACAAATATCACAAACACATCAAGTCTATGAGAGATGCCTCTACTTCTTTACCTTTAGTCACGCAAATATGGATTCTACCACGCTATTATATCCAAACTGTTCTCCCAATGGTTACTGATGACCTTTGTATTCCCAAATTTAATGGATGATCTTTATTTTTTAGTATTCCAGCAATGTTCAGCACCATTGACTAGTATTATTCCACTTACATATTTTCTTTTCTAGACCTCCCTAATATCACATAGTTCTGAAAACAAATCTCTAATCAATTTGGACTCCTCCTACACCAAACTCAATTTGTAGGGGTACTCAGGATTTGGTTCTTGCTCTTTTTTTCTATCTACATACTTGCTCTAGATGATCTCATTCACATATGTAACTGCAAATCTTTTAATGCTAATAATATCTGGACTTTTATCTGCATCTTTGCTCACTCTGAGCCCCAGACCTGTTCTATCAACTAATCCAATCCATCTCAACTACAGGCTCCCATAATAAAATACCAGGCTGGTGACTTAGACAAAAGAAATTTATTTCTCACAGTTCTGGAGTCTAGAAGTTCAAGAACATCTCAACAAGTTTGGCTTCTGAGGGTTCTCTTCCTAGATGTCCAGGAACCTGCTGGGTCCTTACATGGTATAGTCCTTCTTCTAAGGGCACTAGCCTTATTAGAGTAGGATCCCCTCCAATTACTTCATTTAACCTTTATTACATGCTCACAAGGCACTGTCTCTACCTCTAATGGAGGTTAGGACTTCAACACAAGAACTGAGTGGTGGGAGGTACAATTCAGTCCATAGCACCCTCTCCATCCTTTCTTCCCCACACCACCAAATTACATTACAATACAACCAACTGTTTAAACACACATCATGGGTTAGTACTTGCCGGAAGCTAGTATACATCTTCTCAAGATGGCTTACATCTATTCACTTTCCTACTTTCACTGCCTCCACTCTAATATTTTTTAAGCTGGTAGTTACTTTTTTTTCTTTATTTTTTCCTTATTTACATATTTTTTACATAATTGTTCATTTTTAAACAATGTTTGCTTCCCCCACCTCAGGTATAGTCCCCATAGAATTTCCTTCACCAATGGGCTCGTGCACCATCACCTCACTAACTTTAAGTCAGCTTACTAGAATTTCACCCTTAACCTTCTCCATTCCATTCCAGTGGTATTTTTTAAAATAAATGACATTATGTCATTCTGGCTCAGAACATGTGATTTGTTTTCTATTGTACTGAGCATGAGGCTGCAAATATAACATGGTTTGTTAGCCCAGACTTCAGTGACCTGCCTACACCCTTGGTCTTTTTTGAGTCATTTTACCCAAAACTTTCTATCAACCAGGAACTCTGCATTTTCAGTTGCTGAATATTTTTTTCTTCTCATCTCACAATTTTTAAGCTTGACTAACTCTCACTTTACATTCATTTCTTTGCTTAAATGTTATTTCCACATAAAAGCATCCCATGATTCCCAATCTCAGTTGTGTCCTCCTCATATATTCTTACAGCTCCATATAACTCCTTCAGAGGAACATTATTTGAGTTTATTCAAAGATCTTACATAAGTTTGAGGAGAGTCCTTATTACTTTAATTTCCTTTCATATTCATGATCCTAGCAGAGTGCTTGGTACAACTGGGTGTTCCATAAATACTTTTAAAATAAACATTTGCTGCTTAATTGAGTGATTGGCTGAATAAAATAATGAATGAAACTGTGTATCTCAACCTGCTGCTCATTTTTTTTTAAAAAAATGGCTTAGTAGTTGATATCTGCTTGCGTGTCGACTGCCTTGGATGGTCAAGCAACAAGAGCAGGTTGTACAGCCAAGGGACACACAGTGGGTGCAGGCTCCACTGTGAGGCCAAGGTTTTTCCATGCCCAGAGCTTAGTGAAAAGAGATTGACCAGGGAAGCATCTTCTGACTGTAGAGAAACTAACAGAAAGATTTTGCCACATTACCCACCTCATCTCACTTCATGAACTTTTTGAGGAAAAAGTCCAAATGGTTAAAAATACACATATACATTGCTCGATTACGTTTTATTGCACTCATAACTGGTGACAATTATACTCTGACAAGCCTCAAACATTTAAATGAGAATTATATAGATTAAGAAATTCTGGGGCCTTCCTGGTGGCGCCAGGGTTAAGAAGCAACCTATGTAGCTATCCACAGCCACTGCAGCACGATGAGTTCGATTCCCGGCCAGCAACCCACAGGGCGTAGCAGACCTCTCCTGACTCGCCCGCTGTTCCCCTCAGCAGTATATTTCAGTCAAACTGCCTGTTCTGTTCCCCACTCTGTCTCTGGTGAATCCTCTCACCCCCATGCTTCTGGCCTGTACCCCTGCTCTTGTATGCATAAATAAATAAATCTTAAAAAAAGGAAATTCTAAGGTATTAGGCAACCCCATCTTCCAGCTATTGCAAATCAAAGAAAATATGTCATATGAAAAGTGGGACATGTAATTTTTTCATTGCCTTGTCGACTTTCCTTGATCTTCCTTGAATCCATTAAGAAAAGAGTTTGTCCTTCCCAGAAATAAATCAGATATGTCCTTTGTAATTCTCCAGTAGTAAGCAGAGGTCAGAATATATAAATTTTGCAATAATTATTTTTAAGTGATAGAAAAAAATAACTAATATTTGTATTATTTTAAGTGAGTAAATAAAATGAATAATCTAAATTTGGAGAAAATTAGTTAAAATCTGAGATCAAAGCTATAGAAAAATAGGGGAACCAAACTTTAAGATTTCCACTATTCCACTGGTTCTTAAAATGTTTTCTTGGAGTCACAGTAAATCATGTTTTGGAAATCTTGTCATTTTCTGTCAAGATACAAATACATTCTTGTTAGAAATGTAGTATATAGGAAAATTTCCACTTTGGATTTAGGGGAAAGAGTGTTAAACAGAAACATGTCAGACAAGTGTAAACCTTCATTAGGGAACAGGAACAAACAAACCCAGAGGCTTTTTGAGAACAGAAAGACTGTTGAAGACATTCAGTTTTTCAAAAAAAAAATACATTTCCTTTTCAGGATACTGAAAACTCTTAAGTGACTTCACTGTCATTTGAAAGTTGGTTAGATATTTCCTATTGATCTAGAAGAAAAGGGAAGAACAGCTAACATTTTGGGCATGCATATACACAGGTCCATCCAGGATATAATAATTTTAACTAATTTGCATAAACTCCTGATAGTAGATATTTGGGGAGCGCCCATCCAGCTGCACCACCTTCTCTAGCATGTACCCATTCATACCCCTTTTTATAGGAAGCAGTTCTTCAGCACCAGCTGACTTGGCTAGGGTTGAATGTTAACATAACAATCACCAGGGCACAGAGATAGCTGAGCTAATTAGACTTTTCTTGAGAAATTCCACTAGGAGACCACAGGGACTATCTAGGTGATAGTGGACATTTGCATAGAAATGTCAGGACAAGCAGAGGTATGTGGAACTGCATGAAACCAAAGAGGAAAAGAAGCAGAGATGATGGAGAATATCTTGCTTTAGAAACACAGAATGATCATGTAACTGATTTTTCTGTTCTTGTGTGTCCTCAAGTGGCTTGGCTTGATTTCATTTCTTACCTTTATATGGCTGGGACATTGCATATTTTAGCCTAAACTTTTCCCTTAACTTGAGCTAGCTTAAATGGCCTTTAGTTCCTTGCTATCAGTGATCCTAGGCTGAGATTATTTTATAAAAAGCTTTGTGGCTGAAGTTGACCAGCTTCCCTCTTCAATTCAGTCTTCATGTGAGGACATAGCTTTTGAAAGTATGTAAGTGGACTCTTGGCTCCTCCACAACTTTGACCAATCCTTACACATTTAAACTGACAATTGCTCAAAACAGAAATTTCCAGGGACAAACTCTCATCCTATTTCTCCTTCTGAAATTCAAGCAGCATCATTTAGATGCAGACTGGAGGGAGTCTTTGCATTTGGGGGTTCAGATTCTCAGTGTCAGTTTCTTAGCAGAGGTAAGGTCTCTGAAGCTCCATCTTAACATGGCAATGCTCTAAAATAGCTCACTCAGACATGGAGATGGATTCACAACTGTCTGCAAAAGAAATCTCCTACTGACGTCAATCAGAGTTTATCCTGAGGGCCTATGAATTAGGTGATTATTAATAAATTTTGCTGAGTTCTTTCAATCTCATCTGAAAGATTTAACTTTTTCCTTCCCAAGAGTGGGTTGGAGAAGAGGAGGATGTGACTATGTGGGAACATTTTAATGTCGCTGGTGTTTTACTGGTAGATTTTACTGCAGAAGTTCAAGAAAGAAAAAACTTAGCACAGGTTTCGATTCCTCTTTGCACGCTGACTCTCCCTCTCTGACCTCTTTTTCATCTTCTTTCACATCTCCTGCATGATTTCAATTTCCACTGATTACCAGAAAAACTTCAGAAAATGACATTGAGATTTAAAAGCAGATGGCACTGCAGATGTTGAATATTTAATCATTATGTTTGGGGGGGTTTGGTGCATGTGCTCTTTTTTCATTGTTGCTCTTAAGAAATCACTTTTTTGCAGGGTATGTAGAAGCACTCAGAGTGATTAATTTCAGTAGAAAATTAAATTACACAAAATCTTTTAGATGTGAAGAAAGGGGATAAGCTTGTAGCAAAGATAAAATGCTAATGTTGACTGACCCAGTCCTTGTGGAAAGCAGTGTAGGGGTTTCTCAAAAGACTGAACATGGATCTGCCATACCATCCGGCAATTCTATACCGTGGTATCTACCAAAAATAAAAAATACTATAATGCTAATTTGAAAAGAAACATGCACTCCCATGTTTACTGTAGCACTATTTACTATAGCCAAAATATGGAAACAACCTAAATACCTCCAAACATTTAAGCTATTTGCAGTAACATGGATGGAGATGGAAAGTTTTATATGAAATGAAATAGGCCAGGGGAGAAAAGTAAGTACTGGATGGTATCATTTATATGCAAAATATAGAAAAATCAAACGAAGGGTCAAAGACAAACTTTAAAACCAACCCTTGAACACTGATCATAGATCTTCATCATTCAGAGGGGGAGAAAAAGGGATGGACACAGGGGGATGGGGGTAGGACACAATGAACTTTGGTGGAGGACTTTGGGTGCTTTGGTGGTGGTGTGCTATGGTGACTGCTCCCTGGAGTGGGGGATTCCTATAATTCCAAACACTAGGAAGGATGTAAAGTAATGGTACTTCAGAAACAATAAAAAATAAATTAAAAAAACAAATTAAAATACATAGTAAGAAAAAAAGAGAAATGCTATGCCATTGGAAATGCATGCTTGATTTTTTTTTCAGTCTTTAAACCATATATATATATATATGAAGAAGTCATTGTGCATTTTCCCTTTTGGGAATTCTTGTACACATTAAAATTAGTCTCTGGAAATCATTTTTCTAATAATACAAGTACTTAACAATAGAATGCTAAAAATAGATTCGTAAATTTTGTCCAAGTCAAGACACTTTAAAATTGAAAGGGCACTATTAATAATGACACAGGACATTCAGCCTGAACAGATAGATCTCACACATAAGGTCCCCCTTACCACCATTTTCTCCTAAGAGCTCAAAATTATTATTTTAGTTTCCCAAACACACCATTTCAAATCCTTTCTACTCAGTTCACAGAATTGACTTGAATTGTTTCCCTCACAACAGACAATTTGAGATTCATCTTGTTTCACTTTCAGTTACTCTGCCTCCTTGCTTTTGTTGTTTAATATTGTTTATTTTCTTGTGGAATTTTATAGACATATAGAAAGTACATAAAGTCAGAATATAATGAAATTATTATAAAGGGACACCCAGAAAACAATCGGCCAAGTCAGAGGTGAAACAGAGATCTTACCTCAAAACTCTCCAGAGGGTACTTTCCAATAGAATACTTTCTCATTCCCAGATGAAACCCTTGTCCACATTACAGCAGTTACCTGATTTTTAGATCTTTAATTCTTGTATGAATTCCTAACAAAAATCTTTTAGTCTTGTCCAATGTGCTTGAAATTCATACAGGTGAAATCTCATTGTGTATGTTTTGTGTGTGTGTATCTGGTTCCTTTGCACAGCATCCTGCTTTAATTGTTGTGTTTAGAGGTGCTTGTTCATTATTATTGCTGAAGGTTCTTTCATGTCTGAACATGCCACTACTTGCCTTGTCATTTTATTGCTGGTAGGTAACAAAAATAACATTGCTAAAAAATAGTCTGATACATGTCTCTTGGTACATAAAAATATGCATTTCTGTAGGGGAAGTGTGAGAACAGAAGCTGGGTGGGGTATGCATAACTTTAACAGTTAATACCAAGCACTTTCCCAAAGTAATCCTCTAGAATACAATTCACAGTTTGTATTATTAGCATCACCTGGGGACTTGTCCCAGCTATAAATTCTCAGCCTCTCTCCAGACCACTTGAATCCAGAAACTCTGGGAGAAAACATATCAATCCTTGTCTTATCTAGTCCTATAGGTTGTTCTGATGTTTGTGCAAAGTCACTAGTTTTGAAATTTTGCTGCAAATTTAAAAAATTTTGGAATCTACAAAAAATATACCAATTCCTACCTTCCTTGCTCTACATCTTCTCATTTAGTTGGTCTAGAACATGACCTGGGCCCTGGGTACCAGGTTAAGACCCTGAGAACCCTAAAAAGAAAGAAAAAAATCTGTCCCACACAGAGACTTTGATATAACTGACTTTGGGGAACGAAGAGTTTAGACATTATATTTTTGTTGTTGTTGTATTTTTTTTGTTGTTGTTATATTGTTTTGTTTCATTTTCAAATAACTCCTTTGGTAGTTTTACTAACAGCAAGACGTAGATACCTGCTTTAGAATTGTGAATGACAACATTCTAAGTGCCCTGTTTCAATAATTTCTCATTTCTCCACTACCTTCCCACAACCTGCATTCACTGTCTTTAATTCGGTTCAACTAGAAATAAAGAAATTTGATCCAACTAAATCATACAAATGTGTGAACAATGAATAGTCTCAGAGTCCCTGAGTTCAGAGTAAATTATCTAAGTTGAATCTCTAATTGGCAGAATTTCTAGTAAGTAAAAAACTGAGATAAAGGATGAATTGAAATAGAAAGAATGAGTCAGGAGTTCATAAGCCGTGTGGAGGATATTCCATTTAAGAATGTGATAACTTGTTTTCCTTTAGTGTCTACTTCTAGCTTGTTCTGAAGTCTGGTGGAGATTATTTTACCTTTGACTCATCTGTTTCCCATTGAAGGTTGTCCCTACAAGGAAATGCAAATCAAGCCCACAATGAGATACCACCTCACATCAGTGAGAATGACCCATATTAAAAGAAAAAACAGAAACAAGTGCTGGTGAGGGTGTGGAGAGAAAGGACCCCTCATACATTGCTGGTGGGTCTATAGACTTCTCTAGGCCCTGTGAAAGCAGTGTGGAGGCTCTTCAAAACACTAAAAAAAAATGCATCTGCCATATGACCCAGCAATAAAAATGCATCTGCCATGTGATCCAACAATTCCACTCCTAGATCTCTAGCCAAAGAACACAAAAACATGAATTCAAAAGGAAACCTGTGCTTGTATGTTTATTGCAGCATTTTTTACAATAGCCTAGATATGGAAACAATATAAATATGCAAAAACAGATGAGTGGAAAAAGATGATGTTTAAAAATGCATGATGGAATACTACTTAGTGATCAAAAAAGATAAACTTGTGGCATTTGCAACAACACAGATGGAGCTGGAAGGGATTATACTAAGTGAAGTTAGCCAAAGGAAAAAGATAAATACTGGATGGTATCATTTATAGGTGGAAATAGAGAAACCAAACAAGGGGTCTGTAGGGTAAAGAAAATGTCAGGCTTTTCTGCCCTTCCGCCATCAGGATAGATGATGGATCCTTGTCCTGAATGCATGCCTGATGGCGGGCACCTGGAATAGGGTGTAGGCATAGGTAGATGGGATTCACCTGGGCTAAGACTGTGCTTTTAAGGGCGGCGTCACGGGGGGACGCCAGCAGCAGCAGTAGCAGCAGCAGCAACAGCAGTAGAAGCCGAAGCAGAAGCCGAAAGAGAAGCCTAGAAGCAGCAGAACGAACGCTAGCGAGCCCAGATAGAGTAAAGATTGCTGGGGGCTGGGAGGCTGGCAGGCCTCCCAGCCCCCCAGCCAGCACCCCTGCCTGCCATATGCCTGGTGAACCCCAAATAAAAAAACCTGCAAAACTACTGAGGACTCCGACTCCTCCTTTACCCGGTCTGCATGGGATCAGAGAACCTGCACCGCGTCCAGTCCGGCCCCTTACAGGGTCAAAGGCAAACTTTAAAGCCAACCCGAAAGTTGAACATGGATCTGAGGCATCCTGGAAGGGAGGGGGAGGAGAGGTAGACAAGGGAGGGGTGTGGAGAGCACAAGGGACTATGTTGGAGGATTATGGGTGCTTTGGTGGTGGTAGAGGTGACTACAGCTGAGGCGAGAAATCCTATAATGTTAAAATATTAACACGAATGTAAAGCAATGCTATGCAAATAATAAAAATAATAATAAAAAACTAAAAGTGATATTGATGGAACACTTGAGCATCTCGTAAAGTACTTTGCTATGTTACTAGGTAATAATGTTAATTGAATTTATTTCCAGGAGATGAATTGGTATCAATCTTCAGCCATTTCATTTGAATCCTAAGTAATTCTTTTATTTTTGAAATTTACTTTATTTTTATTTTATTTTTTAACTGAAGTACCATTGGTTTATGTCCTTGTTGGTGTTTTGGAAGTATAGGATCTCCCTACTTCAAGTAGTCACCTTACTGCACCCATGGCCAAATCACCCACAGCTCTCCACGATAGTCCATTATACTCTCTCCCCACCCTTTTCTTGCCTCTCCTTCTCTCCTTCCTCCAAGTAATTCTTTTTAAAGAAAGAATTAGAAATAAAACCAACCAAACCAAGTTTTCATAAAGGCCAAAAAATTATTTAGTATTTGACTTGTCATTCAAGTAATTCCTATGGCCTCCCTGGTGGTGCAGGTGATTGAGTGCGGCCCTATGAGGCTGTCCTCAGCCTCTGCAGAGCTGGTTCGATCCCCGCCAGCCACGGAGATGCCCACAGGCTGGACCAGACCTCACCTGTCTCACCCGCTGCTCCCCTCAGCAGTGTGTTTTGGTCAGTCTGCCTGTTCTGTTTCCTGCTCTGTCTCTGGTGAATTCTCTCACCCTCCTGCATATCTGACCTGTACCTCGGTTCTTATATAAATAAATAAATCTTAAAAAAAAGTAATTCCTAAATTCAAAACACTTTATCCTATTTTGACCACCCCATGCTCCATGTAATGTGTGAAACTAAAGAAACAGAGTTCTCGTTTGTTCTAACAATATTGTGATCTTAGATGTTCAATACTTGTGAATTATGTTACCTCACAACAAAGACAGACAAAATGTTAGCTGATTGACTACAAATAAGACTAATTACATAACACAGTCATGTGGGATTTACCCCAGATGTGCAAGGCTGGCTAATATTGGAAAATCAATTAATGTGCTCCATCACAGCCACAGACAGAAAAAAGAAAAAATCTCAAATGATCCATAGATGCAGAAAGAGCATTTGAAAAAAATCCAACATCCACTCATGATATGGACTCCAATAATCTAGAACTTCTGCCTTCAGGTATAAAACAGAATGTTTCCCCTTACTGCTGCTTTTCAATATCATATTGGAAGTTCTAGCTAATATAATAAGACAGGAAAAGGAACAAAAATTGTATATACTGGAAGGGAAGAAATGAAACACTCTCTGTTCACAGACTACATGATCATCTAGAAACTCCAAAAGAATTAAACAAAAAAAAAATCCTAGAAATAATAAGCAATTATAGTAAGGTCACAGAGCACAAGTTTAATAATATAAAAATCAATGCTATTCCTCTGAACTAGAAATAGGAAAAAAAAGATTTTAAATAAAAAATGTCATAATATTTGCATAGCATCCCCCCCCAGTTATGGAAACACTTAGCTATAAGTGTAGCACATAGGAACTAGATTTTTTATGAGGAAAATAAAAGTTTGATGAAAAAAATCAAAGAGGAGTTAAATAAAAGATAATATTGTCCAGGACCATGGAAAGACTCAATATTGTTGAGATATCAGTTCTTCCCAATTTAATTCATAGATTCAATGTAATCACAATAAAAATCATGAAAATTCCAGCAAGTTATTTGGTGAACAATCACAAACTCATTCTCAAGTGTACGTGGAGGCAAAGACTCAAAATAGCCAACAAAATATTGTAGGGGAAGAAAAAGTGGGAGCAATGATTCTACTGACTTCAAGACTTACTGTGAATCTACAGGAATTAAGATGATAGGCACAAGTGAAAGAATTCACAAATAAATCAATGAAACAGATAGAATGCCCAGAAACACCCTCATGCAAATGCAGTCAGCCAATCTTCAACAAAGGAGGGAATACAATGGAGCAAAGATTGAAAAAAAAATTCTAATAAAGTAAAAATCAAAATCAACAGGCAACTATAAACCAGAGACATTCTGCAGGGAGAGAGAAGGGAGTTGGATCAAAACAGGGGTGGGAAGAGCACAAGGGACTACGGTGATGGTACATGGGTGAATAGGTGGTGGGAATTTCACAGGGACTATAACTGAGATGAGAAAGCATACATTGCAAAAAAATAAAGAAATATGATGTAAAAAATGCATTAAACAATAAAAAATTAAAAATAACAAAAACCCAAATGCTACTGGAACCACCAAACAGCCACATGCAAAAAGTGACTCTAGACACACCTTTCACAGAACTCAAAATGGATCACAGGCTTATATGAAAAGTGAAAAACTATGAAACTCCTAGAAGATAACAGAAGTAAATTTAGGAATGACCATGCTCAGAATGGTGATGACTCTTTAGCAGTAGCAGATGTAGGAGCCATGAAACAAAGAGTCAATAAACTGAAGTCACTAGAAAGGAGAAAGTTCTGTGAATGACAACATCAAGGGATGGAGATGACAAGCCACCGACAGGGAGAAAGTGTTAGTAAAACACATCTGAATAAAGACTGTTTCATCAAGTTTTCAACTGCTTGCTGGCCATTCATACATGTACTCTGAAGAAATAGCAATTCAAGTCTTTTGCTCTTTTTTTATTTTATTTTATTTATTTATTTATTAGATTTAAATTTTATTTTTATATTCCCCATACAATTACAACCCCCTTATTTTTACTCCAATCCCTCCTTTCCCCACCCCCCACCCCCCATAGAGTGTCTCTGGTTCATAGTTGTTTGTTGATTTTGATATTTTCTTTCTTATAGTTATTCTTTTTCCTGGTCCCTTATTTAAGTTTTCTAGATTCCTGCTATGAGTGAGACCATCCAGTATTTTTCTTTTTCTTTAAGTCCTTTGCTCTTTTAAAAGGCTCTTTTAAAAGGCTGTTTTGTGGTGATTGTTGCTGTATTAATGTATTAAACCTACAGAGACAGTGGCACAGAGGGCTTCCCTTTAACTTCAACCTTCTGTGCTTCTGAATGACACAACATGCAGGAAAAACGATCTCTAACATGCCCTCACCCCAAACATACTTAATAAAACACTATTATCTTAGCCTACTGTATTTTTTATGATACATGAAAGTTTACTATGTATTTATCTGATAATATGTTCACTGTCTTGTTTTCTATATAAAATGCAAACTGCAAGGGTCTCCCTGGTGGCGCAGCGGTTGAGTGCTGGACTGTGAAGCTGCCTGCAGCCTCTGCAGCGCAGGTTTGATCCCTGGCTGCTGGTGAGGGTCCCTCATGGTGCACAGACCTCTCCTGCCACGCCCGCTGCTCGCCTCAGCAGTGTACTTCGGTCCTTCTGCCTGTTCTGCTCCCCGCTCTGGCTCTGGTGAATTCTCTCACCCTCCCGCACTTCTGACTATACCCAGTGCTTGCACAAACAAATAAATAAATCTTTTAAAAATAAATAAATAAATGCAAACTGCAAGATGGCAGGGACTCTGTCTTGTTGAGCATGGTGGCATCTGTCCCCAGCACAGGGCAGGGAGGTTCTCCACTAAATAAACAGAGATCGGGCCTGCCTGGTGGCCTAGGGAATAAGTCTCAGTGCTACCATCACTGCTGCCTGAGCTTGATCACCAACCAGGGAGGTGTCACACATGGTGCAGCAGACCTCTCCTGTCTTGCCTGCTGCTCCCCTCAGCAGTGTATTTCAGTCAGTCTGCCTGTTCTGCTCCCCACTCTGGTGAATCTTCTCAGTCCCCACACTCCTGGCCTACACCCCGGTTCTTTTATGCAAAAATAAAAATGACAAGCCCCCAAACATTACCATTTGGTATTGTCAAGGGAGTGGTCAGGGGAGGTACTCAGTTAGTAGCCAGGCAAGGGCGGATGCCAGAGGCCAGTGTCCATCTGAATGACTATTAAAAGGGAGATAGGCTGACATTTCTCCATCATGGCACACACTGCGTGTCTCCTGGGCTGGGAGCTGTCCTCTCCCTGCAGCAGGGCCACGGTGGCTGCTCATGAATGCCTGCTAAGTCTAGGCTGCTGCTGCAGCTACATTTTCAATCTGAATGAAGGAATGTATGATTTACCCTCAGTTGAAATAGTCCAATCATTTATTTCCTTCTCAATAAATTGCATTTCCTGAGGGCCACTGTTCCCAAGTTCTTTCTGCTGCTTCATTTTGGTCTTTCCAGCCCCTCACCACCTTCAAATTCTGGGATTACCTCGAGCAGCTGTACAACCCATGGGTGGATAGAGTCTCGCTCTCCCCAGCTATGCTGGAGGGCAAAGTTTTGATTTTTTCTGACAACCCGAGTTTATTTTTAGAGATATCAGGATGACTCACCTCTCTTGACATTTGTTTCTATAAAAACTAACTTTCAAATGTCACACTTCCAATTCTGTACAAAGAGCAGTAGAAAAGCTGCAAAAGCAATTGAACCTGAAGAGGACTCCACCAGAGAGTTCCTTTCATCCGCTGTCTTGCGGGTCCTGCCTCCCTTTGGCTTCCCCACACTGATAGACCTCCGCCCACCGCCCCTCACTAGCCCCCCAGAGCCGCGTCCTGCAGGTGCCTGTGCGGGTGCTGACTGGACAACGGACCTCTGGAGGCTGTGGCTGGTCACAGATCAAAGGAAATCAAGCTGCTGTTTGCATCTCTGCCTCAACCTAGGAATTACTGGCTGCAATGCCAGCAACAGTTAAGGTAACACAGGCTTCACGCAATGCCAAAGAAATGTTAAATATATTTGCTTGACGGATGTACCAAAACACAGAAAATATTTCCAATCTAATATTCAGTGCACTGAACCACTGAATCCTCTCAGGGGAAGGTGACAGACTCGAAAACAAAGAATAGGAGGCAACTGGTAAGTGTTTCTAATGTGAAGTGGAAAAAAAAAAAGTAGATTCCAAAACGGTTGGTAATAAGGGTGGACAGCACAACATATCGCAAAATGCAAAGTTTATGTCAAGCAGGGATTATAAGGATTTTCTTTTCCTTGTCAAAAATTTATAATTTCCATGTATTACTTTTAAAATGAACAAAAGTAAACATAATAAATGAGAAATGCTATTTCATTAATCTTCTGTACGTGAATATGTGTATATTGAAGATGTATGCACTTTTAATGTTTGTGGATTCCTAGATTGTTTACCTAAAGGATTCAAAGCAGGCAGTAACCAGATGGTATAAATAAATAGAAATCTACCCTGTGGCTGAGCTGCCAAAGGGATACTGAGTATAGGAGCCAGTGGGGGAGAGAAGGAGAATGGGGTCTGGCTAGCAGACAGATGCAAGCAAAGTCTGAGATTGCCAAGAAAGGACTTCTCATATATCCTAATTAGCTAGAGAATAAGAGAAATGCAGGGAGAGCTCTAATCTGGAATCTTGACCCTACTTACCCACAGATGTGAAATATCTACAGATGCATTTGTCATGCACTGAGTGCCCATATATGAGCAAGGGTCTGTAAGAGAAACACAAAAGATATAACATGTGCCAGTTTTTAAGGTGCATGCAACCTAGGAGTAGTAAAAGACTACAGAGAGGCACTGTTCAAGGCTTACAAGATGTGAGCAATGGCATATGCAAAGGGAACTTACGTAAGGGAAAGCAGGTGGAAATTTGGAAAACTCTGGGTAATGAAAGGAGTTTGGCCGAGTCTTGAGGGATGAGTGGGAGAAGAGGGAAGAGGATCAGAGGTGGGAATATAAGTCTTCCTGGTTACAAATGGACCACCAGAACCCAGCGATAAGCTGCATTTCAGTGTTTCCAAAGATAGTCACAGATTGCCAGTAAATACTGTATTGTCAAGGAACACATGGATAAGCAGGTGAGTGGATGAGTGAACTATGAGGGCAACTTACAGACCAATATACATTTTAAGATGTGGTGGGGTTGGAACTTGTGTGCAGCCTGATCCTGATTCTTTCCCCACTTTCTGCAGGATCATGTCCTGAGTATTAGAGCCTCTTTCTCTTTATCTACCCCTAGGATCATTAACTTCTCAAGTCCCTGTTCACCAGCATCTAATTCAAAAGAAAGCTCCATTTTGTTCATTTTAATTGCCTCCCTACCTTTCTATTCTTTGCTATGCTTACTTGGTTTGTGAGCAGGCCAACTCATTTGGGGAAACAAACTCATTTTCCACTCTGTCCAGCGTGGTCCTCCACCTGGAATTCCCCTTGGGCACTGCTTTCAATGACTTTCCCACTGATGCTACAAAAATGGGGTGGGGGCAGGCTTCTAGACTGAACCTCATGGTCTTAGCTGGAAAGGGGTTTAGGAATAGAGATAGGAGTCAATCCCCTAAAGTTGGATTAGGGCAACTGTGGTAGAGGCTGGATTCTAGTTACGTTTAACCTGTTCTAAACCTTTATAATTATGTTGAATGAGCTAGATATAATCTCTGTGCTCATAAAATTTACATTTCAATGATGGGACAGGATAATAAGTTTGGAGTTAAATGAAAGAAGTCACTGAAAGATACTGGGTTCCATAATGATCTGATCCCATTTATGTGTTAAAGATTCCTCTTGCTACTGTGTGTGGGAGAGGGCTGAGGGGACTGGGGAGGAGAGGACAGTAGGCGGTCAATTAGGTGACATTAAGTAAATCAAAGGAGAAAAAGAGGTAGTTGTGGAAGCAGAGAAGTGGGTGTGCTGAAGATGTGTTGGGCAGGTGGATTTGACAAGACTTGTTGCAATGGGTTTGAATGAAAGAAGGCAAGGATAAGTCATTATGCAGAATTTTGGGGAACCACTGGCATCTCAGGGTTCTACTGGCTTTGTATTGAAATTGACTTACAGGAGAGCATAAAAAAAACAAAAACACAAGACAAAACCCCTGAATATTAATACTACGACCAATCTGCCTCAATTTAGCAAGTTTTTTGGTCTCACTCATTGTCCTAATAGAAGTTATCCAGCTCTCACATCTCTGTCACCTGGCAGTACTTACATGAGAAGTTTGTCCAAAGCTGTGAACCTACAGTGCCCGGATTCAAGCCCATCTGTTGGGTGAGAGACAGCTTGTTCAGAAGCACATCCAGATTTAGCAGCGGCCCGCTGCCAAACACAGATGAGACAATTACAAACCAAAGGAAGGAGTTGGTGTTTTCCTGAAAGAGATGGTTTTTGAGAAAAGGTCATGGACATTCTTACTCTAATTATTTTCTCTGGTGACTTAAAAGTAAAACAATTACAGCTGTGTGGAGGTTCCTCAAGCTACTAAAAATGGAGCTTCCCTATGATCTAGCAATTCCACTCCTAGGAATCTACCCAAAGAACACAAAAATATTTATTTAAAAGGACATCGGGGGCCTCCCTTGTGGCGCAGCGTTTGAGCGCTGGATTGTGAAGCTGCCCGCAGCCTATGCAGCACCGGTTCGATCCCCGGCTGCTCCCCGGCCACCGGAGGAGGGTCCCACATGGCCCGCAGACCTCTCCTGCCGCCCGCTGCTACCCTCAGCAGTGTACTTCGGTCCTTCTGCCTGCTCTGCTTCCTGCTTTGTCTCTAGTGAATTCTCTCACCCTCCCGCACTTCTGACTGTACCCAGTGCTTGTATAAATAAATAAAATAAATAAATCTTTTAAAAAAAGGACATCAGCATCCCTATGTTTATTGCAGTGCTTTTTACAATAGGTAAGCTATGGAAACAACCCAAATGCCCAAAAAATAGATGACTGGATCAAGAAGATGTGGTACATTTACACAATGGAATATTACTCAGCAATCAAAAAAGATAAACTCATGCCATTCACAACAACATGGATGGAGCTGGAAGGGACTATGCTCAGTAAAATAAGCCAGAAAGAAAAAGAAAAAATATTGGATGATTTCACTTATAAGAGGAATGTAGAGGAAATAAATAAGGGATCAGGGGGGAAAATAATCATTTTAGAAAACCTAAATAAGGGACCAGGAAAAAACCTAATTATAATAAAGTAAAAATCAAAATCAACAAGCAACTATAAGCCAGAGACATACTAAGGGGTGGTGGGGGAGGAAGAGGGACTAGAATCAAAAAAGGGGGGATGGGAATTGTATGGGGTCTACAACCAAGATGAAAATGCATACATTGTGCAAAAATGAAAAAATAATGTAAACATGTATAAAATAAAAATAAATAAATAAATAAACAGGCAACTATAAATCAGAGACATTCTGCAGGGGAGGAGTGGGGTGAAGGATCAAAATGGGTGGGAAAAAACAAGGGACTATGGTGATGGTTCTTGGGTGAATTGGTGGTAGATATTCCACAGAGACTACATCTGAGAGGAGAAAGCATACATCGTACAAGAACAATGTAAATATATATGTAAAATAAATGGCTACCAGCTTTCTGTGATCATCAAAAAACAAAAACAAAAACAAAAACAAAAAAAAAAAAACAATTACAGGAAGCACCTTAGGATGGCAGGAAGTGTGCCATCTGTCTTGGTCTCTGAAAGTATTTTGGCAACCTGGTTGCCTTTGCCCACCTGTCAAAGCTGTCATCTCCAGGACATCACTTCTTCTGAGAGTGCCACCAGGCTCAACCATGCCTGTGCGCTGGCCTCCCTGTCAGAACTTCAGCCTCAGGACTATGACAGTACTAAAAAAATTCCTGGGCCTCCCTGGTGGCACAACGGGTTAAGTCGCTGCACTGTGAAGCTATCTGCAGACACTGCAGCACTGCATGAGTTTGATCCCTGGCCAGCCAGGGAGCTGACCCACATGGAACAGCAGATCTCTCCTGTCTCACCCTCTGCTACCCTCAGCAGTGTATTTCAGTAGATCTGCCTGTTCTGCTCCCCAATCTGTCTCCAGTGAATCCTTCCACTCCTACCCCACACACCTCTGGCCTGTACCCTAGTTCTTGTATGCATGAATAAATAAATCTTTAAAAATATTTCCCTGTGTGCAATGGGTCATAAAGATGCCATTTACTGGGGCAGCAATTGAGCGCTGGGCTGCGAAGTTGCGTGCAGCCTCTGCAGTGCCAGTTCGATCCCCGGCCCCTGGGCGAGGGTCCCACATGGCGCGCAGACCTCTCCTGCTGCCCACTGCTCCCCTCAGCAGTGTACTTCGGTCCTTCTGCCTGCTCTGCTCTCCCCTCTGACTTTGGTAAATTCTCTCACCCTTCCACCCTTCTGACTGTACCCAGTGCTTGTATAAATAAATCTTAAAAAAAAAATTAGACTATTTCCAATAACTGTGAAGTTTTAAAAAAATAAAAGATGCCATTTATTTAACATCTGAGGAAAGTGCTCTTCAGTATACTTGGTCTATGTTGGCAAAGCCACACATGCATTCTCTGCTAGTCTCATCAGAAGTGCTAAAGAATACTAAAAAAAATGAGAACATTTAAACCCCTCCAGTTGCAAATTGCTCCTCCACCACACACACACACACACACACACACACACACACACACACACACATAGAGTTCCTGTTTCTTTTTGAAATTATTTTGATAGTACTCATGAAACAGCTTCAGACTGAGCGGCAATGACACCAGTACACTGGTGGGCCAAGGTGGAAGTGATTTATATATCCTCAGTGAGTATATCCTCAGCTATATACTGAGGATAACTACTACTTCTATTACAGAGTGTCTGCTAAGCCCTAGGTTCTTTTAGCGACTTTACATCTTTTCTTTTTTATTTAAACTTCATGGTGATTCCCATAAAAATCATTGCTGTCCCTATGTTACTAAATGGAAATTTAAGAGTCAAATCACCCTATGAATCCAAAGAGTGAAGAAGGAAGAAGTTACTCTGAGTTATGTGAAAGAGAAATATATTTATGAAACTGCAACATGAAATAAAATCCAGGGTGAACATTGATTGTTCTTTCTTGCCCCAGGTGATCCCAAGATGTTGTCTGAGTGAATATGACTCCCTGCAGTTTCCTGTCTCTGAGGAACTATGCCCCTGAGGTCTCTATCACTCAGGCACTAAAGATAATATGAACAACACACTGGAATTATTTTATTCTCTCCATCTATTTGCTCAGCATACAGTAATTGGATTAGTATAGTCTTCTTTCCTTTCCTGGATATGAAAGATCAAGTTTGTTACCACAACATTGTCTGCAGGTTTTAAAAAAAAATTATGCTTCACTAGATAAATATTTAATATTATTTAAAGTGTCACTAGTGCCCAAGACAGAAAGAAATCTACAGAAGTATGATTTTTGAGAGATTAAAGACTCCAACTTACCAAGGGTATTTTCCATTTGGAATTTATCTAGATAAAAACTATAGTTAAAATCTGATACCTTGGAAATTTCTCAAACCAGAAAATATGTAATAGTTTTAAACATCTTGACTCAAATTAGTTTTACTAAAGGAAATAGATGTCCATGATGGGGAGAAGGGGCCCAGAAGTTAGTATGAAGGCACAAAGGAGAGCGAGGCAGAGGGGAAGGGAGGGAGGGGGGAGGGGAGAGGAAAGGAGAAGAGGGAGAGTGAATAGAGGTAATAAGAGGGAGAGAGAGAGCAGAGAGGGGAGCAAAGAGCAGGGAGGAGGGATGGAGGTAGAAAGAGGGAAGGGAGGAGGGAGGACAGTAAGGGAGAGGAGAGAAGGGCAGGGCAGGAGGTGAGGACGATGCAGTAAGGCCACTGGGTACAAGACAAGACGTGTCTGCCTCAAAAGTTTGATGGACACAACCAGTGTACAAATGCGCTGAGACTTGATTCTTGAACTCACTGGGGTTGCAATTCTGCTCTCTTCTTAACTGGCGTGGCATCACCACGGTGTTCTTTTGAAGGGTGTATAACATTAGCAAGAATTCAATCTGAAAATGTACCATAATGGAGATTAATTCAGGTGCTGGAGATTCAAGAGATTTTTTTCCTTGGAAATGTCATTAGTTACTCTTGAAACTGGATGTTGCCTTTGCAGAGTAATGCGCAAGGAGAAGAGGAGGAAACAGAAGGAATAATCGTTAAGGCGCCCAGGTTTATCTTAAGTGATCCGGGTGGTCCAATTTCCAGGATTTCCAAGGCTGATGAGTAAAAGCTTTCTCTCCAATGATCTATAACCTGGAAAGACAATAGTCACAAGTGACAGGGTTCCAGTAGAGACAGCTTTTTCTGCCTTGTGGTTTTTAATATTCTGCTGGGAAAAATGTGCTATTTCTTGAGATTGCCAAAGCCTTGGAGACCTAACTGTGCTGTCATGGGTTTCCAGGCTCACTGAAATGTGTCTTATTGTTCTTGCCTCACCTCAAGCAGAACTAAGAGTTCTCTTCAACAAATGTTTATCTACTGTCACCAAATGTCAAGTAGAAGATTCAGTGCTGAGGCTAAAATAACCCATAAGGCACAATTCCTGCTTTTGAGGTATTCAGGTAATTATATTTGATATTTAAGGTTTGCCTCAACCCCAAGACCTGTGAAAGTTTGTCAATTTATACACTAGTTATTTTCATGCAGCTATTTCACCTGTAGTTGACCCATGGTTCGTGTGTCAATGGTGCTACCTTAATGATTTGGGCACATGGACTGAGTAACAAAACCTGAGCTCTTGACTGCTGCTCAACAGTTTCAGTCCCCACTGGTGGCCCTGAGCCCCATCTTCCCAGCTTGTAGGTCTCTAGATCAATGTGTATTAATACAATCATGAGTCCCAGCTCCCAGGAGCAGGAATAGGAACCTGATCACTTCTATCCATCATTGTGTATCAATCCAGGTCCAAATAGGCTATAACTATGCTTTATTGATGTAAGATTAAAATAAAGATATCTACTTAATAAGTGATATGGTTTTCACTATTAATTCCTCAAGGTGCCATTTTAAAATGAGGTTTGTAGGGGCCTCCCTGGTGGTGCAGGGGTTAAAGTCTCAGCACTATCAAGCTATGGCCAGCCACTGCTGTATGGCACAAGTTCGATCCCCAGCCAGCACACTAAACCACAAGCTGCAACAGACCTCTCCTATCTCCCCAGCTGCTCCCTTCAGCAGTGCTTTTCAATAGATCTACCTGTTTTTCTCCCCACTCTCTGATGAACCCTTTCAGCCCCCCACACCTCTGGCCTACACCCCATTTCTTGTATGCATAAATAAGCCTTAAAAAATAAGAGAAAATTTTTACTTGCACAAATGTCCTATCTTCAGATACTGCTTTGTGTTCAAAGGCCCAGGTACTCTTACATGTAAATAGCAGTTCACTTAGCAGTAATAACACGTACAACCTCATCTACCAATTTAAACCAGTAAGATGACATGTATTTAATTTAGGTATTTACTGTCAAGTGTGAAAGCAGTTACTGCATCACCCAGGAGCATCTAGAAATTTAGAATCTTATGTTTCACGCTAGACTTCCTAAATCAGAATTTGCACTTTTAACAAGATCCCCAGGTGAGACAAGCACCCCTAAAGTTAGAGAAGCTCTGCAGATGCCCAAGAATGTACATCTCTGTCACCCTTAAAAAATATACAAATGGAACTACATCAAGCGAAAAAGTTTGTTTCTATACAATGAAAGAAATGATCATTAAAACACAGACACCCTACTGAATGGGAGAAAATATTTGTACATCATACCTCTGACAAGAGGCTAATATCCAAGATCCACAAAGAATTCATACAACTCAACAAAAAGAAAACAAAGGACCAATCAAAGAATGGGCATATGAGCTGAGTGAATAGTTTTCTATAGAAGATAAGCAGATGGCCACCAAACACATGAAAAAAGGGTTAATTATCACTTGTTATCAGGGAAATGGAGATCAAAATGACAATGCCATACTGCCTCACTCCATGAATGGCCCATATTAAATAAACCAGAAACAGCAAATATTGGTGAGGGCATAGAGAAAAAGGAACATTCTCACATTGTTGGGGTGATATAGACTGGTCCAGTTCCTATGGAAAATAGTACGGAAGGTCCTCAAAATAGGACTTCCATATGATCTAACAGTTTTACTCTTAGGAGTTTACCCATAGAATGCAAAATCACTAATTTGAAGAGATATATGCATTCCTATGTTCACTGCAGCACTATTTATAATAGCCAAGTTATAGAAACAATCTATAAGTGCCTGATGACAGAGCAGTGGATTAAGATATAAAGTGATCTCTCTCTCTTTGTCCACACACACACACACACACACACACACACGCGCGCGCGCGCGCGCGCGCGCGAATCGTGGAATATTATTTGGTTATAAAACAAAGATGAACTCTTGTTATTTGTGACAACATAGGTGGAATTATGGAGGGGGTTATGCTAAGTAAAGTAAGTCAGAGAGAGGAAGACAAACACCAGATGATTTCACTCATGTATGGAACAGACAGAAACAAAACAAAGGAACTGAAAAAACTAAACCAAGACAAAGCATAGAGATATTACTGCAGAGTGAAGGCTACTAGAAGGGGAAAGGAAGCAGGGGTGGAAACCTAGGGGAGAGGGGGACCAATGGCTCATGACAAAGAAATATGGGTGCTTTGGTGCTGTGTGTGATATGGTACATACATCTGAGAAGATGTGAACTAAAAATATTAACAGGCAATTTTGATAAAAAGTCAGGATTGGAATGACTAATCTTAGGGAGTGACTTTATAGTGATGTAACAGGGTGGTCCCCAGGAAAGGGGGAGGTTCCCTGCCCCACCCAAGGGAGGGTGGAGCTGAGCAGGAAGAGGAGAAGCTGCAGAAGAGACTGAGGAAAGAAGGAAGCAGGATGGAGCCAGAAGGAGACCTGGAGGAGGCGCATGGAGCCTAGAGACACGTGAAGAGACTGCGCTTGTCTTTTGGTTGTGGACTGGGTGACACAGATGTGGGTGAGACCCGTGGAGAGGTGACCATGGCAGCTTTTATCTTGATGTTGATTTTGCTCTTTTCCTTCCGGGCTTGTCTGGTTGTTTCTGACTCTTTTCTGTGGGTCCCCACTGGAAGATGCTTTAGACTTGTGACAGGCTTTGGGGCCTTGCTCTGGGCCGATCCCATTTGGATGGACTTTTACCCACGAGGGGATGGGTAACTTTGGGTGCTTGATTTAGAAACTAGATTCTTCGCCTTACCTGTATTGTTTCCTAGTTTTATTAAAGTTCCTTCCCATTAAAGTCTCCTATGTTTTGTGTTGATGCGGCGGATGGCAGAACCCATTTAGAATAGGCAGGTTTGCGGGGTTTGGGCTGCCCCTCTCCTTGCCCTATAACAGTGACACAGAGATTTACCTCACCCTAATTTGCTAAATCATTTGTGGATACTTTAGAAAAGTTGACTTTGAAAAAATAAAAATAGATACCGTGTGCTCCCACAGGGAACAGTACAAACATAGATAATATCTCAGTAGGGTGAAATGTTATTTAAAATCAATATTTGTGTAAACAGTTGAATATTAATAATCTTTTTTGGAAGAATAAATAAAGAATCCTTGGTTGCTGAATAGTGAGAAATCCAATGGACTCAAATTTTAATAGACTATGTAGGAAGATGGGTTAGAATTGACTAAAAATGTATAGCAAAGTAACACAAACTTGTAAGAACACAAAATGAATACAAAGACCAGGAATCTGTCCAGATATTTAGTCTTTATTTTTGTCTCCTCTACTTATTCTGACAAATGCTGTGTTTTTGTGAATGCATCCAGTGTGTGGAATTGGATGCAATGAGCTGAGACGGAAAAATGTAAATGCTACATATACAGCTCTTCTCCAGCTACGTGCAGGTCACTGAGAGGTGGATGCCTCAGGAAAAGCTATAATTTTAACAAATGACTGAGTAAGCAGAACGATCCATCCCTTGTTTTGGTTTTCTCTTCTCTGCCATTAAGAACAATATGCTAATAGGAAAAGAACAAACATTATATAAAAAGAATTAAAACTCAAGAGGGAAATAAATGATTAAGAGAACACATAGCTATAAATTTTCATGCCTCAAAATTATTTGCCAGTATGAGGCAACAGCTTGCAGGTGTGTTCCCAGAAATACTGCTGGTGTGGGGAATTCTCCCAACATCTGACACCTGCCTTGGGGTTTGGTTCCCAATGCTTTGCCTTTCCCACTGCCCCAGGATATCCCTACAGCCAACATTCTTCAACTGAATGTGCTCAACCCTTCCTTTTGCTACAAACAGCACAAAATGGCTTTTAACTAGCTGTTCTAAAAGCATTATTCACAATTAAAGGAGGCAGCTTATAAGGCCTTAAGTATGTTAAATTTGGGGTTATGTTCAGTGGTACCTGGAGTTACTACTGAAGTTTCAGTAGATCCTTTTGTTTGTCACACTGGGTTCAGCAACATACCCTCTGGTGGCTTGAAATTAGGCATGGTGGGTGTATTTACCCCTTGGAAATGAGAAAATGCTACAAACCAAGTTCTTTTTTTTTTTTTTTTTTTTTTTTGTAAAAGCTGACATGGATATCCTTGATAAGTGTATTAAGAACTATAAAAATGCGGGCCTCCCCTGGTGGCTCAGTGGGTTGAGCGCTGGGCTGCAGGGCTACCCGCAGCCGCTGCTGCGCTGGTTTGTTCCCTGGCCGCCTGCGAGGGTCCCACAGAAAAAAACAAACAAACAAAAAAAAAAACTATAAAAATGCAATGCAAAAATGAAAATGCAGTAAACCTAGAAGTTTTTATTTTCATCGTTTTTTGTAAATTCCAGTTCTCTTTCCTGTATAGTGACTAATTCTTAAAAAAAATGTATACTTGTTCTGGATAATTCTTATAACTTCATGAATTAACTATGGTTTAAAGTGGTTGTGAACATTTTATGCATGGATTCATTTATGCTAGATTCTTCTATGTCTGTCATCTTTTGTTCAATGTTATGCCTCATTAATCTAAAGTTTAGTTTCATGGCTATGTGTGTACCCCCGATAGTAGACTACCTTTTTGCAGATATTTGGATTGTGTCCTCCTTGGGGTTATTATAACTGCACATATATATGCACTTCTGTTGGATATACCTAGGGCTGATATATCTGCATCAAAGAATATGTGGATGTTCAACTTTAGCAAACCCTACTGAAGAGTTTTCCAAAGAGACTGTAAAAATTTATATTCCCATCAGCAATGTATGAGAGTTGTGTCTCTAAAATTCTCATCAAGACTCAGTAATGCCCATCTTCTTAACTTGAGCCATTCTCGTGTGTGTGTGTGTGTGTGTGTGTGGTGGATTCTCACTGTGGCTCTAATTTGTGTTTCTTTGAAGAACAAGGACTTTAAGCATCATTTCAATGCTTACTGGTAATTTGCACTTGTATGTTTTTGAAGTAACACTTCAAGGTGTTTTGGTCTCTTTTTCTAATTTTCTACTGATTTGTTATTTTCCATTGACTTATAGGGGTTTTTTCTCACTTTTGGAAATGAGTCCTTTTCTACTGAGAGTCAAATGAGCCCTGAACTATTGAGAATATGTCTAACTTTTAGATTTGCCTTTTCTCTCTCTTAATGGATATTTTCATTATTAACAGATACATTTCTATTTTAATATGGTCAAATCAGTAGCTTTTTGTGTTCAGCTTTAAACAATATTAAAATTATATTTTATGTTTTACTATCAGTGTTGAGATCTAACTTTAACTGGAATTATTTATGTAAGTATGAACTAGAGGTCAGATTTCCACCATCTTCACCAAAGATAATAGTTCTTATCATATTTTTTAAATACACAGTCTTTCATCAAATCCTAAAACATGAATACACTAAATCACTACTCTATTTGTCTGTCGTTACACAAATAATGCTTGACATAATTCATACTGTCTTCATATATTATAGTGCACCTTCCTTACATTTTCATCAAGATTGTATTTACTGTTGAACTTTCAGTTTACATATACATCTTAGAAATTACTTCCCTATTTACAGATGTACATATATTAAAATTTTCAAAGTGATCATATTACATATATTGTGTTGTCCTTTTTATACTTATCAGATTTCTGCATCAAGATTACACAGAGGGGGCCTCCCAGTGTCGCAGCAGGTTGAGTGCCACACTGCAAGGCTGTCTGTGGCCTCTGCAGTACGGGTTCAATTCTCGGCCGGCCAGGGAGAGACCCATATGGCATGGCGGACCTCTCCTACCTTTCCTGCTGCCCCCCTCAGCAGTGTCTTCAGTCTGTCTGCCTATTCTGCTCCCTGCTCTGTCCTTGGTGAATTCTCTCACCTTCCTACATCTCTGACCTGTATCCCAGTTCTTGTATAAATAAATAAAAATAAATAAGTCTTTAAAAAAGATTACATGGTGGGGTCTCCCTGGTGGCTCAAGGGATTAAGACACAGCCGATGAAGCTATCCTACCCACATGGCACAGCAAACCTCTGGTGACTCGCCAGCTGCTCCCCTCAGTAGTGTATTACAGGTCAATCCACCTGTTCTGTTCCCCACTCTGTCACTGGTGAATCCTCTCAGCCCCCCACCCACACCTATGGCCTGCACCCTTGTTCTTGTATGCATAAATAAATAAATATTTTAAAAAAAAGATTACACAGAGGGCCTCTATGGTGGCCTAGGGGTTAAGTCTCAGTGCAATCACTGCGGGAGAGTGAGTTCAATTCCTGGCCATGGAGCTAACCTACATGGTGCAGCAGATCTCTCCTGTGTCTCACCTTCCGCTCCCCTTAGCAGTGTATTTCAGTGGATTCACCTGTCCTGCTCCCCGCTCTGTCTCTAGTAAATCCTCTCACCCCCATCCATACCCCCCTTCACATTTCTGTTCTACACCACAGTACTTCTATGCAAAAAAAAAAAAAAAAAAAAAAAAACCAAAGAAAATTACACACATCTTATGAAACATTTTGGTAAGTGTTCCATTCCTGTTCACTCTCCTCAAAGATTTTTAGTAAGACTAATAGCAGTGCTTTAACTGTCTGTTAAAAATCATCAAACATGTGGTAGAATTATTTGGACTTCGAGCTTTTTAATTGGGGCAAGGTTTTCAACAGTAAGAAGTACAATCTATTTCATAGATGCAAGACTAATTTCATTTTCTTGAGTGGGGCGGTTGGCAAGTTGTATTTTTCTAGTATTTTATCCTTTCCATTAAAATGTGCAGCCATGACATGATTTACTTTATTCTGATAGGATCATCTTCAGTTTATTTATTTTAAGATTTATTTATTTATTTATATGAGCACAGTGTACAGTCAGAAGCACAGGAAGGTGAGAGAATTCACCAGAGCCAGAATGGGGAACAGATCAGGCAGATGAAGTACACTGCTGAGGGGAGCAGTAAGCATGGCACAAGAGGTCTGCTGCGCTATGTGGGACCCTCACCAGCAGCCGGGAATTGAACTGGTGCTGCAGAGGCTGCGGAAAGCTTCGCAGCCCAGTGCTCAACCGCTGCACCACTGGGGAGGAGGCCCTCATTTTCAGTTTATGTATTTACTATCTTATTTTCTTTCCCCTATTTTGGTGTGTTAATTTTCTTTCCTTTCCCTAAATTCTTGATACAGACATATCAATAGTTTGTTGTAATTTATAAGACACACATTTAAACTTGTAAGTACTGTTCTCTATTCTATATATTTTCTGACCTTCTGGATGTGGCCCATTGTTCATATCCATTATTAAAACTTGTTGTATGACCTTTTATATTGGCAAACCATTAAATGACACATGTGCATAAAAAAAGAGAATATTCTAG
This sequence comes from Talpa europaea, assembly GCF_964194135.1. Taxonomy (NCBI): domain Eukaryota; kingdom Metazoa; phylum Chordata; class Mammalia; order Eulipotyphla; family Talpidae; genus Talpa; species Talpa europaea. Next base: position 34,334,990 of record NC_140079.1, read on the forward strand.
AGCTTTATCTACAGTGTTGTGTACAGTGAATGAGGTCTAGTTTGTTACAAATGGTCTTCAAGTGTCCTATGGTCCTGGTCTTCAAGTGTCCTATGGTTCTTGTCTATTAGTTATGATATACACTCCACATTCCATTATGAATATGGACTTGTATCACTTAATTTTTCTTTGTATTTATTCATTTGTTTTAGTACTACAAATCTCATTTTAAAGATTTATTTTTATTTATTTATGAAAAGAAAAACTGAGGTATAGGCCAGAGGTATGGGTGGTGAGTAGATTCACCAGAGACAGAGTGGGGAACAGAACAGGCAGATCTATTGAATATACTGCTGAGGGCAGCAGTGGGTGAGACAAGAGAGGTCTGCTGTGCCATATATGGATTAGCTCCCTGACCAGAGATTGAACTCAGGCCAAAGTGGAGATAGCACTGAGACTTAACCCGTAGGCCACCAAGGAGGCCGTGGTTTTTCTCTGTTTAAAAATTCTCAAGAAAACAGTCAGATGTGGGTGAAGGGATAGTTACGCTAATGCTTTCAGTTATGTTGAATGTAAACAAACATTTATGGAATGTTTCAGGGTCCTGGCTTCATTTAGATAGTTTAATATAACTTATTACCACTCAGTGGTCTTAGGGATGTCACTAAGGCAGTCAGGTTTTTCCTTTAGAAAATTAATTTTGCTTATTGCAAACAATTCATTGATATGCAATGACTGTTAAGCAAACTTTGGAGAGCACTAATTTTTTTCCACTAGGGGAGGCAAAAAATATATATAAGGCAGTCCCTGTGCTGTTGGGGGAAGTCAGGGACCCCTACAATCACCCTATGAATCTGAGAGAGGGAAGACCCCGAAACAGGGGTCAGCAGGGAAGTGCATACAGAGAAAAGCTGCTGCAGGCCTCTAGTGCCTGCCTGAGCTTTGGGACCGAGTAGAACTGGGATGTGGGATCCATTATCAAAGTGAACTGGAGGCACCACACCAGGAGGGCACAACCCCTGAGCCACAGTTGGAAGTCAAAGACCCACACAATCACCCTCTGGATCTGAGAGAGGGTAGACCCTGAAACAGGGGTCAGTAAGGAAATGTGCATGGAGTAAAGCTACTGCAGGCCTCTGGTGCCTGCCTGAGCTTTGGAACTGCCTTGCACTGGGGTACAGGATCCTCCATCAAAGTAAACTGTGGGCACCAGGAAAGCATAGCTCCTGCACCATTGTTGGAAGACAAGGACTCCACGACCTCCTTTGGGAACTGAGAGAGGAACTACTCCTCAAACTAAGTCAGAGACCCCAAGATTCCCTTGTGGAACTGAGTAAACACAGAGGGAGAGGATCTTCAGGGATAGCACCCACCAGCATACTCACAGCATCACTACCCTTGTGGAGTTTTGACATAACAGTGCTGGACTCAGTCTGGTCACCAAATTCCAACATCACAGAAGTGATACTTGCCATACCAGTAGCAGTGTCCCAACACATAGGATAAATGAGAAAATAAACAACAGTAATATATAAATAAAACCAGCCACCAGGACTCAACAACAATGACATGGAAGAACTCCTCTGGCTGCCAGATACAGAATTTAAAATTATCATGATTAAAAATCACAAAGAAGACAAAAAAGAAAAGAATGATATGAGAAAAATAATTGATGAACTGAAGAATGTAATTGAATCCCTTAAAAAGGAAATGAAAGAAATGCAGGAGATCAAAAGATTAGTGGAGGAGCTAAGGAACTATGGGAAAAGCAACGAAAACAGAATTGATGAAACGGAAGAATGAATCAGTACTCTTGAAGATACAGAAATAAAAAGAATCAAAAAGGAAAAGGAAAGAGAAGTACAAAGGAAAAAGAATGAAGAAACACTTTGAGAACTATCTAACACCATGAGGAAAGGAAATATAAGAGTTACAGGAATCCCAGAAGGTGAGGTGAGAGACCAAGGAACTGAAAAACTATTCAAGGAGATAATTGAAGAGAACTTTCCAAGCATGAAGGAGGAGATGAATAAATAGACATATAAGAAACAAGTAGAACACCAAATTACCACAATGAAAGGAAAACTACAGCAAGACATATACAAGTAAAGCTTTCACACATCAAAGACAAATAAAACATAATGAAGCTGACAAGGGGGAAGAAACAGATAACCTATAAAGGAAAACTAATCAGGCTGATATCAGATTGCTCTAAAGAAACACTATGGGCAAGAAGAGAATGGGGTGATGTGTTCAACAAACTCCAAACAACAAATTCCAACCAAGAATAATTTACCCTGCAAAGTTCTCCTTCCTCTATGAAGAATAAATAGGGACCTCTCAGACAAACAATCTCTAGAAATTCATTACAATACTCCCACTCCAAAAAAATACTACAGGAAGTCCTAATGTTAAAACCAACAGAGGAAAGAATAAGAACACAAAAGGCAAGGAATAAAACCACAAAAAGACAAACAAAATGGCAAATACAGCCACCAATGTATCAATATTAACTCTACATGTAAATGGACTAAACACATCAATAAAAAGACACAGAGTAACAAGCTGGATTAGAAAAAAAAATCCAATATTTTGCTGTCTACAAGTAATGCATTTAACTACAAAAGATAAGCATAGACTGAAAGTAAAGGTTGGAAAAGAATCCTATAAGTAAATGGATCAAAAAAGAAGGCAGGAAAAGTTAGCTATACCTATATCAGATGAAATAGACTTCCAACTAAAAAAGGTAAAAAGAGACAAAGCTGGTCAATACATTATGATAAAGGGGACAATACATCAGGAAAATATAGCACTCACCAACATATACTCACCAATGAAGGAGCATCAAAAGATGTAAGACAACTATTATCAGCTCTGAAAAGAGACATTAGAGAAAATACATAAACAGTAGGAGACTTCAACACCCCACTCTCACCAATGCACAGACCAACAAGACAAAAGATAAACAAAGACACTAGAGTCCTATATAAAGACCTAGACCTCATGGACTTAGCAAACATCTATAGAACATTGCATCCAAAAAAATCTGAATACACATTCTCCTCAAGCGCACACAGAACATTCTTCAGAATCAATCACATATTGGGCCACAAGACAAACATCAACAAATACATTATGATCAAAATCATTCCAACAATCTTCTCTGATCGTAAAGGCATCCAACTACAAATAAACTATAAAAAGAAAGCAAGGAACCCTCCCATGTCATGGAGATTGAAATCTACAATACTGGAAAACCATTGGATTAAAGAGGAGACCAAAGATGAAATAAAAAAAAAAAACTTTGATTTGAATGACAAATGAGGACACCACTTTCCAGAATGTATGGGACAGGGCAAAAGCAGTAATAAGAGGAAAGTGTGTGGCAATACAGGCTCACATCAAGAAACAAGAAAGATCTCAAAGAAACAACCTAATCTCATATCTCAAAGAGCTATAAAAAGAACAACAAAATAACCTAAAAGCCAGTAGAAGGAAATACTAAAAATGAAAACAGAAATAAACAAAATAGAAATTTAAAAAAAAATGCAAAAGATCAATGAAACCAAAAAATAGTTATTTGAAAAAATAAAATAGACAAACCTCTAGCCAGGCTCACAAAGAAAAAAATGGGAGAAAACACAAATAAATGAAAAAAAAAAAACACAAATAAAAAGGATCATAAACAAAAGAGGAGAAATTACAACAGACTCAGTAGAAATCAAAAGAACAATCAGAGATTTCTATGAACATTTATATGCAAACAAGTTCAACAATTTAGAAGATACAAATTCCTAGAATGATATAATCATCCAAAGCTAGATAAAGAAGAAATATAACACCTAAATAGACCAATTACAAGTAGTGAAATTGAAACAGTAATCAAAACACTCCCAAAAACAAAAGCCTGGAACCAGAGAGCTTCACAAATGAATTCAACCAAATGATCAGAAATGAATTAGTACACAAACTCTTTCAAAAAACTGAAAAGGAAGGAATTCACCATATACATTCTATGATACAATTATACTAATGCCAATGCCAAACAAATACAACACACAAAAAAAGAGAACTACAGGCTATTTTCCCTAATGAACACTGATGCAAAAATCCTCAACAAAATCCTTGCCAACAGAATCCAAGTATGCATCAAAGGATAATACACTGTGATCAAATGGGATTTATTACAGGAGCACGACAATGGTTCAACATGTGACAATCAATGTAATCCAACATATCAACAAAAAGAAATAAAAACCATAAGATCATATCAATAGATGCTGAGAAAGCATATGTCAAAGTTCAAAATCCTTTTAAGAGGAAGCCCCTGAAATTCTTGGGATAGTAGGAACATATCTTAATATGATAAAAGCATATACAACAAACCCACAGCCAATATTATTCTCAATGGTGAAAAGCTTAAAGCCTTTCCTTTAAGGTCAGGAACAAGATAAGGATGTCCTCTCTCACCACTGCTATTCAATATAATACGTTAGGTCCTAGCCAGGGCAATAGGACAAAAGACATACCAGGAATACAAATAGGGAAAGAAGAAGTAAAACTATCACTATTTGCTGATAATATGATAATATAGATAGAGAACCCTAAAAACTCCATAGAAAAACTAATCAAAAACAATCAACAAGTTTAGTAAAGTACCAGGATACAAAATCAACACAGAAACAATCAATCTGAAGAAGAAATCAAGAACATCATCCCTTTAATAAATGAAATTAAAAAATCAAATACTTTGGAATAAACCTAACAAAAGAGGTGAAGGATCTCTACGAAGAAAATTATAAAACATTGTTAAAAGAAATAGAAGACACAAAGAAATGGAAAGACATCCCCTGCTCATAGAATGGAAGAATCAACATTATTAAAATGTCCATCCTACCAAAAGAAATTTACATATTCAATGCTATTACAATAAAAATTTCAAGACATTCTTCACAGAAATAGAGCAAACATTGATGGAATTTGTATGGAGCCACAAAAAAATCTCAAATAGCCAAAGTTCTTCTGACAAAATAAAGGAGAATAGAGGTCTCACACTCCCAGACTTCAAATTATACTATAAAGCCATAATAATTAAAACAGTATGCTATTGAAACAAAAACAGACACATAGACCAATGGAACCAAATAGAAAGCCCAGAAATAAAGCTGCATGTATATGGACAAATAATCTTTGATAAAGGAGCAAAGAATTTGTAATGGAACAAGGACAGTTTGTTCAATAAACGGTGCTGGGAAAACTGGACCACCATAAACAAAAGAATGAAATGCGACCACTACCTCACACCATGCACAAATAACAACTCAAAATGGATAATGATCTGAACATAAGACCTGAAAGCATAAAATATACAGAAGAAAATACAGGTAAAACACTACAAGACATACATTTCAATGACATCTTTAAAGTCTCATTCCCCAGTGCAAAGAAAGTGAAGGCAAAGATAAACAGCTGGGATTACATCAAACTAAAAAGCTTCTGTATAGAAAAAGAGACATTAACCTAAACAGAGAGACATCCTATTGATTGGGAGAAAATTTTTGCACAACATACAACTGATAAGAGACTGATCACAAAGATATACAAAGAACACAAACGACTGAACAAAAGCAAAGTAAACAATCCAGTCAAAAAATGGGCAGAACTTAAAAGACACTTCTCCAAAGAGGAAATGCAAATGACCAATAGGCATATGAAAAATGTTCAATATCTCTCATAATCAGGGAAACGCAAATCAAAACCACAATGAGATATCACCTTACACCAGTGAGAATGGCACATGTTAAAAAAACTAGCAACAACAAATGTTGGCAAAGAGGTGGTGAAAAAGGAACTCTCCTGCACTGCTGGTAGGAATGCAAACTGGTCCAACCATTATAGAAAGCTGTGTGGAGGTTCCTAGGACTACTAAAAATGGAGCTACCATTTGACCCACCAATTCCATTCCTAGGGATATACCCAAAGGACACAAAAACATTAATTTAAAAGAATACCTTACCCCTATGCTTATGGCAACACTGTTTGTCATAGGTAAAACCTGAAAACAAGCCAAATGCCCCAAAATAGATGACTGGATCAAGAAGATGTGGTATATTTACACAGTGGAATACTTTTCAGCAATCAAAACAAAAACTAATGCCTTTCACAGCAACATGTTTGGAGCTAGATGGGATTATGCTCAGTGAAGTAAGTCACAAAGAAAAAGAAAAATATCAGATGTCTTCACTAATACAATGAATACAGGGGAACCAAATAAGACATTAGGGAAAAATAATAACAATAAAAAACATAACAAAACAAAACAAAAATAGACAGCTATAAATCAAATACATTCTGCAGGGGAGGGAAGAGCACAAGGGACTATGGTGATGGTGCATGGGTGAACTGGTAGTGAAAATCTATGGGGACTACCCTGAAAAAAGAAGGCAAATTTAAAAAAAAAATGATGTAAAATATATATAAATAAAAAAATGGAAGAAAAAAAAGAAAAATTATAAGAGGCCAAAAATGAACAATTTCTCAGAATTTAAATAGCACCAGTGAAAATCATAAGAAAAAGAATTTGTAATTATTTACTAATTGTCTCAGTTGAAAGCATAATTAGAGGTGATTACTGGAAGTAATAATATGATAGAGGGTGTTGAAAAAGTTTTCCTGTTTTCTGCCAGCAACTTGCAGATGATGAATTAGAGCTGGACAGAGTGGGGAGGGCAGGGAAGGAACAATCTCTAAGTCACGTAGGTTGTAGCATATAACTTAGAAACTTAGAGGTAGGAATAATTCACACCTGGAGCTCCTACTGGAAAAAAATCTGTGTGTGTGGTGGGGGGCATCATGTTATCTTTTATTCTTGACATCCAGAGCACTCAGTTATAGACAGTGAATTTGTGATATATTTCTAGAGAACTGGACCAGTAATTAACAATCAAATGCATTTAGCTTTAATTTGTCTACCAGACGTAATCAGCAGTAAGAACAGCTAACAATTATTGGCAGTTCATGGTGTATCAGGCTGTGCATTAATGCTTTGCATTTATTATCATTTTCAATTCCTTTTAAGTCCCTAATGAGATTGCGGGGGGGGGGAGTGTCAGGAGCATCCTTGGTGAAAGGGCAAAACCACAGAAAGGGGGTCTACTGTGGGGACAGCTGGAGATTGAGACATTTCTTTTCTCTCAGAAAACCCCATCATCCATACATCGTCTCCCAGAAAACATCAATCCTGATTTCTTTTCCCAGATAAGGATGCGTTCACCTGGTGGCTCAAGTAGCAAGAGGCTTGTGGAAACTATTTTATGTCTTTTAATTTCTAATTTCCTTCTGCCTGGACAGTTCTGGAAGTCTCCTTAGTGACGGTAATTCTGAACTTTAGTTGAGCCCTGTAATCCTGGAAAACTGATTGTTAAAGGAATCAACTTCCACTGGAGTTCCAGGAAATGGTGTTACTGTAAAGAGCCAAGATTCTGAGGTGACTGAAGTCTGATTAATGAGAAACAACCACTAGTTCACCTGACATGGCCAGACACGGACCCTCCAGTCATTAGCTGCGAGGTTTGTCCCCCATCAGTCAACCAGAACAAATGTGAATTTGACTTGACCCAACTTTGAGCTTCCCTCCTTGCCTCCAGGCCCTCACTTGACCCAGGTCTGGTCTACCGGCATAATACAGAGCTGCTCCTTAGGACCCCTTCCTTACATCACCTGATCTTAGGACAGCATTCTCCTCCTAGCCCCTACTCCTGGCTCTTTCCAGCCCTGGCTACACCGCCCCACACATGAGACATCCCTTCCTGTTTGAGTTTTGAGAGATGTGCAGATCTCACATCGAGTGTACGTCCTATTACAATAGTCTTCAAGTAAAGTCTCTTCTTAGTCAAATTTAGATTTCTTTTCATTTTTCCAGGAACACGTCTCCAATCCATGCTCCACCAGCAGGACTCCCCTGTTAACCAGCTTGCAGAGGTGGCCAGTTACCAGGCAGTGGGAGTAAAAGGCCTCCCTGGACTGCGCAGGTGTAATGTCTGTGTTTGCTGATCTTGGCCAGAGGAGTGGGCATTGAATGCCAGGCTGACAATTTTACTGTCCTGCTTAAAATACATTAATGACCCTGAAGTCTCAGTTAGGAAAACCTCCAAACTCCATGACTTAACACACAGGGACTTCAACCATTTTGTTTCCACTAGTTCCTCCCATTTTGTTGATTCATCTCCCCACTTTCCCTAGGTGACTTTCAGCAATCTCAGGATTCATCATTCTCAGTTGATTCTCTCTGCTTAAAATGTCTGTTCCTTCATTTTTTTTAAGTATTTTTTTTTAATTTTCTTACACTGTTGCTCATTTTTGTGCAATATTTGTTTTCTCCCCTCAGGTGTGGTCCCATAATTCTTCCACCACCACGTCACCCATGAACCATCACATTGTCCCTTCTGCTTTTCCTTCCCTCATTTTGACCCATGTTGCTTCCCCTAGCCTGCTGTATGCCTCAGATTTATGGTTTGCCTGCAAACTTTGTCTTCTTCTTGACCCTCTTTTCAGTTTCCCTGTATTCCACCTAAAAGTGAAACCAAGTGATAATTTTCTTTTTCTTTCTGGTTTATTTCCCTGAGCATGATCCCTTCCAGCTCCATCCATGTTGCTGTAAATGGCATGAGCTTGTCTTTTTGATTGCTGAGTAGTATTCCATTGTGTATATGTACCATATCTTCTTGATCCAGTCATCTGTTCCCTCATTTCTAACAGGTTCACTCCTACTCATCACTAAAATTAGATGTGTCACTGTCAATGGGACATTTTTCTCATCCTCTCTCTGACTTGCAATCGGAATGTAGCATACCCTTCACATGACTGACTGCTTCAGGACAGTGAAATGGAATCATTACTATTATAAATCATTGAATTCAGCAGTGTTACTGGCTACCCACTTATGAATTGAGGGTTTTTAAAAACTTTATTTATGCATACAAGAGCTGGGGTGTAAGCCAGAAGGGCATGGGGTGAGAAGACTCACCAGAGCAAGTGGGGAGCAGAACAGGCAGATCTACTGAAATACATTGCTGAGGGGAGCAGCAGGTGAGACAGGAGAGGTCTGCCTTGCCATGTAGGTTAGCTCCATGGCCAGCTGGGGATCAAACTCATGCTGCAGTGGCTGGAAATAGCTTGACAGAGTTGTCTTTAACCCCTGCACCACCAGGGAGTCCCTGAATTGAGTTTTTATATGCCAGCAAAAATTAAATAGAAAACTTTCGAAAGATACAATTTATGATAACATTAAAAAGCATCTGATAGGAATTAGGAAACTCAAATTAGGAATAAATACATTTCATATAAGACTTCTACACAGAAATCTTCAAAAGCAATTGAGAGATAATAAAGACTATAAATGGCTAAAAGATTGGAAGTAATATCTGTGATATCTTAAAAAGAAAGCCAAAATACCAGTTCTGCAGAAATGAAATGCAATAGGTGCTGAGAGGAGGGAAACATGGGGAGATGTAGGGCACAAACATTCAGTCACAACAATAGTCCTGAGGCTCTAACAGCATGGTGGCTATAGTTAGTAATGCAGAATTTATACTGAACTCCCTGAAAAGTATATCATGAGCATTGTCAAAAGAGTAACAAAATTGGGGCCTCCCTGGTGGTGCAAGGGTTTAAGATGCAGCACTGTGAAGCTATCCTCAGCCACTGAAGCATGAATTCAATCCCCGGCCAGGGAGGTGACCCATATGGCGCAGCAGACTCCTCCTGACTCTCCTGCTGTTCCCCTCAGCAGTGTACTTCAGTCAATCTGCCTGTTCTGTTCCTGCTCTGTCTCTGGTGAATCCTCTCACGCCCCACCACCTCTGGCCTGTACCCCAGTTCTCGTATGCATAAATAAATAAATCTTAAAAAAAGAGCAACAAAATCACAGTTAACTTGTGAGGTGATGAAATGTGTTAATTATCTTGATTTTGGTAATCATTTCATAATGTATATGTTTAGCAAATTCCATAATATATATGTATAGCAAAAATAATCATATACATTTGAAGTTTGCACTGATTCCACAACAGCATTGGGCAAAAAAACAAAAACAAAAACAAAACAAAACTGGAGGGCCTCCCCAGTGGCGCAGCAGTTGAGCCCTGAGCTGCGAAGCTGACCACAGCCTCTGCAGTGCCGGTTTGATTCCCAGCCCCCGGAAAGGGTCCTACATGGCGTGCAGACCTCTCCTGCCAAGCCCACTGCTCCCCTCAGCAGTGTACTTTGTCAGTCTACCTGTTCTGTTCCCCGCTCTGGCTCTGGTGAATTCTCTCACCCTCCCACTCTTCTGACTGTACCCAGTGCTTATATAAATAAATAAATAAATCTTTAAAAAAAAAAGAGTTGCTTAAAAAAAAGAAAACTGGAGACAATATATAACACAGATATTGGGCAGTGCAAGGTTATGAACCCTGAGAGAAAAGAAACTTGTTATGGTGCATAGTTGCAAAATAAATTATGCACACACATTAGCAGCTGACCTACAGCCTTGCAGTAACAGGAGAGTTAAATACTTGTGTTTTCCATAATCAAAAACACTATTTATTCTATGCTGTCAAATGGAAAGACTGGCAGTGTTGCCTAAAGTTAGACACAGCTCACCTAGCAATTCTACACTGGAATAAAGTCGGAGGATGGGGTGGTGTGTGTGTGTCTGTGTGTGTGTGTTTTCACCAAAAGACATGTACTAGAATGTTAATGAAAGCACAATACCCCCATTGAAAAAACTAAAATGCCTGGGAATAGCAGAATGGACAAATGAGTAAACTGCTATCCAGCAATGAAAATCATCTTCTACAACAACCAACAAGAAAGACCCTTCACACAAACACTGAACAACAGAAGCCTGACACCAACAGAGTGGATGTGATTTGATTTCATTTATGAAGGAAAAAATTGGCAAAGTAATTAGGAAATTCCAATAGAGACTATCCATGATAACAGAATGAGAAGGAAATAGAACAGAAAACCTTAATGTTTGAAATATTTTGATTTTGGAGCTGAACATTGGTCTACTCAAATTGATTGAGCTGTACATTTTTTTAAATTTTATATATTTTTATGTCATTTTTCATATTTGTACAATGTATGCATTTTCATCTTGGTTATAGTCCCTGTAAAATCCCCACCACCTTTGTTTTGATCCTACTCCGTTCTCCTGCCCTATAGTGTCTCTCTGGTTTATAGTTGCCTGTTAATTTTGATTTTTACTTTTTTATAATTAGAACTGTACATTTTTATATGACCTTTCCCATATTAAAATTTACTTCAATATTATTTTTAAAAATACGTAAGTAGTTCTCCACACAGATTGCTTGTTAGCATTTGCTCTGGGAAATTTAATAACAATTTAAATAATTACACTGTAATATTTCTTAAACTTTGAGAGCATGAAATTAACAACTGCCTGCCTCACAATCCTGAAGGCTGACAAGGATTTGATATCGGTGCCCAGTGAAGAATAAGAGAAATAATTTCTTATGTGTCATAAATTCATTAACTTTTTTCATCTTTTTATCCTGGTGGAATGCTTAGCCTAGAGAATTCCAAATTGCACTGAGCTCATAGCATATGTTTCTGTTCACAAGACTCGCCTAGTTTGGAGCTTTTGTCCCAGGGCATACATTCCTTCTTCCAGAAACATCTCCATCTTTTGGGGAGCTCATCCTGCCTCTCTACCAAACTGATAATAGAGAGAAGGACTGATAATCCCAAGTGTCAGTGAGATGTAATGAACTAAACTTTCACACACTGTGATGGGAAAGGAAGCTTAGGAGAGCGTGAATACCCCGGAGGAGTCTACAAGAACTTTATAGTGAATGCTTGAATTATCTTGAGTTTACATTTTTGAAGAAATGGATAAACAATATAAGAAAAAATACAAACCTTGATCCATGGAAATAAATGCTAAATCTGAAAAACATGGAAAAATTATAATAAATGTTATGCTCTTGCGGGGATATTGATAATGGGGAGGGTATGCCTGTGGGGAATGGGAGAGGAGGTATGTGGGCAATCTCTGTACCTTCACTTAATTTTGCTGTGAATCTAAAACTACTCTAAAAATAGTCTTTTACACACACATACACACACACACAGGGCTAGGTATGTAGGACTTTAAAATATGGACAAAAATGACTTTGATGAGGTGACTGTAAAAAGCAGAGGTGGCGAGGGAGTGAGCCTTGTGGATACTAGTAGGGAGGAGAGTAAGGGTAAAGGCTTTATTATTTTGTTGTTCTACATGTCTCATGTCTCAGATAGGACAATGCCTGGGGTTTTCAAGGGCTAACAAAGAGGTGAATGTTGCAGAATAGAATGAAGAGTTCTCTAAGATTTCAGGGCTGAGGAGGGGCTAACAGGAGAACTGGCGGTACAGGGATTTGTAAGTGTTATGAAAATGATTTGCGTTTTCTGCAAAGAAGCTGAGACACATTGGAGAATTTTCAGCAAAGAGGTGATATAATATAGAAATGCATTTCAGTATTCTGGCTACTCTGTTGAAAACATAGTATGGTCAGAACCAGGAAGACTATTTAGAGAGCTAATGCAGAAATTCAGATGAGATATTTATAGACAATGGTGGGTTGGTGCAAGGGCCTAGCAGAGTCACAGTAATAAAGGCAATGTTAGATGGAAAAATAATTGATATTTTTTTGAAAATTAATTATACTCATCCACATAATAACTATATCTGACAATCTTCATTACTCTGTGTAACTATAAATTTCTGTATATTTTTTCTTCTACCTAAAGATTTCTTTAATCATTCTTAAGACAGTAATCTAATAGATATGAATTGTCTCAGCTACAGTTTGTGAAAGGTATTTTCATAATAGAAAAATATAAGTAGGCTATTTTTCTCCTTTGATATTTAAAACTGTCTTTTCATGGTGTTCTGGTTTGCATGGATTCTGAATCCAGTCAACAGTAATTTTTAGTTCTTTTATGTGTATTTTGTCTTTTTTCTAGCTCCTTTATAAATTTCTCTTTCATTAATTCAACAACTTGATTATAATATATATTGATTTAGTTTTCACTGTGATGCTAGAGAGTTGCTGAAAATTTCAAGTCTTGTATTTATAGTTTTCATGGACTTTAGAAAATTTTTGTCCATTTTTTTTCAGTTCCACCCTCCTGGGATTCAAACTACACATATATTAGACAGAATAGCTCAATACTACTCTGTTAACATTTTTTTTCCAGGTTTTCCTCTCTTCCCTGTGCTTTATTTTGAATAGTTTATTGGTATATCTTTAACTTCACCAAACTTTTCTCTGCATTCTCTAATTGGTGTAAATTCCTTACCTTTACATCATGCAAAATGACCTAATAAATTTCCTCCCTGCAATTTCTATTACTTGGAATGAAAATTGTGTTAGGTGGCTTAAAATTCTAAAATATATTTTCAGCATAGCTACTAGAATAAAGTGCATGTCTCCCTAAAGTGCATGTCTAAGCATAAGACCCTACATGATCTTGCCTCACGTTCCTTCTCTAATTTATCTCCTCTCCACCTCACTTGTTCTACTCTATCCTTACAGTTCTCCTGGCTTTCCCTGGCTGGCCAGGCACTGTCAGGCTATTTGCAGTGACTAGAGAGAAAAACCCTTCTTGGAGAGTCTCCACAATACTTGCCAGATACACTCCCTCATCTCCCTTACATTTTGTTCAAACATCATTCTTTAGTGAAATACCCTGTTCAAACTGTAGGACACTCTTCACCAGCACTTCTACCTTTCCTCATCCAAGCAAATTCCTCTTCCGAAAACATGTATCACTTCTAATACTTTACACATTTGCTATAATTCTTGTTATTATCAGCCTGTTTCTAACAAAATATAAATTCCTTATGGGATTTATTATTGTTAGTTTTTTTTTTAACTACTAATACATTCACAGTACCAAGAATAATATCCAGAACACAGCTGTTTCTTAATAAGTATTTGTTGTGGTGAATGAATTCATTCCTCTATGGATAATCCTTCAGTGGTTCTTTGTGACCAACAGAACATTAATGTTCGAGATCATTAGCAGGTCATACAAAGTCTTTGAACAAATCCCTACTGATCTCTTATACCTGACCTCTGCCACAACTTCTTCACTCTTTAAAATTACATCATGCTACATATCACTTTCTGCACATATAATGTTGGTTCATGCTTCTTAGATAATGGGGTTACTTTAATTTCACTTTTGGGGTATCTTGTTTCACTTTTGGCTTGTTCCCAGTTGTCCTTATGTCCAAAGCTCTTCATAAATGAATTGATATAATTTTTACTTATTGTACTTGTGATATAGAATTGAATTATCTTACTATTTTTCTTTTTTTTTTTTCACTCATACAACAAATATTTATCCAACATAAATCTTGCTAATCCCTCCAGGTGCTGTTGATATAGGGATAAATAAACCAACAATTATAGTTCAAAGAGTTGTGGTAAGGCATTCAAAGGCTCCCAAATCATTAGGATAAGCTCAAATCCTTTGTCCAAAATAAAAAAAAAATAAAAACAAAAAACCAAAAATCACACTTTGTGTTCTCAGCCTGGTCTCCTCCCTCCTCAGGTACATTGCTATAGACCAGGTGCCCGTCAGCACTATGATTCAAAATCATCTACCTTTCCTTGTCTCAGATCTCTGTACCTTTACTAGTGTTGGTCATGCTCAAATCTCTTTGTATAAAAATAAATCGAATCTCTTTGTATAAAAATAAATTGAATAAAACTTTAGCTCCAGTTAAAGGTTTGTACGTATGATGGTGGTTGTGAGAAGGTAGTAATGCAAAATGTTGAGAATAGTCAGCAGAAAATTTTTTTTAAGATCTTTTGTTCCGGCTGTTTTAATGTCTTTCATTCTCCAGATGCTTCTTTCTGCTTCCTCCTCTTCTTCCTCTGAAAATTTTCTTTGTTTAATCTTGGTTTCTGATCTCAGAGCATGTTGATTCTCATAGAACATTGGGTCACTTCCTTCTCTCTGGTCTGCTTTGGTCTCAGCATGACATGACCTACCAGAGCAGCAAAACATCACTGCACATAAACCATAGTGAGGATAAGCATTTATATTTGTGTCCTACCTCAGTTCTGCCTGTTAATAGGTTCATCGTGGATCAGGTCAGCTGTAGTTCGCCGTAGGGAAGCTGTTTTAAGAGTTTAAGTGAAGCAGTTTAAATGAGGCAGAGAAGTCTTGCACCCATGGCAAAATGTGAATACACTGCACCCTAAACTTGTCTGCTTCATTTGGCTTATTGAAAGGAACATGGGTATGAGAAATTGGGCATAGACCATGATCTTAGTTCTGGTGTTCATTTTCCTGGTTACCTTGGCCAATTTTTCTGAGTTCCTGCTTCTTCATATGTAAATATGGATAATAATACAAATGGTTACTGTGAAGTTTAAATGAGAAAAGCAATCATCAAGTACCATGTAGATCACCTGACTCATCATGAGCATCCCTGAAATACTAAATTCCTTTCTTTTATACATAAATTTTAGCTCTAATATATGCTTTTATTAATCTCCTGAATTTACTTTCCATTTCCACAAGAACTTTAAGTCATTCCCTTGTATAGGCTATTCTAAAATTATTTATCTTATTATATTAAATTAATTTAGTAAATATTAATTGCATATTTATAATTTCTGAAGTTTTGCTTTCTATCACAGTGAAGCAATTTGAGCCAGTGACCTTTTCTTATTTATCCTTTTATCTATAATGCCAAATGCATTGCTTAGCGTAGAGTAGAATTTTTTTTTATATATTTATACAAGAACCAGGGTATAGGCCAGATGCACGGGAGGGTGAGAGGTTTAACCAGAGACAGAGCGGGGAAAATACACTGCTGAGGGGAGCAGCGGGAGAGACAGGAGAGGTCTGCCACGCCATGTGTGACCCTCGCTGGCCGGGATCGAACCTGTGCTGCAGAGGCTGCAGACAGCTTCACAGCGTGGTGCTCAACCGCCTGTGCCACCAGGGGAGGCCCGGCGTAGAGTAGAAATTTAACAAATGTTTTTTAAACATATGGATGAACAGATGGAAATGAATGAATGGGTGACAATGGAATAAAATCAATCACCTTATAAAGTAATGCCATTGCTCACAAATAAGGTTAACAAATCTCTTCCACCATCTCTTAAAATAAAGCAACTCAAAGCATCAGGCCAGAGTCCCAGTTCACAAACAGAAGCACTCCTGTGTACTAATTGTATCACATTCCACTTGAAAATATTTTTCTTGCAAATGTAATCCTGGGAGAAAAAATTCTAAGTAAAAAGATCCTTAGGCTATGAAGAAAAAATGGAAACTTGGAGTCATGAACTAAGTCCCTTTTCAACTTTAGATAAAACACTTAGCTAGACTTTCTATACTCAAGAGGGAGGGAATTTTAAAAACCCGTAGGCTCTAAGAGTGTGAACATCATCTTTTTATATTTTAAGAATCTTTTAATCCACCAGTGGTTTTCATGTTTTTTTCCCTAAGAATTTGCTGAAATCCCATTCTATCTAAATCTTTTTAGTGTCCTACTTCAGACTAGAGAGATATAAATTAATGCATTTATTTTCATGACTGAAAATCTTCAAGTGAAGACAAGTCACCGCTCCCAGACCAGATTTCTTAATCAGCACTACAGACACTGGTGCTGGAGAACCCTTTGTGGTGGTATTTGCCTGTGTAGGACCCATGCCCGCTATGCCCTAGATGCCAGCAGAATCCTCCATCCAGTCATAACAAACAGATGTCACCAGACAGCTCCAGATCTCTTGTACAAATTTTCCCTCTATGGGGAATCACTGCACAGGGTATTTGAGCAGCAATTATTTAGGAACTTAATCTTTCTTGTTCTCAGTTTACCAAGAAATTTTTTTGTGCAAAAAAACCCCTCTTGAGATGGCATCTAGTCACTCATCCTTACTTTCCAGGGAGCTTACATCTCCACCATTTCAGTCTGTAGCTTTGGCTATGTTATGGAAGAACATTTAAGGATTTCAATAGAATTCATGTTTGATACAGTGATGGGGCAGGGGGCATGGATCCTAAACCCTCAAGGAACAGAGGTTATACAAGGCCAGTAGATCACGAAACAAGGAAGATTGTGGGTAGCATTTTTTAATGACTGAAATTCAAATCCAGTTTGTTGTAAGGAAAAAGGCAGGAGAATGAGGTGAGTGAGGCAGTGAGAAAACTCCACCTCCAGGTCTAACAGGAAGCGGGCTATGGGAGAGGAAAGATTGCCCCTAGAGAGGACTGATGGGATGCATTCCTTAAGGGAGAGGCAGGTTTAAGTTCGACAACAAAAATGATGATGTTGAGTACATGGAAAATTTTACTGGTAACTTATTCTGAGATCTAGAGAGTATGGTGAACACAATTCAGAAGATACATAAATGTGAAGGATTTGGTGTCAGAAAAATCCATGTGCAGACTAATATGGAGATTATGGTCTGGAAGACAGTGGAGGGTTAGGGAATCCTAAGATGTGAGCAGGAAGAGGGCATGGTTAGTCCTAATGTTTACAAGGCAGTCAGATATAGAGTCTGGCCAGGAACATACAATGTTCTGGGGATCCTTTCATTCCCTGGCTGATGATTGTCTTCCCTGGGGAAGAGAGCTTTTGGAATCCCTGCTGATGTCTACTGACATCAACATATTAATTTTAATGGTGCACACCTAAAACATACAAAAAGTTATAATGCAATGTCCCTTTGATTGAAAAATAGAAGGATCAGGAGAAGTTCCTATACATTCTTATCATCACATCCACCCCCCCCCCCCCGGCCACTTGTACCCCTAGATTCTACTTCTTTTTCTATGGATATAGTATGAGTGATCATGTGCATTTTAGCACTAGGTCATATCTGCTTTCCTCTACTCAAGGCTATTGCCCCAGGAATTCTTTTCCATGCATCATTAGTCCATCTTTACTGGATCCTTCTTTTCAGGCATAGACATGCTCTTACTACTTGTGTCTTTAAAAAATTCTGATTTTCACTTCCCCTTTTAGCTGTGCTCCACTTCTTCTCTTACAGCAAAAATCCTTCAAGAGCTTTTCCACACTCACTATTTCCAATTTCCTCCTCTCATTCTATCTTAAATCCATTCTAATCAGCTTTGTCTTGTAACACTTCAGTCAAACTTATTTTATCAAGGTCACTAATTACTTCTAGAGCTAAATTTAAGAGCAAATTTGCAATACTCGCTGTACTTTACCTAGCTATAGCATTTGACATGGCTGATTACTCCCTGCTTCCTGTTCATGAAACTTGCTTCACTTGTCTGACAGAAATCTCTGGTGGATTTCCTATATCTTTAGCTACTCATTCTTAGTCTCGTTAACTGGTTCCCTCTAATTCGTCAACTTGTGGATGTCAATATATGCCAGCATTTAGCACTTGTACTTCTCTTCTTAATATATATCCATTTCCTTGGTGACCTCTTTCAGAATCACGTCTCCAAATATTATCTATTTCGTGAAAACTTTCAAATTTCTATCTCTGGCCTGTATCACACCTCTCAACGTGGCTCATATAGCCATCTATCTAATCAACATCAACTACTAAATGTCTCAAACTTAACCTGACCAAATATTTCGTTTTGATTCATTTTTCTGTCTTAGCAAATGACTACTTCTTTTTTCCGGTCATTTGGAAGACAACCTTGAATCCTCCAATACCCTTTATCAAGTGCATTAGCATTTCCAGATTCCTACCAAATTCTCACCATTGTCATCACTAACATTTTTAATCAGACCATTATAATCTCTTACTAAATATTTCAACAGCACCCTAACCAGTCCCCTTCATCCTACCCCTTACCATCTGCAGTCTATCCTCAAACAAGTCTCAATTTGGCTACTGTAGTGAAAATATAATAGACTTAAATAACAAACACTATTTGTCAAGATCCAAGGACTGAGAAGATCCTGTGTTTGCTGAGGATCCACTTCTTGGTTTGTAGGTGCCACTTTCCAGTAGTGTCCTAAGTGGCTAAGAGCAGAGAGGGAGGAAGCAATCTCTCAAATCTCTTATCAGGTCACTTAACCCCATCATGAAAGTTCCACCTTCCTGACATAACAACCTTGCAAAGGCCCTTTCTCCATATATTATCATACTGGGGATTAGGGTTTGACTGATGAATTTGGGGAAATACAAATATTCAGTTCATAGCAAAACCTACATCAGGTCATATCACTTCTCTGCTCACTACTTATACCCCCAGCAGATATTAAACTCATTGTGCTAAGGAAGTCTAAATTCTTTAAATTTTAAAAAATATTTTAATTTTTTTTACATTGTTGTTCATTTTTAAACAATATTTTCTTCCTCCCACCCCCTCAGGTGTAGTCCCCATAGAGTTTCCTTCATCAGTGCACCCGTGCACCAACCTCAGTCCCCTATACTCCTCCCTCCCTTCCTTTAATCCTTCTCCCCCCTTCTCCTCTGCAGGATTTCTCTGGTTTATAATTGTTTTTGCTTTGTTGTGTTTTGTACTGTTATTATTTTTTTACACTGATGTCATATTTGACTCCTCTATATTCCTGCTATAAGTGAAACTGTCCAATATTTTCCTTTTTCCTTCTGGCTTATTTCACTGAGCATAATTCCTTCTAGCTCCATCCACATTGCTCCAAGAGGCATGAGTTTATTTTTTTGATTGCTGAATAGTATTCCATTGTGTATCTATACCACATCTTCTTGATCCAGTCATCTATTTGTGGGCATTTGGGTTGTTTCCAGGTTTTACCTATTGTAAATAGTACTGCAATAAACATAGGGGTGCAGGTGTTCTTTTGAATCAATGTTTTTGTGTCCTTTGGGTAGATCCCTAGGAATGGAATTGCTGGGTCATATGGTAGCTGCATTTTTAGGGCAAGCTGGTCTAACCACTATGGAAAGCTATCTGGAGGGTCCTCAGTCTACTAAAAAAGAAAGCCCAAATTCTTTACCAAGGCCTGAAAGGCTTATGCAACTCCTCCCTCCTTTTCCTACTATTCTCTAAATTACTTACCTCCACTGCAGAGGCTCCCTGCTGTCTTTCAAGTGTGCCCAGCAAGGCCCCCACCTTCGAACTTACTGCTCCCACCCATTGTTCACTGCTTCTCCCATCAATACAAAATTCCTTTTGACCATTTGCATTAAGGTTATCCCTAACCACACTCACTCAAATTGCCCTCTCCTAAAAAACAGTTCCTATATTTTTTAAATTATTTTTTTAAATTTTATATATTTTTTACATAATTTTTCATTTTTGCTCAATGTATGCATTTTCATCCTGGTTAGAGTCCCCATACAATTCCCACTTCCCACCTTGTTTTAATCCTGCTCCCTCCTCCCCCCATCCCCTGTAGTGTGTCTCTGGTTTATAGTTGCTTATTGGTTTTGATTTTTACTTTATTATAATTAGTTTTTTTCCTGGTCCCTTATTTAGGTTTTCTATATTCCTGCTATAAGTGGTATTTTTCTTTCTCTTTCTGGTTTACTTTGCTGAGCATGATCCCTTCCAGCTCCATCCATGTTACTGCAAATTGCATGAACTTATCTTTTTTGATTGTTGAGTAATATTACATTGTGTATATGCAGCAAAAGAGATAGCAACCAAACCAAAGAGACACCCCATTGATTGGGAGAAAATTTTTGCACACAACACTAATGATAAAGGACTGATCACAAAAATCTACAAAGAGCTGATGAGATACAACAAAAACAAAGTAAATAATCCAGTCAAAAAATGGGCAGAAGAGCTAAAAAGGAACTTCTCCAGAGATGAAATGCAAATGGCCAACAGGCATATGAAAAAATGTTCAACATCACTTGTAATCAGGGACATTCCTATGTTTTTCTGCTTTAATTTTCTCTTTATCATTTGTCATAATCTTTCTACAATGCATTTATTTTTTCCTCTAGAATGCTAAATGAACAGTACTGCCCTCCAATATACATTTTGCTTAGTTTAGGTGATTATTTTTTACAGTAATAGAAAGTGCCCTAAAAGGGAAAGCCATTATTGCTGGTAAACTAAGAAAAAAAGCATCCATTTATGTTGCCAATATTTTCAGTTCGCCATCAATAATCTCAACTGCAAATTCTACTTACAAACATCATTGTGAGTGTAATCATGTGTAGGTTTATTTCATAAGTGAGTTATGCTGTCACTTTATTAGTAGTATGGCAAAGTAGAATACAGGATGAAACCATAAAGAAAAAGACACATTTGGAATTGCAGACTAATAAAAAAGATGAATTTTCAGTTAAAGTTAAATAAAACAAAGTAAAACAGAAAGAAACAACAAAAGAGGAAAGATATATGCTTCATGTGACATGAACCTTGTAAAAATAAAACAAGTAGTAGATTTTATTTTTTTTTAGAGGCATGTTTTTTATTTATTTATTTGTTTGCTTGTTTGTTTGTTTTGTTTATGCATGCACTGGGTACAGTCAGAAGCGCGGGAGGGTGAGAGAATTTACCAGAGCCAGAGCGGGGAGCAGAACAGGCAGAAGGACCGAAGTACACTGCTGAGGGGAGCAGTGGGCGGCAGGAGAGGTCTGTGCACCATGTGGGACCCTTCTCCGGTGTCCGGGGAGCAGCCGGGGATCAAACGGGCGCCGCAGAGGCCGCGGGCAGCTTCACAACCCAGCGCTCAACCGCTGTGCCACTGGGGAGGCCCAAGTAGTAGATTTTAAAATGCTTTAGAGTCAGTAGGACCTGGAATAAATTGATCTAGTTCAAATTATTGCATTATATTCTTAAATACAAGAAATTTGTATAAATAGCTAATAGAAGAATTACCAGTTCAGTAGTAGACTGCTATAGTGATTTATCAAATGTATACACGGAATCCCATGTAACTAACTAAAAGGGAAACTAAAATTGTTATTTTCATGTTTTTTGTATATTTTCCTGTGTTTTACATTATAAAATATATAATGGATGCTATAAAAAGAGACAGTTCAAGAAGACAGATGCTATAAAGAGAAATAGTTCAAGAAGTACTTTCAGTGCTTACAACAGATGCTGAGAGTTATGGCAAAAAATATTCTGACTTCAAAATGATAATAAAATCATTAGGAAATGGAGTGAGCAAAGGGTAGTGATATAAACAAACATGAAAACTTCTGAGCCTTGAAATTGACCCCAAGTGGTTGAGGAGTAAAGAGAAACAGACTGAAAAAGATCATGAAGACCAAGTTAGAAAAACGGAATTTTTGTGACTTTGATAATACACAATTTTAGTGAAATTATAATAGTTAAAAGTCAGATTAGACTGGGATTCAAGGAAGGATATTGGAGAAAATGAGTTTACATGAAGGAGAGTAGAGTGGTGAATGAGAAAGGAATCATCAAAGTTTTTTTTTTTTTTTTTTTAAATTGGAGTCATAAAAGCAGATCTGTAAGTTAAATACAATAGGACTGAAAAAATGCAGAAGGTTAAAAGGAGAATTTCTGGGGCAATGTTCATGAATAGGAGGGGAATCAGTGTGATCTACTGTACAAATAAGAGAGCTTGACATTTTCTTACGTTATTGGGAGAGAATTCATAGTAAGAAAAGAGAAGGCAAAGTGAGCACAGAAAGAGGAAGTTGATATAATCAAGGAATTTTGCAAATTTTTAAAATAATTTTCTTGATTCTCCTCTAAGAAGATATTATTTGTCATATCTCATGAGTACTGTTAGTATGACTTCCAATATCTCGATGATGTATTCTGTCATATTTATGTGCTTTTATATGCGCATTTGTATTTTCCACATTAATAAGGAAGTCCCTTGAAAATTTTCCCATTTTATTTCCTCTTTTTAGTTAATAGGATTATAGAATTTGAAACACAGAATGTGATTTTTTAATTTGCATTAAATGTGTGATTCCAAAACAGAATATCAGTAAGTATTATTTATGTCCTCATAAATCTCTGATATATAATAAATGGAGAGCCTGTTGTTGGGAGAGGTCAGACACTGATCTCCAGAAGACCATTACTTAAGGAAGATGGCAGGAGATAAAATGACTGCTCAGCTAGCTGGCCTAAAATAGTACTGAATCTAAGGGGCTAAAATAATCAAATTCCAAAATCTGTGACTTTGTTTCTGGAGAAGATAGAATAGTTGTGACTGATTTTACCTTTCCATTTGAAAATAAGGTAAATGAACTGAAGAAGCTATGTGAAACAATGAATTTCAAGACACTGGAGCTCCACAAAGAAAAGACAATTATCCCTGAGAAAAGTGAAACATATGAGATATGTCCCAAGAAAATGTCTAGGTGTGATTGCAGGTGGGTAGTAAGGTGGGGGGTATAGTTGAGAAGGAGGAACCAGTGGGACCTGGATAGGCTGCAAGCATTGAGACAAAGCCGTTCATCTGAAGAAGCCACAGCGGCCAGCTCACAGGACATTCGACTGGATGTGAAAACAACAGAGTGGTGGCCAGAAATAGACTCAGGGTCATCCTAATGCTGAAGTGGAAGTTACTATGGGCTGCTGAACACCTTGCCTACAATAATGGTTGCGGTTATGATGACCCCCTTCTGGTGTTCTGAAAAGTTCCTGATAAACTCAAACTGGCAAAAACTACCTCATATCCCATGCTGCCAGCTGTCACTCAAGCATAGAAAGTCTCCACATACAAACTATAAAACCTTGCCATTTCTGCTATTCAGGGCTCAGTCTTTTGGGAGCTAACCCACTGAGTCTGCCAGTGTGACAAATAAATCTCCCTCTCTCCACCTCTCTGAGTGCCTTTTGGTTTCTCTGAAAAATTGCTGTAACAATGCCTCAGCTGAGAACGTGTTAAATACAACCTTGTGAGGAAACTTTCAAAACCAGGGAAAGAACTATGTGATAGGATGGCTAGGAAAGGACATTTAAATATTCCTATGGTTAAGAAACGAGGCAAGACTGAGTTTGCTGAACAGAGACAGGAAATATATTTTGAAAGATGTAAGTAAAACTTGTATAGATTAAAAACTAGGGTATCCCTCATGGCACAAGGGGTAAAATGTTGGCACTATGAAGCTATAGGCAGCCATTGCAGCAGGAGTTTAATCCCCAACCAGGGAGCAACCCACATGGCACAGCATCTCCTGTCTCACCTCCAGCTCCCCTCAACAGTGTATTTTGGTCAATCTGCCTGTTCTGCTCCCCACTCTGTCTCTGGTGAGTCCTCTCAGCCCCTGCAACTCTGGTCTGTACCCCAGTTCTTGTATGCATAAATAAATCTTTTCTTTTTAAAAAAGAGATTAAAAATGACATTATGATGAAAAATAGACTAGATGTACAGATTGGAAATTGTAGTAAAGGTAGTGTAAAAAATTAATGAACCCAAAGACATAGCAATAGAAAAATGCAAAAGGAAATACATAGTGGAAAAAGACTGAGGAGAAATGAAAAGTGGATTAGTGAGGAAATGTCAAACAGCCTAATACATATGTATTTGGGGCACTTAAAGGGGAAAGGGAAGATATAAAGTTATTTAAAGTATTTTAAAGAGGCGGAACATTTTTTAAATTTGAAGAAAATTTGAAA
The DNA here is from genome assembly GCF_964194135.1 of Talpa europaea. Lineage (NCBI taxonomy): Eukaryota > Metazoa > Chordata > Mammalia > Eulipotyphla > Talpidae > Talpa > Talpa europaea. Next base: position 34,359,521 of record NC_140079.1, read on the forward strand.
TGCACAGGTCCATGAAACATAACTAACTCTAACCTCAGGAAACATAAAAAGAAAAACATCAAGACCCATCTTCATAAAATTACTCAAAATCAGTCAGAGAACCTTAAAATCTACTACAAGAAAAAAATACATTACAGAGGTAAAAAGAATGATAGATTTCTTATCAGAAACAAGCAAGCTAGAAGGTAGTAGACACACATTTCTGAGGTAAGGAAAAGTTTTAAAAAGTCAACTAGTTTTTTTGGCATTTGGATTGTTTCCAAAGCTTAGCTATTATAAATTGTGCTGCTATAAACCTAGGGGTGCAGGTGCTCTTTTGAATTAATGTTTCTGTGTCTTTTGGGTAAATACCTAGGAGTGGAATTGCTGGATCATATGGAAACTCTATCTTAAGTAGGTTGAGGAATCTCCACACAGCTTTCCATAGTGGTTGGACCAGTTTGCACTCCCACCAGCAGTGCAGGAGAGTTCCTTTCTCTCCAAATCCTCGCTAACATTTGTTGTTGCTAGTTTTTAATATGTGCCATTCTCACTGGTGTGAGATGGTATCTCATTGTAGTTTTGATTTGCATTTCCCTGATTGCAAGTGACGTTGAACATTTTTTTCATATGCCTGGTGGCCATTTGTATTTCCTCTTTGGAGAAGTTTCTTTTTAGCTCTTCTGCCCATTTTTTGACTGAATTATTTTCTTTGTTTTATTGAGTCTCATCGGCTCATAGATGACCAGATCAAGAAGATGTGGTACATATACAAATGGAATATTACTCAGCATTCAAAAAAGATAAACACATGCAATTTGCAGCAACATGGATGGAGCTGGAAGGGAACATGCTCAGCAAAATAAGCCAGAGAGAAAAAGAAAAATACCGGATGGCCTCACTCATAAGAGGAATCTAGAAAACCTAAATAAGGGACCAGGAAAAAGAGTAACTATAAGAAAGAAAAAAAAAATCAAAATCAACAAACAACTATGAACCAGAGACACGCTTTTGGGGGGGGGCGGGGAAAGGAGGGTTTGGGGTCAAAATCAGGGGGTTGCAATTGTGTGGGGAATATAAAAATAAAAAAAAATCAACTAGAATTTTATACTCAATAAAAATCTCTTTTAAAAATTCTATTGGGCCTCCCCTGGTGGCGCAGCGTTTGAGCACTGGGCAGCAAAGCTGCCCGCAGCCTCTGCAGCGCAGGTTCAATCCCCGGCCACCAGGGAGGGTCCCACATGGCACGTAGACCTCTCCTGCCGCCTGCTGCTACCCTCAGCAGTGTATTTCGTCTGTCTGCCTGTTCTGTTCCCCGCTCTGGCTTTGGTGAACTCTCTCACCCTTCCACGCTTCTGACTGTACCCAGTGCTGTATAAGTAAATAAATCTTAAAAAAATAAATAAATAAAAATACTATTGAAAAGGAACAGGCAAAACCAAAATGAACTCTAGTACTCAGCAAAAACCTGAGGTTACCTGTGGGAGAGGGTAGTGGTAGGGCAGCCAAAAGGAAAGAGGCCCAATGGATTGCATGCTTTGGTGGAGGACCCGGTATGTTATTATATTTGAAGAGGTGTAGTGTGTGTGAGAGTGTGTGTGTGTACATGCACGCATAGTCATATATCATATTGCAAAGTAATGTTTACATATACAGTATTGCAAACCATATATAATGTTGTAAACCTTAATCACATAATGCTGCAAACTAATACTATCTCAATTCAAAATAATACAACAAATTAATAAAGCTGAAATAAAGATTTTCAAACATAGAAAAGCTAAATAAATTTATCACCAGCAGACTTGCACTATACAAATGCCAAGGGAATTTCTTAAACAAGAAAAATACAGAATAAAACCTGTATCTAAAAGGAATATAAAAGTACAAAATGGGTAAATGTAAAGAACACCTTTAAATTTGTTAATTTAGATAAAAATTACAAATTTCTTGAAAGAAACTAAAGTACTGAGGTTCATTTAAGGAAAAATAGATTATGCCAATCACCCAATATCTATTTTGAAAATTGAAGTTGTACCCAAAATTCTTTCCAAGGATTCACTTTAAAAGAACTCACATGTTTACTGGTCAACTTAATCAAACATTTAATGGAGAAATAATAATTGTACAAAAAGTCTTCCAGTAAATTGTAAAGAAAAATTTTTCATCCTGAATCTAAAATTCATTTTTTTAATTAAACCACAGGTTTAAAATTTTTATTATTTTTATTTTTCTCTTCTATGAAGTTTATTTTTTAAAATTAAGCTAATACTGGTTTGCAACACTGTATATTATTCACAAATATAGGATCCCATCTTTTCATATATATATATATATATATATATATATATATATATACTACCATACTACCCCCAACACAAAGATACCAATAGGCTACCACCATGATCTATTACAAAGGACTAAAATAGTCAAAACAACTTTGAGAAAGAACAAAGTTGGAAAATTTATACTATTTTACCTCAAGATCTATCAAAAAGCAACATTAATCAACAAAAGAAAGGCATTGGCATCAAAGATAGGTAAACAGATCAATGAAAGAGAATAAGCAGCCTAAAAAAAGGACACATGTATATCAGTAATTGATATTTTATGTAGTTGGAAGCTAGCATAGTGTATAGTCATATAAAAAATGGTCTTTGACCCATACCTTGTACCAAGTATAGTAACCAGTTGGAAATAGACCTTAGTCTTAAATATACCACCAAAACAAAGACACTTCTAGAAGAGAAAATCTCTGTGACCTTGGGTTAGACAAAGAAGTCATCAATTCAACACCAAAATGACCCATAAAGAAAAAATATAAGCTTGACTGCATCAAAATCAATAATTTCTGTTTTTCAAAAGATATTGAGAAGATGAGAATACTTTGTGTATCTCCCCAAAGAATATGAAACCATCAACACAATAAAAACCCTGTGTTCTACAATGTTCACAGCAGCACTATTTACAATAGCCAGGACTTGCAAATAGCCTAAATGTCATCAGTAGATGAGCAGACCAAGAAGATGTGCTATATTCACACCAGGGAATGCTTTCAGCAACAATGAAAGATGAAATGCAGCTGTTTTCATCAAAATGGGGGGAGTTTGAGAGAATCATGTGTAGTGAAGCAAGTCGTAATGAATACTGGACATTTACATAATAGACTTTAGTAAATACTTATAAAAGTAGTGACTATCGGGCCTCCCCGGTGGCTCAGCGGTTGAGCACTGGCTTGCGAAGCTGCCCGCGGACTCTGCGGCACCGGTTCGATCCCCGGCTGCTCCCCGGCCACCGGAGGAGGGTCGCAGATGGTGTGCAGACCTCTCCTGCCGCCCTCTGCTCCCCTCAGCAGTGTACTTCGGTCCTTCTGCCTGTTCTGCTCCCTGCTCTGGCTCTGGTGAATTCTCTCACCCTCCCGCGCTTCTTACTGTACCCAGTGCATGTATAAACAAACAAACAAACAAACAAATAAATAAATAAAACATGCCTCTATTAAAAAAAAAAAATGTAGTGACTATCAGTAAATACCAAGGGAGCATTGAGGTTGAAATGAAGTGTAAATGGTGGAGAGAACAAATAAAAAAAGTCAAATCTAGGGCCTCCCTGGTGGCACAAGAGGTTAAGATGCAACCTATGAAGCTATCCATGGCCACTGCTGCACGAGTTCGATCCCTGGCCAGGGAAAAACACACATGGCACGGCAGAACTCTCCTGACTCATCCACTGCTCCCCTCAGCAGTGTATTTTAGTCAATCTGCCTGTTCTGTTCCCCACTCTGTCTCTGGTGAATCCTCTCACCCCCCGCACCTCTGGCCTGTACCCCAGTTCTTGTATGCAAAAATAAAATCTTTGGGAAAAAATTAAAAAAAAAACAAATCTATAAGAAAAGATAAAAATAAAGGAATTGTTGAATATATTGCAAATTTGATAAAGAACTGTATCAAAAAATAAAACTATCAAAATACTCAGCAAACAACTCCACAAAAATGGATAAAGATTTGAATACTTTATCAGACAAATTTCTTAAAATGTCACATACACAACTATCATGTGATACAACAATTCTAGGTATGCATCCGAAAGAAATGAAAGCTCATTATGTTCAAACGAAGACACATGTATGTTCATGGCAATTTTATTTGTAAAATTCCCTAAAGACTAGATAAAAATGAAAGTCTTTCATGAGATGAATGGATAAAGATGTTTGGTGTATTTATACCATGGGCTACTATTCAGCAATAACAAGGAATGAAACATCAATATACAGAGCAAGTACATTGTTTCTCAGTACAGTTTTATCACATGAAACAGAAGGACAAGATGATGGGAGCCTAAGGACAGGAAAGGGGACAAGTAGGTTCACAAAGCCACAAACTAGAGATGGGGAAGAGAAAGAGAACAGCATCTAGAACAACTGATCACAAAAATGCTGAAGCTAAGGCAAAGGGAAGAAGTTGAAAATGAGCAATGTGGCAAAACCAAAAAAAAAAAAAAAAACAAAACAGAAAAAAAACAAACAAACCCCTCTTGGAAAATTCCACTAGAAGGATATTAAACCCTACCCCAGTCTCTGGGTAGGGAAGCTCTTGCCCTATAGACTGCTCTGTTGGCTTTTGTCCATGCAAGCACCATTTTCTCAATAAATGTTTTGTGTGTGCTGCTGAACAGATAATGTGTTCAATTATTTTTGGGAGAAGTCCTAATTCCTCAGGAGTCTGCAAGCTGAGAGCTGCCATCACAAGACAGGATATATACTTTGTGATTCCATTATATTGAATTCTACATAGTATAAACTAATTTACAGTGACAGAAAGCAGATTGATGATTGCTAGGTAATCAAAGAACAGATTATGGCAGGTGGAGGTATTACCAAATGCCATGAGGAACTTTTTGGTGATGATATATATAGGTTTCTGATGTTTTTTCCCCATGGGGGTATACATGTGTCAAAGTGTCTTATATTGTACACTCTAAATATGCACTGTAGACTGCATATCAAGTCTCGATAAGGCTATTAAAATAAATTATAAAATCCCAACACAACATAGTGTGTGCACACATGAGTACACAGATATACTTAAATCAAAATAGAGCAAAAAATAGGATGACCTTAAAACTGTGACCTTAAAACCACACTACATAGTAAAGGAAATTTGAATCAGTAAGATTTTCTTTAAGCTGACCACAATTTTGCTGAGAAGGGACCATCTAAAACACAGATTAAACTAACCTAATTTGTTGGTCTAACTCAAGATTTGTCAGCTTTTACACTATTGATATTTGTGGCTGAATAACTAATCCCTTATTGTAAGAAGAAGTTGTGTGCGCTTTAGGAAGTTTAACATCTTTGGTTTTTATGCACTAAATACCAGTAGTACTGCCCAACTGAGACACAGCAAATGTACTCAAATATCCCCAATGGGGACAAAATTGCTTCCATTTTGAAAACTACCGTTCTAGCTCTAGTCCACTGCATGATGATGGAAACCTGGTGGCTGTTCAATACATGCTTTGCTTTTTTTCTTTGAATGAAGAAAAAGATATCATTTGTTCAAAAACATTGGGTAAAAGACAAGAATATGCAATGTAGTTCATTCCAGAACATGCATTTTGCTTAATACCATCCTGTTCGATGGCAACGGGAACCCAGGGCAGGTGATATTTTAAACACTTTTACGCATAATCTTTTATTTGGGAAAAGATCAACTTCCCTGTTACCTGGAGTCTGTTGCCTTTTCTATCAAAAGGAGAGTATGAATGAAGTGACAGTCTTTTTTTTTTTTTTTCTCTTTGCTAGACTCACAGTTCTTCTTTGATTAAGAGCTTACTGAGTTTATCCAGTTTTTCAGCTGAGAAGTAAAATCAGCTCTCAGTGTCCTCAGTATGGAGCTGATAATATAAGACCATGTTCACATTAACTTCCTTGACTTTTCTGCTCTCAATTATTCTAGCTCCCCTGAGTAAGTCACTTGAAAAGAATCCCCAGTTCCTTAGCCTGTGGCTTAACTTCTCCCAAGAGACAGCAGAGGAAGGACACAGATGTGGTTTGGGCCAAAAAAGGGCCAGTTTAAATTAGTGAGTAGGCAGAGAACATGGAGAACTACCTGAAATTATATTGGGTCCTAGGAAAGTTCATTTGCTTGAAAATGTGACTTTTTTTCTTCCTCAATCCAGTTATAATATCATTCAACTCTATGGATTGAGGCATTCTGTGAGCCAGGCACTGAGCTGGGCTTTGGATTACTGACATACACAGGAAAATGCAGTCTCTGCTACTAGGCCAGTCACAGACCTCCCTGAAAATCCAAGATCTATCTCAGTGCCACAAATGAAGAAATGTGGGGTGGCAAGGGAGTGTGTGTATGGAAATTCTGCCTTCAGGCACCTGGGGAAACTTTCCTGAGAAAGTGAAGTTTAAGCTGAAACATGATGGTAGATTAGGTTAAGCGATTTTAGGTGAAATTGGCACATGCAAAGGCTTTGATGTGATAAAAAGTGAAGGCTTTTTTAAGAAGGAATTGGACAGGGCATCCATGACTAGATATTGAAGGGATTTCTTAGCTCTGGTAAGGATTTTTTCCTCCAAGTCTTAATTTTTATGTAATCTTTTCTTTTATTGAGGTTACATGGCTTTACGACACTGTGTATGATTTAGGGTATAGGGTCACATTTTAACCTTTATGCTAAAGCTTCTGAAGAGTTGTTGCTACTTCTAAAACAAATTTATTAAAGCATACTTTACATTTAGTAGATTAATTTTCAGTTTACATAATTTGGTGAGTTTTCTCCTATGTATATATACATTCAACAATCACTATAATTAGGACAATGAGCATTTTTTATCAACTGCACAAATGTTCTCATATTTCCTTGTAATTCTTTCCTTCTACACCAACTTGTCTCTTCCTACCCCCAATCAATCATTGAACTTTTTGTCACTGTAGATTAGTACAAAATTTAATTATGTTTGTGTGTATGTGTGTATATAGGTATATATACCTTCCATATATATTTGGAATAACAAGTGTGTGCTATAATTTTTCCAATTTATTTTTGATGCACTTATCTTTTATGCATTAATTTCCATTCCTTTTGCAACTAGATTGTATTCCATATGATTAGGGAACAGTTTATCCATTAACCTTTTGACAAACATTTGCTTTGTTTTCAGTTTTGGGTTATTATATTTAGCTTTATTTGACTGTATTTAAAGGTGCAATGAATATTTGTGGTTAAGTATTAATATGAATATATACTTTCCTTTTTCTTAAATTCCTTGGACTGGTGTCTTTTCTCCAATAGTTAGAAATACCCCATGCCACAATTGGGCAATTTGTTTTGTCTCTCAGATATCACTCTCTTTTGTTGCTTGATATCCAATATTTAGAAAGCTGTTGTTTTAACATTTTTAGTTGTTCCAAGAGTAAGGTAAATCTGTTCTCTGCTATTCCCTCCTGGGAAGAAGTGTAAAGAATCTCAGGAAAGAGGGTTTATGATAAAATACACATTTAAAAATATGATTGGAAATGGAGGGTTTGTGGTTAGGAAGACTTAAAAAAGTCAAAGCAACATAACGGGCTAGGATGTTATCTGTGGGTTTGAATCAATTGGGGAGCTATTTCAGCATGATAATTTATAAAATTTGATAACTGATAGTGTAACAGGGTGGTCTCCTGGAAAAGGGGAGGTTCCAGGTTCTCTGCCAAGGCAGGATGGAGCTGAGCAGGGAGAAGAGGAAGCTGGAGAGGAGACTGAGGAAGGAAGGAAGCAGGATGGAGAGCCAGAAGGAGACCTGGAGGAGGCATGAGGAGCAGAGAGACATGTGAAGAAGCTGCACTTGCTTCTTGGTCCTGGACTGGTTGAAACAGATGCAGGTGAGAGACCTGTGGGGAAGTTAACAATGGCTGTTTTTATCTTGATTTTGATTTTGCTCTTTTCCTCCCAGACTTGTCCAGCTATTTCTGACCCTTTTCTATGGGACCCTGCTGGAAGTTGCTTTAGACTTGAGGCAGATTTTTGGGCCTTGCTTTGGGTCAATCCTGTTTGGCTAGACATTTACCTACGAGGGGATCGATAAATTTGGGTGCTTGATTTGGAATCTATATTCTTTGTCTTGTCTGTATTGCACACTAAATGTATTAAAGTTCCTTTCCATTAAAGGTCTAATATGTTTTGTCTTGATGCAGCAGATGGCAGAAACTATTTAGAGCCAGCAGGTTTGGGGGTTCTGTGGTGTCCCTCTCCCTGCCTGTAACAATCGTTCAAAGAGGGAAATTTCTAGCTTTGAGCAAGTGGATGAATGGTAATGCTTTTATTTGAAGACTCAAATGTCACAAGAGGAACCAGCATGGGGGCTCTCAAGTTGGATGAGGGAAATGACTTATTAAATTTTAGCTTTGTTAATTGTAAGGCAACCATAAGAAAGCCAAATGGAGGCATTCCGAAATAGCTGTCAATGTGCATGAGAAGCTCAAGTGAAAGGAGTAAGACAAACTGATTGGAGATGAGGATGTAAATGGTTTCTTCAGCCCTAAGAAATGATAAAATAAAATGAGCAGAGCTGTATGGGCAAAAGTCAAAAGGGCTTAAGAATATCAACACATACAATTAATAGAAGATGGGGAGCCAGAAAAAGGGGCGGAGATGAAACAGAGAAGAGTTAGGAAGGAAAGGGGGCTTGATGATATCATAAGGGAGGAATTACCAAGTGTTCCTTTAGTTAGTGAAGGAGTAAATGACCCAAGGAAGCAATTGGTACAGTGATGTTAATATAAATCTTGATGTACTCTTCATTCAAACAAATGCAATAAAATTCCAAAAATTCAATCTCATAATAACCAAATGTTTAACAAAAAAATTTTTGTTAAATTAGCAAATATTCAAAAAATATTTTAAAAATACACAGTTTTAGAAATAGCATATGAATACTTATTTGAAATGGAGCCTGGTACAATTTTTGTAATTAGTAATTTCATAATGCAATTTGACTAATTTCTACATATCTTAGGAAGATAAAGCTCTTCAAAATTTCATACAGAGAGATGTTTAGTATTAGAGTACTATGAATTTAAAAATTTAGAAACAATTGAAAGTTCCACAGGAAAAGGGAATCCCTAAATAAAGTAATCCTCACATGTCATGAGTAAGTAAATTTGGGAACTCACCAAGTTAGGAAAATAGTTTTCCTCTAGAATAGACACATGAGGCCTCCCTGGTGGTGCAGGTGTTAAACACAGTGCTCTCAAGCCATTGCCAGCCATTGCAGCATGAGTCTGATCTCTGGCTGCCCAGGGAGCAACACACATGGTGCAGCAGACCTCTCCTGTCTCACCCGCTGCTCCCCTCAGCAGTGCATTTCAGTAGATCTACTTTTTCTGCTCCCCACTCTGTCTCTGTTGAATCCTCTCTCCCACTCCCCCAGCACCTCTGGTCTACACCCCAGTTGTTATGTGCATAAATAAATAAAACTTAAAAAAAAATAAACTCATGCCATTTGCAGCAACATGGATGGAGCTGGAAGGGATCATACTGCCAGAAAGAAAAAGAAAAATACCGGATGGTCTCACTCATAGCAGGAATTTAGAAAACCTAAATAAGGGATCAGGAAAAAAGACTAATTATAATAAAGTAAAAAATCAAAATCAGCAGGCAACTATAAACAGAGACACACTACAGGTGGGGAGACAGGAGTTTGATCCAAACAAGGGTGGTGGGAATTGTATGGGGACTATAACTAAGATGAAAATGTATACATTGTACAAAAATGAAAAATGTAAAAAATATGTAAAATAAAAATAAAATAAAATAGGTACAATATAGCTGAGAGCTTACCTAACTTAAAGAAGTTTTCATATTTGTGCAAATGGTAACCGACACATCATTTCTAAGAATGGCAACAAAAAGTGAGGCCCTGAGAAAGGGAAGGAGAAGGGCTGATGCTGATGGACCCATTTCCCTGGCTCTTATATAAATTTTAGACTTTAACTGTGACTGAAAAGATTAGCAAGGAGTTGAGAAACATATATTAAAGTAAATAAATCAAAGCCCTGGAGTATTTCTAAAATATGCAAAGTTGATGAAAAGTTAATTATTCACTAGGCTAAAATGTGATGCATCAAAGGGCTGAGTTAAAATTGGATATTTAATAGCTGTAGTATAGACTCATATCAACTGTAAAGGTCAAATTCGTCCTTCTAATCTTCAGCGCATACAGTGAAGACTGTTTTAATACTGTAGCTGATATGTGTCAGCAAAATATGCACTTTAACTAAGTGCAAAGATAAGAATTTTATGCTATGGAATGAAACAGAAATAAATTCTGACTATAGTCCTAAAGTAAGTTTATTTTTAATTTTATATTGAACTAATTTGTATCATGTACATAAGCACATACTGTATATCAAAAAGTGTCCTAAACTCTGGGGATTATTCTGGAAAATCAAAGAGCCCATGACAGAGAGACAAAGACAAACATAAAGATAGATACCTTCACAGAAGTGTGTGTGCAGGAGCGAAATAAGCCAAAAAGAAAAAGAAAAATACCAGATGGTCTCACTCATAGCAGGAATCTAGAAAACTTAAATAAGGGACCAGGAAAATGAATATAAGAAAGTGAAAATCAAAATCAATAAAAAACAATGAACCAGAGACACTTTTTGGGGGGTGGGGGGCGGGAGGGGAAGGATTGGGGTCAGAATGGGGCGTTTGCAATTGTATGGGGGAATATAAAAATAAAATTTAATATTAAAAAATAAATAAAATAAAAGGCCAAATCAGAAAAAAAAATAATAATAATAATTTGAAAAAAAAAAAAAAGAAATACACAAGAGCGGCACTTGTTGAAAGCTGGAAATAAAAGGAGAGGAGCCATCAGAAGCACCTCCAGAATTTACGCTACGGGAATGGAGCTTATAAAGAATAATATTTACCCAGGTAATGATGGAAAAAGGGCAGACAGAGGAGACAATCAGCAAAAGAAGCAGAAAAAGAAAAAAGCATTTGGGACTTTGAAGGTAGCAGTGGGATCAAAGTCATTTTTTTGTGGTATTATTATTATTAATCCCAGGTGTTTTATGTCAAAAAATTATTTTTGTGTGTGTATGAAAATACATCCAAGCAGGTGATGAATAAAACATATTTTCAAGTGATCCATCCTGCATTCTCTGTGGTGGAATTTAGTGTATAGCTCAAATTTAGGTTGCTTCAATACTTCTGGATACTATGAGGTCTCCACTTTATACCTATGTTTTCTCTAGTTTGGCTTGTAACTGATTGGAAAAGTTATCTTCTACCCTGTCATCATCCCAATTATCCCCCCAGACAGGTGCATCTTCATTTTCATCTAAACCAGCCCAGTCATCTGCAGGGAAGTCCTTGAACTGGTCATCTTCCTCCAGGAAGCCCAAATCTACCAGCAATTTTCTCTCTGAGATCGCAAACCTCTAATCCAAGATCCTTGCAGGTCCATATAAAAGAGTGAATCCACCTAATTTTAGCGTTTAATCTTGGGGCAAGGGCTGAATTCATGAACATGCAACCTGTGCAATGACATAAACTCCACATTTAGCAGGACATTATCCTTGTATTCCAGTTGCACATACCATACACGAGTGACACAGCCCTACCCATGTGATGTGATCACCGAAACTGTAAATGATCCTCTTCCTCCGATGTACCCCAAAGATGTGGAAGATTGCAGGTGCCATTATTAATCAGTATTGTGGGGTCAAGACAATTGGAAAATTTACTTCTTTGTTTAATAAGGTAGCTCTTCAGGGAATGGATTTTTGATACAAGGGACCACTTAAAATTTCTTTAAAATTATGCAGTAGACAAATCATGTGAAATCATATACAATGCAAGCAGGAAATTTGACTTCAGCCTTTTTTTTTTTAGGAAGTTTGTTCTTAGCTTTGATTCTAACATAAAACCTTAAGTATTTAAATACCAAATCTTATTTGAAGATGGAAGTGAATTATAAACATTGAGTTGAGGATTTAAATAATTTAGAAAAGCATCCTGTTGGGGAAAAGGTAACAATATATACACTATGAATCTTAGTCACAAAAACACATACATTCATTAAAAAGCCACTTCCTTGGAGAGGATGTCATGGGGAATAAAACAAGAATACTGTAGAATAATAATAAAACAACAAGGCAGAAAAAAGAAAACACAGGAAAATATGATATTGATCTTATAGGTACTAAAATTGAATATAGGAATTTCAGTGAAATAGAACAAAGCCATTTAAAGGGAGCAAATTAACAAAATAATGAAGGAGAAATTTCTAGGACTGAAGGTCATCCATCAAAATGGATGAGAAAAGACACACAGCAACATAATCATCATGAAATTTAAGATCACTGTACACAAAGAGTGGACCCTTAAAATTAAAACATACAGGAAAATACACATGGTATGGTAACTGACATACATTTGAAGATGTATGATTCTATAGCCAAGAACATATACAGTGTGATAAACCAATGTCACCTCCCCAAAAGAAATATACATAAATATACATGAGAAGGACTGAGAGAAGAAGAGGCAAAAAGGAGGAGAGAGTGCAAGGAGGAGGGAGGCAGAGGCACACGTGCACACACACGCATGTGCACACACACACATATACACATGGAGAAGGGGGCTAGAAAGAAATATTCTATGTACAAAATGTCAGAATTAGAACATGCTAGATTTATTTGTGGTAACTTTCAATTTTTGAGGTAACACTGGTTTACAACACTGTATACAGTTTAGGGGTGTAGGCTCACACCTCTTCAGGTTTATGTTACCATGCCACACCCACCACCAAAGCACCCATAGTCACTTACCCTGGATCACTAGGTCCCCTCGTAACTCCCCCCCATGTTCTACCCCTTCTAGTAGCTTCAATTCTGCAGTCATATTTCTAGGGTTTGTTTTGCTCTAGTTTTGTCAGTTCCTTTACTTTGTTTCTTATATAATGGTAAAAGTGGAAGCTAAAACAATATGGTATCATGCCCTCAAACTTCTAAGGAGAATTTATTTACAAAACAGGTTTCTACATAGCCTGAATCATCAAGGGTAAGGTAGAAGAAGGTATTTCCTATCTGAAGCGTGCTTTATATTTTACTATCCATGCAGTCTTGAGTAGCTACTCTAGTAAATGGATAGACAGTGGCTGTGATGCTGGAGATAGGGAAAGAAAATCCAATAACATGGTAAAGATGTCCCAGATGACAGGATTGCCACAGTTTTAAGAAATGGTCTTTAGGCACTGCAAGGATAAGGGAAGTCTGCAGAAGGAATGTTTCAAAGAGAAAGAGGACAAACATACATTATTCAATATGTTTAAGCATATCAGGAAGATTTACATTTATGGTAGAGACATAATCGTACATAAGTTATAAAGCAACTAAGAATCAATTATTAACTTTGGGAAGAAGGAAAGATTATACAAAAATTAAATGTGCACTCTGTGGTTTAGTTGTAAGCAGCATTTACATTGCCATGATAATGTGCATACTTAATAAATATATAAACTACTATATCTTGAAGACATGGAAAAGAGGGAAATTGGAAGTAGATATGGGAAGAAGCTCTCATAATGGGAGGTCAGTAAGTATGTGTCAATCTGAAAAAAGCAAAAAGCAAAATGGAAGCAAAAATATTTTATTTGGTAACATGGATGTAAATATTAAAAAAGCAGTCACAGGAGTTGAACATAGTTGCCTCTAAGAAAAAGGAAGGAGATGTGGAGAGGTAAGAGACAATTTGTTTTTTAAAGTTATCCGTTGAACCTCACTGATAGAAATTAACATTTTAAAATGAGCAGCTGATAGGAAAGCTAAGAATGTGGTCTCCCTGCACTGGGAACAATATGAGCAGAGGCAAAAAAGTATGAAGACTGGGCCTCCCCTGTAGCGCAGCAGTTGAGCACTGGGCTGCGAAGCTGCCCACAGCCTCTGCAGTGCCAGTTCGATCCCCGGCCGCCAGGCGAGGGTCCCACATGGCGTGCAGACCTCTCCTGCCGTGCCTGCTGCTCCCCTCAGCAGTGTACTTCGTCAGTCTGCCTGTTCTGCTCCCTGCTCTGGCTGTGGTGAATTCTCTCACCTTCCCGCGCTTTTGACTGTACCCAGTGCTTGTATAAATAAATAAAATATTTTTTTACAAAAAACAACTTGTTAAAGAAAAAGTATGAAGGCAAATGGTATCATTAGTCATTTTCATGTCATACAATATGACCCAAAAAAGGTCTAGAGAAGTTAAAACAAGCAGCAAAACTTGGATTAAAAAGGTAAGCTGAGAGCAGATCACTGAGATCTGTCTCTGGTCATGTCTGGTGCTTCTCTTGGAGTCACCCGCCAGCCTCAGGAGAGGACTCCAGGAAGCCATATTCCTAACAATTACCATGTGGCCATCATTGAATGCAGAAAAGGGGACAGACCTCACCCTGTTTTTGGTGAACTTATTCTGTGTTAAGAATTCAATATTTTGGGCCTCCCCGGTGGCACAGCGGTTGAGCTCTGGGTTGCCAAGCTGTCTGCAGTCTCTGCAGCGCTGGTTCCTTCCCCGGCTGCTCCCCAGCCACTGGAGGAGGGTCCCACATGGCGCACAGACCTCTCCTGTCCCCCGCTGCTCCCCTCAGCAGTGTACTTGGGTCTTTCTGCCTGCTCTGCTCCCCGCTCTGGCTCTGGTGAATTCTCTCACCTTCCTGCACTTCTGACTGTACCCAGTGCTTGTATAAATAAATAAATAAATCTTAAAAAAAAAAAGTCTTCTTAAAAAAAAAAAAGAATTCAATATTTTAATTTCAGAAACACAGGGGTAGGAGTTATGGTAACTGGGTAACATTTCTTACAGCATTTAGAGGAACATTTACAAAATCACCCACCACTGCATATCCAGGACTCCTCTGATTCCTGTTTGCCACAAATATGGTGCTGGGCTTTGTGAGACAAAGAAGTACTCCATCAAAACATTCCACTGTGTGCTTTAGCTCTTGGAGAACACTATTGTCCTTCACAATAAAAGATGAATATTGGACACAATTGGTAATGATTTTCCATCCAGGGCTAGTAACTCCTTAGGAGGACATTAGACCCTTCCAATAAGCCCTCTGTCACTGGAGGTATTCATGTTTGAAACAGGATGACCACTTGTCAGGAATGCTGGAGTTATTCAGAAGTAAATTCCTTCTAAGTCTCCTCAGACATCGTTCAGCACTTGAATGGAGGAACGATGCCTGAGCTCCCAAGACTTACACATTTCCCTGAATTATTCCATGTGATGATGAGCTCCTTCCAACAATGGATCCTGACATAAGAATCCTTTCTTTCCAAGGTAGGTAAAAAGCCCAGTCCTTTCTTTCTTCTCAAGATCACTTCTCACAGGTTATGGCCATTTATATTTCAAAGGTTTTAGGGCTTTTCATGTCCACTTCCCTTCAAAGAGAAATATCTCCACCTAGGGCACCCCTTAAGGGGCAGTGACCACATGTCCCTACCTAACATCGTGGAGACTTAGTCATGGCTATCGGACAAAGGGTGGACACTGGACCCAAGTACAATTAGCCAGCTGAGAGCCAACAAATTACATATGATCTGTAATTTTAAATCCACCCTCAGGTGTAAAAAGATGTATGAAGGCAATCTGAATTCCCTAGGAATTCTTTGAGCAAGGCTTTAGAGAAGGCAAAATTTGTATTAGAGGATCCCATGAGCAAGAGTCTAGAGCAAGATAAAACTGAAATTTTGCAGAGTAACAATTTTTGAAAGTGTAAAAAATCCTGAATTGTTATCAGTGGTGCCTAGATCAGATTCAGAGAATAAAGCTGAGAAGCTAAAAGGATGCCCTGTAATAACAGAGAGAAAGTGAAGAGTCCCTAGGGCAAGCCTTAGTCCCTGTTAATGTTTAGTTTCCTGTTCATTGGTATTTGTAGAATAAACTATCCTTTTTTTGACCTCGTGTGAGAAGATGTTTGTTCGCTACAAACAAATCAGCTATCAACTTTAAGCAACCAAAGATTCTACTAGGTTTTAATGTAACCTTTGCTCATATTCAGGCCGGCAGCAGAGTGGTTAGGGATGATGGATATTGTTTTGTTTGGAGTTAAGGGCTCATTAATGGAAAAGTTAAAGACAGGTTTGTATAACAATAGATTGTTCAAAACAACTAGCTAATGCAATCAGAGTTCATATTCTTAAATCATCCCATTTCAGGAAAATTACCCAATGAAGTAAACGCCTGAACCAATTAAAGAAACAGAAAACAAAAACAAGAAAGCTTTATTCTACTGGACAGAGTAAAAGGAAAAAAAAAAAAAAAAGAACATTAGACAGGGTAAAGAAAGCACAATCAAAAAACAAAATCAATTATTTTAGTCTGGGAATGGGGAAGTCAAACTAAAATTAGACATCTAAAGTCTGGGTTTTGTAAATAAAATAAATGTATTCAGATGTGTAGTCTTAAAAACTCTACATCTTACTCATATTTGGAATGGGCTTGGATTAGAAATTTCATAAATTATTTGTTTCTGAGACACCGAATGCAAATGCTTTGGTAAAATCTAGCTAAAGTATTACTAGGTTATAGGAGGGTGGAAAAACTGCAAAGAACAAAGCCCTAAAGTATCCAGAAACAAGACTGACTTATTTTGCTGCTGAGATACTGAGTTATCTGTTTTAATGTGTACCAGGACAGAAAAGAACCTAAGGTGGAAGTACCAACATAGCTTTCTATTTTCAGTTCCCATTAACTTTCCACTCTAGCAGAGCTTGATTGTGAACTGTCCAGTATCATTGGCTGTTTAGTGTTTTTCCCATATTCTTCTGTGTGAAATAAATTCTCCCTTTTTTTATTTTCAACATCAAGAACAAATTTCTGTGACCCCCTTCCTGATCCTCTGGGATTAAATGCAGTATATCCACTTCTAAATCTTAGAGAACTTACAACTCTGAGCTGTTTGAAAATTTTATTCCTACATTTCTAATTTTGTTGGGTTTAAAAGTACCTTATGTGTTAACTTTGTATATCTGACATTTTCATATGACCAGGTTTGTTTAATCTATATGGTATATTTTAAGCTCCCTATATGTTATTAGGTTTTAATGTGGGATCTAGCCCAATGTCTACTAATAGTTGATTCAGAGTCACTACTATGAAAGAAGGTGAGACACCATTTTTGACACTCCATCCTAACTCTGCAACTTGTTTCATTGTAATTCCCAGTCTACTAAGAAAAGTTCTCAGGTTACAGAAAAGGTGCTTAAATCTGTGATCCTGTGGGACATCAGTCAACATCTGCTTCTATTACTTATGTAGGCAGTTATTAGCTAAATACTTGAGCTTGTCTCAATGGCTTCTGATGCTTCTTTTGAAAAAGAACACTCTCTAAATAGTCTGTTCATTGACTGAAGTGGCTATAGTGGTACTTGTCCTCATTTTGGTAATTTTGGTGCAACTTTCCCTGAAATCATTCTTACTACTCAAATATCAAACTTACCATGATAATGACTTTCAGAGCTTTCAGTTCAATTTAACTTGAATTAATTGAAATTAATATAATTGTAAGAATGGAACCCATCTCCCCACCACCACACCAAAGTAAGCACAAGAACAGCATCTAATGTGGGTCATAATTGGGTTTTCACAAATGACAATTTTAAAACTATGCCAAAAACTATATATGGATACGGAATAGGTTGTTAAACGGTATGTGGCTCATGAATGAGACTACTCATTATTTTTAGTATGGCTAATAAGACATGCTTTGAACCAAGATATTCCCAAAGAGAAGCAACTACCAATACTGAATTATAATATAAAGAGCCAATTTACAAAAAGTAGAAGCTCAATTGCAATTTCAAATGCATTAGAGATATTTCTCTTCCTCAATAGACAATGATATGGTGAAGTATTCATGTTAATTCTTGGGAGGAAGTATGTGAGTGTGAGTGAGCATGCAAGTGTGTGTATGTACCTATGACTGTTCTACTCAGTCATGGAGAAATGCGCTACTATAAAGATACAATCAACTTACCAAAAGATTGCTGGAATTTTATAAAATAGACATTAGAATAAAAATTAGAGAGACATTATCTCTTGTCATTCCATTTCATTTCTCTTCCCTTTACCTAGTCACTATGTTTGATGTAACAGTACAACCTGGTGTGGCAGTGGGTTGACAAAAATGATGGGTAAGAAGAGACTCATGGGTTGTCCATATTAACTCTTAGTCCACAGCCAGCAGCAATGAGACAATGGTGGCACATGACACAGAGCAGAAGTTTGGGAAATGTAGAGAAACAGTGTAGAGACAACCTACAGAATCCTCACCCTGCATGGATACCTTCAACAATCATCAATGTTTTGGCAAAATGTTTCATTTATCTCCCTCCTATTTGAACTGAATACTTTGAACCAATTTTGAGACATTGTGTCTTTCACTCATAGTAGAACTTATCCAACTAGTCCCCAACATACCTTTTTCACATGAATTTACTTGAATCATGATTTTTCAAAAGTCTCTCCGAAGCCTGTTTTAATTTCTTTTAGCCCTGTTTTAGGCTCTTCTAAACCGAGAACTTCCCTGTGGTATATAATTTCATTGGCTTCCCATGATCTGTATTTCCCTTGACTGGAGAACAGATCAGGTGAGACTGGAGCTTGGCCTCAGACAGGGCTGAATTCTTCATATTGCTTCATGCCTTGAAGCATTTAATGTTTGACTGTCTTATTTTTGTCTGTTGAAATTGATCTGTGAATTCAGACATCAGCAGCCTGATCTCATCATTGTCAGGTTCCCCAATACAGAATCACCTACCTGCGTTTGTCTGCACCTGTTTATGCCTACTCTCTTCGCATAAATATTAACAATGCCCCTCTCACTCACAAAATGTTTCTGATTAGACAACAAATTACCCATCAACTTTACATGGAATCATTTTATCATCATGGATAATGGCTTTCTAATTTGAATTCTTTTCTAATTGCATCATTCCCTCTGCATTTATTTACTGGAATACTTCTATTTGAAACTCTTTCCCACAGCCAAAAGAATTATGAATTCTCTATAATACATCTGATGTCACAGTCATGAGGTAAATCCTATTTCTTTCTCTTCAGTTTCTAATTTTCAGAATGTTGAATTGGTTCCCAATCTCTAATGGATGTGCAATGAGTTTTGGGTTGTTTCGCTCTTTTTAAAACATCATCATGAAGGCATAGCCTTTTGTATAGAGTTTTAATCCATCATAGTTATTCTTGATGTGCAAATTGTTGCATCTTTGGACAGTGAATGTGCCCTGAAGTGGCCCAAATGTTCTTGTGTCAATATCCCTTTCATGGTTTTCTTACTTTCTGGCACATGTTGTTCCAGGCTTATCTTCCATTATTTCTTCTCTTAGATCTGAAATAAGTATTTCATAAGAACAATGACTAAGTGGGTACTTACAAGTGAACTTCAAGCAATCTCTCCCTACCCTTTCCAAAATTTTAGCAGAAAATAGTCCATAATAATAGTCCTTAGGGAAAAAGAAAAGGCTGGCACTTGAGTTATACCACCACTTGACAAACTCTGTATACTAAATTGTAAAACAGAGGTACAATCAAAATAGACATGGTCGCTGTCTTTAAGAAGTTTATAGGTTAAAAGGGAGATCAAACTGATTCCAGTAATTATCAGTGAATTTGGTGTTTTATAAGCTTTCTAACACTTCAAAATTGGAAAAGTTCTGCTTCATGCCAATGGTTATAAGTTGCATACCCAATGTATTGATTCTCTACTCATTTAATAAAATATACTGCTAAACACATGGTTTCAATGCTTCCCTGGCAGAATAACTTGGTAGAGGATTACAGTCTTGTCTTTAATCAGATGAGGAGATGCATATAATCATTTCCTTTCCTTATGACTTTTCTAATACCTATAAATATTTTCAAAGATACCAGTTCACATAGAAAATGTCAGAGGTCTTAGCCTACTTAGAAAAATAAATAGCTGTCTCTCATTACCTTTAAAACCACTACAACAACAGGAATTTCACCCACCATGCTTGTCCCTCTGACAGTGAGCTCAAAACCTCAGATGAAAAACCCCAGAAATGAGTGCTATTTAGCAGTTAGAAAAATGAGGAAACAGTTCGCTCTCCAGTCAATTTTCAGTTACAATGACTAGGAGTGATGTCACTACCAAGGTCTTGGTATGATGGTGGGAAAAAAAAAATCTGCTAAGCATCTCGGAATGGCTTCAACTTGTTAAGAGTTCAAACATGCTCTGGAGTTTGACACTTGAATTGATCAGACTTTGAGCCCTGGACTCCCCTCTTTAAAGGCAAAAGAATTTAGCTTGCTCTAGCAGAAAGAATGTGAATAACTGAGATTATTACAAGACTAGTTTCTCTTCTCACTGTTAAATGCCAGCTGTTTTATGTTCAATCTGTGCCATTTTTCCTATCATTTCTTAGATATTTTTCAATGTCTATATTTCTCAGTATAGACATTATAACCAACATGTGTCACATAGAGAATAAAAGAGATAATCATAGAAAAATATGATTGCCCTCATGTAGGTAACTTACAGTTACCTACCCCAAATCAGACAAATTTTTGCTCAATTTCCTCTCATCCACACATACAGCTTGCCATATCCACTTAACAAAATAATTATAACTTCAGTAAGTTGCACCAGATGCTACATTTGACATTCAGAATAGAAAGCTTCATAATACTTGATTCCTATCCTTGAGGTGCTCAGAGACACGTGTGAGATGGCCTTACAAATAATTAGAGCAGAACCCAGAAAGCAGCCATATTTTTAAGAATCATGGTGGAACTCTCTTTAGGAAAGCCAAGGAAGGATGTTAGCTACATGTAAAGGGGAGAAGCCACAGAAAAAAAAGGAGAGCAGGCATTTGGAAAACAGAAACAGCAAATATCAAGTTATTTATGAAGCAGAGTGACAGGACATGCCTGATGTTTCCCTGGAAATTCTTCATTTCAAATACTTGAAACTATGATCTGATAAGTCTCAGACCACATGTTCTTATATGGTCTGAAAAAAAAAGTCAGTTAATGGTTAACTGAACAAGGGAGAGAGAAAAGCATGTTTTCCCTTTTACATTTATTTATTTATTTATTTATTTATTTATTTATTTATTTATTTATTTTAAATTTTATTTTTATATTCCCCATATAATTACAACCCCCTTATTTTTACCCCAAGCTCTCCCCTGCCCCCACCCCCCATAGAGTGTCTCTTGTTCATAGTTATTTGTTGATTTTGATATTTTCTTTCTTATAGTTATTCTTTTTCCTGGTCCCTTATTTAAGTTTTCTAGATTCCTGTTATGAGTGAGACCATCCGGTACTTTTCTTTTTCTTTCTGGCTTATTTTGCTGAGCATGATCCCTTCCAGTGCCATCCATGTTGCTGCAAATTGCATGTGTTTATCTTTTTTGAATGCTGAGTAATATTCCATGGTATATATGTACCACATCTTCTTGATCCAGTCATCTATTTTTGGGCATTTGGGTTGTTTCCACATCTTAGCTATTGAAAATAGCACTTCCTTTTACATTTTTTTTAATCAACAGGAGAAATCTTCAATATAATATTCAACTTAGAAATACTAAGGTACATCTTATTTTATTTATTTTTTTAAATATTTATTTATTTATACAAGCCCTGGGTACAGTCAGAAGCACAGGAGGGTGAGAGAATTCACCAGAACCAGAGGGGAGCAGTGGTCGGCAGGAGAGGTCTGTGCGCCATGTGGGACCCTCGCCCGGTGGCCGGGGATCCAACTGGTGTTGCAGAGACTACGGCAGCTTCACAAACCAGCGCTCAACCGCTGTGCCACCAGGGGAGGCCCACTAAGGTACATTTTATTATAGAAAATATAAACTTAGGCAATTTAATACTCCTTTCACTAAGTGCTATTTTAAATTATAATCTCTGTTTTGCTTTTCCTTAGTAAAAAACAAAAACAAAAACAAAAAGAAGGTATCACTTATAGCTCAAATCTGGGTCCTTTCCTAATATATTTTCCAGGAGTTTCTCTCAGCTCCACATCAAATGAGAGAAATAAAAGAAACAGAATAGAAACTGTTTTTCCCCCAGAAACAGTTCATAAAGAGAACTATGAGATAATTCCACTTTCTCATCTTTTTTTAAGTTTAACCATATTTGTTAGTCTGGGTATCGTGGTAGCCCAGGAGTAAAGTTTTGTCTGCTTACTAAGAACTTGAAATCTGTTTATGAATTCTATTTCTTTAATAGGTGGAATTTTTTCTTACAATGCTGGCAATCATGAGCAACTTTGTAAAGTGTGGGTTTGCTCCTTTTTAACTTTTCTTAGAACTTGAAATCTGCATTTAGTGGTTTATGTAGTAACAAGTATGGTTTGACCAGTTGCATCTAGATTGAAATTTATGCAAAATATCATTTCTGGAAATCATCATTATTTTATTCCAGAATGTCATTTAAAATAAAGACGTCAGTGGGCATTAGATTACATTAAAATAATTTAAACATGATTTGCCTTTAAAACACAAACTTCTAATATCAGGACTGAAGTGATAATTTTGAAAATAACTTCAAAATTGCTTTGAGTAATGACAACATTAAAAAATATAATTTTCAGAATTATATTTGAAAGGGTACTGTTTAATATTTGAATGGTGAAGTGTGACTGTTTATATATAGTCCATAAGGATGGAGTCTAACTTTCATTCAAACCAATTCCTTAACTCTTTGACAGTTATTTATCCTACAAATTAGGGAAAAATATAATAGCTTTATTAACACAAAATCATTCTATAAATGAAGTGGATTTTGGTAAAGTAGACAAAAGCATCACTGAATGAAAAGGACATAAATGATGGACCTAGCAGTCCTGGGATTGGATACTCTTTCTACACTTAATACATTTGCCTCTGTTTCTTCTGCACAGTTCAAATGCATGTTATTCAAGGTTCATTTTTAGTATGCCCTTCAATTTTGTTTATTGAGGAAATATTGCTTTTCAAAACTATTTGTATGATTTATGGGTTTAGGTTCACACCTCTGCAAATGTATGTTCTACCACTCCCACCAACCAAAGCCTCAGTCACTGTAGTATTATTTATACTGGACATCCACCCCCCACAACTTCTATTAACTAACATCTAGCCCCTCTTTGAAATATTCCTTTATGGCATAAGTGCCCTTGAGGACCAGAGACTTGACACACAACATAAGCTCAGTTAATCAACCATCTTGCCAAAGATTTTGAATCTTGTTTAAAAAAACTCAAGAGCAAAAAGTTTGGTTACAATTTATTCATACTAATGCTGTCCTGGGGCAGAATGTCCTGCTGCCTAACCTCTAGGTAAAACCCCTTTGGGTTTTTTTGTTTGTTTTGTTTTGTTTTTACCATTTTCTAAAACTGGCATTCAAATATCTAATCAAGTATGAGTTTCTGATATCATCCTGCAATAGATTTCTACTATTTTAAGATAACTGGAATCAACTGGCTACTCAAAGTCATCAAATCTTCATTCCGGAAATTGTAAATATTGCTTTATTTGGAAAAAGCATTTTTGCAGGTGCAATAAAGGGTTGAGGATACTGAAATGAAGGGGTGACAAGTGTCTGTCCATGAGAGAGACAGAAAATGACACTTACAGGGCAGAAGACCAGAGAAGAATGAGACAGAAACTGGCTGATGCAGACACCAGCCAAGAAATCATGCAGCTAAAATAGATCAGGAATGGAATCTCCTCCAAACTTGCCCTCCAGCCCTGCCACTACATTAATGTTGGATTCCATACTCACAAAATGGCTAGAGAAAGAATTTCTGCTGTTATCAGCCTAAACTCAAATAGTGGTAACTGTAGACAGAGTTTCTAGGATTTGACTCAAAGCCTCTTAGACTCCATAGATAAAAATTCTTTTCACTCTAGATTTTGGTCCTGCAAGTCTAGCAATATGATGGACTTTGGAAGTTTGAGAGGAAACTGGTGATTAAACAGAAGAGGTGAAATGAGAAGCCAGGGTGTTTGAAACCTCACTAACACTTCCAAGAAAGCATGCCAGATAGAATGTGTGAGTTCATCTGATTTCTTTCCTAAAAATCCTACTAACTAAAGTAGTAGTAAATGAATATAAAAATGATAAATTGTGTCACCGGGTGTCCTCCGTGTGTTTGGATGTTGAGTCTGTGCCGTTTCCTAAACTGGCTACTGAGAACATGAAGCCCAGCCTCTCAGATTGCTTTTGGCAGCAGCTCTTGATAATTATTTATGCTTTAGAACATTTTTCAGCTCTTAAAACCTGTCCATTTCAGTTTGAATTT
This sequence comes from Talpa europaea, assembly GCF_964194135.1. Taxonomy (NCBI): domain Eukaryota; kingdom Metazoa; phylum Chordata; class Mammalia; order Eulipotyphla; family Talpidae; genus Talpa; species Talpa europaea. Next base: position 34,383,819 of record NC_140079.1, read on the forward strand.
CTTAGTTTGAACAATATGCATATTCTCTTCTCCCTTGTCAGGGCCTTCTCACCACCACCATTTTGTTTTTTAATGTTCTGTAGTTCTATACAAGATAAGACTTAGCTTTGGGTACTTTTTGCTAAAGCTTTAATGCTTTGTAAATAAAATCGGATGTTTATTAAAAATATGATAAATCGTATAGATCAATGAGGAAAAAAGTAAGTAAAATGTTTTTGGTATGGAAATTATATTTATGAATGGTAATGTTTGGGCTAAGAATGTGCAACCTAAGTAACTGTGGATGTGTGGAGACAGGGGTTAGCTAAGTGGGTAAGATGAGAGAACTGAACCTGAAGGGATTTTTCAATCCACCAAACCAGAAAGGTCCAGAAAATGGTGGCCCTAGGTAGCTATTAAGATTGAGGTTTCAAGTGGGCTGAAACAGCTAGTCCTCCCATTTCTTCTCTTCTTACTAGAGATGTTTAAATCCATCCTGGCAGAAGATGGAAGTTTGCTGCCTAGACAAGTTGAATCAGACGGAGCTGACTCAGGGAAACCAGACAGAAACAGCTGTGGATGAGGATTAATAGTCAAAACAAGGAGATTTTGGGGAATTTTCACACAGAATAACAGGAAATTCACCTTTCTGCAATTCCCAGAGTACAGGGATTTCATTCTCAGTGTTCAATGAAATAGCATAGTCTTGTGGAGATGGACAGATTAGTACCTGGTGGAAGTTTTTCTTTTTGCAGCATTTTTTCTCAATGAAATATATGAGCCAAGACTAAATAAACTGAAAGGGATGAGTCATGGTGATAAAGTTTTAGAAAAGGGAATATGTGAAATAGTTGTTTGATAACTGGAAGTAAGAACATAGGGTAGAAAAGGAAAGGGTGATTTGTGGTAAGGAAGTAGTAGATCAGTGGAGTCTAAAGTCCTCAGGAGCGACCCAGATCTTGGTTCTAACACCAACCACAATCAAAGGAAACAGGCTCCTTGGAGAAATAGCCAATTCTAGAAATGGGACAGGAAGATGTCTGATGAGTCTGGAGCATCTTTCAGCACCAGAAAGTAAGGAAGAGTTAAAAAGGAAAATAGAATGATGTGAGGCATGTCAAAGGACTCAGGGAAGCCAACTGAAAGAGCTTAGAATGAACAAAGCTGGAACAATTTGAACAACAGAATATGTACTTTGAATTATAACTCAAAGTATAAAATTACTATCTGTGGGCTTATGCTGATATAAAAAAAATGATTGGCTAGATAGGAAAGCAAGCACGTAAAGAGGGAAAAGAAACAATTCCAGTGCAGATAATTTCAAATAATTTCAAATAATTTATACAGCTGACTCCATCCTTGAGGAGACTGAGTATAATTCCTCACTCCTTACAACTGGGTTTCACATAGTAGAAAGGGGAAAAAAGTAAATTTATGATAGAAAAAATAAGGATCAAAGTTAACATCATCAGGTGTAAGTCATGTTGATATTAAGTATTCTTGATACAATGTGATGTGAACTATATTTTACCTCTGCAGTTTTCCTCCCCCAAACCTGTAACCTCAGTCTAATCATGAGAAATATATCATATGGGCCCTACATTCTATTAAATACTAGACTAGTATTCCCCAAAACTGTTAAGGAAAGTCTGGGAACTGTCAAAACCAAATGTAGTCTACAGAAGTCTCAACTTTTGCTAATAATGTGTTAATATTGGTTCATTAACTGTGATAAATATACCATAGTGACATAAGTGATTAGTTAATAATGGGGAAACAAGGTGTTAAAATCTAAAATTTAAAATTTATTTAAAAATAAACAAAGAAAAAGAATCTCCAGAGAGTGAATACTTGCTGGAATAGGACCAAAAAACTAGGAAAAGTAGGAAGGAAAGGCATCGGTGTTTGGAGAAGTCAATATTCTAGAAACAACGTGGTTTGGGGATGACAATATCAAGAATATGAGCAGTGGAGGGGGGTGCATGGGGAGGTGAGTGCGGAAAAGATGAAAAGCCAAGGTCTGATTAGACAGCACGCTCATGATTTGAAGCCATCTACCATGGACTCAGAAGTCTTGGACAAATCTGCAGGTGTCCTTGCTTAATTGAAGAAAGTTCTCAGAGCAGCTCTTTGGTGGCCATACATAAAATCTATGAAGGTTAGCTCTTGCCCCTAATGAAATGCTAATTCTCAATTAAAACTAATCCATAAAAAGAATGGATCTCTTTTTAAGTAACTTCAGTCAGCTTTCAAAGAAGCGGTAACATCTAGTTTCATGAGAGTAAAAAATAATGAAAAAATAGGAGTGAAGTCAGCTGTTTTTCTGCATATGGGATGCTTAAACAGGAGCATATGTCAGAATCTGATATTCAGTTTTCTGCAATATGGCAACAAATTCAAGCTCTAGTGAGCCAGATAAAAACGCTGGGTTTTTTTTTTTTGTTGGTTTTTTTTTTTTTTGTAATTATTTACAGAAGTGGAATTATAGCTCAAAGGCCCTTTGAAATATTTCTTCTAACTTTCTGCTTTGGAGCATGGAGAAGTAACAGAGTGACAGAGAAAAGTGGCAAGTTAAATTTTTGCCAACAATTTCAGCTATAATTTGCTGACATATGTTTAATCACTTTTTAATGGTGCCTCAATTTTAAACATTTTGCCATTTTCCTGGGTCTGATATGTAACACTTATCTGAAGTAGAAAGAATGTATACTATTCCAATTTTCCTAATGTGAAAACAGAAACTGAGAAGAATAAAATCACTTTTCCAATATCGGCACAGTTAGTGATAGTGCAGATTCAAACCCAGAACACACATCTGCTGATTTTAATCTAGTTTTTCTCCCCATTAAACTATAAACTTCTCACTACTGCTGACTCAAAATTCTCCACCTTATAAATTTTTCATTTACAGTGTCTTAATGTATTTTTCATGGAAAATATTACAAATTTTAAGCATTTGGATGTATTTATAAAACTTTCATTTTTAAATCAATATCACATAATACATATGTATCCTTTAATATCAAGAACAAGATTTTGCTTACTATTCAATCTCCAGGGTGAGCCCTGTACTTGTACACAGCAGGAACTCAGCAAATATTGAATCACAAACACATTTTCTAAGTACTTTTTTAACCCTTGACTATTCAACAACAGTAATAAGGCCTTGACTATTTTGAGGTTATGTATTTCCATTCCAGGGAAAATGGAGTTTAAGTTCAGAACATAGGTTTCATAATTTTTCTGTTTTCTCATCTAACAAATCTTTAACATCCTTGGCATTACTGAGCAAAACAGGGAGTATATTTTGATTTCACCCATATTTGTTGTAGATGAAATTATTGACCCTAATTCTATACCCCTCAAAACACCTATTTTCTTTGTCACATTACAACAGGGCAATAGATTTGGTGGGATAAAAATTTAAAGGGGGGGTTGTAACAGGGTGGTCCCCAGGAAAAGGAGAGGTTCCTGGTTCCCAGCCCCACCTAAGGGAGGTTGGAGCTGAGAGAGGCTGGAGCAGGGAGAAAAGAAGCTAGAGAAGAGACTGGGGAAGGGAGCAAGAAGGATGGAGAGCAAGAAGGAGACCTGGAGGAGGCACATGGAGACATGTATTTGTCTGTACTTGCTTTTTGGTCCTGGACTGGTTGAAGCAGATGTGTGCGAGAGACCCATGGGGAGGTTAGCAATGGCAGCTATTATCTTGGTTTTGATTTGGTTCTTTTCATCACAGACTTGTCTGGCTGTTTCTGACCCTTTTCTATGTGTCCCTGCTGGAAGTTGCTTTAGACTTGTGCCAGGCTTTCAGGCCCTGCTTTGGGCCAATCCTTTTTAGCTGGACATTTATCCACAAGGGGATGGGCAACTTTGGGCACTTGATTTGGAAATTATATTCTTTGTCTTTTCTGTATTGTACACTAATTGTATTAAAGTTCCTTCCCATTAACAGTCTTACATGTTTTGTCTTGATGTGGTGGATGGTAGAAGCTATTTAGAGCCAGCAGGTTTGGGGACCCTGGGGTGCCCCTCTCCTTGCCCTGTAATAACTTCACTTGATACCTGTTCCCTGAAAAGGCTCATGGATGTGAACTCAAGCAAATGACCTGCTCTGGCTGATGGGACACAGCAGACCTGGCCCCAACACAGCATTGACACTGGCTTGCAGGCACACGTGCCCTCCTGTGCAGCTACCACCCTCACAAGGTTATGTGAGGCTGGCCTCAGAGAAAGACCTGCTTACCTGTAAGAGAAATAGATGCTGATGCTCTTTGCTACTGAGATTTTAAAGCTTTTCCTCTGCAGCAATATCTACTAGTAACATGTTCTATCCTATCCAATTAAAAAGACCATTCTCTATCACAAAGATTCAGAGAAGAAAAAATTAGGAGTCCAGAGTTGCTTTTTACATGTTCTTTTTTTTTTTTTTTAAGTATTTATTTATACAAGAATAGGGGTATAGGTTAGAGGCACGGGAGGGTGAGAGAATTCACCAAGGAGAGCAGGGAGCAGAATAGGCTTATGGGCTGAAGACACTGCTGAGGGGAGCAGCAGGCAAGGGAGAAGAGGTCTGCCATGCCATGTGGGTCTCTCCCTGGCTGGCCGGGAATCAAGCCCGAGCTGCAGAGGCTGCAGACAGCCTTACAGCGCAGTGCTCAACCCGCTGTGCCACTGGGGAAACCCTGCTTTTTACCTGTTCTTTAACATTCTTCTATCCACCCCAAGCATTGAATCTTTGGTTCATGCAAACCTTAGCTATCCTCATGGTCTTGCCGCTGTCCTTGTTTAAAATATCCTCCCTTCCAAACTAGGTAAAACCCCTTTGAAAATGTAACTTTGAGGGCTTCTTTACAAGTTTCCTATTTTCTTCCTCCTCAGAATCCAGTTTGTCAATCTCCCATTCCTCCAGAGCTACCTTGCTTTCACAGCTATGTTGTCCTATGCACTTTTTAATATGTGTTACTCTACTATCTTAGATGTCTGTTTCAAATCCCATTGAACACAAGACTGACCTAGAAGATTATTCAAGTTCAGAATCTTGGGCTACCCAAGATCTGGGAAACTGATTCTGAAAATTTCTCCTGTAAGGATTCCTGTACTATAAATTTCTCAATTTTCTTTCTCTTGGCTATTAAAATTAAAGAATGCCATGACCCTTTTCCCCCTAAGGTTGTCAATCATTGTTCTATACAAGGTTGGTGACATATTCCTACTTTCTTTTTAAATTAGAAAATTATTACCCATATTTTCTCTCTAATCAGGCATTGAAATATCCTTCCTGGTTACTTTTTATTTTTACTGTTTCTATTCTCTAATTGATAGGTTTCCAAAAAGAATTTTCCCCAGGACTACTCCTACCTATATTACTCCATTTAACCTTTGAAAATGTTCACTGAAGTAAAGAGAAATTAGTCCCAATTTATAGATGGGGACACTGAGAGTGATGATTAGTTGCTTGCTCAATGTCATGCACAGAGATAAATGGCATAACTAGGTCTAAATCAAATCCTGTTTTATTGCAAAAGACCATGATCTTTTTACCATAGCACACCACCTGTAACTAAATCAAGTTAAGCTGAAAGCACAGAGGGCCTCCCTCGTGGCCTAGGGATTATATATCAGTGCTGTCACCTCTATGGCCTGGATTTGATCCTCTTCCAGGGAGCGAACTCACATGGTGCACCAGACCTCTCCTATCTCACTTCCTGATCCCCTCAGCAGTATAGCTCAGTGGATCTGTCTGTTCTGCTTTCCATTCTGTCTCTGGTGGGTTGTGTCTATCTCTGGTGGGTCTGGCCTGCACCCCAGTTCTTCTATGCAAAACAATAAATTAAAATTAAATAAACTGAAAGCACATTTGAATTATCTTCTTTGTTCCCAAGATGAATGGTTTGCTTTTAAATGTTTATGTACATATACATACATACATACATACATACATACATATAATGCAATAATAATTCCATGATTAATAGGAAACCATTCATTAGAATCTTCCAGCCAAAATGTAAAAAGAAGTTTGGAAAAATGCAGCCTGCAAATAAAGGCTATTAACAAAATCTCAGAAGTAAGATGATTCTTTACATAGTCCCTTTACCTTTTAGTCACCCTCACTATTTAATTATTGAAGCACAGCCTCAGGTGTCTATCTGGCTATTTGACATGGTTGCTATTTATGTTAACAATCCAGATGAATGGCTGGTAGACCTAAATGTAGCAAACAAGATATCCTTGGAAATTTCAAGCTCCTGCTTCTCCTGAAGGAGAAACTGCTCTGAGTTTCTAGTATTGAGAAACTATTACTTTAATTCAGAGGAGGATCTGAATGAATAAAGACAAATTTTCTAAAATTGTGAGGGTCTATTCCTCTGGATTTGTTCTTTGTTAAAGAATAGCAGAGACCCCAATAAAAATATTTGTTGTTTAGAAATATACTAAGAGCTCATTAATGTGGGTCAGGCATTATCATTCCAGTGGATTATTTGTCTGCCAAACAATTCATGCATTTAGTTTCCCTGTCTGCTTGATTCTCTCTACCTTTGGTTCATTACGCACCTCATTAAAATTTCCATCAAGGACAGGACACCTAATTCAATCCCATCACTTGTTAACTGCTTTTGCAGAAGCTGCATGTGTTGGCAAATTAACAGCAATGGCTAAGGTGTGAGTTGAGCCTATCTTCTATTTTCATTATCAGCTAAGGAGCAGCAAGTACTTTTTAAGTGAGCTTTGTATTCAAGATGGTCTAGTAAAAAAACAACAACATCTGAATATCCAGATCACTCAGTCCATATGAGGAGATCATGATAAAGGATAGAGAACACTGGATTTTATGCACAGGACAATCAAAAGGAGACAGACATAACAATAGATGTGCTACAATGTGCATTTAAATGTTCTGCTTACAAGTAAAAAGACTGTCAGACTAATGCACTTGCATCAAGATGGATACACTTAGAAAATAACGTGGTACTAGCAATGCAAATAGAGATGTTGATCCTATCAAAGCAAAGACAGACAAAGAAGATTTCAAGAAAAAGGTGGGAGAGATGGTAAATGAATTGAAAACTACTACCAGGCTAGGGTTGCTTGTAAGTATGGTCACTGGGTCAAGGAAGGGTTGGATAGTTTTAAGAAATAGAACCCTGCGGCTGATTTCCCCTGATAAGCCCACAGGGCCTTCTTGTCTTCAGGGGTTTTAAACACACATTTAATGGTATCTGGGAGCAAAGAGAAGGAAACACAATCACCAAATTACATGAACACTTATTTAACCAAAAAATAGAATCTGAAATAAGAAAGGACTCTGGAACTTATCTAGACCCAAATCCTACCAATTAGGAAACAAATGCCTGTATCATGAAGAAACTGGCTAAGTTTCCCTCAGTTCTTCATGCCACCCCTCAACAGGACATGAAAAACTTTCACAACTGTTACTGAAGTACTGTTTTAGTCATCTCTGAGATATATCCATGAGTGATATATCCAGTCAGAGACTGGAGTTAGAGATTGTTTTGTTCCAGAGAATTTGATATTGATCAATGCCTAGTCAGTTCTAAAAGCAGTGACCCAAGATAACAGGCTCAAGATGAATTCACTAAATACAATTCAGCCAAACTAACCTTTTTTATCTCCCAAATTTATTACAGTAATGTAACAAAAGGTTACCAAATAAAGACTACGTGGCCTTTATCAGATTTGTAATTTACTAGTATTTCCTTTCAATCTGTGGCTTATAGTTCATTCTCTTGACAGTCTTATGGAGAAGTTCTTTTATTTTGATAAAGACCAATTTACTTACTCTTTCCTTCATGGGATATCTTTTCCATGGCATTAGGACATCTTTGTCAGGATTGTAAATATTTTCTATCAGGTTTTCTTTTATCAATTATATAAATTCTCAGTTTCATATTCTAACACTGCATTTTCATTTTTTTCCCAAATATTTATTTATCTATGCACACAAGAGCTGGGGCACAGGCCAGAGACACAGGAGGGTGAGAGGACTCACCACAGACAGAGCAGGTAATAGAACAGGCAGACTGACCGAAACACACTGCCGAGTGGAGCAGTGGGCAAGACAGGAGAGGTCTGCCTCACCATGTGGGTTGTTCCCTAGCCAGCTGGGGATCGAACCCGTGCAGCAGAGGCTGCACACTGCTCCATAGTGTGGTGATCAACCCCTTGCACCACCAGGGAGGCCCTGTATTTTCATTTTGAAGAGTTTTGGGGGGCTAGATAATTCTAGGTTGATAGTTTGTAAACTTTAGTTCTTCAGGGATACCACCCCATTCTCACTGTTCGTTATTTCTCAAAAGAAGTCTTCTGTTCTCCTTATATATCTTGGGTTGTTGCATAAATTTACTCCACGCGAGTTAAGTTTTTGATATATGACATACAGATTCTTTTTTCATTTTTTTTGCATGTGGATATGCAATTATCCCTACGCTATTGGTTGAAAAGATTATTCTTTCTTCACAAAATTGCTTTTGCATCTTTTTCAAAAATTAGTTGACCAATTGTGTTATGTTAATCAGCTCAGGCTGCCATCCTAAAGTATCATGAACTGGGTGGCTTAAAAACAGTAATTTAGAAGTTCAGAGGTTAAAAGATCAAATTCCCAGATGACTGGGTTTATGGTTCCAGCTCACTTTCTGGTTTGCACACAGCTGCCTTTGGGCTCTCTAATGTTTCCACTTAGGACACTAATCCTATTGAATTGGGGTCATAGACTTATGGTATAATTAACCTTAATTAAATCATTGTAGACCCCCATCTCAAAATACTGCCACATTGGCGGTTAGGAATATAACGTATAAAGTTGTCTGCTAGGGTCGTTCAAGTCTTCTATTACTTTATTATTTTTTTCCTACCAATTATTGGTGGGGATGTACATTTTTCTTTATGTCTTGCTTTATTTATGATATTGTTGTTCTTGTATGTTTCTCATTTTTTTAAGTTCTGCTATTAGGTGAATATAAGTTTAAGATTTTAATGTTCATTTTATGAATACCTTGATCTTCATGAAATTACTTTGTTTGATTCTGATCATTTTTTTTACTCTGAAATCTATTGGGTTAATTTTGGTTGTAGCTGCAACAAATGACCACAAAATTAATGACTTAAACATTATAAATATTTTACCATGGGACTACAGAGCTAAATCAAGGTGTCAGAAAGGCTGTGCTAATTTCTGGAAGCTCCAGAGTACAATCAATTTCCTGTCTTTTTCCAGCTTCTAGACCCTCATTCCTTGGCTCACAGTCACTGGAAGCCAGTGATGAGTACAGCTCTCTGATCATTCTTTCATGACTGCATTTCTGTCTGGTGTCCTTCTGTCTCCCTCTGCCACATTTAAGAGCCCTTGTGATTACATTGGAACTGCCCAAATACAGTATTGCATCTGAAAACTTAATTTGCCTCTGCCATGTAACCTAATGTGTCCTCCTGATCTTGTTACCTCTATATATAATGTACAACATGTTGGTTTTGCTCCAACTGCTGTTAAGAAATTTTCTTTGTCACTGAATTTAATTAGAGTATATCATCTCGGTATATTTTTCTTCTTGTTTCTTGTGCTAGGGTTTGGTTTTTTTTTTTTTTTTGACTTCTTAGATCTTTAAGCTTGTTTCAAATAAATTTGGTATATTTTCAGCATTATTTTTTCAAATTATTTATCTGACCTCCTTAAATGTTTTAATACTGTTTCAATTTGAATGATGTCTTTTGATAAGTACCATTCTACAATATCTAATATGATATTAATATTAGTCAATGTATTTTCATCTAATTTTAATTTCTATTTCTAGATAGTTGGGTTGGGTCATATTTATATCATTCATGTCAATATTATCAAGTTCACTTATTCCTCTAGCTTCTTGAACATAAGGAGCATTATACAAAATATAACAAATATGTTAATGTCTTATCTACTAATTCTAACAACTGAGTCATTTCTCAGTTTCAATTCATATTTTTTTTCATACAGGTTAAATTTCTAGCTCCATTGCATGACAATTACTTTTTTATTGAATGTCAGATATTATGAGTACAATCTTGGGTGCTAATCAGTTTTATGTTTCTATACATGTTCCTGAACTCTGGTCTGAGACTGGGTTAAACCACTTGAAAACAGGGCCTCCTCGGTGGCACAATGGTTGAGCGCTGTGCTGCGAAGCTGCCTGCAGCCTCTGCAGTGCTGGTTCTATCCCCGGTTCAATCCCCTTCCGCTGGCGAGGGTCCCACATGTCGCGCAGACCTCTCCTGCCGTGCCCACTGCTCCCTTCAGCAGTGTACTTCAGTCCTTCTGCCTGTTCTGCTCCCTGCTCTGGCTCTGGTGAATTCTCTCACCCTCCTGTGCTTCTGACTGTACCCAGCACTTGTATAAATAAATAAATAAATCTTTAAAATCTTTAAAAAAAAAACCTTGAAAACAATGTGATCCTTTTAGGTCTTGCTTTTGATCTCTGTTAGAGGGGACCAGATCTCTGCCTAGCAAGGTTACTTTTCCTTCAATACTTAATATAATCTTTCCTTTTTCTTTAACTAATACACTATGAATTATGTCACTCTAGTCCATCAATCTAATATAAAGTTTTCAGAATTATTGCACACTGAAAAATAAGAAGGGCTACACAACTGTAAAGGAAGGAACACATTTTCCACCCTCAACTTCCAATTTCACTTCAATCTGGGGAGCACAGTGTTTTTTTTAAAGATTCATTTATTTATGCATAAAAGAGCTGAAGTACAGACCAGAGATGTGGTGGTAGGGGGCACAGTGAGAGGATTCACCAGAGACAGAGTGGGAAACAGAACAGGCAGATTGACCAAAGTACACTGCTGAGGGGAGCAGTGGGTGAGACAGGAGAGGTCTGCTGCGCCAAGTGGGTTGCTCCCTGGCCAGCAGGGGATCAAACTCATGCCACAGAGACTGTGGACTGCTCCATAATGTGATGCTTAACCCTTCTGCCACCAGGGAGGCTCAAGGGAACACAGTTTTTAATTGTTTTTATATGCTGACTTTCTTAGGAAGAATCAAACAGTTTGGAGAAAGAGTTGCAAGAATAAATTCTGAGATGTAATTCTATGGGCTTACCTTCTGATTCTTTAGTTAGCAATAATTCTGAAACTTTTTATGTTGGAATGACAAAAACCTGCAAAACCAGAAAGTTAATTTATTTTGGAATCATTTCTAGATTGGAACTAAATAAAAATGTCACACCATTTAAAAGCTTAAATGGTACAATTCATATAGTACAATGAATTCAATTGTATGGTGGCATTTTCAAGAAGAATCCTTTGTCCCCAATTCAGAGTAGGAAGTGAAGGATAATTTTTCCATTTTACCTCTATTACAGCATTTTTTGAAGTCCTACAAAAATGTCTATGAAAGAAAGAAATGCAGTGATTCAGGTAAGTTCAGAGATGGTACAGATAAGATCTGAACTGAATCCAGGGTTGTGAAGTGAAAAATAATGCTCCTGAGACATAGTAACCTGGTCCAGTTTAGAGATGACACAGTGCAGCTCAGCAAGGGTATGTGTCAGAAATGGTTGGGCACTGACTCAGCAAGTACACCCTCAACAGGCACTGCTGGCTACTGTTTTCTTGGCTTTTGCTTTTCCTTTTACCTAGTCTGTTCTCTCCCCCAGAGGTTTTGTCACATTCATCAATAGATAAATTTGTGAAGGCCTATAGGTGCTGTGATGTTGGGTGTGGTGGCAGACATCTGAAGAAGTGTCAATCTATATCCCCAAATAACATCCAGTCTTGTATACCAACTTTACATCAATAAAAAATACATTTAAAATAATTAAATTATCTTGTCAGCAATGCATTGTGAGGTAATGGCAAACCTAGATTTGCCATTTTCAGTTCTGTGACTCATTTGGAATGCAATATACATATAAGGGACATAATTTTACATTTCTGAAGGTCAGTTTCTCAATCTCTGAACATTTTGAGATTTATAAAGATGAAAATACACAGGAAATAATGTTTTAAAGTTTCTAGCACTGTGATTATTAATGAATTGTTTATTATTCTCATCTGCTTGAAATTCAAGAACTAATGTTTCTAACATTTTAATCTTTGAGATCTCTACTTGCTTCTTTGACATAATGAATGCACTTTGTATTTATTTTAGGCTGCTAATAGCCAGTTTAGGATGCCCTCAAATATAACCATTATACTATTAAGTTCAAAATTGCAAAATTATAAGTAATATGTGTACCTCTATCTTATTTTCAGTATTTTACCCTCTCCATTTCAGGTAGTTACTCCATGACTCCAAAACACATTGAATTGAGACTTGTAGATAAATTTGACCTATTATTCCAATTATCTCCTTTCTGTATAATAGTAAATATGCTTTTACTATTACTTATATTAACTGCCCTGACATATGCCAACAGAATTTGAATAACATAATATTCGTTTATGATATTATCTTTCCAAACCTATTTAGATACTTACAGAGAATTTCTGAGAATCGATATATATATATATTGCATTTTTGGAAAATACTTTGAATTATAGGAGGAAAAAGCACAAAAAATAAACCAGCCTCTTCATTTTAAAATACAACTGTATCTAGGGAGGAGCAGAAGCTCTGCTTCTCCAAGGATAGAGTTCCAAAAAAAGTCTGAGAACTATCAAAGTGTGAAATGCAATGATGGAAGCAGATGACACTGGAGAGCTATGGACACAACACTATGGAGTTTGAATCTGATAACAAAGTAAATGAAACCACTGAAGGATTCCAAGAAGGAATAGAGTCTTATCAGATTTCCATTTTTGAAAGCTCACCTAGGCAATAGTGTAGAAGACAGATTAGAGACAGGCAACAGGTAAAGTCATGACAGTAATTAGGATTGAAATGATGAAGATGTGCTCTAGTAGTGGAGGGAGCTTAAAAGAGAGTAAACTCAAGGATTAGTTAGATACTTTCTTAAAAGAACTTGAAAAAGAGAGAATCAAAAATGATGGGCTACTATGTATTATAATTGATTTAAATTGGAAATATAGGACAAGGAAGAATTTTGAAATAGTGAAAGAAATTATGAATTTAGGTTTTAACATGCTGGATTTGATATTCTCCTGGAAACCTTAAATTACGAATGTCCTAGAAGTAATCTTTTTAGATGAATCTGGCTTTTATATGAGGGTTTTAGTCATCAATGCAGAGCCAAGAGGAACAGGATCACTCAAGAGAGAGTCAGGTGGAAAAGACTTCAGATATTTTGGAAGACTACTAATGTTAGAAGAGTGTAGAGTCCAGGAAATACATCTGAGGAATGACTACAGAAACAGATACTGGGGGCTTCCCTGGTGGTGAAGGGGTTATAAACAGTGCTATCGTGCTATGGCCAGCCACTGCAGTACGAGTTTGATCCCTAGTCAGCCAGGCAGATACCCACATGGCACAGCAGACCTCTCCTGCCTTGCCCACTGCTCCCCTCAGCAGTGACTTTGTTCCATCTGCCTGTTCTGCTCCCTGCTCTCTCTGGTGAATTCTCTCTCACACATACACCTGCCACCTACCTCTGGCCTACACCCAGAGTTCTTGGATGCATAAATAAATGAATCTTTAAAAATAAAAAAAAGAAATGGATACCATGGAAGAATCCCCATACCAAAGGATAGAATACCAAAGGACAGAATTTCCAGGAGAGAATAATCTTCTCTAAGATGTCAAGTGAGATAAGGAAAGTTCATTATACTCCACTGTGAGCTGGCATTTGGCCACTTTTGTGAGAGTGTTGACAACAGTGTCAAGGGGGAAAGAGCCCAGAGAACAGAGAGAGAAGAGCAATGGTCCCTAGTCCAGGGAAGAGGGGATGATTCCCCTGCAGAAAAGTACATAGCAGAGAGGAAGTTGTGAATTAATGTACAGATTATTTAGGGATTGAATGAATAACAACAACAAAAATCTTTGTCTTGGAGAGGTTTTGAAAGGAATGAGATGGAAGACAGATGTATTTCAAAGGAAAAGAAGATGCCATAAGTTTGAAGCTGAATTTCTGTGAGAGATGAGACACTTTAACTGACATATGACACTTCTGGGTTTTTTATTTTCTGAATTTTCCCTTCCCCTCACTTTACAGCAACTTCCAAGATACTATCCCATCCTCAGACACTCCACTGGCATCTTCCCCACAGAGGCACATAGTGTTTCCTGACATGATACGGGACAGGAATATATAACCTTTATTATTAGCATCTCTCATGGTTTTTACCATGAGAGGAAATCAAAGGCAATTTTTTAAAGCAATTGATTTATTATTAAGTTTATTTATTTTCTTACATCATTGTTCATTTTTGTACAGTATTTGCTTTCTTCTCTCAGGTGTAGCCCTTATAGTTCTTCCACCACCATAGCACCCATGATCCATCATGAAGCCAACATTACACTATACCAAAACAAAGATAACACAAAAAGAAAACTACAACCTCTGTAATAAACACAGATGCTAAAATCCTCAACAAGATCTAGCAAACCAAACCCAACAATGCATCAAAAGGATAATATACCATGGCCAAACGGGACTTATTCCAGGGATACAAGGATGGTTCAACATCCAAAAATCAATTAATGTAATTCACCACATCAACAAAAAGAAAAATAAAAACCACATGATCATAGCAATTCTCTTTAAAAGATAAAAGGAAAAAGCAGTCAGCAGTCTCTGGTTAGGTCTTGATATATGAGATTGCTTTACAGTCTAGTGAAGGTCTTCCTGCCAAAAAATACCAAGCCCTAAGCCAGAACACTGGTGAGGGCACCTGGTCCAGTTCTGGGAAAACCCATTCTTCCTTATCATTCCTTCCCAGTCTTGGGCAGTATCATACGGCAAATACCTACATACTCCAAAGCTTTTCTTTCTTGATATAAGTGGAGGGTAGGGGTAGGAAGTGTGGAGATTGCATTTCCTGGTGTCATCTGTAGAAAGTGTGACAGTGACAGAAGTAATAGAACTTATATATTAAATATCTTCTATCATTGCTATTCTTTGAGTGGGGATTAAGGGAGAATAAAATAGTACTCCATGGGCAAAAGATGATTTCTCATTTATAATTTGTTGCAGTTTTCTTAATGATAGCAAATTTATATTAAAATAAGCAAGTCACTGTTTTATTAGAGACTTAAACAAATGAAATCATTAAAAATGGATCTACCATATAATCCAGCGATTCCACTCCTAGGAATCTACTCAAAGAACACAAAAACACTAACTCGAAAGGAAGACTACATGTCTATGTTTATTGCAGCACTATTTACAATAGCCAAGATATGGAAGCAACCCATGTGCCCCAAAATAGACAAATGGATCAAAAATATGATTTACACGATGGCATATTAGTGATCAGAAAAGACAAACTCATGCCACTTGTGGAAACATGGATGGAGCTGGAAGGGATTAGGGTAGCTAAAATTTGTCAGAAGGAAAAAAATGCCGGGTGGTGTCACTGATATATGTGGAATATAGAGAAATCAAGAAAAAAGTCAAAACTAGAAAACTGACTATAGATCTGAGGCACACAGTAGGGAAGGAGGTGGAAGGGGATCAAAACAGGGGAGGCAAGAACACAAGGGAATATGGTGATGGTTCCCTGGTGATAAGGTGGCAGAACTATGGGGACTACAATGTAAGAAAAAAATTAATACAAAAGTAGATAAAATTCCTTGAACAATGTCTGGCCATACAGATGCTCCATGCAGCTAGCTCCTTTCCATTTTGGACATGTCCCTTCTGGACTGGGTTGGAGACTAACTGGACAGGGTAGTATTTTAATATACTATTGCTGAGATTATCTACCAATGCAATGAGTCCTTTCTCACCTATACTAGGGGCAGGTGCTGCTTAAATTCATATTGACTTCTGTAAGTGTATGTGTATACCATCCTGCTCAGTGTTTAGCCCTGATTTTAATCTCATCCTGTTATCATCTTTCTCATTAAAAAGAGCTGCCACTGTCCTCCTTCTGGGCAGTGAAGCAGAGAAAGCAGTGAGGACAGGAATCTATTCAAGGGAGTACATGAGATACATCTGAATTTGAAAAGTTGAATGACCTTGTGTTATTCTGGAAGCCTGACCCACAGGATAAACACTTAGTATCTATGTTTTAGAAGGATGGGCAATAGAGGGAAGAGATGGAACTCTTGGGCTGTACTGCTATGCATTTAATATCTGTCTCTTGGACTAACTAGGTGACCTCAGGGATGCCACTTAACTATTTTGAGACTCAGTGTTCACATTTGCCAAAAATGAATACAACAACTATTTTAAAAGGGAAGTTGCCGGGAGAAGGTGCTTGAATAGAATATATACAGGACTTCTCGGCCCAAATGCAGCAAAAGTTACCAAGAGTTCAATCCCTGCAGGGATCCCCGGAGCCAGGTCCAAAGAGATCCACAGGTGACAAGTCAGCAGAGCCCGGCTCGCAGGGCATGCCTTCCGGGAGCTAAATATTTTTCCTGGAGCGTGGCCTCTGCAGAAGTACTGTCTGAATTGAGAGAAGGATGAAGACAGCTGTTCAGCTGGGAATTGCATCAAGCTGCTGCTGGGTAAGAACCTGAATTTGAGATGTTCCAAAAGAAGAAAGTTCCCAAACACTGTAGGAATACTTATTTTCAACTAGGGACAGTGTATTGGTGTCGGCAACCAAGATATTACCCAATATGAAACAAAATTAGGAAAAAAGGAGAGGAAAAAGCAAAAAAAAAACACCTTCACTCAAGGTCCATGAAGAAAACCAACCACAAGTATAATCAACAAAGTCCATAAATGGTGAAGTTTTAGTAAAATTCTTCTTGGAATATGCTCTCAAGATACAGATTATTTTGTTATTTACCTATTAAAGAAAATTGGTTAAATTCCTTTTCCCCAGATATAGAATAGCATCCAAAATACAGAATAGTATCTACTGATAGAGTTATATTAAATATGTTTGTATTAAAAAAGTACTTAAAACAGTATATTGCTTATGGAAAGTGCTTCAGAAAAACTAGTATATTATTATTATTTCACTTGAAGAAATTCACTCTAGCGTACTATTTAGTGTTTTTATTTATGTACATAATTTTATATATGCTTATATACCATGTATTTATGAGAAACTTAAAATTAATCTTTGATATTCTCACAGGAAAGACTGAAACTGTAAGAAAAAAGTAAATATAAATATAATAATTATTATTATTGATCCAAACGAAGGAAGAAAATGAGAAAAAAGACAAATGGGAAAAATACAAAATAGCAAGATGGTAGATTTAAACCTAGTAATACTAGTAATCACATAAAATAGAAATGGTCTAAAACCCCAAGTAAAAGACAAATTATTTTCTAACTAGATTAAAAAATCCAATTATATCATGCACAAATGAAGATATATATAATATTGTTAGTTCAATTGTTTGCTCAGAAATATATTAGCACACATAATCAAACATAGGATTTCAAATACTAGCTTCCTGTTCTTCCAAATTATTTGGAAACTTAATGAAAGAACAATTGATAATAAACTAGGATCAAGAACAAGTCTCTGTGCCAAGAAAGGTACTGTCAATACTTTGTCAAAACCTTTTACCCACTGTTTGAGTGTGCAAAAATACTTTCTTGTGGATATCTTCCCTCTATGTGATGATTTCAGTATTTCTGCTCCTTTCATTATAATCAAACTGATTACAAATAATCAGTCAAAATAAGGGGCTTGTAAGCTTTGGGATTTAGTTGAACAAGGAAATGCCCTTTTCCTCTTTATCTTTCTCCTTTGCAATATGAATTTAGCAATTTAGAGATTTGAAAGTTCATAGTCTATTTGACCCAGTGTTGTCGTCTGTGATTTCACGGTGCTCAGTAACATCACTGTACATTCCAGGCACATCCACATGACCTAGTTAATGTGTGCCCTGAAAGCTCTCACTAGATTTATGCTGATGATATGCTTTCTTCAAGCCAGAGCACAGGATGAGGCCCAAGAAGGGCTCATTTCTCTCATGGCTGATGATTTGCTATGTAAACTTGAACATTATCTTTAGTTTCCTAAACTTTAACCCCTCCCATGCAAACAGAGCAATGATTATCAGAAGAAGGATGGGATAGTTCTCATGCAAAATAATGACAAAAATGATGTACTCTTGGGCCTCCCTGGTGGCGTAGTGGTTGAGCGCTGGGCTGGGAAGCTGCCTGCAGCCTCTGCAGCACCAGTTTGATCCCCGGCGGCCAGAGAGGGTCCCACATGGTGCACAGACCTCTCCTGCAGCGCCCACTGCTCCCCTCAGCAGTGTATTTCCTTGGTCTGTCTGTTCTGTTCCCCGCTCTGGCTCTGGTGAATTCTCTCACCCTCCCATGCTTCTGACTGTACCCAGTGCTTGTATAAATTAAAAAAAAAAAAAATTACTCTTTAAAAAAAAATGATGTACTCTTTAAAATATTTGAAATGTATCATTGTTTACCCAACTGAATTAATTAGCATAGTAGTTCCAATAGGTCACCTCATCTATCCTAGATGCAGAGTAGGTGTGACCATCCTGATTAGTGCAAATACACTCTGATGGCAGCACAATGAAATTGCCTAACCACGCATTTCTTAGAATCCATCCCTGTTGGTAAGCACTTGACAGTATTATTGATACATGGGTGTGATCTGCAAATACAAACACCTTTTCAAGCCAACAAGAATGACAGCTTTTAAAGCTGACAGACCATCACTGAAAGAAGTCTAAAAGGTGCAAGAGCAAGGAAGTGAACTCAAAGGAAAACTTGGATTTCAAGAGCAATTCATTAGTCTGCCAGGACTCTAATTTTTACCCGTAAGATGCCATCAATTCATCTATTTTTAGCAGAATTTAAAGTATTTTAAAACATTTTATTCTTAGTTATTTTACAATTTTTACTCTGAGTTAGAGTATTTGGTATTAAGTAAAACAGTAAAGATTCATAAAAGACTTTAAGAGTTTATCACTTGTGATTCTCAGTCTTTCCCCATAGGCCCAACACCTTGGAAATTTAATGACTCCCTGAGCTACTACCACTGAAGCCACTTAGGTGACTGAAATTCATCTACTTATTAATTTTTATTCTAAGTATCTTTTATAAAAGTCAGAGTACCAATGATCCCAGAGAAAGTATCCTAATGCCAAAAGATAGAGGTGGCATTACAATAAAAGATAGAATACCTGGTTTAAGTGTCCCTTCAGCAGACTTCACAGGAGATGGAATAAATACATAAGAAAATGCTCTGTTTATGTCCTGGGATATCACCACGCCAAGAGTCATGTTAAGTAATATCTTACAGAAATTCAGGGATGTTGCGGGATCCCTGGACCATAGCCCGACAGGAAGTCAACTAGGCATTAAGCATGATAACAAGAGACCTAAATTCTCTTAACGCCTCCTCGACCCATGGTTTCAGATAGTCAGACAAGGAACAGTGCAAGAAAGTACATTTACACCATCTATTCTAATTTCTTTTTTCCTAACTTTGTTTCACGTCATAGCTGGGGGTGACCTTTATAAAATGCCAAGTATTAGAATGGACATTTGTATTTATGCCTTGTTCTCTGTTAGTTTAGCTCTTTAGAGGGCTAAACTTATGGCAGATGATAGCAAAAAAACTTAAGGTATATTCACCGAAAAGAGGGAGGGGTATTAAAAGGATTGTCATAAAAACAAGAAAAAAATTCAAAGACAAGAACACACCCAGCTAGGTGTAATGATCAATGAGTCAAACTCTCTGACAGCAACCACCCAATCAATTTCCTGTTGCCTATGACCTTCCAGGTTAGAGCATATTTACAGAGCGAACTCAAATGACAGGTTGCACTTTAACTTTTCACTCAGTGCTCTCCTCTAGAGTGACCACAGAGTATAAATAAATAAATATTGGCTGCAGTCCTATAATTAGGCAATCTAGCTGCCAGATTTTTCCAACAGTGGTGATACTTTGTGTAACCAGAGGCTGAGTCTAAGCTTTGACTAGCTTTACACACTAAATCCTGATGGGTTTCTATAGAGGTCTGCCAGAGGCCAACTACTTTCTGATTCTGGTGTGCAGTGATATAATATGTATTTTACAGAGACTGTGACCAGAGGGAAAATCCGGGACAGCATGGGGAATCCAACAGAAACCAAGACATTCTCAGTCTGTCTCTCCCCCACCACCTGCTTCCCTTCTCCTCTCCCCTCTCCCATCTCCCATTTTTCTCAGCTTCCCTAGGTATATCCATGTCTTCTCATTGGGATGGCCAGTTTCTTCTGCTCCTTCTGCCCACAGATGATGATAGCCCCTACATTTGAATGCATATGTTGTCAGTTTCAGTAATTAGTCCATGTGCAAATTTCTTAGAGAAAGAATATCACTGGGTTTGTTCATTCAAGTGTTCATCCCATTCAATGAACTTTGGTTCTGGACAGCAGGGAAACACACTGTGTGTGTCTCCTGAGGGGAAAGGGAGCAGTTGGAGGGAAAGAACATGGCTGCATCTTAGAGAGACACTGCTCACTGCACCATCCCCAAACGTGCCCACACCTGTTGTGTTATCTTAATGAGTTTTAATCAGATTGAACTCAAGACAAAGCATCATTTCTACTCTGCTATTTTCTCTACTCTGCATTTCATACTCTACTATCCTCTCCATATAATCAATCACTCAATTTTGTCAATTCTGCATCTTTAATATTTTTCAACTTCTTAAAATGTAAGCAAAATCAATCAATAATTATGTGTAAATCAATTACAGAAAACCTTTGCTAAGGCAGCATTTCTTCTCACTCTCCCCTACTGGCCAGAGGTCCTCACGATTAACAATTCAGGAACCAAAGCTAGGATATGACTAAACTGTGGGAGAAGCTTTTGATGTCTAATAAAATTTGTTTTTCTTTAGCCATAGAATTCCCTGTTTCAGACTTTTGTAGTACCCCATTGCACCATGTATAGAAATATAACAAACATCATTATATACATAATTAACATTAACTTTAAGAACTTTTATTGTGACATGGGAAATCATTTATACTCTCTAGGTCAATTTCTTCACCCAAATCTAATAGTTTGTCCACTGTTCAAAAAAAAAAAAAAAAAAACAAGTGTTGAAATGTCACTTCACTGTTAAATAATTCCTATCCATAATCTGGGCACAGTTATGACAATAGCAGAAAGTGATAAAAGTCTACAAAATTAGTTCATGGAATTTTTGGAAGGTTTAAATAACTGAACCATTTCCAGAAGGCACATACATCTTGCAAATTCCACCACAGAGAGAAACACTATGCCAACTCAAACGATCTTTGGTCAGGGGCCTCCTCTGAGCCAGTGGTATGCAGTGTAACTGGAGGAGGTCCCACAAACATTTATTTGTTTTTAAGATTTATTTATTTATTTATACAAGTACTGGGTACAGTCAGAAGCATGGGAGGGTGAGAAAATTCACCAGAGCCAGAATGGGGAACAGAATAGGCAGACTGACGGAGCACACTGCTGAGGGGAGCAGCGGGCAGCAGGAGAGGTCTGTGCGCCATGTGGGACCCTTGCTGGTGGCCGGGGATCGAACGGGCGCTGCAGAGGCTGTGGGCAGCTTCACAGCCCAAGCGCTCAACTGCTGCACCACCAGGGGAGGCCCGATCCCACAAAAATTTAGCAAGTTCTGAAATAGCTATGTGGACAGAGGGGTCCTTTCAGTGATGTGAGGAATGCATTCTGGGCAGACAACTTATACTGTATTCTTCAATGTGAGTTCTGGCAAGTATTCTAGGTTCCAAATCATAAGATCCACAAAAATAGAATCTCCAGTACATCTCCTTAACGCACAGTTCAGGTCCTTCAGAAGGTAGGGAAATAGAACTACAATGTATGGCTTTTGTTCTGTATTTTCATGCACTTCAAAAATATTACATATTTGTATTCACAATACTATGAAGAAGATAAGCTTTTCTCTCTCTCTCTAAATGAAGAAACTGAAAATTATAGAAAGAAAATATAACCAGAGGCCTTAGAAATTGGAACCAAGTTTGTCTTATTGCAACGCCTGTTCTCTAACTTTCCCTTATCAGGTTCCATGAATTCATGGACACTTGAATGCTTCTGATGTGGGTATAAAATGAAACAAAATTTGCATAAGCATCAGCTGCTGAGTCACCCAGACAGCCAAGGGTGATGATGAGTAGCTCCTGAAGATCAAGTGTTTATGCCCACAAGGATGAGGTTAGAAGCCTATGTTGTGGAATTTACAGAGAAAGAGCTCAGTAAATTCATGTCAAGTGACTATTGAATACCTACCTATAGCTAACACTATCTGTTCCATTCAAGTTTATGGCACTCCACTGCTGACTATCTGAGATTTATTCAAGCTTCTTTGAGCTAAGGAAACCCTAATGCAATACTCCATTTTATCATTAATATCTTTCATGCTAAAGCACTGTGATAAAATAAATGGCTGGTATGATAAATGTTCATGAAAACTCCGGTAGAACTAAAGATATTCTTGAATTTTAAAAGTTATCTATTAATCAAGAACAATATTGTTTATTAAAGGACTGGCAAATTTACTTCTACAGTCATAAATTATTTCTGACATATGTAATTTAAAAGTCAACACAAATGTCTCAATCAATATGAACATGAACAATGAATAAAATCCATATTTAGTAATGATAATGCAGTTCTAGATTTTTTCACTTGGAAAATGATTCACACTATGAAAAACACTTTTTTCATTAGATATCTGCATATTTAATATAACAACCACAATTATTTTACATATAAGAAGCTGCTGCTATTAAAGAATATTAGACTTGTTCCCCATTCAACATTTTCATTCAGCAAAATTGTAGAGTGACTTATAAGGTAATAAACCCCATGGATCTCAAAGTGCTACAATTCTATGACTTCACAAGTCTTTGATTCAACAACATGCATTTTTTTCCTACAATACTAAAATCCAAGACACTATCAAAATATACCATTTAAATTGAGGTTTAATATTTACCCATTTTAATGTACAATCACATGAGCTTTGAGTCACACATAGTTCCATAAGAACCACCACCATAATTAAGTTACTAAACATGGGCCTCCTGTGGTGGCGCAGGCGGTTGAGTGCCACGCTGTGAAGCCGTCCGAAGCCTCTGTAGCACCAGATCCATCCCAGCCAGCCGGCAATGGTCCCACATGGCGCGCAGACCTCTCCTGGCGTGCCCGCTGCTCCCCTCAGCAGTGCACTTCGTCAGTCTGCCTGTTCTGTTCCCCACTCTGTCTCTCGTGAATCCTCTCACCCTTCCACGAATCTGTCCTGTACCCCAGTTCTTGTATAAATAAATAAATAAATCTTTAAAAATAATAATAAACATTTCCATGAGTTCAAAGTCTCCATATGTCACTACTCCAGACTCTGCAAAACACCTGTTAGCTTTTTCTTTCTATAAATGTATTTGCTCCACAATGTAACAGAACTAGAATCATATAAACTTTGAGTGAGTTAATTTGCCTTACAAAGTTTTAAAGATTTATTCACATTGTAACATGCACCAACATGCAGCCATTTCATTGCTATTATGCCTGTGGACTATATACTTCCCTATCTATTTGCTAGTGGACAAACATTTCAGTCTGGTGCAATCATGAATTAAACGCCTGTAAACATTTCTGTGGAAGTCTTTGTATGGACATATTTTTATTTCATTTGAGTCACTACCCAGAAGTGGGATTGCTGGGTAATTTCCTCTATAAGAAATTGTACTATTTTCTAAGTTGCTGTGTGATTTTCCATCTCCCAACTAATGTATGGGAGTTTTTTTTTTTTTCCCTGTATCCTCAACAGATTTATTTTTAAGCCATCCTAAGGTTATCTAAGTTGTAAGTGGTGTTTCATTTTGGTTATAAGTTACATTTCCTTAATGTCTAATAATATTGAAGTTCTTTTCATATGCTTATTTGTCTTCTCAATATCTACTTGGTGAAGAATCTGTTCAAATCTTTTATCTAATTTGTATGGGTTTATTTTGTTTCTCATAATTGAGCTTTCAAACTCTCAGTCTATTATTTGTCTTTTTATTCTCAACTATGAGAAACCAAAGGTTTAGATTTTGAAAAAGTCAAAATATATCAATTGGCTGTACATCAGAGCTTAATCCAAGGTGATTAAGATTTTCCATGTTTTCTTTAATAAGTTTTATAGTTTTGGATTTTCACCTAGGTATAATTCGATTCTGAATGAAATTTTGTATATGATGTGACATATAAATTGAGGTTATTTTTTCACATACAGGTAGTGTCAACTATTGAAAAGATTATTCTTTCTGCATTGATTTATATTTATACAACTTTATCAAAATCAACTGGTTTTATATGTGTGGAACTATTTCTAGACTTTGTGCTGTTTTCCACTCATGTATGTGCTTATCCTTTTGCCAACAGTCTTGATTATAATAGCTTCATTTTGGGCCTCTCCTGGTGGCGCAGCAGTTGAATACTGGGTTGCAAGGCTGCCTGCAGCCTCTGCAGTGCCAGTTCTATCCCCAACCACCAGCGAGGGTCCCACAAAAAAAATAATAAAATAATAGCTTTATTTTAAGCTACCAGTGGTGTGAATGCCTCAATTTTCTGTCCTTTTGAAAAATATTTATTTATTTATGCATATAAGAACTGGGGTATAGACTAGAGGTGTAGCGGGTAGAGGATTCACCAGAGACAGAGTGGGGAGCAGAACAGTCAGATCTACTGAAATACACTGCTGAGGGGAGCAGAGGGTAAGACAGCAGTGGTCTGTTGCACCATGTGGGTCAGCTTCCTGGCTAGCTGGGGGAATCAAATTTGTGCTATAGTGGCTGGCAGTGTCTTTAACCCCTGCACCACCAGGGAGTCCCTCAACTTTCTGCTTTTTTTCAATTTTTACTTGGTTATTTTACATTCTTAAAAAAAAAAACTTTCTACTTTTTAAATTTATTTTTAATTGAGGTATTATTTGGATACCCCCATCACCAGCATACAGCACCCACTGCCAAACACCCATAATAGATTAACTTTAGAATTGGTTTGTTAATTCCCATTAAAGGTTCTGTTGACATTTTGATTGGGACTACATCTATAGGTCAGTTTAGAAAGAACTGATATCTTAGCAATATTTAGTAGTACAGTCCATGAACACTGTACATGTCTCCATTTACTTAGGTCTTAGATTCTTTAATTCATATATTGTAGCCATAAACAAACAGATCTTGTCTTTCTGAATACTTGGGTTTAGATTCCCATTTCTGGGAATGTGGATAGATCCACTTTTTCCTGTTTCATCTCACCACACACAAATAAAACCCTGTACACTATATGTAAAATAAACATAAGATAGTTGAAGAGAGAGAGAAGGCAGATTAGCAAGGGGATTTAAAAGCCAAGGATTAATATAGGGGTTAGTTTCTTGGTTTTCTTCTCGCTTCATATCTCAGACCTGAAGAAAGCAGCAAACTGGAGACTCTAGTAGGCAGACACATGCACAAGAAGCCCAAATAAAGCCTGCTAGCTCTAGCTAAAGATTCAGAAGAAGAGCCTCATTGCAAGACAGAAAATATTTAGATAATAATTGTTGTACTCCAGTCAAACCCCACAGTGAGGAGGGGGAAACAGCAGTCCTACTCCGACCCATGACAACAAAGTCAAGTGGGAAGCCTAGATTTTCATCGCTACCAGGCTGTCAGGAGGCACTTCTATCTCCCCTGGAATGTGATGCCAGAGAAGTGCAAATAGGTAGCCAGGACTTTTATGCTGTGAGCTAACAACTTCCCCTTCACTCCATATTATCAATATTGATGATTGGGGGAGCTTGATTCCCATCCCTTTGTGATGTAATAGGATGATCCACTCCTTACCACTCAGGTGGTGTCAGAGGAAATCTACTCAGGAGGTAGGACTTTCACCACAACTCAACAATACTAAGCCCACCTACTACCTGCAGTAATAAAGTTACTAGTGCCAGGAGAGATTCAGTGGAGAACATGGATCTGAAACAGGGGTGGAGAGTGGCTCCTTTCAACTGAAACAGGGGCAGAGAGGGCCTCAAGAGACCACAGGGTCTCTGAGACCAGAGAGCCACCAAAAAGACCCAAAAGGCCAAAAACCAAAACCAAGGGCTATAGCCTAACAAAGGACAGTGCCCGATAAGAGGACAGGTCACGGTGGGGTCTCACCCGTGCGCACAATTGCAAGAGACCTCAGGCTCCAGGAACAACAGCCATGGGGATTATTTACAAACAGGGGAAATAACAAGCTCACTGTACCCACAAGTGGCGGCTGCCTCACCCAGGCAGCATCAGTGATAGTCGCCACCGGTCACCAGGAGTGCAGGGCAGCACCAGTCAGTAGTGATGGGCACTGCTGGTCCTGCAGAGGGGCGTCAGAGACACCCAGAGTTAACAGCTCTTTGTGAGTTTCTGGGTCATCCCAACAACAAACAGCTCTTTGAGGCACCAGGCCCAGGGCCTTTGGTGCTCCTGTCAGGCAACATCAGAGGCAGCCCGAGGCCCAGTCCTTGACACAGTCTTTCGGCTTCTCTCCCTCCTCAGAGGGCAGCTGCTGGATGCGTCTTTTCCTCTTTCTTTGGAGGCTGGAACCGTCTTCTTTTCTTCAGGGGCTGGAGTCTTCTCTCTTCCTTCTTTGGGGGCTCCGGGTTGTCACATTTTCTGAGGCCTCCTTGGCTTCCGCCAACCCTGTCTTATATCCTCTTTCACCCCAAAGTCTGATTGGACCACTTAGCACCAATCAGCTCACAGCTCGCCCCTGATTGGTCCATTAAAAATGGCAGTTACTGGGCTCTGAGGAGCAACTGCCACAACCGACTTGTGGGGGAGCAGCAGGGGGAGAGGACGCCACTGGCCTGCCGGCTCCCACCCTTGAGGTGGCTGGGTGCCCGTGACAGATCCTCCCTCATTTAGCAGAAGAAGGCTGTGCTTTCCCAATGGAATGTCAGGGAAAGGCAGCTGAAACA
Organism: Talpa europaea; assembly: GCF_964194135.1. Classification (NCBI taxonomy): domain Eukaryota; kingdom Metazoa; phylum Chordata; class Mammalia; order Eulipotyphla; family Talpidae; genus Talpa; species Talpa europaea. Next base: position 34,410,772 of record NC_140079.1, read on the forward strand.
GAAAATTAAATAAGATCCAGAGGATCATAATATAATAACTAAAACTTGAAGGATTCGATCAATAACACTCATTATGCCAAGAACCAGAAGAGCTCAAAATGAATACAAAATTGAAATCAATAGATGTCAGCAATAAGACGACGGAACTATTAGAACTATCTGAAAAAGATTTAAAGCAGCCATCACAAAAAAACGTTTCGGTATGGAATTATGAACACATCTGAAACAAATGAAAAATCTAAATGGTAAATACATGGAGCACCACAAAAAAAGCAGTAACTGACATTTTAAAGCTCAGAGGGACTCAACAGAAAAAATGGAGGTAACAAAGGAAGGAATCAGTAACTGACCTGGACAACAGAGCAAAGAAATCTGAACAAAAAGACAGAGAAAACATGGGAAAATTAAGCAGAATCTTAGAAATCTGTAGAACTATTTTAAAAAGAAATATGACATTAGTGTCATCAGATTCCTTGAAGGACAGGCGAAAAATTGGAGCTGAAAAGGCACTTGACAAAATGATGACTGAAATTTTACTAAATTGGACAAAATACATTACTTACAAAATTAATAAACTCAGAAAATCCTCCAACAGGATAAGCCTACAGAAACACAAATCACTGTAAAATCTCAGGAAATTCAAAACAAAATTCTTAAAAGCAGCAAAACAGAAACAATTATTTACCTATAAGGAAAAAAAAAACAACAAATAACTGAATTTCTCAGTTTCTCTTCAGCAAATATGTAGTGAGGTCAAGAGACAGCCAGAATGCTTTTCCAGTGCTGAGTGAAAAGAACTATAAAGCAAGAGTTGTATGTGCAGGGGAAGATAAATGGTTAATTCCTTAAGTCAAAGAGAAATCAAGATTCTCAAAGGAATAAAAATTATGCAAGTTTGTCGCCAAGCAGACAGACACTAAAAGAACAGCTGAAGAAAGTTCTCTTGACTGAGAGTTCTCTGCACAAAAAACTTTATACAGAACATTCTGTTCTGTATAAATCAGGAAGATAAATGAACAAATACAGTGCAAACGTTTTCCTCCTCTTCAGGTTTTCAAACCGGTTAATGGTCGACACAGAAATTAGAACATTATGTTGAAGTCATTCTATATGTATGTAGAATATTTAGGATAATTACTTTATAAATAGTGTAGAGTACAGAGATGTACAAAGGTCAAGTCTTTATTTAAATCAGCAAATGTTGATAGCAGTCTGCAATAAATTCGGCATATGCAATACCTAGAGCAATCACTAAAAAAGGCATACAAAGAGACAGAATCAAAAGCACTATAAATAACTCAAACTGGAATGCAAAAAAAAAATTAAGTTATCCATAGAAAGTCAAGGTAAGGAAAGCAGAGAAGCAAAAACCAGAATTCAAATGTGAACATAAAAATGAAGATGACAAGTGTAACTGAACTAAATACAACTAGGAAAAATGCTATTAAAATACATAGCATACATAAATATTCTAGCCATTGCTTTCTGCTTTTTTCTTTAATTTTCTTTTGTATCTTCACCAAGTAATGGACATCTTTATCACATTGACACTAACCAAGAGAAGGTTAAGACCAGTGTGGAAACAGCAATGAGTCACCTAGAAGCATTTAATACAACAAACATGTTCTGAGTATCTGTCATTGTACTATGTCTTGGGGACATAAAAGTCAGATATGGAAAATGCTCTTAAGGAGTTCCTGTTTATTAGGGATATAAATTCCCTGCTACAAGCCAGACTGTCATTTAGTTTTAAACTAAAAAACACTTAAGCAAAAGGCTAAGGAAAGTTGAGGAGGCATAAATTTTAACTGCAAACTTTGGAGATTTTTGAAAGGAGAAGCTGTAGAAACTTGACTTTTAGGCCAAAACAATATTTGGTAGGTGAACAACTGATGTAAAGATGAGGAGGAGGGGGATGAAGAAACCTGACAGCCAGAACTAACTGGGGTCCAGATGCTGTTTTGCCCATACATCCTCTCATCTCACCTTCACCATGGGTTACAGAGGGGGGCTATTATTGCTTTAGTTTTACGTAAGAGGAAACTGAAATCTCGCACTATCAGGTGAGTCATTCTAGGTCACACAGCACATATGAGGAGAAATTCAGATCAAATTGAACATATTCTCGGGCTGATATCTCAATAGTTATTCAACTGGCAGGGGAACAGATGCACAAAATACACAGAAAAACCACTTCTTATATACAATTCGGTTCAATCATATTCACAAATTAAAAAGAAATAGAGGAAGAGTCCTTCTGAGAAAGCCCAAAAAACCTGTCATTTTTACCTGCTAAATCCTGCTGTCATTTTTACCTGCTAAATCCTGTCTCCCCTCCCTGACATTTGAAGCACAGGAAGTGGTGAGGTTTAACATTTTAAAGTGGTCCTACTATTGACAGTCACAAATTCTTGTTTCCCTCCACGATTAAGGCCCTCCACTGAAATGAAATGTGTTCTGAGATTTCAAGGATCTTCAGAATGAGCACAAAGATTTCCCAGTTGAAGCTAACCCAGAGTGCCTCCTCCTGTGCTTTCTTCAAATTGAGTGATTAGTAATGTTTGACAGACCTTTAATGTTTCCACACGATTAAAAATTTCCTCATAAATGAACTAATGCTTAGATACCAAGTTCAAGGCTGTTAAATATCTAAACAAATAGGTATTCATTGGATGTGCCTCAGTTTTAAACCACACATTTGTAAATCTTTATGCTCAGTCTGAACACAAAACTAGCAGTTTTATAGAGACATGCTGGACCAGAAGTCTGTGAGCTAAGCCACGCCTAAGACAGATCCCTCACTTTATTTCCTGTACCGTCAGTGCGTCTCCCAAAGTGACCTGTGAAATTCCTGAGTAAAGCATAAGGCTGTCAGGCCCTGCGCACTGGCTGCCTGTAGGAAACCTGGGTTCTTTGCTCAGCTTTTTTACAAATTCTCACTCTGGCTGCTCCTGGTTGTCAATAATTTGGGCCCTGAAATCTCCCACTTTCATTGGATTTTCAGGGGAACAAAACAGCCAGTAACTCTATGAATCTCTTGCTGAGTAGGAAATGGCCCACCTTTTCCCCCACTTGCCTTATGTGATTCTGCCTCTCTACTGCAGGAGCAGATGACTCATCAATATTAGGCACGGCTATTCCCAGTTGGAGTCTTGTTATAAATAGGCTAGTGGTTGTGTTAAATTGGAAAGATTTTTTTAAAATATTTGCCAAAAATCAGTAAACAGAAACAAGCAAAGCTTAGAAAATGTAAAATGAAAGGAAAACACAAGGCTTTTCTTTTCGCTTAAATGGAGAACTCTGTCTGCTACTGGGGTGGGCTCACAGTCAGCCACACTTGTCTGCTTCGCTGTGACTCATCACCATTTATTCTGCACTTAGGGCAGGACATCAGGATCTGGCACCCACCAGCTGTGTTGTTTACCCAGTGATTCCCAGCCTGGGCTATTGTGCCTTTACTGGGAGCTTTAAAAAATACTCCAGCAGCTGTTCTGGACATCCATCCTGAAGTTGCAATGAGCAAAATAAGCAGGGTAGATAAGTACCACAAACTCAATAGACCAGGAATTTCATGCAAATAAGGAGAATTTTTCAAAGTCACAAATAAGGATACTGTCATTAAAAATAAACAAAAACCAAAAAACATGCAGCCCTCTTGAGTTGTCTATTAGTTTTTATCATTAGAGAAATGTGAATACAAAAACAGTACTCTCCTCAGCAAAATTACATGGCAAGTGTTCACTGTCAATGACAAATGATGCTGGCTTTCACGATAGAAATACAATAGGAAATGAGAATCATGAAAAGCTGGAGGGCACCAGACCAAAGGCGCTCAGGCCATGCCGTACAGTGCCGTCCTGTGCTGGGTTACATTGAAGATAATCTCCAACTCATGTTTTCCAGAGAGGACCGAGGTCATATCCCACGCTATTCTAAAGTATGCTGGAAATTTAAAAATACATGTAGGTATAAATTAGCTTGATTTTTAAATATTAGTAATTAACAGGGAAAGAAACTATCATTAAACCAAAAAAAAAAAAAATCACCCTACTAAATAGGAGAACATTTTTGCACATTACCCATCCAACCAGGGGCTAATGTCCAAGATCTACAAAGAACTTATAGAACATGTATACAAAGAAACAAATAGCCCAATCAAAAGAAGGGGAGGAAAATCTAAATAAATACTTATCTAAAGACAACATACAGATGGCCAATTAGGACATTTAAAAAAAAATGTTCATTATCACTAATCAGGGGAATGAAAACCACAGTGAGATTTCACCTCACACCTGTGAGAATGGCCTACATCAACAAGACCAGAAACAAGTATTAGTGAGGGTATGGAGAGAAAGGAATCTTTGTACACTGTTGGTGGGAATGTAGACCAGTCCAGCCTCTATGTAAAATAGTATGAGGTTTCTGAAACATTAATAGATGGAGTAATTCCACTCCTAGGTATCTACCCAAAGAATACAGAAACACAACTTCAAAGGGATATATGCCCTCCTCTGTTGATTATAGCACTATTTACAATAGCCAAGTTACAGGAACAACCTAAGTGCCCAATAGCAAATCAATGGATCCAGAAGATGTGGTATATATACATAATGGATTACTACTCAGTGACAAAAAATGATGAACTCTTGTCATGTGTGGCAACATAGATGGAATGGAAGGGCAATGTGCCTTCCAGGTCAGTCAGAAGGACAAAGATGAATATTGGCTCACCTCAATTATATGGGGAATACAAAAAAAAAAATCAAAGGAACAGACAAAAACAAGCCAAAATTAAACCTTGACTATGGAAGTGAGGGTACCAGAGAGGAGTGGGACAAGATGGCAGCAAAGTGGGAGGGGACTGAATCAGATATGGTGGAGGATTATTGGTGCTTTGATGGTAGATATGGTGCGAAAACATATTTGAAGAGGTTGTGAATCATTACTCAAATCTCAAAAATAAATAATAAAATGTTAGTTATTGACAAAATTAAAACATCATGTGGGCCCATATAAGGCCAGCAAAATATATAAGCTTAGCCTTATTGTGACTTGTGGGATACCAAAACTCAGCAGACCTCTCCTGCCTCACCCGGCTCCTCCTCCTCCTCCAGCAGTGTATTTCAGTCCATCTGCCTGTTCTGCTCCCCCCACTCTCTGATAAATCCTCTCACCCCTATCCCCCGCACCTCTGGATTATTTACTAGTTCTTATATGGATAAATAAATAAATCTTAAAAATAAAAAATTTAAAAGCCCCAGCTCTATCAGTTACTGGCCAAGGCCCATCAAGTGGTAAATAATGATTAAATGTAATAATATTGTCTTCATTCTTTTCTAGAAATCTATGTCCCTTTCTTAATTAAGATTTTAAAAAATTTTTATTTATACAAGAGCTGGGGTACAGGCCAGAGTCACAGGAGGGTGAGAGGATTCACCAGAGACAGAGAGGGATGCAGAACAGGCTGATGACTGAAACACACTGCTAAGGGGGCCTGCGGGTGAGACAGGAGAGGTCTGCCGCGCCATGTGGGACTCTCCCTGGCCAGCCGGAATCGAACTGGCACTGCAGAGGCTGTGGAAAGCTCCACAGCACGGAGCTCAACCCGCTGCACCACTGGGGAGGCCCCCCTTTCTTGATTTTCTTACCTTTATTAGTTTCTTAATATATACCTAGAATCTAAGCTACTGGAAAATAAAAAGAAATAGATGTGTCTGTTTTATGTATTCTACTCATGATTTTTATGAAAGGGCAGTAGCCAGGATTTACTGAAACCAACCTCTTGCAAGGTAGGTGTTAGTAGAGATCCCTCATTCCGAACTCTCATTCCTTTGACATCTATAATCCTAAGAAGTAGTGTTTATAATAATGACTGTTGCTTCTATAAGGCTCAATATATTTTATTTTAATTTTAGTGAAGTGTCATTGCATTATAATTTTCAGGTGTTCACCATTGAGAATCTACATGCATATACAATACCTTAAGTTCACCATTAAAAGTCCAAACCTGTTCTCTACTTTACCATTGTTCAATTCAAAACAGTAAATAATGCTAAGTATTTTACAGTTAAATGTATTTGTTGTGTTCTAATAGCTTGACATCAATTTTTCTGTTGCAAAATACTTGATTAAATAAGCAAGTAGTCCCCAAACCTTAAAGTAGAAACTTACACATTCTAATTTTTAAAAGTATAATTTATTTTAAAGCCAAAACAAATATGACTGCAGAATTGAGGCTATTGGAGGGGGGGATGGGGGTAGGTATATATTAAAGGGGGCAGGGGGTCCAACGGATTAGGGTGGAGGATTGTGGCTTCTTTGGTGATGGGCGTGATGTGGTGACATGTGTCTGGGGAGGTGGAAACCTGTACCCCTAAATCATAAAGTGCTGTTAACCAATGTGATCTCAAAAAAGGTGGGGCAGTTTTTCTATAGTGGCTTCTCTGAAGAAGCTGCCATGGCACAGTTTTCCTTGTACATCAGGTTTCCTTCCTTCCTAAAGTTAACAAGAGATGTAGGAAAGGTCCAAGGGAAACAGTCAAGTCATTCTGAACCTTTACTCTTCATCCTGGCTGAGAACTGGAAATGGTTTGAAGTCTGAAGATGAAGGAACCATCATAATGAAGAGGCCCTAAATCTTAGAATTAAATGAATAGCTTCACACACGAGTGGGGCAGGGGTGGCTCATGCAGTGTGGTCTCACTCCCTCCCTAAATCAAGCACCTAGATTTTTCTCCGCCCCCATGACATCACTCTCTTCCCATCTCTTGCTCAAGTTATTTAATCAATCTCCCTTTTTATCCCTGGACCCACTCTTGCCTACTCATTTGCTATACGGTAATCAGAGCAACCCTTCTAAAACACAATCTCCTCAATCGACCACTGTGCTAGAAAATCCTTCAAAACTCTCCATCAGGGCCTCCCTGGTGGTGCAAGGGATTAAGACACAACCTATGCTAAGCTTTGGAAACAACCCAAATGCCCAAAAATAGATGACTGGGTCAAGAAGATGTGGTACATATACACCATGGAATATTACTCAGCATTCAAAGAAGATAAACTCCTGTAATTTGCAGCAACATGGATGGTGCTGGAAGGGATCATGCTCAGCGAAATAAGCCAGAAAGAAAAAGAAAAATACCGGATGGTCTCACTCATAGCAGGAATCTAGAAAACCTAAATAAGGGACCAGGAAAATGAATAACTATAAGAAAGTTAAAATCAAAATCAACAAAAAACTATGAACCAGAGACACTCTATGGGGGGTAGGGGACGGGAGGGGAGAGATTGGGGTCAAAATAAGGGGGTTCCAATTGTATGGGGAATATAAAAATAAAATTTATTATTAAAAAAAATCTATAGTGATAAAAAAAAGACACAAACTATGAAGCTGTCTGTAGTCTCTGCAGCATGAGTTTGATTCCCCGGCTGGCCAGGGAGCAACCCACATGGTGCAGCAGACCATTCCTGACACACCCGTTGTTCCCCTCAGCAGTGTACTTCAATCTGTGTGTTCTATTCCCCACTCTGTCTCTGGTGAATCCTCTCACCTGCATCCCCACCTCTCGCCTATACCCCAGCTCTTGTATGCATAAATAAAACTTAAAAAAAAACCTCTTCATCAAACACACAATGGAGTTGAAACACCTTCACATCCTGGCTCCAATGTAGCTCCCCCAATAGCTCACCTCCAAGCTATTCCCTGTCTCCACACTGAGTTCCTAATATCTACATTTTCTATTTTCCTCACAAACTCTCTTATCTCTCCGGGTTTAGAAAAGCATTCTCTTCCCTACTCTTTGACCTCATTATTGCTATAGACAGTTCTGGTCCTGGAACATATTTCCTTCGAAAGATGGCTTCCCATACAGTCCCTGGAGTACCTGGTACTTCTCCCAGCACTATCCCTGCCACAGCACTTACTCCTGTGACTGCTATCCCCAGCCCCTCCTTCTCCACCAGATATCAAGCTGGAGACAGTGACTGTGCTTATGTTATTTGCCCATTGTCAGCCCCAGAGTCTGGCAAAGAGAGCTACTTAATGTCTATTTGCTGAACAAACGTGGAACATCAACCTTCTCCGCAGGCAGGGCCATATGAGAGGGGGGCTTGTGTATGACGCAACGTTTAGTTTACAGGGTATAGGGCTTAATATCTAGATTATATCCTAAAAAAAAAAAAAACCTTTTATGGACAGAGAGTTTACAATTTTCCAAGTGTTTTCTTTGTTGTATATTTCTCAGAAACCCTGAAAGCAAGTTAGGGTTGTTGCTCTTATCCCTTACTAGGTAGTTGAGGAAACTGAGGTTCAAAGAAACCTTGTGACTTAATCAAGGGAATTCAAGTTGTAAAGCTGGGGCTAAAACTCAGATTTTATGTTTCTAAGACCAGCTTTTTTTTTTTCTCACTGCAATGTGTGGAATTTCCCCAGCTCATTATTTTTGTTTGTTTGTTCATTTGGGAGATTCATGCATCTGCACCAGTAGCAGCTCATCTCTCTTCTCAATTATGTCAGCTTAACTGATATTAAAATGAGTGTTCAGAGAACACATATCAACTCAGAGGCAAGCCAGGCCATCAAGCCATGTCTTCTACCCTGGAATCTTAGCTGGCCACAGAATTCTAAAGCAGGTGAGTCATGCACACCAACATTCTGAAATGAACCTCATCCCCCTAAAGAGTCTTGTGTAAGCCTCTTCCCTCAGGATTTTGTGACAGTGCATTTTTATAACGCCCTAAAGTTTTACAACACCTGTTGGTCTACCTGATACTCATTTATCTATTTGACCAATATTTATATAAATATTTCTGTATTCATTGAATATTAGTACACCCTATTCAAAAGAGGTCAGGAGGCTAGAGAGGGTGCCCCAATCTGTGTGAATCTCAAGCCTTTGGACCCAACATGCCAGGCACCCATGGGCAGCAATACCTCAGGGGAAACAGAAAGGAGGTCCTCCTGAGGTCACATGGGGTTGTCAGCCGTGGATACAGGAGGTGCATTCAGAGCTTGCCACAGACACACTTTCTGGGGTGCCCTATCCTCTAGTTTCTTTTGTGATAAAATAAATTATTCCCACTTTGTTGAGGGAATAACTGGTTGCTTTTGTCTGAGGTCAATCGTTTGAACTGGGGATATACATAGACAAGTGAGGTAGCTCCTGTCTTTGGGAGGTCATATCCTTGTGTGGGAGGTGGACGATAGTAAAAGGAATTATGGACAGCAATAGTTGTGGGCTGGTAAATGCCGAGGTCACCATGGTTCAGAGCAGGGTGGAATGTTCTCATGAGGAGGGGTGAAAGGAGAACATCTATGTGGAAACCTTGCAATGAAAAGAAAGCTGGTGAGGAAGATGAAAGGAGACATTGTTGGTAGATGGAAGAACAGGTGAAGAGAAATGATGGAGAAAAGAGTAATTTAGCTTTTCTTTGTACACCACAATGATGGTTTAAGTACCAGGAAAGGGCAAGAGAAAAAGACAGTTCTCCCTTATACTGTAGAAGCAACTTATTTCCTGGCAGGGATAGTGAGGAACCTGTGGTCTTCTTCCTATTTCATCTTCCAGTGTCCCTCCACATTAAGTTACTTGGGGAAGTACTCAATACTTACCCACAATTTAAACAGAGTGTGTGCTTCATATATTGAACTTGGTTTCAGAAACCACAAGGAAACTTGCCAGTTAGATGAATAAAAGGAAAAACCAGTAATTTTATATTAAAACTCCATGCAGACTAGGCTCTTATAATATAGTCAAATTCCTTAGGAGCTCTGACCCTTCTGTTTTAATGCCGTGCAAGTGAGGACATCCTAGGAGAGAGCTTTCCTTACCCATGAGTTGATTTCCGAGGACATGAGCTATAAGGCAACAGAGAAGCTCACATAGTCTCCTCACAGGTGAGTTGGGACAACCAAGAGCTCAGACTTCCTGCATCTATTAAGGCCAAAAGAATACTAATATCTCAAAGTTCATTTTCAGAAGTGAAATATGCAGACTTCACAAGACAACATCATCTGAATTATTTACTCAAATAAATTTCACTTCTAAGTAAACAGACAACCAGAAGTGACAAGTGTTAGTGTTGTACTTGGTTACAAAAAGCTACAAATTCAAACTCCTGCTCCCTAAAGAGACTTATTGTTCCTGGTCCCTTATTTAGGTTTTCTAAATTCCTGCTATGAGTGAGACCATCCGGTATTTTTCTTTTACTTTCTGGCTTATTTCGCTGAGCCTGATCCCTTCCAGTTCCATCCATGTTCCTGCAAATTGTATGAGTTTATCTTTTTTGATTGCTGAGTAATATTCCATTGTGCATATATACCACATCTTCTTGATCCAGTCATCTATATTTGGGCATTTGGGTTGTTTCCATACCAGGAAAAAACCTAATTATAATAAAGTAAAAATCAAAATCAACAAGCAACTATAAACCAGAGACACACTATGGGGGAGGAGGGAGGAGGAAGGAGTAGGATCAAAACAAGGGGGGTAGGAATTATATGGGGAATATAACCAAGATGAAAATGCATACATTGTGCAAAAATGAAAAATGATGTAAAAAATGAATAAAAAAATAAATAGGTATCAAAAAAAAGAGAGACTTGTCAGTGTCATTCCTTATTTTTTTAAAAAAATATTTCTGCATACAAGAACTGGGGTACAGGCCAGAGATGTGGGGTGTGAGAGGATTAACCAGAGATAGAGTGGGGAACAGAACAGGTGGACTGACTGAAATCCACTGCTGAGGGGAGCAGCGGGTGAGACAGGAGAGGTCTACTGCACCATGTGTGTTAGCTCCCTGCCCGGGGATTGAACTCGTGCTTCAGTGACTGTGGCTAGCTTCATAGTGTTGCGTCTTAAACCCTTGTACTACCAGGGAGGCCCCTTCATTCCTTGCTTAAGAGAGCCATTTGTAATACCATAGTCTTGACTGGCCAGGAAGGCTATTCTAATGCTGTATATACAAATGTTTAGGAAAGTCAGTGATCTGTCAACCTCCTACTGAGTTTAATCATATTCACTTCAAGAAACTATTTCCTTGGGACTGCTCAGTTTGTTATGAAGCTATAATTCATCATATGAAGCAAAGCATTTAAACACTGCCAGAAAATCCTCCAAGAAAAAAATAATGAGATAAATATTGTATTGTTTTCAAATCTAAGTCAACATTTTTATCATTTACAAGACTGCAAAATTCAAGATTAAAAATGCAGAAAACCTTAGATATAAAACAAAATTGGAAGTGCCTGTTATACGTAATTCTTTTTTTTTAAAGATTCTTTCTTTATTTATTTGTTCATTTATTTATTTATTTGTTTGTTTGTTTGTTTGTTTATTTATTTATACAAGCACTGGGTACAGTCAGAAGCGCGGGAGGGTGAGAGAATTCACCAGAGCCAGAGCGGGGAGCAGAGCAGGCAGAAGGACCGAAGCACACTGCTGAGGGGAGCAGCGGGCGGCAGGAGAAGTCTGTGCGCCGTGTGGGACCTTCCTCTGGTGGCCGGGGAGCAGCTGGGGATCGAACCGGCACTGCAGAGGCCACGCGCAGCTTCGCAACCTGGCGCTCAACCGCTTTGCCACCGGGGAGGCCCAGTTATACTTCATTCTTAATTAACAATTCTGTTCACTTGACTCTTAAAATAATCTTGCAAAGTAGGTATTATTATCCTATGTTACAGAAAGAGAAACTGACTGCAGGAGATTTTTAGCACAGTGCCAAAGAAATAGACTATACTTAATCCCAATACTACAAATAGTTTATAATGCAAATAGGGAAGAAAATGCCTAATAAATAAATCATGTGTCAGCAAATATAAAAATAATTTTAATATGAGTAAGGGTGAAGAGAGTCATAGATCTCTATCTACTTCCCTGAGAGTGAAGAACTTTGAAAAAAATATTATTCTTTGGGAAACCCTAAGTAGTCATAGGTCCATGGGGATGTCCCTTAGCAAATTTCACTCTCAGGACTAGTAATATTATGTTAGTTGCAGAAGATAACTGCCAATTAGGGCTCCTGCCTCCTGGAACACAGAAAGTCCTTACCAGGCATTTTATTTATCTAATGTGCTCCTCATCCAGCTTAGTAGTGTAATAGAACAAGCATTTCATTATTTCTTATGGGTCTTTGGATTGACTAGGCTCAGTTGGATGGTTCTTCTTTTCCATGGGATTTTAGTCATGGATTTATTTAACTGTAATGCTAAGGGAATTGGCAGTAGATGCTGGTTCTCAGCTAGAAGTTCATTTAAAGATATCAACTGGAGTAACATCCCCTGCTTTCTACTCAGCTAGTACAGAATTAGGAAGAAGGAAATAAACTCTGCCCCTTGATGTGATCATAAACATCGACATTAAGAGAGGAAATTTTCGGATGACATCTTTGGCATCAAATTTCCCAACAAGGGCCTCCCCGGTGGCGCAGCGGTTGAGCGCTGGGTTGCAAAGCTGCCTGCAGCCTCTGCAGCGCCGGTTCGATCCCCGGCTGCTCCCCGGCCACGGGAGGAGGGTCCCACATGGCGCGCAGACCTCTCCTGCCACCCGCTGCTCCCCTCAGCAGTGTCCTTTGGTCCTTCTGCCTGCTCTGCTCCCTGCTCTGGCTCTGGTGAATTCTCTCACCCTCCCACGCTTCTGACTGTACCCAGTGCTTGTACAAATAAATAAATAAATAATAAATCTTATAAAAAAAAAAATTCCCAACAAAAGTCATATCTTTGGTAAGTAGAAGATCCATAGATACGACTATTTAAGAACACCCCCTTCCACTCCCACCACACACACACATACACACCTTCTCAATAGGGGACACTTGGTAGGTAACATATTCATTGAATGTAAAAGTGCCCTGATAATATAGAACCAAAAACTATAGGAAACAAGAATTTTTGAAAGAGGTGAGTTTTTGAGTCTGATTTGACTGAGATGGTATATACTGATTGAACAATTTCAGCAATATAATATTTAGCTTATGCTTATATAATACAAGTAAGTTAGACTGTAATCTACAATAGTGGTATCTGCCCACATTGATGTGTTGAGCATAGAAAAAGCAGCATGTCTGTGTGTCTGAGTTTTATTGCAAAAATAATCTGTAGCAAACTAGGCAGACTGTATTTTAAGGTTGTGTGCTAAGGTTGATTCTTACATAATACTATGAATGAATCTAAATCAAGGCTTTAATGATAACCAAAAAACATATTAGTGACAGATGGTAGACCAGATGACTGAATGTGCATTACATTGGGTCCCTGCCAAATAACTTCTTAAATACACAGCCTGTTGAACAATTGAAAATGAACATTGGATTTATGGAGTACATTATTTTTACAATAAAATAAAACTAAGACAGAGCTATAGATGCCCAAAAAGTATCTTTTATGGTGGAAATTTTTTCAACAACGCAAAATAACATATATCCTCATAGCAAATTCCTACAGTTATTTAAAAGTCAACACCTGAGGCTACAGTCAGCACACTGTTAGCATTCTGATAAGATGGGACAGAGCTGGAATACCAAGCAGGTGTAAGGCAAGTATGGCTGCCGAAACAGCCACAGAGAGGGGAAAAAGAGGAAAAAAGGAAATGAATAAAATTACCCAGGGTAGATACACGCAAGAAGATTCAATTTCAAGCCCACTTTAGAAGCCAAAGGCTGTGTATATAGAAAGTGTAGAAAATTTCATGTTTTAAATACTTGATATATTAAAAAAAACAACGTTGAAATGCTTGGAATAGGAAGGGGGCAAATTCCCTAAAATCTTATCCTAAAAGAAACCTCATCATTCTTATAATTCAGACTTTAGTTGTGACATACTCATTAATTTATTAGAATATGACTCAATTTTCTAAAAAGTCCAACAAAATGGAATTTATTATTAGAATTATTACTCTTTTGTTAAATACCAGGTGGGATTAGAAAGTGACAAATGCTTTTGGTGGAAGGAGCACCTAACTAGATTTTACAGTTTCAGTGCGATGCAGTTGATTACACATCCCTTTAGACATTGTATACTGGGGAGAGGAGCTGGAGAGAGGAGTTGGTTACTTATCTGTAGGAAACCCCTACACAAAATAGGTCCTTCCAGAACTCCTGGTGATGTAGCTCTGTCTCCTCCAGCATTTAAGACCACCAGATGACATTCCTTTAATTCCTTTCCACCCCAAACCCTCCCCCAACATCCCCTGCTCTGCCAAGAAACTGTGCAAGCCAAGAGCAGATCAGTATCTGAGGCTGAGAGACACCCTGGTTTGGCTACGGAAAGTCAGCATTTAACTGGGAACGTTATAGGGCACAGTCTTACTGTAAGCTTTCAGGTTTCCCAGGAACACTGGGTCACTTTCCCTATGCCATTTTGATGCTCTTAAATGCTATATGAGTCTTCAGATAAATGAAAGACCAGCTTGCATTCAGCAACACCAACATATCACTACCCACTCAGCTTACAGCTCTGGGCAAACACCTAGTCCAGTGGGTAGCTGTGAAGCCAGTTTCATCAACTCCTCCTTTACAGAATTCCAGGTTCATTATAGCCATAAAATCAGAGGAACATGTTTGTGAGTTTGGTGAGATAGACACGTGGTCTGTTTCCACATACACACTGAGGATAGGAGCCCCAAATCAAGGTTATTTCAGTGACTAGCAGTTAGCATGATTTTATGACCACAGAACCTTGAGGTTGCACTTTGTGGGGAAAATGAAGCAGGTAGTAGGGACAATCCAGACTTAGCCAGAGAAAACCTTTACAAATAATGTGCTTTGGTATGAAAGTTCTTCATTTCTACTCTTCCTGTGGAGTGTCTGGGAGCAAACCACATCCCATGCCCTTCCACCCCAGGTATTGGCCATGTCTGTCAGTAAGGGAAACTGGCAGCTAACTGGAGCACCTGAGTCTGCTGGGGATGAAACCCACCAGCTCCTCAGTGAAAGAAGCTAACAACAGAAGACTCAGAGAGAACAGCAGGGAGAATGAAAAAGGAAGCGATACCAAATCAGCACAAAATGGAGTGTTTGCCACTCAAATTGGCATATAGTTTTGATTTTAATGCAGGACTGAGTGACATGGAGACTCAAGCACTCAAACTCAGGTCATCAGTTCCCTTGGCATGGGTCTCTGAACGTTGACCAACCAGATAACAGTCAAGGAATGCCCCCTGAGAGAGTGGGACTTTCATAAACAAGCCAAACTTTTACTCACTGCTTCCACAAGAGAAAGTCTTAACCCTGGACATCAGTATGCATTCACTTTCAGAAATCTCCTTTGGAGGTAAGTTTGTGGTTCCTGTTTGGCAGCTGAGGGGAACTGAAAAAGGGAGAGATAATAAGACTTGCAATCAAGCTTCAGAATTTCAGGCCCCTGGTTAGTCTATAGTTCCAGAGAGGTTTTCCAACCCTTTACTCTAAAATAAATCCCCCCTAAAATGAAGAAAAAAAACATAAAGTCCCTCCTTTCAAGAGAAATTTGAAACTGATGTTTTTCAATTAAAATGGTAAATTAAGCATTACACACATATTAAAGTTAAATAAACTATCTCCCTCCCCAGGCTATCAAAATCATTTTCTTCCCAGTACATCAAACATTTAATATGTTCTTGATCAGGTGTTTGTTATTTCCTTCCATTAAACATATGTCAAAGTAATAGTGCCCCTCTCTGTCTTTTTCATGGCTTTTTTCTAAGTCCTAGAACAGGACTTGGAACAAACTCAACATTCAAGATATATTTTTTGTGTATTTTTCTTCTACTTTCTACTGCATATATTTTTATGTATGTACAATTATTCTGTATATGTAAATTTCATGTTTTTTTCTCCTAAATATTGTAAGCACGTAGCCGTCAACCTTTATAATAATGAGTACTTCTATTTCTGCACATCTAATTTATTTCCATTTTGTTTATCATTACACCAAAATTTATAGTTAACATAATTTAACATAATTTAATTTGACCATTATTTTAACCTTCTTTGGTAGCATTTCTTTAGCATAAATCACATGATTAAATCAATGGATATAAACATTTTTAAGATCCTTGTTTCATAGCAACCCACTCCTTTCAAAAAGTTGCACTGATTCAACTGACTGAAGACATGACATGGGATTTTTTTCCCATAGTATTCATAACTCAGTAGATGGTTTTATTTCTTCAGCCCTCAAAATTATCTCCAACTATGATGGATGGCAGAGAGCATCTTTTTTCATTATTCCATGAGATAATTAACAAGGGAACCACAACAACTATACTAAGTAGCTATACTAAGTACTTCTATACAAGTAGCTCTTAGAAGTACAAAATGACTTTCAAATGGAAATACCATCTTTAAGTTTTATTCTTATTTTTTCAATAACTAGGTTTCAGATATTCAGATTGATGAAGGATATTAATGTTCTAAAATACTAAGAGAAATACTAAAACCTCAACTTATTGTAGATAAAACTTTTCCTGCTTTTTTAGGTTGAATATCAAAAATGAGTCCAATTAAACTTTATTTCAGCATGTCAGCACAATTTAAAAAAGTCCATTATTATACAGTAGAGCTTCATTTGACAGAGAAAAGTCAGTTATTTCAAAAGAAACCTTTTAATTATAGTAGTTGTGTTGATTTCATAATCTTTTCTTCTTTTACTCCTTAGTCCCTCTCATTCCTAATTCCCTTGTACCTTTTTAAGAGTTTCATATATTATTGGTTAAATCACTCAAGATATAAGTTGAGTAGGAAAAAACTCATTGTTTCTACATGAACAAACAGAGAGTCTCAAATTAACTTTGAACTCCCAGGAAGAAGCTCATTCTTCCCAAACCCTACACTAGAGACAGGGACAACTATCATGCATCCCTCATGAAAAAAACAGCTCAATGAGCAGGCAAAGATCTGAGGACAGTGAGCTGAGTCCAGGAAGGATGGAAAGCAGGTGGACTTTCCTGATTTTTGCTGAATATTCTCTGACACATGGTAAGGATGGTACTGAATGCCCAGAAGACAAAACAGAAGGAGAAGATGTGAAACTATACCTCCCTTGGTTTAATGTGAGCCTGGTAACAGTGAGTAAACAATTTTTACGACCATTGAGCAAGAATATTCTACTTTTCCAGGCAGTAACAAAATTAGTTCTATAAAATAATGAGCCCAAAACTAAATGTACTGGAAGGGGATATTTCTAGCACAGTGTGTGACTATTCTTTTTAAACTTTCCTCCTAATTATTAGCATTTCATATTACCTCTGCAAACACATGTGGGAATAATTCTACTTTTGGAGCTAGTTAGGCACAGCTGTTTTGTACCCAAAGAACCATCTACTTATAGCAGTTATCAGCACTGATTCCACAATTGTTTAATCACTCACTCACACTCAACTCCAAGGTTTTGGGGTTTTGGGGAAGAGGAACCATCTTTTCTCATATTTACTGCCAAATTTACTGCTGAGCACTATAGATCAGCAAAATGTTTCAATAAATAGAAAATTTAATAAATGAGTAAATACATAGTTGAAAGGATAGCCCATGTCTCAAATATTTTCATACAATATTGTTCTGTCACACAAACAGGGGTGAAGATACATTGACACACAAAATAAACCTGCCATATTTAGTCTCATTTGTAATGTGATTTGCAAATGTATTAACTTTTATCCTATGTTGTCCTTAATTAAAACAAATAGTTGCTCCCAAAGGCTTCTTTCTCTTTATGTGTAAGTATTTTAACAGAAGTGATTCTAGAACAGCTCTCTGTATGCAATTTTCTAATTCTGTAACAATTTATTCAGACATGACAACATGACAGCACCTGGGTGAATTTTAGATAAAGACTTTTGTTTTTCTTCTTTTTTTCCCCATACCATCATAGAACTATGCTTTGTTAATTGCCAACAGTCTCTATTATATTGATCCTGAATTCATATGTTTACTCAGTCTGAAAAATAAAAAATGTGTTTCTACACTACTGATCGCAATACAAATTAAGCACCAGCTGGGCCTATGAGTCAGTGGTTAAGAATTACTGCAGCCGTGAATGAGGGCGTAATTCCAGTTGTAAGATCAATCATGTATGATAAATTCTAAGCATAGTGGAAGGTTTTCTCTAAGGGGGAATTCAGAAATGAGGAAGAAAATAAAGTTGGAGTAGTCCATATTTATCTGGCCACCACTGATGTTCCACATTCCTACTTATAACAGGCTGCCTCTTTTCCCAAGAATGGTGAAAATGCACCTGGCACATAATAATGTGCTTGTCTGATGGACTCACCGCCATCTGAGGGGAACATGAAAAGACAGTATCTGAATGTGTTGAAATAGAATCAAAGTCCCAGTTCTTCAACTTCTTTGATTTTGTTTACAATGACTCTGAACAACTACTTAACCTTTTATGACCATTTCATTATTCCCTAAATAGAGATCTGGAAAATACCTACCTCAGATGACTATGTTAGATTAATGAAATTATATTTGTCCAGAATGCAATAAACATTCCATCAAGCACCATTACTCTAATTTCTACTATATATTTTGTATGAACAACTGTACATTCTGATTTTGTGTGGGTTCAAAGTACACCCAAGTCTGATGACTTAATTTGCTTATAGAAGCAAAATTTGGGACCAGAAGTAATCCACCATTCCTCCTCACCCCTGCCCTAAACCTTCATGCAACATTTGCAGAATCTTGATGAGCTATATTAATATGCTAGGGCTGCCATATTAAAGAACTGCAAACTGGATGACTTAAAAAACAAAAATTTATTTTCTCAATATCCCAGAGTCTAGGGGTCCAAGAGTTAATTGTTGACAGGGCTGGTGTCTTCTAAGGCCTCTCTCTTTAACTTGAGGCTGTAGGTCTCCTTCCAGTTTGCTTACAAGGCTTTCCCTCTGTGCATATCCTAAATACTTCATTCAAATGTAATTAGCTCTTTAAAGATCCTCCCCCCCACCCCCCAATATGGTCACATTCTGAGGTTGTATGGGTTTAAAACTTGAGGAAAACACAATTCAGCCCATAACATCCACTCAATTCAGATCAGTCAGTTGATTTCTGGTCTGCTTCAAGAGAGCCCTGGTGAGGATTGAGTTCCTCACCCGCTACTTATCTCTTAGAAGAGGACTTGGGTAGGAGGGTGAGCTCAACCACTAAAGGGAACATACAGCCCCAACTTGCCAAAGACCAGTGGTTTCCTCAAAGCACAGTTCAGAGACCTGGGGCCAACCATGGAGAAAACTAAAAAGAGAAAGAGTTCACTTTGTCCCAACCAATAGAAGTTGCATTTTGGCTCCCAACCACCCATCCCTTCAAGGTCAACTTTCTCCAAACAAGTTTCCAGAGTCTGAGGATCAGGACTCAGTGTGCAGTATCAGAAGACTGCCTGAGATGTCACATTTCCCCAGCTACTCTGGGGGCAATCCAGCTGAACTCATGTAGATGTCAAGAACCTATCCCTCAGCTCTGGGTGTTGGCTTTGTGGGTGTCAGCTGAACTCAGCTGAGGTTGTTCTCCCACAGATGCTCCTTTTTCTCAAAAGTGGTCTTGGCCTTAGCCATGTCTGGCTATTGGGACCTCATCCTTGTTGCTTTGAGAGTTCTTACTGCCAGCCACTGAGTGTTTTGATTAAGTCATTCTGCAAGTGCCTACTATGTCTTCTGTGGGTATCTTGAATAAATATTCTTCAACTTTTTCATCCATAAATGAGGACATCATTACTGCCTTGCATTATTTAGATAAGGGTTGAATGGCATAGAAATGGAAAGGACTTGAGTTACATAGATTCTCAATAAATGGTGATGCTGCTGCTAATATTTAAGTAAACAGAGTACAACAAATAGACTGTGTACTTCATACTGAACATGCCATCTTATCAGCACTGGTCTTTATCCAATTTCATTGATATCATTTTCCCAGGTTTTCCCAAACATTTCTCATTCATTAATTCAAAATACAGATTTTTATCATGAATTCTGTTCTTGGTGCAGATCTAGGTACACGGGATAACACAATGAACAAAAGGCCACTGCCAGGCGGAAGCTTCATCTCTCTGACAGAGTTTGTTAAGAAAACTCCTCCAGACTCCACACTCCACACTAACATTGGTAGGAGCTGAAGTCTAGCTAAGCTGTCAGCATCCCTGCAGTAGATCCAGCTTTCAGGATATTCCCACGACTTGTGTACATTCTGTCCCAAGTGACACTGATAGGAAAGGCATGTCCTGTAGCTCCTGGGAATGTATGTGTTGTTGTTGAATGAGATTTGGCTTCCATAAAAGAAATGAGAAAGACCTGACATGGCCTTTTGTTATGAGAACATTCTCTTTGGATCCATTTCTGGCATTATAATTTCATTTCTGCAAAAGATTTCTAAAGCATATCACTTTACCCACGCCAGGAGGCAGCAGATCAGAAAGCTGGCTGTGGTTTTCAAAATAGCAATCTAAACAAATGAGGATGGACCCAGGCTGCTGCTACTGTCCTTCCCATGGCCCGAGTACCTACAGGACAGATTGGGTTTCTTTTCTTTTTCCTTTCAAGCTGACATTTGTCTCTTTCCTTTTTCATTGTTGCATTAGTACCACTGGAAGGAAATTAGAGGCCAAAGTTTTTTGTTGTCAGAAACGGAGTTGCAGAGACAGAAGTAATGGTTATATAATACCCTGGCTTTACACTCACTGGAAACCCACTGCAAACTCACTGACCAAAATGTATCAATGGGAAACACTTTCTGAGTATTTCCTCCAATCTTTCAGATCAGGAGTCCCATCCCTCCAAGAGAAATAGGAAATAACCAGCACTGGGTAACTGGTAAAGAGCTCCTTCCTGATTACAGGTGACAGTCAGGCAGGAATATAAATCATAAGTGCAGAAAGTGACTTGCACACTGACTACAGTTTTTAGTGACTGCAACATGGTTTAAAGTCCTTGTAGATATGCAGAAATTCTGGAAGGTACCAAAGAGAGCCTCTTTTTTGTACACTATAAGCTCTACCTGTTTGCAGATAGAATGGCTCTTTTGGACAACCAAGGAAGGCGTTCACAGAATAACTAAAACCTAAATGGTAAAAGACTTCATGAATGTTTTAAAAAAAGTTTCTTCTTATTATAAAATTGATATATTTGAAAATATTTTGTAAAAAATGTTTAGGGAAATCTGTTTTCAAAGTGCCAATATACAAGAAAAAAAACAATAGGTATGGATATATACACTCTTGTGTTTACATAGGCATCTGCCAACATGTTTTTTAAGGGTTATATGTTATTTTGTACAGAAGTAACAATTAACCAATCTATTGATAGACTTTCAAGGATAATTTTTCTCCATTATAATTAATGCTGCAATAACTTATGCTTCGGTGAACTCTTCTTTGCTCCACCTTTGCGCGCTTACAATTATTTCTCATGATACCTTTCTAAAAATGGCATTGCTGGATCAAAAATATGCACGATTGAATGGTTCTTGGGTAATTACTGCCAAACTCTCTGGAAGAAGTGTTACTTATTTCCTCTCACTGGCACAGCCCAAGAACCCACATTTCCTAAGGACATGTTCTAAATAAAAACACAGTGATTTCCAGTCTATGACTTACATCTTATATACATACACAAACCAACGCTAACTCGTTTTTCCCTCATTTTTTTTCTCCTTTCCTATTGCCTCTCAGATTATTGCTTGAAATTCTTCCCACCTAATTCTCTGTGTGTGGTCTGATGGAGCTGGCCTTCTCTGCAGACACTTAATTCCTTATCAGAGAGGAATGCAATGCTTCATCTGACCCTGACTTGACAGCTCTGTGGTTTGGCAAGAAACTCCTCTTATCTTGCTTATCAGATCTGAAGGTCAGAGGGAAGGCTGCAAATCCAAGTGCTATTTTTGACACTCAAAGCCAAACACTCCCTGTTGTTCTGAAACATTACAAATCCTCATTGTTTTCTCTTGCTAAATGCATTTCTGGGAATCATTCATTTATCACATCCTTCTTTAGACACTGTATGATAACCTGTTACTATGTGATAAGGAAAAGATAGATTTTGCTTTCCTTCTGTGAAAGAAAACACAATTTCCCTATCTGAAAAAAGCATCCCTTCTAAGAGTTATGGCTGTGGGGCCTCCCAACACCAGACGCTTTGACCCTGGCACCAATAAGCAGAAATTACCTCTCATGTCTCACCTACTCTTTCCAACAGCAATAAACATGCACCTTTAGATGACATAGATTCAGGTCCAACACAGTGGCCACTAGTCACATATATCAATTAATTTAAATTGCTTGATATTAATTGATATTAAATAAACTCAAATTAATTGGTATTAAATAAAATTGAAAATTCAGTTCTTCCATTACATTAGCTACATTCCTAGTGCTCAGCAAGTAGCTGTGGCTAGTGGCTACTGTACTAGAGATCAGAATATAGAATATTACCATCATCAAAGAAAATTCTATTAGACACGTTACATCTAAGTGATTCATTTTTGGTAATCCTCAGAAAAGAGCTGAGGGTATATTTAGAAACAGAACTTATGATTTACTTCTTTACTCAGGTTCAGATCATTTTTTATTTGTAGTTTGTTTTTGTTTCCCCCAAGTTCAAGTGTTTCCTCTTTTAAAGCACCCTATTCTCTTAATTATAACACATAAATCTTTCGGTCATGCACTGGATGGGAAGGATTATTTAGAGATTACTTGCAAGGAAGGTAATTAACAACACATAGGAATAGAATGCCGAAAATAAATTACCTCATCAGTGGCAGATCCATTCCCAACTCTGGATTTTATTTCTCACTCTCTGCATCTTTACATTGAGCCACCAATCTTGAAGGAAGCCTCCACATCACCCTCCTGGCCTCCATCGGTCACTCATTCACATATTTACTGAGCACCAACCATGCATCTAACACTAAACTCAACTCTAAGGATACAGTAATGCTTCTAACAAACAAAAGTAGATGCCTTTATAGAGACATATGTTTTAGTAAACTATAAGCAAAAGAATCTGTGATGTTAAGGTTTTCTTTTAAGTCCTTTTCTTCTAAGCTCTTGTTTTTACTTTATAGTGCAAATCATTTCACACTCACTCAACTTGGATAACCTGGCTCATCCATTCATTCATAAAAAACCTCTTTTCTCATTTAATATTTGTCTCGACATACTACTTTGCACAGTGAACTATC
Source organism: Talpa europaea (assembly GCF_964194135.1). Taxonomy (NCBI): domain Eukaryota; kingdom Metazoa; phylum Chordata; class Mammalia; order Eulipotyphla; family Talpidae; genus Talpa; species Talpa europaea. The sequence continues at coordinate 34,433,911 of NC_140079.1, forward strand.
TTTACCTAGATGAGAAAGTTATCATTCACAGGTAACAAATGTATTTTTCTTTCTATAACATCTACACTAAATGAAATATGAATTTATTTCAAGCTAAATTCAGAACAACCAGAATATTTTTAGACAATCCATCTTGCTAGAGATGTGATGCCATGTACCAAATACTTTAAACGCAAGCTTCTGGAAAAAACCTTCACTAGTTGATATGCTCTGTCCAAGTGTATAAAACATTGCTTCTTAATTAACCAGCATAGATGGGAACATGATATCATGGGAAAGTGGGGTTTTTAACATTTACTCAAAGATAGTACTTTTGCCACAATGATTATTTTTCCTAGGGACTGGTATAAGGAGACTTGTTTTCAGATGCTACTGTGATTCTGGATTGGATTGATGGACAGGGTCAGAAGGATTTGGTTTAGACTGGGTCTTTTCCCTACCATGGGACACTAAGTTTGAAGGGATGAACATATGTGGGCATCTGCTCAAAAATAACAGTGTTAAATAAGTCTGTGGATATTAAAGGGGAAGTCCCCACTTGCTGCCAAACTATCTAATAATGTAAAAGCATTCTAATACTTCAAGCATCCTGATTAATTGAAATTGAGTAGAAACTGCTAGTGTGCTGACAAGAACTAATATGATTCTTTGTTGGAGAGCACAAGAGAAAAATATTAAGCCAATATAGACTCTGCTATTAAGGTGTTGAAAGACAATGTTTATATCTATATACACTCATTTATACTTTCTGATTAAATTTTTATTTAATACTATATCAACAATATCAATACTTGAAGCATTGTAGGCATAGCTTCAGGTGAAATTTCTTTCCCAGATCTACATGTATAGGAAGAAGAGTTATTGTAAGAATCTTTATTCCTTTACGGGTTTGAGATGATCTTTAGTTATTATACGTCTAGGCAATTGCAAATCACTGATGAAAATATCCAAGTTACTGCTCATTCATGCAGTGTTGCAATGTTTTCATACTACTGATTTTTAATTTGTGCATTTCCTTTTTATTCAGCAAATATTTATTGAGCACAGAATTTTAGTCCAGAAAATGCAAACTGTTTTTTTTTTTTAAAGAAATAGAGGCAAGCTTGCACAATTTATAAAAAAAAAGACTGAATGTTTCTTTATTTGTGCCTGATGTACTGCAAGAAGTTAATTTTGGTGAGTTTCAGTGGTCTCCACCCTCTCAGAGCTTATAAAATGGGTATAACAAGTATTAATTTTATCTATAGGCAAAATATAATTCACTCTCAATAACGGCAAATTCAAAGGGGGGGGTTATAGATAATAACGCTAATCATAATTATAGATTTTTCGTAATTGTGGACTTTTTCTAGATTTTTGAACTTTATAAATGTTGTTTACCAAAATCTATAAAGAAAAATTATTAGCTTAAGATTTGAAAGGCACCAAGGATTTGCATGAGAATTTGTGCATAATTTCCAAGGACACAGAGGAAATTTCTCATGGCTCATACTCATTCTTGTTTTTTTCCCAATATACTTTGTCCATCCTTATCATTGACTTGCGCTGACTCAAAATAAAGTGACCTTTGGACTGCTTTTGTCAGGATAAAGTGATTTACAAGGAGAGACCTAGAGCCACTTTTTGCTTCAGAGTGTGAAAGCTTTTTTTCATTTGTAGTTCAATCACAATGTGTAGTGTAGGGCAAACACAGCTGTGTTTGTCAAAGATTATTCATAAAATACAGCTTATCCCTGCTCTAACTAAATAAAATATTAATGCACATCATAATAATAGGTCTTTTTGCACACACAAACCTTCCTTAAAAATATGACAAACAATTCTACCATAAATACTTACTTACATTCAAGGCTACAAAACCTTCACTGAAAATGAGGGGCTATTCCTGAGCTGTGCTGAACACAAGAATACAGTGTTCTTGACCATGATGTCTGCTAGTGAGTTGTACTGAGCCTGGCTCACCAAAGTGCAATGACTGTGCTTAGAGGACCCATATCAATGCTTGAATAATCATTCACTGGGAAACACTTTATGCTCCTTAAAATATAATTTCTGACCTCAAAAAGCTTGACATTCATTCACCTTAGATATTGATTTACTTTCTTCACAAGGGGATAAAGTGAAATCAAAACTGAAGCATAGCTTTAAAGCAATTAAAATTAGCATTTGAATAACTTTATAAATGAATTTCAAGTATGCTAACTCTTTTCATCTTTACTTTGACTCAATGAAGTAATTGATATTAATAATTCCATTTATCTCAGAAGGGAAAACTGGGGCTTAGTAAGAATAGTTTAAAAGGCAGACTTGGGGCCTCCCCTGGTGGCACTGGCAGTTGAGTGCAGCGCTGTGAAGCTGTCCACAGCCTCTGCAATGCCTATTCAATCCCGCCCAGCCAGCGAGGGTCCCACATGGCACAGCAGACCTCTCCTGTTGTGCCTGCTGCTCCCCTCAGCAGTGTATTTCATCAGTCTGCCAGTTCTGTTCCCTGCTCTGTCTTCGGCGAATCCTCTCACCCTCCCACGCATCTGGCCTGTACCCTGGTTCTTGTATAAATAAATAAATCTTTTAAAAAAAAGTGCATACTTGGTGGCAAAATGAGGATTTCAGTACATGTCCTTGGACTCCTGGGGACCCTGTAGCACATGATTTGGTTGGGCACATGATTTTGTCAACAGAAGTTTATGTGAAAAAAAGCATCCAAAGTACCAATTGAGTATAATCTTTCTCACAAAGAATCCTGAGCAAGACCAACTAGAGTACATTTTCTTAAGTTCTCCCAAGGTAGTTAGACACAGGAGACCATGTGGAGTTCTCTTAGGTACCAGTCTGCTGCTAGTTTAGCCACAGAACATGGGAAATTGTGGCACTGTTCCCTTGGTAACAGGATATGACCAGGAATGCTTGCCTGAGTACTTCTATACCTCCCTCTGTGTTCTATTGACAAGACAAATGGGATGTGGGTGAGCATGCTCAACTAGAAGTCAGCCTCCTCTGAAAACTTATTGTTAAAGAGAAAATAAGGAACAATAATGTCACTAATTCTCACAATCGGAGCACCCTACAACCCACAACTCCAGTCATACTGAGTTTAAGGTCAATGCATTGTCAGAAAGAAAGAGCTTTTTGAATGCTGAGAAAGGCACCCTAGAGAAAAGTCAAATTTTCATCCAATCTTGTAGATCCCTAAAAACATTGTGACTCAGGGCCTAGCTCAACAGGAGAGAAGGGGGAGAAATGGGAAACTTTGAACAACTCCAAATATATACCTTGGAATCTAAAAGACTGAGTATGTGCAAGGCTTTGCACACGCACAGGAAAGACCAGAAAAAGGTCACTCATCTCTGAAGCAGGAAGAGAAAATTCAAGGTGTCTTGTAAACTGATGCCCTTAGTAAAAAGTGGAAGACATGCAGGAAATCTTCTGGCAAGTCATTGATTGACCACTATATTATAATGAGCAAGGGGTTACTCCTAGGAAGCCAGGCTTTCTAAAAATACAATTAAAATTAACAATACAACATTACTTAAAATTCTAGCAGAGAATTAAGCCATGCATAGCAGGAAGACAGAATCTATAGAATGAGTCTGGGGAAGTAACAACAAATAAGCATCAACAGGGAAAAGTAAAACATAAGGACAGCAAAAACAATAAATCATAGTGAGAAAGGAATAAAATTGTTACCATATATTATTAATGTCCAATTTTCAAAATTTAGGAAGTATGCATATAAGTGTTGTTATGTCACATATACAAGTTGAAAAGCAGCAAAAATGTTCCTGAGGATGCCTCAAGTGTGGATTCAATACACAAAAATTTAAAATCAGCTGTTACAAGTTCAAAAAACTAAAGCAAACCATGCATATAAAATTGAAGTATGGTAATATTGTCTATTTAAATAAAGAATATCAAGAAAGAAATTATTTTCAAGAAGAATTTATGGGAAGAATTTATGTAGTAGAAAAAGTACAACTGGAATAAAATTTAACAGAAAGACTCAAAAACATATGTGGGGTGTGAGAAGAAAGAATCAATAAACTTGAAAATAAATTAATACAGATTTTCCAGCCTGAGAAACAGGGGGAGAAAAAGGATAAAAAAGGTGGACAGAGCCTCAGAAACTTGTGCATCAGTATCATGCTTATCAACATACATGTAATTCGTTTCCAGAAAAAGAAGAAAAAGTGGGAAGATACATGTATTTAAGTAAATAATGGCCAAAAACTGTTGAAATGTGGTTAAAATATTAATCTACATATTCAGTAATGGATCAATATGCTCTAAGTAGAATTCAGAGACAGATGATGACATAATATTGTCAAATTAACAAAATTAAAAGACAATTATGAAAGTCAACATAAATGTACTTTCATTTGTAACTTCTATTTCAAAAGAAAAATGCATAAATCAGTAATTACAATTTTGTATTGATTGGTTAAAACATATAAAGATATAGATAGTGTGAAAGCATTAGTGCAGAGGAGAGGTAAGGGAATGGAGTCATATTAAAGCAATTTTTTTTGTATGTCACTGAAATTGTTAGTAATATTCTCAGCTAGATTGTTTTAATTAAGATGTTAATTATAGCTCCCAGGGAAATCACTAAGAAAACAGTTAAAACATGTATTTGGAAGACATACAAAAGAACCTAAAGAAATATATTGGTTAATGTTTAACTCTGAAAGACATAAATGAGGAACAGATGAAAAAAAGATAAATCTATAGAAAAGAAGTAGAAAAATGCAAATATAAACTTCTACCTTACCTGCAATTTCATTAAATGTAAATGAATTAAACATGTCAACCAAAAGGCAGAGATTGAAAGAATATACTTAAAATTGTGTTCTAATTCTGTGTTACGTACAGAAATTACATACCATGCAAGTAGTAATGGAAAGATAGTTGGAATAACAATACCACTAGGACACAAAACAGATGTTAAGATTTATTGCTAGAGCCAAAGAACATCTTAAAATAAGAGGATCAATTCATTAAGAAGCTAGATTAACTATAAAAATGTATATACATCTATATAATAAGTGTTTGTAATCAAAATGCATGAAGCAAAATCTGACAGAATTGAAGAAACAAAGACAGTTAACAATAATAATCAGAAAACACAATATCCTACTTTCAATAAAGAGCAAATGATGTTGCTGATGAACAAGAAGTTAGAAGACTTCAAGTACATTAAAAAACAATTAGCTCTAACTGATATATATTGAGCTCTCCAATCAATAGCAGAATACATAAACTTCAGAATATGCATGGCACATTCTCCAGGATATAACATATACTAGAAAACCTTTTGAAGTTAGAATAAAGATTGTTTTTCCCCTGGCCACAATGAAATGAAAATAAATATCAACTATGGTGGTGAGAGAACTATGGGTACTACACCTACAGGAAAGATCAAATACTATACAAACATTAATGATAATGTAAGGGAAAAAAGTACTTTATCTAAAAAAATAAAGAGAATGGATAGTGAGTAAATGTATATCCTGCTGATGAGTATAATAGGCACAAATGCTTTGAAAGACAATTTACAAATGAAGACAATTTACAAATAAATATAAATAAAACTGAAAAATAAACTGATGTGTGATAGTTTTGCAAACAAATGTCAAATCAATAAAATTTAGTAAAAATTAAAGTTTTAAATCAGCAATCTAAACTTTCAACCTAAAACTAAAAAAAAAAAAAAAATTAGCAAATTAAAACACAAAAAAAATCAGAAAAAAGCAATAATTATTAAAGTGGAAACAAATTAGAGAATTTTTTTAAAAGTACATTTTTTAAAGATTTATTTTATTTTTATGAATACAAGAACTGGAGTACAGGCCAGAGGTGTGGGAGGTGAGAGAACTCACCAGAGACAGAGTAGGGAACAGAACAGGCAGATTGACTGAAATAAACTGCTGAGGGAAGCAGTGATAGAGCCAGAAGAGGTCTGCTGCACCATGTGGGTTGCTCCCTGGCTGGGGATCAAACTCATGCTGCAGTGGTGGCGGTTAGTTTCATAGGTTGCATTTTAACCCCTTGTGCCACGACAGAGGCCCTAAAAGAGTACATTTTTAAAAACATCGACAGAAAAGACACACTTTTAAGTAGAGTAAGCAAGGCAATAAGTGACTCAAGAAAAGACTCGGGTAATATAAATCATGAAAGAAAGAGGGGGCACTGCTATAGGCCTAACAGAAATGGAGAGGGTTGTAAGGGATTACCAATAACAGTGAAAATGAGACAAGTTAGATGACATGGGGAAATTTCTGGAAAGTCACAAGATATTGAAAGTGACTCAGAAGGAGAGAAAAATTGAATGGATATACATCAAGCAAAGACATTGAACCATTAGTTTTAAAGCTCCTAACAAAGGAATTCACAGTATCAATAATGAATTTCACCATTTAATAAAGAATTATGCTAATTATCCACAGTCTTCTAAAAATAGAAGAATACTCCCCAGTTCATTCTGAGGTCAATAATATATTGCTGCCAGAATTAGTTAAAGACATCACAAGAAAAGAAAATCACATACTATCCTCAAGAATATATATGGAGGGCCTCCCTGGTGGCGCAGCGGTTGAGTGCTGAGTTGCAAAGCCGCCCACAGTCTCTGCAGCGCCAGTTTGATCGCTGGCGAGGGTCCCACATAGTGCGCAGACCTCTCCTGCCACTGTCTGCTCCCCTCAGCAGTGTACTTTGTCAGTCTGCCTGTTCTGCTCCCCACTCTGGCACTGGTGAATTCTCTCACCCTCCCACGCTTCTGGCTGTACCCAGAAGCTGTACAAAATACCATATGAGTTCATAACATTAAAAAAGATCATATTCCATGACCTGGTGAACTTTATCATAGGAATGCAATGTTAGTTTAGCATATAAAAAAATCAATCAATAGATGCAGACAAAGCATTTGATAAAATACATGATAAAATCATCCAGTGAAATAGGCTTTAGAAGGGAGCCTCCTCAACCTTATAAAGAGTATCTCTGGCAAAAGCATAGCTAACCTCATATATGATAGAGAAAAAAACTGGGTGCGTTACCACTATGATCAAGACAAGAATATCAACTCTTACCACTTCCATTTAACAGAGTACTGAATGCTCTAACTAGGGTGATTAGACAAAAGAAAATAAAAAGGCATCTAAGGAGGAAGAAGTGAGACTTTATTTGAAGATGACTTGATCATACTTGTAATAATTCACTCAGAAAATATGAGAACTAATAGACTTGATCAGTATAGTTATACACAAGAGCAGATACAAAAGTCAATGTTATTTCTATATTCTAGCAATATACAACCTGAAAATATAATCAAGAATTCTATGCCATTTTTAATATCAGCAAAAAGAGTAGAGAAACTAGAATCAAATTTAATAAAAGTGCAGACTTATACAATGAAATTAATAAGGATTATTAGAAGAAATTAAAGAAGATCTGAATCAGTGGAAAATATCCCATGTTTAAGGATCAGAAGACTCAACATTGTTGAACTTTGAATATTCTTCAGTCTGATCTAAAGATATAATGTAATTTCTCTCAAAATCCCAGCTCTGTGTATGTGTGTGTATATATGTGTGCAGAAAATAGTTAATCCTAAAATGTATAAGAAAATGCAAATGATCCAAAACAGCCAAAAGAAACTAAAAAGAAAAGACTTGAAACACAAATCAATTTGAAAAACCTACTATAAATCTACAATAATTAAGAGAATTGGTATTTGCATAAGGAAAGAAATACAGATTAGTGGTGGAAGAGATTAAGGGTCAAGAAATATTCATACTTTTGAGCAATTGCTTTTTCCCAAGTCCAAGGAAATTAAATGGGAAAGAATAATATTTTCAATAAATTGTTCTGGGACAACTGGATATATGCAGAGAAAATAATGAATTTGGGCCTCTACATCACACCATATGAAAAAACAAACTTAGAAGTTCTGAGAAGAAAATAAAAGCACAAATCTTTATGACCTTGGTTTAGGCAATGGTTTCTTAGAAATGACACCAAAAGTGCAAGTGACAAAGAAAAACATACAGAATTTTTTCTTCGTTAAAATTTAAAAATGTATGCATCAATGTAAATAATCATGAAAGTGAGAAAACAATCTGCAGAAAGGAAAGAGTATTTGAAAACCTCACATCTGACAAGGAAATTGCATCCAACAAGTTAAAGAAATCTTTAAACTCAACAATAGGTCCTCTCTGGTGACCTAGGGGTTAAGTCTCAGTGCTATCATAGCTACTGCCTGAGTTCCATCTCCCAGACAGGGAGCTAATCCATATGGCACAACAGATGTTTCCTGTCTCACCCACTGCTCCCTTTTCAGTAAACTCACCTGTTCTGCTCCCCACTCTGTCTCTGGTGAATCCTCTCATCCCCTGCACCTCTCCCTATTCCCCATTTCTTCTGGGTGTTAAAAAAAAATGGTGATCATTAGAGAGATTGGCCTGTAGTTTTCTTTTTTTGTGTTGTCCTTGTTCAGTTTCGGTATTAGTGTAATGTTGCCTTCATAGAATGCATTTGGTATCATCCCTTCCTTCTCAATTTTTTGAAAGAGTTTGTGAAGGACAGGCCCTAGTTTGGTTCTGAATGTTTGATAGAATTCATTTGTAAATCCATGTGGTCCTGGGCTTATTTTTGGGGGGATGGTTTTGATTACCATTTCAATTTCACTGCTTGTAATTGGGCTGTTTAGGTGTTCTATTTCTTCTTTAGCTTTCAGTGATTGTAAAGTTGTAGGAATTTGTTCATCTCTTCTAGATTGTTGAAATTGTTTGCATATAACTCTTCATAGCAGTTTCTGATTGTTCTTTTGATTTCTGCTGTGTCTGTTGTGATCTCTCCTCTTTCATTTGTGATCCTATTTACTTGTGCTTTCTCCAATTTTTCCTTTGTGAGCCTGGCTAGGTTTTTGTCTATAATTGGTCCAACCACTATGGAGAGTTTTTTAGAGGTTCCTCAATCTGTTAAAAATGGAGCTTCCATATGATTCAGCAATTCCACTCCTAGGTATTTACCCAAAGGGCACAAAAACATTAATTCAAAAGGGCACCTACACCCCCATGTTTATTGCAGCACTATTTATAATAGATAAGCTATGGAAACAACCCAAGTGCCCCAAAATAGATGACTAGATCAAGAAGATGTGATACAGATACACAATGGAATATTACTCAGCAATCAAAAACATTAGACTCATGCCATTTGCAGCAACATGGATGGAGCTGGAAGGGATTATGCTCAGTGAAATAAGCCAGAAAGAAAAAGAAAAATACTGGATGGTCTCACCCGTAGCAGGAATTTAGAAAACCTAAATAAGGGATCAGGTAAAAGACTAATTATAATAAAGTAAAAATCAAAATCCACAGGCAACTATAAAGCAGAGACACACTACAGGGTGGGAGGGGAGAAGAGACTGGAGTAAAACAAGGGTGGTAGGAATTTTATGGGGACTATAACCAAGATAAAAATGCATACATTGTACAAAAATGAAAAATGATGTAAAAATATATAAAATTAAAAAATAAAAAATGCATAGAAGAAAACACAGGCAAAACACTCCATGACATTTGCTAAAGGGATGTCTTTGGGGACTTAGCAAGTAAAACAAAAGCAAAATTATCATTATAACAAAAAGCCATCCAAATGAATTGGAGAAAATATCTGTATATCATATATCCAAAATGGAGCTGATATCCAAGACCTCAAAATAACTTTTGCAACCCAACAAAAAGAAAACAAAGAACCTAATAAAAAAAAAAGCAGAATAACTATATAGACACATCTCCAATGAAGACCTACAGATGGTCAATAGGTACATGAAAAGAAGTTCAACATCAGTTATCATCAGAGAAATGCAAATCAGAACTGTTACCGGAACCCAGCCACCTTAGCAGCAGGAGCTGGCATTAGCAGTGGTATTCTCTCACTCTGCTGCTCCATCACAAGTCAGTTGTGGCAGGTGCTCCTCAGAGCCCAGTAACTGCCCTTTGTCACCTGTGACAGTTTCTCCTCAGACACCTTTTATGTAACAATGTACTTCCTGGATTATGGAATGGACCAATCAGGTGCGAGCTATGAGCTAATGGTGCTAAATGGTCCAATCAGCCACAGGGTTGGAGAATGGTATAATCAGACTTGTGGGTGGGGCACTCTGAAAGAGGATATAAGCCAGGGTTTGAGGGAATTAAAGGAGAGACGATGCCAGCCCCCAAACAGGAGAGATAACTCCATCCCCGAACAGGACATATAGCTCCAGCCTCCAAAGGAAGAAGAAAGAAGGGGAAGATGCCATTCCTGGCCTCTGAAGAAAGAAGAAAAAAAGCATCCAGCAGCCAACCTTCAAGGAAGGAAGAAAAGCTGAAGAGCTCTGTCAAGAGACCAGGCCTCTGGTCCTGTCTCTTTGGAGCACCAAAGACCAAGGGCCCGGGACTTCAAAGAGATGTTTGTTGTTGGTGTAGCCCAACTAACTCACAAAGAGCTGTAACACTTGGTATCTCTGATACCACCTCTGAGGGACCAGTAGTGATCATCACTACTGGCCAGTGCTGTCCAGTGCTCCTGGTGATCATCAGTATTGGCCAGTGCATCCAGCACTCCTGGTGACTGGTGTTGACCATCACTGATGCTATCTGGGTGAGGTAGCTGCCACTTGTGAATACAGTAAGCTCTTTGTTTCCCCTATTTGTAAAATAAACCCCATGGTCATTGTTCCTGAAGCCTGAGGTATCACAATTGTGTGCATGAGAACCCACAGGCAGTGACCTGTCCTCTTATTGGGCACTGTTCTTTGTTAGGCTATAGCCCATAGGTCCTTCCTGTATCAAAGAATAGAAAAATCACTAATTTGAAGGTATGTATGCACTCCTATGTTCATTGTAGCTCTATTTACAATAGCCAAGTTTTGGAATCAGCCTAAATGCCCAAAGAAAGGGTAGTAGGTTGAGAAGATGTAGTATAGATACACAATGGAATACAAATCAACTATTAAAAAAAAGATGACTTGTTGCTATTTGTGACAACATGGATGGAACTGGAGTGGGTCATGCTAAGTGAAACAAGTCAGAAAGAGACAAGTACTGGATGATTTCACTCCTATAAAAAACAAAGGAACAGACTCAACAAACCCTAAACATATGACTGTAGTCTGAAGGCTACAAGAGAGGAATGGTGGGAGTTGGGAACAAATGGGTCTATCATAGAGAATATGGGTGCCTTGGTGGAATGTGTGGTGTGGTAATACACATCTAAGAAGTTGAACATATTTTTTTTTAAGATTTTTATTTTTATTTATACAAGAACTGGGATTTAGGCCAGTGGTGTGGGAGATGAGAGGATTCACCAGAGAGAGAGTGGGAAACAGAACAGGCAGACTGACTGAAATACACTGCTGAGGGGAGCAGCGGGAGGTACAGGAGAGGTCTGCTGCGTCATGTGGGTGTCTCCCTGGCTGGCCGGGAATCAAACCTGCACTGCAGAGGCTGCAAGAAGCTTGATAGCATTGTGCTCAACCCGCTGCACCAGTGGGGAGGCCTGAAGTTCAACATGTTCTATTAAATCACATGCAGTATTTGAAATCAATGACACCTCAAAAAAAGTTACGGAAAAAAAAACCAAAACAAAATATTTGCAAACACTAACAAAACTAGATAAATATGAAAAGATGACTCTGTGAGTACATTTATGTGAGAAAATATGTAAAATATAACAATATCCTCAAACTTTTTCTGGTGGTATGTGGGATAATAGAACTAATTTCGGAGACATGTTGTGAAGAATAAACAAATTGTGGAAATAACAAAAAAGGTGGTCAGCCTAAAGAAAATAAACTCAACAATAGAAAGACAACCCAATGAGTAAATATGCAAAGGATTTGGATATGTCTTCAAAGATGATATACCTATGAACAATAAACAAATGAAAGTGGTTGGAGATCACTGGTCATTAAAGAAGGGTAAACCAAAACCAAAGTAAGATTCCACTTGAAATCCATCAGAATGGCCAACATAAAAAGAACAGACAATAACAACTGTTAATAGACAAATTGGAGTCTTCATATATTCCTACTAATAATGTAAAATGGTACAACAACTATGGAAAAGAGTTAGGTTGTTCCTCAAAAAGTGAAAAACAGTTATTAAATGATCTGTTGATTCCATTCACTTAACACATACCAGGAGAAAAGAAGGCTTGTATATATGAAAACTTATACATGAATGTTCATGGAAATATTCATGGTAGCAAAATGTGAAAACAATCCAAATTTCTATCAACTGATGAATAAACAGTGGCATATTTATACAATGGAATGTGGGTAGGTCATAAGAATGAAGTACTGATACATGCTAAGATGTTAAAAGAACTTTAAAAGATAATAGTCACAGAGACCACATACTGTAACTTTCTTTTTATGTAAAAGGTCTACAATACACAATTTCAGAGACAGAAAATAGATTAGCAGTTGCCAGAGAGTAGGGGTGATGAAGGATGGGAGATGACAGCTCATCGGTATAAAGTCCCTTGTAGGAGTCTTGAAGATGTCCTAAAATGAGAGAGCGGTGATGGCTACAGAACACTGAATAGATTAAAAACCACTGAACTGTACATTTTAAATTGGCGAAATTTATGGTATGTGAAATATATCTCATAAAGTTGTCATAAAGAACCAAGAGGTGGAAAAAAGGCTATAAAGATTTAGAGAAATAAAGAAACCAGGAAAAAGTGAGAGAAGTGTAACATATGTGAGACTTTGAAACATGTAGTATGTGCCATTGAGTGTGCGACTTACATCTGTCATTGTGTGTAGAATGTCACGTCCTTTCTGTACCCGGGCCTTGAGCAGAAGCAGCTGAACTTTATTATTTCCCATTTACAGATGAATCATGAGCATGGAGAACAAGTCAGAAGGGAGAGAGGAGCACTGAACAGGCTAGATTCTTAGTAAGGCAAGTACTAAGCTGAAGATCACAAGTGCAAAAGCAAATACTTGGGGTAGAATCAGAATTCTAATTTTCTAGAACATGCAATTGAGAGAATGAAAGACAGGAATCTGAGCACAATTCATTCTTTCAGTGCTGCCTGCATCAAGCTCTTCATGGAAGAAGAGAGGTCAAGCCTCAATCTTGATCTTGAGATACTTACAATCCATAGGAGTTTATTAACTGTTATAACTCGAAGGAACTAAAAACATACAATTCAAATGGTTTTAGGGGGAAAGCATGGGGGAAAGTATGATGCAGGGACTTGGAAAGCACACGAGAGCTGATTCCAGACAACCCTCATTCCAGGGGCTCAGTGTTGTCAGGACTCAGTGTTGGTTTTCTCTCTCCTGGCTTCTCTTCTCTTTGACTGTGATAGTCTCAGATCTACCTTGCTTGATGGTTGGCAAAATGGCTTGCTAGCAGCTCCATGATAATGCATTTTCAGGTTATCAATCCCAACAGAAAGAGAACTTCTCCTTGAAAAGTTAAAAAATTTATCCCAGTGAGCTGGAATTCTGTGCCCATCATCCTTGTGAAGTTGATGGCAGCAAGCCTATGAGGGGGAATGGCTGAGACGGGTCTAGGATGTCATGACTGGCAGTCCCAGCCACTAGGTCAGCAACAAGCATAACTACCACTCTCTGCTTCAAATGCAGTCATGCAACCTGTGCAAACTAGTATGAAAGACAGAATATGTTAAATGCTGCACAAATGGTATAAATAAAATTTGCTAGAGTTCAGAGGAATTGAAATCCCTGACTGGAGATTATTGGCAAAACTTGCTGAAGACAGAGGATTTTAATTTGGAACTGCGATGAATTCTAAGATAAGCTTTCAACAGGAGGGAGAAGGGAGGAGGAGATTCCACTGGGTATCCACACAGAGTGAGTTTCTAATGGGAACACCATGAAATTTTCTGCAGGAAAGCAGTTATATGTGAGTGTCTTTAGGAGCAGTTGAATACATTTCTGAAGTTGCTCAGAACAGATCTCCCCAAAATGTAGCATTTGGTATGTGGACTGTTTTGAGCTGAGGACAAGAAATTTACAATCTTACAAAAAATTTATCTACCACTTCTTTAACTATTTACAAGACTGAATGTTGAGTATATTGCCCAGAAGTAAGATTATCTCCAGAAATAAAACTATATGTCAGGGCAAAGACATCATTACAGAGCATGTGCTCATCAGGAGAGTCACCTCTACCAATGATGTGAGTCCATCTCCTTGATCCTTGAAGCTCCAGTCCCTGTCCCATTCCTTTGCTCAGGATATAGATCCTTCTTTCCCTCACTGAAATTAGAATTTTTTATTTCAATTTATATTTTTCTGCTCATGTGTAATTAAATTGATCTTTTTCTCCTGTTAATCTGTCTGACACTGGATTACTTGGTCAATCTGAAAAGAACCCCCAGGGGTGATGGGCAAATTTCCCCACTGCTCCTATACTCCTTATGGATGAGGTCTGTACTGAACCCCAAAAGGCTCTCTCTTCCCTGGCAAGCAACCAAAAAAGTTCAGTGCTATTAAACACAAGGAAATTTCCACTGGCCATTGACTTAAAATTAAATACTCATTACAGTTATATTGATTTTTTTTTAATGGGGACAAATGAACATTACTGAACCTTGGAATTTACCTCTGCCTATGAATTAGATGACTTTTTCTTAATTTAAGGGCAATGTTCAAGCTGAGGTTCCTGTTAGCCTAAGGACCCCTCTATCTTGTTTCTTTTCCTGCACATAGATTTCTCTTTTGAAAATGGCTTTTAGCTTTAACCACACCATACTAGTTCCATACTAGTTCCACATTTCTTTCTCACTTTAACAAGGATAGGGAGAGTTTCTAGGTTTAAATCCTGACTCTGCATTTTAATAGTTTTGGCCTTAAGCAAAATTCTTAAGATTTTCATTCCTCTATTCCCTTTTATTAAACTAAGGCTAATAATGTTGCCTGTCTCACAGGGTTGTTCTGAATACTAATGAGTTAATACATGCAAAGTTCTTAAACAGGATGATAATAAGCACAAAATTTTAATTAAATCTATTATTTAGCATGAACATATTTTCATCCCCTTGGAGTGTCTCATTAAGGCCCTGGTAGCTTAAGGAACTCAAACTCAACCAGAATGAGATGATCTCCCATGAGAGGCTTGAGTGAATGGCTAGTATGCCTCCATCACCGCTTTCCCATTAAAGAGTTTCAGAACAGGCCTCCCCAGGATGTGTTGCATGAGGATTATATTAAGGTGAAACAGTGGTGTCCTGGCAGGCTGAGAGAAACTTACCACTCCCTGAAATACTAAAACAGTGAAAATTGGGGCCATTATTGATGTCCTTTGTCCCATGCTTAAGATTATCTCTAGAAATAAAGTTTCTACTGGGTAAATATGTTTATAGGGCATGGCATCTGATAGAGCATCTTATCTTCATCATATGAGTCAATTGCTTTATCATGTGAGTCTCCCTCCTCTCTTTTTGAAGTTCCAGGACGCTGACTCATTCCTTAGCTCAAGATACATGCCCTCAGATACCAGAAGTTTCATTCTCTGTGTAGACAACCCATATACACATGGGTGTTCTTTGTTCAACAATTGGTCTTTGTTTTCCTACGAATCTGTCTGATGATGTTTTGATTATTCCACCAGCCAGTGCCAAAGAACTAGTCAGGGGTGTGGTGGGGGTGAGGCATGCAGGGGAGGCTTTCCTTTTTACCCCATACCATGATGATGTACAAGTAAAGGCTACCAACAGAACCTAGAGGAAGGTCACAGGGCCATGAGGACTGCAGTCACAAAGAGTTTATCAGACCTCTGCACTGTCTTCAGAGGATCTTTCCCTGCCTTTTTTATTCCTGAATGCAGCCACTCCAGCCATCCATGACTCTTCTCAAACCCTTTATTGCTAGAAAACTCCACAGGCTGGCTGAGCACATGCTTAGCACACCAGCAGAGCAGCCGCACCAATAAAGAGAAGGGGGCAATCAGAAAAGCAGAAAAGATCTTACTTGGTATTACCATGTGAACACCATGTGTTCATATCATTTTAACAAATTTAATTTATAAAATTGGGTTTTTCCTCCACAATTAAATGGTAGAGTGAGAGAGGTGCACATACATTTTTCAGCATTTATAGTGCCTTTACAGGCTTTAATTCCTTTTCTGCATTTTACTGCAAAGAAACAATCGAGAATGTGTCAGACACAAACGCCTTCTGTTTCCCAGAACCCGAATCTTCAAAAGAATCTGTGCTCACTCACCTGCTTCTTTTCTTTATGCTAGTTTCAGAATAAAAGGTCTTGCCCTGTTCTGGGTTTTATCTAAGGCTACCTCTATGCTTTTCCCCTTTCTCTCTTATTTTTCCCTACCAACTGCTTGTTGTTTTTTAAATAGGCTTAGATCTCTCCAATCTTTGAAAGAATGCCATATCTCCCTGAGGTTTCACCCTGTCTTCTTCCTCTGTTTTGCAGCAATACAAAACAAATATTTATTTACATTTGATGCCTTCTCTTGCTTACCCATTTTATCCTTCACTGATTAATTCAGAACTGGTTGTTGCTCTTAGAATTTACTAAAACTGCTTTCTCTGAAAGTCAGCAGCAGCTACCCATCTAAATCCTGAAGCTGCTGATGGCTTTACCCACTGCCTTGTCCAAGGCATCCAATACCCTCCAACATTATTTTACCTTGACCTTCCATTGCCTCCTCAGCTAACACGCTATTTGTATTGTTTATGCCTTACCTAAAGCTAGATAAACTTTTTCTTCTTTGCACAGTCTTCTCTCCGCCCTGCCTCTGACATTTCACAAAATTCTTTCCTGAGTTTTCTGTTCTTAGTTTATTATTTCCCTTGGGAGTTCATGTCTGCTCTTCTGGCTTCAGTTATCCCCAACAATATGCTGATATGCCCCAAATTATATGCCCAGTCTGGATTTGTTCTCTGCCTTCCAGACCTAGAAACCTAACACCTGCTAAAGGCACCTAGGATGACTCTAAAGAACTGGCCCATTTACACTCACTCAGACAGGAAAATAATTCATCTTCAACAATTAATATCTTTTTTTTTTTAACATTCCCTTTTTCTGGTAAAGGCAGCCCTCATTTCTCTGTATTCAACTTTATACTTCACCTTCAACAAAATCTCTAGCAGCTAGCTAATCTATGCTGTGGACATGTCTTAAGATTGAAATAAAAATTAAAATTATGGATGTGTTGCAAAACTTCCCCAATCAAATAAACCTAAATAATTAAATGTCAAAGGATGTCATCTGTAAGTTTATAGTGTTCATGAAAGCATAAATCTAAGGCACTAATACTTTTAGTTAATATATACATACATACATATATGTACATGTATATGCAATATATGTGTATAATAATACATATATTTCATAAATATATGTCATATACACACACATATATAAAATAATATTTCTGCTCTTCATTTTAGCCACTGCTGTAGCTTAACAGATTCACGTCATTTACTCAGGCAATTATAATGGGCATCTATTTCAGCATGTGACTGGTAACTATTAGCAGTAAAATTCCCTGGAAATGTTTATTCCAAGCCCTACCTTGGTCCTGCTGAGTCAGATATCTTTGGGGTCAGGGTATGACAATTTATGTTTTTTTACAAGATTCCCAGATAATACCTTGAAAATTGAAAATTTTAACAATTCTTTCATCTGGTCATGTTGCCAGTCTTTCCTCTTCCCAGCTATTATCCAGATACTGAATGACTGCTAACAAGCACAACGCAGATCATAAACCCATATTATTTAAGATCATTATTCAAGTGGCATAGAAATATAAAGCCTCTCTTAAGAGATCATTGTGAACAATTATGTCCCAAATTTGATAACCTTTAAGAATTGGACAAATTCCTAAGCCAATATAATTTAGGAAGACTAAACCAAGAAGAAAAAGAATTGAATAAACTATCACAATCATGAAAATTGAAATGGTAATCCAAAGTCTACCCCAAAACAGAATCTAGCACCAGATAACTTCACAAGCAAACTCAGATCTTTAAAGAAGAACTTAGGTCCACCTTGCTCAAATTATTTCAAAATATTCAGGTACAGGGAATGCACTCGACTATACATTAGGATGCCAGCATTACCCGAATACCAAAACCAGACAAAGATAGCATAAGGCTATAGATCAGTGTAACTAATGAATAGTAATATGAAAATCTTCAACAAAATTCAGCAAATCAAATTCAACAATACGTTACAATATGATCAAGTAGGATTTAGCTCATGGATGTAAGAATGTTTTAAAATACATACCACTGTAATACATCAACAAAAGATAAAAATCATATGATAATATTAGTAGATGCAGAAAAAAATTCAGCACCCATTTCTTTGGGTTTTTTTTTAAGATTTATTTATTTATTTATACAAGCACTGGGTACAATCAGAAGTGCGGGAGGGTGAGAGAATTCACCAGAGTCAGAGTGGAGAGCAGAACAGGCAGACTGACAAAGTACACTGCTGAGGGGAGCAGCGGGTGGCAGGAGAGGTCTGCGCACCATGTGGCACCCTCACCCGACAGCTGGGGATTGAACTGGCGCTGCAGAGGCTGTGAGCAGCTTCGCAACCCAGCGCTCAACCGCTGCGCCAGCGGGGAGGCCCTCAGCATCCATTTCTAATAAAAATTCAGTACCCATTCTACATAAAAACTCTAATCAAGATGGGACTAGAAGGAATCCACTACAACTTAAGGAAGGCCATGTAGCACAAATATTTCATGGGCTTTCTAAGTTAAGGTCACACTCATATCTTCCAATTTCCTGAAATGTTTTATACTTCTGTGACTTTCAATACTATTTTTTTCAACTGAAATCTTAGGATTCTTAGGGGTAAAATGCAAATAATGCTCACTTTCAAATAATTGTTTTTTTTTTAAGTGTGTGTGTTAACTCCAGTGTGAATTGGGTCCCACTGACCAGAGTTTATTTCAGCATAAGAAAGAATTAAAAATCAGAATGAAAACAAGCAAATATGGAAAAATATTAATGGTGAATCTAGGGGCATACGAATATACATTGCAGTTTAAGTTTTCTTTATATTCAACAATTTTTCAAAATAAAATACAAATATGCTAAAATAAAAAAATAGCAGAAATATGGCACAGGAATTCCACAGGAAAGAAAATATTTTGGTTACAGTTAATTGATATTTTCTGATTCTGTTAACTTCTTAGATTTTGCTTTGTGGTGTCCTAATAGAATAGACATCATATGACTATGTTTCACATCTCTGTTTAATAAATCTGTTACATATAATTTACCATACCATTTCATTTTCATGTCTAATTACTTGTAAATAGACTAGTTGTACTTTTCTGTAAGAAAAACTTCAAATAGGAAATTATAAAAAAAATTGATGAATTGTTGCTTTGGATAATTAACTTCTCTAATGTTTCTGTGAAAAGTGATCAAAAAACAATGTATATGTTAATACATACTATGATAAAGTCTGTATGTATTCAAAGTGTATAAAATATTTGGATGAAGACCTGAAACCATTAAAATATTTAGAAGAAAACATAGGCAAAAAACTCTAAGACACTGGATTCAGTGATGTCTTTGTGGATTTGTCCACAGCCAGCAAGAAAAACAAGAGAATATAAACAATTGAGATTACATCAAACTAAAAAGCTTCTGCACAGCAAGAGGAATTATCACTGAAACAAAAAGACACCCTACTGAATGGGAGAAAATATTTGCATACCATACATCTGACAAGGGACCAATATCCAATATCTACAAAGATCTTATATAATGGAAAAAAAGAAAACAAATAACCCAAATGGGCAAGAGCTAAATAGACACTTTTATAAAGAAGACACAGATGACCAAGAGGCACATGAAAAATGCTCAGCAACATTTATCATCAAGGAAATGGAAATCGAAACCACGAGTTATCACCTCATACCTGTGATGGCCCATACCATAAAGAGCAGAAACAACAGGTGTTAGTGAGGATGTGCAGAAAAGTGGACTATTTTACAATGTTGGTAGCAATGCACACTGCTTCAGTCCCCATGAAAAACATGGAGATTTCTAAGAATATTAAAAAATGGATCAATAAATAAAACAATATGACCCAGCAATTTCACTCCTAGGTATTTACCCAAAGAATGCAATAACACTAATTTGCAAGGATGTTTCCATGCTTATGCTCACTGCCGCACTATTTTGTATAGCCAAGCCAAGGAAAAATGAGTAGATCACGAAGATGTGGCACATATGCACAATGGAAAATTACTTAGCTATAAAAATTGATAAACTTTTGTCATTTGCAATAACATGGGTGGAACTGAAGGATATTATGCCAGGTAAAATAGGTCAGGAGAAAGACAAATACTGGAGAGTGTCACTTATATGTGGACTATAAAGAAACAAAACAAACAATCAGATAAAATCAAAGCAATAATAGCCCCTAGAAATCTAACTGCAAAAACTGAGGCTACCAGAGGGGAAGGAAAAGGAGGAAGAGCAAAATGAAGAGAGGGAGCAACGGACTATAGCAACGGACTATGTGTCTAGGTTGTGGGCGAGGTGTGGTAAGGACACCTGAAGGGGTAATCTTGTCAATCATATACCATGTTGTAAACCCACATAACCTCAATAAATAATAAAGTCTGTATGTGTTCACAGATTTTTTTGGGAGAGATTTTCATAGGAGATACTCAGTGGAATCAGTTCCTTCACTTTATTAAATATTTCAACAAGTTTTCCTTTAAAATTTTTCACCCAGTTTACCTATGCAAAATGGGTCTATACTAAAGTCAATTTCATAATTCAAACTTTTTTCTTTATCCCTACTTTACATCAGAATTGAAGAGTTGGTGAAAATAGGGAGGTGGGGGTAAATACCTTTCCAAACTTTATAGAAATTGTGAAGGCAGTATTTCTTAGTCTGATGTCAGCTGGTAGTAGTCACGATCACGTAGTTCAGTATTGGTGTTTAACATGATTTTTTGGACAGGGGTCTATGTGTCTGAACTCAGGGTCACTAAAAAGACCACTTCTGCCTTTACTGTTTTGTGAAAAACATTTCTATCTTTAAAGTACCATTTTCTAACTTATGATTTGCTTTCTCCTCGACTGCTCTGACTGATTGCTTTTCTATCTGGTGCAATCTGCAAGAAGCTGTTAACCATCACAGAGATATTTATTGTTTTAAAATGTGCTCATAGATCAAGTCAACAGCACATATTTTACACTCACTTCCTTCAACTTTTCAATTTCCATTCAATAGCATTGCTATTTATATACCACCTAATCTCTGAAAAACTCAAAAATTCTTTATACATTCAGGTAATGGAAATGTCAGTAGGAAGCTCAGTGTTTGGGCATACCTGTGTATGTTGCTTAATGTATAAGCATATTTCTTGATTTATTTCCTTGTCTCTACCCCCAAATAATATAGTCCTGTGGGATAAAAATGGACATTTTTTTTAAAGACAGCATGTTTGGCTTATTAGAAAAGTCTTTATTCTTAGATAAATGCTAGAATCTTGAAGTTATATAACTTAAAAACTATGTGAGAAATTACTTCATCTTACATATAAGAAAATATACTTTTGAAAAGCCTCAAAATGGAAGTCTCTGGTGTCTTTGCTTTCCTCCACTTACAAAAAAGAAATTCATTCACCTTCTCTGTAAAGAGGTAAGTGTCTATCCACTTTTGTGAAATGAAACCCAGGGAGATTAAAAGCTGAAGGATTTTCCCAGAACAATTTCCTTATCTGTCTGAATTCCACATGCCCTTTTGCCTGTCATGTAGTTTCATCTTATTTCCACTGTTCTCAACCTGATTCTTCAGAAATGACCCACAAAACTGAGTCACTTATACTGAAAGTATTTTCAACTTGCTCAAGCTATTTGGAAACACTTCAATCACAAGTCTAAATAATTCCATAAGCAACCATATTTGAGAGCTTAACTCCTAAGTTTCACATATGATTTAATCCTGTCATCTCATAAAGCATACCTTTCTTGCCCAGTACCCCTTATCTAATTGTAAGTAAACTAATCTGACTTTTCTTCAAAACCAAAAACTTTTATCTCCTAACCTGACATGGGAAAAAAAAATTGTACTCAAAACATCCTAGAATTAATTCCCTTCTCAACTCATTCCTACTCATTGCATCCAAGGAAAAGTTTCAGAGCCAGGCACTACACATGAAATTTTTACTTCTCTTAGCTAATTACTCAAGTCTTAATATTTGTGTACCTAATAGTGCAACTTTTAGGAACCCTGAAATAAAAGTTTTAGAAGTTCTATTATAGCAGTCTCATATAAACCAAGCTTATAGGATGAGAGCTGAAACAGGTTCAAACATTCTGAATGAATTTGCTGGAATGCATTTGTATTTCAGAGTTTAATGCTTGATACCCTGGAGATGTGATATTTGGGGCAATGCTAGTTAATTTTATGGCAATTCTCTTTCTCCAGCACACACAGAATACCAGCTGTTAGCTCAACCAATGCATCAAGTTGCAGTAAAAGGTACCAAAAAAGTTTGTTCATGGATACTCTGCTTTATTCATCTTTGCCAAAAGGAAGACTGGGGAATGGAAATGCAGAAAGAGGTGATAGCCACAGAAACTAGAGAGAAAGCAGAGAGAATGAAATCCTCAGTGAAACGTAAAAGTACATGATTTAAATGGAAATGAGACAGCACCTTTTATGTTAGAGTAGGCAGAAGTCCAAGTCCAACCCAGACTACCTGTAGGGGATAAAAGGGTATTTTCAATTCCTTTTATTCAGATATCTAAGAGATGTCATGAGCAACTAACAAGCAATTCTTTGGATTCAAATTGTATCATGAGTCCTTATGTTAGTCCCTATCTAGTTCCTGATGGCCTTGTGCCTATGCAAGCTTTCTCTCTGTGCAGCAAAATGACTCAGGACAGCCCTAGGTTTATGTAGCTCTTAGTTCACACACATTCAGTATCACAATGTGTTTTTCCCTCTGTGTGTCCAGATTAGTCTTACCAAAGGACTTTGATTGGCTGTGTCACGTGCTCATCACTGGTCCAATCGCTATGCTAGGAGAGTGAGGCACTCTGATAGGCCAGTTTTCCTTATATGAATGTGCAATGGTTTGTGCAGTAAAGAAAGAAAAGGGAAATTATTAGGCAAATACATACAGGTGGATAGGTTAGATGATAGATATCTCCTATTAGTTCTGTTTCTGTCAAACCCTCATCATACTGTAGTCATCAAATAGTAACTCTTCTTGTATTCACTATAATGTGCCATTCATTCTAAATGAAGGTGTAAGAACTAAAAGTAAGATAGGTAGAGAAGTGATTCGTGCTTTGTTTTACATTCTTCTGCTCATGCTGACTCTATTCTTTTTTTTAATTATTCTTTTTTTATTTTAACATTTATCATTTTTTACATATTTTAAGACAATATTTGCTTCCCCCACCCCCTCAGATTGAGTCCCCATAGAATTTCCTTTCCCAAGGCACCCATGCACCATCACCACAGTCCCCTGTGCTCCGCCCTCCCTCCCTCTCACCTCTCTCCCTCCTCCCCCCTGCAGTATGTCTCTGGTTTACAATTGTCTGTTTTTGTGTTGTTGTGTTTTGTACTGTTATTATGCCCAAAAATAGATGACTGGATCAAGAAGATGTGGTATATATACACAATGAAATATTATTGAGCAATCAAAAAAGATAAACTCATGCCATTTGCAGCAACGTGGATGGAGCTAGAAGGATTATGCTCAGTGAAATAAGTCAGAAGGAAAAAGAAAAATATTGGATGGTTTCACTTATAACAGGAATATAGGGGAACCAAATAAGACATCAGTGTAAAAAAAAAATAATGTCTCTATTCTTAAAGGGCAATATCTAAAAGACACCATTTATTAAAGTTAGATATGTGTTATCTCCCAGTTATATGTTTTTTATAAATCCAAGGCTCTTGTTGTTATTCAGCTATTTGTGACTCACATAGGGAGAAAGAAGTTGACTCACCTCAGTGAAACTGTCTGTCTGGATTTTTTATGACAGATGTGTCTCTTCGCCGTTTCCCATTCTGGTTTTCTTTCTTATTTTCTATTTATCTTTATGTTTTAAAAATCAATTCTACAGTTATGGAAAACAACCTAGGTGACCAACAACAGAG
Organism: Talpa europaea; assembly: GCF_964194135.1. Taxonomy (NCBI): domain Eukaryota; kingdom Metazoa; phylum Chordata; class Mammalia; order Eulipotyphla; family Talpidae; genus Talpa; species Talpa europaea. Next base: position 34,458,053 of record NC_140079.1, read on the forward strand.
GAGTGGATTAAGAAGATGTGGTACATGCACATGATGACATACTGCTCAGTTGCAAAAAAAAAAAAAAAGATGAATCCTGCCATTTGTGACAACGTGGGTGGAAATGGAGGGGGTCATGCTAAGTGAAATAAGTCAGGAGGAGAAAGACAATGGATGATTTCACTCAAAGGTGGATTACAGAGAAACAACATAAAGGAACCGATAAAGCTAAACCAAAACAAAGCCTAGAAATATGACTGCAGAATTAGGCTACAAGAGGGGGTGGGGGCAAGTATAAAGGGAGAGGACTTAACTGCCCAGGGTAAAGGACAGTGGGTGCCTTGGTGGTGGGTGTGGTGACATCCAGCTGAAGAGGTGTGAACCTGATACAGCAATAAAAGTCTCTCTTTCTGCCCCACCAGCTAAGCGTTCCTATATCCTTTATTTACCTTCTAAGTTTAACAACCTTGTTTCTTTTTTATATTCAGAGGGAGGGAAAAGAGCTTCATTAGGAAGATAACATTCTGAATTGCTGACCACCAGGAGATGCGAAAGCAAGCTGGTGTCACCTGGTTGCTGATCCTTGCCACTCCCCCTCTGCTCCCTGTAACTCTGGATAAATAATCCTGCCCTGGGCCAAACAGCAGGGCCAGGGCGGTGGACTTTCAAGACACAAGTCAGCTGCCCTCCTTAATCAACAAATTAAGCTACTTTCCTTCTCCTCAAGCAGTTTCCTCTTACTGGTTATGTTATAGGACAGGGAGAGGGGCAGCCCAAACCCCGCAAACCTGCCTATTGTAAATGGGTTCTGCCATCTGCCGCATCAACACAAAACATAGGAGACTTTAATGGGAAGGAACTTTAATAAAACTAGGAAACAATACAGGTAAGGCAAAGAGTCTAGTTTCTAAATCAAGCACCCAAAGTTACCCATCCCCTTGTGGGTAAAAGTCCATCCATATGGGATCGGCCCAGAGAAAGGCCCCAAAGCCTGCCACAAGTCTAAAGCATCTTCCAGTGGGGACCCACAGAAAAGGGTCACAAACAACTGGACAAGCCCGGAAGGAAAAGAGCAAAATCAACATCAAGATAAAAGCTGCCATTGTCACCTCCCCACGGGTCTCACCCACATCTGTGTCACCCAGTCCACGACCAAAAGACAAGCGCAGTCTCTTCACGTGTCTCTAGGCTCCATGCGCCTCCTCCAGGTCTCCTTCTGGCTCCATCCTGCTTCCTTCTTTCCTCAGTCTCTTCTGCAACTTCTCCTCTTCCTGCTCAGCTCCACCCTCCCTTGGGTGGGGCAGGGAACCTCCCCCTTTCCTGGGGACCACCCTGTTGCAGTTAGGGGAAATGGAGACAGGCATTTGGTAACAAACCTATACCCCTAAATACAAATTGAAAACCAATATCCCCTCCATTAAAAAAAAAAAAAATCAACGCTACAGTGGTTGCAGCACAGGCTTCGGAGTCACTTGGACAGGCTTCTGAACCCCCTACCAAGAATGAGTTGAGTGAGAGCAAGTTACTCAGTCACTCTGAGCTACAATTTTCATTGTATGTAAAATGAGGTTATATTTACTTTATAAGAGATTTACAGAGATTAAATGGGATAACACACTTAAAATGCTTAGCAGCATATCTGGCATATAAAATGATGTCATTAAATAGATGTCATTTAATGACAATAAATGCCATTTAAATATAAATGACGGCATTAAATCATTCAGCTATCACTGCCATTACTACCTGGTTTCTGTACATGGATTCTGGCTTGACCTCAGAGTCTCTGTTAAGCATCACTAAGCCCTTTCACCACTGCTTGGGCACGAAAGCAGGAGCACTGCAGGCACAGGCATCAGTGATGCTGTCATTATGCTTCCGAGCCTGGACACCAGTGACTGTTTTCCAATATCAACAGCCAGACAGAAGCACCCATGCTGTCAGGTTGGATATTTTCATTTATACTCATGAAATTTTAACAATGTTTTCCTTTGTCCATCTTCACTTCTGTAGAGCAGCAGTGCTTTAAAATAGGACGTATACAAAATTTTAATAATGATTTAATGAATTTATTAAAGTTCCCAAAAGAAAGATTGCTAAGTTGTGTTCCCCCTCCCCTACCCCAGTGTGGAAACTGTTTGCAGTGAGGAAGCGTATCTTCTAGAAGAACTGAGTAGGCATTAACTATGGAAAAGGAGATTTCTTTTGGAAAATCTAGCATTCTGATTTCTCATGGATTTGCTCAGTCTGCTGTTGACACATCTTTCCATTGGTGAAGAATATAAATTCTGTTCATTGTGACCATAATTAAAGGGTTCTGTCCATATTGTCTTATAAGAAGTCAGTTTTAATTTGAGTTCCATTTTCTTTAAAGGAAATACCTGATTAGCAAAGAATTGCTACTCTGAATTCATTTAAATAGGTTCCATTCTCTTTTTCATTTTTAATGTGGGAAATGTTTAGTGAAACAATGATCTATGCCTAATTCTGCTGAATGATGATCTAGTGAAAGATGAATGTTTTGGTATTTCACTGGGGAAAAGATGTACTTAAATATTTTTTTTGTACCAATTTATCACTAATTTTGTAGAAAGCACTTTTCCAGGATCTTGCTATCTCCAGAGACCAGCAAACATGTAGAAGACTGAGGTCACAAGAGCAGCAGGGTACTGCTTTCCATGACAAACTTAGAATTCCTTTTTGGACAGTCCCCACCCCACCCAAAGGCAATCCCTTGCCAGCGTAAGAGACCCTGGGTGATGATGACAGGGTGTGCTTTAAAAAAGATGGGAAATAGGGCCTCCCTGATGGCACAGCGGTTGAGCGCTGGCTTGCGAAGAGGCCCGCAGCCTCTGCAGCCCCGGTTCAATCCCCGGCTGCTCCCTGGCCACCGGAGGAGGGTCCCACATGGCGCGCAGACCTCTCCTGCCGCCCGCTGCTCCCCTCAGCAGTGTACTTCTGTCCTTCTGCCTGCTCTGCTCCCCGCCCTGGCTCTGGTGAATTCTCTCGCCCTCCCGCACTTCTGACTGTACCCAGTGCATGTATAAATAAATAATAATAATAAAAAAAATTAGAAATACATTAAAATTAATATTACTTATCATTTTTCATTGATAATACAGATGATTCATTATTTTCTTTTCATTACCTTCCCATATTTTCAAAACATAAGATGAAATCATAAATACAATCAAGATAGAGGATATTTTTTAAAAACAGGCTACTTTTCATAACTCAATACTGTGAAATACATTTAAATATCTAAAAATTCAAAATAAATTTAAATATTTATCTGAAATGGATAATTATCTGGAATAATGTAATTTACCAAAACAATCGAAAGTGTGACAAGACAAATTTCCCTATTAATGACAGAGTAACTGCATTTATAGTGTTCTTTATAGTCATTCAACAGGGGCCTCCCTGGTGGCACAAGGGGTTAAGCACACACATTGAAGCTATCCACATCCTCTGCAGCACAAGTTCAATCCTCAGCCAGCCAGGGAGCTACCCACATGGTGCAGCAGACCTCTCCTGTCTCGCCCACTGCTCCCCTCAGCAGTGTATTTTCAGTCATTTCCCCTGTTCTATTTCCCACTCTGTCTCTGGTGAATCCTCTCAATACCCCCTGACCCATGCACCTCTGGCCTATATCCCAGTTCTTGTATGCATAAATAAATCTTTAAAAAAATAGTCATTCAACTTAAAAGTTTCATGACATTATTTCCTAGATTAATTCCTAGAAACTTAGGGGAAGATTTTTGCCATTTATAGAAATATTTTAGAAATATTTAAGGTAACTCCTTATTGGGGAGCTATAGAAGCGAAATTGATTCAAATGTTGAGGTAATTACAATTGCTAATAATTTGCAGGTTCCTTTCTTTACAATTCTTACACCATGCACTTCAACTCACTGTTTTTTCACCACAAATAACCACTGTTTTTTTAATACAATAACTAGAAACAATGATAGTAAGAATGCTGCTAACACTTCTTATATTGAGAAGGTATACTTGTTACAGATTTTAAATTGAAACTGAATGCTATAAAACACTCATTTCATTCCTTGAGATAATAATAGCATTTTTTTCTTTAAACAATTTTAATGTTTTTTTTTTAAGATTTATTTATGCATACAAGAACTGGAGTACAGGCCAGAGGTGTGGGGGGTGAGAGGATTAACCAGAGACAGAGTAGGTAACAGAACAGACAGACTGACTGAAATACACTGCTGAGGGGAGCAGCGGGCGAGACAGGAGAGGTCTCCTGCACCATGTGGGTATCGCCCTGGCCAGCCAGGAATCAAACCCATGCTGCAGAGGCTGTGGACAGCTTGACAGCGCTGTGCTCAACCCGCTGCACCACCCAGGAGGCTCTAGAGCTGTTGGTATTTTCATGAATCTATAATCATGTCTTTCTCAATTGTAATGTTGATTATCTGTGCCTTTTCTCCCTTTATTCCCAATTTCAACAGGGATTAATTATTTTGTTTTCAAAGAATATTTAGATTTGTATTTCTATTTTTTACTGTTAGTTTTTACATCTTACACATTCTTATTATTTTCATCTTCCTAATGCAATTAAAATATTTATCATTAGGCAATACCATTTTCAACACCTAATATTACCTTTTGACTTAAAGTCAGTTTTATCTGAACTTGATATTGCTCCCCTGTTTCTTTAAATTATAGCATTCAAGGCTTATATGATTTTTTCATCTTATGCTTTCTCAAGTACTTGTAAATAGCATATAACATTCTGTCTCCAGGCTTCCTGGTTTTTGGTTGGTTGGTTGGTTTTTGTTTTTTTCTTCTTCTTTTTTAGCCTTTGAATCTTTGGTTGTTTTTTTAATTTTCTTAATCCATTCTATAGTTTTACTGATTTCAAAATTATACACTCTTTCCATTCTCTTGATTGTTGCCCTAGATGTTTTTTGTCTGTTCAAACCTCATGTCTAAAGCTAGTATAATAACCCCCATCCCCAAACAATGTAACATCATTCAGGACACCTTATCCAGATGAATTTGCTCATATTTCACCTGCATGTTTTGATCCAAAACTTAGTTCTTCTCTTTTTCCAAATTTCACAATTAGATATTATTATTTTATTTAAAATGTGTTTAGATTTAACTACATATCCATTTTTTTCACCATTCTTTCCTGAATCAGGGATCTTCATTCTGAGACTATTTATAGTCTTACTGAGCAGATTCATTGGTAAGTCCCTTAGTATAGTCTGATTCATGGTAGTATTGCCTTCTCTCTCTCTCTCTCTCTCTCTCTGCATCTCTGGCATACAGTTAAAGATATTTAGCTATGCATATAATCTGAAAAATTGTTTAGTCTTTTCCCTTACACACATATTTTCCTCTGCATATGTACATAATTGGGTTACCTAACCCATTGACTTGTTGGAATGCTGCTAGAGTAAATTACAATATTGTAGCAAAAAAAATCTGAATGTTTTTCTTTAGCTGCTATATTAAATGAAAGCAAGAGAGCAAGCAAGATTCATTCTCCACTCTGATTTTGTAGATCTGTACACTTCATAAATATGTATGCTTCAATTTGGTTATTAGTATAAAATAATGATATTAACATGGTATATTAATATGGAAACATTGAAATTTCTAAATCTAAGATCTTTACATTAACCTTCCTTGTAATTTTTCTTCTTCTTTAAAGACATGACTAACAGATAACTAGGTGTTCACATTAATGTTTAAGTAACAAAGCAATTTCCCTCTCCCTGCTAAATAAAGGAAAAAATCTACCCTGGTTGTGAGCTGATGGTATCATTCATATTGCAGCCATGTTTTCTATTACATATTTAATAAAATTCAAAATGACAACATTGACAGAAATAGTCAACAGAATAAACTAATGCTGCAAACAGAATATAACACTGACCTCAGAGAAAAGTCATTCAGATTATTTGCCAAATTAGCTAGGATCCTCAAAGGAAAGGTTAAGTTCAGGTAACAGAGAAGCTTTGCAAAAAAGCTAGTCGTTTCTGTGTGTTTGTGTGTTGTCTGTTCTTTGTCTTTGCAAGTCCAGCGAGCTGTGGAGGGAGTGATTTCTTTTGACGGTGCCAGTTCCTGTAAAAGTCACGTTATAACACCACCAAACTGGATGCTTGTAAGCTGTGTTTGACATGAATTCTCCTGTCATAAACATGCCAGACTTTCCATGTTTTTGTAGTAATTGATAGCAAGAACAATGATGACAAAATGAGTTAAGATGCATCATTTACCTACATTGTTTCATTTTCACAATACTTGTAAATACTGTCAAAATCTCCAGAATACAGCTGAAAATATAGGGGAAGAAGATGTTTATGGTGAAAATGACAGAATGAGAAGGGAGAAAGAAGGACTTGTTCCTATATAAAAGTATGTTTTCAGCCAGGCTCACCCATGTACCATACACACACTGGTGATGTCCCAGTTCCTCGCCCATCCCCCAGAACTTGGAGGTACTGTTAAATAATTTGAATGGATGTGTCAATCAAGTTCGTATTAATTGAAGAGGGTGGGGAGTTTCCCATATAACAATATTAAACATTTTTAGCAGACTGAAGTAATATACTAAATCTAATATGATAAAAAGGGGGCAGAAAAAGACACAGCACTTTGTTAAAGAACAGAATTATGAAAAAGTGGAATGATAGGTCTATGGTTTAGCAGCAACGTACCTAATCTAAGGAGTTTCATTTGCCTTCAATTTAAGACAGATGGCATTGATTGATAAGAAAAACACAGTAGAGGACAGCCTGAAGGAAAGAATTCTTGTTCCTTTAAAACTCAGGAAAAGGAAAGCATGATTATAAAATTTAAAAGCCTTTTAAAAAACATAAACATAGTAAATGAAAGAGAAGATACAGGGCCTCCCCTAGTGGCACAGTGGTTGAGCGCTGGGCTGCGAAGCTGCCCGTAGCCTCTGCAGCACCGGTTCAATCCCTGGCCACCAGCGAGGGTCCCACATGGCACAACAGACCTCTCCTGTCATGCCCGCTGCTTCCCTCAGCAGTGTATTTCATCAGTCTGCCTGTTCTGTTTCCGCCTCTGGCTCTGGTGAATTCTCTCACCCTCCCGCACTTCTGACTGTACCCAGTGGTTGTATAAATAAATCAATCTTAAAAAAAAGAGAGAGAGAGAGAAGATACAAGTGTAGGGACATGTGTAGCATGAACTCAAAGACTGCAGCAAAGGGAGATCACTCAGAAATGTTAACAATCCAGATGAGTCTAGACAGATGCTAAGAATGCCATTGAAATTTCTCAGAACATTAGCTCCATAGTTGTGGTTATGGAACGAGCAGGAGGATGACATATTTGGAAGGCAGGGTAGAAGTATGGACCTGCTTGACAAATGACTGAATCTGAGAGGTGAACAAAATATCAACTATGACATCAGTGTTCTAGACCAGATAACACAGGGTCACAAGTGTCTGATCTTTGTAGAATCATCCTTTTAATTTAATAGCCAAATAAAATAACTGAAGCATCCAGAGTCCTAACTGCAGAAAACCCAGAGCCCTCTTATTGATCAGGATCAGTTCATAGCCCTTCTGAACTTCCACCTTGTCATCAGACCTGCCATGTTGTTCTCAGGGTGACAGAGCAACTAATGTTAAGTACTGGATCTTCCACTTCCTAACCCAATGTTCTTGGGAGTTATTTAATCTCCTTTCTATCTCACTTTCTTTGACTATAAAATGGTGATACTAATTGTGCTACCTGTTCAACCTTTCATTCCATAAATATTTAATGATCACCTACAAAGTCCTCACTGTCTGGGAGAAAAGGATTACAATCATCATGATATTTCTACTAAAGGAGACAATCTCTTATTTTATCGTGCAGAGAGATTTAACTTTTCTTTGCCTTAATTTAAGACCTGTACAGGCATAGCCAGAAACCCAGTTCAACTTTTCTTAGGAAAAAACAAACTAAAAGCACACTTTTCCACACACACACGTCACAATTTCTAGACTATGGAAATGCTTACTGGTAAGTTTTCTCATCAGCAAATTGTTCATTATACAATTAACACCAATAAGAACCAGCAGAATTGGAGTGTGTTCATGTATGCATGTGCAGACACTTGCACTAATATGTGAGAATTATGAGTATTGGGGACATATTGAGTTTCAAGTGCAGGCAGTATTGTCTTACAGAATTGTGCAAAAGGCATTTAAGTTGGAAATGTAAATGCTCATTATTTTTTCAAGAACCATCAACTATAGCAGATATTGATCTTGAGACACATAAGTGCATAATAAGTGAACAACAAATGTGAGTCAAGTAGCTTGAAATTAAAAATTCCATGTAAAACTAGGAACACCAGAGAGGGAAGGGAAAGGTGCAGAGTGAAGGGGGAGGGGCTGCATGGACTCCGATGAAGAGCTGTGGGTGCCTTTGGTGGTGGGTTTGATGTGGTGACATCTGAAGAGGTATGATCCTATACCTCTGAATCATACAAAGTGTTGTAAACCAATGTTCCCTCAATAAAAAAAAAAAAATGTGTATTTCAGATAACTGAGCATTATTGGGGGAAAAAAGTAATCATGTAAGAGTTACATTAAGAAAATCCCATTTAGGGCCTCCCGTGGTGGCACAGGTGGTTGAGCACTGCACTGTGAAGCTGTCTGCAGCCTCTGCAGCACGGGTTCAATCCCGGCCAGCTGGCAAGGGTCACACATGGTGAGGCAGACCTCTCCTGTCTCACCCACTGCTCCCCTCAGCAGTGTATTTCAGTCAATCTTCCTGTTCTGTTCCCTGCTCTGTCTCTGATGAGTCCTCTCACCCTTCCATACCTCTGGCCTGTACCCCGGTTCTTGTATAAAAATAAATAAATCTTTTATCAAAAAAAAAAAAAGAAAATCCCATTCACTCTTCAGGTCAGGTGTGCTCAAAAGCTCCCAGATTGCCCATTAAAAACTCTGAATTCATAGCCCATCATTGAAGGCCCTCAGTGAGCACCTAGCCTTCCTTCCCTGGTCTAACATGGACTTTTTCAAATGTTCTAGGGTTCAGGTGATCTCAAAGTCCCATACCTCTATCTTCTTGTTTTCAGTTCAGTTATTCCCCAAATCTGGAAAGACTGGGCTTCTCCAAAATGCACACATTAATCACCATGTTTTCCATGAAGATTATCTTACTAATTCAAAATAAACAGGGAATCTATATCCTTCCTCTAAGCTATTGCAGCATGGGCCTATGACACAGTCCATCTTTCGATGGGTCACCAATGTAAGTGACATGAAGCTGTCTTGGTGACAAGTGGCTGGCATGCTCTCTGAGAGCGAGGCATTTCTGATTCCCCACAGCTCTTGGCACATGGCTAGTATTCAATAAAAGTTTGTTGGATGACCAGAAATTTGTGGTGATTATATTTCAGAGCATAGTGAGTTCAAAACTGATTTAAAACTCAGTCCTAGATTTACCAGGATTATCATTAAATTCTTTTGTGCTAATAATGCCTATACCAGGGCATCTTTTTTAAAAAAATAATATTAGATGCCATTTCATTCACATCTAACCATGTAGTGACTCTTTCAGCATCTCTAGCACTTCTCAACACAGATACAGCCAGGACCAAGGTGCTGAAGTTAGTACAGAGGAATCAGAAATGAGATTTCAACTAACCACAAATGCTATAGGAGTATCTATCAGACCATATTTTTAAGGGAATCAGTTTTGGAATATTCAATGTCACTTCTTAGTTAAATGTTTTCCTTTTCAAAGGTGCGCAAGCTTTAATAAAATTTCTCCAAATTGAACGACACCCGGTGTTGGGGTTTTGGTGGGCATACTAGATGTGATGTGCTGCCTGGGTCCTGCTTCAGAAAAATGTGCACATTCCCCCAGCTTCTAGGAGCATTTGAGGCCAGAAGTTCACAGCTGTGACCATCCCTAGAGACTGCCTTGAACCAAAGGCCAAGCTCAGAGTCACATCCCATCTGCAAGGGTAATGTATAGCCAGTGAATGGTGGAAAAGGGAGTACCAAAGCCACACTGGAGAAACTCTGATGGCCAATCTAGACCCTTATGATTAGCCTCTGTTATTCCTGCCTGAGAATTCAACTTTTGCTCATACCTCCTGGCTTCCCTCAAATCCCTCACAGGTATTGCTCTTAGAAATGACCTGCAACACCACATGCAGGCACATCCACCCAAATCTCATTCCAGAGACCCCAGACTAAGCCAGTGGGAGTAAAATGACAAAGAAACAATATGTTGATGAACTTTAGATCATCAAAGTCTTTAAATTGCTTTTCTATATATAATAAGAAATCAATTGCTTTCAAGTATCAGAAAGATTACACTGCAAATACTCACTAAGGGGATTCTCCAGCAGGCTACCTGCATTTCCAGCTCAGGGCTGTGACACTCTATGAGCAAAAGCTTTAGGAATGTCCATTTTTCAAACACACACACACACACACACTCAAAACCACCATGATGTCTATTCAAAGTATAAAAAAATGAAATAGTTTTATTGAATTTGCCTCCAAGACATTCCAGCATGGGTAAATACATTAGGGGTTTCTTCCCAAACCACCCCCCCCCCAAAAAAATCAAGGAAATACAAACAAAACAATTATTTTACTAAAATCAAAGCTTTCATGGATAGGCAAAATTAAGGAATGAATTCTTTCTCTATTTCTTACTCTTTCTCATTTACCAGCTCGGGCTGTTTTCTGCTCAGTAAAGGTTACCTGGGGGTGGTCTTCCCATTTCTGAGCTCCATTCACCTGCTCTGCATTATTCCCCTCAGTTTTGTTTATTTATTTTTTTTAATGAGAGCACAATGTAGCAAACGATTAACAATTTACATTGGGGGCCAATAAAGTGAGATGATTTTATGACTTTGTATAAAAACTCTTGAAATACCTGACATCACCATTACACCAAAAGAAAAAAAAAGGTAATTTTCAGGGACTCTAAGCATTTAGAGGTCTATCAGAAACAATGATAATGTTATATATTTATTTAAACTGTGGGTTTACAGAAAAGCTCTAGCATAGAAGGCTAGAAAACCAAATGTTGTCCCAGGGCTTGGTTGCTGCTGAGTGCTCCCACTATCATGGTCCCGGCCAGGACTAGGATGCAGACTGAGCACTGCTGACAGATTGGACAATTACAAGGGGAGGCAGGATTTATGAAAAACACCCTTTCACTTTATGCAGATGCATTTACATGCTGCTTGATAGTTCCTGTGTCTTTTACATTTTATGACAAGTTCAGAGACACTGTGAAAGATACTAGGAAAAGCATTCATGTACATTTCAGCACATTTCTCATTACATTAAAATGTGTGAAGAATCCAAACGAGAAGAATAGCAGAGAAGAAAGATACAGTGCTACGTTGTCAAGGGTTTAACTTTAAAAATGGTAACCCGTGGAGGAACACAAAAGAGCAGTCTTATGAATCAGTAGACTGTCTTCAGTGGGTATGGAGGGTGAAGAAGTTGATCCTACCCCATCCCAAACTAATCTGAGTGTGTAAAAAATAAGCTGAATTCAAAAGTTTCTCTTCTCATTGCAAAGAGTACTCTAGTAGCCTTGCTAAATAACAAAAGACCCTCCCACCAAGACAGAATTAAAGGCTGCATCACTCAGCACTGACAGACCATGACTGAGGTGAAACCAGGCAGAGAGTGACAGCCAAGAGCAGAGACTTGGCTGGCAAATTGTGTATTGCATGAGTTCCCACTCAATAACACCTCTCTGGAGTTTTGAGGTGGGAAAGGTAAGATCAAGGAAGTTAAATTCTCCCAGGAGATCATGAACCCCCCAAATACAAACAGAATTGCTCGAAACTGCTGTAAAGAGTCACAGCTGTAGGGCCTCCCCTGGTGGCACAGCGGTTGAACTCTGGGCTGTGAAGCTGTTTGCAGCCTCTGCAGCACCGGTTCGATCCCTGGCCCCTGGTGAGGGTCCCACATGGTGCACAGACCTCTCCTGCCTTGCCCGCTGCTCCCCTCAGCAGTGTATTTCGCTTGTCTGCCAGTTCTGTTCCCCGCTCTGGCTCTGGTGAATTCTCTCACCCTCCCGAGCTTCTGACTGTACCCAGTGCTTGTCTAAATAAATAAATAAATGTTTAAAAAAAAAAAGTCACAGCTATATGGTTGTGAGAAGCTCCGTTATGTAAGAGTGGGGCTGCAGGAGACCCCAATTGAGTCTTGCATGTGTTCCCACCATCTAGAAAGATTTTACATAGCAATTCACTAGAGCCTTTACTCCCCTTCAGTTTTTTGCATAATTATTTAAAGAGGAGCACAGTACTGGGCACACAGTAGATTCTGAAATCTATTAACTGCACAATGTATACAATACAGAGCTGTGGGGAACAAAAATACCTCGAACACTGGAATCTGATCATTTGTAACACATTTAACAGACTGAATTCCAGATTGCAGGCCACCTCTGAGAGAGCACCCTGAATGATATGGCCATCTGGAAGTGGATTTTTTAATTTCTCTATGCACTAGAGGTGAATTGAAAGTTCAGATGCAAATTTAAATGTCCCTACTGTGATGGAGGCTATTAAATATTTAAGTTTGAATTAAACTGTTATTGTGTAGTGAGATGTCAGCTGCTGAAACTAAGGAAATGAGCCCTGGTTTCTATTTCAGCTCATCTGCTATCTGGTTTTACTGCTTGGGAGCTCAGGCACCAACCAAGGATCTTAAAATATGTCCCAAATCATCACTCAAACTTCAGACTTCTTCACCTACAAATAGGATATAAGCATTTGGAGGCTTTACTAGGTGGCATACTCTTCCATCAATATATTAAAACTAAGAAGTTAGACAATTGAAAGAACAAATTATTATTACATAAAAAGTGAAAGTAAATGAAATTAGAAAAAAAAATTTTTGAGACCTGGTGAGAAAAAGAGCGGGAGCCCATGGTGATGCCCTTCGGGAGGGAGGAAAAGGAAGTTTTTCCTCTTCCTCCCACACTTAACACCTTGGGTCCTTTGTCTAGAAGCTGAAGCTAAACTTCAACCTATAGACAGAGGGCCACCTTCTGCTCCCCCTGCTTTCCATATCTTGGCAACCTAGCTTGTTCTTTCCCCTGTGCAGAACACTCTCCCGGAATGTTCTTTCCTCCTTTATTCTTCCAAATAATTCCCGCTTGGCCTTTAGGACTTAGATGTACTGGAGGAATCTCTCTCTTCCCTCTTCCAGATTCTTAAACTCCACAGGATTAACAGCTGGCCTAATGTATACCAATTATATTTTGCTACTATCTACTTTTATGTTTTTTCTGTGATCTTTTTGAGTTAGGGACTCTCTCAAATCCATCATCCAACATAATTATTGCCACAAAGTAAGTGCTAGATAAAAAATTGCTGAAATGGACAATACAAAACTTCCCTTTTACAAGTGATGCCTTCTTCTCCCTATTACTTACCTCCTCCTACAGTCCTGCTTTCTAAAGGGTCTCTGATGCCAGAATACCCATCAAAACATGCAGTCAGCCTTGCCCTGGCAATGATCCTGCTCCTGGCTCAACTTCTTGTGCACAATCACATCACACTGGTGGTGAATAACCGTGTAGTTCTTGTTCACAGCTCTGACTTTGCAGATGACCCAGAGAGGTGGGAAGTCACACAAGGTCCCTGAGTCAATGGTTCCTCCATTTTATACCAGTATTAAACCTGGAAAACCCTGTCCCCTAAGTCTGTACCACAAGATCTTTGCCACCATAAATATGGTGGTAAAAAATGAATAGAGGGGATTATAATAGAGTCATTCCCAGGGAAAGGGGAGGTTCCAGTTTCCTTAATGCACCCAAGGAAGGGTATAGCTGAGCAGGGAGGAGGAGGAGCTGGTGAGAAGACTGGAAAGGAGGAGGAAGCTAAAGGAGACCTAGAGGAGGTGTGTGGAACAGAGAGACATAAAAATCTTCACTTGCTTCTTGGCCTTGGACTTGTTCCAGGGACTTGGGATACATGGAAGCAAACACTTGAAACAGATGTGGGTGAGAGACCTGTGGGGCAGTTAACAATGGCATCTTAATTTAGATTTTGCTCCTTTCATCCCAGACTTGCTTGGCCCCTTCTGACCCTTTCCTATGGGTCTCCACCAAAAGGTGCCTTGGATTTGTGGCAAGCTTCTGGGCCTCAGTGGCCCTGGTTTGGGCCAACCCTGCTTACCTGGGCGTTTCCCCATGAGGATGTTTTGTGTGAAAACTATTCTTTCTCCTCTCCTTATTGCACACTAATTGTATTAATGTTCCTTTTCACTAAAGGTCTTGTGCACTACAGTATATTTTGTCTTGATGCAACGGATGACAGGACCTACTTAGAGTAAGCAGGTTTAGGGGGTCCTGGGGTGACCTGTAACTGTACTACATCTTTAATGCTAAATTCATTCTCTCCATAGCACTTTTTTTGTGACCCATATCCTCAAGACAGGCTGGATTATGTAATATATGATATCCTAATCCGTTCAATGAGCTAGACTATACTAAATAATGCTTTTCTCTAAAGGGAGTTGGATTGTGATGAACAATTATGTAAAGATATCACTATAGGGTAATGCCAACCAATCACATGAACTGGGCAAATCCCTACTTTATATCTCAGGTCATTCTTTGTTCACTGAGATCTTGATGAAGATGGATAACAAAGTCACTTTGTGCTTCACTGGGGAAGGTAGAATGGGAATACTAGATTTTAAAATGGAGAGGACATGGTTTGTGAAACTATCCAAAAGACTCAAAGGAGATCTTCAAGTAAGAGATCCAAGAAAAGGAGCCTCCCTGGTGGCCTAGAGGTTAAATCTCAATACTATCACCACTATGGCCAGAGATCCACCCCCAGAGTTCTGTCCACACATGGCACAGCATACTCTCTCCTGTCCTGCCCACTGCTCCCCTCAGCAGTGTATTTCAGTAATCCACCTGTTCTGCTTCCCACTCTTCTCTGGTGAATCCTCTCACCCCCCACACCTCTGGCCTACACTCCAGCTCTTATATGCATACATAAATAAAATGAAACTTTTAAAAAATAATTTGACGGCAATTAAATGCCAGAGGGGCTGGGGTGGGAGTCAGATGGAGCAAGGGCACAGGTGGTTCAGTGGAGGATAAAAAATAAAAACAAAATGAAACAAAACAAAAGAGATGCCAGAAATGTTGGCCAAATCTGGGAGTGATAAAGGAGAAGCTTTTCAACAAGTTAGAACACTGGTCCTTTTGTCCAGTGAGCGCCAGAGAAATCAGGATATGAAGCCTAAATCTACAAGTGCTGACATTGTTTTTTGTCCCCATTTAACTTGCCATTGGTTGGACTAGCTTAGAAGAAATACAGCTAATAGCATCTTTTTAAAAACAAGGTTCACTAAGGAAAAAACAGAATTCTTCCAAGAATTTTTCTGGCAGAATTTTGTGTCCAGATCCATTTGTTTAACAGGATGGTTACCAACAAGGGACTGTCGCTGGAGAAATGGATGCCATGCTGTGCTCCAAAAGCATGGTTGCTTCAACCTCAGGAGCTGGAGACATGAAGCTATGACCCTGGCAAGACTTCTACCAACTATGTTGGGGTCAAGTTCTCATACTGAAATATCAATTAACCCATGGAAAATACTTTATGATAAATAGTTCGCATGATGTTAGATACCTGGCTTTGAACTTACAGATTTCTGGATGAGGCCTAACATTCAGCCTGATATAGTTTGTGTGCCTAATAACTTCTTTCTGATGGGCATTTTTGTTTGGTATTTTCTAGGATGTAGAGCATGGAGAAAATCTCAACCAGTCATGAGGCCACAAGAGCATTCCCACTAGCCCTCAGCCCCTAACAAATATGGTAGCAGCGAGAAGAAAGAGTAGTTTAATTCCCTCTTACCGTTGAGTTCCCCCTATAGGACCAGGGCATTAGCTCCCAAATCAGTACTTTTCAGGGACACAAAGGAATCATTTGGTGAAATCTATCCACAGAAATAACTCCCCTGCTGAGAAGTTGCATTCATTTTAGCTTTGTAGGTCAAATCCTAATTGATTCTGGTTCAACACAAGAACATCTTCCAGAGAGCTTTCATCCTCATGCCAAAATGCTTACATTAAGATTATGGAACAACTCAGTGTTAGACCAAATATGATTTTTATTTTAAGAAGATTCTTCAGAAACTGAGTTAGATAACTGTCCATCATTTGGTGTTTTTGCAATGCTCATTCTAGTTGAAAGCAGATGAAAGAGTGAGCCACGTGACGACCCCCCCCCCCAGAGGTGGCCAGGTGGTCCCCTAGATTGATGAGTGGCAACTGACGGGGGAAGAGTGTGTGGTCTAGAAACACCTAATGGATTTAGTGATCTATAAAGGAAAATTTTAAATAAGAATGTTAGCATATGGCTGGAAAGAAACGGGGGCTAACTCTTAACTCCAGTTCTTGAAAACCATTTAGTCTAACGCTAAGCATATGTAGAGGTCTGACCAAAACTTACAGATATGCTAATAGCATACTTTTCTCACCATCCAGGATCTAGAATGGCAGCTGTTGTTTTTTGTTGTTGTGCAACCGAAACCATCCTGGGCCATAGTTTTTCATCTTCTAAATTAGGCATTTGAGTGAACTCCCTTCATGCACCCCAAATTTCTGATTTATTCTTGAACTGTAGCTACATTCACTGAAATGTTCTGAGAAAATTGCTGGGTGGGCCATGTTTCTGGAAATCTTGGGAACAGTATCTGTAATTATCAGTGCTCATATGAGAGCCATCTAGATTAGGACTGTGCCTCAGGGTGCAATTACTCTGATGACCCTGAGAATTCCAGTTCTATGAGAAGGTCTGTGAGAGCACACAGAGAGAGGAATGGCTGGGGATTTAAGAGCACTGTTTGTCAGATGCCATCCTCCATCTTCAATGTCCCTTATACCTCATTTAGCCATCACATATCTAGGAGGGAGGCACTGTCTCATATCCTGTTAAAGGCGAAGAATTAGGGCCCAGGGACCATAGGTAATTTCCCCGTGTGTGACATTTCAAAAAGCATGAAGACTGTTCTCTGTAACATTAATTCTCAGAAAAGCTTGGGTAAGCACTTTCTCTTTATATATTTTATATATTAAATGCTTTGTTATTGGCAAAAGCTATAAGCAACAATGCCTTCCTTGAAGTTATTGATTGGATTCTGGATGAGGGCTCATGTCCAGCCTGGTGTATATAGGTGCCTAATAACTTTTTTCTAGTCTTTCATTTTTGTTGGGGATTTTCCTAGTTTCTTTAGAGAAGCCACACATGCTTGAAGCTACAAAATCGAGGCCTGAACTCTCGCCTCCCCCACACCCAAGTCCTCACCTCCATGTGCCAGGATCCTTGACTATGTAAGGTGATTTCTCTATCATTGACTTGCTTAGCCCCTTCTTTTGACCTCTGTCTGGCCAACTAGACCTCAGGTTTTATGGCTTTTGTTAGGTGCCACTATACTTAGGAAGCCCTCCATCATTACCCAGAGATTCCTTTAAGAGTCTCCCCTAGCAAGTCTTCTGACACCTTGTTTTGCCTTTGTTCCTACAATGTAACTTGGGTTTCTCACTTTCAGAGTTCACTCTATTTAAGGCTCTTGAATGTAGAAACTCTGCCACATTTATAGTTGTATTCCAGGGCCAAATATGGTGCTGGGTGCATAGAAACACAATGATATTTTAATTATGAGGGTAACTCTTAAGCTTACAAACAAAAGAGCCACCACCCTTCCCCCCTTTTAAAAAATGGGCTCTGGAGTTCTGGCTCTGAAATCCCTGTGAACCCATGTGTTTTAGGCACACAGAGAAAACAGCATGGGTGACAAAAGACCTAGGAAGTTGCTCTGATGACTGCTAATTTGCTGGCTTGCTGGTCCTGAGGAGCCACATGCTTTCCCCATCATGATCATCACTGAGGCTCACTCAGCACCTACTGCAGGCTGGGAGCTTCCACCTTCCAGGACACCAGGAAACCCTCCTGCCCATCCCCCTCTCTCTGTATAGGAAGGACTGCCCTAATATTTCTACAGTAATTGACTTGATCACATCTTTCTGATTTAGGTGAGAATAACTTTGCTAAAATTGTGTTTTTCTAATTCTAGTGGACCTCAGTTCAAAGTTCAAGACAAAGTCTAATTTTAAAATCTGAAGACAACTGTGACTCTCCTAGTCCTATCTAGTTCAGGTATAATGGTGAAATGATTTAATTTCCAAGGGTAACATATGGCAATGAATGTAGGGGAGAAGAGCCTGAACTGCAAAACCTTGCAATTTAGGGAAGAATCTTGACCTCCCCGGCCACCGGAGGAGGGTCCCACATGGTGCGCAGACCTCTCCTGCGGCCCGCTGCTCCCCTCAGCAGTGTACTTCGGTCCTTCTGCCTGCTCTGCTCCCCGCTCTGGCTCTGGTGATTCTCTCACCCTCCCGCGCTTCTGACTGTACCCAGTGCATGTATAAACAAACAAACAAATAAATAAATAAATCTTTTTTAAAAAAAGACTGAGAACCTTCTAGAAAACACAATGCACAGCTATGTTCTTGCCCACTTATTCAAGTTGTAATGGAAATAGCACTGTTCCATCTTTGTTATATATGGACTTATGATCACTTTTTCAGTTCATGAAAACTTTGTTAAAAACTTTTCTATTGTAGGGCCTCCCCGGTGGCGCAGCCGTTGAGCGCCAGGTTGCGAAGCTGCCCGCAGCCTCTGCAGTGCCGGTTCGATCCCCGGCTGCTCCCCCGCCACCGGAGGAGGGTCCCACATGGTGCGCAGACCTCTCCTGCCGCCCACTGCTCCCCTCAGCAGTGTACTTCGGTCCTTCTGCCTGCTCTGCTCCCCGCTCTGGCTCTGGTGAATTCTCTCACCCTCCCGCGCTTCTGACTGTACCCAGTGCTTGAATAAATAAATAAACAAATCTAAAAAAAAAAAAGAAGACTTTTCTATTGTAGATAAGCCTCTAGTTCACTAGACCACTTTTTTCATTCATGCAAACCCAGCTATGGATTTTGAAAAAAAAAGTGGTGCTTTAGTGGCACCTTGCTTCTTTCCAGAATATATTTTTCTCCCCCTAAAACTTAATCCTCATCTCAATAGTTCATCTATCTCCCTGAGGTCATTTTATATAATTATGCATCTCTTTTTCACCTTACTTTTGCCGACTCTGTTATGATTTCCCTTCCCAAATTTATCTACCTAAAATCATATTCTTTTAAATTGTGGTTTCACCAGATTTTTTGTTTAAACTTCTTTCAAGTTCTAAATTACATGGCTTTGCTCCTCACCAAATAAGCTGCCTTTTTAAATTTTTTTCTTGTCATTGTGGTTTCCATAGTTCTCCCATTGTAGTCCCCATGCCATATCACCCTTGAAATATCACCATATTCCACATAAGCAGCCTTTCTCTCTCTCTAATGAAAGTTTACTTCAGATGTCTCTGGAGTGACTGACCTCTTTCAAGCAGGCCAAACAAAGCTTCACACTGTTCTACTGAGATTTGCTTACACATCTGGGAGACATCTGTCTCCCAGGGTAAGGATTAGACTCCCTAGGGTAACTACTGGTCATCTCTGTGTCCTATCTTAGCCCTCACATGGCACCTAGACACTCAGTGGTCTTGTTTGGAGGGGGTTATTCTGTGGAGTGGGGGGTGGTGGTCTATCCTGTGCAACAACACTCACTTTAAATGAAGGTGGAATTGCTTGTGACACTGCATTCTTCTGTGTGACTAAGTATTCAGAATGAGTATCAAGCCCTACAAGAAAGGGAGAGATTTTGACAACTGGCGAATGTTTACAGAACTAAAATTCAATCAACACCTAGACTGATGGAAATTCTTCCAGGTTTCAATTCACTGATTCATTCCACATTGCTTGAGCAAACCTCCAAATTAGAAGCATTTATTACTTCACCAAAAAGTGCTAGGTCTGTTTTCTAAATTTAGTCTTGGTCAAAATAATTTAATCCAGGGCCTCCCCGGTGGTGCAGCGGTTGAGCGCTGGGTTGCGAAGCTGCCCGCAGCCTCTGCAGCGCCAGTTCAATCCCCGGCTACTCCCCAGCCACCGGAGGAGGGTCCCACATGGCGTGCAGAACTCTCCTGCTGCCGCTGCTCCCCTGAGCAGTGTACCTCGGTCCTTCTGCCTGCTCTGCTCCCCGCTCTGGCTCTGGTGAATTCTCTCACCCTCCAGCGCTTCTGACTGTATAAATAAATAAAATAAAAATCAATAAATAAATAAAAAAAATCAATCAATAAAATAAAATAAATAAAATAAATAAAAATCAATCAATAAAAAAGCTTTAAAAAAAGTTTAATTCATATAAATAAAGTCTAGGGTAATAATAAGAATCTTTTGATGTATCTAGGTGCCTATTATTTAGGAAAATCCAACCACATTATTATAAAGAAAGAGAGTAATTAAAAACTGACAAAATTTCTGATGACACTGATCTCTGAAACAACACCAGCTCTGCAGGAAACTGAGATCTAGTATCACTGCAGCATCACTTTCTCATTTGTGGTTAAAGATTTTTTATTCCTATAGTTCATCAGATTGAGGGGAAACATCACAGTGTACCCAAGAAATGGTAGCTTGGGATGAAATAAACCAATCACATAAATTTTTTTTAAAGATTTATTTATGCATTCAAGAACTGGGGTACAGGCATTCACCAGAGACAGAGCGGGGAACAGAACAGGCAGAAGGACTGAAATACACTGCTGAGGGGAGCAGCAGATGAGGCAGGAGAGGTCTGCTCCACCATGTGGGTTGCTCCTTGGCTTGCCGGGGGACTGAACTCGTGCTGCAAAGGTGTGGATTGCTTCATAATGCGGTGCTTAACCCCTTGCGCCACCAGGGAGGCCCCCAATCATGTAAATTATGTGTCACTCCAGTTTCTATCTCAATGGTTACATTCTGAAACTCCTGTTTACCCTGTTCTTCCCAGCTCCAAATGGAGAGTGCAAAGATGATCAAACATCACCCTGTGCAAAGATGATCAAACATCACCCTGTGCTACATTTTAGTAGTACCAAAAACAAACTATTTAATGCCCAAATAAAAATATTCAAATTGCTATGAAAATAGGAAAAGAGAAGAAAGTATTTAAGATCTGAATGGGAACAGATATTAGTGAGAGTGTCTATGGTTTAATGACATTGCTCCTAGGAAGTAAAGAAAGAAAATGGTCTCTCAATCGAGAAAAAAAAAATATATAAAGAGATTTCCTGGAAAATGAGAGAATGGAAGGTGATATGCACAGTGGTGATATGGCAGCAGTGATGATGGTCAAAAGTCTGACAATAAAGGTCTTAATATTTAATGTCAGTAAATATTAAGAGGAGAGAGAAGCTTGAGGAACCAGGGTATAGAAGCAGACCACAGTTCTTGTCTAGAGGAGAAATGATGCAACAAGGGAGTAGCTATGGAACGAGAAAGAATGGAATATATGTCAAAGAGAAGATCTTCCTCGGTACTATTTCAAGTAGCTTCTAAGTTTTATGTGAAAAGTGAATGGCAACAAATACAATACCAAATCAGGTACTAAGACAAGTTTGTTACTTGGAGAACAGGTATGTACAGAAAGGGGTTTTAAGGGTTAAATGATTTGACATAGGGTAGGTCACCTTTGTTTCAATTAAAAAAGACATTATGCAAGACCAAAGGAGAGAGGGGGAGGTGGGGGGGAGGGAGGGAAGGCAGAGAGACAGGGACAGAGACTGACTCTTTTCTTTCAAGGAACATGTTATGCAGAGGAACAGAAAATACAGCTGTGTGGATGATGGTAGTATGTGTATACTACATCCCCGATACTTGGGATAAATTAACTTTTCTGAATTTTGATTTTTTTTTCTGCCTAACATATCATGCTGTTTAGCTGATAGGGTCACCATTTTCAGAAAACTAGTGCATATGAACTTTTGTACTTTGAAACCTAAAACTATAAATATTCTATTCCTAAGGCTATGCTTATTTAAATGTAAGGAGCCATTACTCATGTTACTGCAGCCAGACACCACCCCCCACCCTGTAGTTTAAACATTTTGTTTAAAAGGTTAAACTAAGCAGAATCAACTACTAAACATTCTTTGCTGTCACTCCACCCTCATCCCCACCCCCACTGTGATTTATTCTCTGACTACCCGCCCAGGAACCTGGAGAACTAATTGTGTTACATCACTAACAAAATCACCTATGGCCCTCCACAGTTAATAACACCAGGGCAAGCATCTGCTGGTCTATACAGGCTGTAACTGGAGAAGACCAACATCAGGACTTCTGCATGGTGGGGTACCTCCTTGGACCTGGAAATGCAAAACTCACTCCCTTCACAGCCACATCTCCCCACACTCATTCCTTCCCTTTGTATATAATCACAGCACCCCTGCCATTTAAAAAGCCAGCTTCTTTCAGGGTACTAACCCTGCCTTCCCCCTTGTAACTCTTTTAAAAAAAAAAATTCATGTGGTTTTCTGGGCAGTGAGCTAGAAACCCAGCTTGGGCCTTCACATTATTTATCCATCTGCCTGAGCAGTGTTGTCTTAATGGTTCCAAGATGATTCTTGCTGTCGTTGTCTCAGCTCTGTGACAGGCAATTTACCAGATCTCATTTTTACTTATTTAATTCACTTCTGAGCTCTTTTTAAATATGGGTGCTACACATGTCTGCTTCCAATTTATGGCTCATCTATTCTTTATGAGTTCTGGGCCTTCGATCTTTCTTCAACTGCTGTTATGGTTACAGTATTGCTCCACAGAGTCCTACAAGGTCATTTTGACAAAAAGGACGCAGGATCATTATGTGGGTGGCCAGTTAAGCTATTACTGTTCTTTTTGTGTCATGTCATATAATGAGAGCCCTGAAAATGTCGTCTTGCTCTATAAAAATGTTTTTTAACTTATCATTTCTCTACGTGTATGACCTCCTGAATTGGCCACAGCCCAAATAAGCCAGACCTGAATTATAATAAAAACTCCAATAAATACTGGGCTATAGCCTCTTGTGAAAATAAAGCCAGTAATCTTCATTTACAAAAAAAAAAAAATACTCAACAAGAATTATCTACCAAGCACTGTGACAGCTCATAATGATAGATCAGAGAACAAGATGCTGCCTCTGCCCACAGGGAACATACAATGGGGAAGGAGATATGGACAAATAAACAACAACAAAATCACAATTCAGAAATGGATTACGATAGTCCTGGAACCCTTAGGACAAATACTTCATATAATCCTGTGTGGTTAGGAGAAAAGTCATTTGACTACATCATCATAGGATATCATTAGTGAGGGATGAGGCTGCAGGGGAAGCAAGGGGGCCCTCGCAAGAAATCTTGCACATGTTGTTGAACCACTTGGCTTTATCCACTGGGGAATGGGAAGCCATTAAAGGTTTTTTAAATAGGCCAGTGGCATGATCAGATTTGCATCTTTACAACGTCATCCCAACTCCATTAGAAAGGCTGGAGAGATATTGAATCTTTGGAGATAAAAATGTCTTTCAATAAATATTTTCAATGTGGAGAGGTAAGACTTATTTCAATCAGGGTAACTAAGGTAAGGACAGAGAGACAAGCCTGTCCCAGGGGGACTAAGATCTAGGTTCAGGGGCCAGAGGAAAAGAAAGCCTTGATTGCCACTAGAGAGAGAAGAGTACCAGGCAATTGCTGGGAAGGAAGTTATTACTGCAATACATCTGCAAGTCCCCACATTACATAAATATATGTCTAAAACCAAAATAGGGCTTTGGAATAGACAACTTTCCCTGATGACGTGATCACTGTTACGTGTAAACTAGACTAGATTCAATCACACTCAGATCTCTATTAGACTTCTTTCTCCCCATATATAATACACCCCATGGGCTCAACGTAAGCTATCCCACTTCCTCTGTTCCCTCCTACCTACTTCTTATCCCTTATTTCAATTACTCAGCTGGGAAACCTGGGATCATTCAAGTTTGCTCCCTCAACCATAGCTTTGCCTGGTAAAACCCCCAAATCTCTGTCAACACACGAGAGGACACACCAAATGTGGTATCTTCAGACAACTGAATCCCACTCAACAATTAAAATGAATAACCAGTGATACACAACCATAGCAGCGAATCTCCATGGCAAAGCAGAGCAAAAGAAGCCAGACACAGATAAATGCAAACTATCTTCTAGACAGATGCTGATGAAATGCTAAGAAATCTACCAAATAAAAAGTAGAGCAGGGGCCTCCCTGGTGGTGCAAGAGGTTAAGACACAGCATTATGAAGCTGCCCGCAGCCTCTGCAACACAAGTTCAATCCCCGGTCAGGGAGCTACCCACATGGCGTAGCAGACCTCTCCTACTCATCCACTGCTCCCCTCAGCAGTGTATTTCAGTCAATTGCCTTTTCTGTCCCCATTCTGTCTCTGGTAAATACTCTCACCTCCCCCCACACCTCTGGCCTGTACCCCAGTTCTTGTATGCAAAATAAATATTTCTTTTAAGAAAGTAGAGTGGTGGTTGCCTGGTGCGGGCGAGGGAGGTGACTGACTGCAAAGCCGTAAGGCACAGTATTTTGGGGGTGATGCTTGCTTGGTTCTTTTACATATTTTTTCCAAAGCTCATTGCACTGTATTCTCAAAGGGGCTTATTTTCTTTGCATGTATGTTATGACTTTTAAAATTTTCCTTCTCCCAATTATTTAGTCTAACAAACAAAAAAAATAGAAAAGTTTTATCCATTCACTTGTACACTTTGAAATATGCTACTTAGTAAAATGTACAGCCAATTGTCCAACATAAGCTTCATCATACTCAAAGCATATTTCCCTGAATATTCATTAAGAGGCTCATGATAAATATTTTTTCACATCTCACTTAGAAGAGGTGCTTCCAACATGGAGCCCGGCTAGAGGCAGCTCACCACAGAGCAGTCTAAGAGGGTCTATTCCATTTTGGTAATTTCATATTTGGAAGGCCCAGCCAGTTCTAGCAGGGCCCTTCCAGCTCAAGGGCTTTGTTATAAAACCCTCAACCTCATTTCCTGACACTACTACCTACAAAAATGCAGGTGAGAGGTAAGCTGACCTGATCCTCCAAATGACGGGGCATGAATATAAAGTGATGGCATCCACATGCGTGGACAATTAACAGAGGTTGGTGGCTTCTCCACTTCTATGGCTTTGTATTTCCACACCCATATACCATTTAGAAACTACCATTGCTTCTGTGAAAAAAAAAATGTTTAGTAAACTGTGCTCAGACTCATTTTTCTGTATTCAAATGTATTTTTCCTCTGAAAAAAATAGGTACTATTTAAAGAGCTGCAAGGACTTAAAGAAAATCTCATTTACTTAACGAAATGGCTAATTGTTACTTGGAATATTTATAGCATTTCACTGAACAATATGGTACTACAGAGTCATTTGCAAACCCAGTTCAAGCAAACAATTGAGTTGGAGGTAAAAACAGATTGATCATTTGACTAATCAGTTAAAATGGTTTTAACTGTTACCTTCAATGCCTCATCAGGCAAGTTATACAGATAGAGACTTCCCTTAGGGGGTTGTTGAATAATTTGTAATATGTTCCACTGTTTTTTCATTTTTAGTTTTTATGGGTGGAGAGAAGGGGCTTTCTTCCCTTGCCTTGGGGAACTGATCTTATATTATGTTTCCTAGCTACAGGATATAATCCTAGATTGTTTGTTTTTTAAAAAAAGATTTATTTATGCCTACAAGAACTAGGGTGTAAGCCGGGGAGGGGTGTGGGCCAGTGGGCATCAGTGAGAGTATTCACCAGACAAGAACAGGCAGATCTACTGAAATACACTGCTGAGGGGAGCAGTGGGTGACGCAGGACAGGTCTGCTGTGCCATGTGTGTTGCTCCCTGGCTGGCCTATGGATTGAACTTGTGCTGCAGTGGCTGGCAATAGCTTGATAGCACTGTCTTTAACTCCTCTGCCACCAAGGAGGCCCCACCCTAGATTGTTTACCCTGGAGGCTTAGGTGTCTATTGCTTCATAAATAAATGCCACTAGCTGGGTCTGGAAAACCAGAGCACTGGTGCCGGCAGGAGGGAACAGAAAGGAGCCAGGCACCAGTGTACTTGAAGGCTGCAGCAAAGGCACACAGACCTCCTGAGATGCTGCAGGCACCTGAGTGACTGAGGAGGATCTACAGGTACCTCTGCTCCTAGGCAAACTCCTCAGTTAAAGCCAAATAATCTCATGGTAACTTTAGCCTCTCAGCTGCAGTTCAGCTTCAGTAACCAGTCAATAGTGGTAGCACCCAGAGGGGACTGTTTTGGGATGGGGTCAGGGCTGGGCTTTGCTCCCTCCCTTGTCTTTTGAGTAGTCTTGTCCTGGGATGAGGGCCTGGTGTGAGGGCCCAGGTGCTTGGGCTTCTGGTGAATGGCAAATACCATTGAGTTTTATCTCAGCTTTGACCCCAGAAGGGGGAGAGGCAGGTGTTTTGCATTGCTCAGCCACGAGCAGCAGAGAAGAGCCTCCTGGTATGGAGACAGAGGTGAGCCCATCGAGTCCTCTCCACCAACTGGGGCTCCAGCTCATCATGCCTGGTGCCCCAAGTTCAAGCCAACCAACACCTCAAACAGACCCCATGCCAGTAGTCACCAAGACTGTCCACTGTGGTCAAGCTCCACGTTGAGGGTGTGGGGTGCTTCGTGCTCTGGGTGTCTGGCTGCCTCCGGCAGTACAGGGGCAGACCTTGTTCTACAATTCCTATGTTCTGCCAGGGTCTCTGTACCCCTGCTCCTATAGTTCTCCTGTATGCCCACCATGTGTTCCCCCCTCTCCAGCACAGCCCCATGTGCTCCAGTCCCCACTGTGGGGGTGAGCGCCTCCATCAACAATGCAGAGGCTCCTGTGGCAACCATCCCTCCCTCTCTTGGGCCGCTCTGTCCCAATATCAACCCAAGCACAATTAAATTGATGATTTTCCTACCTCCTCTGCCATACAGTCCCTCTTGATGCTCACAGTGGATATCCACGTCATCCAGGGATTGTGGTCTTTGTTTAGGTATAATTTGTTTGCAATTATGTGAAGGAGGTGAGATGGGCGTCTTCATCCTTCCACCATCTTGCCAGACTGAGTCCTAGCGAGTGAGAATGAATCCTTTTATAGTCTCTGTTGTTAACCTCAAGTTCAGAGAGTTAAACTAATCATAGCTGTATCAACAATGGTTCACAGGAGCGAGTCCCCTCTCTTAGCTGTGTCTCTTCTGGAAGTATGGGATATGAGTATATGTAGGGTAAGGTAAAAGGTATCAGGCTTTTCTGCCCTCCCGCATTCGGGATAGATGAGGGAACCCTGTGATCATGAATGCATGCCTGATGGCGGGCACCTGAAGTGGGTACACCTGCGCTAAGACTGTGCTTTTATTTTTTTTTTATAAATTTTATTGTTATATTCCCCATACAATTGCAGCCCCCCCATTCTGACCCCAATCCCTCCCCTCCGGCCCCCGTAAAAGTGTCTCTGGTTCATAGTTTTTTGTTGATTTTGATTTTCACTTTCTTATAGTTATTCATTTTCCTGGTCCCTTATTTACGTTTTCTAGATTCCTGCTATGAGTGAGACCATCCGGTATTTTTCTTTTTCTTTTTGGCTTATTTCGCTGAGCATGATCCCTTCCAGCGCCATCCATGTTGCTGCAAATTGCATGTGTTTACCTTTTTTGAATGCTGAGTAATATTCCATGGTGTATATGTACCACATCTTCTTGATCCAGTCATCTATTTTTGGGCATTTGGGTTGTTTCCAAAGCTTAGCTATTGTAAACAGTGCTGCTATAAACATAGGGGTGCAGGTGTTCTTTGGAATTGATGTTTCTGTGTCCTTTGGGTAAATACCTAGGAGTGGAATTGCTAGATCATATGGAAGCTCTATGTTTAGTAGGTCCAGAAATCTCCACACAGCTCTCCACAGTGGTTGGACCAGTTTGCACTCCCACCAACAGTGCAGAAGAGTTCCTTTTTCTCCACACCCTCGCCAACATTTGTTGTTGCTAGTTTTTTTAATATGTGCCATTCTCACTGGTGTAAGATGGTATCTCATGGTAGTTTTGATTTGCATTTCCCTGATGACAAGTGATGTTGAACATTTTTTCATATGTCTGTTGGCCATTTGCATTTCCTCTTCAGAGAAGTTTCTTTTTAGCTCTTCTGCCCATTTTTTGACTGGATTATTTTCTTTGCTGTTGTTGAGTCTGATCAGCTCTTTGCAGATTTTTGTGATCAGTCCTTTATCATTAGTGTTGGGTGCAAAGATGTTCTCCCAGTTGGTGGGGTTTCTCTTTGTTTTTGTTATTGTCTCTTTTGCTGTGCAAAAGCTCTTTAATTTGATGTAGTCCCAGCTGTTTATCTTTGCCTTCACTATCACTGCTTTGGGTGATGTGTCTGTAAAGATGTCTTTGATGTGCAAATCACGTAGTGTTTTGCCTATATTTCCTTCTATATATTTTATGGTTTCAGGTCTTATGTCTAGTTCTTTAATCCATTTTGAGTTGATTTTTGTGTATGGTGTGAGGTAGTGGTCAAGCTTCATTCTTTTGCATGTAGCGACCCAGTTTTCCCAGCACCATTTATTGAACAAACTTTCTTTGCTCCAATGCATAGTCTTTGCTCCTTTGTCAAAGATTAGTTGACCATAAATCTGTGGGTTTATTTCTGGATTTTCTATTCGATTCCATTGGTCTGTATGTCTGTTCTTGTTCCAATACCATGCAGTTTTGATGATTATGGCTTTGTAGTAGAGTTTGAAGTCTGGGAGTGTGATGCCTCCATTCCCTTCTTTTTTTTTCAGGAGAGCTTTGGCTATTCGGGGTTTTTTGTGATTCCATATGAATTTCATCAATAATTGTTCTATTTCTTTGAAGAATGACATTGAAATTTTGATTGGAATAGCATTGAATCTGTATATTGCTTTTGGAAGGATGGCCATTTTAATAATGTTTATTCTTCCAATCCATGAGCAGGGGATATCTCTCCATTTCTTTGTGTCTTCTTCTATTTCTTTTAACAGTGTTTTATAGTTTTCTTTGTATAGGTCCTTTACCTCTTTTGTTAGATTTATTCCCAAATATTTGATTTTTTTTGTTTCAATAACAAAAGGGATGGTTTTTTTGATTTCTTCTTCTTCAGATTTATTGTTTGTGTATAGGAAGGCTACTGACTTTTGCGTGTTGATTTTGTATCCTGCCACTTTACTGAACTGATTGATGAGTTGAATTAGCTTTTCTGTGGAGTTTTTGGGGTTCTCTATGTATAATATCATATCGTCTGCAAATAGTGATAGTTTGACTTCTTCTTTTCCTATTTGGATTCCTTGGATGTCTTTCTCTTGTCTTATTGCCCTGGCTAGGACTTCCAGTATTATATTGAAAAGCAGTGGTGAGACCAAACACGTTTTATGAAGCCAACATTACACTAATACCAAAACCGAACAAGGACAACACAAAAAAGGAAAACTACAGGCCAATCTCCTTAATGAACACTGATGCAAAAATCCTCAATAAAATTTTAGCTATCAGAATCCAACAATGTATCCATAAGATAATTCACCACGACCAAGTAGGATTCATTCCAGGGACACAAGGATGGTTTAACATCCGAAAATCAATCAACGTTATCCAACACATCAACAAAAAGAAATATAAAAACCATATGATAATATCAATAGATGCTGAGAAAGCTTTCGACAAGTGCAACACCCATTCATGATAAAAGCCCTTGAAATTCTTGGGATACAAGGAACATACCTCAACATCATAAAGGCCATCTATGACAAGCCAACAGCCAGTATCATTCTCAATGGTGAAAAGCTGAAAGCAATTCCATTAAGATCTGGAACAAGACAAGGATGTCCACTCTCAAGACTGTGCTTTTAAAGGCTGCGTCACAGGGACGCCAGAAGCTGAGAAAGCAGCAGCAGAAGCCGAAAGAGAAGACGAGAGAGAAGCAGAGAAGGCCGGAGAGCCCAGATAGAGCGAAGACTTGCTGGGGGCTGGGAGGCCTGCCAGCCTCCCGGCCCCCCAGCACCCCTGCCTGCCATATGTCTGGGGAACCCCAATAAAAGACCTGCAAAAAACCGCTAAGGACTCTGACTCCTCCTTTACCCGGTCTGCATGGGATCAGAGAACCTGCGCACTGGTCCAGTCCTACCTTTACAGTATGGAAGAGGTGTCTCCAGTGTGAGTTTGCACTCAAGTTCTAGTTTGTGCCTAATTAGCAGGCAACCTTTCCCCATCCCCTCAGTGAAACTCCCTATCCCCATGACATTCCAACAAGCTCTGTGGTTTGTAATTCCCAGGCCATGGGAATAGAAATGGTGAAGAGTTTGTTCAGGAAGCGCAGTCAGGTTGGGATCCCAAGGAGCAGATTCTGAGACAGAAGTTAGCATTCAGTTGAGGAGGGACTCAGCTGTGGGATATCAGCCCCCAGCTTTCCCAGTACCTGTGATGCAAGTGTATCTGCTTGAGCGGGTGACTTGGTCCAGGCATGGTGGCATCACTACAGTGTCGGCGGACTCTAGGGCCAGCCTGATTCCAGGTGTGGTATGGGCTTTTGGATTTTTTTTGGCCCCATTGTGGATGCAATCCTATGCAGGGCTGTAGCAACGGGAAGGGACAGAGCAGGATCTCTATGACCCAAGCAGACGGGTGAAGGAGTGAGTCCTGGAGCCCTTGGTGGCTTTTGCAGGCTTTTATTGGGATTTTACTGGATACACAGCAGGCAGGGGTGCCAGGGGCCAGGAGGCTGGCAGTTCTCCTGGCTAGTCTTTACTCTTTCTGGGCTCTCGTGTTCTCTGGTGGCCTCTCTGGTTCTCTTCCAGTCCCTTTTGCTCTTTCTCACTCTGTCTCTTCCGCTCTGCTCCATTCTTGTGTCCCCGTGATGCCACCCTTATAAGCCCAGTCTCAGCCCTGGTGAATCTCATTTACATCGGCCCACATCCCACTCCAGGTGCCCGCCATCAGGCATGCATTCAGGACCGTAGGTCCATCATCAGTCCTAATGGCGGGAGGGCAGAAAAGCCTGATACTTTACTTACCCTACAAGGGAAGTGTGGGGAAAGAAAATAAATGAGGACAAGAAAACTTACCCTCTCTGGGCTGGCATTTTGGCTTTACTTGGAATCCTAATTATTTTCTTTTTACAGATTTTGCAGATTTATCAGGGCATCTACATTGCTCTGATATTCATTAACTTTCCTCTTCTTTTCATAGCATTCCCTGAGCTGGCTGCAAGAAAAAGTTTAAAAGTTAATTTATCATCTTTTTGGGAGTCATAATATTTGATCAAAACAAGAGTAATAATTTTTTTAATCAAATATGAATTGACAAAAGGTACTACCTCCTAGAATTCAAGAGAAAGAGCAGCAGAGAGATCTGAGAGACAAGCAAAGAGAATGGAGATGCTAGTTTTTTTTCCCAAAGAATTCAATGAAAAGTCTGTGACCTTCAGCAGTTGGGGAAGAGATGAAAAAAAAAAAAAAAGGAAATGTATCTGGTAGTAAAATATTGAATTAGAAACTTAAGATCAATAAATGATGGATATTTGATTTGGCAATCCCATATATAAGGTTGTAACAGGGTGGTCCCCAGGAAAGGGGGAGGTTCCAGGCTTCCTGCTCCACCCAAGGGAGAGTGGAGCTGAGCGGGGAGAGAAGAAACTGCAGAGGAAACTGAGGAAGGAAGGAAGCAGGATGGAGCCAGAAGGAGACCTGGAGGAGGCACATGGAGCCGAGAGACATATGAAGAAACTGCGCTTGCCTTTTGGTCGTGGACTGGGTGACACAGATGTGGGTGTGAGACCGTGGGGAGGTGACAATGGTGGTTTTTGTCTTGATTTTGATTTTGCTCTTTTCCCTCCAGACTTGTCTGGTTGTTTCTGATCCTTTTCTGTGGGTTCCCCACTAGAGGTGATTTAGACTTGGGGCAGGCTTTGGGGACTTGCTCCGGGCCAATCCTGCTTGGGTGGACTTTTACCCATGAGGAGACAGGTAATTGTGGGTGCTTGATTTAGAAACTATGTTCTTTGCTTTTCCTGTATTGTTCACTAATTGTATTAAAGTTCCTTTTTATTAAAGTCTCATATGTTTTGTGTTGATGTGGTGGATGGCAGAACCTATTTAGAGCAGGCAGCTTTGCGGGGTCTAGGGTACCTCTCTCCCTGCCCTGTAACATATTACAAATGTCATTAAAATTTGAGAGATGCACTAACTCACATAAAACAAAATGATATATCTGGAATTTCCATAAAATGAATTCAATTAAACTCCTGCTTTGAATAATTAAATTTTAGATCAATAAATAGAGTGTCATATCTAAAGGAAAAAGTGGTTTCTGTGTCCGCTTGTGCAGCATCACTAGTGTTTTAAGGAGAATGAGTCCATAATATAGACTAAGTTGGATGCCCTCTCTATAGTAAATATTATTATAGTGAATTTTTACCATTATTTTAGACATTACTTTCTATCTTGAACAATTTATGATTCCCACACTACTGCAGAGCAGAATTGCAGCTTATACTTTACAAGCACTTTTTATAAGTTCAGTTTTTATAAGTTCTCTACTGTTTTCAAAAGATTTTTTTTTTTTTTCTCCTTTGGAGAAGTTTGTGGGGTATGTGAGCTCCCTCATCTCAACTCTCCTGGCACAGTCATCATGTCCTGTAGTGCTCAGCACCACCCACTCAGGGCCAACCCTCTGCCATCATGCATAGGATCCAACCACTTGACTGTCGTAATTGCTGTTGAGCTAGGAGATGCACAAGACACCAGTCACCTTCTCAGGGAAGACCTTGAAGCATAATGAAGTATTATGCCTGCAAGGGACTTGTCCCTTGTACAAATGGCTTGAGGGCCCACAGGAAATTTGAAAGGATATAGAAAGCAGCAGAAAACTGTTGGAAAATTTCTTTAGGAGCTTTTGGGGGCTCATGATATAGTCAATGCTATATGGTGAGAAACCTTATGCAGAAAAAGAACTTTAAGAGAATTTATAAGCTTAAAAATTACCATGGTTTGGGCCTCCCTGGTTGCGCAAGGTGTTAATACACCTATGAAGCTATCCTATGAAGCTATCCGCAGCCACTGCAGCACAAGTTTGATCCCCAGCCAGGGAGCTACCCACATGGTGCAGCAGACTTTTCCAATCACTCCTGCTGCTCCTCTGAGCAGTGTATTTCAGTCAATCTACCTGTTCTGTTCCCCGCTCTGTCTCTGGTGAATCCTCTCAACCCCTGTACCTCTGGCCCATACCCCAGTTCTTGTATGCATAAATAAATAAATCTTTTAAAAAAATAAATTTAGGGCCTCCCCGGTGGCGCAGCGCTTGAGCGCTGGGTTGCAAAGCTGCCCGCAGCCTCTGCACTACCAGTTTGATCCCCGGCTGCTCCCCGGCCACATGGAGGGTCCCACATGGCGTGCAGACCTCTCCTGCAGCCCGCTGCTCCCCTCAGCAGTGTACTTCGGTCCTTCTGCCTGCTCTGCTCCCCGCTCTGGCTCTGGTGAATTCTCTCACCCTCCCGCGCGCCTGACTGTACCCAGTACTTGTATAAATAAATAAATCAATCTTAAAAATAAATAAATAAATAAATAAATAAATTTACCATGACTTTCTCTACTCACATTTCCCCTTTGAATGGGATGGGGATGGGCAGAAGTCCCTAATACTTTTCTTTCCTTCTTATATTGATACCGTAATTGTAGGTTTTCAGGCCTAGTCTCCCAGCCAGGAATGGATCCCAGGCTGCAGGGGCAGCACTCAGTCCCAGCCACTAGACCACCATGGGTTGGTGTCTCATAAAGCCGCAGCAGGAACTTCACAGACACTCAGGCAAGCAAAATGAGAAGAGGCAGGTTTATTTAGAGAAAGAAAAAGTTTATTGAGAAAAGAAACAGAAATAAAGTGGGACTCCCAGGCCATGGAACCAGGCCAGGGAGGGGCAAGGAAGCCAAAGTGGAGTCGTGTCTCAGGGAATATACACCTTCTTTCCCTCATTATTCTAAAGCTCCACCAGTCTCTTTGTGCTTGGTTAGTTCTTGGCGGTCTCACTCACTGCCTAAATGTCTCGGTGCCCAGAACTAAGTCTCTGTGTCCCAGCCCTTACCTTTTTTCTTCATTGTCCTCTATTTGGAATGACTTATTGACCCTAAGGTCATAAAATAAATCCCTAATGTCATGAGTCCTGGGGTGTTTGATTAGTCCCCTTTGGAATTTGTTGTCCTTATCTTTGGAACCTTTCTTAACTCTTCTGAAGTTCCTGCATTGTCCTTGAGGCTGCCTAATTATCCCTAACTTGCCCTAGAATTCAGTATCACAGAAATGGTTAGTTTGGCATTAGTCTCTGAAGAAGAAAGTCAGTTAAAGATGACTTATCTATGAGGTTGGGTCCTACAAATGGGGAAAAACATTGCTGAGAATTGCTAGGTATATTCTATCATGAAACTATAGGATGGTATAGCTTTTCTAATTGTTTATTCTCTCTGCCTGATATCTTTGAGCTGAAACCTCTGTCTTCTTCCACCTTTAGATCCAGATTCAGATTGGAGTATACCTTCAGCTCTCTTGGACTCTAGCCTCTAGCTGCAGGCATCGGACTTCTCAGCCTCCACTATCATGTGGGCCAATTCCTTATAGTACATTTCTTGATAGACAGGTAGATGGATAGATGGGTGAATGGATAGATGGATGGATGGATGGATGGACAGGTAGATACATACATACATACATACATACATACATACATACATACATACATACATACGTACATAGACAAACAGTGATATAATCTACTAGTTCTGTTCCTCTAGGGAACCCAAACTAATACATTAGTAGTTTCACAGCACAAGAGGTTCTTGAATTTTATTTTGTATCAGATTGATACCAGAATTGTAGGTTTTCAGGCCTAGTCTCCCAGCCAGGAATGGATCCCAGGCTGCAGGGACAATGCTCAGTCCCAGCCATGGGTTGATGTTTCGTGAAGCCGCAGCAGGAACTTTGCAGATGCTCAGGCAAGCAAGCGAGAAGAGGCAGATTTGTTTAGAGAAAGAAAAAGTTTATTGAGGAGAAAAAGAACAGAAATAAAGTGGGACTACCAGGCCATGGAACCAGGCCAGGGAGGGGCAAGGAAGCCCAAGTGGAGTCCTGCCTCAGGGAATATACACCTTCTTTTCCTAATATTCTAAAGCTCCACAAGTCTCTTTGTGACTGGTTAGTTCTCAGTAGTCTCACTCACTGACTAAATGTCTCTGTGCCCTAAACTTAGTCTCTGTGTCCCAGACCTTATCTTTTTTCTTTATTGTCCTCAATTTGGAATGCCCTGTTAACCTTAGTGCTGGGATGTTTGATTAGTCCCCATTAGAATTTGTTGTCCTTATCTTTGGAGCTTTCCTTAACTCTCCTGAAGTCCCTGTACTGTCCTTGAGGCTGCCTAATTATCCCCAACTTGCCCTGGATTCAAGATTCACCCAGAATTCTGATATTTAATAAGATTCCTAAGCAATTATGAGGCACAGCAAAGTTTGAGAACCATAATATATTACTTTATAATTTGATCACTATTTGACACAGAGATTTTGAAAAATTAAAGAATACTTAAAATTATTTCTCCACCACTACTCACTAATGTTTTGTAATAGCTAAGTGCCAGACTCTGTTGAAGGTGCTTACTTATATTATCATATTTACTGTTCACAGTATCCCTGTAGTTACTGCTGCATTTTATCAATGCATTTTATCAATGAAGAAAATAAGGCACAGAGAGATTAAATAAACTGCCCAGAGTTACACAGCCAGTAACTGACTGAGTAGCAGTTGTAAGATGAACAGTCAACCTCAAAAGATCCTACTTTTAGCCACTCTACTCTCCAAGAAGGGTGGATATCATAATAAACAACATATGTTGTCTTGATCAGATGATAGTTGGGCATCATACTAGCAAATATAGCCCAATACCTTTAAGGTATGATGTGCTTTCTTTTCAGGAAGGGTTTCAAGTAGTGTCCATTCTGACACTACTCAGAATGGAATTTACAGTCTGTATTTTCACTGCCTCTTACTATACTCAATTACTCCATAACAAAATGGGTCATGTGGCTTAATAAAATAGCTGTCATTTTCTCAGTATGTTGTGAGGCGCTGTGGTAAGCACTTCTCCCGCACTGTTATCAGGGCTTTCTGCTGGGGCTGACAATAGTGTTCACCTAGATGTTTCTCAGCCCTCTTGGTGCATTAGAAGTGGATGGGAGCTTTGACGCATACACACACACACACACACACACTAGGCCCCAGCCCCAGAGAGACTATGTCTGCACTGCGGTAGAGCTCTAGGACTGTTGTAAACCCTTCCTGATGACACAGCGTGCAGCAAGGACTGAAAACCATCCCTTGCTAAATGCTTTCCATATGTGTTTATTTGAGACCTTTGGAAAATCCAGTGAAGTTGGTATTATTTTCCTCACTTTCTCTGGGGAAATTGGTTCAGAGAGGTTAACAGCTTG
The DNA here is from genome assembly GCF_964194135.1 of Talpa europaea. Taxonomy (NCBI): domain Eukaryota; kingdom Metazoa; phylum Chordata; class Mammalia; order Eulipotyphla; family Talpidae; genus Talpa; species Talpa europaea. Next base: position 34,494,516 of record NC_140079.1, read on the forward strand.
GCCAAGTGGCTGGTGGGGTCAAGCCGGGGATTTAAACCTGCATATTATTCACTGTATTAACTTGACTTGAAATTTCTGTTGCCACAGGCAGCACATGATTCCTTCGTTCAGGAGTAACCTCATTTGTGAAATTCAACTGAGGGCCAGGGCTAGCTGGGATGCATTTCCAGTGTTCCCTCTGCTACTTACCTACTGATAACCCCCCTCTGAGGGCATTCCTCTTCAGTGCACTTAAGAGCTTATGCCATTTCACATTATTTGGGCTTTATCAGCTCAATGTGAAGACAGGACATCTTCCCAGAAGGCACTCAAGCTCCTGCATAGAGGGACCAAAACTAGTTCCAGGGGAAGGCGGCATTCTATCCACTTAAGTGTATTCTTTTGACTTCAAAGATTCAAGCTCTTGTATGCATAAATAAATAAATATTAAAAAAAAAACAAAAACAAAAACAAAGATGATTTCATCTCAGGTAAATGAGTTGATCAGGGAGAACTTCCGGATTCAAGCATCCATCCAGAAGGCAATTGCCCTGAAGTATTTTCATAAACCAACACTGCTATTATTACACCCAGAGGTTTTTTTTTTTTTTTGAAGCTCAGTTTTTATTTTACTATTTTTCTTGGAAATAGGAAAAATAGGAAAAAAAAAAAAAGAGTACTTTGTGTTTGCATCTCCTTTGGCCACAACAGACTTAACCTAAGATAATTTTTCTCCAGGAGTCTGAGAAATGAGATGATCCTTGGTCTTTTTACCTGGCTTAATAATCACCCTTTACATGGTATTTATACTCGCTAAAGTCATTTCACAAACACAGCCTTGTGAACTCAAAGATTACTAACTTTCTGTGTATTATATTTAAAACTAACCTCACAAGTCTTGGCAAAAGGCTGGGGCAGGGAGAGGCAGGCAGGGAAAGAAGGAAACATTTTATCCACCAACCCTCACTGACATTGTAACTTGCAGTTGAAGCCAAAGACTGTTATAGGTAGTGCCCCCTGGAGGGAGGTGTGAGGATGCACAACCCCAGGGAAAATGGGAACAAAGTATTTGCTGGGTTATAGTCTCTGATAAGAAATACAAGGCACTGCAGAAGCAGCCCCCAGCATTCAGCTTTTGTTATTTCAGCGTTTTTTGGATCTTCAGCCTTCCTTCTGGAGTCAGTAATTTCTGCACCCACCATGCTGATCTTCCAAAAGACTGTTGCAGGCCTCTGAAGGGTGTGGAGAGGCCTCCAGAAGCCAACCTCAGAGAAGAAAAGTTCAGAGGTTTAGCAAGTAGCCGAGCAACTGAAAATGTTCTCAGTTTTGCTGCTGTTACAGCCTCACAGGGAAGGTGAAGATCAGGAGCAGGCGTCTTGCTACGTGAGTGTGGCCATTTGTAGGCTCATTCGGCCATTGCAGCTCCTGTTTTGAGTGTTGCTTGTCTGGTGCTGGGCTGGGGCAACTCAGCAGCTCCAGATGTGTCTTCTTCTGCCTTTGTGAGTTGGCACCTGGCCTATATTTGGCTGAAATGTGCTCCAGGTCCTCAGTGGTGGGAAGATGGCATCTTGGGAGCCTTTGTATTTAGGTCTTTAAAACACTGGACACTGCTTCAGGTGAGGTAAATGGCCTCAGTAACTTTTTTCCCCCTTGGTTTGTTAAATAAATCCCATTATTGTTTTCTAAACCTGAGTAGTCTTACAATTGTGCACGCAGGTGAAGAACTCAGACAGTGACGGGTAGACTATTTGGGCAGTGACTTTGGCCAGTTTTAGTGCCCCTTGCTGCCGTGTGTGATACTACAAAATAAACATACTGTCCATTTCTTTTTCTTTCCACTTTAGTTTCTCAATTCTCCCTGTTACCAAACTGGGGTTTCCTTCAGAGGTTGTAGCCCCTTGTAAAAATTTTAACAAAAAGGCAAGAATGACAGCATTCAGATGAGACATTAGTAAGCTTGTGTGCAATGGAGATAGCACAGGAGAACATTTCCAACTTGGCTCCCTGAAGGGAGCAATGAAGGTGTTTGAATCTGTGGGGCCATCAGAGGGGATTGGGCAGAGCAGCAGTGTCCTGGTATGTTCTGGGTCGGGCTGCCCTGGGCAGGAACAGACTGTCACCTGCTTTTCCACACATCACATGTTCATCAACATCAAAGTCTCCACCCAGGTGGTATGCTCTAGGAGCTAATGAGACTCAGTCACTCTGGGTCAGGGCTTTTAATAATTGTGCATGAGGGACCCTTGGGCACACCCCCCCCCCAGGAAATTGTGAAACATCATTAATCAGCAATAGCACCTTTTGTCAGTGTGGTGCTTTGCTCAGTAAAGGGGAATGGGGTGTTTAGAGGAGATGGCAGGCAGGACCCACCAGCTCACAGTCCTGTCCACCTGTTTTAATAGGACTTTGGGCTACTCTCATCCTACATGCTGTCATTTTTGTTCACCTAGATTAGTTGAATGTGACTCTTTGTGTCCTCACTGCTGGTGTCCAAGAGGGAGCTCTGTGCTTGCTCCCCATCCCCACTTCTGAGGGCGGCTCCTGAACACTACGTGGGCTTGACTAGTCCTTTCTGGCTCCAGGGAAATGCTGTCACCCCAACTCCAGTGACTACTAATTTCTGCCTCTGATTGCAGAATCTATTATCAATCTCCTTTCTTCAGATATCAAGCTCTTGCAGATGCTCGGGGATCTCTGACAAATGGAGTAGGTTGGCATTGGCTCTTTGCTTTTTCCTTCCCTTCCTGGGCTGTTCTTCCTCTCTAGATTTCTGAGCAGTTTCTCTGCCCTTCACACTGACCTCAGAGGAGAACTCAATGCCTTTCTTTCCAATGCCTGCATCACTCTCTTGCTCCATGGCTCCCCTGTTCTTTCTCTCTCCAGACCCTGAAATCTTTGTAGTCTATCCCCATGTTCACCCCATTTTATTCTTATTTTCTGAGTCACTCATTTATACAGCAAAAATTTATTGAGCAGCGAATATATAGCAGACCCTGCAAGAATACTTAGAAATCTCCTTCAGCAACAGTAACTTGGCTTCTCAAAATTAATTCAAACAGATGTTGCCAGATGCAAACCTTCATTTCTCTTTCTCTTGGAAACCAAGCAGTGGGCCCAGAAATTTTTACCTTCAGGCTATCCTGCTGATATCATTCAGTGCTTGCACCAAGACAGCAAGAGGAACAAAGGCCCAGAGCTCTCCACTGGTACTTAGGGGAAAGCCCCCTTGCCTTCCCATGGAAACAATAGTGAGAGGAGCAGAGGAGCCTCCTTGCAAAAGAAAAACAAATTATTTTTAAGCTGAGTTTAAGATACAGAGGTGGGGTATCAGGCCCCAGAATTTGCCCCTGTCTGTGCCTTGATGAGCCCAGCAATTCCACACATGCTGGACTGACACAGCACTATCCTTTTGCAGAAGTCCCTAGCCCCCTGCTGTGGTCATCTGTGGCTCACTTCAAGATGACTGGGTCCCAGCTCTCCCAACCCCTAGAGTTGACTGTCTTTATAAAAATAATCCTAGCATTTGGGCCTCCCTGGTGGCACAGCGGGTTAAGTCACAGCACTGTGAAGCTATCAGCAGTCACTGCAGCATGAGTTCGATCTATGGCCAGGGAGCTACCCACATGGCACAGCAGACCTCTCCTGTCTCACCCACTGCTCCCCTCAGCATTGTATTTCAGTCAGTCTGCCTGTTCTGTTCCCCACTCTGTCTCCGGTGAATCCTCTCTCACACACACCCCCTCCCAAATCTGGCCTGTACCACAGTTCTTGTAATCATAAATAAATAAATATTAAAAAACAGAAACAATCCTATCCTTTCTCTTTTTCTTATTCTTCCCTTATTGTTCAATTTTGTGAAAATTCAGCAGGTAATTTTTCTCTTACTTCTCCTGGTTGAGAGAAATGATGCCAAAAATGCATGAGAAAGGGGCCTTTTAAGAGTGTCATGTACCAGAGACCCTAAATATACTTTTCATTTAAACCTCTTAACAATTGTATGAAGCATGATGACTAGACCCATTTCAAATTGTAGAAGGGGTCCCCAGGTCCCCAAGAAAAGGGGAGGTTCCAGGTTTCATGTGCCACCCAAGAGAGGGTAGAGCTGAGCAGGGAAGAGAAGAAACTAGAGAGGAGACTGGAGAAGGAAGGAAGCAGGATGGAGAGCAAGAGGAGACCTGAAGGAGACACATGGAGCAGAGACATGTGAAGAAGCTGCACTCACTTCTTGGTCCTGGACTGGTTGAAACAGATGTGGGTGAGAGACCCGTGGGGAGGTTCACAATGGCAGTTTTTATCTTGATTTTGTTCCTTTTGTTCAAGATATGCTGGACCTCTTTTACCCCTTTCCACCACGAGTTATCTTAGACTTGTGGCAGGCTTTCAGGCTTCAGTGGCCCTACTTTGGGCCAACCCTTTTCGGCTGGGCATTTACCCACGAGGGGATGGGTAACTTTGGGTGCTTGATTTGGAAACTTTATTCTTTCCAGTAATTGTATTAAAGTTCCTTTCCATTAACTGTTTCACACACTAGAGTTTATTTGTGTTGATGCGGCAGATGGCAGGACCTACTTAGAGAGGGCAGGTTTGGAGGTTGTTGGGTGCCCCTCTGCCTGCCCTGTATCAAAATGAGGAAACAAAGGTACAGAGTTCATGTAAATCACACAAGTATGTTGTGGAGCCAGACACTGGCAGATGCACAGAACTCCGGTACTAAGTGATTCCCACACCCTACCCTCAGCCTCCCACAGTGACATCAGCTCCATCCTCTCTCCTGGGCTGGAGTGGTGAGCACCCGAAATTTCCTTACCCAAATGCAGAGGGAGAGTGTCCGTGGGGAGTTTTCTCTCAGTGCCCTTCAAAATGCTAGTGCTCCAGTTTTTGGAGACATGGTCCCAGGTTCTCTTCAAAAGTCTTCTGTCAGGAGAAAGACAAACACTGGATGGCATCACTTACATGGAGAATATTGAGAAACTAAAAGAAGGGCCAGACAAAGCCAGAATGAAAATCTAACCCTTGAAAACTGACTGCAGAACTGAGGCTACCAGAAGGGATGGGGGAAGGTAAAAGCAAAGTAGAGCAGAAGAACACTGGATTAGGGTGAGGGCCATGGGTGTCTTGGTCGTAGGTGTGGTGAGGTAACAACTGAGGGGGACTCTATGCTTCTAAAACACAAACAACATTATAAACAAAAGTTACCTCAATAAAAAATATTGATAAAATCTGGGGGGCCTCCCTGTGACCTGGGGGTTAAGTCTCAGTGCTAGTATCATGATGGCCTGAGTTCAATTCCCAGCCAGGGAGCTAACCCACATGATGCAATAGACCTCTCCTGTCTCACCCACTGCTTCCCTCAGCAGTGTATTTCAGTTGATCTGCCTGCTCTACTCCCCACTCTGTCTCTGGTGAATCCTCTCAACCCCTGCACCTCTTGCCAACACCCCAGTTCTTCTACACACACACACAAAAAAAAAATATTAATAAAATCTTACGAAAAACAAGTCTTCCATCACTAAATATTTATGAGGGTTTTTGTTATTCAAGTTTAAAGTAATGTCCTCCCAGGAATGGCAAAAACACACAAGTTCTTTAAACTTGTTGATGAGAAAACAAATCCTGAGGTGATTACTTCACCATAATTTTTCCTACCTCAGCTTTGATTCCTAACCTAGCCCATCCCCATCTGGACACCAAATTGGGGGAGGAGGAGGAAAGAAGAGGACCAGGATGGGAAGAAATGGGAATTTCCTGGGGTAAATGTCATCTTACAGGAAAGGTATTTTTCCATGATTCATGACATGTGCTTAGATTTTAATTACAGTCACATAATTCTCAGTTCTTTTTAAAAATGCTCTTATCACTGTTTCAGCCTGCTGACCATTCACAACTGGATATGAATTCCTTGGGGGATTCTTGGATCTTCTGGTTCTGAGAATGGAACTGCCTGGGGGATGTGGTTAGATTGTGGCCTCTGTGGACCTTGGTTCGTGTACCTATCTTGCTCAGTGCTTGTGAGCCCCCGTCCCTGCCACCTTGAGACCTTAACACTCAGAGTAGAATTCAAGTCGGTCTCTTTAAAAAAAGAAAAAAGAGAGAGAGAGAAAGAAAAAGATTGCTTGGGTAAAGCACACTTGTGTTGCTGCCCCCATCCCTCCTCCCCACTGGCCTTCTTCATGGTAGTTGTCCATCCCCCGTGCTTGGATTGAAGTGCTGACTGTCCAGTGACCTGATTGTCCACACTACCTACCCATCAATACCTCGATGCCCTGTCAGTCACACAGGAGTGACTTTGCTATACCAGGTGCAGGGGGTTCAACCACAGGAATATGAAAGAAGCCTGGCCAGTGGCTGCCTGGGTAGGAAGAGGAGGCCAGTGCACCATCAGGGAGAGTTTGAGGACAAGCACAAATGTGTCCCATCCACCAAATGATGGTGGCATATCAGTCACTCTTTTTGATTCAGAGCTACTCAAAAGCAGCCTGTAGGCTTCACAGTAAGTACAGTTGTACTCAACCTGTAACCGGCAGCTAAAGTCAAAGACTGTTACAGGTGGTGCCCCCTGGAGAGAGGTGCTGTTGAGGATGGATAGGCCCAGGGAAAATAGGAACAAAATATTGATAGAGGTGGAGACTCCGAAAGGAAATTTAAGGGGGACCTCCCTGGTGGTGCAAAGGGTTAAGTGTCAGAAATATGAAGCAATCTGCAACTACTACAGCACAAGTTTGATTCCCGGCCAGCAAGGGAGCTGACCCACATGGCATAGCAGACCTCTCCTGTCTAGCCTGCTGCTCCCCTCAGCAGTGTACTTGGTCAATCTACCTGTTCTGCTCCCCACTCTGTATCTGGTGAATCCTCTCACCCTCTATACCTCTGGCCTATACCCCAGCTCTTGTATTCATAAATAAATCTTTAAATATATATATATATATATATATATATATATATATATATATATATGACTGCAGAAGCAGCCTCCAGCATTCAGTGTTAGGAATTCAACTTTCGGAATTTCAGCATTTTGGACCATCAGCATTTCTTCTGGACTCAGTGATTTCTGTCCCCATCATGCTGATCTTTCAAACTGCTGTTGGGGGCCTCTGAAAGACATCGAGAACCTTCCAGCAGCCAACCTCAGAGAGGAAAAGTTTAGAGGCTTTGCAAGTAGCCAAGTGACTGAAACTGTTCCTGGTTTTGCTGCTGTTACAGCCTGGCAGGAAAAGTAAAGACCCAGAGCAGGCACTTCACTGAGCTGCAAGAGTGTGGCCGTTTGTCCCGGTGTTCAAGCTGCTGCAGCTGCTGTTCTGCGTGTCGCTTGTCTGGTGCTGTGCTGGGGAATCTCAGCAGCTCTGGGAGCATCTCCTGTTGCATCTTTTGCTGTCTTCGCGAATTGGATCCAGGCCTATTATCTGGCTAACATGTGCTCTAGGTCCTCAGTGGCAGGAAGATGCCACCTTAGGAGTGTTTGTGTTTAGGTCTTTAAAACACTGGACACTGCTGTGGATGAGGTAAACAGCCATTTGTGACCTCAGTGACTGCTTTTCCCTTGTTGGTTAAATAATCCCATTATTTTTGTTCTCTGACCTGAGTAGTCTTGCAATTGTGTGCAGGGGTGAAGAACTCAGACAGTGGCCAGTAAACTATTTGAGCAGTATGCTTAGCCAGTTTTAGTGGCCCTTGTCTCCCTGTATCAAACCCTCCACTGCAGAGCCCTTCGGAGGGAATTCAGAGCAGCACGTGTGCCTTCAGCTTCCACAGGCAAGGAGCAGACTGTGCCTCTTTTCTTTCCTTTTTTTTTTTTGTATTGTTTTTATTAAGGTAACATTGGTTTTCAACACTATATATGATTTAGGGATATTGGGTGACATTTCAAGTGCATGTCATCACACCACAACCACCAGCAAAACCCCATTAACCCTCTATTACAGTCCATTCAGCCCCCTTCCCTTTTTGCTCCCCACTGCCCCCCACTCTTCTCCTCTGGTAGCCTCAATTCTGAAGTCAGATCTGGGACTTATATTGGTTTCGTTTCAATTATTCCTTTGGTGCATTTCTCTATGTTCCACATATGAATGAAAGCATCCAATATTTGTGTTTCTCCATGTGACTTGCCTCTCTTAGCATAATCCCCTCCAGTTGCATCCCTACTGTCACCAATGGCATACTTTCATCTCTTTTTTATAGAGGAGTAGTACTCCATTGTGTGTAATACTGCATCTTCTCTATCCATCTTGTCTGTCAGTGGGCACTTAGGTTATTTCCATAATTTGCCAGTTGTAAATGATGCCTCATTTCTAGGCTCAGAAAAGCAATTGAAAAAGGAAGCCTAGAGCCTCCCTGTTGGTGCAGGGGTTAAAAGACAGCATTATCAAGCTATCACCAGCCACTGCAGCACAAGTTAGATCCCCAGCCTGCCAGGGAGCAACCACATGGTGCAGCAGACCTCTCCTGTCTCCCCTGCTGCTCCCCTTAGCAGTGTATTTCAGTCTTCCTGATCTGCTCCCCACTATGTATCTGGTGAATCCTCTCACCCCATTCCTCTAGCTTACACCCCAGTTCTTGTATGCATAAATCTTTTAAAAATAAAATAAAAAAAGGAAGCTTAGAACCCATGTACAGTAAGGGAGGACACCTGAGAAGGAGAGCATGGCGTGGGGGGGAATGAAATGACTGCAGGGTAGGAGACACAGCTTGGGATTTCTCTTCTTCTATTTTACTATTTGTGCCCAAACCTTAAATCTCTTGTAGCAAGTTTTTTCGTATATTACCACGCAACACCCTTTAAAGAAACAAAAATATCAATTAGAAAATAAAAAATTGCATATATTCAATATAGCAAGTACAAATATAAGAGGAAAAAATAATTAACTATGTGACAGTCTTTAGAATTCTCTGAACAAATATGGAAATACATTTGGAGGCAGACTGTTAGAATTAATGAAGCCTATTGTAAAAATGCTTCTAAAATAGATATTGTGATAGACAATTTTATTGTGAAAAATTGCCTGAAAATCCAAGGTTGACATAGAAACATGACAACCATTAGTAAAACCTAATTAATTTTTAACATTGTGAGCTTCCTTTGTCTAATTTTTATTCATTTAAGACTTTATATTCTTAGTATAATTTGTAAGTAAATAGTTTGTGGAAAAACTGATTTGGAGTTTAAGCCAAGGTTTATATTTAAAATAAAATTTTATGACAGCAACAGAATCAGGATATTGGAATACTCTCCTTTTTTAATTGTTAGATAGAACTTACTGAACAACAAAATAGAACAACCATTCAGGATCTCTTTCCAGTTGTAATAGTAGGTCAGAAACAGCACCCCTTCTGGATCCCTCTTGTGTTAGGATTCCTGATTAAGCAGAAGTTTTGAGGATGCTGGGGGTGGGGGGGACTGAGGATGCTTGGGGGTGACTGAGGGTCCTGAGGGTGACTGAGGGTCCTGGAGGTGACTGAATGGGCATGACAAGGCAGTGCCATGAATTCTATCTTGTTCTAGTATCTCCTATTGCTATGATGTATTGCTGTATCTCATATTGAACAGGACATTTTCAAGTCCCATTATTAGAATATCCATTAAAATTTCCCTCTCACCAGAGTAGATAAAAGCACAGACTTTTATTTTTTTTCTTCACATTTTATGCTGATTAAGGATACTGGTACTTTTCTTCTGAGCTCTATAAGCACGTCTTTTCATCTAATTTAACATGTGCATCTTCACTGACTCATTTCAGGAAGAGATTAGCATACCAATGCAAAGTGAACAGGGAAGAGAATCCTCTAGGAGAAGAGAAAGTTGGCAAGCTATTCTGCAGTTTTTAAGACATGAGCGCCAAATCCTCATTTAAAATCATTAATGGTGCCATCATTGAACACTGGCTAGAAAGTCAACGGCTGCACAGAGAAGTGGGAGCCATGACGCTGTCAGTGAGAGCTTCTGTGCCCCTGTGCTCCTTGCTCCCTGAAGATGGCTTCTCTCCCCTCAAGTTCCTGCTGTCCCTCTGTTGGAGGGAGAGGATGTCCTGAAGGAACTCCACTAAGTCAGGTTTTATGGACTTCACCCTCACCCCAGGCCAAAGAGATCCAAGGCACCAATACCTGCAAATCCCAAAGGGTCATCACTACCAAAGGGAGGATTGCTGGGGACTGAGGGTGGAGTTAAGCAGCCAGATTTGGTGTATAACCAGACAGGTGGACCTGGGGGGTTGTTGGTTTTTACAACCTTCAGCATATGCTATTGGGGTCCCAGTTCAGTGGAAGGACACATTTTTATTTATATATATATATATATATAATGTGTATATATAATATATATATTTATATATAAATGTGTATACATAATTTATATATGTATATATAAATGTATATAATAAACATTTATATAATATATATAATAATCCACAAAGATATATATATATATATATATCTTTCTCCCAAGATTATTCCCCTTTTTGTAAATAAACCTTTTATTAACCTTTGTGTGTGCCTGCAGTGTAGTCTCATTATAAGTCCCTTGAAGCATGCAGGTGAGGACCCATAGTCAGGCTACCCATTTCACACTGGGGTTGTCCTGTATTGCCTGTGTATGTGTCAGGTGGCAGGCTCAGAAAATATGACTTAATCAGTGACAAAGTTCACACCAGAATCTTGGCTTTGCTGTCCCCTCCCCAATTTCATGCCCATTTCACACTTACACCAGACAAACCCTTCTTGCCTCATTTCCAAGTAACCCATCCACACTGGCTGCTGCTGTTATCATCCCAACAGCACCCCCAAGAGGATGCTGGACATGCCACACTGTGTCCCCCACAGCAGTGCTTCTCAACAGAGCAAACAGCCCAGAACTCTCAGGTCAGTACCTGAAAGCATCTGAGCTGGCACAGCTAGGGGAACACTTTCTCACAGAAGCTACTGGCATCCAGTGAGCTGCAGGGATGCTCCACCAGACCCAATGCACAGGGTATCCCCAACCCCACACTGGGCCAAAACTATCAAAGGTGATGAGGATGAGAGACTTTGCTCTAAAACGAGTTTCATTCCAACAAGTGTCACAGCCCTTTCATTTGATTTCCTGAGGACAGTCTGACTCTGTTTCCTCACAGCCTTTCCCCTCCCCACACCCCTCCACAAACACAATTTAGAATGAAATAATCCCAAGACTAAGTTTTATAATATTTATATCATGAAATACCTCACTGATAGGATTCCTCCCCTACATACATTGGACCAAATTGTTGTCCCAAGACAAAACTCAAACTCCTCTATTTTATTAAACCTGCGATAAGACCCCCGTCTACCCAGGAGAGTGAAAACAATGTTTATTTTTCTACTGGTTCATGTTTGATCTTTATGTATGATTCCAAACCTCAGTGTTATAGGACTCAATCTATAGTCATAAAGGCTGGTTCAGTATTTCTTCTAGCCAACAATCAAGATTCTCATAAAATACCTGATACCCTACTGAAACATTGTAGAGTTGCCAAAGTAGAAGTAACAGTTAGGGTCTCCTGAATCACTTGCCACATAATAGCTGCTCATGAAGCACTGCTCTGTGATCTTACTCAAGAAACACACACCAGGTTATACTACGTGTTCAGATCACCAGAGCAAACACTGAATATCCCCTTCCAATTCTACCCACATGGGGGCTAAAGAGGAAGGTGAGCTCTGTTCCCACACAGCCATAAGCCATTCATTTGCTTCATGGGAGAATTGCTTCATGAGCCATTGGTTGCTAAACTATTAAGGGGGTGATAGAACTGAAGGACAGTAGTCTGAATGGAAGTGATTATGCTAAGATAAATAAGTGAAAAAAAAAAAAGAGAGACAAATACTGGATGGTCTCACTCATAGGTAGAATGTAGAGAAACAAAACAAAGGGTGAGACAAAACCAAACCAATAACAAAGCCTAGACATATGGCTGTAGAACTGAGGTTACCAGAGCAGGAGGGGAGGGTAGAGAGTGAAGTGGGGAGGGGTCCAATGGACTATAATGGAGGGCTAGTGGTGGGTGGGGTGACATGCATCTGACTAGGTATGGGCCTCCACTAAATCATATATAGTGTTGTAAGCCAAAGTTACCTCTAAAAAAAAAAAAAGAGAGAGACAATGATCTTACCAGAACTTGCAGTACTAAAGTGATACTTACAGATCAAGAGGAAAGGCCTTACTTCTTATCCCAATCTTCTTTATTTGAATAAAAGAGGGACAGAAGAGGAAACAAAGGACAAGTCAGTGAAACACACTCTTCTCTGGTGTTTCTCTGATGAAACAAAAGGCCAAAGCAGGTTTTGCTCTGTGACACAAGAGACTCCACTTGACTCCAAATCAAGTTCCCCTGAGCAGAGTCAGCCATGAAGAAGACAGAAGACAACACACTCATGTTCATGATGGACGTCAAGGCCATGGGCACCAGATACAACAGGCTGCGAAGGAGCTGTATGACACTGATGAGGCCAAGGTCGGCACCCTGACTGGACTGGATGGAGACAAGGTCTGGGCTCCACTGGCCCTTGCCTGGATGCTTAGACATTGCCAGCAAGATTGGGATCATCTAAACTGAGTCCAGCTGGCTAATTCTAAATATATACTTTTTTGCCATAAAATAAAAAAACAGTAGATAAAAAGAGAAAATTCACTGGGAGTAAAGCTAGAAGCTAGAAGAGGCTTGTGGGGCACAACTTTTGTTTTTTCCATTTTTCTGAATGTAAAATGAGATAAAATTATCTCATTTTTCTGCCAGATAAATTTACACCCAGGTAAATCTGAGCTTCAGATAAACAATGAATGATTTTTTAGAGTAAGTGTATCCCAAATATCACATGGAACAATACTATACTAAAAAGGTATACTTTGTTTATCTAAAGTGCAGTTATTTTTTATCAGAAGATACATGTATTTAGCACTATTAGCCTAGAATGTATATAGAGGATTGACACAATAAAAAGAATAAATTAATTCTTCAAAAGAGGCATTTAACATATCTTCTCAGTTGATGAGACATAATCAGCACTTGCAAGACTACAATGGGATGTGAAAACCTAGAGTTGTAAAAGTTTCCTAAGAAACAGTATAGACGACTATACAATATAGAGAACTATATAGTATCGAGAACTATACATGTGAAATTGAAATTTAAGTAGTCATTTTCATGGGTAGTTTTGTTTGTTTTGCTGAATACAGAAACCTTATCTGAGGGGCAAAAAGAAGAAAGACTGTTCTGGGCTGGTGCTAGGTGGAACTGGGAGTTTTGAACTAGAGATGATTACTGAGGAATGAATGAGACCCTGGCCTCAAACATCTGTTACCCAAAATCTGTAAATGCGGTAAGTCTAACGAAACAGGAATGGAGTCAAAACAGTGTCAGGAGGCCTCCCTGGTAACCTAGGGGATAAGTCTCAGCACTACCACCTCGAAGGCCCTCAAAGGACCACTTTGATGTCCTGAGTTCGATGCCCAGCCTGGGAGATAACCCACATGGCACAGCAGACTTCTGTTTCACCTGCTGCTCCCCTCAGCAGTGTATTTCAGCAAATTAACCTGTTCTGCTTCCCACTCTGTCTGGTGAATTCTCTAACACCCTGCACCTCTGGCCTACACCCCAGTTTTTCTACACAAAAATAGATAAAATCTTAAAATAAATCTTAAAAAAAAAAGTGTCAGGAAACCAGAGGTTTGGTAACAGTGGAGCACAGATTTGCAACCAGAAACATGGTATACACATGAGCTTAGGGAAGATGAAACATTGAACACTTGGGAGACATTTACAAAGATCCTCTGCTGCTTCTGATACTCCTTCCCGTTTGACAGACAAGAGGATGGGTCTGGATAATGAATGTGATACTTTATGTGTGCTAGTCAAGCATCTCCCTATATATTTCTAGCATAGCCTGGAGGTAAGGAGGAAATATCCATTACAAAAAAATGGAATAACATTTTGTGCTGAGAAGGTGAACTGTGTAAAATCTTAGTGGCAGACCCATGGTAAAAACTCAGTCCATAATGCTGGTTCTATTTGTCTCCTCCGTTCCCTTCTCCTCTCCTTCATTCCTGAGGCTCCCAGTGTCCTCACTTGTCCTGGACAGTGAGCAGAGAAACAATGTTTTACATTTTTGCAAATAATCAATGGCTCAATGGGAAACTAATCCTCATTATCTCTCTGTGCATTTAGTCCATTACTATCTCACATTGGAAAGTTTCATTTTTCCCTCATGAGAAATGAGTGGAGGAAAAGGTGCACAGCATCTTGGTATTATTAAGTAATAGTTTTGTCCTTCTGGGCTTTCTGAAAGGGCAACATGAATCTCCTGTTCCTGGGATAATATTTTTTGAGTCACTTAATACAGAAAATGAGAAGTTGCCTATGGATACCCACTTCCCCCCGACAGCCACCATTGAAGTGACATATTGTTTGCCTGTTTGAGAATTAAGGGGAAGGTGGGAGGACAGCTCTGACAATAGTTCCACACTTTACATTTCTCTCCAGGTGGATGTTGGCTGCGAGTCTGTCTGCAGCTCTTAGTGTGCTGTGGCTCCTCTAGGGTGGCTGTGCTATTGAGCTTCCCTGGTACATGAGACATTGGAATGAGAATCTTGCTCTTCAATCCACTGTTAAACAGATCTCAGGCCTGAGTCAAAATAAAGGATATATTGATGTGCCTATGGCATTTAGAGACTCCCTCATCTCCTAAGGGTAGACAGAGACACCTCTCAGAGTGGAGGCTTCCTCTGCCCACTGTTAAAAATAGAACATGCAGGCCCAAATTGCAGCCTTCCTGCCAGACCCTCACCCAGACTTGATGCAGACTCCACTTTCAACCTTCTCCCCTAAGTGTCCCCTAAGTGTCATCTAAACCCATCAGTCAGGAGTCTCCTACTAACCATCACCAGTGAGGTTGTCTGCATGAGAACACCCCCTGCCTTCCCCACAGGGGCAGTTGTTTTATTGAAATCATCTTGTTGTTTTTTGTTTTTTTTTTTTTTTTTTTGCTAATAACCTGCTTCCACCCTCTTTCTGTCTACAAAGAGCCTCTATTTTGTGTGAACAGTAGCTAGACAGGAAGCTGCCTATTTCATGAATCATTTAACTAAGCCAATTAATTAGATCTCTAAATTTCTGCATTTTGTTTTTTGATATCTACTCCCCAAAACCAATTTTCTCTATCACAGTTTCTCCAGTCAGAGTTCTTTTGGGTCATGTTTTGTCTCTTCTCTTCCCCCTACCTGAGTAATGTTTTGCTTACTCTATTTATTTGGCTCTAAGTTTTTCTTTGACTCTGGACACCAAATTTAATTCCTCTCTTAGTATCTTTCCCTAGAAGTAGATGCCACCATTCTTCTTCCTCCCCACCACTTGCTTGGGGAATTTAAATATAGTTAGCAGAGAGAGAGATTCTGAATCTCAGATAAGACTGTCTGGAAATCATTTCACCATTATATATATATATATATATATATATATATATATATATATATATATATATAAAATGTTTCAGTCCTAGTTTCTTTCACAGACTATTTCCACATTTGAAAAATAGGCTTTCACATAAGATTATATACTTTTTAAAGTATGTATCTTCCCTGTGTTGAAGCTCAGGTAATTTTTGACAGACTGAACATCCTATTTCTATTTGACTGGAAGCCCAGTTTCTTATCATTGCATGTGAGTGAGGTGTGCTCCTGCAACCTATCATGGAGCAAGGCTTCACCTTGGAGGTCACAAGCTGCCTTAGTAACTCAGAGGCTCAGATGGAACAACCCACTTATGAGGAAGACCTGGCGAAACAATGGCTGTGGAGGCTGATTCTAATTAGCCTGCAGAAGTCAGGGAAGAAGACGTTCTGATTAGTGGAAAGTATCTCAGCACTTTGGCTTCATGTCATATTTTTAACCAGTCATGACAGGTAGTTATTAAATTTAAGTTTCAAATTTCCTCAATTCCTGTTATTGCTAAATCAGACCTTAATAAAGTCTCTCGGGAAGGCTTAGACAGGTGTGATCCAAAGACATATTCCATCAAAGTGAGAAAAGTGAAATATCTTTAGTCTTTGCCTCCACCTAGAAATTGGCAAAACAGTAAAAAGAGCCACAGACTAGCCTTACCTCACCTGCTGTTTGGCTCCTGCCTGACCACTGTCTTTGAGGAACATGGAGGGTGGAAACTGAGCCAGTGAGAAGGGCTGCTGGGTGACTAAGGGAAATGCTGAATGGAATCCTAAACAAAATGACTGCATGAAAGTCCAATGAAGGTGAACAGGAGAGCTGCCATCCCCCAGAGTCAGCCACTTACAAGGGAACCTTTCTTGTTTGACTGACAGTGTGGGGCCCAGGTGAGCTACTATAGCCAGTCAGGAGTTACCTCAAGTCCAGCCTTCAATGGTAATGAGACTTTGAGTGGGGGTTATAAGATAAACCCAAAGGCAGGTTAACTTCCCAAGCATATTCAAATGTCTAAGTGAGCTGTGGTATGAGACTGAGTGGGAAGATTGGCAAATGTAGAATTGGTAGAAAAACATGGGATTTTCACCTTCTGTAGTGACCGAGGAAATCTTGGTTAAGAGGTATTTTCTCTGTGGATTTATTTTCATAGATTGGCAGCTAAGTCCCTCTGTGAACAATACCCTGCAGGATGACATGATCAAATAATGTTCTATTTTGCTTCCAACACATTCAAGTAAGTGCAAATCCAATAAAAATATCTCATTGGGAGAAAAATATTACCATAATTGAAGAGGGCTAGCTACCCAGAAAATGTTTCCCTTTTAGCAAATGAATGGAATTGTGGTAGAGGGATAGTAGGGAAGGAGGAGGGGAGGGAAGGAGAGATAAAGCTAGAGTGGGGAGGCACATCCTAGAGCCCAAGTCTGTAAAAGGATTACACATCAGGAATGCAAAGAGGAATCATTAGCAAAGGCAACATACATAGAGGTACTGGACTAACCAAAGCGGTAAGGTTTTAAAAATCTGATGAAAGCCATTTGCCACAGAAGAAATCAGGACCAGACAGAACTACCAGAGAAAGGGGATGGTTGAAACACAAATTATCTAATTGTATACTTGTTTTTAACCCAGACTCAGGTTATAAAGGTAGTGCTCCTTAGTTTCCACGGGTAGAGCATGACTTTAAAATACATTACAAAAATCATTCAAAATATCATGCTTAGAAAAGAGGAAATAGGCCCTCCCTGGTGGCAGAAGGGGTTAAGACTCAACCTATGAAGATATCCACAGCCTCTGCAGCACAAGTTCAATCCCTGGCCAGGGAGCTACCCACATGGCGCAGCAGACCTCTCCTGACTAACCCGCTGCTCCCCTCAGCAGTGTTCTGCTCTCCATTCTGTCTTTGATGAATCCTCTCACCCCACACACCTCTGGCCTGTACCCCTGTTCTTGTATGCATGAACAAATAAATCTTTTAAAAAAAGAAGAAAAGAAATGATGAAATATGTGCCTCTAATAAGATAAAGTCTATTTTTTTTTTTCCATTTGCAGCAACATGGGTGGAGCTGAAGGGATCATGCTCAGTGAAATAAGCCAGAAAGAAAAAGAAAAATATTGGAGGGTCTCACTGATAGGAGGAATGTAGAGGATCCAAATAAGGAATAAGGAAGAAAAAAATATAATAAAGTAAAAATCAAAATCTGGTTTATAGGCAACTATAAACCAGAGACATTTTGCAGGGGGTGGAGGGAGAAAGGAGTAGGATCAAAACAGGGGTGGGAAGAGCACAACAGACCATGGTGATGGTTCTTGTGTGAATGGGTGGTGGGAATTTCATGGGAACTATAACCGAGATGAAAATGCATAAATTGGGGCCTCCCCAGTGGTGCAGTGGTTGAGCGCTGGGCTGCGATGCTGCCCACGGCCTCTGCAGTGTTGGTTCGATCCCCAGCTGCTGGTGAGGGTCCCACATGGCACACAGACCTCTCCTGCCGTGCCCGCTGCTCCCCTCAGCAGTGTGCTTCGTTGGTCTGTCTGTTCTGCTCCGCGCTCTGGCTCCAGTGAATTCTCTCACCCTCCCGTGCTTCTGACTTTACCCAGTGCTTGTATGAATAAATAAATAAATCTTTTTTTAAAAAAAAGAAAATGCGTACATACATTGTACAAAAACAAAAAATGATGTAAAAATATATAAAATAAAATATTAATAAAAAAAGATCAGGTCTATTTAAAGCCACCAGAAGAGAAGCCAAATGAGCAAAAAGTGACCCATGGGGCCTCCCCGGTGGCGCAGCGGTTGAGCGCTAGGTTGTGAAGCTGCCCTTAGCCTCTGCGGCACCGGTTCGATCCCCGGCTGCTCCCTGGCCACCAGAGGAGGTTCCCGCATGGCACGCAGACCTCTCCTGCCGCCGGCTGCTCCCCTCAGCAGTGTACTTCGGTCCTTCTGCCTGCTCTGCTCCCCACTCTGGCTCTGGTGAATTCTCTCACCCTCCCACGCTTCTGACTGTACCCAGTGCTTGTATAAATAAATAAATAAATCTTTAAAAAAAAAAGTGACCCATCACTTCAGATCCAGGGACCAATGAGGTGTGATGGCTCCAGAGCATCAGCCAAACTTCCTTTTCCAGCACGCTGTGCCATACTTGGCTAACTGAGGCAGGAAAAAGGAGCGGCCTGATACAGACTGAGGGCCTCTAAGAAATTCTTAGAGAAAAGAGTTTCAATAAACAGGGCTTCCTAAACTTTTAGCTTCACTCTCCTCTCCCTATTCTGCTCTGATTATATTATTATATTTCCTAATGTCTTTATAAAGTGATTTTTAGCATTAGATTCCTTTGCAGTAATGTTCTACCATTCTCTACATTCAGTGGAGAAAGCCTCCAGTGCAAGTGAGAGAGAAATTGGTTTCATTACTTTTTTCCTCACCCATCCTGTAAATCACCAGTGTAGGCAATTGCAATAATTTCCAGCTTAGCATGTATTACTTCTCATGCAATAGGATTAAAACTCTGCCTGCCATTCTGTCCTGTTATGGTTCATAGATTGAATTTACCCCTTCACTATCTGTATTTTATTAAACACTATTTCCATTTCAGTTCTGACTAGATCTGTTTTCTTTTGCTATCTTGCTATGGATTGTGCAAACCAACTCTTTTTCATGGTATGCGAAGCACAAGGTTATTTCTGGAATGTAGCATGCTGTAAAACTCACCATATTTCCATGTGCTGTATATTTCTAGAAAGTTTTTAATTGGATAGCTTGTTTTTTATGATGAAAACCAAATGATTTCAGGGAAAAAACAATAAATGAGAAAAGGATTTATTTGTCCTCTTAAAATGACTTGAAAAGATTTTAAATTGTAGCAATAAACTCTCCTTTCCTGATGTTTAGCATCAATCAGACTGAAAAAACAATCTCATGATTCATAAACAAGAATTTTCAGATTGATCCTTGAAGTCAGGGTAGGAAAACTCAGCATGAGTGTATTACACATCCCACTTCATACTGAATCTTGTGTGTGTGTGTGTGTGTGTGGTATTCCATAGCACATTCGTGTAAGTCAATGTAAAGAAAACCATGCCAATGAATTGGAATAATTAAGAATTAAGAAAAATGTCCCTGTTCCTTCACCCTGCTGTTATTGTGAATACTGTTGTTTCCAAAAAAAAAAAAAAGAGAGAGAGAAAATAATGGCTTAGATGGGAAAGGAAGGCTCCTTGGCATTAGGCAGCATAAGGGGACTGAGCTGATATCCTTTGACACATAGACCTTTATAAAATGTTCTGGAAATACATTGTGGGGTGTTTTCCACATTGACTATGCTGTATTACAAAGGTCCAAGTCCCTATCTGAAACATTCCCCTTTAAGTCATGCCCTCCCCATGCAAGCAGCTTGGGACATATAAAGGCATATTCTCCTACATCTCTCTGCTCCACTCACCCCTTTCTGACTGACCTACTCATGTCCTGGAAGCACTTAATGCAGGGCTATAAAATTCAACCTGGTCTAGGTTTTACCTGTTGTAAATAGTGCTGCAATAAACAGAGGGGTATAGGTATTCTTTTGAATCAATATTTTCATGTCCTTTGGGTAGATCCCTAGGAGTGGAATTGCTGGATCATATTGTAGCTCCATTTTTAGTAGACTGAGGAAACTCCAGACAGCTTTCCATAGTGGTTGGACCAGTTTGCATTCCCACCAGCAACATAGGAGAGATCCTTTTTCACCACATCTTTGCCAACATTTGTTGTTGCTAGTTTTTTTAATATGTGCCATTCTTAACTTGTATAAGGTGGTATCTCTATATGGTTGTGATTTGCATTTCCCTGATTATAAGGACATATGAACATTTTTTCATATGCCTGTTGGCCATTGCATTTCCTCTTTGGAGAAATGTCTTTTAAGTTCTTCTGCCCATTTCTTGACTGCATTGTTTACTTTGATAAAAGCCATATATGACAAACCCACAGCCAACATTCTCAATGGTGAAAAGTTGAAGGCCTTTCCTTTAAGATCACAAACAAGACAAGGATGTCCTCTCTCACCACTGCTCTTCAATATAATACTGGAGGTCCTAGCCAGAGCAATAATACAAGATTTTCTTTAAATTCTAACTTTTTGGGGCCTCCCCTGGTTGAATGCAGCACTGTGAAGCTGTCCGGAGCCTCTGCAGTGCTGGTTTGATCCCGGCCGGCAGGTGAGGGTCCCACATGACGCTGCAGACCTCTCCTGTCTTGCCCACTGCTCCCCTCAGCAGTGTATTCTGTCAGTCTGCCTGTTCTGTTTTCCGCTCTGTCTCTGGTAAATCCTCTTACCCTCCCGTGCATCTGCCCTGTACCCCAGTTCTTGTATAAATAAATAAATAAATCTTTAAAAAAACTCTAACTTTTTGCCTGATATTCAGCATGAGTTTAAGGTAACATTTTAAATAGGAAGTTAGTTCTTTTTTGTCTTCCCCTTCACCTATCTTTTTCCTCTTTTAGGAGGCTGTGTTCCCAGGCACTGCCTGGCACTCTTTCTGACACTTGTGTTTCATACTTTTAAGTCTGAAACAAAAGTTCTCTTCCTCCATACCTTGAGTCTGCAACCAACTTTCTAGGGTTGGCTCAATCATTGCATTTTCAGTGATGCTTTCCCCTACTTTGGCCGACAGGATGATTATCTACTCAGATCCTGTATTCATGGCAGCTCCGACTAGTTTTTATCAGAGCAGTGATCATACTTGAACATAATTATAGGTTTCTGTATCTACCTTTAGAATGTGAGTTCCTTCAGGCAAGGAAAACATATCATTTATCTCTGTTTCCCGAGTAAGCTTTTGGGTTCTCTTTTCCACAAGTGGGATAAACTGTTCTGCATGGAAAGAATCTTTAAAACATGAGATAAAATGTTACAAATGTTGTTTCAAATGCATATTTCACATGTCAAGAAAGGAAGAGAGACTCTTAAAGGTCGGATCCAAAAAGAGATGGAAAGACAGAGGAACCCTGAGTATCAATAGACACAGGGGCTACCCAGGGGTTAGCCAGAGAGCAGGGATGTCAGTGGCTGCACAGGAAATAAGACTTACTTCTGAGCAAGATGGAGAGCTGGAATATTTCTCAACCCTTGAAGGGCTATGAGGTCACTGAAGGGGTAGCTCAGAAAACTCATCTACCTGGGCAGCTGGGTATAAAAAAATGAAATAAAATTAAGGATTCACTGAAAATCAAAATCACATGACTCTAAAGTGTGAAGTTACATGGTTGTGGTGTTGTGGGAAATACCTCAACCAACAAATTAATGAAAAGAGATCGGTGACTTCTTTGAGCTCCTCCTTCCTAACTCCCCCTTCACCTACTCTACTCCATCCATGCTACCTTGGTTCTTATTCCTATCCACTAGCCAATTTCTTGCTTCAGTGCCTCTTCCTGCCTCTCTTCTTTGTCTAAAATGCTATTTCCTGTATATTCAAATTCTCTCTCTCAATCAAACATTTGTTAAGTGTCAGCTTCTGAATGAGGTCATCTTTTACCACTCAATTTAAAATTGCAAACTATGTACCCCATCCAAATGTCCTCAGTACTGACTCAATTTTACCATTTTCTAAATTATATCACTTTCTAAATAAATATTATTTGTTTATTAACAAAATATTATTTGTTTGCCCCTCAACAAAATATTATTTGTTTGCCCCTCAACTAGATTGTAAACACTAAGAAATCAGGATTTTTATCTTTTTTGTATACATATATATCTCAATCAACTGTGTGCAGTAATTTCTCTATAAAGACTTTTCAGTTGACGGAATGAAAGAATTGGTGATAAAAGAAATCCAGCAGGACCCAATATAAGTGTATCCCTCTGAAGGATAAAAACTCATATCTGATTACATAAGATTCACACCAGTAAAGTCCCTCTGAAGTCAAAATAAAAATAAAAACTAAGTTACAAGGGTGAACATCAATGACCACAGTAGAGACCAGATGTTGATACCCTTGAGTATTTCATACAATAGAACTGCTGGACACAAACATAAAACAAACATGTTTATTGAGGAAGATATAAAATAAGGTCTTATGATTTAAATATGAAATAAGATACTAGGGAAGAGAAAATAATTTATATGTTTGGAAAATAACCAAATGGTGGTATAGAAAAAGAGAGACATAAAGATAATGAATAAATGCAAGAAGTTATATAGACATAGTTGTGAAAAATTACAATCTCAGTATATGATCAAAGGTAATTTCAGGGAAATAGAACAGAAAATTAAGGAGAAGTAATTTTTATAAAGTTAACAATTAGGAATGTTTTCAATCTTGATGGTTCAAGATTGAAATCTCAGGTTCATGGAGTTCAAAATGTTCCAAACAGAATTAATGCATCTACACCCAGATGCATTGTGCTGATACTGAGTGACACCAGTGACATAGAGAGGATTATAAAATCAACCAAGGAAATGGCAGCTTTACTTGTAAAGAAAAAGTAATAAAAAATATCTTCATGTTCTCTTATAGAAATAATATGTTCAATGAGTATTTTCAAATTGAGAAAAAAATAATTGTCAGCTGGTTTAAAAACCAGCAAATCTATAACACATCAAAATAAAGAAGTGAAATGAATCTATACTAAAAATAAGCATACACTGAGTCCCACTAATAGTCAGGTCTGAATAAACTTACAAAAGAGAATTTTAAAATAAAGGAAATTGAATGTAGATACAAGATTTGAGGTACAAAATAAAAGTATAAGCTAAGAAATAGGTTAGTATTTGGAAAACTCCAAAAGTGTACTGACTGTATAGAATAAAAATTGTTAGAGGCTGATGTTGAGGGCATACAAGCAAGTTGAAACTAAATTTCCAGTATAAAGATTCTGGACAAACTACAATTATCCCACTAGTTCAGAAAAGTAATTACTAAAAATTTATAGTATTTATGAAAATTCTCAGCAAATTAGGACTATGGAAATTCTGTAAATCTGATAACTTGTTGGTAAGTGCTTAATATCTATAGTGATTAACATTAAACTGAATGCCAACACAAGATTTTCAGAGAAGAAAAGATTTTCATTGATTTATAACAAATAAATGTCCAGTTCCTATTAGCTCTTATCCCTGAGATGAGGCATTGAGCAATTGAGGACAAGTCCTACACAGAGGACTAATATAGACAAGGAACCCCAAATTTATGAACTTGGGCATTTATACAGGAGAGAGATTATCATCTCCTCTCTCCTGAAAATGTGAGGGCTGACCATTGGTGCCTTCAGAAGAAGCCTCGGTCTTTATTCTAACTTTCTGAATTTAAAGAAATCACTTCAGTATAGAGAGGACCACTGTCATCAGTCTTTATGTTTATTTTTTTTTAAAGATGTATCTATGCATACAAGAACTGGGGTACAGGCCAAAGGTGTGGGGGGTGAGAGGATTCACCAGAGACAGAGTGGGGAGCAGAACAGACAGATGTACTGAAATACACTGCGGAGGGGAGCAGTGCACGAGACAGGAGAGGTCTGCTGCACTATGTGTGTTGCTCCCTGGCCAGCTGGGGATTCGAACTCGTGCTATAGTGGCTGGCAGTAGCTTGATAGCATTGTCTTTAACCCCTGCATGACCAGGGAGGCCCTGTCTTCATGTTTCTGAATCTAAATCCTTACTTTAAAAGTGAACACATGCATCTGGGGGATGTCTCTAGACCGTCTCTTATTATCAAATTCATTATAAATTTACCTCCCCACACACTTAATCTTCTAGGCCAACTCCAGTAAAATTTAAAAGTCCTAATTTTGCAGAACATAAAAATACTTTCCGTACAGCCGACAAAGGCATCTAACAAAAACAAAGAACAAGAATTATATTAAATGCTGACACTTATTGTAAACATTCTATGTGAAGTCAAGAAAAAGAAAAAGATACCCACTATTATTTCTATTCAACACTGTGCCAGGCAGTGCAGTAGAAAAATAAAATAAATAAAGAATTTTAATATGAGAAAGCAAGAAATCAAATTGTCGTTATTCACAAATAATGTGATTACCTACACAGACTATTCAAAAGACTATGAAAAATTTGTAGAATCTTAAGAATTCTGCAAAGATGCTAGACAAATGAATTTGCAAATTCAATTAAATTTTTAAATGCCATAAGCAACAATTGCAAAATGTAATTTTATAAAGATATAATGACAATATCAATAAAAATATGGGACAGAGAGAAATCAACCTAAAAATAAATGTGCAAGACCTTTACATAGAAATAAATGACATTCACTTGAAGACTTCTTACAGACCTTGTTAAAATGTAGAGATATAATCTAATTAGATATAATCTAATCATGAGTCTGAAGACTTAATAACATAAAAATATCAGTCTTCTGCAGATTATTCTAAGAGTTCAATATAATTCAGATTAAAACAGGAAAAGAGTATTTTATTTATTTTTTTTATAAATTTTATTTTTATGTTCCCCATACAATTGCAACCCCCCCATTCTGACCCCAGTCCCTCCCCTCCCGCCACCCACCCCCCAAAAAGTGTCTCTGGTTCATAGTTTTTTGTTGATTTTGATTTTCACTTTCTTACAGTTATTCATTTTCCTGGTCCCTTATTTAAGTTTTCTAGATTCCTGCTATGAGTGAGACCATCCGGTATTTGTCTTTTTCTTTCTGGCTTATTTCGCTGAGCATGATCCCTTCCAGCGCCATCCATGTTGCTGCAAATTGCATGTGTTTATCTTTTTGGAATGCTGAGTAATATTCCATGGTGTATATGTACCACATCTTCTTGATCCAGTCATCTATTTTGGGGCACTTGGGTTGTTTCCAAAGCTTAGCTATTGTAAATAGTGCTGCTATAAACATAGGGGTGCAGGTGTTCTTTGGAATTGATGTTTCTGTGTCCTTTGGGTAAAGACCTAGGAGTGGAATTGCTGGATCATATGGAAGCTCTATGTTTAGTAGGTCCAGAAATCTCCACACAGCTCTCTGTAGTGGTTGGACCAGTTTGCACTCCCACCAACAGTGCAGAAGAGTTCCTTTTTCTCCACACCCTCGCCAACATTTGTTGTTGCTAGTTTTTTTAATATGTGCCATTCTCACTGGTGTGAGATGGTATCTCATGGTAGTTTTGATTTGCATTTCCCTGATGACAAGTGATGTTGAACATTTTTTCATATGCCTGTTGGCCATTTGCATTTCCTCTTCAGAGAAGTTTCTTTTTAGCTCTTCTGCCCATTTTTTGACTGGATTATTTTCTTTGTTGTTATTGAGTCTCATCAACTCTTTGCAGATTTTTGTGATCAGTCCTTTATCATTAGTGTTGTGTGCAAAAATGTTCTCCCAGTTGGTGGGGTTTCTAGGAAAAGAGTATTTTAATGGACGTTATAAAACAGTTTCTGATATTCACATGGAAGAACAAATAGGAAAGAATAACAAAGACTGAGGCCTTCCTGATGGTGTAGGAATTAAGTCTCAGTGATATCACTGCCAAGGCCTGAGTTCAATCCCGGGCCAGGCAGGTGACCCACATGGTGCAGCAGACCTTTCCTGGCTCACCCACTGCTCCCCTCAGCAGTATATTTCAGTAGATCTGCCTGTTCTGCTCCCCGCTCTGTCTCTGGTGAATCCTCTTACTCCCTGCACCTCTGGCCTATACCCCAATTCTTCTACGCATGAGTAAATAAATATTTTTTTAAAAAAAGAATAACAAAGACAACTTTCAAGAACTAAATGGCTGGGACTCAAAACAGGCATTAAGAGTTAATCCAGGGCCTCCCTGGTGGCGCAGCGGTTGAGCGCCGGGTTGCGAAGCTGCCCACAGGCTCTGCAGCGCTGGTTCGATCCCTGGCTGCTCCCCAGCCACCTGAGGAGGGTCCCACATGGCGCGGAGACCTCTCCTGCCGCCGGCTGCTCCCCTCAGCAGTGTACTTCGGTCCTTCTGCCTGCTCTGCTCCCCGCTCTGGCTCTGGTGAAATCTCTCACCCTCCCGCGCTTCTGACTGTACCCAGTGCATGTATAAACAAACAAACAAACAAATAAATAAATAAATAAAAACATGCCTCTATTAAAAAAAAAAGAGTTAATCCAGACGTATGATAAATAAGACGTCATTAGTCCAGTGACGGACAAGAGAGCTGGTGCACATAAATCAGAAGTCAGCGTGAACATGATAATATATTTTATAAATGCTGTCGCAAATAATTGTTTTACATGTATTAAAATAACTGCATCCCTACCTCACAAAATAGGTAAAATCAGTAACAAATATGATAAATCCCTATGTGAAAACTAAAAAAAAAAAAAAAAAAATTTAAAAATTTAAATTAATTAAAAATGTGTGTGACCATCTTTAGAAACCTGAAACAGGGAAGAGCTACTTCTATATGATCCAGAAAACACAAATCATTAGGAAAAATAGGAAAAATTCAACTATACATTAAAATTTAAAACATATAGAGCAAAGACATTTTAAACAAGTTCATTAGATAAGCCATATTTTTGTAGAAATTATTTGCAATGCCCATACAGAATGAATATTCAGGAGTTATGAGGCACTCTTGCAAGAAATAATAAAAACCCAACAGAAATATCAACAGCCATATGCAAAAGAAAAGAGTTTTAAACAATATTAAAAAAAATTCACCCTCACCATAAATAAGCAAAATGCAAAATTAAGAGAAATGCAATTTAATGAATATCATATTTGCAAAAATTAAAATTCCTGGTATTAGCAAGTGAATAGATAAAGGATGTAGTGCAGCTGGGACCAACAAGTGAGTAAATGCAGTCCAGAACCAGACTACTTGGGTTCAAATCTTGGCTCTGCCACTCATTCGCTGAGTGACATTGAAAAGCTACTGGATCTCTGTGTTTCCATCTTCTTCCATTTAATAAAAAAAAAATTGGCCCTCCCGGTGGCACAGAGTTTAAGTCTCAGCTCTATCAATCTACCACCAGCCACTGAGGCATGAGTTTGATCCCCAGCCAGGGAGCTAATTCACATGGCACAGCAGACCTCTCCTGTCTTGCCCTCTGCTCCCCTCAGCAGTGTATATCAGCAGATCTGCCTGTTCTGCCCCCAACTCTGTCTCTGGTGAATCCTCTCTCCCTCCATGCAAATGACCTACACCCTAGTTCTTGTATGCATACATAAATAAAATAAATCTTTAAGAAATAAAGATAAAAAATGATAATAGCAATAGCATGTAAATATGTAAGGTTGTTGTGAAGACAAAATGAGTGAAAGCATATGAATAATTAGCAAGTTCATAAGACATACACTGACACAACCCCACCAAGAATAAGTCATCAACATTTAATCAAGTTAAGATGTACAAACTCAAAGCACAGCATTCAATACCTAAGTCTAGATCCAATAAACCTTGTCATCTTTAATTGACTTTGACAAGCACATCTCTGACTTTTCTGTGTTTCTAACTTTCTAATTCTCATTGCTACTTTCTTTCTTATTTTTAAGATTTATTTTATTTATACAACAACTGGGTACAGGCCAGAGGCATGAGAGGGTGAGAGAATTCATCAGAGACAGAGCGGGGAGCAGAACAGGCAGACAGACTGAAAATACTGCTGAAGGAAGCAGCAGGCGAGACAGGACTGGCCTGCCACGCTGTGCTGGTATCTCCCTGGCCAGTTGGGAATCGAACCCATGCTGCAGAGGCTACAGACATCTTCACAGAGCTATACTCGACCTGCTGTGCCACCGGGGAGGCCCTCTCATGGCTACTTTCATGGACATTTTGAACAAGCCACTGATAAAACAGTATTTACAAAGACTCACCATAAAGCTAACTGTATAATGCTTATGGAGTGATTACCAAAGTAGCACAAGTCATGAAGTTTGTAAACTGCATAACCTTAGAGATGTCATTTTAGTTGTGTGAGCTTCAGTTGCCTCTTCCATTAAATGACATGACTACTAAAGTCATTTTCAGCATAAACATTCAATTCTTGAAGGCAGAAGAATGGCCTTCTCTTATAGCTAATGCTTCTCCCCAGCAGTGGGGAAGGGGCTGTTGTTATTCTCAACAAAAACCCCTGAGGTGACCTTCACAGAGGTCTACAAAATGGTCCAGAGATACAGGATTATCTCTAAGAGTGTGAGCCTTTTAATATGTCAGCATTTTCAATGGTGGAAGACTGTCTTCAAAGGTTCAGGAAATCTTAATCTATCATGGAAACTGGAAAGTTCCATTGTTCAGTAAATGTTAAAAAAGAAGTTGCATTCTGTGACAAAGAAAAGGAAAACCAAAAGACTGCTAGAAAGAATATTCCATAAAATACCAGAAATTTGAGGACAGTATCCAAATACTTTTTTTCCCCTTCTCTCATAAGTGAGAAGATTATCCTCCAGACACTCACAGCAGATTTTAGAATTTCTATTAGGGTTGAGTGACACAGTTAAAATGGCAGTTTCAGAGATCATAGACACATAAAACAGTCCAACTTCTGGGCAAGATATATTTGGTATCATTTTACCCAGATGAAAACTTTTCCCTCCACAACAAGCTTTTCCCTCAGGAGTAGGAAAATGAGAAGAAGCTATAAAAATGCATGCTATTTTCCAGTGGGTGATTTTTAATATATGTAGCTTACTTTTTAATGTGAATTTCTACTATGAAAAGTCAATAAATTTAAAGTTATCTATTAAAATCTAACCTTTACCCTCTTGTAGCTACCTAGAGCATTCACTTCTGAATATATATGATTCTTGATTGCTAGAGGAATCTAGAAGTCAAGAAAAAAGCCACCTAGAAAAAAAAGGTGTCATTTTTTGGTGTATTTCATGGCTGCTATTTGTTATTCATTTAGCCCAGTTCTCTGTTTCTTCAACTCCTTTTTTTTTTTTAAATGACTTTTTTCTTTTTTAAAGATTTATTTATTTATGCATACAAGAGCTGGGGTGCAGGTCAGAGATGCAGGGGTGGGAGGTAAGATGATTCACCAGAGAGAGTGGGGAGCAGAACAGGCAGATTGACTGAAACACACTGCTGAGGGGAGCAGTGGGTGCAGCAGGAGAGGTCTGCCGCACCATGTGGGTAGCTCCCTGGCTGGGGATCAAATTCATGCTGAAGAAGCTGCAGGTTGCTTCACAGTGTGGTGCTTAACCCCTTGTGCCCCCAAGGAGGTCTTGTGTCTTCAACTCTTTTTTTTTAAGATTTATTTATTTATTTATACAAGCACTGGGTACAGTCAAAAGTGCAGAAGGGTGAGAGAATTCACCAGAGCCAGAGTGGGGAACAAAACAGACAGACTGACGAAATACACAGCTGAGGGGAGTAGCAGGCAGCAGGAGAGGTCTGCGTGCCATGTGGGACTCTCGCAGGAGGCCGGGGATCGAACCGGCACTGCAGAGGCTCCAGTCAGCTTCGCAGCCCAGCGCTCAACCGCTAAGCCACTGGGGAGGCCCTGTGTCTTCAACTCTTAACTCTGAAAGAAGCCTTCCTGGGAAAGGAGAAACATGCTTCATGTCTGTGAATATTAATGGTAACAATCCAAAGAGGTTCAGATACTCTGACCTAAGCCTTCCCAATCAAAACAGCCAGACAGTCATGAAGTGGCTAGGCAATGTTATGCTGTGGCACCGAGCTATGATGATATTTCTCAGATCAGCAAGGACTTGATAAAATAGGAAATTAGAGAACTGCCCGGCATACAAGAATTGTGCCAATGTCCTCAAAACCATGTCTTCATTCGTTCCACATGGGTGAGTACAGAGCTACTCAAGAAGTCACCACCCATCAGGGACATTGGACCCCCGGGGCGAATGTGGGTCATATACCCATTTTTTTTTCTGGTGAATCTCTTTATAAGTATTTTTTCCAAAAGCCTGTTTTCCTTTTTAAAAGGCAATGAGAAAACTCTCCTATTGGAACCAGTGATTACAATGGGAAAGAGAGTGTGATGAGATGTCAAGTGTGGGCAGCTTCCTTGCTTAGTGAGGCTTTGTGGTTGGCGATGTCAAGAAACCTAAGTCAATGGCTGCTCTGTGGCTGTGTGATCACTCAGTCCTTTGCACACTAGCTCCTACCTTCAACTATTGTTCAGTTGGAGTCAAGTAATTGAATATCAGCATCTATGTGGATTTAAAAGTCAGGCATGTAATTAAATAAGCTGATATTCTGGTTTTGCAATTGTCTTCTTGTATGAGTATAAATAAGGTCTCTTACCAAAATTGTCTTTTAAGACAATCTAATTGTGCTCCTGCGTTCTTGCCATGAATAAAGAACAAATGTAATTTAACGTCCATATTTTAGGATTCTACACTGTGTGAAATGCCATGCTGGTTAGCAAGCTAGACTTTCTCCCTGTCTTCATGGACCACACTGAGTAGAGATCATGAAAATGATATATTAGGTAAAAGGATTGGGGAGAATCTGCTACCTCTAAACCCAGAGGGACAGAAGACACATTAGCTTAAGAATGAAGTAAAGTTTGGGGATATATACGTTCTTAATAATATCCTTTTGCCAAGGTAATGTGGTCTCATGTAAAATCTCTCTTGGCAAAGGAGCAAGAGTGGATTTATTTTCAGTAGGATATAAACTGGTCATAATCCTTAAGTCAAGAAATAAAAGGAAATGACAAGTTGTAGTTTTAAAAGCGATAAACAAGAATGTATACTTAATAAAGAATGCAACATATTTTAATCAAATCTGGAACTACTGAGTATCTGAAGGTTATTGCCCAAAACAGAGGATTTTTCTTTTCTTTATTGTTTTGTCTTATGAATATCTCCGTATTCCAAGTGAAAAGATACAAAAGCAAGAAGAAAACTGGTAGAACACATCGCAATGGGAAAGACAACTGAATCTTTCAGCTCAAAGCAATTTTGACTTCAGAGAATGCAGAAAATACAAATGACATCTTAATATGATCAGTCAAATAGAATTAGATAATATTAGTTACTAGATTTTTCTGTCTCCTAAAATTCTTCTCTGTAGTCTCTTTTCTGTAGTCATATCTCTGTGGAAATGCACAAAGAATTTCTCTTTGTTAATTATTTACCCATAATAACATGTTCCTCTTCTGACAAATTTAAGTTTTTCCTTAGGCCAAAATACAGTCAGAATATATCTTTTCTAATAAGTATCACTTTAAAACATTATGAATGAATGCATTTTATACTTTAGACTACATTAGCTTTTTCAATAAAATATTTATAATGTAAAGTTCCTTTATATTTTCTCCTAGAAATGATTTATTTCACAAGAATTTTGCAAACCTTGTCTTTCTTATTTGACAGAATAAAGATCAGAATGGAATGGTATTTATCATTCAATAATGTAGCCCAAGAAAGTGAAAATTGAAAAAAATCATAACACTGGTTCTTAAAATTACAGGGAAAAGACACTAACACAATACCTCTAGAGAAATGTTTGATCTATGCTAAATTACTTTTGTTTCGTACTGTTGATTTAAGGATTACTAAAGTAAAAAACAACTTTAAAAGTTGTTTATCTTGGGCCTCCCTGCTGGCACAAGGGGTTAAGACACAGCCTATGAGCTGTCCGCAGCCTCTTCAGCACAGGTTCTATCCCCGGCAAGGGAGATACCCACATGGCGCAGCAGACCTCTCCTGACTCGCCAGCTGCTCCTCTCAGTGGTGTACTTCGGTCATTCTGCCTGTTCTGGTCCCCATTCTGTCTCTGGTGAATCCTCTCACCCCCCCACACCTCTGGCCTGTAACCCAGTTTTTGTATGCATAAATTAAAAAAATCCTAAAAAAATAAATACAAGTTGTTTATCTCATTTACTTACCGAATTTGCATTTAACTAATAAAATAGTCTTTTCAATATTCATGTAAAAATTATGATCCCATGAATCCTAGCAGCCATATTTATACTTTTACTACTTTTTAACTGATTATTTACAGCCACATTTATGATACTATTTTATTAAATGCTATTTTACTAAATACAGCAAACATATACACAAGGGTCTGCTTAAAAAGGAAAATCTGGATCCTGGCAGAGAACCCAGAAAAATAATCATGTGCAGCTTTAGTATTTAAATTGTTGCATTATTGTAAGCATTTTTCATGCTTAACAGAAACCTCCAGTGGTACATATTGTTACAATTCCCTTGGCAGGTGAGGAAAATGACACTAGGAGAAGATGGTTAGGTTGACCAAAGTCACACAGTAAGTGGCTGCTCTGATCTCCAGATTTCCTCTTCTCACAGTCCTGTCCTAGGCTGTCTGGGAGATTTCTTCTAGCAAATTCCCTGCCTCCAGAAGTTATGCAACAAATTCTCTGGACTTTTGCATAGATTGAAAGTCTGTTACTGCAGCTGCATTGTAAGACAGTGAGCAAAAGGTAAATCATAAGAAAACCTTTACATTTCCTTCCATCTAAAAGGAGTTTTATCTTGAAATTCCTCTGTGTCTTCTTTCCTGATTAGAGTCCCTAAACTGTCCCATGACTTCTCAAACAAAATACCTCCAAAAAGTTCTATTCTAGCTAGAGTAACATCCCAAAATACTGACGTCCTAATCCGCAGGATGACTTGAGAAAGTGACCATACTTGCAAACAGGATTTTCAGGTGCACCAAGTTAAGATGAGGTCGTTAATCTGGGTTTCCTTTTAAGATGAGGGAAATTTGGACAGACATACAGAGGAGAGTGCTGAGTAAGGAGATGGACACAGAGAAGACTGGGGCAGATGCTCGGGGCATCCCACCACATGCCATGTGAGGCTACCAGAATCTGCATGAGATAAGGAAATATTCCCCACCCCTCTTGAGGCTTTGAAAGCAGCTTGATTTCAGACTTCTAGCCCCCACATCCACCAGAGAGTATATTTCTATTATTCCAAACCATCAGCTTGTGATGATTTATTTTGGCTGCTCTAGGAAACTCATACAAAACAAAGAAGAAATGGACAGAATCGTGTCTGCATGCTGGAAAGTCCTCTTTCTCCTATTTGTGAGGTTTACTTTTTATTGGTTAATTCAGAGCAATAATGGTTGAGATTTACTTTATCTCTAGTTCTCACAGCTAAGGAAATGTGCATGCCACAATTTAACTTGTTATCACTTCATGCTGTAAACCTTTGCTATTTTGTGCACATTGTCATATTTAGTTCAACAGAATAGTATAGTCATTTAAATTTTGTAAATGAGGAAACTGAGGCCTGGGAGAGATAAGCTACATGACCAGGGAACCAATATTTGTTAACACCAGACTGAGAAGTATATATCAAGCATTCCGAATCCTAGTACCGGTAGGATAGGGAGAGGGGTAACTCAGTACCCCCAAACCTGCCTGCTCTGTATAAGTTCTCCCATCTGCCTCATCAAGACAAAACATAAAAGACCTTTTTTTTAAGATTTATTTTTATTTGTTTATGCATACAAGAACTGGAGGACAGGTCAGAGGTGTGGGGGTGAGAGGATTCACCAGAGACAGAGTGGGGAGCAGAACAGGCAGATCGACTGAAATACACTGCTGAGGGGAGCAGTGGGCAAGTCAGGAGAGGTCTGCTGTGCCATGTGGGTAACTCCCTGACCGGGGATCAAACTCATGCTGCAATGGCTGGCAATAGCTTGATAGTGCTGAGACTTAACCCCTGTGTCACCAGAGAGGCCTCCTATATAAGAACTTTTTAACTATTAAAGGAACTTTAATACAATTAGTGTATGCAACAAAGAGAAGGAAAAAAATATAGTTTTCAAATCAAGCACCCGAAGTTACCCATCCCCTCATGGCTAAGTGCCCAACCAAACAGGGTTGGCCCAAAGCAGGACCACTGAGGCCCGAAAGTCTGCCACAAGAATAAGGTACCTTCTGGTGAGAACCCATAGGAAAGGGGTAGAAGGGGCCCAGCATGTATAGGACAGAGGAGCAAAATCAAAATCAAGATGAAAGCTTTCATTGTTAACCTCCCCGTGGGCCTCTCACCCATGTCTGTTTCAATCAAGAAACAAGTGCAGCTTCTTCACATGACTCTGCTCCATGTGTCTCCCCCAGGTCTCCTCCTGGCTCTCCATCCTTCCTCCTTTTCCAGTCTCCTCTCCACCTTCCTCTCTTCCCTACTCAGCACCACCCTCCCTTGGGTGGCACTGGGAACCTGGAACCTCCCCTTTTCCTGGGGACCACCCTCTTATACTACTTTTGTGCATTTTTCTACCAAGTCTCACAGATGTCTTTATTCTCCCTAACTAAGAAATACAATTTTTATGGATAACAGATGTTCTAAAATACTTTACTTTAGTAAGAAAATAAGGTGGGGATCTTCTGCATGCAGAACATTGTTGTGAAAGTTAATGCAACATAAAATCACCCTAAGTCATCTGGCTTATTTTTGTTTTTTCTTTTGCCTCTGGTAACCTTTTCTCTGTAAACATTACCCACTTTAAAATAATTTTCTCTTTTACTGTTGGCCTTTCTAATGTCACTCCAGGCTTGAAGCATCATCTTTAAAGAAGCATCATAAAGAATGTTGCTTTATTCCTTATGTTTGGGGATTTATTTCAATGACTATGCATTAGCTTCATAAAAAGTATATCTTTTCATGGAAAGGAAGGTGAGATTAATGAAAAAAAATATGACCTGAAATGAGCTACAACATCACTTTGCATTTCTTTGAAGTCCACCAGTTCCGGGTGTAAAGGAATATACAAAGTGCTAAATTTAAGAACCTTTCACTTTCCAAGTTATGTATACATAGTATTCAATATTTCTGAAGCTACAGCATTAGGTTTAATGTTAGCTTTAAGAACTCTGAGCAGAAAACAGCCAACACTTGGCACTCCTGTGCTTGGCTCTTCCCAAACAATTGAGCCTGGCCCAATTGCAGAAGGTTTTTTCAAACCTGGGGCACATCAGACACTATCCCAACCTCTGTATCTGTCAAGGAACATTACGATCCAACTTTAAACCAGCTAACAAGTTAGTGTCCAAGAATAATCTGCCTACCATTTAGCACACTCAGTTCATCAAATATACTAAAGGTGAATCCCTGGTATGGTCTATGTCTTTGACAAAAGCACAAAATTTCCCAAGAATATTTAATATACTCAATGCATGCATAGCATGTTAGAATAGCAGCATGCTCATCTGAGAAAAGGAAACTTTTTAAATTTACTTTCATATGATAACTGAGAATAAGGTCATTTACTTGCTGTGATAACTGGGAACAAGAAAATAAAGAGGGCTTTTTGGGAAGGTGGGGGAGAGTAGTGCCTGCCAAAAATACAAACATTGCAAGAAAATGTGAAGAATCAGTAGAGAGTGGGGGGACAACCAGTTACATAAAAAAAGCTATAATCCTGCCAGCTGATGATGCTTTCCTTTGTAATAGACACTAATTCATTAAAGAGTCTGCTACTGAGAGTCTGCCATGACTAAGGAACTGAGTTATTAAATGCTATCTTAGATAAACCATGTGCTTCCTTTCAGTAAGTGTAGCATCTGGGATAGTGCATATGACAGGCACATAGAACATAAACTGGTGGATAATGCTGATAAGGACCAGAAGAGATGATCTTTGAACTTGAATTACAGATGAGATTCTAAATTGCAGATAATGAAGGAAAGAACAATCCACAAAGAACAACCCAGATAGAGTAACATGAGAAGAAAAAAACTTGGGCAAAAAAAAAAAAAAATTGAATGGTGATTAAGCAAAATAGTATAACTCAAGGGGATTAGAAGAACATGGCTAAATGGAAGTGGAGATATAATAGGGAGGAGCTTAATGTCTGTTTTGATTTTATTTGGAAGACAGTGCTGAGACACTCAAGCTGTTTCACAAGAGATAATATGATCAGAGCTGTTCCTTGATATATTTGTCCAGGAAATATAAATCATAAACAGCAAATAACTGGTTGAAGTATGGTAGTATTCTTAAGGACCTGAAAACCAACACACCTGTGGGCTAGAGGTGGGTAGGAGGTGGGTTGGAGGGGCAAGAGAGGAGTCAATGTGAACCTTATAGACAGGGGCAACTTGGGTGGAGGTTTAATAGGAAGGTAATGGATACCATATGCTGAATGTAATGAGCATTGAGAAGAGTGTTGAGCTATTGAGGGGAAGATATTGAGAAGAGTGTTGAGAATATGGAAGTGGTGCTCAGAAGACACTGGCAAGAAAAATTCTTAAGAAGGAATTAGATTGCTGAGGAGGAGAACTGAGGAAGAAGAGAAGAAGTTGAAGGCAGATCAGTAGTGCCTTTGTTTCCTAGACCCACATGACAAATTTGCCACCATCTGAGAGACTCAAAATAATGAAATGTATTCCCTCATAGTTTTGGAGGCTAGAAGTCTGGTATGGAGGTATGAGTAGGGTCATCCTCCCTCCAAAGAATAGGGATGGGCCTTCCTGGTGGCCTAGGTGTTAAGTCTCAGCGCTATCACCAATAGAGCCTAAGTTCCATCCCCAGACAGGGAGCTAA
This sequence comes from Talpa europaea, assembly GCF_964194135.1. Classification (NCBI taxonomy): domain Eukaryota; kingdom Metazoa; phylum Chordata; class Mammalia; order Eulipotyphla; family Talpidae; genus Talpa; species Talpa europaea. The sequence continues at coordinate 34,531,329 of NC_140079.1, forward strand.
CCCATACATGGCGCAGCAGACCTCTCTTGTCTTGCCTCCTGCTGCTCCCCTCAGTAGTGAATTTCAGGAAATCTCCCTGTTCTGCTCCCCAATCTGTCTTTGGTGAATCCTCATACACCTGGCCTACACCCCAGTTCTACCAAAAAAAAATATATTAAACTTTAAAAAAAGTCTGCCTTTTCTGGCTTCCGGTAGTTACTGGCAATCTTTAGCACTCCTTGGTCTATGACAGGTAACCCACTCTTTGCTTCAGTTTTTACGTGACCTTCAGAGACTTATTCTATGTTTGTGCCCAAATTTTTTTTCTACACCTTCACAAGTACTTGGATTAGGACCCATTCTTAACTAGCATGACCTCATTTTAACTTGATTACAACTGTGACGAACCTAATTCCCAATAAAACTACAATCTACAGATACTAGAAGTGAGAACCACAACACATCTTCTGGGAAGACATCGTTCTATCCATTACAACTAAGAACGCTGTTTTCAAACACAGGAGGAGAAAAGAAAGCAGACGAGGGATAGCTAGTCGGTGAGGAAAGCTGTCACGATACTACTTTGATGGACATGTTTTAATTTTATTGTTTATAATAATTCCTATGAAAATTAATAAATGTTTCATAGTTAACTTAATAAAAGTAAGGTGGCCATGGCTCAATCTTCTTTAGAGTAGTTCAGAGCTATGAAAATTTTTATTTATTGTTCCATCCAATCGAATATTGCAAATTTAAAATTAAATTCACATACAGCTTAACTATGCACAGCACAGATATAATAAAAGTTCAACCAGTGGACATAAGGTGAAAAATAATTTTGAACTCCTTTTCAAAATTTAAAATATCATTGATTTGATATGAACTCTATTCAATTCTTTGAGCCACAACATGTAATGAGTTCTGAGATCTACTTGCATTATAACACAATGATGTCTTATAACTAATTCCACATGAGTGTGACTGAGTTTTACATAGCTTATACCAATTTTATTTTGATGATTATATCCTACTCCTTGCTAAATAAAATAGAAAATATCATGTAAAAAACTTCCTAAGGGAAAAGTCTATGCATAATTTTGTTATATCTTATTTTTCATAAGAAAAGCATATAAAGTAATAAAGAAAATGATCCCAAACCATCCTACTTTTATAAGAAACCCTCATAAAAGTGGGCTTATGTGGTCCATCTTTCACTTCATAATTCATAAAGAAGTTAGAGCAAGTGGCTTTATTCCCAATTTAGAAATGACTTTCAAAGAAGCTGCAGCTATATGACAAAATGATTTCTCTGTCACTCTCCTCAAAGTTTCTGTCCATTTCACAATGACCAGCACCTGCCTCTCATGGGGAAATGATTCACTAATGTAACCTAAATAGACTGTGTTTGATAAATGTAAAGGTCTTAATAATAAATTTGTAGAACATTTGAACACACTGATGATGTGTGTTGTACCCCAAATAGAAGATAAACACACATGGCATTGTACACACATGGCACATTTATTAAAAAGTGTGTACCTGACCATAAAACAAACAGGAAAACATGAATTCATAGATATATATGTGCAAATATGTTTCCTGAAGCACAATTTATAATAGCCAAGAAGTGGAAAGAAGTGTTCATCAGTGGATGAATGGATAAATCAGATATGTGTATATGTGTGCATGTATGTGTATATATTTGTGTGTGCATATGTGTATATGTATACACACACACATATATAATGGAATACTATTCACCTATGAAAAGGTGAAAACCTGCCATTTGCAATAATGTAGGTGGACCTACAAGGAATTATGCTTAATGAAATAAGCCAGATGGAAAAAAACAAATTCCACATGATTTCATTCATATGAGTATATACAGAAAGGAATAGGTGAACAAAATAAAACAAAAATAAACTCCTGGACTATACACCCAACTAGTGGTTGCCTAGAGAGAAGGGGTAGGTAAATGGGAGAAAGGGGAAAATGTATGGTGAATGATAGAATCAGACTTCTAGCAGTGAACTTAATGAAGTATATATACATGTTGATTCTCAGTGGCATGGCTATGAAGCTGATGTAATGTCACAATGCAATTTTCATTCAATTAAAAGATCAAATACTTAAGCAATGCTACTGAATGTATATAATGATATCATATTGTCTGACTAAAGATGAGATAAATTAGAAATCAAAAAAGCTCAAAATACAAATTTTAGAGAAACTCTATAAAATTTTTATATCAAAGAAATCAAAATAGAAATTAATATTTTGAGGGCTTCTCTGGTGGTGCAGGTGGTTGAACACAGTATGTGAAGCTGTCTGCAGCCTCTGCAGTGCTGGTTCGATCCCTGAAGGCCACAGAGATATCCACATGGCGGGGCAGACCTCTCCTGTCTTGCCCGCTGTTCCCCTCAGCAGTGTATTTAGGTCGGTCTGCCTGTTCTGTTCCCCGCTCTGTCTCAGGTGAATCCTCTCACCCTCCCGCACATCTGGCCTGTACCCACTTCTTGTATAAAAAATAAAAAATAAAAATAAATCTTTTTTTAAAAAAAGAAATTAATGTTGGGCCTCCCCTGATGGCGCAGCAGTTGAGTGCTGGGCTGCAAAGCTGACCGCAGCCTCTGCAGTGCCAGTTCGATCCCTGGCCACCAGAGAAGCCCTCAAGTGCTTGTATAAATAAATAAATAAATCTTTTTTAAAAAATGTGCCATAATTAGTGAAATGATATTTTAAAAAAATTAATGTTTTGAGCTACATGCCAATGATAACCCTGAACATTAAATATAGTTAAAGAAGTAAAGGAAAGGGCCTTTCTGGTAGTGCAGGGGCTAAGTCTTAGTGCTATCAAGCTATCACAAGCCTCTGCAGCATGAGTTCAGGCCCGGCTAGGGAGCTAACCCACATGGCACAGCAGACCTCTCCTGTCTCTCCCGCTGCTCCCCTCAGCAGTGTATTTCAGTAGATCTGCCTGTTCTGCTCCCCACTCTGTCTCTGGTGAATCCTCTCACTCCCTGCACCTTTGGCCTATATCCCAGTTCTTCTATGCATAAATAAATAAATGAATCTTTTTTTTAAAGAACTAAAGGAAAATAACTTAAATATTAAAACACAAGCTTGACTGGAAAATGATTAAGTACCAGTATGAATAACAGATAAAAACCAAAGAAGTAGAAGAAAGAAAATAATAAAAGTAAACAAGCATCTTATTTTCCCATCTCCTAATTAGGGATATTGGAATAGCAAGATAAAGAACTGCACTCCACAGGAAAGAACCAGTAATTTCTTTGCAGGAACATGATATTTGTAAAATAGTCCACATAAAGAACTTTCAGCATAATCTGGAAGAAGAAACCTCAGACACTGAAACTGGAGAACACAATTACATGGTTTCTTATCAGGATGAATCCCATATTGGTTTCTTTTCAAAATCCAATTATAACTATATTTCCAAAATGTAAAACTATCTGGAAACAGAAATGTAAAATTAAAAATAACCTTTTAGACCACATCTAAAATGTGAAATACATGGAAAGAAATTAAATTTATAATAGACTATAATTTCTAATACTTATGAGGAATTATCAGGATTCTCAATTTCTCTACACGTTGTGTCTCAGCTGAGTGATAGACACCAAACTCATGGCTTTCTGTCTTCAAAAGACTTCAGGCACATTCACTGATGAGGCTCATGGTTTCTAGTAGGTGATAGGAAAGAAAAGTAAGAATGAGACGTCAACTCCGCTGTAAACACATATTATAACATCACACCACTTGGGCCTCCTTTGGTGGTGCAGGTGGTTGAGCGCCACACTGTGAAGCTGTCCGCAGCCTCTGCAGCGCCGGTTTGATCCCAGCCAGCTGGCGAGGGTCCCACATGGTGCAGCAGACCTCTCCTGTCATGCCCACTGCTCCCCTCAGCAGTGAATTTCATCAGTCTGCCTGTTCTGTTCCCCACTCTGTCTCAGGTGAATCCTCTCACCCTCCTGTGCATCTGTACCCCAGTTCTTGTATAAATAAATAAATCTTTAAAAAAAAATCACACCACAATTGTTCAACTACCCAAATCCTAGAAAACTTAGTAAATTAATAAATCAAAATAGATGAAGCAGACGAAATAGCTGTCACTACATTTATTTGCTAAAGGTGATAACTTTTAATCTGAGAAGAGTATCTTAGCTATTTACTTAAATCTCTCTATTATTCCTATTTGACATATCTTCCAAATACATTCTCTTTCATGTGCTGCCTTATCAGCTGATATGCACTTCTGAAATCAACGAACTTGTGGTGTTTTAGTGATCTGTTAGGAATCTGTTTCTCCACTAGACTTCCTGAATCAAACCAACCCATGGATTACAGGCTGCTCCCCTCAAGTGTGTGTGCCCCAGCGGGAGAATGTCCTCCTGTGTTATGGCATCTGTCCAGCCCATCCCGGGTGGGCCTCAGCAAGCTTGCTGAAGAAGGAAGAAAATGAGGAAGGAATGGGGCAGAGAAGGGAGAAACACACAGAAAATTAGGAAAGGAAAAGCAGTTCAAATTAAAGGCAAAAGCCTTAAAGAAGCAAATTATGATCATTTATAGGCTGGCATTGAAGGAACTGTCAGAAAAAAAGAGAAAACAAAAACAGTAATTTTAAAAGCATACTATTTGGATTGTTTAGGATTATTGTTTGTCTGATTATTTTAATAGCAGAGGGAAACACCACTCAACATACAACTGTCCCTATCCAAATTTATGCACAGGATGTATGAGAAGAATTTCCAATGGTGTGAGGTGTGGAAAACCCACATTTACCCAGGTTAACTATTTTTTTCCCCACCATAAATTGGCTATGCAGAGGGTTCACTTCGGATACATGGAAAATATTATTTGCGACAACTGCCTATTTGTTGATATCTCCAGGTGCCTGGAGCAGCAGCGTGATAATATAGCAGAAGGAAAGACTTTTAAGATTAAAAGTTGAGAAATCCATGGGACATTGGAGAGGGACAGGAAGAAATAATGTTTATATCCACAAATGTGTACCCGGTGCCCCAGTTTGGTCCAAATGCCTTTCGTGCTTAGAAATAAATAAACCTATGAAACAGGTAGAAACCTCATTCCTGTCTTAAAAAATGCTTACAATGACAAGTGAGCTCCAGTGAGTGACATTCTGCTCAACAACACCTAATAATAGATGTTGGATATTTATGACCAGGAGTCTGTGCAGAGCCAGCCAGTCAGCCTGACCCTGACTGCCTGGTGCTAAATCACCAGATTCAGCAAGGTAAACACTTGGGCTGTGAACTGACTGGCAGCATGCTGCACACAAGGAGCTCTGTGAGGAATTGTTTACCAAACCAAATAGCCAGCCCATGACATCAGCCCATCAGTAGCTTGTCTATTCTGGTCATTATCTTAGTGTGGGGAATGCTTCACCTCTGTGCTGGGGTGGGGAGGATGCAATATTTGTAGCATAAAATATATTACTTCCCTGTCACTTAAAAATATAGTGTGGAATACAGAATGCTAGACCTGCAGAAAACATTTACTGGGTTACAAACATACCTGACGACAAATATGAGAACGAACACTCTGCATACTAAATCACCCCTTGTCAGGAGTGATAGCCCAAGACTACCCAGAATTCATCACCACTTAGTTCTATGTAAAGGTTAAGTGACATGTTCATAGTGGTGTAGCTTGCAAATGCCAGAAGCGGGGTCTGAATCCAAGTCAGTCTGATAATAAATATATTTTCTCAATATATATTCAACTTTCATTCCAGTTTGTCCTAGTTGTGATCTGGGAATTTGGAAAAACCAACAGAGTCATCCACATCCTCACATACATTCATGTGTTCATTTAACGAATGTTTATTGGGTGGCTATTATCTGACAGTCATTCCACTTTAGTGACTACAGAGACTGAGAACCAGAGAAGCTTTATGAATAAGATTCTTGCTATTTCTTGCATTTAAAAAAAATCATTCTGTGTTGATTACCTGTATTCAATCCAAAGTAAAGCAACTTAATTATTTAGGCATGTGTATTATCACAGAATGTCTCAGTGGGCGGCACTGAGCTTTGTAATCCATCAACATGAATAATGATAGGCTTTTCTTAGGAGCAATAGGGCTGAGACTACATACAAATGGTGCTTCCAATCTCACTATGCACAACATGAGGCTGAATATGCTTTGTAAATTTATAAACATGGAATGTACCTTGTGACACTTACACCTGAACCATAAAAAGCTACTTCTTCTGTAACTTTCCAATGGCCAAGGTGCTAATTTATTTCTCCGAAATACCTCTCCCAGGAAACTGTTTAATGCCATAAATCTAAGGTGGATAATGATGAATCAAAAATACCAACTGACTGTTTAACTTTGTGCAAAGTGTTGTATGATACAAAACAAATGCTAAACCACTTCCAGCCGACAATGAGTTTCATGCTCGGGGCTTGAATTATGAATGATCAAGCTCAGTAAGCTTGGAGGACACTCCTCACTGAATAATCTAAGCTGCACCTAGGAAGTTAGGTCAAGGGGGAGAAAGGATGCAGTGGCCAAAAGAATGTCAACAAGCACAATAAATGTGTTAAGTTGGGGCAGAAGGCCTGTTGAGGGTAGAGAGGCAGAGAACAGGTAGAGACTGAGTAAATCCAAAGGGAAAATTAGAGAGTTGTCATTTGAAGAGAAAGAATTTGCTATCTGACGTGTTGTCAGCATCCAGGACACAGGCAAGGAGGGGAGGGAAGAATTATGATGTGTCTCTTTCCTTGGATGGAAACTGGGTTTGCATATTTATCACAACTGCTCACTTCTGAAGTGTCTGAGAATCTATTTCCTGCTTTCTACCTTATTTATGCTAATGTGGCATTTCAAGATTATTACAATTATTTTTCTGGGAACAGAGCCTATAGCTTCCGACAGTACATTTAGTTGCTATTTCCCTGTTAACTTGGAAATAAATCAGTTTGTTTAGAATATTCAAATTGTACCAACAGATGTGGCCAGCAGGCGGGGGTGGTGAAAAGGTAATCTTGGAACCTACCTGGTACTGATTAATAATGGTCCCTCAATAAAAATAATAGCAACAACAACAAAGTGCACCAACAGATACCAAAACCTATACACCCAGTGGGTTTTTAATCGATCTCAAAATATCGATGATCATACTTGAGTGCAGAGATATTAATAATGGCCACTTCTCAGAGATACTGTGAGAATCAGTGACACCATGTGTTGAGTGCTCTTTGGGTTCTGCCTTTGCCATTGCCTGAACTCCCCATCGCTTACCCCCATTTCAATTGCTACAGTCCATCTGTTCAGATTTTTCGGAGTATAATAAATTGTCTGAAAAACCAGATGGATAATTAAGGCTGGAGAACAGAATAGGGGCTATTAAGCATCCCTTGGACACATCCCCAAACTCTGTCCTTGGAAAACTAGAGGAGGAAAGGGCATGCATTTTCTGGCTGTGAGTCATTCCTTTGGATAGCTAAAAAATAAATTCAAGTTATGAGTCTGAGTTCTGAAGCATTACCTGAGAGAGTTCAAAGAAGTTTGTAACAAATTTTAATCTATGCTGACTGACATCAACAATGATGCAGCCCACCTCTGCAGGTTGTGTAAGGTTGAGCAAACAAGTGGGAGTTGTCAAAGAGATAGCGCATGACTTGTTGTGATGGAGGAAATTAATCAACCTGACTACATCTTGGAAAAAGAACAGTGAAAAGGTGAGCCTGTATCTAATTTCCTTTGAAATTCCCCCCCAAAGAGATCAAATGAAACACAAAGTATTTCAATTTACTGGAAATCAAGTGATGCTAAACAATTATAAATTTATTATATTGGCTCTATACCAAAACCTTCACTGTGGTTTTACATCAAGATATGTCCTTTTCCCTTTTCTAAGCTAATTTGCTCACCTCTGTTCCTGATCCGATTAAAAAAAAAATAGCATTAGACTAATTTCCACAATATTTCTTACTTGGTCCTATTCTATCTCTGCTTCCCACTTGCTCCCTCTCTTCCTCCTTCGCTCCCACCCTCCCTGTGGGATCCCCAGCCTTCCTTGTTCTTGAGGCTGTTGTTTTGGTACCCAGAGTTCTTGCTGGTCAGCTAGGCACACAATCAGGCAGGAGGCCTCCCACCAAGGACAGAAGTCCCAGTATGAGTAATTTACTGGGAAACTAGTATCTGTTGAAAACAACAGCAAGATATTATGGCCAGATTAGCAAAATCAACTAGAATACCTTACTTGTAAGGATTAGCAGAAAGTTAAGAATCCAGAAAAAAGAATATGCTTTGATCAGCAGGAAAAATGGAGCCCCCCAGGCAATAGCACCTGGTCACTCCACCCTAGTCTATATCCCCCATATTGCATTCTCATGCATGTACCATCCCTACCTGCTTGCCCTGCCTTTGTACTTGATTCTAAATAAATATGAGACTGCCTTTGGATGTGGTTGCACGTTACTTCCTGGTATAGGCCCTCAAGGCTTCTCATGCTCCAAACCTACCTGGACTTTGAGTAATAACTCCCTCATCCCACATTGCTCCCAATGTTGCCTCAAGGCAGCACCCCCCCTTTATATGTGTTTCTCATCTTCTCCACATAAATTAGCTAAAACTCTCTGCTTAGTTATAAATACGAAGAGATACACACATAACATATTTCATCTGCCCTGAGATAGAGTTCTTTATTCTCGACATCACTTTATCAATTATGGTTGGACCACTTAACATTATGGTTGGACCACTTTAAAAAAAAAAAAAAGTTTACAAATGAGCTGCACCTCCTCATTTCCTTTTCAATACCCTAACACACCACTGAATCTAATTTCTTATCAAGGACATTAATTCTTTTTTGCTAATTTATGCTGTTGTTAAAAATTCTCATTTTGAAGCTGTATCTTTCCTTTGAGAGCAGTGTGCAAGACTTCTAGCTTCTTCTCCTTCCTATCTTTAATTCTTTCTCCACTTTTATTATTATTTTGTCACTTTTTCTTCCCCAATAAATGCTTGTGGTAGCCCAAGTTTGAGCCTATGTGACTTTCTCACTTTACTAATCTACCTCCCTGGCAATCCCATCCAAGTGCAGAGGCTTCACTTTGGTGACCTTCAAATCTAAACATTTCTTCTCTTCACCACAATGTCTTTTTGATACTCAAAACTAATATTCAAATGCCAGCTACTGGTTATATTTGAGATACCTCAAAGCAATACAGGTAGAACTGAACTTAAACATTCTTCTCCTCTTAATATCCCTAATAGTAGTGCCAATTAATTGTGATGTTATTACTATTGAACAACAGTCACTTAAAGGAACTCAGATGTCATCTGACAGTCTTCTCTCTCCTCTGTATCATATTGTTCATTAAGTTTTTTCAGTTCTATTCTTCTTACCCCACAGTGTGTTACCTCAGGCCCTCTTGATTTCTTGGTTGAACTATGGAATCAGTTCTTCAGAGGGAATCCTGGCTTCATCTTATCCTGCTCCCAGTATCTCCCAGAGTGTCAGAGTATTGCAGAGCAACCCCAAAAGGAAATGGGATGGCCTGAGTGTGAGTCCTCACCCACATGCTTAAAAATACTTAAAACAAGACCCAACTGCAGACCCACATAGAAGGGTTAATAAAAAGTTTATTTACAAAGGGGAAATGAAAAGAGAGGAAACCTGGGGGGAAGGAGGGAGGTGAAAAGAAAGAGAAAGAGAGGAGAGGTTGGTAAATGCTTGGTGAATGCATCCCACTGGTAATGCTGTCTGAGCTGGGCCCCCAAGTGCATGCTGAAGGCAGGCAAAAGCCCAGAAAGCACAGGCCCACATGTGTTCAGTTTTATGTCAAGCATGATTACTTAACTCCACTCTTAGTTCCCAGAAATCCCCCCTTCAGGAAGTTATAAGTCATGGCAGATTCATAGCATGGTGGGAGTTGTAATCCCTGGTACCTGGGATCTCTTTGGCATGGAGGTGAGGGTGGAGTGCACAAAACATCAATAAGTGGAGTTCATTCAGGACATACTCTTCCTCTAACAAGAGGGTACTTGATCATGTTCCATAACTACAGAATCTTCACAGTTTCTTCTAGGTCAGAGGCTGGTTACCTGTACCATCTCAACATTTGCCTTTTCATAACTGACAACTTGAGGCATGTGTAGTTGTGCAGATATATCTTTTCACTGCACAGAGTCATGTCTTTGCCCATGCTCTCCTTGACAACCATCTAATCCTAACCATCTAATCCTAACCCCCTTTCTCTGCATAGAAAAATTCTACTTTTTTATCTCCTCTTGGAGGCAACCCCTCCATCCACACTACCACCACAATGCTGAGAGTTCTTTCTTTCATGCCCCATCCTGCATCCATGCCCCTTAGACCAGCAATGCCACTGAAAGTGTAAATTAATACCTAGGCATCTGCTTACTTTTTAAAGCTATGATCTCTCAGAGGGACTCAGCGTGCTTTATCTTTGAATCTCCAATGTCTAACATGTCTAGAAATAAATGTAAATTAGGTAATTTACACAAAAGAAGAACACAAAAGAAACTGTGAGTGTATTGTCACTGATATGACCTGTCAGAATGAATAAGAATAACTGTACACATGCCATTGTTTGTTATCACAAAAAATCATATTTACATAATAGATGTGATAGGGAGTAGTTACCTGTTTTTGCAAAGATTATTTTGTTACAAGATCTTAGTGATGATGCACAACGGTGCTGAGGGACCCCAAGTCTCTTAACTGTTACACAGTAAGAATTCATGCTGGAGTCAGTGTAAGTGAATTAGAAAGAAGCTTTACTTTAGGTGAAAATACACACTCAGCAGTGAGTGGGGGCAGATTTGGAGAATTTCTGGCCTTTGGTCTTAAGACTGTTGATATACACAGTCTTAGTTTGAGGGGGCAGAGACTTGTGAGTGGAATCCCCAGTAGCTTTTGATAACTTTTGTTTAACAAAAGGGGCAGGTATTTTTAGGTAGGGGTAGTAAGATTGGCCAATTTCACAGCAGACCTCTCCTGTCTCACCTGCTGCTCCCCTTAGCTGTGTATTTCAGTAGATCCACCTGTTCTGTTTCCCACTCTGTCTCTGATGAATCCTCTCACACACACCCCACCCTACATCTCACCCCAGTTCTCCTATGCAAAAATAAGTAAAATTTAAAAAATATATATTTGGTCAATTTTTTTTAACAAAAGCCATCAGACCCTAAGCTGTTAGATAAGGTAGGAGAAATTTTACAACTAGTGGTGCCCAGTATATGAAATAAACTAGTAAGGTTAAAATCAAACTAATAGGGTTTGAGTCACTTTGTTCTGAATTGCGCACAGAGGGTTTTAGAAATGCTAGATGGGGGAAGTAGAATCGGGTTGCTGCCATTGTGCTAAATTCCTATTCTACCTTATTAGGAAGTTACATACTCTATGAAATAATGTGATTTATAGCAAGTCTCTTACATGTAAATTGTTGCCCACAGTGTCCATTCCTGATCTCCCTATAGCTTAGCTCTTTCATTATATCATCATAGCACATTCAAGAATTATGTTCAAATAACTTCTCAACAGACCCCAGAAGTGAAAATCAGGTCAAGTTGAAATCAAAGGTCATGAGGGGCTCCCTAGTGGCAGTGGCACAAGGGGTTAAGAAGCAGCACTAGGAAGCTATCAGTAGTCACTGCAACATGAGTTCGATGACTGGCCAGGGAGCTGACCCACATGGTGCAGCAGACTTCTCCTGACTCACTAGCTGCTTCCCTCAGCAGTGTATTTCAGTGGATCCACCTGTTCTGTTCCCCACTTTGTCTCTGGTGAATCCTCTCACTTCCCACACCTCTGGCCTGTACCACAGTTCTTTTATGCATAAATAAATAAATCTTAAAAAAAAAAAAAAGAAAAGAAATCAAAGGCCATGAGACGAGAGATCACATAAGAAATTACTTTCCAAGAGTAAAGGGCTAGCATGCTAGAAACAAGAATCCATGTCACAGAAACTCTTCACAGAGGTTCCAGAGTATATGCCATCTGAATTACATTAAATTGTTAACATGGGGCCTCCCCAGTGGCACAGTGGTTGAGCACTAGGCTGCGAAGCTACATGCATCCTCTGCAGCGCCAGTTCAATCCCCGGCCTCTGGCGAGGGTCTCACATGGCGGGCAGACCTTTCCTGCCACACCCGCTGCTCCCCATAGCAGTGTACTTCGTCAGTGTGCCTGTTCTGCTCTCCGCCTGTCTCTGGTGAATTCTCTCACCCTCCCGTTCTTCTGACTGTACCCAGTGCTTGAATAAATAAATTAATTGATAAAATAAAATAAATTGCTAACATATTTCATTCATTCATTAGAGAGAATTATTAAAGTGATACAACTTTTGACAAAATATACAGATACTTGATATCAAAACTTATAGTCTAGAGGAAAAGAGAAAATTAAAAAGCAGTTCCAGTAAATTATCATGTAATAGGGAGGAGCAACATGCTTTGAGAGCACATAGGAGAGGCATTTGATTTATTTGGGGGGGAGTTATGGATTTTTCAGGAAGAAATGATGTTCTAAACTGAGACTTGAGAGTTGATTCATTCCTTCATTCAACAAAAGTCACTGAGTAGCAACATTCGGCAGTCAGCAATGGAAAAATGGACTTTGTCCCTGTGGATCTGACATTCTAGGGGAGAAAATACAAACAATAGATCCATAAACATGAGACATGACATTAAAAAAAAAAAAGCAGACTAAGAGGATAAAGTAATGAGTTTTCCTTTAGAGAGCACAGTGAAAGGAAGTTCACCCTGCTGAAATGACATCTCAAAAGAAAGCAGGATACTGGGGAGAAAGCCAAGCAGCTGTCTTGAGACAGAAGGGAGCACTCAGGCAAAGGGAGTTGCATGGGGGCAGGCCCAGAGAAGTTCCTCCAAGTCCTCTTCAAGATTATGATGCAGTTACAAAGGACTGGTCTCACTTCCTGCCCCATCAGATAAGCATTAACAAATTTGTCTCCCTCTTATCTCTAGCATTTCCCTCCTTGTTTAACAAGTTTCTCTTTTTGCATTGTAAAGGAAAAGGGAATTATACAGCAGGTATTAACAAAACAAGCTGGAGCCCACAGGAAATCTCCATATGTCTACATCAAAGGGACATGCAGACCTTTCCTATCTCCCCTCTACAGACCCTTGCCCATCTTCCCTCCTTTTCTTTCCTTGGTATAAATGCCCCTGTATTCTGCCAAAAAAGCAGGATGGTAGTCTTTCAGACACGAATCTGCTGCTTTCCTCATTTGTTGACAAATTAAATCTCAAACTCTGTTTCCTTTTATTTATTGGCTAAGGAAAACTGAGGTTGGTATTTGCTGCCAATGCTAAAACTTCAGTTATGGCAGGTATATATACTTCAGAGACAGTGAGCAAAAGATGGAGAGATGTGAGTGTTCATTGTCTAGCTAGCAACCATTTCCCCTCTTGTCTACCAATTCAGAGATCTTCCCTGAAAGAACCATCCTTCAACATTTGGTGATTTTCCTGCCTTGTGGAGGAATTAACAATAACCAGTAGCACAAGTGGGTTGAGCCTATCCTAGTGTGTCTGACCAGTAGGAACCCAACTGTCTTGCCCAATGCAACTTACTCAGGTTGGTCCCTTTGGGTCAAAACTTGGGGACTTGGTTTCATGGTCTTGTTACAGGGCAGGGTCAGGGACACCCTGAGATCCCCAAACCTGCCCACTCTAATTGGGTTCTGTCATCTGCCACATCAAGACAAAACATACTCTAGTGCATAAGACTTTCACTAGAAAAGAACTGTCACACAATTAGTGTGCAATAAAGAAGAGAAAGAACATAGTTTTCAATCAAGCACCCAAAGTTACCCATCCCCTTGTTGGTAAATGTCCAGCCAAACAGGGTTGGCCCAAAGCAGGGCCACTGAGGCCCAAAAGCCTGCCACAAGTCTAAGGAATCTTCTGGTGAGGACCCATAGGAAAAGGGCAGAAGGAGCCAGGCAAGTCTGGAAGGAAAAGAGAAAAATCAATGTCAAGATAAAGGCTGCCATTGTCAGCCTCCCCATGGTCTCTCACCATCTCTGTGTCTTTCAAATGTCTCCTTCCATATCCCCCAGGTCTCTAATATGAGCCCGAGACCGAGAAGCAAGTGCAGCTTCCCCACCTGTCTCTCTGCTCCATGTGCCTCCTCTGCGGCCTCTTCTTGAGCTCCTTCCTGCCTTCCTTCTCTCAGTCTTTTCTAGCTTCACCTCCCAGCCCAGCTCCACCTTCCTTAGGGTGGGGCAGGGAACCTGGAACCTCCTTTCCCTCTGGATTAGGAAGGAGAATCTCAGGCAGTTCCTTCTAGCTGCCACCCAGCAACTATGACAGTAATCAGCTTGAGGAAGAGGAGTCACAGAGGAATAGAACTGGATGTCCATCAGATCCCCAAATTTTATGCTAATGCGGGGGAATTCCAATATGATTTGTCTACAGCTGAAGGCGCTGGTGTTTGTAATGAAAAACCATCCTAAGTGAGAGAAGCGATAACCAAGCCTGGCCTTTGGACATAAACTCAAAGGGACTGGGAACCCTCTGAAAGTCTTACACAGAGAAGTAGCATGACTGCTGACTTTAATAGACTTTGACTTCTATCAAGGAAGATGAAAACCAGTGCGTGCCATAGTTTGGATTAGCATTTGCTGTCTGAGCGTACCTGTAGCAGACTGTCCTTGTCTCCGGCAAAGCTTTCACTTATAGGGCTCCTAAACAGTATTTATAAACATGAGCATGAGGCCTGTTGTCAAATCTTTTTCCTTACAAGTCAGCTATGCCAGAATCTAAACAGCAGTTTCCAGGAAGTTCTTGTGGAAAATTCTCTTGATAAGTGGTGCCTCCATTTTAGAACCAAGAGAGCACGAGGGACTAAGAAAAACTTTCACCCTGTTGACCCAGTGTTTTGATTATGGGCACCTCTTGTTATGATCCCTGACACATTTCCCCAACTCTCTGACAGTCTTGTTACCATACAAAATGGATTTTTTAAAAAAAAGATGTATTTATTTATGCATACAAGAGCTGGGGTACAGGCCAGAGATGCAGATGCAGAGGTGCAGATTTATGGTTCCAAATAGCTCACACTGGCTGAAGCACAGATCAGATTCACCTCTAAAAGGCATGGAACCTGAGATAAGAATCAAAAACCTTCCTAATTCTCTGCTGCTTAAATTCCCCACAGGCTTCCCAATGAGCTCAACATCAAAATCAAAATTTTTAACACGATGCAGAAGATGCCCTATCATCCCTGCCTCCTCCGCTTCAGCTTCGTATCAGCCAGTATCACCTCCAACACCCTCCCAACACTCACTACCACAGAAGCCTTTCTCGACAAAGCACTCTGCATTAACAATTTCCTCTGCCTGGAGGCTCTTTTGCCTATTTTGCACTAAGATGGTCATTTTCCTGGATTTGGGTCAAATGTGAATTTACCAGGGAGACCTTTTCCAACTTCTTGGGCTGTGTTAAGTCTGCACGTTACCTGCTCTCGTTGCTCTGGATTCTCTCCTTTCGTGAGCTTTCCACGGTAGCCAATTGTATATTTGAGTTTTTGTAAGTTCATATCTGTCTCTCCCGCTTGACTGTAACCTGTGTGAAGGTGGGGAGCTTGGTTGTTCTGTTCCCCATTTAGCCCCAAAAGCCAGCTTTGGGCCCAGCATATGGCAAACATTCAATATAAACGAATCAATACACAAGGAAGCCAGCATGACCTTTTGTAAGATGAATTCAGTCATGTCCTTTGAGTGCTGTTCCTTTGCAGCCGACAGGTCATAAGCCAGTGAAACATGCCCATCTGCATCCCACCTCTGTGAGTCCTGGGACTAGAAAGCAAGCCACTTTCTCTCTGAATTTTAAATCCTCATTTTTACTCAGTTTTCTTGTCTCAAATCCTACATAACAGATTTTTTCTCACTCATGTGAATTTTAAAAGTCCTTTTAGAATGAATACACATTCGCCCTTCTTTTAATCACCCAAAGGAGAAATTACTTGCTTTTATTTCATGCCAAATTAATGGTTGAGCATTGTAAAACCTATTCAGCAGAAGCCATTTGCTTCTTTTTCTGACTTTTTATTCTCTCTGGTATTTTTCTTAAGTAAAAGATTAGCTCAAAATGCATATATGTTGGAATAAGTCTGCGTTACCATGGCAATCACCAGAAATAAAAGCAATGTGAAAATGTGTTACAGTCTTTCGATTAGACCAAGGAACGAGATCTAAGGAGAATTAACTCCAAAATCAAAAACCTTCCCAAAGCAGAGTCAGATTTCTTGTATTTTCCGTGTACAACCTCTCTTTCCACCCTCACTTTTGAAAATCCAGAATTTCGATAAAGAAAGAATCAGAAGAGCCTCCCTGGTGGCGCAAGGGGTTAAGCCCTGCACCATGAATCAATCCGCAGCCTCTGCAGCACAAGTTCAATTCTCGGCCAGGGAGCTGCCCACATGGTGCTGCAGACCTCTCCTGACTCGCCCGCTGCTCCCCTCAGCAGTGTATTTCAGTCAGTCTGCCTGTTCTATTTCCCACTCTGTCTCTGGTGAATCCTCTCACCTCCCACACCTCTGGCCTGTACCCCAGTTCCTGTATGCATAAATAAATAAATATTTTAAAAAAAATGAAAGAATCAGAAGTCATGCAAAATTATTTTTCTAAGTCAAATGTAAACAAAATATACCCTGTGGATGCACTTTTCTGTTCAACTGAGATGAAGTGTCCATCCTGGAGGAAGCACTTCCCCATGTCCTGGGGGACTCTGGAAAGTGGAGATGTGACCCCACTAGAAGCTGAGGCATTTCGCTCACAGCAAAACCAAGTTAGACACACTATTCATCTCTCTTCTTTTCTAGAGTCAGAGAGAGAACAGGGCATGTATAAATGCACGGTGCCCACTCCCAGGCTCTGTTGAGGTTTAATCCTCTGCCAACACTGTGCCAACAACCATGCACACCATGGTGATTAAGGCACAGACTGTCCCCAAAGAGCACACATGCAGGAGAGCCATTCCCAACAGTACAGGACAGGAGAGGGCCGAGGGACACACACACAGGGCCAGGCAGCACAGAATGACAGGAGACCATGCGCTGCTGTAATGGAATCTTGAAGCACAGATCAGATTCACCTAGAAAAGGCATAGAACCTGAGATGAGAATCAAAATATGTAGCAGGTGACTGAGCTCAGGTATTGACCAGTTAGGACTTAATAGGGTCTTGGAATACTTCCCCTGCTCCCCTGCTTGGAACACTTCCCCTGTTGTTAGATGTTGGGGGGTGGGGTGGGCAGGGGACATTGAAAGGGAGTCTTGTAGGTGACGACAGGGTGGTGAAAGCACCTGCTGCATAAGGGCACTTTTATGTCTTAACAAACAGCACAGACATGAGGGTGTGCATTCACTAATATCCGTCTGGCGTGCAGGGGGAGAAACTTGTAGCAGAGAGAGCCAATCTCAGGCAGAGAACACTCAGAGACCTAGGAGAGCCCTGACTCCTCTGAGACTAAACTATTCAGCACTGAGCCCAAAGGAGAGGATGCTCAGGAAACAGGCAGAGGCTTGTCTCTCCAGATGCCTTTCTCCAAACTAAGATGACTGAATGTATTCAGTGCAATGATAAGACTTTTACACAGGATAATGATGTGATTTGATCCACATTTTAGAAAGATAGCTTTGGCCTCAGAATGAAGATTGAATGAGTAAAGAAAATGCTGTTGTCACCGTTGCCAGCAACCTGGCAGCCTGGGTTCTCTGTGAGGCCCTCCTGCTCTAATCCAACTGAAAATTGGGGTGCATTATAGCAGTTCTATTATAATACATTGATGGATCATGAGACAATAGAGAAGCTATCAGAAATAAATCGAAAATAGAGAAAAAACAACAAACTGTATGGAGTTAGAAACAGAGTTCTCTGGAAGTGAAGACTGATCCTGCTTTGGCATTTTGAGGCTCATCCAGGACCAGCCCAGCCCCAGAGTGAAACCCAGACCTGATTAAGTGGGGTAGATGTGGGCACTGAAGCCAGTCACCCCAATACTGTATCAGCTTTATCCTATAGATTGTGAGACTTTATTACTTAGAAGTATAACATTTAGTATTGTTATATCTTCTGCTGAGCTGAATCCTTTCTAATTATTAGCAATTCTCCTTAATGTCTGTTATTTTCATCAAGCCTACTTTGTCCCATATTAATACAGCAATTGAACCTTTCTTTTAATATTATATGTCCACCTTTGTTTTCTTTCTTTTGCTTCCAATTTTCCTGAGTTCTTATTTTGTTTTTCTCAAATGGAGCACAGGTACAGATGGTCCAAATCATTCTGAGAATCTCATCATTTAAAGTAGTGAACTTAGCATCTTTGCATTTACTGGAATTATTCATCTATTTGGTGATGCTCCTAGCACTTTCTAGTTGCCCTATACTTTGTCTCCTCTCTTTTCATGTCTTAGTGAATTAATTGAAACATGCTTTTGTTTGGCTTCATGTTTCATTTTTTCCTCTTTACTGATTTGGAAGTAACACAGTCTGATTCTGCTATTTTAGTGGTTACCCTGTAAGTACAGTCATGCACAATTAATAAAACTGAAGATAATTAATAACTTAGCCTCCCAAACAAAACAAGGACATTAGAATGTAAAATTCTAATCATCTTCCTTATGCCTGACTTAGTCGTATGGCCCAACATTTTGTTCCTGATATTTTTAACCCGCAATTTTATTATTATTATTATTATTGTTGTTGTTGTTGTTGTTGTTGTTATTATTTATTATCCATACAATGATTGTTAAAATTTATCTGAAAATTTACAAATATTCTTGTTCAGTAGTCCTTTTTGTCTTTCAAACTTTCTGAGACCATTTTCTTTATTCCTAAAGCACAATTTTCCAGAATTCTCTTAGGTAAGGTTTCCGGTCATAAATGTTCTCTGATTTTTGTTTGCTTACCTCATTTAATTAGGGTGAAGTCCAGGACAATCCATTTATCAATACAAAACCGAACCCAAGCAATTGAGGTCCTAAAGGGGCAAAGCAGTTTGTAAAATAACGGCCTCTGCTCCTGTGCATTTCACATGTGCTTGAAGCAGACATCAGACACACAGTCTGCAACATGATTAAACCTGATTAAGTGGTATGACTGCTGCACACTAAGCAGCAATGAGGGAAAAGTAAATGGTACACATAAAGGTTAGAAATCTTGATTCCACACATGTTCAGAAGTACAGGGAGGTTTTATGATTACTTTTTAAAAAACCTCTTATTTCTTGCAGTTAAGTGAAAATTAGATGAAGAATTGGAACTGGAGTTGCTGAACTGCAATATAAGAATCCATCATCTGGCCAGGTCTCTTGTGTGAAGAGTGAAATAGGATGGGGCACTGATTTGGACCAATAGAGATAAATCTGAAAACCCTGAAGTTTCTAAGCCCTAAATCCACACTTGTTGACAGAAGCACTCTTTCTGCCCTGTGCAAATAGTGTGGTCTTGTCTTACTGGAACACTCTCTAATGACCTCACCTGAAATAATAATCTTGTACAAGGATGTCAATGGTCCTTATGCCTAAAAACCTTTACCTTTTTTTTTCTCCAGTTCTATATCCAGATTCAGATCAAGACATGCCCCAGGAGAGCAAGTACAGATTCCCTCCTCTGAGGAAAATTCTTACACAACAAAAGAAATGTAAGATTTACTAATTTTTATTAGTAGAAACTGAGAAAAGTTGGGAGGGGGGCTAGATGCTGAAGCCATTGGACAGAAGAGGCAGGAACACAATTTTACAGTGGGCAGAGTTATCAGAGGATAGAATTAGCACAGATTTTGGGTTCAATAAGATTGTTCAAGCAACAGGGAACTATTGACAATATTTGATGGATTAGTTTGTTTGCTTATTCCCTATACAACATTCAGTGGTACTATTTTAACTATTGACCAAATAACCCATAAGCTCCCAGTGGTGTCAAAGAAAAACTTCATGGCAGAGAATTAAACAGGTGAGGAAGACTTGGAGGCTACTGTAATAGTGGAGAAAGATTGAACTCAATTCTTGGTCAGTAGACCGTGAGCAAGAGGACCTCTCCTGCAGTTTCAGGCTGCAGTAAGCACCCCTTCTCCCCACACAGGGACTCCAAAGCCTGCAGGCTAATAGGGCTTGAAGTATCAGCAGCAAATTGAATGCTATAGGAAGCAAGTAACACTCGAATTATCTCAGCACAGTTTCCTGAGGTTTTTGCTGCAAAACTATTCTGTCATAGATAAATAACTTTTCTCTTACTAAGAAACAGATTTTGATTTGGCCCCAAGTTTTGGTGAAGTCAGAAGACTTAACACTAGACTCAAAAATGAACATACAACCTGAGCTCTTCCCTTTAAGCTGGATGTCAGCTGATTGTGAAGCCATAAAATTTGGTTTACACACCAGAATTCTGTCTGCATAGGGACAAAGAATGGAGATGAGTGGTGGCTTTGTTGAATTAGAAGTTTTGGGGATTCTTAACTTTAGTGGCCCATGATTTATTAACATTAGACCATAATGGAATTCCAACGATAGTGAGTGATGTTTCTGTTAATAATAAATGAAATCATTATGATCAGTGAATTGTGAAGAACAAATTAATTATAATAATAAAGTAGGTAATATACCAACAGATCAAAGCCTGACAAATTTAAAGAAAAAAAATCTCTGAGACTCCAAATTTTAAAATCACTTGTACTTAGTTTTTGGTATTCATAGGCAGTTAGTGTCTACAAGATCTATGGGATCTGTTCAGATTTCATGAATGGCTTTTCTGCAAAGATTCTGCCCCTGCTTTATCACTATTTGTAACTTTATCACTGACAGCTCAAGGAGCAGTTCTTTATGAATTTGATATGGTTTCAGATGATGAGAGTGGTCAGCATAAACCTCTATGCTACCTGAGATTCATTTGATAATTCATGTTTGCCAATAAATGTTTTTTTAAATGTTTCTCATGCTCAGGCACTATATACTGAAGATACCCAGACCAGCAAGGTATGATCCTTGGCAACATGGAATCATATACTAAGAAGGAAGGTAGGCAGGCAAACATGGCAACCTTCATTTTGTTTTCAGGTCTGGCTAAGAGGATCATGCATGCACTATATACATGTGTTTGTGTGTGTGTATTATGTGTGTATACACAAGACACACATATGTGAAGTCTTATACCCACTTCATTCTTCATTCCTACTTTTCATACAAGCTAAAAGATTAGCAGCACTCAACCTAGCGTGGATTAAACAAGAAAAAAATCATGATACAATCCAAGTAGTACAATACAACAAATACAGGTAATATGTCGCAATGTCACAATGAACCCACTTATTTTCACAAATAATAATTGACCCTCTAAGCTGGGTCATCATAAGAAAAGAGAATTGTGGTCCAGAAAACTCAAGGGGGATGTGCAGGTTTCCTCTCTTGATCTTACATTCTAGTCTCACTACCATCCTATTCCATTCACAGCAAATGCCACCACTAAAGATCAGTGCCTATACCTACATCTATTTACCAGTTCTCTCCTGAAACCTCTCCTGTAAGGCTCTAAACCCCACTCTCAACTCCTGAGTACAGCTTGTGTCCAGGTTCCCACTAACCACCATGTTGTTAAGTCTTGTGACTAATTTGTTTTGTTTCAATGCAGGATTTTACATAGTTGCCTCCTTCTGAAACACTTCTTTCTTTATTTCTTCTCATCTAATTTGTCCCTAAATGCTGATGTTTCAGAACATAGTCCTTGGACCTCCTCTGTGTCAATGGAATTTCAGATTGTTCACCCCTTTGTTTTTTGACTATTCCCTACTACTTCTGTGATCTTATAAAGTCACATGGCCATAAATACTTCCTAGATCATTTCCAAATTTTATTTTCCTCAAATTCCACACTTTTGTGTCCAATTGCCTACGTAACATTTGCATCTGCAGGTCTAACAGCTATATAAACCTTAAATACAAAAATATCTTCATCCATTTTATTTTATTTTTTTTAAGATTTATTTATTTATTTGTTTATTTATTTATACAAGCACTGGGTACAGTCAGAAGCGCGGGAGGGTGAGAGAATTCACCAGAGCCAGAGTGGGGAGCAGAGCAGGCAGAAGGACCGAAGCACACTGCTGAGGGGAGCAGCGGGCATGGCAGGAGAGGTCTGCGAGCCAAGTGGGACCCTCCTCCAGTGGCTGGGGAGCAGCCAGGGATCGAACCGGCGCTTCAGAGGCTGCGGGCAGCTTCGCAACCCAGAGATCAACGGCTGCGCCACCAGGGGAGGCCCTCTTCATCCTTAAAAGAGGAAATAAAATATTGATCTTTCATAAATGGACAAGTTGTGTTTTAGAGCACAGGCCCAGAGGAATGGTTTGATGCACAATATTCAGAAGCAAGGGGTGCTCAGTCTGATGTAATTCTGGATACAAATTTGAGTTACATCATGATTTAGCAGTTTAGACTTTTCCAACTTGCATTTTCTACTTTTCGTTCTTAACCCCATAAGTACTGCCCAAAGCCCCTCCATGGGGAGACTGGTTTGAAAGCCCACATTAAACTGGTTATTTTCTCAAAAGCTGGTGGCATGGATTTTGATTCCTGTGCCATCAGGCAGTGGGCCCATGTTTCGTAACACAAGGCTCCATCATTTCTCACCCAGAATACTGTACAAACTCACTAAAGTCTGCCCTTAGCCCTGCAGACTTTTCTTTAAAGTCAGCAGATTCTATTAAAATATGAAGGATTCCAGGCTTCTCCTTTGCTCAAAACTTGCCTGTAGTTTTCCATTTCATCCTTCGAAGGAAATGCCTTTCCTTTTCAACATCTTCCTTCCTGACACCCTGCCTAGCTCTGCCTGGTATGATCTCTTGCTTCTACCTTTCTGACACCTTGTTTCAGTCATACTGGCCTCTTGCTTTTTCTGGAACACCTAAATGCTTCCTAAGAGGAAAATTTATTTCAAAAGGGCCATATTCAGGGGGCCTCCCTGGAAGCCTAGGTGTTAAGTCTCAGTGTTATCAACTCTATGGCCTGAGTTCGATCCCCAGTCAGGGAGCTACTCACATGGCACAAAACTCTACTGTCTCACCTGCTGTCACCCCTCAGCAGTGTTTTTCAGTGGATCCTCCTGTTCTGCTCCTCACTCTGTCTCTGGTGAATCCTCTCACCCCCTCACCTCTGGCTTACATCCCATTTCTTCTACATAAAAATAAAATCTTTTTTTTTTATTAGATAATAAATTTTATTGTTATATTCCCCATACAATTGCAGCCCCCCCATTCTGAACCCAATCCCTCCCCTCCCGCCCCCGCCCCCCTAAAAGTGTCTCTGGTTCATAGTTTTTTGTTGATTTTGATTTTCACTTTCTTATAGTTATTCATTTTCCTGGTCCCTTATTTAAGTTTTCTAGATTCCTGCTATGAGTGAGACCATCCGGTATTTTTCAAATCTTTTTAAAAGAGGGGGGAGCATATACACCTTATGAGTAAGGCCTGCCCTGGCCACCCTACATAATGTAGCAATAGTTCCCTTCTACCCACACTCTCTATTCTCTTAAATGATTTTGTTTTTCTCTGTGGAACTACCCATCTGCCCCCCTGTATATTTCCTTATTTGTTTAATTGTCTGTCTCCCTCCTCAGAATGTCAGCACCATGTGGGGAGGTACTATGTTTTGTTCCTGACTTACCCTAATACAATGCTGGCATAGACTGGGTGCTCAATTAACATGAACTGACTAAAGAAACTTGAAGGAACAGAAACTTCCAGCTATCTCTGGAAAAATGGATAGAACTTAGATGATAATGGAATGAATGAATGTAAGTGTATATAAGAGCAATTTGAAAATAGAAACACTACACAAATGACTTAAAAATGAGATGGAGAGTGGGGAGTGAGCATCCAGGGAGATGATGACGGTCAAGGAAAAGGCAGGGTTGAGTTGAGAGTGTCTTTCAGATACATGTTGATCATTTTTTAATGCTGAGAATATAAGGGTTTGTATTGTATGTCTCAGTACCAAGCTCTCAGGTAGGAATGGTAGAGGCACCACTGAAACCACATCTGTGATGCCCGTGTTCGAGAGCCCTCTGTTAGTGTCACTCCTCCCTCCAAGGATCACCAGCAGAACCAACCCACAGACAGGCTCCAGGTTTTATTCCAAGTGTACCCAAACTTTGGGTCAGCAGGTGTGAACCTGCTACTCTTCTGCAGAGCAATGATGCAAGATCAGCTTTTTCCTTCCAAAGACCCTTAGGGATGGGTGTGGGTGTTTATTTCACCAAGTTTATTTACTTATCTTCCATATGTAAAGAGAGAGAATGAGGGAACCCTGAACATGATTTTACTGACTACACTTTCTAGTCTCCATAGTCTGTTGTTTTGACAGTCTAGGCCTTGCTGATTAGGGAGGGGATTCCCTTTCCACAGGTCAAGGAGCTGAAGGTAGAAAATTACTCTTCCTGGAGTATGCCTCTCCTATTGCAAAGCCACACATTCTCCCTTCCTGCTCTTACACAGAAGGCACACACACACCACCCCCATCCCCCACCGATCACCCCATCACTGGGCATCTGAAAACTAGGGGCAGTTTCTATCCCACTATGCTCCCACCTACCAACCCAAACTCTGCTTAGTCTGCTTAGCTTCCCTGAGCTAGTCTTTTCCTGGAAAACTGCAACATAAGCTTCTGCAAAGTCTGCTCCTCACTCCCTGCCTGTGGCCAGCCTCAGGGTTCTCTGCCTTGTCCCTGGGTGGTATGGCAGGTCCTCTGTCTCTTGAGAACCATGACCAATAAACTATCTTTTCAGAGACATTCTTCTGCTGATCTATTGACTTCCTCATGTCCTGGACAAAAATAAAATCTTGGATATACACCAAACACAACAATTACTGTTCTTAGCTTAAAAAACAAAATCCCTACTCAGTTGGGACAGCAAAAATTTGACACAAATATCTGAAAAGGTCAACTCCTTTTCTCCTACCATTGATTTGGTGATAGAGAAGTCATTGCTGACTATGAGAAAATTCTTTCTAGAGTACTTCAAGCTGACACACTTTCAAGGCTTAACTTTACCCCCCTGAGCTTGCTTCACCCCAAAGCTAAAATATTTTATGCAGGAATCTACGCCACACTTGCTCATCCTCTCTCACAGAGCACTCTCTGTCACCTCGTTCCTCATTTAGTCTGGGCTCCTTCTGTTGCTTGGCAGATCCATGCTACTTAGCTCCACCTTCCCTCATCTCAACTGTTCCCACTGACACCCACAGGCCAGCACTTGAGCACCCCTACAATTCCATCTGTGATTGTTCTGGTGAGGAGGGGGAGAGTCTGTGGTCTTATCTGTGGACACAAAGCAAACCCTTAGGTGGGCATGTTTGCTGGGTAAATCCAGAATAGCTAGAAATGTCCCACCCAGAATTATTCCAGAAATTGCTAAACTAACTGCACAGTTTCAGTATGGAGTCTCCTAGAACACTCTCTCAGGAGTCAGAAACACTGAGAAAACTTCCCCCATCCTAAATTGCTATTTGTGAATGTAAATGGGGCATGGGTGGGTGGTGAAGGAGCTTGAGCTCTTGTCTCACGTAAGTCAGGGACGCTGACGGCTGAATTCAGGCTCTTCTCTTTTTAGCAAAAAGGGAGACAAATGTCTTTACGATGTAGTGTGCTGAAGTTTAGCATTAATTGGTTTTGTAGAATATGTTCATATCAAAGTGCTTTGCCCACTAATGACTTTGTCTTAATCTGATAACAGAATGCCAGGACCTTTTGAAATCAGCCATGTAACATGACAACTGCCCTCTCAGTGTAGGTTTGCCATGTTATGCTGATGAAAGCCCATTACTTCAGTCCCTCCCTGCAGCCTCTTCTCTCAATAACTCTACAATGGATTGATCACAGGCACTCAGAGGAATGCCAAACTTCCAGAGAGAAAGCAGCTGATAGGCGAGTGTCGGGGGTAACTTCCAGATAGTCTCACCATCATCTGACTCCTTTGAAACCAGAGCCTAAGCAAAAATAAACTGAAACGACAATATGTAACTGAGGTCCACTTTGGCCTATAGGAAATAGATGTAAGATTTCCCCTTTTGATGGGGTGGTTTTGAGTGAGCTGATTTGATATAACTAAGCAGTCTACTTTGGCTAAATGGTCAGATGGTTTGGAAAACATGTTCTGTGCTTCATTTTTCTCTTAAAGAGTTGTTAAAAGACTGAAAGAAAAAATCTTGATTATTTAAAACACAGTTGGGAGCTTAGTAAGTGCTCAGTTAACTTAGTTATTAAGATGCACACTGGCTACTATGGTTCCCGGTAGCTACGCAACTGGTTTCTCCAAATCATCTCCAAAGATAATTGAGATGCCTAGGTTCTTTTATTTTTTTGGCGGGGAGTGTCTCTTACTACTGGGTAAGTTTGATGCCCAAGGATGCCATTCCTGAGAGACAAATCACACTGTGTCCAGCTCCCTGCTCTTGGAAACTGGTGACACCTATTGTGGGTAAGAGTTGGGGTGAAGGTCAGAGGCATGGGGGGTGAAAGAGTTCACCAGAAAGAACAGAGTGGAAAACAGGGAAGAGGAATTTATTGAAATACACTTCTAAGAGAAGCAGCTGGTGAGACGCCTTTAGGTGATTTAAAATAGACTGAATTCTGGGCCTTGCAAAATGACCTAAATATAATCAGTTCATTGATCCCTGTTTCCCGACTGGCCTCTATATACAAAAGAGGAGAGTTTGATGTAGGAGAAAACATCACAAATAAAAACAGAGCATTTACTATCAAAGTACACACAAGTAAATTGCCCAAAAGAACTACCCAGTCCTAGAAGAGTTTTATCAATTAAGGAATGTTTGTTAAATTATTCACAATACTCCTAAGTCTTTTTTTCTTTAAATATTTTGTTTATTTTTGCATAGAAGAACTGGGTGTAGGCCAGAGGTACAGGGAGTAAAAGGATTCACTAGAGACAGAGTGGGGAGCAGAACAGGTGGATTGACTGAAATACACTGCTTTGGGGAGCCCCGGGCAAGACAGGAGAGGTCTGCTACACCATGTGGGTCAGCTCCCTGGCCAGGGATCGAACTCAGGCCACAGAGGTGAGAACACTGAGACTTAATTGCTACGACACCAGGGAATCCTCACTCCTAAGTTTTGTATCTGTAATGTGTCCAATGAAAAGAAAACGGAGACTACTTAAAAGGACATTGTGTTTCAATGTGGAAAATTCTAGTATTTCTGTTAGAATTTACTGTCATACACAAATGCATCTTTCATCACTGACAAACTGGCATACTTGTTTTCATCATAAGATTCAAAAGATCACAGCCTTTTTTTTTTAATTTTTTTTTATAGAGGCATGCTTTTATTTGTTTGTTTGTTTGTTTGTTTGTTTTTGTTTATACATGCACTGGGTACAGTCAGAAGGGCGGGAGGGTGAGAGATTTCACCAGAGCCAGAGCGGGGAGCAGAGCAGGCAGAAGGACCGAAGTACACTGCTGAGGGGAGCAGCGGGCGGCAGGAGAGGTCTGCGCGCCATGTGGGACCCTCCTCCTGTGGCCGGGGAGCAGCTGGGGATCGAGCCGGCGCCGCAGAGGCCGCGGGCAGCTTCGCAACCCAGCGCTCAACCGCTGCGCCACCGGGGAGGCCCTAAGATCATAGCCTTTTGAGGGCCTCCCCGGTGGCGCAGCGGTTGAGCACTGGGTTGCGAAGCTGCCCGCAGCCTCTGCAGTGCCTGCTCCCCAGCCACCGGGGAGGGTCCCGCATGGTGCGCAGACCTCTCCTGCCACCCGCTGCTCCCCCCAGCAGTGTACCTCGGTCCTTCTGCCTGCTCTGCTCCCCCAGATCTGGCTCTGGTGAATTCTCTCACCCTCCCGTGCTTCTGACTGTACCCAGTGCTTGTGTAAATAAATTAATTAAAAAAAAATCATAGCCTTTTGAAATTAGGTTTGGATTCAAATTCCATTTCTGCTCTTTCTTCCCTTATGAATAAAATGTGGGTGATAATAACTTCTGCATAGGAGTGTTGTGGGAATTCAGCCAAGTGTGATGGTTTTAAAATGAAGTACACCACCAGGGACAGACCTCAGGAGCATAACAACCATCACTTCCTCATAGCTTTCTCCTCTCTCTTCTGTAATCTGTTCTTTTTTCTCTTTATATATATGAGTGTTTTGAGTTTTGTTTTTTTGGGGGGTTTTTTAAAGCATAATTTTATTTATTTATTTATACAAGAGCTGGGGTGTAGGCCAAAGGTGCGGGGGGGTGAGAGGATTCACCAAAGACCAGGTAGGGAGCAGAACAGTTTGATCTACTGAAATACACTGCTGAGGGGAATAGCGGGTGAGACAGGAGAGGTCTGCTGTGCCATATGGGTAACCTCCCTCACTGGGGATGTAACTTGTGCTGCAGGGGCTACTGATAGTTTGATAGTGCTGAGTCTTAACCCCTTGTGCCACCAGGGAGGCCTTGTTTTGGGTTTTGTATTACACTTTTTATGTGCTCTATTCTGGAGAAAGGACCCACAGCCTTTATCAATCAAAGCAGGCAGTGTTCCAAAGAGTTTAAGAAATGAATGTTCAGGACTCCCCTGGTGGCACAGCGGTTGTGCGCTGGGCTGCAAAGCTGCCCGCAGCCTCTGCAGCACCAGTTGGATCCCCAGCCGCCGGTGAGGGTCCCACATGGCGCGCAGACCTCTCCTGCAGCCCCCGCTGCTCCCCTCAGCAGTGTATTTCATAGTTCTGCCTGTTCTGTTCCCCACTCTGGCTCTGGTGAATTCTCTTGCCCTCCTGTGCTTCTGACTGTACCCAGTGCTTGTATAAATAAATAAATAAATCTTTAAAAAAAAAAAAAAAAGAAATGAATGTTCAAAATATATTTTCCCTTTGCATTTCTAGTGTTATTTATATGGTTATTTTTTATTTTTTATATCTGTTGTAAAAGTAAACAGGGCTTGTGTTAATAATTCAATAATGAGGAAATGAAGGATATACATGTCATTTCCAATCTTTTTAAAATTTTATTTTATATATTTTTAACATCATTTTTCATTTTTGCACAATGTATGCATTTTCATCTTGGTTATAGTTTCCATATAATTCCCACCACCCTTGTTTTGATCCTACTCCCTTCTCCCCACCTGTAGTGTGTCTCTCATTTATAGTTTCTTGTTGATTTTGATTTTTATTTTATTATAATTTTTGTTCCAACTGTTTACCCTTCCTACTTACTATGAGTCAGTCAATATGAAAAACATCCAGAAAACTTTTCCATTACCTCGCTTCTGCAACACTAATTCCTCACTAGGACATTGCTGCTTGCAAAATGGCAGACCCCCACTCTAACCTGCCACCAGGGCAGATAAAACTACACTCCCAGAGCACAGCAAAAGGGGTAGTGACTTAGAAACTCCTGATTAGACTGATAAAGCTACACTCTGGGAGTGACACTAAACCCCAGAAAGGGATGAGCAAGCAGTCCCATATACCCCATTTACCAGGAGTCTCCAGTCATTCCTCGAAGTTGTTCTTCTGGACTCTGCTCCGCACACCTGGGAAGAGGTGTACTGTCATTAACTGAACTTTGCTTGACTTTGCCTAGCAGTAGCTTTGAATTCTTTCACAGTCATCGTCAAGAAGCAAGGAACCCCCAAAATCCAGTAACAGTAATTCATTCCAAATATATAGCAAAATAACATCACTGGTAAATATTAGCGGCATTTGAAGTGACCTAGTTTTTATCTGAGGTTTTGACAGTCAGGGCTTTGCTGACTAGAGGGGACAGCAAGAAGAAAGAAAATGACTCTAGGTTTTAACAAATATTAATTTAATGCTAAATGTGGCCTTAAATTATTGTTGTAAGCATTGCAGACACCACAGTGAGGAAGACAAACAAAACCTTTTCCTCATTGTGCTTACGCTCCAGCGAAAAATCAATCAGTAAGTAACAATATCTTCCCAACAGTGACAGAACCTTCATGGAAATTAAAGCAGGAGGAGAGAGTTGGGCAGTGTGTGTCCGGAGCAGAGAGGGGTACCAGGGTTGTGATTTTAAAAAGAGGGGTAATGGGAGATCTTTCTGAAAAGGAGGAAACCAGGTAACCTACAAGAAACCAGGAAACCAGGAAAACCTACAAGAAGGATTTTATAGATAAAAGGGACGGTGAGTACAGAGACCTGGATGCCACATGCCTGGTGGATTCCAGAGGAGTGAAGTGGGCCATGTGGCCAAAGCCCAGGGGGAGGAGGGGAGCTGAGATCCAGAAAGGGAGGGTAAGAAGGGCAGGGGGTGGGTGTAAAATGGCTTTCATCCTGAGATAGACAAGATATCCTGAAGGGTGTGAGTATAGGGTGACCTGATGAGACTTGTGTTTTAAAGGAATTCATGAAATGCCAAATATTATTTGTATAGAATATTTTATACTCTGGCTTTCATGACATATTTGACAAAGTTTTTTTTTTTTTTTTTGATTTATGCATACAAGAACTGAGGTGTAGGCCAGAGGTGTGGTGCAGGCGTGGGGATGGTTGGGAGGGGGTGAGAGGATTCACCTGAGACAGAGTCAGAAGCAGAACTGGTCAATCTACTGAAATACACTGCTGAGGGGAGAAGCAGGTGAGAAAGGAAAGGTCTGCTGTACCATGTGGGTCAGCTCCCTCGCCGGGGATCGAACTCATGCTGTAGTGGCTGACAATAGCTTGATAGTGCTGAGATTTCAACCCCTGCAGCACCAGGGAGGACCCTTGACAAAATTTTTAACAAATAATAGGAAGAATTCCTATGTCCCTATGGGAGTGAATTCTAGAACTGACCAATGATGAAAGGATGAGCTTAATTCTTTAATATCTCTTCCTGCCCTGTGATATCTCTTTTTTTTTAAAGATTTATTTATTTATGCATACAAGAGCTTGGGTACAGGCCAGAGATGCGGGGGGTAAGAGGATTCATCAGAGTGGGGAGCAGAACAGGCAGAATGACTGAAATACACTGCTGAGGGGAGCAGCAGGCAAGTCAGGAGAGGTCTGCTGCACCATGTGGGTTTCTCTCTGGCCACCAGGGATCAAACATGTGCTGCAGAGGCTGCAGATTACTTCATAGTGTGGTGCTTATGCTTGCGCCACCAGGAAGGCCCCTGCCCTGTGACATCTTAAGTTGTGCTTGCAAAATACCTGGTAGTCAATAAATACTCATATGTTTTACTGACTAAGCAGTTAAAAGTGCAGTTTGTTAAAAACAAGTATTAGCAGGTTTTTCTTTTAATTTAGTAATTTTTTTAATATGTTATCTTTTACTAAAAAAATCCTTCAAGCATTTGCTCCTCAACTGAATTCAAGAGACCATGCCATTTCATTTCTCAAATTGTATTATTCAGTCAACCAGAAGAAGAATCAAAATTTTGTAATAAACCACAAATTATATTAGAATGATAGTGTGAACATTTCCTGATCTAGCAGGCAAAAGAACAAACCATTGGTGGTCATTTTTGTAAAATATTTGATTTCCCCACTCAGGCATAGTTTCCATAATTCTCCAACCACCACATCACCCATGAACCATCACCATAGTCCCTCGTGCTCTTCCCTCCCCTGTTTTGACCTATCACCTTCTCCTCCCCTGCTCTATCCCTCAAATCTGTGGTTGTCTGCAAGTTTTGTCTTTTCCTGACCCTTTGTATATTTTCCCTATATTCTACCTATATGTGAAACCATCCAATATTATTCCTTTTCCTTCTGACTTATTTCTCCTAGCATAATCCCTTCCAGCAACATCAATCCACTGCAAATGGCATGAGTTTATCTTTTTTGATTGTTGAGTGGTAGGCCATTGTGTATGTCCACAGGACATTCTTCAGAAATCACAAAAGTGGTCAGATCCCAGCATTGCATATAAATAGCATTGACACTTCTTTAGGTGAAGGAAACACAGAAAAATCAAAAGATCTAAGCTATAGACACCCCCACCCCACAAAGAATAATTACATCTTTGATATCATGACTCACTGGTTCCATCTCTTCTACATATGCTACTGTCACAGGTCATGTCAATGAACATGTGATTTTTGGAACAGTCTTAGTAAAATCTGTGGGTTCAAATCTTCAATGAGCTTTTCTAAGTAAAGTCTCTGTTCAACTATCATTGAGACTTTATTTCAACAACAGAGATAATTCAAACCTAGTATACAATACAAAGGAAGTAAGTTGGGATAAGAGAAAGAAAAACATGAAAACAATGTCAGCATTTACCCCAATTGATTTTGAAACCTAAAGTTTTAAAACCTCACCTGTATAGCCAGACTTCTGGTTCTTTTGAGGCTCAGTTCTTTTGGTCCAGGGTCCCTGGTGGGCTTCAAAGGCAGATCAAGAGGAATCTGTCAAAATGGAATGGTGGCCACTGACAGACTGATGAGAGGCTCTAAAACCTGCAAGTAATAATATGAAATCCTGCTGAAAACTGGTCCATGTAGTTGAATATGATTAGTTTTCAAATAATTGTTTTAAACCATTGAAGCAATGCATTGAAAGCCATTAATTTACACTTGTCCTTGTGTCTCTCAGTTCTTGGTATAGAAGGAAAACCAGGAAAGGATGATTATTTAAGACTTTTTAAAATCCCTTATGACAAAAGTGCTTAAGGTCACTCAATCAGAGTGAAACATCAAACCATAAAAACAAAGGGCCACTTTGATTTGGAATCTGTAGGATGTCACATTATGACCTCAGGGGGCATGTAGCTCAACATAAAATAAAACTGTGGGCATATTTTTGAAATTTATGTCATCATATTTATGAATATCTCAGAAAGAGAGATCATAACAAAAAAAAAAACTCCTGGGACATATTGCCAAGGATACACTGGTCAATGGCAGGTCTGTTCTCCCTTTTGAAAGATAAAAATACTATAAGACATGGAATAAAGGTGTCTTGAAGTCATTTAGAATGCTGATGAACATATGGTATATATCTCCAGTCAGATGATACCAGAGATAAAAAAGCATTTTTTTTTAAATGAGTACTCCTATAATTTTAGGACTGATTCTTAAAAGTGGAAGGAAGACAGTATGCTACAAAAGAAATTTGGGACTAATTTTCTCGCATGCCTACAAAAGTAAACCAGTGAGCAGTTATGTTGTATCCATTTTAACTATTCCTTGTTTACTGAATTTGCTATTGAAGGTTTTATTGAGAACCAGCCTTGGGACCTCCCCGGTGGTGCAGCAGGTTGAATGCAGTGTTGTGAAGCTGTCTGCAGACTCTGCAGCGCAGGTTCGATTTCCAGCCGGCCAGGGAAAAAACCACATGACCTCTCCTGTCACACCTGCTGCTTCCCTCAGCCGTGTATTTCAGTCTGTCTGCCTGTTCTGCTCCCTGCTCTGTCTCTGGTAAATGCTCTCACCCTCCCATGCCTCTGGCCTGTACCCCAGTTCTTGTATAAAAATAAATAAATCTTTAAAAAAAAAAAACAGTCTTGAGGATCTGCTTTGGGTATAAGAAGAATTCAAAGAGGCATCAGAAAACTAGACATTCTCAAACACTCTCACAAACATATATCATCCTCATGACTATCTTTTGCTTAGCCATCAAATACAGTTTATTTAAAAGAAAGAAAAGGAAATGAGTTCTTAAAATCCTTCATTATAAAATGAAAGGAGGCACCTACTGAAAATACTTAAATGTCAACTTAAAACCTCTCAAAGAACACTGAAGTTCATCAGTTAGAAAAAATAAAAAACTAAAATAAAAGCTATAGAATATGTATTAGGGGTTGAACTTGTAGTTTTTCCTGAAGTGCTCCTTAGGAGATAGTCCCAGGAGACAGTCCCTAGTCACATTCCCAAACTTCAAACTATAATACAAAACAATTGTAATAAAAACAGTATGGTATTGGCAGAAAAGTTGACAAAGGAATAGAATTGATAGTCCAGAAATAAGCCCACATTTACAAAGATGTTAGTCTACAAAAAGGAGTCAAGAATATACACTGCAGAAAGAAAGTGCTCTTCAATAGATAGTGTTGGGAAAACTGGACAGCACTGAAACTTGATCACCATCTCTTACAAAAAAATAACTTAAAATGGATTAAAGACTAGAAGGTAAGAACTGAAACCATAAAATTCATAGAAGAAAACACAGGCAAAACGCTCCACAATATTGGCTTCAGAATATCTTTAGGTGGGGACTCCACTCCAACAGTAAGGGAAATAAAAGCAAAAATAAGCAAATGGGACTACATCAAACTAAAACCATCTGTACAACAAAAAAAACCTATCATTAAAATGAAAAAAATACACTACCACATGAGAAAAAAATATTTCCACATCATGTATTGTAGAGGCTATCATGAAAGTTTAAGGGCAAAGAGGATGCAATCTCTGTCAAAGGCTCAAAATTATATTTCAGTCATATACAATTTATTCCCATTTATATGTATATTTTCATGAAAAAACATTCCCGAAATGCACCAGAAAGAATACAAGAAAAAAAGAAGAACCAAAATAATTCAATACATCAATGAAAAAATAAGAAGGGGATTTATTCATCATTATTCAAAAATACACTATAATATAATTATACTATGGAAGAGTAAACTTGTTGCTTGAAATAAAATACTTCCATGGAATTGTAGACAGGCCCAAGGGATCCTTGTCTATACAAATACTTAAAATGACAAAAAGGCAGAATTTCAAATCAATGGGCAATTGTCCAATATTGTAGCTGGTATAGTGAGGTCTCCTTGTTGGATAGAAGTTAGGTCCTTGTATGCTACCTATTAAAATGCATACATTAAAATGCATCTGTTCCAATATACACACACTCACACACACAGAAGGAGAGGCAGATAGGGAGGAGAGAGAAGAAAATATTTCTAGCCAAAATACCAAACACAAAAACCATAACAATAATGCATTTGACTAATTATGTATATTAAACTCTTGATTTCTCAATTAATAAAAATAAATAATAAATTTAAAAGTAAATTAAAGCAACACATGCTTTAAAAGTTCCTCTCTTTCTACTACAAAAAGAGTTGTAGAGATTTAAAAAATCTGATACAGTCAAGATTTTGCAAGTGTTTCTGAATCCATGATCTGTTCTAATTCCATTGGTACATGAGTTGATGTTTTTTATACTCTCCTCTGAAATATTTTGAACAAAAAACTTCAATAAAACAGCCAAACCAAAATAAATAAATAAATAAATAATCTGAACACTCCCTTAGAAAAATGTGCTAAGGTACATTTATTTGTTCATTCACTCATGCATTCATTTATTCATTCATTCAACGATTATGTGTTAAGATTCTACCATATGCCGGTTATCCAAATTTGACAGCACAGGAAAAAGCAGAAACATACTAAAAACAAACACATACCTACTCACCTGCAGGCAAGCAAAATGTTGCAAGCAAATGTTGGATTGGGACTAGAATTATTCAAAAGATGTGGATAAATTCCCACTTAAATTATGCCTACCAATGTAAACTAAAATCCATATATCTAATTTAGCAGAATTAATATGGGAACTATTTACCAATAAATATTGCTTATTTAACATATGTATTTCATCACTAAGGTCAGAGAAGACATTTACTTTTATTATTGCAAAAAGTAAAATTAGGGCCTCCCTGGTGGTGCGAGGGGTTAAGTCTCAGCACTATGAAGCTATCTGCAGTCACTGCAGCAGGAGTTAGATCCCTGACTAGGGAGTTGACCCACATGGCACAGTAGACCTCTCCTGTGTTGCCCACTGTTCCCCTCAGCAGTGTATTTCATTAGATCTGCCTGTTCTGTTCCCCATTCTGTCTCTGGTGAATCCTCTCACCACCCCATATCTCTAGCCTACACCCTAGCTTTTGTAAGAATAAATAATTTCTTTTAAAAAAGGAAGTAAAATTAGATGTGATTCTTACAGTGGAGTGTTTATTCCTGCTCAGTGAACTCAGAATTTAATTTTTTTTTTATTTACCCTTGTTAGATGCCTTTTAGGCCTTTATTAAAAAAAAAAAAAAAAAAAAGGGAGAAAAACAGAAAATTAAGTGAAGGTAAAAGGTAAAATTCAAAGAATGTCCAGAGCAATTTGTACCCACTTAGAACTGTGGATGCAGGATAGGGTCAGATAAAATTAACCAATAATAAACCTTAGAAATCCAATTGTATTGAGGCTACCAGAAGAAGAGAGGGAGAGGTGACAGCAGAGTGGGGAGGGAGCACAAACAGACCTTGGTGGAGGACTATGGGTGCCTTAGTATTAGGTGTGGTGTGGTAACATAAACCTCAGAGATGTGATATTTTACCTCTAAATCATATACACTGTTATAAACCAGCATTGCTGCAATAAAAAATTATAAATGAAAAAAATAAAAACAAACATAATATAAGTCAATAAGTGTTATATATAATAGAGATATACGCTTGGTTCTTGTACAAGGTAGGTACAAAAGACCTCGCATATCCCAGTAATTAACAAAACAAAATCAACTTTATAAACACTTCACTGGAATTCACAGAAATGAAAAAAAAATATATAATTTCCTTTCCTATCATTAGTAAGGAACTACTACTGTTGAAATGAACTATAAAATGCAATATGGTCAGAATAAAGATACTAGCATTTGTATATCAAAAGTAAATTAATTTTCATACAAATTTAAAAGTTTCTGTAAGAAGAAAAGGAGGTAAGTAGGATGCAAACAAATTTCTTGAAACTGAACAATGAAACCAAAATAATATGAAATGTTTGGCAGGCAACTAAAAAAAAATGCAGAATATCCTTAATCTAGCATACTTATAGAATATCATTTTTTTCTATGTTCTATTCCAACCTTTTCAAGATATTTATTATTATGGTACACATAACATTTTATAGATTATATTTTCAACCCAGCACTGTTTTACATTTTCAATTTAACTATATGCCTATTATTTTATTGGATTAATATTGTGACAGAGAATTGACAAAACTTTGTTCCCTATTGAATTTCTAATCTGTGGTCAACTGCTAATGGAAAGCTGACAGTTACTCTCCTAATAAAAGGTTCTCAGTTACATTCCATATATAAAATCTAATAGTCATCTCCTATGAGTTAACAAAAAAAATAAAGAAAAATCTTTTCCCACCAGTGTTTATAGTCATTCAATTAAGTATCTACAAAATTACACAAAAAATTTAAAATAAAGTTTAGAAACTTTGGGTGTCTTTCTTAATAACAAAAATATTTACCTACCTCTGGGGAAGTATATTTTCTTGTGAAGTCATGATTTTAGGGGAAAAAAAATGACTGATCAGCCAAAAATAATACAGTGAGATGTTTCTTCTGTCTTTAATGTTGAAAATTCATAGAAAACATTCACTAAAGATTTGCACAAAAGAGTACTAGAACATTTACACAGTGTGGGTGGTTTGCTGTAGAGTTGGCTGGAAGTTAAAAATAATGTGTTGGCTTATGGTATTTGCTTAGATTCTGTTTTAAGAATGCAGTAGCTTCTCTGAGCTATTAAAGGAAAGCTATACTGGGGAAGACATATTATCAACATATAAAATATAGAAAATCTTTGTAATATAATCACTGTTAATATAACTGAGATAAGTAAAATGCTACAGAACACTATGGTGTGGTTAATATTATGTTTTTAAAAGGCATTACACTTTTAATGGGTTCATGTAATAATAAATAACCAGGAAACTATGTTTAAAATCTTTTATAAAAAAATAATTTTCTGGTTTTTTTGTGTCTAAATACTTAAGAGATATGTCAAGTAAACATAGAGGAGCCTGCCCATTTTCCTTTTTCAAAATGTACAAATTTATTGTTTTGAATTTCTGTAAGGAAAAGGTTAAGTATTTAAACTTGTACCTAGTAAATATTATCAGAAAAACAAATACTAAATATTTGATGTCAGGATGACATTTTACTAATAAATGAGAAAGTAACAGCTAGCCAAAAGAAATTAGGACAAATGAGAGAATATTTGAAAAGTTTGTTTGGAAATGTTTCAATCAAGTGATCACACACCTAAAATAATGCAAGTATGTCACCCATAAAATTTCATATTTGTATATTTTAAACACTCAGAAACAGAATTTTCTGATTCACCTAACAAACTTTCAATTAAAATGTTTTAATGAACAGCTTCAATGAATTAACACTACTATCACAAATATAATTATTTAATGACTTCTACTAAATTAGTAACATCAGCAGAATAACAAGAGCAGAATGAAGTTTTAATGAAACTAATCTTCTATTAGTTGCACAATTTGAAAAACTAGTAAAGCAGTTCAGTAAATGAAATCAATAGTGCATTCCATCTCAATAAACATAACTTTGTGAAATAACTTTTTCAAGTACAACAAGCAATAAAACCAAATGTCAGCCGACAGGTGAATGGATTAACAATGTATGCGATGAAAAGAATCAAAGAAGTGAATTATTGATTCAGGCATCAACACAGCTCAATCGCAAAATCACTTATCTGAGTGAAAGAAGCCTTGCAAATAAAGAGTAGATAGTATGTGATTTAATCATACAAACTTGAATACTCAAACAAATTTACAGTGCAGATTATTTGTTGCCTGGAGACGCCATGCAGGAAAGGATGGTTTGCAAAGGGGCAAGAAGAAACTTTCTGGAGGGAGAGATATAAATGTTTATTAGGGCCTCCCTGGTGGTGCAGGGGTTAAAGTCAGCTCTGCCAAGCTGTAGGCAGTCACTGAGACATGAATTCAATCCCCTGCAGGCCAGGGAGCAAACATGGCACAGCAGACCTCTCCTGTCTCCCCACTGCTCTCCGTAGCAGTGTATTTCAGTAGATCTGCCTGTTCTGCTCCCCACTCTGTCTCTGGTGAATCCTCTCACCTCCCACACCTCTGGCTTACACCCCAATTCTTGGATGCATAAATACATAAATCTTAAAAAAATAAATGTTTACTAGTTTAAATATGATGACAATTTTAAGGGTGTCTACATCGGTTCCAAATTATCAAATTGTATTATCTTTATAAAATTATAAAAGAACCTCAAATAAATACATCAATAAAACAGATGAACCATAAATGAAAAAAAAACAGAATTAAAGAATTTATATTTTTAAAAGAACACTATTTAGAGTATCAAAATGAGCCACACTTCTATTATGGAAACAACAATGTACACTAATATTAATGCACACACAAAAAAAAATTTTAAATAGCCAGAAAGTGGGAGTGAATGCTTGTAAAATATTTATTTTGTAAAGAATTCATTCAAAATACATAAAGACTACTTAAAAATCAGTAAGTGGACTAATAACTCAGTGAAAGTGAATAGGTAAAAGATTTAAAAACATACTCAATATTATTAGATATTAAGAGTATTTAAATATTCCCAAGACAATATATAGATCCAATGACGTCTCTATCAGTTTCACTGTAATTCTTCAAAGACATGGAGTAAATAGTACTTAAATTTATATGGAACCACAAAAGACTCTAAATAGTCAAAGTGATCTTGATGACTACCTGACTATAGTAATCAAAATCAAGATGGCATTTCATTAGAATAAAAATACACACAAATACCAACAAAATAGAATAGAGAGTCCAGAAATAAACCCAAATTTATGGCCAATTAATCTATGATAAGGGAGCTAACAGCATATAATGGGGAAAGGAAAAATCTCTTCAACAAATGGTATTGGGAAAAATGGACATGTACATGCAGAAAAGTGAAACTAGACCACTCTCTCATGCCATACACAAAAATTAACTCAAAGTGGATTAAAGGCTTAGTTGTAAGACCTGAAGCCATAAAATACATAGAAGGAAACAGGCAAAACACTCCATGAAATTGACTTCAATGGTGTCTTTGAAGTCTTGACTCAAACAGCAAGGGAAACAAAAGTAAAATTAAACAAATGTGACTACATCAAACTAAAAAGCTTCAGCACAGCAAAAGAAACCATCAGTAACATGAAAAGACATCCTACCAAATGGGAGAACATATCTGCACATCATACATCTCACAAGGGGCTGATATCTAAGGTCTACAAAGATCACATACAACTCAACAAAAAGAAAACAAAATAACCCAATCAAGCAATGGGCAGAGGATCTGAATAGACACTTCTCCAAAGAAAACACATAGATGGCCAACAGGCACATGAAAAAAATGTTCATCATCACTTATCATCAGGGAAATGCAAATCAATACTACAGTGTGATACCACACCTGTGAGAATAGCTCACACAAAAACAAAAACAAAAGAGAAATAACATATGTCAACTAGAGTGAGACGAAAAAGGAACCCTCTTACAATATTAGTGGAAATTTAGATTGGTCCAGTTCCCATGGAAAACAATGTGGAAAACTAGAGACAATATATGACCCAACAATTCCGCTCCTAGCTATCTACCCAAAGAATGCAAAAACACTGATGCAAAGGGATATCTGAACCCTATGTTCACTGCAGCACTATGTACAATAGCCAAGGCATGGAAACAACATAAGTGTCCAAAGGCAGATGCGTGGATTAGAAAGATGTGGCATATATATATATATATATATATATATATATATATATATATACACACACACACACACACACACACACAATGGAATACTACTCAGCCATTAAAAAAGATGAATTCTTGTCACTTATGACAATATGGATGGAACCAGAGGGTATTTTTCTAAGTGAAATAAGTCAAAAGGAGAAAGAAAAATAGTGGATGATTTCACTCATATGTGGAATGTAGAGAAACAAAACAAAGGAACTGACAAAAACAAACTCTAGAAATAAGACTGTGGAGTGAGGCTACTAAATGGGGGGAAGGGAGACTAAAAGCAAAGAGGGAAGGGGGCCTAATGGACTCTGGCAAATAGCTATAGGTGCTTTAATGGTGGGTGTGATGTGAAGACATACTTTGAGGAGGTGTGAACCTATTCCGTTAAATCATGTAGTGTTGTAAACCAGTATCACCTCAAAAACCAGAATATTTAAATAAAAACTGTAATAAGGTACCATTATAGACTGTGTTTGCCAGAACTTCCACAACAAAGTACCACAACCAGAGTATCTTTAAAGACTTTTTTTTAAAGATTTATTTATTTATGCATACAAGAACTGGAGTATAAGCCAGAGGTGCGGGGGGTGAGAGTATTCACCAGAGACAGAGTGGGGAGCAGAAAAGGCAGATGTACTGTAATACACTGCTGAGGGGAGCAGGAGGTGAGTCAGAAGTGATCTGCTGTGCCATGTGTGTTGCTCCTTGGACAGCAGAGATTGAACTCGTGCTGCAGTGGCTGCAGATAGCTTGATAGGCTGCTTCTTAACTCCTTGCACCACCAGGGAGGCCCCATAGTATCTTTAAAAATTTTTTTTTTCATAATT
The DNA here is from genome assembly GCF_964194135.1 of Talpa europaea. Lineage (NCBI taxonomy): Eukaryota > Metazoa > Chordata > Mammalia > Eulipotyphla > Talpidae > Talpa > Talpa europaea. Next base: position 34,572,679 of record NC_140079.1, read on the forward strand.
CTGGAGGTTAACAGTGGAGATGTGGAGATGGAAGGCCTTTCTCCTTAGTTAATTTCTGTCTCCTATATGTCTCCACATGTTGATCCTTTTTTTTGTAGGTGTGTCCTAATTTCCTCTTTTTCTGGTCCAGCTACGTAACTTTATTTTACCTAAATTACCTCTTTAAAGATACTTCCTCCAAATACAGTCACATTCTAAGTTCTAGCGATCAAGAATTCAGCATATGGGGGACTGCCTGGTGGCACTGGGGTTAAAGTCTCAACGCTATCAAGGTATCCTCAGCCACCATATCATGAGTTGGATCCCAGGTCAGGGAGCTACTCACATGTCCCAGCAGACCTTTCCTGTCTCATCTGCTGTTCCCCTCAGCAGTGTATTTCAGTAGATCTTCCTGTTCTGCTCCCTACTCTCTCTGGTGAGTCTTTTCACCCCCACCCCCTGCAGCTCTGGCCTGAACCCCAGTTCTCATTTGCATAAATAAATAAAAATAAATCTTTAAAAAAAGAATTCAACTTGAGTTTGGAATGGGAGGGGTGAGGGAAAAACACAATATTTAGTCCAAACACACAGAATAGCAGAAGAATTTTAAAAGAAAGAAACTGACAACGTCTTCCTAGGGATGTGGAGGTCTATGACTCTCTTTTATTGCTGGTGGGAATATAAAATAGCATGCCCACTCTGGAACGCAAGTACTTCCCTGATGAGCCGGCAGTATTACTCCTAGGAAATTACCCAAGATAAATTAAAACATATGTTCACACAGAGACTGCTGCAAATGTTTACAGCAGTTTTATCCATGATAGCCCAAATTTTAGAAGAACCAAAATGTCCATCAACTGGTGTATGAGACATAATTTATTGATTATCCATAATACATGGAATACTACTCATAAATAAAAGAAACAAGCTGTAAATACCTTGAACAATCTGAATAATCTCAAAAACACTATGATTTTTTTTAAAGTAGCAGGATAAAAAAGAGTAAAAGAAAAGATACACACAAAAAAAGGGTACAATTTCTATATCTCTGAAAAATACAGAACCATAGGATAAAAACTGAAGTGCTTGCAAGCCCAGCGATGGGGGGTGAGGACTGAGAGCAAAGGTATAAAATCTGTGAGGGAAGTAAACTATGAGCTAGAGAAATGTTCTGTGCCATGATGTGTGTGTGGCTACAGAACTGTTATACGCTTGGAAAACTCATAGCATGCTCTTAAAAAGAGTGAATTTTACTGTACATAAATTTTGTCTCAGTAAGCTTAACTTTTTTATATAAGTATCAAAAATAGTTGTCTTAAGAACAGACCATGGAATTACTGCAACATAAAATGTATAGCCAATATTTTCTGTCACAATGCTCTCACCAGAAACTAAAGACTTTTCAAAGCAACATTTTTCATTCACCCTTTTCCAATTTTGGTGGTAGAATGCCTATAAGCTCTACCTAACACTTAGTGTTACCATAGTAAGTACAGGTATACAATTTACACATTAATAACAGATGTGTAAGGGAGATAAATGCTCAAATTTTGTTTTTCCCCAGACAGAAGCGTGAATATAATCCCAAGGCATAAACATTCAAATATTTTGGATGTCACTGACCTAGGTTGATTCCAATTTTTATTACAGCAATAAATAATTCTCTAATGTGCATCTCTGTGCTTAGAGTTTTTTCTTCACTTGAGATTTTGTGTACTGAAAGAAACAAAAATTTCAAAATTTGGTTTAATGAGCCAAAGTAAAAATAAAATGATATCTCATAAAATTTGTATATTCATTTCCCAATTTTGTTCTCAAAGGTGTTGGATTAATCGATAACACCAGAAATAATGAATGAAAATGTTTCACTGTACCCTTGTTCTTGTTAGCACTGGCTGACATAATTTTAAGTGCTCTTTACACATTATAGAAGAATCCTTTAATTATCAATTTCAGATTTTTTAATTAAACTACTTCTTGCAAATGTCTTTCATTGATTATTGTAGTCTTATAAACATGGCTTCACCAAAAGACAGTGTATGACAATGCATTATGAAATCATATTTATATTCCTCAATAGAATGTTACAGATTTTTTTTAAGTTTCTTGTCATTTAATTTTATTGTTTTCCAAAAACAACTGAGGTAGATTAAACAGGAAAGAGATATGCAGTTTATGTTATTTTTTCCAGTAATATGCTTATCTTTATTTTTTTTTAATATTTTATTTTAGGGCCTCCCCGGTGGCGCAGCAATTGGGCACTGGTTTGCAAAAGCATCCTCTGCAATGCCGGTTCGATCCCCGGCCGCCGGCGATGGTCCCACATGGTGCACAGACCTCTCCTGCTGCCTGCTGCTCCCCTCAGCAGTGTTCCTCGTCAGTCTGCCTGTCCTGCTCCCCGCTCTGGCTCTGGTGAATTCTCTCACCCTCCCGCGCTTCTGACTCTACCCAGTGTTTGTATAAATAAATAAGTATTTTTAAAAAATTTATTTTATATAATTCTCACATCACTTTTCATCTTTGCACAATGTGTGCATTTTCATTATGGTTATATTCCCCATACAATTGCATCTCCCCCCTTATTTTGACTTTAGTTCTTCCTCTCCCCACTCTTTCCTCCCCCTCCCCCGCCCCATAGTGTTTCTCTGGTTTATAGTTGCTTGTTGATTTTGATTTTTACTTTGTATTGATTAGCCTTTTTCCTGGTCTCCTATTTAAGTTTTCTAAATTCCTGCTATGAGTGAGACCATCCAGTATTTTTCTTTTTCTTTCTGGCTTATTTTGCTGAGCATGTTCCCTTCCAGCTCCATCCATGTTGCTGCAAATTGCATGTGTTTATCTTTTTTGATTGCTGAATAATATTCCATGGTGTATATGTACCACATCTTCTTGATCCAGTCATCTATTTTGGGGCATTTGGGTTGTTTCCAAAGCTTTGCTATTGTAAACAGTGCTGCTATAAACATAGGGGTGCAGGTGTTCTTTGGAATTGATGTTTCTGTGTCCTTTGGGTAAATACCTAGGAGTGGAATTGCTGGATCATATGTTTTGTTTTGTTTAAATAGTATAGTACATGAAAGAATTGCATAGGAACACAAGGAAAAACTAAACTGTAGTTAGCAGACACTGGCTAGGACATGAATGGCTGATGAATGCTGGTCACGCCATGAGTAGAAATGGTTGGTCTGACTTGCTCTTCATTCACCACTGAGAAATAACTGAATATGCAATGCAATTTCCCAGTCTACTTATCAAACTGGGCAGGAGGAGTTACTTTTGGAGAGGTTAAGTTCACAATTTAAATTGAACATAGAGTCATTTGTATTTATGGTTATAAGGTTCTACCAGAGAGGTTTAGAATGGACACATAAGATTTCCAATAATTTGACTGTATTTTCATGAGAATGTTTATCACCTGCAACATGTAGACCAAGAAGAGAAGATGGCTGAAGATCAAGAATGAGAAACAAAAGAGTTTGGAGTGAGTAAAAGTGGAACAATGGAAAAATTATATAATCATATCCACTGTAATGGGAAAACATTTATCAAAATCCAGCACCCATTCATACACAATTTTCAATATACTAAAAAAATATACTGAATGTGTGCTTTGAAAAATTCTAAGCTACCCATGAAAGAAATAGAAGGTGGAGTGTTATAGGTGGCTTGGTTCTACATGCAGTGGGGCAACATACATCCAAATAGGTATAAACCCACACCCCAATATTATCCACAGTATTGCAAACCAATTCTACCCCAACAACAAGATGCACAGTTTAAATGTCTGCTGGCAAAGCTGGCTCAGTGGTTTGCAGTTAGTAAAGGTTTATCAAAGACTTGGGAGCAGACTCCCAGTTACACTTCCTCCCAGAACTTAGTCCTTCAAAAGATCTGCTTGTATTCTCATTCTTAGTATTGCATCCTTTCCCTCATTCTCTCAGATAGCTGCTTTAGATTTCTCTGCAAAATGACTATTTCATAGTATGTCAATTTCTTAAACTCCTTACAAATGTGTGACTCTTGGGGTCTCCTGGTGGTGCAAGGGGTTAAGATGCAGCACTTTGAAGTTATCCTCAGCCACTGTAGAACGAGTTCGATCCCCAGTCAGGGAGATGACCCACATGGTGCAGCAGACCTCTCCTGTCTCCCTGCTGCTTCCCTCAGCAGTGTATTTCAGTGGATCTGCCTGTTCTGCTCCCCACTCTGTCTCTGGTGAATCCTTTCACCCTTACATCTCAGCCTGTGCCCCAGCTCTTTTATGCATAAATAAATAAATCTTTTAAAAAATGCGTGACTCTTCACATTTTTGGACACTGAGTAAGTCTTCAGAACACTGACATCCCTAACAGTCTCCCAAAAGAGATGGGGCTTCCTGCAGAGACAGCAGGGCTAAAGACTGCAGCTTTGCACTTTTGTAGAGCTCTGTGAGCTTAGCACTGCCACCCATCCAGTAATACAGTCCAGATTAGAGTTTCTCTCCTGGAGTCCAGAGCTGGTATCAGCATAGACTTGATCATCTGTCCTACCCACTGGCGGGAAGCTCTCATGCACACAGCAGAACCCAGCAAAAAAACATTCCAGCATGCCTTGATTTTTAGCCATCTGAGAGAATGGAAGCAACAGGAGCACCACAAGAAACCAACCAACCAACCCATAAGGAAAACAGTCTTTGGTTCTTATAGCTGTTTAATTGGGTTCAAGATCCTCAGACTAGCATTTATTAAATCATTTCTTTGAAATGAGCAACATAAAGCCACCAATATTGGTTAAATAATGCTTATATTTTTCCAAGGGAAAGAAACCTGTAATTCTCAATTCTAAACATACATCAAAACAATCTCTAGAGCTTTACATGTACATTCAGATTACTCTGTAGTAGGTCTGGAGTGAGGACTAGGCATCTAATTTTTTAAAGTCAGAAAAGTTATTCTTAGGCTAAGCCAATATTCAAAAGCATTGGTTTTAATTTAGGGGATCAGATTGACTTTGGAAATTATTCCTTTCCAGAAATCTTAACACAAAGAAATTCTAAGATCTGAAAGTATTCGATGTCTATTTTTCCCTAATCAATTTCTGCAGTAAAACCAATGGGGTATTTTTCCAGGGATTAGCAATATTGATACATGTCCAGTTATTCTGTAGGGCATGAAATTACATTCTAGGTAAAATAGGGACTGGAGACCATCTGTGGATTTTATCTCTCCTATAGTCCGTCACTGCAAGCATGAAGCTGCAGCTGAGAGAATGTGTGCTTAGTTTGATAAGGCTGTCTTTCCCCTTGGAAAAGATGTCTGGGTTTGTTTATGCAAGGTATAATAATATTTGGAAGGCCCAGAAATCACAATACAAAATGATTTAGAAATTCTGCACAATGTGATTATCTTAAGTTTTATTAAACTCATCTGTTCAGCTGTGTACTTCTTCTGGTCAGAGAGAACTAACATCTAGAAAATAGTCTTATCTAATTCTCTCCTAAGTGGGCAGGAATAGTCAGCAGCTAGACCCAGAAAAGCAGCCTAGTATGTTGGAAACATAGGGTGGGAGGCATTGGCAGTGTAACAATTTTGGGGAGGAGAGTTATTTGTATTTTTATAGCTGGGAGAGAAGGGATTTTTTTTTTCCTAAGGGTATAATAGTGTAATTTAAAAAGAGGAGATTCCATGTTCCTTGCCCCATCCAATGAAGGATGGAGCTGAGCTCTGGGGGAGGGGCGTGTGTGGAAGAAGCTAGAAATGCCTTGGGAAGAGAAGAGTTGGAGGAAGCATATGAAGAAGAGAGACATGGGAAGAAGAAACTGCCCTTGCTTCTTGGCCTTGGACTTGTACCAGGGACTTGTGGAAAGAGACACTGAAAATAGATGTGGGTGAGAGACCCCTGGAGAGATTAACAATGGCAGCTTTTATCTTGATTTTGATTTCACTCTTTTCCTTCCAGACTTGTCTGGCTGTTTCTGCCCCTTTCTTTTGGGTATCCACCAGAAGGTACCTTAGACTTGTGGCAAGCTTTTGGGTCTCAGTGGTCCTGCTTTGGGACAACCCTATTGGGCGGGGCATTTCCCATAAGAGATAGGTAACCCTGGGTGCTTGGTTTAGAAACTATATTCTTTATTTTCTCTTCTCTCTATTACACGCTAATTCTATTATTTCCTATTAAAGACCTTGCACACTTAAGAGTGTATTATGTCTTTATGCAGCAGATGAGAGAACCCATATAGAACATGCAAGGTTTGGGGGTGTCAGAGCGGCCCACTAAGAAGGGCAGTGTAATCAGAACTGTCCTCCTTACCAAAAGTGTGGTCAAAATTGCAACATTGTGAATCATAGATAATCAGTGAAATAAGTCATAAAGTCAAAGACCATTTGTTTTCACTCATATATGAAATATAAACAGTTGCAGCAAGTGAACAAAACACAACAAAAACTCATAGATTGTGTGAAAATAAGGTGGCTACCAGAGGTGATGGGATGGAAGTCAGGGAAAGAGGTGCAGGGGAGTCAACCAGATAGCTAAATGGCATTACAATTTTGGTTGCTGGTGGATGTGGTAAAGCATATAGATATATTGAGTTATGAAGCTGTAATCCTAAAATTTACAGGGTTGTAAGCCCATGATAAGTCAATAAAATTTTATTAAAATAAAAACTTTAGTGTTATGGCTATGGGAAGATGGTAGCATTTAAGAAAAAAAAAAATTCCCTATCTCTGAATAAAGAGCTATCAAGCCTGGGTAGCAAGTGAGCCTTACTCAAGGGTTAATGTCAGGGATCTAAAAGCACAAATACAATAGGTAAGCTATGGAAACAAGCCAAATGCCCAAAAACAGATGAATGGATCAAGAAGATGTGGTATATCTTTTTGATCCAGCCATCTGTTTTGGGGCATTTGGGTTGTTTAGGGGTCTCCCTGGTGGCACAAGGGGTTAAGATGCAACCTATGAAGCTGTCCACAGCCTCTGCAGCACATGTTCCATCCCCAGCCAGCCAGGGAGCAACCCACATGGTGCAGCAGACCTCTCCTGACTGGCTCTCCTCAGCAGTGTACTTCGATCAGTCTGCCTGTTCTTTTCCTCACACTGTCTCTGGTGAATCCCCTCACCCTCCCACACCTCTGTATGCATAAATAAATAAATCTTTAAAAAAGGAAGAAGATGTGGTATATATACACAATGGAATACTACTCAGCAATCAAAAAAGATAAAGATGCCATTCACAGCAACACTGATGAAACTGGAGGTGATTATGCTCAGTGAAATAAGTCAGAAGGAAAGAAAAATATCAGATGGCTTCACTTATAGGAGAAATATAGGGAAATCAAACAAAGGGTCAAAAAAAAAAAAGAAAACTTGCAGGCAAACTACAGATCTAAGGCATATAGCAGGGGAGAGGGAGAGAGATGGGTCAAAATAGGGGAGGGAAGGGCATAAGGGTCTATGGTGATGGTTCATGGGTGATCTGGTGGTGGCAGAATTATGGGAATTACATCTGAGGGGAGAAACCAACTATCCCACAGAAATAAACAATAATGTAAGAAAATTAAAAAAAAATAAAAGCACAGATAGGTGAACTCAAAAAGTGTTGATTAATGTATCAGCCAAAAAATAACCCTGAGGCAGCAGCTATTTTATCTGCAATTTATCACTGATATGACTTTCAAGGCATTTGTTCTCCCTTTAAACACATGTGCAGATTTTTACATGGTTTTTATCTCCAAACTCATCCTTCATCCTCTGCTGTGTGACCCTGCAAACTACATTCCACAGACCCCAAAGTTAGCTGGTTTCCTATTGTGGGTTTTTGTTGTTGTTGTTTTTAGCAGGAACCACTGGAAGGAGCTGGAAAGGAATAGAAAAAAAAGTGGCTTCCTTCTTGGCATTTCCTGTCTCTGTCATCTTGGATCCAGCCTTCAGCTCCCCTGGTCACCCCAAACCACCCTCAGCAGCTGCCAGTGATGTCTCATCTGCAGACACTTGAGTCTGTAGGTTCTGGTCACTCCATCTCACCCCTTTTTACCGCCATTCTTATAGTTGGTAGCTGCTTCCTGCAATTATTTCCTCTGTTCTACCTCAGTGACTCCTTTTTCTCTTTCACCTTCCCAAAGTGCAAGCAACTCCTGGTGTTTGAAATGCTTTGTACATTTTTTATCTTTCTAACCTATTCAGCCTGGCACAGAAGGCACAGTACTTTGGCAAATGCATTCAACAGGAAGAACAAAATGTAAATGTGCTTTTGTTTATACCGTATTTGTTCAAGAAACAAGCATTTACTGAACATCTCTATCCAGAGATAAGTATTCCAGGTTTAAAATGAATGATTTATACAATTCAAGATATACAAATAAAATGCATTAATACAATTTACTGAAAGGCATAAAATATAAAATACCTGGAAAATGTTATATATACGTCTTCTTACTTACTTGGCCAGATCTCTTTATTTAAGCTAAATATGTTGATATTTTCAACTGTTATCTGTTTATCTACTTCTGAGTCATCACAGATCTGGTCTTTTTTTTTTTATTTTCTTGTAATATCAGCCTTTTAAGATCAGTACTGCAGGGGAATGGGCAAATGGTAATTGTCCTCAGGTCGTGAGTACAAAGGCCCATCAAGGGCAACCACTGACCCCCTGTGTACCTGGATTAGTCTTTAGTAAATTTTTGTGTCTTCATTGCACAAATTTTAACGGGGCACCAGCACAAGCTGACTGGATTACTTCTGAGCTACCACCGAGTGCTCAGTGTAAAATATATCCTATTGTTTCGAGCTCATGCTGAGTAATACAGCACTGCTCAGCGTCCAGGTTTAATATGAGTGATGGGAGGTAATCATTTTCTGCAAAAAACTCACTCTATGAATTTCGAGAAGTCTCATTCGCACAGCTGGATATTCCTAAATTTGTCTTTGTTTTTCTTGCTCATCTAGACTCCCACAGCCCTCTTCAAGGCTTGGAGCTCCCAGGTCTACATGTAGGAGTCGCTGACACCCTATTGTGCCTCCTTTCTCAAGATTTATTTTAAATCTTTAAACAAGTGGGTGCTGTTGTACCTCACCCATATGAGAACTCTCATTTAAGAATTGTGCACTTTCCAAAACTAAGAAGGTCTTATTGATGCTGAAAAGGATTTTCTATTTCTAACTTCTGGAATTAATATAGTTCTTGAGAAATTCTAGAGTACAGTTTTCACATCAGATGAAAATATGTTTGTTTTCTAATAATTTATTTAGGTATCTTTGAGGCAGTGTCAAAAAGTCTGCATGGTAACTCTGGGTTTCCAATTATATTCCCAAATTCATTCGAAAATTAAAATATTTTCACTCAACAGTGTGAGTAAAAGGATGAGAAAGGGAAACTAAACAGATGAGAAAGATAAAAGATAAAATCTTTTTTTTTTTAAAGATTTATTTATTTATTTATTTATACAAGCACTGGGTACAGTCAGAAGCGCGGGAGGGTGAGAGAATTTAAAGGCTGGTGAAATAGAGATAAATGATAAGAAATGACTTTCAGAAGTGGCAGGTAGATTTTAAAGATATGTCACTTGGTAAGTATATAAATATGAAAGAGGAAACTTTACCTTTATTACATCCAAGGAGCCTCTTGCTTGTGTCCTAATTCAGGCCCTCTTCTTCCTTGCCTATTCTGTAAAGAACTTTTTTCCTTGAATCCTTACTCCAAGCTATTCTTCACAGTTACTATCTTTATTGGCTAACCCCAAATAAATCACCCCACATAAAAAACTTTCTTTGGTTCCCCATTAGTACAATAATTTAAAAAAATTAAGCTGTGTGCTCTTTTGTTAATGCCAAAATATACTACATTTTAGATATAAGATGTGACTTATTCTCCCAGAAGTTGAGAGGCACATGGAAGAAGATAGTCTAATCATTATTTATAAAGTAATTTAGCTCTGGTAGTCCAGAACAAGAGGGGATATATAAGAAAAATAAGTCATAACCTTAGTCCTATGCCTAATACCAAAGAGAGAGCAATAGACAAGTACAAGAGGCATAGCAGGTATCTTATTTTAATTTAAAAAGCATATTATGAAGGGTACAATAAATATTTCTACTGCTCCATGATGACATTTTTTCCTCTATATCTGATTTTTATTTTTCCTCTTATTTCTATCTTTTTTTTCCTCTGCTGGGTTTGTGTAGATCCTATACAGTTTCCTTTTTCATTATCTGTTTTTTTTTTAAATAAGTGAACTTGTATATGTTTGCCTGAAACTCATACCAGAGAGACCAGGATTAATTTCCAGATAGTTGAAATAATTTTTTATGATTTGTGTATGAAATTTATTTGACCTTTGCTTCTTCACAATCGATGGATGAAGGATCTGTGAGATTTTTTTTACAATGAAAAGTCTATTCTCCCCTGGTATCCTTAAAAAAGGTTCCTACAAATATGACTTATTTAGGATTTTCTTCTTACAGTCTCACCTCTGCATCATGGAGCAAATGGGTCCAGGGAAACTCTAGCTGTCATGTGTTCATCTGGTTTCTCTCATTACAAGTAGACATCACACTTGGGAATCTACTCCTTTCCTTTCTTTCTGTTGAGAAGTTCTTTTGCTTGTTTGTATCCTGGCTTTCTCTCCGATCACATTTCTCTGCCTCATCTTCAGTTTTTGACCTCTCATAAACCTATTTTGTGTTTTGGGGTTTTATCTTCTACCAGTTTTCAAGAAAAGCTTGATTAGTGATTTTGTTCCTTATTCTTTTTCTTGGTTTTGGATGATTTCCAAGGAAGCAAAAGGGAAAATGAAGACTTAAGTTACTGTCTTTAAACTTGTAATCACTTCATTTATTAAAGTCTTCTCTTATGTCACTTCTATTAGGGTGGCAAGTTGCAGTACAAGGTACAAGTTATTTGCACTCTGGCAGAATCTTATCTAGGAAGGTGTTGTTTTTTTTTTTTTTTTTCCAAAGGAGACAAATGGTTTATAACATTTTATATGATTTGGGGGTGAAACAGTAAATAAAGGGAATGGTTCAATTGGTGAGTCCTCACCCATATGCTTAAGAATGCAGGACACAGAGAGAAATAAACAGGATTTATTTACGTAGAAAAGGGAGTCGAGAGAGAGAGAAGGAAAAAATGTTAGGTAGTTGTTATGCTCAGTGCCTGAGATCTCAGTGGCATGGAGATGGGGAGTGGATTCTAGAACAATCTTTACTACGAGTGTCTCCCACTGGCTTCAGAGTTTGCTCCTCTAACAGGGTTATAGGTTCATCCCTCTTTTGATGTATGTCACAACACCACACCCAACATGAAAACACCCTTCGTCCTCCACCATAGTTCATTAGATCCACTGTCCCTTCTCCCACCTTTGTCCACTTAACCTACTCTCGCCATCTGGTAGTTTCAGTTCTTCAGTCAGATTTCTAGATTTTGTTTTGGTGTTGATTTCCTGTACCTTTAAATAGTTTCTCTATATTCCATATATGAGTGAAATCATCCTATCATTCTTCTGGCTTATTTCACTTAGCATAATCTCTGCCAGGTCCATCCATGTTGTTTCATATGGCAAGAGTTCATCTTTTTAGATGTGGTATATATAAACAATGGAATATTATTTAGCAATCAAAAAAGATAAACTCATGCCATTCACAGCAACGTGGATGGAGCTAGGAGGAATTATGCTCAGTGAAATAAACCAGAGGGAAAAAGAAAAATATAGGATGATTTCACTTATAACAGGAATATAGGGGAACCAAATAAGATATCAGTGTAAAAAAAATAATAATAGTACAAAACACAACAAAGCAAAACCAGACAATTATAAACCAGAGACATACTACAGGGGAGGAAGAGGGGAGAGGGATCAGAGGGAGGGAGGGAGGAGCACAGGGGACTGTGGTGATGGTGCAGGGGTGCCTTGGGGGAGGAAATTCTATGGGGACTCAGTCTGAGGGGTGGGGGGAAGCAAATATTGTTTTAAAAAAATTAAAAATGGGGCCTCCCCTGGTGGTGCAGCAGTTGAGTGCTGGGTTGCGAGGCTGCCCGCAGCCTCTGCAGTGCCAGTTTGATCCCTGGCCACTGGCAAGGGTACCACAAAAAAAAAAAAATAATAAAAAAATGTAAAAAAAAATTATACTGTTACATTATGTTTGCAATATTTAGATGAAATTGCAGTGAGACACCAAGTACAAAAAAGGAACACATGTATCTGCATCTTAGGGAAAATTTGTGCTTATGATACAGAGTGAGGGCTCTCTGGCTTATAGTCATTGAAGCCATTTTGTATCTGAGGAGAATGTGTTAACTATGAAGAGAATCTAAGAAATTGCACATTTAAAGAGGAAGAACCTTATAAAGAAGGCTAGGAAAGAGGCAGAGTGGTAGGGTGAGAAGGAAGCAAAGAAAAGAGGAAGATAGAACGCAACACTGAGATTTTACCTAACATAAGGATTGAAAATTTTCCATTAGATTTAGCAATATATAATTCCAATGTGATGGAATTCATTTGAAGCAAGATGACAGTGAACTACGCGAGTGAGTATAGAGGTAAGAAGAGAGAGACTGCAGGATAATCTTTTATTTGAAAAGTCCGATTTCCTTTTATAACAGAAATGAGAGTTGAATAGGCTTAATTTCCGATAAGAGATCTGCCAGAAGAGAAGAGTTGGATATTAATCAAAGATCAGAAAACCCCAGAAGCAGAACATATCTATATCATCAATTTATCATCCACTTCTCATGGATGATAAACACGCATACAGTGTTCTAAAATATCTCAAAAGTCAAAAAAAAAAACTCCTTTGACTCCCCTCTCATGTCTCTACATTTACCATTATATTTATCTGCTCCCTTGTACAATAAAAATTCTCAAAGGTGTTATCAGTAATCTTTGCTTCTACTCTTTACCTAATGTTCACTGCTAAACTCCACTTCTGCCCCCTTCACTTTCTGAAACTCTTTTATTGTGACACCAAAGACCTCCATCTCATCAAAATCAATGAAAAGTCATATCTCTGTTCTCATCTTAAACACTTCTCAGTATCTGAATTTGCTCTAATACTTTCTTATCTGGAACTCTGATAAGAAATGCTTTATCTTTGTTCTCCCTCTACCTCATTGGCTAATGATTTTTCAATCCCAGAACACTTTTTTCTCTAACAGTCTAAATGACAAAATACCCCAAAACAGATTTAGACCTTCTCTATTCTCTTACCAGGTTCACCCAATCTGTCACACCTTCAAATACGAGATGTTCAAATAACTCTTAGTTATTCTCATATAATTGTTCCCTTACTTGGCATCTCCATGCATTTTCTGATGATACTTCAAGTGACTTATCAAAAGCAGAACTTTTGGGCCTCCCCTGGTGGTGCAGGCAGTTGAGCGCTGCGCATTGAAGCTGTCCGCAGCCTCTGCAGTGCCGATTCATCCCACCCGGCCGGCGAGGGTCCCACATGACACAGCAGACCTCTCCTGTCCAGCCCGCTGCTCCCCTCAGCAGTGTATTTCATCAGTCTGCCTATTCTTTTCCCCTCTCTGTCTCTGGTGAATCCTCTCACCCTCCCGTGAATCTGGCCTGTACCTAGGTTCTTATACAGATAAATAAATAAATCTTAAAAAAAAAAAAAAAGCAGAACTTCTGATTGTTACAGGACCCTTCACCCATCACTTCCTCAGGCTTCTTCATCTGAGTGAGTGTCTTCAGCACTCACCATTTCTGAGAGTATGACTTGGTAGTATTAACCAAAGCTAACAATTAAGTGTGTATCCTTCTCCTGTTCCCAATAAACGGGTATAACTCAAGAGTCAGGACAGAATTGGTCTGGTTGTGAGGAGGCTACATGAGAGAAAAAAAAAAAAAAAAACCCTCTGTCTTTACAAAAAAGCATTTGGAAACAGCTGCCTCCAAACAAAATAGTAACTTTAAAAAATGTCTGAGATTTGCTAAAACTCCCAGTTCCCAGAAGATAGGACCCTAAGTAAGTAAGGTAGATTTTAACAACCCTCTTTGTGTTCCTCAATGCATAGATAATAGCAGATAGATACATTAATCTGACCTAATCAGATTGCCTTTGTCTCTGCAAGAACCTAGAAATGTTGCATATAATCTGCTTGTGAATGTGCCAACTGTATACAATCTCACTGAGAAACTCAGAGTTCTGGCAACTTTGTCAGAGCTACCTGGAGGCTGTTCCTCACCTCAGTTCCCTCTTTATTTTTTTATAAACTCACTCACTTTTGCTTGCCTCATTTTATTTAAGTCAATGATAGCATCTTTAGTTTCTCTTTTCCTTTTGCAAATTTTCTAAGTTCACCATCTCAGACAAAGCTTTACACTTCTCGCGGTCTCCACCACAACTACCCACATCAAGCCAACATCATCTCTTACTTAGACTTAATCAGTGACTTGATAGTCCTGATTCTTTTCTGGACCCTAACAATCCATTCTGCTCAAAGAGCATGAGTGATGCCCAGGTGCATACTGCCTGTTCTTTGTTTCCTGTTACTTATTTTTTAAAGATTACTTATTTATGCATACAAGAACTGGGGTGTAAGCTAATTCATTTAGAATTAGCTTAGCAGTGACATCATGGCACTTCTCTGCTCAAAACTTTCCAATGGTTAATGGCTTTGCATTAAATTTAAAGTAAAAGTAAACTTTTACTATGATTTGAAAAAAAAAAAAAACGTGAATGATCTAATTCTCCTTATCTACAACCCTCCATAATGGTCCCAAGATGCCTTTAAATATGCACAGCTCACCACTGCCTTTGCACATTTATACTTATCCCCCTAATAGCACAGCTCTGCCCCAAAATGTCATGGCTGGTACATTTGCATCTTACATGTCTCAGCTTGAAATTCACTTCCGAAGAAAGGATTTCCCTCATTCTCATCATGACTCTACTTCCCAGCAGCATATTCACTCTATGAAATTATCTTTCTTGTGTGTTTGTTTCTTGGAATTTATGTATCCCATAAATCAGTGTGGTCCCCCCCAGTACATAGAACAGTGCCTGCAAACAAAACATAAAAGTAGATGGAGTATGAAACTTAGAGAGATTAAGAAGAGGAATAACTTTTTTCACTGGAGGGAGGGGAAAGAAAAAAGAGAATGGGTACAAATGCAAATAACTTGGAAGGTTTATTGGTAGACACTAAAGGAATGCTCCACCTTAAGGCTTCTCTATTGTCTCTGAAGTAGGAAAAAAATGGGATCATCCTGAGTTGTGGCTGGGGATCCTGAATTTATAGTGACTACTAAGAAGCACAAGCAAGAGTGCTGTGATTATATTCATTTTCAGAGAGATGAATCTGACAGTAAAGAGTATGATTAGAAGTCACTGAAGTAAAAAGCATGGAGACAAGAACTTAGCCAATTTCAGGAAAAACCAGGACACTGGAGAGACATCCTAAGTGTGCACAAACAACACATCTGGATTTTCATTGATTCACTGCTGCTAAGGGTCCCCCAAACTGGTGGTCTGTTCAAAGACACCATTTAGTCATCTACTACCTGCTCATTGTTGCCTCTAAACTTAGGTCAACTGCTTTTCTGGCGGCATCCCTAACAGCGGAGATGGGAAGAAAAACAGTGTAGGGAGAAACAGTGACAGTGATGCTGGAAAAAATCACTATGTGCTCTTAGTGGAGGCCATCTGTGTATCTGAAAGCTCAAATATGCATGAAACCCAATAAGTACAGTCCCTGTGCATCCTGGTGGAGAGCAGGTCTGAATTGCTAAGCCTGGGAAGTGCTGTCAGACTATCCTGCTGAGGAATATGTGTGCTTCTTCCAGTTGTAGGTGCTAATGAACATAAACAAACTGCAAGTGTGATTCATTTCCAGGGAGTATGGTGCTCTCAAAATAACAAGAAACAGGCCCTCCCTGGTGGCTCAGGGGTTAAAGACAGCACTATCAGTCTATCACCAGCCACTGCAGCCAGACAGCTACACACATGGCACAGCAGACCTTGCCTGCTGCTCCCCTCAGCAGTGTATCCCAGTAGATCTGCCTGTTCTGTTCCCCACTCTCTCTGGCGAATCCTCTCACCACCCTCCAACCTCTGGCTTACACCCCAGTTCTTATATGCATAAATAAATCTTTTTTTAAAAAATAACAGGAAACAAAGAACAGGCAGAATGCACCTGGGCATCCGCTATGAGAAAGTATTTATGTTGTGGGGAAAGGATGTCCTGAACGAACTCCACAAACTGCACTCCGCCCCCACCCCAGACCAAAGAGATCGAAAACACCAAGGACTACAAATCCCATAATGTCATCACCACAGAAGGGAGGATTGCAGTCAGCCTTGGTATATAACAGACATGTGGGCCTGGGGGATTGTTGTTGGCTTTTCACCACCTTCAGCGTGCTGTTGGGGTCCCAGTTCATCGGACCTGGTAGGACACATTCACCAACTTCTGTCTCTCTTTCTCCCTGAGTTATTCATTCCTTCATTTCCCCTTTTTGTAAATAAACATTTTATTAACCTTTTTGTGTGTGTCTGTAGTTGAGTATCATTATAAGTCCCTTTTAAACATGTGGGTGAGGACCCACAGTCAGGCCAACCCATTTCACATTAGGATTGCCCTGTAACATTTATGGAAACATCTACTGTGTGAGGGGGGAGATTTGTCACTCCACTTAAGAAATCTTAGTAATTCATTAAGTTCCCACAGCATACTAAGGAGAGAGAAAACCCTGAAAATTAAGAAAGAGAATAAAATGGTTATATATCTCCACTGGAAATTGGTTTAAATGTACCAGGAAGTAAAAAGTTTAGATATGAAACAAGAGCTTAACCATAGGTTGTAACAAAATGTATCTGCTAACTTATAAGGTGATTTTTATTTTAGTATTTCAGATAAACAAGTTTTTTTTGAATATATAAGAATATCAAGGCTGATCCCTAATCATAAGCAGGAGGAACCACTCTAGTAACCTGAATGGAGAGCTATCTGTTTTACACACCTGTAACAATGACACTCTGCATTACTGTCAATGTCCATTCTTTTAGAATTAGCTCAGAAAATATCTGTGATTTTTTCATAACGCATGGAGCACATCATGGAGGAACAGGGTGAAGCCCCAGTCAGAAGGAGGGAAGAGTTACATGGACAGATCATGGGGCATACTGAGAATAAGCTGAGGAACTAAGATAATGTATTTTTTATATTATGTCCAACCCAGCTAATATGCATAGGTCCTTCTAAATGAGATTAATGATCTACTCTAGACAAGCTCTGTAAGAAATTCAAAGATGATATAAGATACAATCTTGTTCTTCAAAAAGTTTTTCTTAATGTTTCACAAAGTTTTTTGTGACTGATGTATTCTTGAGAACTGGTTATCTGAACACTACCAATACTCCATTTATAGTTCTTGTTTTATAAGATGAAAATAAAATTCCATTATTTTACCAAGGAACTCCAAGTTGCTCATCAAAAATGATACTTTTGAGTCCATGTCCTGCTTATTCTTAATGCAGTATTGGATAACAATCTATTCATTTTTCTGGATAAACTATTCTTTCTCATATTCCATGACAAATATTAGCTCTCTAGCTATTTCACAGCCTTCCTTTAAAAGCTTACAACCCCTCAGATTCTTTCCCTGACACTTTCTTCTTATTCTACATCAAGTCTGGAATATAGCAGAGAGTGGATGCCTATATTTTAGATTAACAAATCAAATTTATCATCAAGTTCTATGGATTTTTCCCCTGCCAAGTGTAAAATATTGAAGAATGACAAAGAAAATCAATTTTAGGATGTAAGACAGTGTTAATTTTACATTCAATTGGCTGGGAAAACCCATTCATGTAAAAAAATTACTCTGTGATAAATAATCATCACAGTTACAAGTTTACATTGTTGGAATTTCTTCAACTACCATTTATGATCCCAGCAAGCCATATAAACTTCATGAGAGCAGAGAAAATGTCTGCCTTTGTTTCTCATTCCATCTTCAAGAACTAGCACAAGTACCATGCTCAGTAAATATTTGTTAAATTTGCAGAATGAATGAATACCCATCTTCTGTCTGAATGAATGAATACCCATCTTATGTAATGCTTCAAAGGTTGAACATTGGGTGAACTGACAGGAAAGAACAAATTCCAAGGCCCTATTAGGTAAAGGGCAGCGACCCAGTTAAGGGGTGATTGTTCACACTGGAAAAGTGATAGGAAAACGAGCTCAGTGCTGCCCACTGGATCTGTGTGCTGTGCAGGAATAGGTAGAAAGGAGATCCAGGAGTGCTGTGACACTGAAGGCATTTCTGTACTCAGGAGTGGAGCATGATGCAAAAATTCACTGAGAAACAGAGAATGACATACAGCAGCACTGCGGGTCAGAGTAAGAATTCATGAATGTCTACCTGTGGAGAAGGGATAAGTAATAATAGAACTTCATTCTGGAAGGATAGTTCACATGCCTTTAATGTTCTTCCTGAGCTGGGTAGATGGAAGCTGACCATGCAACTGCAGAAACCAAGTAGTAGCTTAGGACAAATTAAAATCAAAACTTTTCCCAAAAAATGGGCCTCCCCGGTGGCGCAGCAGTTGAGCGCTGGGTTGCAAAGCTGCCTGCAGCCTCTGCAGAGCTGGTTCAATCCCCAGCCACCAGGCAAGGGTCCCACATGGCGCGCAGACCTCTCCTGCCACCCGCTGCTCCCCTCAGCAGTGTACTTCGGTCCTTCTGCCTGTTTTGCTCCCTGCTCTGGCTCTGGTGACTTCTCTCACCCTCCCGCACTTCTAACTGTACCCAGTGCTCATATAAATAAATAAATAAATCCTTAAAAAAAAAACTTTTTCCAAAAAATTTCCTCCTTTTTATACACATTCCCCGGTCATTGTTTTTTGAGCTACGTCAGATTTTTTTTTCTTGTACTACCTTTTGTTAATCCTTTAATTAATGTCATGTGATACCCAGAGATATATCTTTAGTGATAATGCCAGGACTTAGACATTCTACATCAAACCCCTCCAATCTGACCCACACACCTTTTCAACCTGATGTTTCATTCATGACCTGTAAGCTCTTTTTATCCACTAGACTAATTCATTATGCCTAGCACAAGCCTTTCATTTATCTTTTTTTGCTTACTCTTGAATATTTTATCCATTTAATAAAAAAATACATATATATGAGCAGGTTTCAGGCAGTGTTTTGAGATTATAAATACAACAGGGAACAAGATATTTGTTGAGCCAGAACACAGTACTAAGTACATGTTTACAAATCACTGTAGCATCCTGCATTTCATTATATAGTTATCTTCATTTACAAATGAGGAATCTGAGAAATGGAGAATTTCATAAGTTGCCCAGGATCATATGGAATTATGAAAGACAATACTTATTCACTCAAGAAACACGTAAGCACGCATACCGGGCATTTTATAGATGTGAGCTTACTCTCTGCTGCTCCCCAGGGGTGGAGATCATAAAACAACTGTTTTATGACTTATATTCCTGATCCTCCTGCCTGAGAAGTTCTTCCTTCACTGTCTCCAATATTCCACTGAAACTGACCTCCAAAAAACTGTCCTCTTCTACTTCAAAGACAGCCACTCCCCTAATCTCTGCCTGACTACTGCACATAATTGCTCTCAGCTAATCTAATCAAATTTGACAAGGAATTAATTTTTAATTACTTTAGTGTGTATGTCAACAGACCATAAACTTCTTAATGGCAGGAATTATATCATATATTCTCTTATGTTATCTATACCACTTAGTAGTGCCAGGCTCCTGGAAGTTTCTACAAGTTCTAGAATGGGGCTCACATCTATAAAATGATTTTGATGACAATTTTCTATAAATAATTCTCCACTCACTTAAAGGGACTTTCTTGTTCTACCTACATTTCTTATCTACGCTTTCTCTAAATCCTTGATATTTAGAGCTGCTAGTTCTTTTAAGTAATCATTTTCAAAATCAGGTCATTAAATATGTAAAAAAAAAAGCTATTCTAAAGGGATATCTGAAATGATGGACAGCTTAAAACTTAAGCATCTTTTCCTTTTCATCATACATGAAATTGTTTCAAATGAAAGGAAGGTATTATTTTGGGTTCTGTGCCTAAATTAATTTAATGGCATACTCAAAGGAATGACAATTTAAGTGCCTTTGAAGCGGAAGATATATTTTACAATTATTATTACTGAACTCAAGGACACAGCCATCCCTCTGAAATGGGCCCAATTCTCATTAAATTGATTTTAAAGCATCTTTGTTTCTTTTAATTATACATGTCCATCTACTTTCTAAGTTCTTTTGTTGGACTTAAAACACTCCCATTTTCTGACATGCCTCTAATCTCTTCTGCACTCCTTAGAGAAATTTAGTGACACTCTCTGTCATATGTCACATCACAAGCCCATTGCACCAACACCCCTGCTGACTGAGAAGCTGCTGAGTTCCTGGACTGTGTCAGCCACTGGCACCTGACTCTCCTCTTCCAGGCTGCTGACAGCCAGCTCCACTGCACCCAGAGTGCTTTGCCTCTGATTCTCCTCTGTAGATGTTCAGGTCAACCGGGATTTAGTAGTTGTCAGAATTTCTTCTTTCTCCTTCCTCACAATCAAGGTCATATTCTATAATACTAACAGATAAGGCACAAAGCAGATGGAAAGTCCCTCCTGGGTTGAGTAGCTATGGTTCAGAAAGAGCCTGGATTCATGGTGCTTGTGAGCCATGGGCTTCTCAGCACACCTCTCAGGGCTCCAGCTTAACCCCCCATGAAATGAACATGGTAACATGGATGCAGCAGATTGGTGCAATGAAACACAAACACATATGCGCACACATACACACACACACACACACACACAAGAAAATGGAAATGAGCACAGGAAAGATATAAACCTGGATTCTAGAAGCGAAGATTTCCTGAGTTCCTCCTAGTTTCACACTGAAATAGAAGCAGGTGATCAGATAACCTCACAGTTTAAGTCAACTGAGATTAAATAAAACCATTTAGAAGTTAGACTACTGGGGTAGCCAAAAGCAGCTGAGTCACTAAAGTTTTGTGAACTTTTAGATATAGATAATGAATAGGTTAAAAGAATAACTTAAGCCAGAAGAATGACAGTACTCTTTCACCAGACAATTTTCACATCATTTCTGTATGTCTGTCATTGCAGCTGTGCCACGGGAAAGGTAGGAGAAGGATGGGCACAGGGTGAGCCCTGATGGCAAGTACAAAATATTAATAACTCAGTGTTCCTATTCAGTGCATCACCACTTAATGTTACATATTAGTAAGTTATCTTATAGTATGTATAGCACTTTGTTAATGTTTCTGTACCTATCAGCCATTTACGTAATTATAAATTCCCAGAAATGTGCCCCAGTTGACCCTGAGAATCACAATTCCTGTTCATCCACATACAGCAGGGGAAGTAGGAGAGGGACCAAAACAGGGGAAGGAAGAATGTAAGGGATGGAAGACATGGACTACGGGTGCTATTTTTATTGAATACATAAGAATGTCAAGCCCAACCCCCAAACAAAAGCAGGAATAACAACTCCAGTAACCTGGATGGAGGGTCACCTGTTTTAAAATACCTGTAACAATGATGTGCTGCACTACTCTGAACTACAGGAATGACACCTGAGGGAAGAAATCAAATAATGTCCTAAAAATTAACAAGGATGTAAGAAAATTAATTTAAAAAAAAAAACCCTAAGCCTTGACTGGCAGCCAAAAGTTCAATCTGTCTATCTCCATGGATCTTGCTCTTCCTGTGATTGTCTAGAAGTCCCCAAGAACTTTTAAGTGCAATCTTAGCATGCCAATATATTGGCCACTGCTAAGACTAATAAGGGGTATGGGCTTCTAGAAGCTGATCTGGGGTGATCACGTCCAAAGCAGAAACTCTATTGAAGTCTCTCTGAAGTACCGGCCATAGGTGGAGGCGGTGCCGTTCCCCGCAGTGACAGGTTTCAAGGCATGGGTGGTCAATTCCTAGAGCTACATTCGTGGAAGAGGCTCCCTGGCCAAGGCTTTTTATTTTTATTTTTTTATTTTATTTTTTTAAAGATTTATTTATTTATTTATTTATACAAGCACTGGGTATAGTCAGAACGCGGGAGGGTGAGTGAATTCACCAGAGCCAGAGCTGGGAGCAGAGCAGGCAGAAGGACCGAAGCACACTGCTGAGGGGAGCAGCGGGCGGCAGGAGAGGTCTGCGCACCATGCGGGACCCTCCTCTGGTGGCCGGGGAGCAGCCGGGGATCAAACCGGCACCGCAGAGGCTGCGGGCAGCTTCGCAACCCAGCCTTCAACCTCTGTGCCACTGGGGAGGCCCCCAAGGCTTTTTAGATGAAAGCTATTTCCATATGGGTTCCCCTACCAGGAGGCTGAGTAGATATGAATTTGAGTGCTCCTCGTTGGGCAAAAAGAGGTAAAAGAATATGGAAGCAGCTTTGTCTCCTTGAGAAGAACTGGGCTCCTGACATCCTTGAGATTGGGTCACAGCAGAGCAGAAGATGAATGGGCAAGATCGTCATGAATGTTGGGACTGAGGTCCATCCTTGCCCAGTAAGTACTAGATGCAGGCTGAGCTACTCAACACCGAATAAAAACAAGTGTCAGCAAAACCTATGGCGCCCCTTCCTCAAGAAGCTTGAGAGGACCATGCTTCTTATAAGAGGGAAATTACTCAATAAATTGTTAAATTGCAGGACCCTCAATAGATTGAAGGCTAAAGTTTTATGACTTAGTGAATTTCTATTTTAATTCCTAACATCTACATGTCATAGTTCCCAAACAGATGTAAGCCTATTCTAAATACCTGAGTCAGTCACCTCTCTGGTAGGGTAAACCACATGTCATTTTAACCTTGTTTTACAAATGAGAAAACTAAGGTTCAGAGACTCTAGGTTATTGTGTCAACAGACTGTTTCTATATATACCTCTATATCCCCAACTCTTCAAACACAGTATGTGTGCCTACCTCCACAGAAAAAGACGCCAGTGCATGAATTAAGCCAAGATGGAGATGGCAATAAGCAGCAGATCTGAGGGCTGAACTCATGTCTCCTGATTCTGGCAGGCATTCCAAAGCTCTAGGCTGATTCCTGCTTGAATAAATTAGTGTGTGGAATGCTAGATTCTTAGAACCAGAGGGGACTGGAGAGATCATCTAGTTCCCAGATACATTAGTACAGGCAGTAAAACATTCTGTACAGGATTGTCTTATGTCTGTACAAAGGTTCGGAGCATTTTCAGTAGAAAATAATTATCAGAAAGGATATCTTTGGAATTAAACTGCATTGCAGCATAGATAGTACTAAGTGATTCTTACCATAATTTCTGTGAGCCAGGGAACTGTTGCATATTGAAAGGGATATTTTGAAGATGTAATCATCTCTTAATATATAAAATGATATCAAAATGCAAAAGTAAGGAGAAGAAATGTTTTAGCTGCATCATCATTATTCCAGTCATGTATATGTACTGAAAAGTAATTGCCTAGTAGTATCCAATTTCTATAAAATGCCTGTGGCTTATTAATTAGTCCTACCTGAGCAGTTCTTTGGGTTGATTTAAACAAACATATATTGCTTAAATATCTTACACAGTAGGCTCTGAATTAGGTACCAGGAGAGTGTAGCAAGATAAGTTAGATTCTCAGGAGGTTGACAGTGATGATAAAGAATAAAACTTATAACTCAAAATAAAACAAACAAAAAAGGGAATACCATGTAAATGATACCAATATATTATCTCAAGAATTCTCAGTAAATATCACATAAGGATGGGGCATTGTAGATAGATAAATAGATAGATAGATAGATAGATAGATAGATAGATAGATAGATAGATAGATTAGATTAGATTTTCAAGGTGAACTTTGAAAAGTAGTATTGTGACTCACTAAAATGGGAAAGAATCTCTTCATGAATGCATTTACTCATTCATTCTGTACTTACTTAGAATAAGTAAACCAGTGGAAACCAGATTCACAAATAAATAAGGCACAGAGAACTCCCTGTCCTAACAGAGCTCAGGAACTAATGACAAAGACAAATGATGAATGTGTAATTATGATTAAAAAATGAAGTGAAGTATATGGTGTTTGGGGAACATGGGGAAGGAGGAGGGCCAGAAGGATTATACAGCATCAGGCAAGGCCTTTTCAAATACTCACTAATTATGCTAAAACCTAAAGATTAAGTAGACTAGGCTGTGAAGTCAGGTAAAGAGAGTCAGTTAGGTGAAGACAGTCAGGCAAAGTATTCCAAAAAGAGGCAATGTGTACAAAGACCCAAAGTGAAAGAGAACATGTGACTGTTGGGAATCAAATTGAACTCAGAATGGTTAGTTAAAGAGCGTGAAGGAACACCAATAGATGAGACTGGAGACTGCCTCTGGATGGACTTGTGAGCTCCATTTCCAGAGGATGCTGGCAGGGCCAGTAAAGGAATATAACAGGGGAGTGACATGATCAGCTATTAGGGGTGAAACATTCTAGCTTTAGGAAGCAAAAAGAGTAGAGAAGAGATTTATGAAACAATCCAGGAGTCGAGGTGACAAATAAGGGGTGATTGGCACCAAGGGGCTAGTGGGGTGTGGGAGAAAAATGGAAAGATTCAGAAAATGTCAGTGATAGTGAAATCAATTAAGTGTGGCAAATAATAAAAAGTAAGAGGTGTGAGTGATGGGAAAAGGTCAAGAGGAATTCAGGTTTCTCAATTTTCTGACTAAAATGGGGGAAGATTGGAACAGATAAGACTGGAGGGACATGGTGGATCTGAGGCTTCTGAAAAGCATTCCACTGGATCAGTGGAAAAGAGGGGAAAAGAGTGGGTATCAGAGGAGAATGGGGGTGGGTGTAGAAGAGATGACAAACTCTGTAAGGAAGAGTCTGGCTAGGAAGTAAGAGACTAAGGGAGGCAAGGATGAGAAGGGCCAGAGTCAGACTCTAGAGGGTGTGAAAAACCAAGTCAAAGTAGAGCATACCTTCATTCCAATTAGAATATTATTTTTAAAATTAAGAGTAGAAATACCATATGATTCAACTATTCCACTTCTGGGTATTTACCCAAAGAATGCAAAAGGGCTAACTAAAGTAAAAGAGTCACATCTCTATGTTTACTACAGCATTACGTAGAATTCTCAAGATACGACCTGTATACACACACACACACACACACACACATGCCACACACGAACACACACATGTAATGAAAACTATTAGCTATAAAAAGGTTGAAACTTGGCCATTTATGACAACATGGACAGACTTTGAAAGGATTATTCTTAGCGAAATAAATCAGAAGGAGAAAGACAAATACCATAGGATTCACTCATATGTAGAAGATAAAGCAGCTAAACAAACTAATAAACAAAGTAAAACAAAACAACACAAAGCTCTTAGAATGTCAGTTACAAGAGGGAAATGTAAACATTGTTACCTTAATGTGAAATAAAAGCATCCCAAGCACCCCATCATCAGTGTGGAAAAGGAATGAAAATAGCAGTTTCCTAAGGAAATTAGGCTTTATATTTGAAAGAACTCTAGGGCTCTGAAAGGTTAACAGTCTAACAAAAAGTTGTTCTCCCACTGCTTGATCAGAGCAAGCTCAGAGCATTCTCAGTAAGGCTGACTTCTTCACTTTAACACCCAATCATGAGTCTGTGCTTTTTTGGATAAATGTGCACTTCAGGTCAATTTTGCCTGCATGACTAGCTCCAGGGGGAACAAATGAGAGTATTATCTTCCTGCTTTCAATTTGAGCTCCTTTTCTCTACTCTGGCCCAGTAACTTTTTGGCTTTCAACTATAAAGGCTATTTCCTACATTTACAACAAATATCTACAGGTGCTAGCTTTTAAATCATGGTCACTATCCTATGAGGTAGGCAGGGCAGCTATTATCAGTTCTTTTTATAAATATTAGGAAACTCAGGGTTAGGGAAGTTGAGTGATCCATACAAGAACACAGCTCAGTCAGGATGTAAAAGCAGTTCTTTGGAAGCTAGAGGCAGACTTCCACTCTGTTGACAAGGAATCGGAGTTTCTCATTTCATACAAATGTACATAATATGTACCACATGTGGTTCTAGATTCCACTTCCTGCAGGCACAGAGAACATCAGTAATTAATAATGACACTCTTTTCCACTGACTACCTTAGGTATTTGCTTTTTAATCAGGAGCGTGACATAACTAAAAGCTCTATATGCATTAAGTCATGACTTTGCACCCTAAGTAGTTATGTGAACTCTCATGATGCCACTTGCAAATCTGAGTGGCTTACTCACTTATGAAATAGATTCTCCCTAAGGTTGCATCCAATTCTGACAGTCATTACTTTATGAAAGGTCCACGCATGATGGTAGGATGGGTAGTTTGGAAGCA
This sequence comes from Talpa europaea, assembly GCF_964194135.1. Taxonomy (NCBI): domain Eukaryota; kingdom Metazoa; phylum Chordata; class Mammalia; order Eulipotyphla; family Talpidae; genus Talpa; species Talpa europaea. The sequence continues at coordinate 34,598,994 of NC_140079.1, forward strand.
GGAGTGACTAGCCCATGGCTACCCAAATCCCACCATACAGACTTCCAATTCCTTCTCTTCTTGGTTTAGCCCTACTCATCACTATTTGATTCTCCACTTATACTTGTTCATACAGTTTGAGTAAGCACCATTCTAAGATCTTGTTGTTTTGTTTTACTTTGTAAAACATACAGTACGAACAAGTATAAGTGGAGAATCAAATAGTGATGAGTATGAATTCCTTAAAATGTTTTCTCTAAAATAATTATTTCAACTGCCTCCAGCATTGCATTTGGCCTATTCATTGGTTAGGATTACATATACTCCATACAAATGATAGGAGTTAAAGTGGTATAGAATTAAAAACAAAACATGGAAGGCTCAGAGAGATGTGAGTTCAAATCCTGTGCCCATCTTTGACGGATGACAGGCAACCTCCATCAACATAACAACCCTAAACCTTGAATTCTTCATTTAAAGAGGTTTAATGTCCCATTATGAGTTGCTGTCTGAATTAGAAGAATGTGTGTGAACAGTTTCCATCACAGTCTGGCACAGGGAAGACAGAGGATGTTAAATGATAATTTAGGGGTCACTTGTGCTAATTCAAGACTCTACACAATTGTTCATTTACTTAATTAGCTTGTAAAATAAAGTGATGTCTTATGGTTCCTGATACTCCTCAGAGGGCTCATAAACATATAATATTAGCAGATTTCACTGCATTCTCATAACCTCCTCCTAGAGAGAGAAAGTTTGAAAGTTTTGTGGAATGTAAAACTGAAGAGTTAGACCTTGACAGGCAGATAGGAATAAGGCTCTGGGGGAGGCCCAACAAGAAGGCAGTACCAGAACATCACTAAAAGGGAGGGCAGACTCGAAACATGATATCAAAAGCATATCAGGAGGAAAGTCCCAAGCCACAAATCAAGAAACAGCATGAGCAGCACCACCCCTAGACTCCATGCCTGAGCACTGCTGCAGAAACCCTGAAGTGATCTTCACTGAACAAGATTCCTTCGGGACCTCCCCACGCACCCCCTTGTGGGGGCTGTTTTGCCTTTTTATCTGTCCTTGCCTAAATCTTCCCAGATTTGCCAGCTGCTTCTTTAACAAAACTCTGACTTGGTTCACTGTTGAGTGACAAAGGGGTTCATGCTTCATTTCTCTGGCCATGGTTCCTGCTTCATTGTGTGTCAAAATTGTGACTATAATTCTGACAGTAACTCAGGGTATATGATCCCTGAACAAACCACATACCTGCCACCACTACCACCACAGCCACAGCCACTGCTTCGCAGCGCAGATGCAGGAATGTGGTGGAGCTTTTCTTGGGACTATTGGCCTGCCGTAAATGAGCTCAGATGATTGACAGGACAACCCTGTGCCTGCTCATTTGTACTCTGTGTTCCAGTACTACCAGATAAAAGGTCCTATTTTAATCCTACATCTTCACATTGGAAGGATGATTTTTTTGAGACTAAATAAAGGGTAAGAGTTTAAACTGGGTACAATATTTATCCACCAAAGTGTCATGTAGGGTTGAAAAGTAAATACCGTTAGAGAGAACACAATACCTTTTGATCCCATTGAAGTGTGTGCTGAGCCTCTGTGAAGCAGACTGATGGGGAAAATTGGCTTCTGACAGAAGTCGGGAGAACAGTGGGGTAGCACTGTGGGCTGTGGGGCAGGAAGGGTGGCTGCGGTGCTGGAAGGGGTAATCATTCAGACCAGCCCTGCCTCAAACTTTTCAAAAGACATGGGGTGAGTAGTCACTCCTGCACAATATTTATTCTATGGCTGCAAATTATGGCCAACTATTAAGAGTTACCATGAGCCATAGGAAGGTGAGGGAAACAAAGGTTTGTAAGGTTCAATGAATGTGAGGTGAGAAAACAAAAAAATATTGTAGTTGTATAATCAGGATTGGCATGATTTGATGACTTCTGTAAAGGGCTTTCTATCAATAGCTTATGTTCCATAAAGATCACCTTCCTCTGGTACTCCAAATTCCTTATTTAGGATTTTTCTTTTGTATTAAGAATGCATTATGTCATGGAATACTATTCAGGAATCAAAAAAGAGAAACTCCTGCCATTCGCAGCAACATGGATGGAGCTGGAAGGGATTCTACTCAGTGAAATAAGTCAGAAGGATAAAGAAAAATATGGGATGGTTTCACTTACAGGAATAATATAGGGGAACCAAATAAGTGATCATGAAAATAGAAATAATAAATAAAAAGCCAAAATTAACTGGCAACTATAAACCAGAGACATTCTGCAGGGGAGGGGGAGACAGAGGGATCAAAAGAGGGGAGGGAAGAGCACAAGGGACTATGGTGATGGTTCATGGGGGACTTGGTGGAGGGAATTTTATAGAGACTACACCTGAGAAAGCAAATATTGTACAAAAATGAACAATGATGTAATATGTATTAATAAACAATTTTTTTAAAAAAATAATGCATTGTGTCTCTAAGAATCCCATTTTTTTTTTCAAGATTTATTTATTTATTTATACGAGCACTGGGTACAGTCAGAAGCACGGGAGGGTGAGAGGATTCACCAGAGCCAGAGCGGGGAACAGAACCAGGCAGACTGATGAAATACACTGATGAGGGGAGCAGTGGGAGGTAGGAGAGGTCTGTCACGCCATGTGGAACCCTCGCTGGCAGCCGGGGATCCAACCGGCGCTGCAGAGGTTGCGGGAAGCTTTGCAGCCCAGCTTTCAACCGCTGCGCCACCAGGGGAGGCCCAAGAATCCTATTTTTATAACTCACATAGCCCACAGGAGAAATAAGGTATTATTAAGCAACACATCTTTTAGTGTGTTTATATGTGACACCCTGCTCTAAAAGTGAGGGACTTAATGTGTATCCTAAGGTAGATCAGCTTTGATGGAGATGAGATGGGAAAGGAGAGGTGTGGGGCATGAGGCACAGCACATAATGGTAGGTTCAGGTGAGATGAGATGACAGGGCAAACACAGAAAAGCTGGAGACAACTGGATATAAGAAGTAGGAAAAGCTGAGAAAGATATCCTCAGTGGAAATAAAGAAGAGGCAGACTACCCGTTAGATTTGCTAAAAGTTTCTGCATGAAGTCAAGGACCATCTAGAATACCATATCAAAATTGTCCTTGCCTTTAAGTGACCTGGGACCAGTGCAGTGAAGTCAATATGAGATCCTTTCCCACCCTAAACCTTTCTTCTTCACTTTGTGAAATGAGGAAAATTGGAGTAGATGACCTCTGGGGCCCATTCAAAGGTTAATACTCCTGTTTATTAAGGTTAATACACTCTGTGTATGTCAGGATGATGAAAACGCTGCAAGTACCTCACTGTTTCCTCCACATAAACCTTGAAGTTATCAATAACCAAGTGTGATGTGCTTCTGCTGAGCTCAGACACAGCCTTCAGGTTCTTTTCTTTTTTGTGTATAGAAGAACTGAGCTGTAGGCCAGAGGTGCGGGGGGTGAGAGGATTCACCAGAGACAAAGTGGGGAACACGTGAATCTACTGAGATACACTGCTAAGGGGGAGCAGCAGGAGAGACAAGAGAGGTCCACTGTACCATATGGGGGTTAGCTCCCCGGCCAGGGATCAAACTCAGGCCATACTGGTGTTAGTGGTAAGACTTAACCCCTAGGCCACCAAGGAGGGCCTATGATTGTTTTCAAGGTGGCAGCCACTAAGAATCTCAGAGGTGGTCAGGACTTGACATTCATGTGCCATCATGGACAAATGTATTTAAAATCCAAAACTGTCTCAAAGACTTGCACAAATGGTAAGAGACACTCCAAAATAGGAATTTAATTGTCTTATAACTGAGCAAATTCCTATGGATATTATATGGGTGGGAGCAGAAGGCAGACATAATCAGCTGATGCATGAGGAGAGTTGAAACTTCTGAGTAGAGATATTCTTCCTTGCCCCTCATTTTCCGTAATGACCGCCTTCCTCCATAGTTAATATCTCCTCTGACATGGACAAAATGCTGAAAGCAGTTCAAAGAGGGAGACTAGTGCACATCAGAATGAAAAGACCTGGGCCTCCCTAGTGGTGCAGGGGGTTGAGCACAGCGCTGTGAATCTGTCTGCAGCCTTTGCAGTGTGGGTTCCATCCCCAGGTGGCCAGGGAGATAACCACATGGCGCAGCAGACCTCTCCTGTCTCGCCCACTGCTCCCCTCAGCAGTGTTTTCAGTCAGTCTGCCTGTTCTGCTCCCTACTCTGTCTCTGGTGAATCTTCTCACCCTCCGACACCTCTGGGCTGTACCCCACTTCTTGTCTGCATAACTCTATAAATCTTAAAAAAAAAGAATGAAAAGAACTGGTTTGCATTTAGCAGTGTGATCTTGGGTAAATAGGACTTGTTTCCATATCTTTAAAGTGCAGATAAAAATATAAGGTGAAAGCAAACCTGGCACCTTTCATGCATGCAGTTGAACTCCTTTGCTAGTCATCTGTATCTTGGGATGCTCTTGCAGCTGATTGAAAACATACAAATTTCAGACCACCTGCCAGCATAAGGCTGGCAGAGAATTTTTGGGCATTAATAAATACTCTGAGTGAATTCTATAGGGGGGTCTCTAAATTTCTCTTCCTTTTGCCATTCAGCAAGGACCTGACTGCAAAGCAATCCCTCATCTTTCCTTCCAGAATCTAGGGTGTCTGCCTCAGCCAGAGACAAATCAACAGAGCAGGCGAAATCACATCCCTATCAGATTCAGAAATGAATCCCTAAAGCCCTACAGTACAAGGCTTAGGGAAGATACTATTAACCAGAATTTTGTCACCACTTCACTTACTATGTCTTTTATATGCCTGGTGGCAGAACAGTGTTCTGGAGAACTTTGATGTGAAACAAAGGATATTCTCAAAAAGAAGAAAGTCATAGATATAAAGAAATCAGTGAGGGACTTAATGTTACCTGCTTTAATGGTACAAAAACATATGGAGGAGGTTGAAACATAGCAGAGATTTAAATTAATGACTCTCAAGAATGTTTGATGGATTAGAGACTAAAGTAGAAAAAAATAAACAGAGGTTAAGGGGTCATGCACCAAAAATATTTATTATTTAAACTCAACTTCAAGAATCTTTGAATAGAGCAGGAGCCCTGATCACTGGACCCTAAATCTTGCTTTGCTTAAGTATATTAGTCCCCTGTTTATAACTGAGACTAGAGAATCCTACAGTGGGATTCCAGAATAAATCCCACAGTAAGGTGGCTAGCTGAATGTGGATGGCACAACTGTTCCTACATCCCAAACCAAGATACCAGCAGACTCCAAGAATTTGACTCCAAGAATTTGAAAGAATAGAGAAGCAGGAAATGAGAAAGAGGAAGTTATAATGACCTATTAGACACAGAGTGTCCATGCATTTTTTTATCAGGAAGGAATATTGAAAAGACATGTATTCAATCCTCACTGAGTCATTAATTCCCACATGTGTTTTCACTCTTGACAAAAATATCTTCACAGCAAATCATTCAATGTAATGCTCATATAGTCCAAGGGGCCCTGTCTACAGAGCAACACCATCCATTTGGTCATTTTCTTCCCGCCATGGACGAGCGACCACAGGGAGAAACTCTTGGTGATAAGTTCAAACTCTAGTGAGAGCAGTTGGCAAGTCTGAGACAATAGAAAAGAGCATAGAAAGTGGGATTTTAGGGGTTTCCCCAGTGGCACAGTGGGTTGAGCGCAGCACTGTGCAGCTGTCCATGGCCTCTGCAGCACAGGTTCAATTCCCAGCTGGCCAGGGAGAGTCCCACATGGCATAGCAGACCTCTCCTGTCTAGCCTGCTGCTCCCCTCAGCAGTTCTTTCAGTCTGCCTGTTCTGTTCCCCTCTCTGTCACTGGTGAATCCTCTCGTATAAAAATAAATAAATCTTTTTTAAAAAAAGTGGGATTTTACATAAAACAGAACCTGACAGAATATATGTTTCACCAATGTGAAAAGGACCAAGAGAACTAGAGTAAGGTAAAGGATGGGACGAAAATCCTCAGGAGGGATTGGGAGTTCTTCATCTCTGTATTCTTCCCTCTACTTAGCACAGAACTTAGCCAAAGCAGATTCACAAAAACAATGTAATTTTTAAATGACTAAAATCTAACCAACTAAAACCAGAGGCTGTTTTCTGATGGCTCTGCCACAGCGTGAAGAAATAAAAACAAAGGGTCCAATTGGACTTATTACTTAGCATCCAAAGGAGATTCCAGGAAAAAAAATTACTTTCAGAAGCATAATAACCCAATAAAATTTCCAGAAGCAACAAAAATTAAAATGAGAATGATGTGCAAAAGTTGCAATATGATCATAAACAAATAAATCTTTTAGGAACTCAGTGTTGGACTTCAGATTAGCAAGACTTTGGTTATGTCTCTCCCAGACTAAACATTCTAGAATTCTAAATAACTTGTGCATGTTTGAGTGGAACAGCTTGGGTCTATTTTGAGAAAATACCACGTTGATAACCCTGAACACTTCTGAATGTGGAATTAGGGAATGTTAACTACGAGATAATTTCAGCTCTGTGGAGAGCGACACTGCTGCTTGGGTGTGAGCAAGAATCGTTTCTCAGGGTGTCTATGAGAAAAATTTTCATGACATGATCTCTTGGCCATCAACTGCCGGGGACCAGCCTCCGGCAAAATGTCATGTCAGGGTTCCTGAAAGGATGAGACAGCGTTGGCGAATACGAATTATCTGAAACTTAGGGACTGAGGGGTAGGGAATGAGGAGACACAACACTTTGTGAGGTGTTAGTATCTTCTGCCGAAAGGCTCAGCAGGTTCTTTATTTATACATTTTTTTGCAAGCATTGAGATTACATTATCAAGTGCATAGAAACAAAGCAGAAACAATTAGTGCATCTTCTTTTCTGTGCTCTCAGCAAGAAGGCAACCTTCAAGGTTAATAAAAAACTAAGTCTTACACTGAAATTCCGGAACATTCCCATCAGCTAAAGCCTAAGCAAAGAAAGAACTTTTCTTATTCTCTTGGCCTTCACACCAGGGGCCAGCTGCTACTCAGCTATCAGAACTTCCTTTACCTAGAAACTCCTTAACTCAAATAGCTTCATTTTAAAAACTTTCCCAAGAAACTTCAAGAGAAGGCAAAAGAAGGACCCACTGTAATTATTGAATTGTAATGCTTGTCAGGCATGTTCAACAAACCATCTCCCATTGTCAAGTGGGCCAAACTGCCCAACAACTAATTTTTAAACAAACAATTTTCTGTGCTATTTACTTACAGTATGCTGATACATATAATTTATTGCCTAATATACTTTCTGATAAATTTTTCTCTCTCTATGACCAAGAACAAAAAGCAAAGGGATGCCAGATCTTCAGCCCCATGGTGTGAGGCCTTTTCTCTTTGCTGCTTGTAAGTATCCTATCTGGCTGGAGCAACAAGGCCTCCTGCAGCAATCAACTCTGTTTCCAAATAGTGGTTTTGGGTGGTTCACATTTGTGTCACAAATAGGAGTAAGTCACCATCCCATATCTCCAGGGAAGCTCAAACCCTAGCAGTGTGTTTGGACATGCAAATATAACAATCATGCAATATGCTAAAAGCCATAATAGGACAAGTTGATTTTATCAAAGGTGCTCAAGAAACAGAGGAAGAAAGTCATTTGTCTGCCTCAAAGTATCACCTCATTCATGAAAGTGTGAAACATAAATACCTGAACCAAAGGAAAAGGAGGGAGAGGTAAGATTTGTTTCCCTATGCTAATATACCTTAAGACACATTTTTTAATTGAAAAGAAAATTGGGAAGTTGATGGAAAGAGATGGTGCCATTCAGTGGAAAAGAGAACATTTGTCACAAAACCAGAGTTGTATCTCAATCTCTGTTGGTGTGGCTTCACTCCTGAGGAAGGTCAACTCCTTCCTCACTCTGCTGCCTGCCTACGGGAAAAAAAAAAAAAAAAAAAAGGAAGTGAAATGTCTTTTTCATGGGGCTGCTTTAGGTCAAATGAGATAATTATGTGCATTGTGTCCATGGTCCAAACTTGACAACTGAGGAGCAGGTTAATTATGTCTAAAATATCACTTTTGGGACATGTTGGTTAGAATTACAACACAGAGGCTACTGCTTTTCTTTCTTTCTTTTATTTTTTTTTCCTCTCATATTGTTGCTGATTTCCATAGAATCCCTCTTTTAGTTTTGCATGCTAGGTCTAGGCCTTTGGAAAAATTTTCCCTTCACAAAGAGGGACAGTTACCAGGGAAAACAAGTAACTGACTCAATCCAACCACCCAGTATAAATCATTACAAACTTTTAGAGGAGTTAACACTCAATTGTCTCACAGCAAGATGTGAGGCCACAGGACCTAAAAGGAAAACGGAATACTGGGAAAAAATATCTACTAAATGTTGGTTTGATCAAGTTTAAGAAACAAATAGTTGCTAAGAAACCTCAATTTGAGGGAGGATACATCTAAGATAGCATTCTATTACTCACATATATTATTCTGTGATATTTTATGCCGAAGAAATGAACTAGGACCAACTTACTCTTAGGATAGGACACTATACAATAACACATATTAGAAAGGTTTGAAAATCTCTTGAGACTCGTAGGAAAGCAAATATCGAAGGAAGACGGTCCTTGCAGTGAGGGCCTGCAAGCTATGGCATCAGCCTGCAGCTCCTAGAGCCGGGGTAACCTTCACCCATGACATGTTAATTGCCTAAAAGAAATCTAAAAACTATAATGAACACCCAAATTGCACTATGAATGATATGAGCTCAGCTTTGCTCTTGCTCCAAACTTTTAAATCCCAATATCTAAAGTTAATGAGGCTAGAGGAATTAGAGTCTAAGATAAAAGTCAAACCTCAATCTGGGAGAACTCTGTATTTAGTTCATTTGAAATAAATATCCAAGGACTACCAATCTCAAGTGCAATCTTTAAGTTTCCTTCCAGAATGTAGTGCAACATATCATTTGACATAACATGTTGTCAGACCTAGGACAGTAATCTTTTGTTGGTTAAGACTAATTGTTTTTTTTTTTAATGTGCTATGAAATGGATGCCCTGGCTATCACTAGGGAGTTGGTTATGTTTCATTGCAAACACACAGAAAACATATTGACAAATATAAAAGAAAATAAATTTTTATTATCCTTATTTATTTTCTTACATCATTATTTATTTTTTGTAAAGAAATTGGTTTCTCCCCTTAGGTGCAGTACCCATAATTCTCCCACCACCATATGACCCATGAACCATTACCATATTCCCTTGAGCACTTCCCTCCCTTGTTTTGATCTTTTCCTTCACCTTCCCTTGCTGTATGCCGCAGATCTATGGTCAGCTTGCAAGTTTTGTCTTTTTCTTGACCTTTTGTTTGATTTCCCTATATTCTGCTTATAAATGCAAGCATCCAACATTTAGTTTTTTCCTTTTAACTTATTTCAGTTAGCATGATCCCTTTCAACTCTACCAAGTTGCAGAAAATGGCATGAGCTTGTCTTTTTTGATTTCTGAGTAATATTCCATTGTGTATCTATACCACATCTTGATCCATTTGTCTGTTTGGGGGCATTTGGGTTGTTTCCACATCTTGGCTATTGTAACTAGTGTTACCATAAACACAGGAGTGCAGGTTTCCTTTCAAATTAGTGTTTTTGTGTTCTTTGAATAGATTTCTAGGAGCAGAATCATTGGGTCACATGGTAGATCAATTTTTAGTGTTTTGAGGAGCTTCCACACAAATCTTTCAATAGTGGCTGGACCACACAGCTTTCCATAGTACACTGAACTCCCACCAGCAGTGTAGGAGAGTTCCTTTTTCTCCACATCCTTGCCAACATTTGTTCTTTCAAGTTTTTTTTTTAATATGAACCATTCACACTAGTGTGTATCTCATTGTGTGTATCTCACTGTGGTTTTGATTTGCATTTCCCAGATAATTAGTAATGCTGAAACCATTTTCATATGACTGTTGGTCATTTGCACTTTTTCTTTGAAGAAGTGTTTTTTAGTTCTTCTGCCAATTTTTTGACGGGGTTGTTTGCTTTGCTTTTGTTGAGTTGTGCAAGCTCTTTGTAGATCTTTGATATCAGTCCTTTATCCATTGTCTGATATGCAAATATTTTCTCACATTCAGTAGGATGTCTCTTTGTTGTGATAACTGTCTCTTTGGCTCCACCCACATCATGGTAGATGCCAACCTATTTCTTAAAAACAACTTTGGAAAAAGGATGGTTATGAGCTCCTGGCAAGACCCAGACTCCTCGAACTATTGTAAAATACCAGAGAGTTCAAGAGCTGGAGAAAGAACCCATTCTGCACAGGCATCCATCCCACAGGGAAGGGCATCCCACCTGGTTGCCAGCTGACACCTCCCGGGAGACTCAGCCCCAGTCTGAGGCTCCCAGAGCCATATCCTGCATCTGAGATCCCCAGACATGCCCAGGTGAGCAGTCCTGACCCAGCACCAGCAGCTGATGCCTTGAGAGTAGACAGAGCCCTGAACCACAAACAATTCTCTCTTTTTTGCCTTTCCCCCCTCCTCTTCTCTTCTTCTCTTTCCTTTTTCCTTCTTCCTCTTCTTCTCTCTCTATTTCTCTCTCTCTCTCTCCTCTCCTCTCCTCTCCTCTCTTCTCTTCTCCTTCTCCCTCTTCTCTCTTTCTCTCTCTCTCTCTTTCTCTCTCTCTCTCTCTCTTCCCCCCCCTCTCTCTTTCTGAGCTGCAACCGAGAGGGACCTAGCAGTTCAATCCAAAAGGGCATCCCATTCAGCCTACGAGTGACTTCCAGTGGGCTGGGCCCCAGCCCATGACTTGCTGTGCTGTTCCCCACATCAGGGACACTTGGCTTCCCCAGTGAGTACCTAAGAACCCAGCCCTGACCACCAGCTCCTAGGGAGTGTCAGAGCTCTAAGCCACATCCTTGAAGGATCTAGCAGTTCACCGCATGCACCAGCTGCACCAGGGAGGACATCCCACTCAGCCTGCTGGCACCATCCAGAGGATCAGGCCACAGACAGTGACTCACGGTACTGTGCCTGCACTGGGAACCTTCGGCTACCCCCGAGTAAACACCACTCACCCCAGAACCAGCTCCAGGCCCCTCTGGAATGGACAGAAAATGGACAGAGGCCCGAGATGCAACCTTGCTCACTATGGAACCAGCCATACTGAGAAGAACATCCTACTCAATTTTCTGGCTCCTCCTAGCAGACTGGTTCTTAGGTCTGTGGTGCCGTGCCCTACATCAGGGACCCCCATCAGGAATCCTCCAGGATTCCTGGAGGAACCCCCTGCCCTCCTGGCCACCAGACACCCTCAGCCCCTGCTCCCAGGAAAGATGAGATCTCAACAACCTAATCTCTGGACTCAGTGTCCACCCTGCCCTCTCAGCCACCAGAGTGAGGCCTGGGAGAACATGGGGGTGGGGGTGCTAGCATCACCCCAGGTCCCACAAGACCCCAACATCAAGTAAACACACAGAACTGTGGGGGAGAAGGACTCATACACAACAAAAACACCAACAACAGCAGAGCAAACAATAGAAAGAGGGAAAAAGACAAATGGCCAAGGAAGACCTCAAGGGAGCAATAAAGCACAGAAACTTCAGAACCTACCAACATCAACACAGAACCCTCCTTCCTATCAGATGAGGAATTCAAAATAGCTGTAAATAAGAGAGTCAAAGAAATCAAACAAAGCTCAGAATGACAAATGAGAAATGTATGAAGAAATGCAGAAAAGGAAAAGAAGCATAATCAATGAACAGAACACAATAGAAATTTTAAATAAGAAAATAGAGGAGCTGCACATATGAAAAGATAAGTGAAGGAGCTGAGAAAATGTTTTTTAAAAAGACCTTGAGAAGTTAATGAGTATAAAGTTTTTTTTTTTCCATGTAAATATCAATGTTACTTTAGAAGATGACCTGGGAGGAGAAATAGGAGTCATTGTCCTTGGATGATTAAAGAACTTTGGTGTGTTAAGTACAAGGTTTAATCAGCAAAATGGTTTATATTAGATGCTTAATAAATGTTTATAAAACATGACTATGTAATAGACATAAAAATGTTTATAAAAATGAATAATCAAATGTCCTACAGAGATGGAGAGATGAAATAATTATGAAGCCCAATACTGTTAGTTATAGTTTAATACTGTTTAGTTATAGTTTATACTTTTGGGGACACATGTGCAAGATGGTTTTGAGAAAGTCCCTTCCCTTCCTCATATTGTTCATATTTAAATGAGCAGGTGGGAAAATTAATGATTGATGAAAGAGTGGAGACAAAGATAAAGTATTCCTATTCATCCCATGCAGTTGGAAAAAAAAAAAAACATGGTTCAAGAAGGAAGCGCAGTGTGATTTGGGGTACCCCATGCTCCCTAGAAGCACAGCAGTGAGTATGAGTTTGGCTGCCTCTTCAAGAAGTCTTCATTGCTTTGTTTCCTAGGTAATAGGAAAAATGTCAGAAAACATCATTAATCTAGCCCATCACTCTGCAGCAGAGAGTGAAGGCTTCAGTCCCAGACGCCTCACTGAAATTTTACCAGCCTCATCTTCCTTCTGCAGGCATACTGGCTTCTCTTTAGCAGGAATTCAGTAAAATCCCTGCCAAATGCTAGGGACTTTGCCAGGATTAGCTACTTGAACACTCACAGCATTAATAAGAGCATTACAATTAATTTCTTTCAGATATGTAGGAAATTACATATCTCTCAGCAGATCTGAACTGAGATCTAGTGGAACAGATCTCAGCAGTTCACCTGTTTCACTGTCCAGTCCAGCCCATGCCTGTATGTCTTAAGAATGGACAGTCATTGTAGAATTCTCATCTGAATCTTAGACTCAGTCTCTTCCCCTGAAGGAAAGTCATTTCCTTCTGCTGGCGCAGATTTCCTTGAAAGAAAAGGACGATAGCTGAATGGACTGATGTGTTTATGTAAAACTGAGATGGAATTTTACTCTGTAATTAGTCTGTGAAAACTGATTAATGCAAATTTCATGACACCTTCAAAATGCTATTTGTATGGCTTACAATTACCATCATTTCTGAAGGCTGAGAGTCCAATATATGATTAATGGGGGCTCAGAGCTTTACAACATTGTGAAAGGAAGACACAGAAAGCCGAAGTTGGCAGCTGGTGCCAGGAAATTTGCCATCAGCTGGGATGTGTGGGAATCTGATGGGGAAAGGTATATAATTTTGGAGAATTTAGGAGCCAGGGCCTCAAATTCTTCCTGTGATAGCAGTACCAGATCCTTCTCCCAGAGCTTCCTACTAAGAGAAACATATGGCTAGACCAGTCAGTTAACAAAGAGAAACCCCACCAACTGGGAGAACATTTTTGCACACAACACTAATGATAAAGGACTGATCACAAAAATCTGCAAAGAGCTGATGAGACTCAGCAACAACAAAGAAAATAACCCAGTCAAAAAATGGGCAGAAGAGCTAAAAAGAAACTTCTCTGAAGAGGAAATGCAAATGGCCAACAGGCATATAAAAAAATGTTCAACATCACTTGTCATCAGGGAAATGCAAATCAAAACTACCATGAGATACCATCTTACACCAGTGAGAATGGCACATATTAAAAAAACTAGCAACAACAAATGTTGGCGAGGGTGTGGAGAAAAAGGAACTCTTCTGCACTGCTGGTGGGAGTGCAAACTGGTCCAACCACTATGGAGAGCTGTGTGGAGATTTCTGGACCTACTAAACATAGAGCTTCCATATGATCCAGCAATTTCTCTCCTAGGTCTTTACCCAAAGGACACAGAAACATCCATTCCAAAGAGCACCTGCACCCCTATGTTTATAGCAGCACTGTTTACAATAGCTAAGCTTTGGAAACAACCCAAATGCCCAAAAATAGATGACTGGATCAAGAAGATGTGGTACATATGTACCATGGAATATTACTCAGCATTCAAAAAAGATAAACACATGCAATTTGCAGCAACATGGATGGCGCTGGAAGGGATCATGCTCAGTGAAATAAGCCAAAAAGAAAAAGAAAAATACCGGATGGTCTCACTCATAGCAGGAATCTAGAAAACTTAAATAAGGGGCCAGGAAAATGAATAACTATAAGAAAGTGAAAATCAAAATCAACAAAAAACTATGAACCAGAGACACTTTTTGGGGGGTGAGGGGCAGGAGGGGAGGGATTGGGGTCAGAATGGGGGGGCTGCAATTGTATGGGGAATATAAAAATAAAATTTATTATTAAAAAAAAAAAGAATTGTCTAGCATGTCTCTACTACGTGCAACATGCTATTCTAGATGGGGCACGTTCTGCCCTTCCTTGTAAGTTTCATCAAGAGGTATCACCTCTCAGAGGTTGCATTGTCCTGCCACATGAGGCTGCTAGGATTTGACATGAATGGGCTTAAGGAATTCACAGTGAGCCTATTTCTCTCCCTTCTAGTTCCCACAGAGTAAGCACAGAGTGGACACACAAGAGATGCTCCTTATTCACTAGCTGGCTTAGATTAAGTGGAGCCTGGACACAGAAGAGTTAAGCAGCCACAAATAAGTTTACTTCCTCTCCCATCTATTGCTTTTCTTGTATTGTTGGAAGGTGTACTACCTACCCCAAAGGGCGATTATGATGGGTAAAGAAAATGACCTGTTTTAAGGCTAAGCATCTTCAATCAACTGGTATATTGTTATGAAGTGCTTAGAGAACCTCAAAGTAAAAATGTTATTCCAATTATTCTGAACTCTTCCAGTTGTATAGAATCCACCACATTCTAACAGAATCAAAGAAGGGCAACTTTCCCACTCACGCCTAAACTCTTGGAAATTCCCAGATCCCCCGTACCAGTTCCAACCCCAGCATAATGTTTATGAACTATTCTGTTACAATTTCTTTTTCTCTCTTAAATGTAGAACTCAACAGATTTACACAGTTCACTTGAGGCTTACTCTAGCAATTGTGATATGGTAGGAAAATGATTTCTGTTAGAAAACAAAGTGCCATGTGGGTTGCTCCCTGGCCAGGCGGGGATGGGGTTCTAACTCCAGCTGGTGGCTGGCAATAGTTTGATAGCTGTGTCCTGCACCAACAGGGAGACCCTCTCCCTAGTTTCAAAATCCATTTTCAGATGGAAAAAACTTCAGTTCATGAATGGTAAGTGAAACATCTTTGGTCTCATAACCAGTAGTTTTCAAAGCTAGGATTCGCTGGCTCTTTAATGCTATGTGCAAAATCTCAAGTGGCAAGTTACATTATGCTGCTTCCAACAAAGAATTTCCTTTCAGGGAGAGAATTCAATGACTAACACTAATATTCAGGTCCTCTTATCAACTGAAGTTTTTGATAAAATGAACAATAGTGTCTGGTTGTCTAACAGTCTCTTGTGAGTTGTGGCCTAATTTTTCAGACTCCATTCAATCCCTCATACTTGATACATCAATTAGATAAATTTTAGGGACCACCAAAGCTAAGAAGAGGTAGAGGGCTATGCTAAATTCACAGAGGTGTTGCTACACTGGGGGTCCCAGCTTGGATAACCTCTTTCTACAGCCCTTCTCTTCTAAGGCCATAAGCTTTTATCCCTTCAACCTCAGGAGGCTTTATGGTTTTTGCGTGAGGCTCTCTGGTGTTCACTATATCTGCATGGCACAGATTTCTGAGCTATTTTGGTGAGAGGCTTGCCCCATGTTGTTCTCACATGAAAGATTTCCCAAATGCTTTATAATTCTACAGCTCAGTTTTCTCTTGACTTTTCTTTTAAGTAAAGGCTCTGTCCACAGCAAGGAGTCTTAGCAGCTGTTTTTGTGATGTCATTTCAGGGTCAAGAAGAAGGCATCTCTGACCCTCACAAAGTATGTCCCCATCTGTTCAACAGTGTCTAAAAATTCACAGAAATGTATTTCTTTAAGTTGTGCCTTCTCTTATTTCCCATAATCCAAATACCTCATGGGAAGGTTGATTATTGAACTTTTCTAGTTGATTACATCCCACATAGTCTCAATTTATCAGATCCCCCACACAGAGGAAATTTTGAAAAACCAGAAGCAGAAAGGGAAGCCTCAGAACTTAAGACTGTATTAAAGGCACGGAAGAACTGGGGTGGATGGGGAAGGATTATGCTGAGCATAGTAATAAGAACACAAATACCAAGTACCAGATGCTTTCATTCATTGGTGGAATATATCTATAGAGGATAAGACAAAATCAAGCCAAAAACAAACCCTAGAAATCTGACTGCAGACCCAAGGCAGAGGAAGAAGGGGAGAGTGAAGAGCAAAGCGGGAAGTGAGGAGGAGGCCCAAGGGACTACGGCAGAGGATTACAGACACCCAGGTGTGGGTGCAGTGTGGAAACATACAGTTAAAGAGGTGTGAATTTATACCTCTGAATCATAAGCAGGGTTGCAAAATAACGTTACCTCAAAAAAAAATACAATTTTTACCATATTTAACATTTTATTTTTTATATTTTTTAATTTATTTTATTTTAACATTTTTAATTTTTTTTAAAGATTTATTTATTTATTTATTTATACAAGCTCTAGGTATCATCAGAAGCGCTGGAGGGTGAGAGAATCCACCAGAGCCAGAGCGGGGAGCAGAGCAGGCAGAAGGACCGAAGTACACTGCTGAGGGGAGCAGCGGGCGGCAGGAGAGGTCTGCGCGCCATGTGGGACCCTCCTCTGGTGGCCGGGGAGCAGCTGGGGATAGAACTTGCGCTGCAGAGGCTGCGGGCAGCTTCACAACCCAGCACTCAATTGCTGCACCACCAGGGAGGCCCTGCAGGGCCCTTTTGAATTAATGATTCTGTGTCCCTTGGGTAAATACCTAGGAGTGGAATTGCTGGATCATATGGAAGCTCTATCTTTAGTAGGTTGAGGAATCTCCATACAGCTTTCCATAGTGGTTGGACCAGTTTGCACTCCCACCAGCAGTGCAGGAGAGTTCCTTTTTCTCCACATCCTCGACAACATTTGTTGTTGCTAGTTTTTTTAATATGTGCCATTCTCACTGGTGTAAGATGGTATCTCATGGTAGTTTTGATTTTCATTTCCCTGATTATAAGTGATGCTGAACATTTTTTTCATATGCCTGTTGGCCATTTGAATTTCCTTTTTGGAGAAGTTTCTTTTTAGCTCTTCTGCCCATTTTTATTTAAAGATTTATTTATTTATTTATACAAGCACTGGGTACAGTCAGAAGCACAGGAGGGTGAGAGGATTCAACAGAGAGTGGGGAACAGAACAGGCAGACCAATGAAATACACTGCTGAAGGGAGCAGCGGGTGGCAGGAGAGGTCTGCACGCGATGTGGGACCCTCGCGGGCAGCCAGGGATCAAATAGGAGCTGCACAGGCTGTGGCCAGCTTTGCAGCCCAGCACTCAACCGCTGTGCCACCAGGGGTGGCCCCCTTCTGCCCATTTTTTGACTAGATTATTTTCTTTGTTTATGTTGAGTCTCATCAGCTCTTTGTAGATTTTTGTCATCAGTCCTTTATCATTAGTGTTGTGTGAAAAAATTTTCTCCCAGTCAGTGGGGCTTCTCTTTGTTTTGGTTATTGTCTCTTTTGCTTTAATTTGATGTAGTCCCAGCTGTTTATCTTTGCTTTCACTATCACTGCTTTGGGTGATGGGTTTGTAAAGATGTCTTTGAGGTGCATGTCATATAGTGTTTTGCCTGTATTTCCTTCTATATATTTTATGGTTTCAGGTCTTATGCCTAGTTCTTTAATACATTTTGAGTTGGTTTTTGTGCATGGTGTGAGGTAGTAGTCAAGCATCATTCTTTTGCATGTGGTGACCCAGTTTTGCCAGCACCATATATTGAACAAACTTTCTTTGCTACATTGCATATTCTTTGCTCCTTTGTCAAAAATTAGTTGACTGTAAATCTGTGTGTTTATTTCTGGATTTTCTATTCAGTTCCTTTGGTCCATGTGTCTGTTCTTGTTCCAATACCATGCAGTTTTGATTATTATGGCTTTGTAGTATAGTTTGAAGTCTGGGCATGTGATGCCTCCATTGCCTTCTTTTTTTTTTTTTTTCCAGGAGAGTTTTGGCTATTCAGGGTTTTTGGTGGCTCCATACAAATTTCATCAACATTTATTTTATTTCTTTGAAGAATGTCATTGAAATTTTTATTGGAATAGCATTGAATCTGTAAATTGTTTTAGTAGGATGGCCATTTTGATAATGTTAATTCTTCCAATCCATGAGCATTGATTGATTGATTTTGGGATGTTGAACCTGGAATAAATCCTACTATGTCCCTGAATAAATCCTACTTGGTCATGGTGAATTATCTTATGGATATATTGTTGGATTCTGATAGCTAAAATTTTATTGAGGATTTTTGCATCAGTGTTCTTTAGAGAGATTGGCCTGTAGTTTTCTCTTTTTTGTGTTGTCCTGGAACAAGGACTTTCTAATGGGCGTTATTTGGTTCTTGTCTGTTTTGCCTCCCTTGAGCATTGATTGACTATGTCTCCTCTCTTGGAACTCTTTTTCCCTGGAAGTTCCTAGTCCTTGCTGGAAAGAGGGATGGGGAAGAGGTGGAGCAGCTCATTAAGATATGGACTCTGGATTCAGACAGGTAAGATTAAATCCAAGATCTTTCTGTTCATGAATTTTGTGACCCAGTACTAATTGGTACTAAACTATTCAATCAGATTTCTTCATTAAAAAAAGTGGAGATTTGAGAGTTTCTGTCTCATCATCTTGCTATGAAGACTATGCAAAATAATCACTGCTAACATTGTACAGCCCTGTACACATAGGATGCAATCAATAAATTATAGTCATGATTTTTATTAAAGCCATTCTCTTGTTTATTTTTTCATAGAAGACCTGGGGTGTAGGCCAGAGGTGTGGAGGGCTGAGAGGGTCACCAAAAACAGAGTGGGAAGCCTAACAGGCACATCTGCTGATATACACTGCTGAGGGGAGCAGTGAGCGAGACAGGAGAGTTCCCCTGAGTCATATGTGGGTTGATTCCCTGATAGGGGAATCAAATTCAGGCCATTGTAGTGATAGTGCTGAGACTTAATCCCTAGGCCACCAGGGAGGCCCAGTAGCTAGGATTTTGATACTTTAAAACCCTTTGTTGTTACTTTTCTCTATCCAGTTCCCTCTCATTCACCTGTTACTCTTAGGGTTCCATTCTCTTTTGTATTTTACTCTGTATACTTTTTAAGATTCTCATCTACTCCACAGCATCAATTTTCTAGTATGTCTTAATAATTCTTAATTCTCATTTCTATGTGGCAGCTATAACTATGAGCTCACCCAAAATTACTTCCTATACCTGTCTGATACACTGCTGAACTTCATTTCCCAGCTTCCCTTGTAGTTTTATAATTAGCACATGAGTGACTTATGCCATTGGGATATGATGTAAATGGAATGAATCACATATAAGATGGGTCTATAAGACAACAGCCATGTTATCAAAGATACCTGCCATGTGATCTTCCTCTTCCCTTTTGCTAGTTGATACATGTGATCCTGAAGAAAACCCACAGGCCCTTGGAAACAGTGAGAACAAAAAATTGAAGAACTCATTGTCTGCCAGTGACTATAAAGAAGAGCACAAGGCCTTTGCATGAGCCAAAAATAAATGCTTACTGGGTTAAGATGCCAACATATTAAAGGACTGTTTCTACAGTAACTAATGCTAATTACCCTAATGAATATACCTTTTATCTAGCTGCCTACTAGTTCTTTCACTTAGATATTTCTTCTGCAAATCAAGTTCTAAATTACTAAATTGAATTCACAATTCTTGAAATTTTCTCACTAGGCAAACAATAGCAGTGAGATTATCTTCAGAGTCTGCTGCATTTCACTTCACAGAATTGGTGTTACTTTGGTGAATTCTCGAGTGTCTTCAGTCAATCTCAGGAGTTGAAGATCTAATATTACAACATAACAAGAACAGCTCTGGATCTCATGAGTACTGGTGCATCTGACCAGGATAGCAGGCCAATTTATTAAGCTAGAATAAAGATGCACTAATTTACAGAGAGAAATAGAACTGCCATGTTCAATGACTATTTGAACCAGCCTCACTAGCATATTGCCTACCTTTAGAACACTGCAAGCAAATCACTTTAAAATCAGAAGTAATACTGGGACTATATCAAATTAAAGAGCTTCTGCACAGCAAAAGAGACAATAACAAAAACAAAGAGAAACCCCACCAACTGGGAGAATATTTTTGCACACAACACTAATGATAAAGGACTGATCACAAAAATCTACAGAGCTGATGAGATGCAACAAAAACAAAGAAAATAATCCAATCAAAAATGGGCAGAATTGCTAAACAGAAACTTCTCTGAAGAGGAAATGCAAATGGCCAACAGGCATATGAAAAAATGTTCAACATCACTTGTCATCAGGGAAATGCAAATCAAAACTACCATGAGATACCATCTTACATCAGTGAGAATGGCACATATTAAAAAAACTAGCAACAACAAATGTTGTCAAGGTTGTGGAGAAAAAGGAACTCTCCTGCATTGTTGGTCGGAGTGCAAACTGGTCCAACCACTATGGAGAGCTGTGTGGAGATTTCTTGACCTACTAAACATAGAGCTTCCATATGATCCAGCAATTCCACTCCTAGGTATTTACCCAAAGGACACAGAAACATCAATTCCAAAGAGCACCTGCACCCCTATGTTTATAGCAGCACTGTTTACAATAGCTAAGCTATGGAAACAACCCAAACGCCCAAAAATAGATGACTGGATCAAGAAGATGTGGTACATATACACCATGGAATATTACTCAGCATTCAAAAAAGATAAACACATGCAATTTGCAGCAACATGGATGGAGCTGGAAGGGATCATGCTCAGCGAAATAAACCAGAAAGAAAAAGAAAAATACCGGATGGTCTCACTCACAGCAGGAATCTAGAAAACTTAAATAAGGGACCAAGAAAAAGAATAACTATAAGAAGGAAAATATCAAAATCAACAAACAAGTATGAACCAGAGACACTCTATGGGGGTGGGGGGTGGGGAAAGGAAGGATTGGGGTCAAAATAAGGGAGTTGTAATTGTATGGGGAATATAAAAATAAAATTTAAATTAAAAAAACAGGTTCTCACTGCATTTTACAAGCTGTTTCTTTTATAAATAATGACCTTCTCCTTTCATTCTTTCCGACTCTTGATAGAGGCACTCCTCCAATATTCCCCCTAGTGACCTAACACATCCATCTTTCATAAAACTATCAAATACAGATTTAAGAGCATAGATCTAACATAGATCTTAACATATCTAATTCTCTTGCTTACTAAACTATCCTCCACTAATTGATGAGTTGCCAAAGGTAAAGACTTTTCTATTTTAATTTTTACTAATTCCTAGTATAGTACCTAGCACATATAGTTACTTGATAAATATATTTAGAATGAATAAATTCATGAATGAGTCCTAGGTCAGTAGCTTTTTTGGACTACTTCAATATAAATTTTAACTGTTTTACTTAATCCCTAAAGTAAAACTATTTTGTACTTGAGGACTGATCTCTAAAGAGTGTATGTCCTTTTATGTCCCTAGAGGCTTCAGCACAGATGTAAAATTGAAATCCAAGATTTGAAACAGATCTGACTCTAAAAACCCACTTGCTAGCTGGGGACCATTCTTTCTGCAACTTACTGAAAGTTGAAAGCTATATAAAAAATCTCCTTCTGGTCTCATATTGAATGTTTTCAAAAGTTAGAAAAATAATGTAATTGCAGTTGCAAAGGAAATTATAATGTTTATATTTCAGAGAAATAACTTTTCAACTATTCATTTTTAGATAAACAGCAAAAATATCCTATAATTGCCAGACAAATCAGTTATTACATCAGCTTTCAGTGACTTCCCAGTTACAGTGGAGGAAAGGTTTTTACCCACTTATATTAATCTATTGTGAGAATTTAAATGCTGAATGACCCTAGGAGTTTGGGGCAAAAAATAATAAAATATTTTAAGATATCAAAAACTTGGAATTGAGTTCAATTTAAGAATTCTGAGCTGTTACTAGATTCTTAGATTATTTTTCTTCTTGAGTACAGAACTGCAGACTGGTCTGAAATAGCCTGCTTTTTTCCAGTAGCTCATTCTTAAATGAAAAGAAAAAGAGAAATCTGAAAAACAGACTTACCTTAACCAAAAACCAGATAAGTTAACTACCAGGAAAGAGCTGCTGAAGGGAATAAAAGCTACAGGGAGACAATATGTATGAATAGCTAATTAAGAACTGCTAGGTGAGCTCAACATTTTCACCTGCATTATGCCATTTCTTCAATAAGGAAAAATGACTTAAGGAAGATAAACATCTTGTCCAATGTCTCACAGAGAGTGTGGGCAGAATCACAGTTTAACCTATTTTGTGTTTTTTGTTGGAAGCTCATGAGGAACTTGTTTACCCATCCTTGCATGGAGATGCTAACCAAGAGAAAAGAAACCCAAGGAACCAAATGAAGGCCAAATGCATTTATGAGTAATTGCTACTAACAGAACTAAACCAGTAAGCACAGTGAACCCATATATGTCCTTTCAAAAACCTAGAACTTGAAATGCATATAAACAGACGTCTCCAAGCCAAGGGAAATTAAAAACTCAAAGAGAACAGCAGTGACCTACCAAAAGAAGGATTATTTTGCCTTTCATTTCCAGGAGGAGGGAGTTGGAATACACACCATCCTTTAGCAAATGCAGGACTAACATAAAGCAAGAAAAAAAATTCATACTGTCTGCATTCCAATATAATGGCCCTACCTCTGGTTTATATGATTCGTTGGTACCAGTCATTCCCCCCAGAATAAAACGGGAGTCAAATGTCACTGTTCATATGTCCCCTCAGGACATAATCAGTAATTTGACATTCACAGAATATAGAACTGAATTAACAGCATCTCCATAATGTAGTCTAGAAACAACTTGAAGGTAAATAGACATGGATTCAGCTCCATTAATATCCCCGCAGTATCCAGTAGTGCTGAACGTGTAATGGTAATAGAATAAGGGAATAAGGGGCCTCCCCTGGTGGCGCAGCGGTTGAGCGCTGGGCTGCAAAGCTGCCTCAGCCTCTGCAGCACCAGTTCGATCCCCGGCCACCTGAGAGGATTCCACATGGCGCGCAGACCTCTCCTGCCGCCTGCTGCTCCCCTCAGCAGTGTACTTCGGTCCTTCTGCCTGTTCTGCTCCTCGCTCTGGCTCTGGTGAATTCACTCACCCTCCTGCGCTTCTGACTGTACCCAGTACTTGCATAAATAAATAAATGAATCTTAAAAAAAAGTTTAATTGTGCATACTTGATTCAAATAAGTTTTGGAAGTGGACATTATAAAACCTGAAGTAAAAATATGATGTGGTATGATGTGGCATTTCATTAATTGCAGGTGAACCAGGTCATATCTGATTAACCCATATAAATGGTCTCCAGTCTAAAGCAAAGGCAAGTGTGAATATTGTACCTACTTTATTCTTATATCTTACATATTCAGAGAGTGATTCATTCAAGAATTCAAAATAATAGCTATTATTTTCATCAAATAGCTCAATATACGGAAAAAATTTGACTTCATCAAATTTTAAGCTGTGGGAATTTCTCAGGAAAAAAATGACTAATCCTCTGCTCTTGAAGAAAATCTAGTGGATTAGCTAAATTGGGTCTCTGATCCCCAATCTCATTAATTCACATATGTGCTTTAATTAAATTTTTAATTCAGAATTTTTATGAAATATTACTCCTTAAAACCCCCTTGAGAGGGAGTTGAGTGTTTGTAATATTCTTTGGGTTCTCAGTCTCAAAAAACCAAAAAGAGGCTACTGGAACAAAGAGGGAAAAAACATAATAAAATAGAAAGCAAAAATTTTTGTCAATGTCCTTAAAGTATTTTTAGTATAAGGAGGCCAAGGAAATCTAGGGTCAAAAACCCAGTCCCAAATATGAAAAACAGAAATATGTATAGGGCCTCTCTGGTGGCCTAGGGCTTAAGTCTCAGTGCAATCCCCACTCCAGCCTGAGTTCCATCCCAAGCCAGGGAGCTAACCCACATATGGTGCGGCAGACCTCTCCTGTTTCACCTGCTGCTCTCTTAGAAGTATATTTCAGTAGATCTGCCTGTCTGCTCCCTGCTCCATTTCTGATGGATCCTCTCACCTCCTACACCTCTGGCCTATACCCCAGTTCTTCTACACAAAAGAGAAGAAAAGAAAAGAAAAGAAACATGTATAGCTAAGTATAAGACCAATGAATGGTTAAGAGAAACAGCAAGAAATGTGAATTTCATGTAGTATATACACATATTGGATTACAATGAAACACACCTGAAAAAAATATAATGTTATAATGCAATGTTGCTGCAATGAGAATAAACAGAATAGTTATTAAAATTTTCATATCTATATAAATATTATCAATTTACAACTTTAATAATCACCAATTATATGTTTTGTGCCCTTTAATTTTGTAAGCACATTTTGAATATATTGAAGAAAAAGTAACCTATAAAAATGTATATGTAAAATTAATAAAAGATATATAGTTCACCTCAGTAATATCTTTAAAGACACATCACCCAAAGCAAATATACTGAAGGAAAGGAAAAATAGCTGGGACTATATCAAATTAAAGAGCTTATGTACAGCAAAAGAGACATTAACCAAAACAAAGAGACACCCCCACTGATTAGGAGAAAAAAATTGCACACGATACTAATGATAGGGTACTGATCACAAAGATCTACAAAAAGCTGATGAAACTCAACAAAGTAAACAGCCCAGTCAAAAAATGAGCAGAAGAGCTAAAAAGACACTTCTCCAAAGAGGAAATGAAAATGGCCAATAGGCATATGAAAAAATGTTCAACATCACTCGTAATCTCAGAAATGCAAATCAAAACCACAATGAGATACCATCTCATACCAGTGAGAATGGCACATATTAAAAAAACTAGCAACAACAAATGTTGGTGAGGATAAGGAGAAAAAGGAACTCTGCTACACTGCTGATGGGTGTGCAAACTGGTCCAACCAACCACTATGGAAAGCTGCTTGGAGTTTCCTCAAACTGCTAAAAATGGACCTTCCATATGATCCAGCAATTCTACTCCTAGAGATCTACCCAAAGGACACAAAAGCATTGATTCAAAAGAACACTCACACCTATTTACAATAGGTAAGGTATGGAAACAACACAAATGCCCAAAAATAGATGACTGGATCAAGAAGATGTGACACATATACACCATGGAATATTATTCAGCATTCAAAAGGGATAAAATCATGCCATTCGCAGCAACATGGATGAAGCTTGAAGGGATCATGCTCAGTGAAATAAACCAGAAAGAAAAAGAAAAATACCAGATGTTTTCACTTTTAGGAGGAATATAGAGGATCCAAATAAGGTATCAGGGGAAAAAAAGTAATTATAATAAAGTAAAAATCAAAATCAACAGGCAACTATAAACCAGAGGCATTCTGCAGGGGGTGGGGGGGAAAGGGGAGTAGGATCAAAATAAGGGTGGGAAGAGCACAAGGGACTATGGCGATGGTACACGGGTCAACTGGTGGTGGAAATTTCATGGGGAATATAACTGAGATGAGAAAGCATACATTGTACAAAAATGAGGAATGATGTAAAAAATATATAACATTAAAAAAGAGAGAGAAAAGAAATGTACAGTTAAGGATAGTTAGAACCATTAAATATTTTAATTAGGTATGACAGGTCAGCAATATCTCACAAAGATGTTCACGTCCAAGTACCTGGAAACTTTGAATAGATTATGTTACATAGAAAGGGGATTTTGCAACTGTAATCACAATTAGAAGTCCTAAAATGGAAGGAATATCTCAAAAAAATTCTAACCTTACACCTAAAAGAACTGTAAATAGAAGAAACAAAGCCCAATGTCAGAAGGAAGGAAATAACAAAAATCAGAGTGGAACTAACCAAAAATTTTTTAAAAACACAAAAGATAAAGGAAAGGAAGAGCTATTTTGCTAGGAAAAAAATCAACAAAATAGACAAATGTTTAATGAGACTCATTAAGAGAAAAGGGGAAAAAATCAAATAAATGAAATCCGAAATGAAAGAGGTTACCCTATAATGACTACCACAAAAATAGAAAGCATCATTAAGAAACTAGTAGTCCCATCTATATGCTAACAAATAGGAAAAACTTAGAAAAAGGAAAAATGCCTTGAATTCTGTATCTTCGAATGTCTGAGTCAGGAAGGAACAGAAAACCTGAACAGCCTTTCAATAAGCAAATCCTGAACCAGATGTCTTCATTGGTGACTTTTACCAAATATTAAAAGAACACCTACTACCCATTCTTCACAAAATTAGTGACAATACCATTTTAACTTATCAATATCTATGGGTTAAATTTGAAGAAAATTTCATAAAAGGCTTTGCTTTTATATCTTAGGTCTTTAATAAAGGAAGAGTTGAACTAGTAAATTTAACTTTTTAATCAGGAAGTTAGACATATAAGATTAATATCAAATAACAAATGGAAAGGATTACCAAACAGGAAAGTAGAAAATGTAAGAGAAAAAAATAGTGGAATTTGAAAAGTGAATTCCCAATGGGGAAACATACTATCTAGAAAAATCAAGAAATATAAGAGTTCAAATTAATAAAATTAAGGTGAAGTAAAGGTGAATAGAAATAGGTAAACAGTAAGTAACTGAAAGGAAATACGTTGTGATTTTTCTTAGTTAAAAATTGTGATGCTTGAGTGGTATAAACTATATTCTAGAAAAACATGAGTTATCAGAGAAAACAGAGAATGCCAATAGCAATAGAGAAAATTGAAGAAGTTGTCAAAGACTGACCATTCCAGAAATACAAGTCCAGATTATATCATAGTTGAATTAATTCCAAAACTTTATATATTTATCTTCAATGAAGAGAAACTGAAAAGAATCACAAGAAGATGAGGAAAACACCATAAAAAGTAAATAATATACTCAGAACATAAAACTTAAAACTCAAGGAAATAAGCATAATAGTGGATGCTGAAGACATCCACTTAAATACTTAAATAAGTATTTTTAACATTCTCTCAATTATAGTATTGAATGGGAACAAAAAAAAGTAAAAGAAAAAATAATAGGTGGTACGGAAATAAAAATGAGTTGCTGATTATTTTTTTTTATTTATTTTTATTTATTTATTTATACAAGCACTGGGTACAGTCAGAAGCGCGGGAGGGTGAGAGAATTCACCAGAGCCAGAGCGGGGAGCAGAACAGGCAGAAGGACCGAAGTACACTGCTGAGGGGAGCAGCGGGCGGCAGGAGAGGTCTGCGCGCCTTGTGGGACCCTCCTGCGGGAGCAGCCGGGGATCGAACCGGCGCGGCAGAGGCTGCGGGCAGTTTTGCAACCCAGCGTTCAACCGTTGCGCCACCGGGGAGGCCCGATTTGCTGATTATTTTTAAAGAAACATTTAAAAAGTTTACAAATGCGTAGTTTTTAAATGGAAGTTTGAGCTTCAATAAAAAGATAATTATTAATTCCTAAAAAGCTAGTGGCAAATTTATGAATTGTTGAGTCAAACTGAGGTAACTTTCCACTAACTAATAGAAAGAGTGTTTTTTTATATATAATTTTTTTTAATAGAGGCATGTTTTATTTATTTATTTATTGTTTATTTGTTTGTTTTTGTTTATACATGCACTGGGTACAGTCAGAAGCACGGGAGGGTGAGAGACTTCACCAGAGCCAGAGCGGGGAGCAGAGCAGGCAGAAGGACCGAAGTACACTGCTGAGGGGAGCAGCGGGCGGCAGGAGAGGTCTGCGCGCCTTGTGGGACCCTCCTCCGGTGGCCGGGGAGCAGCCGGGAATCGAACAGGCGCTGCACAGTCTGTGGGCAGCTTTGCAACCCAGCGCTCAACCGCTGCGCCACCGGGGAGGCCCAAAAGAGTGTTTTTAATGGGCCGAGATGGGAGGAGAAATAAACACAAGTGAATAGGAACAAATATTCTAAACATAATCATTTTCAGAAGGGCAGAATAGAGAGAATAGTGGTTCATAGGAAATATTTAAAGAAAAATAATAAGAATTCCCACTATTTTTTTTAAAGGGGCAGGCTTATTTTATTTTTTTAAGATTTATTTATTTATTTATACAAGCACTGGGTACAATCAGAAGCGTGGGAGGGTGAGAGAATTCACCAGAGCCAGAGCGGGGAACAGAACAGACAGAATGATGAAACACACTGCTGAGGGGAGCAGCGGGCGCGACAGGAGAGGTCTGTCGCTCCATGTGGGACCCTCGCCCAGTGGCCGGGGATTGAACCGGCGCTGCAGAGGCTGCAGGCAGCTTCGCAGCCTAGCACTCAACCACTGAGCCACCAGGGAAGGCCCAGAACTCCCACTATTAAAGAAGTATAAGTTCTAAATAATGAAAAAAATTTAGACTACCTGTAAGGATAATATTTCAATTCTTGCATAAAGGCCCACTACAGTGAATTTTTTGAAATAAAAGTAGAGAAGAGACTCTTAAAAGCAACAAGAGTAAAAACTAGGTTAACTACAAAGATAAATTATGTTAATATCAGCTTTTTTATCAGCAATATTAGATATCAAAATAGTGAGTAAATACATCTTCAAAATGGTGAGAAAAATAACTCAAATTATTGAATTCTATACATCTAAATGATCATTTTAAAATGAGGACTAAATAAAGATATTTGAAGAATCTGAAAGACTCAAAATCTTGCCTTCCACAAACCTCAGTGAATGAACTACAAAAGGATATATTCAATAAGATATATATATATATATATATAAACAAGTGTGGAAAGAACTAAAATGCAAAAATCAGTGTGCAATAAAGTCCATTAGAGCATAATCTATGACAAAATTGATTACAACAAAACATAAATTAACTGTAAATAATGCCAACTGTCACAATTATAATCACAAGTTGGCATGTATTTCTCAGAATTCAATAACATGGGAACTGTGGAGAACTAGCGCAAGGGAAGGAAAAGCAAACCAAAGATTTTTTTTTTTTTTTAAAGATTTATTTCTTTATCTATACAAGCACTGGATACAGTCAGAAGCACTGGAGGGTGAGAGAATTCACCAGAATCAGACCAGAGAAGGCAGATCGACGAAATACACTGCTGAGGGGAGCAGCGGGCAGCAGGAGAGGTCTGCTGCCATGTGGGACCCTCGCCGGTGGCTGGGGAGCAGCCGGGGATCGACCTGGCGCTGCAGAGGCTGTGAGCAGCTTCGCAACCCAGCACTCAACTGCTGTGCCACAGGGAAGCTCCAAAGATTTTGTTTTGTTCTTTGGACATTGGTAGGAAATATTTTTAGAACATATATATTTCCAAACTTTATTTCATGCTTAAACTAATAATAAACAAAGAAAATGAAAAACATTATATATATATAATGTTTGGTTTGATTTTTTGATATATATTTGATATATTTGATTTTGTTTGAGATATATATGAAAGCACAATTGAGTACATTAAACTCTGCCTCCAACAGTGTATATACACCCTATGGAGCAAGAAAAGAACATTTGTAAACACTATGTACTAAATTTCAAAACATATCTCAACAAATCTCAAAGAATTAGTGTTACGCAAATGGTATTTACTAAATACAGTAAAATAAAATTAAAAATAAATCTCAAAAAGATAACTACTCTCCAAATCATATGTACATTTAAGTCAGAAAATATAATTCTAACTCATGGATTTATAAAGGAAATCAGCACACAAAATGACAAGAGATTTAGAACAGAATGGCAACAAGATCAGTACACATAAAATGCTGTGGGATGGAGCTAAAGTGGTACTTACAGCCTTAAAGATATTTACTAGAGAACAAGAAGGATTGGAAATGAACAGTTAGGTTTTCTATTAAATAGAGTTATACAATGAACATGAATCAAAGGAAACAGAAAAATATAACAGGGATAAAATCCAAAATATAAAAAGAGAATTAAAAACAAATAAACATGGGCCTCCCCGGTGGCGCAGCGGTTGAGTGCTGGGTTGCAAAGCTGTCCTCAGCCTCTGCTGTGCCAGCTCCATCCCCGGCTGCTCCCCAGCCACGGAGGAGGGTCCCACATGGCACGCAGACCTCTCCTGCCGCCCGCTGCTCCCCTCAGCAGTGTACTTCGGTCCTTCTGCCTGCTGTGCTCCCCGCTCTGGCTCTGGTGAATTCTCTCACCCTCCTGCGCTTCTGACTGTATGTATGTATGTATGTATAAATCAATCAATCAATCAATAAAAATAAAATCTTAAAAAAAAAAACACCTGGTTCTTTATTTTTATATTCTTTTTTTTTTTTCTTATAGTGTTTGCTTTCTTTTCTCAGATGTAGTCCCCATAGAGTTTCCACCTCCAATTCATCTGTGCACCGTTACCATTGTGCTCTTCTCGCCCTTGTTTTGGTCCCTTTCCTTCCCCTTCAAGCAGAATGTCTCTGATTTATAGTTGTCTGTTTATTTTTGCTTGCTGTGTTTCGTTGTTGCTATTTTTTCCTTGATCTCCTATATTCTTTATAAGTGAAAACATCTGGTATTTTTCTTTTTCTTTCTGATTTATTTCACTGAGCATAATCCCTTCACGCTCCATTCATGTTGCTGGGAAGGACATGAGTTTCTTTTTTTGATTGCTGAAGAGTATTCCATTGTGTATATATACCAAATCTTCTTCATCCAGTCATCTATTTTTGGGCATTTGAGTTGATTCCAAGTCTTACCTATTATAAATAGTGTTGCAGTAAATATAGGGGTACATGTATTCTTTTGAATTAATGTTTTCGTGTCCTTTAGGTAGATCCCTAGGAGTGGAATTGCTGGGTAATATGGTAGTTCCATTTTTAGTAGACTAAGGAACTTCCATACAGCTTTCCACAGTGGTTGAACGAGTTTGCACTCCCACCAGCACATAGGAGAGTTCCTTGTTCTGTACACACTCACCAACATTTGTTGATGCTGTTTTTTTTAATATGTGCCATTCTTATTGGTGTAAGGTGGTATCTAATTGTGGTTTTAATTTGCATTTCTTCAATTATGAAGGATGAACATTCTTTCATATGATTGTTTTCCATTTGCATTTCCTCTTTGGAGAAGCATCTTTTAAGTTCTTCTGCCCATTTTTTTTTACAGGATTGCTTACTTTGTTTGAGTTGAGTCCTGTGAGTTCTTTGTAGAATCTTTGTAATAAGTCCCTTATCACTTTCACAAAGTGCAAAATTTTTCTCCTAATCAGTAGGGGTGTCTCTTTGTTTTGGCTAACGTCTCTTTTGTTGTTCTGCAGCTTTTTAGTTTGATGTAATCCTAGCTGTTTATTTTTTTTTTCTATTTAAATATTTTATTTTATATAATTCTTACATCTTTTTTCATCTTTGCACAATGTAAGCATTTTCATTTTGGTTATATTCCCCATACAATTGCACCCCCCCTTATTTTGACTCTAGTCCTTCCTTTCCCCTCCCCTCCCCCCTCAGTGTGTCTCTGGTTTATAGTTGTTTGTTGATTATGATTTTTACTTTGTATTAATTAGTCTTTTTCCTGGTCTCTTAGTTAGGTTTTCTAAATTCCTGCTATGAGTGAGACCATCCTGTATTTTTCTTTTTCTTTCTGAATTATTTCGCTGAGCATGATCCCTTCTAGCTCCATCCATGTTGCTGCAAACTGCAGCAACTGCATGACTTATTGTTTCTGTGTCATTTGGGTAAATACCTAGGAGTGGAATTGCTGGATCATATGGAAGCTCTATCTTTAGTAGTTCAAGAAATCTCCACACAGTTCTCCATAGTGGTTGGACCAGTTTGCACTCCCCCCAGCAGTGCAGGAGAGTTCCTTTTTCTCCACAACCTCACCAACATTTGTTATTGCTATTTTTTTTAATATGTGCCATTCTCACTGGAGTGAAATGGTATCTCATTGTAGTTTTGATTTGCATTTCCCTGATTACAAGTGATGTTGAACATTTTTTCATATGCCTGTTGGCCATTTGCATTTCTTCTTCAGAGTAGTTTCTTTTTAGCTCTTCTGCCCATTTTTTGACTGGATTATTTTCTTTGTTTTTGTTGAGTCTCATCAGCTCTTTGAACTAGACATAAGACCTGAAACCATAAAATATATAGAAGAAAATATAGGCGAAACACTACATGACATGCACCTCAAAGACATCTTTGCAGACACATCACCCAAAACAGTGATAGTGAAGGCAAAGATAAACAGCTGGGACTACATCAAATTAAAGAGCTTCTGCACAGCAAAAGAGACAATAACCAAAACAAAGAGAAACCCCAGCAACTTGGAGAAAATTTTTGCACACAACACTAACAATAAAGGACTAATCACAAAAACTAGCTGTTTATTTTTTCCTTCACTTTCTTCACTTTAGGTGATGTGTCTTTAAACACATTACTGAGGGTCTTCCCTGGTGGTGCAGGCAATTGAGCGCAGCACTGTGAAGCTGTCAGCAGCCTCTGTAGCGCCTGTTCTACCCGGCCAGCAAGGGTCCCACATGGACAGGCAGACCTCTCCTGTGTCACCTGCTGCTCCCCTCAGCAGTGTATTTCGTCAGTCTGCCTGTTCTATTCTCCGCTCTGTCTCTGGTGAATCCTCTCACCCTCCTGTGCATCTGGCCTGTACCCCGGTTCTTGTATAAATAAATAAATCTTAAAAAAAAAAAAGATGTTACTGAGATATATGTTATGTAGTGTTTTTCCCTCTCTCAGTTCCACAGAGGTTTTGTGGGGTCCCTGACTCTCAGCTACCTGTCTTGCAACAATGGTGCCTGGGGTGCACTTTCAAAAAAAAATCCCTGATTCTTTAATAAGTCAAGTAAAATAAATCTCTGATAAGATGTATTGGGGACAGGGGAAGGTAAGACAAAAACAATATTGAAAACAGGAAAATAAAAATAAGTAAATAAGTACACAAAGTAGAACTTTCATAATCTTATAAAATGTTTTAAATAAGTTTATGTTAATTATTATGAAAATTATCAGTAGATTAGTTTCTAGGAAAAATTGACTATTAAAATCTGTTTATAAAACTTAAAAAGCTGAATATTCCAATAACATTTAAAAGTATAGTGAGATCCTTTCCATAAGGAAAATATACATAGCACATCCCTTTTAGTCATTACTATCAAATATATAAGGAACAAACAACCCATATTTTTTGCAAAGAAGAAAGTTGCCCCACTTATTTTATAAGGCTAAAAAGTATTGATCCCAAAACTAGACAAAGATACACAAAAAGGATCTCACTATAAACCTAGAGCCAAAATTATGAATTTTTAATAAATGAAATTCAGCAGGTAGCAAAATCACAACACATTATAAAAAAAGAATACCTATCCCTACAATCCAATCTGATTCAACATTTTTTCAAAAATCTATCAGTTGAATTAACTGATCATAATAACAGATGAAATGAGAAATATCAATAATCTTTAAAATTTAGGAAAAATATTTCCCTGACCAAAACTATTATTTTTGATTAATTCTTAATTTAAAAATAAAATGTATGGCATATGAAGCACAGAGAGAACTTCCTTAAAATGTTATCTATAAAAATATTATAGCAAAGGGCCTCTCTGGTGGCACAAGGTTAATCACAGCACTGTGAAGCTGCCTGCAGCCTCTACAACAGGATTTCAAAGCTACACACAGACTTCTCCTGTCTTGCCTGCTGCTCCCTTCAGCAGTATATTTCAGTCAGTGTCCTTGTTTTGTTCTTCACTCTGTCTCTGATGAATCTTCTCAGCCCAGTACCTCTGGCCTGTACCCTAGTTCTTGTATGCATAAATAAATCTTTAAAAAAATCTCATAGCAAATATTAGAAGTAGTCCCATTACAGTCGGGAAGAAAACAAAGGCACCCAATTATCACAGCTACAATCCAATACTTAATAAGCTAAGACAAGGAAAGTAAGTGTGAAGATTATAAAGAACATTTTTGTCTGTCCAAAACCCCTCTTTTAAAAAAATATTTATTTATTTTGTAGAAATGAGAGTGTAGGCCAGAGATGCAGGGAGTGAGAGGTTTCACCAGACACAGAGTGGGGAGCAGAACAGGCGGATCTACTGAAATACACTAAGGGGAGCAGTGGGCGAGACAGGAGAGGTCTGCTGTGCTATTTGGGCTAGCTCCTTGTCGAGGTGACAGCACTGAGACTTAACCCATATGCTACTGGCGGGGGGACCCATACCCCTCTGTCTTTGTGGTAACAGACCCCACTCCCAGAATCCCCAGGACTAGGTTTGTTAGGGGGAAGTGATGTCCTGAGTTAATCCTATACAGGCTTTGTGGACTCCACCCCCACTCCAGACTAAAGCCATCAAGACTCTGGGAAAGACAAATCCCATCACCACCAAGGGAGGGTGGCTGGGACCTGAGGGTGGAGTTGGGCAGCCAGGTTGGATATAAAAAACCAAACACATGGGCCTTGGGCTGGCTCTCTGGCTCGCGATCGCTCGCCTCCTGGCTTCACTGCTCCTGGCTGGCGGCCAGCTCTCAGAGCGCCATTTTGGGATTCCTAATCGGCGGATCGGGTAGGAATCATTTAAAACTTTGTCTCCCACTTTTCTCCCAGAGCTGTACATTTCTTCATTTCCTCTTCCCTTTGTAAATAAACCTTTTATTAACCTTTCACGTGTGCCTGCAGTAGAGCATTGATAAGTCCTTTTAAGTGCGCGGGTGAGGACCCACAGTCAGGCACCCCATTTTGTATCAGGGTTGCTCTACAACAGGTTCACAACGTAAGTTAAGAAGAGTCTGAGAAACCTGTAGACTTAATGGCAGCCAGCACTACAAGGCAGGGCATAGGAAGGAAGCCAGATGAATCTAGCTCTTCACCAGGATTTATTTTAATTCTAGCTCTCTACTTTTCTCACAGAGCTAGAAGATAATTAATTTGGCTGGTAACAACCATATCCTCTGTAGAAAAAAACCCCATTTATGATAGAAGAGAATGAAGACAAAAACAGATGAGCAGAAATAAAAAAACAAGAGAAGAAATGTTCTTAAAATACTCATTCTGTGGTTTTAGTCCTGAGCTAGCCTTCAAGTGGTTACAGGAAATTATTTATTCTTCACATTCTACAAACTGTTCCTTTCTTTCCCCATCAGTCTTTATGCTTAGACACTGGGGAGAGGGCACAAACGATTGCATGAGTCCCAGTCTCAGCAACTTTCCTCAGATTTTCCCCAAATCCTAGATCAACCTTTCAGTTTTGTGAAGTTCTCCAGTATTTTTTCATTAATACCCAGAAAGTCCTGATTGGTGCTCTTTGTAGTTTTCCAAATAAGCTCAAAAATATGCAAATATATTTCTGGACACTTTCCATGAAGATTCAATGACTTTGAAATGAAAGGAAGCAAACAAACAGACAACTAATATTTATTGTCATTACTAATGATAATATTGAATGAATACATATTAACTTTTATTCATTATTATGAATGAAATGCTAAGCAATATTACATTCTCTCAAGCTGCACAGCAATTCTGCAAGAACTGCTAACTCCATTTTGCTCACGAGTAAACTGAGCTTCAGAAAGATTAAATTTCCCAATGTCGGATCAAGAAGATGTGGTACATATATACCATGGAATATTACTCAGCATTCAAAAAAGATAAACACATGCAATTTGCAGCAACATGGATGGCGCTGGAAGGGATCATGCTCAGCGAAATAAGCCAAAAAGAAAAAGAAAAATACCGGATGGTCTCAC
Source organism: Talpa europaea (assembly GCF_964194135.1). NCBI lineage: Eukaryota > Metazoa > Chordata > Mammalia > Eulipotyphla > Talpidae > Talpa > Talpa europaea. The sequence goes on from NC_140079.1 coordinate 34,634,686, forward strand.
TCATAGCAGGAATCTAGAAAACTTAAATAAGGGACCAGGAAAATGAATAACTATAAGATAGTGAAAATCAAAATCAACAAAAAACTATGAACCAGAGACACTTTTAGGGGGGCGGGAGGGGAGGGATTGGGGTCAGAATGGGGGGGCTGCAATTGTATGGGGAATATAACAATAAAATTTATTTTAAAAAAAATAAATAAATAAATAAATAAATAAAATAAAAATGGGAAACTGGAAAAAAAAAAAAAAAATTTCCCAATGTCATATACTAATTAGTATTGAGATAAACCTCAAACCCTGACAAATCTGGTTCAAAACCAATAATCTTTCAGACTTGCCATGCAACTTAGAGAGAGCTTGCTAGAAATGTCTCATTCACATACTGGTATCCATACACAGAGGGAGAGAGGAAAACAAATAAGAAGGCAGGACACTCCAAGTTGATAGGTGGTGGTTCAATTAAGCAATGAAATTTACTAATGAATCTTGTCTTGGTGGCCGCAAGACCTCTCATTCTCCACATGCCTACCAGACCTTCAAGGTTTATATGGAGGTCTTACCTGAGTTCAGTCCTGGACACAGTCCAGGTAGTTTCAACAACACATTTCTCTCTCCAGGTTATGGCTGCTAGTATGGGAATAGTAGGTGATGGAGGGTGATCAGTTGGGCATAGGCTATGGAACCTTAGATTGCCCTGGCCTAGCTTTGGGGTCAAGGAGCTGAAAGGTCATCTTGAGGCTCCTTCAACACTCTACCTTTTGACTGCTCTGATAATTATTTATTTATATATATTTGTGTGTGTGTGTGTGTATATGTATATGTGTGTATGCATACATATACATTTGTGTGTATACATATATTTTTGTAAAATCCCCTGGAAAGTCATTAATTAATGGGTTTTACTAGCTTGGAGGTGGCTCCATTGGTTGTTACCTGACAGTGCTAGAACAGGTATCACAGCAGCAATAGAGGCATATAGATTAAGATAATTTTTTTTAAGATTTATTTATACAAGAACTGGGGTACAAGCCAGATGCGCAGGAGGGTGAGAGGATTCATCAGAGACAAAGCGGGGAACAGAACAGGCAGACTGAAGAAATACACTGCTGAGGGGAGCAGTGGGCAAGTCAGGAAAGGTCTGCTCGCCGTATGGGTTGCTCCGAGTCTGGCGGGGATCTAACTGGTACTGTAGAGTCTGTGGTGCGGACAGCTTCACAGCACTGCGCTCAACCTCCTGTGCTACCAGGGAGGCCCAAGATAATATTAACAACTTTTTTAAATTGAGTCCTGTAATCTAACCTACTGATTTATTGAGTTCCTTAGACTACAGTGTCAGATCACTTAGGACTTTTATTTATGTGATTTACTAAAGATGCTGTATTGACAGACTCATTAGGTATGAATGTACAGCATTCTGTTTGAATAATAGCACAGGAACCTCTTTGTGAAACAGTAATCAGGTCTGTGCTGTAGACTAGGAATGTAATGAAAATTAATGAATTCATTAACAATTAACTATCAATTCCCATCACCATTAGAAGAAAGCACACCTATTACTCCTAGATCTTTCAGTCTTCTTTCTTTGTTTAAAGAGTTAAAAATTTCTCCCAGTTAATGCAAGAGAGAAGACTGAATTTCTTTGACATATAACCTTATCCTGACCATTTGGTGGCTATTGTGGCATTTCTTATCTGCTTGAGGAACTGACAGTTTGTACCTTTGATCTAGATAAACTCCAGTTCTTCCTGGGCCTCTGACTCTTTCTCTGGAACTTCTTCCTCAAACCTCTGAAATACAAATATCACACAAAAATTCTAACATTGATCCTGTTTTCTTCTTGACACAAATTTTAATTTTCAGCAAATCCATATATTCTCATGTCTTCAAACACAATATTCTAACAGTTGTTTACCAAAAAAGGTTGTCACTTGCCACAATGTATGCAAAACTCAAGTCTCATATGTAACTGGAACATCCCCAGCTGCAGATTCCAAAAATACTCTAAACTCAACATAGCCAAGTCGGAATACCACTTTCCCACCAAACTTGTGCTTTTGTGTGTTTCATATCAGCTGTTTTTGAAACCTTGGTTTACAACCTGATTCTCCTGGGCCATTTTCTCTCCTTTCCTGTAATGATGGACTTTGTAATTGTATTCATCTGTTTAATTTCTCTTACATTATTTCTATTCCATTACCCATTCAGAACTTCATTACTCTCACTTAGATAATTTTTTCAACAAATATCTATTGAGCGCAAACTGTATGTCAAGCTAGGTTCTGATAATACATAAATGAATTGGAAATTATAAGTAAATCTACCAGTACAGCCATATACATATATACTATGTAAAATGTCCCATGAGACTTTAGAGAGGAGGAAACACTTTGGGGGTGAGAATTTCCAGTAAAAATTGATGTCTGTTTTCAAAGATATAAATGAGCCCTTGGCTTTCCATTGGCTTTTGTTCAAACATGTTATGGCATTTGCTTCTTTGAGGATGATATGCAAACCATATAATGAGCTCTTTTTTGCTTTCACCCATGGTGTATTTCTCTAGAAATTCTGAGGAAAGGGTGTAGTTTAGGGAACGATTTCACATTTCTTTCACCCAACTTTCAGTTGGGTCTAAGTCTGTGAAGGGATGATAGATTCTTCTCAGTAGGATATTCCTTCAACTGCCTCATGTATCTTTCTCTGAATCAAATAACTTCTGGATACCAATAAGGGTTTAAGCAGCCTCTTAGAGAATTAATTCAAATTGAATTGACGTACACCTATTTATTTTTATTATAAATTCAATAGTCAAAAAGAGTAAGATTAACCCCTCCTCCCAATGATCCCCCATCAGGGTATGGTTTCCAGGGTCTTTCACAGAAGTGGAAACACTGTGAAGTCTACTTTTAAGAAGCCTCGGAAGATAACCAGAGGCATTCATGGCAAGGACCAAAAGATAATGATTGTTCACCCCTTTCCAATGCACCAAGAATTATTTAGACCCCTGTTCTAATTGGTAGACTATAGAAAAGGATGAACCAGAGCATAATATCAAAAAACTGTCCAATTTCAGGCCTCCCTGGTGGTGCAAGGGGTTAAGCACCATGCTATGAAGCAATCCGCAGCCTCTGCAGCATGAGTTCAATCCCCAGCCGGCCAGGGAGAAACCACATGGTGCAGCAGCCCTCTCCTGTCTCACCCGCTGCTCCCTTCAACAGTATATTTCAGTCAATCTGCCTATTCTGCTCCCCATTCTGTCTCTGGTGAATTCTCTCACCCCCCCACATCTCTGGCCTGTACCCCAGCTCTTATATGCATAAGTAAATCTTAAAAAAAAAAAAAAAAAACTGTCCAATTTCAGATACAGGAATTAAAATGTTTAAAAGGCCAAAATAAATGTTTCCTTTCCTCTCATTGCAATAAAATAAAGGCTCTGTTTATGCAAGTGAAACAATTAAAACAAAGGAATGATGATTTATTTAGCAACCCAACTGTGTCTAGTTAAGTTGCTCAATCAATTCTACCACCAATTCAGTAAACTAACTTTCTGTTATAACCAAGTTGACTAAACAGATTCATTTCCTTGAAGAAGCAGCAGTCAGGGCTGGCAACACTGTTGGAGCTCTGATCATTATTCTGGTAAAAAAAAGGAGGAAAGACTCTGACTCTGTGAGTTGCCTTCCTCATTGTCAGTCTGTGCCTCAGACACATTAGCCACTTTAGGGAACCTTCTGAGACAGGCAGCATCCATTGCTTGTGTACTGACAGTCAAAGGATGGAGAATTCCCTTATCCCATGAAAAAAAATGCCCCAAGGGGAAGTTTTACTTTTCTCTGACAAATTTTTCCACTACAATACTAGTGGGCAAGTCCCAAAGGGTACACTGAGATTCTGCAATTTTATCTCTTTTTTTTAAGGATTTATTTATTTATTTATACAAGCACTGGTTACAGTCAGAAGCGTGCGAGGGTGAGAGAATTCACCAGAGCCAGAACAGGGAGCAGAACAGGCAGAAGGACCGAAGTACACTGCTGAGGGGAGCAGTGGGCGGCAGGAGAGGTCTGCGCGCCATGTGGGACCCTCACCGGTGGCCGGGGATCGAACCAGCGCTGCAGAGGCTGTGGGCAGCTTTGCAGCCCAGCGCTCAACCGCTGCGCCACCAGGGTAGGCCCTGCAATTTTATCTTTAAACAATTTCTCCACTGCTGTTTTGGAAACTGTTGATTCAAAACTATTCAATGTCTCATCAGGTAATCCTGACCTGGTTTTAATATATTTGAGGAAATAACTATATGACAGATGAATTATACTCAATGATTATATTCATTTTATTCTCCAAAGAGCTGTTTAATCTACTTAACTTGCTGACAGGATCATCCTGTGTTCCAAATGTTGATTTCTCATAAGAGCAGTCACTGCAATGACATCCAACCTTCTGATATTTTCTAATTTCCTGATAAACACAGAACACAGAATTTGAATTCTGACACAATAGCAATCACAGCCTAATGTTCAGGACATTTTTATGAAACAAATTAGGTTTGTTTCAACCTTAATTTCTACAAAAGAAACTCAAAAAAAAAAAGTTCAGAGTGAAACTATTCAGTACTAACTTCTTTGTAATATCTCCTCACTCAGAATATTTTATAACTCTTTTTTTTTTTAGTCTGTGCCTATAGGTTTCACTACTCAATCTCTCTTTAAAATGGTGGTTAACTGGTCAACATCCCATCTTGCATTATATTCATTCTTTCTCAATAAAATGCTTCCTAAAAAACTATTGTGGGTTGTACGCTATATGCTGTATACTGAAAATGTCAAGATAAATAAGATACAATCACTGTGCTTTTAGGTTTACTGGCTTAGTAAATCTCAAGTTCAGGGGGAGACACATATATGAAAATATAACGTTTCAACATGATATGATGAATTTGTCTTTACAAATACCTCGAGGAGATTCTCCCTAACTCTGCCTTTGGGAAAGCTAAGAAGACTACATAAAAGAGACAAGCGTGGTGTTTGCCCTCTTTCTTCTCTGTTAGAAATGAGTCCAAAGTAAAAATATATTTCTAGGCCAAAATTAGATCAAGCCAACTATTCAACACTATTTTGTTGATCAGAAGTTCCACAGGTATGTGAAACTCCACAGGTCCTCAGATTTACAAAACTGAACTCCTGTAGTTTACTTTCTTCTTGCATTTTAGATTGTACCTAGTTTACCTCATTTTTTCTTTTAACAGTCCGTGACCTTCATCCTTAACCATGCTACCCACTCTGCATCCTTGCAGAAGTTTTCCTTTTTTGGCTTTCAGAAATGTTTTCTTCTCAGGGAACATTCCTTTCCCACAGTATTTCAACTGCAGTTGTCAGGTTTAGAACTTACCCTGATTGTTTCCTTTTCATAATCTGATGATTTTTTCAAAGATAAAAACACAAATGACAACTAGACAGAGGATAATTCCTAACACCTTTCTTGAGGACTGAAAGTCCTTCAAGTTTTCACTGCTTTTCTATAGTGCCATGAAAAATGCCCCCACAATGCAATGATGTGTATATTGGAGACAAACAAGCATCACTGTTATGCATATAAGTTATCAAAAGACCCTGACTGATAAGTACCATCTATTGGGTATGAGATCATCTCTCCTTCCTACAGATCCTCAGCCATTGCCATTCTATAAGTTGGAGACTTACAGAATGAGTAGAATTCCACAGAGCCTAACATCCAATCAGAGGTTTAATATCATAATATAAGAGTGGGCCCATTATTTTATATGTAGTTTGCAGAGTCTGAGCTCTAGTATCACAAAGTAGAATGAAGAGGGACAACCTTTGGAAGTAAGAGGCAAAAATCTCATAGCATCTAAGAATGTTGATGCAAAAACCCTGAAGAAATTGTTAGAGCAAAACCAATTAGGTATAAACATATATTGTACAAAAAGGAAGAATGATGTAATATATACATATATATATATAATTTAAAAAAATGCAAAAACAAAATAAAAATGAAAAACAAACACACACAACCCCCCCAAAAAACCAGTAAGGTATAAAATAGTTAACACTTCATGACCAAGTAAGAATTATCTGGGAAATACGTGATTATAAGTAAATAATTTTAAAATCGTTGAAGTTCTTTTTTAATATTTATTTATTTATGCATACAAGAACTGAGATGTAGGCCAGATGTGTGGGGGGTGAGAGCATTCACCATAGACAGAGTAAATAACTACATGCCAGATGAATTACACCCATGATTCACCAGTGACAGAGTGGGGAGCAGATCTATTGAAATACACTGCTGAGGGGAGCAGCAGGTGAGACAGGAGAGGTCTGCTGTGTCATGAGGGTTAGCTGCTTGGCTGGGGATCAAACTCATGTTGCAGTGGCTGCTGATAGCTTGATAGAGCTGATATTTTAACCCCTGTGCCACCAGGGAGGCCCTTGTTGAAGTTCTTTATAACTACTTTTTTAAAAAATAAGTTATTTCAATAGGTGCCCACCAAAAAACTTGATAAAACTAAGATGAGTTCAGAAACAAAGGGATAGAAGCAGAAATTGCCCCACTTTTCATTACTTCTCAATGGTGGATTGGGAAATTTGAGCTTTTAGGATTACATCCAAAAAACATTAAAATTCAATACAGTAGTAAAATTCAAGTATTAAAAATGACAAAAAAATTAAATTAAAGTAATTTAAATTAAAATAACAAAAGAAATAATATCTTCACTATTTGTGCTGACTATTGAATCTCTTTGTTACTTTCTATTAGAAACACTGAAGAATATTTCTTTCCTTCAATACCAAAAAGGACCCAGATAATTTAAATCTATTAGAGTCATTATTGATTTTCTAAAGTCAAAGACATAAAAATTGTTTCTGAGCTAAGGTTTTCCAAATCTTCCATTTCAAAGCAAGCATCATATAAGGTCAACCAAACCCAATGATGGAAAACAGACACATTCATCTTGGAAACACACTTATGGATCTATTACAGTAAGTTCTCACTTAATGACATCAGTAAGTTCCAGGGACACATGACTTTAAGTAAAACAATGTATAACGCAATGAGGTCCTTGAGTAATGCCATTTAATTCCAAGTTGACCAGGATTTTCTTTTTCTTATCAACAGTATAATAAAATATCATTGAATGAAATGATGTTACCCAATGAACTGCTACCTATTTACTCTAGTTTTTCCACATGTTTTCCAGAATTGATAGAACCAGTACCATGTCTGAGCTAATCTAGGTCCACACTACAGAAACAGAAAACTGATGGCACATATATATACTTATACACATCTTTGTCATGACACATATGCAAACATGCACACAAGTACACACACCACTCTGTTGCTACCTTTCCTGTTCTAATTATCCCTCCACTGATGCTGGCAGAGCTGCCCACGACGCCCATTGCCTCCACTAAATGGATATATTGGTCTTCTGATTTCCCTGTCTTAAGATATATACTGAAATAGGGGCCTCCCTGGTGGCATAGGGATTAAGTCTCAACAATGTCATCACTACACCTGAATTTGATCCCCAGCCAAGGAGCTAACCCACATGCCACAGCAGACCTCTCCTGTCTCACCAGTTGCTCCCCTCAGCAGTATATTTAAGTAGATCCACCTGTTCTGCTCCCTACTCTGTCTCTGGTGTATCTTTTCACCACCCCACACCTCTGGCCTACATCCTAGTTCTTCTATGCATGAATAATATTTTTTTTTAAAAAAGACATGGGCTGAAATATGCCAGTTCACTTAACATATTTTGTGATAGCCACTATTCCTCTTCTGGTTGTTGAAAATGAGGCTTTTGAGTCAGGCAAAACTGGGTTAGGTTACTGACTCTGGCAAGTTGCCCTGCCTGGACTGAATTCATGGTCATAACTATAATGGGTCTGGAACCACCTACTTTTTAGTGTTGGTAGGGAATTTGACTGATACCCATGGAGTACTGAGAACAATTAAATGACGTATTTATAGACGTGCTTAGCACAGTACCTGACATCAGCATGCAGTAGTTAGTACTACTGATCTGTCCCCTGGTGAGAAGCTGGGTCTTCTAATAAAAACAAAAAGCCACAAATTTCCAAAAATGTTAAATGCTGAATTCCAAGATATTTACATGAATTATCCTACAATTTCCCTTATTTCAATTAAATACTCTTGAAAAGTGTTCAATACAGTCACAACTTCAAATAGGAAAGAATATTAAAATGAATGTCCACATATGATAGTCAAGAATTCTCATAGCCAAGTTTTATCCTCTCTTACTATGCATTTTTCCTTGTTGAAACATTAAAAAATTACTTTCTGACAGCATGAAACTTAATGAGTACTTCAGCCTCAGGACATCCTGATATATAACTATAATAATGGTGCAAACCTCAGAAAATTAACCATCATTACATAACAGCATCTAATAAACTCATTCTATCTCCAAAGGAAATATTCCTTTTCTAACAAAGAAGTATTTTCTATGTAAGATGGATAAAATTCATCCATCCTTAAAAAACAACAACAAAAGAAAGAATAACCCGCTCCATTTTCTGAATGTAATCAATCAGTGCTCTTAAATTCTAGGGACTAACTCATGTTAGGACACAAAAGCCAACACTCACAGCTTATTTTATGCAAAATCATATTTAGCTTTCTATGTCACATTTTATAGATTACCAAGTAAATGTGTTGTATGTGTATGCATGCTCTTGTGTGTGTGTCTGTGTATGTGTGTGTGCATGTGTAGGGAGAGGAAAGTGATAGGAAGGAGAGGAAGAGACAACTAGCTCAAAAAATCAAAGGGATATCATCTGTAGTTTTCTTTTTATGTTCTGTCCTTATTCTGCTTTGAGATCATATTCAACATCACAAATTATAATGGAAATGCAAACTGAAGCCACAATGATGTATCACCTCACCCCTGAGAGAATGACCCATATCAAAGAGAATAGAAACAACAAAGGTTGTCGAGGACTTAGAGAAAAAAAGAACTCAACTCTAATCCACTATTGGTGGGAATGCAAATTGGTACATACTCTATGGAAAATGGTGTGGAGATTTCTTAACAAAATTAAAGTGGAAATCCCTTATGATCCAGCAATGCCACTGCTAGGTATTTACCAAAGAATATGAAAACTCTAATACAAAAAGACGTGCACACTCCTGTGCTCAGAGCGGTGCTGTCCACAAATGTCAAGCCATGGAACCCACCTGTCTATCAACAGATGACTGGATAAAAAATCAGAAAGTGCATACTCCCTTGAATACCACTCAGCTCTTTAAAAAAGGTGAAATAGTACCTTTTAGGACAAAATGGATGGACCTTGAGCTGATTATGGTCAGGGAAATAAGTCAAGAAATGAAAGAGAGCTATTGGAAAGTTTCACCTATCTAGGGAATAAAAAAAAAAAAGAAACATGTACTGGCAAAATACAGCAAAACAAATCTCAGACTTAGTGAAAAAGCACTGGTTACCAAAGGTCACAGGGAGAAGGGAAGAGACCACAGGGGAAGGATGGGGCTAGAGCACTGGCACTGGACGTGTGCTGGAGGGTGAGTGAAATTTATGTGCCCATGAAGGAATAAAAATGCACCCCTAAAGTTACATAGACATGTAAACACCTGCCGATGTTAATTTAAAAACAAAATAAAAATTATCCATGATTTCAAAAAATTGCAAAGGGAAGCACACGATACAGCTTTGAGCCTTTGACTGTGAAAGGGGAAAGAGAACAGTCAATATCACACCTAGTACCAGAAAGTGTGTGACTCAGCCCAGAGGAACTAATCTTGCTTTTGTTTCAGAACATTTTCTTGATTTAAAAATAAAAACGGTCTTTACTATTAATACATACATACGATTTTACCTTTGGAGTTATAGCACTACTGTGACAACCTTCTCTAAATAAAAGTCACAACTGCAGAGAGGAAGCTTGCAGCTTCTTGGACCCCGTTTACTTAGGGCTCAGAGGGGTTATTCCTCAGAGAAGGACCGGCTCCCAGGACACATTTACAGATTTTGTTCTGGAGTCTCCATCAAAGCTTCCTTCCAGATTGCATGGATGTGAAACTATAGTGATTACCTGGCATGTCATCTGAGTTGTTTTCCCCCCTAATCCCAGCGCATGAATGATTTCATGTCCAGGATCCTGTGATGTTCCTGCAGGGCTGGCTCCCTTTGTAACAGGGTGGTGTCCAGGGAAAGCAGAGGTTCCAGGTTCCCTGCCCCACCCAAAGGAGGGTGGAGCTGAGCAGGGAAGAGAAGAAGCTGGATAGGAGACTGGAAAAGGAAGGAAGCAGGATGGAGAGCCAGGAGGAGACCTGGAGGAGGCACGTGAAGCAGAGAGACACGTGAAGAAGCTGCACTTGCTTCTTGGTCCTGGACTGGTTGAAACAGATGTGGGTGAGAGACCCATGGGTAGGTTAAAAATGGCAGCTTGTGCAGGCTTTAGGGCCTTGCTTTGGGCCAATCCGTTTGGGTGGACTTTTACTCCTAGGGGATGGGTAACCTTGGATACTTGATTTAGAAACTATATTCTTTGTCTTTTCTGTATTCACTAATTGTATTAAAGTTCCTTTTCACTAAAGGTCTTATGTTTTGCCTTGATGTGGCAGATGGCAGAAACTATTTAGAGCAGGCAGGTTTCGGGTTCTGGGGTGCCCTTCTCCCTGCCCTGTAATACCTCCTGCACATACCTCTATAGGTACCTAGATATCCTGTTGCTCAGTAAGCCCATACAGGGCACACATTTCTCCATTTTGAACCAGATACAAGAAAAATAAAAATAATGCATCTCACTAAGCCCTCAATTTTATGCTTAAGCTTATGTTACGGTTGGTGGAAATTTTTGTGTGATTTGTATTGTTGTTACATGGGTAACATGAATAAATTGCAGGCTACAAATTCAGGTACAAGTAAATCTTTATTTTCCCAAAGAATTCAAGTTAATATCTGCCTTGAGTCCCCAATCTCTATAAGAAGCAGAACTATCTCAGGCTATTTGAGGGTTTCTCATATTTCCTTCTTCTCCCCACTGTGGGCAAGTAATTTTCCTGCCTAGGAGCCTGAAGGAGAAGAGAAGAGGATTTCTCTTATACTTGTGAAATTCCCCAAATATTTTTTTTTCTGCTAGAGTTTTATTGTTATCCTCCTCAAGGTCACCCGCTTCTGAATGTGAGAAATTGTCTTTTTTATCCCTTTTGTTTTCACAGCCTTTCCAGAAAAGACAGGCAAACAATAGCATAAATGCTTGACTGGAAAATATAGCAGATGTAGAAAATGGTTAGTGTTTCAAAAATATTACCCTGCAGTTTATATACATCCCCTGTAACCATGTGTCAGTCAACAGGGGGTTTAGATGTAAGGCTCCTGGCAAATTTAAACATAAAAGCAACATATTAGATGATCGAAGTAGCTTTCAAGAAGGCTGGGAGAAACAGACCTGAAATATGTTAGGAATGATGTCCAAATTGTACAACACGACTGGGTTACCCCAGGAAGACACTACCACCACCACCCCCGCCCCGGCACAGACCCCCTAATGCTGGACACCCGACTTTATGGTCCCTGGAGGCAAATGCAGATTCTCCTGCTGCCCAAAGCAGCCTCTGGGCAACACCTACTTCTTGAGCGCACCAGCTCCTTAGGCTCATGGAGAGGGCGTGCGCGTCCCAGAATCTATCTTGTTACACCCTAACAACAGGAAAGGCTGGGGAAGGGTTTCCGTTTCTGTGGTGGACTCTAATGCTTCCCAGAAGGCGGGGCCCCAAATACTGTGTGTTTCACCAGGCAGCACCACCCAACCTGCTCAGCACCGCTTCCCCGCCCGCTCAGCCACGCCTCAGTTTCCCATGAACATAAATCCAGCATTTACACCGTCGCCTGCCCTCCCGCGTCTCAGTCTCTGCACATGCCGGTCCCTAGGTGGGGGCTGGGCTGTGGCGTCATGTCTAGGGGCTCCCACAGGGCAGGACGCGGCATCTCCAATACGTGGCTTCCTCCTGGCTTGTCCAGGGGCTAAGCAGAGGGACCAGGTCACACATCACAGAGTGCCCTGAATGGCCCATGAGCATATTTTGATCAAGAAGCAACAGGCAAGGGGAAGAATCCAGCTGGTAAACTGCTATTCTTTTCCTAGACAAACCCTTCTGGGCTGCAGCCGCTCCGGGAGGTCTCTCTGGAAATGTTCTGCTGGCGGAGCCTCCAGCAGTGCGCTCTTAAGAAACCACTGCGGTAACACTTCTTTTTTTTTTTTTTTATACAATTAGCATTTATTAGACAAAATTATTAGCAGCAACACAAACACTGTTCATATAATCTGTTAAGTACACTTGTTGAAATCTCAGTTCTGTGCTTCTCTAAGAAGCTTCAATCTTTGCATTAAAGGTTGTCTTTCTGGTAGATGCCTCCCTCCCTTGTTACTCTCACTTTTGCATCTTGGCATTTCAAGAAAGTAACAGCGAAGTCCTGTCTTGGATTCTGTGTTCTAGGAACAGGTTGAGACCGTGGGGAGAGGGGTTGAAATACCGCCGAGCATGCACCACATCGCCGGCCACTGGGAAAAGGAAGGGCTTGTCACAGCTGACAAAACTGGCTATGAGGGGCTGGTTCTTTTTTTTTTGTTTTTAAGATTTATTTATTTATTTTTACAAGCACTGGGTACAGTCAGAAGCGTGGGAGGGTGAGAGAATTCACCAGAGCCAGAGCGGGGAGCAGAGCAGGCAGAAGGACCGAAGTACACTGCTGAGGGGAGCAGCGGGCGGCAGGAGAGGTCTGCGCGCCATGTGGGACCCTCCTCCGGTGGCCGGGGAGCAGCCGGGGATCGAACCGGCGCTGCAGAGGCTGCGGGCAGCTTCGCAACCCAGCACTCAACCACTGCACCACCGGGGAGGCCCCGGGTTCATTTCTTGAGGTTGGCACGACTGTGAGTGACAAAGTCAAAGCCAGGATTTGAAATCAAGCCAGAATGACTCAGCTTACACTCTTCACTGCACTGTGTTCACTGCCTTTGCTCAACATTGCAGTGTTGTCCCCAAACCTACGAGCAGGGAGGGAGAACACAGGAGCATTTACATTCTTCTATAGTAAAGCATCTCAAAGATCGCTGACACCCAGCTGGTTTTCTTCACACCCTGGCCATCTAGGGCTGAGGATGTATCTGTCTTCATGGGACTCACTCTCCCCAAACTCCTGCAAGGGGTAGCCGGCAGAGCTCCAGGTGCACAGTTACACAGCAGGTAACAGGAGTTAAGCACAGTGGAGGAGCATTCTGGTCTCTGAGAGAGCATTGTAAAGGGATTGCCCATCTTAAGTCTGGTGCCTGAGACATAGACACCAAGTCTTGGCTCTGCCACTTACTAACCGGAGGCCAACTACCTGATGGTTCTGTGTCTCTACTTGCTCCTCTGCAAAGGGGGGATAACTGTGGTCTCAGCCATGGCTAAGTACTTCATAAATGTAGACAAAAATATTGCTGATATCAGACCTAAGGAAAAGCCAAATGAAAGATCCAGAATCTTTGACTACCCCCTCCACATGTGGTAATGCCTCCCCCGAGCACCCCGATCTTTATAAAGAACATTTTGCCATTCTCACTGGTGTGAGATGGTATCTCATTGTAGTTTTGATTTGCATTTATTTCCCTGATTACAAGTGATGTTGAACATTTTTTCATATGCCTGTTGGCCATTTGCATTTCCTCTTCAGAGAAGTTTCTTTTTAGTTCTTCTGCCCATATTTTGACTGGATTATTTTCTTTGTTGTTGTTGAGTCTCATCAGCTCTTTGCAGATTTTTGTGATCAGTCCTTTATCATTAGTGTTGTGTGCAAAAATGTTCTCCCAGTCGGTGGGGTTTCTCTTTGTTTTTGTTATTGTCTCTTTTGCTGTGCAGAAGCTCTTTAATTTGATGTAGTCCCAGCTGAATGGCACATATTAAAAAAACTAGCAACAACAAATGTTGGCGAGGTTGTGGAGAAAAAGGAACTCTCCTGCACTGTTGGTGGGAGTGAAAACTGGTCCAACCACTATGGAGAGCTGTGTGGAGATTTCTGGACCTACTAAACATAGAGCTTCCATATGATCCAGCAATTCCACTCCTAGGTGTTTACCCAAAGGGCACAGAAACATCAATTCCAAAGAACACCTGCACCCCTATGTTTATAGCAGCAATGTTTACAATAGCTAAGCTTTGGAAACAACCCAAAAATAGATGACTGGATCAAGAAGATGTGGTCCATATACACCATGGAGTATTACTCAGCATTCAAAAAAGATAAACACATGCAGTTTGCAGCAACATGGATGGCGCTGGAAGGGATCATGCGCAGTGAAATAAGCCAGAAAGAAAAAAAATTACCGGATGGTTCTCACTCATAGCAGGAATCTAGAAAACTTAAATAAGGGACTAGGAAAAAGAATAACTATAAGAAAGATAATATCAAAATCAACAAACAACTATGAACCAGAGACACTCTATGGGGGGTGAGGGGCGGGAAAAAGGAGGGCTTGGGGTCAAAATAAGGGGGTTGTAATTGTATGGGGAATGTAAAAATAAAATTTAAATAAATAAATTTAAAAAAAAAGAACATTTTGCTCTTGGGTACCCTAGCAGGATGAAGGCGTGAGGTCTAGGTATTACCTTCCTGAACACCTGTGCTGGGTTTCCATGTGGAGGTGAGTAATCTAGGGAAAGAAACTGAGTGGGTCATCAATTGCTGAGTGACTGCAGAAGGGAATGGCTTTTGAGAAACAGTATAACTGATAACCAGCCTTTCTCACAATTGCAGCAAAGTCAGGTTCCTGGCATTTAGGGAACAGGTGAAAGTACTATTGGCAGAAAATTTTTGTTTTCATACCTGTTCTGGAGTGTGATTCTAAAAGCTCAATTTAGTTTCAATTCTGTTTTGCTAAACCTACAGTTTATTCCAAGGCTACCTAATGTCTTTCTAAAATTCCCTTTTTCCTGCCTAACAGAGTCAGAAGGTAGTGTCTGTTTGCAACAAGCAATCCTTATGAATGTGGGGGAGCTACCATTTTATACTGCATTCCAAAGAGTATTAAATCATTAGCACTGGGCCTCCCCGGTGGCGCAGCGGTTGAGGGCTGGGTTGCGAAGCTGCCCGCAGCCTCTGCAGCGCCGGTTCGATCCCCGGCTGCTCCCCGGCCACCGGAGGAGGGTCCCACATGGCGCGCAGACCTCGCCTGCCGCCCGCTGCTCCTCTCAGCAGTGTACTTCGGTCCTTCTGCCTGCTCTGCTCCCCGCTCTGCCTCTGGTGAATTCTCTCACCCTCCCGTGCTTCTGACTGTACCCAGTGCTTGTATAAATAAATAAATCTTTAAAAAAAAAATCATTAGCATTTTAATTTTGCAGATGAGGAAACTAGGGCTTGGAAAGGTTACTTTACCAAAATCCTGAATTTTTGTCTTCAAATCTGAGATCTCCTCCCAATGATGTTTTCCTAGGAGGCAGGTGTGCATTGCCCTTAGATACCATGTGGCCTTTCAGGGCACCTGAGCAATCTAGGGCTATTCTGGATTTTTTAAAAAAGATTTATTTATTTATGCATACAAGACCTGGGATACAGGCCAGAGATGTGGGAAGAGGTGAGAGGATTCACTAGAGACAGAGTGGGGAACAGAACAGGCGGATCTACTGAAATACACTGCTGAGGGGAGTAGCGGGCAAGTCAGGAGAGATCTGCTGTGCCATGTGGGTAGCACCCTGGCTGGCGGTCAAACGTATGCTGCAGTGGCCGCAGATTGCTTCATAGGTTGCGTTTTAACCCGTTGTGCGACCAGGGAGGCCCTATTCTGGAAATTGACCCTTCTATAGGGTGACCACTGAGCCAGGCGACCTAAAAACTGAAGGTTTGATTCTAAGAAGCTGGAAACTAGATTTGATTCATTTGTGAGCATAAAATATATAAAGAAATACTATAGTAGAATGTACTACATTGGAGAATGTACTACATTGGAGAATGTACTACATTGGAGAATGTACTACATTGCTACCTGACAACCTCTAACCACCTGGGGTGACCCAGTAAATAACACACAGGTGAGCACAATGCAAATGATTAGAAGTAGGTTTCCTTGAATTCTCACAAAATCTTCCTGATTGTGTTCCTTTAAACTTCAAACAGCAAACATCTCAGGCAACTGGACAATATAAATACTTAGGGATTTTTTTTATGTGCTTTGAAATCTGTCCTTTATCTTCAAACATTAATGCAGGACATCTGTAGCTAGCTGTCTGTGGAATAACCAGAATGTGTTACAGTTTTCTTGGGAAGAGGTTTAGCAAAGAACCATTCATTTGGTATAATGCAGTACGGTTACTTCACGATGAAAGTCAAATGTCCTGCTACATTGGCAATTTCATGGAGAAACCACCACTGTTGTGTAGAATCTTTATGAGCATCTTTTAATAATCTAGAAGTGGAGAGGAATGAGTTGAAAATCAATTTTTGGCAGGTTTGAAATGCATAGAAAATAACTAAGTAAATTTTTCAGAAAAATTCTTGTCAACATGAATTTGCCTCTAGGCAGTAAATTCACAAATCAACACCCAGAACACATTGCTTCTAGCTGGAAAAGAACTGAAATTGTAAATAATAAACACCATACTTATTTTATTTTCTGTGCTTAGTTGTCTTTCAATAATTAGGGAAAGCTACCAGCTGAGTATTTTTCACTCAGTTTTGGTGTTTGCTATTTTCTCATTTCCTTCATAAGCTCCATGTAGGCAGAACACTGTCACATAATAAGGACAGAAACATTAATTGGCTATTTATTATGCACCAGGTACAATCTAAGCACCTCACATGCACTCATATTGAATCCTTACAAACTATGGAGTAGGTGCTGCTATATAAATGAGCCAAACACGGCTTGTGTGTATTGACTTGTGGCTCATTTATTTCTTCTCTGCAACCTGAATTGCCAGTTCAAAAGCTCCACTGGCAGCAAACTAAAGTCTTTGCACATCCAATTATTTTAGAAATAGCCCAAACAAGCAGATTTTTAACCATTTAGAGACTGCCTGTTTTATATACCCTGTAAAGCCTCATCAAAAATCTACCAACGGGGCCTCCCTGGTGGTGCAGGGGTTAAAATCTCAGCACTATAAAGCTATCCCAGCCATGCAGCAGGAGTTTATCCCTGGCCAGAGAGGTGGACCCACATGGCACAGCAGACCTCTCCTGTCTCACCTGCTGCTCCCCTCAGCAGTGTATTTCAGTCAGTCTGCCTGTTCTGTCCCCACTCTGTCCTCTGGTGAATCCTCTCACCACCACCCCCGCCTCCCGCACCTCTGGCCTAGACCCCAGTTCTTGTATGCATAAATAAAAATAAATCTTCAAAAAAAATAATATCTGCCAACAAAGGACAAGATAAACCCTGAGACACTGCTGCTGTCGCAGGTTCTGACCCCAGAGACTGTTGGCAGGACTGCTGAGTGGCATCACCAAGTGTCTTAGCCCCTCCTTGAGGCTGCTGCTCCCCTGAGGGTTTCCTTGCACTCCTTTCCTTCTGAGCAGCCACCCATCCCCTCAGGGCCTCAGCAAGTTCTCCAGCTATGAAGGACCCCGCACCTGCAAAGCTGTCAAAGCATGCTGAGTAATGCCCATGTGCTCACCTCCACTCATGGTCATATGTCCCCCCTTGCTCAGCTTCCAGATCCCTCAAACTCACTCCCTATGGCTGACACCCAGGATGGGATTTGGAGATCAGGAAATAAGATGCGGGGCCACACAGTGAGTAGGATAAACAATTGGAAAAATGATCCTAAGCAGTCAGTCCCAGGTGGTTGGGACTTGAATCAGGGATGCCACTGCATTTCTTTGGTCTCCCTCTGGCCTCACAAACCAAACCAAGTAGTTGGGCAATTATATGACTGAATCCACGTCACTGGAACTGACTTTCGCGGTCAGAGATACTGAGATACCTAGAGAAGGAGGTCAGCCCACCTGCCGGGGTCCCCCACTAGTGCAGATCTGCGGGCCTGACTAGGAAAAGAGGAGGGGGGAAAAAAAGTGCTTCTAGACCACAATGAGATACTCCTAACGCGATTATGGAAAACAGCGGAAAGGGCTGCTCAGAGGTGGGCTGACCGTCAGGATACTTGCAAACTATAGCTGATAAGGGCATGGGATGGTGTGCACTTTCTCCTCAGTTTCATTGGGCACCTAAAACTGCCCTTAACTTAGTACCATGTGTGGAACATAGTAGGTACTCAAATATTTGTTGACTAAATGAATAAACAAACAGACATTTTAGAGGAATATTATGGTCTTATCTATGGCTGCTTTATTCAAGTACTGTATTTTATAGATTCTTGCAGCACTGCTAGTTTTCTGCCTACCTGCACCTATGCTTCCAGGAGGAGTTCCCGCCAATGGAGACCCTTCCCCTGCAGTGCTTAGCACACATGCAAAAGTGAGCCTCCTACTCTTCAGGGGGAAGTTGGACTAGACTTGAGATATGTATGGCCACACTAAAATGAATAAAATGAATTCTGCTTCATTGATAGCTCAATATAATCTTTTGTTTGACTGATACAGACTTTTTACTATTAGTACCAATAGTGTATAAGATACACTCAGATTGGTGTCATCCTCAGCCTGATTTTATTATGTATAGGAGTTACTGTTTTATATACATCTGAAGAACCATGACTATTACACTATCATATTTGCTAAGAATTAAATTCTTGTAATTGTGGGATGGTCCCTTCCCCTCTGCCCTTAGCATTGCACACAGCACTCCATTAAAGCTAGTATTTCATTGTATCACAAATATCTGCATGCATGTATGCCTGTCTTATTAGATTTTGAGATCCTCCAGGGCAAGCATTTTACTTATTTTCTGACTTTTTATTAAGCTTTGTTCTGGAAAATTTTAAACAATTGCCCAAGTAGACAGAATAGTGTAATGAAGTTAACCATACTTACCTTAAACTATTATCAAGTTGAGGTCAATTTTGTTTCATCTATTTCCTTACCACTTTTCCTTCCTCCAGATTATTTTGACAAACTTCTGGACATCAGTATCATTTCACCCACATATATCTCATATATCTCTAAAAAAGAATTATTTTTGTAAAATACCATTACAATTCCATTATACATGGTAGTAATCACCCAACTCATATGTATAATATCCAAATTGTGCTCACATTGCTTTATTTCAGAATTTTGTAAAGATTTTTATTTATTTATTTATGCATAGAACTGAGGTGTAGGCCAGAGGTGAGGGGTTTGTGGTGAGAGGATTCACCAGAGACAGAGTAGGATGCAGACCAGGTGGATCTACTGAAATACACTGCTGAATGGAGCAGCAGGCAAGACAGGAGAGGTCTGCTGTGCTATATTTGGGTTAGCTCTCTGGCCAGGTATCGAACTCAGACCACAGCAGTGGTAGCACTGAGACTTTACCCCAAGGCCACCAGAGAGGCCCCTTTCACAATTTTTTTTTTTTTTTTACTGAATATTTACTTCTATCAGAACTGCAATAAAGTCCATAAACTGGTAGACAGGGTTTTTTGGGGAACCATAGATTT
Source organism: Talpa europaea (assembly GCF_964194135.1). NCBI lineage: Eukaryota > Metazoa > Chordata > Mammalia > Eulipotyphla > Talpidae > Talpa > Talpa europaea. The sequence continues at coordinate 34,654,246 of NC_140079.1, forward strand.
CCTCTTCTGTCACATTTTTTTTCTTACTTAAAATTTATGTGTTGAGAAAAAAACCAGTTCAAAATGGATCAGGATCTGGAATTGGATTAAGATCTGAAACCACAAATTCCATAGAAGAAAACACAGGGAAAGCACTGTGGCATACACTTCAGTGATTTTTGGGAGTCTTTGGGGCTGGACTACAATGGCGAGGGAAATAAAAGCAAAACTAAACAAATGGAATAACTTCAAATTAAAAAGCTTCTGTACAATGGAAAAACTAGGTATTTACCCAAAGGACACAGAAACATCAATTCCAAAGAACACCTGCACCCCTATGTTTATAGCAGCAATGTTTACAATAGCTAAGCTTTGGAAACAACCCAAATGCCCAAAAATAGATGACTGGATCAAGAAGATGTGGTGCATATACACCATGGAATATTACTCAGCATTCAAAAAAGATAAACACATGCAATTTGCAGCAACATGGATGGCGTTGGAAGGGATCATGCTCAGCGAAATAAGCCAAAAAGAAAAAGAAAAATACTGGATGGCCTCACTCATAGCAGGAATCTAGAAAACTTAAATAAGGGACCAGGAAAATGAATAACTATAAGAAAGTGAAAATCAAAATCAACAAAAAACTATGAACCAGAGACAATTTTAGGGGGGCAGGGGCGGGAGGGGAGGGATTGGGGTCAGAATGGGGGGGCTGCAATTGTATGGGGAATATAAAAATAAAATTTATTATTTAAAAAAAAATAAAGTATGGGCCTCCCCAGTGGCGCAGCGGTTGAGCGCTCGGTTGCGAAGCTTCCTGCGGCCTCTGCGGCGCCGGTTCGATCCCCGGCTGCTCCCCGGCCACCGGAGGAGGGTCCCACATGGCGCGCAGACCTCTCCTGCCGCCCGCTGCTCCCCTCAGCAGTGTACTTCGGTCCTTCTGCCTGCTCTGCTCCCCGCTCTGGCTCTGGTGAATTCTCTCACCCTCCCGCGCTTCTGACTGTACCCAGTGCATGTAAAAACAAAACAAACAAACAAATAAAATAAATAAATAAAACATGCCTCTATAAAAAATAAATAAAGTAATAGCACTGATTAGTGCTAATAAACTTTAAAAAAAAAAAAGAAGATACCCTGCCAAATGGGAGAAAATATTTGCACAACATACATTCAACAAGAGGCTAATATACAAGATCTACAAAGAAAACAAGTAACCCAGTCAAAAAATGGGCAGAAGAGCAAAAGAGAGACTTCCCCAAAGAAGGAATACAGACAGCCAAAAGGCACATTAAGAAATATCCAACATCACTTATCATCAGGGAAATGCAAATCAAAACACAATGAGATACCACCTCACACACAATGAGATATGATGGCCCATATCAAAAAGATAATATACAAATGTTGGGGAGAATGTGGAGAAAAACTAACCCCTATACACTGTTGGTGGCAATGCAGACTAGTCCAACACTTATGGAAGACAGTATGGAGGATTATATTTTTTTATTTAGCAACATTTATTATTTTGCAGATAAAGCATATCAACACAATTGGTACAAATTGAGCACCTGCTGGAGCTGAGCAGAGAAGTACTTATTACAATCACCAGAAGATTTCATCAAAAGATGTTTACATGCTCCAGTGTCATTTAATCTACAGAGCATCAGCTGTATCTATTTTCCCCTTCTGGACTTGGGAAATTTAAGGGTGGACAACCATTCTTTTTTCTTTAATTTTATTTTATATATATTTTTACATCATTTTTCATTTTTGCACAATGTATGCATTTTCATCTTGGTTATATTCCCACTCCCCTTATTTTAAAATTCCCACTCCCCTTATTTTAACCCTAATCCTTCCTCCCTACTGGACCCCCACCCATAGTGTGTCTCTGGTTTATAGTTGCGTGTTGATTTTGATTTTTACTTTATTATAATTAGTCTTTTTCCTGGTCCCTTATTTAGGTTTTCTAAATTCCTGCTATGAGTGAGACTATCTGGTATTTTTCTTTTTCTTTTTTTTTTTTCTTTTAATATTATTTTTATATTCCCCATACAATTTGGTATTTTTCTTTTTCTTTTTGGCTTATTTTGCTGAGCATGATCCCTTCTAGCTCCATCCGTGTGGCTGCAAATTGCATGAGTTTATCATTTTTGATTGCTGAATAATATTCCACTGTGTATATACACCATATCTTCTTAATCCAGTTATTATTTTTGGGTATTTGGGTTGTTTCCATAGCTTACCTATTGTAAATATTGCTGCTATAAACATAGGGGTGCAGGTGCCCTTTTGAATTAATGATTCTATGTCCTTTGGGTAAATACCTAGGAGTGGAATTGCTGGGTCATATGGAAGCTCTATGTTTAGTAGGTCCAGAAATCTCCACACAGCACTCCATAGTGGTTGGACCAGTTTGCACTCCCACCAACAGTGCAGGAGAGTTCCTTTTTCTCCACATCCTCACCAACATTTGTTGTTGCTAGTTTTTTAATATGTGCCATTCTCACTGCTGTAAGATGGTATCTCATTGTAGTTTTGATTTGCATTTCCCTGATTACCAGTGATGCTGAACATTTTTTCATATGCATATTGTCCATTTGCATTTCCTCTTTGGAGAAGTTTCTTTTTATCTCATCTGCCCATTTTTGACTGGATTATTTACTTCGGTTTTGTTGAGTCTCATTAGCTCTTTGTAGATTTTTGTGATCAGACCTTTATCATTAGCGTTGTGGGCAAAAATTTTCTCCCAGTCGGTGGGGTGTCTCTTTGTTATGGTTACTGTCACTTTTGCTGTACAGAAGCTCTTTAATTTCATGTAGTCCCCCTGTTTATCTTTGCCTTCACTATCACTGCTTTGGATGATTAGTCTTTAAAGATGTTGCGGAGGTTTATGTCATGTAATATTTCGCCTATATTTCCTTCTATATATTTTATGGTTTCAAGTCTTACGTCTAGTTCTTTAATACATTTTAAGTAGGTTTTTGTGCATGGTGTGAGGTCTAAGTAGTCAAGCTTCATTCATTTGCGTGTAGCAACCTAGTTTTCCCAGCACCATTTATTGAACAAACTTTCTTTGCTCCATTGCATATTCTTTGCTCCTTTATCAAAGATTAGTTGACCATAAATCTGTGGGTTTATTTCTGGATTTTCTATTCAGTTCCATTGGTCTGTGTGTCTGTTCTTGTTCCAATACCATGCAGTTTTGATTATTATGGCTTGTAGTATACTTTGAAATCTGGGAATGTGATGCCTCCATTCCCCTCTTTTTTTTTTTTTCAGGAGAGCTTTGGCTATTCGGGTTTTTGGTGGCTCCATATGAATTTCATAAATATTTGTTCTATTTCTTTGAAGAATGTCATTGAAATTTTTATTGGAATAGCATTGAATCTGTAAATTGCTTTTGGTAGGATGGCCATTTTAATAATGTTAATTCTTCCAATCTATGAGCAAGGGATGTCTTTCCATTTCTTTGTGTCTTCTTCTATTTCTTTTAACAGTGTTTTATAGTTTTCTTCATATAGGTCCTTTACCTCTTTTCTTAGGTTTATTCCCAAGTATTTGATTTTTTTTGTTTCAATAATAAAACGGATGATTTTCTTGATTTCTTCTTCTTCAGATTTATTGTGTATAGGAAAGCTACTGATTTTTGTGTGTTGATTTGTATCCTGTTACTTTACTAAACTGATTAATTAGTTTTTCTGTGGAGTTTTTGGGGTTCTCTATGTATATTATCATATCATCTGTGAATAGTGACATTTTGAATTCTTCCTTGCCTATTTGGATTTCCTTGTATGTCTTTTTCTTGTCTTACTGCTCTGGCTAGGACTTCCAATATTATATTGAAAAACAATGGTGAGAGTGGACATCCTTGTCTTGTTCCAGATCTTAATGAAAATGCTTTCAGCTTTTCACCATTGAGAATGATATTGGCTGTAGGCTTGTCATATATGGCCTTTATGATGTTGAGTTGTGTTCCTTGTATCCCAAGAGTTTCAAGGGCCTTTATCATAAATTGGTGTTGTACTTTGTTGAAGGCTTTCTCAGCATCTATTGATATTATCATATGTTTTTTATGTTTCTTCTTGCTGATGTGTTGTATTACGTTGATTGATTTTCAGATGTTGAACCATCCCTGTGTCCCTGGAATAAATCCGACTTGGTCGTGGTGAATTATCTTATGGATACATTGTTGGATTCTGATAGCTAAAATTTTATTGAGGGTTTTGCATCAGTGTTCATTAGAGAGAATGGACTGTAGTTTTCTTTTTGTGTGTTGTCCTTGTTCACTTTTGGTATTAGTGTAATGTTGACTTCATAGAACATGTTTGGTATTATCCCTTCTTTCTCAATTTTTTGAAATAGTTTGTGAAGGATAGGCATTAATTAATTTCTGAAAGTTTGGTAGAATTCATTTATAAATCCATCTGGTCCTGGGCTTTTGTTTTTGGGTAGGGTTTTGATTACCATTTCAATTTCGCTGCTTGTAATTGGTCTGTTTAGGTGTTCTATTTCTTCTTTATCTAGCTTTGGGTGATTGTAGAGCTGTAGGAATTTGTCCATCTCTTCTAGATTGTTGAGTTTCTTTGCATATAACTGTTCATAGAACTTTCTGATTATTCTTTTGATTTATGCTCTTTCATTTGTGATCCTATTCATTTGTGCTTTCTCCCATTTTTTCTTTGTGAGCCTGGCTAGGGGTTTCTCTATTTTATTTATTTTTTTCAAAGAACCAACTTTTGGTTTCATTAATCTTTTGGATTGCTTTCTTTAGTTTAGATTTCATTTATTTCTGCTTGATTTTTATTATTTCTTTTCTTCTACTGGTTTTAGGGTTTTGTTGTTGTTCTTTTCCCAGTTCTTTGAGATGTGAGATTAGGTTGTTTCTTTGAGTTCTCTCTAGTTTCTTGATGTGAGCCTGTACTACTATATATTTTCCTCTTATTACTGATTTTGCTGCATCCCCTACATTTAGGAAATTGGTGTCCTCCTTGTCATTCAACTCAAAGTATTTTTTTATTTCTTCTTTGATCTCCTCATTAGACCAGTGGTCTTCCAATATTGTGGGTTTCAATCTCCATGAGGTAGGAGGGCTCCTTCCCTTCTTTTTTATGGTTTATTTCTAGTTTAATGCCTTCATGTTCAGAGAATATTGTTAGCATGATTTCAATCTTGGTGTATATGTTGATGTTTGTGCCCCAGTATATGATCAATCCTGGAGAATGATCCATATGCGCTTGAGGAAAATGTGTTCTCAGGGATTTTTTTTTTTGGTTTAGTGTTCTATAGATGTCTATTAAGCCCGTGACCTCTATATCCTTACTTAGAGCTTTAGTGTCCTTACTTTTTTTTGTCTCATTGATCTATCCATTTTTGATAGTGGTTTGTTGAAGTCTCTTACTACATATGCGTTTTCTCTGATGTTTGTTTTCAGAGATGATAATAGTTGTCTGATATATTTTGGTTCTCCTTTATTTGGTAAGTATATGCTAATGAGTGTTATTTTTTCGTGAAGTATTGTCCCATTGATCATAATGTAGTGACTGTGTGGGTCTCTTGTTACCTTTTTGAGTTAGAAGTCTGCTTTATCTGATATCTGTTCTTGCCTTCTTTTTTGGTCCATTTGCTTGTAGTATTGTTTTCCATCTTTTTACTTTCAGTATATTTTTATCTTTTGTAGTTAAATGTGTTTCCTGAGGACAGCAAAAGGTTGGGTTTTGTTTCTTAATCCAGTCTGTGATTCTGTGTCTTTTTATTGAAGAGTTTAGTCCATTTACATTTAGAGTTAATATTGATATTTTAGCGTCTGTATTTGCCATTTTGTTTGTCTTTTTTCTGGCTTTATTTAATTTTTTTGGCCTCATTTCATTGTTAATTCATCCCTCTGTTGGTTCTGGCTTTAGGACTCCTTGTAGTATTTTTTGGAATGGAGGTTTAGTCACAATGTAATTCTGGAGTTTCTGTTTGTCTGGGAAGGTCCTTATTATTTCTTCATAAAGGAAGGAAAGCTTTGCTGGATAGAGTATTCTTGCTTGGCATTTGTAGTCTTTGAGTTTGTTGACTATGTCCCTCCACTCTCTCCTTACCCATAGCGTTTCTTCAGAGAAGTCTGATGTCAGCCTGATTGGTTTTCCTTTGTGTGTTATCTGTTTCTTACCTCTTGTCAGCTTCATTATTTTTTCCTTGTCTTGGATTCTTGGAAGCTTTACTATTTTGTGTTTGTTGTATTTTTCCTTCATCATGGAAGTTTGGTGTTCTTCTTGCTTCTTGTATGCCTATTTTCAGCTCCTTCTTCGTGTTTGGGAAGTTCTCTTCAATTATTTCCTTGAATATTTTCTCTGTTCCTGTGTCTTGTTCCTCTCCTTCTGGGATTCCTATAACTCTTATATTTCCTTTCCTCATGGAGTCATATAGGTTCTGAAGTCTTTCCTCATTCTTTTTCATTTGTACTTCTCTTTCCTTTTCTGTTATGGTTCTTTTTATTTCTGTGTCTTTGAGAATACTTATTCATTCTTCCATTTCATCTGTTCTGTTTTCCCTGCTTTTCCCAGAGTTCTTTAGCTCCTCTTTTAATCCTTTGATCTCCTGCATTTCTTTCACTTCCCTCTTTAGGGACTCAATTTCATTATTCTGTTCATTGATTATTTTTCCCTTATCATTGTTTTCCCTATGACGTCTTTCAGTTTTTTAATCATGGCAATTTTAAATTCTCTATCTGGAAAGCTCAGAAGTTCTTCCAAGTCACTGTTGTTGCATCTGGTGGGTGATTTTCTTTTCATGGTGTGTCTTTTCCTTGAGGACTTGCTTGGTGGCTTGTAATTTTTCTTCTCCCTTCTGCTTTTTTTCTTATTTGTTCTATGCGTTGGGACACTGTATCACTGGTACTGGCCAGCATCTTTATGGTGTGCTCTTTCAGCAATGTCAGAAACTGGTAGTCCAATCAAGTCAAAAACCATTATGCCAGAAGTCCAATAGGGCAGTGATACAATGAATATGTTAGTGGTCGCTGTCACAGAAATATCTCTTCCTTCTTTTTTGTTTAACTCCAGAGGTGGGTCTTGCAGTCCCACAGACTGTCCTGGCTGTGGTTTGATTGCCCATTGGGCTCCAGATCGTTGAATCCCCCTCTGGGCTCCGGCAGGCAGCCAGATGGTGCCTGGCTTGTGGGGACACTTCAGCTCACCTCTGAATGTGGGGGCAGCCCTTTCCCACTTGCACAAAGTCTAGGTGGGTCAGTTGGAGGTTTTTTGAAGTAGTAAAAATAGGTTAACCTTTGCTCAAGCAATTCCACTCCCAGGTATCTGAAAAATACATAAACACTAAACTGAAGGGTTAGGTACTCCTATGGTCATCACAGCCCTATTGACAATAACCAAGCACAAAGGAATGTTTTCTATAGGAAAGATGAGGATGCTTATTTCCCATTTTTAATGATTTTCAAAATAATGAGTTTGGATGTTATTCATTTTTATCTTCTAAGGCTGTGACTGGATAGCAGATACACAGTAAAAGTTTGTTCAATTGTGTTATTTTGGTATTGTCTTTGGGGAGAATACTTTTTTTTATTCTAACTTTCTTAAGAATAACATTCTGTCTCTAACGTTTCCTGACAGTCCTCAAATCCAAAGATTATTATGGTTAAAGTGCTCCATGGATAAGATCTACTTTTAAACATTTTAGAGCATAATTGTCACCACATGAAGATACAGGATGAAAAATACCAAGATTTTAATCTCTTATTCAAAACTTGAACAATAGAGATTTAGAAAATTCTCCATACTGCAATCCATCTACATTATCTGGCCATTATCTGGCCCAAAATACAATTCAACATTCAGATATTCCTAATGTAATATTTGCCAATCACACAGTGTAGAATCTGGAGTCAGAGTTTCTGTATTTCAGGCTGAGGCTTTAGCATAGAGGAGCCAGGAAAACAAAAACAAAGCATCATTTTAAAAATGGCCCTAGCAGGGCCTCCCCAATAGCGCAGTGGTTGAGCGCTGGGTTGCGAACCTGCCCGCAGCCTCTGCAGCGCTGATTCGATCCCTGGCTGCTCCCCAGCCACCAGAGGAGGGTCCCACATGGCACGCAGACCTCTCCTGCCGCCCGCTGCTCCCCTCAGCAGTGTACTTCGGTCCTTCTGCCTGCTCTGCTCCCTGCTCTGGCTCTGGTGAATTCTCTCACCCTCCAAAGATTCTGATTGTACCCAGTGCTTGTATAAATAAATAAATAAATAAATAAACAAACAAACAAACAAATAAATAAATAAAATCTTTACCAAAAAATGGCCCTAGCTTCAATTGAGGAAGATTAGCCCAATAAAAAGACTGCCCCAGTGTAGATAACTGGAAGTTCCAAGGTCCTGTTGGAAGTAAAATGTCATTGGGATATAGTTTTGAGAACTATCTGTTAACCCAAATCTCTTCTTTACTCTCAAAATTTAAACACAGGCACATGGAGACACATGTTCATGCATATAAATGTTCCATTTAGTTTCACTTGGTCTGCGAACAGATGTTCTCCTTGCCAGAACCGGCATGGCCAAAAATCAAAACTAGACCTAGAAACGAACTCTTTACAGCTACATTGGACTGTATTATTATGTGCTCTTTAACTTCAGCTTCTGCAAGTTACCTCAAATCCTCCCTCAAAATGGGGAGGGCAAATGATTATATGTTGGTATAGATAATAAATATATTTGAATATATAATGGCAGTTACTAGCACATTTGAAGGCATGCAATAAATATTAAATTAAGCAGTTTAAACAAATGGGCTTGAATGAGTGAGAGAAAAAAATATAGTGTGTGGGGGACATATTGTTTCAGTAATGCCATTAGTTCAATAAATATTTTGATCTATGTGTTGAGTGATTATATGACTAAAATGGCTCCCTGAAGCTAACGTGTCCCTGGGTATGCAATTATACAAACAACTCCTATAAAGTAAATTGAAATAGGAAGTTATAAGCAGAGAAAGCGTTATAAAATATGATGTTCTGTGGAAAGATGGTATCAAGTAGTCTTGACACCAGGTTAAATTATTAGTCTTTTGTGGCTTTTTATATTATGAAAAGAAATGCAACATTGGGTTAAAACATTTCTAAAAATCACTGAGAAGCAAGTAGCAAGATCTGAATGTCCATATAGGACCATTTGGTTTAGTTTGGTTTGGTTTATTTGCTGTAGCCATGTGTGCTTGGTTTGGTTTCCATTCAAAAGACAGGAGAATGGACTTCAGATAATATGCATGTGCTATTAGTCCAAACACAGCATCCAGTAGTTCCTTCCAAAGCAGCTGTGTCAACATGGACTGTTATATTCTTCTTTAAAATAAAGAAACTGAGAAACTGTAGGGTAAATGATTGTCAGGCTTTTCTGCCCTCCCTCCGTTAGGATTGATGATGGATCCCTGTGATCCTGAATGCATGCCTGATGGTGGGCACCTGGAGTGGGGTATGGGCATACGTAGGTGGGTACACCAGGAAAGCAAGTGGAGGAATGGACCTACCAGAAAGAACAAGTGAGAGAGTGGAACGGAGCCAACAGAAGAGAGAGAATGAGACCATGAGAGAATACTGGAGAGCCCAGGAAGAGGGAAGATTTTCCAGGGGCTGGGTGGCTGGCAGGCCTCCCAGCCTCCTGACACCCCTGCCTGCCAGGTACCTGGTAAACTGAATAAAAGCCTAAAAAAGGCACCGAGGGCTCCTGGACTCTCCTTTACCTGTCTTCATAGGATCATATGGATCCTGCCCTGTGCCCTTCTTGCCACTACAGGAAGATCCAGACAGCTTTCCATAGTGGTTGGACCAGTTTGCACTCCCACCAGCAATGTAGGAGAGTTCATTTTTCTCTACATCTTCACCAACATTTGTTGTTGCCAGTTTTTTTGATATGTGCCATTCTCATTGGTGTGAGATGGTATCTCATTGTGGTTTTGATTTGCATTTCCCTGATTATGAGGGATGAGAAAGTATCATTGTACAAAAAATGAAGAATGACGTAAAAATATATAAAGGAATAAAAATAAAGAAAAGAAACTGAATTAAAGAATTAAAACCTTGCGACTCAGTGGTCAAGTGATTTATTTGAGCTTGGAAAGCAACTGAAGTGGTGGAGGCAAGGTTTGAGCCCAGGTCTGAGGTCGTCAAATGCCACTGCTTAGCACCTCCTCAGACACAACCACATTTCCTTTCCCCTTTGAGGAGCAAGCACATCCATGTGATCAGCATCTCAACAGTGCCCCCAAGAATTCAAGCAGTATTGTGCAGAGGGCAAATAAAATGGATACACCACTTGCCTCTTTCTGTGAGCCTCCTTTCTAGCCACATTGTAGGGTAAATGGAAGTTATCAGGTTTTTCCACTCTCCCTCCATTAGCATATATGATGGACACCTGTGGTCTTACATGTGTGCCTGATGGCAGCACCTGGAGCATGGGTAGGCGTGCATAAGTGGGCACTCCTGAGCCGAGAGACAGAGCATATAAGGATGGAAGCAGAGGATGGGAAAAGGCAGAGAACCGTGCAGCAGGGTGCAGTAGCAACCAGCGAAGAGACCACGGAGAATGCCAGAGAGAGTGAAGATTCTCCGGGGTTGGGAGGCCTGCCAGCTTCCCAGCCCACAAGCCCCTCTGCCTGCCCTGCACCTGGTTGCTGCACCTCAATTGGTGTAGAAAGATCATTAAAAGTCTGAAAAAAAAAAACATTGAGGACTCCAGGACTTCTCTTTTATCCATCTGCCTGGATCATAGAAAACCTGTTCTGTGTCTTGCTGGCAATACAAACATATAGGGAGAAAATAATAGGGGCAGAAATAATGTGATATGATGCAAAACTTAGGGGAGGTTGAAAATAGAATGAGTTCAGAAGACAAGCTACATAGTCAAACATCACTGTTTTCTTAAGGTGCAAAGGTTTGTATACATGCAATTAGGGTGGATATGTCTCCCCTAAAATGTTAAAAATAAGGGTTTTTCCAAGATGTTGTGCAACCATCCTAGGCCAGGTAGGGTCTTTGTCAATTCTCACAGATGAAAAGAGAATTTTACAGGCCTTTCATACTGAATCAGTGGAAAGATGAGCAGACAGGGAGACAGCAAAATGAGCCCCCCTCACACAGAGCTGAGGAGCCCTTTTATCCCTCACTCTGGACACAGGTATTGTAGGGTAAATGATTGTCAGGCTTTTCTGCCCTCCCACCATTGTGATTAATGATGGATCCCTGCGGTCCTGAATGCTTACCTGATGGTGAGCACCTGGAGTAGGGTGTGGGCATACGTCGGCGGGATATACTTGGGCTGAGACTGGGCTTTTAAGGGTGGTGTCACGGGGATGCCAGAGGAAGGAGAACAAGCGAGAGAGCTGAACAGAATCAGCAGAGACCATGAGAGAATGCCAGAGAGCCCAGGAAGGGTGAAGATTCGCCAGGGGCTGGGAGGCCTGCCAGCCTCCTGGCCCCGCAGCTCCCCTGCCTGCTGTGTACCCGGTAAAATGGCGATAAAAGTCTGAAAAGCCACCGAGGGCTCCAGGACTCCTTCTTTCCCATTCTGCTTGGGTCATAGAGAACCAGCTCTGTGCCCTCCTGGCACTACAGGTATCCACTTTAGATATGCATGCCCTTTGCTCTTTGGCTTCTCAGCCCAAGCATCCAGAATCAAAGGCACACATGCCTTATGCCTATGCCTCTCAGCCCAGTGTCCATGCTGCAACCTAGGAGGAACATGGGACCACAGGTGGTAGTCATAGAAGCTAGAGGTGAGAGTGGAGAAAAGCCTGACTTAACTCCATTTTCCCGATACAATGTGCCCAAAGCAGACTTTTTACATGTCACCTTGGCCAGTGGAGCTAAGGTCAACTGAGGCCCTGTGGACTTCAAGAAAAAATGTTTCCATGACCTTAAAGACTGAAATGACCAAGATCTAAGGTCACATTCAGAAATAATCTTTTGTGTGTGTGTGCTGAGAGTTTTTTTTTTTTTTAATTTTATATATTTTTACGTCATTTTTTGCCGCGGACCAGCACAGCAGTAGACGATGAGGCCACCTCAGGGTTGAGAGAAGCGTGCAGGGTGGTCAGGGCGTCGGCGAAAGAAATGACAAACAGACACACTTCAAGAGTGAAAATCTGAGTGTAATTTTCTTTGAGTTTGTGACCAGTATATATATGTTTTCCAAAAGCACAGGAATGAATATCAAAGAAATTAGCTTGCTCATGGGCTCAGTCTATCACCATCAGGGAGGTGATCTACATAACAAAAAATGACCATTATAGAAGAAAGAAGGAAGTTTAGAAAGACAGATAAGGGATTAAAGTTTGTAGTTCTAGAAAGACGGGATAAGATTTTTAGCATTCTTGTAGTGGTTCTTGGTGGTCATTATCTTTTGATAAGCTTCTGCCTTTTCAGGGAACTTCCGCTGAACTTCCTCTGCTTCAGGGTGTAATGCTGTTCTCCCCCCCCCCCCCCCCCCCCCCCCCCCCCCCGCCGCTGGTTGCCCAGCCGGACCTAGGGACCATGGCGAAAGCCATTCCTAAAGATCGCTGCGGGGGGAGGTGCAACAGGTAGGGTTTTGCTGTTCTCCCCCTGCGCGCTGGTTGCCCAGCCGGACCTAGGGCCGGTTAACCCTAAAGGTCACTTCAGGGGGAGGTGCAGCAATTTTTCATTTTTTCAAGATTTATTTATATATGCATACAAGAGTTGGGGTACAGGCCAGAGGTGTGGGGATGGAGGGTGAGAGGATTCACCAGACAGTGTGGGGAACAGAACAGGAAGATTGACTGAGATACACTGCTGAGGGGAGCAGTGGGTGAGACAGGAGAGGTCTGTTGTGCCATGTGGGAATTTCTCTGGCTGGTCAGGGATTGAATATGTGGCGTGCTATAGTGGCTGCAGATAGCTTCACAGTGATGCGACTTAACCCCTTGAGCCAATGGAAGGCTCCATTCTTCATTTTTGTACAATGTATACTTTCTTATCTTGGTTACAGTCCCCGTGAAATTTCATCAAACTGCTAAAAATGGAGCTTCCATATGATCCAGAAATAACCTTTTAATTGGAAAGACCTATCTTAAAGCATGGCAAACATCTAAAGGCAGGGTTTTGGCATATGAAGTAATTTCTTTCACATATGAGACTCTCTTGTATCCCTTAGCTCGGGGTATATTTTTTTTTTTCCTATTGCAAGATATCTTTGTTTTCTTTTATTAATTTTTTAAATTATTTTACATTGTTGTTCACATTTTTACTGTATTTGATTTCTCCCCTCAGGTGTAGTCCAGTAAATACCCCACCACCACATCACCTGTGAACCATTACCATGGTCCCTTATGTTCTTCTCTCCCCTTTTTTGATCCCCTTTCCTTCCTCTCCCCTGCTTTAAGCCTTAGATTTAGTTGCCTATAAGTTTTGTCTTTTTTTTTTTGGACCCTATGTTTGGCTTCCCTATATTCCTCCTATAAGTAATGTCAGCTGAAATTTCTTTTCCCTTCTAATTTCACTGAACATAATTCCTTCCAGCTCCATCCATGTTGCTGCAAATGGCATGACTTTATCTTTTGTGATTGCAGAGTAATATTCCTTTGCGTATATATAGCACATCTTCTTCATCCAGTCATCTGTTTTTGAGTATTTATGTTATTTCCATATCTTAACTATTGTAAATACTGCTGCAATGACCACAAGGGTGCAGGTTTCCTTTTGAATTAGTTTTTTTGCGTCCCTTGGGTATATTCCTAGAAGTGGAATTGCTGGGTCACATGGTAGATTCACTTAATAATTTGAGGGTCCTTCACACAACTTTCCATAGTAGTTCGACCAGTTTACATTCCCATTAGCAGTGTAAAAGTGTTCATTTTCCTTCACATCCTCACCAGAATTTATTTTTTTTTTATGTGGGCCTTTCTTACTGGGGTGATATGGTATCTTATTGTGGTTTTGATTTGCATTTCCCTGATAATAAGTGATGTTGAGCATTTATTCATGTACCTGTTGGCCTTGGCTCAGTATATAAACCCTCAGTTTCCCATTACTCAAGAATGTACAGTCAAGTAGATTCTCCACACAAATGTAATTGAAATTGGTCTTTTTCTCCTACTAATCTATCTGATGCTCATTTGTGTGCTCAAGAAGCACAAGAGGAACCCAAGTGGGGGTGCATTTCCCCTGCACCCCAACCAGGGCTTCTCCGCTCACCTTCTATGTCAGTAATCTAAGCAGTCAGCATGTTCATACCAATGCTTTAGCAAATATCAGCAAACCAGCCAGTTATACACAGAACAAAATTTTTTTTTTATCACCAATGAAATTTCCATAGAAATATCATTTTAACTGAATGAGTTTCCCACCATTTCTGCTTCTAAAAATATCTCAACATAATATTGATTATCCTCATAACTACGTTTCCCAGCCATGACACTGCATAATCATGGGGCATAGCTACCCCAGCTGAAGTGGGCTTTGTGAGCGCTCAAAAGCATCTGTGTGAGAGCAAGCCTTTGAGCAAGCCTTTACCTTAAGTTAATTTTCTTTTACAGGACACTGAAATGTGGATGTCTCCATTTTCAAAGCACTCAGCAATATTAAATTGATGGAGTTTTTAGCTTTCATCTACTCCAGGGCACCCAGAAAATGTTTACTCACACATGCAACAAAATGCACTAAGGTAGCTTATTTATGTCATTTCTAGCTCTCACAATAACCTGCAGAGCAGGTGTGACGAATTCCATTTGCCCAAAGTCACCACTCATTAAGTGACAAGGTCAGTACTCAAATTAAATCTGTCTCAATACCAAACTATCACATTTCATGAGCCAACCTGTAACAATTTACCTATTTACAAAAGATTGTATGTGAGAATTTTTCACTAAAGACAGGAAACTAATATCAGTACTCTAAGTAAAAAGACTAAAATGATGCAAAAGAAATGTAATGCTTTAACTTACAATTTAAAATTATAAAGTTCTAACAGTTTTAATATTTAACAATAGGAAGAGAAGAAAGTATATTAATGTCTCAATACAACACCCAGAGTTATCCATCCCCTTGAGTGTAAATGCCCAGCCAAACAGGGTTGGCCCAAAGCTGGGCTGCTAAGGTCCAGATACTTGCCAGAAGTCTAAGGCACCTTCTGGCAGGGAACCACAGAAGGGGCCAGACAAGTCTGGGACAAAAGGAACAAAATTAAAGTACAAATCAAGATAATGGATGCCATTGTCAGCTTCTGCTTGGGTCTCTCAACCACGTCTCTTCCAAGTGTCTCCCTCAAACACCCCCAAATCCTTGGTACAAGACCAAAGCCTAGAAGCAAGCATGCCCATCTTCTCCAGGAGTCTCCCCTGGGTCCACCTGCTTTCCATGTTATACAGCTTTACCTGGCCACTCAAGTCTGACCCTCATGAGTAGGGATGGGGAATATGGTACCTCTCCTAATACAAAAAATATTTTTGTTCTCACTGATGATTAAAATCTTCATACGATTTTAATCTAACCACCAGTAACCAAGAGAAACAAAGCAAACCTTTTGAGATTACCCATAAATCTGGCCTTGGCTGCCAGTTTGTAAAGAGTACTAAAGACACCAATTTGAAGGTTTGAAAGGAGACTTGTAGATCATCATGTGTATAGGAAACTGATTTGATCTACAAATCAATCATCAGCTAATTGACAGTAGCTGCCCAGAGTGCTGTCCATCAAAATTTGAGCTTGGGGCCTCCCTGGTGGCAGAAGGGGTTAAGACGCAGCACTATGAAGCTATTCAAAGCCACTGCAGCACAAATTCAATCCCCACCCAGGGAGGCAACCCATATGGCACAACAGACCTCTCCTGACTCACCTGCTACTCCCCTCAGCGGTGTATTTCTGTACATCTGCCTGTTCTGCTCCGCATTCTGTCTCTGGTGAATCCTTTCACCCCCCTGCACTTCTGGCTTACACTACAGTTTTTGTATGCATAAATAATCAGATCTTTAAAAAAACAACAACAAAATTTGAGCTTTATTAGCATTCAGTAAGCCACCAGCCATGTGTGCCAGGGGACTATACAGAAGAGTGTCTGTCTCCTTGCCATGTAGAGTGGGCTCAGTGGTGCTACCCTAAAAGACATGTGCACATGTCTAAGAACTTATAAATATTAAGGTGAAATTATACAGCAAAAGATAAGATTTTGTTAGAGATTTAGAGGAGAGGAATTGATCCCAGATCATTTTAGGAGTGCTCTAAATCCAAAGACCAGTGACCGTGTAAGAGGGAGGTAGAAGGAAAATTGACAGAAGAGGAGATGATGTAACTTCAAAGTTGGAGACAGGAGTGAGAGGTCCCAGGTTAAGAGGTACCAGGACTAGGGAGGCTACGAAGGGCCCTCCCAAGAGCTCTGGGGAAATGAGGCCCTCCCACACCTTGATTTCAGGTCTTCATAAATGTGAGATAGTAAATGTCAGTTATGTGAAACCAGTTTTTTGTAATTTGCTAGTAAACTGCAGATAACTAATAGACAACACATCACCATCCTGATAACTCAAGCTCTGTCCAGTTAAAGAGGAAACATGATAGGACTTGGCCTTAGGCTCTGAGTCTCATGATGGGATGTGCTGGCTCCCTATGGGCTGTTCTCTCCACAACCATTTCTTTATCCCTTAATAATGGAGCTTCAGCTGCCTCCTGAGACTTGAGAGTAAAGTGGAAAAAGAGAGGCAGAGGTCCAGGACTGGTAGGTGCCCAAATAGGACAGTGCAGAGGTGTGATCAGAAAGACAGAGTTGGGGCAAGGGAGAAACAGCAGGCTGCAGGCAACAACAAAAATTGGTAAGTGGGTCAAATCTTAGCCAAGAAATCAAGATGCTAAATGATGCCAACCAACCTCCATGAGTCATTCAGGGAGAACAGAGAGCAAGTGACTCAGTGAATGGGCCCTGGATGCTCAGCCCTACTTACCAGAAGCTGGATTTTGTGTAAATTATTCAACCGCTCTGTCTCTCAGTTCTTCATCTTTAAAATGAGCCAGAAACATCTATTCCATAGGGTTACTTGTGAGCTGATTCATACATTCAAAAGAATCTCTGGCACCTGATTTATCTCCCAAAAGTTTTAGTAGTTATTAATGTGAGCTTATTATTAGGACTGCTTACAGAAGCACAAGTCAGATCAAATAACACATAAACCATAGAGAGATATTTGTTGTACATGCCTCCAGCTGTTTTTTATTCCTATTTTATTTCTGCCTACCAGGACCTTAAAGGGGATAAACAGCTTGAGAACACTTTTGTAAGTCATTGAGAGGGAATAATGTCGTGAAGGCATTTCAAAAAGCACTCTGGTTGACTTTTGTTGAATTGGAGTTTGGCTGTTTCTCTCTGAAGCTGGTTTGCGACCTGCCCAGTGTGGAGACAGGAAGGTTGTGGGAGACACGGTGTGGATTGCAGTGGCCACAGACCCCCTGATGGCCTCTTGTCTCCCCTTCTTGTGGAGCTCAGCTTTGTGCGCTGTCTCCAAGATAGAAGGTGCTACAACTGAGTGACCACCCATTGCACACCCATTGCAGAGGGAGATCACCAGGTCCAGGTGAAAATGTGACTTGCCCAAATTCCATGCCGAGGTTCAGCTAGAGTACAGCTGTCCAATGATCACAAAATAATCTTACATAGGAAGGGGAGGAAGAATATTCTTCTCTGAAGGACTCTATCAATTTTCTTCCTCACTGTCAACAAGACCTTACAGTGTGGCTGCCACCCAGACTGAGGAAGGAGGAACCAATGAATTAAGTTTTGAAAATTGATTTAGGGGTTAGCTGATAGGAAAAAAAAAAAGAACAGATGGGTACTGAAGGAGGAATGACAAGAAGGAGAAATATATGAAACTATCATTAACAAAGTAAAAAATAGTTAAATGGATCTGAAAAACAAGAACAACTAAGTAATCCTGTATTATCAGAGACTGAAGTCCTCAGCAAAGAACAGCTGGAAATGAGACCTGAGAAATAGACAGAGAGCACTGTCATGGCAGTCATCTAAACCATTAAATATATTGGATCTTATCCGTGGGTAATGGGCAATAAAATTCAGAAAAGTACAAAAAGATAAGTGTGGTGAGAATCAAACTAAAAATGCAACTCTGAACATCCTATAGAATGTTACAAGTGATAAGGGAAATAAATATTGAGAGGGAGCCGGGCTAGTGAAATAATTCTTAAATAATTAAGAATATCAATAAAACAAATTGTCATTGGAAGGAAATGCCTGCTGTTAGATAAATGAGATAGAATTAGAGCATTTATCTTCATAGCAGGAAAATGTGTGCTTAAGTGCTAATATGACTTGTCTCACCAAGGGCCATTTGAAGATGCTTTGAGAAAAATGATTCTTCAGGACAATATTTTACTATGAAGTACTAAAACTAGCAAGATCCTTTCTCACCCACCCTTTGTGGCCATAGGAGTCAAATTGTCTCATTTAATAAATCAACTATCACTAGCAAATTAGAATATCAGATGAGAGAAAATAAAAATTTCAAAGTTTTACCTCTTTTTAACCATTACTACAAATATTACCTTATGAATAGTTGGGGAGAAAGAACAAATTATATAATCCATAACACAGTTATTAATAATGTAAACAAGAGAAAGAACATGCAATTCTAGGTGTATACACTTGTCCTTGGAATTTTCTAGGCAATTTTGTCTATAATTTGCCTTATTCTCTCAAATCCAGACAATGTGCTTCACCTGACTCCCCTCCCTCTGGCCAAATTAACAAAATAAATGGACATTTTCCCCCATTAGATTCATGGAGATGCAAACCAAGAGGAAGGAAGGATGAAATTTAAAATGAACTGGAGACTTCTACAGTCATTACCTTCCCTCCTTCTAAGATTCCCAATTGGAATGAGAACAGTAAGAAAGACTTGAGGCATCTTTTTTTAATATTTTATTTTATATAATTCTTATATCATTTTTCATTTTTGCACAATGTATGCATTATCATTTTGGTTATATTACCCATACAATTTCACCCCCTCCTTATTTTGACCCTAGTCCTTCCTCTCCAGTTCCCTCTCCCCCCAACCCCCCTATTGTGTCTCTGGTTTATAGTTGCTTGTTGATTTTGATTTTTACTTTATTGTAATTATTCTTTTTCCTGGTCACTTATTTAGGTTTTCTAAATTCCTGCTATGAGTGAGACCATCCGGTATTTTCCTTTTTATTTCTGAATTATTTCGCTGAGCATGATCCCTTCTAACTCCATTCATGTTGCTGCAAACGGCATGTGTTTATCTATTTTGATTGATGAGTAATATTCCATTGTGTATATGTACCACATCTTCTTGATCCAGTCATCTATTTTTGGGCATTTGGGCTGTTTCCAAAGCTTAGCTATTGTAAATAGTGCTGCTATAAACATAGGGGTGCAGGTGCCCTTTGGAATTACAGTTTCTGTGTCATTTGGGTAAATACCTAGGAGTGGAATTGCTGGATCATATGGAAGTTCTATCTTTAGTAGATCAAGAAATCTCCACACAGCTCTCCATAGTGGTTGGACCAGGTGGCATTCTCACCAGCAGTGCAGGAGAGTTCCTTTTCTCCACACCAACATTTGTTGTTGCTAGTTTTTTTAATATGTGCCATTCTCACTGGTGTGAGATGGTATCTCATGGTAGTTTTGATTTGCATTTCCCTGATTACAAGTGATGTTGAACATTTTTTCATATGCCTGTTGGCCATTTGCATTTCCTCTTCAGTTTCTTTTTAGTTCTTCTGCCCATTTTTTGACTGGATTATTTTCTTTGTTTTTGTTGAGTCTCATCAGCTCTTTGTAGATTTTTGTGATCAGTTCTTTATTGTTAGTGTTGTGTGCAAAAATGTTCTCCCAGTTGGTGGGGTTTCTCTTTGTTTTTGTTATTGTCTCTTTTGCTGTGCAGAAGCTCTTTAATTTGATGTAGTCCCAGCTGTTTACCTTTGCCTTCACTATCACTGCTTAGGGCGATGTGTCTGTAAAGATGTCTTTGAGGTGCATGTCACATACTGTTTTGCCTATATTTTTTTCTATACATTTTATGGTTTCAGGTCTTATGTCTAGTTTTTTAATCCATTTTGAATTGGTTTTTGTGCATGCTGTGAGGTAGTAGTCAAGCTTCATTCTTTTGCATGTAGCGACTCAGTTTTCCTAGCACCATTTATTGAACAAACTTTCTTTGCTCCAGTGCATATTCTTTGCTCCTTTGTCAAAGATTAGTTGACCATAAATCTGTGGGTTTATTTCTTGATTTTCTATTTGTTTCCATTGGTCTGTGTGTCTGTTGTTGTTCCAATACCATGCCGTTTTGATGATTATTGCTTTGTAGTATAGTTTGAAGCCTGCAAGTGTGATGTCTCCATTCTGTTCTCTTTTTTTTTTTTTTTTTTTCAGGAGCGCTTTGGCTATTCAGGGTTTTTGGTGGCTCCATATGAATTTCATCAATAATTGTTCTATTTCTTTGAAGAATGTCATTGAAATTTTTATTGGAATAGCATTGAATCTGTATATTGCTTTTAGTAGGATGGCCATAATAATAATGTTAATTCTTCCAATCCATGAGCAAGGGATATCTTTCCATTTCTTTGTGTCTTCTTCTATTTCTTTTAACAGTGTTTAATAGTTTTCTTTGTATAGGTCCTTTACCTCTTTTGTTAGGTTTATTCTCAAGTATTTGATTTTTTTTGTCTCAGTAATAAAAGGGATGGTTTTTTGATTTCTTCTTCTTCAGATTTATGGTTTGTGTATAGGATGGCTACTGATTTTTGCGTGTTGATTTTGTATCCTGCCACATTACTAAACTGATTGATTAGTTGAATTAGTTTTTCTGTGGAGTTTTTGGGGTTCTCTATGTATATTATCATATCATCTGCAAATAGTGATAGTTTGACTTCTTCCTTCCCTATTTGGATTCCTTGTATGTCTTTCTCTGGTCTTATTGCTCTGGCTAGGACTTCCAGTATTATATTGAAAAGCAATGGTGAGAGTGGATATCCTTGTCTTGTTCCAGATCTTAATGGAAATGTTTTCAGCTTTTCACCATTGAGAATGATACTGGCTATGGGCTTGTCATATATGGCCTATATGATGTTGAGGTATGGTCCTTGTATCCCGAGAATTTCAAGGACATTTATCATAAATGGGTGTTGCACTTTGTCGAAAGCTTTCTCAGCATCTATTGATATTATCATATGGTTTTTTTGTTTCTTCTTGCTGATGTGTTGGATTATGTTGTTTGATTT
The DNA here is from genome assembly GCF_964194135.1 of Talpa europaea. Lineage (NCBI taxonomy): Eukaryota > Metazoa > Chordata > Mammalia > Eulipotyphla > Talpidae > Talpa > Talpa europaea. The sequence continues at coordinate 34,675,468 of NC_140079.1, forward strand.
TCAGATGTTGAACCATCCTTGTGTCCCTGGAATAAATCTTACTTCGTCGTGGTGAATTATTTTATGGATACATTGCTGGATTCTGATAGCTAAAATTTTATTGAGGATTTTTGCATCCGTGTTCATTAGAGAGATTGGCCTGTAGTTTTCTTTTTTTGTGTTGTCCTTGTTCAGTTTCGGTATTAATGTAATGTTGGCTTCATAGAATGTGTTGGTATTACCCCTTCCTTCTCAATTTTTTGAAAAAGTTTGTGAAGGATAGGCACTAATTCATTTCTGAATGTTTGGTAGAATTTATTTGTAAATCCATCAGGTCCTGGGCTTTCTTGTGGGGGAAGGTTTTTGATTACCATTTCAATTTCTCTGCTTAGTATTGGTCTGTTTAGGTGTTCTATTTCTTCTTTATCTAGCTTTGGGTGATTGTAGAGTTGTAGGTATTTGTCTATCTTTTCTAGATTGTTGAGCTTGTTTGCATATAACTGTTCATAGTAGTTTCTGATTATTCTTTTGATTTCTGCTGAGTCTGTTGTGATTTCTCCTCTTTCATTTGTGATCCCATTCATTTGTGCTTTCTCCCATTTTTCCTTTGTGAGCCTTGCTAGGGGTTTGTCTATTTTACTTATTTTTTTTTGAAGAACCAGCTTTTGGTTTCTTTTGGATTGTATTTTTAGTTTTGATTTCATTTATTTCTTCTTTGATTTTTATTATTTCTTTTCTTCTGCTGGTTTTGGGGTTTTTTTTTTGTTGTTGTTGTTCTTTTTCTAGTTCTTTGAGCTTTGAGATTAGGTTGTTTCTTTGAGATCTTTCTTGTTTCTTGATGTGAGCCTCTATTGCTATATATTTCCCTCTTATTACTGCTTTTGCTGTGTCCCATACATTTAGGAAATTGGTGTCCTCCTTGTCATTCAACTCAAATTATTTTTTTATTTCTTCTTTGATCTCCTCATTAGTCCAGTGGTCTTCCAGTAGTGTGGGTTTCAATCTCCATGATGTAGGAGAGTTCCTTGCCTTCTTTTTATGGTTTATTTCTAGTTTGATGCCTTCATGGTCAGAGAAGATGGTTGATATCATTTCAATCTTGGTGTATCTGTGGATGTTTGTCTTGTGTCCCAGTATGTGAATTGATGCTGGAGAATGATCCGTGTGCGCTTGAGAAAAATGTGTACTCATATTTTTGGGGGGTTATTGTTCTATAGCTGTCTGTTAAGCCTATGAGCTCTAGATCCTTTTTTAGAGCTTTAGTGTCCTTACTTATTTTTTGTCTCGTTGATCTATCCATTGTTGATAGTGGTGTATTGAAGTCTCCTGCTACATATGTGTTTTCCCTGATGTCTGTTCTCAGAGATGATGAGGCATCTTTCTTGAAACCTAAATTTGTTGGCAACTGTGGATGCTTGACTTCCCCTTTCTTGAGCAACTGTATTTTTAAAAATATCTTCAGTTTTTCTTATCATGTATTTTTATAATGGGGTGAAATGATTTTTAGAACCACACATGTCCTTTTTTATTTTAAAGTCTCTTCTGTCCCAAACCATAGATTCTAACCTTGAAAGTCCTACAATGAGAAATACTCATATATAGCACTCCCCATATTGCCACAATTTCCCAATATGCAATACTGTAGACCAATGTTACCTCAAGCAAACAAAAAGATACAAGTAAAAAGATAAAATAAATAAAAATAAAAGGAACCAATAAAAAAACAAAGGAGAAAGGGGAGTTTCAGTTTTTAAAGAGAAACTATAGGCAATTATCAGTAATCAAAGCTGACAGCATGACATGGATATTAAAGAAAAAAATTAAGAACACAGTCTGTAGAAACAGAAAATCCAGGTGTGACACCCATTTTTTGCAGCTCACCTTATGTGAATTCTTTAACATCTCTGCATCTACGTGTCCTTATTTGATAATCTGGATAACAATAGGCTATTTACTATAAGGAGTCAATGGATAACAAACACAAAGAACATAGCAAATAAAGTTAATATTTATTGAACACTGCAAAGAGCTGATGAGACTCAACAACAACAAAGAAAATAATCCAGTCAAAAAATGGGCAGAAGAGCTAAAAAGAAACTTCTCTGAAGAGGAAATGCAAATGGCCAACAGGCATATGAAAAAATGTTCAACATCACTTGTAATCAGGGAAATGCAAATCAAAACTACCATGAGATACCATCTTACACCAGTGAGAATGGCACATATTAAAAAAACTAGCAACAACAAATGTTGGCGAGGGTGTGGAGAAAAAGGAACTCTTCTGCACTGTTGGTGGGAGTGCAAACTGGTCCAACCACTGTGGAGAGCTGTGTGGAGATTTCTGGACCTACTAAACATAGAGCTTCCATATGATCCAGCAATTCCACTCCTAGGTATTTACCCAAAGGACACAGAAACATCAATTCCAAAGAACACCTGCACCCCTATGTTTATAGCAGCACTGTTTACAATAGCTAAGCTTTGGAAACAGCCCAAATGCCCAAAAATAGATGACTGGATCAAGAAGATGTGGTACATATATACCATGGAATATTACTCAGCATTCAAAAAAGATAAACACATGCAATTTGCAGCAACATGGATGGCGCTGGAAGGGATCATGCTCAGCGAAATAAGCCAAAAAGAAAAAGAAAAATACCGGATGGTCTCACTCATAGCAGGAATCTAGAAAACTTAAATAAGGGACCAGGAAAATGAATAACTATAAGAAAGTGAAAATCAAAATCAACAAAAAACTACGAACCAGAGACACTTTTATGGGGGCAGGGGCGGGAGGGGAGGGATTGGGGTCAGAATGGGGGGGCTGCAATTGTATGGGGAATATAAAAATAAAATTTATTATTTTAAAAAATAAATAAATAAAATATTTATTGAACACTGTTTTCTAAGCTACCATTAAAAGTTCTACATCAAATATATAAATTAAAAGTGATTAATACCCTAAGGTATACTATGTCAGAAAGGAGTTACTTATGTAAGCCACTAAACTAATTATAGATTTGTATAGATATTCAAAACTAATAAAAGTCAGTATGCAAGATAGACCATTGCTGCTTAAGAAATTTTGATCTTATTATTCAAAATACTGCTGTTATAAGAGGCCTTCACAATGTTAGTAGTACATTGGTGTTTTTTGTTGTTTTTTTGTTTAATTTTATATAATTCTTACATCATTTTTCATTTTTGCACAATGTAAGCATTTTCATTTTGGTTATATTTCCCATACAATTACACTGTTATTTTGACCCTAATCCCTCCTCTCCTCCACCCCCACCCTCTACCCCACCCCCCTGGTAGTATGTCTCTGGTTTGTAGTTACTTGATTTTGATTTTTTCTTTATTATAACTAGTCTTTTTCCTGGTCCTTTATTAGGTTTTCTAAATTCCTTCTATGAGTGAGACCATACGGTATTTTTCTTTTTCTTTCTGGCTTATTTGCTGAGAATGATCCCTTCCAGCTCCACCCATGTTGCTGCAAATTTCATGAGTTTATCTTTTTTGATTGCTGAGTAATATTTCATGTGTATATATACCATATCTTTCTTGATCCAGTCAATATTTTGGGGTATTTGGGTTATTTCCATAGCTTAGCTATTGTAAATAGTGCCGCTACAAACATAGGGGTGCAGGTGCCCTTTTGAATTAATGTTTCTGTGTCCTTTGGGTAAATACCTAAGAGTGGAATTGCTGGATCATATGAAAGCTCCATCTTTAGCAGGTTGAAGAATCTCCAGACAGCTTTCCACAGTGGTTCGACCAGGTTGCACTCTCACCAGCAATGCAGGAGAATTCCTTTTTCTCCACATCCTCGCCAACATTTGTTGTTGCTAGTTTTTTTTTTTTAATATGTGCCATTCTCACTGGTATAAGATGGTATCTCATTGTAGTTTTGATTTGCATTTCTCTGATTACAAGTAATGCTGAACATTTTTTCATATGCCTGTTGGCCATTTGCTTTTCTTCTTTGGAGAAGTTCCTTTTCAGCTCTTCTGCCCATTTTTTGACTGGATTATTTACTTTATTTTTCTTGCCTCTCTTCAGCTCTTTGTAGATTTTTGTGGTCAGTCCTTTATCATTAGTGTTGTGTGCAAAAATTTTCTCCCAGTTGGGTGGTGTCTCTTTGTTTTGGTTACTGTCTCTTTTGCTGCACAGAAGCTCTTTAATTTGATGTAGTCCCAGCTTTGCCTTCACTATCATTGCTTAGGGCGATGTGTCTGTAAAGATGTCTTTGAGGTGCATGTAATGTGGTGTTTCGCCTATATTTCCTTCTATGTATTTTATGGTTCCAGGTCTTATGTCTAGTTTTTTAATCCATTTTGAATTGGGTTTTGTGCATGGTGTGAGGTAGTAGTCAAGCTTCATTCTTTTGCATGTAGCGACCCAGTTTTCCCAGCACCTTTTATTGAACAAACTTTCTTTGCTCCAGTGCATATTCTTTGCTCCTTTATCAAAGGTGTATATTGAAGTCCCACAGACTGCCCTGGAGTGGCTGGAGGTGGAGTGGCTGGATTGCTTGCTGAGCTCCAAATTGCTGGATCCCCCTCTGGGCTCCAACTTCCTGCCAGGCAGGGCCTGGCTTGTGGGGGCCTTCAGCTCACCTCTGGCTGCTGGGGCAGCCCTTTCCCAGTTCCAAAGAGTCCTTGTTGAAGCAAGGGTCCTTATTCTAAAATGGTGAATCTGAAGCACACTTCCCTGCACCCGCAGTCTGCCCAAGCAGTAGCAGCTGCCCTATCCCCCCGGGCTCCGATTTGTGGCCAGAGGGGGCCTGGCATGAGGGGGCTTCCCAGTTCACCTCTGGCTGCAGGGGCAGCCCTCTCCCAGTTCTAAGCAGTCTCTGTTGAATCAAAGGACCCTATTCTAAAATGGTGAGTTGGAAGCACATTTCCCTGCACTCGCAATCTCTGTTGGTAGTACATTGTTGGTGGGAACGCAGACTAGTCCAGTGCTTATGGAAAACATATGGAGTTTTCTCAAAATATTAAAAATAGATCTATATTACAACCCAGGAATCCCATTCCTAGGTGTCTACATTAAAGATGCAAAAACATTAATTCAGGGCCTCCGCTGGCGGCACAGCGGTTGAGCGCCGGTCTGTGAAGCTGCCCGCAGCCTCTGCAGCCTAGGTTTGCTCCACGTCTGCCAGCGAGTGTCCCACATGGCATGACGGACTTCTCCTGCTGTGCCCACTACTCCCCTCAGCTGTGTATTTCATTAGTCTGTCTGTTCTGTTCCCCACTCTGGCTCTGGTGAATTCTCTCACCCTCCCGCGCTTTTCTGACTGTACCCAGTGCTTGTATAAATAAATAAATAAATCTTAAAAAAAAACCACATTAATTCAAAGGGATATGTGCACTCACTAAGTTCATTGAGTACTATTTAAAATAGCCAAGTTATGGAAACAACCTAAGTGCCCAACAGCATGAGTAGGTTAAGATGTATTATACAACAAAAAACAGTAGCTTTTCTATATGCAAAACATCATCTGAAGAAGAAATTAAGAAAACAATCCTATTAACAATTGAAACAAAAAAATCAAATTATCTAAGAATAAACTTAACCAAGGAGGAGAGTGACTATACAAAGAAAATTATAAAACATTGTTAAAAGAAATAGAAGAAGACATAGAGAAATGGAAAGACATCCTCTGCTCATGGATTGGAAGAATTAACATTATTAAAACAGCCATCATGTCAAAAGCAATTTACATATTCAATGCAATCCCAACAAAAATCTCAATGACATTCTGCAAAGAAACATAACAACTATTGTGATGGTGCACAGGTGAATTGGTGGTGGGAATTTTATGGGGACTACACCTGAGAAAAGAAAACAAACATTGTACAAAAATCAACAAATGATCTAATATATAGAGAGAGATAAAAAAAATATATTAAAAAAAAAGAAGATGTGGTATGCACACAATGCAATACTACTCAGTTATTTAAAAAGATAAACTCTTTTTAATTTATTTATTTTTTATTTTAACATTTATCATTTTGTAAATTTTTTCAGACAATATTTGCTCCCCCCCACCCCCTCATATTGAGTCCCCATAGAATTTCCTTCCCCAAGGCACCCATGCACCATTACCACAGTCCCCTGTGCTCCTCCCTCCCTCCCTCTCACCCCTCTTCTTCCTCCTCCCCTGTAGTATGTCTGTGGCTTATAATTGTCTGGTTTTGCTTTGTTGTGTTTTGTACTGTTATTATTTTTTTTTACACTGATGTCTTATTTGGTTCCCCTATATTCCTGTTATAAGTGAAATCATCCGATATTTTTCTTTTTCCCTCTGGTTTATTTCACTGAGCATAATTCCTTCTAGCTCATTCCACGTTGCTGTGAATGGCATGAGTTTATCTTTTTTGATTGCTAAATAATATTCCATTGTGTATATATACCACATCTAAAAAGATGAACTCTTGCCATATGAAACAACATGGATGGACCTGGCAGAGATTATGCTAAGTGAAATAAGCCAGAAGAATGATAGGATGATTTCACTCATATGTGGAATATAGAGAAACTATATAAAGGTACAGGAAATCAACACCAAAACAAAATCTAGAAATCTGACTGTAGAACTGAAACTACCAGATGGCGAGAGTGGGTTAAGTGGACAAAGGTGGGAGAAGGGACAGGGGATCTAATGAACTCTGGTGGAGGATGAAGGGTGTTTTCATGTTGGGTGTGGTGTTGTGACATACATCAAAAGAGGGATGAACCTATAACCCTGTTAGAGGAGCAAACTCTGAAGCCAGTGGGAGACACTCGTAGTAAAGATTGTTCTAGAATCCACTCCCCATCTCCATGCCACTGAGATCTCAGGCACTGAGCATACCAACAACCTAACATTTTTTCCTTCTCTCTCTCGACTCCCTTTTCTATGTAAATAAATCCTGTTTATTTCTCTCTGTGTCCTGCATTCTTAAGCATATGGGTGAGGACTCACCAATTGAACCATTCCCTTTATTTACTGTTTTACCCCCAAATCATATAAAATGTTATAAACCATTTGTCTCCTTTGAAAAAAAAAAAAAAAAAAAAACTCCTTCCCAGATAAGATTCTGCCAGAGTGCAAATAACTTGTACCTTGTACTACAACTTGCCACCCTAATAGAAGTCACATAAGAGAAGACTTTAATAAATGAAGTAATTACAAGTTTAAAGGCAGTAACTTAAGTCTTCATTTTCCCTTTTGCTTCCTTGGAAACCATCCAAAACCAAGAAAAAGAATAAGGAACAAAATCACTAATCAAGCTTTTCTTGAAAACTGATAGAAGATAAAACCCAAAACACAAAATAGGTTTATGAGAGGTCAAAAACTGAAGATGAAGCAGAGAAATGTGATTGGAGAGAAAGCCAGGATACAAACAAGCAAAAGAACTTCTCAACAGAAAGAAAGGAAAGGAGTAGATTCCCAAGTGTGATGTCTACTTGTGATGAGAGAAACCAGATGAACACATGACAGCTAGAGTTTCCCTGAACCCATTTGCTCCATGATGCAGAGATGAGACTGTAAAAAAGAAAATCCTAAATAAGTCATATTTTTAGGAACCTTTTTCAAGGATGCCAGGGGAGAATAGACTTTTCATTGTGAAAAAATCTCACAGATCCTTCATCCATTGATTGTGAAGAAGCAAAGGTCAAATAAATTTCATACACAAATCATAAAAAATTATTTCAACTATCTGGATATTAATCCTGGTCTCTCTGGTATGAGTTTCAGGCAAACATATACAAGTTCACTAATTTCCAAAAAAATAGATAATGAAAAAGGAAACTGTATAGGATCTACACAAACCCAGCAGAGGAAAAAAGGATAGAAATAAGAGGAAAAATAAAAATCAGATAAAGAGGAAAAATGTCATCATGGAGCAATAGAAATATTTATTGTATCCTTCATAATATGCTTTTTAAATTAACAAAATATATCCTTTAGGGCCTCCGTGGTGGCACAGGCTGTTGAGCGCTGCACTGTGAGGCTGTCGCAGCCTCTGCAATGCCAGTTCTATCCTGGCCGGCCGGGGAGAATCCCATATGGCATGGCAGACCTCTCCTGTCTTGCCCGCTGCTCCCCTCAGCAGTGTATTTCATCAGTCTGCCTGTTCTGTTCCCTGCTCTGTCTCTGGTGAATCCTCTCACACTCTCACACATCTGGCCTATACCCCTGTTCTTGTATAAATAAATAAAATATATATCTTTAAATATAGATTTAAAAAGGAAGAAAAAGAAAAAAGAAAACCAAGACTCAAGTGCAAAGGGAGATGGGAAGAAAGACAGTGAGAAAGCAGACAGTAAGCAACAGGGGATAATGAATAATTGACAGAACTAGGGGGAAGAAAATTAAAATGATCACAGAAATAAAGAAAAAACTGAAAGACACAATGAAATCTACCAATAATTAAAATAAATTGGAAGACACAGGTTATAGAAATGATAAAAAATAAGCAAAATAAAACATGAAAGAATTTTAGCAATAGAAAATTCATACCTGTGATGGAAAGAATTGAAAAAGACCATCATCCTGGTGGGGGCGGGGTGGGGGGGAGCCGGGGTGGATGAGAAAATACCAGGTAAATGGGGACAATATACTTTTCTTTAAAGTCATTGAGGACCTGTGGGGGGGAAAAAAGTAGATTGGATAACTTAAATTATAAAGAGGAAAAAGCCTTTTGTAGGAAAGCAAAGATTTATGATCTCTGCTATCACTATACTTCTGGGGATGGAAGAAGAAAGAGGAAGAGCAACTCTATAAAGGACTGCTATAGGTCATAGCAGTACAACTTTTCTAAGACAAGTAGAAGAACTTAATAACTGTAATCTAATTTGGCACAGTGGGACTAGGAATTTGTAGGAGCCCCAAATTCAGGGGTATTGCTTCCTCTACCAATTTTCTTCCATAAGACTTTTTCTGATATGTGGACTTGTCTAGAAGACCAAGAAATACCTTGTGATATTGTTATGCTTAGAATCAAAGGAAATATGAAGAAATAATGCTGGAGAATTTCCCAAAATGGATAAAAGATATTAATCACACGTTCAAGCTTAGCAAATGCTAAAAATGATAAATGATGAAATCCTCTCCTAAGTACATCATAGTGAAAATTGAAGGGTAAATGAGAATCTTTAAAGCAACTAGGGGAAAAGGACACATCAAAGTCAGGATAACAAAAAAAGAATTAGAGCTGAATTCCCATCAGAAATAATGGAGATTGTGATAAAAGTGAAGGTGATATAGGGAAGCAAATATCTGCCCCCACAATATCTTTTTGGCAAGAGGATTATTTTTACGCAGGGGCTCTGAAGTCTGGATGGAAATTGCTCATATGTATCTGTAAACTTCTCTCCATTAGGACCTCTCTGAGGAATACCTAATCTTCTCTCTTGTCACCTTCTGTCCCTTTCTATGGTCTCTTGCCAGAACATACCTTACACTTGTTGCAACTTTTCAGGCCTTAGTGGCCTTGCTTTGAGCCAAACCTGTTTGGCTGGGCATTTACCCACAAGAGAATGGGTAACTTTGGGTAAGTCACTGAAAAACTACTATCCTTTCTTTTCTTCCCATTCTATAAACACTAATTCTATTAAAGTTCTTTTCCATTAAAGATTTTATAAGGGTATGCTTTGCCTTTATGTGGTAGATGACAGAACTTCTTTAGAGCATGTCAGTTTAGGGGTCCTGGAGTATCCCTCAGTCTGCACACTAAAATAGCAAATACACACAGCTCTTCTGCCTATCAGTGTCTGTGCAAGTGTTCTTTCCTCTCCCTTTTTATAATAGACCTGTCCTTTGACTATAAAAAAAATAACAAATACAGCCTTCAAAAATATATAAAAATAAAAGATATTTTTCAGAGAAGCAGTTGTTAAGTGATTTTTTTTCTTTTGGTCTTCAGATCCACACTGCAACGAATACTAAAAATTCTTTCATCTGAAAAAAAAAAAAATGACCCTAGATGGAGGTCCAGAACCTGTTACCTGGCAAAACTGAGGATTTCCAGGGACCCCAAACTGCTAAGTGCAAAAATCCATGTTGCCCATTTTAAGGGTGTGTAATCAGACTCTAGTGTGCTCAAATGTTTTTAATAGAGAGAAGACTAAGGGAGAAAATTTCAGACCTGATCCTCCAGAACAAGAGTCTAAACATGGCATGGAAAGCAGCAATCAGCTGGGCAGGGTTCAGAAGGCTGGGAAAGAAGGTGAGATCTGAAACTCAAAATGGACCATCCATACAGGATAACTTGCTGTGAGCTCACAACAATGGCTGTCATTGTCTCTGAAGAGCCTGTCTGTCAAAGCACTAAAGCCATGAAGAGCAAAGACCATTGTCTCCTTTTCCTCCTGGTTCCCCACCAATGGCTGCCTCGCTCCTTCACCAATACAAAAAGTCCCATCTATGGCATTCTGGGTGTTGTAATGCAAGGCATTTTGAGATGTGAGCAGAGCAAAAATGGGGATGGATTTCAGAAAGGTTGCTAATGGACCTAAATTTGCTCTAATAGAAGGAATTAAGAAAACTAAAAGGAGGAATTATATGGTTAAAATTAATAAGTTAATTTGTTGAGAGGTAGCAATAGAAGAGAGATTCCACCATCATTTAGTTTCCTGAAGAGTCTGAAAACTCTTGGCTGAATGTATTTCTTCATCATCCCTATCTCTAGTTTAGAATTGCATTAAGTATTTTTTTAAAAATTTATTTATTTATACATACAAGAGCTGGGGTACAGGCCAGAGTGTAGGGGTGGGGAGTGAGAGGATTCACCAGAGAAAGAGTGGGAGCAGAACAGGCAGATTGACTGAAATACATTGCTGAGGGGAGCAGCGGGCGAGTCAGGAGAAGTCATGTGGGTCACCTCCCTGGCCGGCCAGGGATTGAACTCGTGCTGCAGAGGATGTGGATAGTTTCACAGTTTGTGTCTTAAACACTTGCGCCACCAGGGAGGCCCTAAAATTACATTAAGTATTAAAGAACTTTCTTGGAAAAAATCTCTGGAAGGCAGGTAGCAGGAAAAAGTGAGATCCACACTTCAAATCAAGGAGGCTACAACTTAGAGTTTCCAATGGCACCTTCCCAATATACTGCCACTCCAACACCTCATTAATCTTATCTCTAGAGACATTTCCAGGAGTAGAAAGTGAAAAAGAATTTGAATTTATTGATTCAGTTGGCCAGTGTGGAAACCTCCAATAGCACTCTCCTAACATGACCTTAGTTCTTAGTTCTGGAGAGTCTAAATCCAACTTCAATAAGAATTACTCTGAGAACTTCATTCTTTCCTCTACAAAAATTGTTATTTCAACTTTTCTTTTGCAGAAATACTATACGCCAAATGTTTTCTGGCAGAGTTGTTTGTTTTTACATAACAAATCTCACAGTATGCTTTCTCATTCAACTGTGGGCTAAACAATAGGAAAAAAAGCATGAATAAATCCCATTTCTAAAGCAATAGTTGTACGGATTGGTTGCTTCAAGAGTGAGAGCTTCTACAACAAAAGAAAATGCTGGCTTTTAGTTTCCTACCTGTTAGTACTACTTGTTGTTCTCTCAATCATCATGTTCTCATGGTCACATGATGATTTCTTTAACTATAAAATGACTATGCCTTAAAAAGGTCTGGTATCAAACATTTGTCTTGGAGAAACTTTACATTGTAAATAAAAAACTGATCTAAGCATGTGACAGAGAAGCAAAGAGAGAGAGATAGAAACAATTGTCCAACGCAATCTGTTTATTAATTGCCATTTCTCCTACTCATTTTCTTTCCCTTCTTCATTTCCTCAACCCTGGAAAGTATCACATTGCATTTTCTCTGTCACTATTTCTAAATTAGCTTCTTAAATTGCTTTTACCAGGAGGTAGGACTGAGCATACTAACATAGGGAAATGTTCACAACAGAACAAATGGGAATAGCAGAATCAGAACAGAGTTATAGCGTGAGTCCAATTTTTGCATTAAAAATACAAAGAGAGAACAGATTAAAATGCTAGAAAAAATATCCATCAAACTGTTAATAGAGGAACTGTGGGAGAAGGTGGAAATTGGAAAATGAATCATTCATTTGGTTGCTATATGTGAACTTACTTGCTTTTTTAAAATGTGAATTACTTTTACAAAGAAAAAAATAACACTTTAAAATTGCTTCTCTCTGTACAATATCCAATTATTATGAATGCTAACCGATTTATATTCTTCCCATTACTGATACACTGCAGGATTGTGACAAGATTTGGTTTTGATGGTGATTTCCCTCCCTTCTATTAACATAAAAAAATTACCTTAAAAAAAAGCTATCCAATACTCAGACCTGGACGGATACACTTTCCATTCAGAACTTATCAATTTCTCCTGTCTGTAATTCCATAGCACCCTTATCCATAGAGCATTTCCAGGGCTCCTGCTGTTCCAGTATGTGCTAGCTGCTGCTGCAGTTCATGGCACCTTCCTGAACTGCAAGGTCCACTGAGTTAGATAGTTAATGCTTCCCTGGGGAAGCTAACAAAATGAAGAAAGCTTCCCTGGGGAAGCTTTCAGAAATGAATTTAGAAAGAATCTGCTGCACAAATAGGAACCTGAAGAATAACCTCAAAATCAGTAATAACCCAAATCATTAAGCCTCACACTCAGAATGTACTTTATACTTCTCATTGTGCTTTTTTGGTTGGCCTCTTTGCTCTTTGAATTCACACATTAACTCCAGGAACTAAGAGAGGCAAGTACAGAGAGTCCCTGCTTTTTGCCACTTTGCATTTTGCTGATCTGTTGTTAAAACTCTGCTAAAATCCTTACATTTCAGTTTTTGCTGATTAATTTGCTTAATCATTGGTTCACCTGCAATCTCAAAAAAAATAAAATAAAACCAAAAAAAAAAACAAAACCCTAGTGCTCTTCTATCTAGGGAACATAGCTGAAATAAGCGTTTTCTGCTCCAAGGAAGAAACACTGTATAAAAAGAATAGTGTTACAGGGCTCAGAGCCTTCCGATCTAATCTTGGCTCAGCCACTTACCATCCCACGCAGACATGGTCATATTACTTCACTCTCTAAGCCTCAATGTCCCATCCTTAAAACAAGGATCATAATCCCAGTTTAACAGGACTGTGGTAATAACTGTATGAGGACTTGGGATAAAGCAGCTGGCTTAAAAGAACCTCGCTATGTTGATGGGACCTGACAAAAATCCTTTCCCTGGCCCCATCTGCTGGAGATAAAGAGTAAAGGCATGCTTATAATTGAGGAAATCCAGAGCTTTCAATATGTTCTGTGACCTCTTATATTTTACAGAAATTCACTGTATCAGATAGCAGAATTTGACTGTATCAATCTCTGCATTATGGTGACAGAAACCAAGAGACCCAATTCAGAGCCAAGAAGCTAACTGGTAGCAGACTCACATTTGGAGTCCACAAAATCAAAACCAACCCCATGAAGGGGTACGTGGAAATGGAAGGCACAGAGGCCACAAGACCCAGGAGAAGGCAGCAGTTATCCACTGGGTGGACATGAACTTCTAAGGGGAAAGACAGATTCTAAGATGCTATTAAAGAATATAACCTAAGTGTCAGCTGAAGCTACCTGCCCTTTGAGATTTACCTAGGCAAATCTAGGTGGTTCAAGTCCTCCATATGTAGGAAATTCACAATTATTCCTAAAGTTTCTGCCAATTTCCAGAAGCTTCTATCCCCAAGGATAGAACTCCATGTCTGTTTCAGGTGACATCTTTTACCACCTGAGGACCCGAGGCTCTTTTCGACACCTGCTCCATTCAATTGTAAATGCACATATTTTTTGTGTTTAGCAAATTTTGCTGAAGGTTAGAGTAATGAAGGCTACCATGCAGCTACGCCACAGCCACAAGACAGCCAGACTCTGCAGACTCAGGTTTCCCACTGTATAGCTTGCCCCCTTTTCCCCAGAGTCTCTATTATCTCTCAGCTTCCTTGTTTTATTTTATAGAAACACCAGTTTTTCACCTGCTCCTCAGCCCTGAATCTCTATTTGCTCAACCATACATTTATTAATAAGGCCCATTAAAATCAAGGTCCACTCATTCTGGGTCTAACCTTCTGTAACATAAACTGTCAGACAAATGTCTCCAGCATTTCCTTCTCTCCATACTCAAAAGCCTCTGCAGTAAAAAGGCAAAGGAGAGATATATACATCACCCCTGAAGTAAATAATGCTAACTCTTCCAATTCTTCCTGAAATTCCCACTCAAATCTCTAGAATGCACAAGTGGCTACAGTTCATTTTTACTTATAAATTGTTTGTTTGTCCTACCCCACTACTTAAAGAAACAACACAAACTGAGACTGATTGCTTCTGAAGGCTACTTAAGAAATACTTATCAAAATAAAATTGTCAAAATATTTTTTAAAGATTTATTTTAATACAAGAACCAGGGTACAGGCCAGATGTATGGGAGGGTGAGAAGATTCACCAGAGACAGAGCTGGGAACAGAACAGGCAGACAAATGAAATACACTGCTGAGGGGCACAGTGGGTAAGACCGAAGAGGTCTGCCGGTGCCACGTGGGATTCTTGCTGGCGGGCCGGATGGAACTTGCACTTCGAGGCTGCGGACAGCTTCACAGCATGGCGCTCAACCTGCTGCGCCTCCGGGGAGGCCCAATTGCCAAAACATTTAAAGTAAAAAATAATTATCAAAATATTACAAAACTCAAACTGGAAAGAGAGGTGACTGAAAAGTGTGATGAATAGATTCCTTTGGTCAAAATCCCTTCCATGGATCGTGCATTTTCCTCAGTGAGCTAGCTGGACCTTCATGCTCTGCACAGAAGGGAAAGGCCAGGACTGAACTTCAGTGACAGAGCAGCATCAAAGCAATGACAGAAAGGGGGAGAAAAGCTGTGCTCTTCAAAGAGAACGGAATAATGGGAAATAAGGAAACAACAAAGACTGAGCCTTCAGCAATGCCCACAGATAGCAGTTGGCAGGAAGAGCGAAAAACAGTGACACTAAAGCAGCTTAATATTGCAGAGATTGGAAGACAATCGAAAGAGAATCAAAACATTGTGCTGCCACAAAGGATAGAGCAACAGAGAGCTTCAAGCGAGATGGTCCACAATAGCAGCCACCCCAAAGAGAAGTGCCTCCAGAGGTCTGAAAAAGGCAGTCCTACCACTTTACTTTTGCAGCATGTTAGGAATAAAATTCAGGTTGTAAGATGATAATAGTGGCTAGAGTAGCAATGTCTAACATATTGAGCACTTAACATATGCCTAAGTTTCCCAGATGAAATACTGGATGGTCATTTAAATATGAATTTCAGGTAAGCAATGATTTTTAGTGCATGTACCATTTTAGCTAAATTCTGAATATTTTTTTAGTACAGATATGTCCAATTTCAGATTAAGACTCTGAAATTTAAATTTAACTGGGCATCCTGTATGTTTTTTTTTTGTTTTGTTTTTTGTTTTGTTTGTTTGTTTATTTATACAAGCACTGGGTACAGTCAGAAGCGCGGGAGGGTGAGAGAATTCACCAGAGCCAGAGCAGGGAGCAGAGCAGGGAGAAGGACCGAAGCACACTGCTGAGGGGAGCAGCGGGCGGCAGGAGAGGTTTGCGCGCCATGCAGGACCCTCCTCTGGTGGCAGGGGAGCAGCCGGGGATCGAACAGGCACTGCAGAGGCTGTGGGCAGCTTCGCAACCCAGCACTCAACCACTGCGCCACCGGGGAGGCCCATGTATGTTTGTTTTTTAATTAAAAATTTACTTACATTATTTGAGATTTGTATTGGTTTGGTTTTGCCTGTTCTGCTGTCTTGTGTGTTTATATTCCACATGAGTGAAATCATCGGCATATTTCTCCTGACTTTTCAATTAGCATAATCCCCTCCAATTCCATCCACATTGTTGCAAATGGCAAAATTTCATCTGTTGTTTTTTAAAATAGTTGACAATCAGCATAAGAGTGTATGTATCTCTTTGTATTAGTGTTTTGTTTTGTTTGCACTTTTTGGATACCTAGGAGTGGAATTCCTGGATCATGTGGTAGATCTATTTTTGAGATTTTGAAAAACCTCTATCCTGGTTTCCATCAACACTGGACCAGTCTACATTCCCACCAATAGTGGTCAAGTTTCCTTTTGCCCAATCCTTTGTCAACACTTGTAGTTTCTGGACTTTTTGATGTGGCCCATTCTCATAGATGTGAGATGGTATCTCATTTTGGTTTTGATTTGCATTACCCTAATAAGTGGCAATGAATATTTTTTCATGCACTTATTGGTCATACAAGAATTGTATGAGTTCTTTGCAGATCTTGGATATTAGCCACAAGCCAGATATATGATATGCAAATATTATCTTCCATTCAGTACAATATCATTTTGGTTTAATGGTAGTTAAAAAGTGCAGGAGGGCCTCCCTGGTGGCACAAGGGTTAAACACAGCACTGTAAAGCTATGTGCAGCTTCTGCCTCATGAGTTCGATCCCTGCCCAGGGAGGTGACCGACATGGCTCAGTAGACTTCTCCAGTATCATTGCTCCCCTCAGCAGTGTATTTCAGTCAGTCTGCCTGTTCTGTTTCCCACTCTGTCTCTGGTGAATCCCCCCCCCACTCTTCTGGCCTGTACCCCAGTTCTTGTATGCATAAATAAACCTTTAAAGATCCTCCCCTAGTGGTACAGGCAGTTGCGGGCAGTGCTGTGAAGTTGTCCACAGCCTCTGCAGCCTGGGTTCGATCCCAGCTGGCCAGCGAGGGTCCCACATGGTGAGCAGACCTCTCCTGTCTCGACCCCTGCTCCCCTCAGCAGTGTATTTTGTCAGTCTGCCTGTTCTGTTCCCCGCTCTGACTCTGGTGAATCCTCTCACCCTCCCGTGAATCTGGCCTGTACCCTGGTTCTTGTATAAATAAATAAATAAATCTTTAAACAATTAAGTAAATAAACCTTAAAAAGTGTGCAGGAGCTTTTTAGTTTGATATAGTCCCATTTTCTTATTCTTGTTTTAATTTTCTTAGCCATTATAATCAACTCCAATGTCCAAAGACATTACTGGGCATTCTGTAGTTGTGTTAAATTTAGTATCCTGGAATAAATGAGGCAGTATCCTGTCCCGACCCGCGGGATTCGTAGGCACGAAAAGAGAAGGGCTGAGGATTGAAATGAGGGCCTTGAGACAACTTGACCCTAGCGTTTGCTTCTTTATTTTACCTTTACCTTTCTTTTACTTTTCCCTGTCTTTCTACCTTCCCTGACCTTCTTTCTGCTCCTCTCGCGGTAACCTCTCGCAATAACCTCCTGACCTTCTCGTGGTTCTCTTCTTCTATCCTGGTAGCTCCTCCCATCGTACCTCCCAGTCTCATTTGATTAACAGGAAAAACCTGTGGTTTCTCAGCAGGCGAAACGGTAAAGTGAAACTTAATTGATGGCACGTGTTGCGCAACGCAGCGCATGCTCCAGGCGGCTCCGGACATCTCCCCCTTTTTTCTTTTAAATGAGACACCTGGCCTGTCTTAGGTTGGCATATTCCGTGACCAGCCTTACTCGTCATCGCTAATCTGGCGCACTTGGTCCGGACCGCTGTCTTAGGTTGGTCTGGATGGGCTACGCTCTTACCCGTCTTTGGCTCACAGGTTCTCTAGGGCTAAGTTGACCCATGCGGATGCCACTGGGGAGTCCTGGTCAAGTACCATGGTGCCAAGTACTTGCCTGACCGCAATAGCACGTTCTTTGTTTCGCTTCCGTAGCCGATGGAGAAACCATATGCCGAATGCACAAACAGCAACTCTGGGAGGAGTCCTCTAACCTATTTACTTCCATAAACATATTTTTCACCATAACAGGAATTACACAAATAAAACTATACAAAAAGTTACAATGCATGTGAGCAGTTAACAAAAGTGTGTCTATCTCTTTTTACATCAGAGCTATCTGCTAATTAAGCATCAAAAGTCCATTTCATAAATGTTCATTCATATCTTGCTATGTTGATAACGCAAAAGCAACATTGGCAACTAAATTGTTTATAGTGTCAGCATTTGCAGCAGCTTGAATGACAGCAATGGCGGCAGCAGCTGCAGTGATGCCAAAATCACATCTCCTCCTAGGTAGAACAGGAAAAGGAAAGACGTGCAGAAACATTCACGGGCATGATTAAAGTAGAAAGCAGATCACCACCCTTTCCGCACTCCAGGTCTAGCAGGCAGAGAGGGTGCAGGGCTCCGCTGAACAGTTCAACACAATTGCATTTCCTGCATTATTGGAGAGGACAAAAAAGAAGGAGGGGGCAGACAGACAGCAGTAGACAAATTCTCTGATCTATTATTCTGGATACTAATGGATTGTTCAATGGTAGAACTAATGTTTGCAGAGTAAATGCCACCAAATAATTTCACCTCACCCTGGCCCAACAGGGCATCATCCAATGGCTTGGAAGCCAGACCAGTAGTAAGATTAGTGGCAAATACTTTCAGAAAAGTGGAATCATGATGATCAATGAGGAGCAAAAAAGGCAGCCGATGCACAATCGCCCATCGTACTGACATCTAGGACGCTTGTGTCATCAAGGTTAGCAGGGTCAGGTATATTGACAAACCGAACCAATCGAGCAGGAACCCATCGGGGTGCTTCCGCATCCTGTGGGAAAAGACAAATGCTGCCGGGCAGCTGTATTAGTACTGGTACAGGTGGTTGCCATTCATTATTGACCCGGTCCTTCCATCTTGCCATATAAGCGCTGTGGGAGTAAGATTACTACAAAATACCAAGACATCAAAAGGGCTAGAGACAACCTATTTAAGGTCACCTGGGCTAGAGCCTTTTCAACTCTAGTGATTGCTTCACGAGCCTCCTGCGTAATGGCTCTTTACCTAGAATTCGGCCAGCTGCAGTCATCAATCTTGCTAGGAACTCCACATATGGTTCTGTTGACCCCTGAATGACCTTTGTTAATTGAATGTCGGCTCCTCCTCTATCTCCTATTGCCCTCCAGCTGCTGCAACTTGGGCAAATACAGCTGGATTATAATTCTTTTGTTGGTCATTCCTATCGTATTGCCCTTCTCCTGTTAACATATCCTAATTTCTAACCGGAAATCCAGTATCAGCATTGAGTTTAGCTGTATGGGTGCAGTTCTCTAAAAATAAACCTTTCCATACCAAATAATCCCCTGGGGAAGTCACCGCTCTGACTAGCGCCTTCCAATCATTAGGAGTCGGATTCATGCCAATCCAGCTATCCAATAAGGTATGCGTAAAAGCACTCTGGAGGCCATACTGAGTAACTGCCTCCTTTAACGCCTTCAAAAATTTAAAAGCTGTGGAGACATGTACTCTAGTACGCACCCCTTGAGGATCTGTCCCTTCCACGACTGGGTAAGCATAATTAGGGGCCTGGGAAACCAGGACTCTTTCCATCATAGAGCACAGTCTTTCCATTAATGGAAGATCAACCCTGTTGAGTGTTCTAGGAGGTGGCGCAGGAGGTGGCTCCCCAGGTGTTTTCCATCTCCTTTTACGCTTCCTTGGCTTATAACAACAGAGGCCTTCCTCATCCTGTTCCTCCTCTCCTCCCAACTCATCGGTAGAATAATCTAGGGGAGGGGATGTTGCTATTTTTTTGAGTAGAGGAAGGGGGACTTACTGATGTAGAACTCATAATGGAACTTCTATCTTCTTCCTCCGATTGTTTTGCAGTCCTGACGGCTTCAGTGGCTAACTGGGCAGCAGCAGTGCCACCGGCATTAAGAGCATCTCCCACCACTCCCCAGACCGTCAAAGTAGTGCCAGGAAGAGACTCAATACCTTGTAATTGCTGATGTAAGACGATATCTCCTTCACCTTATTCCAGTTGGCACTATTGACCCGATCCTGCTCCAGAAACCACTTACTAGTGATACTAAGGGTCTCTACAAATCCTTTAAGAATTTTTTTACTGAGAGGAACCCCAAACTCTTTTAGGAGAGCTTCCAGGGAAATAACTAACTGCCCCTTGGACATTGAATTGCCCATGATCCCAGCTACCTTACCTTACTTTACTTGCCGGCTCACCACAGCTGGTCCTTCAGCGGTTCCTTCTTTTTCATGCCCCACATTGGGCGCCACCTGTCCCGACCCGCGGGATTCGTAGGCACGAAAAGAGAAGGGCTGAGGACTGAAATGAGGGGCTTGAGACAACTTGACCCTAGCGTTTGCTTCTTTATTTTACCTTTACCTTTCTTTTACTTTTCCCTGTCTTTCTACCTTCCCTGACCTTCTCTCTGCTCCTCTCGCGGTAACCTCTCGCAATAACCTCCTGACCTTCTCGTGGTTCTCTTCTATCCTGGTAGCTCCTCCCATCGTACCTCCCAGTCTCATTTGATTAACAGGAAAAACCTGTGGTTTCTCAGCAGGCGAAACGGTAAAGTGAAACTTAATTGATGGCACGTGTTGCGCAACACAGTGGCTCCAGGCGGCTCCAGACAGTATCCCTAGAACTGTACATATATATCTCAATTAATCCATAGAGCAATCAGTTCATTCAGGAGATTTATTCCTGAATGTGTTTTGTTCCTCTCTCCCCAAGGAAGCCTTATAGGACCAATACTGACAATAGGAATAACTATTTTTACATATTTGCATTGATTAATAAAAGCTATTTAATTAAGATACATTGGTGTTGAGAATACAAGAAAACAGATAACATTTCTTCCCTCATGGAGCTAATGATAGTCTTCCTCAATTAGTTTTCCATTAAAAGCAAGCCAATAGGATCACTAAACCTGTGTATGCATGTGTGTTCACTGTGCAGGAAGGGTGGGTGTGTGTGTGTGTGTGTGTGTGTACACGCATGTGTGTGACTAAAATGTTTTCTGAGTTGTTTCTAAGGAGCTTCAGGCGTCACCTGTGCCTAGAGTAAAAAGCTGAGTGTCTATCACCATGTGATCAACATTGGCAAGGGTGTTGGGAACTTTCAAATCACTTTTTATTCTATATGAACAACTACTTAGGATAGAACTTTTTTTAATCACTCTTTTTTTTAATATTTATTTATTTATGCATACAAAAGCTGGGGTATAGGCCAGAGATGGGGGATGACAGGATTACCAGAGTAGGGAACAGAACAGGCAGATTGACTGAAGTACACTGCTGAGGGGAGCAGCAGGCAAGTCAGGAGAGGCCTGCTGCACCATGTGGGTAGCTCCCTGGCTGGCCAGGGATCAAACTCGTGCTGCAGATTGCTTCATAGTGTGGCGCTTAGCCCCTTGTGCAACCAGGAAGGCCCAGAATAGAACTTTAAATTGAGCGTGGTTTTCTCCATAACATCTTAAATGTATAAAGGGGAAAAAGATATACTGAATAATGTAATTAGCTAATCCAGTGATATTATTTATTAAAAAGTCTTACATTTACCCTGTAGAAGTAAAACAAACATAGAATTGAAATCTCCTGAATTGTCACATGATTGGATTGGAACTTTCTCAACACATTAGAACCTCTAGCTCGTTAGCCTAATATCCTACACTATATACTGAGATCTCATAACTTAAATAATGAAGAATTTGATATACATTTTCATACAACCTTTATCAAGGAGTTAACACTTGATTATAAAAATGCTTAGGGATATAGTAAAAGGAGACTAAAGTCAAGTAGAAGACAATCCAATAGGTTTTACTACATCATCACTTAACTAACAGTCTATTCTGGATAATTCATTCTTTCTCTGAGGCTAATTTTCTCATCTGTAAATATCCTTGGCTAATGCAAATGGTCACTGTGTGAGCTAATGTATATGAAATCCCCCATAATTTGCAAGTTCTATATAAGTGTAAGGAGACCTCAGAATGGAAAGAAAAATGGTTCATTTAATACAAAATTGATTAATATAAACTTTGAAATTCACCTGATACAAATTTTGCATTTGATAATGCAATATTTAGAATCTTCTGATCCATATTCAGACACATTATCCATTGTGCCACTGGCCCCATACTTGATAATGCAATATTTTAAAGACATTCTAATACACGCAAAACTTCTTTCTTATTTTAACCACTGACTTAGCTGTTTTAGGAGTTTCATCATCTTAAAAATGAAAGCATTAGACACAATGTCAGTCTTATGCATGATATCTAAATGCACAGCAACAGAGGAAGAAGATGGTACCCAAGCATGCTAGGTGATGATACAAAATTAGTCCAGATTAAGTTTTTGCTGTGGAAGATTAACAGTGATTAAAATACATGTGGATCACAAGATTAAAATTCAAGGGAAGGCAAATTTTGACTCCCCCTGTCTCATAGCTGTCTTTCAATGCATATAGTTTTTTTTAATAAATTTTATATTCCCCAACAATTGCAACCCCCTTATTTTGACCCCAATCCCTCCCCTCCCCACCCCACCACCCCCTATAGAGTGTCTCTGGTTCATAGTTTTTTGTTGATTTTGATTTTCACTTTCTTATAGTTACTCATTTTCCTGGTCCCTTATTTAAGTTATCTAGATTCCTGCTATGAGTGAGACCATCCAGAATTTTTCTTTTTCTTTCTGGCTTATTTCGCTGAGCATGATCCCTTCCAGCACCATCCATGTTGCTGCAAATTGCATGTGTTTATCTTTTTGGAATGCTGAGTAATATTCCATGGTGTATATGTACCACATCTTCTTGATCCAGTCATCTATTTTTGGGCATTTGGGTTGTTTCCAAAGCTCAGCTAATGTAAACAGCGCTGCTATAAACATAGGGGTGCAGGTGCTCTTTGGAATTGATGTTTTTGTGTCCATTGGGTAAACACCTAGGAGTGGAATTGCTGGATCACATGGAAGCTCTATGTTTAGTAGGTTCAGAAATCTCCACACAGCTCTCCATAGTGGTTGGACCAGTTTGCACTCCCACCAACAGTGCAGGAGAGTTCCTTTTTTCCACATCCTCACCAACATTTGTTGTTGCTAGTTTTTTTAATATGTGCCATTTCACTGGTGTAAGATGGTATCTCATGGTAGTTTTGATTTGCATTTCCCTGATTACAAATGATGTTGAACATTTTTTCATATTCCTGTTGGCCATTTGCCTTTCCTCTTCAGAGAAGTTTCTTTTTAGCTCTTCTGCCCATTTTTTGACTGGATTCTTTGTTGTTGTTGAGTCTCATCATCTCTTTGTAGATTTTTGTGATCAGTCCTTTATCATTAGTGTTGGGTGCAAAAATGTTCTCCCAGTCGACGGGGTTTCTCTTTGTTTTTGTTATTGTCTCTTTTGCTGTGCAGAAGTTCTTTAATTTGATGTAGTCCCAGCTGTTTATCTTTGCCTTCACTATCACTGCTTTGGGTGATGTGTCTGTAAAGATGTCTTTGATGTGCATATCACGTAGTGTTTCACTTATATTTCCTTCTATGTATTTTATGGTTTCAGGTCTTAGGTCTAGTTCTTTAATCCATTTTGAGTTGATTTTTGTGTATGGTGTGAGGTAGTGGTCAAGCTTCATTCTTTTGCATGTAGCGACCCAGTTTTCCCAGCACCATTTATTGAACAAACTTTCTTTGCTCCAATGCATAGTCTTTTCTCCTTTGTCAAAGATTAGCTGACCATAAATCTGTGGGTTTATTTCTGGATTTTCTATTTGATTATGGATTTTGTATTCGATTCCATTGGTCTGTATGTCTGTTCTTGTTCCAATACCATGCAGTTTTGATGATTATGGCTTTGCAGTAGAGTTTGAAGTCTGGGAGTGTGGTGCCTCCATTTCCTTCTTTTTTTTTTCAGTAGAGCTTTGGCTATTTGGGGTTTTTTGTGATTCCATATGAATTTCTTCAATAATTGTTCTATTTCTTTGAAGAATGACATTGAAATTTTTATTGGAATAGCATTGAATCTGTAGATTGCTTTTGGTAGGATGGCCATTTTAATAATATTTATTCTTCCAATCCATGAGCAGGGGATGTCTTTCCATTTCTTTGTGTCTTCTATTTCTTTTAACAGTGTTTTATAGTTTTCTTTGTATAGGTCCTTTACCTCTTTTGTTAGATTTATTCCCAAATATTTGATTTTTTTTGTTTCGATAATAAAAGGGATGGTTTTTTTGATTTCTTCTTCTTCAGATTTATTGTTTGTGTATAGGAAGGCTACTGACTTTTGCATGTTGATTTTGTATCCAGCCACTTTACTGAACTGATTGATGAGTTGAATTAGTTTTTCTGTGGAGTTTTTGGGGTTCTCTATGTATATTATCCTATCATCTGCAAATAGTGATAGTTTGACTTCTTCTTTTCCTATTTGGATTCCTTGTATGTCTTCTCCACTCCCCTCTGTCTCCTCCGGGAACCATCTGTTGGTTTCAAGCAGTCTTTATTGAAGAAAGGTCCCGCTTCTAAAATGCTGATATGGGGACACACTCCCCTGCGCACCTGGTCTACCCTGGCGGTGGGTTCCCACTCCCTCTCTGGGGTTGGACTGCAGGCCAGAAGGGGCCTGGTGTGGGTGAACTTCCCAGCTCACCTCTGGTTCCTCAGGGAGCCTTCTGCTGGTTTCATGCAATCTTTACTGAAGAAATGTCCCTGTTCTAAAATGGCAATGCGGGACAAACTCCCTGCATGCCCGGTCTCAGGCACACTCTTCTGCATGCCCGGTCTGCCCCAGCCATGGGTGCCCGCTCCCCCTCTGGGCTCGGACTGCTGGTCAGAAGGGGCCTGGCATGGGTGAACTTCTCAGCTCACCACTGGCTCCTCCAGGAGGCTTCTGCTGGTTTCAAGCAGTCTTAATTGAAGAAAGGTCCCTGTTCTATGGGGTGATTTTTTTTTCTGGTCACTAGGTAGCACCAGAGATCTCTCCTAGTGTGCTTGGGGAGCTGTTTTTTCCGCCCCGTGGGACAGGGAACAGAGTGGGAGTGGTGGGAAAGCCTCAACGGCTTTGGGGTGCTGTGTCTGCCTTGTGCCTCACCGTCATGGGGAATCCATGCCCCGAATTTCGTGCCCCAGGTCTCAGTTCCAAAGCCCTCAGGTCCAGGATGCGGGCTGTAGCCCAGTTCAGTGTCCGCAGAAATGGCGCCTTTTGCACCCTGCTCCCGTGTCCGGGCGCCTGATTTCTGATTACTCAGTGACAGACATTCACCTCAGTGAGGGCCCCCGCGCGTCTCCTAGCAAGGCTAGGTCACAGGTGTGGGGACCTGGGCAGCTGCGATCTGCGGTTGCTTTTCAAGCACGCTGCTTTTCCGCACAAGCTTACCGGCTGGCCTAGGGCTGTGTGCAGGTCTCCGGGAGTCTTTGTTTTTCTCTAATGGCATCTGGAGCAGTTCGCTCACCTCCACAGCGAATCCTCAATGCATATAGTTTAGACATAGTTATAACTCTGCCTGACAACTTCTTCACCCTACAACTATTTATGAAGATAAGTTGGTACTAGCTGTTGGTAACAAAAGTCCTTGAGATCAAAGAGTTTGTAGTCAAAAGTAGAAAAACAGTCAGAAACTCAAAATTACAGGATATTATGAGCAAGCAAACATTATAATTACAGGATATTATTATAAAGCAAGCAAACATTAGAGGAGAGCAGAAATCAAGCTTTAGTGGGTTAAGTAAGGGGTACCAGAAAAGTGACATCTCAGAGGACTCATGAATGAATTATTAGATGATCATTCACGTGTGAGATGGAATATTTGGAAATAATGGGACAGGTGTTTAAAGCAGAAGTCATAAAAGAAATAAGGATGCACCTGACAAAAATAGTGATTTTTTTTAATATTTTCTGAATGTAAAATAAAAAATATGGCTTCAGATTTTTATTTGACCCAAGTTTTATTTCTCCCCATGTTCATGATTCACAGCCCTTGATAGACAAGTAGCTCTCCATAATGGCTGTGTGTGGTGATCCATTTGCCAAGCACTTTTCATTAAAATTTATAAATAATATAAAATCTCTTACAATGATCACTGAATAATAGAATCAGATCAGTTGCTAAGAGCTCAGTACTATGTTTTTTATAGCAAAAGTAGAAAAGGATTTAACACAGTTCTAAGCACAACAATTGTCCTTACTAAACATTGATTTTCTTATTCACCTTCTTTTCCCATCTCAGCAAGATTATTTCACAATGCCCCCAGTAGAAAAATCAAAAATGTTTGATTCTGCTACCTATGTTCTCTTTTAACACTTGTACTGCACAAGCCCAAGACTGATTACAGAAGCATCTCAATACTGTTCTCTTTACCACTTCTCATATTAATTCCAAAAGCACATTTTAATCTGCTGTGATGTGCTGGTGCCATTTCGAGGTACCGTGGGCGCTGGCTGCAGATAACAGCCAATGTCCCAACTATGCAGATGTAACTGTGCCCTCTGTAATGAGAAAGGATCTCACTGTCAATCATTTGACATGAATAAACATCCTCATTGCACTTCAAGAAAGACTTTTTAATTAACAAAGTCTAATAATTTTAAAGATTTGTGAGCAATTACATGAAAACTAATAAGAGCACCACACTGATTGATCATAATTTATTGTTTTTGCTCAGAAATGATTTCTAATTATACTAAAATCAGGATCATAATTGAATTTGGCCCTTCGTCAATATACCATTCTCATTACAAAATGAATCTACCCACTGCCTAATGCTAAGTATTTTAACTAGTGGTATGGAGAAAAAAAGAGAACTGACATTTATTAAAGATCATTAATAGAGTTTTTTATATTTTCAATTATCTAATATATTATCTAAGTAGAATACTAAGGGACTTTTATCATTATGTGGGTATTTTATCCCCATTTTTAATATGAGGAAATATAGGTACATGCAGGAACTTCTCCAAAGATTACAGAGATAATAAGAGAAAAGCATATGGGTTGGGAACTGATGAACAGATTTTTTTCATCTAATACACTTTCCACAATTATCACATTGTCTCTTTTTTTATAATGTTATAGCTACATATCATTCTGTGTCCAAGACTCATATTTAACTTCCATTTATATTCATGCATTTTGGTAAAAAAAATCAAAAAGTTAATACGTATTTCCTATTTTTTGTATGTGAGGTGGTATCTCATTCATTTATTGTTTCTGTTGACTGATAAATGGAAAACACTTATAAATAGCTACCATCTACTTCTGTCACACCTGCTCTGTCATCTTTGCACCCAACTTCTGCTCAGCACCTGAATAAAGGGGTGACGATGCCTGCCTGAGTCTCAAAACAACACAACCAGTATATTCTGACCCCCTGCAATCTGTGTGCTCCCTTTTTTCCCTTCCATTCATTGCCAAAGTAGTTCATTACCTGGTCCTGTGGGCAACTGGACTTTGGCAATTCAAAGGTTTTATAAACATAATACAAACACATAGACAGTGAACAATAGTAATGCCATTTGACCCTTGGAATCTAAGAGCAGAAATTAGCAATAATTCTTAGCTCAGAATAGCCAATGTCTTTGGATTTGTTTGTTGTTGTTTTCTCAATCTCACCTACTGAGTTACAGTAATATTAGTTGAGTGAATTGAATGCATGCATGACCTGAGGGCCCTCATTCCTTCTTGCCTTTCCATCTGGACAATTTGTATTGTAAAACTGAACTACCAGAAACCCCAGATCGCTTAGTGTTGATTGCATTGACTTACCAGAATCAGTATGTTAGAATTTGTCCCAATTCTAATTTGTCTTCCAAGCCATGGTCTTCTGAGAAATAATCTAGTAAATAAAATTTTCATTGTTTACTCAATCCTTCAAGGGAACTTACATAACGGTAGTAAAATGGCAGTTCTGAGCCTAAAAGGCAGGAAAGAAAAAACAGGGCAATGAAAATACTAAAAGACTCACTTCCACATGCATTTACTTCCCAATGCAAGCACTCATGTATCAGCTGAGAAATCTAATCTCTCTAGAGGAATAAAGTTTCTGAATGCTGTGGGCTCCATGAACCACTTAATATTTTATTTTAAATTGACACAATGTCCCACCAAGTTAAAATTCCTCAGCTCACAAACACGTACAATTTAGCTCAGATTGTTATTAAACTGATTCAAAATATTTAAAAATGAAAACAATCATTCTGAAAGAAATTAGAAAATGTGCACTGCAAATGAAAATGGTAAAGTAAAAACATTGGATCTAATATTTCCAAAAAGTCCAAGCATCAACCCAAATAGGAAAGCTGCCAAAGGCTTAAGGGAAAATAAGCAACATTAACCACTTTGCTTAACAGCTCCCCAACCAACAAAGTCTAATTGAAAACCAGCAGTTCCATATTTCTAGTAAATGAATACAAAACATTAAAGAAGGGTAGAGAGTTAACCTCTCAATCCAGCTCCATAATAATAAAAGGAGCTATCACTCACCATTTTAAAAATGTGCTAAGATTTCATATTGGCCAAGCAATACATGCTAAAAGATACTGTGTCCAGGCCAATAAAGACAAGGAGACCTGTGGAGCAGGTCCCTTCTTCCACCCTGCCTTCTTATCGTCTCTCCATAGTTTGTTGGTGTGAGTTAGTCACTGGCAATATTAAAAAAGCAATAATTAAGCACTAGCAATATAAAAGGTGATCAGACATAGCCCTTAAAGTGCCTTCATGAATTTCTGAGATTGTAACTAGGCAAAGTGGGGGAAGGGAAGGACAGTGGCATTTGTCACTGGCAAGAAACAGTATGGATTACAGAGCAGTTACCAATATGGCCTCTGGATTCAGACCCCCTTTGGGTTCAAATCTCAGTACTACAACTTACCAGAGCTCTTTGAACCTGAGTAAATTACTTAACTGTGCCTCAGTTCTTAACCTCTGGGGTAAATAAGGAAAACAGACAGATAAACACAAGAAGCCCTTGCTAAACACTAACTGCTCTCATTATATAATGAGCATCTAGAACAAGAGCAAGTGCCTTTGGAAATATTGGCTTTTGACCTTCGTTGTGTGAAGGCTAAACACACTGTTAGCTACCCTATTATCCCCATGAGAAAGCTGACATGAGGGAAATTCAGATTCATTGTCCAATGATAAGTGTAAGTGGTGCAGGTAAGTCTGGGACTGGGATCTAACTGCAAATCTCATCCCCACTTCACATGTGATTGTATATCTATAAGGAATTTTACAGGTAGCAGTTTTCATAGTTTTAAAAGGGCTATAGGAATCCAATCAGTACTCTCATATGTAAAAAAACAAAGCCAATCTGAAGGTGTTATAACTTGGTTTAACAAGACTTCCCCTGCCATTTAAAACAGAGCTAATTAACTCAAGTCCTCATGTCCTAATTAACCATCCCAAAAGTGGAATGCAATTGATTTGATCTTCTTTTCTCTACATTGATCTTCCTCTCTTATTACCAAGAATAGTTTTTCAGAGTGATTATAATTTTCCAAACAAATATTTCTAGAAAACTGAGTTTTCAAAATTCAACTGTATCAAGAAAAAGAAAGAGCAAGACACCAGCAGATCAGACCACAGTTACTGTGGCCCACCTCAAGCTCCCAGGTGTGACTGGTGTCCACACTCTTTCCTGCTCCTGTATCTGCTCTTGACCCAGATTTTGCACTGTTTGCCAGTTCCCTCTTTCCTCAGTTTTCTCTGCTACAGACACCAAAGAGCAGAAGGCTCCAGTAAGTAAAGCTGCTGAGTACATCCACAGATTTCCTAAATATGTATCCATTGGGGAACTTCAATGTAAATATGTATCTATTGGGGACCTTCAATGTTTCAGATACTGTTCTAATCTTTAGGTCACAGTAAAGCCACAAAACCCTGACTGCATGGAGATTTATTTTCCAGTGGGAGAGGAGATGCAGTAAATTAGCAGAAGATCAAGGGGTGAAAAATACAATGGGAAAAAAAAAAACAACAGGTGCTGGGGGGAAGATAGTGCATACCATGCAGGAAAATGATGAGGAAAACCCTGGGAAAGACATATTTGAGCAAAGACCTAGCACACGTAAGGTAGCATGTCGGGTGGGATCTACAGAAGAAATATTCCAAGCTGGGACAACAGCAGAGAAGATGCTAGCTAGGCACCATGGACAAGGTTTGCTGGGCAGGGAAAGGTGTGGGTGATGAAGTCAGAGAAGTAGAAAGGCAGCAGATTGTCTAGTACCTGATTAAGTAACTGAAGGACTTTGGATTCTACCTGAGTAAATTGTAAAGATATTGGAGTTTTTTTGGAGCAGAGACCTGGCATGTTTTTTACTTAAATCTTTAAGTGATTCCTTTTGTTGCTCTATTTTTTTTAAGATTTATTTATTTATACAAGAACAGGGATACAGTCCAGATATGCGGAAGGATGAGAGGATTCACCAGAGACAGAGCGGGGAACAGAACAGGCAGACTAATGAAATACACTGCTGAGGGGAGCAGCGGGCGAGACAGGAGAGGTCTGCCGTGCCATGTAGGACCCTCGCCGGCCAGCAGGGATCCAACCAGCACTGCAGAGACTGCAGACAGCTTCACAGCGCTGCGCTCAATCGCCTGCGCCACCTGGGGAGGCCCTCTTTTTGTTGCTCTATTGAGAATGGATCATATGAGATGATGGCAACAAGAAAAAAGAGAAATAAAAACTCTTATTTCAGTAAAAGACATTTAATGTACTTCATAGAAAATAGGAGATATTTACAGCAAATATAAAATATGATTAAGGGGCAAAAATAAGTCTTGCTGTATTAGTAATAACAATGGGGGCAATAGGTCAATTAACAAACAGAAAGGCCTCAGGCACCTGTAATACATTGTGAAAAGAAACTCTCTTGAAACAAAACAACTGAGAAAAAATGTAAAGGTTGAATATGAAAAGATTTTCTTAATTATTACACACATATGATACAAAAGAAGACAGTATTAATATCTGCCAAAATATAAGGATGACAAAAAGTGGTCTGAAGGAATATTATATAGTGGTAAAAAGAAAAACAGGACAAGATGGTATACCTCTATTACCATCACTGTATCTAAGAATGGAGTTTGAGAGTATTTAAAATGGTCACTGTCATAAGTACAGAAATACATAAATGAATAAGAGCAATTTTTAATTTTAACACACCCATTTCAGAAACTGATTGTAGGGTAAGGAAAAATGTCAGGCTTTTCTTCCCTCCTGCCATCAGGATAGATGATGGATCCTTGAGGTCCTGAATGCATGCCTGATGGCGGGCACCTGGAATAGGGTGTGGGCATAGGTAGATGGGATTCACCTGGGCTGAGACTGTGCTTTTAAGGGCGGCGTCACGGGGACGCCAGCAGTAGCAGAAGCCGAAAGAGAAGCCAAGAGAGAAGTCGAGAAGAAGAAGCAGAAGCAGAGAACGCCAGAGAGGCCAGATAGAGTGAGGATTTGCTGGGGGCTGAGAGGACTGCTAGCCTCCCGGCCCCCCAGCACCCCTGCCTGCCATATGCCTGGTGAATCCCAATAAAAGACCTGCAAAAACCCACTAGGACTCTGACTGCTCCTTTACCCGGTCTGCATGGGATCAGAAAACCTGCACTGTGGCCTGACCTGCTTTTACACTGATACATGAAAAAGACAAAATATACACAGATATCAGGGATTTGAACACTATTATTAATATGCTAATGCTAATATATATGCTAGAGAGAGAGTGGAGAAAAATATATATATATACTATTAAGTACTCAAAACTTTTACAAAAATAGACCATATGCTAAGAAAAAAAGGGAATCACCAATTAAAGTTACTATTATATAGGTTATATATACTTGTCATAATACAATACAATTAGAACCTAAAAACAAAATTGTGCTTCACAATTCATACATTTGATCTAGCATGCAACTGTATTTAGCAAAGGACAAAGCCAGAATTTTCCATGATGCCTGAGGAATTCTAAAGCTTACCCCCTTCTCCTACGCCTTCACTTATCTGGACAAACACAAATACCCTAAGAACTCTCAGGCAAGAACAGCAAGCTCTAATAAGGATTCATTCCCCTCCCTCCTAATGTACTTTTGTTCTTGCACCTGAGCACTTCAAGAACATCAGGTACCTCCAAACTATCACTTGTGGCATTTAACTCTACCACCTCCTGAAAAATACTAATATCTGAGAATCATTAGGGAAGACAATTTGACTGCAAAAGAAATTTTTCCAAACTTTGCAGCCAACAAACTCATTTCTGTTCTGACCCCTGCCTCTGGATAGTTAGGAGAAACCTGACATTATTCTTTTAAAGCTGCTGCAGATAGTTAATGATGCTAAGTTAACCCTTTGCATGGTTCTTCCCAAATGACCTGGAAAAAAAACTAAAGTCACATGGCTCCCCAAATTAAACAGTTTGCCCCTCTGCTGGCCAGTGGGGTGCCAGTAAAAGAAGAAATAACAGGATCAGATTTAATAGCAACTGAGAAGGGTTAATGATTCATGAATTCATTGACTACTTAAATCTGTGTATTTACAGATTTAAACAACAATATAAAAAGACTCAGTAAACTATTTTGTTTAGCAGTTTGACTAAAGAGATTGTTAAAAGTAGACTAATTCTGTAGATAAGAAATATTAATCTCTTTGAATTACTGGCCTAGTTTTGGGAAAGCCTTGCTATTGAGGCCACAATATCCTAACCACAACAATTTTACCCAGCTATCGTCAGCAACCCTAAGCGCAAGAGAAAAGAAGGAAATAAAACAGCCCCATCCATGCACCCCACAATCATTAAAATAGTCCCACAGATAAGCAGGTCAGTATCTTTCCTCCAGGAGTTCACCATATTGATACCGTCTTCAGGAAAACAAATCTTTCAAAAGAAAATGTAAAACTAGCATGCCAGACAGATTCCGTTTGCCCTAGGAGATATGATTTCCTCCCATCTCCATCCCAGTTACCTATCCCAGGAGGCTGCTGGGCCTAAACTGTATCAAGAGACTTCTAGCCACTCTTCTTCCTGGTGGGCTCCTCCAGCAGAGGGTCTGGTAGACAGGGAGGTAGGGTGGGGAATGATAAGCTCAGATGCCCCTGTTAAGAGCACTTTCAGTCCCAAGAGCTGTAACAACTCAACTATAATTAGTGGTGGGTTTCCCTATGCCTTTATAAATAGTCCCTGGTAAAGTATACTTTATTTCTGCAAAAAAAAAAAAAAAAAAAAACCAAACACATTAATTAACACATTTGAGAAAAATAGAGTATTTCTTTTAAAAGAAGAAATCCCCTAGGAAACTCAATATTTTGATGTTGTGATTATGAAAGCAATATGTTAAAAGTTGGAGACTACAGCTAAAAAATAGATTTTTTTATCTTCCAAATAGTCAATTTTCACTCTTTTGGAGGTGCTATCACCCCTGTTGAGAATGCATGCCCTAGGTAGATCTACCAACTTAGAATAATTGAAGAGAGGGCCTCCCCTGGTGGTGCATCAGTTGAGCTCTGGGCTGCCAGGCTGCCTGCAGTCTCTGCAGCGCCGGTTCATTTCCCAGCCGCCGGTCAGGGTGCCACAAAAAAAAATTAATAATAATAATTGAAGAACATAGAGGGACATATTAAACAGCACCTCAGGAATGCAATCAGGAAAGTCAGAGAGTGCTTACATATTATTTCAAAAATAGGAAGACAAAACAAGAACATTTTAATATCATATTTTATACAATTTATAATCCAATTATTAATTTTCATAATTATGAGCAAAATTAAATTAAAAAAACTAATCTCCCAAATTTGAAACCAAATTAATGAAATAAACTAACTTAAGGGAAAATTAAGCTACAGGAGCTACTCCTTAATTTCTTCAACAAATGTAGAACAAGGAAAAAATGAGGAGGAATATATAGTTCAAAAGTAACTTACAAGGCACTCTACAACTTGCAAGATAGAGATTATATGCATGGGGCTGAAAGATTACATATTTGATGTTCATCTCATGGCCATGAGACTATGTTCTAACCAGTTACACACCAAAGTGCTCTGTCATACTTCTGGGATGTTCTCATAAAAGGGAAGGGTCATGTCATTTTTTTGTTTCCTCCATTCAGTGAATACCTGTGACAACTACAACTCTTGGAGTCATTTTGGATCACACAGACAAGGATCACACCTTAGAACGGAGATCAAAAAGCTGGTCCCATCTATATCTTGAGGATTCTGTGCAATACCACTTACCTTGAAAAAGATTTTTCAATATAATTTATCCATCATGGATTTGGAGTTTTCATTATAGGCAGCTGAATCTAATCCTAACTGGTACAAGGAAAAAGGTAGCATTCTAAGTTCACAGACTAGTAAGTGGTAAGGCCAGGATTCAGAACTGCTGGAAATGTACACATATGTAACCAAGTGCAAGAACTCTAGAAAATGAGACAGTGAGGAAACATGTGTTCTAGACTTGGTTTTCCAGGAAACAGGTCCAAAGTTGAAAGTTGGAGCTTTGTTTAGAAGAAATTTATTAGAGATTTCTCCCAGGAACTGCATTCATAACACCTGGAAAAAGGGAATGCCTCAAATGTGATTCAGTTACAAAAGATCTCAGTTGATTCCCTGAGAAGCTTCAAAGCACCATGGTCCTTCAGAGATACCCCAAATTAGGCAAGCGTCAGGGTCTTTGAGGAACACCTGAACCATCATAAGCTGCCAGTTGTCCTTAACTGGCCCAAAGTTAGGGCCCTGACTTTGAGTGAGGTAGTGCCTGGGAAGGGGCTGGGCTGTGAGCGACCACTGCCCATCACTGTCTAATACTCCATGGACAGAGTGTGGATGTGTGGACCACAGTGTCCACAAAGTGAATATAACCATTTCCCAGTGCATGACAGAGGGGGCTGTGGGGTATGCAAAGAATGGAGCTGGCTCTGGCTAGCTCCGCCATGCTACTACAGTCCAGCATTCATCTCTGAAGCACCCAAGAATTTTCAATTCAAATTTGACCTTCTGCCATTGGGAAGATAGAGACATGGTAGGATAGAACTTTTTGTTATTTTTAACACTTGTTTTGTTTGTAAGTTTTGAAATATTTACACATTAGATCTCCATTGGTACTCTTCAGTCACAACCTGCACACAACATTCTAAGTGTCACTTGACGCACTCTCTACAGACTCCATTCTATGAGAATCAAGTAGTGGCCTAAATGATTGGTGACATACAGGGTCGTGGACCAGGACAGGTTTACCCAACAGCAGTACAGAGACCAGTAGGAATAGTCACTTTAAAGAAAAAAAAAAAAAAGGCTGGATGAGTCATGCAATGTCTTTGTAACCAGCACCTAACATGGTGATGGGCAAATATTTGTTGAATGAAAAATGCAGGAATGAACACGTTCAGATTTCCCCAAGGCTCAGACATCCTGAGCAACTTGAATATGGCCTTCCTTTGGTAGCGGTTTTACTGCTAATATGTGCAGGTGGCTTGTGTAGGAGAAGCAATGAAGGTGATGAACAATAGCAATGACTGTGAAATTTGCATAAAACGCCTATAGAAAGTACTGTTCTCTCCTTTTTAACAACACATTGAGGTATCCACATGTGTAAACCAGGGATGCTACCCTTGGAAATAAGTGCCACTTATGCTCAGCTCCTTGATTACATATCCAAATAAATGTACACAGTTCTATTTGAATGTGTAATCCTATGCAAATGGGAACATTCACACAAACTCATTAGGACCATTTATTTAGATCTCGGATGGCTCATTTTTGTAAAATACATGCATTTCCCCCATTTTTCCTACTAAACCATTAACTGGAAGAAACATAATTTTAAACATTTTGTTAAAATAGCATTAAGAATGGCAGGTTATTTTTTTCTTTCTTTTTATTGCTATCACAATGAATGCTGATGCTGAGAAATAAACGCGTGCATCACCACAAAAATGAATATACGTGACAAATGACCATAGCAATAGTCTACTGAGCAAATGTCCTCGTGGATAGATAGCAACGAACATTTTTATAAAGAAAAAAAATGGATTGCATTAGACCAAAAAGGAAAAGAGACACTATTTTGCTACCCCTGCTGCTTCAGCTATTATGGATTGCAGGCTGGGATGGGAGCTGATAGAAAGTAAGCCTTTATCATTATATAGAGGTTTAGCAGGTCATGGGGAAAGAACAGGAAATAAGAAAAATGTTTTTTTCTTGGGTGTATGGGCTTTTCTAATTCTTATAACTACCCTCCAGAGCCACGGAATGGGGAGTGATTGGAAGGGAGTTTCAGAAGGTTAATCTGAGAGCAGTGGGGAAAGAGAAAGAGGAAGGGGGAGGCAGGAGGCCTGGGACCAGCGGGGGTGTCAGTGAGAGTAATAGGCATGGAGTCCTGGCAAAGGTAAGAGAGGTGGGAAGTGGGCAGGAGGTGCTGATTTGGAGGGAGGGACTACAGGCCTAACATTCACAAGGTGTTGTTGTCTTCCCTCCATCCTGCACAAACACCTGCCCCTGTGCACTCTAACCCACCCACACTCCCAGGCAACCTTCGGAAACTCAAAGACCTCATGGTCTACCAAGAACTTACATTCTGTTACTTGGTTTCTACAATTTCTGGCAAAGTTAAAATCTGCCCTCTTCTAATAAATATTCTTTAATATTGCAGCTTCTTTGGTAAATGTGCATTCTTTTTTTGGTCTTTCTGCATTTGGTCAAGGTAAAAATAGCAAAGTAAGCCTTGGTTGGAAGGTCTCTAAAACCTCTGTGCCTGCCTTTGTGGGCTTCTCTCTTCTCTCTGGCCCTTTTCAGAGAGTAAAATGAGACATAAAGGGATTATTTGGGAGGAACTTTTTACCTTTGAGAGAGGCCATGATAGGTCCTGGGGACTAACTCAGGCCAATTCAAGGCCCACCTACTTTGCCAGAGTAAAAGACCATTTCAGAATTCCAGCCACGCCTGCTTCCAAACCAAGTGTGGTTGGGCCAGAACAACCTTTTGTCTTACCACTCAGTGAACAATCTGACAAAGGCTGGGCCATTCCCAACATTTAGCTCAGCTGCGTGAGAACCCAAAAGCTGGGAAACTTGTCTATTCTGTCTAACCTGTATAGTCACGCCTTTATCCAATGAAAGTCGCTTCTATTCCCATTATTTAATTTTTTTTTTTTTAAACAGTATTGGGGAAATGGCCTGAAACTTTCAGTTCCTGTGGCCTCTCTCCTCTCTCACTCGGGACTCCTGCCCCCTCGCACTCTGGGTTGTGTCTACCTCACTTCCTCTCCATGGCTGTTCCTGTGCAGCCCATACCTCAAACTCTTTTTCCTCCTCCTGAGTCTTTCCCAATTGTCTGCCTTGTTCCTCTTCATATCCACATCCTTCCTCCATTGGAAATCTCCACTTACTATCTGACTTCAGCGCTCACCCTCATCCTAGAGACTCATAAATCTCTGCTGCTTGTTCTAAAATCTCCCCTGGACTCCAGTTTTAAGTATTTCCAACTGTCTTTCAGGAATTGCCTGATATTTGACTGGTTTCTCCAAAGGATTGCTCTAAAATGATTTTCACCAGCCTCTCTCCCAACCCTGCTTTTCCTCTTAAATGACCCTCAACACGATGTTCTCAGATACTTATGGTGTTATTATTGGTCTAGTTGTTCGCTCATTCAAGGGAGGGAGGAAGAACAGGCAGAGAGAGAGAGAGAGAGAGAGAGAGAGAGGGAGGGAGGGAGAGAGAGAGAGAGGGAGGGAGGGAGGGAGAGAGAGAGAGAGGGAGGGAGGGAGGGAGAGAGAGAGAGAGGGAGGGAGGGAGGGAGGGCTAACTGAACATCTTTATACCCGGTGCTAGGAATTATGCCAATCGTCGGGTACACATACTTGCCGTGGTCACCCCTGTTTTCTTTTTATTATTCAATCTATTGCTAAGTTCCAACAACTCTATCTCTGTAATACCTTTCAAGCCCATCTTGTCTTAAGTCTTCTAGCTTCCACTAATCTACTCAGAACTTTATGATTTCTTAGCGGGATCACTAATGTGGCCTCCAAAAGTTCTGCTTTTCTCCCTCCTTTCACCTCACTTCACAATGGTTCACCAGAACAATCTTCTCAGAACACAGTTGTTATTGATCAGAAGCCAACAAAGAGTGGGCTGTGTTGCCCTGTCAAGTAGCTCTGTGCCCCTGGGCAAATTACATGTTTTCTGAATCTGATTATTCCTTCAAGAATGATGCTTTCCTCACTGGGGATGTTGTCAGGATGAAGGATATAACCACACTGTTTTAAGCACTTCACACCCATGACTTCACTAAACCTTTAACAGCATATATGCACTATTATTTTCTTCCTTTCATAAATAAGGAATCTGAGGCACAAAGACACTTACAGAAAGTCATATGGGCAGGAACTAGCACAGCCAGACTGAACCCAGGGGGCCTGATTCTAGAGCGCAGAGTCTTCCTTGGTCCATAGTAGGGAGATGTCCATCATCTCCCCAGAATTATGAGCTCATTTCTCCAGCTTTGCATATACTAGATAGAAGTAGGTTTCTGACTCTTACAACTTAAATTCTTAATTAATACATTCACCAGTTCACCTTTGGTGAATGTTAGGGAGGCACAGGAGAGTCTGCACACCAACAAATCACAATTTTTATGCAAAACATGTAACTTAATTATCTCAAATACATGCAAAGTATTATGTTTAATGGAACAAAGCATAGAAAGCTCAACAAAAGCATATTGTCAAATACATTCTCTAAGCAAATATTAAGGTATTTATTCAAAAGCATAATTTCTAATAATCAACTTTATAGAGTATATATCTTAGATTTTGAGTATCCTCTTCATCCAAATATTATCAGTCTCATCTAATATATCATTAAGGTAATAAACAACTGTACAGGTAATTAATTTATATCTCTTCTCCCATTTCCAGTCACTCTGAGCTCATTTAATCATTTGAGCTAAGTTTTATTTTAGATACAATGTTGGAGAATATTGCCACCAGCCAAAGAGTTTGCTAATCAGTGGTGGTCTGGATTATCAAGTAAATATTTTATTCAATAAGAGATTAGCCTTTTGTTCTCTTACCAACCTAAAACCAGATATGTACTTTCACTTCTCACTTCCTCCCTTCCCCAGTCATCGAAGGGATTCAGCTGTCAGTCCCAGCACCCAGTGTGAACTTCTCTGCACAGAACTTAGCCTAGGAGCCCTTACTTGGACTGCTTAGGTTTCTCTGGATGCATCCAGGCTTTACAATGCATATACAAAATTTCTTTTGAGGCACAAATGTTGTGAACTATTTTTAGCTGCACATGACATGGTAAGCAGAGAATCCAGCATAGGAGAAATGCCTTCTACTTTGTTTCTCATGGAATTTATGCTTATAGAGATGATAAATGCTAGATTAGTTTTATAGAAATAGTGAGTAAAATTAAACCAATTTAATGAGTTTTATACAAATTAGATGAAATGACAATACACTTGTCAGTGACTAATTTTACAGAAACTTAAATGTTTGTATTAGGTTTTTAAAAGTCAAGACTAAATAAATAAATGAAGAACTACAAAAATGAACAGACAATAAAAACTAAATCATAAAGTTTGAGGGTCAAGTCAGATAAACAATATTTGTTCTAAATCCTTTGCTGCTATGAGTAGAGTATGTAAATCTGACCTGGATATACTGTCTGCATTAGAATGAACCTTGGGGTAGGCAGATGACTTTTTTTATTTTCATACATTTGGATTTTTTTCTCTTTTCAAAGTCACTTCATTAAGATTTATGAACTCTGTAAATACTAATGTTTTTATTTAAACATAGAGGTGTCATCTGATTTAGGTGAAATGATTAACAGGTAATTTGGTCTTCACACACTCTGACAACAAAAGGGCTCATCTATTAATGTGAATAAGCTCACTTTTTTTTAGGCACCAACTA
The DNA here is from genome assembly GCF_964194135.1 of Talpa europaea. Classification (NCBI taxonomy): domain Eukaryota; kingdom Metazoa; phylum Chordata; class Mammalia; order Eulipotyphla; family Talpidae; genus Talpa; species Talpa europaea. Next base: position 34,715,163 of record NC_140079.1, read on the forward strand.
TTTCTTAGTTTACCTATTAGTGGATGACAAACAACCACACCAGAAGGATAAACTTCTGATTTAACAGTTCCATTAAATAATCCTTTTTGACTCATAGAAGGTTCAGGCACTGCTTGACAGAAGACTTTGAAGTACTAAAACTACCTTTTATTAAATAGTCTTTTTTTTAAATTCTTTTTTTTTAATATTTATTTATTTATTTGTTTGTTTATACATGCACTGGGTACAGTCAGAAGCACAGGAAGGTGAGAGAATTCACCAGAGCCAGAGCGGGGAGCAGAGCAGGCAGAAGGACCGAAGTACACTGCTGAGGGGAGCAGCGGGCGGCAGGAGAGGTCTGCACACCATGCGGGACCCTCCTCTGGTGGCCGGGGAGCAGCCGGGGATCGGGGATCGAACCGGCTCTGCAGAGGCTGCGGGCAGCCTCGCAACCCAGCGCTCAACCGCAGCGCCACTGGGGAGGCCCTATTAAATAGTCTTATCATTAATTAACCTTATGGTGGTAATCATTTTGCTATATATATATGTGTATCAGATCATTTGTTACATACCTTAAATTTACACAATGCGATTTGTTGATTATATCTCAATAAAGCTGGGGAGGATTAGGGTCAAATGCCAACTCTTTGCTGCCATCTCCCTGAGACTCTTTTCCACCCAGAGAAAGTTGACTCAGATGGTTGTTTTCAGTCGTGCTATGCATGTTTTTATAGTAACACCAACAATACTTACTACATATATTTATGTAAATGTCCATTACCCACTAAGAGATTATAAGCTCTTTGAGGACATAGACTATTGTATTCATTTTTATACACTTAGTGAGTAAAGTACAACTTTGCAAACATATCATAAATGGGAAATGAATATATAAACCATTGAAAACCTTGCTTCTCCACTAAAATTCAAAATGAAAAGAAAGATGAACTGGACTACACTTCTCAAGCATCCTTTGAAAATTCTATTTGGAAAGGGGTGGAGCAACATGGCGGCGAGGAGACGCTGCGAGTAAGATCTCCCATTAAAAAAAGTTAATAGGGAGGAAAAGCGGCAGGTCCCAGTGAGAACTGGGACACGGATGATAAACGGGTGACTCCAGCAAACTACCCGAAGAAGAAAGTGGCCATAAAAGAGGACTAGAAGGGAGGGAAGCGCAGAACCCTGCTCCCCTCCCCCGCCCACAGAGGCGGCACTCTCTGACCGGCAGAGAGGAGGAAAACAACAAACCAAAACGGCCACCAAGAACAAAGGACGCAGCAAGCGGGACTGTGAGTGGATAGGAACTATTGCAGCCACCACACCCCTTGAACGGGAGCTGAGGCGAACCCTGCAGGATTCGCCGCTGCGGTGAGCGAACTGCTCCGGGCGCCATTAAAGAAGAACAAAGACCCCGGGAGACGCGCACACAGCCCGGGCTGCCGGTAAGCTTGCGCGGATAGCGGCTCGGCTCCGCGCGCTTGAAAAGCAAGTGCAGACCAGGATCACAGCTGCCCAGGTCCCCGCGCCTGCGACCTAGGCTTGGGAGACGACCTAGGCTTGCGGGGAGACGCGCGGAGGTCCTCACTGAGGTGAAGGTCCCTCCCTGAGTAAGCAGGAACCAGGTGCCCAGGCACGGGAGCGGTGCAAAAGGCGCCATTCCCGCGCCACTGAACTGGGCTACAGCCCGCGTCCTGGAACTGAGGGCTTTGGAACTGAGACCCGGGGCACGAAATTAGGGGCGTGGGTTCCCCACGACGGTGGGGCACAAGGCAGACACAGCACCCCAAAGCCGTTGAGGTGTACCCTACCATCCCCGCTTTGCTCCCTGTCCCACGGGGTGGAAAATCAGCTCCCCAAGGGCTCTAGGAGAGATCTTTGGCGCCACCTAGCGACTTGTAGCCAGCACAGGCTCCTGAAGGAGCTAGTGGCCAGCTGGGGAGTTAGCCCACACCCAGCCCCTTCCGAACAAGTAGTCTGAGCCCACAGGGAGAGCGAGCACCCACAGCCAGGGCAGACCAGGCACGCAGAAGAGTGTGCCTGACACCGGACGCGCAGGGAGTGTGTCCCACATCACCATTTTAGAACAGGGACATTTCTTCAGTAAAGACTACCTGCAGAAGGCTTCCTCAGGAGCCAGAGGTGAGCGGGGGAAGTTCGCCCACGCCAGACCCCCTCTGGCCTGCAGTCCAAGCCCAGAGGGGGAGCAGGAACCCACCGCCGGGGCAGAACAGGCGCACAGGGGAGTGTGTCCCCACATCGACATTTTAGGACAGGGACCTTTCTCCAATAAAGACTGCTTGAAACTGACAGATGACTCCTGGAGGAACCAGAGGGGAGAAGAGAAGCCCACCCAAGATGCCGGCAAGTCCCAACAACACAGTGTCCCAACGCATACGGCAGATTAGAAAACAGACAGTAGGGAGGAGAAGAACCACACGCAACCTAGCAACTCTCCAGAGAAAAAGCACACCACAAAAAGAAAACCAGCCCCCAGATTGCAACGACAGTAACTTGGAAGAACTTCTGAGCCTTCCCGAAAGAGAATTTAAAATTGCCGTGATTAAAAAACTGACAGAAGTCATAAAGGAAAACAATGATAAGGGAAAAATAATCAACGATCAGAAGAATGAAATTGAGTCCCTAAAGAGGGAAGTAAAAGAAATGCAGGAGATCAAAGAATTAGTGGAAGAACTAAAGAATTCTGGGAAAAGCAATAAAAGCAGAATTGATGAAATGGAAGAACGAATAAGTGCTCTTGAAGACACAGAAATAAAAAGAACCAAAACAGAAAAGGAAAGAAAAGTACGAAGGAAAAAGAATGAAGAAAGACTTCGGGAACTATCTGACTCCATGAGGAAAGGAAATATAAGAGTTATAGGAATACCAGAAGGAGAGGAGAGAGAGGTAGGAACAGAGAAAATATTCAAAGAGATAATTGAAGAGAACTTCCCAAATGTGAAGAAGGAGCTGAAAATTGATATACAAGAAGCAAGAAGAACACCAAACTTCCACGACGAAAGAAAAAATACAGCAAGACACAAAATAGTAAAGCTCCCAAGAATCCAGGACAAGGAAAAAATAATGAAGCTGGCAAGAGGGAAGAAACAGATAACATTCAAAGGAAAGCCAATCAGGCTGACATCAGACTTCTCCGAAGAAACACTACGGGCAAGGAGAGAGTGGAGGGACATAGTCAACAGACTCCAAGAAAACAGATGCCAACAAAGAATACTCTATACCGCAAAGCTCACCTTCCTCTTTGAAGAAAGAATATGCACCTTCCCAGACAAACAGAAACTCCGGAATTTCATTGCAACTAAACCCCCACTCCAAAAAATACTACAAGGAGTCCTAAAGCCAGAACCTCAGAGGGACGAATAACAATGAAAGAAGGCCAAAAAAAAAAGTTATTAAAAGAATAAATAAATAAAATCAAAGGAAAGACAAACACAATGGCAAATACAGATGTTAGCATATCAATATTGACTCTAAATGTAAATGGACTAAACTCTTCAATAAAAAGACACAGAGTTGCAGCCTGATTAAGAAACAAAACCCAACCTTTTGCTGTCTCCAGGAAACACATTTAGCTACAAAAGATAAAAATAGGCTCAAAGTTAAAGGATGGAAAACAATCCTACAAGCAAATGGACCAAAAAAGAAAGCAGGAACAGATATACTTATATCAGATAAAACAGATTTCAAACTCAAAAAGATAAAAAGAGACCCCAATGGTCACTACATTATGATCAAGGGGACAATACTTCAAGAAGAAATAACACTCATTAACATATACTCACCAAACGAAGGAGCACCAAAATATATCAGACAACTGTTGTCCTCTCTGAAAACAGACATCAGAGAAAACACATACGTAGTGGGAGACTTCAACACACCACTATCAACAATGGATAGATCAACAAGACAAAAAATAAGTAAAGAAACCAAAGCTCTAAATAAGGACCTAGAGCAATTGGGCTTAACAGACATCTATAGAACACTAAACCCCAAAAAAACGGAGTACACATTTTTCTCAAGCGCACACGGATCATTCTCCAGGATCGATCACATACTGGGGCACAAGACAAACATCAACAGATACACCAAGATTGAAATCATATCAACCATCTTTTCTGACCATGAAGGCATCAAACTAGAAATAAACCATAAAAAGAAGGCAAGGAACTTTCATACCTCATGGAGATTAAAAACCACACTACTGGAAGACCACTGGAATAATGAGGAGATCAAAGAAGAAATTAAAAAATTTTTTGAATTGAACGACAAGGAGGACACCAATATCCTAAATGTATGGGATGCAGCAAAAGCAGTAATAAGAGGAAAATATATAGCAATAGAAGCTCACATCAAGAAACAAGAAAGAACTCAAAGAAACAACCTAATCTCGAAGCTCAAAGATCTAGAAAAAGAACAACAAAAAAACCCCAAAACCAGTAGAAGAAAAGAAATAATAAAAACCAAAGCAGAAATAAATGAAATTGAAACTAAAAAAACAATCCAAAAGATCAATGAAACCAAGAGCTGGTTCTTTGAAAAAATCAATAAAATAGACAAACCCCTAGCCAGGCTCACAAAGGAAAAAAGGGAGAAAGCACAAATAAACAGGATCATCAATGAAAGAGGAGAAATCCCAACGGACACAGCAGAAATCAAAAGAATAATCAGTAACTACTATGAACAGTTATATGGAAACAAGTTTAATAATCTAGAGGAGATGAACAAATTCCTACAACTCTACAATCACCCAAAGCTAGATAAAGAAGAAATAGAACACCTAAACAGACCAATTACAATTAGCAAAATTGAAATGGTAATCAAAAACCTCCCCAAAAACAAAAGCCCAGGACCTGATGGATATACAAATGAATTCCACCAAACATTCAGAGACGAATTAGTGCCTATCATTCACAAACTCTTCCAAAAAATTGAGAAGGAAGGGACAATACCAAACACGATCTATGAAGCCAACATTACACTAATACCAAAACCGAACAAGGACAACACAAAAAAGGAAAACTACAGGCCAATCTCCCTAATGAACACTGATGCAAACATCCTCAATAAAATTTTAGCCATCAGAATCCAACAATGTATCCATAAGATAATTCACCACGACCAAGTAGGATTCATTCCAGGGGCACAAGGATGGTTTAACATCCGAAAATCAATCAACGTTATCCAACACATCAACAAAAAGAAATATAAAAACCATATGATAATATCAATAGATGCTGAGAAAGCTTTCGACAAAGTGCAACACCCATTCATGATAAAAGCCCTTGAAATTCTTGGGATACAAGGAACATACCTCAACATCATAAAGGCCATCTATGACAAGCCAACAGCCAGTATCATTCTCAATGGTGAAAAGCTGAAAGCAATTCCATTAAGATCTGGAACAAGACAAGGATGTCCACTCTCACCATTGCTTTTCAATATAATACTGGAAGTCCTAGCCAGGGCAATAAGACAGGAGAAAGACATCCAAGGAATCCAAATAGGAAAAGAAGAAGTCAAACTATCACTATTTGCAGACGATATGATATTATACATAGAGAACCCCAAAAACTCCACAGAAAAGCTAATTCAACTCATCAATCAGTTCAGTAAAGTGGCAGGATACAAAATCAACACGCAAAAGTCAGTAGCCTTCCTATACACAAACAATAAATCTGAAGAAGAAGAAATCAAAAAAACCATCCCTTTTGTTATTGAAACAAAAAAAATCAAATATTTGGGAATAAATCTAACAAAAGAGGTAAAGGACCTATACAAAGAAAACTATAAAACACTGTTAAAAGAAATAGAAGAAGACACAAAGAAATGGAGAGACATCCCCTGCTCATGGATTGGAAGAATAAACATTATTAAAATGGCCATCCTTCCAAAAGCAATATACAGATTCAATGCTATTCCAATCAAAATTTCAATGTCATTCTTCAAAGAAATAGAACAATTATTGATGAAATTCATATGGAATCACAAAAAAACCCGAATAGCCAAAGCTCTCCTGAAAAAAAAAGAAGGGAATGGAGGCATCAGACTCCCAGACTTCAAACTATACTACAAAGCCATAATCATCAAAACCGCATGGTATTGGAACAAGAACAGACATACAGACCAATGGAATCGAATAGAAAATCCAGAAATAAACCCACAGATTTATGGTCAACTAATCTTTGACAAAGGAGCAAAGACTATGCATTGGAGCAAAGAAAGTTTGTTCAATAAATGGTGCTGGGAAAACTGGGTCGCTACATGCAAAAGAATGAAGCTTGACCACTACCTCACACCATACACAAAAATCAACTCAAAATGGATTAAAGAACTAGACATAAGACCTGAAACCATAAAATATATAGAAGGAAATATAGGCGAAACACTACGTGATCTGCACATCAAAGACATCTTTACAGACACATCACCCAAAGCAGTGATAGTGAAGGCAAAGATAAACAGCTGGGACTACATCAAATTAAAGAGCTTCTGCACAGCAAAAGAGACAATAACAAAAACAAAGAGAAACCCCACCAACTGGGAGAACATTTTTGCACCCAACACTAATGATAAAGGACTGATCACAAAAATCTGCAAAGAGCTGATGAGACTCAACAACAACAAAGAAAATAATCCAGTCAAAAAATGGGCAGAAGAGCTAAAAAGAAACTTCTCTGAAGAGGAAATGCAAATGGCCAACAGGCATATGAAAAAATGTTCAACATCACTTGCCATCAGGGAAATGCAAATCAAAACTACCATGAGATACCATCTTACACCAGTGAGAATGGCACATATTAAAAAAACTAACAACAACAAATGCTGGCGAGGGTGTGGAGAAAAAGGAACTCTTCTGCACTGTTGGTGGGAGTGCAAACTGGTCCAACCACTGTGGAGAGCTGTGTGGAGATTTCTGGACCTACTAAACATAGAGCTTCCATATGATCCAGCAATTCCACTCCTAGGTATTTACCCAAAGGACACAGAACCATCAATTCCAAAGAACACCTGCACCCCTATGTTTATAGCAGCACTGTTTACAATAGCTAAGCTTTGGAAACAACCCAAATGCCCAAAAATAGATGACTGGATCAAGAAGATTTGGTACATATATACCATGGAATATTACTCAGCATTCAAAAAGATAAACACATGCAATTTGCAGCAACATGGATGGCGCTGGAAGGGATCATGCTCAGCGAAATAAGCCAAAAAGAAAAAGAAAAATACCGGATGGTCTCACTCATAGCAGGAATCTAGAAAACTTAAATAAGGGACCAGGAAAATGAATAACTATAAGAAATTGAAAATCAAAATCAACAAAAAACTATGAACCAGAGATACTTTTAGGGGGGCGGGGGCAGGAGGGGTGGGATTGGGGTCAGAATGGGGGGGCTGCAATTGTATGGGGAATATAACAATAAAATTTATAAAAAAAAATACAATCAATGTTTATTAAAAATTGAGCTCCTATTTACAAGTAAAAAGAAAAAAAAAAGAAAAAAAAAGTTGTTTTTCCAGTTTTGAAAAAAAAAAATTCTATTTGAATGGATAAAAGACTTAGATATAAGACCTAAAAACATAAAATACATAGAAGAAAATTGGCAAAACTCTTGATTACATAAGCTTCTGTGATATCTGTAGGTATTTGTCCCCAACATAACAAAGAAAAGAACTGAGAATGTGAACAGCTGGGACTACATCAAATTAAAAGCTTCTGAACAGTGAAAGAAGCTATAACTAAAGTGAAAAGATCCTACCAAATGGGAGAAAATATCCATACACCATACATCTGATAAGGGATACATATAACTGATATATGATAACAGATACATATAACTCAATAAAAAGAAAATAACTCAATAAAAAAATGGATAGAAGAACTAAATAGGCACTTCTTCAAAGAAGACATACAGATGGCCAACAGGCACATGAAAAATGTTCATCATTACTATCATCAGGGAAATAGAAATCAAAACCACAATGAAATACCAACTCACACCTGTGAGACTAGCTAGAAACAAGACTAGAAACAAGTGTTGAAGATGTGGAAAAAAGAAAACCCTCTTATACTTCAGGTAGGAATGCAGATTACATCAGCCTTTATGGAAAGTATGGAAGTGTCTCAAAGATTAAATATATTTCTACCATATGACCCAGTAATCCCATTCCTAGGTATCTACCAAAAAATTCAAAAATATTAATTTGAAAGGAGACTTGCATTCCCATGTTTATTGCAGCACTATTTACAATACCCAAGTTATGGAAACAACCTAAACAGATGAGTGAATCAAGAAGATGGGGCATATATACACAATGGAATATTAGTCAGCTCATGCCATTTGCAGCAACATGGAAGGAGGGGAAATGCTAAGTGTAATAAGCCAGAGGAGAAAGATAAATACTGGATTGTGTCACTTACATGTGTAATATAGAGAAATCAAATGAAGCGTCAGATAAGTTTAAAAAACTAAGCCTAGAAAGCTGACTATAGAACTGAGGCAACTGGCGGGGGTGGGGTGGGGGGCTGGGGAAAGTGTAAGAACAAAGAGGGAGGAAGCACAGTTGATTCTTTTGGAGGACTATGGGTGATTTGGTGGTCAGTGTACTACAGATGTGATATCTAATGGGGGATCCTAATGTTGTCTCAATTTAAAAAATAAATTGATTTTTTTTTTAAATGAGGCAAAACTTTAAAAACCAAGTGCTCTTGACCTATATCAAAAAGACTCAACAAAATATGTGCTGATGAGGATTCAAAAAAAAAAGGAACCCTCATTCACTGTTCATGAGAGTCTCTCAGGAAAACATTATAGACATTTCTTAAAAATACAAAAATGGAAATACCATATGACCGAGCAATACCTCTCCTCGGTATTTACCCAAAGAATAAGAAAATCTTGAAAAGATTTATGACACTGTGTGTTCATAGCAGCCTTATTCATAATAGTCAAGATATGGAATCAACCTAATGTCCATCGATGGACAATGGATAAGATGTGGCATATATACACGATGAAATACTACTCAGCCACTAAACATGATGAAATGAAAGACAAGATTTTATCTTGTGACAACATGGATGAAACTTGAAGTGATTATGCTAGAGAAATAAGTCAGAAGGAGAAAAACAAATACCAGATGGTTTCCTTCACATGTAGAATATAAATAACCAAAGCAAACAAACTAACAAATCACAATAAAAATATCTATTCAATTGTGAAAAATATGGTGGTTACCAGAGAGGGTTGGGAAGTGGGTATGTGGGGAGAGTGGGAGGCATCAACCTGACAAGGGGAATAGCACTGGAACTCTGGTGATGAGTGAGGCAAGGTATATTCACACATAGAGGCGAAGATGGATTACTATGTAAATACAAATTTGCATAGTATTGTGAATCAATGAAATTTTATTAAATAAAAATAAATTAGTACAAAATGAAAACCAAGCATTCATTCTGTTAGGAGTGAATGGTCTGAAATATCCCAAAGTCATTATGCTCCATGCTGAACTACCTTGATGTCTGAGGTGATGAACATTGAGTACTCTTGGGAAAAATATTCCTAAGGGATAGTGTTATTCTCTTAGGAAAACTTTTTTTCACAAACAACTTATTTGCCTTACAAAAGAATAGTTCCTTATTTTAAAGGAATTTTCTATTAAAAATATAGATTCTGTTAAAAATGTAGATTCCCAAACCTAGCCCTGTAAGATTTGAAAATCCAGGGTGAGAATTGGGCAGTTGTGACTTTTCCAAGTTTCTCAGACATTTCCTCAAGTTTCACAGTGGCTTTTCTACAGTTGGTGGATAATGATAGGCAGTGTTTTATCCTAGGAGTCCCAGATACTAGTGCAGGTTGGGGTTATATTTCCCTTTCTTGACAGTTCTAGGAACTAGATCTTTTTTCTCTGATGCAAATCTAACAACCCAATTATTCATGACTTTCTGAACACCACATCTTTTTACTGCAAAGCTAATTTTTGAGGTTTGCTTTGAAATTCATTGCAAAGTGACAGATAGTCCAAACATTTGCTGGCTTATCTGATTAAAACCCTAAACCCTATTGATTACATCACACATGTACTCTACCTCTAGCCACATTCAATTTTCTGCAAGGTACAAGTCTATGGACTTGAATCTGATCAATACTAATGATAGTTTCAGAATATACACGTCATTAGTGAGTAATTAATTTCAGTAAATGAATCAATATAGGATTTTGTCATGGTAAGTTACAAGCAATACCTATTAGAAATATGTTATAAATTTTTCGCTGTCAAAATAATATGGCATTTTCAGTAAGTTTATACCAATATAGAAGGATTTAATGGTCCTAACATATTTCCGATTCACCAAGAGAGTATTTTATTCTTTTAGCAATGGAGCCCCTAAAGCCCTTCAGATCAGAGAAAACATTATGTTACAATTTTGTTGTTGGTCTCTTGGAACTCTTCAGACTTTCTATGAAGCTTTCTGTTTTAGAATTAGATCCATTTGAATGACAGAAGGCATGTGGGTTTCTATTTATATCTGTCATGAGGCAAATGATAAAGCACAGCTTTTTCTGGGATTACTGCTACAATTTCAAGATAATCCATCTCCAATGGAGTCTGACAGAGAGGTTTCCTCATAGTCTTTTCTTGTTATAGAAATGAGCTGTGCTTTGAGGACTGGGTGTTTTTGCCTGCTTATTCATTAATTTCATTGGTTAACTGATAAACAGTTTAATTCCACTTATAAATCCATCTACCTGTAGAACACAAGAACCAGAGGGACTTTAGAAGTCACGCTTTGTATTCAAGGTCAGTGGCAATAACCAGGCACTATAACCAGGTCTACTCTTTCTACTAATGATGGTTTCTACTGTTTGATAGATTTCATTCAATTTATTTAACAAGTCTGTATTAAATACCTACTTTATATAAAGGACAATCTTTTAAACAAAATGTGTTTAAAGAATGATTCTTCTGAATTATCTGCCAGAAATCCCTCCTTCAACATGATATCACTTCTTGATAAAGTTTTTGTTAAAACAATATATAACTCAAAGCAGCAACACTATACTCAAAAGAAGAAAAATTATTCTCTGCCAATCATTTGCCCATTATTGAATCCCATTATGTCAGGCACAGATAAAACAAAGGATCTGTAGATCAATAAGAAATGTTTCCTACCCCTGAGGAATTTTACCATCTAGTGAGGACATGCAAAGTTACCAACCAATAAATAACAACATACAAATTTATAACCAAGGCAAAGGAATGCTGAAACAGTGGCATAAAATTTAGCCTGAAGAAAGTCAATAAGATAACGTTCATGATGTTTTCTGAAGTGTACCTGGTCACCTCAATAAGGTATAAGTGAAATTAAGGGGTCCCTGTCGGTGTTATGCTTGTAGTTCTGATCCATCAGCTATAACAGAAGTTCAAACTCATTCTACAGCTCTCATGTTCTCTCCTCTTTCATACATCAAAGCAGGGGTGGATTTCAATTTTTCCCTAACCCAGTTTACAAACTAGTTGGCAAGTGAACATTTAAAAACTGGCTTCAGCAGGCTGTGTTGGAAGCACACTGACTTGGGGCTGAGTAGTTATCACAGGGAATAAGTGTAAAGGTTCATGAGGGTGGACAAACTCCCTGTCACAATGTCAGGGCACTGAGAGATCAATGGTCTATCATTTTTGCCCTATGCAGACTCAAGGCATATAGCTATACTCTCCTTGCCAGAATGGCAAGTCAATTCAGGTTGCAGAATACTTGTTACCTGGGTGGCTTCGGATTGTGGTTTTCCAGCTGGGAGATGAAGCTTTGTAGGAAACATGGCAAGAACTAAAGAGAAAACTAGAGGACACTTCTGTAGAGGATATTCTGCAAAGATATTTTAAGGGAGTTGTGTGCTCAGTAGAAATGACTTCCTGCTGTAACATGCCCACAATTACTTAGGCTTCTCTGAGTCCGAGTTTTGGTTCACCTGATCTGTGTCTTCCTGGAGAGGAAGACGGTTGGGTCAGGGCCAGTTCTGTGGTTCACTGTATCATGGAAGTAGAAACTCTCACCATTTCTGACCCAGTCTCTCAGGACAGCATTAAGAACCATCCCTTCTCCATCCATCACCCTACTCTACCAGAATATCAAATCATAATGCATTCTTCTCAGAATGTCAGCATTCTCCTTCGATACAGGGCAACAAGGGACACTAAAATTGGCCGAGGCCACTTCCCAAATAGTTCATCAGTCACTGTCTGAGTTCTTCACCCACGCACATAATTGCAAGATTACTCAGGTTCAGAGAACAATGATAATGGGATTTATTTAACAAACCAGGGAAAAACAATTACTGAGGCCAAAAATGGCCATTTACCTCACCTGAAGCAGTCCAAGATGGTGTCTTGCCACCACTGAGGACCTGGAGCTCATGGCAGCGAGACAATAGGTCAGCATCCAACATATGAAGACAGCAGAAGACAACAAGATACTCATGGAGCTGCTGAGATGCCCCAGGACAGCACCAAAGTGAACCACCCCACAAACGGCCACACTCACACAGCTCAGAGAGACACCAGGATCTGGGTCTTCACCTCTGTTGCCAGGCTCTAACAGCAGCAAAACTGGGACCAATTTCAATCACTTGACTACTTGCAAAGCCTTCAAATTTTCCTCTCTGAGGTTAATTGTGGAGGCCTCTACACGTCCTTCACAGGTCCACAACAGCCTTCTGGGAGATCATGTTGGGGGCAGAAATTGCTGGTCCCCCAAATCACTGAAGATCTGAAAATGCTAAAATCCTGAAAGTTGTATCCCAAACACTGAATGCGGGGGGGGGGGGGGGGGGGGGGGCGCTGCTTCTGCAGTCCCTTATATTTACTGTCAGAATCTGCACCCCCATGGAGACTTTGTTTGCATTTTCCCTGTGGCTATTTATCCTCACCAGCACACCCCTCCAGGGGGAGACATCTATAAGTCTTTGGCATCAGCCACCAGTTAGGTATACTTTGTGTAGTTTACTCAATCCTTTTCAAGAACACTCTTACTCCAGCACTAAGAATATTTGCATGGAGTTAAACATTGTTGATAGGTCCAGTAGAATGAATATTGAGAGTCTTCCAAAGACTGACCAATATAGAGGTCTTTGGTGACCTTAAAAAAAAAGGAGCTTCAGTTGCACAATGGTGCAAAGTCTGATTTGAGTGAGTTCTAGAGGTAATGGATAAAGGAAAATGAAGATAATGAATGTATCTCAAGTTTTTGCAGAAAAAAATGATTAGAAAAATGGGACAGTCCAAGAGGGAGGGATGGAATCAAGAGGATTTTTAATTGAAAAAACAATAACATGTTTATGTATTTTGGGGATGATGCCATCAAGATGGGGAAATAGACATGCCAAAAAGGTGAGAATCACCTAAGTTATGTCCTAATGGTAAGGGAGTGACTCTGACACACAGAGGCTGACTTGGGCAGAAGCAATGATAGTCCCTCTCAGCTGGAGGAAGGAAGTGTGCATGGCACAGATGCAGGGAAGTGGTGGATGTCATGGAAGGAGCTCAAGGAAGAACTCTTTGAAAAATGTGCTTTTCCCAAAGAATAAAGAACAAGATAATCAGCAGAGAGTGAGAATCAAGAGTGATGTATTAAAGGGCCTCCCTGGTGGCGCAAAGGATTAAGACGCAACCTATGAAGCTATCCGCAGCCACTGCAGCACGAGTTTGATTCCCAGCCAGGGAGCAACCCACGTGGCACAGCAGACCTCTCCTGACTCGCCCGCTGCTCCCCTCAGCAGCGTGCTTCAGTCAGTCTGCCTGTTCTGTTCCCCGCTCTGTCTCGGGTGAATCCTCTCACCCCCCTTCCCCACACCTCTGGCCTGTACCCCAGCTCTTGTAGGCATAAATAAATACATCTTTAAAAAAAAAAAGTGATGTATTAAAGGTTGAAGGAGAAAAAGTTCAGGAGCAGCAGCCCTCTGGTGAGTGGACCAGAGAAACGCTGTAGTGTGATTGCACTCCCCCCCCCCATTTCAGTATCAGTGCTCATGAATTTAAATGAGACCAATCAACTGAAAAGGGCAAGGACAGAAGATACTCAGAGTGAATGGTTTGGAGAGCAATGAGGAGCAGGTGCAGCTACAGAGAATCATGGTGGAATAAAGTAGAGAAATGAAGACCGAAGGGAGGTTTGTGACTGGAGTGTTATAAACTCTATTAAGGATTTTATACTTGAACCTAGTAGACAAAAAGGTATAACTCCTACTTTTCAAGCAAGACAATGACATAATTAAATTTGGTTTGCTAGAGAGATAATACTAGCATTTATGCGCAGTTAATTTTTTTTTAAGATTTATTTATTTATACAAGAGGCGCATAAGGGTGAGAGAATTCACTAGAGACAGAGCAAGGAGCAGAACTGGCAGAAGGAACAAAGTACACTGCTGAGGGGAGCAGTGGGCAAGACAGGAGAGGTCTGTCTCGCCATGTGGGCATCTCCCTGGCCAGCCGGGAATCGACCCAGCACTGCAGAGGCTGTGGACAGCTTCATAGCACTGCGCTCATCCCGCTGCACCAACAGGGAGGCCCAGTTTATTTTTTTTATGGGAAGCAGAACAGGCATATCTACTGACATATACTGCTGAGGGGAGCAGCAGACAAGACAGGAGAGGTCTGCTGCAAAATGTGTGTTAGCTTTACCTTCCTGTACAGGGATCGAACTCATGTTGCAGTAGCTGGTGATAGCTTGAAGGCACTAACCCCTGCACCATTAGGGAAGCTCCCTTTATGGGCAGTTTATTAGTGAATATATGGACTTTGGGTTACTGAAAATTTCTTGTAACCAGAAAATCTGACTCACTCCATAAAACTGAAGTGTTAAATAAAAGGATTGCTTTAAAAAAGGGGTTTTGAAAAATCTGAACCCATCACAATCTCCATTAAACTCTTTTCTGGGTACTTTATAAATACAGACCATGTGCTCTGAAATGTGTTTGCTCTTGCCCTGACTCAAGCTTAACAGAAAACATTCTCTTATGAATGTTTTGACTTCTTAAAGAGAAAAAGAAGGAAAAAAAAAAAAAAAACCATTAGCTATAAATCAACTATTTCTCATGACAGAAAATCTGTATGATTACACTTTGGACATAATGCAATGCATTTGTTTCTGGCTGACTCTAAATTAAGTAAGCTTTGAAAATATTCAAGTACTGTCAATTTTCATTCACATACTAAAAGCAGTATACAACGTAAGTGACTGAGACATACCATAAAAGGTTGTATTTTCCTGTAAAATGTGAGATAACTGCTTTTGGAAGAGTCTTCTATTTGATAGATTGACAATAAATTTCTCTCAACTTATAATTTATCCAGTTGTTTTTGAGAAGTACTATTTTTAATGATAATTCTAAACAGATGTAATTAAAGCTCAGAGAGATGTAAACATTTAGTAAATTAATTATGCCCAAATTTGGAAAAATGTCAGTTTTGTAAAAGGCAACTCTAAGAAATAACATATTTGATATTTGAACCATGTTTTTCATAAAAACAAATGCAGTAAGTTTTCCTTGACCAAAAATCACAAGCATTTTATTTTGGAAACAGAAACCCTCTTCCATATGATGATTATCATTTAAGAATTGTGCTTCCTTTTGAGTGATAAAAAGGAATGCTCAAGCCACCTTTATCTGGCTTCAGGATCTGTTGTTTTCCAGCCTGACTCAGTTCTGATATGGTTTTAACTCATTTGTTTCAAAGTTACCTTGCTTAATCCTGAATATCCAAATGAAAGAGATAGACCTCAAACTATTTGATCATTATAGATCTCCAACAATGATATAAACCAAATTTTACTAGGTAATATACTTCTCTCTTTTAAGTACAAAAGATTAATGTTTCATTCAATTGCACTCATTTCTAAGTGAGGAGCTAGCAGAGAAACAACTGGAATTTGTGCTTGAAGAGTCAGGCTATTTCTGTTTTAGTTACTATTCACTGCAAGTATTTCATTGTCTGCAGGTCCATTTTAGACTAATTTTAAATCCCTAAATTATATCAGATTTCAAATGTATTGATTATTATATTGAAGACTAAAGCTGATTCACAATGTACATTCACTTTGGACACAATTAGATTTATCTGGATTAAATAGCTAGTGTTGGATGCCATGGAGATGTGACCCCCTGGTGGACCTGAGAGTTAGACTCGGGCAACTGAAGGCCCCCTGTTCCCCTCCTTTGAACAACTTCAATCATCTCGGAATAGTGGTTTGGATAAAGGAAATGAAAAGTAGTGTTCAAGAGTTATAAGAGATCATTATGTGATCTACAGTATTTCCAACTACGTTATGAGAATGAAGAGCATTACATATTAATGTAATGACCACACAACCCACGTCCAGTAGAATTAAATTTTTCAATGCAAACATGAAACACATTTTAAAACAAAGCTCATTGTAAGACATAAAATCTATGGGGAAAAATTTTGATTTCTATTTTAAAGTTACCCCCAAAGAGAGAACAATAGTCCCCTAACTATAAATAACTGGCTTTCAAAGCTTACTATGGTTTATCACCAACAGAGCTCTGGCATGTCATCAAGAACATATGTTAAACTCTTGTAACAAAAGCAGTGACCTTTTTCTTTGTATTTTAGAATAAAATTATAGCCATTGCCTTGACATTGTGAATTCATTGCATTTTTCTGACACCTTAATAAGGACACAAACTTTCTTAATATTCTTAGTTGTTAAATTTTGCAAGGGGAAAATAAATTTAGATGATGATCAAGGACAAAAGAAATCACAGCAGAAAAAAATATACAAAGATACAAGATTTCAAATCAACCTGTGGTATAATTATTCAGATTCTAAACTTATTCCCATTTCAGAAATGTAACACCTGCATCAAAGTAGCCTCACTTACCAAGTATTAGGCAAAAGGGTTGCTTTCAACCATTCATCTTGGCCAGGGAGTGGCAGAAGAGCTCATCAGAATTAAATTAAAATCAGCATGACACCACTCACTAGTACTGTGACCGCAGGAAAAATGATCTAATCTCTTTTGAGGCTCAGTTTGTACATTCTTGAAATGAGAGTAATCATAATCCCAGTATAGGAGGTTATGGTGTCCAAGTATATAATTGAGGTGTGAACACAATGCCTGGAACTTAGAGCATAGAAGTAGAGGGGAGAGACAGAAACTAGACTAATATACAGTCATAAATTGCAATAAGGGTAACAAAGGAAAGATATTAGCACTGTGTGAGCAAATAATAGGGAGGAAGGATAGAGGAAGTAAGAGGTACTATAGATAGAAAGCTGTTATGGGATGAACTGTGCCCCCAAATTCACAGTTGAAATCCTATCTCCTTATGTGACAGTATTTGATGCCTGGTTTTTAAAGAGGTGACTATGGTTAAACCAGCTCATTAGGGTGGCTCCCCACTATAACCTGTGTTCTTAGGAGACTAGAACAGCAACACAGGCAGAGGGAAGCCCATGCAGGACACAGGGAGAAGACAGCCCAGGAGAGAGGCCTCTGGAGAAACTACCCTTGCCAACACCTTGATCTCGGACTTCCAGCCTCCAGAATTGTGAGAAAATGTTTTTGTTGTTTCAGCCACCAAGTCCGCGGCAGTTTGTGAGAGCAGCCCTAGCCAACTAATACAAATCCCAGTATTCATTCATTTGCCAAGTAGTTTTTGAGTCTTTGTATGAGTTAGGCGCTGTTCTGAGACTCTGAGACCTATGCCCAAGGGAGAAAAGGAGGTGCTACGTGACAGCAAGCTCCAGGAGGAAAATAAAGCAGAGAAGGGAGATTGGAAAAGCTGGGGTGGGAGAAAGGGCAGGCTTCAATTTTAGATGGAGTAGCCAGGAAAGGCACCTAAAGGAGGGAACATCTGAGTCAAGATCTGATGGGGAGAAGAACCTGGCAGACAGGAGCAGAGGCAAAGGCCTGAAACAAGTGTGCCTGTCAGATCAGGGAGCAACTAGGGACCCATGTGTCTGCTGCAGAAGGAACAAGAGATGTATGAGAAAAGGGGTCAGGGAGGGGACAAAGGCCAGACTGTGAGGCCCATTGGTCATTATATGGGCTCTGGCTGCTTCTGTAAAATGGCTGCTATGTGGGGAATACACTGAAAGGGAGTGAGGGGGGAATCAGGGAGTCCAGTTAGGGGCCCCATGTGGGCATCATCCAGGTGAAAGACTGTGGAGACTGGACCTTGGGAGGGTGCAGTCGAGGTGGTGACAGGTAGTCACCTCTGGATGTGGTTCGAAGGCAGAGATGAAGATTGTCATAACTAACGTGTGAAGCTTGTGTAAGAAAGAAATGTGTGTGGTGTATAAGTATGAGGGCATGATTCCAAGGATCCAAGGTCAAGTAGTAGGCAGGAAAAGAGATCCCACAGACCGAAGGAGAATGAAAGAGCAGAGGGACGAATAGTCCCGAGCAGGGAGGTTTGGGAGGAGCAGTGGATTGCAAATTTAGAGCTCAGCTCCAGACATAAGATGTGAGTTGCTAGTACATTATCAAGTAAACATGCTTAGCAGGCAACTGGAATTATCAGACTGGGAAGAGGCCTGGGCAGAAGATGAAAATTTGTGGGGTCACCAGCACGTTGGTGAATTTGAAACCTGAGTCTCGTTGAGATCACCAAGGGACTATCAATACAAAAGAGATGTGGTACAAGAAGCAAGATGCAGGATGCTCTATAGTCTGGTAAGAGGAGGAGGAACAAACACAGGCTTGCGTAAGCAGCGGCCTGAGAGGAACTAAGCCCCTTTTCTTGTCCTCAAAGCCAGGTGCAAAAAGAATTTAAAGGCACAATAGTTGTCTGTAAAATGGTGTCAGTTAACAATATGAGGATTGAGACTTGACTAGCTCCAGTACTATGTTGTAAGTTCAGGCATGGACAACGGTGCAGGTTTTCTATGATCCAGCAGACTGGGTAAAGGAGGAGTCAGGGCCCTCAGCGGCTTTTTGCAGGCTTTTATTGGGGTTTACCAGGTACACAGCAGGCAGGGGTACTGGGGGTCCAGGAGGCTGGCAGGCCTCCCAGCCCCCAGCAAGTCTTCACTCTATCTGGGCTCTCCGGCCTTGTCTCTCTCGGCTTCTGCTGCTCCTCTGCTTCTTTCTCGGCTTCTGTTCGTTCTTGGCTTCTGCTGGCGTCCCCGTGACACCGCCCTTAAAAACCCAGTGTTAGCCCAGGTGAATCCCATCTACCTATGCCCACACCCTACTCCAGGTGCCCGCCATCAGGCATGCATTCAGGACCGCAAGGATCCATCATCTATCCTGATGGTGGGAGGGCAGAAAAGTCTGACATTTTTCCTTACCCTACATATGTCATTCATAAATGAAACTGGAAAAATTTCTACAGGTACCAGGGAGTGAAAACCTATTCAGAGTTTGATTTGGGAGAATGAGAGGAGAGGTTTGAGAGTCAAGAGACTACACTGCCATGATGTGGAGAGAGAAGTCGGGCGGTAACAGATGGAGAATCATTTATTGAAGAGGGAAGAAACTGCAAGTTGACAGGCTGAAGTAAAAACTCCCCTTACAGCAGATCGGGCAGGACTGCTGGCACCAGTTAT
Organism: Talpa europaea; assembly: GCF_964194135.1. Taxonomy (NCBI): domain Eukaryota; kingdom Metazoa; phylum Chordata; class Mammalia; order Eulipotyphla; family Talpidae; genus Talpa; species Talpa europaea. The sequence continues at coordinate 34,734,733 of NC_140079.1, forward strand.
TTGATGAGAAGGGACAGAAGTGGTTCCCAAGGGTCAGAACTGGGAACATGGGTGTAGGGTAAATGATGGCAGGCTTTTCTGCCCTCCTGCCATTAGGATTGATGATGGATCCCTGCGGCCCTGAATGCATGCCTGATGGTGGGCACCTGGAGTAGGGTGTGGGCCTATGTAGGTGGGATTCACCTGGGCTGAGACTGGGCTTATAAGGGCAGCATCAGAGGAAGAACAAAAAGACCAGAAGGGAAACAAGCAAAGAGAACAAAACCAGAAGAGAAGCAGAGGCCACGAGAGAACACCAGAGAGCCCAGGAAGAGTGACGATTCGCCGGGGGTTGGGAGGCCTGCCTGCCTCCCGGCCCCCCGGCACTCCTGCCTGCCATGTACCTGGTAAACTGAATAAAAGCCTGAAAAAGCCACCAAGGGCTCCAGGACTCCTCCTTCACCCCACTGCTCGGATCATAAAGATCCTGCCCTGTACCATCCTGCCACTACAATGTGTCACCCATGGGCGGGAAGGTAGACTGTGTGATGTTGCTGAGTCTATGGAAGTTTTCTGAGAGCTTCCGTTTTTTCAATGAAATAGAAAGCTGAGCATCGTCTAGTGGAAGCACCAGGGCTTTCAGAGGGTAGAAAGACTTAAATAGACATTTGGAAGATTAGAAGACTGGGTGACTGTCGGGTAGGTATAAGGTATCAGGCTTTTCTGCCCTCCCGCCATTAGGATGGATGAGGGAACCCTGTGGTCCTGAATGCATGCCTGATGGCGGGCACCTAGAGTGGGTACACCTGAGCTGAAACTGGATTTTTAAGGGCGGCGTCACGGGGCCACCAGCAGCAGCAGAAGCCGAGAGAGAAGCAGAAAACGCCGGAGAACCCAGATAGAGTGAAGACTCGCTGGGGGCTGGAAGACGTGCCAGCCTCCCGGCCCCCCAGTACCCATGCCTGCTGTGTACCTGGTAAACCCCAATAAAAGCCTGCAAAAAGCCACTAAGGGCTCTAAGACTCTGACTCCTCCTTTACCCAGTCTGCTGGATCAGAAAACCCGCACTGTGGTATTCCTGACCCTACAGTGACTTAGAAAGTGTGACGCAGGGTAGTGCAATCATCATCCCTCTAAAGTGAGAGCAAGCCGCCTCTTTCTTTCCCCTCAGCCTGCTTCAGTCACCACTTTGGTCTACCTGGAAGCAGACCACGGCTCTGAAACCTTCCCAAAGCATGTCATAAGGAAGAAGCGATGCCCATTAATTCACATGAAAAAATTTCTGAGCATTTCCAGGCTTCCAAAAGAACCGACCACAGCATACCACACACATAGAACCTAAAAACTTTTTCCTACAGACAGGTAGGAAAAGCAGGAAAAATACGAGAACATACCTGTACAAGTAGTCTCTGGGGAAGGACTGATGGGGGCATCTGGATACTCAGGAGCACAGCCTTTAGAGTGACCTTTGTAGAGTTCCACCACTGAAAAACCACACTCACAGGCGGAGGGCAGCAGCCCAGGACACCACCAGGAATACCACGCCCACCCACACTGTTTGTGCTTCTCAGCTTTTGTTGTAAAAGGGAAAATCCTCATTTAATTAGTGGAAACAGGTGCTCATGTAGGTCTTTTGTAAAAGCAAAGCAGCATGTGAGCTTCCCAGAAGTGGGCACACGAGTACGTCCTATTTGGGGGAGGCTGGCTACTGAGATACTATTTTCCAGTAAGACGGGTGGTTGATGTGGATCTGATGATTACTGGTACCCCCTTATGAGCAAATAGCTTAGGTGATGGTGCTGAAAGCATTTTCCTTGGGCAAGTGGTGATGGAGTTAAGACTGTTTCCCTCAGAGGGAAAACACTGCTTGTAGGGCAAGTAAAGTATCAGGCTTTTCTGCCCTCCTGCCATTAGGATTGATGATGGATCCCTGCGGCCCTGAATGCATGCCTGACGGCGGGCACCTGGAGTAGGGTGTGGGCCTAGGTAGATGGGATTCACCTGGGCTGAGACTGGACTTATAAGTGTGAAGTCACAGCGACGCTGGAGAGCAGCAGAGCGAAAGGAGCAGAGAGGCAAAGGTCACGAGAGAACGCTGGAGAGCCCAGGAAGAGTTAAGATTCGCTGGGGGCTGGGATGCCTATGAGCCTCCCAGACCCCCCGGCATCCCTGCCTTCCATGTACCTGGTAAACTAAATAAAAGCCTGAAAAAGCCACCAAGGGCTCCAGGACTCTCCTTTGCCCGGCTGCATAGGATCATAGAAAACCTGCTCTTTGCCCTTCCTGGCACTACACTGCTTCTGTCAGCTACAAAAGATGAGATCCCCCTACAGCTGCCACAAATTTTCTGATGTTTCACTCTTGTTTTCAATGTCTCATTTTTCCTACATGTATACCCTGGAGACCCGGAACAAATCACCATCATGGCAGCAGGGACTAAGTTCAACAGCCACTTAACCCTTTTCTCCTGCCATGCTGCCCCAGTGACTGACAGAGAAAATGTGAAATGACCACTACCCACCTGTTCCCCCAACAAGGAAGTTACTTGTATATCCATAGATGCAGGCAGTCCAATCCCAGAATAACCATCCATCTTCTGGGGCAACACGTGGTACAAATCCCAGTATTACTCAGGATTGCAGTGAGCAGAAAATGGAGGTGAGGCTGAATGAAACATCCAAAAGAAGCAGCGAGCAAGATCAGGGCAGTCTCTGCTCCTAGGAGATGAGAAGTGGTTTCTGAATCTGAGATCCACATCTGGAGGAGTGGTGTCATGAGCTGTGACACATAGGATGACAGCACTTCCCAAATCACTGAACAGCCAGGTGAAAAATAAGAGAACAAATACCTGGATCGCTTTCCCTTCTACCAGGTCTTCTCCCAAAGGCTTTTCCTATTCACAAAACCCAACAAAGGAACAGAGATTCTGGTAAATTCAGTACATGGAAGTCAGTTTTCCTGGGATAGTGAGCAGGGTGAAAGGGGACAGAGTGGATTTGGAAGGAATGATCAGCTGGTTTGAAATGCTGGAAAGCACCTTCAGGGTGCTAGCAACAAGTGTCACCCCAGCACATCGACTAGCACTTTAGGCTCTCCATCTCTGCTTCAGTATTCAGGAATAATACTTTTCCTCCTGATATTGGCTCCTTTCCCATTTCCCCCCTAAAAAGTGGTCCTCAAACGCAAGAGCCATTACTGTATATTCCTGGGCAGGGAACACATCTCTGAAACCCCTGCTCTTGTGTCTTAAAACATGGAAACAAGTTTCTATTCTACTTATTGTATCTGGTTTGCTTTGCTGTATTACAAGATTCTTTCCCAAAATGTAGATAAAAGGAGTGCCTCCACCTGTCCAATGGTTATTTGGCTACATAATAGTAAAACTACAAAAAAAAAAACCAAGTTAAAAGTGTTTGTTGGGGCTCCCTGGTGGTGCAGTGGGTTGAGTGCAGTGCTGTGAAGCTGCCTGCAGCCTCTGCAGTGCGGGTTCGATCCCGGCCAGCCAGCGAGAATCCCACATATCAGACCTCTCCCGTTGTGCCCGCTGCTCCCCTCAGCAGTGTATTTGTGTCGTCTGCCTGTTCTGCTCCCTGCTTTGCCTCTGGTGAATCCTCTCACCCTCCTGCGCCTCTGGCCTGTACCCTAGCTCTTATCTAAAAATCTTTAAAAAAAAAAAGTTTCTTCAAGGGGTCTCCCTGGTGGTCCAGGGGTTAAAGACACAGTGTTAGCAAACTATTGCCTGCTACTGCAGCATGAATTCGATCCCTGGCCAGCCAGGGAGCTGACCCACATGGCACAGCAGACCTCTCCTGTCTCGCCCACTGCTCCCCTCAGAAGTGTATTTCAATAGATGAGCTTGTTCTGCTCCCCACTCTGCCTCTGGTGAATCCTCTCATTCCCCCACCTCCCCACATTTCTGGCCTGTACCCCAGTTCTTGTATGCATAAATAAATCTTAAAAAAAAAAAGTGTTCTTCAGGGGATAAGAAATGAGAAGAAGGCCTCCCTGGTGGTGCAAGGGGTTAAGCACAGCACTATAAATTAGCTGTCCGCAACCTCTGCAGCACGAGTTCGATCCCCCTGCCGGCCAGGGAGCAACCCACATGGTGCAGCAGAACTCTCCTGACTCGCCCATTGCTCCCCTCAGCAGTGTGTTTCAGTCAGTCTGCCTGTTCTGTTCCCCACTGTCTCTGGTAAATCCTCTCACCCTCCATCCCCGCACTTCTTACCTGTGCCCCAATTCTTGTATGCATAAATAAATAAATCTTAAAAAAAAAAAAAAAGGAAATAAGAAGAGGTCAAGGCAGTGGCACACTTCACTTAGACAAAAAATACTGTAGGTCTGCTGGACTCAAACTATGCATAAATATAACATTAAAAAAAAATACACAAATTCTAGCACAATGTGTGCTAGAATTCATAAAAATTCCAGTGTTAATCATTTTATTATAATGACAAGACAAATGACTCTTTTTAATCACCATTACAGTCATGCTAGATAACAATGCTTTCTCTACCATATCCTCTACTTAATTTTTTAAAAACAGGTTATTTACTATGCTTGGAATATTTGGGCATGCTTAATAAAATAAAAAAATTATAAAACATTCCAATTTTTTTAACTAAGCAAAGTATCTAATTTTATACAATTTACACACAACTGCAACATTTTAGTAATAGAAACAGAGATTATTTCACTTCTTGATATTTAACAATAACAAGACAAACTCCCCAAGACATGCACTACAACCATATGATAGAGATTCTGTCATCAATATGATGGTCTTGGCATTTTATATATTATGTTCCCACTTTAAATTAAGTTCTATTTACTAAAATAGAAACAGGCAGACAATGAAAAGGAGGTTATAAACAATGAATACAGATAGCCAATAACAACAATGACATCAATCTCAATTGTAATGAAAAGAATTCCAAATTAAAAAAAAAAAATCATTTTTCACTTATACTGGCAAAGATAAATAAAGAGAAAATATCCAGTTGACCGGGGAGTTATGCAGGTGGGTAGGAGCAGGGTGGTCACACATAGCACTAACTGGAAGTGGTAATTGTACAGCATTTTTGGAGAGTGATTTGGCAATACTCAACTTTAAGTTCTGTTTAAGTTCTTTCAAGCCAGTCATTCCACTTCCAGAAACTTCTTAAAGGACTGATTAAGTACCCAAAATATAGTCACAAAGATATTTACCGCACCACTGCTTATAGTAAAAACTGCAGACATCGAAAGTGGCTAATGCAGGGAAATGATGAGAAAATTGTGGCCCAAGGCAGGCATGGACTTCCCAGCCTCACCTCAGCTTCCTTCTTATCAAGGATCCACTTCCCACAGAGGTTAGAGACATCACAGATCAGCTTTCTCAGCAGGATCTAGCTAAGTTTCTAATTCTTCACTACAAGCCTTCTTGCTGAATAACGAATTGCCCAAAAGGCACTTATGCTGTAAAAATGGATAAACCCATGAAAAATAAGAGAATATTAATTTGAAGGACATAATGAAATACTACCTTGTTGGTAAATTTTCTTCCCTCATTAAGAGAGACTGTATCAGGTTCCAAATATCAGGACACGTACCTGTAAATGAGCTATCTATTTGCCTTGTGAAAGCCTTCTACACTGTGGTTTGACCAATGGGGGAGGCTGCTATTTCTCATCATTCTATGTAACTTACATAACAGACTGCACATATCTGAACTACATTTAAATGTTTCATCACATGCCCACATGCCCAGCTCTTGTAGTTCACTAAATGATCTAAGTCAGATTCTGTGCCAAATACCAAAATTCGGTGTACACCATGTTCTTCACTATCAAATAACAAAAAAAGTGTCACCATTCTCAAAAACTTAAGACTCATCAGGAATCACATAGCCAAACCCTTTCCAGGGGGATAGAAGAGGCTAGATTCTTCTGCCTCTAACTTCTAATACAAATTTGGTAGAGATAGCACTAGAGAACAAGCTGCTAAATCTAAGTTAGCTAAAAAACTGATCATCACTGCTCTTGAACACTGTTACTAGCCACCTCTTTCATATTGCCACAGGTTGGTAACTCTGGTTTTGACAGTGGGAGGGATGATAGTGCTTACTGCACAATTTGCAAACTGATATAGTTATAATCCATTATTTTAAAACCGCCATGCCTACTCATCACTCTGCACACCAAGCTTGAAGCCCAACTGTCAATCAGTTATCTTTCACAGCAAAACTGCCCTACAGCCCATTAGCCATGCAATGGAAATATGTGACAACCTCACTGGTAAATCTATTGTCTAGGGTCGCCTACCCATGGGCTCTTGGGGAAAATCTTCACTGATAAAACAGAGATGTGCGAGAGAAATGGCCTTTCCTGCCTTTGAGATTCAATGTTGTAAAGATGTGAGGTGGAAGTTATAGCAGCAGCTCTTATGACCACAAGGAAGACAATAAGGCAAAACAAACTGAGGCAAAAAGTGTGCTTATGTTGTTGAGTGAGATAATAAATGTCCTTGAATACTTAAGTCCATTATATTAGGACACTGCTATGTCTGGTCAAAAGCATCCTAATTGGTACTAAGTCATACACACAGAACATTTTAGTCACTAGAAGTTACGACACAGAAATATATTTAAGAACAGTAGATGTGCAGTTAGAAGAAAAAAATTACAAAAACAGTATGTTCCCATTTAAAAAAAAAAAGCTTATTGAATATGGACTCATTTATAAGAAAAGGTCTGTTTTTAGGAATAATTATTTCTGGAAGATAGAAATGTAAGTGTTTACTTTTTTGCATTTGCATTTCCTATATTTTTCTACAATGAGCATTTATCACTTTAGTATTCTGCTACCCTTTCTATTGCTTCTGTCAATCCAACATGATTGGGGGAGGAGAAAGAGGTAAATATGTATTCCATTACGTTACCTTGAATTGGGAGTCTGCTTTTTTTTAAGTAGGAAAAGTTTTTTGTTGAACTGCTTTGTGAAATAAAATTTGATACTATCAGGAATTTGGTTTTTAGTGAATACAGAAGATTATAAACATTTTTCATTTCCCTTTGATACTTAGGGAATCCTATCATGACTTTGTACCATTTCGTATTGGAATTTCCTCTGTGAAACAAAAACAGTCCCAAAATGAAGGATCTTCAGGGGTCATAGGAACAGCAGACGATATTAAATCATTGAAGGTGAGAACAGTAAACTGCCTCTGAGCTGGTTTAGCATCATCATGAGATGGAACCTGAAAGGGGAAAAAAAAGAGGTGATGACCTCACTGCATGATGCACAGTAATCTTATCAATTTTGTAACTAGGAAAGTAAATCCCAGTTATAGCTTAGTAATGTTTAATTATAATATAGGATTCCTTCATTACTGTCTATACTCCTTATAATCAATATTCCTTCTTATATTACAAATCAAGAAAGAAGAAATCTATATTTGATTCTCAGGCTTTCCATACATTACAATAACTTAGCGTACTTAAAGTATGGATTTTCTAATTCAATAGATGAGTTAACACACACAAATATAACTTTAATGAGCAGGTGGGTTATTCTGATGGGGAAGCTACCATAGGGCAAGTTTTTGGGAAATACTCTAAAGAGGGGATCTGATACAATTCTCACAGACACAGAAATGCCATACTTCTTTAGAAATGGCCCTTTATACTAAATTTAAACTATAACTTGTACTCTGAGATTGGTCTCTTGTTCACAACTCAACCCAGTAGAAACCTTCTTTAACATTCTACATATCTAGTAAAGACAGTAGCTGGGATTTATGTAGTGCAAGACCACGGGTTAGTACCTATTTTATATGATTTGCCTTACAACTATGCTTATGATTATCTCAATTTTATAGATGGGAAACTGAGGCTCAGGAGGACTGACCAATTTGTACAAGTTCTCAACATAGGTTAATTGGCAGAAATGGGCTTGGAATCCAGGTCTTCTGAACACTACTCTCATCGTTTTCTCACTATACCAGAGCTGCCCAAAAGGTGTTCTCTCCAGTGTGATAAAAAGGAGTACTACATAAGCAAACGTCACAAAATTAATAAAGTTCTATGGAAACACAGGCACCAGTAGAGAGTATAAAGTTGAGACTTCAGAGCACAAATACAGGAGACTGGGTCATTTTCAGGTAACAGGAGCTAATACATAGGCTATATCCTTATTTTAAGTTAAGAAACCTATGAAGAATTTTCATCATGGCTAATCTACAAAAGGCATGGTCTATGGAGCAAGAACTGAGGCTAATGTTATGTCACAAACAATGCAAGGTTTGTCACATGTTTGACACCGCAACTTAGGGAATATTTAGACAAGTGCTTTCCATGACAGAAATAAGGTGCCCAATCTTGAAGACAATTCCATTACTAACCACACTTCAACTTGGTACCTTTTTTTTTTAAGATATATTTATTTATTTATACAAGCACTGGGTACAGTCAGAAGCGTGGAAGGGTGAGAGAATTCACCAGAGAGCCAGAGCGGGGAGCAGAACAGGCAGACCAACGAAATACACTGCTGAGGGGAGCAGTGGGCGAGGCAGGAGAGGTCTGCGCACCATGTTGGACCCTTGCCGGCGGCCAGGGATTGAACCAGCGGTACTGAGGCTGCGGGCAGCTTCGCAGCCCAGAGCTCAACCACTGTGCCACTAGGGGAGGCCCCAATTCGGTACCTTTATATTCAATATAGCCCAAAAAAAATTTGGGAAATAAACCACTGTAAAGATGACTAAGATAGCAATTAACTTGAATTTCTGTTAAAGATGGGACAGTGCTACTCAATTTTTTTTCTTTGTAATATTCAAGTGTATCTGAATGTGGAGAAAGTGATGTGCTCTTTAAAATTTGTGATTCCGGGCTTCCCCGGTGGCGCAGCGGTTGAGCGCTGGGTTGCAAAGCTGCCCGCGGCCTCTGCCGCGCCGGTTCGATCCCCGGCTGCTCCCCGGCCACCAGAGGAGGGTCCCGCATGGCGCGCAGACCTCTCCTGCCGCCCGCTGCTCCCCTCAGCAGTGTACTTCGGTCCTTCTGCCTGCTCTGCTCCCAGCTCTGGCTCTGGTGAATTCTCTCACCCTCTCGCGCTTCTGACTGTACCCAGTGCTTGTATAAACAACACAAACAAACAAACAAACAAACAAACAAATAAATAAATAAATAAAATTTGTGATTCCCAGATGATCATTAAGGATTTAATAACAAAAACACTTCTAAATTTATCATCTTTAAACAAATAACAAAATTCTCTAGTTTGCTATAAATCAAATGATTGTTTCTATCAGTAAGAACAACTCAACACTGATTCATACTTTTAAAGGGAAAAAAGTCACAGAAATCTTAAAATCTTACATCCTCATGGCTAGATCCATCAGGTTTCCTAAGAGCTACTGCAACAAAATGGTGCTCATCTATTTTACTTTCCTGAAAAATAAAAGATAAATAATAAGGTAAATAAAGAAAAATAAAAGGTAAACAAAATATGTGCAAAGTACTTTAATTTATGGTTTTTAAATCATAATCTCTTTGTACGCACACACATTACCCCCCCCCGCCCCCATATTCCCCCACCTCCCTCAAACCATTTAAGAAGTCATAAACACTTTGGCCCTTTATTCTGATATATTTCAGTGTATTTCCTAACAGGAATATTCTCTCACAGTACTTAGTAACTTTGGTAAATGTTAAGATGGAAATAATACTTATTTACTTGGGTGCCAGTAGCCCTTCCAGTCCACAGCTGCAATTAAAGTTGGTCTACACTGCCTGCAACCTGTTTCTGGAGTTCTGTGGGCTTTTGCTTAATGCTGCTAGCCAGAATATGAAACCCTCACCCCCATCCCCATTTTTCCCTTCAGTTTAGCACTCAGTTCTCACACTATGAAGAAAAAAATTCAAATTCATGAGTATGAGTAGCTCAGTTATTCACTGGTTACATGCATAATTAATAAGAGCATCAGGCTCCAACATGTACTGCTCTACCAGAGACAGTCCAGTCTCCAAACCAGGCAACAGTATTTACATAAGAAAAAGCCTGGCCAAGGGGCTCAAGCTGTACAGCTAAGATCGCTGTATCAGGAAGTAGAATCTGCACCACACTAGTAAGGGGAAGGAGAGGGGAGCAGACTGCTTGCTGAGCTGTACTGGCAAGTCTTTCAATTGAAGTTAGCAGTAGAAAGGAAGCAGGTAAGGGCTGACCCTTCTTGTTTTCAGTTTACTGAAGGAGCTAGACCCCATGTGAGGAAATAAATGGCAATTCTCTCTTGCTATTTCCCTTTACACAAATTTTGACAACTCATTTTTTTCTCTTGCCCTTTTTTTAATTAACTAGACTTGACTTTGATGAGAGACAGTAAACAATGAAGATCTGGCACATGGGCTAGATATAGTCTCAGATCTTCCCCTAGAAATCTGAATCTCTATTATACCAATAAAAAACAAAACAGAACAAAATATGATGCACGGAGTGGAGGAAAACAGTCATTATCCTATGTTCCTCTATCCAAATTTTGTCCCTGCCATGGCATCTGTCATTGCTCCCTCATTCTTTGCTGGGTTAAGTTCTCTTCATATATCACTTTTTTTTTTTAAGAAATCAAGACTGTACATCTTTTTTTCCTCCCTGAACTCTCACTGCAAGTGGCTGAGCCTGTTTTATGAAGTTTATCATACACTGTCCAGGTTTACAATGTTTTAGGGACATACTCATGTCCCCTGGTAGCTTGTCTTTGGGGCCACAGACCCCCAAATGGAAAATATTTTGTTCATTTCCTGATTAACTCACTTTTTATTTCCGCAAATGAAATCTTGAATACATCTCATAAATGACATTTCTGGTAACTCTCAAATGTCAATTTTTCTCTGAATCTAAATGCTTTGTCTTGTTTGGTCCAAATAAATTTTTACTGCCATCTCATAGAACATCTTCCTTCCTCTTACCCAATTTCAAACCTGATTCAGGGTTGCTAGCCCCACTAGGAAAAGGGTCTGACCTGATCTCCCTCCGAATGCTTTGCTGCCTCTAATTCTAGCACAGGTGAATTTGGTGTGTGATAAGAGACTGGTGAGGAGTGAAGTAAAGGTAGTAAAGATTCTTCCCAAAGGTCATGGTTGTACCATGAACTCACTGTGCAACTACAGCTCTTCCTTAGCTGCAGACCTAACAATTGCTTCCTTAACTTGGGGGCTACTACCCAGGAGAGGCCTGACAGGAACCTCCAAGCCATGGTCATTGACCACAGTAGGGTCCCCCGTCTCTATATGTGTCACTCTCACCTTGGGCTCTGGTGTCTGGATGCCACACCACCAGACTTATCCTGCTAAGTCCACTGAAATCCACACTTTAATATATATGAAGTTTTCTCTCATTTTTGCAACTGGTATCTTGAGCAACATATAATAGGATGAGCAAAACACATTCAACATAGAATTTTATTCTTCCATCTTCTATAGCTGCCTTCCAACATGCTAAAGGAGCTCTGTCACAGCTCCTGGACAAGCTCTCAAACAAACCCCACAGCTCTTCTATCACTTTCAGCTGGTAAATAATCCCATTTCAATCCTAGAACAAATGCATGTTCTTCTTCCTGACCCCACCTTGCTCTTCTCTTTCTTTTCCAGTCTGGCTTCTTTAAGGTAGGTAGCAGAGGAAGACGACTGGAGCCAAGGGACAAAGTAATGACCAGTGGTGTGAAAATCCCTGAGTCACAGCAAGTGTCCAAATACTGGTTTACCTCATGGAGGGGGATTCTGCAGAATATTCAGGGAGCCACTTTCTTCACTCCTGCACTGCTCTTGGGAGCTAGCGGTACATGTCATGGCTGACTTGGCTAATTCCTGCTCTCATCAATGAACACACCATAGAAAGCGCACCACCTCTTTTTTCTGGAGTACTGCCTTTTGGGTACAAGCCCAGTGCTGCCATATGCCACAGCATCTATTTGGGTCACAGGAACCCGGGCACCTTTACCACCCAACAAGATGAAGCACTGCTGGCCCAGATGCTGACTCTTTCCTCCCCCACCCTGCATGCTAGGGCTTCAGCAGCATGGGCGCTGCCTTCCAATTCCCCCCATTCAGAAGCAGGTGCTTGTGCAACCATTTCTGGACTGTTGGGAATACAAATATTCCTAGACTCGCAATGCTCTCTATTCCACTGCAGCAGCCACAGAGGCAGCCTCCAAGTGAGTCATCTTGGCAAGACCATTGGCCTGTCCTCCCATAGCCACACTGTGTTTATCAAGTCACTGCAGGCTGACTTGAGTGGTGCTCAGTTTTGCTAACTTACTGAGTACTGCATGGCTTTACAATGGCTTTTATGTCAAAGGGAGAAATTCCATTTAACATCCTTTATGTTGACTTTGGGGGAAAAAAAGACTTTTTAAAATTACTACAGTGTAAGTTGGGGTCCTTCCTTATAGATGCCAAATACTATGAAATAAACCCAGGCCTCTTTTCACTCTGTACTTAACTGACTTATCTTCTAAGTATAATTCATAAGCTCTCATGGCACCTAATTTTATTTGCAGAGCACCAGGATCATAGATTTTATTATGTCTACTTTCAAAGACTACCTTCCCCAAATTAACCTTACATACATGCAAAAAAAGGGAAATTCTTAGTTACAACAATTTTGATCAATTTCCTACCTCAAATGCCCATTCCTTTTCTTCTTCCCCATCCAAGAACAAACGTGTTTCTTTATAAACTTGCCCTATGTCCAGGTTTAATGGGGATATATCGAATTCAAGACGTTGTAACTCAAATCCAAGTCCAACACCAACAGCTTTTATGAAGCTTTCTTTTAGTGCCTAAGACAGAGAGACAACTTCTTTTAGAGCATCTAGTAGATAAAGTTACTCTTAAAGACTGTAAGGTCAATACATCTGGATTTTTAGCTTGACATTATATTATAGGTAGTAGACAAACCAGCTGTGTGCTCTTACAGGAAATCATTTAAGCTCCCCGTGCCCAGATATCTTCATGTATAACCTAACACCCCTTTGGGTTGTGATGAAAATTAAATTAAAACTAACTCATGAAAGCCTTCAAGCAGTGTCTACTGGCATATAAACAATACCATGTGGTTGCTGCGTAAGGCCTCATGTATATGCATTCCTTTAAGATAGTAAGATTATTTATAGAGATATATAAAATGTCTTGTTTTAGCTTTAAGAGTGTATTTTAACTTTTTAAAACACATGTGTTTATAATAATATACGCATAAAATCACTGAAGTTTTCAAGTAAATGACCCACTTATGAAGCACTGTAACAGGGCTTTTACACAATTTTTAGCAAAGATAATCACAGGCTTTTATTCTCAAAATTAGAAAGAGATTATACCCAATTCCTATAGAACATATCCAGCTGAGTCCATTCATCCTTAAAGCTTCTGATTGTTTCCCATTCTTTATTGGTAAATTTTCTTTTCATAATATGAAAGAATTCAGGAATTGAACCACGACCTGTCAATTGAGAAAATAACAGAATTAAAAATAGTTGCTCTATTACCAAATCTGTTAAAGACAGCATTAAGAAGAAAACCACAGGCCAACCTACTTTTGAATACAGTCATAATAAACCTAAAAAAAATTCAGCAAATCAAAGTTGGCAATTAAAAGAATAACACACAATGACAAGTAAGGGTTGGCCTAGAAACTGAAGGATACTCTAGTAAGAATCAGTACAATTCCACTAATAATTAGGGAGGAAAACCACATGGCTACATTAACAAATATCCCTCCACCAAAATCTGACAAAATTTAACAACCAAATTTATTCTAAATTTCAAATATTTGGGGGAAATTCCCTATTATGATATAATCTCAAAAAATCAACAGTAAACACTCTTAAGTAGAGCCACACTTTCCGGAGTTTACTCTGCTACATAACAGGGGGAAAAGGAAATGATTTCTTCTAAGTTTCTAGGAGTTGGTAGGAAATTGAAGATTGTTCTTTTAAGTTATTGCCATGATTGGAAAATATACACCTAGTTACTTCAAAGTAATGATTTTTCAGCATGTTTTCAAATGACTTCTTCAAATAAAAACAAATTTTAATTTCTATTCTTTTAGTGATAATGCTATGAAATAAGCTCATTTTTAAAAATTATGAAACACTGTATATACCTAGATCCACTGTTTCTAAGAGAACCAAAAATATTACATAGGATGCTAATAAAGAGAAATAAAACTCAAAGGGTCTGATTTCTCAGAATTAAGAATTAAAATACTAAATTAAAATACACAGCATATCTTTCATATTATATTTTTCTAAAATATTATGTGTTTCTCTTTAAGGCAGAAACTTTCTATCAGCATTCACTTACTTACTGTAGAAGTATGTAGAATATGTACAAGCATCACACAAATGTGTTCAATTAATGATTAAAAAACCACTCATGATTCCTGCCCTTGTGTACCTCCAGCCCAACTGGCCTCTATGAGATGCTGCCTTGGGAGGCAGATGAGTCACAAACCTTTTCTGTATCAGTAAAAGAATGTTAACTATCATTTGGTGAAATACCTCCACAATGTTCAATTATCCTATATGCTTGGTTCAGGATTCCATGTTTTTCCATAAAACCTCTTAAAAATCCCTCTGCACATTTTAATATATCATGTCTGCCTAAGCCCAACATCCATTTCTAAAATACCCAACTCCAAAATCTGACACCCCAACTAGTTGACTGTAATTCTCAAGTGACAGCTACCTCCATATTCTCTATGGGCATTTCTTAGAGGGAGAAGTAGACCCAGAAAAGAAAGATGTCAAGCTCCACCTCCTCAATGCTTTATTGGCATTTAATCACTAACTCACTCTATAAGAATAACAATTAGAAATCCTATTATGATCACCTGAAAAATACCCTAGTGCCAGAAGTCAGGAATATCATGAGCAAAACAAGACATGGTCCTTATTTCTCTTCAGAGAATTTAGTTTCCCCTACAGTAATCTAGTGCCTTTCCAGTAGTATAGCAAGGATAGAAAATACTAAAAGTCTGTTCTCTCAAAAAATTTGTAGGGCCTCCTTGGTGGCCCAAGAGCTTAAAACGCAGAGGGACAAAGGGCTACCCACATGGCACAGCAGACCTCTCCTGTCTCGCCCACTGCTCCCCTCAGCAGTGTATTTTGGTCAATCTGCCTGTTATGTTCCTGACTCTGTCTCCAGTGAATCCTCTCACCCCCCACACCTCTGGCCAGTACCCCAGTTCTTGTAAGCATAAATAAATCTTAAAAAGAAAAAAGTATATGGTTCTACCATTCCTACTTCAAAACAGTCAAAATAATCTTCATTCAACCAGAAAATATTTCTGATAATCCTACAATGATGTTTGGGCCTTCAGCTCAAAACAAAGTTCCTCATTTATTTTCAAGTTCATCAGACTCATTTACCTATGTACTGCACTCTCCAAATACTTAATTTCAATCCATTTATGAAATGAATGGTTGTCAACTGTTTGTATCTAACTATATTAATGCTGTAAGGCTATTACTTCCGAAAAGTGGTCTAGCAACGGATGTAGTAATTTCAGGTAATTGCACTAAAATATTAATATTAAACTATGATCTTAGGAGGGCCCGGGGCAGGGGATTCTTACCTTCTGGACAATGGGCCCCTTTGATAGTCTGGTACTTACTTCCAAAACCTTTCTGAAGGTCCCTAATAAAAACTATCCTACAAATTGCAAGCATCACTAGTACATACTAATTTGACAAAAAACACCCTAAGAACATCTTAAGAAAGTAAAGATATCAAGCTTGCAAGAGTGAAGAAAGTTCAAGTCAAGATTCTGGGAAGCACAATGTCCACATCATCATGGACTGTTTCCTCTTGAACAAACAGTGCACAGAACAGAGAATATTTGTAACAAAGGGGATATGGAAGATAGCTCTATGTATTTTGAGTGGAAAGGCAGATTTAATGAATATGCAAAAAGACTAATTTTTAAATTTAATTTTTTTTAAATGCCTATGGCCATCTATATAATTTTGTTGGTTTCTTTACATTCTAATTTCATAACCTTCAAAAAGCCCTCTAATTTTTAACTAAACATGATGGGGCAATCAAGAAAAAAAATTTAAATATACATTCTAATAAAAAAATGATTAACATAAAAAGCAATCTGGCACAATCACTGACAAGAAATCACATAAGTAATTACGTACAGCTAAAAATTATCCAATATGAGTGCGTTTTCATACACTTTCCAGAACATCTTATCTGTTCCACAAAATTAAAGATTTGACAGCAACAAATGATTTTGAAATATTCTACCAAAGCACCACAGTGCCACATTGTGGCATTATGGCAAAACTACACAGTGCATGAAGAATTTAATCTTGGAAATAGGAAAAAATGAAAAATCAGTAGGAAATACCAGAACAGTAAATTTGTCTCTCAAACTATTTGAACGCACAACAGATTAGACATTTAAGTTGGAAAATCATCCTACACAATACTATCACATATTCATGTCCATTACAAACTTCAACTAAATCATCCTATCGCACATGTAATAATTTACTTGTATGTATATTTAAATAACAAAATAATCCACAAACATAGAATTACTAACTAACCAGGTTTAGAAAAACCAGAACCCCCATCTTTCTTCAGGGAAAGCAGTGTTAAATATTAACTAGGTGTTCTGTTAGGTCAACTAATCAAAAAGATCAACTAATCAAAACCACACAGCAAATACAAAGTTTACTGAAAGGACAAAAAAGGTAGTTAATACCCTAAGCTGACACTCCCACCAGTACAGGACTTTAGTCCACCTACATCAGTCTCCAAAGACAAGTCAGTGATGCCGACCTATGACACTCTCCTTGAAGAAAAGGGACCAGTTATTTGAGAGGGGAGCCAAGCAATATTGATTTGTATGCTTCCAAGTAACATAACTTAGCTTTGGATAGTAAGACATACTAGAAATACCAAGTTTCATTTTCTAAGGACTGGATTACATATAGTCTTGCTCCCATGGAAAGTGATAGTCTTCCAAAAATTTTGCATTAGTATGTAGATAAAAATACTTATTTATTTGTCTGAAAATTTATCCAGACACAAACTCATAAGACAAAAATGTCATACCTGCTAACATAGGTTTCACAAAGCACATGCACAAAGTGTCCAGTATGTTCCTGACAAAGGAGTTCTTGAAGTCCTCAATAAAAGAGAAATAGAACAGAAAAAGCACTTGGACTGGAAAATGACAAGCTGGGCTTGGAACACTCCACCTAGGCAGTACTGAACTTCAGTTGCTGTTGATCTAGTTACGTGAACGTGCATATATCAATACACACACATTTATTTTTATAGAAGAAAAGTCCTACATGCTAAGTGTCAACTGGCTACAAATGCTTGAAGAAAAGGTAAAGACTCCAAAGGTAGACACAGAGGTGAAGAGTACAAAGTGGGGGTCCAGGGAACAGAGTTCAGAGCCAGGTCTTGAAGCAAATGTAATTTGCCCTGCTGGACTTTTGACTTTGTTTGGGATCCATGACCCCTTTTGCCTCCCCTCCCACTTCTCCCCTTTGAAGTCCAAGCTTGTTCCACCATTGTATTTTAGAAGTGGATGATCTATTTTTGAGTTTCACAAGTTCACCCATAGAAAAGGAACTTTGTCTCAGGATAGAATACCCATATCTGACTTAGATGATTCATATTATGAGATTTGGAACCTTATGAGTTGTTGATATTTAGAAATTTCTGTATTAACCTAGAGTTAAATGCCAGAATAGGTAAGATTTGGATGCTAGAATGGGTTGAATTTATTTTGTATGTGGGAAGAATATAAATTTTAGGGGGCCAAAATATGAGCTACATTGGATTGAGTAGTGTTTCCCAAATTCCATGCATAACTATAAGCTCAGAATATAACCTTATTTGAAAATGGGGTCTTTGCATATATAATCAAGTTAAGAGGAAGTCATATTGAACTAGGGGGCCTATATGCGAAGACAGGTGTCCTTATGAGAACACTTGGGACACACTGAGAAGATTCAGGAAAAAAGGCCACATGAAAGTGAAGGTAGAAGCTGAAGGGATACAGCCACCAGCCATGGATTTCCAGGAAACTAGGAAACGGCAAAGGTTCTTCCTGGAGCCTCACGAGGGGGTGTGGCCTTGGCAACACCTTGTCTGACTTCCAGCCCACAGAACTGTCCTTTTTAGAAGCTGAGTAAGGTGACTGAAGCACACAATCTAACACATTTACTTAGAAATACACACTCTTAAGAATTTGTATTACATATGCACCTGGAGTCAAACGTTAAAATTCTTGTTCCATCAATTCCCTACCATGTTACTTATTTAATACCTCTATGGCAGTTTCTTAAGTGTAAAATAAGGACAGAGTTGGGTAGATTATGTAATAAACATGTAATTTCTGGAACTATTACATATCTAAAATCATTGTATTTGTTGTTCTACATCTTCAGTGAATTGTTTTATCAAATCCTTTGTGCATTCATCAAGTCTTAAAGTGGTTTCCTATTAACACTTACAAGCTTTTCACATATTGACCTTAGTTGTATTTGCTAAATCTATCCCCTGGTTCGAGAGAGAAAAGACTGATGAAATCGATTATATCTGTTGACTTTGTGGTTTCTTCTTACTCTTCTAAACTTCAAAAAACAGCCTTCTTTCCAAAGTCTGACCAAATATACAGTTGTACTGTGTGCTAGTAATTGTTATTAAAACTTAAATCTAATGAATTTTGTTGTACAGTGTGAATAAAGATCTAATGCCTTTCTGATTTCACTGAACAAAGAAAATGGATAGGTTAGTCTTTCTCTTTGTTGGCTGTGTAAATTACATCCAATATATAGTGTTTCCCAAACATTGATATGCTGAACAATCACCTGGGAGAACTGTTTTAATATAGCACCCCTGGTAGTACTCCCAGGAATTCAATTTAATACATCTGGGGTGGTTTCAAGGAATGTGTTTTTAATTTTTTTTAATAAGCACCTCTGCTGACTAATATTCTAGCCACCGTTTTAGAAGTAACATTCCATACACACAGCAACCACTACCTCAGCGCTAACATTTATTAAGTAGTTAATAGATATAGGCACTCTATGTGTTTATCCATTAATTTATCCAGATCTGGTGGTGGTAGAATTATTTAGGCATCAGGATGTAAAACATACTGCATGCACTAATTCTGGGAGAGTTAAAGATATAAATGTAAAACATTTACAATTTTAGAACAAAAGTTATAATCTAGAGTTGGAACAAATATTTTACAAAATTCATTTTCTTCAAATATGACAGAATTCAGAATTTATCACAGAAAAGACATATTTAGCTAAATAAAATTCCTGTGGCAAAAATATAACGTAATTCAAATGATAAATAATAGAACAGGAAACAAAATTATAACAATTTGGCCAATAAAGTGTTAATATATGTAATATATATTTAGCTTTACTATATTAATTAGAAAATAATAAGCAGTTTATAGAACAAATTAGTCAAAAGTTATTAGCCTAAGGATTATAGCAATGCACCCTTCAATAAGTTAGCTAGCCTTTACCCAGAGAACTGAAATATTATGTATAAATACTGGGCTCTAGCTCTCAAGTTCTCCTAGTTGCCTATTTCTTTGCTATCATCATATTCCTGTTTATAATGTCTAACATACATTTAAAAATTATAAGGCAAGTTTCCTTACTGTATTTTTTAATATTCTTCTTAGACATCAGTTCCTTCTTAACTTTGAATGCACATGACTCAGTTCCACAGAATTTTTCATAGAATTTTGTACTTGCAAATAAACAAACATATAAAATCAATGTATGAGAGGCCAGATATCGTGGAGTGTGGTGCCTAAATATAGGGACTTGGGAGTGTGAGTTTAAATCCATGATCTACTTTTTTGCTAAGTCGCCTTGCACAAGTATCTTTATTCTATAAATTATCGTAGCTTTAGTGGATGAAGGTAACGCATGTATGGCATGTAATAGAGCCACACAAGTGTTGCTCAATAAGTACTAGTTCTACATAGTGACCCAGCCCAAATCCTTTGGACAGTGGAAAAGACTCATTCTGTAACCGAACTGGGAAAATTTTTGTCAATAAAGACCTGATTTTCAAGTATGTAATTCGGAGTATGAAGTAAATGTCGCCTTTTAAAGCTATTTGCAGGATTTAAATCTCCAAGTTGAAACAACACAAAAAAGTGCTTGAACTAAGCACATTTTGCAAAATGCAGATCAGATGAATATACATCGGCCCAAGCAGAAATGACAGTATAACACTCAACTGCAGCAGCAACGAAGTTGAAAGCTGAATCTGAGCACAGACAAAGGAGAGAAGCAGTGCAGGAGAAAAATGGAGGGGATAGGAAGAACTATTTCTAATCACAATTCACTGATGAGAACAGTTTATATTCCAACTAGAATCTGACATGAATACTGTTTTCAGCATGATGGTGTACCCACTTTTTGAGTTTTCACAAATTTAAGGAATGTTGTAAGTGAAGTTGAGAACTATTATTTGTATACTCAATAAATATTTACTAAACACCTGCCATGTTGGGAAACTGTGCTAAGTACTAGGTAACTGTGACAAATACAAGGACAATTCTTGAATTCCTCTAATGAGAACAATAATCAAATAATAAAATAATAACGGCAAATGAGGAAGTGGTCAGGAAAGCCTTTCCTGAGGAAGTACTGGTTATTTGTCAACCTTCAGGTCTCAGGTACTTAAGAGGAGAATAGGCAGAGGGATCAGCTATTCTACAATTACCTTGATTTGGGGAGTTTGCTACAATGAAGAAATACAAGACGAGTGTGGACAGAAAATAGCGAAGAGAGCAGCTATAAATGCCAATGGAGAGATAGAGAGGGTCATGTGAAGGAGACTGGATTTTCTTAAGAATCAACCTAGGAAATGATGCAGAGGAAAGGGAAGCTGTGTACACTGTTGGTGGAAAGCAGTATGGAGAATCCTCAAAAAAAATTAAAGACAGAATTCCTATATGATATACTTACTCACTTCTGGGTGTTAAAATGGGAAAATGCAGAACCATTTACAACAGCCAAGACTTAGAAACAACCTAAGTGACCATTAAAAGATGACTGGACAAAGAAGATGTGGTATATAATGAAATACCAGTCAGTTATTAAAAAAAAAAAAAAAAAAGATGAAATCCTGCTATGTGCAACATGATGGATTTAGAGATTTATGTTATTAACACCGGACAAACACCATGATTTCACTCATATACGGTATACAGAGAAACCAAACAAATGGATGAACTAAGTAAAAGAAAAATAAACTTTAAGTCTTTAAGACCAATTAGTGGTACGAGAATGGAAAGGGTTAAGGAGATGGGTAAGTTGGGTGAAAGAGGCCCACTATATGGTAAAGGATAGAATTGGAATTTAGTGGTGAACTTCATGTAGTATACACACAAGCTGAACTTTAATGATGTGCTCTTAAAACTTGTAATAATTATGCAAATACAAATCAATAATAAAAAAAATCTAAGAGTTTTAAGGAAACTGCTGTAGGTGTTTTTCAAGAGCTCTCTACAGGGAATATGCTGAGTGGATGAGAACAAAAGTGCAAAGGGGGACTCAATTAGGCAACTAATAGATTATATAATAGCACCGCTGTACACTTCTGCACTTCATTTATATTTACTATTTAACTGTTCTAGAGAGCAGTTTTATGATACAGTGATTTTTCAAAGCTATTAAATTAGAATTTAATCTCAAAATTCTAAGTCATTTTGCCTTGGCAATTAATTATCCAGCAATATTTATAATAAAAATGTAAACTTCAAAATGTAAAACCAGTGAAAAAAATACTTTGGTCTTATCCCAAATTTAAATATTTTTTACTGTCTAATCTTATCTTGCCTTATTTTGTAAATACGAGAATCAAACAAAACATTTCATAAAACTATCCTTTATTTCATATTATAACGGCAAAGAAAACTTGTAATGGTAGATAAAAATTAATCAGAAAATGAAGAAGTCAAATGAACTTTCCAGCTGGATACAGCAAATTATAATGACGACCTGGAAGCACCTTTCCCTCCAGGGTTAGGCGTGAACTGCAGTATAGCTCTGCCAGGGTCCCCCGCATCTTATAACACCTCTTCTCCATATATTCGTTGAAGGAGCATATTGCACGCCAACTATCTACCAGGTTTTTCTCCATTAAGCAGAGAATAAAGTAAGTGCAATAATCTCAATTGTGGGTATCCAAACAGACACGAAGAAACCTGAAGTTTCCCAGATCCACTGATACATTCTCGATACATTCGCTCCTGTGCTGCCACAGCAGCTAAGGGAATTGGGAGAGGGAGGGAAATAACTTGCACCTGGTAGAAGTGATTAATATGATACGAAAGAAAGATTCCCCAAGTTCCTATGTGATGTTTACCTGTAGACAGAATGGGAGTAATGGAAGGGAGTTTTTCAACATATAATGGTGTCCCCAAAGCTGAGTCGATTTTGAGTACTGACAATCTATTGCTATTAGCAATGTCCAATACAAAGTACAGCTACTTCCTTTGCTGCAGCCCTAAGTTTTACCCTTCACCATTTAACAAAAGTCAGGAAATTGATAGCCCAATTTCCTCACAGATTCTGACAAGCAGAGCAATTCCAATGAATGTCCAGCAAATAATACGCCAATGTCAACTTGCAACTCTCACCAAGAAATGATACTGTGCCCATTCATACTCAGATTTAAGTGACACAGTAACAATACCCGAGACAGGTCGAAATGATCTACTGGTCTATGTGTTACCAAATAAATCAATAGCTTATCGATGATCAAACAGCCAAACACACGGAAAAGGCTTGGATGCTATGATTAGTCAAATAAGAACAACCAAAAAGGTGGGAGAGGGGCCTCCCCTGGTGGTGCAGCGGTTGAGCGCTGGGCTGCAAGGCTGCCTGCGGCCTCTGCAGCGCCAGTTCGATCCCCGGCCACCAGCAAGGGTCCCACATGGCGCGCAGACCTCTCCTGCCGCCCGCTGCTCTCCCCTCAGCAGTGTATTTTGTCAGTCTGCCTATTCTGTTCCCCGCTCTGGCTCTGGTGAATTCTCTCATGCTCCTGCGCTTCTGATTGTACCCAACACTTGTATAAATAAATTAAAAAAAAAAAAAGGTGGGGGGGGGGAAGTCATAGAGTGTAATCAATAGTAAGCTGAACTTTCAATTTTTGCTCAATTACCTCCCTATCATTTATTAAAACTTTCAATTAGTAATGACCTGTTTATCCAGTATTGTCTGTAAGTGAACAATGTCCATCAAGCCAACTAGTATTCTGTGCCTCACAGCCTTACTTTCCAGGCAGGTATCAACCTGTTGAGCCAATCACTACTGTGTAATTATGTTGACTATGGTTTAAGGAGCTATGTTCTCACCAACAATCTCTGCTGTAAGAACAGTAGAAAGTTAGGAAAGCACACAGGTGCATTCCCCTGCTCATTGAACCCTCCACAACAGTGGTTTCTCAGAATATACCTTCTCTGGCACAGATGAAAACCAGTTCCCCTTCTGAGAAAAAGGCACAGATACACATTCATATAAAATGAAACAATTACAGTACGTCAAAAAAAAAAATGCCTTGTTGTTTGTTCAGGAGCAAAGAAGCCCTGTTATTACCAGTAGAGCCTCTTTCTGAGCAGTTAAGAATAGAATTGTAATAGAAATGTTTAAGAGTTGGACAGAAAAAGTAGCTAATGCGAGAAAGCAAGATAAAGATACTGATGGCAAAAGGGAGAGCCAGATTTTGAAGCCTTAATATATTAGCAGTGTTTACTCAATTAACAAATATTTATTGACCATTGGCATGAATGAAGAAGAATGCTAAAAGACATGAGAGAGACTAAGATGTAGCTAACAGTTTCTGCTCTTGTGTGGCTTACAAGGAACAGAAGAAAATGTTATTGGAATGAAGGAAATATATTTTAAGAGTGTCTATAACAAAGGGGCCTAGCTTAGATTGAAGGTTTCTCTCAACTGAGACTGAGGAGAAAGCTACCTTGTAAATTATTTGGGAAGAAATAGGGGTGAGGAATAAAGGTAATGCAATTCTTCCAGACCAGGGAAACATAAAACAAAGATGATGTGTTAAAGGCAGCGTGCATTAAGAGGAAGTTGTCCCATGAAGCTAGAAAGATGCTGGTTCTCAGTAACAGTCTTCTTCTTAGTCTCCTACGTTTCTTTTGGTAAAAATCAATAGTATATTCAGTTTAGGGTGATTGGAAAAGTTAAATTAGAGAATATAAAGCACCTTGTAAAATGCCTCAGCACACAGTGCTGGTGATGACGAAAATTATGGAGTTGTTAAGATAACCTGTGTTAGAGAGAGTGTGTGTGTATGTGTGTAAAATTGCATGAGTATACTTACCCTTGCAGCAAATGTTAGAAGTTTCTACAGCCACCAGTTACAAATTTGTAAGGTAAAATATAAGCAACTTAAATATTTTCATAACTGGTTATTCTTCATTTTTACTTATATAAACATGCTAGAAAGAGCTATATTTATATAGAGCACAAATACATGCTATCTCTACCAAAGAACTATACTATACCTTACCACAGAGATTAGTTTTTTAAACAAATCAACAATTTACTGATGAACTTTGGGGAAATACGTACATGAAACCAACTTTTTACAACATAATTACTATGTTTTTTGAATAGAATGCACATCAAAATGGACTCTTCAATTAAATCTAACATTCATTATTTAAATACAAAATAAGCTGAACTATTGAAAAACTGTTCTTTACAAAATCTAAGATTTTTGAAAACAGTTTTGAATTTGTCTTACTTAACAAACCTAAGTATAATTCAAAAAGACAATACTACTTTTACTGTGCCTCTAGGCAAAGCTTTGTAAGAATTCCCAGTAACAATCTATTCTTTATGAAAAGTCTGTTATTCAAGGAAATGTTATATTTTTGAATATATGCTCTCTCAGATAAACTATCATTAAGGATTCAGCATATTTTTTTTCTAAACGTAAATATCCAAAATACATCACCTGACATGAGATTATACAGTAGGTAAAAGTTAAAACAAGACACTTAACTCCTGCACCACAAAAAAGCAACATTACCTGGAAAACTAGTCTTCATTATGTCAATTCCAACTTGTAGCTCAGGTTCAGCAGCGAGTACAGCATAGTCCCCTTGATGAGAGATGTTAAAGTTGAAATTGGGATACGGATTCAAGGAGTCTTTTGCAAGAACTGGTTTTCCTTTAGCAGTTCTTTGTAAACGAATATTATTCCAAGGGATATTCAATTTCTCTGCAACTAATTTCCTTATCATCAGACGACCAGCCTGTTAAGTAAATAAAACATTTAGTATGTAGTGATGTGTACTAAAGACTTAGGTACATGCTTTGTAACATAAAAAGTCTGTTTTTGTAGTTTCTAAAAGACTCATTTTCAAAGATGCTTAAAACAGGTAAGTAGTGATATAGCACTGCTTTAAGATTCAAACAATGATAAAGAAGACTGAAGAAAAAAAGTCCCTCCTAGCAATTCCCTCCTCTCAATAGGTAACTAATGTTAACATGTAAGTATCCTTCCCATTTTTCTCCAACTATACAAACATGTTCATTTGCATATGCAATTTCTGTTTATGTACATAAGATTTTAATATATGCAGCTAGTCTAGTAAAAAATTTTAAACTTGTATTGGGGATTATAGCCCGTCTAACATAAAGGTCTGTGCACTTTAAACTGTAGCATAATATTTCACAGCATCAAACTATCACCTGATTGAGTATTCCCCTATTGTTGACAATTCTACTAACTCTAGTTCTGCCATTACAAAGACGACAAGACACCCCCCCCCAACGCAGTGAGCAACTATTGTAACTACATCTTTGTGCACTAGTGCAAGTATTTCTAGATCCTGTATACTGTCCCTCAGCTTCAACAATTAGCAATGAATGATTTACCTCGTTTCACATAGGATCCATCCCCTTTCTCCACCTCATTAAGAAATTGCTAGTCACACTAAAAACCCAAGAGCATAGGACAACAAAGTATGTATTACGCAAAATCATTCAAGTGTTTTCCCTACAATGCTAATGCTTGACTCCTAGAAACTGCCACTTCGAATTGCACTATTTCCTCTTAACTAGAAAAAGGTATAAAAAATGTTCTCCATCGTCCCTTCAAAAATTAATACATTAACCCACAGTTTAAACAAAAAGGTGTTTCAATACAGACACATTTTCAAAAAAATGACTGTCTCGGAACGGTAATGAGAGCTGCTTTCACGTGCACTCTACAGTAGAGGTAAATCTGAAACACAATTTTCAATTTGATTCTTGGAAACATGTAACTAAAACATGTATTTAAACACTCTTTCCAAAGCTATGTGTCGAAGCAGGTTTGTCTGGGCTGCACCCTCCCGAGCTTCAGTTTCACTGCTAGGAGGCGGCTAACCAAGGCCTCCTCGACGTCCAGGTGTGCAAGGCCACACTGTCATCATTTTCTAGAGGCTACCACGTGCAAGGCGCCCTAGGAAAGTGGCGTGACATTTAATACGCAGCCTAAGCATGTGCTCTGGGCCCACACAAAGAAAATCATAAAATTTGGTAACACTTCAAACAAAACCATATACACAGTCAAGACCGGGGGCACACAGCTGCGCGGGCCGTGCCCTCGCGGCTGGCGGGCGCGGGGGCCCTCTCGGCGGGGGAGGGGCTCCTTCCTGCGGCGCTCGAGGCCTCCTAGGCGACCACAAAGACGGCGGCGACCAGGCCGTGCGCACACCGAGGGTTCGGCAGCGCCGGCCACTGGTCGCCCGGCGGGCCGCCGGCCGGAGCTAGGGCGTCGACGCGGGGGCGGGAGGGGTCTCCACGGCCGGGCCCACCTCCCCCAACAGCGGCTGGCCCGGCTCGAAATCCCCAAGACCTGTAGTACCATGGCTGCCTTAGCGTCCCGGGCAAAGACGAACTGGCCGATGCGGTCCTTCTCCTCAGGCTGGATCGATCGCACCGCCAGCAGCCACTCGGCGCGGCTCGGCAGCCAAGTGCCGCAGGAAAAGGCCCAGCGCACGCCCTCCATGGCTGGCACCAAGCAGGACCGCTTGGCGGGGAAAACCATGCACTGAGAGAGACCTCACCGCCACCTCGAGCCTGATGGCGCGGACGCTGGCGTGGCCCCACCCCCTCCTTCACGGCGTCGGCGCGGGGGGGCGGGACGACGCGTTGGGATCACGTGATCCAGAGGGCCTCGTTTCCCCGCCTACCAACCCCGCCTCCTCCTCCGGGAGCCCGCGACTGGGGGCGGGGACCCGCCTCTGGGGCTGCGGCACCGCGCGACGTCACGTGGGCGGGGCTCCGGAGGCGCGAAGGGTGGGACCAAGACCAGGCGCCCGATTGTTACGCCAGTCACCTTGGAGACGCGCTGACGGGACAGCCGGACCAGCCAATCGCGTTCTGGCCTCCGGAGGCCGGGACTCTGGGGTGGAGACTTCGGAGACTGCAGTGGCAGGTGGGTGAGCTCTGGGGTCTGCGGGAGGAGTGGGATGGTGGCGCCGATTTCCTGACGATCGCGGTCGGTCCCTGCAACCCCGAGGAGAGGATTCCCTTGTCTTCGCTCACCTTTGCCGCCCGGGGCGGGAGAGGGTTCCGCGGCCAGGAGGGACTGTCGGGGGCCCCTGGAGTCATGCTCCGCGGCAGCCCTGACTTGTCACCCTCACTCCTGTCCGCGGCCCTTCGGCCTAAGCCCCCTCATCAGGACACTACCCCTCGCAGTCGCCCAGTCTGAAACAACTTCGAAAGCCCCCTGAGACACTACCCCTGGATGGGGTGCCGGCCCTGCTGAACCCGAGGTTGTCAGAGAGCTGGGCTGCAGCCGACCCTTTGGTGCGACCATCAAATAACCCAGGTGCTGTTTTGCTTGTGCCCCGCCTGGGTCAGAGTCTGGCCTTAGGGAGAAACCATTCTACTGTTGAGGCACCAGTGGTTCTATCATATTTGCTGTAAAAGCGGCAGAACCGAGCAAATAACTTCTGTAGCCCTTCAAAGTTATCCTGCCTCTGCTCAGTTATTTCCTCAGAATTCACGAAGGACGCTATTGGTGTCTCTGTATCCACGTTAGGTCCTTGTAGACCTGCTACTCTTCTATGAAAGCCCTCATGATCAAAGTCCCGTTTGCATTTTTGGCCCCAGGGGAAAAGTTGGTCTCTGCAGATGAATCTAAGTGCCTAACTTTATGTTTAATTCAGTTGATATATCAAGCAATTCATTTTATATCCTTTTGAGGATTTGTGTATGTGTGTGTTCAAACCGAGTTGGTCTCTGCAGATGAATAAATTGCCTAACTGGTGGCAGATTAAATGTCAAATTGTGGAATTCAGCAAAACCCCTCTTTGGCTGCCAGGGAATGTTAACTAGAAGCCAGCAGTAGAAATTATCAAAGTTAACTGCAGATTATGTCCACCCTCCTAACTTACAAAGGATTCCATTCTGTTTTTATCTATACGTGTTTCCATAGCTTTCTTATATCACAAGCCTCTTCTAGTCCTTTCCAAATAGATGGGATTTTGAACACATACACGAATCCTTAAAAAGGATGTAAAATGAATTGCTTGATAAATCAACTAAGTTAATACTGAAAAATCTGTATCAAGAGCCATATTGAAGGTCTGTCTACCACCTGCCTAGAGCTTACCATACAGCCAAGTAGAAAAAATATACATAAAAAGCTACAATAAGAGAAAATGTAAAAAAAAAAAAAACAAGGTAGAAGATAGTTACTGATGAATTGATAGTCATATTGCCTATGATAACTCAGTTCTCCATTTTAAACCTGTGTACCTAAGCATTACATAATACCATTTATATTCATGTCATTTTGAATTGATTTATATAATTTAGTTTATTTTGTTTTTAAAGCACTTTTGTGCACATTATCTCATACATTCTGTGCAGTAATATTGTTACTGATGGAGAAACTGAGCTAAGAAAGAGAATTTGTGGAATTATTTAAATTCAGGACTAGAAATTCATAGTTCACTCTTTTACCACTAAACTAAGCTCTGTGCTGTAGAGCTTAATGAACAGGCAGGTAATGTAGTAACGACATTACTTGAACTTGTTTTCTCTGCCTAGAAGATTCTTTTCTCCCACCACCACATTTCTTTAGCATACAGGTCTCAGCTCAAATATCAACACAAAAAGAAAGTGTCTGTAGAACCAGTCTAAAAAGCTCACTCCCTCTACAACCTGCTTTCTGTCTCAAGTCTAGTACCATGGATACTCTTTACAGATTTAAGCTTCTTGCCTGTCTACTTTTTAAAATCTTGCCTGTCTTTCAACGCAAACCTTACCTTTTTTTTAAGGACCCTTTTTTTAAGGACCACCCAGAGTACTTAAAAAATATATTGTCTGTATAATTCATTTGAGTTATTCTAGTATGTCCCTAAGATATCTCTTCTCATTTGAGTTATTCTAGTATCTAGTCCCTAAGATATCTCTCCTATTGTTTTGAATTATCTATATGCATGTTATCTTGAAAATCAGAATAATAAGTACTTGAGAGGGAATTTCATGTGTTCCTTTCATGTATACCTTGCCCCTTACAAATTGATGTCACTAAATGTTTTTTTCAGTTGTATAATACTTTTTTTTATTTTTAACATTTATCATTTTTTTAATTTTTTTAGATAATATTTGTCACTAAATGTTTTTAATGAATTTTTTACAACAGATTTTACTCTTCACAAACTGTATATTTATAGTCTGTCTTTAATTTCCTTCACTCTTTTCTTAATGAAATACAAAGTGTACAGCCAATAACTTGGTTAACTATATTCAGTAAACACTAGCACTTTCTGATGATGTTTTTAATGGCATTGGCTGGGGACACAAAGGCTAAAGTAATAGAAGCTGTGCAAGTTTGTAATAGTCATCTTGCCAGATCCTGTTCTGTGGCTTTGTAGGAGAGTCCCGAGAGGCTTGTGTTATGTTTTCAGTTCTGCCACAAGTTACTGTGGGGCTTCAGGTAGATCACTAAACTCTCCAGGTTGCAGTTTCAATGTGATCATTTATAAGGTTCTGTTTTCTTTTTAAGGTAATATTCATTAGCTTTTAATATTACCTCACAACTTAAACTTTATTCTATTTTAAAACTTTCTCTCTAAGACTTTAGTAAAAAACTCCTTAATTCTACTCAAAGAACTCTTGATATTCTCTTTCCATCATTTCCTAAATATGATTTATACCAAACTTATGGGCTCTACTTCCACAATAAAGCTAAAGCCCATCTTCAGCTATCTCTGTCTCCACTGTTACTCACCTCAGAAACTGATTAGTTTTCTAGCCTCCATAAGAAAGGGGAACAACCTCTTCCTGTGTCTACACTCCTTACTACAAGCCCATCTGCCAGAACCCATCTGTCTTCAAAGCTAAGTCTGAAATG
The DNA here is from genome assembly GCF_964194135.1 of Talpa europaea. Classification (NCBI taxonomy): domain Eukaryota; kingdom Metazoa; phylum Chordata; class Mammalia; order Eulipotyphla; family Talpidae; genus Talpa; species Talpa europaea. Next base: position 34,765,139 of record NC_140079.1, read on the forward strand.
GAAGCCTGTGTCCTTAATCACTGTGCTATATAACCTTCTATTGATAGTCTGAGGAGGAGGGGCTGACACAAAAGGAAAGTGTTGGGCACTGAAAAGAAGAGGGGATGAATTAATGTGAGTATTCCTGAGTGGTTAAGTAAGATGAGGGGAGAGAGCTTAGCATTTGACTGCAAGGCGGTAGTATGGTGACAGGCAGGAGCAGTTTTAGCCAGTGGGAGAGAGAACTTGATTGTATGGGTTGAGAGGATAAACTGGAGAAGCTACTCACACTATTCTTTAAAGTCTTCCTGGATTAGGGAATAGACATCGGATGGTAGCTAGAGGGGAATTAAATAGTCAAACAATAGATTTTTATTTAATGTTTGTTTAAAGATGAGAGATACTAAATATTTGAAACCTGCTGGACAGTGTCTCGGAGGGTGGGATAAATTGTTGATGTAGGAGAGAGGGTAATTTTTTGGTTTGGGTTTGTTTTTCTTATGCATGTATGTGTGTTCACCAACTCTACAGTATACTCCAAAGTAGGGGACCTTCTGTACTGTTTTGTCTGTATGTTCTAAATCTAGAATAGTGCCCACCACAATAATGGCTGCTCGGAAACTTTGCAATAATTGAATAAGTGGATGTGTAGACTTCTCTTACCTTCTTTGAATTCATTCTTCACATACAGCTGGAGAGATATAAAAGACTATGTCACTGTCCAGTTTCAAGTCCTCAGTAGTTCTTGTTGCATTTAGAATAAAATTCCAACTCCTTGTGCCCGTAGGATCCCTCAAGAGGTAACGCTGGCCTGCAGCCCTGTGTCCCCACACCCCTGCTCCCATTAACCAGACTCCAGCAATGCTGGCCTTCTTTCATTGCCTGAAACCTAAGGCCCCTTTCCCACTTTCAGCCTTCGTAGATGATTTCTCCCACCAATCCCACCTTCCCAACATTCAGATGTCAATTTAAAATGACACCTTCGGGCCTCCCCGGTGGCACAGCGGTTGAGCGCTGGGTTGCGAGGCTGACCGCAGCCTCTGCGGCGTCGGTTCGATCCCCGGCTGCTCCCCTGCCACCGGAGGAGGGTCCCGCATGGCGCGCAGACCTCTCCTGCCTCCCGCTGCTCCCCTCAGCAGTGTACTTCGGTCCTTCTGCCTGTTCTGCTCCCCGCTCTGGCTCTGGTGAATTCTCTCACCCGCCCGCGCTTCTGACTGTACCCAGTGCTGGTATAAATAAATAAATAAATCTTAAAAAAAATAAAAATAAAATAAAATGACACCTTCTCAGAAAGGTTCTCTTAATACTGTGGCTGAGAACAAGGGCACTGGCCAGACCATGGGAGCTTGTATTTCAGCGCCATGTTTCTTCAATGTGACCTTGGACAAATAAGAAAAATTCTCATGTTTCCTGTCTATAAAATGAGGACAATAGCTATACTTATTTATACAGTTTTGAAGCTGGAGACAGTCTATAAAGCGTGTAGTAAGAGCCTGCCTGGCACATGGTAATAAGCAAAGTGTATTCATGGTCACCTTTATTATCTGCAGGTGAATATATCCCCACACTTCATTTTTATTTCAATTTTCTAGTATTTCTTCATAATGTTTACAGCAATTTAAAATTCACCTTCCTCACTAGATACAAAACAACATGAAAGCAGGAATCACCATCTGCCTTTCATCTCCATGCTCACTCTTGTACCTAATTCAGTACCTGGCATGTATGGATAGATAGCATGCTATAATATAAAATAGAATAGGCCAGGCATCATGCTAATATTGAACATCAGTGAGTGAATATTGAAACAGGGGAAGAGAGGGCCACAAAAGAGGCCACAGGGTCTCTGAGACCAGAGAGCCACTAAAAAGCCCCAAGGCCAAAAGGCCAAAAACCAAAACCAAGGGCTATAGCCTAACAAAGGACAGTGCCCGATAAGAGGACAGTTCACTGTGGGTTCTCACCCGTGCACACAATTGCAAGAGACCTCAGGCTCCAGGAACAACCATGGGGATTATTTACAAACAGGGGAAATAACAAGCTCACTGTACCCACAAGTGGCGGCTGCCTCACCCAGGCAGCATCAGTGGTAGTCGCCACCGGTCACCAGGAGTGCGGGACAGCACCGGCCAGTAGTGATGGGCACTGCTGGTCCTGCAGAGGCGGCGTCAGAGACACCCAGAGTTAACAGCTCTCTGTGAGTTTCTGGGTCATCCCAACAACAAACAGCTCTTTGAGGCACCAGGCCCAGGACCTTTGATGCTACTGTCAGGCAACGTCAGAGACAGACCCAAGGCCCAGTCCATGACACAGTCTTTCGGCTTCCCTCCCTCCTCAGAGGGCGGCTGCTGGATGCGTCTTTTCCTCTTTCTTTGGAAGCTGGATCCGTATTCTTTTCTTGAGGGGCTGGTGTCCTCTCTCCGTCTTCGGGGGCCCTGGTCATCGGCACCTTTCCTTTCGGGGCACCTGTCCTCTTCTCTCAGGACTGGGGTCATTGTCTACTTTTTCTGGGGGTCTCCCTTGTCCACTTCTCTCTTTGGGGGCTCTCATACTCTTCCTTTTTCTAGGGGCTCCCTCTAGGTCCCTCTACCCCTGGCTTATATCCTCTTTCACCCACAAGTCTGATTGGACCATTTAGCACCAATCAGCTCATAGCTCACACCTGATTGGTCCATTCTATGATCCAGGAAGTACACTCTTACATAAAAGGGCTCTGAGGAGCAACTGCCACAACTGACTTGTGGAGAGGGGGTGGGTCCTGGTAGCAAAAGTCTGACTGGACCATTCAGCACCAATCCGCTCATAGCTCACACCTGATTGGTCCATTCCATGATCCAGGACGTACACTGTTACATAAAAGGGCTCTGAGGAGCAACTGCCAAAACTGACAAAAGGCAGTTACTGGGCTCTGAGGAGCAACTGCCACAACTGACTTGTGGAGCAGCAGGGGAAGAGAACACCACTGTCCTACCGGCTCCAGCCGCTGAGGTGGCTGGGTGCCCATAACAGTATCACTGGAAGAACTGATGAAATCAAATCCCAGATTAGTCAGAGCAAGGTTTAAGTTTAATACTCTCTTTTTATAAAGTGGCATATGCTTTTTGGTTATTACTTTATATCAAAGGGTTGCTTCTTAAACTTGATTAAATGCTTTGAGCAGGAAGGTGTTTCATTGAGGCTGAGAGGCAATCTTATAAAATACATTATTTTATTGCTACTGAGAAAGGAAAAAATGCTATTTTAACTCTGACATGTCTATCAGTTTGATTTTTTTATACTTAAAGAAAGCCCTTTTGAAAAATCATAAATTACAATTGTATACCTATAAAATAAGAAAAATTAGCTGTGGTGCTCTTAAAATTTATTTGCATTCGGAGTCTAACTCTTCTAATGCACTTTGAACTCAACACCTCAATGTCCATGTTTTTTCCCTTAATGTCATTCTTTGTTATTAAGAGTTTTAGTGAAATATCATTTCTTAAATAACTGTCCATTGTTATATCCAGTTATTTCTTCCAAAATGCTCCCCGCCCCCCATTTTTAACATTATGATACACAGACACAGGTAGTGACAAATAAGACATGACTGCCACCTGGCCATAAGCTGTGATAAGGTGTCTGTCAATTCTACATATGTTAAGTGTAGGGGTGAAAAAATGTGTCTTGACTTAGAGAAATAAGATGCTGAATTTGCAAAATATTTGGAGAAAAATAATTGTTGTTTAGCGAGAACTGAGAACTGTTTGCCAGTAATGTCACTTGTTAAATATGTTTTTATTGTTTTTAGCCATTAATATTTGTATGCCATTTGACAATATTAATGTTCCTTATATCAGGTAAGCATCATAACAACCCAGTGTAGTAGATCTGCATGTTTTGTCAACATGGAAGACAGAGCCTCAGAGACACTCAGTAGGAGTCATTATTTGTGATGGACCATTTAGGAACCAGCTCTGTAGCTCTAAGTCTCAAGTTCTTTGTTATTTGCAGAGTCCAATAATACAAGTAGAGATTTGTGCAAACCAAAATTAAGAAGATTTTCAGATTTTATTTGTTATTCTGTATAGACTATACATGGAAGACTATCTTGACAACTTTATAAAAGTGAACAGCTACGTACAATCCTAATATATTTGAGAATATGTGAAGATATGTGAAATTTCTCTTTGTGTCTTTTCCCCCACTTTTTAATTGTAATGTTTCTTTACTGAGTTTGACATTTCGTTTTATATTCTAGATACATCTTTTATCAGATTGTGTTTACAAGTATTTTTTTCCTGGTCTGTAGCTTATCTTTTCATTCTTGCAACAGGGTTTTCATAGTGTATTATGAAATTTCAAAGTTTTTAATTTTGATAGAATTCAATCTATCAATTTTTCTCTTTATGAATTGTGCATCATTTCTAACAAATTATTGACTAACCCTTGGCCTTAACTATATATTCTGTCCACTGATTTGTGTGTTGGTCCTTTCTCCAGTGTCAGTCTTTATTACTGCAGATATATAATAGTGGAATTTGAAATCAGAAGACTTATTATTCATACTTCATTAATTTTATCTGTAGCTACGAAAAATTCTGAGATTTTAACAGGAATTGTATTAAACTTCTTTATCAGTAGGGGAAGAATTGATATCTTTATTATGTTGATTTTTCCAATTCATAAACAATGCATGTCTCTACAGTAAGGTCTTTGATTTTTCTTGTCAGCATTTGTAGTTTTCACTGTGCAAATCTTGTATATGTTTTCTTAGATTTATACCTAAGTCTTTCTCTCTCTTTTTTAGCAAGTGATATTATACTTTAAATTCTGGTTTCCATGTGTTCATTGCTAGTTTACAAAAATACAATGATTTTTGTATGTTGATTTTATACTTTGGTGGCCAGTGCTTTTGGTACTATGATGACTAGCTCTTGTAAGAATGTTTATCCTTGATGTTTTTCCTAATCTTAGAGCAAAAGCATCCAGTCTCTTATCATGTGGAATAATGTCATAGGTAGTTTGGTAGATTTTTTTTATCAAGTTAAGGAAGTTCTTCTGTTTCTTGTTGTTGAGTCCTTCTTATGAATAGGTGTTGGATTTTCAAACACTCTTACTATATCAGTTCATACAACTATGTGACTTTTTTTCTTAGTTTGCTACTCTGGGGGATAATGATATTCCGACAAACCCATTTGGTCATAGTACATAATTTCTTACATATTGCTGAATTATTTTTCTAATTTTTAAAAAGATTTATTTATTTATGCATACAGGAACTGGGGTATAAGCCAGAGGTGCGGGGAGGTGAGAGGTTTCACCAGAGTGGGGAGCGGAACAGGCAAATCCACTGAAATACACTGCTGAGGGGAATAGTAGGTGAGACAGCAGAGGACTGCTGTGCCATGTGGGTTGCTCGCTGGCCAGTCAGGATCGAACTCACACTGCAGTGGCTGGTGATATCTTCATAGCACTGTCTTTCACCCCTGCACCACCAGGGAGGCCCTATTTTTCTAATTTTTGTATACAAAGGATTACAATTCTTCACCTATACATCAGCTATCCAATGGAACTTTTTATGATGATGAAAATGTTCTATATTTGTGCTATACAGTACAGTAGCCACTAGACCATGTGTATTAGTCTGCATTCTCCAGAAAAAACAGAACCAATTAGAGATTGCTAGCAAGCTTGACTGATAGATTGATTGAGTGATTGATCTATTCGAGAGGAGTGGTTTACATGACTGGAGGCTAAGAAGACCCTATCTGCAGTGAGTAAGCTGGAGAGCTGATAATATAGTTCTACTCTTGAGTGCTAGTCCAAGGCAGTATGAACCTTATGTCCCAACTCAAAGACAGAAATGGTCCTTTGTTATTCCATCTTTTTTCTATTTAGGCCCTCAGTGGATTGCATATCCCACTCCTATTAAGAAAGGCAACATACTTTATGAATTCAAATGTGAATGTCATCCAAAAACACCCTCATAGACATACCCAGAGATAATATTTAGTCAAATGTCTGGGCACCCTGTCTTTGACACATAAACTTAAACATCACATTGTATGTGCTTACTATTTAAAATATGGCAAGAGCAACCAAGGAACTAAATTTGTAATTTTAAGTAATTTAAGTAACTACACATAGCCTGAAGTACTGTACTGGGCAACAGAGTACTTATATCTCTGGCCTAGAATAGAGTTTTGATTGGTGCCATAGGATTTCTTCTCCAATCTAGCTTCCACCTGGCCCCTGGAACACTCCCTTTGGGAGAACCAGGCTGCCTACAAAGTCTCACTACCCCAAGGCTACCATACTATGAACAAGTATAAGCTAGCCGGATAGATAAGTGCATGAGGACACAGAGATGGTTCTATCTAACCATCTCATTTGAAGCATCAGAAATAACGAAAGAAGAAACTTGTGCCTCAGTCAGGCTCAGATAAAGTCAGCCACAGCTGCCATCTGATTCTGGACATATGAAAGCCCCAAGCAAGAACCTACAGCTAAACCAACAGAACCATGAGAAATAATGTTAAGGGACAATTAGGGTGTTTGCAAAAGTAATAGTTAATCAGATAATCACAAAAGAAATAGACTAAGAGTCAAGGTTCCCTATTTAACTGACTCTGCTAGTCTGCAGTCTTCTTTTCTACTTGTACCTCACTTCCTTGCTTTTGGTGCCCAAACTTTTATCTTTGAAACTGCATTTGCACTTTGGAAAAATCATAATGATCTGAACTTCAACTCTGTTGGATTTCTGACCTCATGTTTAAAAAAGCTTTTCTTAATAAAAGGTTTATACTCTTTTCCTTCCTGCTTTCAAACTAACTCGAACCAATGCTTGTCTTTTTTTCCCTTACAAAAAGCCTTAACTAGTTAATACAAGCTAACACTCTGATCTTTTTCAATCGATTCTCTTTTAAAAGTCTCTTTTAAAAGTCAGAAGGCATATACCATATGCTTCATGATCAACATTTGGACAAATTCTTTGCTACCAAAAGAAAATGTATGGGGGGCCTCCCTGGTGGTGCAGTGGTTAAAACCTCAGTACTATCAAGCTATTGCCAGCCACTGCAGCATGAGTTCAATCCCATTCAGGGAACTGACCTACATGGAACAGCAGACCTCTCTAGTCTCTCCCGCTGCTCCCCTCAGCAGTATATCTCAATAGACCTGCCTGTTCTGCTCCCCACTCTGTCTCTGGTGAATCCCTCTCACCCCTCATACCTCTGGCTTACACCACAGTTCTTATATGCATAAATAAATAAATCTTTAAGAAAAAGAAAATGGTTGGGAGGGGAGAAGGATGTGCTGGGTATATAGCCAAGCTACTGCATAAACAACACTGCTGCTTGTAACAGTAAGACTAGTCATGTAGTAAAATCCTGTATAAGCTACTTATACAATGTACAGATTTTGCTGTTTAACATAATGGTAAGGCCTTGAATATTATCTTTCAATAATATACTTTTTATTCCACTGAGCTCAGATTTAGCAAGTATTAAATATAATGAAAAGTTATTTAGAAGGCTTACTGTCATGATTGTAATTACTGAGCATTTTTTGTGTAATTAACACTTAAGAGGGCAATTTTTGGAGTCTGCCAATTTCATTGATTCTACTACATCAATGATATATTTTTCATTCCAGTTCTAAGAACAGATGGAATTTGCTATGGATAATTCATTTGCTCTTAATCAACGAAGCCCATGTAATGGAATTCCATCTGAGAAGAAAAACAACTTCCTTGTGTCAGAAGATCATGGACAGAAAATCCTAAGTGTACTACAGAATTTTAGAGAACAAAATGTCTTTTATGATTTTAAAATAATCATGAAAGATGAAACAATCCCATGCCATCGTTGTGTATTAGCAGCATGCAGTGACTTTTTCAGGTACTTTATATATTTATGCCTCAGATTTTATTATTTGGATAATTATTTTTTATAACTACTCAATTTCCCCTCCACAGTAGCATGCACAACAATAATTTTTAATGCTTATTAAAAGCTCCTAGAGTAATGACTTTTGAGTATGAAAAGTTAATACGACTATTTTGAAGGCTCGGGTCTTCCCAGGATTGTGTTTCTCAAAGCTCTGTGGAACATTATTAATCCTTTGAAATGTTCTGAAAAAAAATGTTTTGATCGGGGTCATTTTTGTTTGGAGGATCCCTGCACTGTATCATTTAGAAAAAGAGGAAAGGACAGATTGATCAAAGTTCAAAGACAATGAAGAGTCTAAGACTAAAATAAATTCCAGTCTTCCATGTATAGATTATCACGGGAGAGGAACTTTAACCCAGATTTAAAAATTTCGCCTCTCTTTGGCAAGTTATCCCTAAAATGGAGAAAAATAATTCCAGAAACACTTCTAGAGAGTACCCAAATTATTTTCGTCCTCAGCAACTTTCTGTATATAATTTGGTTTCCCAAGTAGATAATCCTGTAGGGACAGGCCTCATCACAACACTAAATCCACCGTGATCACAGCAGGTTTCTGAAGCTGCCAGTTAAGATCAGACACCTGCCTTAGAACCATGGTAACCCTATTAACGTGATACCATCCTGGTAGGCCTCTCGGTGAGACATAGGCCTCTCAGTGACATCTGGCTGTCAGTCCTCCTAGTCACACTACAGTAAACTTATAGCCTAATTGCAGTATTTTGCATAATGTTCCATTTTGGAAGCAATTTTTCTTTGAAGTAAGCAGGGTTTAAAACTATAATAATTAACTTGATGTTAAGAGAGTAAGATTTAAACTATACAGAGGTAAGTTAATTTATACTGGTTTTACTTTTTTGTCTATCTCGTGCTTTACTACCAATATATAATTAGACTTTACCTTTATTGCCCTGCACTGAAACTGCACTTCATTCAGCAAAAGTTGTCTACTACTTGCTAAACAGAGGTTCCTGCTGGGTTTCCAGCTTTGCACTGGGGAGCAGTGGCTCAGGGCTGCATCAGTTTCCTGGGGGCAGGAAGGCTACAACAGTCTTGAACAGTTTGCCTAAACAGGCTAGATGTTTTCATCTGTACATTTCATTTCTTCTTCAGGTAACCTGTTATTCTTCAAATTCCGCTGGAGCCCTTGCTGCTCTTACCCTGCCACTCAGTTTCCACTAGTTTCTTCCCACCTCTCTTCCAATCAGTTTTCTTCCATGTGACTCTTTTTTTGCTCCCTTACCCTTCAAGTCACTTTAGCATCACAGAAAGCTGAACACTACACTGGTTAAGGACTCGGCCCCTTATGATCCATACACTAAATCTAAATCCCAGCTCCACTATCTACTAGATGTGGCCTTAGGCAACTTACTTCCCCTTTTCTGGCTCTAGTTTCTTATTTGTAAAAATAATAATAATAAGGTAATAAAAATAGAACCAGACTCATAGAGTCAGTATGCTTTTGAACTATTGTATAGTAATGGTTAGGACAGTGTCCACGTCATTTGATTAGTGTCAGCTGTTATTTTGCCCATAGTACTTGTTCTGCTTACTCTTAGCTTTTTATGGATCAGTTTTAAATGTTTTATTCTTAGAACAATCAATTTAAATTGTTCTACCTGTTTTGAAGTTTTATAATGACCTATATTAAATATCCTTTATTATATGTTTTACTGATGAGAACCCAGTTCACATAAGAATACGTATACATAAAGATAAAAATTCTGTCCCTTACACTTTTGTACCAGAAAGCCACTAAATCATAATATTTGTGTTGTAATCTAACTCCCTGAAGTATGGGGAGGAAAAGCATAAAACAGAAATAGCAGGAGAGCACATAATATATGATAAATGCATTTTACAATGTTTTTGGAAAACAAAAATTACTATTGAAATGCAAAGTCTTTGGAGACAAGACTGAAAAAGAATCACACATTGTGTAACATTATATAACCACTTTCTGGTAACATGGTAAATCTGAGACAGTGAGACAGATGTTAACAGGATACTTTAAAGATGAGTAGGATGAAGTATAGAGCTATGATCTGTGTCTTCTCAGAAAATGTGGAAGCTGATTAAAAATACATAGACTCTGCTAGAAAACACTTTTTTTACAATAATGATAACAGCTGGTACTTTACATTAACTCCTTTACTCAGTGGAATAGATACTATTGATACCGGAATTGTCAGGCCTAGTCTCCCAGCCGGGATCGGATTTCAGGCTGCAGGGCAGCGCTGAGCCCCAGCCACTAGACCCCCACAGGTTGGTGTCTCACGAAGCCCCAGCAGGAACTTCTCAGACGCTCAGGCAAGCAAGCGAGAAGAGGCAGGTTTGTTTAGAAGAAAAAGTTTATTGAGGAGGAAAAGAGCAGAAATAAAGTGGGACTCCCAGGCCAGGGAACCAGGCCTGGGAGGGGCAAGGAAGCCAAAGCAGAGTCGTGTCTTAGGGAATATATACCTTTTTTCCCTCATTATTCTAAAACTTCACCAGTCTCTTTGTGATTGGTTAGTTCTTGGCTGTCTCACTTAATTTGCTACTGAGTGGAGGATCTTCACATTCCTTATCTAGCAGGTCTGTCTTTCCCCATTTGTTGCATCTTTATCTTTATGGCCCAGTCCTCTGGATGGGCATCCCTGCATTGAAGTTAAACAGCTGCCCTTCTAATGTGACCATAAATTAAACCACTCTCCATTTCTCCAATCTCCGCCTCCCTTTACCACCTGAAGGAAACCAGGACCAGCGTTAACAATGTTGTCCTTGGTCCTGGCATGTTTGTTTTTCCTAATGGAATGGGTTACTTTCCCTTGCTTGTCCTTATCTCTGAAGCCTCCCTAAATTTTTCAGAGGTCCCCTCCTGCACTATCCCTAAAACTGCCTAATAACCCTAGCTTGCCCTGTCTCACTACCAGTAGATCCCTGTTTTCAAATGGAGAATTTGAAAGACATTGCAGTTAAATATCTCCAAAGTCACACAGTTAAAAAAGGTATAGTTGTTCAGCAGGCAATGAGGTTCTAGAGGCCATGCTCTTAATAGTACCCTCAGCTGACTGTATATATCTAATAACACAATTGTCACCACAAGTTAATATTTCTAAGTTGTTATACATTACTGTAATACTCTGCCCAACGTGTGATGTATGTAATTTTGGGAACTGTTTGTTTTTATGTTGGCCTAGTATGAAGGCATTCTTACATTCTTACATTCTGCATTTCTAGGGCCCCTTGTATTTTTCAGTTGGATGCTAGTGCATCTTTAATAACTTTCATTACCCTCCAGGGTAGACTTGAATCACAACCGTGTTTCCTTGCAGAGTTTTTGGTATCTGCAGGCACTGCTCACAAGTGTCGCTGCATAATATTAAATACAAACCAGTATTAAAACCAGAACCAAACCATTTGACCTTCAGTACTAATGAATGGTCAATGGGCAGTCTAGCTTCTTTGTTGAAGCTCTTTCCACATAATCTCCATTTGTTTGTTCTACTGACAGCTGTTGCATCAGCAACACTGCAGTGATAAAGAAAAGAAACAGGGGTCATGGAGCAGGTTGTAGGATGCAGTATGCTGCTCTATGCAGGATCCTGGCCTTTTTATGACAGAGAAGGTGGGTCAAACTGAACACTGTATTTTGGGCTTTAGGGAGGGTAAGTATACACCAGACTACCACCTATGGCTCTAATCTTATTAACAAGGTGTTCCACTGATCAGTCCCTGGGGCACAAAGCACATGAGTATAGCCTCAGGGTGATCAAACATCCTGCTCTTGTCTAAGTTGAAAGGAGGCTTATATACTACACCCACAGACAGCCACTATAATGGGTTTGTTTAAATCATAAAAATGGATGTGTAAAGTATAAAATTTTTGTTTCGTAAAGTTAATATAAGTACAGGGTAGCAATACTTTTTTTTTTGCCAAAGTCAATAATAAAATACATTTTAGCCACTTGCCCAAACATTTCTAAATAATTTATATTTTTGTTAAGTTGGGCATCCAGATTTCCCAATTCCTAAGATTCTACAACTTTGCCATGTAGAGGTAAGTTAGAAGTTATTATGAAGAACATTCAGATGATTTAATTATTCAAATCAGGAGACCCATCTTCATCTATCCTGAAAACTTATTTTTAGCCTTTCTCTTGTGGCTTAGGGTATATTTACTACACTTAGAGAATCATATTTCTTTTTTCCTAAAATTCTATGAAATGTATGTTTTTAGACCTGTTTTAATTTTCTTTTACTTGGTGGATTTTCCTACATTCACAGAACCATTGGCAACATGTTTCACTACTGCCAAATTAAAACTATGTTTGGAAGACTTTCAGCTCCTAAACCCAAAAGTGCATTATGTATTTTACATAATTTTAATTATCAACTGCACAGTTGATACTAATTATCACATAAACAAAGAAATTCTGTCATTAGAGAGATTTTACCTGAATTTTATGAATAATTTATAAGGACATCAAATCAGTATATAAAATTTGAATGTTTTTACAGTCTTCTTTGGATTAATTGCTGTAGCCCAGTTATAATTTTTACAATCTCACAATGTTAGAGTTATATAATATATAATCTGCAGATAAATAATACGGTATGTAACTATTCTATGTATTGAAATGATTTGTTAGGATGCTTTTAAAATACATGTTGCAAATATTTTTTAAAATCAGCCTAAGGGTAAAGGAGGATACCTCTTTAAAGCAGGCTTGAAAATATCTATGGAATAAAATGTTCCTGGTTACTTGTTCTTCTGTGTTCTCTATTTTTACAGGGCTATGTTTGAAGTAAACATGAAAGAAAGAGATGGTGGAAGTGTTACCATTACTAACTTGTCCTCCAAAGCAGTAAAAGCATTTCTTGATTATGCCTACACTGGAAAAGCAAAGATAACTGATGATAATGTGGAAATGTTCTTCCAGTTGTCATCATTTCTTCAAGTTTCCTTCCTATCCAAAGCTTGCAGTGACTTTCTAATAAAAAGTATTAATCTTGTCAATTGCTTACAGTTATTATCTCTATCAGATAGCTATGGCTCTCCCCGTTTGTTTGATCATGCATTATACTTTGTACAACATCACTTTTCCTTATTATTTAAGTCTAGTGATTTCTTAGAGATGAACTTTGGAGTACTGCAAAAATGTCTGGAATCAGATGAATTAAATGTTCCTGAAGAAGAAACTGTACTGAAAGTTGTCCTTAGTTGGACTAAACATAATTTAGAATCAAGACAAAAGCATCTGCCTCATTTGATTAAAAAAGTAAGGCTGCATCAGTTACCTGAGGAGACACTTCAAGACTGTCTGCTCAGTGAAGAGGGTTTACTCAAAAGCACAGGCTGTTTTGACACCATCATGGATGCGGTACAGTGTGTGCAAGGTTCAGGTGGACTTTTCCCTGATGCTCGACCCTCCACAACTGAAAAATACATATTTGTTCACAAAACTGAGGATAATGGGGAGAATCAATATACATTTTGCTATAATATTAAAAGTGATTCGTGGAAGATACTGCCACAATCACACCTGATTGACTTGCCAGGATCTAGTCTGTCTAGTTACGGAGAGAAAATGTTCTTGACAGGTGGCTGCAAAGGGGCATGTTGTAGAACAGTGCGACTGCACATTGCAGAATTGTATCATGACGCCACTGATCAAACCTGGTGCTACTGTCCCGTCAAAAATGATTTCTCCTTAGTGTCAACGATGAAAACACCAAGAACCATGCATACGTCAGTTATGGTTCTCAACAGACTCTTTGTCATAGGTGGAAAGACGAGAGGATCTCAGGAAATTAAAAGTCTCTTAGATGTTGAATCTTACAACCCTCTTTCCAAAGAATGGGTGTCTGTTAGCCCCTTACCCAGAGGTATTTACTATCCTGAAGCAAGCGCGTGCCAAAATGTAATTTATGTCCTTGGCTCAGAGGTAGAGATTACAGATGCCTTCAACCCATCTCTTGATTGCTTTTTTAAATACAATGCTACAACTGATCAGTGGTCTGAACTAGTAGCAGAGTTCGGGCAGTTTTTTCATGCAACACTAATTAAAGCTGTCCCGGTAAACTGCACACTGTATATATGTGACCTTTCCACCTATAAGGTTTATAGTTTTTGTCCAGATACTTGTGTTTGGAAGGGTGAAGGTTCCTTTGAATGTGCAGGCTTTAATGCAGGTGCAGTTGGAATTGAGGATAAAATTTATATATTAGGTGGTGATTATGCACCAGATGAAATCACAGATGAAGTGCAGGTATACCACAGCAGCAGATCTGAGTGGGAAGAAGTTTCACCCATGCCAAGAGCCTTAACTGAATTTTACTGTCAAGTGATTCAGTTTAATAAATACAGGGACCCATGGTTTTCTAATCATTTCTAAAAGTAGTACATGCTTACGCATCCTAAAACTATTTGAGTCTTAGAAACCTACAGTAAGTGTCAACCATAATTGTTGGTGAAAAGGTCTTTGCATCTTAAAATGTCCCTCTGCTAGTGAATTACTATGACTGTAATGTACGCCACTTATGAATAAGGAGTTCCAAGAAACTTAAAATGTAAAGTACATTTTAAGAAAAATTATATTGAATAATCTTGGAAATTCAGAATACTTAGTATTTTCCTATGTAAGCAAAACTCATATGCTTTGATGTTTTCATTTTTAAAGTACTTTATCAATGAAAGACTAGTATAAGCAAATCAAAGTTAACAGGGGAAATTTCTTTAGTAAAAATGAATTATTTATACTCGATTATATGAGGTGAAAAATAAATTAGAGGTGAGAATTCTACCTTATTACTACAGGTATAAGAGTTATTGAATTCTTCTTTCTGATCTTTGTTAACTTCTTTTAAACCCTTTTTTCACCATTTATTTATCATAAATTTTTCTAAAATGTGATACATTTCCCTAACCTAAATTGCACTAAACATGGTCCAACTAAGATTCAGCTCTTCATTAAGAGCATAAGATATCAAGTTGCAAAGCCATAATGCCATTGGTAATTACTGACATGATGATTCTACTAGTTCTCACTGTTGGTTTATTTCAGTATCTAGGAGTATTGTATTTCTCTTTATATTTTCTGGCTCAAGCTCAGTAAATTAACACTCTTGATTTCACTAGTAGTTCTAAGCTACACTTGAGTTTATCTTAACATGTAAGCTGTTGAGTGAAGTTTTTGTATTCTGGGGTGGTAGTCCTAAAATACCTTTCTGTCATTACCTGTTTCCAATATAGTTGAGGATGTATGGAAAGTTGCCCCCTAGATAGGTGGGTCATTAATGTCACATTTCTCAAGCTTTTAAATGTTCACATTTGAGTTGCAGAAAGAAATTTGGGGGGTTTAAAATAAACTAGTACCCTATCAATATTCAGTGATGATACATACCAACTGTAAAGAACCATGCTAGTTTACCACATTAGTAAATTATTCATAGTGAATTCTTTTCTAAATGTAAAAATGTGACTGGGCTTTTGGTATTGATAGTGGTCTTTGCAGCCTGCTTCTGTTTAGATGTTTCATCAACTTTAACCCAAAATGATAGAATGTTAATCATTCATGTTCTCAGCTAAGATGATTCTGCCTTATAAGATGATATATTTCTTTAATCAGTTTTAAAGATATAAACATAGGTTTTAAGGCCCCCGATTTATATCTCAGGTAACACATATATTTGATTTCTCTGGAATGAAATGTAGTTTCCCACAGTCTGCAGTAAGTGTTAATCTGTTGTATATATTCTTTAGAAGTGTGTTTTTACATGGAAATATACCTAACTTTAGAAGTGTGTTTTTACATGGACATAGACCTTTAATTCTAGCATATAGATATATGCAATCATAAATTTCAAACATATTTTTCAAAATATTAATAGAACAGATATTAGACTACATTATCATGCATTTTCCAAATCAAGGACTTTCCCTACTCAGATGATAGTTGTTTAGAATCAGTGGCCTTCCTTTCCACCTACCTTAATTGGCTTTTCCCTTTTCTGTGTATGTGTGTGTAAGAGAGACTTTGAAAACAAATTATTTGAGAAAAGCCATAATAGAATGGGTGACCTATATGTGGATTTTCTGAATTGTTTAAGCATATGTAAAGTATGTTAAAAGTAAATATTGTTTTAATCACTGACTCTAGGAATTGTTAATCTCTTCCAGAAAGAAGAAACTAAAACAAAATAGTGTCCCTTCCTCATCTTATTTCATTATTGTATCATCTCGATTTCCACCTCTCATTGGCCATTGATTTATGGTAGTATTTCTAGGAATATCCTTGTTTTCAAGGCCTGGGTGGCTCCCTCTACATTTGATCTAATAGAGTTTCTAATTCACAAGGTTTCCTGTCTTAATTCTACAATTGCTGCAAGTTACTTGTTAATATTTTTACTTATTGCCATCCCTTTACATCCACATCTGAGTGCTGTTCATCAGTTACAACTGTGAGAAAAGTGCAGTCTAATCATTAAACACCAAAATGTATTTACTGTTCTTTTTTTACTTGTCACCATAGCAACTGGTGCTGGTGCTGCACTAAGTTCCATTAATAACTGATCTTGTTCTCATTTTGCATCATCATGTAAAGGTAGTGTTTTTATTTGATCTAATTTGCTTTATTGAAAAATGATTATGTTCAGAATTCTCAATGAATTCAACCACAAACACATAGTCCATGAGTAGTGGTTATATTTTTCTGACCTTGCCAATCACTGTGACTTCATTATCCATGGACCAGTAATACTGAGGGCTCACCCTCTGCTCTGGATCTCTGACATGCCAGTATCAATGATGTGTCAAGTCTATCACAGTAGGAGGAGCTGTACTTCCTGATTGTAAGGTTAGGTTCAAGAGGATATACCATCTCTTCATCTATGGCTTTGTCCCTTGGTCCGTTTTTGTTTTTTTCTTTAAAGTCTGCCTTCCTTTCATTCCATTATCATCCTTCTTCTAGTGCTACAGGTTAAAAGACAAAATAATTGTGCTTATTATCCAGATTGCTATAATTCTTGTGGATAAATTGTGTTTAACATTTCTAAATTCTTTATTATCTGTTGAGGTCCACTATATTTAAATTACACACACAAACACACAAAAGCTACTACTGTAATGTTTTCTAAATTTGAATGTAGGTATACAGCATTACTAAATATATAAAAATATTTAAATTTAACATCTAAGATCAATTCCTTGAGAGAATTTTAAACCTGATTTTAAAGGTAGAGCACCTTTTGTTCATTGATGGCCTGTGAGACAAAGCAGTATGAAAAGTATTTGCATAATCAAAATTAACTATATTCCCATGTCACTCTACTCTAGTTGTAGGAAGAAAGAAAGTCTTTATCACAGCAGTCTTCACTACATGCAACCCTTGAAAGCTAGAATATTATTTGAGAGCAACCACATGCTGCAACATGATTCCATTTTTCCCAGCTGTCAAGAAGCGTAATTGAATATGTGTTCAGCATACCTAGCTCAAGGTATTATGACTGAAAATGCGAATAAAGTAAAAAGGGAACCATCAGTTTACATTTTGATATTTGGAAGCAAAAAATGTAATTTAATGTAATGATTAAGTATATAGTGAATACACTGTGATTTTTAGTTCATCATTCTCAGTTTAATTGAATCCGGTGTTTGAAAACTCTTGAAATTGAATGTGTAAAACACAAAATATCTTCTTGTGGGCAGCTTAGAGGGAGATCTAAAAACAAAGCCTAGAACTTATAAGGAATCAGATTTCCATTCAACATAAGAAACAACTTTACCCCACTTTATAAAGCCATATTTTATAATAAGACTAGTTATCAGAGACTGTGGCAGATGATGAGCCCAATAAATTCCTTTACAGGAGTGCATGGCCAAAGATCTGTACATTTTATTCACACAATTTGATCTTCACAGTTTTCTGACATATGACTGCTTTCTCTTCCAGTTTATTTAGCATTTGAGGCATTCTGAGTAACTTCACTTCCATGGTTTTGCATAGTCAAAACTTAATAGGACTTGAGTCTTGAAATGACATCATTTTTAGAGCACTTTTATTGGAAGGAATTTGTTCTTTTTTTTAATCATTCAGGGAAAAATCTATAAAAGGTGCTGACATTTATTGTGAGCTACTAATGGGGATTTTTCCTTCTATCCTGCCATAGATGCACATTTGTTTTATACTGAATAGAAACTGAAAGACTGGTACCTAAAATTTTCTCCTGAAATATTGTTATTTTTCTGCAAATGTAACAATAAAGCTAAATATAGTATTCAAGTTAAATATATGATTTGAAAGAAATCTTTGTCTTAAAAATCCAAATGAATTTATAAATTAAGTTTGATGATATTTCGATGCCTAATCAAAACTAATACCTAAATAGGGAATTTAAATCACAGGGTAATACTATTACATACTTATCAAAAGACAACTGTTCTATATCATAGTCTATTTAAACTTGAAAATAACCTCAGAATCTATTATAGTTTCTGACCTGGTATATTAGTCCCCTCTGAATTCTAAAACACCCTTGGCACATTAGAACTTTTTTTTTTTTTAATTTCAAATTCAATATATTCAGGGCTAAAAAACTCACTACCTTCATTTTTAAACAGTTCCATTACAAAATTCTTCCTGATATTGAAAGCAGTTCTGGCTCCCTATATAATTTCCAGCCCTTGGTCCTCAGTTTCTATCTTCACAAGCATTTTAAACAGTAGCTCCTCTAAAATGAAGGCTCCTTTTCCTTCTTGTTCAAATGACGAGCACATCAAAGTCTGCCATACAAAACAATCAGGTCACATACCTTCTGCTTGTACATTTGCCTCAGAGAATTAATCCTAACGCTGTTGCCTTTTGATGGATTCAGACTGACCCACAAGGCAGAATCTTTTGATAATCCTAACACTTGACTCGCTTAACCAGTTCTCTGGCTCTTACAAATCCAATTTGAGCTAGAGCTTTGCTGTGTCTCTTTTCTTCCACCATCAACGTAATCGCAAACATTTTCTGGGAGACTTCTAAAGTCAAATGCTTATGCCTTCCAATCGTTTGTCACTTCACATGGCTTGAGAGTTTTAAAAACACATCGAAAGACAACCCTCCCAAAAGTAGACAAGGAACCAAAGCAGTCACATCACTGGTGGTTAATGAAAAGATAATGTGCTCATCAGTCAAAACAGGCCAACCTTTGGTAATAACTTAAATATGGATATTCATCTGTGCTGATCATGCAGGTAGGTATAGCATGGTATTTCCAAAAACAATGTCATTGTTAAATAACTCTAAGGGTCAGGTAACTTTATTCATGACATCCCTAGCCATCCTGTCTAACTAGCTCAACAAATTATGCCACTAATTCCCAGGGTAACAAGTTTGCTGAAATAACTCAGAGTATAGTTCTCTGAATATCATCTGTGGTGTCAATTATTTCTTTACATATCTGTCTTATTTAATTGGAAGCCCTTAAGAATAAGAACATATCTTCATTTCTGTACCTATTCATTAGTAAAATGGCTGCACACAATATGGTAACTAATAAAGTGATATTTCATGAGACTTAGTGAAGCAAAATGTATTTATCATCTTCATATTGTTACTGAGTGGTCTAACAGAACTGCACATTTTCCAACTTATTTTCATTTGCAAAGGAAATTATTTTGATTTACCATAGGATTTTATTGTATTTAATGTTGAGTGTTGATTCTTTCTGTAATATTTGATATTTTTCTCATCTGAAAAAACTGAGTTAAGTAGCTTATATATCTTCAGATTTTGTTAGTATTTGGAAAAGTTAATAATGAAGCATTTTGAGGGAGTGAGATTGCATTATACAGTGCATTGCACACCTTTAGAAAATATGTACAGTTGATTGTATACTTGTATATGGATATAGTCGGTTCTTGAAAGTGTAACTATAGATGCAAAGTCATTTATTCAACTTCTTTTTTTTAGTGTTTAGGGATTATCTGTTCTCAGTGAATTTGATTTTTAATATCTAATTTTGTGTTTCCATTCAAAGGTAATAATGGGTGACAATGACTGCAAGTGGCATCAGTTGATATGCAACCCCATTTCACCTCTAAGGGCATTTTAGCTTTAGTGACCTTTTCCCACTTGGAGAGAAGGTGCTAAAAGCTACTTAGTAGCATACACAAGTAATTTACTTCATTTCCCTATTAGTGGGATATAGACTTCTGCCATATGCTATAAGAAATCAAACTGGCATTCCTGCAGGTCCATATTAATCATATTGACATTGTAGTGGAACATTTCAATTCTATAAAATAATTGTTTATTAAAATGTGTTTCAAAAAAGAATACATATTTTGTCTGTATTTATTGTTATTAGCAATAATAAAAGTGGATGCTAAGGCTCTCATTTTCTTGCCATCCCTTTCCACACAAACTCTGAATGGCTCTGTTGGGTCTCAGAATTACTGAGAGTGTGGTGGTACAGGAAGGTGTGTGTGTGTGTGTGTGTATGTGTGTGTGTTTGTGTACATGTACATGTGTGAGTACTGGTAGAGGTGGTAGAGGGGAGGTAGGAGGAAGAATTGTCATAGGAGACTCTGCAGCTGTAATGGCCTGTCCTGCAGTATAGACTTTAAGGTGACCATCCTGGTCTGAAAAACTACAGGTACCTGCCAGACTTTAGATGAGTAAGAAGTAGGGAAAGCCCATAAGGCCCTTACTGGGCCAAATGTCCCTGAGCCACAAATAGCAGCAACAGCAGCAGAAGCTAGCTGAAGATACAGGGCCAGGCACTGGTCACTGGCTGACCCTGACTTCCTTGACACCGGGCATGTAAGGACCAGCCAGTTTCTGGAATATAAACCTTCCTACCTTACACACTGATGCTCTCAAGTGAAGGATAGTCTAAGATATGAAAGAATAACTGGTACCATTAAAAGACTTATTGTTTACATTAAACACATGCTTTCTCAATTTCAGGTCTCATTATTCCTCTTTCTGGACAGGCCATTTTCTTTTTCTTTTTTTTTTTTTTCCTTGCATCAAATATTTTTTTGATATTTTATTTTATATAATTCTTACATCATTTTTCATTTATGCACAATGTATGCATTTTCATTTTGGTTATATTCCCCATATAATTATACCCCCCCCCTTATTTTGACCCTAATCCTTCCTCTCCCCCACCCCCCCCCTTTGGGTCTTTGGTTTATAGTTGCTTGTTGATTTTGATTTTTACTTTGTATTAATTAGTCTTTTTCCTGGTCCCTTAGTTAGGTTTTCCAAATTCCTGCTATGAATGAGACCATCCAGTATTTTTCATTTTCTTTCTGACTTATTTCGCTGAGCATGATCCCTTCTAGCTCCATCCATGTTGCTGCAAACTGTATGTGTTTATCTTTTTTGATTGCTGAGTAATATTCCATTGTGTATATGTACCACATCTTCTTGATCCAGTCATCTATTTTTGGGCATTTGGGTTGTTTCCATAGCTTAGCAATTGTGAATAGTGCTGCTATAAACATAGGGGTGCAGGTGCCCTTTGGAATTAATGTTTCTGTGTCATTTGGGTAAATATCTAGGAGTGGGATTGCTGGATCATATGGAAGCTCTATCTTTAGTAGGTTGAGGAATCTCCACACAGCTCTCCATAGTGGTTGGACCAGTTTGCACTCCCACCAGCAATGCAGGAGAGTTCCTTTTTCTCCATATCCTCACCAACATTTTTTGTTGCTAGTTTTTTTTTAATATGTGCCATTGTCATTGGCGTAAGATGGTATCTCATTGTAGTTTTGATTTGCATTTCCCTGATTACAAGTGATGTTGAGCATTTTTTTCATATGCCTGTTGGCCATTTGCATTTCCTCTTTGAAGAAGTTTCTTTTTAGCTCTTCTGCCCATTTTTTGACAGGATTATTTTCTTTGTTGTTGTTGAGTCTCATCAGCTCTTTGCAGATTTTTGTGATCAGTCCTTTATCATTAGTGTTGTGTGCAAAAATGTTCTCCCAGTCGGTGGGATGATGTAGTCCCAGCTGTTTATCTTTGCCTTCACTATCACTGCTTTGGGTGATGTATCTGTAAAGATGTCTTTGAGGTGCATGTCATGTAGTATTTCGCCAATATTTCCTTCTATATATTTTATGGTTTCAGGTCTTATGTTCAGTTCTTTAATCCATTTTGAGTTGGTTTTTATGCATGGTGTGAGGTAGTACTCAAGCTTCATTCTTTTGCATGTAGCAACCCAGTTTTCCCAGCACCATTTATTGAACAAACTTTCTTTGCTCCAGTGCATAGTCTTTGCTCCTTTGTCAAAGATTAGCTGACCATAAATCTGTAGGTTTATTTCTGGATATTTTGTTTGGTTCCATTGGTCGGTGTGTCTGTTCTTGTTCCAGTACGATGCAGCTTTGCTGATTATGGCTTTGTAGTATAGTTTGAAGTCTGGGAGTGTGAAGCCTCCATTCCCTTCTTTTTGTTTTTCAGGAGGGCTTTTGATATTTGGGGTTTTTGGTGATTCCATATGAATTTCATCAATAATTATTCTATTTCTTTGAAGAATGACATTGAAATTTTTATTGGAATAGCATTGAATCTGTATATTGCTTTTGGTAGGATGGCCATTTTTTTAATGTTAATTATTACAATCCATGAGCAGGGGATGTCTTTCCATTTCTTTGTGTCTTCTTCTATTTCTTTTAACAGTGTTTTATAGTTTTCTTTGAATAGGCCCATTACCTCTTTTGTTAGGTTTATTCCCAAGTATTTTATTTTTTGTTTCAATAATAAAAGGGATGGTTTTTTCGATTTCTTCTTCAGATTTATTTTGTGTTAGGAAGGCTACTGATTTTTGCATGTTGATTTTGTATCCTGCCACTTTACTAAACTGATTGATGAGTTGAATTAGTTTTTCTGTGGAGTTTTTGGGGTTCTCTATGTATATTATTATATCATCTGTGAATAGTGATAGTTTAACTTCTTCCTTCCCTATTTGGATTCCTTGTCTTGTCTTATTGCTTTGGCTACAAATTCCAGTATTCTATTAAAAAGCACCAGTGAGAGTGGGCATCCTTGTCTTGTTCCAGATCTTAATGGAAATGCTTTCAGCTTTTCACCATTGAGAATGATACCGGCTGTTGGCTTGTCATATATGGCCTTTATGATGTTGAGGTCGATTCCTTGTATCCAGAGAATTTCAAAGGCCTTTATCATAAATGGGTGTTGTACTCTGTCAAAAGCTTTCTCAGAATCTACTGATATTATCATATGGTTTTTATATTTCTTTTTGTTGATGTCTTGGATTATATTGATTGATTTTCAGTTGTTGAAGCATCCTTGTGTCCCTGGAATAAATCCTACTTGGTCGTGGTGAATTACCTTAAGGATACATTGTTGGATTCTGATAGCTAAAATTTTATTGAGGATTTTTGCATCCATGTTCATTAGAGAGATTGGCCTGGACAGTCCATTTTCTATCATGTGTGTTATTCCTGTGCGATCAGCTCTTAGTAAATGACTTTGGTTCCCAAGTCCCTATTCTCAACTACTGCCCAGACTGAAACAGAGTTCTTCTTGGAAACAAAACCCTTGAGATATCCACATGCCCCAGTCCCCCATTACTATAAATGGAAGTTAGCTTCCCTGAGTTTCTGGGGCCTTTGGCGCTTACTGTTACTCTGTGTCCGCAGCTCACTGCTCCAGCTTCTCCCCTTATGGCCTCCAATTCCCTCTGTGCCTTCAGTTTCCTGCAGTGTACTTTGTCCCCAAACATTGACTAATTCCCTTCGTTTTAATAACCCTACAGACTAGTCTTTAACAAAGCTTATTAAAAATGTAAGGGCACCGAGAGAGGGCAGATCAACATGGCGGCGAGGAAACGCTGCGAGTAAGATCTCCCATTAAAAAAAAGTTAATAGGGAGGAAAAGCGGCAGGTCCCAATGAGAACTGGGACACGGAAGATAAAAAGGTGACTCCAGCAAACTACCCGAAGAAGAAAGTTGCCATAAAACAGGACTAGAAGGGAGGAAAGCTCAGAATTCTGCTACTCTCCCCCACCCACAAAGTCGGCACTCTCCGACCAACATAAAGGAGGAAAAAACAGAAAAAACTAAAACGACCAACAAAAACAAACTACACATCAAGTGGGACTGTGAGTGGAAAGGAACTATTTCAGCCACCACACCCCGTGAACTGGAGCTGTGGAGAACCCTGCAGGATTCGCCATGGAGGTGAGCGAATGGCTCCAGGTGCCATTAGAGAAAAACAAAGACTCCCAGAGACCTACAAACAGCCCCAGGCCAGCCAGTAAGCTTGTGCAGAAAAGCAGTGTGCTTGAAAAGCAAATGCAGATCACAGCTGCCCAGGTCCCCGCATCTGTGACCTAGGCTTGCCGGGAGACGCACGGGAGCCCTCACTGAGGTGAATATCCCTCACTGAATAATCAGAAACCAGGCGCCCGGACACAGGAGCGGGGTGCAAAAGGCACCATTTCTGTGGACACTGAACTGGGCTATAGCCCACTTCCTGAACCTGAGGGCTTTGGAACTGAGATACGGGGCACGAAATTTGGGACGTGGGATCCCCAGGATGGTGGGGCACAAGGCAGACACAGCACCCCAAAGCCGTTGAGGCTTTCCCCACCACTCCCACTCTGTTCCCCTGCCCCATGGGGTTAAAAAAACAGCTTCCCAAGGACACTAGGAGAGATCTCTGGCACCACCTAGCGACCAGAAAAAAAATCACCAACACCCCATAGAATAGGGACCTTTCTTCAGTAATGACTTCTTGAAACCAGCAGAAGACTCCCAGAGGAGTCAGAAGTGAGCTGGGAAGTTCGCCCAAGCCAGGCCCCTTCTGACCAGCAGTCCGAGCCCAGAGGGGGAGCGGGCATCTACGGCCAGGGCAGACCTGGTGCTTGGAAGAGTGTGCCTGTCTCCAAATCACCATTTTAGAACAGGGACCTTTCTTCAGTAATAACTTCTTGAAACCGGAAGAAGACTCCCAGAGGAACCAGAGGTGAGCTGGGAAGTTTGCCCACACCAGGCCCCTTCAGGCCAGCAGTCCAAACCCAGAGGGGGAGCGGGCACCCACGGCCGGGGCAGGCCGGGCACGCAGAAGAGTGTGCCTGTCTCCAAAACACCATTTTAGAATAGGGAACTTTCTTCAATACAGACTGCT
Organism: Talpa europaea; assembly: GCF_964194135.1. Taxonomy (NCBI): domain Eukaryota; kingdom Metazoa; phylum Chordata; class Mammalia; order Eulipotyphla; family Talpidae; genus Talpa; species Talpa europaea. Next base: position 34,790,176 of record NC_140079.1, read on the forward strand.
TGAATCTGGCAGAAGGCTCCCTGTGAAGCCAGAGGGAGAAGGTTCCCTGAGCAGTCAGAGGTGAGCTGAAGGCCCCCACAAGCCAGGTCTCACCTGCCAGGAAGTCAGAGCCAAGAGGAGGATCCAGAGATTTGGAACCCAGAGTGCAATCCAGCTGCCCCACCTCCAGGGAAGTCTGTGGGACTTCAAGATGCACATTTGTAACTAAAAACAGAAGGAGGCGAGATTCTGTGACAGTGACTATTAACATACTCAAAGTACCACTGCCTCACTAGACTTCTGGCATAACAGTTTTTGACTTGTTTGGATTGCCAGTTTCTGAAACTCCAGAAAGAACACACCAAAATGATGCAAGCCAGTACTAACAGCACAGTGTCCCAAAACATATGGCAAATTAGAAGACAGGCAGCAGGGAAAAGAAAAACTACAAGCAAAGTAGAAACGCCTCAGAAAAAAGACACACGACAAAAAAAAATAATAAATAAAATAAACCACCCACCAGCTTGCAACTACTGTGACTTGGAAGAACTTCTGAGCCTCCCATAAAAAATTTAAAATTGCCGTGATGAAAAAACATGGAAGCCATTGAGGAAAACAACACTCAAAAGAATGAAATTGAGTCCATAAAGAGAGAAGTAAAATAAATGCAGGAGATCAAAGAATTAATGGAGGCACTAAAGAACTCTGGGAAAAGCAATGAAAGCAGAATAGATGAAATGGAAGAATGAATAAGTAATTTTGAAGACCCAGAAATAAAAAACAACAAAACAGAAAAGGAAAGAGAAGTACGAAGGAAAAAGACTGAAGAAAGACTTCAGAATCTATCAGACTCCATGAGGAAAGGAAATATAAGAGTTATAAAAATCCCAGAAGGAGAGGAGAGAGATGTAGGAACAGAGAAAATATTCAAGGAAATAATTGAAGAGAACTTCTCAAACGTAAAGACGGAGCTGAAAATTGATATACAAGAAGCAAGAAGATAACCAAACTTCCACGACGAAAGGAAAAATACAGCAAGACACATAATAGTAAAGAATCCAAGAATCCAAGACAAGGAAAAAATAATGAAGCTGACAAGAGGGAAGAAACAGATAACACACAAAGGAAAACCAATCAGGCTGACATCAGACTTCTCTGAAGAAACGCTATGGGTAAGGAGAGAGTGGAGGGACATAGTCAACAAACTCAAAGACTACAAATGCCAAGCAAGAATACTCTATCCAGCAAAGCTTTCCTTCCTTTATGAAGAAATAATAAGGACCTTCCCATACAAACAGAAACTCCAGAATTACATTGTGACTAAACCTCCATTCCAAAAAATACTACAAGGAGTCCTAAAGCCAGAACCAACAGAGGGATGAATTAACAATGAAATGAGGCCAAAAAAATTAAATAAAGCCAGAAAAAAGACAAACAAAATGGCAAATACAGACGCTAAAATATCAATATTAACTCTAAATGTAAATGGACTAAACTCTTCAATAAAAAGACACAGAGTTGCAGCCTGGATTAAGAAACAAAACCCAACCTTTTGCTATCTCCAGAAAACACATTTAGCTACAAAAGATAAAAATAGACTCAAAGTTAAAGGATGGAAAACAATCCTACAAGCAAATGGACCAAAAAAGAAAGCAAAAAACAGCTATACTTATAACAGCTATACTATAGTTATAACAGATTTCAAACTCAAAAAGGTAAAAAGAGACCCCAATGGTCACTATATTATGATCAAGGGGACAACACTTCAAGAAGAAATAACACTCATTAACATATATTCACCTAACAAAGGAGCACCAAAATATATCAGACAACTATTATCATCTTTGCAAACAGACATCAGAGAAAACACATACGTAGTGGGAGAATTCAACACACCACTATCAACAATGGATAGATCAATGAGACAAAAATAAGTAAAGACACTAAAGCTCTAAATAAGGATCTAGAGCACTTGGGCTTAAAAGACATCTATAGAACACTAAGCCCAAAAATATCTGAGCACACATTTTTCTCAAGCGCACAAGGGTCATTCTCCAGGATCAATCACATACTGGGACCCAAGACAAACATCAGCAGATACAGCAAGATTGAAATCATACCAACCATCTTTTCTGACCATGAAGGCATCAAGCTAGAAATAAACCATAAAAAAGAAGGCAAGGAACTCTCCTACCTCATGGAGATTGAAAACCACACTACTAGAAGACCACTGGACTAATGAGGAGATCAAAGAAGAAATTAAAAAAATTCTTTGAATTGAATGACAATGAGGACACCAATTTCCTAAATGTATGGGATGCAGCAAAAGCAGTAATAAGAGGCAAATATATAGCAATGGAGGCTCACATCAAGAAACAAGAAAGAACTCAAAGAAACAACCTAATCTTGAAGCTCAAAGATCTAGAAAAAGAACAACGAAAAAACCCCAAAACCAGTAGAAGAAAAGAAATAATAAAAACCAAAGCAGAAATAAATGAAATTAAAACTAAAAAAAAAAAAAAAAAAAAAATCCAAAAGGTCAATGAAACCAAGAGCTGGTTCTTTGAAAAAATAAATAAAATAGACAAACCCCTAGCCAGGCTCACAAAGGAAAAAAGGGAGAAAGCACAAATAAACAGGATCACAAATGAAAGAGAAGAAATCACAACGGACACAGCAGAAATCAAAAGAATAATCAGTAACTACTATGAACAGTTATATGGAAACAAGTTCAACAATCTAGAGGAGATTGACAAATTCCTACAACTCTACAATCACCCAAAGCTAGATAAAGAAGAAATAGAACACCTAAACAGACCAATTACAAGCAGCAAAATTGAAATGGTAATCAAAAACCTCCCCGAAAAAACAAAAGCCCAGGACCTGATGGATTTACAAATGAATTCTACCAAACATTCAGAGATGAATTAATGCCTATCCTTCACAAACTCTTCCAAAAAATTGAGAAGGAAGCGACAATACCAAACACGATCTATGAAGCCAACATTACACTAATACCAAAACCGAACAAGGACAACACAAAAAAGGAAAACTACAGGCCAGTCTCCCTAATGAACACTGACACAAAAATCTTCAATAAAATTTTAGCTATCAGAATCCAACAATGTATCCATAAGATAATTCACCACAACCAAGTAGGATTCATGCCAGGGACACAAGGATGGTTCAACATCTGAAAATCAAACAATATTATCCAACACATCAACAAAAAGAAATATAGAAATCATATGATAATATCAATAGATACTGAGAAAGCTTACGACAAAGTGCAATACCCATTCATGATAAAAGCCCTTGAAATTCTTGGGATACAAGGAACATACCTCAACATCATAAAGGCCATCTATGACAAGCCAACAGCCAGTATCATTCTCAATGGTGAAAAGCTGAAAGCAATTCCATTAAGATCTGGAACAAGACAAGGATGTCCACTCTCACCACTGCTTTTCAATATAATACTGGAAGTCCTAGCCAGAGCAATAAGACAAGAGAAAGACATACAAGGAATCCAAATAGGAAAAGAAGAAGTCAAACTATCACTATTTGCAGATGATAGGATAATATACATCGAGAACCCCAAAAACTCCACAGAAAAACTAATTCAACTCATCAATCAGTTCAGTAAAGTGGCAGGATACAAAATCAACACGCAAAAGTCAGTAGCCTTCCTATACACAAACAATAAATCTGAAGAAGAAGAAGTCAAAAAAACCATCCCTTTTATTATTGAAACAAAAAAAAATCAAATACTTGGGAATAAATCTAACAAAAGAGGTCAAGGACCTATACAAAGAAAACTATAAAACACTGTTAAAAGAAATAGAAGAAGACACAAAGAAATGGAAAGATATCCCCTGCTCATGGATTGGAAGAATAAACATTATTAAAATGGCCATCCTACCAAAAGCAATATACAGATTCAATGCTATTCCAATCAAAATGTCATTCTTCAAAGAAATAGAACAATTATTGATGAAATTCATATGGAATCACCAAAAACCCCAAATAGCCAAAGCTCTCCTGAAAAAAAAAAAGAAGGGAATGGAGGCATCACACTCCCAGACTTCAAACTATACTACAAAGCCATAATCAGCAAAACTGCATAGTATTGGAACAAGAACAGACACAAAGACCAATGGAATCGAATAGAAAATCCAGAAATAAACCCACAGATTTATGGTCAACTAATCTTTGACAAAGGAGCAAAGAATATGCATTGGAGCAAAGAAAGTTTGTTCAATAAATGGTGCTGAGAAAACTGGGTTGCTACACGCAAAAGAATGAAGCTTGACCACTACCTCACACCATTCACAAAAATCATCTCAAAATGGATTAAGGAACTAGACATAAGACCTGAAACAATAAAATACATAGAAGGAAATATAGGGGAACACTCCGTGATATGCACATCAAAGATATCTTTACAGACACATCACCCAAAGCAGTGATAGTGAAAGCAAAGATAAACAGCTGGGATTATATCAAATTAAAGAGCTTCTGCACAGCAAAAGAGACAATAACAAAAACAAAGAGAAACCCCACCCACTGGGAGAACATTTTTGCACACAACACTAATGATAAAGGACTGATCACAAAAATCTGCAAAGAGCTGATGAGACTCAACAACAACAAAGAAAATAATCCTGTCAAAAAATGGGCAGAAGAGCTAAAAAGAAACTTCTCTGAAGAGGAAATGCAAATAGCCAACAGGCATATGAAAAAATGTTCAACATCATTTGTAATCAGGGAAATGCAAATCAAAACTACCATGAAATACCTTCTTACACCAGTGAGAATGGCACATATTAAAAAAACTAGCGACAACAAATGTTGGCGAGGATGTGGAGAAAAAGGAACTCTCCTGCACTGTTGGTGGGAGTGCAAACTGGTCCTGTTATAGGACAGGGAGAGGGGCAGCCCAAGCCCCGCAAACCTGCCCATTCTAAATGGGTTCTTCCATCCGCCGCATCAACACAAAACATATGAGACTTCAATGGGAAGGATCTTTAATAAAACTAGGAAACAATACAGGTAAGGAAAAGAGTCCAGTTTCTAAATGAAGTACCCAAAGTTACCCGTCCCCTCGTGGGTAAAAGTCCATCCAAATGGGATTGGCCCAGAGCAAGGCCCCAAAGCCTGCCACAAGTCTAAAGCATCTTCCAGTGGGGACCCACAGAAAAGGGTCACAAACAACCAAACAAGCCCGGAAGGAAAAGAGCAAAATCAACATCAAGATAAAAGCTGCCATTGTCACCTCCCCACGGGTCTCACCCACATCTGTGTCACCCCGTCCACGACCAAAAGACAAGCGCAGTTTCTTCAAGTGTCTCTAGGCTCCATGTGCCTCCTCCAGGTCTCCTGGCTCCATCCTGCTTCCTTCCTCAGTCTCTTCTGCAGCTTCTCCTCTTCCTGCTCAGCTCCACCCTCCCTTGGGTGGGGCAGGGAACCTCCCTCTTTCCTGGGGACCACCCTGTTACAATCCAACCACTATGGAGTGCTGTGTGGAGATTTCTGGACCTACTAAACATAGAGCTTCCATATGATCCAGCAATTCCACTCCTAGGTATTTACCCAAAGGACACAGAAACATCAATTCCAAAGAGCACCTGCACCCCTATTTTTATAGCAGCACTGTTTACAATAGCTAAGCTTTGGAAACAACCCAAATGCCCAAAAATAGATGACTGGATCAAGACGATATGGTGCATATACACCATGGAATATTAACCAGCATTCTAAAAAGATAAACACATGCAATTTGCAGCAACATGGATAGAGCTTGAAGGGATCATGCTCAGTGAAGTAAGCCAGAAAGAAAAAGAAAAATACCGGATGGTCTCACTCATAGCAGGAATCTAGAAAACTTAAATAAGGGACCAGGAAAAAGAATAACTATAAGAAATAAAATATCAAAATCAACAAAAAAACTATGAACCAGAGACACTCTATGGGGGGTGGGGGGTGAGGAAAGGAGGGCTTGGGGTCAAAATAAGAGGGTTGTAATTGTATGGGGAATATAAAAATAAAATTTAAATAAATAAATAAATAAAATTTAAAAAGTAAGGGCACCACAGGAAGTTGTCTGTTATCAGATTCTTAGGATGCTCTCCTCAAATCAGAGGTATCCCTTATCAGTCAGCATTTTAACACTAGCAGGTGGGGGCCCAGTGAAGTTTCCCTCTTAAGTAATTAAGCAGAATGGATAGCCATCTCAGTCTGATGCATGGGCATTGGAAATTCTATCCTTAAATTCTGAATCTGCCTTCCCTTCCCCAACTCCCTACTATAGGGGAAAAAGAAAGAGAATCCCTCGTGACAAAATTTAATCTCCATGCTTTCAGGAAATAAATTGCAAAGAACATTTAAACTAGAAGTTTGTGCCTTTTCTAAACTGAAAGTTACTTAACATTGTGCTGTAGACTCATATATTCACAATGTTTTGTCAAAAACTATTTGTAGCAATTTAGCCAGTATACACATTTAATTGATTTATGGACATAGCACGTGTCATAATATGTAATGTTATTCCAGAGGAAAAAAAAATCCTAAAAAAAGTAATATTTCTTTAGAAAGTGAAAGTAATCCTTAAAAAAGTAATACTCTTGTCATTGTGAATAGAAAATTTCAAAATGATTATAAAGTGTTTTGTGGTTTTGAAACTACAAACTATTAATTTTTCAGCTAATATTGCACTAGATTTATCTATCTAAAGAACATTACTTAATTAAAACTGTAAACTATACTTTGCTATATTTTTTATAAGCCCATATTTCCAGGGTAAAATTTCCTTGCATTATCAAATTTTGCAATTTTAAAGACTTCCATGAGTGCTTAATGAATCTAAACATAAGATAGGTAACTTAATCATATTCATGACAAAGTTAAAAAATCTGTGTGAATCCTCTAAAAATAGAATTCACACATAAATATTAAACAGATCGTCCTAGTATTTATAGTGTTTTAGATTCCACTGCACCTAATAAATATTTTTGCTTTTTTTTTCCAAGTTCAAGGCTTGTTTAACCTAATTTGTCTTTAGTGGTAATTAGTGAATCTGCCATGGGAAGTTAATTACCCTTCCCTAACCCTGACCAAAATGTATTCTGTAAAATGAGTTTAATTTTTTTAATCAAGAAAAACCTTTCCCGTGGGCTTTTCAGAATTAAAAATCCAATTAGCTTTAATGTTTTCCTTTTAGAGATTAACCACCTTTTTATGTTATAAAACATTAATTGGAATTCAAACTATTTATAGCTCTTTTTGTAAATAACCTTTTAAAAATCAGTTCATTTTCTTGTTTCCTTGACAAATATAATTCACCTTGTGTCTATTCCTGAAGGAGTAAAATATGGCCTTGGTATTCTCCCATTTACATGCAGTTCGCATTTTTTATCAAACACAAATGGATACGCATCCTTGTTTCTAATAACTTTTACAAAGAAAATTATTTAATAGTTTTTAAAAAAGGATCTAAATTTCTTCCATCATTAAGTGAAGGAGTAAAGTTCTCACCAATAATTTTTGTAATGGGATGTCCACCAGCAGATTGGCATCAGGCCGCATTCATAAAACATGCTTCAAATGAGCGGAGGGGTAAGACAGACAGGCTACCATTGAACACTGCAACAGTTATAAAATGTGAGTTCTTAGGAGTTTACAAGGAATTTCGATCTGTTGAACACTATTTTCACAAACCACAATCCAGAAGAATATGTAAAACTATACATGAAAAAAAGTTCAGTTATTTTCCCTCAATAATCACCCACCCTGGTATATGCATTCAGTCCTATACAATATCATGCTGGCAAACTATCATCTTTCATGCAGAGTACTACTTCAGTAGCTTTTCACTTGGTAAATTGAATGAGATTACCATTTCTCACGTGTCTCCAAGTACACATCCTCATCAAAAATAACAGACTTGAGAAAATGTGCAGAGGTTGGCTTATTGATGTTTGGAAATATAAAATGAGGGTGATCAGTCATGAAGAATTCTACTTCATGTATAGTGACTGCTCTCTAACATATGAGAGCCCTCCTTAAGCCTGCAGATGTAATGAATCAGAATCCCTGATACATCTCAAGTACCGGGCACAGCATAGGTGCCTACTAATATTTGTTGAACAAAAAAATGAGGTTTCAGAAACCTGGATATCTTATCTACACTGCTATCAGAACCAATGCCAAAACAATGGAAATACATATGAAAGCAGTGTGACAGCCTACATTAACAATTCCAGGGGGTGACATTATCTTCTGAAAGGTAAATCATATTTTATTTAAGGACAGTTTCAGGTCAAAATGTCAAAAGAAAGGTTAATAACTCATTTTTCCCCCTCTGGTAGCCTTCCACCATTTTTTTAAAATAATTTTTATTTTTATATTCCCCATACAATTGCAACCCCCTTATTTTGACCCCAATCCCTCCCCTCCCCACACCCCACCCCCCCAGAGAGTGTCTCTGGTTCATAGTTTTTTGTTGATTTTGATTTTCACTTTCTTATAGTTATTCATTTTCCTGGTCCCTTATTTAAGTTTTCTAGATTCCTGCTATGAGTGAGACCATCCAGTATTTTTCTTTTTCTTTCTGGCTTATTTTGCTGAGCATGATCCCTTCCAGCGCCATCCATGTTGCTGCAAATTGTATGTGTTTATCTTTTTTGAATGCTGAGTAATATTCCATGGTGTATATGTACCACATCTTCTTGATCCAGTCATCTATTTTTGGGCATTTGGGTTGTTTCCAAAGCTTAGCTATTGTAAATAGTGCTGCTATAAACATAGGGGTGCAGGTGCTCTTTGGAATTGATGTTTCTGTGTCCTTTGGGTAAATACCTAGGTGTGGAATTGCTAATCCCATTCCCACTTCCAAAGAAATCTGCTATATAAACTAATCCCTGCTAATACATTAACCTATAATGATTTCAAGTAGGTACTTCAGGAAAATGCCTGTAACAAAAATTGTATTTTCAAAGTACAGTTTCTTAAATTAGTATTTTCTGTCTTAAACCTTCAATTCTATATTTGTGAATATTTGAGAGATATAAAAATGAATTTTGCAATGTGAATTGTCTTTTAATTTTTCCAGTCACCCCACTGCCACTCTTAATTCCTTTTAAGAATTGGGAATTAGGGCCTCCCTGGTGGCGCAGTGGGTTGAGTGCAGTGCTGTGAAGCTGTCTGCAGTCTCTGAAGCACAGGTTCCATTCCTGGCCAGCCAGGGAGATACCCACATGGCACGGCAGACCTCTCCTGTCTCACCCTGCTGTTCCCAATAGTGTTTTCAGTCCATCTGCTTGTTCTGCTCCCCTTTTTGTCTCTAGTGAATTCTCTCACCCTCCCGTGCCTCTGGCCTGTACCCCAGTTCTTATATAAATAACTAAGTCTTTAAAAAAAAAAGAATTTGGAATTAAGCATAGGGAGTCAGAAGGCCCTATCACTACACTTCTAAGCATCTTAACAATTCAATCTCTTCCTCTGAACAGATGGGAATAATAGTAGTGTCTTTTCAACATTGTGAGAATTCAGTGTGCCCAGCTTTCTTGTCTAACACAAATTCAGTGGGCACAAGATCCCTAAGGGACTACAGTCCATTCTGTGGATGATCAACACACATTTCATGACACTATTTCTGCATCTTAGGAACAGCATTTAGTGTATAGCTTTGCTTCTAGTAACGTAAATTGCACCTTTGGTCATTATGCATTTTCAGTAGTAAAGGCTGAACAAACCTATGACATTTGCAAGGTTAAATCTACCTAAGACCAAGGATTCATTTAGCCTTTCCCTGGATGACTGAATGCATTCATTAAAGGCCATATATGTGTAGCTCTGTGGCACTGCTTAATGGCTTTTTGTTTGACTATTGTATTGATTTACTTTTTTAAAGATGCAAATATGTGTGGCTTATTTGCAGAAATGCTTTTTCTTAGGTTGAATGAAATTCAGGGCACTCTTTTCTACCTCTTCCCCTCCCTTTTTTTGCTTCTCATTCCCTTAACCATATTATAAATACAAATCAAAGAAGAAACATCTCCTATCTATGCTGAGTCTGTACCATTGTATCATTCTTTCAAGGTAAGTCTAGCTTGCAGATCTGACTCTGACTTGATACAGGAGGTGATTTCATAGTCAGACAAGTAGATGCCAAGAGAAAAACTACCACATAGAAAATTATCAGTGAGCAACCTGGGATCTTTAGATGTGATGGCCCTAAAGCTTCAGGAGACTGTCTGCACCTCCTGGTGCAAGTCAGAAATGAGAATGGACAAGTCACTAGAAGGGCTGTTCTGTACACACCTGCAGACTCTGGACACTAATTAAGAGTCTCAAAGAAAAGTGCTATCCATGCTTACTAAATGGAATAGAGGAAGTGGTAAAGGTGGCCCTAATTTCTGGGAGCTCTCCAGGCACACTGTGGGCTGGTGTGCAGAGGGAATTAGGATAGGATTGACGTTTCCACTATCCAAGCTCAAGGTAATCTAAAACAGGGGATTCTAAGAAAAGTTAAAACATGATGTTATTGTTTCAAGTCTTTGAAACAATTAGGGCCACCAGGGAGGCCCTAATTCCCAATTCTTAAAAGGAATTAAGAGTGGCAGTGGGGTGACAGGAAAAATTAAAAGACAATTCACATTGCAAAATTCATTTTTATATCTCTCAAATATTCACAAATATAGAATTGAAGATTTAAGACAGAAAATACTAATTTAAGAAACTGTACTTTGAAAATACAATTTTTGTTACAGGCATTTTCCTGAAGTACCTACTTGAAATCATTATAGGTTAATGTATTAGCAGGGATTAGTTTATATAGCAGATTTCTTTGGAAGTGGGAATGGGATTTTAAAAATGGTGGAAGGCTACCAGAGGGGGAAAAATGAGTTATTAACCTTTCTTTTGGCATTTTGACCTGAAACCGTCCTTAAATGGAGACATGGTGTGCTTAAGACCCAGCAGGATCACTAACAAGTAGTGGGAGTAAGGCTAGTAATAGTGATTACAACAGGTGACAAGCTGATAATAGTGACACAGATAGCAAAATGGCTAGTCCTGCTTCTAAGACAGATATTGAAGCAACTAATTTTAATTAAAGCTCTGAGACATAAAGCACACTTATAGGTATTGTCATATATTTCTTATTAATCACCATAACCCTTATCACATAGATGTCATGACCTCCACTTTCTTTCTTTTTTTTTTTTTTTTTAAAGATTTATTTATTTATTTATACAAGCACTGGGTACAGTCAGAAGCACGGGAGGGTGAGAGAATTCACCAGAGCCAGAGCGGGGAGCAGAGCAGGCAGAGTGATGAAGTACACTGCTGAGGGGAGCAGCGGGCGGCAGGAGAGGTCTGTACGCCATGTGGGACCCTCACCTGGTGGCCGGGGATGGAACTGGCACTGCAGAGGCTGCGGGCAGCTTCGCAACCCAGCACTCAACCGCTGCACCACTGGGGAGGCCCATGACCTCCATTTTCTGAGTTCAGAGATGAATAAACTGAGGCTTAAATGTTGCATTTCTAATGTAAAGAAACACACTAGTAAGAACATGAAGTCAGGATAGAATCTAGAAAGATATCCTTGAAATTTCACTCTCTGTGAAAATTTTCAACTAGATTGTTGACTAGAAAATCAACTCCAAGAAACCCGAGTTGCAAGCAGTACAGACTTGAAACTTTATTTCGTCAATGTTCTCTATTTCATTACTATCAATAGAAAAAATTTAGTCTTTGTTCAACATTATAAAGGTTACTATCCATGGGAATTATTAAAAACTGAGTCTTTCCTTCATTAACTAGAATGTGTAAAACTTTGAGAATGATTGAACTACATCACTGATCTAGTCTGCAGATATTAAGAATCTCTCAACTGACTAGAATTAAAAATGTGCTTGCTCTATAGAAATGAAAACAGCCAATATGATTTTAATGCTTTTTTGATTTCTCCTTGCTTTTCTGTTACTTAGAGAAGGACAATTGATTTTTATTTCCTCTTTCAAATTACCTTAGTCAAGAAATAATGAGCCATACAATTCCTTGAAGGCTTTGTGATTTGTTCAAATAATTGAAAAATCATTTTGATAATTTTAAAAATGCAAGGATGCTTTTTAATCATATTGGACTAACATATAGAATACACTGGGAAGGAAATGCTTAAGAGATTGTTATTAAAAATAACATAATAGGTTCATTTCTGTGTTTAATAAAAGGCATTCCATGTAAACTGAAAACTACACACCAAAGGCTGTATAGGGAATACAGAGACCTAATCTCAGGTACTGAGTTTATAACTGGAAAGAACAGTCATGAGGTCATTAAATTGGACATGCATGAGCACACATGAGTCAGGATTATGGACACATTTTCCTAGAAGCAACAAGAATATCTTGCCTCCCCTATTTTTGCCTATTTCATTCCGATGAAGCTCACAGCACCTCTATGACGTAGATCAACAAGGAGAGGAGTCCATATCTTGTAGAGGTAGATGAAGAACTTCTTTAGCCACTGCTTGTGACAGAAATGGAACAAGAACCCTATTTTGAGCCTTCATTACCATGTAACAAAATACTTTGCCATTTAGTGCCAAGAATCACCATAGTATCTCCCCAACCCTTGTTTTGTGGTTCAAGAATTCTAGAAGCCTTTGGCATTGTGGTTTGTTTCTGGTCCATGAAGCATCAGCTGGAGCTGATGGCGAGGATTCAACTTCCAAGATGGTTTCTTCACCCACATGTGGGAGGCCTAAGTGCTTCCTGTTGTCTTTCCATCTCCACATCACAGTTTCATTCTCAGAAACCCTGCCATGATATGTAGATATCTTGTGCTCTTGGTCGTTCAGGATGGCCATGTCTTCTATGTGGGGGCTGTCTTCCAAGAAGCAGTAGTAAGGCTGCCAGGCTACTTATAGGCTATGCCTAAAACCAGCATAGTATCGCTTCTGCTGATTTTATCTTTGTTGTTATTATCAGGGTTTTTGTTTTACGTCATGGTATTTATGACCTGCCCAGATGCAATGAAGAGAAGTAGAACACCTCTCTTAATGGGAGAAGAGGCAAGGTGACACTGCAGAAGGGGATGGGGAGGAAGGAGAGTTTGCTGTGGCCATCTTCAGAAAATATGATCTTCCATTAATTCAGATCTCTTTTAATCTATATCCAGTGATGTATACACCTCCACAAACTGCTTTGTAGAAGTAACAAAGAATCAATAAATTCATCTGATTTTAATCTTGCATATAAATAACTAAAACACATCCATCTGATTAAACTTCTAACTCAAGGATTGTGGAGTACCTTGTACTGCTTTTATGAACCAATCTGATTTAAGTATGCTTAGAATGATGACCCAAATCCACTGCTTACAAAGTCTTTACTACAAATTTAGTATTGCCATGACCTTGACACCATTTGTCTAATAAGGTGTGTTTACTGCCCACCAAGTCTGCAAGCTCTCTTTGCTGCTTGGTCACAATTTCTCACTTAAGCACTTCCACCTGTAATGTCCCTGAGTTGCTGTTATCGTTTTTCTATTCCATCTTGTCAGACAGACTCTACTTTTCTGTCTACTCTTCTCATCAACTTCTAATGCTCATCTGAGACATGGTAATTCACATTCATGCCAAAGACACATGAACCCCCCTCATTCATTAGAATGTAGTACAGCATAAAAGTACAAAGATCCCCCACTTTCTTCCACCCTTCTTATCCACTCTGGAAATGATACAGAGAGACAGAGATCCCCACATGTATAAAATCCCAGATAGATGCTACCGGTGGGAACGAAGAGCTTAGTTAGTGGTAAAAAAAAACAAAAAAACAAAATGAAAATTACTTTGTAAAGACTTAGAAGTTGTAAATGGAAAGCTCATATGGAAATGTCCAATAGGAAGCAGGAAGAGAAGCACAAGTTCTAGAGGAAGAAAGTGACAGGAGATGATGCATGTTTCAAGATGAGATTTTTGACAGCAACGGACAAGATGAATTAGAGCAGAGGGGTTATATGGGAGATCATTCCTCTCAAAAAGCAAAAGATACTGAGACACAGAACACAGAGGGGAAGCAATGGAACAGTTTTGGAAAAAAAAAAAAAACACTATAGAAAGAAAATCAAAAAGACTGATTAGATTTGGGAGGAAGCAATACAACCAGTCACATTAGAATGTTGAGCTGGGTCCTTTGTCTGTTAACTGGGACAAACTCCCTGGGGATTAATTTATGTATGTCCAATCAAATGACCTTAGGTAACCTTACTTCAAGCAAAGGTAGTGACTTATGCTTCTGAAAAGTGCCTTGAAATTACAGTCATTATTTTAGTCAGTGATGCTGCAAAACCATTTTGTTTTCTGCATAAAATAAAATAAAAATCATATTAGTTTTCTTTACAGCATAATTTAAAATAAGTCTAAAGTCCATACGCATGAATGGAAATAATGTAATCAAATGGCCGACATCCAGAATACTGGGTGATGTACTTCTTAAGAACTATCCTCAGCAAAGCAGTGCACTACTGTCACTCTGGCAGTTAACTAAAAAGCAATGCTTGTGTTCCTGAAATTGTGCATAATTTTTCATCAACCATCAATCTTGAAGTTGTATCTTTTGTTTTTTGTTGTTGTTGTTGTTGTTACTTCATTCCTGAAAATACCTCACTATAATTCTGCTCATTTTCATTTGATGATATTGTTTACAGGTAGGAAAGGCAATAGTAATTAATTTTGAATTAAGTGAGAAGTGTAAAGGAGGATAAAGTGTCTTCATTTAAAGGTCATATTGTAAAAGAATGGCAACCATTATGCATGGTAAGCTGCCAAATCTTTGGAAATGCTTTTCAATGACATAATTAAGCTGGCCAAGAGGAGGTTCTTTGCTTTACTCCTAAGAGGAACATCTAACAGTTAACCAGAGACCAGTGCACTGAGAGTCCCAGAGCTGAGTGAGTCTGCCAGCACTACACCTTCCCTATAAGACTTTTTATGCTGCCAGGCGCTCTCCTATCTAAATCAAGTAGGTGACAGTTCATGAAAAGTTAAACAAAGAATAAATAGAAGCATAAAACTAAAGACAAAATAGCCACAACAATCTTTATGTATCAATTATCACTTTTAATGCATAGACTGAACTCACCCATCAAAAGGCAAAGCAGGGCCTCCCTGATGGTGCAAGGGGTTAAACACAGCATGGTAAAACTATCTGCAGCCACTGTAGAACCAGTTATATTCCTGGCCAGGGAGCTACCCACATGGCGCAGCAGACCTTTCCTGTTTCACTCGCTGCTCCCCTCAGTAGTGTATTTCAGTAGATCTGCCTGTTTGGTTCCCCAGTATGTCTCTGGTAAATTCTCTCACCCCCACACCTCTGGCCAGCACCCCAGTTCTTGTATGCATAAATAAATCTTTTTAAAAAAAGGCAAAATGTGGTCAGATGAAACTGATACCGGAATTGTCAGGCCTAGTCTCCCAGCCAGGAACAGATCCCAGGCTGCAGGGCAGCGCTGAGCCCCAGCCGCTAGACCCCCACGAGTTGGTGTCTCATGAAGCCGCAGCAGGAACTTCACAGACGCTCAGGCAAGCAAGCGAGAAGAGGCAGATTTGTTTAGAGAAAGAAAAAGTTTTTTTTTTTTTTTAAATAATAAATTTTATTTTTATATTCCCCCATACAATTGCAAACGCCCCATTCTGACCCCAATCCTTCCCCTCCCGCCCCCCACCCCCCAAAAAGTGTCTCTGGTTCATAGTTTTTTGTTGATTTTGATTTTCACTTTCTTATATTCATTTTCCTGGTCCCTTATTTAAGTTTTCTAGATTCCTGCTATGAGTGAGACCATCCGGTATTTTTCTTTTTCTTTTTGGCTTATTTCGCTGAGCATGATCCCTTCCAGCGCCATCCATGTTGCTGCAAATTGCATGTGTTTATCTTTTTTGAATGCTGAGTAATATTCCATGGTGTATATGTACCACATCTTCTTGATCCAGTCATCTATTTTTGGGCATTTGGGTTGTTTCCAAAGCTTAGCTATTGTAAACAGTGCTGCTATAAACATAGGGGTGCAGGTGCTCTTTGGAATTGATGTTTCTGTGTCCTTTGGGTAAATACCTAGGAGTGGAATTGCTGGATCATATGGAAGCTCTATGTTTAGTAGGTCCAGAAATCTCCACACAGCTCTCCATAGTGGTTGGACCAGTTTGCACTCCCACCAACAGTGCAGAAGAGTTCCTTTTTCTCCACACCCTCGCCAACATTTGTTGTTGCTAGTTTTTTTAATATGTGCCATTCTCACTGGTGTGAGATGGTATCTCATGGTAGTTTTGATTTGCATTTCCCTGATTACAAGTGATGTTGAACATTTTTTCATATGTCTGTTGGCCATTTGCATTTCCTCTTCAGAGAAGTTTCTTTTTAGCTCTTCTGCCCATTTTTTGACTGGATTATTTTCTTTGTTGTTGCTGAGTCTCATCAGCTCTTTGCAGATTTTTGTGATCAGTCCTTTATCATTAGTGTTGGGTGCAAAAATGTTTATTGAGGAGAAAAAGAGCAGAAATAAAGTGGGACTCCCAGGCCAGGGAACCAGGCCTGGGAGGGGCAAGGAAGCCAAAGTGGAGTCGTGTCTCAGGGAATATATACCTTTTTCCCTCATTATTCTAAAGCTCCACCAGTCTCTCTGTGATTGGTTAGTTCTCGGCTGTCTCACTTAATTTGCTACTGAGTGGGGGATCTTCACATTCCTTATCTAACAGTTTTCTCTTTCCCCATTTGTTGCATCTTTAAATTTATGGCCCAGTCTTCTGGATGGGCATCCCTGCATTGAAGTTAAACAGCTGCCCTTCTAATGTGTCCATAAATTAAACCACTCTCCATTTCTCCAATCTCCGCCTCCCTTTACCACCTGAAGGAAACCACGACTAGCATTAACAATGTTGTCCTTGGTCCTGGGATGTTTGTTTTTCCTAGTGGAATGGGTTACTTTCCCTGGGTTGTCCTTATCTCTGAAGCCTCCCTAAATTCTTCAGAGGTCCCCTCCTGCACTGTCCCTAAAACTGCCTAATTTCTAGCTTGCCCTGTGTCTCAAAACTAAAAGCAAAACCTGACTATATGCTGCTCACAGGAGTGTCACTTAAACTATAGACAAACAGACTTCAAGTCAAGGGGTGGAACTGGTATCCCAAGCCAATGAAAATTTAAAAAGGCAGGAAACCCTATACTTAGACAAAACAGACATCCACCCAAAAATATAACAAGAGACAAAGGTAGAAACTATATCATGATAAAGGGAGTGATACAACCAGAAGACATAATTGTCAATATATATCCACCCAATATAGTAACACCAAAATATATATAGCAAATACTATCAGCCCTAAAGGGAAACAATGGAAGCAACACAATAATAGCACTTACAATAATGGGCAGATCACCCAGACAGAAAATAACAAAGGAAACAGTGGCATTAAATGATAAAATGGATGTGATACAAAGCAGACAACATAAAACACTTCTACATTTGGAAGTCAAAAATCCCTTATAATCATGAAGTGTAAACTCCATGAGAACAAGACCTTTTTGATTGTTTTGTTCACTAGTAGATCATCAATAAATTTTTGTTGAATAAATAATGCGGTGATTAAAACAGAGAAACAAAAGATTGACATAATCTTAGAATTCATCGACAGAATAAAGAAAAAATGATGATTTGATGGTGGTGAGCTGCCTTTTCATATCTAGAATATTGCATATCACAATTTTAAAATTTTTGACATGCAATAATATTTTATTAAAATCAATAATATATTACAAAAATTATGACACATTATAATTATTCATTATTTTTCAATTTTATATATTCTTTACATAATTTTACATTTTTGTACAATGTTTGCATTTTCATCTTGGTTATAGTCCCCGTGAAATTCCCACCACCCTTGTTTTGATCCTACTCCCTTCTCCCCCCCGTAGTGTGTCTCTGGTTTATAGTTGCCTGTTGATTTTGATTTTTACTTTATTATAATTAGCCTTTTTCCTAATCCCTTATTTGGGTCTTCTAAATTCCTACTATAAGTAAGACCATCTGGTACTTTACTTTTTTTTTCTGGCTTATTTCAGTGAGCATGAGCCCTTTTAGTTCCATCCATGTTGCTGCAAATGGCATAAGTTTACCTTTTGTGATTGCTGAGTAATATTCCATTGTGTATATATACCACATCTTCTTGATCCAGTCACATATATGGGGGAATTTGGGTTGTTTCCATAGCTTACCTATTGTAAATAGTGCTGCAATAAACATAGGGGTGCAGGTGTCCTTTGAAATGCAAATGGCAGGGCCTCCCCTAGTGGCACAGTTGGTTGAGCTCAGCGCTGTGAAGCTGTCCCCAGGCTCTCCAGTGCTGGTTCCATCCTGGTTGGCTGGCAAGAATCCCACATGGCAAAGCAGACCTCTCCTGTCTCACCCGCTGTTCCCCTCAGCAGTGTATTTCAGTCAGTCTGCCTGTTCTGCTTCCCACTCTGTCTCTGGTGAATCCTCTCACTCTCCCACACATCTGGCCTATACCTCGGTTCTTGTATGCATGAACAAATAAATCTTTTAAAAAAAAGACTTAAATATGAAATGCAAATGGCCAATAGGCATATGAAAAAATGTTCAACATCACTTGTAATCAGAGAAATGCAAATCAAAACTACAATGCAATACCACCTTACACCAGTGAGAATGACACATATTAAAAAAAACAGCAACAACAAATGTTGGCAAGGATGCAGAGAAAAAGGAACTCTCCTACCCTGCGTGGGAGTGCAAACTGGTCCAACCACTATGGAAAGGTGTGTGTGTAGGTTCCTCAATCTGCTATAAATGAAGCTTCCATATGATCCAGCAATTCCACTCTAAGGTATCTACCCAAAGGACACAAAAACATGAATTCATATCACATTTTAAAGAACACTAAGAGTAGCCTAAAGAACTAAGGTTTGAGGAGGCTTGAAATCCTATTATAAGATTATTAAAAGAATTGTGGAAATTTAGGTGGAAAATTCCTAGTGGTGCTGGGGAAACAGGATGAAAACATTCAATTACTTGAACTCCATCAGCTTTAGGGAGACTTTGACTTCTATGATTCAATTAGATCCCATTTGAATGTATCGAATATCCATTATTAGTTTTTATTTTATTTTTATTTTTTTTTAATAGAGGCATGTTTTATTTATTTATTTGTTTGTTTGTTTTGTTTATACAAGCACTGGGTACAGTCAGAAGCGCGGGAGGGTGAGAGAATTCACCAGAGCCAGAGGGGGGAGCAGAGCAGGCAGAAGGACCGAAGTACACTGCTGAGGGGAGCAGCGGGCGGCAGGAGAGGTCTGCGCGCCATGTGGGACCCTCCTCCAGTGGCCGCGGAGCAGCTGGGGATCGAACCGTCGCCGCAGAGGTCGCGGGCAGCTTCGCAACCCAGCGCTCAACCACTGCGCCACAGGGGAGGCCCCATTATTAGTTTTTTATGGAGCTTTTCAAGAAATACAGCATCACAACCACATTATATTTATCTGGGGGGAGGGCATAACTCTAAACTCTTGATTAGTTTCAAACAATTGTTATTTGTGTAATGTGTGATAATGGTATAGCATTCCATATCTTCTAGATATATATTATGAAATATTTATAGATGAATGAAAAATGTAAATTTAGGCCAAAGTGTTCCAAGAAAAAGAATGAATTTATAATGACCTACATTATGAACAGTATCATCTCTCAGGAATCCAAATTTGAAATTTTCTTTTTTCTTCCTTCAACCCCCCTTCAGAGCTCTTCATCTTATACATACAATGGACATTTCATTTCCAAATCAATATACAGAACTTGCAGGAAGAATGTTTATGCAAAGTTTAGTCTGCTGTTCGTTAGAGGTATTCCAAAACCAAGGGTTGTTTTCAATTCTCAAGGGTCCATTTCAAAGACTAAGTTTTAATATGGAAAGGGGATAATTCTAAGTAAGTAACCTACCAAATGAGTTATTAAGGTTTAGTAAAACTTGATGCTCATAAACTAAAACTTGTACAACATGAGTTCAGTGTCTAACTTCACACAATGCTTAGCAACACTGCACGTTTCCTCTTTATGTACAAGCAAATGCAGATCCCTAGAATCCCCATCATTTTTCAGAGGGAAAATTGTTATTGAATATTGTGCTAGTTACAATTTCTAGTGGGTTGTGACTGCTGCTAACTTATTAATAAATTTATAATTTTTTTTTACTTTTGATTACTTTGTCTTTTAGTGACTGTTAATTTTCATTTTTTAATTTTGTTCCTCTTCAATGTGACGAGTTCTTTTGCCCACTAGAAAGTAAGGATAGTTTCAGTGTTTGAGCAATTTTTTTTTTTAAAGATTTATTTATTTATTTATACAAGCACTGGGTACCGTCAGAAGCGCAGCAGGGCGAGAGAATTCACCAGGGTCAGAGCGGAGAGCAGAGCAGGCCGACTGATGAAGTATACTGCTGAGGGGAGCAGTGGGCGGCAGGAGAGGTCTGTGCGCCATGTGGGACCCTCACCAGGTGGCCAGGCATCGAACCAGCGCTGCAGAGGCTGGGGGCAGCTTCACAACTCAGTGCTCAAGTGCTGCGCCACCGGGAAGGCCCTGAGCACATGGTTTTTAACTGAAAATTCAGTAGGCCAAATGAAAAACATTTCAGAACCTGCTGCTCTTGGAGGGCTCATTTTTTGTGTATATATGTGGAAGTTGCATTAGTTTCCTATTGCTGCTTGTTAGCAAAGTAACACAAATGTGGTCATTTGCAACAAGACAACTTTCCCATTTCCTGGAGGTCAGAATTCCAAAATTGGAGTTACTAGTTTATAATTCATTTCCTGGCTGTCTCCAGATCCAGGAGGCTGTCCATCTGCATTTCTTGGCGGTGCCCTTACTACTCCCTCTTCAAAACCAGCAATGGCTGGTGGTGTCTTCTCATACTGCATCACTTTGATCTCATTCTCTTACTTGTTTTTACTTACAAGGACTTTCATCATAAAATTGAAACTACACTAAGCTAATCCATAATAATTTTCCCATCTTAAGATCCTTAAACACATGTGGAAAGTCCATTCTGCCATATAAAGTAACATATTCGTAAGTTCTAGAATCACAATATGGACATCTTTGAGGAAACCTCATCCTGCCTTTCGTAAAACAGTTAGCTAACACATGATTGATACCTAGGTATGTTTTCTATTTCTAGAACTACAATTACTAGCTAATGCGGATAAGCTCCTAAAATGCTGAATTAAAAATAGAAATAAATTTTGAACTGAAATAATTTTATGAAAGGGACTGGATATATGGAAGAATCACTATTACCTTTACAACCCAGGCACAAAAGGGTGTTGATGTATTTTTGTTGTTCAACCCAGAAACTAAACTGCCATTTACCACAATATAACTATTAAAAAAAATGGATTGTGGCTTCCCAACAATCACCTCTCCAAAGAACTAATAAATACCAATCACTAAAAAATTTATTATATCCTCCTATGAGCCAGGCATTTTCAACGGTGAAAGTGAGCATGACCCTGTCCTTCCTGGCTTTTGTCTGGTGGCAATAATTATGGGAAGAGAAAGAGAAAGGTAGAAATCAAGGTCACTAATGAGCTATTGAACAGAAAGGGTCTTGATGAGTTACTATAATGAGAATGTTTTGTCAGCAAGGGGTGGAGGTTGCTGAAAGGAAAAGGAAGATAATGAAAGAGGTCAGAATAAATTATTGGCTCCTTTAATGAATCTGTCGGGAGCTCAGCTGTCTGGCAGGCATGTGCCCTCAAGAGCACTGCTTTTAAAAAGAAAAAGTTTTCCATTTCAGAGTAGCAGAACTCCCTATTTTCACAAGCTCAGAGAAAATGGTTTGAAATAGCATGAAATGACAATACAGACATGCCTAAAACTCCATGCTTCAATTTCCCTGACTGCAAATGGGAAGAACACTGATTGGAACAGAAATGAGAATTTCTATATCCCTGACAGTCTTTTTGCGGACTCTGTGGGTTTCTTATTAAATAATGGACAGTAAAACAAATCGCTTTCATCTCTTGAAAGGGTTCTTTCTTTCTTAAATGATTTTGAACTTTTTTACTCCTTTTTTGAGCATTCATATAGATGGGCATATTTTAAAAGCTGACCAGGATGGAACAGTAAACATATTTGGTAAAGCAACTGATTGTCACCATGGCAACATAGAATGTGTATGACATTTAGTCTTTCCATTATTCTCTGTTGCTATAGTAATGAAACCTTGGATTCTGACACCATTTCTAAATTCTATTAAAATAAAGCCCTTTCCACCCCTCCCCTCAAGGAAGAAGGAGGCCAGCACTGTTAATGCCCAAGATGTAAGAGAACATTTTCCAGCACTAGGACATTGATGACAGGAGATACACTTTGGTGCACTTGAATCAAACATAAAAACACATTTAAAACACAGAAAAATATAGAGGGAAAAACTCAAAAAGTAGAATAAGAGTAAAGCAATTTTTTCCTATTGAAAACCAGCCTTTCATCTTAAATATGTATTACATGGCTTTGGTTTGTAAGATGTTGAGATTTAAATCAAATAATGGATAAAGGAGAATTTTTTTTTTTCTTTTCGGGGGAAATGAATAGTAGAATAATGGCATTAGTGGCAAAAAGTGGCAAAGAAATTACTTGGAGTTTTGAAGGACATTTTGTGTTTAAGAAAATAAATATTCATACAGTAGAATAAGTCTTTTCTGAGATGTTCAAAGTAATTTAAGAAAGAAACCCTTGAGATGAAACCAATTTATTTTACTCTCTATACTTTTAGACTTCTGGCTGGAAACCCAAATATTATTACATTCTTATTACTATATGCAATAGAAACATTTCAGCTACACATTTTTCATTAATGGATAAAACAATAGAGTGACTTACAAGGGGAACTAGGGGAAGCACAGTGAAAATACATGTAGAAGAAGGAATATTAAAATGATACTGAAACAGGGCAGAGAGGGCCACAAAAGAGGCCACAGGGCACGAGGCCGGATGGATAGAACGGCCACCTGCCTGCCCAGGCTCTGAGACCAGAGAGCCACTAAAAAGCCCCCAAGGCCAAAAAGCCAAAAACCAAAACCAATGACTAAGAAAGGACAGTGCCAGATAAGAGGACAGGCCGCTGTCTGTGGGTTCTCACCCGTGCACATAATTGCAAGAGACCTCAGGCTCCAGGAACAACCACCATGGGGCTTACTTTACAAATAGGGGAAACAAAGAGCTCACTGTTTCCACCAGTGGCGGCTGCCTCACCCAGGCAGCATCAGTGATGGTCGCCACCGGTCACCAGGAGTGCGGGACAGTACCGGCCAGTAGTGACGGGCACTGCTGGTCCTGCAGAGGTGGTGACAGAGACACCCAGAGTTAACAGCTCTCTGTGAGTTTCTGGGTCATCCCAACAACAAACAGCTCTTTGAGGCACCAGGCCCAGGGCCTTTGGTGCTCCTGTCAGGCAACGTCAGAGACAGGCCCGAGGCCCAGTCCATGACAGAGTCCCTCGGCTTCTCTCCCTCCTCAGAGGGCAGCTGCTGGATGCGTCTTTTCCTCTTTCTTCGGAGGCTGGAACCATCTTCTTTTCTTGAGGGGCTGGTGTCCTCTCTCCTCCTTCTTCAGGGGCTGGCATAGTCTCTCCTTCTTCTTTGGGGGTCCCCTCATCTTCCTCTAAACTTATATCCTCTTTCACCCCAACGTCTGATTGGACCATTTAGCACCAATCAGCTCACAGCTCGCCCCTGACTGGTCCATTACAAACGGAAGTTACTGGGCTCTGAGGAGCAACTGCCACAACCAACTTGTGGGGGAGCAGTAGGGGGTGGGGACACCACTGTCCTGCCGGCTCCCACCCCTGAGGCGGCTGGGTGCCCGTGACAATAGCAGTGATGTAATAGAGCTAGGATTGGTAGAAGAGGGAAGAACCAAACAATGAGAATAGGTAGACAGAAGAATCTGAAAGGCAACAGAGCCAAAACTGAAAGATATTTTATTTTATTTTAAAATTTATTTATTTATACAAGCACTGGGTACAGTCAGAAGTGCAGGAGGGTGAGAGAATTCACCAGAGCCAGAGCGGGGAGCAGAACAGGCAGACTGATGAAATACACTGCTGAGGGCAGCAGTGGGCACGGCAGGAGAGGTCTGCGCACCATGTGGGACCCTCACTGGCAGCTGGGGATTGAACCAACCAGCGCTGCAGAGGCTGTGGGCAGCCTCACAGCCCAACACTCAACTGTTGCGCCACTGGGGAGGCCCAAAAGATATTTTATAGGACCCATAGTTTATAAGGTTGTTGATATATTAGCAACTTATTTGGGCTATTATCAGTTACATAAGATATCTCTGATTTCTGAATGCTTGTTCAGGGCTCTAGTAATTTAGAAAAAGTGTTTATTACTCAGAGAGGAAGTATTCATAGTAGCAGTTTCATCAGTTCCTTGCTATCGAATCTTGAGTAAGCCTCCAAACTCTTCTGAACCTTACTTTCCATTATCATAAGATGGTGATGTACTGTAAATGCCAGGCCTCAGTTTCCATACTATAAACCTCTTAGATACTATGTGCAAAATACTTGCCATAGTATCTAGTACTTAAAAAGAATGCAGCAAATTGTAGTTGTTATATTATCAACTAGGAATTATGAGAAATCAAACTAAGAAGTGGGGAAGGGCAAAACACAGGTCTTTTTTCCTTGAGTTTTTTCTCTTTTGCATCTTAAATCATGAAGTTTTTGAGAAATTGCTTGATGTCAATGGACTTACTCTTTGAAGTAGAAAAGATTATAGAGGAAGCGAACACAGCAAAAACCAGAAGACTCGTAGTATGGCCTCAGGTTAATCACTAACATGTGAACAGACAAGCCAAAATCATTCTGGACTGGCCAGTTCTTCATTTCTGTAAAATGAAGATAAAAATATAACATCCTGAAGGCCTCCCTGGTGGCGCAGGCAGTTGAGCGCAGCGCTGTGAAGCTGTCTGCAGCCTCTGCAGTGCCGGTTTGATCCCCGCCAGACTTGGAGCAACCCACATTGCAAGCAGACCTCTCCTGTCTCACCCGCTGCTCCCCTCAGCGGTGTATTTCGTCAGTCTGCCTGTTCCGTTCCCTGCTCTATCTCTGGTGAGTCCGCTCACCCTCTCCTGCACCTGGCCTATACCCAGGCTCCTGTATAAATAAATCTTTAAAAAAAATAACATCCTGAGATCTTATTTACTGTCATGAATAAGAGTATGACAATAAAAGTCTTTTGTTTTACTTTTATAAAGTCAGAATTATTTTTAAGAAAAATATTAAGGTATTAATTGGATTGCAACATTGTACATGACCAAAAGTTACAGGCTCATCCCCTTCAGGTGTATGTTATACTACACCCACTCCCATGGCACTCATAGTCCACCACCACAGTCCACTGTGCTCCTTCTCAACTTTGTTCTTCCCCTCTACTTGCCTCAATTCTACAGTCAGAATTCCTGCATTGTTTATTGTTTGGTTTTATCTGACCCCCTTGATTTCTTTCTCTATATGTTACACATCAGTGACACCATCCAGTATTTGTCTTTCCCCTTCTGACAGGTTGTTTAGCATAATCCCTTCCAGTTCCATGTTATTGAATGACCGGAGTTTTTTTCTCTTTATAGTTGAGTCGTATTTCATTGTGTGTGCATATATATATCACATCGTTCTATTCTACTCATTTGTCCTGGGGCACTTACATTTTTTCCATAACTTGATTATTGTAAATAGTGCTGCAAAGAATATATGAGTGCATATATCCCTTCAAATTAATGTTTTTTTTTTTTTTTTTTAGAGGCATGCTTATTTATTTATTTTGTTTGTTTGTTTGTATTTATACATGCACTGGGTACAGTCAGAAGCACGGGAGGGTGAGAAAATTCACCAGAGCCAAAGCGGGGAGCAGAGCAGGCAGAAGGACCAAAGTACACTGCTGAGGGGAGCAGCGGGCGGCAGGAGAGGTCTGCACGCCATGTGGGACCCTCCTCCGGTGGCTGGGGAGCGGCCGGGGGATCGAACCGGCGCCGCAGACACTGCGGGCAGCTTCGCAACCCAGCGCTCAACCGCTGCGCCACCGGGGAGGCCCCAAATTAATGTTTTGAGGAATTGCTGGATCATATGTTAGTCATGTGATCCTCTGGTACAGTGCCTTTTGGAGAACTTTCAGGTTATCCCCCCAGGAGTGTACCCAGGAACTGCCTGTGATGCATTTTCTCCATCTCTCTTTCAAAATTATTTTGAAAAAGAATCACCTATATCCTTATCTGTTAACTATGGTTTAAATCTGTATTTTCAAATCTTTGACTTGTATATATAAATGGTGTGATGTAAATGGTAGGACACAGTGTGTGTGTGGGTCTAGGTAAAACTTGAGGTGTTATTTCTAGATCTTGTAAAATGATTTTTTCTGTGTCCTCTTCACCTTTTCTCTTGCTTCTAAAATTGGACAAACCCAAAAAACCTTGCCAGTTCTTGACATGAATCACAGTTCCTATCTTAAAAAATGTAAATGAGTAAGCAAAGGCACATTTTCTAGGTCAAGGCAGGCTCCCATTTACATTTGTGTTATAATTACAGTATATTGATCGCAGCTCTTAATATTTGCTACAAATTATCTGATAAGAAAAAACAAAACAAGATCAAACTTTGACTATAGACAATAGAGGCTGTGTATTTAGAAAGTATCCCATGGAAATTGGTGAAGAAGTGAAGTCAAAGCAATGGACAATGTGGGAGATATTTTCATAATAGATTCATTGACTGAGGCTACTGTTCAAAGAAATTCTATGACCACTATTCATTTTGCAACACAAAATGTAAATTTGTTTGGTAATAAACAATAAATGCAATGTCTAGTAGGTGCTAGAGATCCAAGTGCTATGTTCCCTTCCTAAGCTATGAGTCATTTAATATGCAGCCCAACAAATGGGGGGAAGTCTATTTTTTGGGATGACATTTGTTGTCCCTGTACTCCATTAAAGTCTTTTCAAATATTATGGCCACCCCACTGTAGGTAGAAATCAATCCATTCTGCATGATGGTGTAGTGTGATGATTAAGTGCACATACTATGTGGATTTCAACTCCAGCTCTGTCTCTTACTAACTGTGCAGTGTTTTAGAAGGACATTTAACATATCTCTTCCTTAGTTTCCACATCTGAAAAATGATTAGGGGCCTCGCTGGTGGTGCCAGGGGTTAAGACGCAGCACTATGAATCTGTCTGCAGCCACTGCAGCAAAGTTCGATCCCCGGCCAGGGAGCTGATCCACAAGGCACAGCAGACCTCTCCTGTCTTGCCCGTTGCTCCCCTTAAGAGTGTCTTTCAGTAGATTTGCCTGTTCTGCTCCCCACTCCGTCTCTGGTGAATCTTCTCACCCCCACAACTCTTGACTGCACCCCAGCGCTTGCATGCATAAATAAAAAATGATTATTACAATAGTGAAATAGATTAATATATACATGAAGTCCTCAGATCAGAACTGAGCACAAAAAGATATTCAAGACTTATTTTTTAAGTGAGTTGAGGAGAGAATTGGCCAGTGAACTAAAAACTTCCAGGTTCAAAATCTGTGAAATTTATATAACAGTAACAAGAATGAACATGCATACATGCAATCAAGGGATTACAAAAGTCACAGTTTAACTGAGAGACAATATATTTAATCTCCACTACAAAAATTAAATTTATGTATCTGTCAATCTGTTGGTCTACCATGCAAAAATAACTGGATCAATTTTCATTAAATATTCAGGGTATATTTGGAATGGGGTGTTTTAAAATATAAGCTATTCAGATAAATAAAATTAAATCTACAGAGGACTGAAAACAAACGGGCGGTCAGCCTACAAAACTGTTCAAATTGTTACTCAACAAGAGGCCTCTTCGACTGCCAAGGTGGAGAAATAAACCAAGAGTGATTTTTTTTTAAAATGTGCTCCAAACATAAAGTCACCAGGGCACATGTTTCAAATAACAAGAATATGTTTCTTCCAAATCCACTTATAGGAAGAAGAAGACCATTTTTAAAAAGTACTGCTTTTGATATTCCTAATAACCACTGGTCCATACTATTTCATGTACTACTCTAGTAAAAACCAAAGTTTCCACAAAAATGGCAACTTAACCACAATGATGCTGGTTGGAGTGCCAGGACCTCTTTCATTTTTCAAGATTTGATAGAAGATTGATTTTTGAAACTTAAAATCTACCATCCCTACCTCTTGTTATAATGACTCGATTTTAAATAGTTTATATGCTAGTATTTCCCAGGTATGAGGGAAGCGACACATTAAGAAAAATAATTGCAACAATTTCCCGAGAATCATACTGGCTTTCCACTCAATGTAAATTTTTTAGACATATGAAATTTGCTGTTGAAAGCTTTCAATGTCATTTTACAAACTATTATAATTTACCTGGTAACAAAAATTGCAAACAATTTGGTGTAACCCCACGGAGAATAAAACAAAGTACTATAGTGTTGTCTAATGTTCAGTTCAGTTCGGCAAATACCTTTTTGCCACCCTAAGTTCCAGAAAATGTGCTAGGTGATAAAGACAAAAAGGTACAATGTAAAACCAATACAGTGTGATATCTAATTAGAATATATATAATTGCAAAAGCCATCTGAAAAAGAAATAGTTGACCTCTTTTTAAGATTTTCAGGGAAGAGTAGGTTTTGAAGGAGAATAAAGAGGGTATCATAAAGACAAGATGAGGAAGCAAGACATTGCAGAAAGAGAAATGGGCATGTGTACAGGCAACACTGAAAACAACACTGTAATGGCAGGACAGGACACGGAGTAGGATCTCTATGATCCGAGCAGAACAAGTAAAGGAGGAGAGAGTCCTGGAGCCATCAGTGGCTTTTTAGGCTTTTATTGGGTTTTACCAGGTATACAGCAGACAGGGGTGCTGGGGGGCCGGGAGGCTGGCAGGCCTCCCAGCCCCCAGCAAGTCTTTACCCTATCTGGGCTCTCTGGCATTTTCTCAAGTTCTCTCTGCTTCTCTCTCATGGTTCTGCTCTCTGCTCTACTGTTCGCTCGGCTTCTGCTGAGTCCCCATGATGCTGCCCTTAAAAGCCCTATCTCTTAGCCCAGGTGAATCCCATCTACATATGCCCACGCCCTACTCCAGGTGCCCGCCATCAGGCATGCATTCGGGACCACAGGGTTCCATCATCTATCCTAATGGCAGGAGGGCAGAAAAGCCCGATACTTTTTTTTTTTTTTAAAGATTTATTTATTTACACAAGCACTGCGCACAGTCAGAAGAGCGGGAAGGTGAGAGAATTCACCAGAGCCAAAGCAGGAAACAGAACAGCCAGACCTACGAAATACACTGCTGAGGGGAGCAGTGGGCACGGCAGGAGAGGTCTGCGTGCCATGTGGGACCCTCGCTGGTGGCCAGGGATCGAACCAGCGCTACAGAGGCTGCGGGCAGCTTTGCAACTCAGCGCTCAACCGCTGAACCACCAGGGGAGGCCCCCGATACCTTTTTTTTTTTAAGATTTTTTATTTTAATTTTATACAAGAACTGGGGTACAGGCCAGATGCACAGGAGGGTGAGAGGATTCACCAGAGACAGAGTGGAGAACAGAACAGGCAAAATGACGAAATACACTGCTGAGGGGAGCAGCCGGAGCTACAGGAGAGGTCTGCTGCGCCAGCCCACCGGATTGGAACTGGTGCTGTACAGGCTGCCAACAGCTTCACAGTGCAGCACTCAACCGTCTGGGCCACCAGGGAAGGCCCAAGCCTGATACTTTTTACCTTACCCTACAAGCATGATATAGTAAGTGTAACTGGTCATACATAACATAGGTTATAAACTGTTCACTGTGTTATTATTTTCTTAACTAAATTGCATTTGGGGGAGTGTAGGGTAGGTAAAAAGTATCAGGCTTTTCTGCCCTCCCACCATTAGGATAGATGAGGGAACCCTGTGCTCCTGAAGGCATGCCTGATAGCAGGCACCTGAAGTTGGTACACCTGGGCTGAGAGACTGAGTTTATAAGGGTGGCATCACCGAGACACCAGCAGAACCCAAGAATGAATAGTAGCTGAGAGAGGGAGGGACAGGGGCAGGGACAGGAGCAGCAGTGCAGCAGAGATCACTGGAGAGCCCAGAGAGAGTAAAGACCCCCCTGCCTGCCGTGTGCCTGATAAATCTAAATAAAAAGTCTGCAAAAGCCACCGAGAGCTCCAGGACTCTGACTCCTCCTTTACCCGGTCTGCTGGATCACAGAAAACCTGCACTGTGCCCCTTCCTGCCCTACAGGGAGCAAAAGGAAAAGTGATTTTTTCTCTTTTCTTTTTGTTATATAAGAAGCAATGAAACAGAAATATTTTTGTTGTCCCCCCTGGTGGTACAAGGGGTTAAATACCATACTATGAAGCAATCTACAGCCTCTGCAGCACAAGTTCAATCCCTGGCTGGCCAGGGAGAAACCGCATGGTGCAGCAGACCTCTCCTGTCTCGCCCGCTGCTCCCCTCAGCAGTGTATTTCAGTCAGTCTGCCTGTTCTGTTCCCTACTCTGTCTCTGGTGAATCCTCTCACCCCCCCACATCTCTGGCCTGTATCCTAGCTCTTGTATACAAAAATAATTTTTGTTTTAAAAAAGAAAAATTTTGGTAACTATTTCTTTCTCTGAGATTTTAGTAATCGTTAGGAACAGTCAAGAACAGCATTGTTCAAAAGTATAATGCAAACCACACATGTCAGCTTAATCTCCCATTACCTTCATTTTTTTTTAAAGATTTATTTATTTATCTATACAAGCACTGGGTACAGTCAGAAGCGTGGGCGGGTGAGAGAATTCACCAGAACCAGATCTGAGAACAGAACAGGCAGACTGATGAAGCACACTGCTGAGGGGAGCAGCGGGTGGCAGGAGAGGTCTGTGCGCCATGTGGGGCCCTCGCCAGGTGGCGGGGGATCTAACTGGTGCTGCAAAGGCTGCAGGCAGCTTCGCAACCCAGCACTCAACCACTGCACCACTGAGGAGGCCCTCCCATTACCTTCATTTTAAAAAGTGAAAAAAAAAAAAAAAAAACAGAAAAAAAAACCAACAAGCCCAAGGCTAAAATTCGTATTTTCCCCCAGTCCAATTACTTGAAATATTATAACTTTAATTATAATAAATATAAAAATGAGACTTTTACATTTTTATACTAAGTCTTTGAAAACCTGTGCATATCTTACACTTGCAGCACATATCAATTTTGATACTATTTTTTATTAGAAATACTCAATGTGCATGTAGATTTCAAAAATTTACAGTTGAAAAAGAAGCCACGTAATTCAACATTTCTGAACATACTTAAGTCATAAAAACTAAGTATCAGCTTTTTAATTAAAATTTGTTAAAATTAAATACAAAAAAACTCAGTTTTTTAGTTGTACTAGTGATATTTCATGGTCTCATCTCACTAGTAGCTACAATTCTAGAGTAAGTCTCTTGAGTACTTTCAGGTCAAATCTCTAGCCTGAAATTCATGGTAACGGTAACAACAACAACAACAACAACAACAAAAAACAATCAACAGACAATCAGGCTGATGATGAGGTACTAATGTTAGGGAATTTGGGTTGCCTGGATGACTCTCTTATTGGTCCATATCTGTTCAGACAGGTATTAGCTGGGAAAAGTCTTGCAATCAGCAAGGAGCCTGAGGTTGACTGGAAGAAGCTTAAAGAGTTCATGTTATAAAAGCAGAAGATACTGACTTGATACTTACTGACTTGTTCCAGGTCTTATCCCCCTTTTTAAAATAAGCAGATTTAAATGGTAACCAAATTCTGAAAAGGAATAGAGAGAAAATTTCTGGCCTTAGTGGAGATGAAGTTCTTTTACCTTTTTATCACACTTACCCAAAAAATACCCATCACAAACAAAATCCAAGATGATAAAATATGTTTTCAATTTTGTTTGCAAAATAACAAGGTTTTGTGGTTTTGTTTTTTTTTTTTTGGCTCTATTTAGGCAAACATGTATAGACATACTTCTTCAACAAAGACCTAAGTACAAATGCATAAGATTAAACTGACTATTATGGCCAAAGAACATGACATAGGTACTTCTTATTTTATGGATTGGAGTTCCTATAGAAATAGCCAGCAAGGAGTTACCATTCATCCAAAATATTCCATGATTTATTTACTAAAACTTTTTTGGCTGAGTATTCTGCACTGTGGTAGGTAATGAAATTACAATTGTGAACAAGAATCACCTGCATGCATGCGACACATGATGAGAACTGTCAGAGGAGAGTATGCAATTAAAGCACGCAGGAGTAGGGGTGGCTGATTCAGCAAATGAAAATACAGGAAGCCAACAACGCATGGGATATACTTATACTAGAAATTGCTACATATCTAAACTTCAAATTTAGTAAAGCATGTCTTTTATTTAAATCTACATTAGAGGGACAACTTGGACATTGAGGTCAATGGAAAGGAAGGTTTCCTTCAAAAAATTTCCCTTCAAATGAACCCAAGAGAAAGAGGCAGGGAGAAAGCTTTCCAGGTGGAAACAATGCAATGTAAACTAAGTTGCGAAGGCCACTCCTGAAATCTAAGAAATGACATACGCAAAAGAGTAAGAGACCAGGAAAAAGACTAATTGCAATAAAGTAGAAATCAAAATCAACAAGCAACTATAGACCAGAGACACACTACAATGGAGGGGGACAGGGGGCAGAAGAGGGATTAGGGTCAGAATAAGGGGGTGTGAATTGTATGGGGAAAATAACCAAAATGAAAATGCATACATTATGCAAAAATGAAAAATGATGCAAGAATTATATAAAACAATTTATATTAAAAATATAAAAAAAAAAGAATTGGGGCAAGGAGGAAGGAAGAGGGGGGAAGGCTGATGACATGAAGCCTCAAGGAAGAGTAGACGCCTATAAGGAGTTTGTACTTTATAAGATATGATTCCATATTGCATAATGTATGCATTTTCATTTTGGTTATATTCTCCATACAATTCACACCCCCTTATTCTGACCCTAATCCCTCTTCTCCTGCCCCCTGCCCCTGCCCCCTCCACTGTAGTGTGTCTCTGGTCTATAGTCGCTTGTTGTTGTATGCAAAAATGAAAAATGATGTAAGAATTATATAATTCATAAAAAAAAAAAGAATTGGGGTAAGGAAGAAGAGGGGGAAAGGCTGATGACATGAAGCCTCAAGGAAGAGTAGAAGCCTGTAAGGAGTTTGTACTTTATAGGATGATTCCGGTAAAGAACTTTAAGCTCTCCACTTTGGTTACAGTGTGAAGAATGGACTAAAGTGGAGAAAGCAGACTCCTGGGAGTCACTTAGGAGGCTACCCAAATAATTCAGGGGAATCATTAAAAGGCTTAACAGAGGCAATGGGAAGACAGATGGATTAAACCGTGAACTTGAAGTGGCAGAGAAAGTGGAAGACCAGGAGAAGCACATCTTACGGAAAACCCTGAAGAAATGGTCAACAAGTCGAATGTTTTCTGAGCAGACAAGGACTGACTGAGACACGTAGATTTAACCATAAGAAAGTCACCGGAGACTTTTAGCCCAGGCAGTCTCAGAGGAATGGTTGCGATCAAACTATGTAGTTGCTGGTGGAGGGAAGCGACTAGTTGGTCAGCAACCCGCCGGGGCACCCACCAGCCCCAACTTCCTCCCAGCCTTTTGAACAGGTGAGGGTCAAGGACAGGAACAGAGTTTGGAGATGGCGCGGCCAGCGTCCCAATCAGGCGGAGCAGCGCAGCAGGCTGATCGCCAGGGGCCAATCCTTTCCTTGGACTTCTATGATTGACAGAGGCGCACTCCAAAGACAGAGCGTCCTGCTTGGAGGCCACGAATCACATGGGGGCGGGATTCCAGGGCACTAACCCGGAACCGGTTTGGGATTTGATTCCCATTGTGAGGCCAGACCTGGGGCGTGCCCTCAGCCAGAATGGCAATACCCCCCAGGCCAATGGGAGAGCATTACTCGATGAGCGGCAGCCTCAGTAGCCAATGGGCGTCGGCAGAGGGCGGGCCAAGTTGGTGGGCGGGGAACCAGTGAAGCATCATTTTTCCTAACCCCCTGCGAGGCGACGGTGCCGAGGTGCCACCGGGGTCGCAGGTGAGCCGGTCTGTTCCGATGCAGGCCAATAGGGAGGCGGCTGCCTGGCGGACGGCGGGTGGTCCCGCAGCGGGGAGGGTCCCGGGGAGGTCAGCGGCAGGTGGCGGCACTCCACTGCTGGCTTTGGCCCTGGCTTCGCCGCGTAGCCGGACCGGGACGTTGGGCAGAGGTACCCTTGGCGGCTCCCTCCGGGGAGGAGGGGCAGGGCCATGCCGCCCTCACCGGGCTGGGGGAGTTTCCGGGCAGCAGTGCGGGACTTTGATATCCACCCCGCATGAGGACTGTCCTTCCAGGTTGCCCAAGTCCTAGGTGGTGCAGCCACAGCGATCTGGCCGCGTCAGGTGCGCGCCCCATACCCCCAGGATCCCGGGAACCCTTGATCCTCCCGGGGAGGGGCTGTTGCTCCATCGTCCCAAAGGAGGCGGTAGGGAGCGAGGGCGCTAGAGGTACTTTGGTAAACTTCTGTTACTTACCTACCGCGAGTTTTAGGGAATAGCATTCTCTTTGGCAGAGAAGTGGATTTTCTATGGGAATATGGTGGCGGGGCAGTTACACTTTCTTTTTCTTTACACTTTCTTTTTCTTTTAAAGATTTATTTATGCATACAAGAGCTGGGGTACAGGCCAGAGATGGGGATAAGAGGATTCACCAGAGACGGAGTGGGGAACAGAACAGGCAGACTGACTGAAGCACACTGCTGAGGGGAGCAGCAGGCGAGAAAGGAGAGGTCGGCTTCGCCATTTGGGTTGCTCTCTGGCCAGCCGGGGCTCGAACTCGTGCTGCAGAGGCTGGGGATTGCTTCATAG
Source organism: Talpa europaea (assembly GCF_964194135.1). Classification (NCBI taxonomy): domain Eukaryota; kingdom Metazoa; phylum Chordata; class Mammalia; order Eulipotyphla; family Talpidae; genus Talpa; species Talpa europaea. The sequence goes on from NC_140079.1 coordinate 34,825,144, forward strand.
TGCGGTGCTTAACCTCTTGAGACACCTGGAAGGCCCAGGAAGTCCCCGGGGCAGATACACTTTAAAGAGAATTGGAGTGGGCATGAGAAGTTTGTAGATTTTGGATGTTTTTCTTGAACAGCCTAATGAATTTACATGTATCAATGTATGTTATAAATTACAATTATATAATAAATTATGTCTATAATAAATATGGAGCAGAATTTACTGCCTGATTTTTCTCAGATCTCCTGATTCTGTCGTATCACTCAGTGTCTAGGAGCATCATTCTCAAGTGTTAGTCCCTGAAAAAAAAATTACCCAGTTACAATATACTAGTGGTGGGACTTCATCTTAAGGTAGATTTGCAAAAGTGAACTACACTCACATCTGTTTCCAGCTAGTGAAGAGTGATTGTGTGATGGGATCAAGAAAATGGCTGTTTTCTCTGCTTGAAAGTGAAACGAATCTAGAAAACTTAAATAAGGGACCAGGAAAAAGAATATAAGAAAGAAAATATCAAAATCAACAAACAACTATGAACCATAGACACTCTATGGGGGGTGGGGGGCGGGGAAAGGAGGGCTTAGGGTCAAAATAAGGGGGTTGTAATTGTAAGGGGAATATAAATATAAAATTTAAATAATAAATAAATAAAAATTTACCAGGTTAAAAAAAAAAAAAAAAGAAAGGTCAGGCCTCCCCTGGTGGCACAGTGGTTAACTGCTGGTCTGCGAAGCTGCCTGTAGTCTCTGCAGCGCCAGTTCGGTCCCCGGCCACCAGCAAGGGTCCCACATGGTGCGCAGACCTCTCCTGTTGCCCGCTGCTCCCCTCAGCTGTGTATTTCATCAGTCTGCCTGTTTCTCTTCCCCACTCTGCCTCTGGTGAATTCTCTCACCCTCCCGCGCTTCTGACTGTACCCAGTGCTTGTATAAATGAATAAATAAATCTTTAAAAAAAAAAAAATGTCTATGAAGTTTTAGAGGTTGCAACTACTGAATTTCTGTAAAGACAGGAGGACAACCAATCTAAAAGGGATAGCATTTGACATCTTTTCACATTTTGTGACATATCCCCAGCAATAAGAATATGTTCTTGTTACATAGTAAGAGATCAGTAAATATTTGACTAAATTATGGATTAATGGATAATAGAAAACCCTGTTATGAAACCAAAATGTAAATCAGACAACAGAAAGAAAAATAATCCTGGAAGTGAAGCTTAGCTTCTATTCAGGCAAGGGCAGCTCCCAAATTTCAACTCAAGATACATTGATATTGGTGCTTTCTGAAATTAATTACAAGATATCAAAGTTTTCACATAATTAAGTCATGATTGACGGAAATGTAAGCTACATCCCAACAGCAATCTCAGTGTTGGTAAAGGTGCGTTAATATGCATTTTGTCAGTTCATCTGTTTAGGTCAGGGCCAAAGGGTTACCAGTTTTGTAAGATAGAGATTTGGAATTACAGATGGTTGGGGAAAAACATGCCATGCAAAGAGTGACTGCTGCCAAAATTTTAAAGACATACTCAGGGAAAGTTTCAAAAGGACTGTTATTTCTGCCATATAAATAAATTTAATTCAGTTGCTAAAATGACCTCAGATTCTAAGAGCTGCAAAATCTGCTGATGGATATTTGCATAAATTAGGATTCTCCTGACTATTACAGTCATAGTTTTACTATTTTATCATATACTTTGTTGTATATTTCCGTAAAATTGCCTTCATATAAAAATTAACATGCTTGAATTTCAACAATATGTGAACTTCAGTCTCTTGAAATAAGTCTTATAGCAAAGTATTTAACATATCAGTAAGCCCCACTAAGATTCACTGACATTTGATCTCAGCTTAGTTTTCCATCTTTTATTCCTCTTATTTCCTTCATTTTTGACCTCATCAGTCTGTTTGTTTTATAAGGCCCCAATCAAATGCTTATTCCTACTCCCAACCTTCCATGATCCCTCCAAATAATTTTCCTCCTTCTGAACTTGTATGATGTTTTATTAGTACTTAATGTACTTCTTATGTATTTACATTATCATCCAGTAAATAGTCACTTACTATATCCAGACAGTATTGGGAAATAGATAATAACTGATATTTGTTGAAGTTTGCTAAATGCCAGGTATTTAAGTATCTTGAGTGGATTATCTAATTTCAACTTTGATATATCATGAGTAGTGTTCTGTTTTATTCCCATTTTTTTTTTAAACATGTATTTATTTATTTATACAAGCACCGGGTACAGTCAGAAGTGCGGGAGGGTGAGAGAATTCACCAGAGCCAGAGCGGGGAGCAGAGCAGGCAGAAGGACCGAAGTACACTGCTGAGGGGAGCAACGGGCAGCAGGAGAGGTCTGCGCGCCATGTGGGACCCTCCTCTGGTGGCCCGGGAGCAGCCGGGGATCGAACCGGCACAGCAGAGGCCACGGGCAGCTTCGCAACCCAGCACTCAACCGCTGCGCCACCAGGGAGGCCCATGTTTTATTCCCATTTTTAAATGAGATGTTTTAAAGGTTAATTTGCTTCAGATCAAATGGAATTGACATACAAGTCTAGGTAGTCTATATTCACAAATCCTCAGTCTGTGATATCCCTTATACTTTTTTCATGTGAATTTGTATGCATATATGTTTTATATGTTTTAAGTAGATTATGACTTATTTGCTAGTATGAGTAGTAGTTGATCTTTGATCCCTTATTGATTCTATTGTAGAATAAATGATTATAATATTTCTGATAGTGAAAGCATGTAGCAGGAACATCAGAGTTGGAGGGGTTGAAACATTAGACATCTCAGCCAATTCTTCAGGTTGAATACTTATTGCTTAGGCAAAAGGCCAGAGATCATGGGAGGCTGGGCTGAAGGATTACTTGTGTGATATTCCTAAGGCAGGGGTCATTACAACCAAAATGTGTACAACATGATATTTGTGGAATGATTACCACATAATTGTCCAGATAATTGACACATCCATCACCTCACATAGTTAACTTTGTGTGTGTGTGCAGCTTGAGTTCTGCTGGAGCACTCTTTATAAACTCTGAATGTATAACCCTGTTCCAAAGATTATTTTAATGGGTGAGGTACTTTTAAAAACCTATGAGGTCATTTTAATGTGCTGTGGACCTGCACAAATGTGTGCTGTTGAGTTTTTGAATTGTTCTAATGCAAAATGAGGTGTGTTCTAACTATAAACTACATGCTGCATTCAAAGACTTTTTGGAAAAAGCAAGAATGGAAACTTGATCATTAATAATTTTTATATATTGATTACATATTGGAATGATAATTTATTGAATATATGGATTCATTAAAATGTTAAAATTAATTTCACCTTTGTTTTGCTTCATTTTGCTTTACCATGACTACTAGAGATTTTTTTTTTTTTTTTTTTGCATAGAACAACTGGGTTTAGGCCAGCAGTGCAAGGGGTGAGAGAGTTCACCAGAGACAGAGTAGGGAGCAGAATAGGTGGGTTTACTGAAATACACTGCAAGGGGAGCAGCAGGTGAGACAGGAGAGGTCTGCTGTCCCTATGTGGGTTAGCTCCCTGGTTAGGGATGGAACTCAAGCCATAGGGGTGATAGTTCTGAGACTTAACCCCTATGTCACCAGGGAAGCCCTCCTCCTAGAAATTTTTTAATTATATGTGGATCATGTTTCTGTTGGACAGTGCTACCCAGGATAGACCTTTGCTGTCAAGGTGTAATCCAAGGACCAGCAGCATCAGCATCATTTGGGAGTTGGTTAGGAATGTAAAACCGCCAACCCCACCCAGACTTACTGAATCAGAATCTGTATTTTAATTTTTTTATTTATGAATTCCTTGGCTTCTAGTGGTGAGAGACTTACATGTTTGGCTAATCAGGCAGTATCTGCCTAGGACAAGATCAAAAGTAGTGATTATTTTAATTAGTACTTTTGATTTATTAGCTATCTTGAGAAATCTTGGAATTCAGTTTTAGGAATAGTTTATGTAAATAAACTTATTTTTGTAAATATGCTGTTTTTGTTTTCGCATATTTGCCCTGTGGGTGCCATCAAATTGATGATGATTTCTTGAGTGTTCATGTTTTTCTCTTTGTATTTTTTAGTTCCTTCAGATTCCATGTCCCAGCAAGTGGCCATTCAGGAGATGGTTATTCCACATGAGTGATTGGAAACAAAAAAAAAATATAGTTAGATGGGTATATTTTGGGTGGTGTTATTATTAGGTACACACCGAGGTGGTTGAACCAGGATTATTGGGGATTTGAAAAGGGTAAACTACATAAGAATTTAGTGAATTGGATAATAAAAGACATTTTTACTGAAGTTTAGAAACCGGAAATTTGTACTGACTTAAGTCATAAAGCAAAGAGATTTTGGCATTTTCTAATTAAATGTATCCAATAATTGTTGTATCTTTAGTAATGTTTGTATTATCAGCTATGAGAGAAATATTTTCCTGCTAATAAAATTTTGAAATTGGCAAATATTAAGTTATTTAGAGAAGAAATGTTAGTAAAACTTAACCTGGTTGAAACTTCGATAATGATGTTTTCTGCCTATATACAGAACTTATCTAAACCTTACCTATAATTTCAGAATCTGCTTCATTTGAAACTTTAAATTTCAAAACTTACCTTAGCAACACATTTATAAGACTTAGCTATCACAACTGCTAATAAAAGGGGAAAGAGATGTGACATAAGAGGATCTATTTGTAACTCTTGCCAATTAACTGTAGTTTGCAAATTATTTATATGCTGGTATTTTGCATTCAGTGAGAATGGAATTCAAAAGGCCAAGAAGGGAGCAATCCATTGCCTATGCAGTGGGAACTGTGTTTCAAAACCTGAACAAGGAAAGAGCTGGATAAGAATGGATGATTGAAAGAAGACCTGTGTAGTCAGAATAGAGAGGCTGAGCTGGGGAGAGTAGTAGGAGAAGGAGCTGGAGAAGCAGAGTGGGTGAAGAGTGAATAGTGACAGTCTGCTAGTTAGGACTTGTTCCAGCAGTCCCGGTGAGCAGAAATGGTAGCTTGGACTGTGGTGGTGCTGGCAGAGACAAGAGAAATGTAGGCTAGAAATGTCTTTTTGGAAGTTGTGTATATGTTGCTTATTGAGTTGAAGTACATTGCAGAAGTAGCAGGTTGGTTAATATTTTACTTTTTTCTCTTTAGGAATTATCCAGGCTGCCTGTGCTACTAGATGAATGGAAAACTGATTTAAACGAATTGCCAACAAGGGATTGTCTTTGGTTTGTGTACTTCATAGCGTCCCTCAATTTCCTCTCATATCTCCTCTTACTGTAAAAACTACATTTGAATTTAAAAAAATGAAGCAGTTGAAAAGAAAAAGGAAAAGCAATTTCAGTGTTCAAGAAACTCAGACCCTTTTGAAAGAAATTACAAAAAGGAAAGAAGTTATTTTTTCCAAGCAGCTTAATACGACAATTAATGTGATGAAACGAATGGCCTGGGAGGAGATTGCACAGTGTGTGAATGCTGTCGGGGAGGGAGAACAGAGGACAGGGACAGAGGTGAAGAGAAGATATCTCGACTGGCGAGCACTTATGAAGAGGAAGAGGATGAAGGCAAACATTAAGCTGGTTGGTTCGGGATTTCCCCTTCCCACATCCGATTTAGATGACTCTCTCACTGAGGAGATAGATGAAAAGATTGGATTCCGAAATGATACAAATTTTGACTGGCAAAATGTGGCAGATTTCAGAGATGCAGGTGGATCCTTAACTGAAGTCAAAGTGGAAGAAGAAGAAAGAGACCCCCAGAGTCCTGAGGTAAATATTAGCCTCTGAGCACCTTTTCTTTTCTGTGTCTTCATTTCTGATGGAAGAGTTTATTACAGTTCAGGAATAATTGAGTAGTCAAGCTAACTTAACTGTAGTACATACCAAAGTCCTTCTGGTTTTCCCTTCCTTCTATCTTTGATCTCTTTCTTCTCTTTCAAATATACTGATCCTAATTATATGCATCAGTTACATTAGGTAATTCAATATAAATATTATTCAGAATTCAAACTAAATGTTATTGTGTGCTCAAATGATACAGGAAACTTTTCAGAAATGTTTAGTCAAATTGCCAGCTGTGAAGTAGAAATAAATACTGAAAAATTGCCTTTGTCTCTTAGTTTGAGATTGAAGAGGAAGAAGAAATGCTGTCGTCGGTCATACCCGATTCCAGAAGGGAAAATGAGCTTCCAGATTTCCCTCACATTGATGAGTTTTTCACTCTTAACTCAACGCCGTCGAGGTCTGCGTATGACGAGCCCCATTTGCTTGTAAACATAGAGAAACAGAAACTAGAGTTGGAGAAGCGACGCCTGGATATAGAGGCCGAGAGACTGCAAGTAGAAAAGGAGCGCCTTCAGATCGAGAAGGAGAGGCTGCGGCACCTCGACCTGGAGCATGAGCGGCTGCAGCTGGAGAAGGAGCGGCTGCAGATCGAGAGAGAGAAGCTGCGCCTGCAGATAGTCAGCTCAGAGAAACCGTCTTTGGAAAGCGAACTCGGTCCAGGAGAGAAGTCCATACTTCAGCCGCAGGACGTAGAAACAGAGAAGTTAAAACTTGAACGAGAACGATTGCAGCTGGAAAAAGATAGGCTGCAGTTCTTGAAATTTGAGTCGGAGAAGCTACAGATCGAAAAGGAACGGTTGCAAGTAGAGAAAGAGAGACTTCGAATTCAGAAGGAAGGACACCTGCAGTGACTTAGCTAGGCCTCCATCTAGTAAATGTAAACCATAGGCTTTCTCTATATCAGGTAATAGTAAAAATGTTTGCAGGATTAGCAGTTTTTTCCTGTCTAATGTCAGTGTTTTCAGTAGGAAAAAGGTAGTTCTATGTGGATAACTGTATGCTTAAATAGTATATAAAAACATGTCCCCTAGCATAAACAGTATAGCCGAAACTATTGTGCTGTACTCTTTAAACTAGTAATGTTACATAGAGTGTCGTATAATCTGTGCACCCAGGCTTTACAACTATGTCTTTGTAAAGTCAGTTCAGTGTTTTGGGGGTGATTTTGGCACCCAGAAGAAATTGGGCAATGTCTGGAGACATTTTTCGTTGTCAAAACTGGGAAGTGGGGGAGTTGCTACTAGCATGTAGTGGGTAGAGGCCAAGGATGGTCACACCAGCAATGCACAGAAGAGCGATGCACAATAAAGATTTACCCAACTCCAAATGTCAATATTGCTGAGGTTGAGAAACCCCATCCTGGCCTGACTCTGCACCTCTGTAGCTTTGCTTTATAGTGTCCAAATACTAAAAACCCAGATGTTTATATGGGTAGTTACCTAAGTGGCCAAAAACTTTACCTCTGAAATATTACTGTGCAGCGTATTCAATATAGGGAATGGTGAATTATAGCTATTCTATTCTCACATTTTCCATCTATAAGTAAACAGATTCAGAAAACTACAGAAGTAGCTCAGATTGTCTAAAATGGGTCACTCAGAAAGCAGTTCATTCATCTAGCTATTGATGGCTTCAGAAGCAACCTAAAATTTTTGAGCTTTAATTCTTTCTTTGAATACATTGTCTTAGATTAGATACAAAAATTGTCATTTCAACCATTTACTGAATCTTATGTGGGTGGTTGAAGCTAGCGAAAATGATACCAGTATAAAAATGTTACCAGTAGTCTATGAACATGAACACAGTGAGTGATTATTTGATTTTTTTAAAATAAATAATAGCTATGTAGGGGGTGGGGGTGGGGGTGAATGTCCTCTGTGTCAGATGATGATGATGATGCAATAATGATAGGAACTGTGTGTTAGGAGTTAGGAAGCACTTATCACATATTATCTGACCTAATCTGTAGAACAGTCTTTGAAAGTCGTATCTATTGTTCCTGAACCCCGGGGCTTAGAGAAGTCACACAGTTAGTAAATGGCTGATCTCATATACATCTTGGTGTATTTTTTCTTTGCCCCTCCTGAGGAACAAAGTGTGTGTCTTTAGTCCCTTTGGTATTTGCTCTGAAACCAAGGACTTTCTTAACTTGGTGATTTGCCTTCAGTCCCCTAAAGGTGCTTTTTCCACCATCCAGGTGATTCGAATGCATCCTAAGGTTGAGAGTTGTGCACAAAGATCACTTTGTATTTTCTGGTTTTCAGGGCTGATATGTAGCTTTAATACATCTCTTCTACTGACCGATGCTACCTTGATTCTGCATTTGTTCCCTTTTAATTTAAAGAATGTCTTAAATCCATATGTGATACTTGAGTATGAATATACAGGAAAAATAGACTTCTGTTTAGTTACCTTGACTTCAAAAAGTGTTATTTTTCTATAACTGAAATAAATGCTTCTACTGTAGAAATAAAATTGGCCTATACTAACTGAAACTCTATCATTTCAAGTGATTTGCATTTAAACCATTTCAAGGCTGTGAGGGTTGAGTTGTCAAGTGTGCAAGAGATCCCTGCCCTTGGTGAGTTGGGGCAGGGGGCCTGAGTTTTGTATTGTACACTATGCTATGTGCTTTACGTACATTACTTTATTTGTTCCTCAAAATTACCATGAAACCAGTCATGCTATGCATAATTTTATAAAAAGAATATAGTGCCCCTCTGATTGCTCTAAAGGCCTGCATAAAACATACTAATACTAACCCAAGATTTTGGCATAAGAGCTCTGAGGAGGAATAGTGAAAGTTTCTAGTTAAAAGCATTGTGGCTTTGCCACTTACTATGCTGAGTCATTTAACTTGCCCTGTGACTTGATTTCCTTTTTTGCACAATGGGCATAATGCCTAGGCTTCATAGTTGCTTTTTTAAAATGCAGTTTATTTTTAATAAAGATCTACATAAATATATAAAATTATAAAATGCTACGTAAGTACAGTGTGATATGTGTTGGATTTGCAATGAGTAGATTTTAGATTTTCTAAAAGTAAGCCATGAATATAGTTAAGATTATTTTTGAGTGGAGCAATCTTAAGTTTATGGAAGTAAGAGACTTAAAAAGATTAATACCTTCCAGGTCTTTGAAGAGACTTGAGTTTCTTAGCCCTGCCCCAGGTGTGGATGGATCGGGTTGGTTCACTGCAGTAGAAAACATTGCTGTCTTGAGTGGTGCAGTTGGGAAACCTTCATATGGAGCCTGTCAGCAAAGGTAGAATAGTGAGGGGAAGCTGAGTCCTTGATGACATCATTTGAACTGCTGGATCAAACCTCACCTAGTACTAACTCTAAATTTTCAGATTTATGAACTGAATTTCTCCTGTTTTGTTAGGTTTTATGTCCTTCTGGCATCCATTTACCACGGAATCAATTATATTAGCTCTGTTTCCTTATTTTATGAATTCTTAATGCTCTAGCATTTGTGGCCTTTCTGACTAGGAAGAAATTGCACCTCTCAAGTTTAGCCAATTTTTAGACATAGGGAAGGCTTGCTCAGGAGCTTGCCTTTCATATTCAAACAAATTAATCATGAGTATATCCGCCCCCTCACAAGACCACTTTTTTAAAACTCACCAAACCACTACTTGCCCTAACTTAAATCAACCTATGGCCAGGTACCAGATGAGAATTCACTGACCTTAAACTGGCAAACCCTTAGATGTTTACCCTTCCCTGCCTTGTCTTTCCCCAGGAAAGCTCCAATGAAAGCTTAAGCTTTTCACTCACTCTTGCTTTGCCTCCTGACCAGAACCCGGTGCTCCCCCTGTGGCTGGCATGGTACAGCACACCCCTTTCAAGCCAAGATTTTTCAATGTCATTGTTCATAGTCACTCACTCTTTTTGTTGTTGTTGTTGAAGAACCACTCAACTCATTCATTCAACAAATATTTATTAAGCACCTACAATATGCCAGGCACTGTGCTGGGTGCTGGGGATACAACTGAACAAGATAGACACAGTCCCTGCCCTCAAGGAGCTTACAGTCTAGTAGTTATACAGACAGGTACACAGGCAATTACAATGCAGTATGGTAAGTGCTATGATGGGAGAAAACATTAGAAGGATACCTAACTCAGTCTCAGAGGCAGGAGTTGGTGGATAGTCATGGAAATCTTTCCAGGGCAGGTACACTTAGATTTGAGTACTGAATGATGGGTATGAGTTAGCCAGGTAAAAAGGAGACAGGAAAGAGTTATAAATGGAGGAAGTAGTACATGTTGTGTCCCATGTGCTGCTTTTGAAGTTCACTTTGTGGGAGAGGTTGGGTAGTGTTGAGAGAAGTAGTGGAGAGAGGAGTCAGTTCATACAGGGATTCATTTGCTCTACTCAAGAGCTTGGAAGTTTTCCTGAGGGAATTGTGTGTGTGTGTGCATGTGTGTTTTCAGATTTGTACATTTAAAGATTTCACGCAGCACAGAGATTGAATGGAAGATGGTAATTTTGAGAGTTGAAACAACGTGATCATCCTTTTCCCTTTTCCAACTTTATCTTCCATGGTTTCATACCCTCTACTCTCTCCAGCCCCTAGAGTTGCACACATTCCTTAAATAAGCCATTGGCATGCATGGCTTTGGGCCATAGCTCATCTTTAATGCTCTTAACACCTTCACCTGCGAAAAATGCAACTCATACTACAAGATCAGACTCAGAATCATCCTAACTTGTGCTTCCTGCCAAGATCTCTAAGTACTGTGAGGTTTATCTTATGATAGTACTTATTTTTTTGGATGATCCAAATCTGTTTTTTTTTTTTGAATCATGCTAATTTAATCCATACATCACATATAATAATTTTTATAAATGAATATACAATTTTCTTCAAAATTTCTATTTGAAAACATGGACTAATTCTTCATTTGCTCATTACCCAGAACTATTATTAGTACCTTCAAATGATTTAATTGGAATAATGGGAGTGGGGGAGAGAAGCCCAAGAGACACAATATTTTATGCAGCCAAATACAGTCAAGTAAAATTTCAACACAATAGGATATGTTACTACTACGACAATGATCCCCCAATTCAAACACTTCTTTTTTGACAGTTTAACCCACTTAACAAGTAAAAGACCTGTAAAAGAGGGCAGCTTGGTCTCCAAAAATAGCAAGGACTAGCTACATTTTCCAATGTGGCCCACCAGTTGACTTCTACCATCTCTCCTACAGTCCTATAATTTCTCAAATAGCTTTTCTCTGGTAAGAAAAAAACCTTAACCTCTGTAGATACTGTAAGAATGTCTGTCATTTTATTCTTTTTGGTGGGTACAAAAACCGCAATTTTGTACACAGAACAGGATTATAAATAATATCGGTAACAGGAGTGACCCATAGTATCTTGATTCTAGATGGCAGACTGATGATCATATGTTAGCGTTGTCTTCGTTTTGTATTTGTTCCTGGTCGTGAGACAAATGCGATCTGTGGACAGCGACTCTGTGACAGAGTGAAGATTACAGCAGACAAGAAGATGACCCACAACTTTTATTAAAAAAAGTCTCTAAAGTTTATTACAGTGATGGCATTTATATCAATTATTGCAATGTATTGTTCCCTAAGATGGTTAGAAAAAAGAATTGTGTTGTCCTCTACTGAATTTACGTCAGTTAAAAAGCAAGCATGTTTCAGTATTTTTCTCCAAAGTAAGTGTAAATACTTCCTTTAAATTTTGTTTTTCACAGGATTTACATGTTTGTTTATTATTTTCTTATCACAGTTTAGTGATTGTTTTCTCAGCTGGATAGTCTTCCATGAAATATATGGGTGCTCTGGAGACACAGGTTAGCATGTTCTTTGATGTCTATAACTATTTTGTCCCTTGTGGTGAAGACAAAGGCTTTTCTGAGCAATAATTTCACAGTTTAATGCGCTAACTCGCAAGTCTGATTAGTTTTTAAGTCCACTCGAGTGAAATTTGTTGCTGTTAATACACCCATCCCAGCTCCCCCCACCCACGCCCCGAAAAAACCTAAATGGTGAGTTTTCCTGATATAAAATCTGAGTTTGGGTTTCCGAGCTGAGCTCATGCACGTTGCTGCTGCTGATGTGGGGCGCATTAGGACGACTCCCGCTCTCAGCCAAAGGATTGGTTTAGCGAAGACCCACACAGGGCGTGTCCCTCAGGGCTGCGTGTCCATCAGTCACCAACACAGTTTAATTAAGGCACTCAATTATTTTTTTGGTTTTTATGGAAGGTCCGATGCAATGACAGCCAATCCTGAACTTTGTCTAATTGCAGTTCCAGTGTGAACAGCCTTTGGGCAGTCGGGCGTCAAGACGCGGCCATTTTCACCCACACTCCCAGTGATGGATAATCTGGCTTTGTTTCTTATGGCTTCAGAAAAGGTCAGCTGGGTTGCATGGAAAAGAAACAGAAAGAATGTGGAGTGTTACGATGTTCCTGTTTCTTCAAAAAATATGACACAACAAACACCAAAATATTAATAGTTAGACATCTGCATTTTTCCATATTCTTTCAGTCATATGAAAGCTGCTTATAGGAGGAAAGCTGCTTATAGGACTAACCACTTATGAATCAGTCTAGAGTTTATAGTTCTGCCTGTTGAAGAACTCATGCTAAGTGATAAAGCTGGATTTTGTTGAAGAAATCTGGCCTGGCCAAGTCTTTCAACTTGCTGCATTCTATTCCTCACACATGTAGGCCAGTGTAAAGTTTCCTTTAGGTTTGCATGATTATTGGAATCTTATTGCCTTAGAAAATATCTTTACAGTGTCATGATTATACTCTTAAAATTGTTAGGAATTGTCTAAACAAACTGTGGAGACTGTTCATGACAGATCTTCCTGTTTTCAGAACATGATCTATCCAGACACTTCATTCATTCACACCAGTTATATTGACATGATCCAGAGCAGCCAATGAGTGACAGGAAGTTCTGTCTGTGGCTACTCTGGAAGGGAAGGCTCATATTTTAAGAAGCTTTAAGTGCTTAAAACGAGCATTCTAAAAGGAAGCATGCATGTTCTGACACACCATCATCACTTGGGAACTTCCTAGATTGAGGTTATGGGGTCAGGTCTTTGAAAACCTCATTAAATTCCTGCTCTCTGTCCTATTAAGGAGCAGATAATAATAACTTCAGAGGAGAGACAGGCAGTGTTATTATGGAAATTTAATTACTGTTCACTCATTGCCATTAAATTCTTTCTAGTAGCTGAATTTTAATGTTAACTCAAGAGGAAAATGAGGTAAATGAGATGTTATGATTCAGATCATAAGTTTCTCGTAACTCACAATGTAGCTTAATTTTCTGTTATGGTTTAAGTTTGCCTGATACTTTAGGAAATTCTAGACCTGCATTAAATCTGCTCTGGGATTTAAATATTAGAACAATTATATAAAAATGAATGAAGTTAATAGATTAAAACTGTTATAATGAAAAGGAGTTAGAGGCCAGGTAACCTGTTAACTGCAGAAAGTTGAAGTCAAATTTCTAGTCAGTGTCATATCTGTGATAAAAAGCCAAGATCATTATTATAGTTCTGCTTTATTGAACACTCAAAAATTAACACTTAAATTCATAATTGGAGGCCAAGTTATAATCTCAACAGAAACTCTACTCATCATTAAATTACAATCATTAAATTACAATGTCTCGACCTGTTCTGTTTCTTCAGATTCCATTTCAACATTTAATGTTAAACAAAATAGATAATTATTTTTAAAAATCTACTAGTTTTGGGCCTCCCTGGTGGCTCAAGGTGTAAGTCTCAGCACTATCAAGCTATCAGCAGCCACTGTAGCATGAGTTCGATCCCCAGGCAGGGAGCTAACCCATATGGCTCAGCAGACCTCTTCTGTCTTGTCTGCTGCTCCCCTCAGAAGTTTATTTCAGTCAATCCACCTGTTCTGCTCTCCACTCTGTCTCTGATGAATCCTCTCTCTGCCACTCCCCACCCCAACCTCTGGCCTACACTCCAGCTCTTGTATGCATAAATAAATAAAATAAATCTTTTTTTTAAAAAAAGGAATATCATATAAAAATCTACTAGGTTTAATTTTTTTGAAAAGGAAATACTAAAATACTATCAATGAAATCACTGTGATTTCTTGAAGGAATTTTTGAGAAGCTCTTGTCTTCAAATCTATTTTTGTTTCCTTTCTTATCTTTCTTCTCTTTGCAAGAAAAGAAAAATATCCAAAGCAGGAACCATGTACCATTAAGTCATCTCTCCTCTACAGTTTAGTGTAATTAACATAGATTTGTCAATTGATTTTCTTATTTTTTATATTTGTATTTCCTGCTTCTTCCTTAAAATGTCACTTATAGTCATCTTGACGTGAACCTCTTGAGCCTGCTCAAACTTGGAAAACATTTTTAAAAATTTCCTTATACTCTGGGTCTAGTTGGATAATTGTGATAAAGGCTATGACCTCTGTGGTCATTAATATTCTACCATACATTGAAGGTTTTAACTTTTTGTATGTTTTTTTTTTTGAGATTCAGGATCCATGTTATCTAAATTATCAATCATACTTATATTGCCAACAAATCTTTTGAAAGGAAAAAAAATTAATAATGGAATGAATTAAAAACAGCTCACTCTCAAGTCCATCTCTACAGATATAGATCACTGTATTTGCCTTGAATGCCAGTTAGTCTTTTAAAAAGTTATGCAGATAAATGCTTTATTTTTATTTGAAATTTATTGTCTTAAAAATTCAACCCCAATTCCAAAGGCAATTCATGTGAAGAACTGTAATGCCAGGCTTTGACTCCCAAAACATTATTATATGTAAGTTAAATGTATATAACTTGGGAAATAGTCTTTATAGCAACTTCCCATAACTTTGTAATGAGCCGTCATATACATCTTTTTAGAATTTTCTAATATTCATTTCTTTTCTGTGCTTCATTATCTTTGGACCTTACTGATGTTTGAAAAGCCTTTGCTAATCCAAAGAAAATCAGTTTTAATGAACTGGTAAAAATAAATTTTTCTTAAAAGATTTATAAAAGAACTGGAGTGTAGGCCCGAGGTGCGGAGGTAGAGGGGGGATGAGAGGATTCACCAGAGACAAAGTGGGGAGCAGAAAAGGCAGACCTACTGAAATACACTAAGTGGGTGAGACAGGAGAGCTCTGTTGTGCCATGTGGGTTAACTCCCTGGCTGGGGATCGAACTCATGCCACAATGGTGATAGTGCTGAGACTGTACCCCTAGGCCACCAGGGAGGTCCCAAAAATAATTTTTTTAAAAGACATCTAATAAAATTAATCTTACAATGAAATCCAAATAATTGGCTCTGAAAACTTGTCAGATATTATTTTTGTCTGTTTGGGAAAATCTGCTCTCAACTCTAAATATTAAGATGAAAGCATTCCTGTGAATGGTCAAGAGATCTTGACATCACCCCAATTTATTGTTTAGAAGAGATGCTTAAAACATTTAGATATCTGTGAGTTGAAGGTTTTGTTCTTAATTCTTTTCCCCTGTATTGTGAAAGAACCACTTTGGGATTATCTAAGTGCAGTCATACTCAGTCATTGATTATTAGATAATGGATAAAAGCAATTATTTCTTGGTAAAAAGATGGCTTTTTCCCCTAGTTTTAAGATACTAATAAATACTTCAGTAGCTTTTATGTAATAAATAAAGATCAAAATCATGCATATTTACCTGGCATAACCTCAGATGAATATCTTTTATGAAAATTATAATGGATTTTTGATTCTAGGGTACATTAAGCACTGAATGTCTCTTTTGGGTTCAAAGACTCGTTTATCATTCTAATGAGAATGAGCAGCCTGTTCAGCTGGCTATTATATATAATTTTAGAAAATGAGTTTTAGAGACCTGATTTTTTGGAAGAGCAGTAGCAGATGCTTTCTGTCTCATTTTAAAACCACTTTCTATCATTAGAAGAAAAAAATTTAGTAGACATTTAGATTCTTAAAAACCTGACCTTCATCTCCTATATTTCACTGAACATTCACAATTTTTTAATGTGTGATGTTAAGAGGATATGAGTAAGGGGCTGATTTGGCTAACTTAGAAACAGTTGAAATATAAAAAAACATTGTAATAACTCATTGTAATCTTTTACCTTTTATTGCATCCTTCCTAAGGGACACAAAAATTGACACCTTTTATGGAGAAACTGCTATTTTGCCTCAAATGTTTATTCACCTTAGTGCTTCTGTGAGCATAAAAGTATAATTTCATCTAAATAGCTATGAATTGTAGTCAATGTTCTGACAATCACTCCTGCTTATAGGTCTGGCTCAAGGACTTCTGTCACTTAAACAAATAGCAGGGGATCACTGTTCAAAATAGAAAACGATGGATAGTGTGAAACAAATTAGTCCAGGAGTGAAAACTCCAAGGAGTTGGAATTTTTACATAACTTGTTTTTCAGAAAATAATATCACCTTATAAACAACAGCAACCGTCTAGGCATTGATAATTTTTGAAGCAGGTTTTATATGTATTACGTTGGCACTTAGTATAAACCTGGATTGTTCCTGAGATGATTAACCTGGTCTGTGTAAGGGAACCCAGATCTAGTTTGCAATTTCCTCCAAATTTTGGGTAGGATAATATATTATTTAAACCATTTCACAGAGCAAGTCTGGAGGTTTGTTTTTGTTTTTCTGACCCTTTCAATGCAGATATCTATTGGCAACATAAAGTTTCGAACAGTACATCTGCAGCCAAAGAAAACCGAACCACTTTGCACTGAAGTTTTCAAAAATACCAAGCTCTAATTAGAAGCAAGCAATACCACCACTGGACAGACAGGTCACGACACTGCGTTACAGGATGCATCACCCACTCACTGTTGTAGGCCCTAAGTCCTACCCCTAAATTTTAATACTTTCGGTTCCATATACGTTGTAACCTTCTCTATAGGTTGCTAAATTCTGGGTATTCTGCGAGGAAGTTGGGTTAAAAGTCTGTGCACTCTTTGCCACCTTCATTCTCTTCGCTTCTGCCCTGGACTTGTAACAGAACTCTATCAAAGCCACCAGCATTGCCAAGCCCAAGCCGCCAACCAGAATGTAGAAGACTCCTGCTACGTTGCTCAGGCTCAAGGCACTCGTCTTGTCCTGGGGGGATAAAGACACTTCAGTTAACTGTGGGAATGCCAAAGACACAAGATAAAAGAATACATGAAATTCAAATAGTTCGTTAAAGTACATACTTAATTTAACCTTAAATCACTGGTGTAGGTTTATGGATTTAACCTTAAGACTTTTAGCTCTTGGGAGAAGTAAAAGTATGATGATTACCGATAAAGTGTGTATAACTACATTCAGTAAAATCTGTAACATTTTATCACTATTAAATATGCAATGAAAACCATTATACTTAGAGATATGTAAGCATTTATATATTTACGTAGGGTGGCAGAACTGGGCTTCTTACTGTTAAGATTGAATAAAACCCAATTACATGGGAAGGGGATATCTTATTGCTTTCCTTCCATTAAAACTTATTTTAAATGTTTGATGGTTCTCTTAAATAAATCTAACTTCACATTTCCTACTTACAGAACTAAGGGTCATTAAACTGGCAGTTTCACATTTTTCATTATTCCCTTACCAAATATATGCAAATACTGTGCTAGGTTATACATTATTAGGCCTTCTGGTCACATCCGTGTGGGGAATATTCTGGAAAGTTTCACTTTTACATATTATATACCGTTTAGGAATAGTTATATTGGATCACTTTTAGGTAGCTTTCTTTAAAGGTAACTTTTAAAAATATACAAATTACATGGTCAATGAAAAATTATATATGGAAAAATTTATAACTATTTTTATTGATTTAAAAATATGATTTCATTCCCACTTGAAATGCTTAATTAACATTTTCCAGAGTTCTAATATGCATATTATCTCATAATAAATTAAACAGTTGAGCATAAAATTCAAGATACTATAATTGTAACAAGAACTCAGACTTTTTTCATCAATTATAAATACATATCTTATATAACATTACGTGAAGAGATATTTTGGGTAGACTACCTGAAGGATGCCCTGTGTTCTTCTCAGCTGTCTGTTATGTGCAAAAAGTGATTAAGACATTTAGTTTTATTAGGAGATTGTTCAATTCAACATGTAGTATTATGTACACTGTTCACTTAGCCATGGCATCAACTGACTGGGCCAAATTTTTAGAGTAACTTCATTTTTAAAATCATCATTCATTAAGTATTTATATCTCTCTGACTTCACATAAGGATTTGGTATTACTATTTCATTATTTGGCCAAGCTTCTCTCATTCCACTCTGGTTCAAAGGCAGACAAAGGTGATTAAAATATAAGGAGAAGCACTGAAACATTACTTTGTCTTTTTCAATTAATTTAGTTTCTCTTATTTAAACCAGTCCATTTAATATCATAGAATAACAATAGTTTGCAAAAATTTGTGTAAAAGAAAAGATACTGAAAAAGAGCAAATAAAAAATCCTAAGAATTCTCATATATGGATTTTAGCAACTGTTACTACATTCTATACATCTGCACAAATATTTAGATTATTACTTTTTTTTCCCCCTAGGAGTAAAAATATACCTGTTCATAACACTACTTGTGTTGAGTAGAATTAGGCCTATAGTTTCCCATTTTGTTCTGGGAGGCATTCACGAACAAGACATCTTAGAGTTTGAGGATATTAATCACAAACATTGGTTTATTAAAATAACGTTGATAGGCTAGAATTGGAAGTTATACTCTTTCAGCACAGAAAGATCATAGGGCCTCTTCAAACTAAAGTGGAATGCTTGGCAATAGGGTGACAGTAGACAACTTCTGAATAAGCATATATTTAACTGATATGCATATAACTAGTTAATATTAATATCTTCTTTTTCTAGATGACTATTGAGAAATATTCCATTTCTGTTGGAGAATACCTCAGTTCTTAAAATAATAGATTTCACAGTCTTTGCCTTTAAAACAGAAACCTAACCAAAAGGCACTACTGTTACTAGTGGTACGTAAGTTTGAGAATAATATAAGGAATGTTATTATTTTCTATAACTTTTAGCTGTTAATTTAACTTTATTTAAGAGATTTAATATTAGGGGAGCAGACTGCCTTGCTTTGAAAAGACATAACCTGTGGCTAAAATTTATGACATTAGCCTCTAATTTGGGCAGTGTGTAGAGAAGTGTCTGGCTTTTTATTGTTTCCATCTACTGCTGACAATTGCTCCCATCTACTGCTTTGTGAACACGAGCGGAGGCCCCGAACTGCAGCGACTGACCTTGCTTCCAGAGTCCTTGGGTCCACATTCACCTTTATCGTACCACCATTTGTTTTTCAGCTTGTCTAAGACGCCTGCCTCACTGAGTTTCAAAACGGCAAGGTTTACAGGAGTTCTTCACGTGGAAAATAACATAAATAACATTATATATGTTATTTTATGTTATTCAAGTAAAACTACATTAGAATCGCATGGCAAAGTGACAGAGCAAAGGCCACAGCAGGTGCTATGTCTTGTACTGTAGGCCCAGGTTTAGAATCAGACATAAAACTGGGGCCTGCTCCATCGCTTTAGGTAACAGGCACATACTGCTTGGGAGGATTTTTAAATAAAATGTATGCAATTACTGTGAATCCAAAACTATTGGCCTGGGATGGGTTTCTTGAGCATTTACAATTTTCCCAACAAAAATGTGGGAGTCATTCAAAATCTAAAAGCTCCCATTCCCCGCCCCCCTTTCAAAATGAATAGAAGTAGTGGTTGCAAATTGACAGATTTATCCTTAACCACTCTCATCTAGGATATAATTAAAAGAGGAGGGTGAGTATCTCTGGTTCATAGTTTTTTGTTGATTTTGATTTAAAATTCATTAAAAAAATCTCAAATAAATATTGTCATTAATAAAGTTAAAAAAAAATCAGTTACAGAACAACATGCACATGTTGACTTGATTTTGTCCAAGGAGATGTACATGTTTGCATTTAAAAAAGTAATAAAAACACCTAATGAGGAAGTTAAAGTGAAAAAAAAAAAAAAAGGAGGGTGACTCAAATGTTGTTGATAAAAGGCTAACTCATGCAGAGGAAGGTCCTTGTAAAACTCGTTATTTTAAAGTAAGCTGATGTTTTCCTTCTGAATTGCAAATTACAATATTTCACCTAAGTAACATTACCAGAAGCAATCTACCATTTTAATATACTCTAAGTACATAGTGAAATGACTGTAACATACTCTATGAATTCTTTCCAGTAGCTATTTGATGTATTAAGGGTAAGAAAGACTTTTATGAAGGACACTTTGCCAGTACTGCAGACTCCCATCTTTCTTTTCTACCTTTGGTTTCTTCAGTACATATTCCATGAAGAATCTCTCAAGAAAATGTCAGCATCAGCATCCCAAGGAACCTAAGAACTCTTCTGGATACATTTCCTCATTCATCTCTGTATGTACAAAATGAAGGCTAAGAGGACCAGTAACTCCTAGGATTGTCAGTCATCACTGCTTTTGTGGTTGGTTGGTTGGTTTTAGTATTTTTTTTTTTGTTTGCTTTTACCAATATTCAGAGAGACTTGTTTCCATCTTCTAGACATTTCTGAAGCTCAACCTATATTTGTTTGCAGTATGTCCCACTGCCTCACATCTTCTAGGAAATGTTGAGTGCATTTGGAGAAACAACAGCACACATTTATTTCATTTTCAGGGAATTAAGTCCATAAATTTATTAACATAAATAGGTAGTGTATTATGATGGTGATTATGCTAGCTAACACTGAGTACTTACCAGGCACTGGTAAGGCATTTTACAAATTTAACTTTTTTTTTAAAAAAGATTTATTTATTTATTTATACAAGCACTGGGTACAGTCAGAAGTGCGGGAGGGTGAGAGAATTCACCAGATCCAGAGCGGGGAGCAGAACAGGCAGACTGACGAAGTACACTGCTGAGGGGAGCAGCAGGGCACAGCAGGAGAGGTCTGCGTGCCATGTGGAACCCTCGCAGTGGCGGGGATTGAACCGGTGCTGCTGAGGCTGTGGGCAGCTTTGCAGGCCAGCGCTCAATCGCTGCGCCACCGGGGAGGCCCGAAATTTAACTGTCCTTATCTCCCGCATTTTACAAATGAGGAAATCAAGGCACAGAGAGGTTAACACTCACATAACTAGGAAGTAGCTGAATTGGGATTTGTAATAGTCTGACTTCCCAGCTTGTGCATTTAAATATATTCAAGAAGAATCCAGAAGTTGGGTTTCCAGTCAATTCAACTTTCTGGTTAGCAGTTAGGCAGAAAAACCCATTTTTTTGGATTAAAATCTAACAGGAACATGATTTAACACTTCTAAAATCTGAGTTTTAGGGTAGAATGAGAATTATGGGTTAATTGAGGTGCTTGGTTAATTTAACCCCAATCTAGCTTTTACTGTTTATATGCAATCCCAGGACCATCTGTGAAGCGACTTACAAAGCCAAACTTGTGAGCTGGCTGCTGAACTATGAGCTCTTAAGAACAGAAGGAACATCTCATTCATCATCTTTGTAAAATAGTATTTACCAGAGTATCTGATTCAGGTAGGTGTTCAGTAAAGCTGCTACATTTAAATTATTTTGAAGCCTGAATGATTATTTTGTTTGTAAGAAATTTTAGGTCCAAAGGTTAGCTGGCCAAAGCCTTTTTAACACATGTGTACACACATTTTA
This sequence comes from Talpa europaea, assembly GCF_964194135.1. Lineage (NCBI taxonomy): Eukaryota > Metazoa > Chordata > Mammalia > Eulipotyphla > Talpidae > Talpa > Talpa europaea. The sequence continues at coordinate 34,846,693 of NC_140079.1, forward strand.
TTAGCTAATGTTGCACTTCTTGAATGGTGTGTGTTGGGAGGAGAAGGGCTCAGGGTTTAAAGGGAAGAAAGTAAAAGCAAAGTTTCCTTCACGTTTCTTCCAGAAGGAACAACTGAAAGCAGAATTATCTATTGGATGAGTGTCCTTTGGTTTCTCAGTCTCCTTAGTGTACTACTTTTCTTACTGCCTTGTATGCGTTGTCCCTTCTGCTATTTATTCACCCCACTATCCTGGTTTTAGAGGGAAAGAACAGATTAGCATTTTGGATATATTTATTATGAACCAAATTTAATGGGCAACTGGAGGAATGTTAGGAAGTGAACAAGTTGACTCTTTCTCCAGGGCTGAGTTTCCCTTGGCAGGTTGTTTATCACCTCATTCTAGCTTTTCCACGTTTTTCCTACTTATGAATATCCCTTTATTCTTTCCTCAGTTTCCAAGGTTATGGTTAAGGGCAATAGGTAATTTGTAAGTATCCTATATTTACAAGTAAGGAATAGATATTCAAAATGGCAAATTTTGGCATTCATATAAATAATCCTAAAGAATTAGCATTCATATAATCCTAAATAATACATTATTTACCAAATGATTTTCATATGTAAACATACCTGAATATATAAATATATACCTATGCATATTCTTTATGCATAGGAGAACTATAAACACACACACAAAAAACTACTACATCAGATTTTATTAGCACTGTGGATCACTGATGATTATGGGTGTTGCCAAAATTTTCAACTGGGACCTGTATTAAACAACTCACATACAACTTAACATAAAATTTTGCATATGGTTTGTGCTCAGACTAAATCATATCAGATTAAAGAGGGTAATGAATTTTAGACAGCAGAGTGATATTTTTGAATTGGTTCAGTGTCAGTAAATTTCTGTTATTTTGTTCACAAAAATGAGTATGACCCTCTTATGACCACAAAAAAGACCACAGCACAATTAATATCGTTATCGCAAGAGTAAGTTCTCAAGAAAAGGAATTTGTACCCCTAAAGTCATGCCTTTGCACTTTACTTCATTAATATATAGGGCCTTTTCTCTTGCTGCTTATCAAATTTTTCCATGTCAGTGTGAAGTCTCTGGGCTGAGACTGCTCTGACCAGAGCTTCCTGGTTGGGAATGGCTATCAGGTGGGTGGGGACACAGTTGTTTTGCAGCCATCGCCTGTGTATGGACACGACCACAGTGACTACAGCTAAGCTGCTAGTTATGTTAGCACCAGCTCCTTGAGGGAAAGCACTGCGGGTGTAATTCTTCTTTTCCCCAGACACTCGCCCAGGGCCCAGTGCAGGCAAAGTTTAACGCTTTGCTGGGAAGAGAAGGCTGGAGGTGTCCTCCCTGGCTCTCATCCTGGAATGATAGGAGGGTCAACTGCCTGTTGCCTTGTGGGAAACTTTCTGTGTGTGGAACAGTTTTCCACGTTCTTCCCCTTCACAAAACCACGTAAGGAAGATGAGTTATCTCTATAGATTCTGTATATGAGAATTGGAAGATACCGATTTCAACATGCTGGTGGCCATATCACTGTATGTGCGTTTGCTCTACATGGAATTGTTGGCATTTTGTTGTCTCTTCTGCTTTGGCTTTACATTCAGCTAAGGAGAAAAAGCCAATTTCATTCTTCAATTCAGCACTTTTCCCTTACTTTACATCTTTTGAGGAAGGTGGGGCCAAATGGGAGGGGCTAGTTGAGCTTAAAAGATTCAGTCATCAGAGGAAGGTACAAAACAAAAATGTTAGAACTACCTCCTGTTAATTTACTTTGATTTAAATTAGTTCAGGTCACTTAAAATATCACCTTACTATTATTTTTCTTTCTTTTTTTACAAACTCAGAATAGGGCATTATTAACATTAACATTGTAGCCAGCTATTCTCTTGGAGATAAATGCAACATACAACCTAGGAGAGATATTTATTCTTTAGTATGCAAACAAAATTCCTGCAGGGAAAACAGGACAAACTGTAATTTCATCTGGGGAAACATTTTATATTAATTTTTCTATAACCTTTTAGATAACGACCTGTTGCGATTTGAAATAATGCCTTCGAATATCATTTTGTAATCATGTTTGATGAAAATCATGTCCCTATACCTATAAGAACAAACTGTTTAGTTTTCAAAAGCAACAAGGTTAGATTCATATTTATTCTTTTTGGACAACAAATGCTTACATTATGCACCAAACAATGTGTTAGGTGCAAACAAATCAAACTCCAAATGCAGTCTCCAATTCCTCATAAATCAAAATGACTATCGTTACATAGATTTTTTTCCATTATATGTACATTTTTGCTCATTTTACTTTGCTGGAATGGGTTTCTACACTAAGAGAGGACTCCTTTAGTCATTTTTGTGTACATTTTTTACCTGTTAAACAGTGTTATGCTTCTATTATATTTGCAATAGAAATAAAAATTTGCAAGCACAATTTTCCTCACAGAATAGAACATCTTTGTTCTTTATTTTCCAGTGCTTTTGCAGCTTATAGTGTGCTTTTTTCTTGTGTTTCAATTTGCATGGCAAAATTTAATTAATGTCAACTTGAATACTTTTTTCTGTATAGTATACATATATATTTACTTTTCATATTTTCATGGAAACTCTCAAAAACCTCTAGGCAAGATAGGCTCCAAAATACATAAAATTAGAACTTAGGAGAACATGTGATTGGTGCCTTAGATGGTGGTGTCTTGAAGGGAACCATTGCTGAGAATCGCTGAGGGCTCTCTCTAGCCTCTCTCTGCTCTTTTCCTGATCCTGTCTCAGGATCAGGGAAGGATGATCAGAATTCAGTTCACACAATTTTGTTGTCTCCTCTTTTCATGGCTCCCTGTGTAGCCAGAACATTTCTTTGGCAAAGTTTATCCTTCCCCCTCCTGTAACAGCATTGGTTATCAGGTGGGAACTTGCAAGTGGGCTGAATTCAAAAGGCTACTTAGACAAGGAATGAGGAGGGAAGTGAACAGCATAGGAAGTGGGGGAGGCTAGCAGCTACCCTGACAGGGATGTCCTGAAATCAGAGCATCGATGTACAGTCCAATCAAGAACCTGAAGATAACCTGGACTTCCTGTTTTGGGCAACTCTCCAGATCTGAAAAGAAAAAGAATATATACCTCAAAATTTTCAATATTCTTACATAACAATTGAAGATATGTAAGAAATGAAAATTTAGTCTGAGTATTTCCTTCCCTGGATTTTTTTTTTTTTTTGGTGTCTATATAATGAAGAATTCAGGGAAACTAGTTAATACTTCCTGTTAATCATATGCCTTTTCAAAAAAATTTAGCCAGTGCTTAGAAAGAATTTTTTTTTTTTTTTTTTTTTTTTTTTTTTAATGAAGCAGAAACTAGGACAGAGATGCAGTAAGGAAAATGCTGCAATGGTTTGTTTTTGGCAGCCTGTTCATTATGTAGTCTGGTCCAAGACAAAAAAAAAAAAAATGTCAAGTCCAGATGACTCTCTTTGATTTGTTATTTAACTGGCTATTTAAGGTAAACCTGAGTTTTAGGTAGAGAAATGAGTCTCCAGAAGGTACTCTAGACAGATCTAGGTTTGACCCCGCTGACGGATGTTACTTAAAAAACATGTCATAGAAGTTCTGGTCATGTAAAAGAAAGGAAAACAAGACTGACTCACCCTCTTTGTTCTCCCTCCTCTTTTCACTAAATCCACTTGCTTCACAGGTGCATACCTCCCTGCTTTCCGAAGCCAAGGCCGATGGGGCTACAATGTCTGATCTACAACCTCTTCAAAATCAGGGATGTTATGTGACTGTTTTAATTAGGTTTGTTAGTGTGTCCCCAAATTGATACTGGTTGCAAATATTTTTGCTTTGACAGTAATTGCATACTTCAATTTGTGAAGGGATTTGGTTAGCAATTCCGGTGGTATTTGTAGGTCCGAATGATGTCTCCCAGCAGATGCACCGATTACTTTACATACTGTTTACCCGCTTTTGGTGACATTGAGGCTAACCTTGGAGTCACCTCCCCCGCTGCCACATTCTCCTTTGTCGTACCACCATTTGTTTTTCAATTTGTCCAAGAGGCCTTGTTCATTCAGTTTTAAAACTGCGAGGTTAACAGCATTTCTTGAAACGATAAAACATATTTTGTAAGAAACTGCACAGCTGTTAAGATGTTAGAAGGAATGAGGACTTAAGCTCTTTTATAAGCTTCTCCCAGACGCTAAATAAACCTCTCATTTTGCCAATCCTACAGTCCCTTCCACCAGTGTCCAAACCAAAGGCAATTGTGACTAATTTTAAAGTGCATTAAACATATAGTATTGGGTGCTGTTCACTTTCACAGTTCATTTATTGTCAAATAACTGACATCATCTAGACCAGCTACATAATATTTTTTTCCAAAACTGTAATAAACTTGAATTTACTAGTAATTGAGAAAGAATTGTGTCTTGAGTTCTTTTGCCTCTAAGAATGTCAAAGACCCAAAAAAGACTAAAATGAAAATTCATTCCCAGAAGGAAAACATAATGGCATAGACAAACCAACAAGCCAGCCACTAATTTTTATGTACTGATTTCCTGACCAAAAAAAAAAAAAGAGTATGTCTTAATTATTATTCCCTTTATTATGTGTTATGTGTGTGGGTTTAGTCTGTTTCTCTGTTTAATTTAGTTGGTCTCAGCCTCTAGGATTTCCAGGTGTGATTTATTTTCCCTGACTGGGAGTCATAGACTAACCGAGAAAAAGGTGCTGCTCTTAGAAGTTTAGAATTTTGTTTTGATTCCTAAAGGCATTGGATACTGTTTTAGAAACTAGGGTCACATATCCAATTTGATTATTTAAATTGAGTAATTAAGCCCCAGGAAGTTATGCTGCATGTGCTATGGACTTTGCAAAAAATATTCTAGATAGATTTTCTCCACATTTATCTCTATAGAAAAGCCATAGAATGTTCTAATTATTCTCCTAGGGGATTAAAAAAAAGTGTCACAGATTTTTTTTTTTTTGTCTCTCATGTGTTTAGTTTCTTTCTTTCAAATTATAGTTTTTAAATAGTTCATTAACTCCTGAACTCTTTTGAAAGGTTTTCCCAGCATTTAACAGAATTTCTGTTATATCTAGGGAATGACTTATATTGAGTGAATTGGGGTAGAGTTTGTGCTATGCTATTTAATCAATATTGAGTTTGGTGATTATTTAATGCCTACTTAAATTACAGATAAAACAAATCAAAACAACCCCATATTAATGAGAAGAACTTGAGTACTGATTTGCAAGTGAAATAGCATTTATTTGACTAATGAATAAAAATGTTGCATATTTCACCACTAATCAGCCTGCTAACATGTTTATCCTCTTAAAAAGTGTTTGTAATATTTCAGGTAAATGGTGTGTATTTTCCATTGTTGTGATGGCCTGATCTACCTGGAGAGTAAACATTCCCTATGAATAAACCACACATTATGAGAAAATTAACTCTCCCAAAGAATTAGACTGCCATTCACTGCATGTTTATTAAATAATGTGTGCTATTCCCACAATTCTAAGTAAGTACCACATTGGTGATGTAAAATAATATAGTTCCTAAAGTGAACAATATAGGTTGGCAGTTTAATCACTAAAAGGATGAGCCTGAAATATAGAAGAATGAGTACTTGAAGAGAACTCTATTTAAAAACAAATTTGTTGAAAGAAATTGTTTTAATTTATTTTAATTTATTGTGTGTACATAAGAAAATAAAGAAATTTGTCATCCAATGAGTTAAACCCACTTCCTAAAATTTTCTCTTTTGGAGAAAATTACTTTTATAATTCACTTTATTTTAGTCTTAGCCATTCATATTAGATTTTTTAATAGAAATGAAATACCAATTATTTTATATGTTGGTTTAGACTACTCTTTTGATAAAAATAAAACCATTTCATGAGAGGGTTATTTAACAGGGTTATTAGCCATATCCAAAGACAGTTTCACAGCACAATAGAAAACAAAAAGCAAAATAAAGAAATGGATAAAGAAAAAAAAGCTTTACATTGAGAAAATTGTTTGGAGATATGCTCTCTACAAAATTATTCTAAGACATTGTCTTTCTGGTATCATCTAATAGGCCATGTAAAAACAGTTTAGTTTCACACTGCTATCCGTGTGTGTGTGTGTGTGTGTGTGTGTGTTGTTTAAAATTTATTTAAAATTAGATATTTGGTTAAAATTATACATTTGACCAAAAGGTAAGTCACTGCCCAGTTCACAAGTAACACACATGTATTCCTTCTAGAAACGTGATCAATTGTGATCACTTGATAAAGACCACTTTATACTATCATGCAAAATTTACCTTTCCTTCATGATGCATAGAATCCACTTTTATAAGTAATATTTAGAAATAGTCTTCAGGATTTCAAGAATTCTTTCACTTTTAAAACTGCCTGTTTCCACAAGTGTTCGACTAAAGATGTAATATTTTTTAGGTAATCAGTTTAGGTCTAAAGAATCCTTTGATTACTACTTAAGCTGTAGCATAAACCACATATGCAAGGACATCTGAACATCTGTTCTATTTCATAGAATGCATTGCTATTACACTTTATTAATAACAATCATTACATGACTTTAAAAATATACATTGTTACTTCACTCATTTTTCTAGAATAGATTAAAAAGTATTTTTTATCAAGGCAAAACAATGAGGAAGTAATAAGCAAAGCTAAGGAAGTCATTCCTTAGGTGAATAAGGTAAATGAAGGGCAGGGAAAGCTGATCCTTGCTGTGGCACATTTTATTCCTGCATTAGAATCCCCTTCATTTCAGACTGAGCTTTCAAAATCAATGTCAGAAACACATAGAGATGATAAGGGACATTATTGCCCTGATTATGAACTAAAGAAGCTGTAACAGTTTTTTTGCCAGTAAGAGATAGAAGAAAAATAGTGTGAATTATTTCTTATATTAAATACTCCTTTTATTCTGTTAAATGCAGCTTTTTAATGGGAGAATTTCAATTGAAATGGATTGCTTTCATTTAAACATGGGAGGAGAGAGGGAAGAAACCCATGTGACCACTCCCGTGCCGGATGTGAGAAGTAAGAGCAGGGATGTGTTGTGGACAATGTATTTACAGGCTGCCTGCAACAGGGCCCAGGTAAATGAGTTGTCTGCCTTTGCCTTTTATGCCTTACAGAAACTTTAGTTGAGAAAAACCCTTCTCCAAATTTTTTTTCATAGTTATGGCATGTGGGGGTACTTCATTAACGGTTGGAAGGAAAATGCTCACTTAGACAAATTATAGGACCTCTAGAAAACTTTTAAGAACTTTCAATCCTGAAATTTCCCTTAACTGAGTTTGAGATTATGGAAAGCCATACATCACTGCCCTTCCAGCTGTGGCCTGTTTTGGTTATGAGAAGCTTGTTGAAATACCATATAAAACAAAAACTTTAAAATGGGAACTAACAGATCCAAGCTTATGCATATTTAAATTTGGGGTAAATTAATCTAGTGTAAAGTAAGATTTTCTTATTAGAAAAGCATGCTTAACCCAGGCTAAGATATTTGTTTCTTACCTTCTACCCTTCCATAAAAACAAAAACACTATTTAATTCTATACATTTGGATATGCTTGTATGCTTACTTTATACCATACTCATTATATTTACTTCTAGACCATATTTCTTATAGTGCAATTCCTCTATTGGTAAGCTATTAATGTTTACATCTGATGAAATGTCTGCCTAAATAGGGGGAATTTTACAAGTTTGTTAGGTATTTTTATGATTTCCTGGCTTTGTGAATACTACAGTAAAAAAAAAAAAAGATTGATAATAGATAAGATTTTATCAGACTATTCAGGGCACATATAGTTTGTTAACTCATTTGCAATATAATTTTTAGTCTGGTTGCAACAAATTCAATTTCACTTAACTTATCAGGGTGAACATTTTATTGTTGGTTATGATTTGAGTATGTATGGACCCAATACACTTTTTGTCTAAACTAAACTGTGCAGTTTAACTAGTGCCTATTATCCTTACAAGAAAGAATCCATTATTTATATACACATATATACATTAATTATATACACTCTCCTCAATTTTAGTCCTGTGCTGTCTTTAACAGAAGTGTTCTCTTCAGACTAAATGTACTATGGAATTTATAATCAGCTGTTAAAATGTCCATAATATTTATCTGAATGATGTTAACATTTCTTTCAGCTTCCCCAATAAATCTTAATATATTTTTTAAAAACTTAAATGTTGTGTGAATCAACAAGAAATTATGTAAATAATCCCTTTAAAATATCTTTAAAATCTGTAAAGGATATTGGTAAATTATTTATACTGGAAGAAATACAAATCATACAAAAGTAATTCAACCTTACTTGGATTAAACTAATGTGAAATAAAGCAATGCAAATTCATTTTTTGCAATTCATGTTGGGAGAGATTAAAGTAAAAATAATGTTCAGTTTAGCCAAATAATGTTCAAATATAATGTTCAAAGATTTAATAAGGTGGGCATCCTCATACACTGATGGTAGAATTAAAGAATGGAAAGAAAATTTGGTTTTATGCAACAAAAGTTTTAAAACAATTCTTACCCTTGATAATTATTGATTTATTAAATATTGATCATAATTCCCATTTTTTTCAATCAATCAATGCTAAGAAATTAATGATATTAGTCAAGCAATTTATAATTAATCTCAGAGTACATGCACGTAGCAAAGCACTGAAAGCAATCCATATGCCCAACAGAAGGGCACAATAGTGGTTCTCAAGCTCAATTCGGATATCAGAACCACTTACTGAAATACAGAAGCTCAGGTCTAACCTTGCTGTATCATATTCTGTTGACGTGGGGTCAGTGTATCTACCTTTTTACAAAGATTCCCAAGTGACAGCATTGATAAGCACTAATAATTCATATGACTGAATGCTTTACAGCTATTAAAAGTTTATAATAAGGAAAAATGCTTACAATGTAACATCAAATGAAACAAGAAACAAATCTGTATATTCATTGTGCTCCTAGTTTAAGAGTAAACTATATGTTATAGATATTTAATGTTAATGGAAAAATATTGGGAAAAAAACAACAGATCATTATCTTTGGGTGGAGGATTATGATAGCTTTAGATTGTGTTTTACTGCTAATGCTTACCCACCCAACTCACACTTCCTATAATGCAAAGTAATACTTTCATGATCAGTTAAAAAAAAAAAGTCCTCTCAATTATCATATAATGACTAATAGTCTTATGCAAACCAAAGTACATATTCTATTTTGGATTTAAAAAAAAATTGAGAAAGGTAGAATTTAGAAATTATTATCAAGTACCTTAGAAAAGCCTTCATTGATCCTGATTATGTGGTTTGCCACTTGGTTTTGTGCCTCTACAGGCCAACAGACTTGTGAGGCATTTGGCTTCCACCGAGTTTCTACCTTATTTTAAGGAAACAGGCATGCAGAGAAGTAGGAATAATGCAGCAGTTATGCCTACCCCATCAGATGGGATCTGCAGGAGGTTAATAGAACTCTTTGTGGCCAAGAGAGATCACACATACTTCCATAAACAAGGTGAGTCTTTTCCCTTAGGCCAAATTAAATGAATGTGATAGTGAGTGGACCATTTAAGAAAACATGTATACCATTGTTTTTAGAAAAGGAGATGCCAAGGCTGGCAATTACATTCTTTAAACAATTATTAGAGACCCTAAGAAAACAGTCTTTTTTGATTTTTTAGGAATTAAAAAAAGGAATTAAAAAAAAAGGCAACTTGTCTTTATTTTCCATCTTACCACATATTTATTGTATCTCTTTTTTTGAAATCAAGCTAAAATTTCAGGTTGGAAAACTCATTTGATTTCAACTGTTATGCAGCAAATAAATATGTGCAGAAACTTTTTCCAGGACCACTCTAACAAAAAATAGGTAATTTCATGAAAAATGAGTACTAACCATCCCTGCATAGACCATTCACTCAGTTATTTAAATCTTAGCTGCACTGTCAATAGTCAGAAGAGTTGCAAAAAGGAAATTTTATCTCAAACAAAATGAGACAGGTAGGGTGGAACAAATGTTACACAGGATTTATTTTAGATTTGTGGTTAATTAACCACAATGTGTCCCTGAAGTTAAAGGGGCATGGAAGAAGTTAGCAAAAAGACTGAGAATTGACAGCAAATCCCAGAAGTCTGTATCAAGTCAATTCGTATTCACTAAGAACAGAAACTATTTCATCAATCAAGAAAATGCAAAAAATAAATAAAAATCAATAAGCAGTCAAATGATAAAGAGTTAAGAACTAAATATATCTGATTCTAAGGAAAGGCATTTGCTTGCAAGTTGTACAGTTTCTTAGTTACTGGAGCCTGGAAGATGAACCACTTCTCATCATTATCAATGCTCCACTAAGTTTTCAATTTAACTTGTCGCCATGCTATCGCTTTTCTTCCCAATTATTTCTTCCAGTAAACAAGCACAGGGATCATTATGTTTTATGGATTTGTACACTCATTTCAAAGGCAGAATTTGGGTCAAATTGCTCTCTCTATATATATATACCTAAAATTGTCTGTAAAAGATATTAAGATTTACATAAAATGGGATTATTGATCAATAATTTAATATCAACATTGGGAGGGAAAAATTTTTATGTGATAAGACAATTTGGACCCAACATGATTTGTAATGCTTGCCTGAAAATTATTTTGCTAGGGAAGGACATGTCTTTGTTGGGGGTTTTGGATAACATCTATAAAAATTAGTGTATAGAGACCTTTGCTTTTCACACTCTGAGTGAATCAAAGAGTAGAACAAATTAAGTAAATACTGGGCTAGATTCCAGGAATTGTCACTAAATTGTGTGTTCTTTGCAGTTTGCATAACTAGTTCTTATTTCAAAACTAGGTCTGAGGAATATAACTGTAATTTTTACAAAGATATCTTTCAGTAATTTATTTAGATATTTTCTAGTGTTGAGTCACTTCATAAACAATCTTTTAAATATATCATGCAGATGATTTCATGATTTTGTCAATTTTTAAATAACAGAGTAGAATTTTGTGTCCTCCCTTGGGTCATCGACCTTTTTTTTTAGAAGTGAGTGAAAGCTCTGTGTACTTTCTAAGGAAAAGCTTACTAACATGCCAAACCACAGGCTGGCACAAAATATTGGGGAGTTCACAGATCTTGGAAGGGCAATTGAACACAGATCAAAAATGATTCTTTTTAGATTCTACAGCTCTATATTTTAAATTAATAATTATTATCTACTAAGGGAAGAAAAATAAAAATATTTCTAGGATCAATGGTGGCTTCAGAATAATAGTGGTTTTAAGATGTGATTTGGCAGGTAGGAACTTGCAGCATATTAGCCTTAATCTGTGATTATTCTGCAAGCATGTACAGGGCTTTTCAAAAGACTGTATGTCAAATCAATAAAACTAAATTAAATCAACACAAATTTAAAATATTTTGACAGTCAAAAGTTTATTAATGTTCCCTTAACATTTAGATAATGCTATTATTCATATTAAATAATATACATTTTATTTGCAATGCAGTAATTGAATTGCTGCTTGCAATTATATGGGATAAAGTCCCCACCACATGCCTCCCCATTGTTATGATCATTTTCTGTGACAAATCATCACAAAGAGGGCTTTGTTTCAAGTTGAGACCACAGCTACGTGGACTGTGAAGTGCATCTAGCTATCTCTCGCTATCATTCACTTTTTATATTGTGATTATTATTCTAAAATAGAATTTCAAAAAAAAACTGGAGAGCTGGTTGCTAACACTCACACTAGGTCATTTATGCAGACGTCCTGCCTGGCCTCAGACTGGCTGCATGGACTCTGGCCCTGGCCCTAACTTTGGTGCCTTCACCTTCACAGCCATGCTCCTGATTCCCTTCAGACAGTTTCCAGAATTCTAAACCACTCCATGGAACACAGACCGTCTTTCCTTTTTTCAATCCTTGGCTGATGCTTAAAAACCTCCAGCAATTGCCTTAAAGAACCAGAATCCTAGAAATTTTGAATCAGTGTGTGGTTCAGAGGTTGTCCCCAACCTCTTCATTTGATAGATGTAACCATTGGGGCCTAATGAAAGTTAGGTGACTTGCTCACCAAAGCCAGCTGGGGATGCAGGTCTTCTGCTTTCTGGTCCAGTGCTCTTTCCCACAGATTGAGATGCCTTTGCCTTCCGTTCTGTGTAGTTGAATTATTTATTCATCCTTCCCATGGCTCTCTCAGGGAACTTTTCTTTCCCCCCTCCCAAGAAATTTGTCAGGCTTTGTAGGCATCATCTCTTAGTAAGCTTTGACTCATCTAATCCCCGTACTAGTAAACTGGCAACTTCTGACCCCGAGTTAAAAATTCCTTTAGCTAATATTAAACTGCAAAGCAAGGGGTATTGTTTATTTAAACGATCCTTCCCAAATAGCCAAGGTGGAAATACTTTCTTTTAAAAAAAATGCCAAAAACCTGTATGATGTCTTGATTTAACTGGATGGTAACATTTATTATCTCCCAAGGTTAAACTGTAATGGATCTATTTTGATACATACAAGGTTCTTCATGATTAAAGTTCTAATCTTTTGGGACACATCATTTTGGATTCCCAAGAACAGCATTATAAGGAAGTCACAGTGTATGGCTCAGAAATTTTCCATAGAACTATAAAAATAAATAAGTAAATAAATAAAACAACAAAGTCCAATTATAAAACCTCCATCACATCACTGAATTCTCATTTCTCCTTTCCTATAGACAATTCATGAAGAACTGCTCTTCTGAAAAGTATCTCCAAAGTCTATATTTTCATTTCTATCAGTTGGTATCACCTTAATCAAAGCCTTTATTGCCTGAGACAAGCTCTTCTGACTTTCTCAATCTATCCTCAGCTTCCCAGAGTCAGAATAATCTCCTTTTCTACTTGTTCATAGTGCTTGGTCAAAAAAACTTCAGTGACTCCAAGATACTTTTCTACTCTAATTTTCCAGACAATCAAGTTTTCCTAAAAATTCAGCTTATATGTACCTTTCATGTAGAATTTTATTGAACCAGACACTGTAACAAGTTCTTATTCTCATTGACTTGGCATTAGGGCTATAGTAACCACAAAGGTGGCATGGAAACCCATGTCTCTCTATCTCAGAAACCCCATTTTTTACTCACCCATATTCCTCAAATAGAATCTCTCTCTGACCAACCTATTTTTCTTATTGTCCCAAAGAAATTTTGATAAAATCTTTACCAGGAATTTTTTTTCCTCTTAGTCTTTCTAAAGCACTTACTATTTTCCAGTAGTCACCCATGGACTTATTTATTCAAGGAATATTTATCAACTCATACATCTGAACTTTGCATACTCTAGATTCTATTTATCTCCTACTTCTTTGAAAGATGACATCCATTATTTGGAGCACTCACATTCACTCTGAGTCATACAGTACTTTACAATGTCATCTCTGTACGTGTTTTCTCCTTCTTGGAGGACAGCAGCTCTGTCTTATGGTCACTTATACCATTCTTGGTCCTAATGCAAGGCGAGAAATAGAGTAAGCATGACGTCACCACATGCAGAATTGATATCTCAGCAAATTATCTGGAGGTGCTACATTGCAAGCAACCTATTAAAATAAAGAATAGTGTGCTGGACACTAAAAGGGAATCCTTTGACCACAGAATCTAGTGGATTTTGGGAAGACCTGGTATATGAAATAAGAAATGAAAGGTTTCATAACTGTCTAACAAGTGCTGACAAAATGGACAAAAAATGTTGACACTTGTTGTCTTTATGAAAAGTGGAAAATAATGGGTCCTTTGTATGAACAACACAATTGAAGATGATATTTCAGTGACATAAGTTAAAATAAAGGGATCATCTATTATTTTGTGTAGCAGGACAAGGAAAACACATAAAATGATAAAAAAGCAAATCCAAGTTTGTTGTGACACTCCAAACTAAGCTCTAAGATGAAATTCCAGCTAATGGCATTTCTGTAACTCAGTTCTAATCTAAGTGTAGCAAATAAAACACATCACTTTTAGAAAATAGTTCTGTTACTAATTTTACTACTTAGAACAATATAATTCAGTATACTTTAGACATTAAACATTCCACTTAATAACAGATCTTAAATGCCAACTTTATGGTTTAATTTAAGATTTATTTTACAACATATTTAAATATGTATTTCATTCACTATGTGTAGTTTATATACTCATTATGTAACTCTAAATTTCCTACAAGTTCTTGAGAGAAAAAAATTAAAGTTTTGATTTTTCTCTCATTTAAGGTTTCAGATTTCTTAGCAGTAGCATAGTATTTGATGTAACTTAGAATACATAACTTAAAATGTCTTTTTAATGATCTTGTTTCATCTACCTTAAAAATTAGTTTGGTTTTCTTTTGGTGGGAGAATAGCACAAAGACAAAAAGGAAAGTGAGTAATATAAAGAGGTCATCTAGAAATAGGGATTCCAAGCAAATGGGATTTTGAAAGGGAAGTTGTCTGAACTTGGCATTCAAAGGGCTCTAAAAATAGCCCAAGCGTAACAATTCTAAATCCTTTGTCTTCAAAAATTTTTAAATTTATGACTTCTCAGGTGATGACAGAGATGTGCTTTTCTTTGAGAGCAAAAGGACTAATAATTATATTTCAAAACAGACATATAATCTCTTATTTTTATTAAGTGATTCAAAGAGTAAAAAATATAACAAAATGTTTAAATTCCAACAATAGTCTTGCCTACATTTGCTTCTATTGGTATCAACACTAGAACACCTCATACAGTCTTTCAGTTGTTGTTCATCATAAGTTGGCTACTTCTGAAGCTACCGGCTTGGATACTTCTACAAACTATTTTTAATGTACCTAGTAAATGGAATGCAATTAATGTGAGATCAGTATTTGTCACTTCACTGGAAAACAAAAGGAAAAAAGGTGTTTCATGTCAATTTCAGGTTATACAAAACAAGTCACTGCAGAACTAAGATTCTTTCCCTAATTGAAGTTACCATAAGATATTTCATAAAGATTCTAAGTATGCTTGACATAACTAATGTACGGATGGCAAAATTTAACACATAACCAGTCTACCAAAAATTTCATTTTTTGACAGGTTGGTTAGGCAATCCATAAAATCTGGCATCTTAAAATTCAAAAATGAACAAATCAGGAATGAATAATGTATCTGAAGTACAGTGTAAACTCATTAAGTGAATCAGTGAGTGAGAAGTCAAAACTGGTTTTTACCCAACTCATAACAAAATGCAGTGCTTAGGTTTCTGGATTTGGTGGCCACAACAATATCATTATCTACATAAATTGTGTGAATTGGTATTAAAATCAAATTCCTATCTTATGTGTCCTCTCACATATGTTCCTAATCTCATGACCACTCTAGTTTCTACTCAGAAGACCACTGCCTCTAACAAAAATATATAATTCATAAATTATTTCCTTCACTACAAAATTCTAATGATCCAACTTTACGGTGAGTAAAATTCTAAACATGTTTGCAACAAAATGACAACCATGTTTCTGAAAGATGATGATGACCATTTATTAGCAACAAATTGCCTAATTTCTCATAATTTCTGCATATTTCTTCTCCTTCCAAAAACTCCCTTCTTTTTGAGCCCTAAGTATCTTAGTCCTATGAGATCCCAGAGCTGCTCAAGCCACATCAGATCCAGGTAACAATAACAAAGAATGATTGCTGGTCCCTTCATAATCTACGCATCTGCCTTTCTTCTAATATCTCAAATCTGGATACTTTTGAAATTCTCTCATTTCTTTCTCCCTCATGGAAGCACCAATTTGAAACAGAACACCAAAGGCAGGAATACTAATGATTTCCATGGACAACAACATACAAAGTGAGAGGTTACAGTGGAAAAAATGTAACGGTAATATAAAGCAATCCTGGGAAGAGGTATATAAACATGGCAAAAAAAAGTGCAAGGCAATATTTCCTCCCTTCTTATTTTGTACACAGTTTTCATATAGTATCTCAAAATTCTCATTGTCTATACTACTTTTGACCAAACACAGCCTGTTCATATTTCAAATGATAAATCATTTAAATTATATTGTTGCATCTTTTAGTAAAAATTTATTAAAAATGGTTTATCTTCTATAGAAACACTTTGGATTTCAGTTTTATATTTTTGTAACCCCTTGCCCATCATGTTATGACTGACAACTATCCATATTCTACATACAGAAAAATTAACAGTTGATGACAATTTTCTTAGGCCTCTGTAATAACTGAATTCTTAATGAAAGACTGGCACTCGTATTTAATGATGATGGAAAACAGAAATGCGTTAGCCTGTAAAGTATATGATGTGTTGAGGGCTTTTATTTTTTTCTACTATAACCTTTGCTAAGTGAATGTCCAAACAGCTATTATGCACAGGTGGCAAGCTGGTTTCCTAATGCTGGTGGGTTAAAAAATATAAATGTATAAAGAAAAAGGGATTAAAAAATAGGTGGGGGAGGGGTTTCCTTCAAATGGATGGAACCCATTCTTTTGAAAGAAAACTCCCCTCTTACCTTGGTCCTGGAGCTGGTTAGTTCTCCTCTGTCCTCCTCCTAGGGGAGAAATACCCAAAGTTAAACAATAATAGAACATGGTCTTGTATTAAAGTCAAGTTCAGTTCTGGCCAACCCCTTCCTCAGGTCTCACAAGACACTACCAACTGTCTGATATACTGGGGCCTTCTTTGAATTTAACATCCATTTCAAGGATTACGCCAAAGGGAATGAACATTAGCTGTGTAAAGGGGACAAAATCATCTGCTCCTCATCAGTCTGACTTGTCTAAGCTCTAATAAACAGAAGACTGGCTTAGAGCAAGGAGCTCATGAAGGGCATTGCTTGGGTATCACTCCTCAGCTGGGGTGAATCATGGAGGGGATATGGATGTGAGTACCTAGAAAGTTAGTCAGGAAAAAAGAGGGGTGCTGTGGAGTTCTCACTGCATCCCCTTGATGTTCTTCCTGTCATTGAAGGGGAGAGGAGAGTGCTAAAGCAACACCATGCTGGAACAGTTCAAAGTGATATGGACAAGAATATTATAAAATTGAAAATATCTGCAGGTCATTAGATGGGAGGGATAGAGAGACCTCAGGGTGAAATATATTTTCAGAAACTACAAACTTATTTTTTCAAAACAGGGAATTTCAGGTTAGATAAAGAAGGAAATTTTTTCTTAATGTCTGTCAACTAGGACTCCTGGTGTCTTTAGAGAGAAACAGGGCTGCACAGTAAAAGAAAAAGGGATCTGTGAACTAGACAATGAGGACCTCCTAGTCAAGGTGTCACTTTTTATTTGAACTGAACTTTATCAGCATCATTTGTCTAGATGAAGATAAGTGCACCAACATCAAGGAGAAGGGGGGTGAGGTCAATATATTCATATATATGTGCTTAGTATGTAGTAGTTAGTTACTAAATTTTAATCTCCTGTTCATTTACAAGGTTTCTGATCTGTTCCTAACTTACTTGAATCATTTTGTCTCTTTTGAGGCAGGGAACTCATGAACTGAGCTTGGAGTCAGTTCCTAGTTACCCTTTGGCATAATTTCAGAGATAGCGATGGGCTCCCATAAAAAGTATCAAATACCAGACAACTGATTGAATTCCATGAGACATGAAGGAAAGTGGAGACCAAGAATGAGCCTGAACCCATACAAGATCATGTGCTATTGTTATTTAACTTTGGGTAACTTATTAAAATTCTTTATCAAGTAAAATGACATCAGGTGAGAAAAATGGATGTACTTTGGAATCTCAGGTTGTCACAGTATCTTCCAGAGACATCAAAATGAAGGATGTTGTAATCATTACTCTAATGGCCATTATGAAATTGTGCATGGAAGAAAAACACTATGGCAGGTTCTACGTTATACATCTGTTACTCTTACCATTCACTCAGCATTAGAGTCATCCTATGGACTTCAATCACCTTCAAGTTACATGATATAAATAAGGCAAAGGAAAGCTCCTCCAACTACACACATGTTCCCCTTATGTTCTTCCTTGAGAACTTGAACTTCACCCATTATCTTTAATGGATACTCAAAAAGTAGTTATTTAGACAAGCAAGACTTTTATCCACTAAACTTGATAAATTTTAAAGTATACAGAAACAGAACATTTCCTTTTTTTCTGAAACAGATACATGAGAAATTGGAAAGCTGTGCTATAAATAAAATATAAGTGAATTATGTTTTATGAAATAACTAATTTGTTCATGAGAATCACTTACATGGCAGTTTTCAAGGAAATACTTTTATATTCAGAAACGAACTGAGAATCTATGAATAAGAGCAGCTGTGGATACACTGCCTGGGGTAGGTAAAATTACAATGGCTGTGCCGTCTTCATGCTTCAGGGCATAAACTAATAGCTATTATGATGAAGGGGGATATGAAAAAGAAATTAAGTAATACTGAAATTGCTGGAGTTATTATGGGACCCTTAAAAGGATCATCCTCTCAAGTCTTACATATTGAAACACCTCAGGATACCACATTACATGGATCAATTTTTATCACACTTATATATGGAAATGTTTTATTCTACAAGAAATCAAAACAATCCCTTCTACCAGCATGAGTTTCACTTGCTATTTATCCCCCCTTGGGTGTCATCCAGTGGAGTTGTCAGAACCGTTGCCAAAACCTTGATGTCAGCATATAATTTTAAATGTCTCTCTACACATAGTTGTGCAAGACCTGTGTCAGTCTCTAGCTCTGTTGGTTTTTACAGAGTGCTTTCCTTAAATATCTTTCCATTTGGCAATGTAGAGAACAAGAAAAGCAGCTATTTACTGGAGCGACTTAATTACAAAACTCATGAGCTTCTATTGAGGTCCTGGGGATGAATTTTCCCTAGTTGTGAGGATCTGTAGTCTCGAAGAGCTATAGGAGAATTCTTGGGTTGTTTTGCGAAAGACAGTCCAGGGCACATCTTAGAATCTTAGGCTATCAGTGTGGGAAGGGAATTCAGATATCACAGGCACAGTGTGCTCTCTGAGATGTGAAAAGCCTTTCTACTTCCACTTGAACAACTCTGATGTTGCATAGCAGAAGCCAATTTTCCCCTTCACTCCATTTTTGGATTAGTTTTAATTGTTATGAATTCTTTCTTTGTGCTGAGCTGAAATTTACCTTTGTAACTCCTTTGTAAGAGTTTATTTAGTTTTTAATGTAAGAATTATAGTTCCTAAAGCTGCACACGGGTATTTCCAATATGCCTGGGACTTATTAGTGTAGCCAAAACTGCAGCAAAGAACATCACAAAACTGTTTAGTCTAACATTTTTAGAGCAAACTACAATTATATTAAAAAGTCCCTTGTTTTTGTTCTTTCCCCACAAGAGCACTGGAGAGAGTCAGAAGATCTCAGTTCTAATCTCAGCTGTGGGACTGTGGGCAAGTCACTTAACGCCTTTCTCTAACTTATAATATCTTTGTCTAAAATATAAAGACATCATAAAACAGTTAAAAGGTGAGAATAAAAAAAATATTTATGTGCAAATGGTTTGTAAGCTCTAGTGTGTACTGTTCCTTTTATTGTGTTACTCAAGAAATATACAACTTGGTAAATTTTAGAGTTCTATATTAAGCCAAATTTAAACATTATTTCTTAAAAGTGAACAAATAAAAAAAGGAACATTAAATAAATGATACATATATTCTGTGACTTATACAATATCATTACTTAAATGATATCATTTACTAGAAAGCAACTCTCTTCTTTTTTAAATTTACAAACTTTGCTTATATAGGTCAGCTTTGTTGGGATCCTATGTATCTCTGAGTAATCTGTAACATAAGGCAAAGGTTAGGGTACTGACTTGGAACCTTGAATGCTTGACTTCATTTTCATTTCCCATACTTCAGAAAGATTTTCTCTTCATGCTAAAGGCACTGGCAACATAGAGCAGCTACACTTTCTGATAAATTTGATGATTTTTTGTGGTCCTCATTGCAAATGCTTGAAAAGACAGAGTATGAATCAGGGAGGCAATGATGTGTTCTCTTAATTACTAATAGGAATCTGGTGTGTTACCACTTGTGAAAGGATGTTCAGAAGCTTCATATCTGTCAGCCCTAACTATGAATCAAATAGATTCTAGAGCAGCAGATGCCTTGAAGACAGTTCTTGAACAGTTTTTATACAATCTCCTGTGTAGTGATAACAATGGAAAGGGGTCTACACACTTTTATATTTTCTTTGAAAGTAAGGAGCTGTTTCTATCACGTTTGTTTGATTGATTCCAGTTTAATTCTTATTTTGGTTAATGGCAGATATTTAGCACTTAGTGAAAAACATTGAATATTTAACATTTCTGTGCAAAATTATTTGCATTAAATTTCTTCATTGAGTACCCCTTCCAAAGTAAGCTAAATAAAGTCCACTTTATTTCAACACGATATGCTGTGTGGTTAGTGGTATTTAAAAATATAGATTTCTGCCATATCTTGGTTCTATATATTTTCAAAGACAGAATTGATGCTGAGCAGTTTTATGTCTTTAATTTTTCTTGCTGACTTATATGATGTTAAAGGAACATATTAAAATGGTTTCAGAAGGTTTTTGAAAGAATGTTTCATTCTGTGGGTGACTCCTAACAATGATTTTTTGGTTTCAGAAAGTCTGGAATATATCCATTTAAAATAAACTGCTACTTTTAATCTTGAAAACGCCATTTCTGATAAGGAGGATAAGTAATGTGTTCATAGTAACGTTAACTTCTGATTATTGATATGACTACAATTCACAAAGCTGTTATGATGAATGAAATGTTTGCTTCTAAAAAGCCTGAGGCCAGGTTAGGTATTTAGGAGAGCTGAACCATGACTTTCTAACAATTGTGCTAGGTGCAGAAGATACTGTATGTGTGGCAGTTATTTTGATTATACACTATTTCATTCTGAAAATGAGTTATAGGGAATATTATTTTTTTGGGGGGGCAAACATGAAAATAAATGAGCCACAATTTCTTATTCCTACCTTAAACAAAATATATTTTAAACCAATGTCTTTACTAGCTCATTCTAAATGACTGCCAAATTATTTTATCTTTCTGTTTCTTAAGTATGAATCATGAACCAGCTCCATTTTGGATGGTATTATCTTCAAAGATAAAAGAAGCTAATAATCTAAGAAGTTGTAGATGAGTGGTTCCCCATATACTATGCTCAAAAGAATAGTACACTTTCAGTTTTACGGAAAACCATTATTACTTGTGATGTACAATGTAGATGCTTATCGTTAGCATAAAACTGCATTAAAGCAGTGTCTATAAGTATATTACATTTCCACAATAAAGGGAGCTCTATGTTATTTTATTATAGATAATTTGGAGTTTTATGGTAAAAAACCTGATTACTACCACTCTTTCCCAAATCCTTGTGCAAATACACAATATGCTTTCCATGTCTAATTATTCTGAGTTAAAGAATTAAAGAATTATTTAAGATCTTTAAAGAAATTCCCTTTTTTTTCTTTGGCATTCCCTCCCCACCCAAACTCTGTGCTCTCATATATAATTCTTCCCTTCTTGCTCCTACTGAATTGTACAAAGTTTAAGAATTTATATCCTTCTGAATACTTTAAATGTTCCTTTCTGTGGAGATGCCTTTATTGAGGTCATCCAGACTGTAATCTTCCTGCAATCTTTTCTTGTGGAAAAGTAAATCTGGATAATAGGATCCTGCACAAACGAGGCAGAAAAGACAAAACAACTAAATGCCACCCCTTGCCCTTGACACTGTTATGAAGCTGGATCCAGCTGCTCCTAAACTAACCATAGGCAACTTTATAACTGTAAACTTCAAGGGCATTTACTCTCCATAGGTGTCATGGCCCTATAGTCTGAGGTCTTACAGGGAAGAAAATAATTGGACACTTTTTTCTTTAATAATTGATTATAGACAGGGTCAAAAGAGCAATTTTGTACCTAGGATCAGAAAGTGCCACAGGAACCAACTCAGAGAGTGCTGAGTATGAGGAAATGGAGACATTATCAAATAGAAAGGGAAGAGCACAGAAGTTGAATACATTCAAATTTGTTGAAGCCACTTCTAAGGTGTCCTCCAGGAATTCCACGTAAGTGTTAGTGCTCTACCTTTGCTCTGAATACATAACATGATGCCTTCTTGGAATGGTTAGTGTTCTCTCCTGTCAAGGAGTGATGCCTTCTTATGCTTGCATGCCCAATCACCTCATGTTTGCCAGGTGGAGTTGGGGGATGTTGAGAGCCCCAGATGAATAATTTCTCTGGGGTGGGGTGTTTGTCCTGACCTTGAGACTTTACATGCATGCAGTGCATCCAGGTATCAGACCACAGCAGAAACAACAACTCCAAGCATGCTAATATCTGCTGTCCTTACTATTTTCCTAGATCTGGGATTTCTGGTACCATAAATTTCTCTCCTATTTCCTCCGCATACCCTCAATCCTTTTGATGTAGTGATCCTTTCAGATGCTTTACTCAGACTAACTGGACTTGATCTTCTCACTGAGGTGTCTGAGTCATGCCTCTTTCCAGATTTCAGCATGGCCAGAGGCCTCCAGGGGACAGACTCTCCTCCAGGTCTCGTGTTGCCAGTAATAGTTCTGGAGAACCCACATCAGGACTTGCACCAACTGCCACAGAAAGGGGGACCCAGCACACAGAAACTCTCCGGGCCCTGCTTTGTTGTTCCTTTGTGTCTGTCCCCTTTTTAACCTGAGCACTAGCACTGCAATTGTTTGCACTAGCACTATAAGGAAACTAGTCCTTATAGCGAGATGATCTATAAAGACAAGGGACACACACAGCACCTGTCACACTTCTAGACAGAGACCAAGAGGGAACTCTTATATTCACTGTTAACAAGGGGTAAAATCACCCACAGGCACTTTATTATACACCAAATAATGTCTTAGGTGCAACTTTTTATGTTTAAAATATATATCATGCATGTAGGTCCAGTTTACTTGACTTGGTTGGTTATTGGTTCTGTATCACATAAACTGTACTGTGTGTGATCTGAATATTCATTCTGAGAGTCATTATGGGATTGATTTCTGTGGCAATTACGTGGGACTAAAGAACAACAATTTTGAATTCTGATTCGCCTCAGAACTATCAGAATTCAGATCTGGCCTTAGATCTTGATCAAATCAGGTTGTGAAGGTTTAAACTGTTAAACTTCTTTTGCAGTGGTTGTATCTTGTTAAATTTAATCCTCTTTGAAGTCGTAGAAACTGAAATGACCCCAAATGACCTATTTTTATCAGGCAAATTTCTAAACACCACTTCTAAGTGTAATGGTGAGGAGAGCAGAGGGTTAAATAGTACATTTAGAAACTTTTCAAGCTGGTGATACAGAGACAGCCAAGAGCATCTCCAGAGTGAACAATTTGAAAATTACCTGGCAAATGCACAGTTGGAACCCAGTAACCATCTGTTAAATGAACTGGCAAATGAATGAAGGCAAATCATACAAGCAATTTTTTTTTTTTAGTGCTGGGGAAAAAAGGCAAAAATGTGTAATGTCTGATGAATCACAAAGAAAAATGTGACATTTTCTTTTCTTATGGAGGATCTATAATTTTAATCATCTTTTATTTGTAGGATGAGCTAAGTGAAAAATCTAGACTTTTAAATGGCAGTGGACATTTTATGTTTCTTCCTATAGTATTCAACAGCTAGCAGGGGCAGGAGAGAGAATACGGACTTTAAGAGCACAATTTCCCTTTGGAACACATGTAGCATTGATATCTGTATCCTGTGACATCTCAATGTGCACATGGATAATTCTTGGTGGCCCCAATAAATATTAGCATCTCTAAGTGAGAACTGGGAAGAGTTTAAGCATGTTACAACTATGGGGATTTCTGTGCATGTATGTGGATGTTACTAGGTGCAACCGATCTGTCTGTGTTGCTCTGATTTTTGAATGCTAGCCCAATAGACTATATTCCAAAACATAATGAGATCACAAAAATTAAGCTATCTGTAGCATGTTTTAATACAACGCCAAGAAAAATGAAGGATAGGGATAGGCCAAAGCTTATCTTTCCCATAATAGTTAAAACTGAAAACATATACTTGTACACAATTCTACAGCAACTCACTTCCAGAAAATAAGTTAAAGGTTTATTCACTTGAGGCCAAGTGCTGTTCAGTAATATGAAGAGCTCAGCTTAAAATGCCTATACGTTTAAGTTTTTCCGGAGCCTACATTAAAAACACGGACTTGTTATTAAAACCGAATATAGCAACCTACTTCTCACATACAAACTGCAGTAAATCTCTTCTTTCTAAACCTTCCAAGTATACTTGAACTGATGGCTATGTCTTGCAAATATTATATATAAGAAAATGGTTCCTTAGGGATAATATATTTTTTTGAATTTGAGTGTTAAGTTTGAGACATCTGCCCTGACAAATTTTCCAAAGTGGAAAAAACATGGCTTGGCCTACCTAGAGCTTTATCTACTTCAAACATTAGGCCAAGAGGAATCTTCCAGTGTGAGTCACTGCTTTGTTCCCAGGAAGTACTTACAGACACTAGAGACCATGATAGCTTTAAAACAGGGTATGCTCATTTAATCTTTACTTAATAGTCAGTAAGTATAAAATTACTAATTTACTTTTACTAAATGTATTAACTAAATTATAATTCACTCTAACCAACCTTTATCAGTTTTACTTATTATAATATAACATATATCAATACTAAATTTGACAGTAAATTCAAAATAAACATACTCCTGTCATCTAAACTTTACATTTTATTGCAATCATGTCTAATATTTGAAAACAACCTGTAAGCATTTCTCAGTCAGAGAAAGCCTTTCCAAACAGTTTTGTGTTGCCAAGCACTGGAGAAGGGTGAGGTAAGGACAGCCATGGCCTTGGTAGTTGTATGAAAAGCACTGTGCGTGTGGTCAGAAGATTTAGGAGGCACACAAGGTATCAAAGTAAGTAAGAGATAATATAAGAGATGTGACCCTACTATTTCATGATAGGACCTGACAGCTTTCTTCAGAAGGAAAATTTAAAAAATAACTAACGATGCTAGTAAGATTTAAGTTCTTCCCCTCACTTTTATAAATATGGTTTGTAGGAACATGTACCTGTTGGTTTCCCTTTCTTATATTAGACTCTATAGTGGCTAAATTTAATAGCATCAATATACCTGGCATCATTCTGTCATTTAAAAATTGGATAATCTATGTCAAAGTACAGTAAACCAATAATTCTTGGTCATAGTTAATGACCTTCTGTACTGAGAGCTGCCAGTGATAGCTGGGTAGTTTTCACATTTCAGTGCAATGCCCAGAAAACACTAGTGTGAAATATAGTCTCTCTGAACAATAAGGAACTCTGAATTTCATCTCTGCCATAAAGTTGGGCACTAGCTAAAAGTGCTGTAATATAGACATACTCTCTGCCATGATACTGATTGCATTAAGGACCCAAGCCCTGACTTGACAACCTGATTGGATAGTACACTCTTCCTCTTTTCTGAGACATTTGTTCTGAAACATTTGAACAAACAGCAAGGTCTGGGAATTTAAAACTCCCTAGACAGATGGAAGCTTGCTAGCCATTTGTCTGCATTGTCTGGCTAAGCTGGTAAAGAAGGAAAGGCTACTGTTTTCCTTAAAGTCTCATGCTGCCAAAAAATCAACAGAGCAGAGTTTGTGAGAACGCTGTAATTAATGGCAATGAAAACCAGTCACACTGTATTTGGAATAATTAACCTGAAGACCTGGTTAAAAAAGAATTTACAGGTGTCTATAGGAAAACAGACTTAGTCTCCACTGAACAAATAAGACAGAGAGGTTTCAAAGACACACTTGATGCAGATATGGCTTCTCTATTTTGCTCTGATAGATGCAACTATTTTGAATTTGTTTCTACAAACTAAATCTTTTACACAGAAGGTGCCTGTTAGTCCATCTCCATATTAGTTTGCCTCTTTTGAAACAGAAAGATCCTAGACAAATAAGAATGAGAATTTGAACTTAAATAGCCTCCTTCCTGGTTGGCATGGGGGTGGGGCATGAGGATTTGGTGGGTAAGGTGAATGCTGGTTAGCCTTCGGTGCCCTTCCAATGTTCTCAAAGACAGGACAAAATGACTGGTTTTGGCATGCAGGGGCCAGCTTGCTCAGGAAATTGTAGCATGTATAAAACAAAGCACATAAACAAACTCTCTATCCAGGAAGCTGAGTTTAACAATTGCCTCATTAACAAGATCCAAGGAAGGACAGGAAAAGAGGAGGAAGCCAATAGCTGATTATTATACAGCTCTGGACAGATGAAGCCCTTCAGCTTTCCCCAAACAATCCCTGTAGTGTGGATTTGACAAAGTGGCACATTTAAGAGGGAACTCTCTTGCCATCAATGGGAGTCAGGCATACCCGTATCTGAGGGCCAAATGCAGTCCCTAGAACTTGACTTTATCAGTAGACACAAGACAGAGGACAAGGCAGCTACATCCACAGAGAATCAATTAAAAGCAAAAGCGACACCAGTGAATAGTCTGAACACTGATCTACATTTCAGCCACTGTTGCTTTCTCCCCTTCTATTTCTTATAAATTACCCATACTTAGGTGCTCTCACAAATACTACTTCAATAGAGATGTTTTCCTTGGTCTCACTGAAAGTACCTATTCCTCATATTGCACCATATAAAATATACCGTCAAAGACCAAAGTTCCAGTTTAAGTTTCTAAATGGTTGAAAGCTTTTTGGGTAGAACTTATCATGCATAATTTATTAGTTTGGCTTTCTCCTTGCACATCTCTCCAGTTTCACATGGGAGGTATGTTCAAATAAACCTGACTTCAGAACTGCTGAAGTCCACACCCAGATTTATCTGTACTGACTAGTTTTGTTCTACTGCCTTTTCAAATCGCCCCTCTGAACACACCATAAAAGCCTCTGGCTAATTTTCAGTGTTGCTTGTAAACACAAGTACTGGTTAAACGTAAACTTCCCAGGACTAGTAGACTTCTTATATACGTCTCAACCCCTCCCCTGCCCAACACACATAACCAAACCACATTGCACTTCCCTTTTTTGAAACCAATGAAATCAATCATATAATTTTTTATATTGCTTTCATTTCTGCTGGGCAATAATACAGGTCTCATTACCTTCAACTTTCAAAGGCTTACCAGAGACATCATTTTTCAAGACCAGGTTCTTGGTTAATTCCTTTAGCAAAGATTCTGATTTCTTCTTGCATCTGTACTTTGTATGAATTCCTCCTAAGCAGCACTGAGTCTAGAATAATTCATCAGTCTTCACTTTTGACTGGGTTTTCCTCTTTGCCCTAACTCAATAGCAGCCTTTATTGCTTATGGAAAATAGGAAATTCTGCCTCCTGGACACAAACATGTTCATTCTCTATGTCCAGGACCAAGAGGGTAAAAAGGGCAGATTTTACCAACATTTCCTTAAGAATGAAAGTCTGACTTCACACTAGTGGATTATTATCCACAGGTGTAATGCTTGCTCATGAATCACATTTAAGGGGTCTTTGTGTAAACAATTTTGGATTCTCAGTGGGTCTCATTTTACAGATCTTACTTATATCACACTCCTTTTGAAATAGGTAAGAGTGTGATGTGAGTAAGCACCATAAAACCAGAGCCTAGTTTTCCTTCTGAACATAAATTCATTTATAAATAGTTATGATTTCAAAGTTATTACCAACACAACCTCAGGAACATCTAAAATAGAACAATGCCATAATAAATGAAACATTGAAATGGAAAAAAAAAAAACTGGTTTGCTCTGAAGAGGTTGATTTCTTCTTACCCAGAAACTAGCCAGCAGGCATAATTTAAAAAAATAATGATAAAATGTAAAAGTATTATTGACACAATGAGAGTATAGATTTTAGTGACCAAAAAAAGTTGATGAACTGTAGAAGCATATGCTACCCATGTTTTAGGCCCACTGGAAGCAGCTAGTGTTCAACCAGTTTGGTTTTTATATGGCCTTAAAGATATATGTCAACTATGATTAATATTCTAAAAAAAAAAAATTACCTGATTGTTGACCAAAAAATATGAAATGGAGAAAAAGAAAACAAACAAACATACCATGTTCACACACAAAACAAAGTAATTCTCTCAGGGACATCAGGGAAGGTGGAATACTATAACAACACATGTTATATTGTTATACTATTCCACCCACCTTAATGAGGAACCCTTGGGCGTTGCTACTCCATAGCCTTTCGAATCCAGATTTCCTCCCACTTTCATCGTGTCACAGGGCTTTCGCTGCTCAATGTATTCATTCATAGTGGACTCCAGGAGAAAGGCAAATTTGCCCTTGGATTTGCGGACACGAGCTACTCCCTCAGCTGTAGTCCTAGTGAAAACTGACGGCTCTGCGGATCGCATGTAGGTCCACATCTTTTCATACACTGCTATTTTTGATCTCTGGAGGAAATTGAAATAAAATTAAATACAGGAAAGAAGGGAACAACATGTTAATATTGACTGAACCAAGAGAAGGATAAAGTCTTTTAGTATTCTTCCTTGCCCTCTAATCCAATTCGCCATAACATTCTCATTTTCCAATCAGAAAACTACCATTTCACAATATGAAAGAAAAACACTGAAATGTCAGATAATTCACAGTGGTCTTTGAAGAAGCTGGTACCTCATGTCATAATAATTACTTTCTTCAAAGACTTAAAGAATAACTTATTGTTATTTGCAGACTATCATGAAAAATGCACACTACCATGAAAAGTTTCAAACACTTATAATTGTGCTTTATAAAATCACGTTCAAGACAAACTTGACATGGGCCAGTTAAGATTTCATTTCAGCTTTGCAAAATTCTTTTTGATATTGTACTTGAATAGCATCAAATAAGGAAAGTCATTACATTGTTTTATTTTTTATCTTTTTTCATGACCTATGTCATGAAAAGAAAACCTTAAACACAAAAGTTGTAGTATCTATCAAGTCAAAAATTGACACCAAAGGAGAAGAAATCAATGCTGTTTTGTTTACAAGCTAAGTATTCAGAACATAAGAATCAAACTCTAGGTTGACCAAAATTTTTTTACATACATTAAATTTTAAAGAGAAGTGATTCTAATTTTCCTCCTTTATATTTTGGAGAATTAGTCATTATATCCCGATTCCAGCCAAGAAACTTATTTATTTTTATTAATTTGGGCTCTACCTATATTACTCCCAATACTTATTTTACCTGGATACTTTTGCTGGTATCTGCATTCACATTATATTTTATTTTTATTTTCACATACATTTTAATATGAAAATATATCCAATGAACTCAAATGTCCTCAAAGGATATCCATCTATCTATCTGTTTATCTATCTATCTATATTAAGACAGAAAAACTCTCAGGTTTTCATCCTGTTTGATGTTTGATAGTATAATGATACATATAGATATTTATCTGGTGCATATGCATTTTTATCAATAACAGGTGCTGAGAATTTGCATTTGGATCCAAATGAAAACTAATGAAGATTGCATTCTGTTTTAAATCTATGGACAAATCCTGTATGGCATGTATATGCCATCTACAGTGACCATCCTGTGTTTACCAGAATATAGACTCCAACAGTTCTTCAAGAATAAACAAACATTCTGCATAACAAGGGCAACAATGCATGTTTTAGGGAAAAAGCAAATTATTCAGCATAAAGAAAATGACAGAAGTGGTATTCAAAATTCTGGTTTCATAGATGGGAAACATAGATACTATTGAGTATCTAATTAAAACAACAGGGAACAGCTAAATACTAACATAACATATGGAAAATGAGTATTTTTAAGGCTTGGTAATTATTAAGATAAATTAAGTGTAGAATGTAGCATAGTATCAAAGCAATGATTCCCGTTTAAAGGAATAAAGCATCTCTATGTCACTGATATTTTTTAGAAGTCCATTCCTATAATATTAATGTGTGGAAAATTATTGCTTCATTTGCTTAAATACTGTGGGTTGCATATACCTTAAGTGCAAAAGAAGTTAAATTCATTCCTTTAAAATTCAGAAGAAAGAAGGATCCATTATGTAGTTGTGTTAAATCTAGCAGGCCTTCTGTAAATTACAAAATTATAAATACAGGCACCAGTGGAAATAGATGAAAAATGAAAGCAACGTCCTTGGGGCAAAAAAATTTATGCAGTTTGTCACCATATTAATATTTAGAAATTCTGGTTTGGGGGAGATGGCTAATCTATGATCATATCCACATGATGAAGGGGAAAGTGCTATTTAAGAGGTGAAGGACTGAAGATAACAGCCTTGCTCCTTAGTTGTGACCAAAAGAGGGTGACTACTGAAGAAAGAGGGCAAGCACATTTTCATACATGAGACAGGCTAAAATAAAAAAATTCTGCAGGCCCAGCAAACTCATAAATATCATGATTAAGGATCTTGTAAGTCTTAATCTAAAGTCTTCAACTATGACATGAACTTAAAGATCAGGTTTGGGAAGTTAATATGCTCAAGATAATAAGCAAAGATAACATAAAAGTCTTTTTTTTAATTAGAAAGTTAATCTCAGATTTAGTCTTATCTTTATAGTAATACTCAGTGCATGGGAAAAGCTACCTGATTTATTACTGAAAACAATTCTTGGAATTTTAGAAATGTGCCATCTTTTAAATTTCTCAAAAACTAGGAGTCTGGCATTTTGGCTTTTAACAGAAAATGTACACAAATGTCAAGCATTACAGTTAAATTTGCATTTTTATCAGATGGATTATTTTCCTCTTCCAGCAGCTTCTACGGCAAGACTGATGTTCTTTCTAATAAGAGCTCATCAATGCACTATTTTATAATACTATAAACCCTGAGATTGTAATCATCTTCATTTATGCATTCATGATTTCACTGATGACTAGAACTGGCACAGGATAAAATCTGCACTGAAATTAAAATCAGTTTTTCAAAACAGGTGTATAATAATGTAAAAGCACCTAAACAGTAAGACTGTCATTAAGTGACAAGCAGAGACTTTCATTAAAAGCCTCCAAGTTTATGCTTAACAAGGTGCACAGAACACGAAACCTACCAAATTTCATAATGGGGCAAAACCAAGGCAACAGCTGAATTCAGATGTAATTTTCCCCTGTGGCCTAATTCTTTTTCCAGTTGATTATAAGTGCACTATTTTTTGAAGTGCTGAGCACAGGTCACTGCCTGAGGCAGTTGAGTGGCGCTGATAGATGTACCATTACTGTGTTCCTATGAGAAAACATTTTTGACAAGTACAAAAACACACTTCACGTTATGTTTCTTTAGCCCATCAGACAAATGGTTTATTTAAACCAGGTCATCATCTATAGGAGAAGAGGGAGAATTCAGGGTGGAAAAATGAATGAGATTTTTATCAAAGAACCAAAATTTGTGCCTGCCTAAAAGTGTGCTGCAAGGGAAATGCTCTTTTCGGTCCCATTAGGGTTCAGATCGTTTTGCAACAATAAATAGCTATACTTATAAAAATCTTTCAATTTTAAAACTGAAGCTGGGTAGGAGAGGAAGGGAACAGGACCAGCTGCCTGCACAGCTTGTAGAGGAGGTTCAGTAAATCCAGAAAGCAGCTTTTCTTATTCCTATATTTCTTATCAATACAGTCTCTTATCTGCCTCACCAGTTTTTAGAACTTGAGCAGTTTTTTAAACCTGTATAAAGATTAGAAATAAACATTTTCAGTGTGCTTGGATGTGAAAGGGCTTTAAAGAGGGTTATTTTTTAAAAACTTTCAGGGAATCTACATGACATTTCTTTCTCCCTTTATCACTCAAGACAGAAAGATGAACCTGCAAATGTCAGTCATCATTTTCAGTCTAATGCAACTGATAGCACAAACTTGTATTTTGTTTTGAGCATATCCAGAAACGTTTCTAGGCAAAGTTGCTAAATTTTATCTACTTACTTTTAGGTGGAAGCCATTATAAACTTCCAGATTTCCAGCAAGCTACTGAAATTATGCTAAAATATGTAAGAGCAGTATGTTTCTATTATGAAACTTTAGAGACAGAGATTCAGTGAGTAAATTAAAAAAATCTGGTTATTTAATTTATTGAAAGAATATTGTCAATGAAAACTATTGTCATGACTTTTTTAGCTTTAGAAAAATTTACAAATATTTTATAATTTATGAATTTAATGTTATGTATTATGGAAATGCTCCAAATTGTTGACAGAGACACTGTTCATTGTCTGATTTTTTTTAAAAATAATTCCCAGTATTCATTATTAATTACCTTGTTACATATTTGTGAAAATGCCACTCTGTTTAATTTTTTGGTTCTGAAGTCACAAAATGAAACCTTATTTCTGATAAGACATCACCAAGTATACGTGTGGATAAAAGTAGAACCAGAGTTACTGATCACAAAAATTTATCCTCATAATGCACAAACTACTAATAAACAATCTCCCCTCCCCCAATCCATCATCCTGATTTTGAGTCAAAGGGATCATATCCATATGTGAAATGCAATTATGCCTGTTTAAAAATTTTATCTGCAACAACAGAGAAAACAGCATAAAAAAATACCAGATCTCCAGAGTTTAATACCCCTTGCTACTGTTATATTGTGAGAATGAAAATATGTTACTTTGAAATCCACTGTTATGGATAACATACCTCCTGAAGTAGTATAACTTGCAATTAAGATTTTGGGTTTCAAATGCAGCAAGTTAAATGTATTCATCAAAAAAAATCTTGCTTTTGTTTTTTATGCTCTCAGTCCCAAAGTATACATAAATCCAATCTCGTCAGACACAGTATCATCATAGCATTATTAACATTGGAATCTTTTGGACAAATTATGCTATAAATTGTACTATATACTAAATAGCACTTAATTACTATTTTGTTGTTACTTTTCCTTAGAGAGTGTCCATCATAGAATTTGAATAGAGCAATTAGCATTTGAAAATTAAAGTGATTATGAAATCCAAGTAGAGGTATTAGACTTAAATGTAGCCATTGCCATTGTGTTCACATAATATAATCTTTGGCAAAATTGCAAAATGGCAAAATTGTATTTCAAATGAATGAACATTTCATTAACTTTTCTCTCAACTTACTCTGAAGAATTCTTTTGTTGACCCTGAATCCAGTGTTCCATAGGCAATTTCTGTTTGTTTGGCCAAGTCTTCTGCACTTTCTATGGGGGAGACCATTCGCTCAACCGTCAGGAAAGCAGCAAGATTAGCAGTGTAAGATGATATAATGATGAGTGTAAAGAACCACCAAACACCTCCAACGATTCGACCTGAGAGGGATCTAAACATGGATAAGATAATGTACATTTTCCTTTCTCTAACCAAAATAAAGAAGAGATATAACATCAATTTACTATGAACAGTATTTCTGTATAATTTGATGTTATTTCTGCTAGACTGAATATTTAAATATTACTGAAAATATAGAATAAAAATTCTTTTTATTGTGCAGTTTGCAGAAGTGTGAAATTTACTACCTTTACTTTGGGTACAGAAGGGGAATATTTACATAAATTCATTGATAACACTCCTCTTATTATTTAGATTCTCTGAAATTAGTATGTAGCCTATGGTTGGCAACAGAAAACATAGCAGCACATTTAATTGGCAGGACTGTTTCTTAGTGACACATAAAATAACAATATATCTTAATGGGTAGAGTCTTAGGTTTGACATAAATTGGTGAAAGCACTTGTTTCCACCTTCAGTCAGTCCTGCCAAGGTGAACGGATCACATATGCCAAAGTGGGTTGCACCAGATTGAAAGCCTAGGATTGGCCTCACAGTGCCAATGATTGAAAATGTTTTTGTTTGATGTTCCATTTCTGATCTGAGTGGATGAGCTATATCATAAAGCATCATCACATACTGATATAAAAAAGTGCTCTCTTCACCCTTTCTCTGGCTATCATGGATGTGTGGATGGGTACGTGCATAGGAAAAGTGGGAAAAGTGAATAAAAATTCAGTGCAGGGCCTCCCTGGTGGCACAACGGGTTTAGTGCAGCACTATGAAGTTGTCTGCAGCCTCTGCAACACGGGTTCGATTCCCAGCCGGCCAGGGAGATGCCCACATGGTGCAGCAGACCTCTCCTGTCTCGCCCGCTGCTCCCCTCAGCAGTGTATTTCAGTCAGTCTGCCTGTTCTGTTCCCTGTTCTGTCTCTGGTGAATCCTCTCACCCTCCCACGCCTCTGGCATGCACCCCCGTTCTTGTATAAATAAATAAAAAATCTTTTAAAAAATTCAGGGCATATTCATAATTAATTGGAACCATCAAACTATTTAGAATTCTTGCGACAAACTGGTTTTTGAACACTTTTTTTGGTGGGGAAAAGTTTCATATTTTCTGTGGCATTTCTATAATTCTCTAAAATGCTCCCATTTAACCATTTTATGTAAGTGGTACCTGTTGGTTTTAACCTAGTATTAGCTTAATCCTAATTTAAAAAAGGACTACTTGATTTGAGTTTTTTTCCATTAATTAAAAGTTATTGATTCAAATGCCTATGTTTGGGGAATTTATGCACACATTCATAGTTTTCCTGGTTCTAAGGAACACAAACTACATTGTATCCAAGTTTTTTTTTTTTTGAGAAAACATGCATTTTTAAAGCTTCCAGGTATGTATTTGTGATGCTATTATAAATGACTATTTAGAGTCAATTCTTAGCCTCTCCTACCATCAGCTACTTTTTTTATGGGAGATGGTTGCATTTTTGCAAAGTAACTGAATAATGTCTTAGCGGCATCCAAAGAAAGTGAACCATGACTCCACAGATATTGAAAATAAGCTTTGCTAATTAGCATTGTGTTTACATTGTTTACTTTCTGTCTCCTGCTCAGCTCGTTCCAGTACTGTTACACAAAATGTCAAAAATCTGATACATATTATGTATATTTTATATTGACTCAGGTTTTAGATACCTTTGTAGGGATTTCTTAAGCTGCATGGGATATAAATCAAGTTCAACATTAATTTTTGACAATAAACATCAGCAACAATAACAAAACATTTGAATTTGAAAAGGGAAAAAGAATTTGAATTTGAAAAGGGAAAAGGAAGACAAAAATGAAAATACATTTGTATTCTTACAACTAAGATTTTACTTTCCATCTGTCAAATCAATGGAAGAAGTTTTAATACAAAAGTGATTTCTGAGAGTTCCAATGAGACACATACATTACCTTTCTATTGAAAAGTTTATTTTCCTAAGGCATCCACATTTTTGTGCTAAGTTGGAAAAATTGGCTCTATTTTTATTAGATGAATTTGGGAACAGCATTTTTTCTATGCTTCAAGCATCAGTCTATCTTCAAGAAATTAGCACATAGATCTTGTTCTACAAAACACTTAGAGGGGCCTCCCTGATGGTGCAAGGGGTTAAGATGCAACCTATGAAACTACCCACAGTCACTGCAGCACGAGTTCCATCCCCAGTCAGGCACAGCAGACCATCCCCACATGGCACAGCAGACCTCTCCTGACTCGCCTGCTGCTCCCCTCAGCAGTATACTTCGGTCAATCTGCCTGTTTTGTTCCCCACTCTGTCTCTGGTGAATCCTCTCACCCCCCACACCTCCAGCATGTACCCCAGTTCTTGTATGCATAAATAAATAAATCTTAAAAACAAACAAACAAGTAAACAAACAAACATACAAAAACAGAGTTGCAGGGAAATTGAAGATGAATTTCGGAGTTTTGAAACTAACCTGGGTGAAATGTCACATCCTTGCTGCATAAAAGCACCCAGGGAAAACCAAAGGCTGTTAAAGATGCCAAACTCATTGGGAGGCTGGTCGCTGGGTCCTTCCTTTCCATCCTCTGGCTCTTCTGTGTGCCACTCATATGGACTAAACCTACTCACTAGGAATAAGACCACGCTGACACCAATGTAGGCAAAGACTATGCACATCCAAATCTCATAGGCTAGAGGATCCAAGAAGGAAAACACTCCCGGTTTAGATTTCTGAGGCTTTTTGATCATGATAGATATGCCCAAACTCATGAAGGGTTTAGAGAAGTCAATGACCTCCTCTCGGACCAAAGTGATTGTCAGAGGGGCAATAGCAATCTCTGCTTTCTATAAGAGAAAAGACACATGAAAACACAATGGTTAATGATTCCATGAAGCATTGAACACTGGATTGATCAATTCAAAGCATTCATTATATACTTTTTTTTTCTTTGTGGAATGCCAATCTTGAATAAGGCCAGTGGTAAATAAAAAGAATAGTAGACTCATTTTTTTTTATATCACTTACATTGTACAAAAGATACTTGTGCTTGCAGATAAGATGAAGAAAAATAGAGAAATAATAATTAATCATAAACAAAATTAGCTTGAACTCAAATAAATGCATTAGTTCTGGGACAGCACAGAGAAGGAGACTTAATAGTCCTCCTATATGGTTGAATTTCTGAATTTCTTGGCCAGGAATGTTGCTGTGCTACAGCCTTTTCTGTTTCATTTGGAATGTTGCCACTGATTAATTCCTTGGCCATCCCTTAATATTATGAATTGCAAATTTCAAGCAGTTCTTTCTTTTTTTCTTTCCATGTAGCACTGATGACATGAGAAAACCTATCGTAAAGTCTGTTTGTAAGATAGAGGAAGCATTTTGTTTGACAACATTTTCCAATTCAGCACACACACAAGTCTGGAAATTGTCCTTTATTTCTTCTTAGTCACATACTTTGTTTTTACTTTCAATTTCTAAAAAAGATTTTATTAACAGTGGATATAATTCTCAGCTATTATGATCACAAGATAACAGATTCCATTTTTGTTTTGTGATTCTGGAACAATTTTTCTGAGCCTGTTGCAATATTCTCTAAAATGAAGGTATTTTCTTTCCTGTTTGCCTCATTGTTTTATTGTAATTTCTAATTTTGAAAACCTTAATAAAATAATAGTGAATATTTATTGAGGGACGGAAACCAGTGCTTCTCCCACTAATTCATGCCACCTCTAAAATCAAATGGAATCAAATGTGGTAAAAATGGTAAACTGTTACATGCTCTATAAATAAAAAATGTTTTTTGGATGATCTATTTTTTTCACATCACTATTTTACCTTTTTAAAGCTATGTTATTTTTTATTTTACTATTTTTTAATTATTATTTTTAAAAATTTTTACATCGTGTTCATTTTTAAACAATATTTGCTTCCCCCCACCCCCTCAGGTGTAGTCCCCATAGAGTTTCCTTCACCAGTGCACCTGTGCACCCTCACCTCAGTCCCCTGTGCTCCTCCCTTTCTCCCTCTGATCCCTCTCCCTCCTCCTCCCCTGTATGTCTCTGATTTATGATTATCTGTTTTTGCTTTGTTATCTTTTGTAGTTATTATTTATTTATACCGATGTCTTATTTGGTTGCACATGTATCCCTATGTTTATTGCAGCACTATTTACAATAGGCAAAACCTGGAAACAACCCAAATGCCCCAAAATAGATGACTGGATCAAGAAGATGTGGCATATATGCACAATGGAATATTATTCAGCAATCAAAAAAGATAAACTCATGCCATACGCAGCAACGTCAGTGAAATAAGTCAGAAGGAAAAAGAAAAATATTGGACAGTTTCACTTATAGCAGTAATATAGGGGAACCAAATAAGACATCAGGATTGACTATTTTAAAAGGAAAATATCTGGTATTAAAATGGAATCTGCAATAGACTCTGAATGCAGGTTCTTACACAGAAGTTGTTGCTCTCACATCGACTCCTATAAATTCTCCAGTCTCTGGCTGTATAAGATGACAGTATATTGGGTACCAAGGCACCTGCCGGGAGGTGCGCTAGTTGTCATGCCCCCACTGGGTCACAGAGGATGAACAGTGTATGCCTTCACATGGCAATTAATTTAGTCCACATCATGAATGCCCACATATACCAAAGCCAGAATCATTGCTGGGAGCTTATTATTGTCATCAGAGTTAATTTTTGATATAGGAACTAGCTTCAGAATAATGAGTATATTAAAAACTGAATGAGAAAATCAGGAAAATCTATTTTCATTCCCTTCAATTACTCTTTTATTTCTATATGCCCAACTAGACTGCTTAGTAGACAATATATTTAAATTTTAAAGTGGGAAATGCAGATTGTTCAATAATTCCTTTTCACAAGAGTATCCTGAACATTTTCATTTCACCATATATGTTAAAAATGTTTGAATGATTGTACATATTTTATTATGTGAAAATGTTAAAATGAACTCAAGTTGTTTGGAGGATGTTTACATTGCTTCAGGTTGTTTTCTATTATAACACTGATGATATGAACATTTATGAAGACAAATCTTCACACAGATCCTAATTATTTAATTATCTAGAAATAGGATGTTGGTCTATGGGAACACTTTCCTAACACTCATGATATGTTTTGTCCAACTTTTCTCCAGGAAAGATCATGCAAGCTTCCAATGTCACCAGCACTGAGTGAAAGCACCTGCAGATTTTAATGCTGCATACTGCTTTCTCATCTTTATTCTTGTTTATCTTGACCAGTTCTCAACATGGTTAACTGGATCTCATTGTATTAACTTGGAGTTAGTTTTTATAAAACAAGTAGTCACTTGTACTTCTTTATATGTGTTACCTGTCATAATCTGCCTCTATTTTCCATACAGAATATTCATTATTTACTTAATAATTTTAAGCACTTTTAAATGTATTAAAATGTTAACTGTTTCCATGTACATCACATATATTTTCCTTAGTCTTCATGGTTTTGTTCATATAACTTAGTTCAGGGCATTTTATTGTAATGCATGTGTTTTACATTTTGTTGTAGTCTTATAAAACTATCTTTTTGCATTTTTGGTCTTTGGTTTCATGCTTAAAAAATTTGTCATCTGTCACAGATGAATCTCAGTCACATATATTTTATTTTATTATCTATATTACCTCTATAATTTATTGGGTATATGACATGATAATGTGCTAAATTTGTTAATAATTTGTTAAATTTTTGAGGGAGTTTTCCTGCTAACCTCACAAGAATAAATAATGCATCCTTCTAAGTTTTCTGATTTTATATTTTTAGTGAGGTAATGTTTCACAACACTGTATATGGTTAAAGGGTACAGGTTCACACCTCAGATACATACTGCCTCACTACACATACCATCAATGCCTGGTCCCACTGGGTTCTTTTCCCTTCTGGCCCCTTTACCCACCTTTCTCCCTCCCCTTTTGGTAAACTCAATTCTGCAGTCAGAGTTCTAGGATTTGTTCTGTTTCACTCTGTCTCTTCCTTTGGTTTGTTTCTTTATATTTCACATGTGAGAGAAATTATTCAGTATTTGTCTTTCTCCTCCTGATTTATTTTGCTTAACATAATCCCTTCCAGTTCCATGCATGTTATTGCAAATGGCATAATTTCATCCTTTTTATTAATAGTTGAGTAGTATTCCATATATACGTCTTCTTAACCCATTCATCTATAATTGGGCACTCAGGTTTCCATAGCTTGCCTATTGTAAAAATAGTGCTGTAATGAACATAAGTACACACATATTCCTTCAAATTAGTCTCTTTGCATTTTTCTGGCAGATACCTAGAAGTGAAATTGCTGGGTTATATGGTAGATCTATTTTAAATATTTTGAGAAACCTTTGCTGTATCTCAAACATCATGGTTTTCAAAACATTAAAAAGGTTTTCCATAGGAGTTGGACCAGTCTATAATCCAACCAACAATGT
Source organism: Talpa europaea (assembly GCF_964194135.1). NCBI lineage: Eukaryota > Metazoa > Chordata > Mammalia > Eulipotyphla > Talpidae > Talpa > Talpa europaea. The sequence continues at coordinate 34,886,456 of NC_140079.1, forward strand.
ATGAAGCAAATCTGTAGAAATTGTCACACCTGGAAGAAGATTCCTTCTGAGAAAAAAAGTAGATAACTCAAGTGTCAGAGACCAGGGTATTTAAACTCTTGCAAACTGGCTGATGACTATAATGAATACTAATAACACTGTAGTGTCTCCTCTGAGAACTGCATGTTTCCATTATTATGATGTGTACTACTGATATCTATGTATCTTGCTAATTATGTTACTCTCTTCATATCACTTGTTTTCATTAAATAATAACCTCTCCCCACTAATAACACATGGTCAGAGCAAAGGGGTGAGCCTGGGTTGTTCAATGCTTAGGAACTCCAAAAACAGAGATATATAACAAATGACTTAGAAAGTAACTCAAGTTAGTTACTACAATTAGTTAACTAATTGTCAATATAAGTATGAATTTGGAGATGAAATACTCAGTGTTATTTTCTGAAGGAAATGAACTATAGTCATTCCATCTACTTGGAAGAAGAATATTATTTTTTCATGGCCTGGAAAGCAGGACACAGAAAACTGTTGAACTGCCATTCTGTCTGAGACGTCAGTCTAAATTTTCCTGCCACTATTGTTTTCTGAGGAAAGATAATGCTTGTATTCCTTCATTTTACAGTGGTCTTGTGAAGATTAAGCAGACAGCATATACTTTGAAGGTAAAAATTGTGAAATACAAATTAGTTTATAGAAAATTTCAGAGTACATTTCAAGTGCATGTGGCTTTTATGGATTACTTCATGAAGAAAGCTTACCATGTGCTGTAAGTTTGGTTTGTGGGCATTGAAAATAATATTCCACTTACAGCATTTGATAAGTGGAGATTTGATTTTGACACTTTGTAGTGGAGGGTGAAGATACTCATCATGTTTTGATTCAGGCAGGAATGTCCACATTGAATTTGCTCTTGGCTACGGATGCGTACACTAAGTAACTAGTGAACTCAATGGAAAGACCATGGCATGCTTTCATGTGATGCCTGCTATGGAATGAATTCCAGCTTTTGTGGTTTCCTATGTATGCTAGCATGAAAAAATTGATGGCAATATATAAAGTTTAAAAGTGCCATGTTCAGCAGAATTCCAAGACTCACATTACTGATGAATATGTTATGGATGCTAAGGCGGTTTAGTGTTTGCTTCCCCAATTCTTAAACAATATTTTTGAGTAATTATAATCAATGGGGAAATAAAGAACTAGCTAAAACAATGTCAAACTTTATGCTATTGAAGATGATCTGTTCCAACCATTAACAAATAACATTACCGATGGATTGGTTTTTTAGTTCTGGAAAATACCATGTCTGTGTATAGCACATAGAACAAACAGGACATCACCATATTCCTAAGCTTTTAATCTCTTTCCTGCTTTGAAGTTATTGAGGATCAGTTTCTCTCTTTATTTGCAACTGTGTTATTAATGAAATAGAAAAACATTTAAACACTGTATATGCCTCTTGGAATCTAATTGCACATTTAAACAGTAATAGACCTTAGAAAATTGGTATGTGCCAGGTGAAAATAAGTTTCAGGCTTATGTAGGTAAATTCTTCAATAAATGAATTTGCTTACCCCATAAACAAGTTCTCCTACCATCCCATTCCAGATTTTTGTGTCTGCATCCCTTGCTCCATATTTTCCATCAGGGACAATGGCAATTTTATACTTGATACCAATATGTTTTGCAATTTCAGATGCCAAATCTACACAGTATCCTTCATACTTGTCATTTCCTTCAAACATTTCATGATTTTTCTTGTACATAACATATGGGGATTCCTATAATGAGAGAAGTAGAACTGTAAAGGAGAAATTATAAAACATTCAAAATCTTTACGTAATTTTTCAGTTTCAGAATTTGACAAAAAGATCATCTTTAGTATCATTATACACACTGATTTTGTGTGGCTAGGAATCATTAGTAAAACAGATGAATATATAAATATGCTTCAAACTCTATTAGACCTCCTTCCATTGGATGCTAAGTGAAATCTTTACAATAACTTTCTATTGAGAGATTATTACATAACTAATGCTGTGATTGTGATAGAAAAAAATGAAAAAAATGTCCCATTAACAATTGTCTCAAAAAGCATTCATTATTCTTGGCCATGAAATTATTATTTCTAAAATATCTCATGGTATTAAAGGTTATGTAGGAGTCAATTTCATATAATAAAAGGCAGATTCAAGGTCACAGGTCTCCATATCTGATTCTTTCAACTCTGCATCTTTGGAGTATTCAAGTATTACCTTCTTTAAGGAAAGAGCTAGATCATTTTTCTTTGCTCTCTAGTGTTTAGCAAGACGCCTTTCTCAAAGCAGGTGCTTGTTAGTTCAAAGAAGAAATACATTAACAGTTTTAAAATTTATATACTTATTTGCATTAAATTTGCTTTCCTAAAATTGCCTAGTATTTTGGTTTTAAGTAGGGCTATGCTCCATACATTTTATTCTCTTTTAAAATAATCCCCAATGGTAGCTAATGATTTCCCCTTAATTGTGACAGTTGCAAACTTCCAATTGATATTCTTACTTAGTTTTTGAAGCAAGTTTTTGAAGGATGAAGAATTGTTGTGAAAATTCTTATAAAATGAAAAAGTTTACTGGTGGCTAATATCTGGACAATTTTCAGTACACACACACACACACACACACACACACACCCCTAAGCCAAATCATTTAAAGGCCATAATCTAAAGAGATAAATTCACAGAAAAGCACTTGATTTTTAAATGGAACCAGAAGCCACCACTTAAAAGATAGGGCTGGTGAACACAAAACATGTATTCTGATTTTTAATTATTTTCAGAGAAATAGTAATACCTTTGGCTATGACATTATGGGGATCATGTGTTTGTATACTAAAATTGTACCATAACATTAATTCAGTAATCATTTAGAAGCTTCTCTTTTCCCTTAGCAAATTTATAATTTGGGAATTGAATATATGCCTAGAACTTTGGATTAGAAGGTAATTTATAAAACATGGCAGTCTGCATTAATTTGGATTTGTTTTAATATAGGAACTATTTTTACAACCTTAATAAAGTTTAATGACAATTGAATTTCCCATAAGTAAACTTTAAATATTATATAGGCACAATTGTCCAGGATTGGTCCAGGATTGGGTGTATTGTATTCTTACATCCTACCATAAGTTAACATGGTCAAGTGACCCAGAACTCTCTCACTTCATTGAATTTGATGAGTAACCCTAGACTTGGGCAAAGAAAGTTTCTCCACCTATAGAGTGAAGATAACTGTCTCTTTTTTAAATAGATGAAATTAGGTCACTAAAATATTCTCCAACTATAAAGCATTTTGAAATTATTAATATGGTAATGAAAATTAGCAAGTTGCTGTAAAGCACTGTTAATTTCTAAGATATGCTATAAAATATTAGAAGCTATAATAAGTCAATCCTTTCATTTTCTCTCCTGTTTTCTTAGAATAGCTAGTTAAAATATGGACTAATATGTAGAAGAGAGCAAGAATGACATATTTATAAAATGCTTATCTTTTTAATTGAAATGGCTATATAGTTACCATCTGTAACTGTAAGCATAACAAGTTTAAAAATTTTTCAAAAGTGGTAGAGCTAGGGCTCACCTTTGGTCCTGAGATTGAAGATCAATTCTAAAATGTCTGGAATATTTGAACACATGTATTTTAGCCCCCAAGTAACCCTATTAGCTTATGTATAAGAGTTTCTATTGCTAATATTATCATCTAATTTGATAAATCCCCTCTACACTGTTATTTAATCAAACATTTATTAAGCATCCAGTGTGTACCACACTGTTTGCTAGGAACTAGGGGTTATACAAGTGTCAGGTACAATGCTAAGTCCTTTCATTGTGTCATTTCATTCACTTTTCACACTGACATTTTGAAGTAGGCATTTCCTACTGAAGGCTCAGGGAGGTTACGCAAATTGTTCAATTTCAGAGAACTAGCAGAAGTGAGAGCTGAACCTAATTTTGAAATATTTAGAGATTTTTTGAGGCTACTTTTGTTTCTATCAAAATTGCACTATTGAAGATTCAATATGATTTATTAAGAGTGGTTACAAGACTAAAGTTAAGTTTCTGTATATTCAGTGAAAAAACCTCACATAAAATCTTGAGTAAACAATGTAGATAAAGTTTTTCCAAGATCCTCCATAAACAGAAAGATTTTCTGGTCTATCAGTGCTTCCTAAATAGGAATATCACTGCAAAGTAATTATGTTAGCATTTCTGATTGAGGTCTTTAGTAGGAATGTTATTAACAAGTTCCAGTTCTCGCTTTTGAGAATACATGATTATGTATAGATGAGTAAAGAATGTATTTAGTGTCTTTTTCATTTTTTTTCAATTGCTTTTTTGGATAGCAGGGATCCACTTGGTCTTCCTGTTCCTGTCAAACAAATCAACAAAGCTAGACAACTTCATCTTACTGAAGATGTTGATTAGAGATTCAGCTGACTTTAGCATAACTAGTGGCAAAACACAATTGTTGAGATTGAGATGATTGGTGTCTGAGGCAGAAAAGAAATAAGAGGATCACACTCAAGAAGGTGGAGCATCAAAGCATCATGGTTGCTCACTTCTACCTCGAGTGCTTCTTTCTTTGTTTTCCTTTCAGGTCAAATACAAAGGAGTAGTGTGTCCTCAACTCTTCCATCTTCCTCATTTGCCCCATCTTCAACCTGATAATTTGTTCATAGGGAATTCCTCAAACACTGTGCACTCGGGCAGATTTAACATTTTTGTTTATTTTTTTGAGGCCACTAGAAGCAAAGAAAAGACCAAGTGTTTTCTACATATAGGTTCTATATCTACTGCACTATTTTAGGAAAAAAATACATGAGGGCTTCCTTATGAAATTGTTAGTGTGAATGAATTAAGATGATTTTCAATCAATAAAGTATAGTTTTTCTGCTGAGAAAACTTTTTTTGGATTATTCACATTTAGGAAAATGAAGCTGTTAAAACAAGATACTTGTTAGACTTTAAGATTTTCCAAATATCACAAACATAATTATTAAAATTACAGTTGAGAAAGAAATAAAATAAAGTAAGTAGTATCAACCAAAGTTATTTGTTATATAGATATTAGCTTTACTTCAGTGAATCTTAATGTTTGTAGATAATTTATTCCATGGATAAAATTCTTTAAAGTACAAATTAAAATGTTATTGATTCAGAAAAAAAATAGTAAGTTTAATAACAATGTGATATTAATTTATTCCAAATAACTTATTTAAGAATTAATGGAGTTATCAGCCCTTTGGAGGGAGATCTATGACTGGAAGGATTTAATATTTGGTTGAAGGAAGAAAATAAATATATCTTCATTTTCTCTCTATATATTTACATATACATTATACATGTTACATATATATATGGATGTGTATGTCATTGTATATGCACATGAATTATGCATTGTACATCTACAAATGCTTTATAGAGAAGATAAAATATCAAACATCTCAAAGAAAGTTATAAAAGTAACCTTGGGAAAGATCAAGTGTGGTAAGTACAATTGGTTTTAAGTTTGTAACATAATTCTGACATTGTACCAGGAAAACATGGATTTACAGAAAAATTTTTTCAAGGATTGTTATGTGTACAGGATGGTAAGAAATAGTTTCTTAGTTGAGTAGTGCAACATTAGCATCATGTAACTTCTTTAGTAAATATTTGACAAAATGACTTGACTGAAAATCACTGCATTATCACTTTTTCCCAGAGCATTCAGCAAAGAATCTAGCGAGTTTACAAAGGAAAACAACACCTTCACTTCTACCTACGGTCTATAGCAAACTGCCTTTTCTTCAACTGTTTCACTTTTTCAAACCACATGGCACAGATGTGGCTTCCTTAGGTTGTTTAAGAAAAAATTTTGAAGGCAAAAAATTAAATTGCCATGATCACTCTTATAAATTTTATAGATTTTATAAAGCCACTAGACTTCAAAGATGAAAAATGATGAGTATATGAATCTAAAACATTAGACCTTTCAATTTTGTAGTCGTGACTACAGTCCTGTGGTGATGATATTGTCAATTCTACTTTTTATTTAGATTCAGCTAAGTTAAATTTAGCATGACTATATTCAAATAGAATAAATCTGTTACTAAGATGAAGATTGAATTATAGGTAGACAAAACACTATTATAAGAAAAAATAAATTTCAATAGTGCAAAGTTAGTCACATTTTATTTAAGAATGATAGCTACATCTACACTTATTTATTATGTTTCTTGTCTGTTTCTCTCACTAGAATCTAAGTTTGATTGAGTGCAGGATTTTTGTCTGTTTTGTTCTCTGACATATCCCCAGGGCTTATATCTGTGCCTAGCATATAGCAGACGCTTAATAAATATTTATGAATGAATAAATGAATTTCTCAATCAATTTTATTTAATAATAGCATATATCATTACAGTGTATCAACATATAAATAACAACATACACAAAGGAAAGACAAATGGGGAAACAAGCAAGGCCATATCAATTTCAATCAGAATGAATGACTTCAGGGCTGCAACACTCAGCCATTTGTTATCTAGATGTCTATCTTGCACATGGTAACAATGTCTAGTCAGTTCCATCTGTGTGAGGAGTTTTCAATTAAATTTGGGGATTATTACACACAGGTGCAAATGTCTCATTCATTGAAAGGAATCAAGGTTTTCTCAGAATGAATGAGATGGTGGAGATGCCATAGGTCCCAGGTTACCATTTTCAAAAAAAGCAAATACAAAGAACAATTTCAGAGAAAGGTTTCTAGTTTATCTTTTTGAATTATTGAATGATTATGCAGTTGCAAAGAACAGAGGTATTATTTATCTGAAGATAACATATTCATACAAAAGGACAGATACTAGTAATACACTATTTTGATAGCAAAAATATTGATGATATCACCATCAAACAACAGATAACATTACAGAATATTCTTTATCTAGGAAACAGTTGGATTTTTCCATCATTTTAACTTATTTTTTTTTGATAGCATGCTCCCTGAAAACTAGACATGCTTGCAAAATTTATTCAGCATTTTGGTTTTAAGAGTTATATCTCCAACCCCTTTAATTACAGGGGTGGAAAGGAGAGTCTATACATACTATCTATAATGTACATTAAAACACTTTATTTCACAGTGAACAGGCAAAATTTGGAAAAATAAACTTTAAAGAAAACAACTGTTTATATCAGAAATCAAACACACAAATTCATGGATATTTACTTCTAGAAAATCTATCCTTATAATTAAGAGTGATATATAATTTCATCATTTATGTACAATGACCTCATTTCAAGATACGGGAGTTAATGTAAGAATCACTAAGTGATTCTTTTTCAACAAGTATTTATTTTGAGAAAGATGAGGTTTATTTCTTCTTTTGTTCTAATATCTCAGAAAAGTCACGGAACTTAAAATTTTTTTTCTGGTAGTCCAGAGTTTGGTGATCCAGGAAGAATCCCACATCAAAAATTAGCTTAAATTTACTACCCCGTAGAACGAGACTCGCGCCTTAGTTAGGAATGGTCGAACCGCGTGGAACTCATTTCTTTCTTGATCAATTTCTTAAAATAGGATTCTTCATCAGAGGCTGAAAAGAGGAGGACTGTACTGAAGTATGACTTTCCATTACTGTGTCTTTTTTAGGAAAAGAAATATATATATTGCTTTTCAAGTCCCATGCAAATATTACAAAATTAAGTTGGAAGGTATATATTTTTTCATTCTTACATAGAACTGCTGTTGGCTGGTTTGCATTCTAAAATCATAAAGTTCTGATCAAGGTTTGGCAGATTAACATTAAATTGCTAGCTGGTGATGCAACACAGATAAAATGAATTGCAATATATGGAAGTTTCGCTCTGGCATTTTCATACTTTGATTTTAATGTTAATTTTGAGAATAATTTGACATTACCAAAAACCTAAAACTAAAATTACACAAGCTAAAAACTCAGTTACATAAAATACTTCCATTTTATTTAGAGTAAGGGCATCATAAATAATTAAAAATATGTTCTGCCTAATGAGACAGTGAGCTGAGGATAAATAACTTTAAATTAGATAGAAAAGGTCACCGATTGTTGATCTCCTTGACTAGAATTAACTCTAAAGGGCATGTTTGACTTTACAAGAGAAAAATATATAAGGTATCCTATCATTTGAAAGGCAATTTTATGAGAATCTCTTTGGAAAAGCAGCACTAAAATTTAGAGTATTTTTCATTTTGTGATGTGACTGAAAAAAGCAATCAGATTTTTCTTAGTTCTTAGGAGAAATCCAATAAAATACATTATGTATTTGTCACTGGTCAGAGAGAAAAACAATTGGTGCACAAAACCCTTTTCTCATTAAATATAGATTTAAAAGTTCCTTTCTAAAGCGTTCAGTTGCATAAAACATGCTCATTAAAATCTTCACATTCATAGCTTCACTATTATGGACAGACAATACAAAATAATTATCCAGTGATTAAACTACCTAAAAATTATAATTTTAAACATTATTACATTGATGTTTTAAAAAGCAGAACAATAATAGTATGGGGTTTACTACTAGATATTTTTATGAGATTGGTTGTCGAATTTTTTCATGTTCACCATTTTATCCTTCAGAGTCTTAGCATTTCATACATTTCATACAACTAGAATATGACAGTCTCTATTTTTCGAATCTGAACATTTTTCCAAGAATAACAAGGCAACAAAAATAATACAAATAGAAGCATTCAGGACAAACCTATTCAAAGCCTCCACAACATACACATCACCATGCTAAGTGGAGGATATTACCTCCCAGTCACCTAGCTGGGGAATTAAAATTGCCTGTGAACAAAACGGAAAAGCATAAAGCATAGACCAAAACTTACCATAATTGTGGTTACAACCACTGTTCTATTCTCAATAGCTGCTGTGTCATTGCCAAGAGTGGGTACATCTTGAATCAGAACCAATTTATCCATGTCATTCCAATAACCAACCTACCAAACAGAGAAAATCATTGAAAACATGTTTTAGAAGCATTTCCTATAGTTCTTATTGGAACAATGAGGGATATAAAAGTGTCTGGAAATTCTCTTAATTGAGGATGAGCCAGTTTTCCTTATATTTACCATACTGCCTGGTTACACATATGGCAATTATACAATTTACGATCACAGAGCAGTCAAAAGACATCGGGAATGTGTCATTTAAAAGTGAATATAAATACATATGGAATATCATTTTATGTTGGTTCTTTGATTCTTTCTCCTGATGAACTGACTGGCATCCTCTTAAATTTCTTTATGTGATTTTTTCAGTAACTTTACAGGTCATAGGGTAAAATGAGGAGGGAGATTTACAAAAGGGATATGGAAGAGCTATTTTCAAATAACCAAGACTTGTAAAGGAATATCGAAATCATTTTTGGATTAACCAGTAGGTACCAATCTTACCATTTCCAAAAGGCTAAATGCATCAGAGATGAGTATTAATGAATGATATTTTCCCTTTCAAACATTTAAATTTGTGTTTTTATTTTGAAAACCTCACATTACATTCTCATTTAGAAAAACAACAAATACTGTTCCATAAAAGATATTAAGTAATTGGTTAAGCTATTTACAAAGTAGTAAAGTCCAAGGAGGTCCTTTTGTCCCTTAGTTTCTTTGTTTATGCAGACCATTAAGTGATAGTAATGACTACTATTACCATTGACTGCTGTCTCTGTGGCAAACACAATATGCGATGTTTTTTCGTGCCCTGTGGTTTATACACAGAGGTAGGTACTATTATCTTGCTTAATTCAGAATTGAGTACTCACATTAAGAAGTTAAATAAATTATGCAAGGTTATACTTTAGTGGGGCCAGTACTCAAAACTCATGTCCATATGACAGCAAGTCTATTTACGTTACTGTTATGTTACACAGCTTCCAAACTTCTTTCTTGAGTTTCTGGATGTAATTGCCAAAATGTGTTTGTGAAAAACAAACAAGCAAACCCACAACATGTGTAATTGCTCACTGTTAGGTATTCACTACTTGTTGTAATTTGTTTTGGAAGTCCTTTTTACTCCCTCCAAGTTTCTTCACTATTATATTAATATTTGTGAACATACTGAAATAAAGTAAGTATTAACATGTCAGAAAGAAGCACTGTATTATTCACAAATGTTGCATATCTAATTTGATAACAGATGAGGAAAATAATTTTCATTAATTTAACTCACTATACTAGTTTGATCTGAAATTATGAGTATCAACTCAACAATTATTTTCAATTGTCCATGAGAATCTACTTATAGCTATTTAATAATTCAGTAAAGAGTCTCTCTGGTGGCAGTGGGGTTGAGGACAAAGCATTATCAACCTTCGGCAGTCACTGCAGCACGAATTTGATCCCTGGCCAGAGAGCTAACCCACAGGGCGCAGCAGACCTCTCCTGTCTCGCCCGCTACTCCACTCAGCAGTGTATTTCATTAGATCTGTCTGTTCTGCTTCCAACTCTGTCTCTGGGAATGCTTTCACCACCCCGCACCCCCAGTCTATACCTCAGTTCTTGTATGCATAAATAAATAAATCTTTAAAAAAAATCAGTGAAAAAGTTCATTTAAAGACAAGTATGCTTTTGAGCCGCATCCTCCCCTCAATCCTACATATACTTTAAAAAACTACCATGTCGGGCCTCCCTGGTGGCACAGTGGTTGAGCGCTGGGTTGCGAAGCTGCCCGCAGCCCCTGCAGCGCCGGTTCAATCCCTGGCTGTTCCCCAGCCACTGGAGGAGGGTCCCACATGCCACGCAGACCTTTCCTGCTGCCCGCTGCTCCCCTCAGCAGTGTACTTCGGTCCTCCTGCCTGCTCTGCTCCCCGCTCTGGCTCTGGTGAATTCTCTCACCCTCCCGCACTTCTGACTGTACCCAGTGCTTGTATAAATAAATAAAAATAAATCTTTAAAAAAAAAAAAACTACCATGTCACTTGTTTCCTGTACTTAATTCTCCTTTCCACATGGCAGCTACATGACAAGAAAACAGGTTTTCCAGTTTAGCATTCCATTAAAATGCACCCACACTACAGATCTCAGCAGCCTAATCTCCAGGAAAGGCAATTTTTCCTTATTTATGACTTCCCATAACAGATAAACCACAGAGCTGGGACATATCCTGGAGAGTTCTCAGATGTTGTCAAGACTGACATTTTGCATTTAAAAACAACATGTGAGTTTATCGCTATCTATTCCCCCAAAACAAATGACTATGATAGATCAGTGATAGATCTCACATGAGCCATGAATTTATTGGAAAGTAGGCCCTGACAGGACGGACAGTGACAGAGGGGACAACTTTCTAAAGAAAGTAATCTTAAATATTGGCCCTTGTCCCTCACATGAAATGGAGTTTCTCTTGTTAGTTCTTCACATTTTACAGTTTACTAACAACTCTTCCCTCTGATCTCATTTACTCAGACAAAAAACTAGGCATATTCCTAGAGATTGAAATTGGATGAAAGAAATTTTGTAGTGCTAGAGCAAAACTATGAAAGCATTTATTTGTTTGTTTGGATTTCTCCAGGTGAATAGTGTGCAAACATAACTATCATTTGGCACATGAATAATCATCTCTATTAATGGTGGACTCTGCTTGAAATGCACAGATTGCCCCTGTTGCACTCAAAGTTGGTACCTTGGAGAGCAGAACTGAAAAGTTGGCTTATTGTTCATACCAGCACTAAAAAGAACCCTTATGGGACTTGGAACTGATAATCTTTTCTCAGAGTCAAAAGTGAGCCCTGGAGTTAGGTGAGGCGCCTTGCTTTTCACCACAGCCCCACCTCTTTCTAGATGAACACCTCTAAACAGGAGATATATGTATTGGCATTGTATTGATCCAGGCTGAGGGAGAGGTGGGAAAGACTTAACTAGTTAAAAAGCAGTTTCAGGGCATTGATAAAGAGACACAGGAGGCAAGGAAGGATAAAAGTCTGGCTCTGCCTAGGGGCCAAGCCTCTGTAAGCAGGATATAGACAAGAGCTGAATTAAGCCAATCTGAGACACTTTGTAGGTGAGATCTCCAAAGCCTTCTCAGATTATGCATCTGTCACTGAAGGTTTTAAAGGGGAAGCAGGTCCACTGTTCCAAAGAGAGTTCCAGGTTCCAGACACCATCTCTCTCATACTCATCTTCTGAACCTTCCCTCGCAGTACCTATCCTTTCCTCTTTTACTGTCAATTGAATTGTACGCTTATATTGTTGTCATGTGAATTTCCCCCAATAAAATCACAATTATATTGTGATTATATGAGTAGCCTGATTGTGAGCGAAACCTCTTCTCTTTGGTGGAAGCCAGCATCTTTGAGATCTGAAACTCTCCCCAACAGCAGGTTACTTAGTTTCTTTGAGGCCTTACTTTTCTATAAAATGAGATATATGAATCTTATTGTCAGATTGTTGTGTGCATTGATTATAAAAATGCACTTCAATTTTCCACTATTGTGTCTGACATATAGCCTGCTTTCAATAAACATAATTTTTACAATTAAAAATTCCTGAAACCTTGCAGTTCCGGTGCTGGAGTGTGCCTATTGGTGTCCCTGAGGGTTACTGGAATGATAAGAAGATTCCACCATCTTTAGGAGATGGGGCTTCAGAAAGAGCCTTATGGGCTCTGCTTAATGAGACACTCAATCAGTTTTCCTCTTGTAGAAGTCAGACAAACTGATGGGCTGACTCTCTGATCTATTTTCAAAGACTGCTCCCTTGCTGGCAAGTGCTCTATTTACAAGAAGGATGGTTTGCCTTTCAGACATATTGCCTACTTTCAGCAGTGTGTGCTTCTCATGGTGTCTCATTTTTAAGTTTTGTATTCCTGCCAGAATGCCAAAGCTGATCACTGCCTTGGAAAAATGAAGATAGATGAGTATACACTGTTTCACACTTCATATTTCTTTTACGAGCCTTAGATGGGTGTCAGATGAATATGAAGACATACTGTTTATCAAGTTCTCGCCTTACTCTTTAACTCTCCCCTCAAAAACCCATACTTTTTGTTACCATCGTGGTTCATTAGGTCATGAAGAGACTCAGTACTATAAATAGCCCACCTGTTACCGCCACTAGCTATAACCAGTTTCCTTTTTCCATTATTCTTTCTATGATAGACAAGTCATTTTACTCTTTGTACTTAATGTTTTGTGAAATCTGAAACTGTCTTCTGCATTTTAGAAAACATATGTGTACATGGCTGATTTTACAAGCTCTGGTTTGTGGCAGGGAAGTTTTACCTCTGTCCACCAGTTACCAGATTTTTAGGAGGTCTGTAGAGTATTCTGTCTACTGATGGCAGAGGGATCTTGATTAAAATAGGTCATTCTTCTTACTGGCTGTGTGCAGGCAGAGTGAGTAAAAATGGTGCTTACATGGAACCGCCTAGATTTCTTCCGGGGAGCATGCCTTATTCCTTTGTGTGGGTAGTGTCCCTACCAGAGCCCCTCATACTGAAAGGGAACCGCTAATCAAATGAAATCTTTCCTGTTTCCTGCTAAAAGAGTCACAGGTTAGGTGCAGTTAATAATGCAAAGTAAATGTAAACAACAAGTTTTGCCTCTCTAAAGCTGATCTAGATGAGATTACCTAAAGGAGGTCACATTTTAACAGGGCCAGACAGCCTCCAGGTTGATTGATCTCCCAGGGCATCTTTGAATACCTGTCTTTTGTCACAAACTTTTGTGCTTACTGACCAATGTTATCAATGTAATCTAGTTATGTATAAAAGAAACCTTTTGTCCCTAGACTGGTGCTCACACCTTAAGGGGCTAGCCAGGTCTGGGACCTCATGCATGAATAATAAAGCTTCTCTGGACCTCACCATTCCTGAAATACTGCTTATTCTTCCCCTGCCTGGATAAAAGGCTAGAATTTATTTCTGCAACAATACAGTGTGGTTTCCCTGCTGTCATCCATCTCTTTTTGACCTTATGTAGGTCAGGCAAGGCTCCAGTTTAGCCTGGAGGTTGCACTTGAGGAGATACCACCAAGAGGCAGAAAAACTAGAAATGGTTTTCATGTAAGCTCCAAATCTCTCCTCTTGCATATCCAGGAGCATATTCCATGAGAGACCAGAGAAAAGCACAACTCAGGAAGTCTGCCATTTTCCATATATAGTATTAACAGTCCTGCCTCCAAGTTCTTGCCCTTTCCATTTCTGTCCACTCAAATTTTAACTTCAAGGCAAAATTTAAATACCACCTCCTCCTGGAAGCTTTCCTAGATTTGTTTTCCTCCAGTTGGAAGAAACCTCTTTAGATCATCTACATGCAACTTTCACTGTCTCCTTAACTGTTATATGAACTTACTGCATTCTGCCCTATTAGAAAATAAGCTCTTTCAGAGCAGGGTCTCCTCACGTGGCAAATGCTATAGAAAGGCTCTGGAGTCAGACACATCTGAATTAAAATCTTTGTTTCACTTATAAACATCGGATACATAATCACAAGTTAGTGGACACCATAATTTTTTTATGTGAAAAGGGGAGATAATAGTGCTCATATTATAGTTCTGTTGTGAGAACTGAATTATACATGTCCAGTACTTAGAACAGAGCAGACATTTTATAATTTTAGGTATCATTACTACATCAACACAAGAAAGTATATTTGGGAAAGTTTCTGTAGATGAAATCAAGGGTCAAAACAGAGTTCTTAGATAACTTGACCACCTCTTTCCTTGAGCCTCCTACCTTATCCTAGAAAAATGAATGCTGAAAAAAAAATGAGTTTGTGATAATGTTTATAACCAATTACTATGGTAAGATTGTATGGTCCCATTATATACAGAGTACTTTTTGGATGTTGGTATGCTAATCTACCTAGTTACATTTTTTTTTTAAAGATTTATTTATTTATGCATACAAAAACTGGGGTACAGGCCAGAGATTGCAGGGGTGTGAGAGGATTCATCAGAGACACAGTGGGGAACAGAACAGACAGACTGACTGAAATACACTGCTGAGGGGAGCAGCGGGTGAGACAGGAGAGGTCTGCTCTGCCATGTGGGTTTCCTTCTGGCTGGCCAGGGATTGAACCCTCACTGCAGAGGCTGCAGATTGCTTCATAGTGCTGTGCTTAACCCTTTGCGCCACCAGAGAGGCCCTACCTAGTTACATCTTAAGACGAGTTACCTTCCAGATCCCAACTATCTGGCACCTGTAGCCTCCTGAACAAGCTCCCTGGCTTAACTTAATGGAGAGTCTTATGTGTTTTTCTCCCTCCTCTGCCTAACAATAACCTTAATTCTCTAATCTTCCACCTGTTTACTCCTTTGCTTATTTGAATGCCCATAGGATTACTTCATGAATATCCACCTTGTCCTAATATGCCTACCCAATGGAAGTTGTTTTCTTTATTCTCTCTTAAATGATTTCATAAATAACTACATGGAAGTTAGTATGTCTCTTACTTGCATTCTGTGCTTTCCTGAAGAGTAAATTTTGTTTTTGCCAAGCCTTTAAATAAATATTGCTTCCATTTTGGAAAAAGGATATGAACAGTGCAAGAGTTAGTTTATTTCAGGTTTGGCACACCACTGATTGTGAATTATATTGTTAGGGGGAAAATGATGTCCTAAAGCTAATTCCATACAGGCTTCGTGGACTCCACCCCCACCACAGGCCAAAGCCAAAGACACTGGGAACTCCAATCCCATCACCACCAAAGGGAAGGTGGCTGGGACCTGAGGGTGGGGTTAAGCAGCCAGGTTGATATAAGGCAGACACGTGGGCTTTGGAGGGGTCCCCCATTTTGGCTCTCCACCAGCTAGCAGCGTCTGGCCAGCTCTGAGAGTGCCTTTGGGTTTCCAGGTCGGCGGATCGGGTAGGACACATTAAAGATTTTATTTCCCTATTTTCTCCCTGAGCTGTACATTTCCCTTATTTCCTTTTCCCTTGTAAATAAACCTTTTATTAACCTTTTGTGTGTGTCTGTAGTGGAGTATTAATAAGTCCCTTTTAAGTGCGCGGGTGAGGACCCACAGCCAGGAACCCGTTCAAAAATCAGGGCTGCTCTATAACAATATGACACATCAGATTATTTCACACAGATTATCAAACAAATTTAAAAATAATGTAGAATATACAGCTATCTTTCACCTATACGGCTTCAAAATGTCAAATGCAAATTAAGAAAACAGTTTGCGCAACTCACCTTTCTAGGTCCTGTGCTCTTTAACTCAAACACATCCATGGTATAATTGACCCTACGTCCATAGTGGTCAAACTGAACATTTCCTGTGAGTCCTTGAATTCGAACCTATGAAAGAAAAAGATAACCAATACACACGCTCATTTTCCATTTCACTGATAGAAATCTCCACTTCATCTGCTAGGCTGAAGTATAAGCAACTCTTAAGTATAAGCAACTCACTGAGAATCAATGGTTATTTATGCTCGAGGGATAAGCAGGAATATCAAAGGAATATAAAAGCCATTCTGCTATACACCTAGAAAATGAATATATACATTTCGTATATATATATATATATATTATATATATATATATATAATATGTATACATATATGGTAAAGTTCCCATTGCAGCTAACAGAATATTTCCTCCAAATTGAAGTATTTTAATAGGAATGGAAATACGGTCTGTTTATAGATACTTTTAAGTTTTGTCTATATCTACTTGATGAACTAAATAACCATGTTAACTTCATAGGTATTTTCTCCTTGCTGATATTAAAATTAAGATATAAGAATGGGCCTCCCTGGTGGCGCAGCGATTGAGCGCTGGGTTGCAAAGCTGCCTGCAGCCTCCACTGTGCCGGTTCGATTCCCGGCTGCTCCCGGCCACCGGAGGAGGGTCCCGCATGGCGCACAGACCTCTCCTGCCGCCCGCTGCTCCCCTCAGCAGTGTACTTCGGTCCTTCTGCCTGCTCTGCTCCCCGCTCTGGCTCTGGTGAATTCTCTCACCCTCCCGCGTTTCTGACTGTACCCGGTGCTTGTATAAATAAATAAATAAATAAATCTTAAAAAAAAAAAAAAGAAGTTCAAAAATATATATATTTGAAAATATTCAAATGTACTTTATTCCAAATTTCCTTTTAATTTTTAACCCATTGCATTCCAAAGCACTTTAAAAGACTAAAGTAGACAAATTACTTACTCCAAGGTTACAGGGCAATATCTACTAAAATAATCATTAGTAGTGTTTGCCGAATATTTCTGGCTCTTGGCTATTCTGGACCCAAGGTAGGCTTGCACTTCCCAAAAACCTTGTGTCTTGTGATGCCTATGTGACTCTTTCTGACAGATGTGTTGAGAACAGATGTGATGAGTGTCACTTGCAGGTCTGAACATTACCAGGCAGTTTCAAACTTCCCTGTCACTCTATTTCCCTTGGTAGGACTAGGATGGTAGCTGTTCTGTTAGCTTGGGTCCCTGGTCACAAGAGCAGAGTGCACCTCCTAGTCCAGTGTATGTGAGGGAAAAATACTCCTTCATTGTTTTAAGCCACAGGACTTGGGGTTGCTCATTACTGTGGCATAACCTAGTTCATCCTGACTATGCATCTACATAATATACAAACACACCAGTATTCTACTCAGTATCCTATTTAGAAATATCTCAAAAATTATATTGGCTTGATATCTTAAAATGCAATTTGCAAGATGCATTTATTCTCTTATTTTTTTCTTGAACAAGATGGTAAAATAAATTGTACTTGCATAAATTTGTGAGTTACCTGTTTGAGTGTCCTCTCCATGTCAATTCCCTGTCCCCATGGAGCAGCAGGATTTGCCAGACAATCTCCAGCATTTCCTCTCCTTGAAATATCAATTTTCTGCCTTCTAAGATTTCGGAATGTTTCAGCCATCACAAGGACTCCATCATAAGTCAAAGCAGATGTGTACTAACAAAATGAAGGGGATTATAATTGTAAATGTTAAAATCTTATCATTCACTTGAATAGTCTGGGAACTCTATGGATTTATGACAAAGCATTAGCCACTCAGAAAGTCAGCTAAATTAATAGACTCGTTTTAAAAATTTCTATTATCAGTGACTGGAAAACTGTATATCAAATCTTACACTCTGATTTAAAAAGAGAAAACACACCTTGAAAAATAGAAATTCAAATGTGAAGTTTCCCATCAGTTGGGAGAAGCAAGCCCTCTATGTGAGGTGTTTTTGTTGTCCAAATAGAAGCAACTAATGTGTGGAGAGCTAAGTGCAGTAATGCTGCCATCTGCCTCCATGGTGGAATCCCAGCAGGGCGGGAATGTTTTACTCTTTCCTCCTTCACAATGCTTAGTAGTGCCTAGAGGTGCTTCCTCTCTGAGACTTCATCTATGGTTATTGACTTGAAATGTGTGGCTTTTTTCAGTACTTCAGAAGAATGAGTGTGATTGTTTTTATTTTTTGGAAATAATATGCTGTGAGTGCGCACAGGAAGGTTAAGTAATTTGTGTACATTTCCACAAATTTGTGTAGGAATTTGTGTAGGATCACAAAGAAGAAGAGAAAAGAAGTGTATACCATCTACTTTCTGGTGACCAGCCTCTGCTTCTTTTTGAGAAAAGATAACCTCAGGAAAAGGTGACTAAGGTTTAGAGAAGAAATATGGAAAACTAAGAGAAAAGGGTAATTTCTTTAAGTGCAAAATGCAAAGAGTAAGAGAAAACTTTTGGTAGAGTTTGATTAGAGAATTCCTAAACACTTGAAAAATATGGCACATGGCAGAGCCACATCTATTAATCGTGGGTAAAAACACACTACACTATTTCTTTCAGGAATCCCTTATGATGATTTCTACATGATTAATGCATTTGGCCCATATTAGGAACAGTTTTGTGCTGTGGAGTGCGGAGGATGATCGCCTTATTTGCCGCTGGTAAATGAAGAAAATTGCTTGAAATTTGCATTCTAGAGAGTAAACTTAGACAACCATTATAATGCTATTACCATTATACATAGCAGCCAGCATTCCAGGAAAGAGAAATACCAAAACATGGGTAAGATAAAGATTCTAAATTCTAACAAGAACATTTCAATGGTTGAGGAGCTAAATGAAAAGCCTTTGTCAGAAAGCCTTAGGCGTTAAGTAAATTAGAGGTCTTGCTATATATTCTTCAAGGACATGATAGAATAGACTGAAGAATAGCTACATACCCTCGGAAGTGGTGGCCGAAGGAAATTAAGGTTACAGAGGTGCTAAACCAATGTACCTCCTCTCCTCTCTGGATCAAGCCATCGCTGAGTAGAGGAAGCCAACAAATCATTTTTGTAAGACAAGAAAATAAACACAAGAATCAACTGGCACTTACTAAAGATATGAAGAGCCAGGGAAAATGTGCTTTAAGATCTAGGGAGAACAAAAGAAAAATATTGTTGCTTTTCCAATAGGGGGTAAAAAAACTGAGAAGAGATGGCACCAAAAAGTGAGGAAACACACTTGATGTATTTTAAAAGGCCACCCATTATATAGGAAACAAACAAACTAGAAAAAAGAATAGACACCACACAGTGGAGCAGATCAAAGGAGACAAGTGGCAAAGCCACTGGCATTCATTGTGCTGAGAGTGGAACGAAGCAGTAGTTTAACTTGCCTCACCTTTTCAAGGGATGCAATTCTTTTCCATATCTTTTATATTGCTAAAGTTCAAGAAACACTTAGGAACTCAAACTTCAATATGGCATCTAGAGAACTGATATAAATAAACACCTTCTTCTAGGGCAGGGTAAAAACCAGATCTTGGCCTCAATTATTGACTGCTTGACCAATGATGAATGATGGACTGAGGGTTTTTTTTTTTTTTTTTTTAAACCAAGGAGCCACACCACACTGCTGAGAAGTTTGAAGTCTGTTTTAGATACTAAAGCTCCCAGGGTTAGAAGATCTTAAAGAGATGGTTTATAGACAAAAGGTGAGATAAATAATGGTTGGGCAACAGAAGATGTGAGGAAGGAAGAAATGAGATAGTTTTTCTTAAGGAAGGGGACAAGAAAATCTGCATGCACCAATGACAGAGTGAGGGGAACATATTGTACAGCACACAATGCAGATCAGAAAGGAGTTCAAAAGGAAGCTTTGTGATCTTCTTTTTGTGTATTAACACTTGATATAATTGAGCTTTGGGAATGATATATCTCTGGACTGGTTTTCAGGCAAAAGGCAGACTGAAAGACTTCTGAAGCTTCCTTTAGTCCTGAAGATGATTTATAACTTAAAACTTTTTATGCTTTCATTTATATCATCTAAGTGTGAGAGCAACAGAATAGAATGAGTGGACAATGTGCTTGTCCAAGACTTATGCTTCTGTCCCAGGCATTTCATGGACCTGCTCCCTGACTTAGGGACAGCCAATCTACACACATTTAATGTCTTACATTTATTAATCTGTAAAATTAGAGGGTTAAATCAATACAGCCAATAGGGAAAATTTTACAATTAGGAAATGGAAGAGCTGAGACCTCCTTTCTCTATATTTTAGTTTTCTAAGTTTGAAATTCCAAATTATATTTGGCTATTATATTTGGCAATGTTTTACTAGAATACACTGTTAGTGAGAGATTAGCAAAAATTGTTAAAAACGATGATGCCTTATTATATAGGCACTCAAAACTACTAAATTTCTTATGCTGTCATTTACATGATATCTAAGAAAATAATCTATCTTTTCAAGTGAGGAAAAAAATGTACTTTTGATCATATATTTCCTAGCTTCTTTTGCAGAAACTAGTAACATACTTCTGTGACATCAGTCAGGAAAAAACTAAACAACCTGACTAACACTATTAATTTGAAAGAGAAATTTTGCAGAAGCTTGCACATTTCACATTTCTATCAATCTCCCAATTTATCCAATATAAATCATTGTACAAATATTAGTTTTTAATCTGAGTGGAATAGTTGCCAACAGTTGCTCACATTTAAAGTATTTAGTTAACAAAACTTTTAAAAAACATAGTTTCTTCATGGAAATCCACCTGCAAAGTAGTAATAATAGTAATAATGAACAACTCTACTCTTAAACAGAAATCAATAAATTATTAAGGACTTACTGAGCACAGTGATAGCATCTTTCTTAAGACTCACTTAACATTTGACAAAATATTAATAGAAGAAATTGCATAATGAACTTTCTATCTTCAATTTAGAAAACACTAAAAATTATAAAAGATAATAGCAAATACCTTTGGTGGAGTCTCAGATCCTGGATACTCTCTCTGATCTAGTTTCTTCCAGCGATCCATAAGCTTGGTTACCATAGGTGTATTAAAGTCTACCAACTGGAATCCTGTCACATTGGCCCCACCATGTATAAATCTCTCAAGAGAAATGTCCTTGAATCCCTATAAAAATCAATATGATGGTTTGTTAAGTTCAAGTCATAATGCATTTGAGCTCTTCAAAGGTAACTCAAATTAATGACCAATATGTATATCCAACTAGATTACAAATAAAGTCATGGCTAGAATTAGGTGGTGGAAAATCTAGTTATGTCAATTTAGCTGTGAGATTCTGTCATTCAAAATGTAAAAATTGAGAAAAGGATATGAATTTTTCAGTTCTGTTCAACTCAATTTAACAACTATTTCTTGAATGCCTCTTTCCGTCTCTACTTCCCTCCTTTCCTACCTTGTTCTCTCTTTCTATCTTGTTCTCCCTTCCTCATTTTCCTTACTTCCCTTTTCTTCCTTCCATCTTCTTTCTTTTATAACTACCCCGTTTTTTCCCACTAAGCATTTAAAATACTCTACAAAAGTACGTACTCAATACAAACTATAAAACAAACAATTACAAAAGGAGAGTAAAAGCATATTGACAAAGTAAATTAATAAAACCACACTCATAAGTTATATCATTTATATTTACTTTGCTTTTTGTTTTCTTTCAGTACTTAGATAAAGTTTCTTTTGTAAATGTGGATATATTTCAACTGTGTTATGGAACTAAGGCAAAGTGTTTTGTCTATTTTTTGGTGGAAGTAAAATATGCAGCTATGATCCTGCTATAGTAGGAATCAGTGGAGGATTTAGGAAGTAGAGAAAGACTTGGGAGTTACTAATTCTCCTGAATGTGTCTTAGCCCATGATTTTGGAAATTTCTGCCTTTTTATTTTTTTCACTTTTTTAAAAATAACAATGGAGGTTGTCTTACCAGCCAATACATGCATACTACTGTTTGGTTATCTAAGAAGAAATAGGTCAGTCTATTGGCAACTAAGCAAATTGCTATGGAAAGACCTAGATTGTGGTGTACTCATAGCTAATACTGAATGCTGGGTTTATTTTGCCAGGCACTGTGCTAAGTACATTACACAAATTACCTATCTAATTTAGTAACTCACAACATAGTTATGAAATAGACCTTACTCTTAGCTTTATTTTACAAATAAGGAATCTGAGACTCAGTGGGCAAAGCAAAATTATCATTCAGGAATTCAAGTGGAACTAAGACAATGCTCAAGTTTGCCTTTTTACTCTACATTCCTGTGTGTTCTTACACGTGTTTTTTAATTTTTTATTTATATTTTTATTTAATTTTAATATATGTGTTTTTTTTTTGTTTGTTTGTTTTGTTTTGTTTTTGTGGGACCCTCGCTGGTGGCCAGGGATCGAACTGGTGCTGCAGAGGCTGCGGGCAACCTCGCAACCCAGTGCTCAACCGCTGCGCCACTAGGGGAGGCCCTTAATATATGTTTTTGAACATGGCGGCGAGGCGACGCTGCGAGTAAGATCTCCCATTAAAAAAAGTTAATAGGGAGGAAAAGCGGCAGGTCCCAGTGAGAACTGGGACACGGAAGATAAACGGACAACTCCAGCAAACTGCCCGAAGAAGAAAGTTGCCATAAAAGAGGACCAGAAGGGAGGGAAGCGCAGAACCCTGCTCCCCTCCCCCGCCCACAAAGTCGGCACTCTCCGACCGGCAGAGAGGAGGGAAACAACAAACCAAAACGGCCAACAAGAAAAACGGACGCAGCAAGTGGGACTGTGAGTGGAAAGGAACTATTTCAGCCACCACACCCCGTGAACGGGAGCTGTGGAGAACCCTGCAGGATCCGCCGCGGAGGTGAGCTCCAGGCGCCATTAAAGAGAGCCCCGGCCCCCAGGAGGAGACCAGCACCAGCACACAGCCCCAGCCGCCCGGTAAGCTTGCACAGAAAGCTGTGCGCTGATCCAGATCAGATCACAGCTGCCCAGGTCCCCGCGCCTGCGACCTAGGCTTGCGGGGAGACCGCGGAGGCCCTCCCTGAGTGAGCAGGAACAAGGCGCCCAGGCAGGGAAGCGGGATTCAAAAGGCGCCATTCCCGCGCCACTGATCTGGGCTACAGCCCGCGTCCTGGAACTGAGGGCTTTGGAACTGAGAGCCGGGGCACGAAATTAGGGGCGTGGGTTCCCCACGACGGTGGGGCACAAGGCAGACACAGCACCCCAAAGCCGTTGAGGTGTACCCTACCATCCCCGCTCTGCTCCCTGTCCCACGGGGTGGAAAATCAGCTCCCCAAGGGCTCTAGGAGAGATCTCTGGCGCCACCTAGCGACTTGAAGCCAGCAGGGGCTCCTGAAGGAGCTAGTGGCCAGCTGGGGAGTTAGCCCACACTGGGCCCCTTCCGAACAAGTAGTCTGAGCCCACAGGGAGAGCGAGCACCCACAGCCGGGGCAGACCAGGCGCGCAGAAGAGTGTGCCTGAGACCAGACGCCCAGGGAGTGTGTCCACATCACCATTTTAGAACAGGGACATTTCTTCAGTAAAGACTACCTGCAGAAGGCTTCCTCAGGAGCCAGAGGTGAGCGGGGGAAGTTCGCCCACGCCAGACCCCCTCTGGCCTGCAGTCCAAGCCCAGAAGGGGAGCAGGAACCCACCGCCGGGGCAGACCAGGCGCACAGGGGAGTGTGTCCCCACATCGGCATTTTCGAACAGGGACCTTTCTCCAGTAAAGACTGCTTGAAACTGACAGATGACTCCTGGAGGAACCAGAGGGGAGCAGAGAAGCGCACCCAAGATGCCGGCCAGTCCCAACAACACAGTGTCCCAACGCATACGGCAAATTAGAAAACAGACAGTAGGGAGGAGAAGAACCACACGCAACCTAGCAACTCTCCAGAGAAAAAGCACACCACAAAAAGAAAACCAGCCCCCAGATTGCAACGACAATAACTTGGAAGAATTTCTGAGCCTTCCAGAAAGAGAATTTAAAATTGCCGTGATTAAAAAACTGACAGAAGTCATAAAGGAAAACAATGATAAGGGAAAAATAATCAACGATCAGAAGAATGCAATTGAGTCCCTAGAGAGGGAAAACAATGGTCAGAAGAAAGAAATTGAGTCCCTAAAGAGGGAAGTAAAAGAAATGCAGGAGATCAAAGAATTAATGGAAGAACTAAAGAATTCTGGGAAAAGCAATGAAAGCAGAATAGATGAAATGGAAGAACGAATAAGTAATCTTGAAGACACAGAAATAAAAAGAACCAAAACAGAAAAGGAAAGAGAAGTACGAAGGAAAAAGAACGAGGAAAGACTTCGGGAACTATCTGACTCCATGAGGAAAGGAAATATAAGAGTTATAGGAATACCAGAAGGAGAGGAGAGAGATGTAGGAACAGAGAAAATATTCAAAGAGATAATTGAAGAGAACTTCCCAAATGTGAAGAAGGAGCTGAAAATTGATATACAAGAAGCAAGAAGAACACCAAACTTCCACAACGAAAGGAAAAATACAGCAAGACACATAATAGTAAAGCTCCCAAGAATCCAGGACAAGGAAAAAATAATGAAGCTGGCAAGAGGGAAGAAACAGATAACATTCAAAGGAAAACCAATCAGGCTGACATCAGACTTCTCCGAAGAAACACTACGGGCAAGGAGAGAGTGGAGGGACATAGTCAACAGACTCCAAGAAAACAGATGCCAACCAAGAATACTCTATCCCGCAAAGCTCACCTTCCTCTTTGAAGAAAGAATATGGACCTTCCCAGACAAACAGAAACTCCGGAATTTCATTGCAACTAAACCCCCACTCCAAAAAATACTACAAGGAGTCCTAAAGCCAGAACCTCAGAGGGACGAATAACAATGAAAGAAGGCCAAAAAAAAAAAAGTTATTAAAAGAATAAATAAATAAAATCAAAGGAAAGACAAACACAATGGCAAATACAGATGTTAGCATATCAATATTAACTCTAAATGTAAATGGACTAAACTCTTCAATAAAAAGACACAGAGTTGCAGCCTGGATTAAGAAACAAAACCCAACCTTTTGCTGTCTCCAGGAAACACATTTAGCTACAAAAGATAAAAATAGGCTCAAAGTTAAAGGATGGAAAACAATCCTACAAGCAAATGGACCAAAAAAGAAAGCAGGAACAGCTATACTTATATCAGATAAAACAGATTTCAAACTCAAAAAGATAAAAAGAGACCCCAATGGTCACTACATTATGATCAAGGGAACAATACTTCAAGAAGAAATAACACTCATTAACATATACTCACCAAACGAAGGAGCACCAAAATATATCAGACAACTGTTGTCCTCTCTGAAAACAGACATCAGAGAAAACACATACGTATTGGGAGACTTCAACACACCACTATCAACAATGGATAGATCAACAAGACAAAAAATAAGCAAAGAAACCAAAGCTCTAAATAAGGACCTAGAGCAATTGGGCTTAACAGACATCTATAGAACACTAAACCCCAAAAAAACGGAGTACACATTTTTCTCAAGCGCACACGGATCATTCTCCAGGATCGATCACATACTGGGGCACAAGACAAACATCAACAGATACACCAAGATTGAAATCATATCAACCATCTTTTCTGACCATGAAGGCATCAAACTAGAAATAAACCATAAAAAGAAGGCAAGGAACTTTCCTACCTCATGGAGATTAAAAACCACACTACTGGAAGACCACTGGACTAATGAGGAGATCAAAGAGGAAATTAAAAAATTTTTTGAATTGAACGACAAGGAGGACACCAATATCCTAAATGTATGGGATGCAGCAAAAGCAGTAATAAGAGGAAAATATATAGCAATAGAAGCTCACATCAAGAAACAAGAAAGAACGCAAAGAAACAACCTAATCTCGAAGCTCAAAGATCTAGAAAAAGAACAACAAAAAAACCCCAAAACCAGTAGAAGAAAAGAAATAATAAAAACCAAAGCAGAAATAAATGAAATTGAAACTAAAAAAACAATCCAAAAGATCAATGAAACCAAGAGCAGGTTCTTTGAAAAAATCAATAAAATAGACAAACCCCTAGCCAGGCTCACAAAGGAAAAAAGGGAGAAAGCACAAATAAACAGGATCATCAATGAAAGAGGAGAAATCACAACGGACACAGCAGAAATCAAAAGAATAATCAGTAACAACTATGAACAGTTATATGGAAACAAGTTTAACAATCTAGAGGAGATGGACAAATTCCTACAACTCTACAATCACCCAAAGCTAGATAAAGAAGAAATAGAACACCTAAACAGACCAATTACAATTAGCGAAATTGAAATGGTTATCAAAAACCTCCCCAAAAACAAAAGCCCAGGACCTGATGGATTTACAAATGAATTCTACCAAACATTCAGAGACGAATTAGTGCCTATCCTTCACAAACTCTTCCAAAAAATTGAGAAGGAAGGGACAATACCAAACACGTTTTATGAAGCCAACATTACACTAATACCAAAACCGAACAAGGACAACACAAAAAAGGAAAACTACAGGCCAATCTCCTTAATGAACACTGATGCAAAAATCCTCAATAAAATTTTAGCTATCAGAATCCAACAATGTATCCATAAGATAATTCACCACGACCAAGTAGGATTCATTCCAGGGACACAAGGATGGTTTAACATCTGAAAATCAATCAACGTTATCCAACACATCAACAAAAAGAAATATAAAAACCATATGATAATATCAATAGATGCTGAGAAAGCTTTCGACAAAGTGCAACACCCATTCATGATAAAAGCCCTTGAAATTCTTGGGATACAAGGAACATACCTCAACATCATAAAGGCCATCTATGACAGGCCAACAGCCAGTATCATTCTCAATGGTGAAAAGCTGAAAGCAATTCCATTAAGATCTGGAACAAGACAAGGATGTCCACTCTCACCACTGCTTTTCAATATAATACTGGAAGTCCTAGCCAGGGCAATAAGACAAGAGAAAGACATCCAAGGAATCCAAATAGGAAAAGAAGAAGTCAAACTATCACTATTTGCAGACGATATGATATTATACATAGAGAACCCCAAAAACTCCACAGAAAAGCTAATTCAACTCATCAATCAGTTCAGTAAAGTGGCAGGATACAAAATCAACACGCAAAAGTCAGTAGCCTTCCTATACACAAACAATAAATCTGAAGAAGAAGAAATCAAAAAGACCATCCCTTTTGTTATTGAAACAAAAAAAAAATCAAATATTTGGGAATAAATCTAACAAAAGAGGTAAAGGACCTATACAAAGAAAACTATAAAACACTGTTAAAAGAAATAGAAGACGACACAAAGAAATGGAGAGACATCCCCTGCTCATGGATTGGAAGAATAAACATTATTAAAATGGCCATCCTTCCAAAAGCAATATACAGATTCAATGGTATTCCAATCAAAATTTCAATGTCATTCTTCAAAGAAATAGAACAATTATTGATGAAATTCATATGGAATCACAAAAAACCCCGAATAGCCAAAGCTCTCCTGAAAAAAAAAGAAGGGAATGGAGGCATCACACTCCCAGACTTCAAACTATACTACAAAGCCATAATCATCAAAAAAGCATGGTATTGGAACAAGAACAGACATACAGACCAATGGAATCGAATAGAAAATCCAGAAATAAATCCACAGATTTATGGTCAACTAATCTTTGACAAAGGAGCAAAGACTATGCATTGGAGCAAAGAAAGTTTGTTCAATAAATGGTGCTGGGAAAACTGGGTCGCTACATGCAAAAGAATGAAGCTTGACCACTACCTCACACCATACACAAAAATCAACTCAAAATGGATTAAAGAACTAGACATAAGACCTGAAACCATAAAATATATAGAAGGAAATATAGGCAAAACACTACGTGATCTGCACATCAAAGACATCTTTACAGACACATCACCCAAAGCAGTGATAGTGAAGGCAAAGATAAACAGCTGGGACTACATCAAATTAAAGAGCTTTTGCACAGCAATAGAGACAATAACAAAAACAAAGAGAAACCCCACCGACTGGGAGAACATTTTTGCACCCAACACTAATGATAAAGGACTGATCACAAAAATCTGCAAAGAGCTGATGAGACTCAACAACAACAAAGAAAATAATCCAGTCAAAAAATGGGCAGAAGAGCTAAAAAGAAACTTCTCTGAAGAGGAAATGCAAATGGCAAACAGGCATATGAAAAAATGTTCAACATCACTTGTCATCAGGGAAATGCAAATCAAAACTACCATGAGATACCATCTTACACCAGTGAGAATGGCACATATTAAAAAAACTAGCAACAACAAATGTTGGCGAGGGTGTGGAGAAAAAGGAACTCTTCTGCACTGTTGGTGGGAGTGCAAACTGGTCCAACCACTGTGGAAAGCTGTGTGGAGATTTCTGGACCTACTAAACATAGAGCTTCCATATGATCCAGCAATTCCACTCCTAGGTATTTACCCAAACGACACAGAAACCTCAATTCCATAGAACACCTGCACCCCTATGTTTATAGCAGCGCTGTTTACAATAGCTAAGCTTTGGAAACAACCCAAATGCCCAAAAATAGATGACTGGATCAAGAAGATGTGGTACATATATACCATGGAATATTACTCAGCATTCAAAAAAGATAAACACATGAAATTTGCCGCAACATGGATGGCGCTGGAAGGGATCATGCTCAGCGAAATAAGCCAAAAAGAAAAAGAAAAATACCGGATGGTCTCACTCGTAGCAGGAATCTAGAAAACTTAAATAAGGGACCAGGAAAATGAATATAAGAAAGTGAAAATCAAAATCAACAAAAAACTATGAACCAGAGACACTTTTAGGGGGGCGGGGGCGGGAGGGGAGGGATTGGGGTCAGAATGGGGGGGCTGCAATTGTATGGGGAATATAACAATAAAATTTATAAAAAAATATATACGTTTTTAATTTTGGTATTTATCATAACGTCCCTAGGAAAGGCAGGGTGATACTGCAGAAAAAAGCTCAGGCTCTGAATTCTACCTCTGTAACTTTCTTGCCTTTAAGTTTCTCATATGTAAAATCAAAATGATAATGCTATAATAGCTAGCACATCTGGCTTGAATTCAGTAAATGATCACTACTATTAACAAATTTACTCCACAAATATTTATTTTATGCCCATTATGTGTCAACTAATTTGACAGCTCATAAGTAACATTCTGATTTCCAGTGAGAAAGAAACTAGGCACCAGAAAGCAAACCTATGTTTCTGAATGGGAAAAAACACTGTCCATCAATCTCTAGCTAGTAAAATGTCAGTTGAACATTTGTTTCTACCAGAATATAGGACAGACCCACAGGCAGGAAAATTTCAGTTTTCTAAAAACCACAGTGATTCCTAGTGCATTACTTGCTAATTGATGACATTATTATTCTCTTTCAGCAGTGGCTGAGATAGAAGGCCTGCCAAGCTTGCTTCCAGGACCTGAGCCCACAGCTGCAAGGCATGCAGGCAAAGCAGCAGCCTTTAGAAAAAGCACCAGACGTGATGTCTAACTGATAAAATAACAGCCACATCTTTTTTTCTGATTTCATCTTGTCATTGTGCTGAAGGTAAAGGAAAAAAAAAAAATGGCCACATATGATTATAAACACCTCTTGGTTAAGATCTGAATGAATGGTGAGTGGCTAAGTGAATTTTAGCTATGTCTATTTGACTACAGGTGATAATTTTACATATTTTAAAAATAATTTTATATAGAAAATTCATATGATTTAGAGGAAGAAGCAGTTTCCTTAGAGATACTAACTTCAGTGGCTGTTTGGATTTCAGTTTTTTGCCCAGAGAGTATGGTAGAACTCAGAGTTTTGGGCAAACTGCAACATAAAATTGGTAACTCCTCATTCCTGGAAATTCAGTGGTTAAGCAACTAAGTGAACAGTGCCTCAGATAGCAAAGGAGAGCCTAGGGGAAAGGCATTCTACTTGTTGAAATGGCTACTGCTGCTGCTTGCATTTCATAATGGTTGGTGATCTCCTAAAAAATGATCAATTTTCAACTTGGTTTTCCTTTTACTTCTATTTACAGTTCACACATCTTCTGGAAGAAAAGTGACAGGGGATAAAGAAATGTTGAATAAATTATAAGATTTCAGATATTCAGATGACTGTTGACATAAAACTATAGAGTCATCACCTCATAAGTGTTTACTAAACATTCATCCTTTAGCTCAATGTAACAGAGATAACCTTTCTGCTATCTTGCATTTCAGATTCACAGGTTGATTAAATCACATTGAGATAGCTCTGGTGCAGTTAGCAGAAGGACCAGAAGTATAGTGGAAGAGAGCTCCTCTTAACATCTTTTAAAAATTAGATTGTTGGGGCCTCCATGGTGGCACAGGGGTTAAAGACAGTGCTATCAAGCTATTGCCAGCCACTGCAGCATGAGTTCAATTCCCTGGCCGGCCAGGGAGGTGACCCACATGGCACAGCAGACATCTCCAGTTTCGCCTGTTGTTCTCCTCAGCACTGCATTTCAGTAGATCTGCCTGTTCTGCTCCCTACTCTGTCTCTGGTGAATCCTCTCATCACCCCACACCTCTGGCCTACACCCCAGCTCTTGTATGCATAAATAAATCAATCTTTAAATAAACAAACAAAAAATTAGGTTGTCAAGAAATTGACTTAGAGAGTGAATGTTTGATGATTAAGTAGAGAGATGATAGATTTAGGCATGCATAATGCAGAAAAATGAAAAAAATATATAGGAAGCATAAAGAACGAAAAAGTATGGGAAGCATAAAGAACAAATTAAAACAATGTCTCCACAGTCATGGAATTTTAATGGGGGGAGCACTGCTTTTAGGTAAAAATGTACTAGGCTGCAAATTTTGTGAACTGAGTTCTAGTCTCCATTCTGACACTAACTAGGTACCTAAATGTCAAAAAAAATCACATTACTCTTTATATCTTCATTTTTCCTCACCTTTTAAATGAGGCATGAATGGGGTGTGCACGAGTGTGTGTCAGAGTGTGTGTGTGGTGTGGTGAGGAAGCTGTGGAACATGCTCAGTTAATCTGTAATCATATAGCTTGAACATTCTATAATTTGATACTTCTTTATATACAGAATCAGGTGTTTCCCTAGATATAAGTTGAATATATTTAAAAAATTAAAAATCTAAATAAATGAGAGCGAGATTTTCAGAATTTTTCTTGTAGGTGCAATAAATGTCATTAATTGCTTTTGGTGGCCATATTTACATTATCTGACTGCTGGAGGAGAGAAAGATTTAAATGTAAATTCAAAGAATGTTTCTAAGGCCAGATTTCTCTTAAGAGTGATATGGTTACTTAAGTGAATGGTCACTGTGGGGGCTATATAAGGTATTTACTTGTCTGTGAGTTTGTTTATTTATTTGAACTTACTTATTTATTGTAATCAGACAGGACAGTTTCCATCTTGCTTTTGATCTGTGTAATCTTGGGAAAATTACACTGAATTCCATTTTCCTATCTATAGAATAAACATCTATTTTAAAGATTAACTAGGAGAATCATGGTACCATAATAAATACAATGACATGAGCTGGGTGCTGAAGGATACGCCATCATTCGTAGATAAAGTTGTAAAATAAAGACCCATTTTCCAGGAAATCTAGTTAAAACACCCTGCTATATTTATGCTCTAGCCAAATTGGAACAGGCAGTTGAAGCCAAAGACTGGTACAGGTGGCACCCCCTGGAAGGGAGGATTGATAGCTCCAGGCAAAATAGCAAAGTATTGGTGGGGTGGAGACCCTGATAAGAAATATGAGGGACTGCAGAAGCAGCCCCCAGGGGATCAGTATTCAGAATTTCAGCGTTTTCGGATCTTCAAGAATTCCAGTTGAAATTAGAAGGTTATTGTGGGCCTCTGAAGGACATGAAGAGGCTTCCAGCAGCCAACCTTAGTTCAGAGGCTTTGCAAGCAGCCAAGCAACTGAAAGCATTTCCAGCTTCGCTGCTGTTATAGCCTGAAAGGAAAGGGAAGATGCCATCTTGGGAGCACGACCTTTTGTTTGGGATAGGGGTGCCACATCCTCAGTAGCGGGAAGATACCGTTTTGGGAGCTTTGTGAACAGGTCTTTAAAGCACTGGACACTGCTTCTGGTAAGGTTAACAGCCATTTTGGTCTTGTTATAGGACAGGGAGAGGGGCAGCCCAAACCCCGCAAACCTGCCTATTCTAAATGGGTTCTGCCATCCGCCGCATCAACACAAAACATATGAGACTTTAATGGGAAGGAACTTTAATACAACTAGGAAACAATAGAGGAAAGGCAAATAATCTAGTTTCTAAATCAAGCACCCAAAGTTACCCGTCCCCTCGTGGGTAAAAGTCCATCCATATGGGATTGGCCCAGAGCAAGGCCCCAAAGCCTGCCACAAGTCTAAAGCATCTTCCAGTGGGGACCCACAGCAAAGGGTCAGAAACAAGCAGACAAGCCCGGAAGGAAAAGAGCAAAATCAACATCAAGATAAAAGCTGCCATTGTCACCTCCCCATGGGTCTCACCCACATGTGTCCCCCGTCCACGACCAAAAAACAAGCACAGTTTCTTCACGTGTCTCTAGGCTCCATCCTGCTTCCTTTCTCAGTCTCTTCTGCAGCTTCTCCTCTTTCTGCTCAGCTCCACCTTCCCTTGGGTGGGGCAGGGAACCTCCCCCTTTCCTGGGGACCACCCTGTTACAGTCTCAGTAACTCTGTTTTCTCTGGTTTATTAAATAAATTCCATTTTTTTTTTTGTTCTCTAAACCTGAGTAGTCTTGCAATTAATTGTGCACGTGGATGAAGAACTCAGACAGTGACCTGTAAACTATTTGGGCACTGTCCTTGGCCAGTTTTAGTGCCTCTTGCTGGCCTATATAAAAATCACCCAATAGTTTTCTTTACATTCCTCCCAAACAAGTTACTTTGCTTCAAATTCCTGTGGGTTTCATCTTACTGACTTAAGGCTTCTAAAGTATACAGACAATACTCAAGATCTGTGAGTGTTTCTGTGGGTGAAATAAAAAAGTGGAATTAAAGAATAATGAAATCACTCAAATGCAAACTATGATTCCTTCTAAGTTACTAATTGAGTTAGAAAAGAAAGACACAAGAAAAAAGACATCACAGAACTTATATGATGAGGTATCAAAATATTGGCACACAGTCCATCACAATACAGAACAGCTTATCTAAGTTGCTGTGTGAAGATCCTAAAATTGCTATTGAGAAATAGTAGCACTAGGGTAAGATTATGGCTAAATTGACCCTGTGTCATAAAATTATTATTCATGATGATTTTCTCCTCAGGAAACTATGATACAGGCAATAATGACAGCCACATTGAATTTTTTTTTTCTCTTTACTTTTTCAATCTCTGTTTTCTTCCACTGTATTTCTTCTTGAAGCAGAAAAATTGGGTGAGGTATTGACATCTGATATTTACCAGCCTGTTGCTCAATTCTTTCTTATCAATCACTACTATCCTCACTCCCTTCTTCTTATAGTGTATGATGCCACCAGTCCCAGCTCTTGGGGTGGACATTTTGGTAAAGTGCAAGGGAGCTTGGTATTAGGATTGAGAGTCAAGTTACCAAGGTTCTTCATTAACCTTTCTGAGATAGGTTGAAGGCAGCTGACTCTCTTCCAAGGAATTGTCTTCAGTGAACATCTGAGAAAACTCTGGGGTCAAGGCTGTGTTAAACTTCTTTGATGAATACATTGACTGCCTAGTCACAACTTGAAGACACTCCAGAATTTTGGGGTTCAGGTAGAAGGTGATGCTGAAATTACTGTTAAAGTAGCCTGGAAAGAACTATATAGTCCACAAAGAGCAAGAAAAACCTGAACTAAATAAAGCCTGGAGAGGGAAAACTGCTCCTGCCCTTTTTGAGTTTGCAAGGGTACTGATGTATTACTTGTGGCTGGACCACAGGATGTTGGACAGTATCTGGTACAGAGGAAGTTTAAAAGATTTCATGAATAAAAATAATGCATGCATTCTATACTATGGGTGCATAGGGTGATTGTGAAGCCAGAAGTGGGGCTATCAGATTGGATACATAGGCACAGCTTTTTGGAACAAGTGATTGTTAACTAGCATTGGGTGGTGTCTGTTGGTAGATATGACACATAAGCTAAAGCTGTGTAGATAAAAGATTTTTTTTTAAAGATTTATTTATTTATACAAGCACTGGGTATAGTCAGAAGCGTGGGAGGGTGAGAGAATTCACCAGAGCCAAAGCGGGGAGCAGAACAGGCAGACTGATGAAATACACTGCTGAGGGGAGCAGTGGGTGACAGGAGAGATCTGCAGGCCATGTGGGACCCTAACCGGTGGCTGGGGATTGAACCGGTGCTGCAAAGTCTGCAGGCAGCTTTGCAGCCCGGCGCTCAACCGCTGCACCACCATGGAGGCCTGAATGAGGGATATTCTTAAAGGGCTTTGTGCATTAAGATAAATCTTTCATCCTAAAGGATGTTATTGGTGCAGTGCTTAGATTTAAAATGCTTAATCTGGTAGAATAGGTAACAGCTGGGGCAATCACTATATCATTTTGAGAGTCACAGGAAGTTCAATGGAGGTGGGAGGTGATAAGAATTAGCAGGTGATTAGGGAAGACCAGAGGGTCTTTTCCCTTCATGAAGGGTGTGATTATTTTTACAATATTGCAGCGGGAGTTAATGAAATAATTAAACAGGATAATGATATGACCATACCTATCTTTAAAAAAATAACTGGAAGCAAAGTGAACAAAGAACTGGAAAAGAGAAAGTCTAGGAGCAAAATTGGAAAGCAATTTTCTCATTTAAATCCATGAAAACAGACTAAGTAAACCAGCAGGTAATATTTTCCTGTCTCTAGCTTCTTGGAACTTTTTAGGAGAGAGCTTTATTTATTGGGATAACATGTGCTTATACCAGTACCACTAGATATTGGGTAAGTCTAAATACAACACATGTGTACCCACATACTAGCCACAAAAAGTACCAAAGAAGGAAGATTTCAGCAATCTTTCAATCTTATAATTTTTTACCCATTTTCAATTTGCAACTGTTAATAATAGTGACAGTGAAATATCATGAATGGGAGAGGTACATGTCCACTCACTTAGATATCAGGCACAGTTCATGCTGTTTAGATGGTGTCAGTTCTCTGTGAGTCTTCTTGGACCCTCATCAGCCTAATGTGTGAGTGATATAGGGAAGGGATCCTCCTTTTTTTGGGCTTGCTGGAGGTGAGATGCCAACATGCTGCAATAACTGCAAAGGCTAAAACTATCAGTGGGGCATAAGAAACTTAAACCTATTCCCATTTCATTAAGATATGATGCATGGGACTGAATCATAGTTAACTGAAGACACAAACTGGACATAAAGATAATTAAAAGGCAAATTTAAATAATGCTGAAGTGCACTCACAACCAACTGTGTCCTTATGTTTATGTTACGGAGGTGTCACTATGAAAAGAGGAGGAGCACTATAGAGCACTAAACTGGCACCATTTTTTCCCGCCCCCACTTATATGCAGCCACCTTGGATTACAAGTCCCAATATGCCATGAACCAGACTTACTGAGCAGGAGAGCTACTGGGAAGTAGGGGCGGAGTAGAGCAGATTACTTAACAGGGAAGGGAGGGCCTGTTGCTCGCCTGTGACCCAACTCGCACCTGATAATGCTAGGAAGGAAACTTGGAGGAGACATGCTGGAGAGAGACATTATTTGGTAACTTTGAATTCTGAATTTCTCCTACAGTTCCAGCTCTTTGCTTAACCCCTTTTTTGTGGTTTCCCCGCCAAAAGGTACTTTTGGGCCTCAGTGGCCCTGCTTCAGGCTGACAGTTTGGCTGTGCATTTGCGCATGAGGGTATGGGTAATTCTGGGGAGGGTTATTGGGAAACTATTATTAGAAATACTCTTCTCTCTCTCCATGCACACTAATTCTGTTGAAGATTTGTCACAATAAGAGTTTGCTTCCTTTGTTTTTGTGTGGTGACTGGCTGCACTCTTTTAGAGCATACACTCCTAAGTAGTTTGGGACCCCTGGGTGGCTCCTAAAATTGAATAATATTGTATTTACATACATTGACCCGGCCATCTGTATTTTAGTCAAAGAATTTAATTTAAGAAACCCATATATTTGTGATATTCTGTAAGTTGTTTCTCTGTTTAGAGGACTGTTATTTTAAAGAAATCCAAACATATCTATATTGAAATTCTGCATCTATAGGAAGTTAACCAATTAGGAAATAAGGGATTCTTACCAAGTTTGCAATGATATAATGGTAGCCTTTAACATGCTTTCCAACACTCACAATCTGTGAAGAAATAAGGAAATAAGAGACAATCAATTTAAATCTTACTGAATGATTATATTCTTTAACATAGAATTTAACATTTCTAGCATACTTACATATGGAAATATGATGAGAAAATTATATAGCTTCCTTATAAAACTGATTTACTTTTAATTAGGAGAAATTCAGAAGTCATTAAAAATTAAGTAAAAAAAAATACTGCTTTAATTTCAATCACATTGTATAAATGACCAATCATTTCACTACACCTTGTTCAGAAAACTAGTATGCTATGATCCCTGCAGGGAATGACAATGTCACAAAACAATCGATAGCTCAGATACATTTCAACATGAGAAATTTAAGTTAATTTCTGCACAGATAATTTAGATGTGCTTAATTTACTGACAATTTATAGAAATGCATGATGGATTGTTGGATGTCTATGACTCATAAGAATGATTCTAAGTAGATTACATTATTGTCCTAAGCAACAAGTAAGGTTTTTTTCTGATATCACAGAATACATAGATAATTCTTACCTGAATATGGATACAGCATTATGCTATTATTAAACAAACAAAACAACAAACAAGAACAAAACAACATCAAAGTGTTTTTCTCTTTGCTAAATTATTTTTTTTTTTATTTCTAAGAATGTTTTTATGAATGCTTAGGAAACTGGGAACAAAATTTTTGAAAAAGGAAAAACTGTATTTTATGTAAAAGTACAACTTTATTTCACACAAAACAGAAAACTCCTATTTTCTATAAAACTGAAAATTACTTCAATGAGAGAAAATGTAATGACAGTCTTTATACCTCATTGGTGTCCTCCAAGGTAACAATATAACATTTCATATGCTTTCATCATAAAATAAAAATTTGAATTGTATTTAATATTTTAATATTCTCTAAAAATAATTATATATAGTTACCTGTATATAAAACAGAACAAAATCCTTTCAAATCCAGAACATATGAATTATGCTAAAAAAGCAGTTTTGCCCACATGGCTAGGGTGAAATGTAATCTCTGCTCATCTCATCTTTTCTTTTCAATTGTATCTAAGATCTTCTGTTTGTCTTTAAACATTTGCAGTTCACTTAGTATTTTTTGCTTATATTGTTCAGAATTTGTTGTTTCCTGACCATAAGGGTGAGGCTTTAATAATTCTAGGAAAATCTCAGCTAGTATTACTTAAAATAGTCCTTTGGGCCTCCCCTGGTGGTGCAGTGGTTCAGCGCTGGCTGCAAAGCTACCCTCAAGGCTCTGGAGCGCTGGTTTGATCCCGGGCCGCTGATGAGGGTCCCACATGGCGCGCAGACCTCTTCTGCTGCGCCCACTGCTCCCCTTGTTAGTCTGTCTGTTCTGTTCCCTGCTCTGGCTCTGGTGAATTCTCTCACCCTCCCACACTTCTGACTGTATCCAGTGCTTGTATAAATAAATAAATAAATCTTAAAAAAAAAAAAAAGTCATTCTGTGTTTGCTTCTACCAGATAGTAGAATGGTGGCAGTGCTTGGAGCACTTTAATGATTATTATTTAGCTTTCAGATTCCCAGATCATAGTGTATGGAATAAATTCAAAATAGGATCTACCGAAAGGTGTGACAACAAATCCTCAGAGAAGATATTCCCCTCACACACTAAACCTGGACTAGGCAGAAAACAATTTGTTGACCTCCTGTGCAAGGACAGATTTTTTTCTACTCTAGTCTAGGCTACCCATCCCAGCAACTTCCTTGGAAGCAATAGCTCTTCATTCTTGATTCCAGAAGATTTTCTTTACTTTCTTGGAAGCTCAGCTAAGCATTTGTAATGTTTTGTGCAACATCTCTATTTGTTTTACATTGCTGGATTTATCCAGTCCACTGAAGTTCCCTAGACAATCTCATCCTGCAGGTGAAGTAAAACAATAAATAGATGGTATTATAAAGAAGGTTAAGTAAAAATAGTTAAGTTAGTCCTCATCACGGTAAACCAAACTTGAGCCACTCAGCCTGGACTGAGGGAGCTGGGGCTGTTTTAGTCTCGGGGAATCTCAGGTATAACTTGTGCAAAGGCAATGATCAGGGATCACCTGATGGTTGTACTCACTTGGGAAACTGTACTCTATCACTGAGTGCACTAGGGATTCCTGCTGTAAGACTTCAGCAGGGATTACTGCCACTCAGCCATGCATTATTATCTGATTCTGCCTCTGTGCAACTTCCTCTGGTGTTACGCTCTCTTTAAATCCCTATACACATCTTGTGTCTTCATTGTCAGAACTCTCAGCTGGTGATTTACGTGTGGTTGCAGTCAAAAATGTCTTCTTTCTTTTAAATTCATTTTAAAGTATAAACACTTATAAATGTTTATAAGATGTGGCGCCAATTCTTTACTAGGTTTGTCCATAAAGAAATTATTGTCAGTTCTATATTGCTTTGCAAGGAACTATAATAAATTATAGTTTATATAAGATCTTTTCAAAGGGTGAGGACTTATAGAAACCACAGGAACTGAAGAACAAAAATGCTGGCAGAAAAAGCCTTACAGAGTTAGATTCCATCAAAACTTCAGGGACAAAGGGCTTCTAAGGACTTCAGGGATCTGGTGGCTTTTTTACCTGGCTGGTGATGCTGAGCTAGATCCTGGCTGGAAGAAAACAGATGTGCTGCACCAACTGTAGTGAAGATCTCACTGCCTTTGAAAACCCACCATTCTGATCTGGGCTGTTGTGTGTGAGGCCAGATCTTGACTCATTCACCATTGGGTGGAAGTTTCTTTGTGTTAAAAATCCAATTTATACTCCAGAGGAAAGTATCCTGGTTCAATGTCATTAAGTTTATTTGTTTATTTACTTATTTATTTATTTTCTGAATGCCTGGGTAAACTGTTATGGGTGTGGATTCACATGACTTTCTTCACTCAGATTAAGTGAAAACTATCTCACATAAAAAAGACAGCTAAGTGATTTGACTTTGCATTCAGGCACAACTGTGTTTCTGTATTTCTAATGTAATTCTTTTATAAAAAGGGAAAATTAAAAGATTTTGTAATTATAAAATTAATATATTTTGTAATAATATATGATTACTATATAATAAAAAGTATTTTTTGTAAAAAATAAATATAAAATAATAACAGAATGCTCATACAAGTATTTTTGGCTAAATTAGGTTATCCAGGGAAACAATGTCTGGGCTGAGCAGTTGGTCGCAATAATTAATTATAATCTTTCATAGACAGAAAAATGTAGAAGATCTGCATCTCCATTCTTTTTATTTTCTTTTTTTATATTTACTTATTTTTATTAATATTTTATTTTATATAATTCTTACATCATTTTTCATTTTTGCACAATGTAGCATTATCATTTTGGTTATATTCCTCATATAATTGCACCCCCCCTTATTCTGACCCTAGTATTTCCTCTCCCTTTCCCTCCCCTCCCCCACGTAGTGTGTCTCTGGTTTATAGTTGCTTGTTGATTTTGATTTTTACTTTGTATTAATTAGTCTTTTTCCTGGTCTCTTAGGTTTTCTAAATTCCTGCTATGAGTGAGACCATCCAGTATTTTTCTTTTTCTTTCTGACTCTTTTCCCTAAGCATGATCCCTTCTAGCTCCACCCATGTTGCTGCAAACTGCATGTATTTATCTTTTTTGAATGCTGAGTAACATTCCATTGTGTATATGCACCACATATTCTTGATCCAGTCATCTATTTTTGGGCATTTGGGTTGTTTCCAAAGCTTAGCTATTGTAAATAGTGCTGCTATAAACATAGGGATGCAGGTGCCCTTTGGAATTAATGTTTCTGTGTCATTTGGGTAAATATCTAGGAGTGGAATTGCTGGATCATATGAAAGCTCTATCTTTAATAGGTCAAAAAATCTCCACACAGCTCTCCATAGTGGTTGGACCAGTTTGCACTCCCACCAGCAATGCAGGAGAGTTCCTTTTTCTCTACAACCTCACCAACATTTGTTGTTGCTAGTTTTTTTTAAATATGTGCCATTCTCACTGGTATAAGATGGTATCTCATTGTAGTTTGAAACCATAAAATACATAGAAGAAAATATACGTGAAACACTACATGACATGCACCTCAAAGTCATCTTTACAGATACATCGCCCAAAGCAGTGATAGTGAAGGCAAAGATAAACAGCTAGGCAAAGATAAACAGAAGGCAAAGATAAACAGCAAATTAAAGAGCTTCTGCACAGCAAAAGAGACAATAACCAAAACAAAGAAAAACCCCACCAACTGGGAGAAAATTTTTGCACACAACACTAATGATAAAGGACTGATCACAAATATCTACAAAGAGCTGATGAGACTCAACAAAAACTAATAATCCAGTCAAAAAGTGGGCAGAAGAACTAAAAAGAAACTTCTTCAAAGAGGAAATGCAAATGGCCAACAGACATATGAAAAAATGTTTAACATCACTTGTAA
Source organism: Talpa europaea (assembly GCF_964194135.1). NCBI lineage: Eukaryota > Metazoa > Chordata > Mammalia > Eulipotyphla > Talpidae > Talpa > Talpa europaea. Next base: position 34,927,420 of record NC_140079.1, read on the forward strand.
TCAGGGAAATGCAAATCTTTTTATTTTCTTAAAGGAAAAGGAGGATACAATTGGACAAGGAATAGTCATCAAGTGTCTGTTTAGAGTAGAGTTGTGAGGAATGAGTTAGAAAGACTATACCAGTTACCCTTTCTTTTTTTTTTTAAGATTTATTTATTTATTTTATACCAGAACTGGGGTACTGGTCAGAAGCACGGGAGGGTGAGAGAATTCACCAGAGCCAGAGCAGGGAGCAGAACAGGCAGAGGGACCAGACACTGCTGATGGGAGCAGCAGAGGCTGTGGACAGCTTCGCAGCGGGGCGCTCAACCACTGCGCCACCAGAGAGGCCCAACCATACCCCTTCTGTGAAGCCCATCTTAGCAAGAATAAGACAGAAAAAGTGGTTAATAAATTTTCTTTTTTTTTTTTTTTTAGGAAACAGTTAGATATATTCCTGATCTTGGTGCAGGTCAAATGATTCAGTTCTAAAATCAGACCTATGTATATTAATAAGGTAAAGGCTAGATGCAATCACTATAATTGTTTTATTAAATTATGGCATAATCAATCTCTATGCATATGACTTCTAAATATTTATTCATTTATTAAAATTAGGGAAAGAGAAAAAATGAGTCTATAACACTTCATTTTGACTTTACCTTTAAGTAAATTTAGTTCAATGAATGTCTCCTATGTGTAAGTTCAGGGCTAAGAGTTTTAAGGAGCATAAAGATAGTTAAGTGAGAGCTGCTGTTATATAAGGGGATAAGACTTAACAGAAATGACTGAAATACAGAGCTGACTCAGGGAGTGTTATGGGTTTTAAAGAGAAGTGGTATCATTTGGTGGGGAGAATGAAGTAGTATTTAAGAGCAAATAGATGCTAAATATTGACTGAATGGATGAATTAAAACTTAATGAGGTTATAAATGTCACAAACATTAGTTAAGACCAATTTGAGATTTGCAAATGTATAAAGATTATGTCTTCAATCTACAATCTGATTTTTATGTTAATTCTTTATGTATTAATGGTTTATAAAATACTCAGGGATCTTTCTAGATACAGACTGATATATACAACCCAAACTCTTATTATGAGACTGCAGTGGTTTCATTAAACACTGTATTTAAGGGGGCCTCCCTGGTGGCACAAGGGGTTGAGTCTCAGCACTATAAAGCTATCTGCAGCCACTGCAGCAACAGTTAGATCCCTGCCTAGCCAGGGAGCTGACCTACATGGCGCTGCAGAACTCTCCTATCTTGCCCACTGCTCCCCTCTGCAGTGTATTTCAGTGGATCTACCTGTTCTGCTCCCCACTCTGTCTCTGGTGAATCCTCTCACCCCCCACACCTCTGGCCAGCACCCCAGCTCTTGTATGCATAAATAAATAAATTTTAAAAAAAACCCCAAAACTCCACTGTATTTAAATTAAAGACCTGCAAAAAATGCAAAGAATGCTCATGTATAAATGATTTTGGTTTTACAAATAAGCTACACATTCCTCTTCTAGTTGTTACTATGTTCCAGAGAATTCAATGACAAGGAATAAACAGCACAATATTTTTGTTGGTGTTATAGGAACATGATGTCCGCTGACAGTTGGGAACACTGAAACGAGGGTTGTTACTCTCACTAATCTTATATTTCTCTTTTCTTTTTTCAAAAAAAGATTTATTTATTTATTTTATACTAGAGCCCGGGTACAGGCCAGATGCACGGGAGGGTGAGTGGATTCACCAGAGACAGGGTGGAGAATAGAACAGGCAGGCTGACGAAATACACTGCTGAGGGGAGCAGCGGGCAAGACAGGAGAGGTCTGCCCCGTCAAGTGGGACCCTTGCCTCCTGGCCGGGATAGAACCCATGCTGCAGAGGCTGTGGACAGCTTCACAGAGTGGTGCTCAACCGCCTGTGCCACCAGGGGAGGCCCTAATCTTATTTTGTTCTATTGGAATTCCAAACTCCCAAATGTCCCTGGAATGTTGATTTAAAGACACTTCAAAATGTTCTATTGTAGATAAAAACAAAAGCCTCAGTTTACTTCACTTATTTAGTTTAGACCTGTTTCATCAAGAGTAAAATAAAAGGCAAGGAGCTTCTGCAAATAAGCTGCAGATTAAATTACAACCTTATAAAATAAGAGAGCAGAACTTTTAGGGGGAGGAAAATGAAGAGCTGCACATGAAAAAGAACTAAAGCTGTGTAGTGTGAGAACAGACTTAGGGAGAAGATAGGAAATAAGAGCTCTCATCAAATATTTTAAGTCAAATGATGTGCACACAAAGGCACATGTCTGTATGTAACTTTTGTTTTCTTCTAGTTGGGACACATTCTTTTTTTAGGGGAAACAGCTGGGAAGAGAGTTGTTCATAAAGTGTGGCTGCCTTTCAAAGTAATGATCTCTCCCCTCAGTGAAAGGTCTAGCAGTGACTGACTGGCAGGAATCGATGTGGGGTAAAGTCCTTCTTTGGGTTCTTACACTCTTGTACCAACTTAAAACCCTGTGTCTGCTTGGTCAGTCATTGAAACAGACACTACAGATGACTCTCCTTGCCCTTCAGTTGCTGATTGCTCTTACCATTTCATTGCACATTTGCTCACCTAACTGCCAGTGTCTAAATATTCTGACTCAGGGTTTAACCTGATCTGGAGAGCTCACTTTGCTCTTGGGGTAGGAATGGTGCTGTGGGAACACATCACAAACACCAGGGAACAAATGGTCACATCCTCAGCAGCCCTCACACAAGAGCTGGTACATGAATACTCCAACTCCTTTACCCCACAGGTTAGATGATTCTGACATGTGCGTTGTTAACTAGCTTCAAGTAATTAGTTTTCCCTAAGTCCTGGTGAGATAAATCTCCTGTCACCACACAGCAACTGCTGGATAAATGCACCTTTTTGACTGCATTTCTCCATTCCTCTTCCAGTGTGTTCCTCACCCTGAAACCAATAAAACATTTATATGGGTGGTGGATATGGTTTGGTATCATAGATTTGAAGAAGTGTGAACCTATACTTTTAAAACTCAGACTGTCTTGTAATCCAATGTTACCTCAATTAAAACCAAACTTAACAGGCCTCCCTGTGGCACAAGGGGTTTAGCACAGTGCTGTGGGGTTGTCTGAGGCCTCTGCGGCATGAGTTTGAGCCCCTGCCGGCCAGCGAGCTACCCACATGGCGCAGCAGACCTCTCCTGTCTCACCCACTGCTCCCCTTAGCAGTGTATTTCAGTCGGTCTGCCTGTTTTGCTCCCCTCTCTGTCCCTGGTGGGTCCTCTTACCCCTCCACCCCCATACTTCTGGCCTGTGCCCCAGTTCTTGTATGCATAAATAAATAAATCTTAAAAAAAATAAAACCCAACAATAAGGTGGTGAAATCAATGCTGCACAAAGCACTTTTGTTGACTAACTGTTCCAAACTTTTCATCTCTGTAGTTAAAACATCTCTATTATACCCTGAATCTCTAATGTCAAGGACTCAAGTTGCAAGAAATGCCATTCTTTTATTTGGCTGTATAAATTTGGTGGAAAAGGTTTATTCTCTTATATGGGATATGGCAAGGAAGCAGTATGTCTTTAACAATTCTTTACATTCCTGGCACATGACCTTCTGCTCCACACTGTCATATATCTTAAGGACACATTTTCAGTATGGGTTTCATATAATTTCTTTCTTTGACTTTATTACAAATATTAACAAAAAATTCCTTCAGCTTCATCCTTTCAGGTCACAGATTACAGATCTCTTTATATATTCCTTTCTCTCATTGAAGTGCTGAAATTCAGGTGTTTAATTCCCATGACATGACAGTCCATCTCATCCTGCAACTGCCAGCAGAGAAGGGCACTGCAGAAGGCATCCTCTGCACTAAGTATGGTGGCTCTAAAATTCTACAACCACAAAGTCTGAGTGATAATATGATTCTCCTCATGTTAACTATGAACACCTCTTAGCAGAAATCTATTTTGATATAATAGCACTTTAATTTAGTGATTAAAAATATTTGCAAAGAGGTGCATTATGAATTTGAAACACAAAGAATAGAGAATAGCTTGCAAGAACCAGTTAGCAGCTTGTTCTTTAATAAAGGAGACATTTACTAATAAGCAATATAAAATATAATTCTAATGAGATGTAGGTGGAAGAAGATAATAATCCTTTGCTTTCATAAATGTAAACATTAAATAAATGCAGCCATGAACGGTGCAACTGTTATTCCACCTGTGTCTTTTAACTACAATGTCCGTACTTTTCTCTCCTCCTCACGACTACACCCCTTGCCTTCCTTAGGATATAATGATTCACAAAACTGACTTATTTTTGGCCAAAACCAACATATCTCTCATAGGAATAAACTGAGTAACATGGATACTTGTGAGAGTGACATTTTCTATCATATTAGATGAATGCTGAACTTACAATGAAACACAGCTCTTGCCCCTCAAAATATTTTGTCTGAGCACATTGCTTATTTAAATGACAACATATATTCAAGGTGTTCCTAATTGCATTTTGCACCCGACTGGGGCAGGGATACACAGATGGAGAATTATCCAGGTAAAATTTAACACACCCAAGTCTAGGTTTGCAGATTCTTCATGTACCCATGATAAATTAACAGAAAAACTTAAATAACTTGGATCATATTTTATATAAATTGTACTTTACCAAGTGTATATTTTAACTTATGTTTCAAGAATATGTCCTAAATTGAATACAAACTGAAAAGAATCAAACAAGCAATTCTATTGATGTGGCAAGATCAAAGTGATCAATTAAAGTTTAAACTATGTGCTATCCAATTCAGTGTTAAATACATTTTGTGATGTTCTCTTTGAAAATGGGATCTCCATCAATGGCAATAGAAATAGTTAATTTTCTATTAATCAGCAGAAAATATTACTTAGAATATATCATTTCTTGAGAAGTCCCTATTTGGACTAACTTCCTATCATCAATGAATAACTAAATATCTGTTTTGGGTTATAAAGAAAACATGAGGAGGCCAGAGGGAATGGGAATAAAAGCCATCTTCAAATGTCACATACTGTTATATGTTTCAGAGAGATATAATTTTGAGGGAATAATTGCTGAATTACTTATTAAATATGTCCAAGATCAACCCAATTGTTTCTACATTAGCATTGTGTGAAGATGTTGTTCATGGGATGGATGACCTCTAAGATTCGATCAACCTGAGAATCTGTGATTGTGTAACTCTCCAAAGTAGAGAAATGTGTGGGTAATTGGTTCTGGAAGAACCATCGCTTCTGTTTATATATCATGTTTTCATCACTGTCTCCATGCTTACATATTTTTCTTTATCATATTTATTTGAACTAGTATCATCTGAATATTCTTTCCTCTCTCCTAGTTTTAACTTCAAAACTTCCCTTATTTTCTTTTTTTTTAATAAATATTTATTTATTTACACATACAAGAACTGGGGTTCAGGCAGAGGTGTGGGGGGTGAGAGGATTCACCAGAGACAGAGTGGGGAACAGAACAGGCAGATAGACTGAAATACACTGCTGAAGAGAGCAGCGGATGATCAGGAGAGGTCTGCTGCACCATGTGGGTAGTGAAAGGTCCATGCAGCAGGCCGGAATGCAGGAGCCAACCAGGAAGCCCACCTGGGGGGCAGGAATGTGGATACCTGCCTGGAGGACTCAGACAATAAGCCTCCCCCCTCCCACTATGAGGAGTCTCATCTCTGACCTCTCCTAACCCTATAAAACCCTGCTTCCCCCTAACAACATGCTCAGCTTCACTGACCCCCGCCTTGGGTCTGTGAGGTCCGCCCTGGGCGCAATAAACTTTCCCTCCCTTTGAGAAATGTAGCCTGGCTCTCCTTGTCTTTACCGCGCCGAACCTTTCAGGTAGCTTCCTGGCTGGCCGGGGATCAAACTTGTGCTGCAGTGGCTGTGGAGAGCTTCATAAAATTTCCCTTATTATCTTGAACATATTTTATTTTCTAAGCAAATGAAATGTAAAGAGGGGTTTGCAAAAAAAGTTCTATGGCCACTTTTGTAGGGAACACTGGGTTAAATAAAATTTAAGTTTTTTTTCTGCTGCAGAAATTTTTAAAGACTTTAATATATTAATGTACACTGAAACCTCAAGTGCCATATAGCATGCGGTTTGGCAGAACAGTTTAAAAGGTTGTTTAAGGACATGCTTCTACAGCATTATTCCTCACTTATCTGTTTCCTTAACTATTACACATATTTCAGACTTTAGTTGCCTTGGCAGCACTTATGTCTCTTCAGTACTGACCATCTTTACCCACATTACTAACTCATATTTAAGATAAGTTCTGTCCATAATTTTGTAATAGCACCTCACTATTTAACTACTTCAGCAAGTAACTTCTTAGTCATGAAATTTTGAATCTGCCTATTTATAATTACATCCAGCAGATGCAATTGTGATTAATTAAATGTATAAGGCATCGACCCTAAAGTTAAAATTCTCTTTACTTTTATTTCAGCAGACTATTTTCTTTGCACAGGAGCTTATTTGGGCTTTTTAATGTCGTATTTCAGGTAGTTGGGTACTAGAGAAACTGCTTCCTGTGAAGTGCCTTTGGAGAGAGGATGGAGGTTTAAGTAGATACTCTGTCTTAATAAATAAACAAAAACTTATCTGAGTAAATCCTTCATGTTTACTCAAATGATTAACTCCAAAACTATTTTTAAAACCAAACAACTGAAAGAGGAAAGGAAGGAAAAAATATACCTCTCTCCAATAAATAAGATTCTCCTGTTTGGTAGGGTGTGTAAGATTTGCAGTCAGCCATTAAGCTCATTGGGTAGGCCTTTTGTTCGTGTTTTACATTTACATAGAACAGTTGAAATTCAACTGTTATGCATATGACTGACAATATTATTAAAATTACCTCAAGAAATTTCCTTTTAAAAAGGTCTCAGTGAGATCAGCTAAACTTTTAAAAAAATCTTAAGAAAAATAATGGCAACTATGAATTTCTAAATTAAGGGAAAGATTGTGGTGCTTAGCAAAGTGGAGGTTTAATGAATACATTTAATAAATAATTTCTCATCATCAGTTGATATTACATTTTTATGACACTGCAAAAATTATGTTTTATTGTGTGGTTCCTTCACTAAAACAAGTTCTGTGGAGCAGGGACTTCCACTGAGTTAGGACTTGGCCTGGCCTATAACAGACACTCAATAAGTGTTCGTAATGTAGATGTCAAATAAATTAAGTCATACACTGGCATACATGGGCCATAAAGTATAAAACTAAGAATCATTCCTCTTTTGGTATCCTCTCTGGTCACCAAGATGCCTACCTTCTTGTCTATTGTTTATGTTGGTATCAAAATTATCAAAGTTAGTCATGTTTAAAAACCTCCGGAGACATCTGAATGCTCTGATGAATTTAAAACTATTTAATAAGGACCTATGAAGCTTCTTGCAATCTGTCTTCACTTTGCCTTCACCATCTTCCCATTTCCCCTGCACTTAATGGTCCACCCACACTCACTTCTGGCCCCAGGCCAGTGGTGGCTGTGTCTTTGAGCTCCACTCCGGCCCACGTCATGAACCTTGAAGCCCTGTCTTGGTTGCTCTTCCTGGAGAATTCTGACTCACCTTTCAACAGTTTGCTTTCATCTTTATTACACTATGCACACGATGCTGTGATATTTACTGGTATTTTTCTTTACATTTAGAATTCCTTCAAGGATGGCTTGTAATTGAGTTAACCTTATTAACTCAGTTAACTTTATTAATTCAGATCAGTAGGTAATGGATAACTGTTTCTCAAATAAATGAGCAAATGTGTATAAAAAAGGAAAATGGTAACGTAGGGCAGGCAGTGTGTTACCATCAAGATTTTGATATTATTACATCCCATTATATGTATACTAATACATACCTATGAATAATATGCTGTATGTTATATATTTTATTACATCAGTGTATTATTAGAATAATCAACTTTTAAGTTTACATTATGTTAACAACCAGCAAAAAAAAAAAGCAACACAAAATTAATTATAAAAATAGAATTCAAATATGTATTTCCAGCATAGGTTCTGTGACTTTACAGGGGAGGACATGGGGCCAAATGCAGAGATAATATAAGCCTAGAATTTGGAAGACTATAACAATCATTTGGTATATGTGTTCCTTGGAGAAAAAAAAACTTAAAACATAGGAAATAAATCCCCTATATCCAATACTGATCTTTCTTCCTATCTTTTGGTAGTAATTATGTGAACATTACTGTTATTAAATTTTTTTGGTAATAATGACACCTCTTTAATATCCTTCTACAATCAGATCTTATGGTTCATACCAGTTGTATATAAGCTTGGAGAAAATCTACAGATTAGAAAGGAAGTAGTATAAAAATGTGCTTAATTTTAGGGGAGGTTTAAGAGGGAATTTATTATGTTACCTTTCTGATTAAACCACAGTGATTAAAAAATGTGTCACTTCATTTACTGATAGTGGCTTTATCACTGACTGTTTAATATCAGTGTTCTAAAAAGTCACAAAGTCTAGTTATATTGTAATGTTTGCAAGACTCAGAAGAGTCCTCAAAGGCATTGTTGAATGTTTTGTTTCCTTTTTTTGTTAGCTTCTCTGCCTTTTAAACATTTGAAGAATAGATGTGAAATCTACTATTGATAAAAAAATTATAAAGATGTTCTTTTTTCTTATTGGAAGGAATATTAATCGCCTTTTCCTCACCTATAGTAGATACTTCTGTGCAGCTATTTTCTATTTTAAGACTAGAAAAACTGATTTATTTTATCTCTTAAATTATCAAGGAGATTTTCATTTTTTCTTTTTAAAAGAGCCAAGTATTTGAATGCATTAACAACAATGGAAAACATCCTAATAACTGTTTTTGCAGCATTGACTAAGACAAATTCAGTTGAACACAATCAGATCCTAGAATTCACAATCTAATACAGAAGTACTTGCATACTGACATCATTTATTTCTTCATAAAAAACTTACATCCTTTGCACACCTTACTTTTCATGTAATTCTTTTTTATTGACTTTATAAGAAATGAGGAATAGCTGTAACTATGGCAACAGTTGCAAAGAGACAATTAGAGATCCTTTTCTAACACCTAGCAAATCCATTTGCACTAGTCTGACTGAGATCTGTGGAGGTGTGTTTGTTTCCTATAAAAACAACAAACATTGTGCATTGTAATGAGACTTGACTTGCACATTCAGATCAATTCAGACAAAAATTAAGATGAAAGAAGTAAAATTTACTTTTTATCTTTTTAGTATAACCTCATGACTTTTAAGTTTCTCACTCTGCTTAGCTCCTGACTGAGCAAAACTCAATATGCAAAAGCAGCTTTATCAAAAAGCAAAGAAGCAAGCTCTGCCCACACTATAGGGCTGGGGATTGCTGATATGATTTCTTTACTGTATTAATTTCTTTGAGTGCCTGATTTGTTCCCCTTGAATCACACTCATTGTTTCTTTAATATATGGAAATGAAGCTCTTGTGCTTTTTTCAGCCCATATATCAAACTCTAGAAAACTTAGATTTCCCATCATCTTTGGCAGGTGAGATAGTCTGAATAAGAGAGCATCTTAGGTAATTGAGGACTTTCCTTCAGAAACTTCCACTGCTGCTGGGCAATCTTGTCTTGAACCAACATAGATATTTCCTGCCTAAGTCTTCAAGTAGGCTCATTTACACTTTCTTTTATGCAATAATTACTTGTATTCCCCTATCCTATCACTGAGGATACACAAGTAATAAACATTAATCCTGCTCTGATGGAGATAAGATTTCAACAGGAAAAACAGATCAGATCTAGCTGATGGATCCATATTCCTGCTACCTCCAATCTCACAGCGTCACCTTTGATTATTGGCCTACTGCAGTTTCTACCTTTGACTGTCACCCAATTTTTATCACATAGATCTAATCTCTACCTCCCAAGCTTATTCAGACATCCTTGCCTTTCCAGTTGTGTCTGTTTCGAATATCCTTATTAGTTTTCTGTTCCTAGGAAAGTACAATATGTTTTCAATTTAAATGTTGATTTTTCCACAAAGCATTGCTGACTGTCTTGATTATACTTAGTCACCACATCATCTGGGCTACTGACAAATTTTGTTGTATCTCTGCTCATGGACCTATCAAATTGTCTTGTAAATATTTACTCATGTCTCTGATTTCCCAGTTTGCGTGTAAACCTTCCTCACGTAAGCACCATATTTTGCTCATCCTTTTTGTTTTTTTAAGATTTATTTATTTATGCATACAAGAACTGGGGTACAGTCTAAAGGAGCAGGGGATGAGCGGATTCACCAGAGACACGGTGGGAAACAGAACAGGCAGACTGACTGAAATACACTGTTGAGGCGAGCAGCAGGCGAGACAGGAGAGGACTGCTGCACCATGTGGGTTGCTCCCTGGCCAGGTGGGAATCAAACTCCTGCTGCAGGGGCTGCGGATTTCTTCATAGTGCTGTGCTTAACCCCTTGCGCCACCAGGGAGGCCTTTTTGCTTATCTTTGTACAGTCCTGCAGTGCCAGGAATAGTCTGGCACATAGATGTTGATTCCTCATGCATTCATTCAAGTGCAGAGATGTCCTGTTGATGGTTCATTCTTACTGTGAGATGAATATTGCTTGCTCTAGTTACCACATCTCTTCTGTAGGTACTACTTCTTATAATTAGCTAGTTCTCCTCTTCTCCTTGAACTTATTTTTGTCACCTATGTCTCAATATTTTTTTTTTTTTGGTTCTGGTATGAAAAAAGGCCTTAGACTCATAAGCCAGTGACCAAAATGCCTCTTTCTTTCTAGGTAATGACTCAGCCAGTAACAGCTGAGGATAGAGACAGGCTCTTTAGGCTTCTGGTTCTTTTGGTGCTTTTTTCAGTGTCATTGATATTTCGGGGGGTGAAGGTGGATAGGGTAGTGTTCTAGATTTAGTTCAGTTTCTTATGTTAGAGTTCTGAAAATGCAGACACTATATAAACATACTTTATCTATTTATCAGTGTTGCACACTTTTGGCAATTTGTCAAAAATCCTATCTGGCAATTGACATCTCACCTAGGTGAGAACAGACAAGGAGGTAGCCTTGGACTTAAAATAATTTAGCTGAGACCATGTCTATATTTCACCACCCCTGGACAAATGGCCACATTTCTGTTTGTGAGGAATTTTCCTCCTCCTAGTTGATATTGCCCTGATAGAGGATTATTGGCTCTTTTGGTGATGCAATAAACTGCTGAGGGGTCAATTATGGCTTTTAGGCTTTTTTTTTGATTAATTTGCAAACAGTATGGGAAGATCACCAGGCTTGCCAATTATCTGCGATTCACACTGTGTCTAATGGGACACTGAATTTCCTTTTCATATAGGGAAAGTGGTAATGCTGCTGAAAGAGCACCAATTAAATTTGAGGTATGAGATAAAAAGATACCTGTGAGCCACTTTCCTCCATCTCTTTGTCAAACATTTATTTCATGCTGTAAGGTAAGTCCTTACCATTAGACTCCTTAAATACACCCGTATTGTGTGCTAGGGCCAATATGGCTCTAGAGCGTGAAAGCCTTTGACATTATCTATTCAGTAAGAACTGGCACTCACTGCAAAATCCTTTGAGGCAATATGAGATCCTAGAACACTTTGCATGTACTGTATTTTTATAAAGAAATGAATATATTTCAGCTGGATTTTATAAATAGTAAAAGGTTTAAACCTTAATTAACCAGATGGGAGCTACTAACTACAACAGAAAATGTATCTGTTTAGTTCACCACTATATATATATATATATATATATATATATATATATATATATTTTTTTTACCAAAGCCTGACCTAAAGTGGGCACACAGTGAATATATGTGGAATGAATAAATATACAGAAAAGGCCACTTGACTGAGGTTTTACTTTATGCTTTTTTTTTTCAAGGTATAGCCCAAGTGTAAAATTATATATTGCTTCAGGATAAAGTGCAATTATCAGGAAGTCTTCACTGGAAATAGCATTATTGATTTTTATAGCAAGCAGTTTTTCAAGAAGATTTCAACCCACATTCCTTATTTAAAGGAAGGAAGGAAAAGAGTCACGGACATTATGTAAGTGATTCTAATTTACCTTTTAAAAATAAACAATCGAAGATTTCTTATCCATCTCTGGGAAAGTAAAAACATTCATTTTTTTGGAAAACATCGTCATTCTGGGGATATAAGCCAACGGACTAAAGAAGGAGTGAGGAGAGAGCAGCACCACCCCACTGCCAAGTGTCATGACTACAGCCCAGAGGATGAACTGGGTATTCATGAGAGGAGGATTTGTCTGACAATCAAAACACAGAAATGTAGTTGCAGGACCCTGGGATGTCTTTTCATGGCAGTGTAAAACGTTTGAGCAGTTATTCCTACATGCTATTTTGCGCAAATAATTTTTGATACCAGGAAGATAATTAACATTAACTTTGTTGTTACTTTTCTTGCAACTGTGATAAACATGTCAATCAAAGGTTAGTACTTTAAGTGATAAGGTGTTAGATAGAGCCCCTAGGGGCTCTGCAAGTAATCAAGTTCATTACTTAACGTGAATAGGTATGTGTGAAAATGAAATATATGCAAAAGTTTCCACCTATAAATGACATATTTTGATATGATAACAATTAATTTACTTCCCACTATTTTAAGCTGTTAGCTAATGTGATGTTAGAGAAAGAAAATGAGATGCAATGAATAATGTTGTTCAAAGTGGTTATATTAACTTGAGAGTATCAATAATTGCTCAGACTACACAAATATGCAAACTATACCTTTTTAGTTGTTTCTTTTCAAAGTTTTTTTCTGCAGCTGAGTGGATCAAATTACTCACTGAATTTAGAAAGCCAAAAACACAATTTGAATTACTGGAGCCTGACACAAATAAATTGATGATAAAAATATGTTGTTTTGTTATGTTTCTATAGACTCAAATCACTCAGTGAATGATATATACATAGTCTTCCATTTTAATAATGCAGTTTGGGGTGGGAAAATCAATATACATGAAACTACATTTTAAAACACTTGCTTGGAATCTCAAGCTTTGAAATGCTTGAATGAATAAATCACGAACCGTTATCTTAAATAGCAATACATTAATAAGAACATACTAGTTCAGGGTAAAAATAATTTGGAGTACATGTATAGAAGATGAAGTACTTCTCTAATCACAATTGTCATATTTTGAAAGAAAATTGTGCGAACTGTTTCCATTACTTTTTAAAAGTGACATAACTTAAAAAAATCAACAAAGTAATTATTGACAGCATGTCACCATATGAAGAGTGTCTATCCTTTTAGAAGTTTATCCCTTATCTTCATTGTATTGATTACATCATCTTTTTCAAAGACATTTCTCTGATACAGATTATTTAGAAATTTATTTTATGAAATGCTTTGGTTGATTCCCTGAAATTGTTTTCTGTTGTTATCTCAATTTATTAAAGAAGGTGTTGAAACCCGGAGTTACTGGAGGAACACATTTGTACTTCCTGACAAGGTTTGGACTAGTTCTTGTGTGTAGATGAGTCCAGTAAAACCGAGGAACATTGAAATTGACTTCAGTTAGAGTTACAAGAAATTAAAATATAGACAGTAAAAAAAAAATCATGTCTAAAATCAGAAAACAGCTTATGGGTATGTGTGTGAAATTTTATAGGACAATTAAGAGCACACTATAATATTCTTATGATATAAGAGGCTATTAAAATGATGAGATTTAGGGCCTCCCTGGTGGCGCAGCGGTTGAGTGCTGGGTTGCGAAGCTGCCCGCAGCCTCTGCAGCGCCGGTTCTATCCCCGGCTGCCAGGAGAGGGTCCCACATGGCGCGCAGACCTCTCCTGCCGCCCGCTGCTCCCCTCAGCAGTGTACTTCGTCAGTCTGCCTGTTCTGTTCTCTGCTCTGGCTCTGGTGAATTCTCTCAACCTCCTGTGCTTCTGACTGTACCCAGTGCTTGTACAAATAAATAAATAAATCTTTAAAAAAAAAGATGAGATTTATACTTGAAAGATATGTTAGAGGGACAGGCTCCTTATTGCTGGTCTCATTATTATTCTGCTGATTGTAGGAAAAGAAACACTTTAGAATTCAGCAAGAAGAATTCAAGTTTTCTAAGGGTGCAGACATTGAGTTATAAGAAGAGTAAGTTCTGGGACTCTTCTACAGTAGTTACAGCATGGTAACTACTGTAAACCATACAGAGTTGTATATTTGAAAGTTGTAGAGAAAGTGGATGTTCTCATCTCAGAAAGAAAAAAGTAATCATGTGAAGTGATGGGAGTGTTTACTGACCCAACTATGGTAATTATTTCATGATACATTAGTATATCAAATCATCATATTGTGTGCCTTAAAATTTATACAATGCAATATATTAATTCTATATCAATACAAATGGAAAAAAAATTATTTCTCTGAAATGACCAAAAAAAGATGTCCAATTCCCTTAGCAAGAGCTTACTGAAGGTTTATTCAAAGACTTTATCCAAAGCACTCGTGTGTGCCGATTTTCTTCTTAGCAACCAGCTAAGCCCCTGTAATGGGTCAATGTGCTTTAGACACTCAATTGCCTTCTCCAGACGGTGTCTTTTAAGCACAGGTGCTAAATGGAGAGTCTTTCTGAGGCTTACTCACCCTTTGACAGGAACTTGGCAATCCAGGCAGTTCTTAGAACTGACTGCTCTGTGGGATTCATGAAAAGTTATTTACAAAGCTTCAATTGTTCAGGTCAAAAACCCAAACTGTCAACATAGGGTAGTAGTAGGAGGGAGAAAGAATGAGAGTTTGAGCTTAAATCAGTCTTAGAAAGTTAAGGGAAAATATTTCTTGGATTCTATAAGTATGCATTTAAAAATTTCACGTAGCTTAAATAATTACTGCCTTATCATTTTTTTTGGATGCCCTCAAGAATAACTAGTGCATAGGTTTGCAATTAATATTTTTAATATAATGTAAACATATATCTTAGAAGCAAACAACTTTCCAGACTGAATCAGGAAGAAACAGAAAACTGGAACAGACCAGTTCCAAGCAAGGAAATTTAAATAGTAATCAGAAGTCTCCCAAAAAACAAAAAGCCCACAGCCAGACTGTTTCAATAGTGTGTACTACCATATCTTCAAAAAGAAACTAATACCTATCTTTCTCAGAAAATTGTGGAAATGGGAATGCTTACAAACATATTTTATGAGGCCAATATAACACTGATTACAAAAATGAATAAGGACCTCATAAAATAAGAAAGCTCCAGACCAATATCCCTGATGAACACAGATGAACAATTTCTCAAATCTTGCAAATCTTGCAAACAATTAAAGGGATGATACTTCATGACCAAGTGGGATTTGGTACAGGAACGCAAGGATGGTTAATATTCACAAATTGATCAAAGCCATTCACCACATCAACAAAAGGAAAGATGAAATCATATGATATCAGTAGATACAGAAAAAACATTTGATAAGATATTACTGTAACAAAGACTCTCAATAAAATGGGGATTGAATGAATCTACCTCAACATAACAAAGGCCACATACAATAAAACCACAGCTAACATCATACTCATTGGTAAAAACTGAAAGCTTTTTCACACCTAAAAGGGTTATCTCAATTAAAAAAAAAAAAGACAATTAAAAAAAACTATGGAAAAATCTTCCAAATTGTGACAGCTTATAGTTCCGAAAGTTCCATACTAGAAATAAATAGAAAAGGTACCACAGTCTCAAAAATAAAATAATGTAACATAAAATAAAAGGATAACAAGAGAAGAACATTATGTCATTTCCTTTATAGTACTGCACAGCTTCACTGAGCCCTTAAAAGAAACACTGCATGCCTTCTTACTTTTCACTTTTATGAAGTCTAGTATACTTGAGGAATCAAACTAAAAGCATCTAGTTTGGGACTCTTCAGTATTAAGGTGAAATATCTAAAACATACTTTGGTTTATAATTTTATGAGTATTTAAGTTAGTTTCATAAATAAACCTCCAAATTAGTAAGTTTACTACTACAAGACAAACCATTCAATTATGCAGGTAAACCACATGTAGCAAATTAACCAACAAAACAGCATGCTATAATATTATCTAACCACCTAGCTTATTGTACATAAATATGAGCAAATATCTTTAAAACCACTAGATGGCATTCATTCACTGTACTTTTGGCCAAACAGAGCATTCCAAAGCTTTATCATGATATGCAGGGTTGGGAAAAAGGCAAATGTTATCCCTTACTTGATGATATTTTCCTGTTATTTAACACAATGACAAAGCTCATTTTATCTTTTCCTGCCTGCTTCAGATCAAATCAAATATTTATTGAAAGCTTTATTCAAGGATTCTTCCTTTGTAAAAAGACTTGGGAAAACATCTTCACTATGATTGCAATACATTTACCTATAAGATCTAGAAGAAAATATGCAATGTATGCCACTGAATTTTCTTTTCCTGTGTTGTGTTGTGATTTCATGTTGCTAATTCTCATGTAGGTACTTCTCAAAAACACATAATCAAAAATACTGAACTTTTCTTATATTTCAGATGGCATTAATAGTCAAAATTAATGTTTATAAAAATAGGAGACCAAGAATTCTTGATTATTCATGAAAGACCTTTTCTGTTGCCTATGTCTAAAAAATGTGTGAGAAACAGTGCTCCTCACTACAATGAGACCTAAGATCCAATATGGTCTTCAGTAAGAGAGGATTATGATTTAGTCTTGGAGATTAATCATGCAATGAAAACTTGCAAGCTCTTTATTTCAGACTAAATGGTTGTGAGAAGGTATACCTAAGGACAAGTGCATCACAGGTCAATTTTTTGTAAGGTCTATTTCATAGTAGGTCTATATTAATAATAGTATAATATCCAGAACTTACCTGTTCTAATATGTTTTGAAGTCTCTCTATCTCACAGTCTATTACAAATTTCTTCTCTTGCCTTCTATCAAGTTCTTCTAGAAGTTGCCTATAGCTGACATCATTAAAATTTTCCACACATATTGCACTGACATGCCAACCATTTTGTCCTGCTTTTTCCATAATAGCTTGAAGTATCGAGTACCCTATTGAAAGAGAGAGAAAAAAAAAAAAAGCTTTTACTCCATGTTGGTAACTTAGGTGCTGAATCAACATCACCATTTTTATGTACCAAAATATACAATGAATGAATAGAAATTTAAAAATCTGAGTGGTTATTTCTGTATCCTTTGTTCTTCCTTTTTTTATTCAGGTAAATAACATTCATTAAAATACTGTTTGAATTAAGTAGGAACACCATAACTTGAGTAAGTTCTCAAAAACTCTCTATTGATGAATATTACATTGCTCTAGACACATTTTTTTATGAAATAAACCTAAAACCAAATTCAGCCCCACCTGCAGTCAATAGCAATTTCATGAACCTCTTTCATTATTTTACTCACTTGACAGAATTAATTTTGAACAACTGTTTTGATCATCCCCTTGAGCAAATAAGTAATAATGTTTTCGGGCTCAGAATGGACGAGAAGATGTAAAATAAAGAGTGCAATAGCATTTATTGAGATTCCATTATTATAAGTGGAAAAGGTACTATTTCTAATCTTGGCAGGGAACGATGTAGATTGGGGGTCAACTGAATGACAACTCAGTGAGACATTGGATACTAAAAGTCATAACCAAGTAGAGGAGATAGACATTCAAATAAATAAATGAGACCTATTTTAGAAAAGTATAATGACAGCTGTACTCAAGGTAAACTGCTGATCCAAGGGACAGCTGAATCTGGATGGGACAAGGAAAAATACCACAGACAAGAAACAAATTGAGTTGGCATTTAAAGGTTGAGTGGGCACATCCAAAATTGCTGAAGGAGGGGTGGTTATCAGTTGGAGACAGCCTTCTAAGGAGGATTCAGTGGTCTCCACTGTGTTCTAGGTCCATTTCTCTCTGCATGAGGAAGAAAAGTCTTGGGTGATGAAAGAAGGAGTAAACTGGTGAAACAAGTTCTTAGAATATTTCTTCAAGCCCTCCTTGTCTTGAAATCTTGATTTATGCATCACTCAGTTTTGAATTGGAATGTGAAAGAAGGGAAGTGATTCTTTGAAAAAACCTTTCTTAAACAAGGCTTGGTTAGGATCACAGTCTGTTATTTTTATCTCTTGTGTCTTAGCATTATGAACTATGCTAGTCCTCTTTAAAAAGGTCTAACACTTATTTGAGCCCATTTGGTAGCAGCTGCACATAGTTTCTCCCCTCCTTAATCTCTAGAGTAGTGGAGAGCTGGGTGAATTAAAAGTAAAGATTTAAAATGAATATATAGCACTTGCAAGATAAGAATACATATTCCATTTCTGATTTTTATGTGAATCAGATTCAAGGATTTTGATTTTGGGGTGTTTTCTACCTATCAGTTTCAAACATTACGGATGCTCAGTTAATATCAGCAGATGGAACTGATGATGAGATCATATTTGAAGTATAAATTACCTGATAACCTGCCAAATGAAATACTGCAGCAGTCAGGATTCATTTTTATCTAAATGAAAAAAAAAAATTCCCCAAAGAGGAAGAAAGCAGGCATGTTAATTACTGTATAATTATTCTGGTACAGCTATTGCTGTATTCAGTCTTTCCTTTTGTAATGTGTGCCTGCAATTATCTTTTTGAGTCTTACCTTGATGCCCCCTCACCCATCCCACATCCAGTATGCTCTCGTTTCTTATTTGATGCACGTGTCACAGGAAAGTCTGCTCCTATCTTAATGTAGGTATTCATTCCTCATTTATTCTGTTGCTGGGACTTACTCTCTGATAGTAAGTGAGGGACTGTTCCTATTGTTCTTTTTTGACACCTATGAATATGTTCTTTTAAAATATACCAACTGACATTGTTCTCTTTTTCTCCTTTGATTTACGGATATACCAAAATAATTCAGAGATTATTTTTGTTTGTTTAATTTTTTGAGTGTTGTAAAAATGACAAATATTGGCCACAGATATTGCAGTAGTCTTCTTGCTCCCTGGCATCAATTCACAGGTTGGCACAGTTCTTGAGATATTGTCATATTTTTCCTTGCATCATGTGGCTGGTTATCAGGCTACAAGTCAGTACTGGCGTTCATGTTGTTATGCTACTGCCAACAGGATTTTTACAGAATGTAGAACTGCACACCTTCTGATGAAATTTGCTTATGTTCTCAGTTGTATAACAGATATTGAAAGATTTCACACTAATAAATCAAAACTATAACTCAAATTCAACATTTCATTATCTGATTTTTCAGATTTACAAATGACACTAGAGTTGAAATAAGACAAAACCTTAGGACACAATCTTTGTAAATGGCAAAGAAAGTTGGCGGCCTAAAAACAACCATTAATCATAGTCAGAAATAAATGGCATATATTCAATATAGTGTAAAGGACACACAGTTACAGTTTCAGAGAAATGTGAAAATGTGAATTCTTTTATAAGTTGTGTTTGATTTTAATGTTTTCTTATTTATTGCTACTCAGATGTGTATTTATTTGCCACAATATTATTTATTGTAACTTGGAGAAAATACTGGTGTTGAATCTATGATTATGTAATTTGGCAGTTATATAAACTAGAAAATCACAAGTCAAGTCAAACTAATTCTGCAGCTATGATTTCTATCTTCTAGTTATGAGAAAACCTGTAATACAATATTGTTGGCCAGAAAATGAAAACCAGTTTTAGGTGAATATCATATGATAATAGGGAATTCATTACTATCAAGAATTGTTTAAATCATGTTTCTTCTTTTAAAAGATAACATTTTAATTTAATATAATTTATTGAAAACCTGCTACACCCAAGATCTCTAAGCAATGTCAAGATAAACAAAGATGTGATTGTGAGTCTTGTCTTAACAAGGAATTAACTATATAACAAAACTGATCCTTAGGTAACTAACTGTTATACACACTGTATAGTATTATATAATTATATTTCAAAGAACAAAATAATTTTATTAGCAACAGTTGTAAGAGCATACAATGGACAAAATCACATTATTGCATTATAATAATTAAAGACCTTTTCATAGCTATAAAAGAACATTATTAATTATACAAACACAAATACATGTAAAATACTTTAAAAAATGTAGTGCCCTGTAATGGTATTTCTATTATCCTAAATAGGGTCATCCAAATGTAAGCAGTCTTGAGCTACTGCATCTTTACGTATGAACAATTTTTTTATCATTTATGATTATGACCTACTTTGGATATAGTACCATTCAGAGGTATGCCTATGAGAAAGGCAAGCTGGTTTTATTTATTCGATGTACTGTTTTGCAAGAGTAATATGATTTAACTAGTTGTACACAGAGGGGAAGGAGAAACAGGAGAAATTTATGTTAAGGGATTGTTATTTTTTTAAAAAATGAAAACTCTATAAAACCTTCACTTAATGCTGCAATGAAGATAGGTGTGCATATATCTCTTCAAATCCTGTTGCAATGCTATTTAAAATTACAGAAACAACCTAAGTGCCTAATGCTGATGAGTGAATAAAATAGATGTGGAATACTACTCAGCTATAAAAAAGATGAAATCTTCTCATTTGTGACATGAATAGAAATGAAGGGGATTATGCTAAATGAAATAAGTTAAAAGGAGAAAGACAATTACAGGTGATTTCACTCATGTGAAACACAAAGAAACAGGTGAAACTAAGCCAAAACAAACCCTTGCAATATAAATACAGAACTGAGGCTACTGAAGAGGGGAGGAAGAGCATGGGGAACAAAGGGAAAAGGAGGCCCAAAGGTCTATGGTGGAGGACTATGGGTGTTTTGCTGGTGGTGTGGTGTGGTAACAACTGAAGAGGTGTGATACTATTCCCCTAAAAACATATACATTCTGTATAGATACTGCATATATATATATATATATATATATATATATATATAAATATCTATAGATATATCTCCCATACAGTATTGTAAACTGTTATTGCCTCAGGAAACCCTTTAACCAGGTAAGGACAGAAAATTGTCCACATTGTTTTAGTCGGCAGTCAATTTGTACATTCAACAGTAGCAGTGTCAAAGGAATACTTGATACAGTAGTTACATTTCAGAGGTGTGGGGACTTGTGCAAAAAGTAGGTAAGGGGAGGATATAGAAATTATTAAGGAATATCAACAGGATAATGAAGTCATGTGATGATGGGTATGTCATTTTGATGGATTTGGGATAAAGAAACATCTAGGTCATGGAAAACTGGCTTGGATAGGAAAGGACTTGGATCTGACCCCTGGGAGTTGTTGAGCTGAAGAGGATAATGCCCAAGGGAGACAGTGACAGCATGCCCTTGCTCAAATCAAAGCCTCTCTCCCTAACCTTGTCAATTGCTATGCAGGTGCCCACCATTTCACCATTAGTTTCTCTGGTTTGGTGCAATTACTAACTTCCTAAACTAGTATGATTGAACAGAATCTGCGTGTTTGTGGCAGTCTACTGTGCTACATATCACCTTAACAGAAGAGGAATAAGATTCTGCAATCCTTACTGCATTTAATGCCACTATGCTGGAACCGTAGAGCAGATTTAGTAACCATTTAGCTTGGACTCTTTCCAAAGCTGCTTAGGTACTGAAATAAAGTGTTCAAAGGCTACAATCTGAATTCTAAGGTCTCAGCACACAGGAGTGACTAACATTAGAACATGGTTAAAATTATCTGCAGCTGTGACTATAGCAATTATTTATGCCATAGTTCAAAAAGGACTTAGTGAAAATAAAAAAGATCTTTTAACATACAGTTTCAAGTTATATCTATAAACCTGAGATAAGATGGAGAGCTCTGAGTTTTCCCTTTTCTACAAACAAGCAAGAATAAAAATAGCAAATTTGTCTTTATAGATTTCCCCTAAGATCTTTCATATTTTCTGACAATATCATTTATTGTCTTCTGACCCCTACTTTACAGTTTTCATATTTAATTCAGATGGCATCTTATAAAGGAATCTGATACTTTAGAGCTTTACAATTTTGTCAGCTGAAATTGAGCCTAACTCTGATAAATACAGGTATGTAAGTAGGTATTTTCAAAGACTTACCACATGTTCAAGACACTAAACACTTGGAGGCATGCCCTAACACATTCCCGCCCTCCCCCTACCCATACTTAATTCTCTTAGGCTTTTCTAGAGGTGACCACAGAGAATTTTATGTGAATAAAAAGGATAGCTGAGTACACTGTTTACACAGCAACTAGACTGATCTTTGTAAACCTAAACTCTACTTATGGCACTTCCTTGCATAAAGCTTTCAATATTTTTCTAATCTGTTGTGACAATGCCAAAATCTGGTCATAGTTGTCCCCTGTCTCTCTCCAGTCTCCTTTTGTTTAATTATCCTCCTTGCTTTCTACCCTTCAGCAACACTACCTGTCCAAATATTCCAGGAGATACTGTACAGCTCCATCCCAGTGTCTTTGCACAAGTTACTGCATACTTTAATGTTTTCTTTAATTTTTGCCTTCTATCCGTCTCAAATCTCATCTTAAGCATCACACACCCCTTATAGATAACTTCCCCTTCATACAGCTTTCTGTACATTTCTTTCAGATTTGTTTTAAACCACAGTTACTATTTCTACACAGTAAATTCTCACTGAAAGTTGTTATAAGTTCTCAGAAAATGGAACTTGAACAAGACAATATATGATGAAAGTTGGTCCTTCGATTATATTTGGTTAACATTGATCAAGATGGTTTTTCCTCATAAACATTAGAACAAAACAACATTGAATGAAAATACTTTACTGGAAATCTGCTGTATTTGAATGATGACCCAGTGAATGTCTTTTCCTTATACTATACTGTAGGCTCCATGATGGAGGGACTATTTCTATACCTACCTCAGTACCTAGTCAAGCATATGCCCTCTGTAACTAACCAATGAACTTCAGCCAAGTCTATATTTCTTTACCCTAACCAGCTTTTCAGCCAACAAAATTTAACTCCTTTTGTTCTCAATCCCAATCCCCCAAACCTCCACAATCTCATTCTCTTTTTTAATCAGGGAGGTAGATTTGAGTATCTTTTGCCAATCAGTTTGCAATTAATCTTTTCATCTCTCAAATCCTGATGTCATAATTTGGTCTATGCACGTTGGGTAGCATGTTCACTGAAAACCTGGTATGAACTCTGTGAAATAGGTACTTCCATATCCATCTTACAGGTGAAGAAATGGAGATAAAATTAGGTTATGTAATTTATATAAAATCATCACCCTGATAAGTGGCAGAGCTATGATCTGACTCACGCTTTCCATGCTCCTGTAGAAGGACATTTAAGCATACTTTAGGGACAGCAGGAGATGAAACTGAAAAGGAAGGGTGAGACTGTTTTATAAAGGCCTTGAATAACAGCCATCATCAATTCTACTTAGTCTCTCACAACCACAAAATAATTAAGCATATTCTGTTAGTGCTATCTTCAAAAATATGAAGAATTTGACCATTTATCCCCATCTTTACTGGCACCACCCACATCCAAAACACCCTTGCCTCTTGTCTGGTGATTACAATAGCCTGCCTACAGGTTACCTTGCACTGTCTTTGCCACCTTGAGACTATTTATAGCATAGCTGCAAGCAAGCAAGATCCTATCACTTGGGGCTCAAAATCCTCAAATTCTTTCTAGTTGCCTGCAAGGACCTGCATTATTGACCTCATCTACTGCTAACTCACTCTCAAACATCATGAGCAAACTGGCCTCTTAGCAGTTAGGACAACCTGCCAGGTGCATTTGAAAGAACTCTATCCTAAATGACAAAAACAATACTTTTGGTTCATGAAAACAAATCCTCAGTTATCCTGAAAAGCTGGTTTATTGGCTGAGGATGAGAGATAGCCAATGTTCTACATAGAATACTGGTTCTTAAAAGATCAATGAATTTATTCTACCCTATGGTGAAGTTTGAGTCCAACAGAGCTCATTAATTAATCATGAACACAATCACTAGCAACAAAACACAGAGAAGTGTTACACAACATATTAAATATCAGTTTGTTATACTCACATGCCAAACTGTGTACTGTAAATAATATTAATTTGGATCTGGCTTTTATACACAAAACCAAAACCATTCATTTTGGTAGGTTTGAAAGTGATATTTTAAAACATTCCTTTTGTCTTTTCTTTGGAAAAGGAGTAGCAGTACATAATTTTCTCATGATGAGTCTGGTGAAAGGATTTGCATACAATTACAGAGACAATTTCTGTTCCTAGCAGGAACAAATGCAGGATGAAGTAAGTATTCACCATATGATTAGCCTAATTTTTATATCCCACTGAGGCCAGCTCAATTCCAAGAAGTAATTGTAATCTCATGTCAGTGACTGTGAGAGTGAATACATTTGATTACTCACTATTAAATTTCTTTAGTGGGGAAATGACACTTAGGTGATCATCTAAATAAAGAGTGATTTCTTAAACAGCATGCCAGGTGACAAAATGATGGGTTCAGTGGTAGATTCAGTTACTTTCAACTACAAAAACTGTGTTTCTCATTTCAATTATATGACTCCGAGGAAGGTTGCTTGAATTCCTTAATTGTCCACTTTTGACTTCTCTACAATAAAGAGGATTAATATAGGACTTTATTAGCTAGTAATCTGATCTATAACTGTTAATAAATTAGCTTTATTCTGCACAGTATAGTGAATGCATATGCTGTTGTCCATTTGGGAGAAGAACTTTGTGAATTCTTGGTCAGTGAGAGAATTCTTCCCTACAACACTGGAGGAGTCATAATGTATAACTCAATAGGCTACATCCTAAAAATGACAACAAAGGCAAAGTCTTTTTTTCTTGAATTCTATGTCTGGCGATTAGATCTTTATGCAGTTATATGGTCAGTAACCCAGAGACACTTTGATTTGTCACTCTTCTCCATGCTCATCCCAAGTCAATTCTGGTATTTCTTCCGAAGTATTATAAAGATCTTTCATGAGGAAGATTCTATTTATTCATTCTTTAGTTTTTCAATCAATGGATACTTACTGAATGTCTAATATATGCCAGATCAGTGTTTTAGGAATTGCAGATGTGGAAATAGGAAAAAGAGTAAAATGAGCCTAACTCATATGTATTGACATTGCAGTGATCCTGGCAGGTGGAGCTGTATCTATAGTCATTGTAATGACCCTGACAGATGGCAAACTGGGGGAGAGTGAGAGAGACATTTAAGTTGTCAATTAAAAAACAACCAGTTGTTCATGAAGACACTGATAAATGAACATGCAGAAGACAAGAATAAAACCTATTTGTGCAGAGAAGTCTATATCCACATTACCAGTGATCTTAATGTTATGCTTCTGAAAAGTAGCATAAAGAAAGGCACTGAATTTGAGCTAATTTGAAATGATTATTTACAACATGTTCATAGTCCTGAATCTTTCTCCAGGTTTTGGTGAAAGTCTTGGGGATTTCTGTTTTCAGACCTGGTTTTCTCAGTTTGTCAACAGGTTCATTTCCTTTTCCCTTTTTTGCTGCTAATTGAATTGTATGCTTATATTATTATGATGTGGTTCCTCCCTCTCCCCTAATAAATTAATATTATGATTATGTGCATTTGGCTTGAGTCATAAGTAAACCTCCTCTCTACTGGAAGTTAGGACTCTAGAGACCCCAAACTTGATAGAAAACTACCTTCGTGAAACTTCCACTTCAGCAAACAATAAACAAATAAGCAAATACGATTCATAAATCTCCATCTGCCAGGAGATGTATAAAGACAGTAGGTAGTAAGTGCTCTGCGAGAAAATGAAGGAAGAATGGGACAGAAATAACTTCAGGTGAATGTGAAAATGGTACCAATCTCTCATTACCTCACTTGGCTGTACATTACTCAAGTCAGGCTAAAGGATGGTAGTTCTCAGTAAATCAGCCTCTCTCTTATCTTAGCATGCTGCAGTGGCTACTCCCTATGTTGAGAAAGTCTATTTCTCACACTCAGTTGCAACTCCCAATCTTCTTTTAAGTCTTTTTCAGGTTCGGACCATTTAGAAGACTTCTCTGACCTTCCCATAGTTGTCTTTTTTTTTTTTAATATCCCCCTAGCTAACTCTTTGTACAGTAATTACAGTTCATGTATGTATCACTTAATTTAATTATTTATCAAGTAAGTACTATGTGCTACTTTTTTCTAAAAATATTTATTTATTTATTTATGCAAGCACTGGGTACAGTCAGAAGTGCAGGAGGGTGAGAGAATTCACCAGAGCCAGAGAGGGTAACAGAACAGGCAGAGTGACAAAATACATTGCTGAGGGGAGCAGTGGGCGCAGCAGGAGAGGTCTGCGTGCCTTGTGGGACCCTCGCCGATGGCTGGGTATTGAACCGGTGCTGCAGAGGCTGCGGGCAGCTTCACAGCCCAGTGCTCAACCACTGCACCACCAGGGGAGGCCCTATGTGCTACTTTTAATAGCAGTAAGTATACAGTGAGACACAGTTACTGACTTTAAGATTGCTGAATTATAATAATTGTAATTTCTAGTCCACCTGTCCAGTTTTAAGGAAGAGACTAGTTGCTTTTCATTTTTATTTCCCTAGTTCTTTTTTTTTCAGATAAAAGAAAGAATATGCTTAATAACAGACATAAAAGGGAAAAAAATCTTTTTTTTATGTTACCATCCCTGCAAATTTGCTCAAACCTAATGATAATAAAGATGTTTAACAATTGAAGACCTGGCTAATTCATAGCAGATACTGTATTAAGTGATTTATGGATATAGTGTTGGTTTTATTATCTTCATTTTATGAAAATAAACTAATGACAAAGAAGTCAGGTTCTTGGCCAAGTTTACTTAGCTATTAATTGATAATGTCTCACTCTATCTGACATTAAAGTCTGCCTTTTATTCTCCTGTGATATAGTCTATAATACAAAGAATATTTAATCCCATTGTGTTTAGGTTAATTTTATTCCCCCACTAAATATTTATTTTGACTCAGAAACATTTCTGACAGTGAAGCACTCTTGGGTATTACAGTTATTTCCAAGGATGCTGGGACTTCTGCTTATGATATAGAGATGCTTGTTGCTCTAAGTGCAGTTATTGTGAAGTGAGTCCCTTTCCTCGTTGCACCCACACCCATCAATCTCTGGAAGATCTGGTCTGAAAGTCACAACCAATGAAAAGATTACAATAGTGAATAAAGTTTCTCTCTTTAGAATAGCCTCTGAATTCTGCCCTGCGGTCAAATTTCATTAATGATGTCACCCTCTGGCACTGCTCAGAACGCACCATCGATTACCTGCCTTCTCTCTGTATGGATATCAAACATTAAATTGTAGAATTAGGGCAACTCTGGAAAGAGCTTTTGAATTGCTTAGCTCTATCTATATGCTTGCCCAAGTTCTTCCCTTCTAGAAAAAGTTACAAAACCCTATGGGACTATTTCATAAAATAAATTTTAATCACAGTATGGAGTGATCTTGCACAGGGGAATTTTCTAAATAGGTATTAAGATAGTAAACTCAAAAAGTGTGTGTGTTTTTAATTTGAATAAATTTGCTTGAAAATGATGATGGATATAGATATTTGTCTACAGTTTTATACCTGCAGCAAATTTGAGTCAATTTTATAAGAGTGAAAATATTAGATTAAGCCATTCACTCTTTTCATCATATAATTACAATATATAAATAATTCAATAAGTCAGGGCCTCCCCTGCTTTCTGAATCAACAATGTCTATCAAGTACCATTACCACCTGTTTGAAATTCAATAAGGATTTCAAGGTTCCTTGTGATGAAAGGAGTAAGTCACTATCAACTTGGTTTTATGAGCGAATTTGATTCTTATCTTATAAAGTATTTCATACATTAAAATTCATAGTTATAAATGTTTTCATTATGAGTTTTAAGATGTAAAATTTGAATTATGTTCTCGATTTTAACTTTCAAGTGTTTCTTCAGGGATCAAAATATTAACGTTTTCACAATACTTGGATTCAATTTTATCTGAAGGAGTTTTAGGTGCTGTTTATGAAAATAAGGTCCATTTCATAAAATACTGAATTCTCTTTCTTTATCTGAAAAAAATGGGAAAATACCTATTTCTCAGTTATTTTGAAAATTCTGAACATGTGCCCATTTGCATATAGATACCAAGGGTTAAATAAATATCTTTATGGGACGTTTCAGAAAACACTGCTAACTTTCTTAAACATGGACCCTTGCCTGCCGGCCGTGATTGAACCAGTGCTCTAGAGGCTGCAGATAGCTTCACGGTGCTGCGCTCAACCACCTGAGCCACCAGGGGAGGCCCAAACATGGGCTGCTTTATTATGATACTTTCCATGTTTGTTAATTCTAGCAATTTCTGAAGACAGGCTATCTTTAGGCATTATTACAATGCAACTTGAAAAACAAATGTTTTTTCTTTTTACTACATGGAATAATTCTAGAGTCCTTTTAGTTATTTTTCTTATAAAGCCAACCATGTCTACATTTTTGGTTTCCTTATGTCAAGAGGGAGTGTTAGGAAGGCGAGCAGACCTGAAAATCTTGGGCTAGGTATATTTAAGTCCTTACATTTGCATTTATAAGATAAAAATATATAAATATGCATAGTATATTAAATATATATGCAGTCATATATACTCAGGTCCATTTTGCAAAGAGTCAAGATATGACTATGTAAGGAAATACTTTCTGGGTTTGTTTTAATCAAAAACACTTCTCCAAATTAACTAGTTTCAAGAAAACTCACATACAATGGAAATTAGGAAAATCAGTAATTTTGAAATGAACTTTGTTTTCCACATTAAAAATACACATTTTCGGGCCTCCCCGGTGGCGCAGTGGTTGAGCGCTGGGTTGCGAAGCTGCCCGCGGCCTCTGCGGCGCCGGTTCGATCCCCGGCTGCTCCCCGGCCACCAGAGGAGGGTCTCACATGGCGCACAGACCTCTCCTGCCGCCCGCTGCTCCCCTCAGCAGTGTACTTCGGTCCTTCTGCCTGCTCTGCTCCCTGCTCTGGCTCTGGTGAATTCTCTCACCCTCCCGCGCTTCTGACTGTACCCAGTGCATGTATAAACAAAACAAACAAACAAATAAATAAATAAATAAAACATGCCTCTAAAAAAAAAAATACACATTTTCTAATTTTCAGAATTATTACAAATATTACATATACCAAAAGTAGTATGAATAGACCCTTCAAACACTCAAATATTATCATCAGAAACATATTCCCACCATTCATTTTAGTGATATATAAACCACAAATAGTTAATGATCAATTATTTCCCTTTTTTCATTGACAAAAACATTGTGATCCTCAAAAAAGGAACTACATGAAACATAGTTAATATTTATTGAATTGTTATATGCTAAAGTGCTCATGAGGGTTTTTCTTATTTAATCTTCAAAATAACTCTATGAAATAGGTATTCATCTATTTTTTAATAATAGATGAATAAAGACAATTAGAAAATTTAATTCCACAATAAAATGTTCCTTTGTACATGCTCTTCATACAATGTGACACAGAACTTCCTCCTACTGAACTGCTTGGGGTGTTCTTTCCTGCCCCTTGAGTCTAAGCAAGTCAGTGACTGTGACTTCTGAGGCTAGCTCCTAGAAATCATTACAGATTCTGCCTAGTCTTCAGGGAATGCTTGCTCTTGGAACTGAATATCATGTCGTGAATACGCCCAAGCACTCAGTGTAAGCATACATGTAGAAGTTAATAGCTGGATGAAGTACCTGGTGACAC
The DNA here is from genome assembly GCF_964194135.1 of Talpa europaea. NCBI lineage: Eukaryota > Metazoa > Chordata > Mammalia > Eulipotyphla > Talpidae > Talpa > Talpa europaea. Next base: position 34,957,188 of record NC_140079.1, read on the forward strand.
CATGAACAGCCACTAGACACAAGGGTAAAAATCTTTGTGATCAATCCATGCCCAGTGGCAGCCTGAATGTCATTACATGGGAGATTCTTGAGCAAGAATCACCCAGATGAACCTAATCATCTCCAGAAACATGTGAGGTAATAAAATGATGGCTGTCAAATTTAGGATGAATTATTACACAGCAATAAGTAACCAGCACACTAATCAAGGTCACATATTAATATTGCACACAAACTTAATCATCTATATTTTTAACCACTATACCATATTGCATCTTACTGATGTTCTTCCATAAACTGTGCATAAATGCGTGGAATAATGTGTTTGTAATGTGTGCACACATGTGTCTGTGTGTGTATGTATAGTAGAAGTAGCAGCAGTGGAAATAATAATAGTCTCCTGTTAGTACGTGTTTAGTAATAGTAGTAATCTCTGGAGAGCATCAATGTGAATATTCTAATATTCTTTAAAATAATTCTAGAGAAAGGAAAGCATTTTTTTGCTATACTATTGCTTTTTTTCTTTTATTATTAATTTTTTATTTTTTATATCATTGCTCATTTTTAAACAATATTTGGTTCCCCCCAACCCCTCAGGTGTAGTCCCCATAGAGACTTCACCAATGCACGTGTGCACAATCACCTCAGTCCCCTCTGCTCCTCCTTCCTTCCCTCTGATCCCTCTCCCTCCTCCTCCCCTGCAGGATGTCTCTGATTTATAATTGTTCATTTTTGCTTTGCTGTGTTTTGCACTGTTATTTTTTTTTTTTTACACTGATGTCTTATTTGGTTCCCTTATATTCCTGCTATAAGTGAAACCATCTGATATTTGAGAGAGGGAAGCATTTCATGGACTGGTTTAACGTTTAGCATCTTCAGAGAAATATTTATATTCTTAATGCATTTTCCCAGTTACAAAGACTACATTATGTTGTGGATGAAAAGTCACCTTATTAAAAGTTGCTACTGAATAGTTTGTTCTTAATGTAAAGGTCCTGTTTTACAATTACTTTGCAATTCATTAGTTTTCATTTTATTCTCTCAAGGGCAGTTAGGGTCTGGGACATACAGTTGTAAAACATAGCTCTTGCTAGAATTCACAATTTACTAGGTCTTAATATTCCATTTGAAGAAACTCTTGGAATATGATGAGGTCAGAGGAGAAAAATAAAAAGGAAACCATTTGGAATGCTTAACAATGGTCTATCTATAGAATATCTGAAATCTTTTCTTGTAAGTGACCTATATCTCAAACTCTTTTAGATAAGATCGGTTACTTCAAAAGAATTAGAAAGGGGCATTATCTACATTTCATTGCTTTTTTAGTCTAGCAGCATTAAACTTGGCATACATAATAGGGCAACTGTATGATTTATCATAGGGAGACACTTTCAACTGTAATGTGGGCATTGTTAACATTACACAAGGTACTGGGTATAAATCAAAACTGTGCTAGCAAACCAAGATATAGCTACTAGGCTTAGTCCTGGAGGAGAGCAGAGATAAATAAAGCACACTCTCAAGCAGTTCATAATCTTCACATTCCTCCTATGTTGACAACTGGCAAAAGCATCAACACAAAAAATGACCAGTGAGAGAGCTCCTGTGAAAGTACAGAGGTGAAGAAATCTTGGGTATTCAGACAGTCCATGAGTCTCCTTCATTTTTTCTCTCATTCATGTCTGACCAAAGTTTAACTAATCCACATCTCTAAAGAGTTATATGTGATTCTCTCAATACTTCCATTTTCATAACTCTTAAAAATGTGTAACAATATTAGACATTCTGTGGGATGTCTACAGCTGGAAGGCAGGAACTAGGATATAATGTTTGAAGTCAGAGAATTCTGGATCCCAGCTATAGCTGGAAGGAATCACAGTATAATTTAATCAAACTGCTAATGTGGACACAAAGACTGAGCCAAATGGTTCCATGGCTTGTCTACAACAGAGAGATATCATGGGAGAGGTAGCTGTTGTCACAGAAGGATTTTAGAAAATTCCTTCCCGTGTCTCTGAACATTGACTTCATTGTTAGAGAAAACTTACATCCACAGTGCGCAGTAGATACTAATAAATATTAATTCAGTGAAGGAAGAATTGTACCCCCATTAGCAGAAACATTCACAGCTTCCAGCAACAGACATATCTTCTAAGGTGTCCCTAGTTCCTTTGGGCAATATGAGCAGGTTGTTTAGCTCCTTGGGTTCCCAATTCAGAACTGAAGTGACATTTCCATGCAACTTTGGACAAAAAGACTCTACAGTCTTTGGAATAACAGCAACTACAAATTGTAAACAACCACTTAAATTTGCCAGGTTGTATTTCAGCAGATCAGAATAAAAAAAAAATACACATAATCTTATTCCACTATCTAGATCTGCATACATCTGTAGAAGAAAACACATTAATTCTAAAAGAAAGACATTTCCTTAAATTGAACAAATTAGCTTTACAGAAAACTCTCTACATGGTCCATTTTCTCTGCTACCCTTACTGGAAGGTGTGTTTCCTAAAATCCTGTCCAGCAGTCTACTATGAATGAGTCCCCACCATCCACAGGCAGAATGAGCTCTTTCTGTCCCTGTTGCTGCAGAATGAAACAGCACTTGTGGTTTCATTTTATCATCAAAAGCCAAAACAAAGAGTTCAAGAAAAGGCCCTGGGAGAGGACGATGCTAAGCAAAATAAATCAAAAGGAGAAAGAGACACTGACTGATTTCATCATATAGGAAGATAAAGATACAAAACGATGGAACAGACAAAACTAAACCAAAACAAACCCTAGAAATATGCCTGCAGAATTGATGTTACTAGAAAGGGAGGATGTAGGGGTGGGAGCAAAGGGGTGGGTCCAACGGACTATGGTAGAGGATTTTTAGTGCTTTGGTGGTAGGAAATGGGTAGGGAATATCCTGAAGAGGAGTGAATATCCCATGTTGTAAACCAATGTTATTGTGGTAAACTTAAAAAAAAAATATGAAGAAACAAGTAAAAAATTTAAGAGTTTTAAATTATTTTCTAGGGAATACCTATTCTTCACCCTCTTTTCAAGTGTCTGACTTATTTGACTTAACTAGTGAGAAGTTCTATCAGTGAGAAATTAATTTAAAGAGAAATCATTGCAATATGTAGGAGTTAATCTGAAGTTTGCATGGAATTAACTGGCAGTTTAAAGAAGCCCAAATGAAATTCACATTTGCAGGACTTCTTAATGAATAAGCAGTCATTTCTACCCAGGTTGACTCTTAAGTTTCCTGTAAGTCATGGAGGGCAACATTATATTTTTTGAGGATTTAGGATGGCTGATTATGAAAAGTTCTCTAAAGGTAAGGAAAGGTCAAATCTCTTGGTTAATAATAGATGACAAAACACAATTTATAAAACCACAGGCTCACTAAAATTGAGGTGTACCTCAGATTCCAATTTCTTTACAAGACTGACTTTCTAACAAATGACTATTTCCCCCCATAGTCTGAGTCTGTGAGATGTTTGTACTTTTGATGTCAAAAGTTAAACTTACAGAAGGTATTCTGAAAATGTTTGAGAGCCTCCTTGACAAAATTTTGGAGAAGCCCACAATATAGTAAAGAAACTATGTTGTTTCAACGTCCTAGGGATTTTCCCAACAGTCTTGCCTGCACGACAGGAAGCATTTTGCTGTACTAACAGGGCATTCTAATATGCTGTGCACACACACTGTGGGTATATTTGGAGATTCTGTCAAAACAGATCATTTCATGTTCCTCTGTCATATTACACTTATCTCAACTTCCTTACAAGTTATGCTGTCAATTTTGAGGGATAGTCTTGGAATTTTAAACAGCAATAATGTACTTTGGAAGAATTTACTATTGATTTATACAGTGTGGAAGAATAACTATAGTTATTTTTTATTGTGGGCAGTATTTGGTTAGAAGATTTTAAATGGCATCAATGAGAAAAAACTGGTAACCAAGACTCTATAAAGGTAGAAAACTTCAATTCATGAGAAGATAAATTATTGACTTAAAAATGAATAAAAGTTCTCGGGGGTTTAATATTCAAAGTATATAAGAATTGTGTAAGATACAGTAATATTATCTGTGACAACTTGTCAAGTAATAGTCAAGCTATTTTTAAATGTACAATTTTTGGTTTGGTAATAATAGCAAACTATCTAGAGAAACTTATTGTAAACTTAACCAATTCAGTATTTATAAAAAGTTTAGATTAGGATAACAAAGGCAAAGATAGACAGCTGGGACTACATCAAATTAAAGAGCTTCTGTACAGTAAACAAGATAATAACCAAAACAAAGGGACACCCCACTGACTAGGAGAAAAATTTTGCACACAACAATAATGATAAAGGACTGATCACAAAAATCTACAAAAAGCTAAAGAGACTCAACAAAAACAAAGTAAATAATCCAGTCAAAAAGTGGGTAGAAGAGCTAAAAAGGAACTTCTCCAAAGAGGAAATGCAAATGGCCAACAGACATATGAAAAAATGTTCAGCATCACTTTTAATCAGGTAAATGCAAATCAAAACTACAATGAGATACCATCTTACACCATTGAGAATGGCACATATCAAAAAAACTAGCAACAACAAATGTTGGCAAGGATTTCGAGAAAAAGGAACTCTCCTGCACTGCTGGTGGGAGTACAAACTGCTCCAACCACTATGGAAAGCTGTGTGGAGATTCTTCAACCTACTAAAGATAGAGCTTCCATACTATCCAGCAATTACACTCCTAGGTATTTACCCAAAGGACACAGAAACATTAATTCCAAAGGGCACCTGCACCCCTATGTTTATAGCAGCACTGTTTACAATAGCTAAGCTATGGAAACAACCCAAATGCCCAAAAATAGATGAATGGATCAAGAAGATGTGGTATATATACACAATGGAATATTACTCTGCAATCAAAAAAGATAAACTCATGCAATTTGCAGCAACATGGATGGAGCTGGAAGGGATCATGATTAGTGAAATAAGCCAGAAAGAAAAAGAAAAATACCGGATGGTCTCACTCATAGCAGGAATTTAGAAAACCTAAATAAGGTGGCTTCCCCAGTGGCACAGCGGTTGAGTGCTGGGTTGCAAAGCTTCCCACAGCCTCTGTAGCGCCAGTTCGATCCCCGGCCACTGAGGAGGGTCCCACATGGCGCGCAGACCTCTCCTGCCGCCTGCTGCTCCCCTCAGCAGTGTACTTCGGTCCTTCTGCCTGCTCTGCTCCCCGCTCTGGCTCTGGTGAATTCTCTCACCCTCCCGCTCTTCTGACTGTGCCCAGTGCTTGTATAAATAAATAAATAAATCTTTAAAAAAAAAGGCAATCACAGGAAAAAGGCTAATTATAATAAAGTAAAAATTGAAATCAACAAACAACTATAAACCAGAGACACACTCGGGGGAGGAAGGGGAAGAGGGATTAGGGTCAAAATAACGGGGGTTGGAATTGTATGGGGAATATAACCAAGTTGAAAATGCATACATTGTGAAAAATGAAAAATGATGTAAAATTATATAAAATAAAATAAAAAAAGATATGAGAAAAGAAAAAAAAACCGTTTAGATTAGGTAGCAAGCCAGAACAGTAAGAAATCAATAAAACAATCCCATTAACAACTACATACAAGAGTATTAAATACCTGGGAATAAAGCTAACAAAGGAAGTGAAAGACCTATTTAATAAAACTATGGTATTGTTGAAAGAAATGGAACAACACAGAGAAATGGAAAGATATTCCTTACTCATGGATTGGAAGAACTAACATTGTAAAAATGACAATTTACCTGAAGCAAATATATGGATTCAATACATCATCAAAGTTTCAATGAAATTCTTCAAAGAAATAGAGCAATCACTGCTGAAATTTATATGGAACCACAAAACACAGGGTGGCTAAAACAACAATGACAAAAAGAAGAATGGGGGTATTACACACCCAGATAGTAAACATACTACAAAGCTAAACATACAAACAGTATGGTACTGAAAATAAAAACAGATCAATGCAATAGAATTGAGAATCCATAAATAAAACAACAATTATATGAAAAGATGTCTCCTATACAAAGGAGCCAAGAGTACCAAGGGACAAATGAAAGTCTCTTTAACAAATGTTGCTGGACAAGCTGAACCGTCACAGGCAAAAAAACCCAAAACTAAGTATTTTTAAAACACTACACAAAAAATTAACTCAAAATGGATCACAGACTTGGATGTAAGACCTGAAACTATAAAACGAAAAAGGAGAAACCATCAGCAAAACACTCTAGGACACAGGCATCAGGGACGTCTTTGGGAATTTGATGTAAACCATAAGGAAAACAAAAACAAGCTAACAAAAAAGACAAATAGGACTATATCAAAATAAAAGTTTTCTGCATAACGAAAAAAACTAAACTTAAAATGAAAAGACACCCCAAAGAAGAAATACAGATGGTCAAGAAGCACATGAAAAAAATTCTCATCATCACTTATCAGGGAAATACAAATCAAAACCACAATGATATAGTACCCCATACTTGTGAGAATGCTCAAAAAGCACTCTCACCAAAAAGTCTACAAACAGGGGCCTCCCTGGTGGCACAAGGGGTTAAGACAACCTATGAAGCTATCCACAGCCACTGAAGTATGAGTTAGATCCCCAACAGGGAGCTACCCACATGGTGCAGCAGGCCTTTCCTGACTCACCTGCTGCTTCCCTCAGCAGTGTATTTCAGTCGATTTGCCTATTCTGCTCCTCACTCTGTCTCTGGTGAATCCTCTCACCCCTCATACCTCTGGCCTGTACCCCAGTTCTTGTATTGAAAAAAAATAAATCTTAAAAAAAAAAGGACTAGAGACAACAAGTGTTGGTGAGGGTGTGGAGTGAAAGGAAGCCTCATACACTGTTGGTGGGAATGTAGAGTGGTCTAGTTCCTATGGAAAAGAGTATGGAGGTTTTTTGAAGTATTAAAAATATATCTACCATATGATCGGCAATTACACTTCCAGTTGTCTGTCCAAAGAATACAAAAAACACCAATTTGAAGGAACATATGCATTCTCATTTTTCACTGCACCACTATTCATAGTAGCCAAGTAATGGAAACAACCTAAGTGCATAAGAACAGATGAGTGGATAAAGAAGATGTGGTACAGTGGACTACCACTCAAAATGGAATCTTGCCATTTTCAAGTTTGGATAGAACTGGATGATTTCACCCATGTGGAATATAAAGAAACAAAGAAAGGAACAGAAAAAACCTAAACCAAAACAAACCCTGGAAATACAACTGCAGAATTGAGGCTACCAGTTATATAGCCTGGGTGGTAGGAATAAATGGAAGAGTGACCCAATGGACTATTGTGGAGAATTTTTTGTGGTGGGTGTGGTGTGCTAACACATCAGAAGAGGTATTAACCCATGTCCCTAAAGGTCCAGGCTTATGTTTGTTTTAGCTATTAATGGAATAAATAACAAAAATAGTTGGTTATGGTTAAAAATACATAGGATAAACATTTATTGATAGATTACTATGGCAATTATTTGCTGGTTAAAATACACTGGAAAAACATTTCTGAATAAATCAGTAATTATAGTAATTAAAAATAACTGTTATGTATACTACAGAAGACCCCTAAGAAATTCTAATTTCTAACATACTTAAAAAATAAATATAAAATATTTTTTGCTAGATTTCCAATGCCTAATATTTAAAAAATAGCTTTTGAAAGACACTAATAATATGTTAATTTATACTCACCTATTTATTCTTATAAGACCTCAATGCATACGATGGAGGGTGTTATGATTATTCTCATTTCATATTAGACAAACAAGTTATAAGAAGTAAGTACCAACTATTATTAATGAACTAGAGATAGGACTACGTGTGTGCTTTGGTCCTCATTTTCAATTTTTATTGCATTACTTCTTAGAAATTATTGATTGTGTTCATATAGGATTTTCATTTAGCATTCCATAAAACATGATGTTTTTCAAGGAAGAGTGAATTCTTTTTTATTTTATAGTCTGTTATGATGAGACAGAGATTAAATGACTTTAAAAAGATAAAAAAGAAAGCTGTTATTAGAATAGAAATAAGAACTGAGAGAACTTTGTTTCTTTAGTATTCATTCATTCAATCAGAATTTCTGGGGTCCCTTTCTATCTTTAGATATAGTGATTGAGATTTGCAAAGAGGAATAAACCTGGCACATGCCCATGAACAGCTCACACTATAACAGGAGAGGCAGGGATCTTACTCTACAGTAGGAAAGGTGAAATATACATAAATAACTTCTTTTTTTCCCCAAAGATTTATTTATTTATTTATACATGCACTGGGTACAGTCAGAAGAGCAGGAGGGTGAGAGAATTCACCAGAGTCAGAGCAGAGAGCAGAACAGGCAGACCGACGAAATACACTGCTGAGGGTGTGGGACCCTCACCGGCGGCCGGGGATTGAACCGGCGCTGCAGAGGCTGCGGGCAGCTTCAAAGCCCAGCACTCAACCGCTGAGCCACCATGCAGGTCCCATAAATAACTTCTTTACAGGGTGGAAAGTAGTAGATGTAGTTCAAGAGTTCCAGTCACACTACTGTAAAAGTTCCTAACAACAGAAACTTCTCTCATTTTCTAGAATTTCTGTCATATATAGACTTATGTCTTTATAACATCAGAAAGGAAAAAAGTATGCCATGCAGTAGACGGTGGGTGTGTGTATAGATGGGTAGAACTAGTCTGTCTGTCAAAATGGACTTGTAGCACTGGATATCCTGAGGAAGCAGATGAAATAGAGCAGGGTAATAAGGACCAAAAAATGGAGTAGTCAATTTTGCAGGATGTGTCCATAGTTGCCATCCTGACCCCATGAAAGAGGAAACACCATCTTGTATCCAATAGTGCTTTGAGTTGACTTTGGGAGGCAGCGCTCCTGCCTTAGATGAGAGATGACATCAGGGGTGAGAGGAATGCCAGAGCTTCCGCTTCTTCTTAGCCACTACTCCTTAGGTCATTCTGCAGGTCCACAGCCAGAATCCCACAGTCAAGCATTTACCTGGTAGCCTAGAGAGTATACAGCATGCAACTCTACTGTCGCAGGCTGCATCTGTAAGCATCACAATAGAAGAAACCCCAGTGTCTTTTACACAGAACGGAATGGGTCTATGGTTTAGGTAGGCGCGTACAACTGCAGTCTGTAGAAAAAGACTAATGTTGCCATTTACTTTGTAGAAATGGAATTTCCAGGCTTTAAATTAAAATTTTTAATTCAAGAAAGAGAACCATAATTATTAGATTAGGCTATTTCATCTTATCAGAAAATAATGCCAGTGTTACATGCTTGCTTTGACCTTCACCTTTTATTGAGTTTGTAATCAGCATTTTATCAAAGTTTTTATTTTAATAATTAAAACCTTAGTGTGAATTTGAAAATTGTCAGAAATAGGTCAATAATTCTGAAACTAATCTAAATAAAGTGACTTCAGATGAAAAGAACAGAATGGGCTTTATCTCACTAGTCCCATTATGAGTGTTTTGGGTAGATAAGTGATTGTAATAGAAACAGAATTAATCACTCTTTCTTGTTTTCGCTCACCTGGCACAGTAAGTCACAGTGAGAATTCATATTTGGAAAGCGCAATATGTCAACATTCAAATTTGCATTTTTTTCTTTTATATATATTTTACATCCTTCTTCCTTTTTGTACAATGCATGCTTTCTCCTCTCAGGTGTAGTCCCTGCAAAATTCTCATCAGAATATACAGGCAAAACACTACAAGACATTCATCTCAGCAACATCTTTAAAGACACATCTCCCAAAGCAAAGAAAGTGAAGGAAAAGATAAACAGCTGGGACTACATAAAATTAAAAAGCTTCTGTACAGCAAAAGAGACATTAACCAAAACAAAGAGACACACTACTGATAGGGAAAAAAATTTTACACAATTCTACTGATAGGGGCCTGATCACAAAGATCTACATAGAGCTGATGAGATTCAACAAAAACAAAATTTGTGTTTTTTTTTTACTTAAAAGGTAGTAACAATAAATAGTACTAGAAATGAAAACTTCATACAAAATTCATGAATCTTTGATTTAATTTTTTTTCTTACTAGCAGACCCTACTTCCAGATAGTATGCAATGTAATAATTGATTCCTCTCCACCTTCTCAAATCCATTTGATTTTTAATTTAATCTCCTCCTCATCTTCCCTGACTGGGAGGAAGGATATCTGGAAGGGCATATCTTTTAATTAATTTAAAGGCCACACACTTGAATGCATGCTGTGGTCCCTGTCCTTTCTTTAACAATGAAGAGACAAGATATACTCCCTTCTATCTAATGCCAGTGACATTAGCTGTGGTATTGGATGCTGCACATGAGGATCCAATGTGGTTCTGAGGTCTCTGCAGGAATCTCCTCTCTAATGAGAAACACTAATTTTAAGTACGTCATCTGAATCATCCTGCTGCTAGTTCAAGAGTACTATGTAACCATAGTTTGGGATATGTATTATCAGGCCTATAAAATCAGTTATTAGCATTAGAAGGAATGTACACACATATAATAAATTCACCTTTGTATATCAGTTAAGATTATTTTTGACAGGGTAATTTTCAGATCATCTATATTAAAATTACCTAAAGCACTTATCAAACAGACTATCAGTTGGCTCCACACTGACCTGCTGAGTCTTGTATAGAAGCCCCAAGCTCTTTAAGTGATTATTATGGAAAATGAAATTTGGTAGACAGTATTTAATATGATGCAGAGACAATGTGAACTAATAGTGCTTTGAAAATGAACCTTAAGGTAAGGAAAATTCTCCATAATTGAAGGAAGATTGGTGAAGGTAGGGAGCCCTGAGTAAATAGAGGGCTGTTGGCTGCTGGGGAGGGTAGGAACTCCTCTATCAGCTCCTCATATCACAAATCACCTCTTTCTTATGACTGCTTCCAACTAAAGGGTTAAAAGATTTCAGTCAGTCATCCCCAAATTTAAGAACTCCATGGAAGCATTCTCACTGAAATTAAGTGATATTAGTTCTTCCTTCCACTACCTGCATGGTAAATGAATCAAATAGAGCAAGTCAGCATCCAGTACTTTCTCCATCTTCCCTTCCCAATTTGTGCGCTGGGTTTGGTGGAAGAGGGGAGGAAAGAGGAATACAATAAAATTGTTACTCAAGAGAGCCCCGTTCTGACATGACTATTTACTTTATGCAAGCCTCGGAGCTTAAATTCTATACTATTGAGAAAAGCTAGAGAAACAGTGAACTGAAATTCTGCTAATTCACATACATTTTGTTACCATTTGTATCCCTTTCTCCATGATACCCAAAATCTGCTTTTTTACTTGTCTCTTACTTTCTATCCTCAAGTACAAGGAGACCCTTTCATCTTGACAAACTGTTTTTATTCTTTCCTCTTCTTACTTTATTGACTATTGTCTTATTTTTCTTCTTTCTTCATTAGAAAATTCTCAGATGATTAGTGTTTTATCTGCTGGACTCATTTTCAAGCAACCTACTTTATTCTGACCCTCCCACTCACTGTAAATGACACCTCTTTTTCAGATATTACTAATGGTGTTTACTTTTCTAAATTCAGTGACTTTCATTCTTTTTCATGTTGCTTAGAGCTATAAAAGAATAATGGGGTGGAATATTACCACCTGGGAATCAACTAGCCAAAATGCTAATTAATTACATGTTTTGCTTTCATAATCAATGAATAAAATTCCCCTATCTAATCAATTAATAAAAGCCCATGGGTTTTCACATCTTAACTTAGATATACAAGGCTGCATTTCACTATCTTTTTTTTTTTTTTTAGATTTATTTATGCATAGAAGACCTGGGGTGTAGGCAAGAGGTACAGGGGTTGAGAGGATTCACCAGAGACAGAATAGAATCAGAACAGGTGGATCTGCTGAAATACACTGCTAAGGGGAGCAGGGAAAAGACAGGAGAGGTCTGCTATGTTTTATGTGAGTTAGCTCCCTGGATGGGGACTGAACTCAGGCCATGGCAGTGATAGTGCTGAGACTAACCCGTATACCACCAGTGAGGCTCTGCACTACTATTTGATTCTGCCTTCATGATTATATGTTTAACTTATCATAATGGAGGAATTAATGAAAAATCAAATTATGGCAATATTTAATAAAAATGACATCCACATACACCTGTATTTTCATGGATTGGGTCCTTGTACAATTATAACATAGTGTTTTACAAATATATCAGTAAAGATTATGTCATGCGGGCCTCCCTGGTGGCGCAGCGGTTGAGCGCTGGGCTGCTAAGCTGCCCACAGCCTATGCAGCGCCGGTTCAATCCCCGGCCACCGGCGAGGGTCCCACATGGCGAGCAGACCTCCTCTGCCACTGCTCCCCTCAGCAGTGACTTCGTCAGTCTGCCTGTTCTGCTCCCCACTCTGGCTCTGGTGAATTCTCTCACCCTCCCATGCTTCTGACTGTACTCAGTGCTTGTATAAATAAATAAATAAATAAATAAATCTTAAAAAAAAAAAGACTATGTCATGCAATGAATGTATCTCTCATGTAAAAATCAAATTCTATACATCTGATCACATGATATTTTAATTAATGAAGAAAATTCTTTACAAAAAGTTGACAATATAATGGACTTAGAAAATTAAGTACCATGTTTAATGATAAAATTGAGTAAAGCAATAAATTATTAAATACATTATAAAGGACATGGAATAAAGAATCATATGTTCAGCTCTTTGGAATTTTCAATTTAACATTAACATTTCTAGAAGGTAAAGCTTATGCTTTATTTTATAACAAAATATAGACAATTGTAAGTCTGGATTATCCCCATCATATATATCATGTGTGTATACATACACACATGCACACACATGCACACATACACACATACACACCCACATCAGAAACTCTTGAATCAAATGTATTGCACTAATGAACTATATTTACTAGGGTGAGGTTAGAATTCATCAAAAACTATTTGCAGCAGGCTGACATTTAAACACCCAGCCTGAATGGGTTTTCCCTTAGTTAGGCAGCATTGCTGCAGGCATGCTCAAAGCTGCCATGCTCGTTTGAACCCACAGGGAACTGTACTTACTGGCTCATGCCGCACAGCAGGATAGCTAAAAAAGGTCTTTATGTAGCAGGACAGTAATACTTATGTTTGAAAGTTTCTTTAAATAAGTATGTTTTGCTGCATATTTCCAGGTGAAAGTCATATTTTCTATAACTTCTTTGATTCACTTAAAACCTTTTCTGTCCTTTTATCCTTAAAATGTTAGGGTGCTTCCCTCAGGAATGCTAACACTGCTCTCCTCAAATACACTTCATTAGTGGGTCAAAGTGTAGCCAATGTGTCATCATGTCACTCTATTTGGTGGTGTTGCACTCTTAAATAAGTCTGTGTTGACTTCAATTTGGAATGGTCAGTTTGGTGTGTGGTCAGAACCTGGGGTATGGTCAGCATGGGTGGGATAATCTGGACTTCAAGTCCATTGATTCCATTGTATTTGTACGGATTAATTTACCACACATAATTTTCACCTTGAATAATTTAGACATTACCAAAAAGATTGAAGGATTGAGATAGGGAGTATCTATATCTATATCTGCATCTGTATCTGTTAGCATAGAGGCATGAATACAGCTATTTCTGAAACTTCACCAAGCTTTTCTGTGCCTCCTTTCATTTTATCTGACATACTCTCAGCTTTTCCTATTGGCTTACTTTGCATTTCTTACATCCTGGTAATTAACATATTTATTATTATTATTATTATTTTTTAAAGATTTTTTAATTTATTTATGCATAGAAGAACTGGGGGTGGTAAGGTAAGAGCATTCACCAGAGACAAAGTGGGGAGCAGATGAGGCAGAGCTACTGAAAAACACTGCTAAGGGGAGCAGCAGGTGAGACAGGAGAGGTCTGCCTCACCATGTGGGTCAACTCCCTGGCCAGGGATGGAACTCAGGCCACAGTGATGATAATGTGATAGCTCTGAGACTTAACCCTTATGCAACCAGGGAGTCCCAATTAACGTATTTTATATAACTATACTTACATCGACTGTCTTGACACAATCCAACCAATTAACATATGAATTGAAATGAATAGAATGGCAAGTCATAGTAACATGATTGTTGATGAACACCGATCCATTAAAAACAAACAATTGAGATTCAACACTTAGGAACTATGGCTACAGAAAAGAAAATGAATGTAATAAATAAAGATCATGTAAAACAATAACATAATAAAGTTGGAAGATAACTGGAGATAGATAAGGGAAAATGTCAAGGCTATACTCCACTTCTTTACAACAAAGAGTCAATTAACATGTTTAAAAATAGAAATGTATAGTGAAGACAAAAACCAAAAAGAACTATAATGGCTCTAACCTGTTAATATTGCTCACAATCTTTTCCTTAATATTAATAGAACCTTGTGGGATGTAATCTTTTGTCGTAAAGAATTTTATTGGAAGTTCATCAATTGCATATGTTTTGTCTTCTAATGAATTTAAGTAGAATAACCGATAATTATATATATAATAGCATTACTCATTGGAATTATTTTTTGAAATTATTTCAGTTCTGTCCTTATAAATATATATATTTTCCTTTATATTTTCACAGATTAAATTACAATGCTAATGACTAATATCTTGAATAATTTAGATGTGACAAAGAGATGGAAGGGTTGAATAGGAATGTGGAGACACCTATCTATCTACCTATCATCTATCCATTAATTTACCTACCTACTTACCTACCCACCTACCTATCATTGAAATAATGTCCATCAACTATTAACATGAGTTATTTGGGGGTAATAATCCTATTGTAACCTAAGACTTTTACATAGTGTCTAATACCTGCAAATTAATAAACCTTGTTTGCAAGAGTGATGTGGAAAGTCTGCTTAGAAATATGGAGTAGAGCAGTGGATACCCTCAGAATACAGTTCTGACAGGGGAGTGCTAAGAGAGGGTGTTGTGAAAAATGTGGAAATTTGGAGGAAGCAGTACTGTTAAACTGTTAATAGTATGTTTTTAATTACATAAATTTGGGGATGTTTCTCAAGTTTGATTCAAAGAAGCATGTTTGAATTCCTAGTTGTAAGTTGTTCAAGTGCATTTCTTTCTTTTTTTTTAAGATTTATTTATTTTTGCATACAAGAACTGGGGTATAAGTCAGAGATGCAGGGAGTGAGAGGATACAACAGAGAGAGTGGGGAGCAGAACAGGCAGATCTACTGAAATACACTGCTGAGGGGAGCAGTGGGCAAGGCAGGAGAGGTCTGCTGCACCATGTGGGTGGCTCCCTGGCTGGCCCCAGGGACCAAACTCATGCTGCAGTGGCTGAGGGTAGCTTGATAGCCCTGTCTTTAACCCCTCTGTCATTAGGGAGGCCCCCAAATGCATTCCTAATGGAAGAGATAACCAATTAGCATTCTTAATCTTGTACAAAAGAGGAACAGCTACTCTGAAATCCATGCCAGAGAAGGAGTAGAATGCACTGCTACAAAAGCATGGAAGGATAGGGGTCAGTCACCCTAGTGTCCCAGCTTCTGCCACATCTTCCCTGCCAGGACTGATAATTATCAGACAAGAAACTCCCAATCTAGGCAACCTAGACATCTGTGTGGCTGAATAAAAAGCAAGGACTTGATCCTTAATGTAATCGAGTGTCAGCAGAAACAGAACTGAATTAGGAGTCAGAGGGCAGAGCCCCACTTGGCAATAATCACCTCTCTCAGTGTCAGTTTGCTATCTGCAAAATGAGGATATTATTACCTGCCCTGCACATGTCAGAGGGTGAAGGTAGAGAACAAATTAGATAAAGTAATTGGACATGCTCTGTAAACTGTAAAGCACTACATGAGACAAAAATATCATTATTTTAGGTCATCCTTAATGCTTTGCAGTAGGGAGAAACTCAACAAGAAAAAGCATTTTCATGACTTAGTGTCTTGTCTTTGGGAGACCCTCAAAGAGCTATACAAAGATAGTAATAGAAAGTTAATTGTCCCTGTTTTAAGCAAAGATCTTTTACATTTCACATTTGTGTTAAGCAAAAAAGGTTTTCCTGCTGCGTCAAGTTACAGCTGCTTTCTGACTGTTCCTTCTTAGAATGCCTTCCTGGTGCCCATCTATATTTTCCAGGGTTATTGTTTCTGGCTCTTTGTCTTTCCAAATATGTTGTTTTTGATGATCTTTTCTAAACGTGTGCCTTATTCTGCTCTAAATTAATATTCAGTGATTGGAAAATAGATAGGTGGACAGAGAGATAGTTAGATAGACAGATGCTGAAGAGGCACCTCAAACCCAGAATGTCCAAAGGGGTTTCATTGTCTTCCTCATGATGCTTATGTTTTATCCTGGGTTTTCTATCTCAGCTAAATACATTGTCATTTATCTAGTCTCCTTCAATTTGGAAACTATAGAATCAGGATTTGGTGGATAGTTTTGTAATTCATAACTCTTAAGGGATGTCATTCATACAATGGTCTCTGATTGGAACTAATGCTGTGCAGTGTACAACCTGAGTGACTGAGCATGACAGGCTTTCAAATAGCTTTACTGTTGGTCCATTATCTCAATAGTACTAACTCTTTTATTTTCTGTATTCAGAGGATAACCTCAATTCATCAGAAATCCCAACAGGATATTTTATCATTGTTTTTATCTTTAATTGATAAAAAAGGGACAAAATTCTGAGTGTAGATATGCATGAAACTTATAATGAAAAAGGTTGATGTATTAAGTTAAACATATTTTATTTTTTTTAACTTTTTTTAAATAATAAATTTTATTTTTATATTCCCCCATACAATTGCAAACCCCCCATTCTGACGCCAATCCCTCCCCTCCTTCCCCGCACCCCACAAAAAGTGTCTCTGGTTCATAGTTTTTTGTTGATTTTGATTTTCAATTTCTTATAGTTATTCATTTTCCTGGTCCCTTATTTAAGTTTTCTAGATTCCTGCTATGAGTGAGACCATCCGGTATTTTTCTTTTTCTTTCTGGCTTATTTCGCTGAGCATGATCCCTTCCAGCGCCATCCATGTTGCTGCAAATTGCATGTGTTTACCTTTTTTGAATGCTGAGTAATATTCCAAGATATATATGTACCACATCTTCTTGATCCAGAAATCTATTTTTGGGCATTTGGGCTGTTTCCAAAGCTTAGCTATTGTAAATAGTGCTGCTATAAACATAGGGGTGCAGGTGTTCTTTGGAATTGATGTTTCTGTGTCCTTTGGGTAAATACCTAGGAGTGGAATTGCTGGATCATATGGAAGCTCTATGTTTAGTAGGTCCAGAAATCTCCACACAGCTCTCCATAGTGGTTGGACCAGTTTGCACTCCCACCAACAGTGTAGAAGAGTTCCTTTTTCTCCACAACCTCGCCAACATTTGCTGTTGCTTGTTTTTTTAATATGTGCCATTCTCACTGGTGTGAGATGGTATCTCATGGTAGTTTTGATTTGCATTTCCCTGATTACAAGTGATGTTGAACATTTTTTCATATGTCTGTTGGCCATTTGCATTTCCTCTTCAGAGAAGTTTCTTTTTAGCTCTTCTGCCCATTTTTTGACTGGATTATTTTCTTTGTTGTAGCTAAGTCTCATCAGCTCTTTGCAGATTTTTGTGATCAGTCCTTTATCATTAGTGTTGGGTGCAAAAATTTTCTCCCAGTTGGTGGGGTTTCTCTTTGTTTTTGTTATTGTCTCTTTTGCTGTGCAGAAGCTCTTTAATTTGATGCAGTCCCACCTGTTTATAAAGCTTTGCCTTACCTATCACTGCTTTGGGTGATGTGTCTGTAAAGATGTCTTTGATGTGCAGATCACGTAGTGTTTCGCCTATATTTCCTTCTGTGTATTTTATGGTTTCAGGTTTTATATCTAGTTCTTTTATCCATTTTGAGTTGATTTTTGTGTATGGTGTGAGGTAGTAGTCAAGCTTCATTCTTTTGCATGTAGCGACCCAGTTTTCCCAGCACCATTTATTGAACAAACTTTCATTGCTCCAATGCATAGTCTTTGCTCCTTTGTCAAAGATCAGTTGACCATAAATCTGTGGGTTTATTTCTGGATTTTCTATTCGATTCCATTGATCTGTGTGTCTGTTCTTGTTCCAATACCATGCAGTTTTGATGATTATGGTTTTTTAGTAGAGTTTGAAGTCTGGGAGTGTGATGCCTCCATTCCCTTCTTTTTTTTTTCAGGAGAGCTTTGGCTATTTGGGGTTTTTTTGTGATTCCATATGAATTTCATGAATAATTGTTCTATTTCTTTGAAGAATGACATTGAAATTTTGATTGGAATAGCATTGAATCTGTATATTGCTTTTGGTAGGATGGCCATTTTAATAATGTTTATTCTTCCAATCCATGAGCAGGGGATGTCTTTCCATTTCTTTGTGTCTTCTTCTATTTCTTTTAACAGTGTTTTATGGTTTTATTTGTATAGGTCCTTTATCTCTTTTGTTAGGTTTATTCCCAAATATTTGATTTTTTTTGTTTCAATAATAAAAGGGTGGGGTTTTTTTATATCTTCTTCTTCAGATTTATTGTTTGTGTATAGGAAGGCTACTGACTTTTGCGTGTTGATTTTGTATCCTGCCACTTTTCTGAACTGATTGATGAGTTCAATTAGTTTTTCTATGGAGTTTTTGGGGTTCTCTATGTATATTATCATATCATCTGCAAATAGTGATAGTTTGACTTCTTCTTTTCCTATTTGGATTCCTTGTATGTCTTTCTCTTGTCTTATTGCTCTGGCTAGGACTTCCAGTATTACATTGAAAAGCAGTGGTGAGAGTGGACATCCTTGTCTTGTTCCAGATCTTAATGGAATTGCTTTCAGCTTTTCACCATTGTTGGCTTGTCATATATGGCCTTTCTGATGTTGAGGTATGTTCCTTGTGTCCCAAGAATTTCAAGGGCTTTTATCATGAATGGGTGTTGCACTTTGTCGAAAGCTTTCTCAGCATCTATTGATATTATCATATGGTTTTTATATTTCTTTTTGTTGATGTGTTGGATAATGTTGATTGATTTTCAGATGTTGAACCATCCTTGTGTCCCTGGAATGAATCCTACTTGGTCGTGGTGAATTATCTTATGGATACATTGTTGGATTCTGATAGCTAAAATTTTATTGAGGATGTTTGCATCAGTGTTCATTAGGGAGATTGGCCTTTTTTGTGTTGTCCTTGTTTGGTTTTGGTATTAGTGTAATGTTGGCTTCATAGAACGTGTTTGTTATTGTCCCTTCCTTCTCAATTTTTTGGAAGAGTTTGTGAAGGACAGGTACTAATTCGTCTCTGAATGTTTGGTAGAATTCATTTTTAAATCCATCAGGTCCTGGACTTTTGTTTTGGGGGAGGTTTTTGATTACCAGTTCAATTTCGCTGCTTGTAATCGGTCTGTTTAGGTGTTCTATTTCTTCTTTATCTAGCTTTGGTTGATTGTAGAGTTGTAGGAATTTGTCCATCTCCTCTAGATTGTTGAACTTGTTTCCATATAACTGTTCATAGTAGTTACTGATTATTCTTTTGATTTCTGCTGTGTCCGTTGTGATTTCTCCTCTTTCAATTATGATCCTGTTTATTTGTGCTTTCTCCCTTTTTTCCTTTGTGAGCCTGGCTAGGGGATTGTCTATTTTATTTATTTTTTGAAGAACCAGCTCTTGGTTTCATTGATCTTTTGGATTGTTTTTTTAGTTTCAATTTCATTTATTTCTTCTTTGGTTTTTATTATTTCTTTTCTTCTACTGGTTTTGGGTTTTTTTTTGTTGTTCTTTTTCTAGATCTTTGAGCTTCGAGATTAAGTTGTTTCTTTGAGTTCTTCCTTGTTTCTTGATGTGAGCCTTTATTGCTATATATGTTCCTCTTATTACTGCTTTTGCTACATCCCATACATTTAGGATATTGGTGTCCTCCTTGTCATTCGATTCAAAGAATTTTTTAATTTCTTCTTTGATCTCCTCATTAGTCCAGTGGTCTTCCAGTAGTGTGGTTTTTGATCTCCATGAGGTAGGAAAGTTCCTTGCCTTCTTTTTATGGTTTATTTCCAGTTTGA
This sequence comes from Talpa europaea, assembly GCF_964194135.1. Classification (NCBI taxonomy): domain Eukaryota; kingdom Metazoa; phylum Chordata; class Mammalia; order Eulipotyphla; family Talpidae; genus Talpa; species Talpa europaea. The sequence goes on from NC_140079.1 coordinate 34,977,280, forward strand.
TGCCTTCATGGTCAGAAAAGATGGTTGGTATGATTTAAATCTTGGTGTATCTGTTGATGTTTGTCTTGTGCCCCAGTATGTGATCGATCCTGGAGAATGATCCGTGTGCGCTTGAGAAAAATGTGTACTCCGTTTTTTTGGGGTTTAGTGTTCTATAGATGTCTGTTAAGCCCAAATGCTCTAGGTCCTTATTTAGAGCTTTAGTTTCTTTGCTTATTTTTTGTCTTGTTGATCTATCCATTGTTAATAGTGGTGTGTTGAAGTCTCCCACTACTTATGTGTTTTCTCTGATGTCTGTTTTCATAGATGACAACAGTTGTCTGATATATTTTGGTGCTCCTTCGTTTGGTGAGTATATGTTGATGAGTATTATTTATTCTTTAAGTATTGTCCCCTTGATCATAATGTAGTGACAGTTGGGGTCTCTTTTTATTTTTTTGAGTTTGAAATCTGTTTTATCTGATATAAGTATAGCTGTTCCTGCTTTCTTTTTTGGTCCATTTGCTTGTAGGATTGTTTTCCATCCTTTAACTTTGAGTCTATTTTTATCTTTTGTAGCTAAATGTGTTTCCTGGAGACAGCAAACGGTTGGGTTTTGTTTCTTAATCCAGGCTGCAACTTTGTGTCTTTTTATTGAAGAGTTTATTCCATTTACATTTAGAGTTAATATTGATATGTTAGCATCTGTATTTGCCATTCTGTTTGTCTTTCCTTTATTTATTTATTCTTTTAATAACTTTTTTTTTTTTTGGCCTTCTTTTGTTGTTATTCGTCCCTCTGAGGTTCTGGCTTTAGGATTCCTTGTAGTATTTTTTGGAGTACGGGGTTAATCGTAATGAAATTCCGGAGTTTCTGTTTGTCTGGGAAGGTCCTTATTCTTTCTTCATAGAGGAAGGAGAGCTTTGCGGGATAGAGTATTCTTGGTTGGCATCTGTTTTCTTGGAGTCTGTTTACTATGTCCCTCCACTCTCTCTTTGCCCGTAGTGTTTCTTCAGAGAAGTCTGATGTCAGTCTGATTGGTTTTCCTTTGAATGTTATCTGTTTCTTCTCTCTTGTCAGCTTCATTATTTTTTCCTTGTCCTGGATTCTTGGGAGCTTTACTATTATGTGTCTTGCTGTATTTTCCCTTTCGTTGTGGAAGTTTGGTGTTCTTCTTGCTTCTTGTATATCAATTTTCAGCTCCTTCTTCACATTTGGGAAGTTCTCTTCAATTATCTCTTTGAATATTTTCTCTGTTCCTACATCTCTCTCCTCTCCTTCTGGAATTCCTATAACTCTTATATTTCCTTTCCTCATAGAGTCAGATAGTTCCCGAAGTCTTTCTTCGTTCTTTTTCCTTCGTACTTCTCTTTCCTTTTCTGTTTTGGTTCTTTTTATTTCTGTGTCTTGAAGAGTACTTATTCGTTCTTCCATTTCATCTATTCTGCTTTCATTGCTTTTCCCAGAGTTCTTTAGTTCCTCCATTAATTCTTTGATTTCCTGCATTTCTTTTACTTCCCTCTTTAGGGACTCAATTTCATTCTTCTGACCATTGTTTTCCCTGTTTAGGGACTCAATTTCCTTCTTCTGATGATTGTTTTCCTTTATGACTTCTGTCACTTTTTTAATCATGGCAATTTTAAATTCTCTCTCTGGAAGGCTCATAAGTTCTTCCTAGTTACTGTCGTTGCAATCTGGGGGGTGGTTTTCTTTTTTGTGGTGTGCTTCTTTCCTTGGAGTTGTTAGGTTGCTTGTGGTTCTTCTACTCCCTACTGTCTGTTTTCTAATTTGTCATATGCATTGGGACACTGTGTTGCTCGGACTGGCCGGCATCTTGGGTGAACTTCTCCGCTTCCCTCTGGCTCCTCCAGGAGCCATCTCTGGCTTCTGGGGGAGCTTTCTCCTGGTTTTAGGCAGTCTTTACTGAAGAAATGTCCCTGATCTAAAATGGCGAAGCGGGACACAGTCCCTGTGCATCTGGTGCAGGCACACTCTTCTGCGTGCCCGGTCTGCCCCGGACGTGGGTGCCTTCTCCCTCTGTGGGCTCAGACTGCTGGTTGGAAGGGGCCTGGTGTGGGCTAGCTTCCCAGCTGGCCACTGGGTCCTCCAGAAGCCTTCTGCTCTTTTCAAGAAGTCTTTTCTTAAGAAATTTCCCTGTTCTAAGGGGTGTTAGTGACTTTTTTTTCTGGTCGCTAGGTGGTGCCAGAGATCTCTCCTATTGTCCTTGGGGGTCTGCTTTTCGATGTCCCCCCCCCCCCCCGTGGGACAGGGAACAGAGCGAGAATGGTAGGGTAAACCTCAACGGCTTTGGGGTGCTGTGTCTGCCTTGTGCCCCACCGTCGTGGAGAATCCACACCCCGGATTTCATGCCCCAGGTCTCAGTTCCAAAGCCCTCAGGTCCAGGATGCGGGCTGTAGCCCAGTTCAGTGGCGCGGGAATGGTGCCTTCTGTACCCCGCTCCCGTGCCTGGGCGCCTGTTCCTTCTTACTCAGTGAGGGACTTTCACCTCAGTGAGGGCCTCTGCGCGTCTCCCCGCAAGCCTAGGTCGCAGGTGCGGGGACCTGGGCAGCTGCGATCCCGATCCGCGTTTGCTTTTCAAGCGCGCCAAGCTTTTCCGCGCAATCTTACCAGCCGGCCCGGGGCTGTGTGCAGATCTCCTCAGATGGTCTTTGTTGTTCTCTAATGGCGCCCAGAGCCGTTCGCTCACCGCCGCAGCGAATCCTGCAGGGTTCTCCACAGCTCCCGTTCACGGGGTGTGGTGGCTGCAATAGTTCCTTTCCACTCACAGTCCCGCTTGCTGCGTAGTTTGTTCTTGTTGGTCGTTTTAGTTTGTTGTTTTCCTCCTCTCTGCTGGTCGGAGAGTGCCGACTCTGTGGGTGGGGGAGGCGAGCAGGGTTCTGCGCTTTCCTCCCTTCTAGTCCTCTTTTATGGCAACTTTCTTCTTCAGGCAGTTTGCTGGAGTCACCCATTTATCTTCCGTGTCCCAATTCTCACTGGGACCTGCCGCTTTTCCTCCCTATTAACTTTTTTTAATGGGAGATCTTACTCACAGCGTCTCCTTGCCGCCATGTTCAAGTTAAACATATTTTAATGGTGAGTGTGTGTATGTTTAGTCAAGAGACTCCACAGCCCTCAACAATCCTCTTTTCCCATATATGCATGTTGCTCTTTATATCAAGAGTTTCTTTCTCCTTCTCTTGAATGTGTTGATCTTGTGACTAGTCTTGACCAAATGGGTAATAGAGATATGCAAATGAAGACTTGCTAAGTGTCTGGGTGTCTGGAAACATTCCTTAGAACCCAGATACTGTTTTGAGAAAGACACAGAAAAGCCAAGGCATGCTGGTTAATAAGCACATCTGAGATCCCCCTGACAGATGAACCAATCTTTACATGTGTAAATGCACTATTTTAGACATTCTAGAGCAGTCAAAAATCCAAATGACTAATAAAAAATTCTATGTGTGTGTCTACATGTGTGTATTTAATTCATCTTTCCAAGGAGCGTAAGATAAAGGCAAAGTACACCATTAGTTAAAAGTAGTATGTATACATTTGGTTGAAATAGTTTCCAAAACAAGTTTCTGGAATATTCAGTAAGACCATCAGTTATGGAAGAGTGATAAATGATTAAAAAAAAAAAAAGCTCAATGTCCAGAGATGAGGCCCTGCAAAGAGAATGTGGACAATGGATCTCATACTCTAAGTTACTGGTAATCCTTTTGTATGTCATACCTATATCCAATTGTGTACATAAAATTTCAAGCAAGTGTATAAAACCTAAGATTGAGAAGCTTCAAGCCATCTTGCACCTTTAATTTCTCTTAAGTAGAGCCTACACCAACCATCTGGTTATCTGTTTTTAAGAACTGAAAACCTGCTGAGGCTTAACATCTCATCTATGGGGTTGGTACCCTCATCAACTCGATGGGAGATATGAAATAACCTAAAGGAATATTGTGCTTTTCTCTTTCCAAGTCCTTATCTCATGTGGATTGTTCAGATTTCAACTAAATCTTCTACGGACAAAATATTCTGAATCTGAATAGATTTCTCCTCTCACGTGTGGTCACCATAGTTTTTCTACTACCAAAGTACCCATAATCCTCTACCAAAGTCCATTGTGCTTTCCTCCCTATCCCACCCCCCAGTTTTCTACTCTCCCTCCTCCTTCCCTCCTAAATGTCTCAGATATAGTTTCAATTTCCCAATTTCAACCCTGTTCTCACTTTTATTATTTTAGTTAATATCCTCTTCATCTTCAGTGTAGTGGTCTAGTCTCATTTTCCTAAATAGTTATCCGTCTGTAGTTTTGATTTTCTTCTGTTAACACTCCATTTGGTTGTCAGTGATATTTCTAAAACATAAACCTGTCACTTCATTGCTCAATTAGAAAACTTGCTATTGAATTTCTCAATACACAGAATGAAATAATTGTTAAGAACATGGGGGTGGGAGATCTTGAATGTTAGGTTAAGGATCCTGGATTTCATACAATAGGGATCATATAATAAAATTTGAGGAGGGAACTGAAATAAAACAGTATTTTGAGTAGGTCTTTTCTACCCTTTCATTATCTGATTCATTTACTGATTTGATTTTAACCAGATCAATCAGTCTGTAAGTTTTAGTTTATGACAAAGAAACAATTTTTTGCAGGCCTCTTTTTTAGTGCTTTTTCATTCTCTTCTGGTCATTGTCTTATGTTACAATTCCCACTTACATTCATAGTTCCCTAACTCGATCTTCCCTTTACTGATATCTTTTGACTGAAACTTTAGCTTTACATATTGATAAAATAGGCTTTTGCTTCTCTGCCTTCAATATCATCTAAAGAAAGTGGAAACAGTAACAGAAGATCAGATAAATATTTCCTTTTCCTTGTAAACATCTCTCCGAGCAGATATCAACACCTTTGTTGATGTTGACATGGAGTGAGAGAGATGTGTCTTAATAACTGGGCCACATTAAATGGTCCCTCTGGCATGAGGACTAACTGTGGGTCGTTGATCATGTTTCAATTTAAAATGCCTGGCAAAGTCCCTTTCCACAAACAACTGCAGGAGCTGTTCCTGGAAACCAGCAATCTTTTGTGATATCACTGGAAGATAAGGCTGGTAATTAAAATGATTCTACAGCTATCCTCTGAAGACTTCTCAATTTGTGACAGACTGATTGAGCACAAAGATTAAACATTAGGGAGCATTTCTTTTCTTGGCTCTAGTTTCTGGTAAAGAATTACTTACTGCTCTTGCATTGGGGCATCATCTCAGAGGGGACTTTATGTTCCAGTTCTTCATTTTAGACATTTCCTCAGTTCAAGTGTCTCTCTACCTTAGTGATTAGATGGGTTTCCATAAGCTAATAAGTCTCCATGGGTTTCATTATTCTGATCTAAAAGTTTATGAGGGTTATAGATTATCAGTTGTGTGAGTGCATGTGTGAACTTCACTTGGCAGAGCTCACAATAACCAGCAGCTATTTATTATTAGGTGGTTTTTATAGAAACTATAACTTTTGCTCACTGAGGGTCTCTGAATTACCGGGAACTCCAATTCTCCTTTCCTTTCTCCAGTCTCCGATATGTAGTATCAGCAAGCTATTCCTTGTGATAAGTCTGAAAATTGTTCCTGAACATCTGAAATGCTTTATGTAGTTGGATACAAGCAATCTCATGTCAAAAATCACATCTCATGACACTGTGGAACAGGAGGCGATGATGAGGCTATGATGCTTTCAGATAAACCGTTCCTCAAGAATGTTGTTATGTCACTTTCAAATGTTTGCCACAACATGAATGAAAAGTCAGATGATGGGATACACAAGTTTGAACATCTAATAGTCTTATACACTTTTTCTGAAAACACTAAGATTTGTTTCACCAGTCTTTCATTTTCTAGAATGTTCTGTTGACTGGTAAAATGTCATATTTAAATCAGTTCTTATTTTGAATTGTGACTAAGAAGTGCATGTTTTCCTATATATGGTTTTTATCCATTTAGGTAGCCTCAGAAAGTACGTGGTATTGGCCATTTGAGGTAGGAACTGCCACAGTACTTGGGTAGCATTTTCGAAGTGTGTGGAATCACCTGGGTAGTGGTAACTACTGAGCCAAACACCGCTTCTCGTGCCTAAGAAATATTTGCTTGGCTGTGACATTTGTCTACCTTTCAAAATTCTTCTAGATTCAGCATGAATATGAATACAGTGGATTGTATATAGAACAAAATAACTTGGGAGATGTTATTTTCCTTCTACAAACACCCAGAGGCACTAGTTAGGAAACAAATTTTGTGGAGGAAAAATAGCAACATGTTTGTAATACTCATAGCTATTTCCCTTCACGTGTATTTAAAAATGGCTAATATTTAATTCATATTTGCGATGTAAATTTTCAGTCAAAATAATATCTGTAGACCTAGTTTTAATGACTAAAAATAGGGTTACAATAAAAATTCTAATGGCAGGGCCTCCCCTGGTGGCGCAGCGGTTGAGCGCTGGGCTGAGAGGCTGCCCACAGCCTCTACAGCACTGGTTCGTTCCCTGGCCACCGGCGAGGGTCCCACCAAAAAAAAATTTCTAATGGCAAAAGCTGCCCTGATGGTATCTTAATGAAACACTACATATATAAGAAGCATTTGCCATGTAGTCTTCTAATAATGTGCACTAAAATTCTCTACACCAGAAATACATCAAGTTGTGTGGTAGAATCTGTGATTCACTACTTAATCCCTGCATATGTAAGAAAGCAAATTTTGTTAATACGCTGTTGATTTAACTAGAAATTATTATTTATGCAAAATAATAAAATGTAAGAAGACTTAATAAATGCATAATTTTTCTTTTGGTATTCCCATTCATTTCTTTTCTCTTTTTTTGATGATAAAAATAATAAAATAATCAGCAGTAATATAGTATGGTCCTATTTCTTCTCAAACTCTGAGGGACTGATGAATGGAAGAAAATTCCAGCAATTTATTTTAGCCCTCATTATCTTTTCCTTTTATGAAAAACAGTGGTTCCAAAATAGCTATGCCATTTCCCTCTTTATAATTCTCCAATTGCAAAATAAAATTATGGAATATTTAGTAAACTTATGAAATAAGACGTTGATTTTAAGTTGTTTTAACATGAGAAAATGTCTGAAATAGAAATTCAGTTTCAGATTATTTCTCCAATTTGCTATTTTCTACTAAATATTTCCTATTCTTTTTTTTTTTTTAAAGATTTATTTATTTATACAAGCACTGGGTACAGTCAGAAGCGCGGGAGGGTGGGAGAACGCACCAGAGCCAGGGCAGGGAGCAGAACAGGCAGACTGACGAAGTACACTGCTGAGGGGAGCAGCGGGCGGCAGGAGAGGTCTGCGCACCATGTGGGACTCTTGCCAGGTGGCCGGGGATCGAAACAGTGCTGCAGAGGCTGCTGGCAGCTTCGCAGCCCAGCGCTGAACCGCTGTGCCACCAGGGGAGGCCCTATTTCCTATTCTGCTTAATAGCACTCACCAATGTCATTCAACAAACATCACTACAGTAAAGTCACTTACATTGGTATCTTACGTTGAAATAAATTTCTAGGTCCAAGATGAAGCTGTCCCAGCCCAAGATGAAATATTAGCAAACTGACACTTAGATAACTTGTGTCCCTATAAATGCTCTGCTGGATTCAAAATGTAGTCTGTGTGGTCAGCCAATCCCTAAACACCAAGCTAACTATGGATTCCATACCTAATTACTTGTTCCTTATTTTCTACTTTTCTCTTTCATGTTGCTTATTTTTATTCCTATAAAAATTTCTTGCCTTGTCCTATTTTATAGTTCTCCAGAGAGACTCTTGGTAAAGGAAACTGCCTACTTCATAAAGAGTTAAAGTTTAGGGCTTCCCCAGTGTCTCATTGGTTTGAGCACAGTGCTATGAAGCTGTCCACAGCCTCTGCAGTGCCCGTTTGATTCTCAGCTGGCCAGGGAGATTCCCACATGGTGAGGCAGACCTCTCCTGTCCTGCTGCTCCCCTCAGCAGTGTACTTCGGTCCTTCTGCCTGTTGTGCTCCCTGCTCTGTCTCTGGTGAATTCTCTCACCCTCCTCTGCCTCTGGACTGCACCCCAGTGCTTGTATAAATAAATAATTCTTTAAAAAAATTTTAAAAAAGAGTTAAAGTTTATTTGTATCAATTAAACTACTGTCTTTTTAAATCATTTTTAACTCTTGTATATAACAAAATGTGGTGATATTTCACATTTTTTAATTGATTGGATATTTTTAGACTCTGTTCAGATTTCAAATAGATAATGTAATTTCCCAAGTCTGAAAACAAATTTTCATCTTATGTTTTGAAGTGAGGGTCCAGAAGTTCTGTTAGTGCATTTAAAAACAATTGCTGAGCTCGAACACTTTCTAGTTGGCATCTCTGGAGCTTTAAAAACAATCATAAATAATTACTACATGAAGTCACTTTTCAACTATGGAAAGTGAGGATCTTATTTTTTTCCATAGGTATTTCTTTCTCTTGAAAGTTAATAATAATCCCTGAAACATAATAATTGTTCTAGCTAAATATGCATATTCAACATAAACATATATTTTTGCTTCCTCCTAATAAAATCCAGAAAGAATGACAGTGTAAGGGAATAAACTATGGTTAAAAAGCCACAATAACAAAGGAATTTGAAGATCTAAGACCACATTGGCATTATTAACAATTAAAGGAAGAGAGAACAGATGGACATATGGTGACACCTTTAAGACTAACAGAGAAAGCTGAAAGCTGGGTGTCCATAATGGGAAAAGCAAGAATGAAGACTAATATAACAATGCTGTAAAACACCGAATATCTCAGGATTTAGAGGTGTCATGTACTTCTGAAGGCTGGCAAATAAATAACAAAGAGTGGGTCAGGCATCCAGATTCTTTGCTTAATATGACAGGAGACAGGTTGTTTACTATATGGAGGGGACAGCAATATTGTTGAGAGTATGGGATAATGTGAAAATGCACATGTTAAAAGTGAAGAATCCTTTTCTTTAGCTCATTTCTGAGAGTTATGGCAACCAGGGTTACATATAATAAGCAAGGGATTGGGATTGATGATTTCTCTCTGAGGATATTGACTAGCTCAAGAGAAACAAGAAAAGAACTGGGAACTAAACCAACTAGATTCTTGTCCAGTTATCTTATGGTGAGGCCAACAATGGTCAGGCCAACAGCTTGACAAGCTCCATCTATTCCAACCCCATCTATTCAGCTTTTTGGTGTCCCAGATCTTAAATAAGGGTAAATAGGCAGGGGATATGATAAAATATTGTTTCTAAGGTTAGAGACGGAGATTGAAACCACCTAGAACGTACATAAAACATGACAATGCAAGTAGCAGAAACTTAGAAAATAAAAAGCCATTACAACTGGTGTGCTCAGAAAACTAAGACAAAATACTGTACCCATGAAACAGAAAGGAGAAAGCATTTGAAAAGAACCATTCAGCAACTATAAAATAGAGAAATTTTGGAAATTTTAAATGACAGCTGAAATAAAGGTAAATCAGTAAATGCATTGGTAGAGAAATTTGAGGAAATCTTTCCTAAAGTAGAACAAAATGAAGAGAAAGGGGAAACAAAATAAAATTAGAAGTCTAGAAAATCTGACAGTGGAATGATAGTAATTTCAGAAAAGGAAAACAGAGAGCACAGAAATGACCAAATAGATAATAGAGAGCTTTCCAGAAACAAAGGATATGCTTTTGAAATAATTAACTCAAAATAAGTAGTTTATTTTTTTTAAAGATTTATTTATTTATGCATATAAGAGTTAAGGTATAGGCCAGAGATGCGGGGCATGAGGGAATTCTCCAGAGACAGAGTGGGGAACAGAACAGGCAGACTGACTGAAATACACTGCTGAGGGGAGCAGCAGGCAAGACAGGAGAGGTCTGCTGCGCCATGTGAGTTGCTCCCTGGCTGGCTGGGGATTGAACTCGTGCTGCAGAGGCTTTGGATTGCTTCACAGTGTGGTGCTTAACACCTTGTGCCACCAGGGAGGCCCAAAACAAGTAGTTCAACAACAATTATTGAGAAATAGTTCTCCAAGGGTCTTTTGAAAACTGACTGCTTTTGTTGCAGTTTAATATTTCATGGATATTTGGATAACACATAGTCTTGCAAAACAGAGAAAGCATCTCCTGCTGGGACAAGAAATAGGTCTCCTGACACTTCTGGATGATTAGGATAAGCATCTCCCTCTGGAGCTTAAGACAAGCATGCTCAAAGACAACAGATTCCTAAATTTAGGGTTCCTCTCCTTTGATGCAACCTACTGTGTATCCAGTGTCACCTGACCCTCTGAAGTTGGAGCTTAGAGAACAGACACAAAAACAATGATACCATAGCCACTGTGATTGCATGAGTAGTAAGAGGGCTGTCCTTCATCTTTGTTTCAAGGTTCTTTTGCCTTCTGCATTCATGAAACTGTCAGGATAACTAGTTTGTAGAGTGTAAAGTCTCAGATAAATTAGTTCTTGCAAGTTTTAGCAATAAGGATGAGATGCTTAGAGATAAAGCTTCTTGAAAGAGGATGGAAAAGGTCTCATAAGTTGATTAGGAAGATTTGAAGGAAATAAATAGGACTCAGTTGCAGTGAGGTTGACTAAATTGTATGGTGAGCCAGGCAGTAAGTGATCCTTCACCTTATTATTATGAAGAAAGAATTAGGGTGGTAGTTGTTGACTTAAAAATAAGTTGGTTCAAAGACAGATGCACAAATACCAGATTTTTTTTTTTTTTGACAATCTGATATTCAGTGTCAGGTCTGCCCTATTGTAAGAAGACATATGAAGATTATTTCTATGTGAGGTTTTTTTGTTGTTGTTTTTAAGATTTTATTTATTTATTTATACAAGCACTGGGTATAGTCAGAAGCATGGGAAGGTGAGAGAATTCACCAGAGCCAGAGCGGGGAGCAGAACAGGCAGACTGACAAAGTACACTGCTGAGGGGAGCAGCAGGCACGACAGGAGAGGTCTGTGTGCCATGTGGGACCTTCGCTGGCAGCCGGGGATCGAACCAGAGCTGTGGAGGCTGCAGGCAGCCTTGCAGCCCAGTGCTCAACCGCTGCGCCACAGGGGAGGCCCTTTTTTTGTTCTTTTGGATAACAGTTTCAGAATTGTGCATTTGCCCTGAGGGATAAAGGGAAAGAATACATGACTGCAATAACCAGAAAGCAAATGAATTGCTGTAACCAATTTGCTTGGAATTGGCAACGGTAGGAGGGCAAAGGTGAGGTAGAGTATGTGATTTTTTTTTAGCAAGAATATAGACATGGCCTCCCTGGTAGCACAAGGGGTTAAGATGCAACCTATGAAGTTGTCCGCAGCCACTGCAGCATGAGTTCAATCCCCGGCCAGGGAGCTACCCACATGACACAGCAGACCTCTCTTTTCTCGCCCACTGCTCCCCTCAGCTCTGTATTTCAGTACATCTACCTGTTCTATTCCCCACTCTGTCTCTGGTGAATCCTCTCATCTCCCACACATCTGCCCTGTACCCCAATTCTTGTATGTATAAATGACAAACTTAGATCCACTGAAGAAAATAATAAAAATAAGAGATTTTTGGTTTGTTTGTTTATTTATTTGCTGTTAGGAAGCTTTGACCCTTTTGGGTAGACTTCCCTGAGATAGAAAAACTCCAATTAGAAATTATAAGTGAGGCACTGGCTGGTTTGCAGACTCTCATTGCCCTGGATTTAGTTTACAACACTGATGCACGTAACCTGTTGGAGAATGAGAAATTGACCCAAAGTCATCTAAAAGTCTAGAAACAACAACATCTTGAGATGGGAAGCTGTACAGGCTAGATCTGTTTTCTCTCTATATACCCTCTTTTCTTCAATCTGCATCTCCTACCTCTCAGCACATTTCAACTTCAACTGCTGTAAGGAGAAAGATGCTTAGGGGTGTAGTCAGGTGTCCTAGCACTCAAGGAGAACCGAAGGTTCTCTCTCTCTCTCTCTCTCTCTCTCTCTCTCTCTCTCTCTCTCTCTCTCAGATAGATAGATAGATAGATCGATAGACAGACAGATAGACAGACAGATAGATAGATAGATAGATAGATAGATAGATAGATAGATAGATAGATAGACAGATAGCTAACTAGCTAGCTAGATAGATGGACACATGTCTGAAATATAGAAGCTTTGAAGAACTCTTACGACTGATATTCCTATTTTGGATAAGTCAATTTAGATTCAATGCTTAACAAGGTGGAAGAACCCTGCCAAATCAGTTAGATGGAAACAGTACATGAAAGAACAGAACTGGCCTGGCATCTCAGCTTTAGATGAAAAATAGGTACTAAATTTGAACCAAATTTCTGGTTCAGTGGGACCTCTGATTTATCACAGTTCCCTGAAATGCCTGATGATTGAGCTAGTCTGAAACCCATGATGATGTTGTCCATTGCAAAGTGGTGAATATATAGACTCAGTGCCAAGAATGCAGAATCCAAAATCTATGTGGTCAATTTGCTCAGTATGGAAGATTAAGAGTTCATTAATTCCCCTTGATGAATCTTGCCATGTTTTTCCTGATTTTTGGGTGATCCCAATGCCCTGGCTTTTCAGTGTGACACTTGAAAAATTATAGACTAGAGATCAGTGATCCACCTCTTGGAGCTCACAAATTGTGGAAACAAATTGTGGCTGCTGCTTTGCTTAGCTGAGTCACAGCTTGGCCTCCTTGACTAAGAAAGCATACGGTCCCACTCTTAGATGAGACTGACAGGAATGAAGGGCCGATCCAGCCAGCAACATTCGGATACCACCATTGCTCCCTATGTGCATCTTCACACTAGCCATAGGAGCCCATCCACATCATACTCAGCTCAAACTAACAGGTCCACCATGTATTTAAGGAAATGCCTGCAGTAGATCAAGAGATCCTCAGATGACTGTGGAATCCTCTCCAAAATGAGGCTACCCATGATTTATTGAGAGACCTTTCTGGAGCCATAATTGACTTGTTATTTGTGCACAAGCTGTGAGGCAATTATTAACTCTAGGGGGAAAATATTGTAGAATTATAATTATGGTTCTCTGCATGACTCAACTGTGAATAATATTTAAATAGGCATATTAAACAAAACACCAAATAACTTGATGCATCTATATTGTGAAGATGGGGGAAGTGAAATGTATATGTGGATATATTTTGTGATAATAGAATAGGTTACTTAGGTGCTAAATTCTCAAATTCCTTAATAGGATATCACTAGATCTTATCTAAAATTATTAAAATTATTTCTAAAATTATTTCTTATATAAAATATTTCTAAAAATTTAAGAAATAAATATAAAATGCTATATAAAAACAAAGAGATATATACCAAAAAGAACAACTCAAGGAGGGCCTCCCCAGTGGTGCAGTGGTTGAGCACTGGGTTGCGAAGCTGCCCAAAGCCTTTGCAGCGCCAGTTCGATCCCTGGCCACTGGATGAGGGTCCCGCATGTCGCACAGACCTCTCCTGCCGCCAAATGCTCCCCTCAGCAGTGTGCTTCGTCAGTCTTCCTGTTCTGTTCCTGCTCTGTCTCTGGTAACTTCTTTCACTCTCTCGCACTTCTGACTGTACCCAGTGCTTGTATGAATAAATAAATAAATCTTAAAAAAAAAAAAAAGAACAACTCAAGGAATTGAAAGCAATTGCCTTTGAGGAGTAGAAATTGGCATGAACAGGGGATAGGGGACTACAGGGTTTTTTAAGCCCAACTAAGATGTTTGATTTTTGAAACTATTTCATACTGTGTTTGTTGGGGCTGCCTAATAAGTAGCACAAACCAGATGGCTTAAATTACTGAAATATTTTTCTCACAGTCTGGAGGCTGGAAGTCAAAGATTCCGGTGTCAGTGGGATATGTTTCTTCTCTGTGCATCTCATGGTCTTTCCTCTGTGTGGGGCACCATAGCATCTCTAGTAGTGTCCACATTTTCCTTCCAATAAATCTATCAGTTTGATTAAATTAGGGCCCACCTTTGTGTCCTCATTTTAACTTAATTATATCTTCAAAGATCCTTATTCCAAATACTGGTATTTTTAAGGTTAAGTCTTCAACATATGAATATTTGGGTTGGGGGCAAGATTCAGGCCATAACTCGGGGATTAATTAAAATGATTAAAACAATCCTGTCTCAACATCTTCCATGCAGAGCTTAACAGTTATCTAGAATTTCAAACTCTATTATCAGATCCAATTGCAAAGTCCATAGGTATAATTATACTTTATATAGTATGCAAGGACTTAGACGTTAACACTTAATTTTAGATTCACATCCATATTTTGAGTAAGATAGGGGTAACCACAATATCGTGGGAGAATGCCGCCCCTACCATATTCATTATTTGTTTCCACTCAGTCTTGCAAACTGCCCTTTCCACCACCTGTTTTTTGAGTTCACACAAGTTCTTCATAGTTCTATCCGTGTTTCTTTTCTTTGCTTGGGTTTTTTTTTTTTTTCCCTCTCCCATTTTTTTTTTTTTTTTGAAGATTTATGTTTTATTTATACAAGCTCTGGGTACAGTCAGAAGCGCGGGAGGGTGAGAGAATTCACCAGAGCCAGAGCGGGGAGCAGAGCAGGCAGAAGGACATAAGCACACTGCTGAGGGGAGCAGCAGGCGGCAGGAGAGGTCTGCGCGCCATGTGGGACCCTCCTCCGGTGGCCTGGGAGCAGCCAGGGATCGAAAGGGTGCTGCAGAGGCTGCGGGCAGCTTCGCAACCCATCGCTCAACCGCTGCTCCACCAGGGAGGCCCCTCTCTCCCATTTTTTTTGAACTATTCTCTTTTTGAATAAGAACCTTAATTTTTCCCACAAGAACTTAACCACAGAATCCCTGACTGCTCTTCTAGAAAAAAATTGGGTGGTTATAACAGAAGAAAGAAATTCACCTCTGGTTCGTAACTAGCCTCTTCTGTAAATCAAGATCTGTGCTGTAATAAGTCAAAACTAACTCCGGTAAAATCCATTGGGGATACATCATGAATCTGCCAACAAATATTGTGATTCCAAATAAAGTTTTGTAAGTGGTGATAATACTCCTGCTTTATCACAAAGCATTTGAGAAGATCCTGACAGAAATCCTGAAGATTAATGGGACAATATGAAATGGGATTGAACTGAGAGGCAGTAATATATAGCCTAATACCATTGTTATTCTGAAGGAACAGAAACCATCAGGAATGGCCCATAAATGCTGAAAATATCTGAGTATTTAGAACATTATGTAAGTAAACATGTTCAGAAGCAGCAATTGTATTAAAGGTAGCAGAAAAGGATTGGCAGGAAAACATTACTTTAAAAATTTATATTGTATTCAGATCTTGCAAGTAATTATCAAATATTATACACACCCACAAAAATCAATTTTAATTATGTGCTTTAATGTCATATTAACTCCATGTTTTCCTCAGATGGTGTCACTCTTTTCACTACCATTATCTTAAGAATATATTTAATCAAGGTATCACAGGGCTAATTAAATCCCAGCTCATCACACTTTAATTGATTACTCAATTACCAAAACACAGTAAAATTTAAGAAACTGATAAGCAAATAGAACAAAAATGCAAGCAAACATGGTAAAAGTAGAATCAAGGTATAAAAATCAATGTATTTCCTAGGCCAACCTAATACTTGTGAGACATGCACATACATGCGAAAGTGGTTAAAAATGTTTCCTTCTTAGTTTAAAATCTAATTGGTGACATCAATGTACATACACATAAACATTTCTAATATGTAGCTAATTTTGCTTCACATACAAATAATTCTCTAAAATCAAACCAAAAGTAAACAAATCAATGAACTTCAGATTCTTCTTTCTAAAGCCCCACTATGTTTTCCTTTGGGTAGGCCTTGGGGGCACTCTTAGTTATTTTCTGACTGGCATTTGAACTTTTTCTTGGTTATTGCAAGCCAGTCATGGCCAGTTATTGCAAGCCAGTCATGGAGGTATATTTACATTATTTGTCAAGTGCCTTATTACTTGAAGAGTGAAAGATGCTAAAGGAGTTAAAATAACATTTTGTCTACAAAGGGATGGCTTGGCTTAAAGCTAAGCATTTCAGTTCCACTTAAGACTGAGGTATTACTGTCTCTTTGTAATGCAAATTGATCTACAGCACAAGGACTTTCCAGGTTCTGCGAAGCTTGCTGGCTAGCAAAGAAGAGACTAGCTCATCTGCAATAAGCAACAGTTCTGCAGCATTAGGTGGATACCTCATAGCAGCGGTGAAATCAGCCTGACTTTGCTTAATTTGTAAGTCATGGTTTGTGACTCCCAATGGCCAATGAGTGTGTGTATGTGTGTGTAGATAATTTTTTTAGGCATATATTTTATGGAGACTTAATGGATAGGAAATAAAAAACTATCAGAACTAAAATTAGTTAGACACACCACAATTTCTTGCCAAGAATAAATTGCTTCTATACAATTTTAATTAAATCACTCTGCTATTGACTTTGCTAATCTAGCAAACTATTTTCTGCAAACATTTTCTAAAACAAAACTGTGGAGTTTAAGTTTTCATTTCACCACTTTACTGGGTATTGAGATGAAGTGAGCTCTTAGCTCAGGATCTTCTAAACAGTGAACAAAGTTTTAAATTTCCAGAAGGCATGAAACTGAGGAAAAGTGGTCAATTAGCAGTTAAAAAACAGTCAATTAACACAAACAACAGAAATGGACTGCAACCCCAGGCTTCATATACTTTCATAGAAGTTTTCCCTCTGTTCTTCTTTTTTTAATTTTTTTATTAATTAATTAATTAATTAATTATTTTTCCTTACAATGTTTGTTTTCTTTTCTCAGGCATCGTCCCCATAGAATTTCCACCACCAGTTCACCCATGCACCATCACCATAGTCCCTTGTGTTCTTACCACCTGGATGATTACTTTCTGGGTTGTAGAACAGAACAGAGACAGTTTATGGTATAAGCATGTGTAGCAAAAGCTACAGTTTAGAATTGTGAGGTCTAAATTAAATTTATAGTACCTTAATCCACAGTTTTTTTTTTAATCCACAGGTTTTTAAAGGTCAATTATATTTATGATCTTGCCTTTAAGTAATTTAATACTCAGTGAAGTCTGGAGACTACTATAGGCTACTAATCACCTACAAACACAACTGAAAGAATTTAAAATTAAATGGAATCAGTGACAGAGTGTGGAACTAAACTAGTAGATGAAAAACATGGACCTGAGGTTTTTCATTTGGTAGTTGAAGGCTAAGAATTTTCCTGAAAGGAAAATGGAGAAAAACACATGTTCAGGTTGGAAGAACATTGCATATGAAAATTGTCTAGTGCTCGTGGCATGGAGAAGCCAATCAATAAATTTGTTTTCCTTCCTATGGTCAAAGACATATCATGTTCATGCCAAGGGTAGGCATGAAGAAGGGTTAGTTAGGGAGCATGGCTGGAGTGACATAAATGTTAATGGATGATGAGGAAAGAGAAAAGGAGCTGGATTTTAAATCTAAAACCATGGGTTCATTATCTAGCTACTAATTTTGTCATCTTGAATAAATCTCTTATTCTCTATGCCTCTATTTCCTTATTTGTGAAATGGGTGTTTTATTATTACTTTCTTAGAATTGCTGTAACAAAGTATCATAAACTTAGTGGCTGAAACAATAGGAATGTATTGTTTCAGGTTCAAAATCAAGATATCTGTAGGGCTGTGCTTCTAAAGCCCAACAATTTTCAGAGTTCCCTGCTTTAGCTGCAAAGATTCAGTCTCCCCCTTCACTGTCACATAACATTCTCCCTTTGTGTATCTATCTTCATGTGGTCATCTATTTGAGTAAGGGCAGCTTACTCCAGTATGACCTCCTCTTAACTAATTATATCTTCAATGAGCCTATAAATAAATAAGGTCATATTCTCAGGTATAGGCATTACAACACATCTTTTCTTTTTTTAAAATTAATTAATTTATTTTTTGCATATAAGATCTGAGGTGTAGGCCAGAGGTGCAGTGGGTGAGAGGATTCACCAGAGTGAGCAGAGTGAGTGGGGAGCAGAACAGGCAGATCTTCTGAAATACATTGCTAAGTGGAGCAGCAGACAAGACAGGAGAGGTCTGCTGTGTCCTGTTGGTTAGCTCCCTGGCTGGGGATAAAATTCAGGCTTTCATAGTGATAGCACTGAGACTTAACCCCTATACCACCAGGGAGGGCTCTCAACATATCCTTTCTTTTTTTTTTTTTTAAATAGAGGCATGTTTTAATTATTTATTTGTTTGTTTGTTCGTTTGTTTATACATGCACTGGGTAGAGTCAGAAGTGCGGGAGGGTGAGAGAATTCACCAGAGCCAGAGCGGGGAGCAGAGCAGGCAGAAGGACTGAAGTACACTGCTGAGGGGAGCAGCGGGCGGCAGAAGAGGGACCCTCCTCTGGTGGCCGGGGAGCAGCCGGGGATTGAACCGGCGCCACAGAGGCTGCGGGCAGCTTCGCAACCCAGCGCTCAACCGCTGCGCCACCGGGGAGGCCCTCAACATATCCTTTCTTGAGGGGACCACAATTCAATCCATAAAAAGGGTAGTGATATTTACCTATTTCATTATGTTGTTGAGAGGTTTATTTATGACAATGTAGGCATGTCACAGAATACAAATTGCTTACACATCTTCTTAGATAGGAGAGAAACTGCCACAAATGTTATATTTGACATATAATTGTTCTTCAAGTTAAATTTGGGGGACACCATTAGGGATATGAGTATTTTTCAGTAATAGAACTTATATAATTTTCTCATTGCTTGTAGGGATCAATTAATGAGAAGTAAAATTGAGCACATGCTATATGCTGTGCTCAATGGTGTGAATAGGTTATAAGAGTCAATTGTCACATAAACAGGCCCATGATCATCTTAATGTTAACAGATTCATAACATGAGGTACAGAGATAATTGCCTCATGCAAGGTCATATAAACTGCTTTGTTCAAGGTCATGTAAATAGCAAAAAAAGTTAGGATCCCAAATCAGAGAGCCTAACTTTAGACATCAGGTTCACAAATTCTACCCTGTATGTATCTCAACCAGAGCAAAGCAGAAGAAAAGCCATTTCTACTTTTCTATCCTTAACTGCCCTACTTCCTGAAACTATAAAATGTTTCACCACACCTCAAGGGATAAATTAAATTCTAAAATAAACTGACAGCCCTAACTAGAATGGCTGCTTAATCAATGTGTTTTGGAAAGATGAAGGGAAAGATTTCTTCCATTGCCCTTATTTCCTTGTCTAAAATGCATGGTCATATGAGATCTAACCTAATTCACATAGCTTGATTTTGTTATACAGTAAAAAAAAAAAAAATTAGATTAAAAACAAGAGGAAGATTTTAGGTTTAAAACACATGACTTCTAAAATTTCATATCCAACTTGTAGCAATTTTCAGAGTCCTCTATTTAATGCTTGTCAGCATCGTGGAGTAAAGGTCACTTCTGTATGGCTATTAGCACAAGCCCTGCTGTCCCGCTGCTTGCCCTTTGTTCGTTTGGTCCCACCATGCCCTCGCCCTCCTATGTGCACGTGAAGGAAAGATGTCAGCATGTGAAAGCTGCATTTGTCTCATAATTGCTCCAGGCAGCATTTTGTGCTCTAAGGTGACCTAAGCTTCACTCAGGAAATTTGTGACCAATCTGAGAATGTTATCCATCTGAACGATCTCTGTCACTATTATTATATGTAATAAAATATTAACTGAATACTTGGAGAAAAACAACACAGCAAGAAAGGAAAATGGAAACGAGCTTTTTACTTATCAGTATCAGTGGATAGATGGATGGAATTATCTCCAGCCAGACAGGCAGGTTACTGTGCAGTAGACTTCCCAGGACATTATTTCAATATTAAAAAAAATATAAATGTTACCATGACATTGCATTCACCACTTTCCTGAGCAACAGACCCGTAATTACAACTGTCTATGGGGCATTTCCATCTGAGGTGGCACAGGTACTACTAATTTGTTAGGTTCCAAATCCAGCATCACCTTTTAAGTAAATCACTTTGGTGGTCTCCTGGATCTGCCACCCATAACTACAATTTGTCATCAAATCTATTAAAAATCTTTAGCTATACATTTTACTTTTGTTCAATTTTGATGATCCATACTATTTTTTTTAGCATATATCAATTCTCTCTTGTTTAATTTAGTCTTCACTTGTTTTTTCCTTTCTTATTGTACTATTTCCCTGAGTTCTATTTCTGAGCATTTATGTTTCTGCTTTGTGCTCTTCATTCACTGAAGTGTTTGCATCACTAGGTTAAAAGGTTTGCCTTAAGTTTCACTGGATTCAGTTTGTTGAGGCATGTTCTTTAGTTGACATTTATTTTTACCATTATTTTTCTACTCCTCTTCACCCTTCTTGATAATTAACTTTTGAAGGAGGTCAGCTTTTCCTGAAGTAGCTATTTGGTAGCAATATATATCGTAAAGGGATGGTTTGAGTTCATTTCTAGGGAGTAGAACACTTCCTTAAGATTTAGAGTTTTACCTGTGGAGTTATTTAGCTTTTATTTCTCTTGATCCAGTGAAGAAAGGCAGATACCTGGTCGCTGGCAATGGAGTCTCTATCCTCTATCCCTTCCCCTGCCAGTAATGGGGAGTTATGACCTTGGAAATACAGATTGCCTGTGTCAGTTCTTATTTAGTAATATCTCTATCAGAACAACTCCAGAGAAGCTTTCATTACAAGGTACTAATATCTGTATCCTGGTCCACTGCCACAGACATGGAATTTATATTTTATATCTCAGGTTGTGTCTCTCATTTTAAGACACATAGTTTTTTAGTTCTCATACGAACTGCAGACTGGATGTCTTTTCTACATTACCTTCTACCACAATCTTGCTTGAAACTGTCTTGGGCAAAATTTCATAAGTAGATAGCTATTGTTTCATTTGTTTTCTGGTTTCACCAGTAAAGGGCTTTATGATTGGGTCTATTTTTTAATTTGCTGTTGTGGAAAATTTCCAAGGACAGAATTAAGTAACTTTATTTTACCTAATTTAAACATGATTTGGTAAATGGTTTTTAAAAATAAAATCTATTGATTTTGGTTATTCAACATTGTGGTTATTTTCTTCTTGAACAGGCTTTATTTAAAAACATTGAAATGAATTTACATGCCATAAAATCACACTTTTTAAGTGCACAATTTAGGTGTTTTTAGTACATTCACAATATGTATAAGTATCACCACTATTATATTCTAGAAAATGTTCATCACTTTATAGAGAAACCCTGTACCCATTAATAGTCATTTCTTGCTCCCTCTTTTTCATAGGCTCTGGTTACCACAAATCTATTTTTTGTTTCTACAGATTTGTTTATTCTAATGACAATACAAATAGAGTCACAAAATATATGGTTTTTGGTGTCTGATTTCTTTCACTTAATGTTTTCAAGGTTCATGTATGTTGTAGCATGTCTTAATATTTCATTGCTTTTTACTACTAAGTAATTTAAAAAATTGAGTTCTCTTATTATTGTTGTATTGCATAAGTTCTCCATATATTCTGTTGCTAGAGTCAAGCATTCTTTCTTAAAGATGTGCTGTAAAAACTGATGAACAAAATTTTAGCATGGTATGTGTCAATTTTGTTTTGTTACCAATGTAGTGAGAATCTATGCTTTTAAATTGCCCTCTAAATTTTCACTTTTAAAGTAGATATCTACTGTGCTTTGCCTTTCTGACCAGAGATCACTGTTTCTAGACTGTAATAAACTTTATTCATGAGGAATAAAAATACTAACTTGAAATTATCAATAGCATTATTTACAATGAGCACTGCAATGGCTGAAATTCTATTCACAATCTCAATCAAATATTTACATAAGAGATTAGAAAGGTAAACTCCACAGCGGTAATGCTTGAGGCCAATTTTGTCAGGTGTCACTAAATGACTTGAAGAATTCGTCAAAGGGAAGATATAGGTCTTACATTAAAAGATACAAAACCATCTTTGAGAAGTTGGTTTACATCCCAAGGCAAATGAGTCGTAAAGAACACGTTTGTATGTAGAATATTTATTAGTTTACTTTAAAGATAAAGAATGTGTCCCAAATTTAATTTTGAAGTTAAGGCAGAACTATTCTGGAATGATTCCTCCTGTACTTCCTATCTAATTAAATAAATAAAACAAGCAAATACCCCAAATTTTGACAAAGAAAGAGGAAAAGTGGTGGTACCATAAGCCCATGCTTCAATCTATACTACAGACTATAATAAGTAAAACAGTGCGGTATTGGAGCAAAATAGACACACATAAAAATAGAATAGACTTGAGAGACCAGAAATAGACCTACATATCTATGGACAGTTAATATACAACAAAAGATCCAAGAACATACTCTGGAGAAAGGAGAGTCTGTTGAACAAATAGCATAGGGAAGACTGGACAGTTATATGCAAAAGAACGAAACTAGATCGCTATATTTCACATCATATACAAAAATTATTTCAAAATTGACTAAAGATATGGAATAAAATAGCCCAAATGTAATATACATTGAAGAAAAAAGTAACCAAAATACTCCATCACATTCATTTTAGAAATGGCTCCAAAGGGAATCAGTCTCCAATGGTAAGAGAAACAAAAGCAAGTATAAACAAATGGGACTACATCAAACTAAAAAGTTTCTGCACAGTGAAGAAACTACCACTAGAACAAAAAATATTCCTTACTGCATGGGAGAAAACATTTGCACATAACACATCTGACAAAGAGATGATTTCCAAAATATATAAAGAACTCATGTCACTGAACAAAAAGAAATTAACCCAACTAAAAAATGGGTAGAAAAAATTAATAGAGCCTTCTACAAAGAAGACATACAAATGGCCAATAGGCACATGAAAAATGCTCATAATCATTTATCGTCAGGGAAATGTAAATCAAAACCACAACATGATACACCCACGAGAATAGCTCTCATCAAAAACTGTTGGTGAGGATGTAGAAAAAAAGGAACACTCTTACACTGTTGGTGGGAATGTAGATTGGTCTAGTCCCTATGGAAAACAGTATGGAGGTTTCTCAAAATATTAAAAATAGACATACCATATGACCCAGCAATTTTACTCTCAGGTATCTACCCAAAGAATACAAAAACACTGGGCCTCCCTGCTGGTGCAAGGGGTTAAGTCTCAGCACTAACAAGCTATAGGCAGTCACTGTAGCATGAGTTTGGCCCCCGGCCAGGGAGCTGACCCCAAAACATGGTGCAGCAGACCTCTCCTGTCTCTCCTGCTGCTCTCCTCAGCTGTGAATTTCAATAGATCCTCCTCTTCTGGTCCCTACTCTGTCTCTAGTGAATCCTCTCACCCCCATACCTCTGGCCCACACCCTAGCTCTAGTATGCATAAATAAAATAAATCTTTAAAAAATACAAAAAACACTAATTTGAAAGGCTATATATATATATATATATATATATATATATATATATATTCCTATGTTCATTGCAGCCCTAATTATAATATCTAAGTTATGGAAACAGTTTAAGTGCCTAAAGACAGAGGAGTGGATTAGAAAAATCAATCTCTCTCTCTTTGTGAATGTACATTATACACACACATAATGGAAGACTATTCCACACATTGGAATATCACTTAGCTATAAGAAAGGATGAATTCTTGCTATTTGGGAGAGCTGGATGGAGAGGATAATGCTAAGAGAAAGACCAATACAGGATGGTCTCACTTGTATGTGGAATATAGATAAAAATAACAGAGTCATCAAAAGCAAACCAATAATAAATTCTTAACATCTGACTACAAAGTGGTGAGAGTTTGGGAGAGGGAAGGGGTTCACTGGAACATGGTGGAGGATTGGGCACTGGTGGTGGGCAGGGTGTGAAAAATATATATTTACACAGGTTTAAACCTATAACCTCCAAGCAGATACAATGATGTAAACTTATTTTAACTCAACAAATAAAATTTTAAAATTCTGTAAGATATTCAAATCATAGACCTGTTGTAAGGATCAAATGGTATAATATGAAAAGAAATAAAGATTTCCATGCTGCATTTATATGGTTCTTTATCTACATTTGACTATTACACATATCTTTGTTAATATGCAGGGTTAAGAAAGATAAGATACTTTCCATAAATATAACTCACTAATGATTTTTTTCTGTAGTATATTCTAAATATAAATTTCCATAACTCTAATGAGTTTACAAACGTATTGAAGTTAATAAAATATCAGAGGTCTTTTATATTACAAACATGCCTTTTTTTTTTTTTGAAAGATTTATTTTTATTTATTTATGCATACAAGAACTGGGGTATAGGCCAGAGGTATGGGGGCTGTATGTGAGAGGATTCACCACAGACAGAGTGGGAAGCAGAATAAACAGATATACTGAAATACAGTGCTGAGGTGAGCAGTGGGTGAGACAGGAGTGGTCTGCCTCACCATGTGTGTTAGCTCCCTGGCCAGGGATTGAACTCATGCCTCATAGGCTGGTGATAAATTGATAGCACTGAGACCTAATGCCTTGTGCCACCAGGGAAGACCTTACAAATAGGCTCTTTAAAAATTTAAACTATGGGGCCTCCCCTGGTGGCGTAGCAGTTGAGTGCTGGGCTGCAAAGCTGCCTGCAGCCTCTGCAGCGCTGGTTCGATCCCCAGCAGCCGGTGAGGGTCCCACATGGCACGCAGACCTCTCCTGCCACCCGCTGCTCCCCTCAGCAGTGTATTTCGTTGGTCTGCCTGTTCTGCTCCCCACTCTGGCTCTGGTGAATTCTCTCACCCTCCCGTGCTTCTAACTGTACCCAGTGCTTATATAAATAAGTAAATAAATCTTAAAAAAAAAATAAATTATGCACTTAACAAGGCAATGCTTAGTAATGGATGATGTTCCTGTGGTACTTGGAATGTCTTGCATATAGTTGTCAAAGAAAGGTCTATTAAAAATACATGAAATATTTTGAAAATTACTTTCACTTTGGATGCAACAACGAAGTAGTGTTAGAATTTATTGCTGTAAATCACACAGGGTTTAATCAGTGCTGTGAATGCAAATACAAAAGTATTATAAAAGCAAAAGTTTTTGTCTGTCACTGCCTAGAACAATTCATTTGTAGATCAAAGATGGTTAAAACTGTTAGGTTTCCCTCCAAGGTAATCCTGCAACTAGAATGTTGCTTTTGTGTCAATTTAATACTATTTCACTATGTACATATGAGAAAAATGAGATTTACCAATATTCATTTAATCTCCAGAACAACCTAATGGGATAGATACTACCAACATTTCCACATTAAGATGTGGAAATTGCAGCTTTGAGGGGATAAGTCCCTTCCTTACAGAAATAACACTAATAAGTGGAGGAGCTGAGCTCTGAATCAGACGCAGGCAGGCAGACTTCAGAGTCTGAGCTTTTAGCCACAACCCTCTGCTACTAAAGGAAGTCATCTATTCATAGGATGAAATTTTTTTATTCCGGGTCACAATAGAAACCAAGAAAACTAGAACTGAGCAGGAAAAAAAAAAAAGAGTAGGCACAAAATACATGTGGTACAAATATGTATTGGCCACTGAAAATTAAATATTCTTATTAGATATCATTATTAGATATTTTATCTAATATCTAAGTATCATTATTAGATATTTTATATTTTGAAATTGGGTAGTTATTATTTTCCTTAAAACAAAACCACACCTCAAAAAAAGTTCCTGGTTCAATGTCATAGATCTAGGATAAGTGGACACAGACCGCTGGCACAGCAAAGCCAGTCTGTGCTTTCTCCATTGTGCTATGCTATGGCTTTACATCCGGTTGTCTCACATGCCTTCCCCGTCAGAGTATGTGTTGGGGCCAAAATCATGGTATGCATGACACAGAGAGCTACTGAGCATTAAGGAAGATTTGTACCTTTATTTTCTGGAAACATGCAGAATACAGATAATTTTCTTGACATTAGTAAACTAAGTTAACTTTAAAGTGACTAAGAATTTCACAAAAAGGCATTTTCCCATTAAAATTATATGTTCTTTGACGCAAAGTCCCTCAAATATTTATTTAAAATTTAGATAAGGCAGAAATTATTTTCAAACACTGTAACTCTCCTATTTCCTTGGAAATGTGAAAGAAGAGATCTTCTCAGGAATGACAATATACACAAATTTGTTTTTTTTTTTTTTTGGTTCATTCACATAAACCCCTTAAATATATCTGCCAGTGTATATACAAGTTTCCCACTCAGCTTTCAGCAGAAGCAGCTGGAGCAGCATCAACAGCAGATGGTCTAGGCAATAGAAGAAGCTCTCAGAATTGGGGGTGAGCTGTCAGGAGAGAGAGGTCAGGAGCCAGGTAAGAGGGTAATTAGCTGTAGGAAGGGAAGGCATTTCCATTTAAATTTCTGTGAGATGACAGAATTTTAACAGCGACACTTCTTGTCACAGTTGATTATATTCCTAAATCCCTCTGTCCAAAACGAGTAAAGGATTTGCTTTGGGGATGGCAAATTAGTGTTCAAAATGGTTAATATACTTCCAGAACTCACAATAAATTGCATTTGACCTATCAGACAGGAATGTTTGGCTCATCTTACTGGCTTAAGCAAAAAAGGGGTTTTACTGACTCATGTAACTGGACATGTCAAGTGGAAATACTGGCTTGAAGTACTGTTTGAATTAGTGATTTAACACCGCCACAGGATTCTGTTCCTTAAAAAACAAAAATACTTCTGTAGACCCAGACTCAACTTACCCTCCTATTCACTTCACTGAAACGTTTTTTCTTATTGATGTGGCAGGAAAGTCACTGGGTGAACACTGATTGGTCAAGCTTGAGTCACATACCCATCTCCGAACCAATCACTGTGGCTGGGGGAGCATGCGGTAAGTTCCTCCCACCGGATCATGTGCTCACCTATGTGGTTAAATGCAAAGAATATCTAGACCTCCTTGGTAATAACTCTCATGAATTGGTAGATGTCCCCTACAGCAGCAGGAGAAAGAGTAAGAGATGGTAGGAATATAGGACAATAGATGTTCATACTAATTGGGATGCATTTATTTCTGTAAAACTGCATGTGTTAAAGATCTGAAGCTGAAGTACACACCTAGTTTTGTTTTTCTCTTAGTGTATACAATTAAAATGACAATTATGGGTAGCATTTTTTTTTTTTTTGCCTACTGTCACTCTATTAAGTGTTTCACATGTTTTCACATTTGAATGCTACAACTGAAAATCAAGACGCTGAAGTTCACAGAGCTTAACTTGTGTAAGTCCACAGAGAAAGCAATATGGGCTACGAAAGAATTTATCTTCCTTGCCATTTTAATTTCTGTAAATGTTCATCATACATGTGACAACGTCACTAACACTCTCAGTGTACATGTAGAATAGTACCAACAACAGCGATGAGGGCCTCTCTGGTGGCCTAGAGGTTAAGCAGTATCAGTGGCCTGAGTTCACACCCCTGCCTATCCCACATATGGTGCAGCAGACCTCTCCTGTCTCACCCACTGCTCCTCTTAACAGTGTATTTCAGTAAATCTGTCTGTGCTGCTCCCCACTCTGTCTCTGGTGAATCCTTTTACCTCCCACTACTCAGTTCTACGCAAAACAAACAAACAAAAAACTAAAATAACAATAGCGCTGAAAAGAGGCATTGTTAAATAAACAATAACATTAGTAATATTTGTTGGAAATTTATTATTAGACACTAAAAGTAGTTTTCTTTACAGCAGCCACAATGCTTTTTAAATTACAAATCAGAATAACTCATATCATATCATTCCCTATTTAAAAATCTTCATTGACTCACTCTGCACTTAAAACGATACAAAAACTTCTCACCATGGGTTAAAAAGTCCCTGCTTCTCTTACTCACCTCACACCCCTCCTCCTGTCGCTTGTTTTGCAACACATCAAGTTCTTTTTCAGTTTAGCACATTTGTACTTGCTGTTTCATCCTCTGGAAAGTTTTGCCTTTTTTTGTTGTGGTTTTCATCGTTTGCGGCCCTGATTCTCTCTACTGCATCAGGTCTCAGCTGAAATTTCACCTGAAAGAGACTTCTAGGACTACCTATAGAAAGCAGCCTCTCTGCCCCTACCCTCTTTCACATCCTCTCTTTTATTTTATGCATCGTTCTCATAGTCAGGGAAGGTGTTATTCTTGTTTCCTCAGCACTTTGAGGACAGGGCAGACAGTAAGAGGCGCTCAGCACTTTTTGAGGAGAGAGGGATCATTTACAGGGTCCTTTGAACTGAACGCTATTAAAGTCATAGCTCATATCAATGAGGAAATGAGGAGTAAGATTGGCCTAGGTTAAGTGTTCAAATGTTTCCTAGCTGGTAAGTGGCACAGCCCACATTCAAAGCCTGATTATCAAACTCCAGAGTCTGTACACTTATTGTCATCGGCTAAGGGTTTATTCCAAGCCAATTAAGTACTGGTTGCTTATCCACTAGGAATCGCTTATAAGAATGAGGCAGGAATTAGTGATTCTGCTTTCCTTCTAAAATTTTTCTTTGTTTTGCAAAACTATTCTTCGTACTTCAGTGACTCAGTAACAACAACATGGATTTTATTACAACTGCTCAATTCCTGAAAAATATTTCAAGCTCTACATAGCATTGCTAAATATGAATCAAAGTGCATAATAGATGAAATCCTTACTGAGGATTTCCAATTAATCCATTATCTGAGTATGAATAGACCAGATGGGGTTTTATGATTCCTTTTCCTTCCTTCCTTCTACTCTATCCTTATACAAAATGGTATGTCCTGCTCTTCAGGCTAACTCTGCTATTTATTTCTTAATCTAGATGAAAACACTAGCTAGTCATTCCTAATTGCTTAGCAATCATCTTTTAAACAAGAACCAAAGCAATTTTCCCTAATCTTCCTGTGCAAAATTTATGAAGTTGCTTCAGTATATGAGCAGAATGATGTGCAGAAAAGGTAAGAATCAGATGCCTGGAGTTGTAATTTGGGTTATAACATTATATAGGTGCAACACAAACCAATAAGGGAGAAAATGAACAAAGAAAGCAACACTGCTCTACTCTGTATTAGTCACTTGATATTCATATTCTTATTTAATTGTCTCCAAAACCCAATTACATCATTTCATCACAATTTCAAGGAGGAGAAAATAAGTTCATCAAGAACTATATACACTTCCTA
This sequence comes from Talpa europaea, assembly GCF_964194135.1. Lineage (NCBI taxonomy): Eukaryota > Metazoa > Chordata > Mammalia > Eulipotyphla > Talpidae > Talpa > Talpa europaea. The sequence goes on from NC_140079.1 coordinate 35,006,459, forward strand.
AAAGAAGAAATATGGTAGTAGGTGAATTTGTCCCTGCAAAATCCTCACCTAGAGGATGGTTCCATGGAGCAGGAAAGGCATGTCAGGCCTCCCGGGATCTCCAGGCTCTCATCTGGAGTAAGAGGAATGGACATAAGCTTCTAAGGGTTCCATTCCATCCACTGATTATTCACAACAAATCCATGCCACCTTGATCTGTTACATGGGGAAGCGCAGAGAAAGCAAGTAGGCAATGATGTAGAGAAAACAAAGGCATACTGGCTCCCCAGGAGAATCTTAAAGCATTTTTGAACAAACAAATAAATTCTAACATAGCAGCTGATCCTTGGCAGAATAGTGAGAGATTCACAGGCTCCCTTTCTGAAAAGTATGGGAAAGAGGCAGCAAAGGGAGGTAGGGCAGAAAAGAACAAATAGATATCGCAAGGATTCTAGTCTTCGTGACTTCTAGCCCAGTAGAAGCACATAACAGGGAGAGTGGGCACAAACTCTGAATGTTATTTACCTGCTTTGCCAGGCTTTGCAATGTGGTCGAGTCTCAGGTTCTCAGATATACCAAGTAAAAATACAGGATACCCAGTTAAATTTGGATTTCTGATAACAACAAATAATTGTTGCTATGTCCCATATAACATTGGGAACATACTTTAATACGTATTATTGTTTATCTAAAATTCAAATTAAATGGGTGTCCAGTATTTTATCAGGCAACCCAATCTAGTCTAATTATTTTAAAAATAGTAAATTATAGCTAAAATATTATTGTTTAATTCATGTGTGGGCATATAGATTCCTCCCAGACTGAGCAATTCCAGTAATCCCTTTGTCCACTGCCAGGCTGGGGCTTAGAAGCTGCTGCCACCAGAGGCTGCCTCTGGGGACGTGACATTTGGGACTTGACATGCCGAAAGAATGTGGGAGATGAGGTAAGTAAAAGGAATCAAAGAGATGGATTAAATGTCTCCTTGACCTGCCTCCCAGATAGGTTGCAGTAAGAATTTTCATTTCTCTCTCTTTTATCGTCTGAGTCTTGAAGGAAACCTGAAAGTCACAAAGCTTTTAACATTTCCCTCACCCTCGACTCTCAGGGGTGCTGCTACATTCCCTGCCACTGCTCTCACCATGGCGTTTGACAATACATCACCTAAGAATCCCTGAATGGATAATTTTATAATTGGGAGGAGGGGTGATTGTACTCTAGTAAAAATGCATTCATCACCCCCAAATAAATAACTCATCTCTCTTTCACCTCTTCTCACTTCTACAAAGTCTCATCTTTAACATAATTTGCTAAAAGCTGTAATCAGTATTGCCTGCTAGATAGTTTCAGAAATATCATCCCTAAAGGGAAGCAAGCAATAATCATGAATATAAAAATGCTTAAATGCAGTTGCAGATATTGCACTTTATAGTAAAAATAATTCTGAAGATGGCTGTATTTAAACATTTGCTTACTTTTCTTCAAACTTTTTTTACTGCAGTTCATGCAAAAACATCTGCTTACTCCTGTTTTCAGGGTCAGGTGAAATTCTGAAAGGTGTTGGGGAGATAGTGAGGGCAGTTTATTTGAATATTCAGGTAGGCTTTAAGATTTATATTTAACCTTTTCTTCAGATATTCTACTAGGTCTCAGGAAAAAAGTGGGAGGCAGGTACACTTGAAAGAGTTTATCAGGGAATTCTTTTCCTCCTCTGCAATTTTCAAGACATGCTTCTTGGTGCTACAGTTAAGGTTCACAGGAGTAGGCACACTTTTTAGCTCTTTCAGGACTGAAGCCTCTTGGACCTAATGGAATGGACTTTTAAAGATAGATTTTCGCTATGAGAGGTTCAAATAGCTCATTTGCATGGCAGAGCCCTCCAAATAACCTTCAGCAGGTAGCCAGATGGTGGTGGGGGTAGCATAGACTCTGGTTCCCTGGCAGGTGGAGATCTATCTTGCCTCCTTTTCCCCTAACTCCCAGGGAAAGAAAGAGGTTAATAATTGGCAAGCTGTCTTCTTGAGGTAGTTACAAGGATGCCACACAACATTTAATAAGAAAATGGCTATTTCTCAAGTACAAATTTTCTTGAAATCTATTAGATCTAGAAGCTCCTGTACATTTTTACAATTATCCAACTCCAAAGGTTGGGAAGATAAACAATAAAAGGAATCAGCTTTCATTTTTTTCCCCATATGCCCTATGAACAAGATTGTGTGACTGTTAATTCATTAGCCAATTGTATAGTAACAAATAAAAAAAATTGTGTTCTTTTGTAGGGAAAAAGCATTACTCTTGAACTGCCTTACTGTTTGACTTTTTTTTTATTTATACAAGAGCCGGGGTGCAGACCAGATGCGCAGGAGGGTGAGAGGATTCACCAGAGACAGAGCGGGAAACAGAACAGGCAGAGCTACTGAAATACACTGCTGAAGGGAGCAGCAGGTGAGACAGGAGAGGTCTGCTCTCCATGTGGGTTGCTCCGAGGCGGCGGGGATTGAAACAGCACTGCACTCAACCTTCTGTGCCACCAAGGAGCCCCCTTACTGTTTAATTTTTTAAAGAAATTTATTATGGACCTCCTTGGTGGCACTAGGGGTTAAGCACTGCACTATGAAGCAATCCACATCCTCTGCATGAGTTTGATCCCTGGGTAGCCAGGGAGAAACCCACATGGCGCAGCAAATGTCTTCTGACTTGCCCGCTGCTACCCTCAGCAGTGTATTTCAGTCAGTCTGCCTGTTCTGTTCCCCACTCTGTCTCTGGTGAGTCCTCTCACCCCTCGCACCTCTGGCCTGTACCCCAGCTCTAGTATGCATAAATAAATAAATCTTAAAAAAAGAAATTTATTAGTGATAATCATATAGTGTGTCATATTTTCCTTGTAGCTATTTTCTTTTAGGAATCTCTCCCCCATCCTATATTATTTATAGTTATTATTACTGTTATTTTTTCGGTGGAAAAAAACCCACATATGCATGTTATTTGTTTAGCTTCAAAGAAGACAAGATATTCTGACATGGAAGCCTCGAATCCAGCTGCTCTGTCTGAATCTTCAGCCTGGACAGAGCAGCTGGATAATAGCTGGGAAGTAAAGTGGAATGAAAGTCTGTCCTGTGCTTACAGGTCATTGGTGATGATGGGTGGAATAAGTCAACAAAAAGCAGAAATCAATATGCTGTACTTTCTGAAACAGATAAGAGAGCTTATCCCACACTTCCTGCAATTTTTTTATGATCCATTAAAAGGATGCCAAATTTATCACCTTTAATTAATCATTATCTGCATAAAAATTTTAGATGTATATTTCATAAATTTTTGAAGCTATTTTTTTCCCTTGGAATTTACCAAATTCTTTATTTTCTATTATACTGTGAATTAGCTGCAAATACATATTTGTTCCCTATTTGCTCTTAATATTTTATTTTTGTTATTTAACTTAGCAGTTATTTTAAGTTTCAGGGGATGTACAGATTGAATTTGAATTTTACTACTTGTGAGATAGGTTAGATGCTAGCATTTATTCATATTTGGGGAGAAGATAGCTTTATCTATATTTTTAATCAAAACTCTTTATCAATTTACTTGAAATTTGCTTGTCAGCTGAACTGCCAGATATCTGTTTTTATTGCTTTTGCAAAAGGACTGAATTACAGTTAAGAGCAAAGATGTTGCTATTTCTCAATTTCCTCATAATTAAAACATTTCAGATTAAGCACAGACAATGAAGAATACGAGCTATTAACAATTCTGAGAGGGTTAAGTACCATAACTTTTTTCCCAGTGGAAATGGATTTATACTTGCATTTTTTCCCAAGTTTGCATACTAATCCCAGATCCAGAGATAAGAGACTCTGGACTCATAGGCCATATGGGGGGAAAAAAATGAAAGTTGATTCCTTTTATTGTTTATCTTCCCAACCTTTGGAGTTGGATAACTGTAAAAATGTACAGGACCTTCTAGATCTAATCGATTTCAAGGAAATCTGTATTTGAGAAATAGCCATTTTCTTATTATTTAATAATAAGACAAGATTCAAAATAGAGGACTATGATTTAAAAATTAAAAATAGGGCCTCCCCTGATGGTGCAGCAGTTGAGTGCTGGGCTGCGAAGCTGCCCGCAGCCTCTGCAGCGCCGGTTCGATCCCTAGCCATAGGCGAAGGTCACACTCTCCTGCCACGCCCGCTGCTCCCCTCAGCAGTGTATTTCGTCAGTCTGCCTGTTCTGTTCCCCGCTCTGGCTCTGGTGAATTCTCTCACCTTCCTGCGCTTCTGACTGTACCCAGTGCTTGTATAAATAAATAAATAAATCTTTAAAAAATAAATAAAAATTAAAAATAAAAAATGAAATAGAAAAAAAAATACACAGGATACCTAAAATAAAAAAAATAAAAGTTGAAAGAGACCAAATAAAATTACCATTGAAAACAGTGAAATGTAATAGATAGTAAAGATTTGAAGCTATACAGAAGATAACTTTTTGAGATATATCCAGAAAATGAAGAAAGTAAACAAGAATTCATATTCTTGTGAGCAAAGATGATCAGAGTGAAATGTTGTATGGATAGGTACTTTATGAATAACCAGTGAATGAATAATAAACAGTTATACTCCATAATTAGTAATAGTTTTTACAACAAAAACCTTTCAACTTTTCACACTAGTGATACTAAAATCAGACATTATAATACATTTTGAATTTTATAAAAACTAAGTAGAAACTGTCACAAAACACCCACTAATTGATAGACCTCAAAGATACCAATATATACCCATTTTAATAAGACAACTCTAGTTATACCATGAAAAAGATCTTTCCTCTAAGTTTTCACTTCTTGAATTCCTTAGTTTTTTTTTTTTTTTTTAAAGATTTATTTATGATTACAAGAACTGGAGTACAGGCCTGTAGTGCCAGGATGGGCACAGAGCAGGATATCTATGATCCGAGCAGACTGGGTAAAGGAGTAGTCCTGGAGTCCTCGGTGGCTTTCTCAGACTTTTATCGAGCTTTTACATATAGTGTAGCAGCCAGGTCCACGGCAGGCAGGGGTGTCGGTGGAGGGGGGGGCAGGAGGCCGGCAGGCCCCAAGGCCCCAGCAAGTCTTCACTCTGGGCTTCTCTGGCCTTCTTTCTCCCCTTCTTTCTCTCTCCTGCCTCTTTCCCCTGCCTCTGCTCCACTTGGTGACTATCTCAATACTGAGCCATGGCCCACAGAAGTAAGCAAGACAGCTTACAACAATGTAACAACTGCAGGTGCCCCATCAGGCAGGGAAATCCTAATGGTGGGAGGCGGGAAAAGCCTGAAAACCATTTACCACACAAGGCCAGAGGTGCGGGAGGTGAGAGGATTCACCAGAGACAGAGTGGGGAACAAAACAGGCAGATAGACTGAAATACACTGCTGAGAGGAGCAGCGGGCAAGTCATGAGAGGTCTGCTGCGCCATGTGGGTAGCTCCCTGGCCAGGGATCGAACTTGAGCTGCAGAGGCTGCAGACAGCTTCACAGTGCAGTGCTCAACCCCTTGCATCACCTGGGAGGCCCTCCTTACAGTTTTTAATTGCATTTAAAATATATACACAAGTTAAGTTCTAAATATCATACTTATACTTCTATTTTCCTGGCCCCCTTTTCAATACTACATATTGACCTCTTGCCAAGAAACATAAGGATTGGCTTATCTTGATCCTCTTCAATACATACACCTACCTTTCATCCATTCTCTTTATTCTAATAAAATTGTTAGCATTTTTTGCAAGATCAATATATAGCACTATTTTATTCCCACTCTGAAAGCTGTTAGTATATGGTTTTCATCCGCAATGTTTCTAAATTATTTGATGACATGACTAAAACTGAGTGTCTCACTCCATTCCCCAATACACACACACACACACACACACACCCCTATGTTTGTGTTGAATTATCTGTGGATCTGTTCAATTTGATATCCTTGGCATCTATAAAACTTTCATTTTTTTCCTGTTCTCTTTTAGTAATTCCTAACATTGACATTGGGTGTCATGGACAAATTCTCAGTTTTTCTTAAGGGTTTTACATCTACATTTTCCTTTCTTTGTCTGTTGAGTCTATTAAGAGATTTCACCAGTGTTATATATATATATATATATTTCAAAGATTTATTTATTTATGCATACAAGAACTGGGGTACAGGCCAGAAGTGTGGGGGTGGGGGAATTCACCAGAGACAGTAGAGAACAGAACAGGCAGAGATCAACTGAAATACACTGCTGAAGGAGCAGCGGGCTTGTCAGGAGAGGTCTGCTGCACCAAGAGGGTCACCTTCTTGGCTGGGATTGGAACTCCTGCTGCAGTGGCTGCAGATAGCTTCATAGTGCTGACGCTTAACCCCTTGCACCACCAGGGAGGCCCACCAGTGTTATATTTCAGTGTTATACTTTTTTAATATATATTTTTGTATTTTTATTGTCATTTTCAATATTCAGGAGATTTTTGTTGCTGCTGTTTTGGAACATTCTAACAAGAATAGTCTCCTGTTCTTGTTTCATGCATACATGGAATCATCTCTTATTTCTAAACAAAACAAATTTGATACATTATTTGGCTTCCTGCACTGAAATCTTTTCACTCCACAATCCTTTTCTTTTTCTTTCTTTTTTTTTTTTTTCACTTGTTGGGTTAATAATTTTCCAGTTGAGTTGTTTCTTAAAATTCTCAGAGGTGTCTGCTAATATTTTTAAGTGAGGTACTAAAAAACCAAATAGAAGGAGATCACCATTCAATACACAGAACTTTATTTCAAGGTCTGTTTACATCATGATGCAATTTAACTAAATTCTGCTTCATATTCTCTAGCCTGGAGTATTTTTGCTTTATTGTCTTTATTTATCTATCTATCTATCTATCTATTTATGTATTTTTTTGTTTTATTTATTTATGCATACAAGAACTGGGGTACAGGCCAGAGGTGTGGGGGGTGAGAGCATTCACCAGAGACAGAGTGGGGAACAGAACAGGCAGATTGACTGAAATACACTGCTGAGGGGAGCAGGGGATGAGACAGGGGAGTTCTGCTGTGCCATGTAGGTGGTTCCCCGGCCGGGGATTGAACTTGTGCTGCAGTGGCTGCAGATAGCTTCATAGGTTGCGTCTTAACCCCTTGTACCACCAGGGAGACCTTATTGTCTTTAGAAGATACATATGGAAATAAAGATTTGGGAGTGTGTATGGTGGGCAAAAGCTAGTTATAGGCCTTAAGAAAGGAGTGGGGAGTTTGAATTTTTTTCAAATTGAGTTTTAACCACTGTATATGTTCCCAGCAGCAGAGATAGTCTCTTTTCAATGGAATTGTTGCCTCCAACACTCGTGATGGGCTTTGAGCTTCTGTTTCTCTTTTGGTTTATCTCCCTTTTTCTTTCTAGGAGTTAGCTTCCTCTGTTCTGCTAAGTAAATCACTTGGAACTTTTGGAATAGCTCTGACTTACAGTTCCCCCAATCTTATTCTCCTGTCCCATTGTTTGTATGGGTTTATGACCACACCCTCACCATTTATTGATCTACTTTACTATCATTTTAGTGGGGGATTAGAGGGAAGGGTGTTAAAGAAATAAACTTATTTCTTCTAATTTAACTAGAATTTTAAATATTTTAACTTAATAATAATCCTACTTTTATTAGTCTAAGGGGGGAAAGGAAAATAAAAAGATTATTTCTATTGTATTAAAGTCAGGATAGTTTTGGTTTTATCTGCAGATCTCTGGTTCACTGTTCTTTTGAGGCATCTATTATTCTTCAATTCTCACCTTTGTTTCTGAGATAATGTTAATTTTCCCCTAAATTTCTTTTTTTTTTTTTAAAGATTTATTTTATTTATACAAGAACCAGGGTACAGGCCAGATACACGGGAGGGGGAGCGTGTTTGCCAGAGACAGGGTGGGGAACAGAATAGGCAGAATGACCAAAATACTCTGCTGAGGGGAGCAATGGCAAGACAGGAGAGGTCTGCTGTGCCATGTGGATTGCTCCACGGCCGGTGTGGATCGAACCAGCATTGCAGAGGCTGTGGACAGCTTCACAGGGCTGTGCTCAACCACCTGTGCCATCAGGGAGCCCCCGCCCTAAATTTCTTGATTAAATGGAACTCTTAGGTCAAACCCTTGGTTTTGAGTTAGGTCACATTCATGAGTTACTAACGAAGTCTCACTGCTACAAAATAATCTTAACACATCTGACATTCTATCATTTAATAATGGAATATACACTTTGAGTCCAGAAGGCTTTTAAAATTTCAAAAATCCTTATTAAAATGTAAATGGCCATGGATGGGGTAACCTTCTAAGCTATTAGCAATTACTATGGTCAAGGAGGCAGAGAGCCAGAGGGAAGTGCAGCTGATTACATATATTGATCTTTAACATTCTAGAATCCTTTTGTTTTTGACTTTTATGCTGTATTTCTTTAATTGAGCCATTTATTTTATGACAATGTTTTGACTTTGGCTGTAGCCTTTGCTTTTGTTGTACCAAAATTTGGCTTCTGATATCAAGTTTTCTTTTTATACCTTTTTCTTTTTTCTTTTGTAACTTCTTGTTCACATGAGCTTTACATTGCTTGGAAATTATGAAGATATCGATCCACCTGAAAGCCATTTTACCATTTTATTTACAAATAAAACTCACGTTCTATTTCTTCACCTGCAGTTACTGGTGAGTAGGTTGTCTAACTAGTTCGTGGATGATGTTTTCACTTTTTATTTTCTGTTCCCTGAACAATCTTTTGCTGATGAGTCACTTCAATTAAGTAATACAGATTGTTTGTGAAACAGTACTCTGATTGCTTGTTGGCACTGTTACTCATTCCCAAGTAAATAGCATGTCACAAGACCAGCATTACAGAAATAGCGTGAGGAAAGTTCTGCTTAAAGGAACCAGTGTAACGAAGTGTTAATTTAAAATATTAGCAGCTAAATTTTCAATCCATTATAATACATTAACCCATAAAATTGATTCAAATTTTTAAAATTCTGTGTATGAGAGGGAAAATTTCCTGAAATCAGTTGTTTTAGCTTATGAGGATACAAATAGCTTTACTGTGTAATTTTCTATTATATTTTCAGGAAATTTCACCTATCAAACAGTGTTTTTGACAGTCATTTTTATGTTCTCTTTGAAAACAGGCAAACTACTGTGATCCAGCTATTTATTTACTTATTTATTTTAGTTATATGTAGGCAGATTTTAAAGCTTTTTCTTTTTTTTCAAGATTTATTTATTTATTTATACAAGCACTGGGTAGAGTCAGAAGCGCGGGAGGGTGAGAGAATTCACCAGAGCCAGAGCGGGCAACAGAACAGGCAGACCGATGAAATACACTGCTGAGGGGAGTAGCGGGAGTGGCAGGAGAGGTCTGTCGCGCCACGTGGGAACTTCGCCGGTGGTGGGGATCAAACCGGCGCTGCAGAGGCTGCAGGCAGCTTCCTAGTCCAGCGCTCAACCGCTGCGCCACCAGGGGAGGCCCCTGTGATCCAGTTATTTAATTGAAAATACTTCTGCAATGATCATCATATCTAATACATTACCCCAGTGATTTTCATATAGGAGTAGGTTTCAAGTAAAACATACTTTCAACCATTCAAAGAGGAAAAGAAAAGTGACAAAAAAAAGTCATTAACTTACCACCAGTTACCACCATGCTCTCAGAATTTAATACTGTGCCATCATCCATGTAAAAACTATTTATTTTTATAATAATTTTCTCTTTATTTTTATTTTTTTTTTAGTAAGAACAAATTTTATTCATTTCATTTGTTTTTTTAAAGTTTTATCTTTTTTTTTATAAATTTTATTGTTATATTCCCCATACAATTGCAGCCCCCCCATTCTGACCCCAATCCCTCCCCTCCCGCCCCCGCCCCCCTAAAAGTGTCTCTGGTTCATAGTTTTTTGTTGATTTTGATTTTCACTTTCTTATAGTTATTCATTTTCCTGGTCCCTTATTTAAGTTTTCTAGATTCCTGCTATGAGTGAGACCATCCGGTATTTTTCTTTTTCTTTTTGGCTTATTTCTCTGAGCATGATCCCTTCCAGCGCCATCCATGTTGCTGCAAATTGCATGTGTTTATCTTTTTGGAATGCTGAGTAATATTCCATGGTATATATGTACCACATCTTCTTGATCCAGTCATCTATTTTTGGGCATTTGGGTTGTTTCCAAAGCTTAGCTATTGTAAACAGTGCTGCTATAAATATAGGGGTGCAGGTGCTCTTTGGAATTGATGTTTCTGTGTCCTTTGGGTAAATACCTAGGAGTGGAATTGCTGGATCATATGGAAGCTCTATGTTTAGTAGGTCCAGAAATCTCCACACAGCTCTCCACAGCGGTTGGACCAGTTTGCACTCCCACCAACAGTGTAGAAGAGTTCCTTTTTCTCCACACCCTCGCCAGCATTTGTTGTTGCTAGTTTTTTTAATATGTGCCATTCTCACTGGTGTAAGATGGTATCTCATGGTAGTTTTGATTTGCATTTCCCTGATGGCAAGTGATGTTGAACATTTTTTCATATGCCTGTTGGCCATTTGCATTTCCTCTTCAGAGAAGTTTCTTTTTAGCTCTTCTGCCCATTTTTTGACTGGATTATTTTCTTTGTTGTTGTTGAGTCTCATCAGCTCTTTGCAGATTTTTGTGATCAGTCCTTTATCATTAGTGTTGGGTGCAAATATGTTCTCCCAGTTGGTGGGGTTTCTCTTTGTTTTTGTTATTGTCTCTTTTGCTGTGCAGAAGCTCTTTAATTTGATGTAGTCCCAGCTGTTTATCTTTGCCTTCACTATCACTGCTTTGGGTGATGTGTCTGTAAAGATGTCTTTGATGTGCAGATCACGTAGTGTTTCACCTATATTTCCTTCTATATATTTTATGGTTTCAGGTCTTATGTCTAGTTCTTTAATCCATTTTGAGTTGATTTTTGTGTATGGTGTGAGGTAGTGGTCAAGCTTCATTCTTTTGCATGTAGCGACCGAGTTTTCCCAGCACCATTTATTGAACAAACTTTCTTTGCTCCAATGCATAGTCTTTGCTCCTTTGTCAAAGATTAGTTGACCATAAATCTGTGGGTTTATTTCTGGATTTTCTATTTGATTCCATTGGTCTGTGTGTCTGTTCTTGTTCCAATACCATGCAGTTTTTGATGATTATGGCTTTGTAGTATAGTTTGAAGTCTGGGAGTGTGATGCCTCCATTCCCTTCTTTTTTTTTCAGTAGAGCTTTGGCTATTCGGGGTTTTTTGTGATTCCATATGAATTTCATCAATAATTGTTCTATTTCTTTGAAAAATGACATTGAAATTTTGATTGGAATAGCATTGAATCTGTATATTGCTTTTGGAAGGATGGCCATTTTAATAATGTTTATTCTTCCAATCCACGAGCAGGGGATGTCTCTCCATTTCTTTGTGTCTTCTTCTATTTCTTTTAACAGTGTTTTATAGTTTTCTTTGTATAGGTCCTTTACCTCTTTTGTTAGATTTATTCGCAAATATTTGATTTTTTTTTGTTTCAATAACAAAAGGGATGGTTTTTTTGATTTCTTCTTCTTCAGATTTATTGTTTGTGTATAGGAAGGCTACTGACTTTTGCATGTTGATTTTGTATCCTGCCACTTTACTGAACTGATTGATGAGTTGAATTAGCTTTTCTGTGGAGTTTTTGGGGTTCTCTATGTATAATATCATATCATCTGCAAATAGTGATAGTTTGACTTCTTCTTTTCCTATTTGGATTCCTTGGATGTCTTTCTCTTGTCTTATTGCCCTGGCTAGGACTTCCAGTATTATATTGAAAAGCAGTGGTGAGAGTGGACATCCTTGTCTTGTTCCAGATCTTAATGGAATTGCTTTCAGCTTTTCACCATTGAGAATGATACTGGCTGTTGGCTTGTCATAGATGGCCTTTATGATGTTGAGGTATGTTCCTTGTATCCCAAGAATTTCAAGGTCTTTTATCATGAATGGGTGTTGCACTTTGTCGAAAGCTTTCTCAGCATCTATTGATATTATCATATGGTTTTTATATTTCTTTTTGTTGATGTGTTGGATAACGTTGATTGATTTTCGGATGTTAAACCATCCTTGTGCCCCTGGAATGAATCCTACTTGGTCGTGGTGAATTATCTTATGGATACATTGTTGGATTCTGATGGCTAAAATTTTATTGAGGATGTTTGCATCAGTGTTCATTAGGGAGATTGGCCTGTAGTTTTCCTTTTTTGTGTTGTCCTTGTTCGGTTTTGGTATTAGTGTAATGTTGGCTTCATAGAACGTGTTTGTTATTGTCCCTTCCTTCTCAATTTTTTGGAAGAGTTTGTGAAGGATAGGCACTAATTCGTCTCTGAATGTTTGGTAGAATTCATTTGTAAATCCATCAGGTCCTGGGCTTTTGTTTTTGGGGAGGTTTTTGATTACCATTTCAATTTCGCTAATTGTAATTGGTCTGTTTAGGTGTTCTATTTCTTCTTTATCTAGCTTTGGGTGATTGTAGAGTTGTAGGAATTTGTCCATCTCCTCTAGATTATTAAACTTGTTTCCATATAACTGTTCATAGTAGTTACTGATTATTCTTTTGATTTCTGCTGTGTCCGTTGTGATTTCTCCTCTTTCATTGATGATCCTGTTTATTTGTGCTTTCTCCCTTTTTTCCTTTGTGAGCCTGGCTAGGGGTTTGTCTATTTTATTGATTTTTTCAAAGAACCAGCTCTTGGTTTCATTGATCTTTTGGATTGTTTTTTTAGTTTCAATTTCATTTATTTCTGCTTTGGTTTTTATTATTTCTTTTCTTCTACTGGTTTTGGGGTTTTTTTGTTGTTCTTTTTCTAGATCTTTGAGCTTCGAGATTAGGTTGTTTCTTTGAGTTCTTTCTTGTTTCTTGATGTGAGCTTCTATTGCTATATATTTTCCTCTTATTACTGCTTTTGCTGCATCCCATACATTTAGGATATTGGTGTCCTCCTTGTCGTTCAATTCAAAAAATTTTTTAATTTCCTCTTTGATCTCCTCATTAGTCCAGTGGTCTTCCAGTAGTGTGGTTTTTAATCTCCATGAGGTAGGAAAGTTCCTTGCCTTCTTTTTATGGTTTATTTCTAGTTTGATGCCTTCATGGTCAGAAAAGATGGTTGATATGATTTCAATCTTGGTGTATCTGTTGATGTTTGTCTTGTGCCCCAGTATGTGATCGATCCTGGAGAATGATCCGTGTGCGCTTGAGAAAAATGTGTACTCCGTTTTTTTGGGGTTTAGTGTTCTATAGATGTCTGTTAAGCCCAATTGCTCTAGGTCCTTATTTAGAGCTTTGGTTTCTTTACTTATTTTTTGTCTTGTTGATCTATCCATTGTTGATAGTGGTGTGTTGAAGTCTCCCACTACGTATGTGTTTTCTCTGATGTCTGTTTTCAGAGAGGACAACAGTTGTCTGATATATTTTGGTGCTCCTTCGTTTGGTGAGTATATGTTAATGAGTGTTATTTCTTCTTGAAGTATTGTCCCCTTGATCATAATGTAGTGACCATTGGGGTCTCTTTTTATCTTTTTGAGTTTGAAATCTGTTTTATCTGATATAAGTATAGCTGTTCCTGCTTTCTTTTTTGGTCCATTTGCTTGTAGGATTGTTTTCCATCCTTTAACTTTGAGCCTATTTTTATATTTTGTAGCTAAATGTGTTTCCTGGAGACAGCAAAAGGTTGGGTTTTGTTTCTTAATCCAGGCTGCAACTCTGTGTCTTTTTATTGAAGAGTTTAGTCCATTTACATTTAGAGTTAATATTGATATGTTAACATCTGTATTTGCCATTGTGTTTGTCTTTCCTTTGATTTTATTTATTTATTCTTTTAATAACTTTTTTTTTTTTTGGCCTTCTTTCATTGTTATTCGTCCCTCTGAGGTTCTGGCTTTAGGACTCCTTGTAGTATTTTTTGGAGTGGGGGTTTAGTTGCAATGAAATTCCGGAGTTTCTGTTTGTCTGGGAAGGTCCTTATTCTTTCTTCAAAGAGGAAGGAGAGCTTTGCGGGATAGAGTATTCTTGGTTGGCATCTGTTTTCTTGGAGTCTGTTGACTATGTCCCTCCACTCTCTCCTTGCCCGTAGTGTTTCTTCGGAGAAGTCTGATGTCAGCCTGATTGGCTTTCCTTTGAATGTTATCTGTTTCTTCCCTCTTGCCAGCTTCATTATTTTTTCCTTGTCCTGGATTCTTGGGAGCTTTACTATTATGTGTCTTGCTGTATTTTTTCTTTCGTCGTGGAAGTTTGGTGTTCTTCTTGCTTCTTGTATATCAATTTTCAGCTCCTTCTTCACATTTGGGAAGTTCTCTTCAATTATCTCTGAATATTTTCTCTGTTCCTACTTCTCTCTCCTCTCTTTCTGGTATTCCTATAACTCTTATATTTCCTTTCCTCATGGAGTCAGATAGTTCCCGAAGTCTTTCTTCATTCTTTTTCCTTCGTACTTCTCTTTCCTTTTCTGTTTTGGTTCTTTTTATTTCTGTGTCTTCAAGAGCACTTATTCGTTCTTCCATTTCATCAATTCTGCTTTCATTGCTTTTCCCAGAATTCTTTAGTGCTTCCACTAATTCTTTGATCTCCTGCATTTCTTTTACTTCCCTCTTTAGGGACTCAATTTCATTTTTCTGATCGTTGATTATTTTTCCCTTATCATTGTTTTCCTTTATGACTTCTGTCAGTTTTTTAATCACGGCAATTTTAAATTCTCTTTCTGGAAGGCTCTGAAGTTCTTCCAAGTTACTGTCGTTGCAATCTGGGGGCTGGTTTTCTTTTTGTGGTGTGCTTTTTCTCTGGAGAGTTGCTAGGTTGTGTGTGGTTCTTCTCCTCCCTACTGTCTGTTTTCTAATTTGCCGTATGCGTTGGGACACTGTGTTGTTGGGACTGGCCGGCATCTTGGGTGGGCTTCTCTTCTCCCCTCTGGTTCCTCCAGGAGTCATCTGTCAGTTTCAAGCAGTCTTTATTGGAGAAAGGTCCCTGTCCTAAAATGTCGATGTGGGGACACACTCCCCTGTGCGCCTGGTCTGCCCCGGCGGTGGGTTCCTGCTCCCCCTCTGGGCTTGGACTGCAGGCCAGAGGGGGTCTGTCGTGGGTGAACTTCCCCCGCTCACCTCTGGCTCCTGAGGAAGCCTTCTGCAGGTAGTCTTTACTGAAGAAATGTCCCTGTTCTAAAATGGTGATGTGGGACACACTCCCTGCGCGTCCGGTGTCAGGCACACTCTTCTGCGTGCCTGGTCTGCCCTGGCTGTGGGTGCTCGCTCTCCCTGTGGGCTCAGACTACTTGTTCGGAAGGGGCCTGGTGTGGGCTAACTCCCCAGCTGGCCACTAGCTCCTTCAGGAGCCTGTGCTGGCTACAAGTCGCTAGGTGGCACCAAAGATCTCTCCTAGAGCCCTTGGGGAGCTGATTTTCCACCCCGTGGGACAGGGAGCAAAGCGGGGATGGTAGGGTACACCTCAACGGCTTTGGGGTGCTGTGTCTGCCTTGTGCCCCACCGTCGTGGGGAACCCACGCCCCTAATTTCGTGCCCCGGGTCTCAGTTCCAAAGCCCTCAGTTCCAGGACGTGGGCTGTAGCCCAGTTCAGTGGCGCGGGAATGGTGCCTTTTGCACCGCTCCCGTGCCTGGGTGCCTGGTTCCTGCTTACTCAGGGAGGGACCTTCACCTCAGTGAGGACCTCCGCGCGTCTCCCCGCAAGCCTAGGTCGTCTCCCAAGCCTAGGTCGCAGGCACGGGCACCTGGGCAGCTGCGATCCTGGTCTGCACTTGCTTTTCAAGTGCGCTGAGCGCGCTGCTTTCCGCGCAAGCTTACAGTCAGCCCGGGCTGTGTGCGCGTCTCCCAGGGTCTTTGTTCTTCTCTAATGGCGCCTGGAGCCGTTCGCTCACCGCCGTGGCGAATCCTGCAGGGTTCGCCTCAGCTCCAGTTCAAGGGGTGTGGTGGCTGCAATAGTTCCTTTCCACTCACAGTCCCGCTTGCTGCGTCGTTTGTTCTTGGTGGACGTTTTGTTTTTTTGTTTCCCTCCTCTCTGCCGGTCGGAGAGTGCCGCCTCTGTGGGCGGGGGAGGGGAGCAGGGTTCTGAGCTTCCCTCCCTTCTGGTCCTCTTTTATGGCCACTTTCTTCTTCGGGTAGTTTGCTGGAGTCACCCGTTTATCTTCCGTGTCCCAGTTCTCACTGGGACCTGCCGCTTTTCCTCCCTATTAACTTTTTTTAATGGGAGATCTTACTCGCAGCGTCTCCTCGCCGCCATGTTGCTCCGCCCCTAAATTTTCTCTTTAATTTCAACCAATTATAGTAAGCTATAAATTAGCTACCCTTTGACATCTTTAACAATCCTTATCAAGGCTTCCTCTGGTCTACTGTTATTTTTCTCTGCAAAACTACACAATTAATTTTATCTCTTTTTCAATACAACTATTAGTTTAATAAATCTAAAAAGGGGAAATTACTTTTTCCCTTTATTGGAAACAGGTGTCATTTCCTCAGGATGGTTATGTGTTTTGTGTGTATTATTAAATGGAAGCAAGAACAGTTGATGTTCAGGAAATTGTGTTTATTTATTTAAAAAAAAAACAAAAAACTGAAGTTGGCTTTAAATCATGATGTACATCTAATAATCATGTTTGTATTCCTCAAAGTCTAAGTGAAGTTATTTTGAGGACTTATAACATGTGACTTATTAATTAGGATGTTTAGTTAACATTTCCTATGTGTGTAATGTGAGCTGGTAGATTACTATTCTAAATTTTATTTTTTAATTTTTTGCATAGAAGAACTAGGGTGTAGGCCAGAGGTGCATGGGGGATAAGAGGATTCACTAGAGACAGAGTGGGGAGCAGAACAGGCAAATTTACTGAAATTCACTGCTAAGGGGAAGAGCAGGAGAGACAGGAGAGGTCTGCTGTGCCATATGTGGGTTAACGCGTTGGCTGGGAGTACTGAGACCTAACTCCTAGGACACCAGGGAATCCCAGTCTACATCTTAAATAATTTAACATCAAAACAGGGAGAAGATAATAATGCATTTTGCAATCAACCTGCCATATAGCAAATGAAAAAGTTTGTATATTTCTATGCCTAAATTTTTCATCTTTTTTATCTGCAAATTTACCTTTTGGCTCTTTAAAATCTAGAAAATGTCAAACATATGAGATAATTACTCTGAGTTGTAACCTTTGAGATACTAATAACTATGGTGCTTTACTTTTTTGGGTATAGCAACAATTAGAATCATCTGTCTTCCAACTTACCAAATGTTTGTAAGATTACTTTGAGACTAGAGCTACAACTTCTACATTTTTGAAGTCTCAAACAAAATACATTAGGAGTTGATATTGTTCTTTATCTGGAAGATACTCTAAGCATGTTATTTGTCTAATTAAAATTTATGATAGAATGAACACTTTAATTTACTTAGCTGTTCATGAACAGTGATCTAAATAATTACTCAGAAAAGCCTATGGATTTAGCTACCTTAATTATGCATGAATGCAATTAAAACAGATAAGTGTTCTGTGTACTTTTCTTTTCGCATTAGAATGCATAATAAATAACATGTTATTCTTTATGAAGCACAATAATATCACCCATAAGTATTAAATGCAATATAAAAATTATATGTATACACCTTATAGGTATTTGAATACATATCTATTTGTATAGGTGGAGGTAAATGTAATATTAGATAAAAAAAATCCAAACTTCACAATGACATTTTTGCAAAGTTTGAGAGCCTTAGTGTACTTTGTAATGTAAAACTAATATTTAATAGCTCCGTGGGCACTATACCCCCCAAAAAGAAGAGTAGACATCAAGTGTACATGGGGCATTCACCAGAATAGACCGCATACTGGGTCACAAAACAAATATTAACAAATTCATTAGATTGAAATCATGCCTAGCATCTTTTCTGAACATAAAAGTATGAAACTATGAATCAACGACCAAAAGAAAGCAGGAAAATCCTTTAATACATGCAGGCTGAACAACACATTACTGAAAGACTACAAGGTTAATGAGGAGGTCAAAAAGGAAGCTAAAATAATACTTCAAGACAAATGATAATGAGGACACAACCTTCCCGAAATTATGGGACACAGCAAAAGCGGTATAAAAAGTCAAGTATACAGCAATACAAGCCCACATCAAGAAACAAGAAAGTGCTCAAGTAAATAACCTTCTTTCTCATTTTGAGGAATTAGAAAAAAGAACAAATTCTCAAAAGTCAATAGAAGAACAGAAGTAATAAAAATCAAAGTAGAAGTAAATGAAATAGACATGAAAAAGTCCAAAAGATTAACAAAACAAAACCAAAACTCATTTATTTTCTTATAAGGGAGAATTCCCAAATAAATATGATCAAAATAAAGGAGAAATTACAAGATACTGCAGAAATTCAGAAAATCATTAGAAATTTTTGTGAGTATTTATATGGAAACAAATTGAATAACCTAGAAGAAATGGAGAAATTCTTAGAATAGTACAAACATCAGATACTGAATATAGAAGAAATAGAATTCCTGAACAAAACCAATTGTTACAGGGCAACCTGATATAAAATGGGTTGCCTGACTGTGGGTCCTCCTCCACGCACTTAAAGGGGACTTAAAGTGCAGGCACACATAAAAGGTTAACAAAAAGTTTATTTACAAGGGAAGGGGAAATGAGGAAACGTACAACTCAGGGAAAAAAGAGGGTGATAAATTCTTAAATGCATCCTACCCCTCCGCTGACCTGGACTTCCAAATGACCTGCAGAGACCAAACCTGCCTGGCCAAGAGCATGAGCCAAGAGAGTGAGACCCTACCAACATGGCTAGTTATAAACACAAGTCCCCAGAAAATGGCTGCTTAACTCCACCCTGAGGTCCTCGCAACCTCCCTTTGGGAATCATGGGATTTGCAGTTCCCAGTGTCTTGATGGAGTGGGGGTGGCATCCAAAAAGCCTGTATGGAATTTGTGCAGGACATCATTTCCCCCTAACACAATCACAAACAAGGACATTGAAACAATAAATGTTTCAACTCTCACCAGAAAGAAAAGTCCAGGACCAGAGTGTAGGGGCAGGACTGGACCACTGAGCAGATTTTCTATGATCCAGCAGACCAGGTAAAGGAGGAGTCAGAGTCCTCAGTGGCTTTTTGCAGGTCTTTTATTGGGATTACCAGTTACATGGCAGGCAGTGGCGCTGGGGGGCCGGGAGGCCGGCAGGCCTCTCCGCCCCCAGCAAGTCTTTACTCTTTCTGAGTTCTTGGGCCTTCTCTCTGCTTCTCTGCTCTTGGCTTCTCTTTCAGCTTCTTTCTCTGCTTCTGCTGGAGTCCCCGTGATGGCGCCCTTAAAAGCCCAGTCTTAGCCTAGGTGAATCCCATCTACCTATGCTCACACCCTATTCCAGGTGCCCGCCATCAGGCATGCATTCAGGACCGCAAGGATCCATCATCTATCCTGATGGCGAGAGGGCAGAAAAGCCTGACATTTTTCCTTACCCTACACAGAGGGTTTCACAAGTGAGTCCTACCAGATCTTCAAAGATAAATATTAACTTGTGGTTACATAATTCAGGACAAGACAACATCATCCATTTATTTTGTCTTCATTAATACCTATCCTGCTTGTAGGGTAAATGGTTTTTCAGGCTTTTCTGCCCTCCCACCATTGGGATTGCCCTGCCTGATGGGGCACCTGCAGTTGTTATTGTTGAAAACTATCTTGTTTATTTCTGTGGGGCAGGGGAGGAGTATTGAGTTAGTGTAGGGGCAGGACTGGGCACAGTGCAGGTTTTCTGATCCCATGCAGACCGGGTAAAGGAGGAGTCAGAGTCCTCAGTGGTTTTGCAGGTCTTTTATTGGGGTTCACCAGGCATATGGCAAGCAGGGGTGCTGGCTGGGGGGCTGGGAGGCTGGCAGGCCTCCCAGCCCCCAGCAAGTCTTCACTCTATCTGGGCTCTCTGGAGTTGGTTCTGCTGCTTCTCGGCTTCTCTTTCGGCTTCGGCTTCTACTACTGCTGCTGCTTCTGCTGCTGCTGGTGCTGCTGGCGTCCCTCCGTGACGCCGCCCTTAAAAGCACAGTCTCAGCCCAGGTGAATCCCATCTACCTATGCCCACATCCTATTCCAGGTGCCCGCCATCAGGCATGCATTCAGGCAAGGATCCATCATCTATCCTGATGGCGGAAGGGCAGAAAAGCCTGATATTTTCTTTACCCTACAGTTAGTCACCAAGAGAAGAGAAGCAGAAGAGAAGCAGCAGCAGGAGAAGAGGCAGGATATAGAAGGCCTGCTGTGTACCTGGTTGCTGAACTATATGGAAAGCTCAGTAAAAGCCTGGGAAATCCACCAAGGGCTCCAGGACTCTCCTTTACCCGTCTGCCGGATCATAAAACCTGCTCAGAGCACATCCTGCCATGACACTGCTCAAACTTTTCTAAAAATTGAAAAAATGAAACAAAATCTCCTAACATATTTTATGAGGCCAAAATTACTCTAATATCAGAACCAAAGACAACACACAAAAAGACAACTACAGATCAATTTCCCTATTAAAAACAGATGCAAAAATCCTCAATAAAGTCTTAGCAAATCAAATCCAACAATGCGTTAAAAGGATCACACACCACGATCAATACTTAGAAATCATCTTAATCCTAATCTATAACCTTAGTTGGATCTCAAACCACTTTCCTCATCATGTACCATGAGCTACTACTTTCTACATTTTTGACAGCTCGAATCACTGATGAAGCTAACTCAGGGGATTTTTTTTTTTTATTAGTATACGCCTACTTATCTTCATTCTGCAAGTGCCAAGTTATCTTAGATTGCTTTAAATCTAAGAGAGATTCCCTAACTCTTAATAGGCAGAAATAGAAGAAGCTGTGTTTCAAAATCATCGCGAGCACTATTATTCTGGCTCTGCTTTGGTGTTTCACCAGCAGATGGATTCTAGCTCTTGAATTCTAGTCTCCCTTTGGCTGATTTCTGTTCTTATGTTTCCATCCTCCCACTGTCAGTTTCTGGAACTTAGCTGCCCTGGATCTGTAAGTTTGTTTTGGGTCATTGACCAAACTGATGAATCTCCTTGATATGGAAGCATCTGCCCATCTGGTCCTTTGCTAAGTCATTCTCTTTCTTAGATCTCCACTAATTGCCTAGCTGTTCTGACCAAATTGGCATCCTGGATGTTGGCCTTTTCTTCAACATCACTTGTCATCAGGGAAATGCAAATCAAAACTACCATGAGATACCATCTCACACCAGTGAGAATGGCACATATTAAAAAACTAGCACCAACAAATGTTGGCAAGGTTGTGGAGAAAAAGGAACTCTCCTGCACTGCTGGTGGGAGTGCAAACTGGTCCAACCACTATGGAGAGCTGTGTGGAGATTTCTGGACCTACTAAACATAGAGCTTCCATATGATCCAGCAATTCCACTCCTAGGTATTTACCCAAAGGACACAGAAACATCAATTCCAAAGAGCATCTGCACCCCGGAAACAACCCAAATGCCCAAAAATAGATGACTGGATCAAGAAGATGTGGTACATATACACAATGGAATATTACTCAGTATTCAAAAAAGATAAACACATGCAATTTGCAGCAACATGTATGGAGCTGGAAGGGATCATGCTCAGAGAAATAAGCCAGAAAGAAAAAGAAAAATACCGGATGGTCTTATTCATAGCAGGAATCTAGAAAACTTAAATAAGGGACCAGGAAAAAGAATAACTATAAGAAAGAAGATATCAAAATCAACAAACAACTATGAACCAGAGACACTTTATGGGGGTGGGGGGCGGGGAAAGGAGGGATTGGGGTCAAAATAAGGGGGTTGTAATTGTATGGGGAATATAAAAATAAAATTTAAATAAAATTAAAAAAATAAAATATTTTTAAAATAATTTAACTTCTAGCCTTGGACATTGGGTTATGTCTTATTTTCCTCTATGTCTATTTTTTCACACCCCACAGTCTGTCTTGACATTCATCCTACACACACAGTAGTCACATGAAGTTTAGTCTTATATTATTTTTGTCTTTCTTACAAGAAGAATCAAATATAGTTTTACTCCTTGGGATTACTAAAATTTTCTAAATATCTTTAATATTGACATTTAGGAGCAATAGGTTTAAAGCATTAAACTACGTAATGAGAATGGCACTGCTTTCATCTAAAAGTTTTCCTGTCAGTCAATGTTCAATCAGTTTCATGTGAGTCAACTTTTTCTCATGACATTTCCTGAGAATCTCTTCAGATTTCTACATCTTCTTATATAGATCATCAGTGGTTAATTCCTTTCACTAAGTTTTAATGTTTGAGAGATTAATGACATTGGCCAAATGCAATTCATACTGGAATTATATTTCTGTCATTAATTTCAAAATGGTATCTGATTGACAGTAATATCCACATTGTCACTGTATCTTTGGACATATGGGTATATCATTTTCCTGATATCATTTGTCTCTATAATGACAGAATCTTTTTTTAAAGAGTTATTTATTTATTTATTTATTTATTTATTTATTTATTTATTTATTTATACAAGCACTGGGTACAGTCAGAAGCACGGGAGGGTTAGAGAATTCACCAGAACCAGAGCAGGGAACAGAACAGGCAGACTGATGAAGTACACTGCTGAGGGGAGCAGCGGGCGTGTCAGGAGAGGTCTGCGCACCATGTGGGACCCTTGCCAGTGGTCAGGGATCAAACCGGCGCTTCAGAGGCTATGGGCAGCTTTGTAGCCCAGCGCTCAACTGCTGCGCCACCAGGGGAGGCCCTATAATGACAGAATCTTTATAAATTGAGTGACAGCATTTTTCTCTGAACAGCTGAAAGAATCACTAGGTAATTACTATTAGTAGGATCACTTTTTTTGTGCAGTTACATGTTCCAATAGTTGAGAAAACTGGATAGGTCCAGAACTTGGCACTTTAAGGCACATTTGATAAAGAAAAGCAACCACTAAGAATTCAGGAATGAAATAGAAACTCCCATCCTTAACAATGAAGATGGAAGTCAATGTGTATTATGATTCTGTAATATTTTAACCTTTAAAAAGTGAATTAGAAAAACAATTCCAAAGTTGTCTATATAAGGAAATATATAAAATGCACAATCATTATTTTTTTATACCAAATAAAAAAACACAGTACACTTAGAGCTGTGAGTTTTGATACACACACACACACACACACACACACACCTCTATTTTTTTTCTTTTTAACACTGTGGAAAATACCTTTACTTTGGTAATTGTTTTTGGTCTTTAAAGCAGCACTGTGATTCATAATTCAACTTTATTATTTTTGTTGACTCAGACCAAACTGCCTCGGATGTATCTTTATTAAATGAGCCAACTTGGGGAAAAAAAACCCAAAACAAAACAACCCCTAGACATGATCAGCAAGAAGGCCATCTGGGCTGGAAGCTCCTTCAGCACTTTCAGGAACAGAACAGTCAAGCTCATCATCCACCCAGTGGGAGGGCCACACACAGAGAGACCATTGGATTTGCTGACACAGACTCTGGATGATGATAAATAGAGTAGAATGCTGTCAACATGAAGAGCGTTTTGCAATGGTCAGTCAAGATTCTTTGGGGGCAGAAAAACATGCAAATGATCAAGCACATAAAAAGTAAATGGAAGTATAATGATACTACAGGCAATGTCATAATTTTAACTTGCCTTACTAGGCCTTAGCTCTTTTCACACCTTATTTGGATCTCAAAAACTATTTTTTGATACATGAAAGCACTAAATTTAAAATGTCAGGGATCCAATAATTCCTTCTGTATCATGCAAACCTGGACTAAGATCTCCAGGGGCTGCCACATTTTTAAATTTATAGCACTGCATCTAATCCTTTTAGTTCCGTGGCTGGAGGCAAAAAGGTGAAAAGTCATGCAAGAATGGCACACAAGGGCATTAAGGTTATATTAAAGATGGTTCATACTTTTTTCTAAATTTTGTGTGCTTGACAGGGTAGTTTAAAAACTGGCAAGGGAGCTATCACAATGGTAAGTCATTTTACAGCAAGGGAGAAGGTAACTGCACTCATAGATCACCAGCTACTGATGTCTGAAGTTGAGGGTGGGCACTACAATGTGCCCCTAAGTGATTGACTGAGCTAAAGAGAGTTTCTGGATGAAGCTTTGTAAGAAGATTTGTCCCAGAATGTTGGCACTGAATAACCAAAGCGTGACATACACCGATGTGTGCTGGCTTCTATAAAGGTAACAGATGTCTCTCTGACAGGTTAGCTAGAGAAAACAGTTTCTATAGTAAAAGGAGGTAAAAAGGGAGACAGAATAAAGAAATTTGGAGAATTTCCCACCAAGCCTGTGGTTCTGCCTTAAGCAGGTGGAAGGAAAATAATGGATTATCTTCTCTCAGATTTTGGTAGATGGTTTTGCATTTTGAATAGCTAACATTTCATAGCTGTGTGAGAGTGATAGAAAAAAAAATTCTGCATTTTCCTCCTCACTTGCAGAAGCATAAAGTCCCCTTGTGTGACTCAGACTGCCTTGACCATCCATCAATGTTGCTGTCCACTCCGTTTTAAATAGGAGTGCTTCAGAAGAAGCAGCCTATTCTTCAAAATGACATTTAGGACTGTTAAGAATACCACAATGACTTCACTTAGCAATTTTTTTGTCCTGGTTCTTTTGGTCAGTAAAGTCACCCTGTGCAACAACGAAATCAAAGACATTCATTTAGAGAATCTGCTTATGTAAGCTTAAATTTCACTTCAACAGGTCAGGGTATTATCTTCTATATTTTCCTTTTAAGTAATGTCAATGAAAATAAGATAACAGAATTTAGATCGTTGGAGCTGTATAGCCAAGGATAAGACTGACTCTAAAAATTTTGCAGCTGAAACACCGACTCTCAAGGAGGCAAAACTGTTCACAAGGCCACAGGGAAAGTCAAGGGGTGAACGTCCTATAGGTCCAGCACTAAAGCCCATGTGCCTTGTCTCTGCACACTTCCAGCATTTGTTTCAACATTCATTTTCTGTGACATAGAAATGTGCTGCAGCTGGTGTTATAGTTTTCATTTTGTAGATGAGTTCAGAGAAAATAAAAATCAATGTGGGCCTGAGTATATGGAATCATTTTTCAGCAGTCTGAGATTAACATAACCTTAAATCATTGGTAAAAGTCAATCACTGGTGGCTTTTCATAGTTGTTAAGTCAACACACACTAGAAGACTATACCTATTTTTGTGGAGCTGTATTTCATCAC
Organism: Talpa europaea; assembly: GCF_964194135.1. Classification (NCBI taxonomy): domain Eukaryota; kingdom Metazoa; phylum Chordata; class Mammalia; order Eulipotyphla; family Talpidae; genus Talpa; species Talpa europaea. Next base: position 35,031,697 of record NC_140079.1, read on the forward strand.
ATCAAGGAATTAATATCTCAGTTTGCCTTGCATGCCTTTTATTTTTATTTTTTTTCTATTTTAATTTTTTAAATTTTTTTAATATTTTGTTTTATATAATTCTTACATCATTTTTCATTTTTGCACAATGTATACATTTTCATTTTGGTTATATTCCCCATACAATTTAACCCCCCTTATTTTGACCCTAATCCTTCCTCTCCCTCTCCCTTGGTAGTATGTCTCTGGTTTATAGTTGCTTGTTGATTTTGATTTCTTCTTTATTATAGTAAGTCTTTTTCCTGGTCCCTTATTTAGGTTTTCTAAATTCCTGCTATGAGTGAGGCCATCCGGTATTTTTCTTTTTCTTTCTGGCTTATTTTGCTGAGCATGATCCCTTCTAACTCTATTCATGTTGCTGCAAATTGCATGAGTTTATCTTTTTTGATTGCTGAGTAATATTCCATGGTGTATATGTACCACATCTTCTTGATACGGTCATCTATTTTGGGGCATTTGGGTTGTTTCCATAGCTTACTATTGTAAATAGTGCTGCTATAAACATAGGGGTGCAGGTGCCCTTTGGAATTAATGTTTCTGTGTCATTTGGGTAAAATACCTAGGAGTGAGATTGCTGGATCATATGGAAGCTCTATCTTTAGTAGGTCCAGAAATCTCCACACAGCTCTCCATAGTGGTTGGACCAGTTTGCACTCCCACCAGCAGTGCAGGAGAGTTCCTTTTGCTCTACAACCTCACCAACATTTGTTGTTGCTAGTTTTTTTAATATGTGCCATTCTCACTGGTGTAAGAGGGTATCTCATTGTAGTTTTGATTTGCATTTCCCTGATTACAAGTGATGTTGAACATTTTTTCATATTCCTGTTGGCCATTTGCATTTCCTCTTTAGAGAAGTTTCTTTTTAGCTCTTCTGCCCATTTATTTTTTAAAGATTTATTTATTTATTTATACAAGCCCTGGGTACCGTCAGAAGTGTGGGAGGGTGAGAGAATTCACTAGAGCCACAACAGGGAACAGAACAAGCAGACCGAAGAAATACACTGCTGAGGGGAGCAGCGGGCACAGCAGGAGAGGTCTGTGCACCACGTGGGATCCTCACAGGAGGCTGGGGATCCAACCTGTGCTGCAGCGGCTGTGGGCAGCTTCTGCAGCCCAGCACTCAACTGCTGCACCACCAGGGAGGCCCCTGACCATTTTTTGACTGGATTATTTTCTTAGTTTTTGTTGACTCTCATCAGCTCTTTGTAGATTTTTGTGATCAGTCCTTTGTCGTTAGTGTTGTGTACACAAATTTTCTCTCAGTCGGTGGGGTTTCTCTTTGTTTTGGTTATTGTCTCTTTTTCTGTACAGAAGCTCTTTAATTTGATGTAGTCCCAGCTGTTTATCTTTGCCTTCACTATCACTGCTTTGGGTGATGTGTCTGTAAAGATGTTTTTGAGTTGCACATCATGAAGTGTTTCACCTATATTTCCTTATAAGTATTTTATGGTTTCAGGTCTTATGTCTAGTTATTTAATCCATTTTGAGTTGGTTTTTGTGCATGGTGTGAGGTAGTAGTCAAGCTTCATTCTTTTGCATGTAGCAACCCAGTTTTCCCAGCACCATTTATTGAACAAACTTTCTTTGCTCCAGAGCATATCCTTTGCTCCTTTGTCAAAGATTAGTTGACTGTAAATTTGTGGGTTTATTTCTGGATTTTCTATTCATTTCCATTGGTCTGTCTGTTCTTATTCCAATACCATGCAGTTTTGATGATTATGGCTTTGTAGTATAGTTTGAAGTCTGGGAGTGTGATGCCTCCATTCCCTTCTTTTTTTTTTCAGGAGGGCTTTGGCTATTCAGGGTTTCTGGTGGCTCCATATGAATTTCATCATCATATTCTTTGAAGAATGTCACTGAAATTTTTATTGGAATAACATTGATTCTGTAAATTGCTTTTGGTTGCATCCCTTTATGCTTTTATTCTTTATCACTTCTCTTTGCAATACTACAAAATTTACGTTCTTTGTTCTAAAACCTGTTTATTTACCTTCTGGTCAGATTTTACCTTCAGGATGAAAGTAGAACTCATTAAATTCCTTCACATATATTTCTGTGGTTATGAATGTGTAGTTCTTATATTTGATTGTAGATATTTTAGTTCTGAACTCCAATTCCCTATGGTTTGAGAATTCCAGCATTCTTATTAAACTTTATTAATATAATCTTCATGTCACTCTCTCTATATGAATATATTTTATCAGAATTCCTCAACTTTTCAAGGACTTACGGATTGTACTTATTTTGTATCTGATTTCTAATTTTTCATCCAACCAGTCCTGGAGATATTCAATAATGGTGGAAAGCCTTTCTTTTTCTATGGTTTATTTGCATGGATATTTGCAGCTACTCACTAAAATAACAGTGATTATACTTTATACCTTAATTCTATTAATTTAGAGCCATTACATACATGTATTTTGTTAAGAAGATTTTAATGCCATTTTTAATATAGCATACTGCAAATTATAATGTGATTTTTTTTGCATGCAGTCGTTCACTTTATGTTTTTAAAGATATATTTATTTATGCATACAAGAACTCGGGTGTAAGCCAGAGGTATAGGGATTCACTAGAGAGAGAACAGGCAGATCTACTGAAATAAAAGGCTGAGGGGAGCAGTGGGCAAGGCAGGAGGGATATGCTGTGCCATGTGGGTTGCTCCCTGACCAAATGGCATTTGGTATTTATGTTATTGATCAAAAAGGGACTAATTCCATCTTATTTCTTTGCTTTAGGGGCAGAGTTTCTTTTTTCATATATGAAAATCTATTCCTATTCATTAACCAGAAGTAGATTATAGTAAAGATAGCTGTATTTAGTGTTAATGCTAATTAATGAAATAAAAAATCCAAAACTGGGGACACTGTCACAATTCATCTTTCTGACAAACAGCATTATTTATAAATACTAGACTTGTGTGACATCAATAAAACTTGCATGATTTTCCCTGTCTGTATAAGCTCTCTTGTTGCTGAAATTGTAGAACAATTCAACGTACAGAATTTGCCACCTCTTAGAGACTATATTACGTTATTTACAAAATGTTTCCCTTGTCTTAGATGTTTCTCAACTCTGAATGCAGGGACAATGATTCATGTTTTCTGTATACTTCAGAGGGTCTAGTACAGCCCTACACAAATAATGGGCTTTATGTTCTTTTAATTGATGGGGGAAAATAATCACCATTGCTCATTTACTTTGTCTGCTCAAATTTACATTATAAAGCTTTGCATAATTATTTATTAATTACTGAGTATGAGATTATCATAGAGTCAAGTGTGTCTGTACTCTTTCATATATAACAAAATAGATTTTGAACAGTCTGGAGCTGAACTGAGATAGGTATACAATTGTCTTTGGCTGAACCTACCGAGTAGAATCCCTGTTTTTTCACCACAATGGCAGGAATGGAAATCATTGTAATGCTTAAAAAGTGCACTAAGGAAAAGAGTGCTTTTCAGCTGTTTTGAGAAGTTGGAAGAGTCAGAGGACAGTGCCTCCATAACATGGGAGTGGATATTGGTGTTGATAGCTTTCTGTTTACCTCCTCACTGAACAAGATTTCTCTCTTTGTGCAAGTTGGGAGTCCATTTCTCTTTCTGAAAGTCCAAGATGCAACATAACAGCATGTTTACAGTCTAATTCACAGTGGAATTGCTAGTGGTTCAATTAAAACCACTGTTTTGTAGATTAAAAGATTCTAACATAGCTTCTCCTACAGAGTAATAGCAACATTACTTTTAAGCTTACCTTACAAAAAAAACAAAAGAAGCTCATTTAATAAAAGATCTTGCCTGTGGGCAAGATTTTTCCCCTTACTGAATTAGAAAGGAAAGACTAGAGTATGCACTTTATCTTATTTATTGTTTTATCTCCGAATCTAGCACACTACATGCTACAACATCAGCACATGACAATATTTGGCTAAATGAATGGATCTACTATACTCCAGGCTTGAATATTGTTTAATAGTCTCTGTTTTATCTAAATATTTCATATAAGAAGAAATTCAAACATATTAAAGATAACTATTTTACAAATTGAAAACTTATTGAGAAGCAAAATATACATTGCACAAATGATTAGATATTGGAATTTGTTTTAATGAATAAACCTAAAAAGAAACAATTTATTGCCTTACTTCCATCATGACGAGAGAATACACTATAATCAGATTCAAATCAATAAAATGATCTTAGGTGTGAGAACAAGGGCATTGATATTTTATGAAACATTTATATAAATTGCTGATCAATAGCAGATATTTCATTTTAGGCATGAATACTTTCATTCTAGTCAATTGATACCACTAACAAGATTTTTCCATTCTTTTAGTTTCAATTATTTGATTTTAGCACTGGAGTGAAAAATCGATAATGACAGTTAAGTTAGATATCAAATGCTAAATGCTAAACAAGTAACTTTTCGTTGTCATAAAACCTTAAAGATATGAACATGACTTGATTTATATTACGTTTCCTATAGGAAGGACTATGATTTGAAAAATACCTAAAGTGTGAGTCACAGCAACATATGCTTAGTTCAAACATTTAGAAATGTCTGATGGTGATGATTAGCCACAACTTCCCAAGAAATAATTTATGTCCCTTTGGCACTTTATATAAGTTTAACGAATCCTAATTAATGAATTTTTTAATATATTTTTTCATTCTTGCCTTTTTTCCATCTTGTTTATTTCCTATTTCACTTTGAAAACAAACTATTTTGCCTATCAAATTGATATAACTGATCAATCTAATAGCCATAATTAATACAATAGGTCTTTGAATAGTGTTGTTCCATTCAAAGTTATTTAGTTATAACACTGATGGAAAAAAATCAATTTCCAGCCAGGGCCTCTATCTGTGGAGTTTGCATATTCTCCTACATCTGCCTGGGTTTTCTCTGGGTACTTCAATTTCCTACCACATCCCAAAGATATGCTAATTAGGCTCATTGGCCTGTATCAGTTGTCAGTAGAGTAAGAGTGGATATGAGTGTGAATGTGAATCCTGTGATGGAAGTTATGTTCTGTCCAGGGTTGGGGCCCTGCCTTGAACTCTGAACTTTCAGAATGGGCTTTGAGCCTGTACTGGAAGAAGTAAACTGAGGAATGAATACAAATGATTGTTAATATTAGAAGTGTCCTTAGAAGTTTGGTGATGTTTTAGTGACCAGAAACATGCCATGGGAACTTAACTCTTGTTAATATCTATATAAAATTGGTTTCTTTTTTTTTAATTTTCTTTTTTTAATTTTCGTTTTATATTCCCCATACAATTGCAATTCCCTTATTTTGACCCCAATTCTTCCTTTCCCCGCTCCCCCCCCATAGTGTGTCTCTGGTTCATAGTAGCTGTTGATTTCGATTTTTTCTTTCTTATAGCTATTCTTTTTCCTGGTCCCTTATTTTGGTTTTCTAGATTCCTGCTATAAGTGAGACCATCCGGTATTTTTCTTTTTCTTTCTGGCTTATTTCGCTGAGCATGATCCCTTCCAGCTCCATACATGTTGCTGCAAATTGCATGCATTTATCTTTTTTGATTGCTGAGTAATATTCCATTGTGTATATGTACCACATCTTCTTGATCCAGTCATCTATTCTGGGGCATTTGGGTTGTTTCCAAAGCTTAGCTATTGTAAATAGTGCTGCTATAAACATAGGGGTGCAGGTGCTCTTTGGAATTGATGTTTCTGTGTCCTTTGGGTAAATACCTAGGAGTGGAATTGCTGGATCATATGGAAGCTCTATGTTTAGTAGGTCCAGAAATCTCCACACAGCTCTCCATAGTGGTTGGACCAGTTTGCACTCCCACCAACAGTGCAGGAGAGTTCCTTTTTCTCCACATCCTCACCAACATTTGTTGGTGCTAGTTTTTTTAATATGTGCCATTCTCACTGGTGTGGGATGGTAGAACTGTAGATGTTAAGTGAGGATTTACTTACTATATGTGCATACTTTATACTCAAAAATTTTCAATGTTTAGTGAATCTCACTTCATTTATTCCTCATCTCAAATGAATGAATTTTTAATTTGGAAATGAGGAAACTGAAGTTCAGAGAGATGAATTTTCCTGATTATCTGAGTCTCAATCTTATAATATGCAATAGCAAGAACATGGGCTTTAGAAACAGACTGCATGAGTTTCAATGATGGTGGATGAGTGTGTGGGGGTATTAAATTAATGTATAGACAGCATTTAAATAGTAGCTAGAACATTAAGCATGAGTTCAATATATACTAGATTTATCATTAATTACTTCAGGGGTTCTTAAGCATGATATCCAGAATTATTTAGGGTGCCTAAATCTGTAGAGTTCAGAACCTCCTCTCAAATGCACTGAATTGGAAATTCTATTTGAGGACCACTGCTGTACTCTTTTCAATAAGGGATGCTGACTTAAATTTTTTTTTCTTGCCAAACAAGTTATAGTTTAATAGGCCTTTTTTAAAAATAACCTTTATGCCAGCAAAATGAGTGATTAGATCATTGATTGCAAGAAATACCAATAAAATTTAAACTTCTTGTAACTTACCAGTAGAAAATGGATAGTTTAGTGTAGCGCCATAGAAAAGATTATTTGTAAAAAAAAAAAGCATAAGAAATTTCAAGAAGCCTAATTCAATCCCCATTATTAATTAAATAGTTCTCACTCATTAAATAAGTACTGCTCAAGTGCACCACATACCCAACTATGTGCTAATTACCAGGGTTGCAAAGAGGAATAAGATAAGTCGGACTCCTACACTCACACTATTTAAACAGTGCAGTGTGTGCACTCAAGAATTAATATTGAGTTACTATTTTACTAACAAAAGTAAATTTTAATAACTATTGATCTAGCCTGTATGCAAATTATACAGATGTTGAGATGTTTAGAGGCAATGTTTGAAAAGCCTTCCAAATTAATCCTGATGTAACAAGACTACCAAATTGTATTGAAATTTATTTGCTTAAGTAATATAGGGTAACATTAATAATACTAGTCATGCCAGCATAATTTGTTGTTGAAGATACTTGGACTCTGGGTAAGCATTTTCTATTATACACTGAATTAATCTTCCAAAACAACTGTATGAGAAAGGTAGCATTATTGTTTGCATTGGACATGTGAAACTGAGAGTAGAGAGAGTTAAGTAAGCTAATAAATATTGAAAAAAATAAATTCAGGTAGATTTGCATTCAAGTCCATCATGCTCCAATAATTTTATTATATCTAAATCAACATTTAAATGATTAGTCTACTTCAACACCATTTCACATAGTTGAGTAATGTGAACATACTTACATTAATTTTCTTACATTAATTTTCTCCCTTGACCTTATAGTTTCTATTATGTAGAAGACCGGTAAGGTTTGTACTCTTTTACACACACACACACAGAAGCTGTTTTTTTCTTTACTACAAGGTTTGGAATATTTTGAATATCACAATTCAGAAAATATTTTAATAACTCTAGATAAAAAGTATTCAATATAATTTGAAATGTCAACAGTAAGGAAGAAACATATGGATAATAACGGAAGCTCTGCACATTTTTGATGAGCAGCTGTTCTAGCTGGTTGAATCCTTCCTTAGGATGACCGTTATTGAGTCTTTATACTTCTGCACTGGCATTATGCTTCCTCTGAAAGGAATTCAGAATTATCTGAATGAATGGAAAGAGATCTATCTGTGTGCAATTGGATAATTCCCAGTGTGACAGCTGTGTGGGGCTAAAACTGAAAGTGACTCTGGAAACAAGATTGTGTGATTTTACGTTCCCTTAATTTTGGATTTACACATTTTTAAGTGTCTGGGAGCCACATACATAAAATTGTTCCTATCAGATGAATTCAAAATGCCTTTTAAATGAACTGGATAAGCTAATATATTGTTTTTTTCATTGAAAGGTAGATATTTGGGGGGTAAAATGTAGTATGGTTAAAAACAAGACTTTTCTCCTTGAATTGTTTTACTCTTTTTTTTCCAGCGCAAAATTATAAAAGCAAAAGCATAGAAAATTTAGTGTCACAAAATCTCAATTTTTAGCTCATTTCTGAGTAAAGTGGGCATAGCTGTAATTAAGAAGTTAGTATGGGCCAAGTAATGAGTTGAGTATTGATTTAACTTTATGTTTATCATTTTCTTTAACCCTCAGCCCCAACCAAGGTTTAGAAAGTTGAATAAACAGCCAGTATGAGCTTGGATAGTTCTTCCTGTTTGTGACTAGTCATACTGGGTTTGTGTAGAGGAGAAGCTCTTTGGTGTGACCTGAGAAGGACAAAATGATCTACCTACAACATCACCCAAACCCTCACCCAGCTCCCTTCTCTGTTCCATTGAGTCTTGAAGTTATAATAGTGTTTCTCAAACTTGAGAAACCACAGATTAGAAAGAACAGCTTTGAATCTCTAGGAATCCATAAATCTAATATGAGAAATACTGCCTTAAAAACTTTGGGATAGTCCATTTTGTTTGTAAGATACTCAATTAACATCAAGCACAGATCTTAGGTTACATATTTATTCAGTCTCATCCATTAAAAAGTTAGCTTTGATTAATTTGTGAGATTGACTACTAAATATTTGGAACCATCACAAGGGAAAGAAACATAGCCTGGGATAAGTTTCTCTGTGGGAAAGAAGTCTAAACTGTGAAGGCCCAAAGATTATTGACATAAGAACTGATACAAGAATGGAGAAAGAGGACAAGTACACCACTGGAGATGAGATCAAAAAGCCCTAAATTCAGCAAGGGAGATAATTGGAAAGTTTACAGCTATGCTTTGGAAAACACAGCAGTTTTCCCTGACATCTTTTTTGCTTCAGATTTGTTTCACAATTACAAAATATATGGTCTCTTCTGAAACTTTAAGTAAAATTCCTTAAATGCACAATACTGTTTTGTTTGTTGTAAAATAAATCTGCAGTGATGAAATAAGTACCTCCTTTTATGGAAGGCAGGAAGATTCTCTTTCTATCCATTCTTCCTAGACCACCTGGGTACGATTTACCCTTGAGTTCACTAGAACTTTAAAAGTTAGCAAAAGTTATACCATGCATTACTGCCTAATTCCTGTGGGGTATATAAGTAATTTTTAAAAGAGCTGTGAGTTGAATTAAATCTAGCTATAAATTAAAAGAACACCATTGAGGAAACTGTTGTTGGATTTTCCTCTAGAAACTAAAACTAATTCTATATAGAGATACTAACTTTTACTTATGATGAACAACAAAATAATCACAAAAATAAGTGAAATAGAGCCCAGAAATTGTGAAAAAAATAGGTATGCAATTTCTTTATCCAGAAACGTCATTCCTGATAAAAACAAAATTTAGACTCAAAATTGTGAGAGACAAGAACAGGAACAAGTAGAGATGAACACAGTGGAGGTACTAGGAGCACCACCCATAAGAAGCCCTGACACACAGTACTGGAGACTCATGAGATGGGGCTTTGGGATGTGATGTGGGCCTTAGAAACTCCAGGGAACAATGGAATGACAGAAAGAGCATGTGTGTGGGGTGTGGGGCGTGGCAGGGCTGGATGGGTATCATATCTGTCAAGTTAACATTTCTAAGGGGTGTTGGGGCAAATATTAAATTTAGGAGAGACAAATGCCAATTTTCAAATTCCTAAAATTAAATCAGCACAAATAAAGATTTTACCAATTTTGAAATTGATTTAAAATCAAATTGTTTATTTTTGTTCTTTACTATTAACTTGAGTCAAATCTTAAAGGTTACTGATGACAGTCTCAGATGTTGTTGAAATGTATAATAGGTTGAACTTCAGTTGTGATATGGGCAGGCATGGCAAAGCAGTATTCTGATATTTTTCCTTTGTCACTTCAAACTTTTCAAATTTGTAGAAATAAGATTCTTAAATTTTAGAAGGCAGGTAAAGAATGCTAGTGTTTTCCATTTGCAATGCCCCTGCAGACTAAAGCATATAATTTTTCATTATTGAAATATGGTGATATTTGTTTTCCTTTATTTCACCTTCTAAAACTTTCAATACAAATTCACACATCAATTTGGAAACAATAACAGACAACAGATATTATTTCTAGTAAGGTTTTCAAAAATAACAATAACAGTATTTTCTCCTCACTTTATATTTTACAATAAAATTTGTTTTCATCCCAATTGTTTATAGATTTGTCTTCTTTTGGATACAATACTAAAAATAAAATAAGATAATCAAATCTTGAAGTATCTGTGTGAGACACATTTAAAGTAGAATTTGGACGGGGAGCTAAACTTTTATAGTAGAGTAGAGAACCCATGAATCTGCATGACAGCAGATCTTACTGACAGAAGTAGGATATTGTACAGTGTGTGATGTTTAAAAAATATTCCCTGTCTACTAAACAGAGATTATAAGTAACATATCAGGTTATCAGATGTCTTAGGTTTTTGGAGTATTTTCAGTTTTGCTAGTTTATTGCTTTTCTTTCTTGTTCCAAGAACAGAGCCTCTTTCAAACATCAGTTATATCAGTATCTATAAACTTGGCTTTTTATTCCTTGGTAGGTAGTATTTGGTAAACATTAGGTAACAAAATCTCAATGGCTTTTAAAGCCTGGGGAAGACAATCCATGAAGAGACCATGTACCAAGCTGTCAGGGTAGACCAGAGGCACTTGTCTCTTGGAAACTAGCCAGTACACTATAATTCCATTATATTCATACTTTTACATAATTTTAAGGGATATCTTGAGTGAGTCAATGCCCGATTAAAAGAACTCATTCCATAGCTTACACATAACTACTGAGTTGAAATGCATAATCCATAAATGTGAGATAGTATGTATAATTGTGACTGTTACTCTTTTATGGACAGCTTACTATGATGATATAAATGGAAAAAGCACCAAGATTTCTATACTCTGTAACACTGATGGGAGTTTTAATAATAAAATCTTCCAGTGCTTGACTGGTGTTCTTAAATATCTCTCCCTTTACATAGTGTTTTAAATATTTTACTTATTTTAACTTATTAAAACCAAAAAGATATTTGTCAAAGATTTGCACATATTTTCAAAAAAATATCTGGGGGCCTTTGTGCTTAGTGCATGATGGTGCACTTTCGCAACTTTCTCATCCACAGATGGAATCCCTAAATTTATAATGCAGCAATGTTAGGTAACGAACAACTAGAAGCCTTTTAATAGCATAAGTGAAAAGTATTCATAAGAAGACCATAGTCTTTAATTGTTTGGACTAGGGGAATTACCAAATCTGGGCCTAGAAACTTGTAATTAAAAACTAAAAAGACCTAATCTAGTGCATTCTGGGTTGACCCCATGAATTAGCATCTGTGAAATGACTATATTTGAAACATCCTGAAATACAGGAACTATGACTGAAAATATTCAATTCAAACATTCAGTGAAGATTTAATACCTCTCCTCAAACTCTTCCAAAAAAATCTAAGAGGGGAATGCTATCAAACAATTTTACAAAGTCAGTATCACCTTGCTCCCAAAACCAGACCAGCACTACACACACACACACACACACACAACTAGACCAATACCTTCAGTGAACACAGATGCAAAACCCTCAATAAAATCTTAGCAAATTTAAATACAATAATAGATTAAAATAATCATTTTTTGTATTTTTATTTTATAAATTTACATGAACTTTGATGTGTACTTACAAAAAAAGTATTTGTATTAATATACAATTCTTTTCCATTATATTAGAAAATATGACCTGTAACTTTTTTATTTTTTCGAATCCATTAGTTTCCATTGTATATACCAACTTAATATATAGCTTATATTTTGTAAATGTTCATGAAAAATTAAGATTTTAAAATATGTATTTTTCTTATAATTAATTTTGTTTCATAAAATCAATTAAATGTATTATTCAAATCCCCTTTATTTTTAATTTATTGTCTGTAGTTAAAACAAAGAGTACTATTTTAAACAGTTTCTCTATTTTTATAAATTTCTTATGTTTATTTGATGTGTTATTTTGTTGAAAAACATGATGCCTTTTGATACAAACTATAAAATCAATTATAGAACTCAGTTTAATGTTTTGCTTCTAGTTGTTTGCTTTATATAATAGTAGTACAGACCCTCTATTTTGGTTGGTTTCTTATTTTTATTTTATTTTATTTTTTTATTTGTTTATACAAGCACTGGGTATAGTCAGAAGCGTGGGAGGGTGAGAGAATTCGCCAGAGCCAGAGCGGGGAGCAGAGCAGGCAGAAGGACCGAAGTACACTGCTGAAGGGAGCAGCGGGCGGCAGGAGAGGTCTGCGCACCATGTGGGACCCTCACCAGGTGGCCGGGGATCGACCTGGCACTGCAGAGGCTGTGGGCAGCTTCGCAACCCAGGGCTCAACCGCTGTGCGACCAGCGAGGCCCAATTTTGGTTGGTTTCTTAAATAGTGGCTCAACCTTTGCAGGGGAGGTCACTTCTATTTTTCTTTTAGACTTTTCTCCTCTTTCTCTTTCTGATGCACCTACTTTGGACTTCATTTACTTTCTTGAGAATGCTCATTTTTCTTTTTTATTTCTAAACTTTTACTCAAGCTTCTCTTCTATCTTCCCCCCACTTCTGCCCTGGGATCTTTATTCATCTTTAAATCCTTTAAATTATCATTTTCACGTCACTGCCTCAGAAAAGATTCTTCGATTTTCAAAGTAGATAATGTCTTTCCTTTAGGTTATCATTTAGTAACTTGTACTTTAAAGAAGGTGAAGTTTCAATAGAAAAAAAAATGGAGAAATACATGTTTGAAGCATAAAAGACAATTATTTCCTTAAAAAAAAGGGTGAGGAGAAGGAAGAGTAAGTGGAGAGTTATGGAGGAGGGAATGGGGACATATTTAGCAACAAATGGGTAGGTGAAAATTCTTTGACGTTTTATTAATTATATATATTAGTTTCTGCTCATACCTGCATTATTTATTTTGCATGCTTAATTTAGTTCTTCGAAGAGGAACTTATTTGAAAAAAAAAGAACGAAAGTTTTAATTATCTTTATATGAGGTCATATTTGGGAATCATTCAGGTAAAAATTATAATTAGAGCAATAAAAAAAATACTATTGACTCCAGAGACAAAGCTGAGAGAGCAGAGTTGAGTAATAAGGAATAAATGTGAAGAATACTTATGATTAGGACCAGGACTATAAGGCAGAAAACATACAGTACTAAAGATGATAATGGGAATATAATGTTTCTTAAAAATAGTGCAAAATATTATCATATACCAATGAAGAATTTAAGAGAATAAAAAAAACATTTAACAATATGATGTATCAGGAACATCTTTGGATTTGGAACAATGCAGGCCAATTTTTGAAGAGATTTAACTCTATAGAGTGAAGGCGGGTAGAACGCAAATTGTATAGGATTATCGAGTGCACAGCTTTATAGCATGTTTCCATGTATGTGATGTTGTATGACTTAGCACAATGGCTTAGGAGAGTTCAGATTATAAAGGATGTTTGAATGTTTATTTAGAATTTGGGGAAATTTTGGTCATGTGTTTAGACAGAGGAGGGGGAGAAACTGAAGGTTAGAGAGAAAGTGTAGATAACTGAAATATTTGAGTATGAAGAAAATGGGGACTCACTGCGAGCCTTAAGTGACGGTAAGGAGAACTTTTCTTTCCCTTTTTTAAAAAATTGAAGTAGCACTGGTTTACATTGCTGTGTTTTAGAGGTATAGAATACCCCTTCAGGTTCTGATATACCACCACACCTACCACTAAAGCACCCACAGTCCACCCCCACAGTCCATTGTGATCCCTTGGGTTTGTTTTTAGTTTGGCTTTATCTGACCCTTTGATCAGTTTCTTTATATTCTACATACAAATGACACCATCTGGGTATTTGTTTTTCTTCTTCTGATTTATTTCACTTAGTATCATTCTCTCCAGGTTGTCCATGTTGTCACAAATGGCAAAAGTTTATCTTTTTAGAGAGCTGAGTAGTACTCCTTTGTGCATATATACTACATCTTTCCCAATCATTTCTTGAAGGAAGAACATAGGAAGGCATGGATGAGTAGTAAGAGTATTATGCTGCTGATGAAAATATTGAGGGCACCCAGATTAATTACAGAAAAAGTGCCCTGATCTCCAGAGAATTAAGGGAGTGGAAAAATCCAACTTAATATTTGTAAAATTTAGAAAAATTGTTGAAATTAGAGCTTTGGAAAAGTAGATTTTTAGTTAGGGCCAAGCAGAATTGTTAAGCATCAGTAAGGGCGTTAGTCAGCTAATTATGACTTGAAGTGATCCCAATTTATGTCTTTCTCCAAAACTACTTGGCAGTTTGAAAACAGGAAGAAATTGACAACTCAGTTTATTTAAAAACTGATGTTAAATTGGAGGATATTATGCAACCATGTATTAAAATACTTGTAAGACTATGTAAATTACTTTATCATTCATATTATATGTATGCATCATGTAAATACACCAGATATAAATGACTTATTACGACATAAAGAAAATTTATATTGTGGTAATATTCCCAGCATATCTAATACATTTTGAAAAACAATGTCTAGGAATCCACTAGTTAAAATGACTTGCAGGCTGTATCTTGTTTCTGTCATGTTTAAGGTAAAATAAGTGGAAAAATCTTTCAAATGTGATGTTTCCAAATTCTAAATGATACAGCCAGCCTACTCTTATGACTCATGTACTTGACATCTTCTTAGCATTTATGCATATAGGTTTTACTATGCTCATTTTCACTTGTTTGTTACACTTCAATTTTCCTGGTTGGTTTTTCTTGCGGGAAGAACATTACCACCCCCAGTTCTTTCTCCATGCTGTTTTAGTGTTATATTTCTGAAGCATAAACTTTTATCATGTCACTCTTCTACCTTAAAATAACTATTGGTGTACTGTTACCTAGGGTACAGAATCCAAATTCTCAGGTAGAGCATGTACAATCTGATATTATCTATTTCTATCTTTCCTAAACAGCTGCATAAAGCTTGCTTTCCAAGGCAGTTATCTCTCACTGCCTCTATTCTTTAGACACATCAAGTTAGTTATCCTTTGCATAACATGCCATGTTCTTGTACACACAGTTACCTCTAAGAAATGCCCTTCTCCTTCCACATCATCTGGAACACGTTTAGTCAATCTTTAATATCAACTTCGCTCAAATGGATGGTATCCTTTCTGAGGCCTCTTGACTTGGCAAAAGATCTCTCTTCTCAATGGCTCTGCACAGACTTGTATGTACCTCTATCAGAGCACGGGCCACACTGTACAGATACCATTTTACATCTTATTTTAACTAACATTCCTGCTAAATGTCATTCCATTTCATCTACACACCATTTTGTTTCACCTAACATTAATTACACACCTGTTATAAGACAGATGACACAGGTTTTGGGAGTCAGAATAAAATCTAGTCCTATTTCTTGGCTCACATGTCCCTTATTAGACATTAAGTGTCTCAGGCTACTGACCCTGACTCAGTAATGTGGATAGTCATTCATATTGAATCTGACCTCATTTTTTCCTCTTTACACTTTGAATTTCCCCTCCCTACAATAACTCCCCTCTTCACTAGTTTAAAACCCACAATAACTTCTTAGGTATCGATTCAAATTCTGCCTCCTATGTAAGGTCCATCTTTGCTCTGAATGTAATATAGGGTTTTCAACCATTGCTTCCCAACATTTTCTTTGTTTTTTATGTAATTTACCTGGTATACTTGCTATTGCAGTGATTTGTGTTCTGTTTCCCTTTGCTATTAAAATATATAATGTATGTGTACATTTGTCTAGCACATAGATGATCATCCATAGTATCTGTTTAATTCAGCTGAGTGACTTAAATGATAGGAGGCTAGAGTATCTTCTCAACAAACACTGCTATGAGCATTGAAACACCTGTTCATAGAAACTACTAGGTGTGTTCTTTTTTATTTTAAGTCATCAGTGTGGTTAATTTCTCCTTTTAGTTTTAATTTTTTTTTTACATGAAATCCTAAATAGCACTGACTATCAAAAATAGAAATATGTAGATTCTGATTGTTGTTTACTTGGCATTGTCATTCCTTGATGTAACTGACTTCATCACATTTTCACCTTCAGTTTTAAAACCAAATTTTCATTTTTAACTCTACTAATGCCACTGTTTTATATGCCAATATAATCCTTTATCCATCCACAGACGATGTCTTTTAGAAAACAACTTTTTTTTTAATAAAAATACATTTAGAAGAAAATTGGCATTTGCATGAGTTTGAGGTTCACCATGAAACTTGGCATAACCTCCTGGGGCTGGCAGTCCCCACTGTGCTTGCCTTTGTCATCCCTATGAAGTGCTCCAGTAGCATAGACAACACCTGTGACCACAAAAAAAGACCATAACTGCAGCTGCAGGACTCAGCTGTCCATGATGCAATAAATGTGTAAAAATGAAATATTTGGATCTGACTGTTTGTGCTTTTGAACTTTTCAGGAACTCTGGGGGATGCCTGAAGCTGCACAGTGACATGTGTAAGTGGCTAGGACCTGCCTACTCTGCTATCTTCTTTGGCTATGTCTGATTCAAATTAAAGGTGGTCCTCATTGATAGTGTTTAAGAGCACAGTCCCCCACACCATTTACTTATTTTCTTACATCGTTAATTTTTATATGGTATTTGGCTTCTCCCCTAGGGTATAGGGGATTAATTAATTGAACAGATTAATTAATTATTTTTGGTAATATATTTCTTTATTTAATTTTTTATTCTTACATTGTTCATTTTTGTGCAATATTTGATTTTTTCCCCTCAAGTGTAGCCCCACTATTCTCCCAGTACTTGAAGAACACAGTTTTTGAAGTCAAACTACCCAAATTTCAAACCTTGATCTGTCACCAACTTGCTGTATGACACTGAAAAAGTATTTAACCTCTTTAGCCTCAATTTTCTCATTTGTAATATGGAAATAATACTTTCTACCTCATAATGTTTGGAAGACAAAATTAGTGTATATGTGAAAAGCTTTTAGACCTTTTTTTAACTTCAAAAATATTTTTTACATTTATATATTTTTAATATCATTGTTCATTCTCCTCTCAGGTGCAATCCCAAAAGTTACCACCACCAAGACCTCCGTGAACCATCACCATAGTCTCCTGTGCTCCTTCCCCCCCTGTTTTGATCCCTCTCCCTCCCCTGCTGAAAGTCTCCAATTGATAGTTTGTCTGTTAGTGTTTGCCTGCACATGGTAAGCACTCTATAAGTGCTCGCTATTATTATTAGACTATAAATTATAGAAAACAACAGACACCATTAAAAGATTTTTCTTATTCTTGATTATCAGAATTTTTCTTAATTTATAGTTTTATTTTTCCATTCTCATTTTGTAGGCATATGCTTCTCTTTTATTAAACAAATGCTTCCGAGTCATCAAAAATATAATGAATTCATACCTGATAACCCTGGTGAATTTAGAACAAAATGTATTAGAAAATCCCCCCGCTTTTACAGTTTTTAATTATATAGCATGCCATTTTTTATTTATACAGTTAAGATCTAAAATAAAAATGTATTTTCTTGTTCAAACAACTTAGGTGACAGAGATATCAGATACTCCATGAATCCCCTATGCCAAGCACTCTATTCATTCATTACTGGGCCTCAGGGGCTCCAGACCACCCTCTCCTGTGCCATTAGACAACTGCACATGTCATAGTCCTTTACTGCTTTCATTATTTTTCTTGCCAATTTTTTGTTTACTTGTCAAATTTCACTTGATGTCTATGTACTAGGCACTTCCTATGTGCCAGATACAATTCTACACCCTGGGGAGAGAAATGAGTAAATAACAAAACGCTCTGTTGTAAGGTCAGTATTGTGTATGTAAAGGATAGGGCATAGAGTGGTGAGATGTGATATAGCCAAAGATATAGCAGGTAAGGAGAATGGAACTGCCAGGATGGAGAACGGAGGTGGCCAATGACACTCTCACTGAGCAGGTGAGATTAACCAAAGACTTGAAGAGGAGAGGGGTGGGTGAATGAAAGAGCATTTTAGTCTGAGTAAAGAGCTACTATTATGTTACTTTCCTTGCACCCACGGTCACACTACTGAATGGATTATAAAATCAACTTCACAGGTACTTCCTGAGTTACATTTCTGAGCACATTTAGATGATATTTTTGAATTGTGCAAACTTGGCTTACTTAGTAATCAAAGCATACAAAGAACAGAATAGAAATTTAAGTATCTTTTTTCATATAAACCAAAGACACACTACCAGGACAGGGGGGTCGAAATAAAGGGGGTGCCATTGTATGGGGAATCTAACCAAAATGAAAATGCATACATTGTGCAAAAATGAAAAAATGATGTAAGAATTATATAAAATAAAATATTTTAAAAAATAATAATTTTAGACCAAATGGAAAAATCTTTCAATGAAGTTACTTTAAAGCTAATGAAATTGGTAGGCATCTGTAAACTCAATAATAATTTAGACTCTGTGGGTCATATACTTTCTTTTGCAACTACAGCAGATCTTCAAATAATGTTGTTTTGTTGCAACATTGATGAAAAATAAGTAATTCCCACTGACTCTGAACAAAACCACAATGCTATTCGAGAACCTGTTTTTACTACAGGTTGTCTCTTCAAAGTTGTAGTTTCCAAAAACCTGTGAACAACTTTATTTTTCATCAAAGACAAAATAAAATAATTTGCAATATAAAGCTTAAAAGAAAGAGAAGTATGCAGAATATAGAAAGATCTCTAACATAACATTGAGAAAAATCCACCAGAATTTTGAGAAAAGACTTGAACAGAAAGTGTACAAGTTATGAGTGACCATTAAATATATGAATCAGTAATCAAAGAAACACAACAAATATACAATGAGGAAGTGAAAACAAATCTTAGAAATCTAACACAGAACTCAAGCTACTAATTGAGACAGTATACTAGGAGGGGCCGCACAGAGGTGGTATCATAACACCCATCTGAAGAGGTACGCACATATGCCAATTCATATGCAGTGCTGTAAACGAATGGTACCTCAATAAAAAATCAATACTTTTTTAAAGGAAATATTTAAACTGGGGTTTTATGCATGAATAGGTGTCAAGAGTTAGTCCAGAGGTGAGAAGGATATTTCAAGGAGAAGAGAGTATGAACAAAAGAACACAGAGGTAGTAATAGCAGTATGGTAGGGTTGGCATATTTTTTTCACTCAGAACTTAGGACCTAATCTTATTAGGCCTTTAAAGAAATATTTTCTAACTGAGTGATTTCTAGAGGTGGAGGTGGACAGTGTGAAAACTGGAAATATATCAACAACTTAAGTGAGGACTTAATTGCACTTACTTCTGCCACTGAACTGTGAAGGCAGTACAGAGGATCGACACCTAAAGGAATGAGTCTGGCTGTGTTCCAATAAAACTTTATTTATAAATAAAGGCTGCTGGCCAGATTTGATAGATAAGGTATAGTTTGATTTTTTTCTAAAAGTAAAGAGTGGAAAGTTTCAGACCTATGAAGACTTATAGTAAGTGATAATCACAGTTATTATATGCCCAACAGCACAGTTTTTAAACTTGGTCCTGTTCGTGCTCTTCAGCATCATTCCTTCCACATTTATTTCCACTAAGCTACTCATTATCTCATCAGTAATTTCTTTAGCAACATGCTGGCTCCAGCGCTTCTTTTAAACTCATTCTGGTATCTCAAAGGTATAAATTCAGGGCCTTACTCTGGTATCTTACTCTTGTTATTGCTGTTGATGAAATTCTACTATTGTTATTTTATTTTTTATTATTATTATTTCAATTATATATATTTTTTACATCTTTTTCATTTTTGCACAATGTATGCATTTTCATCTTGGTTATAGTCCCCATACAATTCCCACCCCCCCTTGTTTTGAACCTACTCCCACTTCCCCCCCACCCTGTAGTATTGTGTCTCTGGTTTATAGTTGCTTGTTGATTTTGATTTTTACTTTATTATAATTAGTCTTTTTCCTGGTCTCTTATTTGGGTTTTCTAAATTCCTGCTATGAGTGAGACCATTTGGTATTTTTCTTTTTTTTTCCTTTTTTTTTTTTAAAGATTTATTTATTTATTTATTTATACAAGCACTGGGTACAGCAGAAGTGCGGGAGGGTGAGAGAATTCACCAGAGCTAGAGTGGAGAGCAGAGCAGGCAGAAGGACCAAAGTACACTGCTGAGGGGAGCAGCGGGCGGCAGGAGAGGTCTGCGCGCCATGTGGGACCCTCCTCCGGTGGCCGAGGAGCAGCCGAGAATTGAACCAGCGCTGCAGAGGCTGCGGGCAGCTTCGCAACCCAGCGCTCAACCGCTGCGCCACCGGGGAGGCCCTATTTTTCTTTTTCTTTCTGGCTTATTTCACTGAGCAAGATCCCTTCCAGCTCCATCCATGTTGCTGCAAATTGCATGAGTTTATCTTTTTTGATTGCTGAGTAATATTCCATTGTATATATGTACCACATCTTCTTGATCCAGTCATCTATTTTTAGGCATTTGGGTTGTTTCCATAGCTTAGCTATTGTAAATAGTGATGCTATAAACATAGGGGTGCAGGTGCCCTTTTAAATTAATGTTTCTGTGTCCTTTGGGTAAATACTTTTTTAAAAAATATTACTCTGTATGTCTTTTTAAATTTAAACATATTTGTTCAGAATTACAGGGCTAAATAGGAGTATTTCTCTATTCTGGATCAGAAAAATATTGACTACAGTGATCCTTCCCACTTTTTTTTAATAGTATTTTATTTTGTATTTTTAAAATTTATTTATTTATGGATAGAAGAACTGGGGTACAGGCCAGAGATGTGGGGGTCAGTGGATTCACCAGAGATAGAGTGGGGAATAGAACAGGCAGACTGACTGAAATACACTGCTGAGGGAAGCAGTGGTTGAGATAGGAGAGGTTGCTGCGCCA
Organism: Talpa europaea; assembly: GCF_964194135.1. Lineage (NCBI taxonomy): Eukaryota > Metazoa > Chordata > Mammalia > Eulipotyphla > Talpidae > Talpa > Talpa europaea. The sequence goes on from NC_140079.1 coordinate 35,052,650, forward strand.
TGTGGGTATCTCCCACATGGCTGACTGGGGATCAAACTAGTGCTGCAGAGGCTGCAAATAACTTCATAGTGCAGTGCTTAACCCCTTGCACCATCAGGGAGGCCTCCTCCCACTTTGTAACCCATGTTAACGAATACGTTCAGTGGCATCATGGCATGCACTAACATGGAATGTTTTAAATACACCTTTTAAGGTTGCGCTGCTTTCATGGTTCTCTGCCTTATGGGCCTGTCTGAGTCTCTGTACAGCCACAGGGCTGAAGGCATCGTGGTCACATAATTCTGGAAGATGAACACCTTGCCCAATGGATGGTGCTGACTGTCTGACAACTGCATGTCTTTAACGGGTTTCTTGGCTCTCGTAAGGATAAACTTACCCTGCTCCCATGTTTTTAAACAAGAAACAATACTTTTCAGTCTAGGTGCTACTAAGAATACTGTTGCTTAAGAAAATAACAACCTCCTCTAAGTCTTTCTCCTTCCCTTTGCTGCTTTTCACAAACATCCTGCCTTTCCCTGACTACAGCAGGATGAGGCAACATATGTTTAATATGGAAGAATACATATCAGTTTCAAAATTGTCACTTGAATTGAACAGCCATTTTGGCTATTTAAAATCTGCTGAAATGCTTCCAATAACATACATTTCAGGTAAAAAAAAATACATCAAAAGTAACACAAAATCATCAAGCTTAATATGAAACTACAGAAAAAAATAAACTTTTTAGGCTACATCACTGACAAAAAATGTTAGTTTTAATTTAGTATGCTATTATCTATTTTTGTATTGGCCTTCAAAGGTTGTGCTAGGGATATTTTAAGATACTTACAAGTAGAAGAGCTTTTTAAATGAGTCATAGTTTAAATCTACCCTAAGTTAGAATTGATAGAAATGTACTTCTGAAATTCATGAAAAGAGTTAAATGATTTCCAGTGATGTGAGAGAGCCAGTAGCAGGTACTCAAATAAAATATTCCCTAATAAAATCCTTTTTTGGCATGACCTAGGTAGGCAAAAATGTGAAAGGCCCAGAAAGCAACAACCCTCACAAAATTCTTTTCTCTATATTCCAAATAAAAGTGAAAGCTATTTTATTTATGCTGATTATCTTCAGGAAAGAATGCTTGCTTGTTATGATCTTAATCTAGCAAATATTAAAACAGACTAAAACTCCTAAAATGAATTGGAATGCTAAGTGTAATCTTTTAATAACAATGACTACAGTCTTTAAATACTTAAATTTTCTAATCTGTTTCATCAGTTCAGTAGAATTTTTCTATCCTGCCATGAATTGATGATTCTAGTTCCTTTCCAGACTCTAAGGACTTTTACAAAGTAACATGTAAATACACACTGTACAGGGCCAAATCATAAGCTTGGTGAAATCTTAGTGAACATGGTGTGGTGAACATCATAGCCACATAGGTACCTCAACTTCTACCTCCCTGAAAACCCACATACCAAAGGTTTTAATCACACCAGACTTCTTACCATCTTCACACTCCATGAAGTCTATGAATGTTCCCCTCCACGCTTCAGTTTGAGTTGCCTGTCTGCAATGCTCTTCTCTCACTCCCATTTGTTCTAGAGTACTCCTATGGTGAATATTAAAATCTATTACTTTGAACCTAAAATCTGCCTCTGTCCTCTTTATTTTATACTTCTACCCCTGAAGGATGAGTACATACCACATGTTAAAATATGTCCCTTAAATTAAATTCAACACATCTGCGATAGTGGCCTCAAATACTTCTTTCTGTCAATTTGTTTGCTATATAATATTTGGTAAGTTGTATCAGCTATAATGTAAAAAACACTTGAAGCTAACAAAAAAATATTCTGTGGCAGGTACATGTATCCAAAAGAAACTAGTACAACATAGGATGAAAATTTGGTTCATGTGATAAATCAAAAAGTCATTATTATCATAAACCAATTAGAGACAAAATTACCTAGACAATAACTGTCAAATTATTACTTTGACTCTAAGCAAAAATTAATCAAACAAAGCCTGGTTCTTGACCTACAGAGTTTAAATATTAAGACTTCCCAATGGTGTATGAGTAAGAACTACCATGGGAAGGCATATGCTCACTCACACGTGAATAGTAGCACACAATTTACCTGAATAACTAGAATTGCTTCCAACACATTTCTGTACCCATAATTTTACACAAGTTAGCTCTATTAGACATCACCATATAAAATATTCATAGGTTTTTCTATTTTAGTGGAAATCTGTATACATATGCAAGGTGTATCTTATGAGACAGATTTGGTTCTCTACCTTTTTATGTCCTGAAAGATATGAATCACATTTTTAAATGTTTGGAGGGGGTAAAATAAAAATAGGATTCATGACATGTGGACATGATGTAAACTTCAAATTCCTGCCTTCACTGAGTATTACTAGGACACAGGCACACTCATTCATATATTATCAATGGCTGCTTTTCACCATAACATGATAGTTGAGTAGCTGTGACAGAAACCATATGGTCTGCAAAGTCTGAAGTATCTATCTGTCCCTTGACAGAAAATGTTTGCTTACCCTTATCATGGTCCACACTCTCTTACTAAGGCATAATGAACATCATGTAAATTTTTCTTGGTATATAATATCACATACTAGTACTTTATATATTTGTAGTATGTTTGTTATTATCAGCAGCCTAAACTAACACTATTTGATAGACAAATTAAGAGAGCAGTTTATAATAATCTTCCATGACATTTTCCTTAGAAATATCACACTTCACATAAGTATCTTAAGAAACTGTTCTTTCTAAATACATAGGGGATTCTTTCTGTCAAATATTTGGTGAGTTCAATGTATAATTTCTGTATTCTTGAAGATTTTAAAGCATAGAAGGACTTATCTGAGGCCTGTATTACATACATTTCATTCTGGCAAGTCCATGAAAGGAATATTTAAAGAAGACAGTATTGGATTCAAGAAAAATTTGGTTGATGCACGAAAAAAGAGGGTCAGAGAAAGACTTCAGTAACCATCCACTTCAAAACCATATTCCTTGTACTTGCATTTGACATATTTTTGTGTGGCGCATTTGGCAGGGCTGATGATTGGTTGAATATGACTGATGGAGAAAAAAACTCTCTTTTTCTAGTATGCAAGGCAGAGCACCAAGTTGTAGGATACAGAATGTATGAACAGGAGCTAGTTTAAGGGCACAGGTGATAGAATTACTTTTTGAATACTGGAGTTAGAGCTACAAATAGTACATCCAAGATTTACTATGTAAATGAGTCTGGCTCAGGGGTGAGAATTGAGTTTTAAATCCAGAATTTGAAGTCACTGCCATACAAGTGAAGTTGATTCATTCATTGACATTTATTAAGTGTGACTATGTGGCAGGTATTGTCTTAGTTCAGGGAACCCAACAGGCAAGACAGAGTGCATGCTATTATAGACTTTAAATAATCTGATGACAAAGGCATAGAATTTAACAATAGTTAGAATAACATGTTTGACAGAGAAATCACAGAGCACTATTGGGACACATGGGAGAAGGTTTAACTTGAGGCTAAATGCATGGAAACAGACTTCTTGAAGGATTTATATTCAGACCTGAAGGAGGACTAGAAGTCACTCTGGGAAAAAGATGTGGGATAAATGTTTGAGAATGAGGGAATGGCATTTGCAGAGCTGTCAAGGCAAGTGTGCTCAAATCTTTAGAAAGGACATTTTCACTGGGAGTTGGTGTTTCAGGGAAAGTAGACTACATAATGAGTTGAGAGAAGTGTTCACGGACAGATTGTGGAGAATCTTGTAAGAAATTTGGACTTTATATGAAGGATAATGTAAAGTCATGAAATCATCCAGAATATAACATATGTACTTTTGTATTTAAGAAGATTATAAAGGCAAAGTGGCTGAGGATAGAACTCAAGGGGATTTAATGAGAAGTAAGAAGAAGGGAAGGTGATAAAAGAGATGAAAAATTGAAAAATCACAAATTTATGTTTTAGTTTATTTTTTCGTCAATTTAGCATTTGCACTCTGAGATGTCCATGCATATAAATGTTTATGACTCATAATATAAAATACTAGCAAACATCTTTGCTTCATGGTTAGTATTATTTAAATTATCAATATTTATTGTGGCTTAAGCTTAAATATATAGTTTTAGTATACTATTAATAGTAATAGTAGCAACAAAAGAATGATAGCTATAACTTAGTACAGTTGTATTAGTAGATTTAATTATGAATACTATTATTCAGACTAGAAAATCGAGATCTAGTGTTTTAGGGAAGTTGTTCCAGATCATACATGATAACGCCAGGATTTGTACCAAGGACTTATTATCACTGTGGTCTAATGCTTGTCCTCTGCTGATAATATCTGGGCTACAGAACTGAAGAATGTGGGAACTTTTTCTATTGGGATATGCAAAAGACTGGCAGAGTTTTTAAAGCTTCAACTTAGGGAATTTATATACTGTATCCAAGAACTCCTTCCATTGCATCAAATAATAAGTTACTGCTTTGCAGACTTAATATTAGCTGATTAAGATATAGGAAATAAATTATAAACCACATCAGTTAAGTAAACCTCACTTCTGACATAAATTTTGCACAGTAAGGACTTCAACTTCAATTGCACATTATCATTACATACACATTTGTTCTTTTACAATAGAAAAATATTTATTGAGATGATTTAAGTTACCTTTTTTTCCAATCTGCTGACAGATTTTATTCATGGTGTTCACCCTTCTCTAGGAAGTCTTGAATTTTAAACTTATTAGTTAAAAAAGGGGTTAAATATATTTTTCAAGTGTTACGTGTTGTTAATCAACATAAAAATATATTTTTTAAAGTTTTATTTATTTATTTATTTATTTGTTTGTTTGTTTGTTTTGTTTATACATGCACTGGGTACAGTCAGAAGCGCGGGAGGGTGAGAGAATTCACCATAGCCATAGCGGGGAGCAGAGCAGGCAGAAGGACTGAAATACACTGCTGAGGGGAGCAGAGGGCGGCAGGAGAGGTCTGCGCACCATGTGGGACCCTCCTCCAGTGGCCTGGGAGCAGCCGGGGATAGAACCGGCGCCATAGATGCCGCGGGCAGCTTCGCAACCCAGCGCTCAACCGCTGCGCCACCGGGGAGGGAGGCCCAACATAAAAATATTTTTACAATATGTTTGGTATACTAAAACTTCTTGTCTGCATTTTATTTATTTACTTATTTTTTACTGAGGTAACATTGGTTTATAATACTGCATATAATTTAGGGAATTAGGTCAACAACATCTGTTCAGACTGCATAAGTTACATTCAGACAATGTGTTCAACCAGAGCTCTAAAAGAAAGATTCCCCACAGCTGATCTTAAGATAAGCAACATTTTCAAAATGAAGAAGTAAGGAAGAAATAAATTTCTTGTAAATTTATTAATTTAGAAAGCTGAAAGTCACTGAAAAGGTGGAATAATAAGAAAGTCTATGCAGTTTGTCCCTTTAGACACAATTACAACACATTTTTACACAAAATTGATATTTCAAAATAGGCATTAACATTTCTACACAGATAAAATATCAGAACTCTGTTGGCTTCCCATATACTTTTGTTTGCAATTTGATTGCTAGAATTTTGAATTTCCATGGGGTGGGGCACACCCACCTTTCCAGTGACTTAGGAATTCAAAGGTTTTATACAAATATGCCCTTACCTTTTATTCAGGTACTGCATACTGACTATGGGAAGGATATGGCAAAGGGAGAACAGGCAGACAGGTAATCTGAGTGCCACTCAACAATGTGTGTCTCGTGCCAAAGCGACAACATACTGACTCAGCATAAAAGTTCTGGGAGGATGGCAGATTTATATTCCCTGCCACCCCACTCAGGCCTCTGCAGCCCTTCAAATGAATGTCTGGAAGGTGGATGGCAGTACAAAAGCAACTGTAAGCTTCTGTATCTGATCCCCTGAATTACTTCATCCCATCAACTCCCTGCTTATTTTGCGTCTCCCTGCTCTGCTCATTTCTTTGCTACCTTCTGTTTAGCATGTATCATTGCTTTAGGCTCAATCCCTGTCAGACTTTCCTGTTGTGGTTAATTTTCCTTCTTAACACTCCTTTGGGATATGACTTACAGCATTTGCCCTCAAATACTCCACCAGGGAAGGTGGGAGGTGATCAATAGGATTGTGCTTCTCTTTGCTTCCTGTCACCAAGAAGAAGGAGTTGACGCATAGACCTCTTTATGAAAACCCCCACAGCTGCTCCTTCATGCATCCACTCACTCACCTCTTGATCCACTGCTCCTCTTCCTAAACCACAGTGGTAACAGTCCATGGAATCTGGGTTAATTAGAGGAGGAATAGCTTTGCAATGACCCCAAAGGAGATTTCACAAAAGAAGGGGTTGCCTTGACTGTTTCTAATTACTGTTTCTCCCTCAATTACAAGTCATAATCTCCATAGGAAGCTATATTGTTATTTTCACACATACATTTTCTTTCTTTCTTCTTTTTTAAGATTTTTATTTATATAAGAACTGGGGTATGGGCCAGATGTGCAGGAGGATGAGAGGATTCACCAGAGACAGAGTGGGGAACAGGCAGACTGACGAAATACACTGCAGAGGGGAGCAATATGTGTGACAGGAGAGGTCTGCCGTGCCATGTGGGTATCTCGCCAGCTGGCTGGGATCAAACCTGAGCTCAGAGGCTGCGGACAGCTTCACCCGGTGTGGTTCTAGCAAGGAGGGAGTGATACATACTCAAAAGATACAGTTAAGTCATATTTTCCTCTTAGTGGAATGTATTATCTTCACACTTGGCAAATGACAGCAAGTAAATATTTGGCTTTGTCAGTCTCATTATAAATATAGTAAAAGTCAGTAAGATATAAGAGTCTAAATTCTAATGGGTTCACTATAAGCACAGATAATTGACCGAGGGTCTTCATGGGATCTTTATAAAAAGGGAGCTCCTCTTTGTCCTGGTGAAGCTTTCAGACTTTTTTTTTTTAGAATTAGAAAATTTAAAAAATGGGGCTTAATACTCTCAAAAATTAAAGATAAATCGTTCATCTTTTCTTGGATAATATGAGGTTAGAGTCTGAAAGATTTTTACTTCTTCTAAATTTATACATCAATTAACTCTGCTTTGCTACTGTGCTTCTAATTTTCATTTTAATAAGAAAAAATGGGCCAGAGGATTTTAAGTGACACAACTGAAGGGAGATGTGTGCCAGCAAAGTATTAGATGTATGGTAATTAGGACTGCAGATAGAGAGATGAGGGAAAAAGGGTGTTTGTCATTTGTACCGCAGACACTGCCTGCTCCTCTCTGAGTGGTTCCAAAGCCAGCTGACAGGTGTACAGTTACATCCGAACATCACAGCCAAAGAGGCACAGGTATCAGTAGTTTTATTTTGTTGTGAACTAAAGTGATTATGGAACTGAGACTAAGCTTTCAGACCCTGAAGAGCACAAAGGGGGGAAAAAAAAAAAACTTAGCTAAACTTTTTTCTTTAAGGCTTGTACTTGCAGATGTAGTTTATCTGACATTCCAAGCAAGTAAAAATAACTTTGAGCTGAGCTATACACCCAGAGGTGAGGCACACTGAAAAAATCGGAATCCTATCCTGACTCTTATTATAAACAAAATCTTTTCTACCTGCTTTGGATGGATGGAGCCTTATGTGGTCCCATGGTCATTGTTATTATAATATGTTTGCTGCTTTTGATCTTTATCACTTGTCTCTTGAATCAGTTTCCATTGATTGTAAAAGGCCAGAGGCATTAAAACTTCCAAATAACTCTAACTCATGGTTATAAACAATTGGGATTACAATTATGTGACAATCAGTAATATCTCAAGTTAGCTAGTGAAAGATTCTGCTTCTCTATGGGACACAAACCTCCACTCCTAATTAGGAGGAAGCAGTTCTAGAAGACAGACCTCTGCCCCAGTGGGCAAGAATGAGGAGCAGGATATAGACAGAAGAGGCAATTGTCACTTGTCTTCCTTGCCCTGCTCATGTTTATGATTTCTTGCAGACAAAATTAGAAATCCAGGTGAAACCATCTGAGACCAAGATGGAAGCAGAAAAAAGAAAAGGGATAAGTCACAGCTTCTTTACTATAACAAAAGCATGCCCACCAGCACTATATAGATCTGGTCAGACCAAACTGGGAAGAAAAAGGGATGTGAATGCAGTTTCTGGAAAGCTGTCTAATTTCTGTAAAATACTACTGATGCAGAGCCTTTGGCATTTCCTTTTCTTTGTATTCCCCATATAAGTTCCTTCTTCCTAACTCTGGGAAAGGGCGTATGAATATTCCTCCCACCAACTCTTCTCTGGGGTTCTGGCTTATGAGTGGCAAGTAGATGGACCCCAGGCTTAGATAATAATTATGCTACACTCCTTAGAGTTATCTGTTCTGCCATCTCCCTATACAGCTGATAGATTGGAGTTTACAGAGATCATAGGAGCCCATAACTGATAATTGGTCAGAACGGATCAAGTTTCCTAGTGATTCTGAAATTGTGTTGTCTATGACTTCTAGGTTCTGATGGAAGGAGGAAAGAAGGAAGGAGCAATTGAATGGGATAACATAAGAAAATGGAGAAGAGAACTGGAGTTGAGAAATCAACAGGAGAATAGGAGGGTTCTCTGGAGTGAATTATACAGATTTATTTATTGGAATCCAAAAGAAGTATTCTTTTTTTCATGTTTCTATTGGACTTTTAATTTATTTTTATTTTTATTTTTCTACATCATTATTCATTTTAAAACAATTATTTGCTTCTCCCTAACCCCTCCGGTGTAGTCTCATAATTTCCTTCACCAATGCACCCGTGCACCATCCTCAGTCCCCTGTCCCCTTCCTCCCTCCCTCATCCCTCTCCCTCCTCCTCCGGGCAGGATGTCTCTGGTTTATAATTGTCTGTTTTTGCTTTGTTGTGTTTTGTATTGTTATTATTTTTTTCACACTGATGTCTTATTTGGTTCCCCTGTATTCCTGCTATAAGTGAAGCCATCCGATATTTCTCTTTTTCCTTCTGGCTTATTTCACTGTACCACCACCACATGCAAAAAAATGAAACTAGACTACTACCTCTCACCATGCACAAAAATCAACTCAAAATGGATAAAAGTACTGGAAGACCTGAAACCATAAAATATATAGAAGAAAATATAGGTAAAACACTACAAGACATACATCTCAGAAACATCTTTAAAGACTCATCACCCAAAGCAAAGATGGGCCTCCCTGGTGGCGCAGCGGTTGAGCGCTGGGTTGCGGAGCTGCCCGCGGCCTCTGCGGTGCCGGTTCGATCCCTGGCTGCTCCCCCGCCACCGGAGGAGAGTCCCACATGGCGCGCAGACCTCTCCTGCCGCCCGCTGCTCCCCTCAGCAGTGTACTTTGGTCCTTCTGCCTGCTCTGCTCCCCGCTCTGGCTCTGGTGAATTCTCTCACCCGACCACGCCTCTGACTGTACCCAGTGCATGTGTAAACCAAACAAACAAATAAATAAATAAAAACATGCCTCTATAAAAAAAAAAAAAAAGTCAAGGAAAAGATAAACACCTGGGATTACATCAGACTGAAAAGCTTCTGTATGGCAAAAGAGACATTAACCAAAACAAAGAGACACCCCACTGATTGGGAAAAATTTTTTGCACTCCATACAACTAATAAGGGACTGATCACAAAGATATACAAAGACCTCACAGGACTCAACAAATAAAGTAAACAAAAGAAGTATCATTTAAAGGAGTGTCATGTCTCTTTCTATTGCTTAGGTCTCAACTCTTTTGTAAAAGGATTTTGTAAAAGGAAGTTTTTTTAAAAAAATTACACATGCAGTAAAACCCAAAAAGCAGAAATTAAATAGCAAGAGCTCTCCCTTCCCTATACAAATCTTCCTCTTCCCATCCCTACATCACTTCTTGTACTGGTTTCAGCATGGGACTGCGCAGTATATAAATTATGCCATCCACAACTTTGTTTTCTAGGTTTTTCAAAATATATTATGCAACGTTAGAACATTTTTGGAAAAAAAAAAAAGATCAAAGAAAACAAGGCCAAAAGAAAATTTTCAAATCTATGCTTTGCCAAAAATATATCTCCTAGGAACAATTTACATAATGTCTAATGGACACAAGATATTTAACAGCCATGAGGTAATACTATTGGTTTTGAAAGCAATAATGTGAGTAAAATGTTGAGGATTAAGCACTAAAGAGAATTAGGAGTTTGCAAAACATGGTCAGGGTAAGTCATTGATTTCTTTGGCTATAAGATAAAAATTGCTGGAGAGTTTTTAAAAATGCTGACAGTGGTCATTAGAACTTTAAAAATGTTAACTTTACATTTCTTCATCTTTTGCTTTGTCATAAATTCACCTTATTACCAGTGGTGCTAGAAATGGCTATAGAAATATCATACATACTTTAAAATTCTGGGTAATTGACACAAGTAAGTAATCTTTCCTTGAAAAGACTATTTCAAATGGAACAAAACCACTGCACATACTATACATATTTAAATTAGCTTCTCTTTTTTAGTGAAGAAACATGATATTGTATTAATTAGATGTTAAACATTGTTAAGGTTTATATTATCAAAAATATTTATATTTTCTAAATATTTAGCTTAATTATATCTAAATAAATAATGAATATTGTCTGAACCACGTTTTCACTATAAGAAAACTCCATTTAATTGAAGTAACAGGTGAGCTTTATATTTTGATTACTCTGAGCTATTCGATCCACTAAAATATGGTACTGTTGATAAAAATACACATTACATACTTAGATTTTAGAACACTAAAATTGTCTAATGTCATCACTTGATTATTTAATTCATTCACTTCATATTTATAATATGCCTACCTAGGGTTACTATATTAGACACAAACGAATATATCTGGAAGATATAATAATTGCCGAAGGAGGACTTACATTTCTGGGGGACGACAATATATGTAAATGTATACACAGTACAACATGAAACCTACCCTAAAAAGGATAATACAAAGGGTGTTCTTTAGATTCTATTTTTATGTCATGAAATATGAGTCAAAAAGAGATTTGGAAATGTTAATTAAAGTGAAATGAATTGCTTCCTATGAATTTGGGGGTTAAATAAACCATGTTGTCCAATACAAAGGCCAAGGTCAAATGTGAATATTTAAGTTTAAATTAAAATCACACAAAATATAAAGTGCAGTATCACAGTATACAAGTCACATTTCAAGTACTCAATAGTGATTGTCACATGTGACAACTGAGGCTACAGAATAGTCCCATCATCACATAAGACTCTCTTGGACAGTGTGGATAGGGGAGGTTACTTTATCAATTCAAAAATGTAATCAAAGTTTGTACTTACATGACATTTTATAATTGTTTGTACCAAAAAGGCAATGATCTTTTTGGAAAATCACTGTTTTCTAAATTAAAACTGAAAACATCAAGCTGTGTATCAAAGGTAAATTTCTGTGTCAAGTAGACTGCTATTTCCTAAAGACATCATATCAATAAAGTTAATTTATTTTTAGTAGTGTTTTGCTCATCCATGTGTTCTTAGAACCTAGCCAAGTGCCCGATACAGATAAATTGAACAATTAGTACTTATTGTCAACTAAGGGATAAAGTGAAAAAATAAATGAACACATCTTTTTTCATTGAAAGAAAGGGAGTCACTTACTGATAAAAAGAACACTTATGACACCTACTATCTTTCTCTTACATTCACCATTTCTAGGGAATATATGGAATATGAACTATAAAGAAATCAATGGACCTGAAGGACAGTACAACCTTCTCTTTTTCCTTCTCTACTTCCTTCCCTCCCTCCTTCTTTTCTTCCTACAAAGGTAGCCAATCAATAGCAGACCAAGACTGGAACACAGGTCTGTATCAAAAGAAAATCAAAATCAACAAGCAACTATAAACCAGAGAGACACTACAGGGTGAGGGGGGAAGGGAATGGGATCAAAACAAGGGGGTGGGAATTGTATGGGGACTATAACCAAGATGAAAATGTATATATTGTGCAAAAATGAAAAATGATGTAAAAAATATATAAAATAAATAAAAAAAGAGAGTGGAATCAGACCACAAAAAAAATTATCTTAACAGATAATTGAATCACTAACAGGATAAAGAATTCAGAAATAATTAAGTAGAGTGATGAAATATCTTATTCTAAAACAGAATTTATGATGCATCAGAAAGTTATGTTCCACCCAAGTTTGTGGAGAAACTCACATTCATAACAAGGCAATTACTTAAAACAGGAAAAATGTTTAGATAAGCAGTTCCTATGAATAGTAGAGGATTAGAAATAATAGCCAAATGTATCATACAATCTTAGTTCTTTATACTAGGTTTTGTATGTTATTTTAAAATTATTTTAATATTGATGTGTTCTTTTTTCTCCTGCTAAGAAAATATGGATGGCTCTTAGCTAACTATGTTTATGAATCTTATGTTCATAGCTGAATTTCGTACCTCAGTGATTCAGAGTGGCAAATAATTTTAAGCAAGGTATCTAAAAATAAATAAATTGGGCTGTGACCCTAAACTTCTAAAATGAACATAATTTCAAGGGAGGAAAAAAATATTCTTGTTCTTTGCACGTACCCGATTAAGACCCAGAATATTGGGAAACTTGGTGGTATCATAGCAGAGTGAGCCCTCTGAACCATTTTCCTGACAAGTTATTTTTCACATATGCAATTACTGCTTGGAATAAAGGTGTCTATATTGAAGTTGGGTTAGGTTACTAATAAGAAGGCAACACAATTAGAAGACAATACAATTCATCCTGAAGCAACTATTAAGAGAACTGAGTAATTCTGGAGTGATTTGTATCACTAGATTAGAAGCAGAACAATGAGGGTGACTTCTTGACCTCTTTTAGCTTTACATTTTAAGAAAAAAGGACTGAAGACAAAGTCACACAGGTGGTTCCCTGGTGTTTATTTGGCAATGTTGTTGCTGTGATTCTAGGCAATAATTAAAAAAAGAATTAAAAAAATATGGGAACTCCTTGAGTTCTGTCTCCAACTGAAAAGCCAAACTATATCAGACACTGTACAAAAATGTATGGATTGTCATTAAGCGAATGTTAGTTACCCACATTTTAATTTTCCAAAACAGAAGTCACATGAAGTATCATTTATTAATCTTTACAGACCTATACATAAAGAACAAGTGAAAGGCTACCAGCCAGCAGAAGCCTTACAACCAAATCTCTTTTGTCATTGTCAGGATCTTGCCATACCCATAACTCATTTAATATTTTGTATTTCAAGCTCAAAGCTATGGTTTAACCTGCTACTATTTTCAAATGTTCCAAAACATTAAATTATTTGCATCTGAGGTTAAAGGAATATTTATATTATGACTGTAACCTGAAATATCATTAGAGAAAATTAAAAAAAACTTATTTATCTTAATTTCAATTAAGTAACAAAGCATGATTCGCTCATGTATAACCTTGTAAATTTAAGTTCATTTAATTAGAAATTTTCTCCATGAGTCACTGATAATACACATTAACCATTTTCTAATTTTAGCCATAGTAAGGTTCAAAATATTTTGCTAGATCACACAAATGATATAAGATCATGCATGCAAAATGGAAAAATGAGAATTTTACTTATGTAGATGTGGAATGGTTACTTACCCCTGTCCGTGTCATAGAGAAAGACAAAACAGTTCCATTCATAGTGATCCAGCAGACTCAAAAGTGCTCCTCGTAAGGAAGGTCTTAGCTGCAGCACAAACTGGCTTTCCCCCTCGGTAGGGAAACTTGGGGTGATGAGGGAGATGTGTAAGGCGCTGCAGAATGAGGTCAAGGTATGTACTGACCTCTTATCATAGAGTCCGAAAATGGCAAATACTCCTCTAGAATACTGGGAACAGACTGAAACAAAAGAAAACAAACAAACAATTAATACACTCTAAAATTCTTAACTTCCATATATAAAGTATATTAAATTTTTTAAAAAGGAATCATTGCTATATCAGAATACAATTAAAGCAGAGTAAAGTGTGCAATTAATTGTATAATCAATTAATGAACTCTTGCGCTTGTACTCAAAGCCCTGCATTGAGTGAGATAATAAGAGAATATATGCTTCATTCTTCAAGAAGCCAATTTGAATTAAAGAGAAATTTGACTAAAGTGACCATATAACATTTCATGATAATGTAGCAAATCCTATGGTAAACTTTTAAATGTGACAAATCCAAATTTTTCTCTGCATTTTCTTATATGCAAAAAAAAATACTTTCAAAACTCCTAAATATTAATTGAAGCAGCATTTAAATTACACAGTGACACCCTTCCTTTTAAGCTATATACATATATTTTCTATTTTGAATTAGACTGCTTTTGTTTAACTAAGCCTAAATTGTCACCTGTATTTTTTTTGTGGAAGCAGTTTATTTTTTATCACACCCTTGGTGTACTCTTGGATCATGTTGGAAGACAGATAAGCTGTCTGTAAAATCACTACTGGGGTTCTCTTGATGCTTAGTGGAATTGCAGAAAGCTGCATGAAATTAAGACAAAGCAATTCCAAAACCCAAAAGAATTAAGTCTTCCCAATATGAGATGACTTGTGGTAAAGAGATGAGGTAAAACCCTCACTTTGCTTGTCTTTCTTCATACTTCCTGTTGCCTGGATAATGAGGCAAATTCAAAATGAGGGGAAAAAAATCCTCCCTAGTGGAATTCTGGCCACTCTTTTGGCATGATTGATTTCTAGTCCAAAGTTGGGTGAGTTTTTCTAATTTACACTTTAATGATATAAACCTGCATTTACATTTTAAAGATATAATCCTCGTGTTTATACAGTAAAATAAGACTTTGAATCCTGAGTTCTTATAGTTTATCATATATGGCTAAAGGTCCTATTTTTTCTTTGCATACATAGCTAATTTAAGAGGTCTATAGTTCTATAAAATTTTTATGTTTTCTGATTTTAGTTACTAATTTTAATCACTAAGTTCATTAAAAACCTGGAGTAAGATATAATCCAGAGGTATCTATCCTAGAAGTAATTCATTGTGATTTAAAGAAATTAGAGTTTGTTTTGTTTAGCAGGTTCTTTGGTGAATTATGAATCATAAATAAGAGAAATTAATGAACCCTGTAGGGATTTCTTTTTTTTTTCATTTTTTATGCCTCTTGAAATTGGGGATAAAGCCTCTTAAGTGCAATCTAAACAGAAGATGGTAATAATAAACAGAAATGAATGCTGTTGATTTTTCTTAAATGACAAACTGTACATATTCTGGGAAATCTAAACTCCAATTAAGGGGCTAGAGTTTATATTCAAATGGACAAAACAAGAATGGAGATTACATTAAAATACAGATGGTAGGTCCTCCCTGGTGGCACAGGGGTTAAAGTCTCAGCTCTATCAAGTGATCACCAGCCACTGTGGCATGAGTTTAATCCCCGGCCAGGGAGCTAACCCACAAGGCGCAGCAGACCTATCCTGTCTCACCCACTGCTCCCTTCAGCAGTATGTCTCAGTCAATCCGCCTGTTCTGTTCCCCACTCTGTCTCTGGTGAATCTTCTCACTCCTCAGGCCTAACCCCAGTTCTTGTATGCATAAACAAATAAATCTTTTAAAAAATAAAATAAAAAAATAAAATTAAATATAGACGGTAAACTCTATTCACAAGTTCAAATCCCAGTACTTTTACTTATTAGGTGACCTGGCTAAGTTAAATCAGGTTTCTTATTTCAGCTATGAATATACAATGTTTCAAGGATTAAAGGAGACAACAGATGTAAAACTACTATCCTAAGAGGATACACAAGAAAACAAGTGGCAGAGTTTATGAAAAAGATTTCCATATGCATACATAATTAATTTAGACGTATTATTTAATAAAAGGGTAAAAGGATTAAAGGGTAAAAATAGCACAGCTGATACAAAACCAAGAATGGAGATATTCAGCTTGTGTAGAACATATGCCAGTTATTTCAATGGATATTGCATTGGAGTTTATATAGAAATTCTATCAAGCAAGAACATCCAATTCTCATTCTATGCTCACCCAGGAAACAGAATTTGATTATCTAAATAGATTGACCATCCTGGAAGGCTTGTTCTGACAGAATGACTGGATGCAATTTTCTGGCAAGATAGAAGAAACATATAATATAACATTTGTGCATCATGAGTTTTAACTCAATTCAGTTCCTGTAACTTAAGTGGTTGGATAAATCGAGTTGCTGGATGGGACCTTAACCTTATGAATGTTCCACCAAGCTTTGAGTATATTTGTGTAAGTGCTATATATTTTAGCATATAACCTGGAGTAACCCAGCATTTTTGTGCTTTCATATTTTCTGATCTCTTAATTTGCATGCACACTGAGGACCCCCTCTCAATCTTTATTTAGTAAATAATCTGGCTCAATTAATTTTTATTTTATTTTACTGAAAAAAATTAAGGTTGGTGAGCTTTAGAATTCAAAATCTAGTATCTCGGCATTTAGTTTGATGCTGAAAGTATTCAGAAGTTTGAATACTTGTTAGAGAAAATGTAAGTAAGCAGGATTTACAGGTCATGTACTTTAAATATCTCAGGCATAAAATGAACATTTACATAATATTTTCTTTTATGGGATTTTAAAAGTAGACCATTGTTAAGTTTGAGTTTCCAAACTGTGTTTTACTAGGAATTCCAAGAGTACCATAGGAGTGATACAGGGCAGCAAGGGGCACTAAAAGAGGCCAAGGACACTGCCCAAATACTTTACTGGTCACTGTCTGAGTTCTTCACCCATGTGCACAATTTCAAGACTACTCAGGCTCAGAGAACAACAACAATGGGATTAATTTAACAAACCAGGGAAAAACGAAGAGTTACTAGTTCAAAAATGGCAGTTTACCTCACCTGAAGCAGTGTCCTAAGCAAAAAGTATCTAAGATGGGGTCTTCCCCCCAGTGAGATGCAGAGGTCCTCTCAATAGGCCTAACAATAGGCCACGTGCCCAAGATGGCATCTTCCCACCACTGAAGTCTGGAGCATGAGGCAGCCAGACTATAGGCCAGGTTCCAACTCATGAAGACAACAGAAGATACCACAGGAGATGCTCCCGGAGCTTCCGAGATGCCCCAGCACAGCACCAGACAAGCAACACTCAAAACAGCAGCTCTAACAGCCAAATGAGCAACAAATGGCCACACTCATGCAACTCAGTGAGGTGCCCGACTCCGGGTCTTCACTTACTCTGCTAGGCTGTAACAGCAGCAGAACTGGGAACAGTTTCAGTTGCTTGGCTACTTGCAAAGCTTCCAAACTTTTCCTCGCTGAGGTTGGCTGCTGGAAGCCTCCCCAACACGGGGGCTGAAATCGCTGACCCCAGAATTACTGAAGATCCAAAAATGCTAACTCCCAAACATTGAAAGCTCAAACGCTGAATCCCGAACACCTAATCCTGGGGGCTGCTTCTGCAGCCCCTGATATTTTTTATCAGAGTCTCCACCCCAAAATGCGATACTTTTTAGCATTTTCCCTGGGGCTATCTATCCTCCCCAGCAACTACCTCCAGGGGACACCACCTGTAATTGTCTTTGGTTTCAGCCACGGGATATAGGAGGACTTGCATTGCTTTGCGTGAGACACTTGATGAGACAGAAATGGGCAAGGCTGGATCCTTCACCTCGAACCTTCATCCTCCCTCCCTCCTCATCTCTCCTCCTCAAAATCCAACAGCACTCCTTATTTCATCTATTTCAAATATTGAGCTACTTTCATGATAAAGTTTTATTTGCAAAAGTAGCACACTCCCAAAACAAGTTCACAACTTATATATTCTGCATAAAGACCCACCAGTTACTTCTTATTACACAGTTTTTAATCTAATCATTATGACCTTCCACTGTTCTGGCGCTTGCTAGACTTTAAATAGGGATTTATTTCATTTGGGCCTCAGCAAACTTAATATTTTATGATATTTAATTATTTTCTACTTGTGTTCATTCATTTGCATTATCAACTATCTTTTTAAGTCATTTAGCTGCTAAGAGACATATTTAAAACTATAGGGCCTCCCCGGTGGCGCAGCAGTTGAACTCTGGGTTGCGAAGCTGCCCGCAGCCTCTGCAGCGCCGGTTCGATCCCGGCTGCTCCCGGCCACTGGAGGAGGGTCTCAAAGGGTGCGCAGACCTCTCCTGTCGCCCGCTGCTTCCTTCAGCAGTGTACTTCGGTCCTTCTGCCTGCTCTGCTCCCTACTCTGGCTCTGGTGAATTCTCTCACCCTCCCACGCTTCTGACCGTACCCAGTGCTTGTATAAATAAATAAATAAATCTTAAAAAAAAAAAAAAACTATAGTATTACACTAATAACTTTGTTTTTGAGTGCATTCTGTCACTTTTTACTTCCCTTTTCAAATTTACAGTTTTAGTATTATTCTTTTAAATTATATTTTGTCTAGTTAATCTAGATTATTGGCCTGGTAGTTGAGGATTATTGGTTTTCCTATGTGTGTGACTAGATTGTCAGTTAAATGTTACTCTCAGTGGACATCCTGGATAATGTTTCATTTGGCTTAATATGACATCTATCGCTGCCTAGCATACAAATAGTTATTCAAACAATGAAACTTCTATAACTATATAAATGCTTACATAAAGAGTAAACTAATCTGAATAGGAATGTGTCCAGAATGCACAAAAAGAAAATAAACTGAATTTTAATGTTCTTGTATAACGCAGCTAAATAAAAGAAACAAGAATTAAATGCTTGGTTACTAAATAGATGCAATTCTATTATACTGATACATATTTCAGGATACAAACACTAATCAAAGTAAGACTTTCAGTGAAATAATGCAATCATAATTTTAAGCACATATTCTATATTCTGCTTCACTAATGAGATCACTTGAATTGTGTGTTATGTAAATAAACGCATAATATAAATACATAGTAATAATCCATTCATCTTTAACCTGATGGTGTCAATTAATTAAATCTGTCTTCTTGTCAGGTACTCACCCAGCTTTATTCCAGATGCCACATTCCAGATGTCAACCCAACTCAAATTATTATATAATTTGTGATAATTTTTAGTCCTGTAATGCATACAAATCAAATCACATGGTCTTAGCTCAGTGTTTCTCTAGTTGTAGGACTCAAATCCATGTGACACACTGAAGTTTCTGTGACAACTGCAGGTTGGTCAAAAAGAACCACACCTACCGTCCTACTGTAGCTCCTGGATTGTGGCTTTACTTCTGCTCTAAAATCTTTCTCTAAATGATTTTGAGGTAGCTGAACCTTCTTTTGCTTTATAAAACAGAGAACATTCTTAACCCTATGCTTTGTACCTTTACCTTTTCCCAGGCACCGTTACTGGAGGAGAAAACTTCCTTTTACAGTTTATAATGTTTCCAACTCATTCCGCATCTGTACTTTCAGTCACTAAAGCCACTCTCACCAATATTGCTAATGAGCAACTGTACTCTAAATCTTATAGGTTAGCTCCTGGAATCCTCTGCTGTTTCACACTTTTGTACACATCTCCCCAAAACACCAAAACACCCTAGCCTGGTTTTCTAACACTACAATTGACCTTCCTCTAGCCATTCTGGACATTTCTTCGTGTCTTTAAACTGTTCTTTCCTCTGCTCCTTTAAAGATGGTAATTCTGGGCCTCCCTGGTGGCACAGCGGGTTGAGTGCAGCACTGTGAAGCTGTCCACAGCCTCTGAAGCATAGGTTCGATTCCCAGCCAGCCAGGGAGATTCCCACATGGAGCTGCAGTTCTCTCCTGTCTCGCCTGCTGCTTCCCTCTGCAGTGCGTTTCGGTCTGCCTTCCTGTTCTGCTCCCCGCTTTGTCTTTGGTGAATCCTCTCACCCTCCCGTGCCTCTGGCCCATACCCCAGCTTTTATATAAAAAATGAATATGGGATCTCCCTGGTGGCGCAGCAGGTTGAGTGCTGAGCTGTGAAGCTGTCTGCAGCCTCTGCAGTGTGGGTTTGATTCCCTCCAGCCAGCAAGATTCCCACATGGTGCAGCAGACTTCTCCTGTCACTCCTGCTGCTCCTCTTAGCAGTGTCTTCAGTCCATCTGCCTGTTCTGCTCCCCACTTTGTCTCTGGTGAATCCTCTCACCCTCCCGCACCCCGAGCCTATACCCCAGCTACTGTAGAAATAAAAAATTATTAAAAAAATCTTAAAAAAAAGATGGTAAATCTAATTCACCTCTCCTTACTCACTCTTCTCTCTAAATATAATTCTAAGGTGAAAATGGTCAGTTCTCTGCCTTTGATGCCCACCTATGTAATCATGATGCCCCAACGGTACCATTTACTTCAAATCTTCCTGTTGGACTCCTCCTCTATATGTATCTAATTATCTTTCACCACTCCTGTGCTCCAGTGAGTTTTATAAAAAGGATTGCAGCAATATTTTTCATGTCACAATATAGTCTAGAATTCTGCCACTTCCCCATTCAAAATTGGAGTATATTCTTTCTACTTGGGCTGCCTTGACTATAAAGATATGACAGAAGAGATTTTATGTGAACTTTTTGACTATGGTACATGCTCTGTCTGTAGGCACAATTTTTTTTCATTCAGTCACCATGCTGTGAGGAAGCCCATGTGAAATGGACCCACAGAGGAAGGAACCAAGATACTTGTCCCTCAGATCCCAAAAAAGATCCAAGCTGACAGCAGAATAACCTTAGCTTTACTATAAATGGATAATCCTGTTAAAATGCCCCTTTTGATATAGTATGGAGTAGAGATTTATCGCAAATATAAAAACATCAAAAAATAAAAAAAGAACTGATTTTATTTTAAGCTATTACCATTGAGTAAGCTATTACCATTATCTACAAATAAATGACCAGAACTACTTCTGCATCCAGTACTCAGGAGTGCACCTATATGTAGGTATTCAATGAGTATTTTTATGATCTAAGAATGTTTGAGATAAGTGCCAATACTTATTTTAAAAAATGTCTTAATATTGAGCATTTGGGTTGTTTTCAGTTATTTGCTGTCATAACTACTGCTTTCATGACAACCATCTTTGTCCTGGCAAAATCTGTGTGATAATTTAGAGAAACATGTCTTAGAAAAATATTTCTACAAAATTATTTTGCATTTACTTCTGTCAAACACCCTAATGTGTTTATATGTGATATATGTTTGTGTGCATGTGCATGTATGTGTGCATGTCTGTGATTTTTTTAGTTTATAAATGACTGAACATCAAACAAAGGAACATCATTTTATATAGTACATAGCATGTGCATTTTAATAGGAAATTGGCATGGGGTGGACATTTTTGTAAAATAGTCTCACTGAAGACCATTAAAATTTTTTGTAGCATGCAGAACTCAAAGCAAGCTTGTAAGTCTATACTTTCTCACTATGGGCATGGCCTGATTTGTGTGGTAGTCTCAGGTCCAATGTCATGCAGGCTGTTGGGTCCATGCCCTGAGTATCATGTCCCTACTCAAACACTGAACTCGGATATCTCAGGGAAGTCATATTGTCCATTCTTGTTTTTGGATTTCAAGTTCTCTCCTTTGGATATATTCTTTACTTTCTTATAAATTCATTGAGTATATAAAAAAATCTAGTACATAGAACCTTTAAAAAAAAACTATTATAGAACCAGTAATTATTCTGAAACCAGAAGTCTTTGCTGCCTATGATTCTAAGATGCTGTGGTCTACTGTACGAATTTCATCTAAATTTATGTTTGCAATTGCTCTAAAATTATTTTGGTCTTTTTACATATTATCAATCCCATTTATGCAGAAATTTTTTTTCTAGCAAACTGTCCCTACTGTCCATAGACTGACTTAGTGATCCTCATATTTTGTCATAATAGGTGTAATATGTGTGCACACATGTCATATGTATGTTTATAAACATATTCAACATATTAATCAAAATCTTGTCTGTTAATATTGGAGGAGGGCAGTGCACTGTTGATACCTACAATAGAATTAATTAACCAAATCAGAATGTGTTGAGTTGATCAATTCAGGGGAAAATGGTCGGGAAAAAATGAGGAAAAGCAGGCATGGTAAAAATGAAGAGAGTATAGGATGCTATGTTCCTATGAGCACAGCAGTAGATAAGAAAAGAACATGCTGGAAGAAGGTCAAGTTGGACAAAATTCTCTATAAAGATGGAACTCCACAGGCCCCATTTTAAGTTGTCATGGTTATAAGACTCCTCCACATTTATATATATATATATATATATATATATATGTATGCTATTTTACCAATTCAAGTAATCTTTAAAAATGGCAATTGGAGCCTCCCTCAGTGTTATCACTGCCACAGTTTGAGTTCCATCCCTGGCCTGAGCTCAATCCCCAGCCAGGAAACTAACCCATATATAGCACAGCAGACCTCTCCTGTCTTGCCTGCTGCTCCCCTAAGCAGTGTAAAGCCACCTGTTCTCCTCCCCATTCTTTCTCTGGTGAATCCTCTGACCCCCTGCACCTCTGGCCTACACCCCAGTTCTTTAACATCAAAAAAAGAGAGGAAAATTGGAAAAACACATTAACTAGTCACTATGTTTTGCAGAGAGAACTAGGGCAGAGTTTGAGATCAGTCTTTGCATCAGGTATAGGTGAACTTAAGAGAATGGTAAAATGAAAGGCATTTACAATTAGATATATTGGCCTGGTCCTGAAGATCTCATGGATTACTCAGTGTAAGCGTAATAGGCCCAGGTAAGAGGTGACTTACCTCTTCTAACTGCCACATGGGTGGAACCCCAAGAATTGAACACATTCTCCTGCTCTGATGGCTCTAGCCCTTCTCTCAGGATAATGTAAGTTCCACAAATGGAGGCAGTTTGTATCTTTAGACTCTAAAATTGGCACATGAAAATCACTGTTATTTTTTGAATAAATGAAATTATGGTTTCTGGTAAAAGAAATAGAGATGGAATAGGAGAGTGAGGAGTGGCTGTTTGAGAACAACAGAAAACTACTTTCTGGTTGCTAAACCTACTCCAGCATGCAAAAGTTTTTATTTCTGCCATGAGTCTAGGCAATGCACTTTTGGTCTCTTTATACTTTCTCTTATCATACCCTCTCCCTTTCAACTGTGTATCAACTCACCATTAAGTTTTAATTAAAACACAATTTCTGAAAACTGCTATTATTAGAAATTTAGGGCCTTCCTGGTGGCGCAGGCAGTTGAGCTCCACACTGTGAAGTTGTCCGCAGCCTCTGCAGTGTGGGATTAATGCCGGCCAGCAGGCGAGACTCCCAC
The DNA here is from genome assembly GCF_964194135.1 of Talpa europaea. Classification (NCBI taxonomy): domain Eukaryota; kingdom Metazoa; phylum Chordata; class Mammalia; order Eulipotyphla; family Talpidae; genus Talpa; species Talpa europaea. The sequence goes on from NC_140079.1 coordinate 35,075,925, forward strand.
ATGGTGGGGCAGATCTCTCCTGTCGCGACCGCTGCTCCCCTCGGCAGTGTATTTCATCAGTCTGCGTGTTCTGTTCCCCACTCTGTCTCTGGTGAATCCGCTCACCCTCCCGCACATCTGGCCTGTACCCTAATAAATCTTTAAAGATTTATTTATTTATTTATTTATTTATACAAACACTGGGTACAGTCAGAAGCGTGGGAGGGTGAGAGGATTCACCAGAGCCAAAGTGGGTAGCAGAGCAGGCAGACTGATGAAGTACACTGCTGAGGGGAGCAGCCGGCGGTAGGAGAGGTCTGAGCGCCATGTGGGACCCTCGCTGGCGGCCGAGGATCGAACTGGGGCTGCAAAGGCTGCGGGCAGCTTCGCAGTCCAGCACTCAACTGCTGCGCCACCAGGGGAGCCCCAATATACTTAAAAAAAAAGTTAAAAAAATAATGATTCTTTATAAGGAAATCAATTATAATCATAACAATAGCTCAAATTTTTTAATTCAAATTTGAGATGAGACTATCTTCTTCTGCACAATTGACAAAAACATACTTTGATATTTTGTTTTTGTTAGGGAAATGTGACATTGCAGCTTTTATACATTTGATTTTCATTAGCTAGAATATAATAAGTCTATGAATTAATTCAGCAGCATAGTCTGGAGCTGCATGTGAAATACTATTAACTCTAGGTCTTATCACCTTTTCCAAATTTCCCTCCATAGCTTTTGGTCCTAGACAACCCTGATTTTTATTTTTCACTTTGTATTTTCCTAATTTTTTGTCATTTATATTTCTTTAAAATGAATTATAGCACGATTCTGGTTTTTAAAAATATTTTCTCTTAAAACACTGACAGCTTACTTGAAACACTTACAATTAGAAAATATTCTTAATCATCTTCCTTCTTTCTCTGATTATTTGTTGTTAAAATGATGAGTTCCTCACATTCATATTTGAAAAAAGCTCTATCAAATGGTGGATAGCACATGCTGAGCCCAGAATTCATTAATTTATGTCTGTAAGGCATTATCAGATGTTATTAATATGTAAAAGCTAATTTTCTTAGAATTCTAAATGATGGTTAGCTATAGTACATAAAGCTACAAGCTAATCATCATAATTGACAAGTTAAAATGTAAATTACACAAAAATATTTCACTTTAATTATATCACAATTAAGTACTTTTACTTTCTCAGATGTCTTCTCTGAGGCTGCTTCTGGACAATGCATCAAAGATCACAATGAGATATAATTATGGGCTGCACTTACACAGCCCTCCACATGCTCTCCTCCAGTTTTATTATATCTCAACTAGAAAGCACATTTCAGTCCTAAATTAAACTAATTGAGAGCTCAGTAAAAATATACAGGCTTGTTTGCACATTCTTTCTGGAGTCAGGCTATCATAATGGAAACACATGGCTCATTTTGTCTCTGAGGCCTATAAAGGAAAAAGCAGAAGGCTATTTGCAACTCTCAGCAAGTGAAATAAGATTCCATTGGGTTTAAAGATGGCTTCCCGGGCAGTCATTTGGGTACTGCAAAAACCATGTTGTTCTTTTATATTACTATTATACAAACATAAGGACTACAACAAGTGGGTTTTCAGAAGGAGGGGAGGTGAGAGGAGAGGAAGAATCCAATTCTAAATCATAGCAGAGATGGTTGGTTCTTTACTTGTCAACTTCTAATCACGAAGAAAAATGTAGGCGAAACAGAACCCAGTGATTTACTGTTTAACATTCAAGGATTTGGAATGTATTTTTACCTTTAAGTGGTTCCTAAATGGAAACATTTGATTCATCATCTATATTTTATACCATATAACTGAGTCGCAAAATTGCAGTAGGATTCTTTTTATGCTAGAGAAACACATTTTTCAAGGGCCTAAATAATACGTTGAAAGCTTTTCTTCATCAGATGAGACACAGCTGTCTTCCTGAAAAGCATTTAAATACATCATGGAAGTGGATAACATCAAATTAAAAATGGAATGGAATAATATTTGGCAGATATTTGAGTGGGTTTTAGAAACAACTGTTCTCATGAATATTATGCTTCCTGAATAACTTGAAGTATCATCATGTGTTTAGGAGGCAAAATTTGTGACATTTGTTTAATGTCTGTCTATACTACTAGACATAACTCAGTGGTAGTAAAGTCTCTGACTGTTTTAATCATCTTTTTTCCTCCTCCAGCATCCAACACAATGCTTGGCACATAGTTGATAGACAATAAATATTTGCTGAATAGATAACCAAATGAATGGGGGGCAAAAAGAGGTCAATTGTAAAAGATACTTTAAGTTCATGAAATTATTGGTCCTTACTAATCTTTTAAATGGAACGAGCAGTCATGTGATGCAAAACTAATATGTAAAGTAGTATTTTCACAAAATACTATAAAGCCTGATTGTATTTAAAGATGATACAATTGACCAAAGTTAGTTTATAAGCAATTACTTTGGAATTCACAGTTTATACACTTTAAATGGGAATGCCTATTCTGTGCATCTAGGGTAAGGAGATATAAAATACATTGAGTAAGCATTCTGATTAGAAGTGTGTATAGTATATATTTTCTAAGGTCATGGCTAAGAATGTGGGAGTAATCCAGACAGCTTACTGGAAAAGGGAAGAAAATTCAGCAATGATCAAATCTCTACTATATGTCAGGCTCTATAATAGTTATTTTATATTAATCATCTCATTCAAACTTCATGACAGTCTTACAAGGTAGATATTATTCTCCTTTTTCTTTTTTCTTTAAGATAACATTTGGTGAAGTTAGGAAACTTGTACAAGTTCATACATTTAAGAGATGAAAGAACAATTTTCCAAAAATTCCAATTCCTAAGTTCATGCTCATTCTACTCTACCACTTGAAAACAAACAAACAAACAAACAAACAAACAAACACTAGTTAAGCATTTTGTTCATCCTGCTCTGCTGAAGGGATTTTGACCAGTATACGTTTATTGCTACTGGAAGAGGCACTATAAAAATACTTATACTTTATGGAAACAGAAGTAGGTCTTAAGGGATTATGGAAAATTGGTTTTTTGTTTGAAAGCTCTTCTTAAAGAAAAGCAAGTTTTAGCTGTCAATTTTATAAGGACAAACACACACACACACACACTCACACGTAGGTTACTCAGGCAAGCAAGACTGCAGTAGCCAATGTTTCAATTTTGGAGGTGGTGGGGGTGATTGTGCCTTTCTAAAATAAACTGCATAAAATCTTGGAAGATAGGTAGAAATATTAACTATCAGCATGATTTAATTGGGTTTTTATTATTTTTTAAATTTTATGTTTTACATAATTTTTCATTTTTGCACAATATATGCATTTTCATCTTGGTTTTTGTCCCCATACAATTCCCACACCCCTTGTTTTGATCCTACTCTCTCCTCCCTGCCTCTCCCCCTCACCCCAGAGTGTCTCTGGTTTATAGTTGCTTGTTGATTTTGATTTTTACTTTATTATAATTGGTCTTTTTCCTGGTCCCTTATTTAGGTTTTCTAAATTCCTGCTATGAAAATGGATACAAAAATATCCTTCCCATTCTTCCCATTAGAACCAGCAGTCAAATGTCCATAATATCATAAAATGGCTGCTTTAATTGTGTGTTGTGATATATTACTCTGTTTATATTAAATTTCAAGAACAACTTGTTAAGCATCTGGAAGGTATATTAAGCAGGTTGACAAAACAGAAACAATGAACTTTGTAGGTTAAAGTTATATTTTCAAGCTTTTGGGATTCTCAAAATTATAGATTTTTCATAGTTGAAAAAAATTTAATTTATAAAATCCTTTACTTCTTCTCTCTAAATTATTAGGTTATTATATACTAATGAAACTGTTTTGTTTCCTATGATGTTAAACCATTGCATTTTATTCAAAGTATATTGTTAATAATTTGTATCTCTGTGTGTGCATTTGCATGTCTGAGTGTGACTGGGTATGTGAAATGAAAACAGAAAATGCTTTTGGGTTCTGGGAAATTAGAATAGAATATGCCTTGGTGTAAGTCACTATAGTATAATCTTTTCAAAACTTGAAATATGTATTTGCTTTTACACTAAAATGGTATTTTTCCAGTAACTTTTCTGTATCTTAGAATAGTTAGTAGCTCTTAGGACAAAATTTAGACTTCCTGTTAAAATAGATTTCAAGGGCCTCCCTGGTGGCGCAGCGGTTGAGCGCTGGGTTGCGAAGCTGCCCATGGCCTCTGCGGCGCCGGTTCGATCCCCGGCTGCTCCCCGGCCACTGGAGGAGGGTCCCACATGGCGCGCAGACCTCTCCTGCCGCCCGCCGCTCCCCTCAGCAGTGTACTTCGGTCCTTCTGCCTGCTCTGCTCCCTGCTCTGGCTCTGGTGAATTCTCTTACCCTCCCGCGCTTCTGACTGTACCCAGTGCTTGTATAAACAAAACAAATAAATAAATAAATAAAACATGCCTCTATAAAATAGATTTCAAAACTTTTGAAATTCAAGTGTTTCTGTTTCTTAATAAAATGATGTTCATTTTATGCCAGTAAAGAAATTATGCAATATAAGATTTCACTATGTAAATAAAGTAATTTATGCTAAGTGATGAAGAGATTAACAGACATGTATACTGTACTATCTATTAAATAGGGAGACAATAAAATTTTTCACCTATTCAAGTGTTATTTAGAGTGGTCATAACTGTTATTTGAGCAGCATATTGCCTGAGCTGAGTTTTCTAGAACTGCTGCAGCCCTCTGTTCTTTTAGGTTTGACATTACTTTGCCAAACTAAATTTTCTGCTACTCCCAGTGCTCATTTTAACTGGATAATCTTAAATTTCAGATGTTTATTATCAGTGTTAAAAAGTATGTATGTAATTGTGTCTTCTGCTATGCCAAGGGGAAATGTCTTTCCTGGGTGAAGAAGATACTTTAGAGACTATGTAGATGGACTCTCCTTTCACAGAGGAGGAAAGTGAATCTCTACACTATTGAGTCTCTTGCTTGTGGACTTTACATACTGACAAAGTAAAGTAGAGGTCCTTAGCTTAGATTAAAAAAAAAACAAACCAGAGATTACAAAGTCCATTCAAACGAAAGGAATAATTCAACACCAAACATCTACTTGTAAATTAAAAGATACTAAAATTTAATAGTTTAATAGATAGTAAACAGGGTGCACTCAACAAATTATTTATGTAATAAAGTATTATATTGCATAATTTCTTTACTTGTATAGAATGAGCTCCATTTGATTAAGCTAGGACAGTGCACAGTATCCTTTAGCCTGGTATTATTTAAACTATATTTCAGTAGTGCTTCATGCTATATAAACTGTTCTCCTTTGTCTTGTGTTGGGTAAGACAAATGAGTTGCTTATTTCTTTTATTCTCTTACATACAGGCGATAGACATATAAGTCAGGAAGCAATATAGTGAATCTTCAGGCAGAATTTTGGTTTTGTGACTTGCTTCCCCTTCCCTCCCCCCTCTCCGTCCCCCTCCCCCCCATTTAATGTTCACACATGGGGTAAGTTTTAAGGTTTTAATTTAGAATCTAATGATTTTTAATACTATTAGGTGTTTGAGGTAGGTAGCTATTAATTCAATATACATTTACTGATTTGCACAGTATGTTTCCAGTACTCTACAAGGGCTGATGTCAAAATCAGCAAAATACGTTTCAAAATTTTGAGAATATGGGCCTCCCCGGTGGCGCAGCGGTAGAGCGCTGGGTTGCGAAGCTGCCCGCGGCCTCTGCGGTGCCGGTTCAATCCCAGGCTGCTCCCCGGCCACCGGAGGAGGGTCCCACATGGCGCGCAGACCTCTCCTGCCGCCCGCTGCTCCCCTCAGCACTGTACTTTGGTCCTTCTGCCTGCTCTGCCCCTCGCTCTGGCTCTGGTGAATTCTCTCACCCTCCCGACTTCTGACTGTACCCAGTGCATGTATAAACAAAACAAACAAGCAAACAAATAAATAAAGAAAAACATGCCTCTATTAAAAAAAAATCTTAAAAAAAAATTTGAGAATATGCAAAATTAAACTTATATGATGACATTTAATTCCACCAGGGTTAGAATATTCATTCAACAATAAGAGCATCTATTCTGAGTTAGGTAATATGTAAGGGATGGGGGGCACTTAAATAAAGAATTGACATGTGATCCCTACTCTTACACTGAAAAATTATGATAATTGTAAAAAATGCTTATACAAGAGTGGACAGTAATGGTGCTATCATGATGCATATTTAATGTGAGTGTTACCTAGGAATATGCCAATCAAAAAGTGGGGAAACACTTTTTCAGACATAACATTTGAAAATTGCAAAACAGACAAAACTATTCTGTTTGGTTTGTAGAGAGGGAGGGGAAATGATGAATGGTAAGGTTGGAGAGGAAAGATAAACTCAGATCTTAGACAACAGTGTAAGAATTGCATAGATTTGGGACTTCATGTGAAGGGCAAGGGGAAGTCATTCTCCTGTTGTGCAGCAGGAGCATGAAACAATCTGCTTTATGTTTTGAGACTGTTACCAACTGTCTACAGAATTAAAGACACAGGGTTAGTCAAGTTCTGGGAAACTTGATACCTGGCATGTAGTAGTCCATGAAAAGCTGATAGGTTAGGGAAAATTCAGGACTAGTCTCTCCCTGAAGCAAATAGCTGAATGCTATTTGTGTTCACTACCCACTGGGGTAGAGGTGAAGTAAGTAAACTCTGGTGTCTTAGTTTTATACATAACCAAGCTTGAGACACTTGGAAGAAATTCAAAGAGAAATGTTCAAGTAGGCAGTTGAGCATATCTAAAACTGGAGCAGGAATTTTGAATATATATGTATATATATATATATAAACAATTAATAGCATCTGAATTTAAAGGAGCAGAAACAGACATTTAGGAAAAACAGAGTGAGGTTGGCAAAGTAGCCTTCCAGATAAAGTATGTGATTAAGGAGACCACCAGAACAATGTGATATGATGAATCCCAATAGAAAAAGCGCTTCAAAATGGAAAAGGGGTCATTAATATCAAATGCAGCTGGAGGAGGGATCACATAACATGATGTAAGAACAGAATTACCAAAAAATGAGAGCAAAAAAAAAACCTTCAAGTCACAAAGTATATATGACATACATATTATGTAGGAATGTATTAATATTTATTTGCAAATAAATGAGTTTCATATATGTATAATGTGCATGAAATATATGACACTTATATGGCCTTTGTACTTCTATCTATCCTTATACAAATATTAATAAAGTATTAGATCTAAATGTTGCTTAATCCAATAGTATAATACCAGAGAAATCTTTGGGTATTATTTTTTTTTTAGATTTTGGTAACTATATTACAATGGTGTAGAAGTTTAGGAAACTATTATCTCTTTCGGCCTCCCTGGCGGTGCAAGAGGTTGAGCACAGCACTGTGAAGCGATCTGCAGCCTCTGCAGCTCTGCTGCATGAGTTCCATCCCCGGCCAGCCAAGGAGATACCAACATGGTGCAGCAGACCTCTCCTGTCTCGCCCGCTGCTCCCCTCAGCATTGTATTTCTGTCAGTCTGCCTGTTCTGTTCCCCATTCTGTCTCTAGTGAATCCTCTCACTGCCTGTACCACAGTTCTTGTATGCATAAATACATAGATCTTAAAAAAAAAAACTCAACAATGACTTGATCAGACATGATGCATTTGAAAGATAATTTGCCAATGTTTTGAGTTTACTTTTAGACATCGGTTTGGGCATAAGAAAGATGATGTGAAACAGAAGGCAGTAGTGTTACCCTGTGAGGTGATGCTAATAGACAGATGCGTCCTTTTGGGATTGGCTGTTCATTAGTATTTTGCCAAGCAGCTTCGTTCTTTGAGGACTTTAGTGGCAACCCTATGCAAACTCTTCTTCCTCCCATGCCTTGGTGAGCATCTCACTAGACCTCCTCCCGCCCTCCACCACACTCCTCCCGCCCTCCGCCACACTGCTGCTTCTATAAATCTACACATCCTCCACACAGCAGCAGTTTCAAATGCTTCCAGGGATCTGATTCAGCTGATTCCACTGAACCAAGAATGTCCTCACTGGACTATTTTGTGGTCAATTTGAGAAATGTTTAGGCCTTGGTGTCCTAAGTCTGTTATCTGTTCCCGGCTATTCTGGGAAATACTTAAGTAACTTTTGAATAAATTATCATTTTTCATCTTAAGTGAATCAGAATTAGTTACTGTTCTTTACTACTAAGAACAGTGACTATTATTCATAGCTGATACTCACTGACTGTTTAGATTGTTTCAGGCACTGTTCTAATTATTCTAGATTTAGTACTATATTAAATCTCACCCAAATCTATGATGTATCAATTACCAACATTTTACAAATGAGGAAACCAGAGTCCAGCGAGAGTAAGACATCCACAAAGAACTGAACAGTAGAGATAATAGTCAAATCCGCACATTGATCGATTTTAAATCTAGCGCTCTTTATTGCAACTAATGACATTCTCTTTATCATTTTTCAACAATGTGATCAGTTTTTTTTTAAAAAATATGGTCAGTTTTATTGTTTCCCAAGAACATAGGAATACCTGACTTTGTGTTAGTTTTTCCCTATAACACAGAGATTATATTTGACATAGGAATTATATTTGAACTAGAGAGAAAAATAATCTCTCTTTATGATTAGTGTTCAAACCCAAAGCTCAACTTTTATTGAGTTTTGGAGCCAAACTGAATCAACTATTTCCCTGGGTAACTTATTCTGGGAAACCTATTTCTCATAGTTCCACAAAAAGCCAATATATTGGGAAGTTTGAGTGAGATGAATTCTCTGTCCAATGAATAGTGAGAAGAGGAGGATCAGTTGGATTAAGGTTAATTCCCACTAAAATTGAGGGAAATAAAGTTAGTGGGGATGAGGATTCTGTACCCTGGTTTCCTCATAGTCTGAATAATTTTCCTTCCTAGAATTTACACACCCTACCTTTCTTATTTGTTCTTTGGACCATCATCTTATTGAGTTACTATAAATAGTGATCAGTCATTATTTTTATTTAGATATGTTGATATCTTTTATTCAGATACAATTGAATTTATGTTTTATTTTTAGAAGTGTAATGACATAACTTCAGAAGTAATTCCTTAAGGATATTAGTTCAAAAGACAGGGTAGGGCACCTAAATGCTCAATCTCTGGGCCATTTTAGAAAAAGTAATGGTTTAAACAATTTAAAGAGCCCATTACACTCAACCACATTTTAAAAATCGCATAATTTGATTAAATTGACATTTAAATGTCAAGTGCTTTTCCAGCATTTCCTTTCTCATGATTGCTCACTGCTGAGACATTCCTGTGTAATTAGGAAGATTTTCTCCCCCTTCTTTTCCTTTTTCTTTTTTATTCAGTCCATCTTTTTAACCTTACTCATTGACAGAATCCAGGGTCCAGTTGTCTTCTTCCTTGAATTGTGAAGTCACTGTTTAATATTAATTTTTAATTAAATATTTAATTTTAAAGTTTTAATATTTAATTAATTAAAAATCATTTAAGAGAAGAAATATTAAATAGGTTGCTTTATAAATATGACAGATTCTAAGTGTGATTAAGGTATCAGTGTTGGTAATATGATATAAAAAGTGCCTTGAGCATGTAAGTTTGGCTGAAAATTTTCAATTTATAAATATTCATCCCAATTTTTTCTTTTTCATGTGTGTGTTTCAATAAACATATAGTATAGTTGTACTACGTTATAAAATACATGTACTGTATATAGATAGCTAAACTCAAATATAACTATTGGAAATACAAATTAAATGATACTATTTTAATCTTTGAAACTAGAAAAATAATAGTCAATATTGGCAAAGGAATGAACTTGTTTAGTGGTGACAGAAACATTAATTCATATAACCTGTAAAGAATGAAATATATGAACACCAATAAAGAGTCTTAAATCTTGCATATCATGTAGTTTCTGGACGTTAACCTAAAGGACTAATGCATAAAGATGTCTTATTTCAATAATTCACTAGCAGAGGGACATTTGAAACAATCTAATTTTATGATATTGCAATGTTTCATGATTAAATATACATATGGTTTTATTAGGAAAAAGTGGAAGACTGCATCTCAGGGGATCAAGAGGCAATGTCTATGAGAGACAGGTGAAGGTCATTTAAAATTTTTAACAGTAACTTTCAACATATCAAATGTTTTTGTAATTTATAACTAGGGGAAAAGCTTTCTTTAGAATGCAGGAAGATAATGGCCGACTCTTCTACAACGAGCAAACAACCTTTGAGTTCAAGTCCAAAGTTCTTAAGAATATCTGTATTGCCAGTGTATCATGGGCCATGTAAACTCTTCCTGTGTAATATAGATGATTGGGAAGGATAAGATTCAGTGGGCTGTGGGAAGAACTGAGGGCAGAATGTTCCAAGAAGAATGGGGAAAAAGATAAAGGTCAGAATTAATAATTGCACAAGTAATTTGTGCAATTACTTGTTTAATTAAGTTTTTCTTTTCTGTTTGGTTATAAATCCCTCTAGGGCAGGACCTTCTGCAGACATCTACTGCAGCATTTAGCATAGTGCTTTGCACTATTAATAAAATGTTTGTAGAAGCAATAAAACAAATCCAACTACAGAATATTCCATAATGTGTCTGTCTGAGTCTAGGTTAATAGATTTTTTTTTTCAAATAACAAAACACACATTCCCAGATATTATGCTGAGAATACAAATTAAACTGTAAGAGTTCTTGAATTTTGTATTCTCACAGTCCATTTGTGAAAATGGAGGGGACAAAGGTAAAGGGGAAATGAAAATTCAACCAGAATGGAACATTAGGACAAAAGGGACATTCTGGTTGTTAGATGATACACTGAAATAAATCTAAACCACAAAAAGAAGAACTGGGATTTTTCTCTCTCTTTAAAAATATTCTACCTTCAGTAGGAATCTGTCCTTAAAATGGTTAGTTTTGCAAAGAACCTCAAGGCATCCTTTAACCAACAGAGGAGATTACCTAGACATAAACAGCCACTAAATATAGAGCCCAAATCATCTTGTATTGAATAATAATCTAGATGAAAAATATGAAGCGGGCCCCAATGCCAGGAATAAGCCTTTAATACTACGAAGGTCCCAAATCACAGAGTACTGTCCATGGAAATGGGTTTTCCCAGTCTCATTTGACTTCAACATGTTTTTCTATTTAAAACTTCCAGTAATGTATGGAGGCTGAATAACTCATATCCAGGAAAATCAAAATATACTTTAATAAACTGAGGACTGGAACAATATTCCAAAGGAGCAACCAATTTTTCTGCAGCCTGAATCTGTAATGTTGTGCAAACGTGTAGAATCTCTCTGATAGGACAGGCTGGAGATCAGCTATTGAACCCTTTCTCACACTTCTCAGAAATGTGAATAGCCACTTGACAACACAGACAAGTCATGTGTTAATGTATGAGTTTAACACATCCAAAGGGCCAAGTACATAAAGTGAGTCAAACAATTTTGTTCTAAGTCAGGACTAGGTTACTTCTAGCCCTTTTGGTCTTGAATGGCAGCATAATACGGTCACATTTTGTGTATACATTCTTCATTTTCATATATATATAGATATGCCTTTATATATATGCATATATATACATAAATATACATATATGCCATATATATGTCTTTTTTAGAATTGTTTCAAAAATTCCATTTCCTAGACTTAAATTTTTCCCATCACATTTAATATACTCATGGATATAAGAACACCTCACTTTTATTTTAAGCTTACTTTGTGCAAACCAACAGTTCAGGAATGATGAGTGCCTGGCTATTTGAGGCCATTTGCTTCTACTCTGTTATAAGAAATGATTGTTCTACAGATAAAAGTACCCAGCAATGTTTATCTTTAAATGTTCTGGGGAAAGTCAGCTGAAATGTTATGAAAAACCTCACAATTTAAAAATAGTAGCCCATTAAAAAATCTGGCACATTGACAGAATCTTGTACTTTTGGCCTAGAAAATCAGAGGTTGTTTTGAAAGATAACAGGTCAATAAATTTTAAAACACTAGAAAATAAAGTACAATGCACTACGACTCATAAGAACTTTTAGGATGAAATAGGCTGAATGAATGAGCAACTGACAGTTTTAAAGGATGTTGGTTACTGCAAAAATATAGTATACAACAGGAAACTCTCCACATTTGAGTTTCAATAGTCATTCTTTAGAACACTATCTATGACAACTCAAATCCATCTTAGATACTTGTCAACAAAAAGTGGAACATCATCTCTTCATGGTATGTACCCATATTCTATCATTCAGGGACCTCAAGAAGAAAAGCCCCATGAGTTTTGTTTTCAGAATAAATTGATCACAAATGTATATTTTAAAAAACTATCTAGATTGTGCATTAAGTACTTGCTGTCCACTACTATGTCATGTCTTGAAGACTTCATAAACTCTGATCCTGCTCTAAAGTGGTTCACAATTATACATATACTTCTGCCTGCTCAGAGGAGGTGCATAAAGAAGGATGGCTGGTTTGGGGAAGGTAATCTACCATACATCAAGAATCCCAAGCCCCTAAAGCATAGTGGCCCATGAGAGCACTCTACAGTTAAACCTACCATTCCTTTTCATTCATTCATTCATTCATTCATTCATTCATTCATTCATTTATTTATTTATTTATACAAGCACTGGGAACAGTCAGAAGGGTGGGAGGGTGAGAGAGAATTCACCAGAGACAGAGCAGGGAGCAGAACAGGCAGACTGATGAAGTACACTGCTGAGGGGAGCAGGGGGTGTGGCAGGAGAGGTCTGCGCGCCATGTGGGACCCTCGCCTGAGGCCAGGGATCGAAGCGGTGCTGCAGAGGCTGCAGGCAGCTTTGCAGCCCAGCGCTCAACTGCTGTGCCACCCGGGAGGCCCAGTTAACCTACCATTCTGTTCAGCAAAAATACGAGAGATAGGGGAAATGTAGAATTCTAGTTAGCCCTTTGGGTGAAAAGTAGAACTTTTTGTAGAATGTTCCATTTTCTAGAGCATTTTCAAAATTAAAAAATTGAATAATAAAACGAGGTAATAATTTACCAAGAGGTTTAGCTTGTCTATTCTAGAAGTCATGCCATATAAATTGCTATCAATTAATTTCCTTTTAAATTGAAAAATTACTCAAAAGGGCAATTCTTTAGACTAAAAAAAGACAGAAGGAGACTTTTTTTAAAGAATTTTTAAGAATAAGAGTTATAACACTGCTAATGACTCAAATATGGAGAACAATGATATACCTATGATGCAGACTCATTCCTACTTAACTCCTTACCTGTGTCTCCTTGCTGGTTTCAAATTCCTAAGTAGGCAAATGGTTAAAACTAACAGGAATTCTGCTCAAGGAGCTTAAGCAAGAGCAAATCTTTTCCATTTCAATACTGTGGTAGCTGAAAAGAATGATTGTCATGGGTGCAATGGAATGGAAAGAGATTTATGTATTTTCTTCTCCTATCAACACCCTTGTTAACAGTAAACTCAAGCCTCCATATTAGTTAAGAGGCATTAGTTAACTGGGTCAATCTACTATACCAAAAACCAAAGAGACTTCATTAATACTTTGTATGTGCATAAGATTTGGTAAGAAAATAATTTTATTTTAAGTGATGGTTCTTTATAACTCTCCTCTATCAAGTTTCTTTTAATTGATCTCTTCTGTGAAGAGTAGGGGGAGTTATATTTATTTTGGGGTGACAATGAAAAAGACAGATGCATTGTGTCTGAAGATTGTATCCATAAATCTTTACGAATAATGGTGTTCTGTCATATCAAGTGTGATTTCTTTACCCTTTCTTAAAAAGATAGTGACACTGACAATTATTTGCATTGCATCATATGTTTTAAAAGACAGGCTTGCATAGATTAGGTAATTGTTGTAAGTGCAGTGGGTCAAAAACAATTTCTCATTCTTTTTTACATGTGTTCACATGGTCCTGCAACAGGTTTCTATTGTTATTTATATTACTTCAAAATCTTTGAAATCTTCACTAGCCTCACACATCCATCTGCCCAAGTCCTTTTAGGAATCCAGAAAGATGTCACATGTCATTAAAGGGTGTCTCAGAATTGTGCTTTAGAAAAGAGTGAAGTTTAACTTCATTTCAAGGTCTCTAAAAGTTTCTAATTAAGAGGGCTCTAGGTAATATTCCATGGTATATATGTACCACATCTTCTTGATCCAGTCATCTATTTTTGGGCATTTGGGTTGTTTCCAAAGCTTAGCTATTGTAAACAGTGCTGCGCTGGAAGGGATCATGCTCAGCGAAATAAGCCAAAAAGAAAAAGAAAAATACCGGATGGTCTCACTCATAGCAGGAATCTAGAAAACTTAAATAAGGGACCAGGAAAATGAATAACTATAAGAAAGTGAAAATCAAAATCAACAAAAAACTATGAACCAGAGACACTTTTAGGGGGGCAGGGGCGGGAGGGGAGGGATTGGGGTCAGAATGGGGGGCTGCAATTGTATGGGGAATATAACAATAAAATTTATAAAAAAAAAAAAAAAGAGGGCTCTAGGAAGGTAGCTGCTAGAGTAGCTCAGTAAAAAGCAGAATTCACACTCATATTTTCTTTTGATTTTTTGTTCTGTAAATAGGATCTATTTATAGTTACATGAAAAAGTTACTCCTAATGGAAAAATGAATTTTTAAAAGGTGTGTCACAGGACTGGACATGTTTAGACTGGTGTTTCAGGAATTCTGAGCTCCAACATTCCCTTTGTAGTGACTCACTTTATCGGGTTAGAGAAAAATGCCAATCTTATTTTCAAAATAGGGGGACAGCATTCATTTTTAATATTCTACAGATTAATGAATAAATTACCATGGAGTATTTTGCTAAAATATATATCTACACAGAGCTGAAAAACAAAGATTTAGAGTCTGAAAAGATGAAGATACAGAATTTCTTATTTTATGGATTAAAGCTATACTATTTTGCCTATCAAATGGTAAAAAGTGAGAACAATTTGCTTTTCTAAAGTTAGGCATAGAAGTAATTTACATTATAATGTAGTGTATTCTCTGGTTTAGACTGAATTATAGTTCATCTGAGTGTGAGTTTTTCAATCACTTCTCCTTTTTACATTTCTTGCCCTCTGCTACAGAGAACATTTACACCGAGGCATGAAACCTCATAATAGCACATGTCTGGACAAAGTGGTGTTGATATTTAATATAAGTATTCTTTTCTAAGGTATTGTCCATTATACTGGAAATGATGTTCGGGCAGAATATACTCATCTCTACAGATGATGTGCAAGGTAATGGTCTCTGTGAAATTGTCCACTAATCCTTTTTTAAGCAGAGTCACTAGAAAAGAGGACATCACATTCTGTTATAGCATAGGTATTTTAGGTTTTCAGTGACTACAATAAGTTTTAATTTAAAAGAAAGTAAAATTTCCATTTTATTTTAATCACCATATGAACATTTAAAATTAATAAATTAAGAAAGTTAATGTGGTTATAAATAAAAACTGAATGAAAGTCATTTGCAATATATGTTATCAAATGAACTGTAGAGATAAGCAAATTATTTTCCTTTAATATGTAAATAGGGGTATTTTCATTTCATTCTTTTTTCTACATTCTCATTAAAGTGTACAATTACTCACAGCTGAGTAGATATGTTCCACAGTAAAGAACAATGGGTGTCCAGTAAATCTGGGAATCTTCAATAGATGTTGAAACTTCTAAGCATAACAGCTGAAGTTTTTGCATATGTGGGGAAAATAGTAGTTGTAATGGATAAGAAATTTGCGGAGAAGTTATAGTCATTGCAAATAAGAAAAAAACCTTTTTACTATGCCCAGACTATTTCTAATTTTATTTATTATCTTTAATATTTGGCAGAGCCTACTAACAACTATTTACCTCTTCTTTCACTTCTCTATTCCCCTTCATTTCTTCATTTGCAGTTTGTGAGAGCTGAATGAATAGCTCTTCCCCAATAAAATTTGAATAGAAGTGGGTCAGTTTCAGGCCTGATATATTTCACCCCTCATGTGTATTCTGCACTTTTTCAGTGACAAGTAAGCACAAATGACAGGGATGCTTTATAGGATTCTTGCAGCACAAAATAAAAGAATCCTAAGCCCCTAAAAGCCAGGTGGAGGGAAGCTCCTCTTCTACTGATTTAAAAACCCACTATAGACCTCTCCTGTCTCACCTGCTGCTCCCCTCAGCAGTATATTTCAGCAGATCTGCCTGTTCTGCTCCCCACTCTGTCTCTGGTGCGTCCTCTCACACCAGCATCTTTGGCTTGTACCCCAGCTCTTGTATGCATAAATAAATAAATCTTAAAAAAAAAAACCCCACAATAGGGCCTCTCTGGTGGCACAAGGGGTTAAGACGCAATCTATGAAGCTACCTGCAGCCACGGCAGCATGAGTTGGATCCTCGGCCAGGGAGAAACCCACATGGCACAGTAGACCTCTCCTGACTCGCCTGCTGCTCCCCTCAGTCTGCCTGTTCTGTTCCCCACTCTTTTTCTGGTGAATTCTCTCACCCCCCCACACCTCTGGCCTGTGCCCCAGTTCTTGCATGCATAAATAAATAAATCTTAAAAAAAACCCACAATAGAGTTATAAATTCTCTTACTGATTCTTAAAAGTTCTGTTTTATCTTTGTTGTTGTTCTTGTTGCTGCAACTTAACCTACTTTAAATTAGAACAGAATTATATTCTTTTGAATCTTTTATGACTATTCCACTATAATCAAATATATTCAAACGTCTAAGAACTGACTCAAAATTGGTATCTTCCATGTAGTCTTTTTTAATGTAAATAATTTCTTCCTCATCAGATTTTTTATACTAACCATTTGATGATTAATGAGCATAAAGTGTCTATCTGTAGGATTCTTGGCCATCAAAACAAAAAGGAAACACTATTTCTAATGAGGACAAAACATTCTAGTTTATGGGTGAAGGGAATATATTCTGTAGTGTTAAATTCTACAACATGTTTCAAATGTAGAACTCACATAGAGAAGGAAGTTATAGAATAAAAAATATCCTCAACAACATGACTAAAACAAATGTCATAAATTAGTCAATATTTTGATAAATCATGTCATGTTTAAAAATTATACCATTGTCGGGCCTCCCCGGTGGCACAGCGGTTGAGCACTGGGTTGCGGGCTGCCCACAGCCTCTGCAGCACCTGTTCTATCCCCGGCTGCTCCCCGGCCACCAGAGGAAGGTCCTGCATGGTGCGCAGACCTCTCCTGCCGCCTGCTGCTCCCCTCAGCAGTGTACTTCGGTCCTTCTGCCTGCTCTGCTCCCCGCTCTGGCTCTGGTGTACTCTCTCACCCTTCTGTGCTTCTGACTGTGCCCAGTGCTTGTATAAATAAGTGAATGGATCTTTAAAAAAAAAAAAAAGTGCAAAAAATAGTTTACAAAAATAAATAAATAAAAATAAAAATTATACCATTGTCATGGTGGCAGCTCTGCAGGACAACAAGGCAGTATTTGATAAAAATCTAATTGCGGGCTTCCCTGATGGCACAGAGGTTAAGGAGACAGCGCTATTAAGCTTTGGCCAGCCACTCCAGCATAAGTTTGATCCCTGCTCAGGCAGCTAATCCACATGGCACAGCAGACCTCTCCTGTCTCACCTGCTACCTCCCTCAGCAGTATATTTCAGTCTGTTTGCTTGTTCTGCTACCCACTTTGTCTCTGCACCCTCTGCACCTCTGTCCTGTACCCCAGTTCTTGTATGCATAAATAAATAAATCTTTATAAAAATAATCTAATCAGGGACCTCGCGGTGGTGCAGCGGTTGAGCGCTGGGCTGCAAAGCTGCCCCACAGCCTCTGCAGCGCCAGTTCGATCCCCAGCTGCCAGCGAGGGTCCCACATGGTGCACAGACCTCTCCTGCCACGCCTGCTGCTCCCCTCAGCTCCCCTCAGCAGTGTCTGCTCCGTCTGGCTGTTCTGCTCCCCACTCTGGCTCTGGTGATTTCTCTCACCCTGCCGTGCTTCTGACTGTACCCCGTGCTTGTATAAATAAATAAATAAATCTTTAAAAAAAAATCTAATCACTATTTTTAGTTACAATCCAAAGATTTCACTTATACTGATCTGACAGCACACGCTTCAGATGTTCTCCACAAATATATATTTATCAGATTGGAAAAACATAAAAATTGTACAGCTATCAATTGTGATTATCATCAAGTCTGGCCTTGATGACAGCAAGTGTGAGTTGTTGGTAGATAATGAATCCATTATATTGGAAGCCACACAAACAGATGTTTGGTTGTCAATCTTTTGTGGACACGGGGAACCTAATTTAGACTCTTTACTAATGGAAGAATCTCAAAGATACATAGTGAGGAGCCAGATACAAAGATGTATTTCTGGATCTGTTCCAATTTAAAGCATAAAACTTGCTTCAGATAACAGAGTTATTTTGTATATTACAATTTTATTACATATCTAAAGGAGATGTTATCATTGCAGTTTAAAAAATATCAGCATTGTCATGTGTAGTTTGAGCAATATAGTTTACTGGTGACTCTGAGTAAAATAATTACTTGGAAATACATGCCTTAAGATGGATTTACAGGATATGAACCAATGACACTTTGAAAGATCATTGCTATTATTTCATAATAGATACTAGTCTTGTGTCTGATAATATTTAGGTAGCAGGTTGATTGAAGGCATTGCTAATTTGTGGCAGGAAAACCATAAATTATAATGGGGGATTTTGTCCCCATATTTTAAGGGAAATAGTCAATCAGACTATATAAAAATGGAATCAGCATTATATAAAATATTAAGAAATTAAATTAAGTCTACTTAATTTTATGACACAAATTCTACAACACACTTTTCTTTATATAAGACTTATACAAATAACTGAGTCTCAGTCGTATGTTCACTTGATTTCTATTTGTTCTTAGAAATTTAATTTGTCAGTTAATTTTTGTAATTCTTAGTTTAAAAATTACTAAAATAAACTTTATACCATCAATTTCTAAAAGAGCAAAGCATAATTATTTTAGTTTATATGTCAAATGTGGCCTCTAAAATATCTCTATAAATTTAAATTGTGGAAAGTTGAAGCAAAATTTCACATATAAGAATTGCAAAAATATTTTTGCAAAGCCTATATCTTAAAGATTTTATCTTGAGGCCTTTGTCAGTTTAGTGACTTCCGTATTATCACAGCAATAAATAAAATTAGCTTCTCACTGAAGTACCACAAGGTCCAAAGCCTCCCAGCACATATGTAATTCTTTCCCTACCTGTCCTCTGGGTCTGCTGCTAATAATTTTTAAATTGAACTTTTGTTATTTCAATGGCCTCAAGCAACTTTTAATTTCCATCCTGGTTCTGTTTGTGCATTTAAAAATATTTTATGCCGAAATTAGCATATATTAATTAATAATTCCCAAACTATCTTTCCCTGAGTAATTTAACAACAACTTCAAATTAAAAAGCTTCTTGTACAAGGTAGAGAATCAGGAAGTTGAAAATTTATTGGTAGTGTCTATTATCCACAGATGATGAAACAAAGAATAAACATTTGCAGGTAAAACTGCAATGTATAATGCCGGATGGTGTTTTTAGTAAATTAAACATAAATCTTACTTATCAAAGCATAAAAGAAAAATTTGAAAAAGAGTCCATAATCTGATCATTTTAACAAATGATTTTATTTTGTAAATTTCTGAGTACATGTCTAAATATATGTAATTAAATGTATTCAAAATGTGGGCCTCCCTGGTGGTGCAAAGGGTTAAGATGCTGCACTATGAAGCTATCCACAGCCACTGCAGCACGAGTTCAATCCCCTTCCAGGGTGATGACCCACATGGCACAGCAGACCTCTCCTGACTCACCGGCTGCTCCCCTAGGCAGTGTATTTCAGTCAATCTTCCTGTTTTGTTCCCCACTCTGGTGAGTTCTTTTACCCCCCACACCTCTGGCCTGTACCCCATTTCTGTATGCATAAATAAATAAAAATCTTTTTAAAAAAATATTTCTAAAAAATGTATTTGAAATATTTTTTTTCATATTATGATATCAAGCTTCTGTTCTTTACGAGCTTTGCTTATATTTCTAAAGATAAATACATATCGTTATATATCCATGAGTCAATATTTTATTATGTATGAAAGTATTGAATAATATTTAACCTTTCTAGAAGATATTTAAGTTGAATATGTGGTTTCTCTTTATGAAGTCATTTTCCCAATGTTAAAAAAAAATTCTTCCTTTTTTTATACTGTGTTCACACTTTTTGAGCATTCATTAGTTATGGGGTATGAACTGAGGACAAACTTAGTCGTAAATCTGTACTACATTGATTTATTCATAAATAATTCACTTAAAACTTTTTCAATGTTTTAAAAAAAACCTATATAAAAAGCATTCAGTAAGTGTGGTAAAGGGAACAAGCAATGTGATTTTTAAATTATGCATAAGAAATAGGATTAATTGAAAATGTTATAATTTTTTATTTAGAAGTAAATGTGAATTAACTGTAATGTTGATGTATGCTGGGGGAACTTTTGAGTTATATAAGACCAAAACAAATTTAGCATATTAAGGAACTGACAAACATGAATAAGAACATAGTTATTCAGCCTCTTTCTTTTAATTTATGTACATTGTCTTTCCTCTTTTAGAATGTTTTCTAACTTGAGTGCTCATTTTGCTTTACCATCAAACTGTTCTCTATGAGAACAGTTATGAGAACAGTATGAGAACTCACTTATTATTAATAGGTTATTTATTCAAAAGTATGCTGATTCCATTGCATCTTTACATTTGTAGTTTCATTTTCCTTATTCTAAATTCCATAAGATGTGAAAAAGGAACTGGCAAAGCATGTTGTGATTTAGACATTGTCGTTTTTTAGCTAGATGACACTATGGAAGTCATTTCTCTTCTCTTTTCTTCATCATTAAATGAATAGATAAAATCATATACCTTATAGGATTAAATGTTTTCATATATGAAAGTGTTTAGAACAGTGCCTGACAGACATCAAACATTGTATGAGTAACAACAGCACCTGATAATATTCAGTGTTTCCGTTTTTGTCTCCCTTTTATGACAAAGAACGTATACTCCACCCCCAAGGCAACAGGCACAGAGCTGAAGTGTCACGTGGTCTGACCTCTCTTGCAAGGACAAGAAAATCAGTGAGTGTGTGCCCTGCTATCACCATGATGCAGTTGGAGATGGGGAAGAGGCAGATAAGAATATCAAAGGGAATTAAAAGAACACACAGTGATGTCCATGATTCAGCACTAAGTCTACCCATGAATTTCTGAGAATATTTCACCCAAGGCTCTCTCTCCAGGTTCTGCAGACATTCCTTGCAGACTGAGTGGTAAATCCATGATTCTCCCCATTCTGAGGTAAGTTCCTTGTGCACCTCTGGGTTTGATGGGGAAAACATGCTCCAGGAGACAGGGAGCGTCAGGGAGAAACCACAAATTTAACTATAGTGCCACCTTCTGGCAAACAAAGAAACAGGTTTCCCATAGCTAGTCTGATAAATTTGAAGAGCTAGAGAAGACATAATAAGGTCTTAAGCCTTTTGTCACAGGGGAAGCAAAAAGAGTGGAAAAGGTGTACTGTGCAAAGGTGGAGGAAAAAACCCTAATTATAATATGGAAAAATGTCATCTCCAAAAGTAATAGTAATTATCCAATCTAAGTCATAAAATTTTGCAATAAAGCAAAAAAATATTCAAAATAACTGTTTTTTGTTATTGTTGTTGTTGAGTGGCTTTAAAAATTATTTTATATATTTTTACATCATATTTAATTTTTGCACAACGTATGCATTTTCATCTTCGTTATATTCCCCATACAATTTCCCGCCCCCCACCCCTTATTTTGACCCTACTCCTTCCTCCCCTCCCATCTCCCCATAGTGTCTCTGGTTTATAGTTGCTTGTTGATTTTGATTTTTACTTTATTATAATTAGTCTTTTTCCTGGTCCCTTATTTAGGTTTTCTAAATTTCTACTATGAGTGAGACCATCCGGTATTTTTCTTTTTCTTTCTGGCTTATTTCGCTGAGCATGATCCCTTCCAGCTCCATCCATGTTGCTGAAAATTGCATGAGTTTATCTTTTTGGAGTGCTGAGTAATATTCCATTGTGTATATATACCACATCTTTTTGATCCAGTCATCTATTTTTGGGCATTTGGGTTGTCAAAACAATTGTTTTTAAGAAACTCAATGAACTAAAGAAAACTTAGAAAGATAATTCAATGAGATCATGAAAATGTACACTATCAAAATGAGTATATATCAAAGAGGAGAAATCATTTAAATGATTTCTTGCACTAAAATATTCAATAAATGAAATGAAAAAATGAAGAGGACATTGGTAGTAGAGTAAAGTAAATGTAATACAGAATAAGCGAGTTAGAGGATAAAAAATTTGAAACAATCCATTTAGAGGAGAAACTATGAAGAATGAAAAGGAATGAAGAAAACTTATGTGATCTATGGAATTCCACCAAAAGAACAAATAAAGAGGAACAAAGGGAGACAGGGACATAAAGTATATTTAAAGAAATAAAAGCTGAGAACTTCCAAAACCTGGGAAGTTTACATCTAAGTTTACAAAGCTAATACATCACCTTATTACCTCTAGGAAATATGGTTTTCTCCAGACACATTTTAATAAAGGTGCAAAAACTAAATATAAAGAGAGAACACTAAAAGTAATCAGGCAAAAATAAACATAATCTACAAAGGAACTTAGGAATAAATTTAATACTTAGGAATAAATTTAACCAAGGAAGTGAAAGATTTGTACAATAAAAACTACAGAACTTTGATGAAGGAAACTGAAGACAAATAAATGGAGTATGCTGTGTTCATGGATCAGAAAAGTTAATATAGTTAAAATTCCCATATTACCCAAATGATAATGGGAATTAGTTATATGAATGAGAGATTCAATATAATCTCTATCAAAATTTCAATGATACTTTTCATAAAATAGAAAAACACTATCATAAAATTTGTATGGAACCACTGAAGACCCAAAATAGTCAAAGCTATCATTAGAAAAAAGAACAAGACTGGAGAGATCTCACTTCCTGATTTTATATAATACTACAGAAATCTAGTAATGTAATGTACAAAGATATAGTCATTAAAACAGTATAGTACTGGCATAAAAATGAATGATAGACCAATGGAACAAAATTGGGAGCCCCATATATAAAATTCCTCATTTAAGTTCAATGAATACTTGGCAAGGGAGCCTAGAACTTTTGATGAAGAAAGAATAGTCTTTTTGATAAGTTATATTGAGAAAACTTAATAACCAAATTCAGAAAAACTAAGCTGGATTGCTATCATTCATTACTCCAAAATGAACTCAAAATAGATTACAGACTTAAACACAGAACTAAATCTATTAAAAAATAAATAAAATACTTAGAAGAAAATATAGGGAAGAAGTTCCATGATATTTGTCTTGATGGTAATTTTTCAGATAAGACAATGAAAGCAGCAAAAGCAAAATCAACCAGTGGGAATTATATCAAGCTTAGAAACTCCTGTACAGCAACAGGATGAAAAAATGAAAAGGCAACTTATATAAAGGGAGAAAATATTTGCAAACCATGTATCAAGCATGAAGTTAATATCCAAAACAAATAAAGAACTTCTTTAACTCAATTACAAAACACATCTGACTTTTAAAAAAGGACAGAGAACTAAAAAGATATTTCTGAAGAATATGCACATTTGGCCAGCAAGTACATGAAAAGATGCTTAACATCATGGAAATGTAAATCAAAATCACAATAGGTATCTTTTCACCCCTGGTAGAATCACTTTCAACAACAACAACAAAATTAGAGCATAAGTGTTGGCAGAATGTGGAAATAAGGGAACCTTGTGTACTGTTGGTGATAATATAAATTGGTACATCCAGTATGGGATACAGTATGAAGCTTCCTCAAAAAATCAAAAAATAGGATGGTTTTACTTATAGAAGGAATATAGGAGAACCAAATAAGGGATCAGGAGGAAAAAATAATAATAGATTAAAAAACAAAATTAGCAGCAACTATTAATCAGAGACATTCTGCAGGGGAAGGATAGGGATCAAAACAGGGGAGGGAAGTGCACAAGGGACTATGATGATGGTGCACAGGTAAATTGGTGGCGGGAATTTTATAGGCACTACAACTGAGAAGAGAAAGCAAGCATTGTGAAAAATGAACAATTATGTAAATATATATTAATATTTAAAAAAATAAAAATAGAACTACTATTTGATCCAGCAAATCCATTTCTGGATATATATACAAAAGAAAACAAAGTAGGCTATCAGAGAAATAGCTGGCTCCCAGGTTTTTTGCAACACATTTACAATAGTTAAGATATAGAAACAACCTAGGTATACACACACAATTATTCAGCTATGAGAAAGAAAGAAATCCTACCATTTACAAAACAGATGAATTCTGAGGGTTTTATGCAAAGTGAGATAAGTCAGACAGAGAAGCACAAATACTGTATAATATTACGTACCTGTGGAGTCTAAAAAAGTCAAATTTGTACAATACAGAGTAGAATGGTGGTTTCCAGGGTAAGGGAGGGCTTCAGTAGGGAGGGGGATTGGGGATATGATTAAATGCATAAACTTAGGGCCAGTAGATAGATAAATATAGAAGATCTAATGCCCAGCACAGTGATTACAGACAACGATGCCATTAAAAATGACACAGTTGTTAAGAGATCAGATATTAATCATTCCTACCCAAAAAAAAAAATTATAATTAAGGACATGATAGCTCATACTATGGTAATAATTACACTTCAATATATAAATGTATAAAATCTATGCTTTGTACACCTTAAATTTATACAATGTTCTACGCCAATTACATGTTATTAAAAACTGATATGTATTATTTTATTACTGTGCTATATTAATACATGTATTATTTTATTCCTGGGATATATTAATACTTAAAAATATTTCATTATGAGTTTCTTTTTTAAAAATTTTATTTATTTATTTATTTATTTATTTATTTATTTATTTATTCATACAAGAGCTGGGGTATGGCCCAGAGGTGAGGAGGGTGAAAGAGGATTCACCAGAGACAGAGTGGGGAGCAGAACAGGCAGACGATCGAAACACACTGCTGGGGAGGGGAGCAGCGGACCCAACAGGAGAGTTCTGTCACACCACGTGGGAATCTCCCTGACTGGCTGGGAATTGACACTGTGCTGCAGAGACTGCAAACAGCTTCACAGCATAGTGCTCAACCGGTTGAGCCATGGGGGAGGCCCCTATTATGAGTTCCTTTCCTTTTATTTTCTCATCAGTCATTAATTGTATTTTTTCCCAATCTTTGGTCTTCCTGTTACCTTTATCATCCTTATCTCTACTATTTATTGTTTTTATTTTGTCTGGCTTTCTAATTATATATAACCATGTGCTTTGAATTTCATACACCTATCAACTTATCTTTGTATTTTATTGTATGGCACCAGCATCATCTCAATGACATCAATATTCAATTCTGCTTGCAACTGTTTTATTTTTTTATTTAATGAATTGGATTTACTGTGGTTTATCTATGAAGCTGTAGAGATAAATTAACTTTTCTTCAGTGACCAGAAAAAAATATTGGTGTAAAAATGTAAAGGGTAGAGTAAAAGTAACATATTACTGTGATCAAATATTCACTCTTCAGCAAAGACAATAAAACAAATTTACAGTTTTAAATCACATTCCTAATTTTAAGAGAAGTTATTTTAAAATTTCATAGTTTCTGATCTGAATGTGCATTAACCTTATTACTTTGCTCTTCATTTTCTGGTGCTGTCACACATCCAACAATTAGCACTTTTCAGGTGGAAGAGGCTAAGTGAAGGTGCAATCTTAATCAATGATATCCCCACACTATTTAATTGCATTTAAGGAGGTTATAAATTATGTTTGCCTCACACCTGCTAAAAGTACCATCCGAAACCTTAAATAAGCCTCTTTTCATATTCATATGAACACACTCACTTCAATAATGAAAATGAATTCTTGATCAACATGCAATAGATCCAACTCTGTTTTGAAATAAGGACATATTTTAATTTAAAATTATACAGCACATATTCTGAAGCTCCCTGATTGTCTAGTGGGGTCTGTGAACTTCCAAAAGTAACTGGTAAGTAGATATAATATACAGATATATTCTATACCATCCCCCATTCATATAAATATCCTTTCATTGAAGTTAAGGACTTATTCACTCAATAAATAATGCTGAACACCTATTGTACCAAACACTGTGTTAAGCACAGAAGATATATTTGTAAACTAGTGGGTAAAGAGAGAAGTTGGCAATTTCAGCATTGCATGACAAATCCTATTATGGGATGACAACAGTGTAGATTAAAGATGTATATATAAACCTCAGGGGAGCAAGAAAAATTCTCTGGATGTAAAGCCTTCAACTAAAACCAGCGTGGGGAGCTCCCACTAAAAACAACAGAGAAGGTTTACTAATATAGGGAAGAACATGGAAAATTTCAGAGTCAAGAAAGAGCATAACTTTGGGGGTTTCCCAGGTAACTCTGAATGCCTGGAACCTGAAGGTATTAAGGGGGTTGGGAATACAGGATGAGGTAGGTGCCTATCCACGAATGATCCTAGCACACTGAAGAAGTTGCTTTATTCTGAACACAAAAAGAAGTCAATATAGCTTTGCAATTTAGAAAGATCCCCTTGTATTCAGTTAGGAGAATGCCCTGGACAGGACAAGATCAGAAGCAGGGAAACCAGTGAAGAGGTCATACATTGGTCTACACAAGAGGTGATAGTGCTTTAAAATAATTTCACATCATTGGGAAGTGAAAGACAAGGGTAGTTTCAAGACAGAGTTAACTTACTTAGCATTTTGAATACATGGATTTGGAGAGTGAAGAAGAGGACTTAACGATGCTACCCCAGTTTCTGGCCTGCACATGGAATGTGTGTAATGTAAAGTGTGTGATGTGTGTGTAATTAGAAGCTACAATTAGTGTATAGACATATGCTGACAAATAAGGAGAAAGCAAAGGAGATAGTCAATGGTGGTTTAGTCAGATTTATGGAAAATTTGCCAATATCTGTTTAACTAATTGTCACATGGGATTTGACTATTTTTGTTGGCAGTGAGGCTTAAATATAGAGGGAAGTAATTGATCTACACAGGATTGAAACTACTAATAGGCATTATCTAGTATGGTTTTGTAAGATGATCCTGGTGTCAGTTTGCAATTTCCAAAGCTATTTTGCCATTAAACAAGAAGAAGATGATATAGTAAAAAAGGTGGTTCATCTATTTAAAGTTCAAGGATAATACCAGAAATGAGCTGATTCATTCCTCTCTATGCAGTTATATAATTAATGCATTGCATCAGGTCAATGGTTGTCAAAAATGTTTTATGCTACTGTGATGTGTGTCATCACCCCAGAGGGATATTTACAGGAGCATCTACGTGCACTGTTCACATATTACTGTGTCAAATGATAAAACATTACATCTCTATGCTTTGTAGGCTGTATGTGGTATGCAATGACTTTATACCATTTATTCATTCAGCAAATATTTACTGAGTGTCTTACTAGGTTCTAGGCAGTGTTCCAGGCACTGGGAATAAAACAGACTACGTTCCTACCTTCATAGGGATTTTGGTGGTTGCAGACAGATGATAAACAATTGTGCTTGATGGTGATAAATGCTATGGAGAACAGCAGGGCAGATTAAAGAGAATGGGATGTGTGGGCAATGATGGGCGAGCTGTGCAGTTTCTAATTTAGGTAATGTGGTTATGGAGAGCCTTTTCATAGCGCAGTTAAGGGGTGAGGGAGCA
Source organism: Talpa europaea (assembly GCF_964194135.1). Classification (NCBI taxonomy): domain Eukaryota; kingdom Metazoa; phylum Chordata; class Mammalia; order Eulipotyphla; family Talpidae; genus Talpa; species Talpa europaea. The sequence goes on from NC_140079.1 coordinate 35,103,819, forward strand.
AACTAGGTAGAAATTCATGGGACAGAGGGAATAGTGAAAGTCCCTGTGGGCTCAAAGCAGGAACATATTTTTGTGGTGAAGGAACAACAAGAAATTTCTTTGTACAATTACTATATATATTTCTGCCAGGTTTTACGCAAGGGATGCAAAGATAAATAAACATAGCTCTTGTCTCAAGGAACTTAAACTTTAATACAGCATATATAAAAACAGAAAACAAAAGGGGGTCAATATAAAGACAGAGGTATGGTTCTGGCAGAACGGTTTGGAAAACAAAATGCTGATTAAAACTGGAGTACAAATGACACCAGTGTTGTAACCACATCCAAATGACACAGAAGGTTGACAACACTTAGAGTTATGGTCAAGTTCAAATATCAATATAATCATATAATATTATCTTGTCCTAAAGAACACAGCTCATTTCCTGAGTAATTCTATCCTCCTCACTTACAGATTATCTTTAAAAATCATCATATATCAAATTTGGAGTTTTCAAAATCAGGGTTCAGTGAAGCATTTTTTTTCTTCCCGCTCCATCCTTAAGCATGTAGCCCATGGAAACGGACAGGGGAAGGGTATAGTTTTCCATAAATATTTTCTAAATGAATGAATAGAAAGCAAATGCCTAGAATTGAAGTGCTCTTCACAAAAACATAATTCTTGAAGTTTCAGATAAGTAAAGAGAACAGAGGAAAATAAAAGTATGTGGGGGAAAGCTCTATACTCAAACAATGTAGTGTGGTTTTAGGAAGTTAGGTTAATTTAGCATAAACAGATGAGACTAACATGACATATGCAAGGATTGGTTGGCTTTGTGCAAAGATTTGAGACTGACTTCCCATCTAAATGGATGCCCTTTAGACAGCAGCATGTTCTGCGAATAGGAGTTGCAGCTGCAAAACTGAAGACTCATCATGGCTTGTGCAGAGTGAAAAGGCCCGTTGTTCATAAATAGGTCTCTCAGTCACACCTGCACGTGGATCATAATTAGTGTCTCGTGTCATCACCAACTATGACAGACAATATCATACCCCAGTGCTGTGCCTTCATTTCCAAGGTGACCATTTATGCACAGTCACTCTGCTTTTCTGACAGGTTATATACAAAAAAAAGTTTTCTTGGTTTCACTGCAGTTTACTTGAGGGCACAATTACTTCCACACTGATTTGATCAGTCTCCCCTTGTGTCTCATTGTGAAGCAGGCCCATGTTAGTAGTAAACAGACCCAAGTCTGAGTCTTAGTGACCAGCACAGAGAATTAAAATTACATCTAACCCCACCTGAGTGGGGTCACAAAACTGATATTAATTTGAGTTTTCCCTATATACATTAAAATAAACTCCAGGAGAATCAGGGATGCCATGTTTTTTATTAGGTTTTTATAAAATTATCTATCTTATTTCGGGTACTATCATGATGCCTAAACATTACCATATATATATTGGTTATATGTAACAATAATTTTCATTACAGTAATTTAATATTAATATAATTAAGTTATATTTTATGCTTCTAAGGTCATAAATACATTAATTTCCACATACTATCAATAGCAATGATAAATGAAAAGTGGCTAGTAGGTATACAATTAGTGCCATATAAGCAAAAATTTCTAAACAGATGGATTCACTTTCCTTATTTCTAGCAAGGTATGCTAGTATAAATGTGAGAAACACACACACAAAAAAAAATCCCTAGCTTAAAATAATAACTATTCTTTTCTTATTATACCTTTGCTAACTCCCTCAGTTCCCAGCACACTTCTTGGCCCACAAAGGAAACCAAATAAATGTTTCTTAATTGAAGGGGTAGATGAATGAATGGACAAGTGTTTTGTTTTTTTTTTTTTGTTTGTTTTGTTTTTTTATTATTTATTTATTTATTTTATAGAGGCATGCTTTATTTATTTGTTTTTGCTGGTTTGTTTGTTTGTTTTGTTTATACATGCACTGGGTACAGTCAGAAGCGCGGGAGGGTGAGAGAATTCACCAGAGCCAGAGCGGGGAGCAGAGCAGGCAGAAGGACCAAAGTACACTGCTGAGGGGAGCAGCGGGCGGCAGGAGAGGTCTGCGCGCCATGTGGGACCCTCCTCCGGTGGCCGAGGAGCAGCCGGGGATTGAACCGGCGCCGCAGAGGCCGCGGGCAGCTTCGCAACCCAGCGCTCAACCGCTGCGCCACCGGGGAGGCCCTGGACAAGTGTTTTGATTCCAAATAATTGAAATCATCTTGTTAGACAACATTTGAGCTAAAGAGTATTCCACAGAGGGTTATAAAGCATTCACTGTGTATTCTTTTTCAAAGCACATGGTTCTTGACCATCTTTCCAGCTTTGTCACTGTTCTTTTCAGAGTGATTAGCCTAGGGTTTCTTAACCTATTTTTCTTTTTCTTTTTTTTTTAAGATTTATTTATTTATACAAGAACTGTGGTACAGGCCAGAGGCGCAGGAGGGTGAGAGTATTCAACAGAGACATAGCGGGGAGCAGAACAGGCAGCAACCAAAAACACTACTGAGAGCAGCAGCAGGCAAGACAGGAGAGGACTGCCGCGCCATGTGGGTATCTCCCTGGCTGGCTGGGCATCGAACCCATGCTGCAGAGGCTGCAGACAGCTTCATAGTGTTGTGCTCTACCCTATGTGCCACCAGGGAGGCCCTTAACATACTTTTCTAGAATGAAACACCAGAGTCTTAAAATTGTAGGCAAAACTGGTGAGCATGCAAGCACTGTGGCATTTTTAAGGACAGAAAGAGATCCTATAGCTTTTGTCAGTTTTTCAAAGGGATTTTTAACCTCCTTAAAATACTTTTTCACATATCACCAAAAGTCATTGAGTTTGTTCTGATTAGAGTTTATTTTCATTTTTTTCTAGGAAAAAAATGAAGTGGTAAGTATGCTAGAAAATATGAATAGCTATTTTATTTTATTTTTTTAAGATTTATTTACTTATGCATACAAGAGCTGGGGTATGGCAGAGATGTAGAGGGGTGAGAGGATTCAGCAGAGACAGAGTGGGGAACAGAACAGGCAGAGAGACCAAACTACACTGCTGAGGGGAGCAGCAGATGAGGTCAAGAGAGGACTGCTGCGCCATGTGGGTAGCTTCCTGGCTGGCCAGTGATCAAACTCGTGCTGCAGAGGCTGCGGATTGCTTCATAGTGCAGTGCTTAAGCCCTTGTGCCACCAGGAAGGCCCTGAATAGCTATTTTAGAAAATGAAATATGTACCTCTTGGATAATGCATTTTGTGCAAAAAAGTTAAAAATCCTTATTGGGTTAAAACATTTCATTAGGCCTCCCTGGTGGTGCAAGGGGCTAAGATGCAACCTATATAGCTATCTGCAGTTACTGCAGCACGAGTTCCATGCCTGACCAGGGAGCTACCCACATGGCACAGCAGACCTCTCCTGTTTCACCCGCTGCTCCTATCAGCAGTGTATTTCAATCAATCCTCCTGTTCTGTTACCCACTCTGTCTCTGGTGACTCCTCCCATGCCCACACCTCTAGCCTGTACCCCAGTTCTTGTGTGCATAAATAAATAAATCTTTAAAAAATTATTAATTAAATTTTAATATGGAGAATATCATTTAACAGACAAAATTCATTTCAATATATTCTGACTGAATTCAGAAAGCTCACAAACATTTAGTTACTATGTATAACCGAACTCATTTGCATATTAAAGACAGTTTAACTGACTCAGTACATATTTACTGACATCCTGCTTTATTGTTATGCTCTGCAGTACATGTTAGACTGGGGGTACATTAAGAGTAAGATACCATCCTTATCCTCAGGGTTTTAGTCCAGTAGTGACAATAGGCAATGACAATAGGTAGTGAGAAGTCTCATTCTGAGGCCATACTGATCATGAATGAAGGTCAGATGCCAAGTGAGCCTTTGGGGTTGAGGGAAAGCTTCTTCAGAGAGGAAGTATCTCCTAAGTTGACCATTAAGAGTAAATAAAACTCAAAGGAGATGAGCTAGATAGGAGTTGGTGGGAGAAAATGGAGGCAGCTGAGCAGTCAGTTTAGAAGTCCAGACATGTCAGGGAAGTTGGTATCTTGAGGGAACTAAAGATATCTTTAGAATTGAAATGCCAAAAGATTCAGGCTTGTATGGTATTTAAAAGTGTCTGCTTACCCCTTATCCAGAAGGCAATGGGAATCTATTTAAAATTTTTAAAGAAGGGATGAAAATTGGGGAAAAGAATGCAATATTATTCAAATATGAAAGTATTTAGAAGTTAAGAACTAAGTGAAATTTGAATACTTCAGACTCCCCTCCAGAATTTGGGTTCCATAAAATTCAGAATTAAGAAATAGTTCTTAGTTAAATAAGTTCTTGGGAAAAAAAAAAAACTAAATTATCATTTCCTGTCAAAGAAAAAGTCATTTACAAAAAAATACATTTATGTGATGATAAAGAATAAAGGACTTTCAGACTATGCTCTAAAAACAGTCACAGAAATTAGTTCCCTGCAGGTTAGGAATGAAACATTGATTTACTGGCACTGTTTAGGAAAAGATACTCTTTTCAAATCAGAGTTAGAAAAATGGGGGAAACAAGAAGATAAGACATATCTCTCCTTCGCCCCCCCCACCCAGATTCAATGTCAACAAGCATATATGATAGTGGCCCTGGTGCCATTCCATGGGTTGAGAAAGAGTGATGGGCAGTGACTGGCAGACACCTACATAAGCACAGCAGAGAGATAAATCAGTTGGGAATAGATGCCAGGCATAAAAGGTATGTAATTGGGCTTTTCAAAAACAGAAAAACAAAACCTAAAACCAGAGGTGACAAGTACAGTGCTCTGCAAGGCTAATACAGATGTAGGAAATATGTAATTAGTATTTTTTCCTAAAGAATTTCAATTTAAATTAAACAATGTGCTTTGGCATGTGAAAGATAAACCAAGGTCGTCAGGATATGATCACTGGAGACAGAAAGGCGTGATAAGTGAAGATCCTGGGCTCAAATCTGCTATTCACTGGCTATGTGCTCTTGGCCAACTGACTATTAACTTCAGTCCCTAGATTCCACAGCTGTTCACTCCTGTGACTAAGAGGTCAGCTGATAGTTAACTATTATTGCTATTACCATTAATAAAAGTAATAAAACCCTGTACTTCTAAAATGACTCAGTTCAATAATGTACATGTGAACATTTTCCTCTCTAATAGAAATTTGGCATCTAAATTGAAATGTGCCAAAGGGTAAGATACACACCAGATTTTGAAGATTGGTTATGAAAAAATAATGTAAAATATTTTATTATTATGCCTTTTCAACATCTGGTGTTAGAAGGCTTGATCTGTCACATGTAAAATGATTAAACTAGATCAGTACTTAAATCCATACACATGAATTAACTCAAAATAGAATTAAGGCTTGGATATAAGTTCTGAAATAAGATTCACATAAGAAAATATAGGTGAGGGCCTTCCTGGTGTCTCAAGGGGTTTAAGACGCAACCTATGAAGCTGTCCTCAGAATCTGCAGCACGAGTTTGATCCCACCGGCCGGCCAGGGAGCAACCCGCAAGGTGCAGCAGACCTCTCCTGACTCGCTCACTGTTCCCCTCAGTAGTGTACTTCGGTCAGTCTGCCTGTTCTCTTCCCCACTCTGTCTCTGGTGAATCTTCTCAACCCCCACACCTCTGGCCTATACCCCAGCTCTTGTATGCATAAATAAATAAATCTAAAAAAAAAAAAAGAAAATACAGGTGAAACGCTTCTGGATATAAACTTCAGAATGTATTTGGGAACTCATCTTGAATGGAAAAGGAAACAACGGCAAAAAACTAAACAAATGGGGCCATATTAAACTGAAAGTTTTTGTAAGGCAAAAGAAATAACCATGAAAACAAAAAGGTAACCTATGAACTAGGGTAAGATAACTGCACATAGTATGTCCAACAAAGGATTACTTTCCAAAACATATAAAGCACTCATACAACACAGCCAACAAAAGAAACAATCCAATCAAAAAATGGGCAAAAACCTTAAATAGCTACTTCTGCAAAGAAAACACACAAATGGCCTTTAAGCACATGAAAAAATGCACAATGTCAGTCATTATATGAGAAATGCAAATCTAAATCATAATTACACCTCACCATTGAGAGAATGGCCTATATCAAAAAGACTGGAAAGAAATGTTGGTGACAATATGGAGAAAAAGGAACCCTTATCCCTTGTTGGTGGGAATGTAAATTGGTACAGCCTCTATGGAAAATGGTATGAAGATTCCTCAAAAAACTGAAAATGGAAAACACCATACCTCTAGCATTATCAAGCCTATGTATTTACCTTAAGAATATGAAAACACTAATACAAAAGTTTTATGTATCCCTATGTTCACAGAAATATTATTTACAATAGTCAAGACATGGATGCCACTTAAATACCCACTAACAAGACAACTGGACAAAGAAGTTGTGATATATTCAATGGAATACAACCCAACTATTAGAGAAGATGAAATAGTGCTTCAATAAAAATATATACTAAAAATAATTTTAAAAATGTGACTCATTTGTATTAGAAAATGCTGACTTGTCTATGCAAAATAAGTAATTCTTGAAATATTCATAAAATAATAAATAAAATAATAAGAATTAGAAATAATTATTTTAAAATATTATTTTTCATTTTTACTATACTGTATACCATGGATCAAAAACTTACTTTTCAAAGGCCAGAGAGTAAATATTTTAGGCTTCCACATTACTTTGTAATGTGAAAGTCACCACAGGCAATATATAAATGAATAAGCCTGGCAGTGTTCCAATAAAATTTTATTTACAAAAAACAAGTGGGAGGCTAGATTTAGTCCAAGACTGTATTTTGCTTGCCTCTGCTCTAGACATTTTTCATACAATATATCTAATCATCCATGTGTTCATATAAGAGAACCTAGCCAACATAAATAATTTACCCAAGGCTACACACTTAGAAGTCAAAAAATTTCCTAAATACACACACACACAAACACAAAATCTTATTTACTTCTCAGGCTACATCATTCAAAATGGGGTCTGGTTAATATATTTCTTTAGGAAATATTAATTTAATGGGTAGAAAATAAAGATAAGCACAGTTTCCAAAGTAAGTGGGCGTTAAATGCTTCACAATTTTTATTTTTTTTTTATAGAGGCATGTTTTTATTTATTTATTTATTATATTTGTTTGTTTGTTTTGTTTATACATGCACTGGGTACAGTCAGAAGCGCGGGAGGGTGAGAGAATTCACCAGAGCCAGAGCGGGGAGCAGAGCAGGCAGAAGGACCGAAGTACACTGCTGAGGGGAGCAGCGGGCGGCAGGAGAGGTCTGCGCACCATGTGGGACCCTCCTCTGGTGGCCTGGGAGCAGCCGGGGATCGAACCGGCGCCGCAGAGGCCGCGGGCAGCTTCGCGACCCAGCGCTCAACCGCTGCGCCACCGGGGAGGCCCCAGCTTCACAATTTTTAAAAAGGTGCTATAAATTGAACTCAACAGGCACCATGGGCAACACAAATGAGCGATCGATCCTAGTTTGGCTTCTCCAAGTTAATGAAATATAAACTCTTGGAGACAAGGATTTCTGTCTGTCTGGCTCACTCCTTTATCTTGAACAAATCAAAGATTATCTTGCACATATATATTTGTCTTTCAATAAGCATTTTTTGAAAAAGGTTGTTTTCTGAAGGCAGTTAAATCTTACTTAGATCCTTAATTATTGGATACTACATCCAGATAGTGGACTAGTCAGAGGCAAGCACTGGGAGAAGTGATGCTAATCATCAGTGGACAACAGAGTGATACACAATTAGAAACAGGACATTAGAGTTCTGGATTAGGTAGAATGTAAGAACATGCTTCTGCAAGGGGGGGCGGAGCGAAGGAGTTAAGGAGGGAAAGAGGGGAAGAAGAAAGGGAGGGATGGGGAAGAAGAAAATAAATATGAAATGCTATGCACTGCTCTAAGGTTTTCAATAAACAAATGGGTAAGCTAGCAATTGTAGATCAGATGAGTAGAATAACAGGCTAAAATAAACCTCTCCTCTGTGTGAACATACAGGAAGAAATGTCAGATTCTTTTGCTAGTCGTTGGGAAACCATGTCTCTTGAAATATTTACAGCCCTGCTTTCTTAAGTTTTAGACTTTAAAAAAAACTGCTCTACAACTACACAATTAACAATTTTATTCTATCTCTCCTACACTGCTGGTAGGAATGCAAACTGTTCCAACCACTATAGAAAGCTGTGTGGAGGTTCCTCAGACTTCTAAAAATGAAGCTACCACATGACACAGCAATTCCACTAAAGGACACATTGATTCAAAAGGATACCTGCACCCTACGTTTATTGCAGCACTATTTATAATATGTAAGACTTGGAAACAACCCAAATACCCAAAAATAGATGACTGGATCAAGAAGATGTGGTATATATACACAATGGAATACTACTCAGCAATCAAAAAGATAAACTTATGCCACTGGCAGCAACGTGGATGAAGCTAGAAGGGATTATGCTCAGAAGGAAGTCAGAAATAAAAATAAAAAATATATAAGATGGTTTCACTTATAGGATAAATACAGGGGAACCAAATAAGGCATCAGGGAAAAATATAGTAACAATAGAAAACATAACAAAACCAAACAAAAATAATCAGACAACTATAACTCAGAGATATTCTGTGGAGGTGGGGGGGAAAGGATCAAAAGGAGGGAAGGAGAAGCACAACGGACTGTGGTGATGGTGCATGGGTGAAGTGGTGGTGGAAATTCTATGGGGACTACACCTGAGAAAAGAAAGCAAACATTGTAAAAAAATGAACAATGATGTAAAAATATATATAAGTAAATAAATTACATAGTAAAAAAAATGAAAATAGGGCCTCCCCGGTGGCGCAGCGGTTGAGCGCTGGGTTGCGAGGCTGCCCGCAGCCTCTGCAGTGCCAGTTCAATCCCCGGCTGCTCCCCAGCCACCAGAGGAGGGTCCCAAGTGGCGCGCTGACCTCTCCTGTCGCCCGCTGCTCCCCTCAGCAGTGTACTTCTGTCCTTCTGCCTGCTCTGCTCCCTGCTCTGGCTCTGGTGAATTCTCTCACCCTCCCGCATTTCTGGCTGTACCCAGTGCTTGTATAAATAATAAATAAATAAATCTTAAAAAAAAAAGAAAAAGAAAAGAAAGCTACTTTTAGAAATTCTAAATCCCAAGCAATGTTTTTGTTGGCCAGATGCCATCTGTCAGTTTGCTTACAAATTGCATAGTAATCAGATGCAAGGATGGAATCACAGACAGATAGTTTAGTTTGCAAGAGAGTTAAGTGACAAACTTTATTATTAGCTACATTTTTACTCCTTTTTTCTTCAACATAAGGTTTTATAATCTAGCAATATGTATTGTATATCTACTTAACATTATGTGCTGGTGTTTTAAACTATACTGTTAGTAAAAATAACAGTTCATCTAATCATCAATGTATCAAAGTAGTCCTATGGCATAAGTACTAATATGTTTTCATTTTACAGAGGAGGAAACTGAAGAAAAAATATATGCTAACTTTTTTTAAGATTTACTTATTTATGTGTATAAGAACTGGGGTGTAGGCCTGATGTGTACAAGAACTGAGGGTGAGAGAATTCACCAGAGATAGAGAGGGGAGCAGAACAGGCAGATGTACTGAAATACACTGCTGAGAGGTGCAGCAGGTGAGACAGGAGAGGTATGCTGCGCCATGTGGACCATCTCCCTGGCCGGGATTGAACTCACGGTGCAGTGGCTGTGATAGCTTAATAGTGCTGTGTTTTTATGTTCTGCACCATGGAGGCCCTATAAGAATGGCCTGTATCAAAAAGGCCATTTTTAAAAAAAAGATTTATTTATTTATATAAGAACTGGGTACAGGCCAGATGTGCAGGAGGGTGAGAGGATTCACCAGAGACAGAGCAGGGAATAGAACAGGCAGACTGACGAAATACTCTGCTGAGGAAATACACTGCTGAGGGGAGCAGCAGGTGGGACAGGAGAGGTCTGCTGCACTATGTGGGTTTCTCCCAGGCCGGCCGGGATCAAACCCGTGCTGCAGAGGCTGCGGACAGCTTCACAGTGTGGTGCTCAACCGCCTATGCCACCAGTGAGGCTCCCTATAAGCTAACTTTTAATCAATTTAAAGAAATTATTATTATCCAGAACTTTTTATAGCATTTAAGTTTAATGTTCACAGGAAAATTTAATTTCTCCTTCTGGCTAACATAAAGGAAATAGATTAGTTCTTTCTACAAAATTTCTTATTGTGTACTGTTTTCTTTTCCTTGCTTATTTTCTATATTTAAACACCACTGTCTGTAAGCTCATTTATTTACTTTTTTGATTGCTCAATCTTGTCACCTTCAGCAGGCACTCATCAATCCGTCCAATGGGGCCTACTTATAAATAGCCACAAAAATCATGGCTGCCCACAACTCCCAGCACAACAGTCTTAAACTGAAGCACTAACTAATGAACTAACCAACCAAATCACTAACCAAAAACCAGAAAAATTAACACTCTCAAAGAACAGGGGATAGGTGATTATTTTCTTCTTATCTCCATCTGATCCTGAGTCAGTCAGTATAAATGATCCCGGGAGCACCTAGTTTGATTTTTGGCATAGGGCTCTACCACCTCATTTCTCTGCCTCCTGCTCTTGGCTGCTCAAGTGCAGTGTTAATATACTGTGAAGACATGCTCATGCAGGAAAAGTATCCTTCTATGCCTACTCTAACCTTGATTTTGAAAAGTTCTTAACACTAAAGAAAACTGCCACAAGAAGTAATTTGTATATGAGAATGGTAACAATGGTCCCTACAGCACATGTGTATAGACGCATACAGTCATAAAAGGCCATTTCTGACTAATCTTTACATGAGAGAAAAAAAACCTCAATATAAAAGACACACATTTTGCAGGAAAAGAGGGAGAAAAGAGTGGTTAGCAAATTAATTATCCCACATAGTTTAAATATTTAATCTTAAAGTTGACACTGATTCGTCAATATATTTGCCTTTATTAAAAATGAGAGATCTGTGGATGTCAAGTGTTTTTAATCTCTGGAAAAGGTCACTTGGATCAATCTCCAGCCTTCTATGAAAATGACGACCCAAGGTAGGTAAGGGAATATTCTCAGAATACTAAGACAGAGTAGGATATAACTTTCTATTTAAGATAGGTATTTCTGTTTTTTAAACATCTTGATCACAGAGATTGTGAAAATATTGTGAAGTAAGCTCCATGTTCATCCCCAATCCCTTCCTTTTGAACCCTTGTTTTAGGAATATCTATGTCCACAGTTCTATTGAGGCACTCTTTCCTCCAGACTCTATTTTAATAAAGAGTAACCCCATCAGAGTTTATTTCCACTAGGATATAAGTGACAGGTTGTTACTCAATATATTATCCTACACAAGGTAAATTTAAACACGTGCATTGAGTAAAGTGTGAAAGTTTTCTAAAACTGTTAAAATTCTTTGTTAAAAAAAGCATTCTTTGTCAACAAGTGGGTGGGTAAGACAAATAATGTCAATTCTTAAATATAAGAGAAAGTTAACTGTAAACTTGTTAAAAGGTTGCCATGACAATCAAAGTTTACTCTCTTTCCTAAAGAGAAGAAAAATCTTGGACACAATAAGATAGGGACATTGTGTTTCGTCTTGCTCAATCTTTCACTCTCTCTTATTATTTTGAAGAAAGAAGATACAAGGATGGGTATTAGGCAAAAATGCAAGTACACTAATTCCTGGGTCTGCCAGGGCTTGCAGAAGGCTGAGCTAGATAAGGAGGTTAAGGAAGGTGCAAGGATAAGCACTAATAAAAACATGTAGCCCAGAGTTGTCAGGCAGGAACTTGATGGGTTTTCAACAAAGATGGACTGAAGATGCACAAAGCTTCAAAGTGAGTAATAATTATTTGTCCCAGTATCTACTGGGTCACAATCTAGCAAGGTTCTATTCTGCAAAAACTAGTTGCTAAAAAGGCCAGAATTTGAACCACAAAGTTCTACTTTGGCTGAAAGAGAAGGATTATATCACATGTCCTGCTGACACAGAGGAAAAGGGCAGATAAAAGAAGAGGGAAAAGGTGTAGTTAGATCAGCATTTTAATTAGAAAAATAAATGTTCCACTTGATGATTTTGAAAAACCTTGCTCTTGATGGCAGTACTCCTTTGGTATCCATTACGATTATTCTGTAAAATATAGAGTGATATCTTAGCAATGGAAGTTTTAAATTGTTTAAGATAATATAACACTAAAAATTTAAAGGTGTGCTTATCAAAGTAGAAGTACACTGCTGTGTTCATTTTATCCAAATTTTACTTTAATTCATAATTCATAATCCTGTAGCTTTACAATAGAACTAAGACACCAAGTTCTAGGTCATAAAAAGAATCATGAAGGATGCATGAGATTCATATACTTTAATGGGCACAAAGTCTTCAACTTAGGCTTTGGTAAGCAGGCAAGGGAAAGTCATTTGGGTCTTATTCTTCATTGTTTTTTATACTGTAGCAAAGTGCTGTTCTCTAAGCTATGCATTCTTCCTTTTTGCCCAATTACAATTGTCCAGTTAAGCAAATCCCATCCCTTCTTCAGACTCCCTCCAAATAGCCAGTATAAAGACCAATTGCTGAGTCATTATAAAATACACTTATGTCCTAAAGTAAAAAATAATCTTATATTTTGTAGAATGGTACCATTTTCTCTCTTTACCTAATTTACTTACTCTCTCACTTCTGGGCTCTTGCTATTCATCAAACTGAAATACTCTTGCCAAAATGAATTTACTGGATAAATCATTTTTCAGGTGTCAGGTTATATATCAGCTCACTGGAAATAACTTCCTTGATCCCTCAGTCAGATCCCCCTGATATAAATGGCATATGAGACTTTTCCTTCCTAGAACCACCATTTGCTAAAATATATCTATGGGTATGCATGATGAAAATGGAGAGAAAATAAATAATACTAAAAAAGGTGGTAAGGATGATTTTATAAACATGCTTACAACATTAAGGATCAGCTGTATTCTATTGTATCTTAGGAGGAAACTATATATTATAGTGATGATGAGTATCAGGTTTTGAGAATGTTTTAGTCTATCAGATATTTTTGCTCTAACTCTGCATCCTTTTGATATATATTCTTGTATTCGCACTGGCATCTCTCACCTTTAACACTGTTATAAGGTAATTTATCACCATCCTCCCAAGAACTACCTCATCCTCCAAGAATGAAGTGAAATTGTCATTCCCCAGCTTTGGAAATGTAATTATTATTGATTCTTCTTCTTCTCTTGCTAGCTCTTCTCTATCGAATTAAACAGTAAGTCATCTTAATGAGTCCAAGGTCTACAAATATTTGAAGACCCAAATAATATATCACCTTCTCCACAAAGTCTTCCTTGGCTTTTCCCCAGGAGGACGTACCTTAGTACTGTCTCTCAAGTAATGCATTGCTTTTTCCTTATGTATATAATATACCTTCAGTAGCATCCAGTATGTAGAATGACTAAGCAATTTAATATTGCTAATGATAGACCTTAATTACATTAGTTAGTCTCTTAACTATATGCAGATTCTTAGACACCAAATCTAGGTCATTTTTTAATATAGTATGTCACTTAAGAATGATTTGTCCATAAAGAACAACATATATATATATATTTTATGGAAGGAGTCTTCACGATGCTTCTTAATCCTTCCTTTTAATCCCATCTCTTCTGTCAATATCTTTATCTAATTTTATTTCATTTATCTAAAATAGCCTTAATTTTTCAGCTTTGGCTGTGTTCTACTCCTTTCTGCACTATATATATATTTACCATTGCCTCATTCATTTATTGAAATTCAGGAGAGCTCATGCGACTTTTCCAAATAAAAAATGTTGATTGTTTTTCTAGTTTCGTATATTCCTTGCATAATTTTCAAGGATGTTTATAATCTGGCCACCGTTTACCTTTAGATACCTTCCAATTTCTGTTCTTTCAGATGGAAACCATATCAGGTGAGTAAAACATTTTATAACTCTCCCAAATCGCCCTTTATTTTTCATTTTTCTGTATTTGTTGGTACTTCTCTGCATGGATTTAACAGTATATTTTGATGCTGTTAAGTTTGGTAAGTTTAGACACAAACTTAAAGTTTATACTTTATTTTGAAAATCAGAATTTTAGCTGAGAATCTCACTTTGATGAAGTGCCAGTCTATTCCTGAGGATAGACAGGCTGCAGCTGGCTGGCACTTCTGGGTGTATGTGAAGAAGGGGAGCTCCACCTCAATCAATCCTTTCCTCCCTCTCCTCCTCGCTCCCTTCCATGCTCCCCTTTTTCCTTTGTTTCTTCACTTCCTTCCTTCTTCCCTCCCTCCCTTTTCAAAATTTTGATGACAATATTCTAAACTCAACGGAATTCAGGTGGTAGGTAACCAACAGATGCTATCTAATCATAAATACTGCTACTCAGACAGACCATATAATAAATTTTCTAAATTAAGCAATTTTTGAGCTTCAAAGACACTAGTTATATGCTGTTTCATGTTAAGTCTGAGTCTGAGCAGAGGAAAAAAATTAACATTAACTATAGTCTTATTATTTTAGGGGGCATCATATACAATGATTCCTTTGTAAATTATCAAGTGTCACAAAATTTAACATTTAATTGCTCTTAAATATCATAGAATAAAATGCCCGAAAAATTAATGCACATTTTAATGCATAGAAAGAATATGGATTTTCTTATTTCTTATATGCTAAAATTTTAAGTAGTTTGTAAATTTTTTTCTTAGAATCTAAGCCTAGGAAAATCTAAGACCCACCACTATTATAAATGGGTTATGGATTTCAAAGGCACTATTAATATTAGAGGATAGATTTTTCTTTCCTTGCTGCTATGATGTATTTGACCTATCAAAAATTATGGACGGATATGAGATATTTTTATTTGGAGGGTGAAGGTTTGTCATTCTTCACAAAGGATTATGTATCTTCAGTTCAAACATATGGTTTGTGAAAGACAACTACATAACCAGTCCAAATCGTTCAGCATTGAGCAACTGACTTATTCCTACAGATAGTGTTGGGGTTCCAAGCTCTGTTCATCTCTAAATTGTAGTGTTGCTTAATTAACTATCAGAGTCAACTACAGCAATAAGTTAAAATAAGAGTGTAAAACAGCAAAATCTGAGCATGATTGCTTTTCATGCAGAGGGTTAGGTAAAGCCCACGCCAGAACTGTGAGCAGGAGTGGGGTTGACTCTAGTTTTATTCAAGAGTGAATTGGCTACTCTCTGCTTCAAGCCCACCACTAAGTCATTAGATCCTATATAGTAACTTCTTCTAACACATTGCTTATACTGGCAGCTGTAGTGACACCAGAGCTATTTAAAATCAAGAGGTAAAAAGAGCAGCTGCTGATCTTTAAAAGTGTTCATTTTACTAGATGGAAAGTAACTGAAAAGCAAACAAATTTAGGCAGCACAATGGTAGCTCTGCAAGAGCTTATTGCTAAAATTAGAGATTTAAAAGAAATGCCCTGATTTTGGCCACCGAGTATCCTTAACTAGAGGCGGGGGATGGCACAGACTAACATGTTGACTGCCTGCTTAAGTTAATGTTATTTCATTTTCATTATTTTGGGAATAACACTTACAAAGTTAGGAAGAAATTTGATTAGAAGCTTCGAGAAAATTTGAAAGGTTGGATTATGCAATACCAAGATATCTCTGTCTCAGGAATGAAGATTTGGGTCACCAGGTAAAGGACCATGCCCAGATACTTGCTGTGGATAAATATCAGCTGTGAAATGGGAAATTCTGTGTGTGTACAGACCTCACCAAAGCTGTTGTGTGGAACTGAGAAAGGGCTGTCCCCATAGTTAGAGGTGAGCTGAAGGCCCCTACAAGCCAGGCCCTGCCTGGCAATGAGGCAGGGAATCCAGCGATTTGGAGCCCAGCAGGTGATCCAGCCACTGCCAGGGCAGTCTGAAGGACCTCAAGACCCACCTCTGGAATTAAACAAATACAGAACAGTTGTATGCAAAAAAGTTCAACAATCTAGAAGAGCTGGACAAATTCCTACAACTTTACAAACACCCAAAGTTAGTTCCAGAAGCCCAGTTACAAGCAGTGAAATTGAAATGGTAATCAAAAACCTCCCCAAAAACAACAGCCCAGGACCAGATGGATTTACAAATGAATTCTACCAAACATTCAGAAACGAACTAGTGCCTATCCTTCATGAACTCTTTCAAAAAATTGAGAAGGAAGGGATAATACCAAACACGTTTATGAAGCCAACATTACACTAATACCAAAAATGAACAAGGACAACACTAAAAAAGAAAACAATAGGCCAATTCTCTAATGAACACTAATGCAAAAATCCTTAATAAAATTTTAGCTAACAGAATCCAACAGTGTATCCATAAGATAATTCACCATGACCGAGCAGGATTTATTCCAGGGACACAAGGATGGTTCAAAATCTGAAAATCAATCATTGTAATCCAACACATCAACAAAAAGAAATATAAAAACCATATGTTGGGCCTCCCCCGTGGCACAGCGGTTGAGCGATGGGTTGCGAAGCTGCCCGCGGCTTCTGCAGCGCCGGTTCCATCCCCGGCTGCTCCCCGGCCACCGGAGGAGGGTCCCACATGGCGCGCAGACCTCTCCTGCCGCCTGCTGCTCCCCTCAGCAGTGTACTTCGGTCCTTCTGCCTGCTCTGCTCCCCGCTCTGGCTCTGGTGAATTCTCTCACCCTCCCGCGCTTCTGACTGTACCCAGTGCATGTATAAACAAAACAAACAAACGAACAAAGAAATAAATAAAACATGCCTCTATTAAAAAAAAAAGTTTAAAAAAAAACATATGTTAATATCAATAGATGCTGGGAAAGCTTTCGACAAAGTACAACACCCATTTATGATAAAGGCCCTTTTTTTTTCAGGAGAGTTTTGGCTGTTAGGGATTTTTGGTGGCTCCATATGAATTTCATCTATATTTGTTCTATTTCTTTGAAGAATGTCATTGAAATTTTTATTGGAATAGCACTGACTCTGTAAATTGCTTTTGGTAGGATGGCCATTTTGATAAAGTTAATTTTTCCAATCCATGAGTAGGGGATATATAAGGAACATACCTCAGCATCATAAAGGCCATATATGACAAGCCCATAGCCAACATCATTCTCAACGTTGAAAAGTTAAAAGCATTTCCATTAAGATATGCAACAAGAAAAGGATGTCCACTCTCACCACTGTTTTTCAATATAATACTGGAAGACCTAGACAGAGTAATAAGACAAGAGAAAGGCATACAAGGAATCCAAATAGGGAAGGAAGAAGTAAAACTATCATTATTCGCAGAGAATATGATAATACATATAGGGAACACCAAAAATGCCACAGAAAAACTAATTAAACTAATCAATCAGTTTAGTAAAGTAGCAGGATATAAAACCAACATGCAAAAATCAGTAGCCTTCCTATACACAAACAATAAATCTGAAGAAGAAATCAAGAAAATCATCCCTTTTATTATTGAAAAAAAATCAAATACTTGGGAATAAACCTAACAAAAGAGGTAAAGGACCTATACAAAGAAAACTATAAAACACTGTTAAAAGAAACAGAAGAAGACACAAAGAAATCAAAAAACATTCCCTGCTCATGGATTGGAAGAATTAACACTACCAAAATGGCCATCCTACCAAAAGCAATTTACAGATTCAATGCTATTCCAATAAAAATTTCAATGACATTCTTCAAAGAAATAGAACAAATATAGATGAAATTCATATGGAGCCACCAAAAATCCCTAACAGCAAAGCTCTCCCGAAAAAAAAAAAAAAAAAGAAGGGAATGAAGGCATCACACTCCCAGACTTCAAGCTATATTACAAAGCTATAATAATCAAAATTGCATGGTATTGGAACAAGAACAGACACATGGACCAATGGAACATAATAGAAAATCCAGAAATAAACCCACAGATTTACAGTCAACTAATCTTTGATAGAGGAGCAAAGAATATGGAGCAAAGAAAGTTTGTTCAATAAATGGTGCTGGGAAAACTGGGTTGCTACATGCAAAATAATGAAGCTTAACTACTACCTCACACCATGCACAAAAAACAACTTAAAATGGATTAAAGAACTAGACATAAGACCTGAAACCAGGGCCTCTCCTGCTGGCACAGCAGTTGATTGTTGGGTTGCAAAGCTGCACACAGCCTCTGCAGAGCTGGTTCGATCCTCAGACACAGGCGAGGGTCCCATATGGTATGACAGACCTCTCCTGCCTCGCTCATTGCTCCCTTTAGCAGTGTATTTCATCGGTCTGCCTCTACTGTTCCCCACTCTGACTCTGGTGAATTCTCTCACCCTCCCGTGCTTCTGACTGTACCCAGTGCCTATATAAATAAATAAATAAATGAATGAATCTTAAAAAAAAAAAAGACCTGAAACCAAAAAATACATAGAAGGAAATATAGGCAAAACACTACTTGACATACACCTCAGTAACATCTTTAAAGACACATCACCCAAAGCAGTGATAGTGAAGGCAAAGATAAACAACTGTGACTACATCAAATGAAAGCACTTCTGTACAGCAAAAGAGACAGTAACCAAAACAAAGAAACACTGCACTGATTGGGAGAAAATTTTTGCACACGACACTAATGATAAAGGACTGGCCACAAAAATCTACAAAGAACTGATGAGACTAAACAAAAACAAAGTAAATATTCCAGTCAAAAAATGAGCACAAGAGCTAAAAAGAAACTTCTTCAAAGAGGAAATGCAAATGGCCAACAGGCATATGAAAAAATGTTCAACATCACTTGTAATCAGGGAAATTCAAATCAAAACTACAATGAGATACTATCGTACACCAGTGAGAATCTCACATATTAAAAAAAAAAACAAAAAAAAACTAGCAGCAACAAATGTTGGCGAGGATGTGGAAAAAAAGGAACTCTCCTGTCCTGCTGGTGGGAGTGCAAACTGCTCCAACCACTATGGAAAGCTATGTGGCGATTCCTCAACCTGCTAAAGATGTGGCTTCCATATGATCTAGCAAGTCCATTCCTAGGTATTTACCAAAAGGACACAGAAATATTAATTCAAAAGGGCACCTGCACCCCTATGTTTACTTCAGCACTATTTACAATAGCTAAGGTATGGAAACAACACAAATGCCCAAAAATAGACTGGATCAAGAAGATGTGGTACATATACACAATGGAATATTACTCAGCAATCCAAAAAGATAAACTCATGCAATTTGCAGCAACATGGATGGAGCTGGAAATGATCATGCTCAGCAAAATAAGCCAGAAAGAAAAAGAAAATTTAGAGAACCTATATAAGGTACCAGGAAAAAAACCTAATTATTGTAAATTAAAAATCAAAATCAACAAGCAACTATAAACCAGAGACATACTATGGTGGGGAGAGGAGGGAGTAGGATCAAAACAGGGGGGATGGGAATTGTATGGTGACTATAACCAAGATGAAAATGCATACAATGTGCAAAATGAAAAATGATTTAAAATTTATAAAATATAAAAAATAAAAAAAATAATTGAAATATTATTTTAAACTCAATTAAAAATCCTAAATGATTTGAAATAAAAAAATACATATCAGTTGTGACTACATGACTTGTTACATAAACGAGGACTATAATTGTCATGTGTATTGTCTTTATTTTGTTGATATATTTTTTTCTGCATTTCTTATGCACTTTTCATGTAACACAAAATGAACTGACTTTAAAATATTGCATTGACATGTTTTTAACTTAATATCAGAGCATTTAAGTTTTAGGAATTCAAGTAGGTGAGTAAACATAACTCAAGGATTTGGTTTCCTTTTCTTGGTAAACAGTCATTTTCAGTTGTATGCAGGCTAGTTGTATCATATTAGGCAGAATTATGATCTTGTGTTGATTTTATTCAGAGATTAAGTATAGTTTAGGAGATGCACAAATTGACATGGAATGGATTTGTAATGGTTAATTTTATGTGCCAAACTGGCTGGGTCATAGTATCTATGGGTCAAACACTATGTTTAGTTAGTTGTTTCTATGAAGTTATTTTGTGGATGAGATTAACATTTAAATCAGTGGATTTTGAGTAAGGCAGACTGCATTTGCTTTAAGTGAGTGGGCCGTGTCTAATTAGTCAACGACCTTCATGGGACTAAGAGAGACTTCTTCAAATCAAGAGACATCCACTAAATCAGAGTTCCTTACTACAATCTCCAAATATTTAAATTTATTTCTAAAAATTCTAGGAGGCATTCTGATGGCATGGGGTTGGGGTCTCATGAAATAGGATAATTAACTACAGGCCTTCCTTCACCATGAGCCCTTTCATCCTCTCAAAACACATATATTACCCCCTACGATTGAATGTTAACATCATTTTACTTATTTCTGCAAATAATATGCTTTTAGATTAAAGATATTTGAGAAAATTATTCTGAAATGACATTTTGAGTCTCATCTAGTCATAATTTCTTGGTGTGTTTCCCTGGCAGTTTGATTGGAAATTTCAATAAAAGTCATCTGCGAAAAAAAGCTCTGAAAAGCTGAAATTCAGAGGTGAATTTTGGAGACCACACAAAAAGCATCTTCAAGAGGCAACAAGTCATAAGAATTGCTTAAATAAATGAAAAGTATAAATTCAGTACTGCTTACATACAGTGTCAACACCAACATTGCATTCATGAAGCAACAATTATGAATAGAAAGCTGAAATAGAAAAGCATTAGCTTCCCAATTAAATACAGAATTAAGAGTGAATAAAACAAGTGAGAACAATTTTCTACTATTACTACTGTCTTTAATCTTATGAAATGCTTGCTCACTAATGATCAAGATTATGGATAAGGCCTATTTCAATTCACAGTGAGAAAGGAAATAGACATATCTTAAAGCATGGGCATAACTGGGCCCTCACATGAACCTTACATATACTCATGGAGGACTTTCTTGTTATTCATAGTGACCTAAATAAAGCCTACCTAAACAGAGTTTGCAACCAGGCTATAAAATACATACATGGCAATGCTTTTCAAAGTACATAATCAATTGGGAATTCTATATTGAAGTACTAAATTAAATAAACTAGGTTGCTCATCTGAAATTTCATTCAACTATTATTTTTTGTGCATCTATTCTGTGCCAGGGAATGTGAGAAGCCTAATGATATAGTGGGAGAATGGGCCGAACAAGGTTTTAGCACTCAGGGCACAGATAGGCTTATGGGAGATGCAGACAGAAGGATTAAAGTGCAACAAATCCAGATGCTTCATCATGATTTAGCAGTATGTATATAGTGAACCTACTCTGTAATCTGCTCATTCAAGTACCTTTCATTGTTTTTGTTTATTTTTTCTTGCAGCTTTGAAGTCCCCATAGTTTTCCCACCACCATATCACCTATGAACCATCACCAACAACCCACTGTTTGTATACACCAGCCACTGTGTCCTTGGCAGTGGCTGTAGGTCTTTGTAGACTAGTTCCTTTCCTTCATTCAGGTCTCATTTCAAACATTATCTTCTTTTCAGGCTGAAAATCCTTTAGGGCCATTTTTGTTTTTTTAAGTCCAAAGGGATACAAAGTAAGAGAGACAAAAGCAATCTGAGAAGTAGAGGACTAAATTATAACTAACACTTTTACAGGTTCTGAAATAAAGTTTTGCATTGTTTGTTTAGGGAAGGGATGACTGAAATAACTGCTTTTCCAAATTTGCAAATTCCTTTTGAAAACATTAGTAGTTTTCAACTAAAACAAACCCCAAAAATTTGACTATAAAACTGAGGTGTAGGGTAAATGGTTTTTCAGACTTTTCTGCCCTCCCACCATTAGGATTGCCCTGCCTGGTGGGGCACCTGCAGTTGTTACATTATTGCAAACTGGCTTGTTTACTTCTGTGGGCCATGGGAGGAGTATTGAGATAGTCACCAAGAGAAGCAGAAGTAGGAGAGAGGCAGGAGAGAGAAGGAGAGAAAGAAAGCCAGAAGAAAGAGAGAGAGGAGCCCAGAGTGAAGACTTACTGGGGGCTTGGAAGCCTGTCGTCCTCCAGGCCCCTAGGCACCCCTGCCTACTGTGTACCTGTTTGCCACACTACATGTAAAGCTCAATAAAAGCCTGAGAAAGCCACCCAAGGTTCCACCACTCTCATTAACGTGGTCTGCGAGATCATAGATAACCTGCTCAGTGAAATCCTGCCACTACATGAGGCTACCACAAGAAGAGAATAAGGATGAAGGGCAAAGCCTGGAAGGGCTCAATGGACTTACATCTGAAGTGGTCTATATTCCTACAACATGTACATTATTGTAAACCAACACCACCTCAATAAAAATATAATTAAAATTGTTTATATATAAGCAATTTTTAATATATATTAAATATATATATTTTAATATATATATACACACACACATACAGATGGAAAAAAATACTGGTTTCATTGTATTGCTTACTTCCCGTGGCTCTTTTTGGTATCCTCTTAATTTGTTGATATTTCATTAACTTGTTGAGCAGCTTATTATGAATGTTTCCCAATGTTCTAAAATCAGGAGGATGCTACTTCAATTTATTTTTGCCCAGTTAACTGTTTATTCAATATTCAGTTAACATTACAAGTATCAAGAGTATACTGCATGACTGTTGATAGAACTTTGCCTTTCTCTTAATTCACCAGGGGGCACAGCAGAGAGTTACAGTGATTGCTCAATGGCACTTTGTTCTTAAGGCTTTATAGCTTAATTATTAACTGTGATTATACTAAAGAGAAATAAAAATTAAAAAGACTGAGTCGCTTATTTGAAAATAGTGAAAGCAATAATTTCATCTTAAGTATATTTTCACATATACTTATTTGACAATATTATGTAATGCTACATGTGTGCATTGTAAGTTCTTTAGCATATTCAAATTATGAAAATTAAATGTACTTTTCTTATTAAAACATGTTGCCCGTGCAATCTATTTATATTCATATGTAATATCCAAATATTCAATAACAGATACACAAAGAGAAATGTTCACCTCTCTTTACTCTCTCTGTTCTCCAAGAATTCTTTCCTATGACAATACCAAAGTATTGTAACTTCTTTGCGACTTTTAAAGTATCTGTTCTTGAGTTGAATCATTCATCTCATTTGTCAGGGCCTAGAAAAAGTGTTACTATTCTTTCAAAGTTCACACAAATGTCACCTTTATGAAGCAAACTTGCATTTAGATTTAACTGTTACCCTCTGTGGTCCATGTCCTCTTTACATTTGTCGGTCTTTAAATGCACCCCATGTTAATGCACGTCTTGGTGAATATCTTCCCTCTCCTAGAAACACCTTTGATGATGGGCTTGTATCAGATACAACCCACAGCCATGGCTACAGCACACAACAAGGTGAAGAGGTTCAGTGGCTAGAATTCCTGAGAGAGCTTTTTTCCTTGAGAAAAGCAGCAAAATTACACAGGTACACACACAAAGCTTTTGGTAAGAGAGGGATGCATAAGATTCACAGAGGCAAGAAGGAGGCCAAAGAAGGAGCAGTATGGGCAGTGTGAGTGTGCAGAGAGGGAGAGGAGGAGATTTCTAGCAGTTATCCTTTTGTAAGACTTAGGGTACAAAATCTGAAGACAACGTAGGAAGTTTGCTATGGCAAAACTGCACACAATCTCTGTTATAGCTCCATGAAAAAATGTTCCTCATCACTTGTAATCAGGGAAATGCAAATCAAAACTACCATGCGATACCATCTTACACCAGTGAGAATGGCACATATTAAAAAAAAAACTAGCAACAACAAATGTTGGCGAGGTTGTGGAGAAAAAGGAACTCTCCTGCACTGCTGGTGGGAGTGCAAACTGGTCCAACCACTATGGAGAGCTGTGTGGAGATTTCTGGACCTACTAAATATAGAGCTTCCATATGATCCAGCAATTCCACTCCTAGGTATTTACCCAAAGGACACAGAAACATCAATTCCAAAGAGCACCTGCACCCCTATGTTTATAGCAGCACTATTTACAATAGCTATGGAAACAACTCAAATGCCCAAAAATAGATGACTGGATCAAGAAGATGTGGTACCTATACACCATGGAATATTATTGAGCATTCAAAAAAGATAAACACATGCAATTTGCAGCAAAATGGATGGCGCTGGAAGGGATCATGCTCAGCGAAATAAGCTAGAAAGAAAAAGAAAAATACCGGATGGTCTCACTCATAGCAGGAATCTAGAAAACTTAAATAAGAGACCAGGAAAAAGAATAAGAAAGTAAAAATCAAAATCAACAAACAACTATGAACCAGAGACACTCTATGGGGAGTGGGGGGTGGGGAAAGCAGGGATTGGGGACAAAATAAGGGGGTTGCAATTGTATGGAGAATATAAAAATAAAATTAAAATTAAAAAAAAACTAACAAATATTTTTTTTTTTTTATAGAGGCATGCTTTTATTTATTTGTTTGCTGGTTTGTTTGTTTGTTTTGTTTATACATGCACTGGGTACAGTCAGAAGCGCGGGAGGGTGAGAGAATTCACCAGAGCCAGAGCGGGGAGCAGAGCAGGCAGAAGGACCGAAGTACACTGCTGAGGGGAGCAGCGGGCGGCAGGAGAGGTCTGCACGCCATGTGGGACCCTCCTCTGGTGGCCGGGGAGCAGCCGGGGATCGAACCGGCGCCGCAGAGGCCGCGCGCAGTTTCGCAACCCAGCGCTCAACCGCTGCGCCACCGGGGAGGCCCAAAACTAACAAATATTTTGAAAGGTAATACATACAAGTTTATATATGAACTTAATAAATGTCATTTGAATTCAGTACTATGAACTATTTCCCTGTTCTATCTAGAGCCATGAAAAATTAGTTACTATTCTTCACTTATGTCATAGACATGCATGATTCTGTAATTAAATTTATTAGATTAAAATTTAGTTTTGCTATTTACTTTTAATTTAATGAATATTATAGTCTCATATAAGAGAATGCTGAAGTATCCACAGACTCACTTCTTATCACACAGCCACTTCTATTGTAAGTTCAGGTAAACACTTCCTGACTTCTTTCTTCGCATTTACAAAAATACAAAAACACGCACCCTGCAGATATTTTGATTTACTTTTATAGCCTTTTAAAAAATAGAGAAGGCATTTAATGAATATGTACTACAAAAAAATGAAATGTTTATGCTAGTCTTTCAAATTGTTGCACAATATTACAATGTGTGAATATGAGATCATTTATTTGGTCATTATTAAATAAATGATTTGGT
The DNA here is from genome assembly GCF_964194135.1 of Talpa europaea. Taxonomy (NCBI): domain Eukaryota; kingdom Metazoa; phylum Chordata; class Mammalia; order Eulipotyphla; family Talpidae; genus Talpa; species Talpa europaea. The sequence continues at coordinate 35,129,138 of NC_140079.1, forward strand.
TTTCTATTTTGTCTATTACAAACAATACTGTGGTCAAATACTGAAGCTGCTTTCAGTTTTTAGAGTATAAACCTAGAAGTGGTTACTAGGGAATATGTGTGCACACTTAATTATGTGATTTGTTACTAAATTTTCTTATACATTGGCTGTAACACTTTTCATATCCATTACTAGTATAAATGCTTTACTTTTCCAATATTTAATATTCTTGCTATACGGTAGATTTTTAAAAGAACATACTCTATTTTACTTTTTAGCACATTCCCTGTGCCTGACATATTTTATTAGTTACTGGTGTTCATTAAATACTTGTTAGTAGTTAGTAGATTTATAAATGTGAGATAAACTATGCTGATAACTTTTAGTATATATACTGTAATTATATCCTTAGAAACACTGTAGTCAGTCTTGGAATAAATGAAATGACTCAAAATATCAGGAATATAACTATATTTACCATTTTTAAATGGACAACTGAAATAATACAAATATCAGATTATGTATATATTCAAATTATGATTTTCCCCCAATTTTTTTAAATGCTGTTTGAATTCTGAAAGAATAAAAGAGAGTACACAGTAAATATTTCCTACCAACAATTGTAGACAATCGAACATTAAAGAGACATAGCTCTTCTAAATTTAGGATTATAGAAAACACTGAAATTAACTGGATTATGACTCCAACATTTGATGATCTTTGTAGAACTCATTCTTAAAAAAATAGTTCAACAATAAAAACTGAATTCCAATTGGGAAAAAAGTATTACATTTGAGATAGAAATTTTAAGTCTCAAGTTGTGTCACCTAAAGAATGCTATTAAAAATTATGCAAGATTGGGCCTCCCCGGTGGCGCAGCAGTTGAGCGCTGGGTTGCAAAGCTGCCCGCAGCCTCTGTAGCTCTAGTTCAATCCCCAGCCGCCGGGTGAGGATCCCACATGGCACACAGACCTCTCCTGCCGCCCGCTGCTCCCCTCAGCAGTGCATTTCATCAGTCTGCCTGCTCTGCTCTCCTCTCTGGCTCTGGTGAATTCTCTCACCCTCCTGCGCTTCTGACTGTACCCAGTGCTTGTATAAATAAATAAATAAATCTTTTAAAAAATTATGCAAGATGTCTATTAAAAACTAAATAAAGATTAATTAAATCGAAAGCTCAATAAACTGTGCTTCGAAACCTGAATATTAGAGGTATTACTCTTTGACATTGTCAATAAGAAGATGGCTAATTACAATTTTGTGGAATTTAAAATATGCAGGAAATTTTAGTAAGAAACTATCACAAAAAGAATCATGAGATTTTCTATTTTTCATGTAAATAAATGGCAGATACTTCTTTTTTTATTTCACAAAGACAGCAACAGCGCAAGGGAAGCAATTATTCATGGAAGTTTGCTCTATGTTGCCATCAATTCATACCTAATTACTTGAAAGTAGAAATCAACTCAAAGCCAGTGCCATTAATTGACTAGCTTTCCTGGTTTCAGTTATAATAAAAAATTTGAAAAGAACATGAACCTTCTGCCTGTCAGCTCCTGTAAGAACATAGCCCCCAAGGAGCTCTTTTAGTACTTTAAAAATGGTCTCCATGCAGAGATTCCCTTTTTTACATAGGCACTTATATCTTCAATTCTTTATAAGTCTCTGAGGATTAAGAAGAGAAGGTTAATACTTTTATCTGTAAGATGATGATGTAGTGCTACTGAAGATTTTATTTTACAACTGAGCTTCTTGCTAGAATCAGCGTTTATTTTTCATGGAGTAAAAGATTTGTTTTATATTGTCAGATAGTGACAATAAAGCAACCTTACATTTCCTTCTTTCAATACTTTTATTAATGTGCATTTTAAAACTTGCTTTAAAAAGCTTTAACATACACTTTTAATTTCTAATAGTAACAATATATATAGACATCCTAAGTGGCATACATATTTTAATGGAAGTGGTAGAATAATAGAATAAGTGGTAGAATAATAGTGTAGTTTCAACTTCATTGGCATATTGAAACTATGAGTCCCAACAACATAGGAATTCATAACTTTTGCCTATGAGTGAATTATATATAGCCTACATTTGGCCAGTATTATTACTATCTTCACAAGTTGTCTGAGCCATCATTTTTTAAAAACTCAGAGCATATAAAAGTCATCGTTGGCAGGTGAGTTTCTAAACCACCAAGTAGCTATTAAGTTATAGAGACATTAATTTGACCACTTTGAATAAATTTAGAATCTCTGCCAGCCCACTCATATACCTACACACACATTACTTATTTTACTAAACTCACCCTAATTCAACATTGCTAAAATTAATTGTAATTGTAAAATTGATTTACTTGAATGACAAAATATTAATATACCATGCAATATAGTCTTTTTGGAATCTCAGAATATTAAAAAAAATTAGGAGCACATTAAAATCCATTTAATTTTGGGGCCTCCCCAGTGGTGCAGCGGTTGAGCACTGGGTTGCGAGGCTGCCCGCAACCTCTGCAGCACCGGTTCCATCCCCGGCCGCCAGGTGAGGGTCCCACATGGAGCGCAGACCTCTCCTGCCGCCCGCTGCTCCCCTCAGCAGTGTACATCAGTCCTTCTGCCTGCTCTGCTCCCTGCTCTGGCTCTGGTGAATTCTCTCACCCTCCCATGCCTCTGACGTACCCAGTGCTTGTATAAATAAATAAATAAATAAATAAACAAACAAATAAATAAATAAATAAATATTTAAAAAATCATTTAATTTTTAAAATATTAGATATAATTCTATTTAAACTTTTGCCTTTAAATTATATTCAATTGATCTAATAATTTGATGTGGATATCTAAGAACTAGTCTCTATCAGAGATAAAATTTCTGAATATAGCATTTCATGTACATGACTTTGTATATCTAATCTTTAAAGTTACTAAATTTCCAAACTTTTTTATTGAAGTATTATAACATTATGTGTTTCAGGTGTGCATCATTAAAGCTCAACATATGAAAATGTACATTAAGTTCACCACTAAAAATCCAATTCTCTCCTTCAACATGCAATTGTCCACTTTATTTTCAAATAAAACAGTGAACTTCAAAATATATAGCTATTTCATGTGAGATAAATGTGGAAAAAATAAGAGTGCTAACTTATGAACTACTATCTTGTCAGAATTCATACAATTACTAATAAATGGTTAAAAATCCTTACACATGCTGCTGAAAGGAGAAATAAAGAGTAAAACTGTTTTTTTAAAAGTTGCATGGAGGGCAGCACTCCCACTGCCCACTTGTGACTATGCAGGTGCCTCTTTTCACCAACTCTCTCCCTCTGCACAGCAGTCTGCCTGCCTGCCTGTGACCTGTCAAGGCTGCCCACTTGTAACCACGCAGGGCTCTCAGCAAATCTGTCCCTTTCAGGGCAGCTCTTCCTGCCCACTTGTGTCTATGCAAGTGTCTTTTACTGTCCTATTCCTTTTCTAATAAACCTGTTCTTTAAATATTAAATAAATAAATATATATATAAAAATAAAGCTGCATGGAGGACCTGGGAACACGCAGGTGGGGGCTAAATCTGGATGTGGTGTGTCAGGGAGGGCTTCCTTAAACAAAAAAAGTTGAGACCTGAAGATCAGTGGTAGGTATTCAGGCAAGATGTAGAGAAGGAGTAGAATGTTTTTGGCATAGAAAAGCAAGCACATGGTGCTGCAGGGGGTCTTGTTGCCCCAGCCAGATAGGTACTGACAAGCAGCTAAGAGAAAAGGCCTCACACCGTGGGGCTGAAGATCTGGCATCCCTTTGCTTTTTGTTCTTGGTCATAGAGAGAGAAAAATTTATCAAAAAGTATATTATTAGGCAATAAATTATATGTATCAGCATACTGTAAGTAAATAGCACGAAAAATTGTTTGTTTAAAAATTAGTTGTTGGGCCGTTTGGCCCACTTGACAATGGGAGATGGTTTATTGAACATGCCTGACAAGCATTACAATACAACTATTATTGTAAGTTCTTTTTTGCCTTCCCTTGAAGTTTCTTGGGAAAGTTTTTAAATGAAGCTATTTGAGTTAAGGAGTTTCTAGGTAAAGGAAGTTCTGATAGCTGAGTAGCAGCCAGCCCCTGCTGTGAAGGCCATTGAGAATAAGAAAAGTCTTTTTTTTGCTTAGGCTTTAGCTGATAGGGATGTACTGGTGGCTATCAACTGTCTTAGGTTATTGTTTCACTGAAACAATGAATTTCAGTGTAAGACTTAGTTTTTTTTATTAACCTTGAAGGTTGCCTTCTTGCTGAGAGCACGGAAAAAGAGATGCACTAATTGTTTCTGCTTTGTTTCTATGAACTTGATAATGTAATCTCAATGCTTGCAAAAAATGTATAAATAAAGAACCTGCTGAGCCTTTCGGCAGAAGATACTAACACCTCACCAAATGTCAGTGTCTCCTCATTCCCTTCCCCTCAGTCCCTAAGTTTCAGTTCATTTGTTTTCGCCGAGTGCCGTCTCATCCTTTCAGGAACCCCTGACATGACATTTTGCCAGAGGCTGGTCCCCGGCAACATGGATCTAGAAAAGGTACAGAGGATATGGTTTCCAACAACTGAATTCTAATAGGTAAAATGAGGTGGCAGAAAGGATGGAAATGTGAATAGGAATCATAGGTGTAGAACTTTTCAGCTATGTATAGGAATTTAGAGATATTATAAGAGCAACAGGGATAGATTAGAATGGCTTAATCTTGGAAATTAATGAAATATCCAATCTGGCTTTTATTTAGGAAGTCCAAGTTGACTATAAGAAAATATGCAACTTATTTTAAAAAACTGTTGAATGAATGATGTATTTAATAACAATAGTATATGTATATTACAAATGATAAGCAAAACCAGAGTAGCAAATTTTAGAGTGAAAAAAAATTGCAAAAAGTAAGTTCATATTCCTAATAATGGATCATTTAGTTAACTTAGATATTATTTCACATAGTACTTATAGGTAAATTAATTCCTGGATATCGCTGCAAGTCTGGGTTAAAAAATAAGATGTTAATGCACTAAAATGTAATTACACACAATTATTTGGCTTTGATGATGTTATTACCATTGTCAATACAGATCAATTCTGAACTCTGCATTGACAAAGTTGTTCTCAATTTTATATCGACAGTTAACTCTAAAAAGTCAATCCTCATCTATTGGGACTACTGGATTTTTCTGTCTGAGAAAGTTGGGCTTTAGTATTAAAAAGGGTCCTTTATGTTGTATTATAATACACTGAATTCAGGGATATTAAAACAAATACTTCTTGTGCTAATTTCTGAACTATATCAACTCCATTTATCAATTAACACAAACCAATTCTTTTTTCTTTAGCTCTGGGGCAGAATGGATAAGATCAACTGTGCTTTCTATAGCTGTGACTACCTGGAAGACTCTCATTCCTCCAAATTTTATGTGCAGAGAGGGTAATCAATAACTGTATTTTGAATCAAAGGAAAAATTATTATTCAACTCATTTTAATTGTACACAACCCTGAAATGAGAAAATAATTGTACCCACTAATTAAAAATCTTATTTTTTATAAGCCCAAATCATTTTGTTTATGTAAACTTAAAATTAAGCCTTGGCTGTATTTTACTATATGTCAATTTTGAATAATGTTTGCTTTCCAGAGTCAGATTCTAGGTAAAGTGATTAAGCAGCTCTAGTGGTAAAGAAATAAACACAACAGCAGAATTTTTTTGAATGTGGCAGTAAATGGAGAGTCATCAGATCACCTGATGAGCCTGTTAAAAAGTAGAATTCTAGCCACATCAAAGGCATCCTGAATCAGCATCTGAAGCTGGGGGAGCTTGAGATGTGCATTTTAACAGAGCCCCTACAGATGAATTGCAGTATTTGTAATAATGGAACTTTACTAACATTAACAGATACTTCCTTAAGAGTAAGTGATATTACAATGATTAGCTTGTCTAAGTTTTCCTCCCCTGGTATAATATTGACTATACAATTAATTACAGGTTAATTAAATTCTTAGTTTGAAACTCATTTGTTCTATTATCAATGTTAAAGATGAAACCTCTGTGGACCACCTCCTCTGCATAGAGCTTTCACCTCTGTAGGGAAAATGGTTTTTCAGGCTTTTCTGCCCTCCCACCACTAAGATTCCCTGCCTGATGGGGCACCTGCAGTTGTTACATTGTTGCAAACTGTCTTGTTTATTTCTGTGGGCCATGGGAGTAGTACTGAGATAGTCACCAAGAGAAGCAGAAGCAGAGGAGAAGGGAAGCAGCAGGAGAGAAGGGGAGAAAGAAGCCATAGAATCTCAGAGTGAAGACTTGCCAGGACTTGGAGGTCAGCTGGCCTCCTGGCCCCCGCACCCTTGCCTGCCGTTTACCTGGTTGCTGCGATGCATGAAAAGCGCAATAAAAGCCTGTTAAAGCCACCGAGGGCTCCAGGACTCTCCTTTACCTGTCTGCCAGACCATAGATAACCTGCTCGGTGAACATCCTGCCCCTACCACCTCTTATTCTTTCCCAAACTATCATGATAAGAAGGCGAGATGGGTAAAGAAACAATCCTATAAAAATGTTCATATTTTTCTCCCTGAAATCTGCAAATACATTACTTTACATGGTAAAGGGGACTTTGCATACATGATTAAGGTTTAAGACTTTGAGATGGGGAGATTATCTTGTAATGTACAGGTGGGCCTAGTCAAATCACATAAATCCATAAAGTAAAGAAACTTTACCAGCTGTGGCTGACAGGGAGCTGTGGCTATGGAAGAAAGGCACAAAGACAACACTGTTGCTGTTTTTGACATTGGAAGAAGGAGGCCAGGAGCCAAGAAATACAGGTGGCCTGTAGGTCCTGGAAAAGGCAAGTTCCCCTACCGCTCCCAGAAAGGGATGAAACCTTTAAGAACACACTGATTTTTAAATCGGTGACATCCTTATCAAAACTAGGATCACCAGAATTGTAAGAATTTTTTGCTGCTTTAAGCGATCAAATTTAACATTATTTGTTATTGTGGAAATAGCAAACAAATACACAAGGATAGCAAACAAATACACAAGGCATTAACTTTGATCCAATCTAATGGAATCCACATACTATTTAGAATTGGAGTATTAACAAAACATTAATTTGAAGTGATATAAGGACCCACATGTTTACTGTAGTACTATTTACAATAGCCAAGAATGGGGGAAGGAAAAAAACACAACAAAGTGCCTACTGATTCATGAATGGATGAGATGTGATTATACACACACACATGCACATGCACTGGAATAGTATGTGGTTATAAAAAAATGCAAAACCCTGCAATTTTCAATATGGATGGAACTAGAGAAAATATGCTTAGTGAAATAAGCCAGACAGAAAAGACAAACACCATATGATCTCACTCATATAGAGAAAACAAACAGATTAACCAAAGAAAACAAAAGTAAACTTTTGGGTTATAAGGTCAATTAATGGTTACCATAAAGAAAGGTGGGAAAGGGCCTCCCCTGGTGGTGCAGCGGTTGAGCATTGGGCTGCGAAGCTGTCAGCAGCCTCTGTAGCACTGGTTTGATCCCCGGCCGCCGGTGAGGGTCCCACATGGAGTGCAGATCTCTCCTGCCGCGCCTGCTGCTCCCCTCAGCAGTGTACCTCGGTCCTTCTGCCTGCTCTACTCCCCGCCCTGGCTCTGGTGAATTTTCTCACCCTCCCGCTCTTCTGACTGTGCCCAGTGCGCGTATAAATAAATAAATACATCTTAAAAAAAAAAAAAAAAAAGAAAGGGGGGAAAAGGTAGGTAAATCAGAAAAAAAGGGACAGGGGCCTCACTGGTGGCACAAGGGGTTAAGACACAGCACTGTGAGGCTATCAGCAGCCACTGCAGCACCAGTTTGACCCCCAGCCAGGGAAGTGACCCACATGGCCCAGCAGACCTCTCCTGTCTCGCCTGCTGCTCCCCTCAGCAGGGTATATTTCAGTAGATCTGCTTGTTCTGCTCCCCACTCTGTCTCTGGTGAATCCTCTCACTACCTGCCCCCACACACTTCTGGCCTGTACTCCAGTTCTTGTATGCATAAATAAATACATCTTTTAAAAAAAAGAAAGAAAAGGGACAAAGATATGGTGAAGGACAGATTTGCCCTTCATGGGATGAACTTAAAGCAGTATGCACATATTGATTCTCAACAATTAATGAACACCTGAAGTTTATGTGATGTTATAATACAATGTTACATCGATTTAAATAAAGATAATATAAGTATTAATATCATTACTAGGAATAAATCATAAATATATCAGAATATATATAAATAAATCAGAAAATATAAATATAGGAATAGGGCCTCCCTGGTGGCGCAAGGGGTTAAGCACCATACTATGTAGCAATCTGCACCCTCTGCAACATGAGTTCCATCACCAGCCGGCCAGGGAGCAACTCACATGGAGCAGCAGACCTCTCCGTTGCTCCCCTCAGCAGTGCATTTCAGTTTGCCTGTTCTGTTCCCCACTCTATCTCTGGTGAATCCTCTCACGCTCCTGAATCTCTGTCCTGTACCCCAGCTCTTGTATGCATAAATAAATAAATCTTTAAAAATATATATAGGAACAATATTACCATTCATAGGAAAAGATACTCTAGTTATTATCACTTCAACTTTTCAAATTTCAGCTAAGGTTGTTAGAGATTTTCAGTAAATATACTTACACATGTAACACACAAAGGTATTTAGAACTGAAGGTCTTATGGCTAAAATTATGTTTAGTACAGCTTTAACTGCTGAGAAGGTGAAATAGTTTAATACAAGATGAATAAATCTTAAAGTGGAGCTAGATTATCTACCACCTACTCTCGCCCGGTGGTTCAGAAAAACACTTGCCACCTGTGTCCACATCATTCTCCCAAATCAGTTCATCATGCATACCTCTCTTCCCGAGGGTCACTGTTTATTAACATGAAGCAATATACCAAAAGACAACAGAGAAATTTTAAAATGTCCTAAATAGGTATGCTATTTTACACTGTTACAGTAAGTATCCATGACAATTAAATTACCTGAAAATAAATCAAAGGAAACAAGAGAAGACTTATGTGCATGCTGTACTTGAATACATAAGCAAAATATATTTTAAAGTTCTTGGTCATTTTCCCAGAATCCAGAAGTAAATTTACTCAATAAATGGTATGTTCTAATTACTCATTCTGGAAGTTGTCTTAAATTATGTTTATGCTTCATGTTTGCTATAGCCATCTATTCGAAAGGGAAGAACAGATGATGAGTTGGGAACCACAGTGTATTTTTGGAACAATTCTCCCACTGGGCATAGAAACACAAACATCTATTTAAAATATGTAAAACAGGTGTACTCATCTAGGATCAGTATCCCAAAGAAATAACTTTATAAAATGTACATTTTTGATCCCACATAAAAGGATTCTTTTAGAATGACTAAGGACCAATTAGATAGAATCGTGTTATATAGAACAGTTTAATAATGTTTACTCACTCACAAACTTAGAATCCAGCTAATTTAAGCAGACAATCTGCTGGCTACCTGATAGAAAAACATACACATGTGTAAAGCTCTGATTTCCAAGTTTGTTACAAGAGAGAGAATTGGAGAGGCACCAGTAAACCATGAACTACAATGCATTTTTTTTTTGTAAATTAACTTTTTTTAAAAAATTATTTATTTATACAAGAACCGGGGTACAGGCTAGATGCATAGGAGGGTGAGAGGATTCACCAGAGACAGAGCGGGGAACAGAAAAGTCAGACTGAAATACACTGCTGAGGGGAGCAGCGGGCACGACAGGAGAGGTCTGCCGCACCATATGGGACCCTCGCTGGCCCGCCTGGATCTAACTGGCGCTGCAGAGGCTGTGGACAGCTTCACAGGGCAGCACTCAACCACCTGCGCCACCAGGGGAGGCCCTACAATGCATTGTTTTAGTCCTGTGATTGAGGATCAGAACAGCTCTATGAGAACAAAAATAATAGCATGACACATTATGTGTGAAAAGTGAAGCAGGTCTTATGGAAGAAGGTATAAGAATTTGATTGTTTGCTTAAAAGTTTGAGTAAAGTATTCCCAGTCAGAAAGAATAGCAGGGATATAGGCACAGAGATGTAACTACACATAGATATTCTGTATGGCTGCAGTTAAACTTGATTAGGAAAGTTGAATTTTTGAAAGTTATGGTATGGCATGGGTGTTGGAACATTTTTTAGACTTGTGCATCAGACATGTAGTTGGCAATGTCCACCAGAAGATTAGAAACGAATCTCAGGAAAGATATTGGGATTAAGAATTCATGTCTTTACTGATGGTACACAGGCACATGAAAGAAAGAACAATCACCTCATACCTGTAAGAACGGTCTATATCAAAGAGACTGGAATCAACAAGTATAGGTGAGGGTGTCGGTGAGGGAACACTCATTGTTGCTGGAAATGTACATTGGTAGCCTCTCTGGCAAACAGTACGGGGATTTCATAAAAACTAAAATGGAAATACCATATGACCCAGCAATAGTACTTTTGGGTATTTATCCAAAGAAGATGAAAACATTATTCAGACAATATTTATGCATTCAAATATTCACAGGAGCATTATTCCTAATATCCAAGACATGGAATCAAGCCTCACTGCCCACTAATGGAGGACCAGATAAAGAAATTGTGGTATATTTACTAAGAGAATACTACTTAGCTATCAAAAAAGATGTAATTGTGGCTTTTGCAACAATATAGGTGGAACTTGAAGTGATTATGAAAAGTGAAGTAAGTCAGAACATGAAAAACAATTACCAGGTGGTTTTACTCATTTGTGGAATCTAAATAGCCAAAGAAAACAAACTGGCAAAATACAACAAAAACAATTAGGTCAGTCTTTGACACCTTCATCTTTGTCTCTATCCTGCATTACTTTGTTTTAGGCCTCACTGCCTTTTTCAGGAATCATTACTCTCTCGGTTTACCATAATAGTTTATGCAATACCCTCTAATAAGCTTTAAAATCAGGGAAGAGAAATATACTTGCTATGTGCAAAAAAATGTATTTACAAGGTACATAGTTACTTGGGCTTTTCTTAGTAAATAAAGATTATGAAGTTGAATTACCTTGTCTACTGTATATGTATTTGAAGTGGTTCTAAATATGCACAGATATGGTGTATGTCTTTGAAAATGGAAATGGAAATGCCACATAACACAGCAATAGTACTTCTAGATAGAAAACCCACTTGGGTTTTCTTTTCATGCTCCCACATGAACAAGTGAGGAAACTGCATGATCCTGAGACTATGTGTTTCAATACATAGTAGAGATAGCAAGTGATTTCTAAATAGGCTTAAGAACTTCACTGGTTTAGAGAGATTTTTTAAAATATGTGAAGACAGATGTTGAGAAAAGCAAACAAAGGAATAAATTAAATAATGTTTCATGCAATGCAGAAAGGTGGTCAGGTTAATAAGATTAAAACAAAAAAGCAAGCCAATATAATTTAAATAAGGTAGCCACACTTACTTAGCCATTGTTTTATGAATAACTAATTGAAAATGATTAAAACAACATTATCACCAGATGTGAAGGAATTCTCTTTAGCAATTTAATTATACTAAATTCTAACAGGAATAGGATCTCCTTGGTGGCCTAGGGGTTGTCTCAGCACTACTACCATGAAGGCCCTCAGCAAGAGTCTGAGTTCGATCCCTGGCCAGGGAGCTACCCACATGGTGCAGCAGACCTCTCCTGTCTCGCCCACTCCTCCCCTCAGCAGTGTATTTCAGTCATTCCTCCTGTTCTGCTCCCTGCTCTGTGTCTGGTGAATCTTCTCACCCCACATACCTCTGGCCTACACCTCAGTTCTTCTACACAAAAACAAATAAATAAAATCTTAAAAAAATAAATTCTAACTAACTAGAATAATATCAACAAGAGAGAGAGAGAGACAGAGAGATAGAGAGAGACAGAGAGAGAGGAGGGGAGGGGAAGGAGGAAGGGAGAGGGAGGTGGGGGAGGGAGGGGGAGGGAGACCCCTCTATGACAAACAGTGCCTCAGATACTGTACTGTAAACAAGAGATTTGGTTTTCCAGAGTATCTGACTCAAAGTCAGTCAATTCAGAAATCATGAAGGTATACACTCATTTTAATACATGATTTAGTATTTGTTAAAGTACAGTTTTTCTCTTGTTAACTTTTCCTCCCCAATTGTCCACAGTTAAGTGAGGGGGACATAAATATTTATGGTATATATATTTAATACCAACACAGCACCTGGCATGCAATAGATATTTGACACATATTGCTTGAATGAGTTGTTGAATAATAGGTACAATATATAGAAATTAATAAATTGTTCATTGAAATTTACATTCAAATAAAGTGTTTTCATTCTTTTTTTTGGTTCTTTAAAAAGAGAAAAAAAAGTTATCAATACATTGTCATTAATATCTGTATTTTTAAAACTTTCAAGGCATGGCTCAAATTTCAGTACACAGTGTCACAAATTCAAAGCTATCACATTACTTCTCTACAGAAAATCATTAAAATGATACTTATTCAAAAATAAGATGTGAAGGCACTTAGATTTGCTGAAAAGCTGAATTTCAGTTGATTGATTACTAGCAGTTATTTTCAATACAGCTGAAAGCTTTAACTGGAATCTTCCTTCATGGCCAACTCCATTCATTAATCACATCCCCCCACACATGTGAGCTTAAATGTTTCTTGATAAATGGCCTGGAAACCAAGCTTGGTGTATGCTCTTTAGACGACAATGTATTATCAGCATGAGAGTCATTGTGAGAAGTGATTTAAATAGATGTGATGCATGACCTCAAGTTTCACAACATTCCTACTTCCATCTAAATACTTGTCGGGTTATTTTGACATAATTTGCTCCTCAAAGGGAAGTTTTTGAATTCCAGTGATATTAGAGAAAGTAGCAGTACTTTATGCATTTTAGTTGGCTACTTTAAAAATAGGAATTAAGGGCCTCCCCGGTGGCACAGCGGTTGAGCACTGGGTTGCGAAGCTGCCCGCAGCCTCTGCAGCGCTGGTTTGATCCCTGGCTGCTCCCCAGCCACCAGAGGAGGGTCCCACATGGCGCGCAGACCTCTCCTGCCGCCCGCTGCTCCCCTCAGCAGTGTACTTCGGTCCTTCTGCCTGCTCTGCTCCCTGCTCTGGCTCTGGTGAATTCTCTCACCCTCCCGCGCTTCTGACTGTACCCAGTGCTTGTATAAATAAATAAATAAATCTTAAAAAAAAAAAAAGAAAGAAATGATTAAAAAAAAGGAATTAATTGATATATTTGTTTAGATATTACACTCAACCAAATCATTTCATACTTGCACTTCCTACTTTCTGGGTTCATGTCACTTTAGCACTCAGTACCAGGTATTATACTCTGGTTCATTGCAATGTCCCACTTGGTCTACACCAGGGCATTACCCCATGGCCAAAGACACCTCCAGTATAAAGGAATCAGAGCAGTAGGGGCAGGCTCAATTCTTGACTCTGCCATTTAACATGTGTTTAATTAGGGCAAGTTATTGAAACACTCAGATACTCAGTTTCTATGTGTCAAATGGGAATAGTATGTAATTACCTCATAAGGTACCTATGAATCTTAAGTTCATATGCGTAAAGTATTTAAAATGATGACTGGCACCGACGAGTAAGGACCACATTGTTGTCAGTCATTGTTATTACTCTTTAATCAAATCTTTTATTCCTTTTTTTTTTTTTTTTTTTTTTTTGGTGGCACCCTCGCCGGTGGCCAGGGATCGAACTGGCGCTGCAGATGCTGCGGGCAGCCTCTCAACCCAGCGCTCAACCACTGCGCCACCAGGGGAGGCCCAAATCTTTTATTCTTTTTATGACAATAAGCAAATCCCAAGTAATTTGAACTAAAATAATCAAAGGTACTAAAGACAATGCTTAATGATTCATTCCTTAAGCTAAGAACACACTTCTTTTCATTGGTATTGTTGGTTTGTTATATTTATTGAGATAACACTGATTTACAACACCACATGAGGCAAAAGATCATACCTTTTCAATGTATGCTACCATCCCATACCCACCAATAAGGCACCCACCCACAGTGCTACCACATGGTCTATTGGTCTCCCTTCACATATTGTTTCCTACCCTTCCCCACTGGTAGACTCACTTTAACAGTCAAATTTCTAGGGTTTGTTTTGTTTTGGTTTTGCCTGTTCCTTTGTTGTGTTTCTCCATATCCCACATATTTCATTTAGCATAATCCCCTCCAGTTCCTTCCATATTGTTACAAATGGCAAGAGTGCATCTTTTTTTAAAGTCAAGTAGTATTTCATTGATATATTACACCTTCATAATTCACAATTCTGTTGATGTGCATTTAGGTTATTTCCACAACTTGGCCACTGTAAATAGTGTTGCAGTGAACATAGGAGTGCATATATACCTTCAGATTAGTGTTTGTGAATTTTTGGAGTTGGACTTGTGGATAATATGAAAGATCTCTTTTAATAGTTTGAGAAACCACCATACTGTTTATCATAGGGGCTGGATCTACATTTCTATCAACACTATATGAAGTTTCCTTTTGCTCCACATCTTCAGCAGCACTTGCTGTGTCTGGTCTTTTTGACAGAGGCCATTCTCACAGTTGTGAGGTGGTATCTTGTGTTTTTGACTGGCATTTTCCTGATGGTAAGAGATGATTATTTTTTCATGCTTCTGTTGGCCATCTGAATGCCTTCTTTGGACAAGTGTTTATTTAGATCTCTGTCCTTTTTTTTTTTTTTTTGATTGGATCATTTGTTTTTGTTTTGTTTAGTTGTATGAGTTCTTTCTAGATATTTCTTATCAGTCCCTTATCAGATGTATGATATGCAAATATTTACTCCCTTTTGGTAGGGTGTCTTCTTTAAATAATAGTTTATTTTTCTGTGTAGAATGTTTCTAGTTTGATGCAGTTTCATTTATTTTTGCTTTTGTTTCCCTTGCTATTAGAATGGATTCCCCAACAACATCCTTAAGCCAATGCTGAGGTATGATTTTTCCATGTTTTCTTCTGTGTATTTTATGGTTTCAGTTATTACATTTGTAGCCTGCCACTTTATTATATTGATTTATTGTTCAACTAGTTTTATAGTGGAATATTTAGGGTTTTCAGTACAGTATGATTTCATCTGCAAACAATGGTAGTTTTGCTTCTTTCCCCATTTAGATTCCTTTGGCCTTACTGCTCTAGCTAAGACTTTCAATACAATATTAAATAGTAGTGGCAAAAGGGGGCCTCCCCTGGTGGCGCAGCAGTTGAGTGCTGGGCTGCAAAGCTGCCCGCAGCCTCTGCAGCGCCAGTCACCGAGCGAGGGTCCCACATGGCATGCAGACCTCTCCTGCCATGTTTGCTGCTCCTCAGCAGTGTATTTTGTCAGTCTTCCTGTTCTGTTCCCCGCTCTGGCTCTGGTGAATTCTCTCACCCTCCCGTGCTCTGACTGTACCCAGTGCTTGTATGAATAAGTAAATCTTTAAAAAAAAAAATAGTAGTGGCAAAAGTGGACATCCTTGTCTTGTACCGGATCTTAATAGAAAAGTTTTCAGTTTATCACCATTGAGAATGACTTAGCTGTAGGTTTGTGACATGTGGCCATTTTCATACTGAGGTATATTACTTCTACCCCTATTATTTTTAGAGTTTTTTAGGTCATAAATGGGTATTGAATCATATCAAATACTTTCTCTATATTTACTGGTATGATTATGATTTTTACCTCACCACTTGTTGATGTGGTGAATTACGTTAATCAATTTCAAGACAGACACTAAACCATCCTGTGTCCCTGGAATAAATCTCAATTGATCATGTTGTATAATCTTTCAATGCATTGTTGAATTTGGTTTGCTAAGATTTTATTGAAGATTTTTTCTTCTGTGTTCATCAAAGATGAGAGTCTTTATTTCTTTTTAGTGATGTCTCATCTGCTCTTGGTATCAGAGTAATTATGGCCTCATAACATATGTTTGGAAACAGTTCCTCTTCTTCAATTTTTTTTAAAAGGTTTAAGAAGGATACATATTGGTTTGCCTTTGAAGATTTGGTAGACCATAACTAGTGAAACTGTCAGGTCCTGGGCTTTTGACTTTGGGAGACTTTTGATTAAATTTCAATTTCCTTGCTTGTAATTGATGTGTTCAGGTTTTTTTCTTTTTTTCCCTTTCTGAACATGTCTCAGAAGGTT
This sequence comes from Talpa europaea, assembly GCF_964194135.1. Classification (NCBI taxonomy): domain Eukaryota; kingdom Metazoa; phylum Chordata; class Mammalia; order Eulipotyphla; family Talpidae; genus Talpa; species Talpa europaea. The sequence goes on from NC_140079.1 coordinate 35,145,343, forward strand.
GCAAATTCTATGAATTTGTTCATTTTATGATAAGTTATCCAATTAATTGTCATACAGATGCCCATAGTAATCTTTTATGATGCTCTTTATTCCTGAGGTTTATTGTGTAACTTCTCTTTTGGTACTGATTTTATTTATCAGTTTTCTCCATTTGTTTTTCTGAGCCTAGCAAGAGCTTTGTAATATTTTATTTATTTTTTTCAAAGCACTAACATTTGTTTTTTTCAAAGAACTAACATTTGGTTTACTTTATCTTCTGGACTGTATTTTTCACTTCTATTTCTTTTATTTCTGCTGTAAGTTTTTATTATTTTCTCCCTTTTACTAGCTTTTTTTTTTTAAGATTTATGTATTTATTTATACAAGCACTGGGTACAGTCAGAAGCACGGGAGGATGAGAGAATTCATCAGAGCCAGAGCGGGGAGCAGAGCAGGCAGACTGATGAAGTGCACTGCTGAGGGGAGAAGCAGGAGGCAGGAGAGGTCTGTGCGCCATGTGGGACCCTCGCCCAATTGGCCGGGAATTGAATCAGTGCTGCAGAGGCTGCGGGCAGCTTGGTAAGCCAGCGCTCAACCATTGCACAACTGGGGAGGCCCCTCATTGGTACTTTTTTGATCATGAAACTATTTAATAATTTCATTCTTCATAATTTATTGACACTTGTTTAATAATCCACAAATGTGCTAACCTCAATAATGGGTACTCAGCTTCTTTTGGGATGATGGTCCTATAAATGTCTATTAAGCCCAAATGCAAATAAACACATTTCTGGAAATGTTCATAAGTCACACTCTCCATCATCAATTGGTTCTTGGAAACTGTGATTTTAAACAAAATGACATATAATGAAGAATTCTTCTTGAACAAGTCATTTCATTCAATATTATAAGACACCAAACAAAAGAACATTAGTCCAGGATGTGGTATATCTACAAATTATACCATAGGGGTCATTGTATATTCCCCCTCCTTATAGACACACACTGCTGGCATTTGATCTCATAATTAATGATGAAACCAAAGACTACCACAGAAAAACATCCATTTGAAACTCTGGGCCATTAGAACTGTCTGGAACAGAGAACAAATGTTAAAGAATCCAGAAAAAGGTCATGCTTTTATAATAATAATATTGAGAAAAGGATTTGAAGGGCAAATAACATCACTTATATTATAATTTGATTCACCAAATCAAATTTTTCATTTTTGTCAGTGGAAAAAGACAAAAAGAAAACTTCAAGATTTCCTCTTCATAAAAAATAGAGTATATTTTTCTTTTTAGAATTGCTAGAAGTTAAAAATATTTGACATATTAAATTAAGGGAATTAATTCCTTTTGAATTATCTTCCAAATATTGCCAAATTATCTCCCAAATAGTGCCAGTTTAAAATTGAATAAATTAATTGAAAGTGCTTCTTATAATTGCTTATCTCTTTTAAAAGAGAATCAAACGTTTGGATCCTTGGGGCATCATTAAACAAAATGAAAATCACACGATTGATTCTGTTGTGGGGTGCATAATAAAAAAAATATTAAAACTAAGCTTATTTCTCAACTCACAAAAATAATTGCATTTCAGATCCTTTGACATCTTATCTGATTTAGCCACTTGGTTCCTCAATGGCTTCTCTTCTAAGGACTTTTTATAGATGGATAATTAAATCACACCAGTGTAACAAAATAGGATTGTTAATTGGATGTTTTTGCAAGTTCTTTGACAAATACAAAAGACTCCTGGTTTTGACCCAGTAGAGAATGCAGAAAAGTATTCATGCAATGTGTATCCAAATATGTATAAAATGCCTAGTATTAATGTTTTAATGTATACATCACATTATGCCAACTTGGGATAAAATCAAAACCCCTTATTCTGTTTTCTATGTCCTTACACACCAGTATTTCTGGAATCTCACCTGTGTAAGTCTCTCATTTGCTTACTACCCTGTCCTTCTGCTGGAGCAATGGTTTACTAATTGTCTCAAAATCAACAAGCTCATTTTGATCATTGGCTCCTTGCTTTGGACTTATTTTCTCTTGATCTTCACTTCTCTGGCTCCTAGTGATTCACTTTTCAGCCAAAAATGTGACTTCAAATGAGAGTCCTTTCTTAGACACTCTCATTGCCAGAAAGCATGCGCCTTGAGATCAGCACCTCGACTACCTTGTTCTCCATGGTATTCCCAAAATTTTGACTAGTGCACCACACATCCTAGACGCTCAATACACTATCTGTTGAGCAGTGGCATACACTGCTCATGATAGGCTGAGTTGCTCCTGATAAAGTCTTTCTTTCAACCCTATGGTCTTCCTAACAACCCTACAAGGTAAATATTGTTACTTTTTATGACCAATAAGGGCCATATTTATTTCCTGGTGTGTATGATTCCAAAATTACAAGCAAGGATTAATGAATACTTGACCACTGCAAGTCCAGTGATCATCTCTGCTTGAGTGCCATGCTATAAAGACATCTATGGTAGTACTGACTACTTTAAAACATATTGTCCTCAGAAGACTGTAAGTTAGTTGAGAGTAATGACTGCACACTATTTATTTGTATAATTAATAATTTATTATTTATAAATTAGCCTAGCACCTGGAACACAGCAAATTTGTGAAAGGATCTTTGTTGAAAAAGCAGTTAAATTTAGATAATCCCAATGATGATAACTAAAATGCAATCTCATTGTTAAGTTGATGTGCTGTAAAGCTTTATAATATAATGAATTTTTTTAGCCAAGTAACTACTGAATTGGCAAATTCATACACTTTGTATATATGACCTCTGTATTTAAAATTGATTAAATTAATTGACCCAAAAAAAAGTTGTTTTAAAGTTCTCTTTAAAATTTTACATTCTCAGATACATGAATTTATAATTATTGCTGGTCATAAATAACATTTCTTCATAAAGATATAAGGATAGTTCAGGTTATCTACTATGTAAACATTTTTGGTAAGCTGTTTCTGTCTGTTAACTTTTAGATATTGTCATCTTATTTATTTTACATTCTCTTGTAAAGCAGCAGACAATTTGTTGTGAGAGATAGTGTGAATGCTGATACACTGAAGTCCACATTTGGAGTTCAAAGAACAAAGACATGTCCTTCCACCATGCCTGTCACCAACTCTGAGGAAAAGAGCCTGAGACTGGAACTTCTTTTCTCTCTTTTCTTTAAAACCAGTCTTTTCTTGAAATGTTTAGGTTTTTCCAACATCATTTACTTTCATCACTATATCATTCTATAATAGAGCACTTCTTTGTTAAGTAACATTTGTTTTGTTATATAACTTTTCCCATCTTTTTCAAAATTCACTTTTGAATGACTCAGAGTAAATATTTTTTCCTCTCTAAAAAATTCAATACTTTCATATTATAGTTGACCCTTAACACAGGTTTGAACTGCACTGAAACACTTAAAAGTGGGTTGTTTTCAGTAAATACAGTATAGCACCATAAGTGTATTTTTTCTTCCTTATGATTTTCTTTTCGCTACCTCACTTGATTGTAAGAATACAGTATGTAGTGTATATAACATAAAAAAATGTGTTAATCAATTTTTTGTTATTAATGAGGTTTCCTGTCCACAGTAGGTTATTAGTAGTTAAGTTTGAAGAGAGAAAAAGTTACAAGAGGATTCTGCCTGTACATGGATTGGTGCTTTTAACCACTGCATTGTGCTTTGAACACCATAGCTTCATCCTATTCTTGTGACAGATCCCTTTTCCATCCTAACTTGAACCCTTTTGGAAGGTCTTCTGGAATTCTCACTTTCTACCCTATCCAACTCACCCACCAACTTCCCAGGTATATTTTATAGAAACACTGTTATTTCTGTCCTTGTCTTTCTTACTTATAGAATACAATTATCTATTCCTTTATTTTTCATCTTGATTGATTTATTAGTGGACAAAACAGAGTTCAGAAATGGGCAGACCTGGATTCCTGCTCAGTCACTTAGAGATCTATGAACTTGAGCAAGCTACTAACTCACTTGAGTCAGTTTTCTAATCTACAAAAGGAATGTTTTATAAGGGTGAAATGAGATGCTGTATTTATCAAATTTCTATTTTTTTAGATTTATTTATTTATTTTACACACAAACCGGGGTACAGGCCAGATTCATGGAAGGGTGAGAGGATTCACCAGAGAAAGAGCGGGGAATAGAACAGGCACACTGATGAAATACACTGCTGAGGGGAGCAGCGGGCGCGACAGGAGAGGTCTGCTGCGCCATGTGGGACCCTCGCCGGCTGGGATTGAACCGGTGCTGCAGAGGCTGTGGACATCTTCATAGCGCGGTGGGGGAGGCCCTCAAATTTCTATTTTGATATAGAATAACTAGTATGCACATGTCCCATTATTACTATATGATTCAAAATAGATCTCAACTATTTTGTTAAACTTTCCTGACTTGGCACATCATGTTTTCACCCTTTAAACTTCTACTGTGTTTATATTATTTAGCATTTAACTGTCATGTACATGCATATGCAGAAACATAAAAACCCTCATGGTCTTATCTCAATTTTATAGTTCTAATGGTTGTGCTGAACAATGAAATTTTTTGATAGAAATATGAGTATGATTTTTAAAATTCAAATTGTACAGAAAATTCTATAATGTAAAGGGAGCAGTTCTGTTCCTTAGAGGCAAGCATTTTTTTAAAAGTATTATTGTAACTCCCCTATCCCATGACCTAAACTTAGTAGTTGTCAAGAATTGCCCATACTACTCATTTATTCCTCTTGTAAGTCCATCTGAGCTGGATTATATTTAATGCAAAGTCCAGTTAAAATGTTATTTCATAATTTTCTTTAAAAATACGTTATTGCTTTAGTGGTACCCCTTGGTAAAAAAATCATCATGTTTTAAAAAAGACAACTTAGTCTAAACTGAGCATACTTCATTTATACAGATGCTTTAAGTTTCTACACATGCACAGCAGAAGAAAGTACAATATTCAAAATACGTCTATACCTATAAACATGAAAAATAATAAATTCAGTGCATTTTGATTTAAGAAAATTAGAAAATGAATTTTATAATTTATAACACAATGTTTGCTCAGTTTTTTTAAACAGGTAAAGGATATATTTATTGCTGGGAATATTTCTGTTGATGGTAAGCTGACAATTTATATCAATTAGTTTATAGGTTGCTTGATCAATTTATAATCTCCTTTAAGACATGATAATATCAATCATAACATCTGAGTGTTACAAATGTATGTGCTAAATGTTATTTAAGAATTATTTAATAATAAATATATGTATTACATATACATATCTATAAATTTCTACACCTATTCTAGTAATACTGCTGTTTACTTAGAAAGTAGGAAAGACCATACACCAAAGCATTTTGTTAGCGGAGTCTATATGACATTCATTTTGATATTCTTTAACATTTTTATATTTCCATTACATTATTTTCTAAAAATAATGTGCGGACATTTATTCAATTATGAAATAGTTGTAAACACATATTTAAAGCATGTTAAAATAATAAAAATGATTACATAATAATTTTAAATATCTTTATTTTCTTTAAATATCTAAATCTTATTTTCCTTTTATATTTAAATTTTTTAATTATACATATTAAAATACATTCCATTCAGAGAGACTACTTTAATTTAGATATCTAAATATAGTTTTGCTTATGTGGTTACTAAATAAAATGCCTGATTCATGCCAAACTTCAGTCAGAAACCCCAAGATGCAACTGTTTGTGTGTGTACACACACACACACACATTTATATATCATGGCATAGTGTCCATGAAAGTATTTAATTATTTTTCCCCATAACTTTTACTTTAAGATAAAAACTTTGATGGTAAAATTTCCTATATATGAAGAGGTTAAACAACAGCAAATAATAAATGGATTTTGATATGTCTAATGATAAAAATCCACATTTTTCTCAAGGTCTATAATTCATTGTTTCTTGCCCATTACTAGCCTCTTCTATATGGTTGTCCAAATATACTCAAGTTTTATGGCTATGATGTCATATATGCACTCTGGGAATTTACCATACCTTTTAAACATGATTTTACAAAACAGAGTGACTATAAAGTAATTTGATGTGATAAATGTCATCATTTGCAAACCATAAACAGATAAAGGAGCTAGTTTGCTCTCCAAATATAGATATAAATATAAAAGAAACTTCTTGAGTATTAAAAAGGACATAAATAGGGCCTCCCCGGTAGCACAGCAGTTGAGCGCTGGGTTGCAAAGCTGCCCGCAGCCTCTGCAGCGCCGGTTCAATCCCCGGTCGCCGGGCTAGGGTACCACATGGCACGCAGACCTCTCTTGCCGCCTGCTGCTCCCCTCAGCAGTGTACTTCATCTGTCTGCCTGTTCTGCTCTCCACTCTGGCTCTGGTGAATTCTCTCACCCTCCCAACTTCTGATTGTACCCAGTGCTTGTATAAATAAATAAATAAATCTTAAAAAAAAAAGACATAAATACTCAAAGGAAACACTACTTTTTCTGAAGAAAACAGCTCTCTTTTGTCTGCATTGAACACAAGATACCTTTTCCCTAATTCTAGTTCTCAGTTCATGTAGCCATTGAGCTACTTGGATCACAACACTATTGTTTCAGCAAAAGGTAAAACTATTGTCATGTGAATCGATGGATTGATATTTTGAAAATATGAACTACTACCTAGCAGAAAGTCTCAAGAATATATCAAAGTTGTAACAAATAGACCCTTATAAAGATAACAACACTTGAAAAGTGGAAGGAAACAATGGAACACAATTCCATGGGAAGTATCATCTTAGTCATGCACATTGTCAATTTCAAAATGTAAAGACTGTTGACTCTGACAAGTTCACAATAAAGAAATCACATCAAATTGATTGCCATCAATAAAGTAACATTGAAAGAACACAAGATAGCTTTTAGATAAATAAAATTCTTTTTTAAGATTTTATAGTTATAGATAATGGAATCTAATTGTAGCTATTTATTTAAACAATATTCTATTTTTTTCCTTTGGGAACTGTGGTGGTCTTTAATTTCAACGTGTTACATAAAAATGAGGTCCTGTGATGTTCTTTTGATTTGATTTCAGATCATTGTTCCTAGTTGGCAAATTTCTGAGCAGCATATGAGCATAAAGTTTATGTCACAGGCAATAGAACAGCAAAATATATACCATCATGATCAAATGAAAATTAGAAACATTGCTGTATGCCATTAGTAGGTAGCTAACCTACTAATGAGTCTGAGAGGTGATGCAGATATCAAAGTCTCCATCACCCATTTGAGATGATTTTCCAATGGGTATAGAAAGACAGTTTTCTAATAATTGAATGACCTTATTGATGTTTTTCACCAATAACATTACAGACTTGCTTCTTTATTTATTCTCTGGATTTTGTGATAGTTTCTACCATCTACCAATTCTCAAGCGATTGATGACTGGCACTGTCTCTAAGAAAACACACTATTTCCATTGTCAGTTAAGAGAAAGAAATATTTATCCTGATAATTGTAAAATATTTGAGTAATATGAGTCAATTTTGAAAAACTTGATTGCTGCAGATAAAGAACAAGAAAATATTCCTCAATTAACAGTAATTATATGCCAAGTTCAGATTTGTTCATTAGCATGAACACTGGATCTAAGAGTTGTCATATGCACCAATGTTGTTCCCTTGTTTTTTTCTGTCCATTTTTAGGGGTTCTTTTAATATTTAGAGTTTAAGCCTATACTTTATAGTCCTTTTGCTTCCTGGAGAGATAAACGCATCTTTTCAAATATACAGGTCGTATGATAGTTTACACTCAGGACTCTAACCCATTTCATTCAATTATGAGTATACTCTTAGTACACATTCTACTGTTTCACTTATTATTGCATTAATAAATAAATATTTTCACATGGAGAGTTCCCACCCACCAATTAAATCTAGCATATCATTTTTTCCTTTGTAAAATAGTTACTTTTCCATTTAGAATATTTACAAACATATTGATACTATTTTTAAGGAAATATCAGTGTGAAACAATAAACACATACTGATTTCTGATGACTGCACTGGAGAATCTTAACACCTACACTAATTAGAGATACCATGAACTTAAGACAAATAAAAAAAAAATGAAAGTGTTAGAGAAATTATCTCAGTATAAAAGAAGCATAGTCATATTTTCTAAAAGTCTTTAAAATGCAGAAATAATTCTTTGTCATGATGTTATTTACATAGCTATTACCTTAAAATGACAGTATCCAAAGAATCAAGAAAAGAACTGCTGATTTTAAATAACAATAATAGGGCCTCCCTGATGGCCCAAGGGGTTAAGATGCAACCTATTCACAGCCACTGCAGCACAAATTCGATCCCTGGCCAAGGAGCTACTCACATAGTGCAACAGACCTCTTCTGACTCACCCGATGCTCCCCTCAGCAGTGTATTTCAGTCATTCTGTCTGTTCTGTTCCCCACTTGGTCTCTAGTGAGTCCTTTCAATCCCCCCACTTACCTCTGACCTGTACCCCAGTTCTAGTATTCATAAATAAAGAAATCTTTTAAAAAATAACAATAATAGTTATGTAGTATTTTTTTAAATAGAAAAGTTTCTAATAAATTATGATCCATTATTAAAATATTACATGTATTAAGGGAAAAGAATATTGTTAAAGCTGTAGGCAGAATACCTGGAGAATTACTTGATATGGGTATTGCCGTAGTCATGATTAAGAAAAAGTTCTCGGGCCTCCCTGGTGGTGCAGGCGATTGAGCGCCACACTATGAATCTGTCTGCAGCCTCTGCAGTGCAGGTTTGATCCCCGCTGGCCAGCGAGAATCTCACATGGTGAAGCAGACATCGCCTGTCTCACCCGCTGCTCCCCTCAGCAGTGTATTTCGTTAGTCTGCCTGTTCTGTTCCCTGCTCTGTCTATGGTGAATCCTCTCATCCTCCCGCGCATCTAGACTGTACCCTGGTTCTTGTATAAATAAATAAATCTAAAAAAAAAAAAAAGAAAAAGAAAAAAGAAAAGAAAGAGCTCTCAACAAAATTTTAGCTGCACAAGCCCCCTGCTAGTTGCCACACTCCAAGCACACATCCTTTTATCAATGCCATTAGAAAGAGAAAAGCCGGGTGCAAATTAAGCAAACAGAAATGAGGAGCAAAAGTGTAAGTGATGTAGATTGTTCCACCTTGGAGAGGACAGAAGAGGAATGTAAGAGACTCAGAATGGGTCAAAGATCCAGGACAAAAGGGTGCTGGTCCTCTATTTGTATTTAGGTGTCTATGTGCTTAATCTTGCTCAGGGACTTATCTGGTCTCAGACCTGTCACCTTCCTTGAGGACTCTCATAGTCATCCAAAGAATTGGATGCCTATTTCTTTGGCTGCTCTATCTGATGGTCACTCCTGCATGTAAGACTAGTTGTGTGTTGTATGCTGTGGTGTGTATGAGTTGGGTGACTCTTAATTTTACCAGACTCACACTATAATTACCCTTCTCCTTACTGTTAAATGTAACAAAAAGCTAGGCTAGACAGGCAAGTTAACACTCTGAGTGATGTAACCCACAGTATTAACATTCTGTCAGCACACATTGTGTTATATATACAACTTTACTGTTCTGTTCTTACTACTCTTTAGGTCATCATTTCCTGCAAAATGGAAATCAACAAATGAAAATGGAATCAAATTCCATTTCAAAACACTTCTCATACTCTTCCTTTCCAAGCCATTTGCCTCTGTTCATTCTTCAAGACTTAAATATGCATTAACTTTAAGAATGCTTTGCTTGCATGCACCCTGACATTTCTTTCTCCATCCTTTTTCACAATCTGAACAGGTTTCTATCATGATGCAAAACCTGTTGGGTTCACCCAAGATGATGTTCTGGACATTCACATGAGTATGACTTGATTGGCCAGTCAGAATAGCATAGAACTGAGTCAGTTAGCAGCCTGGCTACTCCTATGAATCAGACTGACCCAATACAGTCCTAAAAAAGGAAGCCAATTTCCTGGGGGGAAAAAAAGGAGAGAACTTCTCTAAAATGAGGATGCAGAAACATTTAATTGCCGACTTCACATTATGTGGAGAACCAAAATTCATAAAATTATTGATCCCTTCCTCTTTTCACTCAGATTAATTATAAAAAAGAAACATCTGTCTTTTAAAAAATTCCCTCAGAAGGCATCCCTGGTGGTACAAGGAGTTAAGTCTCAGCACTATAAAGCTATCTGCAGCCAGTGCAGTACAAGTTTAATCCCCAGCCAGCCAGGGAGCTACCCACATGGTGCAGCAGACCTCTTCTGTCTCAACTGCTGCTCCCCTCAGCAGTGTATTTCAGTCAGTCTGCCTGTTCTCCCCACTCTGTCTCTGGTGAATCCTCTCACCCCCCAACACCTCTGCCCTACACCCCAGCTCTTGCATACATACATAAATAAATCTTAAAAAAAAAACTCAGAGTTAGGAGTGGGTATCTTCATCTAACTAGTTACACCTGAAGCTTATATTAAAATAGAAAACTCCAGACATAAATTAAATGCCTGGGCAGCCCTCCATGGATCACCAATTGTCTCTGTCTTCTCCAGTGCACTCCCATTCTATAATCCTATTTTCCTTTATCCAGTCCTTTCTCCTACAACTTAATTTTTCCCATACTGATTATTTATTGATTAAAAATGTATCACTTAATTTTCTCAGTACAATGAGAATATTGAATACATCTCATAAAATATTATTGTAGTTCAACCCCTTTCATATGTACATAGGGCTTTTCAACAATTTTTAGAGACCCTGATGGGTAAGTAAGCTTTAGGCCTGATAATAACAATGCAATATTAAGAAAGTCCACCCCAGGGCCTCCCCCGTGGCACAGCGGTTGAGCGCTGGGTTGCGAAGCTGCCCGCAGCCTCTGCGGTGCCGGTTCGTTCCCCGGCTGCTCCCCGGCCGCCCCAGGAGGGTCCCACATGGCGCGCAGGCCTCTCCTGCCGCCCGCTGCTCCCCTCAGCAGTGTACTTCGGTTCTTCTGCCTGCTCTGCTCCCTGCTCTGACTGTGGTGAATTCTCTCACCCTCCCGCGCTTCTGACTGTACCCAGTACTTGTATAAATAAATAAATGAATAAATCTTTAAAAAAAAAAGTCTTTAAAAAAAAAAAAAAAAAAAGAAAGTCCACCCCACCTTTGCAAAACAGGCAAATCTGGCACCGCAAGTATAAGGATCTCCAAATTAAGTAAAGGTCTGTAAAGTGGCCCACTTTGTATATGAAACTGGGAAGTGTTTTCATCAGCAATAGTTAATTGCAGTGTTGGACATGAAGTGACAGAATCCCATTAATTAGCTCAACACTAGCACTCATTTATTTGGCATTGAAGTTCTTCCATTACAGTGAAACCGATATGGGAATGATAAATGGCAACAGGCTATAACAATTGTTACTATCTATTGAGCCAAATTAATGCCAATTCAAACAGAAGTATGCAGGGGAGAATGAAGTGACATGGAAATAATGTAAAGAGGTATCAAAGTGTTATAAACAATTTAAATGTATTTGAGAAACTACCATTAGGATTTAAAGGAGACCCAAAAAAGGGCTTATTTAGAGAAGGAGTCTAATGCTAAAGTGCATCCTAGCCAGCTACATTCAGAAAGCAGTTCTCAAATTTCTGGAAATTTTCATTAAAAAGAGGTTCATGTATCCACCCTTGTGCTCCATTTCTTACCAAAGTTTCTGAGTGATCTACTTGTATTTCTAAAAAATGCTGTGACTGCAACTTTGGAAGGCACAAATTCAGAACATCAGTTTACTGAATTAACTATATGTTGCACACATGTGTGTGACAAATCAAAGTGAGGCATTATTAGAGAAAACAGGATTTGAAAAGGAAGTATTTATATGGGCAGCTATTTCAGAATAGTATTTCCATTGTATACAAATTAAACATTAACATTTACCTTTTGTGAATTTCTGTGCTTATCAAAGTTAGATGAGATTATTTTTTCTACTTGTATTTACTGAGCAGCGTGATAATTTATAAATATACAAAGTCTAGGAATTTCTATTTTTAATAGGGCAGCTCTACCCATCCAGCAATTGCTATACAATGTTTGGTTGGATTCTGAAGTTCATCTGTCTTGATTTTTTAATTATTTATTTTTTACATTTTTAAAGGACAAGTTTATTAGGAAAAGGAGAAATTAAAAACGGCACCTACATAGTCACAGGAGGGTAAGATAAATGCCTCTTTGCCATGATGTTTTTTAAGTTTTATGTTGCTGTCAAGATTTTTCAATATTGGAAACTTTTTTCTCTTTGGTAGTTATATGATATTTAAATTTTATACATTGTCATAACTGGTGTCCTATTTTCCTTGCTCAGGAAGTTGCTTTAAGTATAAAGGAAGCCCAAAGGGCAGTGTGGATGCTGGAAATTCTCACTGCATAGAAATAGAACACGTTACTTTATTTAATATGACAGTTCCTCTTCCTGGAAAATACTCTTTGAGACTGAAAATTTCCTGCTAAATATAAAGAAACAAAACAAAGGGTCAGACAAAATGGACCAAATAAAATGTTCTAGAAATCTGACTGTAAATTTGTATCAGAGGGGGCAAAAGGAGAGCAGAGTGGGAAGAGGATACATGAGGACTAGAGCAGAGGATTATGGTAAAATTGTGTGGGTGTGGCATGGAGACATGCATCTGAGGAGGTGTGATCTTATACTTCTGACTCACACATAGTGTGATAAAGAAAGGTAACCTAAATAAAAAATAAGACAAAATAAAATTTATAAGGTCTCTGGTATGAAGAAGAAGCCCCCAAAGAGGTAAGGCTTGCAAAACCTAATAAAAGGAAATATTTCCACTACTGTCAAATTATAATTTTTGAGTGAAAATTCTAAATGAACCACTTATTCTCCCAAATTCAGGAAGACTCAGTGAGTATTTTGGTACTTTTTCTTATTATCATTGTAAAACAAAAAGAAAACAAAAGGGCTTGATTTCTATTTTAAACATTGTCTGTCAGATAAAATAACTGTCAGACTAAAGGAATAATAAAAAACATTAAGATTAGCTGATGTCTCAGAATTGGATGAATTAATCTTAATAGTAGACATTAGTTTTTTAAATGAGTTTAAGTTCTATACCAATACATTCAAATACCTTATAAACAAGAAGGCTGAAACATTCTGAGATATTTAGCAGAGGTAAGTTCAAGTTTTAATTATATTTTCAAATACATTCTTTATGTATTTATTTCTTTCATATATCACAGTCTATTACTACTAAAGCACTTATATAGATTTTGCCCTAATCTACTTTATAGTTTTGACTTTGCTGGCTTCCGGCAATATGTGTCAACTGTTTGGTGTCTAAAGACTTAATGAGAACTTTAGTGTTTTATAATTTATACAGTTGTAAGTAGCAAGAAACCCCTCTTATCCTACTTAAATTTTTTAATCAATATTAACTTTGTCTGATAAGCAATGTAGCATTAGCAAGGATGTGAAGATCATGGTCTGTAGAGAGCATTTAAAATATTATTTTTAGAAAGAGTTAGGTGCTGTTTATATCCTGGACTGATATTTTTATATTTGAATAACCTTGGTAACACAAATAAAACTAACATCTCAGTCCCTGCCTTTTTAGATATTGTCATTAACGTCATATTGACATCTTTTAACTAACATTGGTTAGAAGCTGTCTGAGACCACCTGATTGCTTGTTTTCCCTTGTAGGTGACATCCTTCCTCTACCCCACCCCACCCCTCATGCCTTATAAGAATCATTCTTAATCCCAATTTCAAACAATTAATAAGAGTATATCTCAGTATATTCTTTATTTTTTTTTAGAATGCAATCTCTTTCTTTATAGAGACTCAAAAGGACGTTTGCTATATCAGCTTTCTGGTAACTCATTTTTGCATTTATTTTTCTGCTCCAATTATCCTGTCTTCAGAACTGCCAGCTATTTATATGTTCATCAGCATTATCTTCCATAACTATAACATCTCATCCCTCATTACTTAGGGTCTACTTCTGCAGTTTACATGGTAAACTGCTATTTTCTTCACTCTATCTTCATTATAGTCTACTCAGCTATTTAAAAATGCTAATTTTACTCATTGATGTTGCTGATGTACTTTATAATTCTGAAATGTTTTTATATTTTTAAATAAATATGCTTTACTTAATTTTGCCAGTACCCTTTTATCGCTTGAGTTCTCTTCTTTAGTCTTACAGTTTACTTCATAGAAATCTGGGTATTCCTAATTTCTGTAAGCATTTCAAACACTACTTAAAATTTTATTTCCAATATCTTTTGAAATACAAATGTCTCATTTGTCTTTGCATGTTATATTATCTTTTATCATTTTTAACAGAGATTTTATTTACCATGATATTCTCTGTTGCTTTTTTAATTTTTATATTCTTCAATTCTGAATCTGGGATTCAGAATCTGGAATACATTTCTATTAATTTCCCCAGAATGACACTGTTTTCTTTGAACACCCCTGATTTTCAAATTCTCTTGCTGGGTGTGGGGTGTTGCTCTTATACTAGTAGTTTCTAATTTCTCCTGTGGGTCACTCACAGCTTAGTCTCTAGGTCTCACGTCTACATATAGCTTGTTAGTAGATCCTTCTAGAAATAATTAACCTGTTTCTTATGCATTGCAACTCACTATCAATGCAGGAGTAAATATATCAAAGGTCAGCATTCATTCTTTTGCCTAGATAAAGTAATACCTGTTATATATTATAATTCTGTATGGGCTGAAAACTACTTACATTTGACATAAATAAAATCATTTCACCTTAGATTCATCTTATGTCAATGTTTACCTCCATTTTGTGTAGAAACCTTCCTTTCAACTATGTAAATAAGATTTTAACATTCCAAAGTGGAAAAAAAAATTAAGACACAGCAACTACAGATCACCAAGCAAGATGTGACTCTGAGGCAACTAAGAGAGACATGAGTTCTCACAGTATAGTATTTTCTCCAAAAAAAACTTTGAAGAGTTCCTTCCGCTTATATTTTCTTCTTCCATTGAAGTAGGTTAGTGGTTTTAAGAATATTTTTAGTAATTTCCTTTGAAAATCATTATACATACACAACTCTTCTCATACTTTTATTCTGACCAGCAGTATTAGTAATACACTTAATCTATGGCAGGGATAGTTGTATCTAACAGTATTTTCAGAATGTAAGCAGACAAATGGTGAATATACCAAACATCTTATATAGAACCATGATCTCAATCCAAAATAAATTAAAAAAAAATAGGAAGAAAAATAAGATGTTTTACTTCAATTAAACAAATTACCTAAGCAGTTACAGAACGTGGAGGACATGGTCTTACATGAGCATTAAAAAGCAATTAAAGATTTTAATTGAGAAGTATTTGATTCAACGTATAATAGGGCATTATGGTGATGTCATGTCTTACCTTCACTTCCCATATAAAGTCAGATACCTTTCCTTCCTTCAGTACCTTGCTGGAGAAACAATGTTCTCCAGTCCATGTTGTATTACTGGGTCACAAAGCAGAAGTGATATAAAATGAACGAACCGGCCACAGGCGAGGGTCCCACAAAAAAAAAAAAAAAAAAGTAAAATGATATCATAAGGTAGGGCCTCCCCTGGTGGCTCAGTGGTTGAGCGCTGGGCTGGGAAGCTGCCCTCAGCCTCTGCAGCGCCGACTCGATACCCGGTTGCTGGTGAGGGTTCCACATGGTGTGACACCTCTCCTACCGTGCCCGCTGCTCCCCTCAGCAGTGACTTTCGTCAGTCTGCCTGTTCTGTTCCCTGCTGTGGCTCTGGTGAATTCTCTCACCCTCCCGCGCGTCTGACTGTACCCAGTGCTTGTATAAATAAATAAATCTCTAAAAAAAAAAATATCATAAAGTAGCCCCTATTTTTATAGGATATACTCTATCTTATATTCAAAGATTACAAAAAACTCTCAGATTATGTCTCTAACCTGCCAAGTTTGGTGCCATCTAAATTCTCTCTATACTAGTTGAGACTAATGTTAAGCCATTAAGCAGAAAAATTCTCCTCAATTTTCTGCTCAAGTAACTGCTATAATGAACATTAGTGACCAGACTGAACATTAGGAGAGAGGATAATGGCTAGGGTGAGTAGAGAGCAAAAGGCTAATATCATAGAACAATTTAGGTTAAACTACCACCAGATCCAAATCCCTTAACTCTCAAATTAAAAGTTAATAAAGTTGTTAATTTCAGAATTTTATAACACATATAGAGGTAATAATTATTTATACTGCTTATTAAATGCAGCTAAAGTTCTATATTTAAATGATACATGAAAGTTTTATTTATTAAAGTTTCTTCAATACTTTTACAGCAGATACTGGGTAAGTAAACTCACATAAACATTTGTGAGTACTCATTAAAAGCTCACAAAGCAATTTCCATGATTTAAACACAATGGTGTCAAATTAAAAAAAAAAAAAGAATACTACTGAAAAATGCTATCTTTGAGGATTCAAAATATCAATTTAATATAATTTATAAGACTAAATTATTAAATGAATGGAAAGACAAAAATGAGCAAAAGAAATGAAATTTTAAGGAATACATTACGAAGGAAGCAAAACTGAGTGAAAAGAAGTAGCTCTGATTAATCATCTATTTAATTTAAAAATAACAAAATTAATATGCAATGTGAAAAAAAAGGGCACCATTCATTGCTGGTGAGCATATATGTCTATTACTGAGTCTAATATGTGTATGCTCCTTCACAAATACTCTTCCTTCTAGAAACAAATCCAATGGAAATAAGTTACTTATAAATGTTAAACACTGAACAAAGTAAAAATAATTTTGAAATAGTTAAATTAATTAACATGTAAAAATGAATTATTACCTGGTCATTAAAATGGAATTTTAAAATAATACTTATTGGGAGAATATCTTAACTAAAAATAAAACTATCGCAATAAGCAGTCTAAGTAGGTGTTTTTAAAATTGTAAAAGTAGCATGTAAATTTGTATAGGATTACTGTTTAAGTGTATTTTTCAAATTGTTTATCACAGGTACATTACTTTTGTAATTAAAATATATGTCAAAATAAAATACAAGTGTAAGTATGTCATTTATAAATTCAAGAATACATGGAAAAATATGAGTGTTGTCTTATTTTAAAAGATTTTATTGTTGAAGGCCTCCCTGGTGGTGCTCCATAATTTTCAGCACTATGAAGCTATCCACAGGAATCCCATTTCTGGCAAGGGAGATAACCCACATGGCACAGCAGATCTCTCCAGTTTAGGCCACTGCGCCCCTCATCAGTGTATTTCAATAGATCTGTCTGTTCTGCTCCCCACTCTGTCTCTGGTGAATCCTCTCACCCCTCCCCACTCTTCCTCCCCCCAGCCCTTGCACCTCTGGCCTGTGTCCCAGTTCTTGTAGGTAGGCATAAATAAATAAATACTTTTTTAAAAAAGATTTTATTGTGAGTAAATATGCAGTAACCCCTAGGTTGTTTCCCCCCTCTTTTTTTATTTCCCTACGTTGTTCATTTTTTTTTTTTAAGATTTATTTATTTATACAAGAGCCAGAGTACAGGCCAGATGTGCGGGAGGTTGAGAGGACTCACCAGAGACAGAGCTGGGAACAGAACAGGCAGACTGATGAAAAAAACACTGCTGAGGGGAGCAGCGGGTGAGGCAAGAGAGGTCTACTGCGCCATGTGGGTTTCTCCCTGGCCGGCTGGGAATCAAACCCACACTGCAGAGGCTGTGGACAGCTTCACAGTGCAGTGCTAAACCTCCTGCGCAACCAGGGAGGCCCCTTGTTCATTTTTATACAGTAATTGGTTTCTCCTCTCAGGTGTAATCACCCTAGATCTCCCACCACCATATCGCCCATTAATCATCACCAAAATTCCTTGTGCTCTTCTCTTCCCTGCTCTGACCCCTCTCTCTCTGCTCCCCTGCTGCATGCCTCTGATCTATGGTCAACTTGCAAGTGTTGCCTTTTCTGACCTTTTGTTCAGTTTCTTTATATTCCACATATAAGTGAAACCATCCAATATTTATCTTTTTTTTATGACTTATTTTGGTTAGCATAGAGTATTTTTTTTTTCAATTGCTTGTGGCATTTGAAATTGCTATGAAACATACAACCTACTAAGAAAATGTCTTTTCTTTCCTCTTCTGACTGTCAGGGGAACATTTTCATGAGACCTTTAGAGAGAATAAAATCTATATTGCATTTGAAGAGCTCAAATATCATTATTAACTATAAAAATATTGATGCTTTCATTATAATGTAATATTTTCTACCTGTAGTCTCCACTAATGATTTCTTATAATAATTTTAGTGATTCTTTAACTTTTTGATTAAATGTTAAATACTTGAAATACCTGCAGCAACTGGTAATGGAATTAATTAAATGATTAAATGACAAATGCTGTACAAGATGTAGGCAGTCCAGAATCAGAGAACACGTGCAGTCATTTTCTTTTTCATATTTAAATGAAGGTTCAGGTATTGTATAGTCTATACATTGAAGTATGTGTGCTCTCTTTAGACTCTGATTCTTTGTTATTTTTATACTAGTAAGATTATTGTGGTAGGTGGGCAATGTTTAGATTCAAATAAAGAGACAGAGATTAATAGTTTCAGCTGTATCAAAAATAAGTTGTGTGACTTTAATAAAGTCATTTAATTTTCCTGATAAAAGGAAACTATCTCATTTACATAGGTTGTTTCCAATTCAACAGCCCATTATTATCATGTTTATAGTTTAAATGTAAAAAAAATATGGCATCTTCATTGTAAATTAAAAAATTTGGAATACAATTTTGAAATAATTTATTATATCAAAATTTCCTTAACTTTTCTAAGATGAAATTGTTTGAATGTTTTCATACATTGTTTCATTAATTTTCATAAATACTGTGAAATATAGAAATAGTTGACTCTGGCCATAAACAAGACATGATTTTGATGCTAAAATCTTCACAGGACTCAGGTTGCTTCTATAGCTATTACTCAAAAGTTGCTGTAAGTGTAATCAATTCATAAAACTAACAGTATTTGTTTAAATAGAATTCAAAAACGTTGCATTTATTCTAATATGTGTCCTTTTAGTAAACTTTTTAAAAATTATTCTTCAAAAGCTAATCAGTGGACATAAGGAATGTAGAAGTGCTCAAATCAGAGTTGGGAAGAGAACAAATGACAAATAAGGTCTGGCATAGCATAAATATTTCTTCCTCCCCATGGAGTTAGTATGATTAAATAAGTACTTACTTTCCAAATAGAGGGAGAGAAAATGTATTTCTTGCTTTATTTGTGTTGATTTGTTTGTTTGGTTTTTTTTTGATTGGTTTATTGTTTTAGGAGAAAATGAAGACATGTGAGTGAAAATATTGAGCATTTATGTAAATATTTGCTTATTATCTACTACGTGATATACATGATTTGAAAATTGGAAATAGAAACAGATATTCCAAAATTCATTAAGAAAACAGGTAAATGATGAAAGGGGAAGGGAAGGAAGAAGAATGTTATCCTGGAAAAGCCAGGGGAAGAACACAAAAGTGAGTTTTAATTATTCAAGGAAAGATGGATAAAGAAGAAAGTAATTCCTCAAAGAGAAGAGGTAATGTGAAAGAATGTCTTTTAACTTATGGTATCTAATGTAGCGAAAGTATAAAAAATTGAGACCAATGAATATTTTTAAAATATTAGGGTAAATTACGAATAGTGATTTTTCTTAGATAAAATTTTACTGTGTGGAAAGGGAATGAAAGGACTTGAAAACGGGTGACGGGAAACCAGCAGGAAAGGTACTTTAGTAATGCGGGTGAGTGATGATGGTGGTTGGATGTGACAATGAAGTGAATGGATTTCAGAAACTTCTTTGGGAGAGAAAAATCTGTAAGTTTTCATGGTGAATAGATCATGGATGATGAAGAGAGTGTTGCCAAGGGTGGTTATTTTTATTCATCCAGTGTTGATATTTTGAGACAGTTGTGAATAAAAGACTGTGGTGGTTTAGGCATCTTATAGGAGAGCTCTATGGAAAAAAAAAAAGGATCAAGGAACATTTGTGTCATCTCAGAACAAGGTCCTTGTCCTCAAGGAACTTGGGGGGTGTGGGAGAACAGTGATTTTTAATAAAAGAAATACTTAATATTTGAAGACCTTAGAGTAGGGGTGCAAATAATACATACTAATAAAGTACAAAGGAAAAAGATCCTAAGGTCCGGACTCCTGATAAGAAAACCAATAGCTGACAACAACATTACTTTGTACTTATGACATTTAAAACATATACTATAGCTATACAATAAATATATATTATGTATAAGATTAGATAATATGTCTTAGAGCAGTAGTTGTCAGAAGATTCAGCTTGGTTGCACACACATCCTGCTTTAGGGTATTATTTAATGGAGGCCCCCAGCCTTGTTAGCCTCTAGTTAACACGACATTTCAGATCCATCTCTTCCATCACATCTCTCAGTGTTCACATCAGCATGACCTGTCTGCTGCTTTGGTTTCCCATCCATCACTGCCAGTACAGCATGGTATCAATTAGTGTCCCAAAATAAAATTTCAGGTTTTCCTAAAGAGAGGCTACTTCACAGTTTCACTCTTGCAGTTCTCAGCACTACTCTAGTTCTTTCAGGAAAAGCAACCCATGTCATCTATCAGCTGACATAATGAAAATAGTTCAAACTAACATGATGTAGTGACAGCAGAAAATAACATAAAAATTCAGACTCTCAGATTTCCTTGTTTATTGGAACTGGCACAGTGATGAACTATCTTCCTTCATGGTCATTCTCATATGGGTTAGCTTTTAAGAATCTTCAAACTGTGTTTTATTTTACCTTCCTTCCAGAATAACAATATACCATGATGTGTCTTATAATGGATTAACAAAAATCTGAATTTAAGACACTATGCCATATTCTGGCTGAAAATACTTTTCTGTCCTTAGGATGTGCAAAGCACACTGTGGTATTTACTACTGCACAGTGTAGGCTGGCCACCTATTTACACGTCTTATTTCTTCTTCTAGATTTCAAACTTCATTAGGGAAAAACACTAATCTGGCTTTTCTTTGAACCCTCTAAAACACTGGGTAGGCACTCAGTAAATATTTATAAATAATTGTGTTAACAAATGCAAATTTTTTTTTGAGATAATTCACATCACACCACATTCATAATATCCAGAGATTCTATACCCTAGATAAATTCAGTCTGATTTAAAAGCATTACTTTTAAAATAGAAAAGCTATTACAGTGCAATTTTATATAGTGCTGTTGTAAGCAAAACTATTGCTTCAAGGTGACAGGCATAGATTTCTATTGTTAATATTATGAAATGCATTATTATTAATTATGCATTTCCAATTTTAGAGTTAAGGGTAACAAAGCTCCTTTTCACCTCATGCTAGTAAGATTATCTAGCTTCACGAGAAGTATTTTAAAGAGTCGATAATATTCTTAGTAATAACATGGAGTACAAATATCAAAGTTAAATGGCATGTTTTAAAATTTTAATGTTCTAAATCCTTCTGTCTCTATACATAGGATTTTAGATTTTTAAAACCTCCATCATTTCGTACTGATACATGTGGAGTTAAGAGGTAATTATTCTATTAAAATTGCCTAAAAAGAAATGAAACTAATGATAGTGTGGAAAAATTCAAGCTCCTCAGGCTGAGGAGAACTGGGTGGTGTGCTGATCATGACACACACCTCACTGATTCAATTTTAGTGAAGTGCAGTTAGAACTGATCACTTCTGCCTCTGGTGTTTATTTGAAATTATTCATTGTTGAGAGATACTGTCATCCCATGTCATCACTTCAGGGTTTCCCTCCACAACAAGTTCATGGGCTAAATACGCATCCTTTTTCCAAAGCATATGTTTAAAATAACATTGCCACAACAGTGGGGAAGCATCACCATATGGCGTGCACTGTCTGAGGGTAGACTTTAGACCATGGACTTCAGAAACCTGCTTAACATGAGGAAGACAGTGGGATCTTTTCCTTCCTCGTCCTGACAATGGTGAGGTTACTTGTTAATTAAATCCATGGCTAAAGGAAAAGGATGAAAATATAGACTGTTTTAATTGGTTATGTGTGTTGAGTAAGGAAACCAAAAAAGAGGGACTCTGCCTAAGAAGTCTCAATGAACTTTTAAAAGATCATGATTTTCAACAAAATAAAAATGGCAAGATTTTTTAAGTGATAAAATGAAAAAAGTAGGAAATTATAAAGGAAACACAGAATAGTATACTAGCCACTTCTTGTAAGTTTTGTTCACCATCGCCTTATAATGTGTATTTCATGAACTATACCTGCCTTTAATAAGGAAGACAAATTTAGGCAATTAGACATTCCACGGGGAGGGGAACATCAAATAAAAACTTAGCTGACAAAACCTAAGATGGCATTTGCCTTTTATTTTCTTTGCATAAGAAGTTGCTTGATTTGGATTCTAAAATGACTTACATTCAATAGGTCACAGATATACACAATAATTAAATACCCGTGCTTGGGATTCCTGTTGCACAGACATGAACTGCTTCAGGGCTGATATAAAACACTCAGTTTTTTGGTCTTCTGGCAGCATTCCATGTGAGTACCATAGAGAACATGGCTTCCATACCTTCCTGCTTTCAAACTGCCTTCATTATGTGCTATATTGTGTGTGTGTGTGTATATATATATTTTTAAAGTGAGCCACGGTGTCTTTTTTTTTTTTTAAAGATTATTTATTTATACAAGCACTGGGTACAGTAAGAAGCATGGGAGGGTGAGAGGATTCACCAGAGCCAGAGCAGGGAACAGAATAGACAGTCCAATGAAATACACTGCTGAGGGGAGCAGCGGGTGGCAGGAGAGGTCTGCGCACCATGTGGGACCCTCGCGGTGGCCGGGGATCGAACAGGCGCTGCAGAGGCTGCGGGCAGCTTTGCAGCCCAGCGCTCAACCGCTGTGCCACCGGGGGAGGCCCTATATATATATTTTTAAAAAAAATTTATTTTGTTAATTTATGCATACAAGAGCAGGGGTGTAGGCCAGAGGTGCGAGGTGAGAGGATTCATCAGAGACAGAGTGGGGAGCAGAACAGGTAGATCTACTGAAATACACTGCCGAGGAGAGCAGCAGGTGAGGCAGAAGAGGTCTTGAGCCATATGGGTTAGCTCCCTGGCTGGGGATTGAATTCATGCTGCAGTGGCTGCCAATATCTTGATAGTGCCGAGATGTAACCCTTGTGCCACCAGGAAGCCCTGTAATGTATATACTTTTGTCCTTCAGGATTTTAGTTTATGGAGAATAGCTTAAATGAATGAGGTTAGAATTCACCGTGATAATTAAACTGTAAACAAAATATGAGAACTAGTTCATAATGGTCCATATTCAAGGCCAAAGTCTGCTCTTAGACACAGATATGATTTCTGTGCAATGGAGGTGAAGGTGACTTGACAGGACCAATTTGGCTGGGAGCTCATCATGGAATGTTGCCACAGCCCAGGCAGGAGGAGGAGTAACCCCTTGTCATAGCTCTAATGATCTGTGAAATGGCAGGAATCCAGGACAAGACTCACCCCTGAAACTCCTGCAGAAATTAAAAAATGTCCTTCATAGTACTTTCCTTTGTCAAAAATGTAATTTCCACAACTCCTATTTTAGTTTTACCTAGCCACCTCTCTTAAAGTAAAACCAATGAAATTCATAATGTATATTTTTATGCTTGACACTTACTGTGAAGCTGTCATTTATCAACTCTATGACAGATCTTCTTTACATTGTCTTTCTCCCTTTGAATATGTGCTGTTGCTTCCAAGTTGTAAATTATATGTTTATGTTGAATTTTCTTAGAATGGTTTTAATTCAAGTACTGACATTTTATTTTACTTTTAGGCAGTTGAGTTCCTGCAAAGAGGTTAATTCCCTCAGTTATATTTTGTATTACAAAGAAAATTTATTTTTTCCAAAAGATAATTTGTTTTGAAGATTCTAATATCATCATTGTAGAGAATATTTAAACATAGAACTGTATTTGATTGCACATTTTAGGAGATGTAATTTTAACTGTAATGATATTATCAGACACTGTATATATATCACCTAATTCCTTAAAGTCTCACTTTTGAAACACTATACATATGTGAGATTATTATCATAGATAAGTAGGTATATTTGTCAACTCCCACCTCAAAATTATACAACCTGAAATCATTTAATAAAATAGTGGTGTAATATTTATAGCATGCATATTTTATTTTTTATTTTATTTTTTTAAATAGCTGTATCTTTTTATTTATTTATTTAAAGATTTATTTTTATTTATTTATACAAGCACTGGGTACGTCAGAAGCATGGGAGGGTGAGACAATTCACCAGAACCAGAGCGGGGAGCAGAGCAGGCAGAAGGACCGAGGTACACTGCTGAGGGGAGCAGCGGGCGGCAGGAGAGGTCTGCGCGCCACGTGGGACCCTCCTCTGGTGGCCAGGGAGCAGCCGGGGATTGAACCGGCACTGCAGAGGCTGCGGGCAGCCTCGCAACCCAGCGCTCAACCGCTGTACCACCAGGGAGGCCCACATGTATCTTTTAAATAGTAGAATATTGAAACATTTTCCTATACTCAGGATATAATTGACAATGTTCTATTTTAATAATCATGCAGCCAGTACAGAATATAATTCCCCATATGTCACATGAAAAGTTCAAGCAAGTAGACTAGGAAATTTGGGTGTTGTCAGAATCTGAAAATAGTAAAAAGTGACGATTTGTAAATATGAATAAGTCACTTGTGAAATAGAGAAAACAGCCTGGAATTTGGAGTCAGAGATTTAGGTATAGAGCACGCTTCCTGGCTGAGGGACTTTGAGCAGGTAGCAAAGTTGTCACTGTCGTGTCAACTGACATGCAGTAGGCACTGTGCTAGACAGTTTACGGGTATTTCTCCATCAGAACTCACATAGCTCTTCACATTACTACTATTGTCTATGTTTTACAGCTCAGGAAACTGAGACTAAGGAAGATTCAGCGGACCGCCTAAGGTTATGGTGTCTAGGAAATGGCAGAAACCACATGCAACATAAGAGCACAAAGTACCAGGCCTGTTTCTAACATTATCTTTACATAATTGCACGGTTGTTTTGACAACCAAGTAACATAGGCTACCTGAAAGCTTTTGTAAATGAAGAACTGACTTCATTTGCATACCTTCAGAAAATCTTTGATTCTGATTTTATTACTAATAGGCCTACAATGCAGTTCTTTTGACTTATGGAATGTGAATTTCTGTGACGTGAAAGATTCCCAAATTTCACTTCAATTATTCCAATAAGTTCTATTTAGAGACTCCTTGAAAGAAAGCATGGTCTGGTGGATAAGCTTGTTTTTCTTTTAAAAGTCTCTAAACTCCAGTGCAATTATACTTCATCTGTAGATTCACAGCTTGAATAATAATGCAAATCTACATTCAGAAATATTTACTGAGAGTTTACTATGATTTAAATACTGTGCTGTATTCTACGCTCAGAGAGAGAATGGAAAAATAGATGGAGACACTGCCCTCAAGAAGTTTATAGTTCACTGAGCAGATTTACAACTTCTGGATAATTTATAAGCTTAAACTTTAGAATCTGTGTTTTGAATTTGATGACCTTGAAAAATACACACTTTAGATGGACATTTGTATAAAACCTTAAGAAAGGGAACTACTGTCTTTTGTGGGGCATGTGCACTTTTTTAAGATTTATTTATTTTTATTTATTTATGCATACAAGAACTTCGGTATAGGCCAGAGGTGCAGGGTGTGGTGGGGGGGAGTGAGAGGATTCAATAGAGTGGGGAGCAGAATAGACAGATTTTCTGAAATACACTGCTGAGGGAAGCAGCAGGAGAGGGCTGCTGCACCAGGTGGGTTAGCTCCCTGGCCAAGGGTTGAACTTATGCTGCAGTGGCTGGTGATAGATTGATAGTGCTGAGACTTTAACCCCTGCACCACCAGCGAGGCCCAAGGCATGGGCATTTTTTTTTTTAAAGGAATCTGCATGCAGTTTAAGGTCATTTTCAAAAAGAAGTTCATATAAATGGAAGAGTAATGTTCTTCTATTTGGATTGTCCTTCTATTTGGTAAGATCATTTAGCCACTATCGGGCAGTTTATGGAAGTAATATTTTTTATAATACAGACAGTGCAACCTGCACACCACAGGGTGACTGCCCTCAAGGAGCTTCCCTGTTAACATTTGGTTTGTTCTAAATGCTGCAAGGAATTTGGAACATATTTAGAGTAATTGAGCTGAAAAGTCTCTTCATAGCCACAGATACTCCAGTTCTTACTTTCCACACCAACCTAAGGGATATGCTGGGGTTATGCATTCTCTGGGGCTTCTGAGGAAACTGCTCATTGTTCATTCCTTTTCTCAAAGGTCACAAGATAAATGCCTACAAACAAAAATATGTGCCGTAGGCTTTGTAGTTTTTAGGACTCACCTAGAAAGAAAAGGCTGATTTAACTGGGGGTCACTTACTAATCTCCAGAAGAATGATGCCATTAAGAAGTTCTGTTTCATTATAATAAGGACTTTGTAATTTTCTAGAGTCAGAAATCCAAATTATGTACAATTTACTGATTTTAGGTTGAAAGCACATTAATTAAAGTCTTGTGGCCCAAATAAGACAGTTTATATGTTTATATCTTCTTTCTCAAGATGATCTTTCCCAGAATCTTTTTTTTTTTAAGATTTATTTATTTATTTATACAAGCACTGGGTACAGTCAGAAGTGCAGGAGGGTGAGAGAATTCACCAGAGCCAGAGGGGAGAGCAGAGAAGGTAGACTGACAAAGTACACTGCTGAGGGGAGCAGCGGGCAGCATGAGAGGTCTGCGCGCCATGTGGGACCCTCCCCTGGCGGCCGGGAATCGAACCTGCGCTGCAGAGGCTGCGGGCAGCTTCGCAACCCAGCGCTCAACTGCTGCGCCACGAGGGAGGCCCTCCCAGAATCTTTTTTTTAAGTGACAACTAGATATATTCAGGCAATCGCCTTCTTGTTTATGGTTTTAATATCAACTACATGCTGATTGTTCTAAAGCCCTATCTTCATCCTTCACCCCAGATATTCCTACAGTTCCTTGAATACTCTATTAGATAACTCCTCCACCTAATAGAAATTTCTAACTCAATTAGCTGTAAAATGAATATATAATATTGCTTTAAGGTAGACAACATAACACTTCACATGACGCATTTTTATGCATACACCCATACATGTTTCTAATCAAAAGCAAGGTAAGTCTTTTCTCTTTAATTTAGACTCCTGAATCTCTGGAGTCTAAATTAATGAAGTAGATTAACCTGTCAAAGACAGGTAGTGGTGACAAAGCTGGGAACTGGATCTAGGTCCAGAGCCTGTGATCTCTTACTTCATAGTGAACTAGCTGCATATGGAAGGATGGGAGTGTTTCTACAGATGGAAAGAAGGTAGAAGGACTTCAGTAGCAATGCTATTGTCTACAAAAATGGATATAAGTGAGAACAGCAGAAGCTAGAAAGTGAGAGTTATAAATAAAGAGACATGTCTGGAGTAGATTCCTATAAGGAGATAAGATGGAAGAGAATTAAAACTGAGAAACCAGAATAATGAGGGGTGATGAGAGAAGAGTAAGATATTGATTGGGTTTCTTTTATTTTCTTGCATCTCTCTCATTTCTCTATTAATCCTGCATACCTGTGCCAGAGTAGCGGTCCTTGAATTTCACTTTTTATTATAATAGTCCCCTGCCCAGGTCTGTAGGTGTTCCATGTTAACCAAATTTCCTTCTTGGCTTCTAAAGTCCTGAATTTATAATGCAACTTCCCAATTCCTAATTCCCCTCACTTCAACTCTACTCAGTTCCAAACACTCATTTTCCCTGACCATTTTCCAGGATGGTATGTTTGCTTAATCTGTTCAACCCTCTTTAAGCCTCTCCCATTCCTCCTCCATTTGTTTTATAACAAGATTACATTTCACTTTATTAAGGTTTGTTTATAAAGTCTGATCTCTTCTGAGAATCGTTTTTTGGTGATTATTACACAATAAAGCTTTTTCCAATTTAACACCTACCAATCCTTTTATTTCATATTATTTATGCCTTTTCAGTAGACTATAATGTTTTTAAGGTTCAATATCATGTCTCATACTTCTCTTCAATAAAATGTGTGACATAATGAAGGAAGCAAGGTAGCTGCCAAATGAGCATTTAATTAACTAAAGTGATAATTGAACAAGTAAAATGTTACATATTAACAGGGACAGAGTATCTTGGTAGTAAACACACACAGATGCTTAAGGAATGTAGAATAGAATCAATAGATGTGATAAATCATCAGGTGTCTCTGAGACAACATGGGTGGCTGAGATTAAAAGGTGTCAAGGATTAGAATTTTATTTTTTTATTTTTTTTTATTTTTTTTTATAGAGGCATGCTTTATTTATTTGTTTGCTGGTTTGTTTGTTTGTTTTGTCTATACATGCACTGGGTACAGTCAGAAGCACGGGAGGGTGAGAGAATTCACCAGAGCCAGAGCGGGGAGCAGAGCAGGCAGAGGGACCGAAGTACACTGCTGAGGGGAGCAGCGGGCGGCAGGAGAGGTCTGCACGCCATGTGGGACCCTCCTCTGGTGGCCGGGGAGCAGCCGGGGATCGAACCTGCGCCGCAGAGGCCGGGCGCAGCTTCGCAACCCAGCGCTCAACCGCTGCGCCACCGGGGAGGCCCCGGATTAGAATTTTATATGGAGAGTGATGTTACCCTTGTCCATAGATAGTGTCCTGGAAATATCGATTATTTAGGTAATACCATCCTCATGAGACATGAACTTGAGGGGAGGGCGAAGAGCACCTTGGATAAATACCGCTCCTCACTTGTACACTCTCATTACAAGACTCTTAGCCTCTAAATACTGAAGACAATGTACTTAAATGAGTAAAAATCTTTACAATCCTTTACCAATCACCTACTCCCCCATCTTTGGAGAAGTTCAAGAAAAATTATTTTCCATGAATTTTATAGGCCAAAGAGTCAGTAGTACAGTCTGCCATAAGTACTTTAGTGGATGCTCAAAATACTGAATTAAGACTGATGTCTAACCATCAATTCTCAAATTCTTCCATTCTTACATCTATATACTAAACTGGTACTAACTTGTGCTATTATGCACAGGCATTTTGACATAAGCCTGCCAGTGGGCATAAATCACAAATACAATGGCATTCCAGTCAGGAACAAGCTCACATTCCAGAGGGGATGAAAACTAAATGATAGTGTAACAAAGCAAGGTAACTCAAGGTGTCAGGAGATCATAGCAAAATGGAACCTCTACCATTCTAGGATGGTCAGAAAGAATATGTAGAGAAATGCCAGATATCCACAAGCCACTCATTACCCATTAGCTCACTCATGCAGCTACTGTCTTTTCCACAAATTGAAAATAATATATACCATCAGACTTGGTAAATTTTATATTTCAATTGATAATGAAAATTGCTTGCAACCAACAATTTTTCTCTTGATTCTTTTAAATGATCAATGAAAGTTAATATAATGACTTAAATAATTTAATTACAACTGATGTTTTCATTTAAAATTAATGAACATGTGTAAAAAAAGACATTAAACACGGCGACTACTAAGTGGACATGATATTCTGACAACAAGCCTTGACACTAGCTAAAAGTCTTAATGATCTCTCTCGATTATCTGTTCCCTTTTGACAGAGCAAGCTCAATACTGCATGGTAAGATCACTACATTTTTTTCTATTTAGATATTGTTAATCTCAAAATGTATAAGCATATACTTTTTGTAAGCATGTAAAAAAATTATTTATCAAAAATAGAGATTTTATATAAGTACAGTAAGGAAAAAATAATCACTACCAACATTTTTGTATAGTCTTTTAAAATTGCATCTATAGATTATGGTTCTTGTGAAATTGGAATAAAAAAAACATATCCTATCTGTTATTCTTTCATTATATCTTACATATTTCCTATGTGTTTAGACAAATCATTGTGTAACAGCTATAGACTATTCTGCCAAATAGACAGCTCATTGGTTACAGTCTAATGATTTTAAAAACTAGAGTGTAACTACTACTAACTGGAAAATTTCCCTTTAAAGTAAAGCAAACAAGGTAAAAAGTGTAGGAGAGGTTAAAACATTGTTATTTTGAAAACAAATACCATTTTAGCAAGTGTTCCTTTTCAAAAAAACATACACACTTAGTTTCTTTGTTCTTTTTTTAAAAAGATTTGTTTATTTATTTATGCATATATGAACTGGGGTATAGACCATAAGTACTGGGGGTTGAGAGGTTTCACCAGAGGCAGAGTGGGGAGCAGACCAGGTGGATCTATTGAAATCACTGTTAAGGGGAGCAGGAGGTGAGACAGGAGAGGTCTGCTGCACCATGTGGGTTATCTCCCTGCCCAGGGATCAAACTTAGGCTCTTACTGAGGGCCTTCTCAGTGGTGGTGCACTGAGACCTATGCCACCAGAGAGGCCCCACACACTTGGTTCCTAATCCAACGTTCATTCTAACATGAATCTTTTTATTCATTCTTTTCAATCTGAAAGACAAGTGATGTGAAAACACATATATAATCGCATGAGTTTCCTAAAATTTGATGTTTTTTGTATTCTTTTAAATTTAAGAATAAGGAGCCTCCCCGGTGGTGCAGCGGGTTGAGCGCAGCTCTGTGAAGCTGTCCCCAGCCTCTGCAGTGTAGGTTCAATTCCTGATCAGCCAGGGAGATAAGCACATAGCGTAACAGACCTCTCATGTCTCCCCTGCTGCTCCCTTCAGCAGTGCATTTCAGTCGATCCGCCTGTTCTGTTCCCTACTCTGTCTCTGGTGAATCCTCTCACCTTCCTGCGCCTCTGTACCCCAGTTCTTGTCTAAATAAATAAATCTTAAAAAAAGATTATCCTTAAAAAGATAAATAAATAAATACATTTAAGAATAAGTGCAAATGTAATAAATTGTCAGTCTTTATGGATAATATGGAGAGATTGTATCAAATAAATTATTTTAGAGGAATTCATATTTAACCGACCACACATACCTAAAGAACACTGATTCATATCCTGATATCATCTGCTATCTATCCTGTATCACATAGAACTTAAAATGGTTTCTAGTAAACTTAATTAAGCTTCAAGAAGACCTTGAAATTTCCCCACAAACAAAATACCAGATAGTTTCACTCACATGTGGGATAAAAAGAAAGAAAACAAAGGAACAGAGAAAGCTAAATCAAAACAAGTCCCAGAAATCTAAATGTGGAAGTGAGTTTACTGGGAAATGGTGGTGGTGGGGGAGGGAGCAGAGTAAAGAGGAAAGGGGCTTAAGGGACTAAGTACTAAGAGTGCTTTGGTGCTAGGTGTGGAGGTAACACGTCTTATGAGGCAACGTGGACTTATTTCCCAAAATAATGCACACTGTTGTAAAAGATTATTAGCTCAATTAAAAACACAAACACAATTTTAAAAACAAAACACATACCTTTGAAAATACGAATATGGAAAAAAGTTGAAATTTAAGAATGTACATGTAAAATATTTCATTTTGAATTTCAAAAAATGCTATACAGAGAGATTTGTAGTAAATCATGTGGCAAAAGTGCAGAGTGTTAAGTTTTAATTGACCACAAATTTAACTTGGACAGAGAGGCTCATGTAACTGAATCATTAAAACTTAAAAAATCTTGGGTTACATCCTATGAAAAAATGCCAAAAATAATTATGATTAATACTCTCACCTGGACACATCACATCAGATCATGATCATGAATGTCAAGTATGTACATGGGGAGGGAGAACAAAGGACTGTGGCAGTGTATTATGCGAGTTTGGGTGGTTGGTTTGGTTTGGTAGCAACACCTGAAGGGGGAGATCTTATACCTTTAAATAACATAAACTAATGTTTCCTCAAAAAAAAAAAAAAGAAAGAAAAAGAAAAATAACATGGATTTTAATTCTGGAAAGATCACAATAGGCATATAGGTGTTGGTTCAGGTCAATATACTATATTTGAAAGACATTATGATAAATTCAGAGTATTTAGAATGACTGACTTGGATGCTAAAGATTTAAAAACTGTGTTATATTAGGAAATATTATTTGGCTTGCTACAGTATGAAGAGGATATGTGATATGTTTTTAAAAATTTGAAGGATTTGAATCATATTTGAAAAAAAAGCTTGGGCCTCCCTGGTGGCCAAAGGAGTAAGTCTCAGAACTATCACTGGTATCACTGCCTGAGTTCGATGCCCGGCCAGGGAGCTAACCCACATATGGGGCAGCAGACATCTCCTGTCTCACCCGCTGCTCCCTTTAGTAGTACATTTTAGCAAATCTGCCTGTTCTGCTCCCCATTCTGGTAAATACTTTCACACACCCCCATTCTTTTACATAAAAAAAAATAAAAAAATAAAAAAAAATTTAAGAAGTCTTGGTTTTCTGTGACTCAATTTTGGCTAAGAATAAGTTGTTATAAACACCCAGTCAATAAATGGGTTCTTTCCCCTCTCCCACAACTAGTCAGCAAAATTCACTGTGTATAAAACATAAATAAACATTCCAAAGGCAGGGAGGCCATCAGAGTAGAGATACTAACAAGGTACCACACTTTTCCCAAAGAAACTTATAATCTGATGAAATTGACATTTATCTAACTATCCATTCATCCATCCATCCATCATCATCTTTCAAGGCAAATGCAAAATACTGAGAGTACTAAATATGAAATTTGACTATTCAAGTAAAAGCTGACCGACATCTGTGTTACATATCATTTAGCCTTCTCTATAGTCACTGCTGTACTCTAGTGCTCCTTTCTAAAAATGATGTGCATAGGTATATTTATGTAAACATGTTTATAACATGGATAATTTATATAAGATTCATATATATATGATTTTAGAAAAATCAAGGATATAAAACCAAGGCTAAATGTTTAAATAGGGAATAATGTTACTACTGAATAGTAAATACAGAACTGAATTTCTTGGTTGTGAGAACAAAAAAAGAAATATTCTGACTTAATAGTTTTCCATTAAGGAATTGCAAAGTGTATTTTTCAAGAGAAAGAAAAGACTTTTTCTCTTGATTAAATCTTTAGAGTAGATAAGTGGTAAAATGTACTTCAAACTTACCTAGAAATATACACACTTAGACATTAAGTAATTAAAAAAGAAAAAGCTCATTTTAAAAGAGGGATACATAATTATAGAAATTAGCTAATTCTTTGTGAAATTATAGAAGGTGCACTGTGGGTAATCAAGAACTGACAAGAACAACACTGTATATTTGACATCAACCTCTTTTTTTCACAGTCATCTTGTTTCATGAACTTTAAGTGCTAAGGAAGCAGTCAATGACTGAACAGATGGAATTCTCCCAAGTTTGCTTACAAGCTCACCTGGGCCTCCCAAATGGGCTTTCTGCTACTTTGAAAGTGGTGTGTAGCACCATTTTCCAGTTGTTCTAATAGCAGATACCACATGTTATAAAGTCCTAGAAGTTCTCTTTTGTCAGATTTAAATGTATCAGTGTGCTATCTGACCAAGACGATATTCATCAATTTGTATTAAAATTGTTCTACCTTTTAGGACCTATATTCCTCCTTACCTAACCCATTCCATCAATTAAATGCAACAGAAACAAATGATAAAGAAATGCTTAAGATAAAGAAAATACCTAATATTAATTTTGGATCTACTACCTCATTGTCTTCATGGTCTCTGCTTGACTTTAAGATAACACATACAAAGTTTTAGCTAGTCTAAGGCTGCCTCAAAAATGAGTGAAGCTAAAAACCTATCACATAATGTTCATTCATTTATTCAAAGAAATTTACTGATTCTTACTTTGTACCTGTCATTGTTGAGGTTATATGACTATAACAAAGATAAAGTCCTTGGTTTTAGAAGTTTATATTCTAGTGAGGATATATGATAATAAACAATAAACAAATAAAAACAACAATTTCAGGCTGCGATAAAAGCAAAAAGTGACAAGTTCGGTGATGCAACAGAGAATAATTGGAGTTTGGGAATGGGAATTGCCATTCTCAAAATGGTATCTTTGATCTGA
Source organism: Talpa europaea (assembly GCF_964194135.1). Classification (NCBI taxonomy): domain Eukaryota; kingdom Metazoa; phylum Chordata; class Mammalia; order Eulipotyphla; family Talpidae; genus Talpa; species Talpa europaea. The sequence goes on from NC_140079.1 coordinate 35,179,495, forward strand.
ATCCTAAAGATTCAGAAAAAGTTAGTCTAGCAAATAACTGGATTGGAGAGAGAGAGAGAGAGAGAGAGAGAGAGAGAGAGAGAGAGAGAGAGAGAGAGAGAGAGAGAGAGAAAGAGAGAAAGAGAGAAAGAAAGAAAGAAAGAAAGAAAGAAAGAAAGAAAGAAAGAAAGAAAGAAAGAAAGAAAGAAAGAAAGAAAGAAAGAAAGAAAGAAAGAAAGAAAGAAAGAAAGAAAGAAAGAAAGAAAGAAAGAAAGAAAGAAAGAAAGAAAGAAAGAAAGAGTAAGTAAACCAAGGAGAAAAGGTTAAAGGATGTTACGGATCAAAAGAAAGAGGAATTCAACTACAACATAGTGAGAAGGCAAAGAGATGAACAAGACTCAGATCATGCAGGACTATGTTAAAAAGTCACAATTTTAATCTAAGATAATAAAAGTCATTAAATGGTTAAGTAAGAGAGAGCCTTGATTTATAAATTCAAAGGAGCACCCTTGGCTGCAGTACGTAAAATGGATAGAAGAGGTAAAGAGTAGAAGCAGGAGATTTTCAATGAAACTATTAGAAAGGTATCAGTGGCTTGAATTAGAATGGTCAGATAGAAATGAAAAGGGTGAAAATACTTGTGATGCTTGTGGTTTCAAAGGGAAAATAAATACCTATGAAGTAATAGATGTAGTAAGTAAATTACAAAAATAATAAAAGTTAGCATTAGTATGACCATTTGGGACTGTCAGGAAATGGCATGAAGGTCAAAAAAGCAAACTGAAAAATCATGAAAGAGATAGAATACAGAATGTCTGCCCGAGCTCAAATTCAGTATAAGGGGCAGTAGTTTTGCACAAATGTAGCAATTTCAAGCACTTAGAAAATAAAAGCTTAATGAAGCGAATAGTGCATAAAGATCAATTCCTCACACACATAACAAAACCAATTCCACTGACTTCTAGAACTCTAAGATAAAAAAAAAATTCTGTTGTTTTAAGCCAAACACGCAAACAAATTCTAAAAGAGTTAATGATATAAAATGTAAAATCTTGAAAGTACACTAGATAATGTCTGTATAGTTTCAAGCACAGGGAATTCTTTATGAGCATAACACAAGTGGCACAAGACATAAATAAAATGACTCACAGATTTAACTATATTAAAAAATAGAAAATGTCTGTATGATAAGAGGCATTGTAATTGAAGCTGGAAGCCAGTGCCATAGTAGAAAAATAATTTTCAGCATAGATGACAAAGGGTTAATTTTTATAGTATATGAAATACTTTTACAAATAAAACATTGTAAATGAAAAGGACAGACAGTTCATAGAGGGAGAAGTACACAAGTCTTATAAATAAAGGAAAATAATCTCAACCTCACTATTAATCAAAAATATGCAAATTAAAGCAGCAATTAGATGTCATTTTCACCCATCAGGACAAATGAAGATACAAGAAACTGATAATGGCTAGCGTTGGCAGGTCATAGAAAAACAATTATTTTTACATCTTGATGGTCATAAATTTTTTTTGAAAAGAAATTGACAGTATCTATTAAAAGTAAAAATTCACACTTTCATATAGTAGCTACATTTACAGGAGTTCTACACAAATATTCCATACAGGTAGACAAATAGTTTCACTGAAATTTTGGTTATAATATCAAAAACATGGAAAAAAGTTTAAATATTGAGGGTACTGAGAACATTTATCACAGTAACTTTGCACAATGATCTATCATTTAGCAGTAAAAGAAAATGAGGTTTCTTTTATATTTTGCCAGAAAACTTTTATGATAAATTTTAATAGCCATTAACAAAATAAAGGTCTATAATAATGTTGCTTTTATTAAATATCTGTATTTCTGGACATATATTAATATGTTTTTATTATATATGGATATATGGTATATATGGATAAAAAAAGATGTCTGGCAAGATATAGACCATTGTTTTCTGTGACTATCTTTAAGTGGTGGGACTACAGAATATTTCGAGTACTAGTTACTGAACTATTTGAGTTTCACAAGCATAAGATAGTTTCAAAATAAAAATAAAAGTATAAAAAATACAAATATAGGACATAATATATTTAAAGTTACTGATGGAAAAGTGATCATTTTGAAATAAGCATAGTAAGCAACAAAAGTGAAAAACACTGATTATAGCTTAAATGGTATATCTCGCAATGTCTGAAAAAAACGCAGTGTCTTATTAAAAAGGTATTAAATCTCAAATACTTTCACCTCTTATTTCTAATATAACATTGAACTTTTTATTGATGATACTCAAATCTTTAAGTTTGAGGGAAGTGATAATGATGCTATGAAAATCTAAGCATCACTAAAACAAGCATTACTATGTTTATTTGGATACCAAATTCATATCATAGAAAATGCCCGATAGCTACATAAGTCTTCAAATATTCAGACAACTACATTTAAATATTGCTACATTTATTGTAAATCAAATAACTTGCCTATTAAAATAATATGTAAGTTGGCTAAACTAGTGAGTGTTCAATTCCGTTTGCATAACTTTTAAAAGTCATTCATTCATTTTTACACTTATTGGTGTTTATGAGACGTATTTAGCAATATAAAGTAATGGAGGTGTCATCATTGTAATTCTCAAATTTCTGTGCTGCATTACAAATCACATAGAAAACTGAAATCCAATGAGGAGTAAATGAGAACTGCTGAAGTGGTAGCTTTGGAAAAAACAAAAACAAAAACATTTTGTGCTTATATTAAGAGTTACCTAGTTACTGTCACAACAAATGATGGGTCTCTTGTGGAAACTGCACTAATGAAAATAATATGGTATAAATGGCAGGCAAAAGTGACCTTAAGATCTAATCCCCTGGATATACTTTATTGGTTAGGCATATTTTCTTGGCTACAAAATCTTCAGTTTCTGAATATTTAATAATAATGCATGCCTCTTAGAATTGTGTAAGAATTGAGATAACACAAGACTGTTGGTGCATAGTCAGAGTCCCATTTTAGCAATTATTATAGTTTATTATTATTATTATTATTATTATTATTATTATTATTATCAGCAGCAGAGGAATGAGTCTCACAGAATAGGGAGTTTTCAACAATGTCAAATCCTGCACACTCTTTAAAGCCAATAAGGATTAAATAAATAATTGGATTTACTTATTTGCAAGTCACTTATGACCTTCAAGAACAAAGTGTTCTAGGAGTGGAGATGGTAAGGGAAAAGGTAAATAATGATAAAAATAGAATGAGCTGATGTGGAATATGGAGAACTCTTAATTGTAAGCGAAGGAATAAAAATGACAGTTTGAAAAGCAAAGGACCAAGTCAAGGATTTTACCAGCTAGAACACAAATTATTTTCTACATCAGAAAGAAGCTGGTGGAGATGGATTTTATGAAAACATTTCTGGTTGGTTTCAAGAATAAATTCCAACTGGATTTTAAGATAATAAAGGTAGCAATGGAAGTACTGTTTGTTTATCTAATTTCTATGTACTTACTTTAAGTCTGTGGTACAGGGACTTAATTTTGGTGACTGGAACTCACTGAGAAGCTGCTCAAAGGTTTAGATTATCTTTCTGTAAACGCACACACATACATACCATACTCCAGAACACACAACTTTGCATAAAATTAGGGGAGTTCATTGTCTTCCTTTATTCTACATGGAAACCAATTCTCTCTTGGCCACCAGAAAGTTTTCAATTTTTTTTTTAATAGAGGCATGTTTTTATTTATTTATTTGTTTGTTTGTTTGCTTGTTTTGTTTATACATGCACTGGGTACAGTCAGAAGCGCGGGAGGGTGAGAGAATTCACCAGAGCCAGAGCGGGGAGCAGAGCAGGCAGAAGGACCAAGGTACACTGCTGAGGGGAGCAGCGGGCGGCAGGAGAGGTCTGCGCCCCATGTGGGACCCTCCTCCAGTGGCTGGGGAGCAGCCGGGGATCGAACTGGTGCCGCAGAGGCCGCGGGCAGCTTCGCAACCCAACGCTCAACCACTGCACCACCGGGGAGGCTCTGAAAGTTTCCCAGTCTTTATGACATAGAAATAGTTTTGAAAATATGAATTGTGCATATCATTTAATATGAATAATTCAGTGAGGAATTAAAAAATTCCTTTGAAATAGCATCAAAATATATTTACTAAAAATTTAAAATGCCCTTTCAAGGAATAAAGAGGAAACACAAATAGCTCTTGAAATGGTAAGACTGAGCAGAAATAAATGCTCCATATGACAGAAAATATAAGGTAAGTAAATTTAATTGAATTGTAATTGTGCTCTATAGTTCCCAAAAATTTTTCTAATATTCATAAAATTCATTTGCAGTATATCTTATTTTCCACTGCTAACAGATGGAAAAGCTGAGGCCCAGAAGTGTTAAGTAATCTACTCACTATCAGGTTGCAAATTCAAGCTCATTTGATAGAAAAGTTCAGAGAAAATGCTCCCTTCCTCTAAATAAAAGATAGGAATATTCTAGGCGAATATATACAAAAGGAAGGGTATGTATTAATAGAATCTATGTAGGGTTGGTTGACAAAGGCTGCTTTTCTTTTTTACTGATCAAAATACAAAAAAACACTCTAAAGAGAAGAGAAGACTGAAATTCAACATTTTAGTTATTTTTGCAGTTCATCATTTAAATGTTGCTGCCTTTGACAAATTTGATGACTATTTACTTACAATATTTCCTACTTTTTGAAATTACTCAGCCTTCCTTTTATGTGAACTTTCTGACCTATTTTCTTGAGTCTCTTTATCTTCTCCCTAACCTTCAAGTTTTGTTATTTGCTGATATTTTTCCTCAGCATTATTTCTATTGCTCTTGTTCTTTCAAGATGTTCTCACACACGTCTATGTCTTTAACTATCACCACCATCACCAAATGTCTGTCTGCAGTTCAGACTGAGCTCAAGAGCTCTAGATACATCTGTCCAAGCCACTTCTGAACATCTCCATTTGGTTGTCTTAAACATCTCAAAACCAGTATGTCTACACTAACTGAGCTCCCCCACTCAATTAGGCTCCACCTCCTGTGTCTTCCTTCCTAGTCAATGTCTCCACTATCCATTTGTCCAGACCAGACCAGAAATCATGTTTAGTTATTACCACACTCTCTCCCACCCCACCCCACCTCCCAAAACCCAATCTATCCATAAGCTCTATCAACAATTCTGTTATTTTTGGATCTATGTGCTTTTCTCTCTGCAGTTTGGTAAATTTATTGAAACATTTATCATCCTACAAGATATTATTTAGACTCAACTACCTGATCTTTTCTTCCTATTCTGTCCCCTTTAAATTTATTCTCCCTCTGGCAACCAGCCAGTTATTTGTAAATATAAACCTGGTCATGCCACTACTGTTTTTAGATCATTTATGGGCTCCCTTCTTGTTCAGAAATTTCCTTATAACAGCTACAAGATCTTCTGTAGATCTACAAAACTTTACCCTTACCACATCTCTCCTTGCCCCATCCCTCACAGAACATAGAGACCATACCACTTTCAATGGCTCACACACAGCGGGCTTTATCACTTCTTGATCCCATGTTGGGTCTGCTCCTTTGTAGGAACATGCCTTCCTTCTCTCCTTTTTTTTTTTTTTTAACATAACTCTTGCCTTAATACTCAGATTTTGGTGCCATCTCTTGGTGCCATGCCAAATTTGGTGCTGATACCTTTCCTTTGTTCATCTCTATCATAACACTGTTTCTCTGACCTAGTATTTTATCTCACTATACCTTATTAACTGGTCTATCTTTGCTACTGGACTATGAGGTGGCAGAAACTACTCTTATAAGTTCTGATATCTCATTTCTAGCAGTGCCTTAAGTATAGCTGACCTTGATGAATATACTTAATGAACAAATGAAACATTCATTATCTAATCTAGTGAATGAATTCATTATGTACTATGACTTCAGTCTTTGCTATGTCACTCACTGTCACATGATTAATGAGTAACTTTCCCAGAAATGTCTTATCCTATTTTCTTTAAAATGTTGCAATTAAATTAAAAAAATAGATACATAGCAATTCTCATTTTATTTCTTAATTGAAATAACCTCAGGATGGATACATTTTTCACACACTATGGACTCCCAGTGAAAGTACTAGGATAACAGAAGAACTGTGTTCAAACCCTGTCTCTGTAGCTTATTTGCTACATGTTTTTTTTTTGACAAATCAGTGGACTGTTTGAGCCAAAGCTATCTTAGCTAGAAAATAAGGACTGTCTTCTCAGACTGTCTTATTCTAAGACTTGCATGAGGTCAAGTAAAATCTTGTATATGAAAGCAATTTAAAAAACCATGTGCTATCATAAAATGTAAGGTGTACTGGATTTATCACTCTTTTAATTTCAGAACAATAATAAAATTCTATAAAATAAGATTAAACCTGATTCCCAAAGGCAGAAAGCAAACATTTTCATCTTCGAAAAATAAACAACAGTTGGAAGAATACAAATGGAAAAAAAAAATTCATGGAGGTATTCTAACAGTTTCATATACAACTTAATTCTCCAACAATTCTGAGATACACACACACACACACACACATATGAACATAAGTCATGCACCATCCTACCATTTAAGAAAGGGACAAACCATAAGAATGTGACTCATCTTTGAAATTAACTTCAACAACGGAAAATTAAGAGAAGAGAAAGAGTATTTTAAAACTAAGGAATTATTTCAAAGCAACATGGAATCTTGCTATCAATTCAAAATAAAGAGACCTAAAGGCAGCCACAATTGAGTCACCTGGTTGGTTTTCCCAAAAATAATCAAAAGTCAAACTGTATTAACTCTAACTATCTCTGCTAACAACTTAGCAGGTCAAACCATCAGACTTACATTTTTAGCAAGTTAATTTTATCAGCTTAATGTAAACTCTGACAATGTTTTTTGAAGACCTCAGGTCCCTTAAAGGAAAAATGCACAATTTTAAATGTTGAATTAAAGTAAATAAAAGATTTACTACCCTCACATTTAATGTGTTTTTATTAAATACTTTCTCTACAGGTAGAACTACCTCTAGAGCCTATTGGATATAGTCTCCGATTTTCAATATATTTGGATGAAGCATGGGATATTTTACATATCAAGCTACTTTTACAAGTAGTACTCATTTCAGTTATTTAGAATTGTCAAGTAAACCAGCCATAGACCTAATACTCAAAAAAAAAAAGAACATTTTTTTTCATTACTAGGTTATGTTATTCATTCTTTTTATGATTGTTACAACTTTTCAATCCATCATCTTTTATATCATAAACAGATTTTAAATGGAAAGAGAATTAGATAAGCATAATTAAAACAAAATAGCTTACTGGTCCTTCTAATCAAGTTTAAAAGTTAGAAATATTCCATAGAATTATTTTACTATTTCACCAAAGTGACAATACATGAGTACTTGATCTATTTTATTATGTATTTCCCTATTGCTCATCTGACATTTAAGAGTCATTTCAGAAACGGAGTATTTGTGGATTATATAGTGAAGGGACTGTCTCATTAAAGAACTAATCATTCTACAGAGAACTCCTAATTTCAAATATAATTGGACTAAACTAATAAATGCAATGTCTCAAATATTCTTTATCTTTTAGAAGATGTAGTAATATAGTACTTCAGTATTTTGGTTATTACTCTGATGAAATTTAAAATATTCCATCCACAAAAAAATTCTGCATTAACTATTAAACATTAACTAGTAAAAAATATAAGAAAACAATCTATTTTCAGGTTGTCTCAATGTTCTGAAAAGGACAGATCCCATTTAACTAATGTGAGAGCTGCAATAGCTATTTTGGGTCAAGTGTATCATATTTTGTTTAAAAATATTACTATAATAAATTTGTTTTTAAAATAATCATTTTGTCATATCCCATACTGTGGATAGGTCACAATTTGTATTCCTTTCATTGAGGCTGAACAAGTAAACATTCCAACAATGTGAATAATTTTTAAAAAGGAAGCATTTTCATTTAAACTTACACAAATATTATAAAATAAAATAATAATATTATAAACCAAATTATTTTTCCTCCTGCAGAAACTTAGGATTTAAGTTAAACATTATAAATTTAAGATAATCAGGTTTAAATTCATATAGTGTGTAAACTACATACATAATTGCCCAAGGTATTCCTGGATCACTGAATTAATTTTGAGGCAGAAGAATCAGCATTGAATCATATCTGTCAATAAATAAGCAATACTCTATTCTTCAATCTTCCTTTTTTTGTCTTTGAGCATACTTTCCATAAAATAAATACATTAAGTTTAATGGGCCTTATTCACAGACAGACTTGGCCATGCAGTTTTACAAGAATACACTGCAGAAAAGAACAATTAAAATAAACGTAGCCAGTCACATATCTTAATGTCTAATCTAAGACGAAAAATTTAAAAATTTACTCTGCGAGAAATAAGTTCCATGTTATATCTCCAAAATGCTATTTTTATCCTTATGTACTCAGAGGCATTGAGTTTGATATATGAGAATGCCTCAGACTTACTGCTTGCTTACATTTCACCTTTCATTGGACTGGAAAAACCATGGGTATGGGTAGATGTTTTTTTGGTCAGTCCATTCAACAAACACCAATCATCTGACCCACAGTCTCTGACAATTGATTTTTCCCAAATTCTGCTTAGCTTTGCCTGAAGAACATTCAGCATAAGCATTTGTCCAAAAAATGCCTTTCTTCACTAGAAAATGTATTTTCCTAATTTACATTGTATATTTAAAAATATTTAAACATGTACACAAAATCAATAATATGTGACTCTGGAAAATGTATTAGTAAATTTGTGTTATACTTGGATTCAAAATATGCAAACTTAAACTTTACTTAGAGTCAGTTTTCTGTATCGTACCATGTTAAAGAATAGCATATCATCTATATTTTATACCTTATCCTACTTCCTCATTCTCTGTTCATTTTCTTGCCAATTTTTTATGTTTTACAGGTACTTTATCAGTAATATTGTATTTTACAAAATATTTTCATTACATTAAAAAATAATACTGGCTAACATTAATCTAAATTAGATTAATGAATGTTATGGAAGAAGAAAGGATTAGTATTTTATAATTTATGTAGCTAATGCCATAATATAAACTTTAGAATACTTAGGAAATAAATCAAAGCAAATTAAAATAAACTAGTATGTCTGGCACTTTAAGAAAGTATTTCAAAATTTAATAAAAATTAATATTTCAATAGTAATTTACTGTTGATAATAAAGTACCTACAAATATATTTGAACCATGAATTAATGTAACAGTTGATAATGTTTTTGTTGAGATAATCTCAGGATAGACATGAGAAATATTTAAATTAACAGGTAATATTTATGTACTAGGTAAAACACTATTCCTGAAAGTTCATATCCCTTTCAAAACTTGGAAACTAAAACTAAAAAATTTGTGAAAATGACTATCCACAAACCTAGCTGTAACTTATATTCATTTTGATGAAAAAGTAACATCCTCTTGATATAGTATAATATTGATTTTCTCACTAGATGCAATAAATGACTTTTTAAAATAAGTAGTTTCCATAGAACCATCGCATTCTAGCATAATAATACAATAATAGCAGTATATAAAAATGTTACATGCTTTGATAGTCTCATGAAACCACGATGAAAATAATTTAATAGATAGCAAAAAAAAAAAAGAAAAAAAGGAAAAGGGATTGCTGTATTGGATGGATTAATGGAACATAAATGTGACTTAAAATAATCAAATGATGAAACAGTTATTTCCAAACATTTAAAAACTCTTTGTTTTCAATTTCACTTGTTTGTTCAGTACACTTTCTTATACCAAGAGAACTTTTAAATTAAAATATACTCAACTCGATAAAATAAAAAAAATGTGAATTCAGATTAAACATTTTATTGCTATTTTGCAGAATTTTATGTAGAAATGATTCTTATGTCTCTTACATAACTTATAACCATTATCTGAACACATAAAATTTGAGAGGTAGAAATTAGCATGTAAAACCAAGGAGATATTTGAAATATGTATTTCCTTCAAGAGAGAAAATACAATGCAAATTCTATGTTGACTGATTATATTTTAGAGAGTTTTAAATTAATACACAGTTGTTCATATTTTTTACGTTAAATTATACCATCTTCTTGTGAGGAAGCACTATTCAACTGTTTCATTAAAGCATTATGTGAGGTCACTCTATTTTCATTGTGTGGGATAATAGATCTAGCTGGGTTGGTTTGTGATTTCAGGTAGAGTGAAGACTAACACAATTTGGCACCCATGCAAGGATTCATGGAGTTATAGCCACAGGATATATGCATTAGGTGATAGTAAGAGACATTTACAACCCAGAATATAAGAGCAGGGCAGCCTCAAGTGACATCACCAGATCATCTGCAGCGTCAACCAACCGACTAAAATATATATCCTTCACACCACTGCTCCTGCTTCTCTCTCCTTGTCACTATTAGCAAACCCTCCATTGCCTTCACCAGTGTAGGAGAACATGTGTCTTCTTTAAAAGAAGACATGCTTACTCAAGTGAAAAGGAAATGAGAAAAAGGAACAGAATCAAAACCTATATTGGGTGCAATTTTCACTAATTTGACATTCAGTTGACAGGGAAAGCACTCAAATGCTAAGGGTGAAATAAACTTGAATTACCCACACAACGAATTTTTTAAAAAGAAGAAAGAAAGAAAAAAGGAAGGAAGACACCATTGAATCTCCTAGATGAAATTTTGTTTTTTTTTTTAACTATGATTTGCTCTGGAACCAGTCAAGTGTGAGAATCTTGAATTTCTCTCTCAAAAAAATTTAATGATAAAGAGGAAGGAGTCTCTATTACTTCATTTAAATTCTCTTCTAATTTATCCACAACTTCTATTTTACTTACAAGCATTTGTTACAGCAAAACTGTTGGCTGTCTCAATGTTGTCCACATGAGGTACCAAATTAAAAGGAGCTTCCGACGCATTGGGGCTGGTGTTATGAAGAAAAATTGCTAACCGGAAAGCAGTGTATTCCTGATCTGTGTTTCGGATGAAGAGACCACCTAGTAAAGACAGCAGAAGCACATTCAGTGTTTCCTCTTGAAAATATTATACCCACCCCAAGCAAAGGCAAATTCACTGCTATTCACAAGCACATACAATTAAGGAGCTCTCTGCCACATTTTGGGCCACTGTCCTTTGTGCCTAGGTGCATGCTTTAGTATTTTAGTCTTCAGGACAGCTCAGCTTTTTCCTGTCCCAATTTGTCATGATCACAATGACCTCTGAGGCCATTTAGTATGTTTTCCTTTCTCTCTCTTGCCCTCCCCTTGATTCCCAGCACACTGCTACATCAGCCAGCTCAGGGCATTTCTCTCTAAGATGCATGGAAATGAATAGCGAATAGGATTTGCATTAAAATACAGAAATGAAGGGATGTGGTGACAAGCAGGGGAGAGGGAAATCAGGAAGGAGAAATGAACTTTGTTTTTCTGCAGCTCGTGGACTCAGCCTAATTAGCTCTGTTTTGTGCACAGTCCACGAGAAATGATGCAGTGTTGAGGCTGGGCTTAGCTGGAAGAAATTCAATAGCTGCGTCCCATTAAAAGACAGGAGAGGAGAAGAGCTAGAAAAGCCAAGGATGGGCAGAGTCTGGGGAAAACGAGTTAAGTTAGAGGGAAAGAGGCAAACGATTCAAGAGGAAAACAAAATAAAACTAGAGAAGGTTCCGGGGAAGGGAAAGGGATCTAACTTTGGAACCGGTTAACCTGTAAAGAAAAGGCAGGGGAGTTTGGGTGAAAATGCTTGTTTCCTCCAATATCTTTAGGTAATGAGAAAGCTGCGGAGTCCAGCATGGGAAGAAGTGGATTTAAAAAAAAAAAAAAAAAAAAAAACCAAAAACACAACAACAACTAACAAACTCGACTCATGGTCTAGAGAAAGGGAAGATCACACAATGCAATTAAACCGCACGGGTTTTTTTTTTTTTTCTAACTTATTCCAATCCTATTGAAGCGACATGAGTCAAAGGTGTACACGGAGTAAGGGCTGAGTAGGGTGGGCAGTTGTGTGCATATCCCAAGTGAGCCTGCACCGAAAAGGCAGTCTTTCTGTAAAGGCGAGAAAGGAAGCAGTGGGGAAGGGAGCTGCCTGAGATTTCCCTGAATTGCTCATCAGCAACTCATTTAACTCACTTTCGGATATCTGCTCGTCACCCGCATGCAAACCCACCGGAACAGAGCTTACCTATTTGCACGCTGCTCGGAAAGGCTCCCATGGCGAGTCCCCAAAATCCAGAAAATAACAAGACAATCTGTCTGCAAATAATCCTCATCTTCTTTTCTCCTCTCCCTGGCGCGCGCTCTCTCTTTCTCTCGCACTCTTTCTAAAGGCTGTTCAGAGAGGCATTGAGGACGATGGCGCTAAAATTAAAAACCAAAACCAAAAACAAAAAAAAAAAAAAAAAGAAAAAGAAAAAAAGGGGAGGCAGGTTTGGGTGGTTTATGATTATGACAATTTCCCCTTAGCAATCCATTTCGAGCTGCCAGATTTTTCCCGCAGTCTCCATCGCCCTGGGAGAGATTTTCTGTCCGGCTGCAAATGTTGCACATGCAAAAGATGGTGGTGGAGCGTCTAGTGGCTGCTCGCAGGGATGAGACATGCGCTCTGTCTTTGCCTCTCTCGCACTCCCGCTCGCCCCTCGCTTTCTCACATACACACAAACACTGGCGCCCAGGCCGCCGCACGCGCTCCGCAGCTCGGCACCGGCTGTGTCCCCTCGCCCTGCCACCCCCACCCCCAAGCCTGCGCCAGCCAGAGCATCGCAGCCTTCGGCGGGTCCCCTCCCAAAGCGCACGCTCCCTCGCCTGCCCCTAGCCCACCGCTCAGCTCGCTTCACCCCTTGGGTGCTCACCAGAGCGCCCCAGTCTCCCCGAAGCTCCAGAGCCCGTCTAGAGACAGGTTTTTCCTTCTCTCACCACTCACTGAGTCCCTTCTCTCTTCTTCCCCTGTTCTCAGAGGAACCTACTCTGGGGATGGACAGCTCCCGAGCCTCCCTCTCTGCTTTTCAGGAGCCGCCGCTGCTCCGCTGCGCTACAAGGATATTGACCCGCAGGCCAGGTCTGCAAGCCCGGATAAGGGGCTGGGGGGTTAGTACCTCCCCATGCCCCCGGGCCCCTGCCGCATTCTTGCAGGCTCCAGGGGAGGACTGGCTGTCTCCCTCCCCTACAGCCCTGCCTTCCCTCCCAGCCTCGCCCTCTTCTGCCACTGGGCTGCGCGCGGGGGACTTCGGTCTGCGCTGCAGCAAAGATTTCTCACCAGCAGACAGCCCGGGAATCTGGAGAGACTGAGAGGGGAATGGATGAGGTGAAGGGGCTCAGGAAGAGGAGAAGAACAGAGGGCGAAAGGCAGCCCCTGCTAGCCTGGTCTTAAGAGGCTGGGAGCAAGTAAGAAAGAATTGGAGGAGTTGAGCCTGGGCAGAGAGCTAGGGAAGTTGAAACAACCTGGGGGGAGGGGGAGATTTGCTTAAATAACAAAGTTTGGGGTAATGAACAGGATGGGGAAAAGACTGAGAAATGAAAATGAATGGGGTTTCAACTATGTTCTTTGAAAGGCCTGAAGCAGGATTAAGAATAAGAACTCTGGGGTGTAACATAGGCAAAGTAATTAAAAGTAATTAAAGACTCCTTTATTTCAAGTCTTCTTTTCAGCAGGACCATTTTCTTCCTGCTGTGGTCCGCTTCAGGAGCAAGACAGACCTAGTCCAGGGGCCAAGGGTGGAGGATGAAAATGGAAAATGCTTGGGACATTGGGCAAAAGTGTCTGGTAGAAAAATGGGGTATTTTTTCCATGCATGTCATATTTTTAGCTGGGGCTCTGGAATGCCCACTTCACTCCATATCCCTCCAGGAAGTCTTACACCACGTTGATGGTGTCAGTAGTTGCTAGGACTGGGCTGAAGAAAATGCATTATCCTAGAAATTAAGAGCTGCAGTGTCACTTCCTCTCTCCTTTACCTCTTAGACTATTTCACCTGACTGTGTGGATGAAGTCTGTACAACACTCAGAAAGAGTGACTGTGGTAGCAATGGCCAGTTTCTGATTTGCTTTGACCGGTGTGGTGTGAAGTCTCTCAATCTAAACAGTAAATTGTCCTCTAATGCAATTAACTCAGAGAGAAAGTGTTTTTAAATCTTTTAGTTCTTCATATGTCATTTGTTGCATTGTATAATTTTAGAAACTGGGAATTTGGGCCACATCATTTAGATATAACCTTCCAAAGAATCATTAGGGGAGAGAGTCTCCTTAAAGATTAGTGTCGCTGTTATAGGGCAGCCCCGATATTGAATGGGTTGCCTGGCTGTGGGTCCTCACCCGTGTGCTTAAAAGGGACTTATTAATACTCCACTACAGGCACACGCAAAAGGTTAATAAAAGGTTTATTTACAAGGGAAAAGGAAATAAGGAAAATGTACAACTCAGGGAGAAAATAGGGAAATAAAGTCTTTAATGCGTCCCACCCGATCCACTGACCTGGAAACCCAAAGTCACTCTCAGAGCTGGCCGGACGCTGCGAGCTGGTGGAGAGCCAAAATGGGGGACCCCCCCTCAAAGCCCACATGTCTGTCTTTATACTCACTTGGCTGCTTAACCCCACCCTCAGGTCCCAGCCACCTTCCCTTTGGTGGTGATGGGATTTGGAGTTCCCAGTGTCTTTGGCTTTGGCCTGGGGTGGGGGTGGAGTCCAGGAAGCCTGTATGGAATTAGCTTTAGGACATCCTTTTCCCCCTAACATCCCCACCTTATATTTTACAAAAGTGCCTATGTTTATCTAATGTAAATTTTGGGGAAAAGGGTAATGAATTGATGATGGATCTGGAATTCTTATAATGGTCATCTGGTTAAAGACATTTTTAAAACTTACCTATTACCTTTAATCCCTCAAATTTCCTTGTATTAGAAATCTCCAGCTACCTATACCTGGGTTTGTCTGTAATATCTGGTTCCTATTAAAACTTTAGAGTGCCTTCCTAAATTCTGAATTTTGCTTTTAAAATCACATCTTTTTTTGTTATTTATCTAGTTTCCTGCTACATTTCACCACAGATTGTTATGACAAAAACAACCTAATTGTGAGTAATTGAATTACAGAAATCAGACATTTGTCATTTCAGTTTATAAAGCTTGAAGTCTTGCAAGTCAAGTGGGATTTGAAATGTTTTCCCTTTTTGCCTTTCTGTCAGTGTTAAAACCAAGGCTGTAAATAACATACTGTATCTCTTATAACAGTAATAAAATAGGCCAAGTAAAATACAAGTTGAATTTAAGTTAAATTAAAACTTCAAATCATTAAAATAATCACATAGTTGGGGAACAAGTGAAGTTCTGTCTGATATATAGAGGGAATTATTAAAATTATTCTCCTAAAGTAGGCAGATTTGAATTTCTATATGATGCAGTGCCACCACTGATAGAAATGCGAGACACGTTTTGCTAATATGACCACCAATGACGACATAGCCATATTTTTCCAAGATAGTAATATGGTGTTTGAACTTTCATTTTTCCACTTAATTAAAATCTTCAATTAAGGGCCTCCCTGGTGGCGCAGGGGTTAAAGACACAGCACTGTCAAGCTATTGCCACTGCAATGTGAGTTCCATCCCAGGACAAAGAGATAACCCACATGATATGGCAAACCTCTCCTGTCTCACCCACTGCTCCCCTCAGCAACGTATTTCAGTAGATCTGCCTGTTTTGCTCCCTGCTCTGTCTCTGGTGAATCCTCTCACCCCCCAAACCTCTGATCTACACCCCAGTTCTTGCATACATATACAAATAAATCTTTTTTTAAAAAATTTATTTATTCATGCATACAAGAACCAGGGCACAGGTCAAATGAGCGAGAGGGTGAGAGGATTCACCAGACAGAGTGGGGAGCAGAACAGGCAGACTGACCAAAGTACACTGCTGAGGGGAGCAGCGGGTAAGACAGGAGAGGTCTGCAGCTCCATGTGGGAATCTCCCTGGCTGGCTGGGAATCGAACCAGCACTGCAGAGGCTGTGGACAGCTTCACAGTGCTGAGTTCAACTCGCTGAGCCACTGGGGGAGGCCCATAAATAAATAAATCTTTAAAAAAATCTTCAATTTACTTTATGAATCCAAATTATCTTTTCTGTATGACACAGAGCTGTATGTATATCTATCTATATATCTATATTTCGATAGCTATCAATAGATGTATATAATTATATCTATATTTATATAAATATCATTTTATGCCATACAATATCTTTAAGATATACCAAAAAGGGAGTGTTTTGGAGTTAGTTAGGAAAAAAGGTGAATAGAAGGCAGGACAGCTGGAAGCTATTACTTATAAATAACAGAAATTATCAACAATGCTGAAGACAAAACAGTTGAATATAATGTGACTAGTGATAGCAGAGCCAACACCCGTATTTTTCATCCCAAATGTCTGCACCTCTGAACCACTTAACAAATACGACTTGTTATATACCTCCTATTATCCCAAGGGTGAATTTACAGGTACAAAACAATTACTTTAGCCTCCCTTTGGAGCATTTGTAAAGGCAGAGGTAAAAGATCTTGCTACATAAGAAATTCAAAGGATTATTACTAGCTGATTATTACTAACTAAGGATTATTACTAACCAACATTTCAAATGAATATATTATACCAGAAGATTTCTTGGTCTCTTTATAACTCCCCAAATCTCCGATATTGAAAAGTCAAATCAACTAGCATTTTGGGCAATTGCTCTATAGTGAAGGCCTTGATGCTGTGGGGCTCCACATACACGCAGGCCATTATCTTGTATACAGGGCAGTAGATGTGATCACAGAGAGCCAGCATCACTGTAAAGGAGCAGAAGAGAAACATAACACTCAGTGTATGATGGAAGGGTTTGTCATGACTTCTCAGTTAAAAGAAATACAGATAGGGCCTCCCCTGTGGTGCAGTGGTTGAGCGCTGGGTTGCGAAGCTGCCCGCAGCCTCTGCAGCGCCAGTTCCATCCCCGGCCTCCAGCAAGGGTCCCACATGGCATGCAGACCTCTCCTGACGCCCGCTGCTCTCCACAACAGTGTACTTCGTCATTCTGCCTGTTCTGTTCCCATTCTGGCTCTGGTGAATTCTCTCACCCTCCTGCGCTTCTGACTGTACCCAGTGCTTGTATAAATAAATAAATAAAACTAAAAGAAAAAAGAAATTGTTTAAAAAAAAATACAGGTAGATGGATGAATATATTATGCTGGGTGGATGGATAATTTCTTGGTAGAAAATGATTTCCAAGGGCTTCAAAGTATAAAGCAAATGATGCTAAATTGTTTTGGGGTGAAAACTAGGAGTGTACAGTGTAAAGGATCAGAACAGAAAGTCAGGTTGGAACACTTAGAGAGCATACTTGATACATATACATATGTTTTTTGTCAAAGTAATGGTATAGTGCATGTTACTTTAAGAATGGAATTTTTTTTTTTTTTTTTTTTTTTGGTACTAGTGGTGAAGAGTTGGTTTGGTGATGTTGATCAGGAAAGGAAGGAGGTAGGCTAGTTTATAGACTACCCTTTCAGAAAATTAGGCAAGATGGGGTGGCCTGGAATAGGAGAAAAGTAGGAGAGAAACAAGATGAGGGAGGAAGGAGAATTATTGTTGAGGCAAACAGAACATTCACCAGCTGTTGGGGAGTGTGGCAAATATGTAGAAGTCAGGGTCAAAAGTAATGCCTTATTTGAAACAACCAATCAAAAAATGGGCAGAAGTGTGAAATAGACACTTCTCTAAATAAGATAGTTAGATGGCTAACAGGCACATAAAATAATGTTCATCATCACTTATCATCAGGTAAACACAAATCAAAAACACAATGAGATAACAGCTCACACATGAGAATGGCCTTTCTCAAAAAGAGCAGAAACAAGAAGTGCTGGCATGGCTGTGGAGAAAAAAGTACCTTCTTACACTGTTGATGGCACTGTAGACTGGTCCTGATCTTATGGAAAGCAGTGTCAAAAGAACAAAAATGGATCTTTTATATGACCCAGCAATTCACTCTTAGGTAGCTACCCAAAAATACAATAACACTAATTCAAAAGGAAAATAGTCAAGATATATTAACAATCAAAGTGCCTCAAAACAAATGAGTATATCAACAAGACAGTATATATACACAATGGAATGCTACTCAGCAGTCAAAAAGATAAACTCATGCCATTTGCAGTAAAATGGATAGAACTAGAAGGGACTGTGCAAAGTGAAATAAGCCAGAAAGAAAAATACCAGATGGTGTCACTTATAGGTGGAATATAGAAAAAAAATAATAATTCAGACAAACATAAACTTTAAAACCCACCACTGAAAGCAGATCACAGATATGCAGCTTTCAGAGAGGGAGAGGGAAGAGGAGAGTAAGAAGAGCAGGGTAGTAATAAGAAGCATAACGGTCTTGGTGGAGGACTATGGGTGTTTCAGTGGTATCAGCACTTACAGTGACTATACCTGAGGGTGTAAGTCCTACACTGTAAAAGCACTGGCAAGGATATAAAACAATGATACTTCAATAACAATAAAAAAGAAATAATAAAAATAAACCTGAATGTTCCAAAAAGAAACTGCAGTAATTACAAGTTTATGATTCCTTTCATTGTGAAAAGGAACTTTGGACCAATGGCAAATTTGCTAGGGAGTCGGTTTGCCATCAAATTTTTCACACAACAAGTAGTTATATACTGAGCATTTACTAGGGGTCTTTAAATGCTTGAGATATAAAGGCAAACAAAACAAAGTTCCTACTATCCCTGGAAAATTCCTACTGCTTTTGAATGCTCACTAATGTGCCAGGTATTATGCTAAGGCATTCCATATATCATGTGACTTATAGAAATAATTAGGTATCATTATATTGATAAGGAAAATCATCTGAAGGTTAAAATTCTCCCTCAAGGTTAGAGTTGTAGTAAATGATAAAGGTAAAGCGCTAGGGATTAGACCAAGGTCTGTCTGATGTCAGAGACAATTCTGTCTTCATTAAAACATACTGACTTAATGATCTAAAGGTGAAAGGAGGGGTCTGGAAGCTGAAACATAAACTGGAAGAATCCACAACATTTAGTTTGTGGCCTACTTCAAAGGTCTTTGACTTTTAGAGAGTGATAATTGGGCTCAGATTATAGTTGCCTAGTTTTCTGCTTGCATAACCCTGAAAATGTTACTTAGCCTTTCTGTTGGCATAGAATGCAGGTAAAGTTTTAGCACAGTTCTGGTATATCAAAGCCAATTCTTATCAATAGAGTTACCAGAAAATGTAAACCATCAATAGAGTTATCAGAAAATGTAAACAGAGGGAGGCACAGAGTGCCAGGTGAGAAAATAGGAAGTCAAATTCTGATTTTGAGGGAATTCAGAAAAAAAAAAAAAAACCTAACAGGAGAATTTGAACTGAATTTTTTTTAAATTTTATTTTTATATTCCCCATACAATTACAATCCCCTTATTTTGACCCCAATCCCTCCTTTCCCTGCCACCCCTCCCCCCCATAGTGTGTCTCTAGTTCATAGTTGTTTGTTGATTTTGATTTTTTCTTTCTTATAGTTATTCTTTTTCCTGGTCCCTTATTTAGGATTTCTAGATTCCTGCTATGAGTGAGACCATCTGGTATTTTTCTTTTTCTTTCTGGCTTATTTTGCTGAGCATGATCCCTTCCAGCTCCATCCATGTTGCTGCAAATTGAATGTGTTTATCTTTTTTGATTGCTGAATAATATTCCATTGTGTATATATAACACATCTTCTTGATCCAGTCATCTATTTTTGGGCATTTGGGTTGTTTCCAAAGCTTAGCTATTGTAAATAGTGCTGCTATAAATATAGGGTTGCAGGTGCTCTTTGGAATTGATGTTTCTGTGTCCTTTGGGTAAATACATAGGAGTGGAATTGCTGGATCATATGGAAGCTCTATCTTCAGTAGGTCAAGAAATCTCCACACAGCTTTCCATAGTAGTTGGACCAGTTTGCACTTCCACCAGCAGTGCAGGAGATGAACTGAATTTTTATGGATGTGTAGATTATCCTTAGAGAAAAGGAATGTGCAAGACATAATAAGGCACCTGCCTTTCTAGAAAATGTTTAAGGTTTGGTGTAGACTTCAGGTTGTTATCAGGGGAAGTGCTTGAAAAGAAACTGGAATGCAAAGTAAGGGTTATTAGCTATCTCACTCAAGAGTTTGATCTTCTCAGAGAAAAAGCAAAATCTTGAAATGTTATAAATCAACAGTCAAAATTATAGCATTTTCACTTTAAGTCCAAAATCATGACAACATGTATTTAATGCTATACAATGAGATTATAGTTAGGAAAAGAAATTGAGATGCTTAAGAAATAGCCTAGGTAAAAATATGAGACCGAAACTAGTAACAGTAAAATTTATCATTTGGCTCTGAAACCATAGTTTAGATTATGCTCCCAAATACATGCTAGAAGAATTATAAAAAATGTACACAACAAAGCTATTTATCCAATACTTATCATAGCAAAACATAAAGCAACCTAATGTCTATCAATAGAAGACTATTTCATAAAATTTTGGTGTATCTATACAATGGGGTGCCATGTAGTCATTCAAGGAAAAAGGTGTGCTTCCATATGCTACTGTGGAGTGATTTCAAGGATCTATTATGTGAAGAGGAAGTGCAGCAAAAGAAGCAACAAATCCTCCAATGCTACTCAGAGTTGCATTATTTTTGATGGATAATTCTGGTTTACAAATTCAAGTGGACTATCTCCTGAAGACAAAAATAATGGTGGTAAAAACAACTTACATTGCATACACTAATTACAATTTTGCTACTATTGACATTGCTATTCTGTGAATGTTGTGTGTATATACTGTTTCGTAAAACAAAATGGATTATGGTATTGGTGTTAGAAAAAAAAGTTGGAGAATACTAATACATGTTTAAGATGAAAAAAGATAAGTGAAAAACCTAATTATAAAACTGAAAAGGAAGTTTCAAACTCTACACACTAAAGCTATAAAAATAATGACAACCTATTAAAAACCTATGTCCCTTGTAGAAAGTTTGTGGTATCTTGTCTTGCCTGCTACTCCCCTCAGCAGTGTATTTCAGTAAATCCACCTGTTCTGCCCTCCACTCTGTCTCTGGTGCATCCTCTTACCCTTTGAACCTCTGGCCTATACCCCAGTTCTTCTACACAAAAATAAATAAAAATTTAAAAACAAAAAGCTTTTTAAAAAAAGGTTTCAGAACTCCTTGGAGAACTCATTTTAGGGAAGGAATCATACAAAATGCCCTAGGAACATCATGTCATAACAGTAAACAAGGAAGCTGTCCTAAATACTGAGATCATATTAATTTCACATCATGTGAGGAACCAGCTAAAAGATGTTCCCGTTGATTGAGCCAGAAAACAATGATATTGAAAAATCAAAACCAAACTTAGTGAATAGGAGAAAGACAAATACCAGATAGTGTCACTTATGTGTGGAATAAAGAAAAACAAAATAGATAAAGCCAAACTAAAAAACTAACCCTTGAAAGCTGACTATAGAATGGGCAGGGGGAGGAACATCAAAGGGGGAGGGAACACAAGGGTCTATGGTGGGACTATGGGTGCCTCGGTGGTAGGTGCACTATGGTGACAGCTCCTGAAGAGGGGGAATCTGACTCTAAAATGTAAACAATGCAAACCAAACAATGCAATGTTAACTCAAAAAATTCAAATAAAAATAGACAAATAAATAAAATCTGACAATGGGTTTGGCCACTGTTACTGGGTTTTCATTGCTTCCAGGTTCTCACATAGCACAGGCCTACATACTAACCCACATATACACACATATACATAGTCATTTCTCTATTTATCTATATGTTTTTTTAAAGATTTATTTATTATTTATGTGCACAAGAACTGGGGTACAGGCCAAAGGTGTGGGGGGTGAGAGGATTCACCAGAGACAGAGTGGGGAACCAGAACAGGCAGACTGTCCGAAGTACAATGCTGAGGAGAGCAGCGGGTGAGTCAGGAGAGGTGCTGCGCCATGTGGCTATCTCCCTGACTGGGGATTGAACTCATGCTGCCAAGGCTGTGGACAGCTTCATAGGTTGCATCTTAACCCCTTATGCCACCAGGGAGGCCCATCTATGTATGTTTTAAGCTAACTACAACCTCACAGTGATGACTCCAACTCACTCTAGCACTGTGGCACTCCCTTTTTATCTTGCTTAGATTTCAAAAAGAATAATGCCTACAATATATTATAACACATCAATATCAAGTTCATGACTTCACAGTGACTAAAAAATATATAGATAGAAGCCTCAATTGAATTGTCATGCTATACTTTTGTTTTCAACCAAAAACTCATAATTACTTAAAATCCTATGTCTATTATTATTTATCTGCATTTCTGGAAACCCTGGAACCCAGAGACATTATAAATAGATGACATTATTTATAGCATTCTGTCCTATAAAAAGCCAGTGCTTTATCCAAACTAATATTAACAATTTAATAATTGATGTATTTATTAGCTAAATCATATCTTGGCAAAGTCTAATTTTCTTCAATGTGTGTGTATTTGTCCCCAATTAAACTGATACTTTAAAATTCTTACACATTTGCTGCTATGACTTTTCAGCAACAGGAACAATAACAGTGTCTCATGGAGTGCATGGCTTTACCTTTTTACCTGTCAACTTTGCTGAAAATCAGCACACTGATCTTGCCCTATAGCAGTTGTTTGATTAATCTTTTGTCATCTATCTACCTCACATGGTCCCTCCATGAAACTGATTGACATTGTACGTGACTTTAATGCTGATAATTTATCTCTCCTCCAGGACCACAGAATCCTCATTACACCAAAAAGATTACTTTCCTAGTTTTATGTTCCTCATTCCTCTCTGGAGTCACTCTAATTGAAAGGGGTAGGGAGTTGGACTGGCAATCTTTCACTCATTCACTCATTCATTCAACATGTATTTCTAGAACATTTACTATGGATCATGGTATCATGAGGGAGTGAAAAATTATTTTATCCATTATGGCTTTTGTTCATTACAAGTAAAGTATCCCAAACACAGACACACATACATGTAAGAACAAAGTAGGTAAATCCTGTATTAATGGTAGAAACCTATTGTGATCCAGATCCTTTAAGGAATGTTGCCCTAAATTTAAGTCTACCCTATTTGCCCTGGTGCAAGGACCTCATCTTAATACCTATTCCATGACTGGGATTGTCAAATAAAGCCTCATCAGAAAGTTAAATAAATATTTGGTACATAAATTGGTAAGTGATACAAAATGGTTCATTGAGCTACACATTTCTTCCCTACATTGTTTATAGGCAAACACTAATGTATTTTCTCTAATGATAAGTCACAGATTGTTTTACTTAACTTGACTCATATACAACCAGCTGGTGGAAAAATTATGAAATTACCCGGCTAACTAAACTCTTCAAAACGATAATTTGGATTATAAAAAGTGAATGTTATATTGAGTTGTGCAATTTGAAAATCTACAGTAGACACATTCACAAAATATTTGAATTTCATTTGACTTTGGACAATTTAGCAGTGATGTCTGTAATTGTCCTTTGTTAAGCAACTATTATGACCTAAAAATAGATTTTAGCTCTTAAAATAATATTTCAATTTAGGTAGGATGAGTCTTGCTTTAGAGAGGACAAAACTAAAGTTCAAAGGGGTTAAGTAACCGGCCCATTGTCAAATAGATAGCAATGGTGCCAAAAGGTCAAAGCAATATCTTTCTGGCTTAAATTTACTGCACTTATGACTATTTCATTTTTCATATATTTTATGAGAAAAACCAATTGTTTCATTTGCACCAATTATCTTTTCCTTGACTCTGACTTAAGCTTAAGCTTATACAATATTAATGAAGAAAAACCATATACATTTGCATTTTGTGAGAGTATTAACACTGTGTCATTTAATATAAAAGTAACGATAGTGAAGTTAGATCAATAACATTTATTTCTTGAACTTTCAAAGAATGTGTTAGGTTAGGGAGCAGAAAATGTCAAGGAAGGGAAATAAAGGTGGAAACTCTAGTTAGATAAGCACCTTTTATTTAAAATATCTCAAACAGGGCCTCCCTGGTGGCGCAGTGGTTGAGCGCTGGGCTGCAAAGCTGCCCATGGCCTCTGCAGCACCGATTCGATCCCTGGCCACTGGCGAGGGTCCCACATGGCGCACGCAGACCTCTCCTGCCACTCCCCCTGCTCCCCTCAGCAGTGTACTTCGTCAGTCTGCCTGTTCTTCTCCCTGCTCTGGTGAATTCTCTCACCCTCCTGAGCTTCTGACTGTACCCAGTGCTTGTATAAATACATAAATAAATCTTTTAAAAAATAACTCAAATAATTAATCTATATTAGTGTTACCCTCCCATATTATTAATCATATGCATTCCAATTAACCATAGGCTTTAAGTCCTAAACTTAAACTTTCACCCTCCTGTTTTCTTATTTCTTTCTTCATTTTTAACACCTAAGAAAGTTGAGTTGTGTGTATTTAATCAGACTCCACCCAAATGTCTTCCCTTGAAAATATGCTTGGCTGTGACAGGATGTATTTAGCATTTTTGATAAATTAATATAGGGTCACAATAACCTCATTTCAAGATGATTCTGCAGAGAAATCTATCCTTTTTCCCTGATTGTTCAATTGTTTTGTGCAGTGTGTATTTGCCAAGAACATCTCTTAGTCCAACAGAGAATATAAATGGCTCTTTATATAGGTGCTTACTACTTTCTGCACATGTACTGTTAAAATCTGATTATTTCAATATCTTCATTTTATTCTGGAAAATCATAAAAATGTAGTGTTTTCAAGAATGTATATATATTATAAATGATATAATTTTGTATATGAAATCAAGTATATATCAAATAAAATCCTATTAGTGTTATTTGGGAAATGTGGGATTATAGGTAATTTTTATATTTTTCACATGTATTAGTATTTGTGTAATTTTTCAAAAATTGCTCTGTATGCTTTTATAAACATAGAAACAGCACCTTCAAATAACAAGAAAAAGTTTTGTTATTGTGAATTTTCCCCAAGGAACAGCATTCACTATTGTTATAATGGTCATTTATATGGCTTTTAAAATCATAACTATGAATATAGATATTTTAAAAACTTGACAGTGTTGCACATAATCCTATCAATTTTTCACTTTTATATATGAGGTTATTTTAGAATAGTTGGATAGTACCTACTGATCCCTTATTATCTGTCTGAAATACTGGGGTGGTGTTGGAAATTAGATTGATAACTAGATTCCTGAGGAATTTTATGTGTGGGAGTATGTACTACACTTAAGATATTTGACAGCTATGTAAAATGTACAATATAAACTGAGGGACTTTTTCATAAAGCCACAAACAAGTCAAGATAAAATAAGTACTAGGAAAATAAAAATTATGTATTTAATAAAAGAGATTACTTTCAATCTGATTCTGAAGGTACAGGAATTGATGGAGAAACATGGATGAAAACTGCTTTGTATCTGAAGAAAATAAAATTAACCAAATAAGTCAAAACACTCAAGAAACAACATAAAAGCCTATAGAATGTCTTGGTGGTAGCAGAATCCATTTCAAACAAATGAAATATCCATTAGACAGAGAAGGAACATAGCAATAGGGTAGAGAAATTTGAGGCTTAGACAGGCTACAAAAATGTGCTGCACTGAGCAGTTGTATGTCTTCTAAAGGTAGACTTTATGTCCATTATTAGGTTCTTCATTCTATATGCAGAGGGTAAAATGTAACTTGTGTGAGATAGATTATATGCAAAAATGTCACAAGGAATTTTGGTTACACCTCTCTTTACCAGGACTTTTAACAATATATAGAAATGATAGTGACATCAAAATTTTTTTCTGTATCCTTCAACTAGTAAAATTGAGAATATACTCCAATATATATGCAATGATGTTTGTTATTTTCATTTATTATCACCATATTCTTTAGATATTAAATCATGAACAGGAAAATTTAAAAGTAAGAACTAAAGAATATTTCTGGTGCATTTTATTTTAGTAAAAATAAAACTTGATTTTCCTAAAATATTATAATTTTTATAATCTGTTAATAAAGCCAAATAACATTATGGGGCATATATTACTGTATACTTATTGATGTTTTTGTGAGAGTGTTATGATCAAATATACTTCATTAGTTTTGAAATTTTGCCTTGAAATTTTGATACAGATATTTGAAGATCTGGTTGTAATTTCAGTTATTTTGATTTATGGCTATCAAAGTTAAAATACACCATAAAATTATTAGATCCAAATGGAACAAGTTCATTGTGTCGTATCTAGCCAGGCTCCACATTTACCTTCCAATTCAATCCACCAATTATCTCTGACCCACTTCCTTCTGCTGAAATCAGTTTTGTCTGATGTTAGTAAGTCAACTCCCACTTTTTTTTTTTAGAAATTATCATAACTTTATACATATTCTTTTGGAACAGAAAACTTAGCTGGTAACCTTTTTTTGGGAAGCTGACAGCATTTTTTTTTTTGTTAAATTGAAGTAGCATAGCATTATAACATTGTTTCAAGCATTCATTTCTGAAAATCAACATGAAATATTATAGTGAGACAACCAGGCACAGGGCAGGTACAGGGGACAGGGGCCTGGAGGAGCCTCCCACCCCCAGATCTTTACTCTTTCTCTTTCAGCTTTCTCTGGCATCATCCGGTGCTCTCTTTCTCTTGTAGCTGTTATGCTGCAGCCTTCCTGTATGTCTCTAAGTGACAAGTCCCTTCTGTCCTCCAGTCTCAGGTGTGCCCACTTACACATGTTTACACCATAGTCCAGGTATCCACCATCAGGCACGTGCACCCTGAATCCACGCTGCACAGTCAAGGCTGCAGGTGATAGTCACAGAGGCCAGTGCTGTAAAAGCCTGACCAATCTTCATTGACCCTACAACTACATATACTAACCTAAATTCACTGCTAAAATTCCTTCACTGTACCATTTTCCCTTTCCCAGATTTACTCACCTGTAGGGTTTTTCCACCGTCCTGCCATTGGAGTGTAAGATCCATACCTGTGGGCTTACACGTGTGCCTGATGACGGCACCTGAAGTAGGGCGTAGGGCATGAGTAAGTGGGCACACCTGGGCTGAGAGACTGGGCTTATAAGAGCAGCATCACAGGGACGCCAGCAGCAGTGAAGAAGCAGAGTGCACGGTAGAAGAGGAGAGACAATGAGGAGACCACAAGAGAACACAGAAGACCCAGAAAGAGTGAAAATTCGCAGGGGCCTGGGAGGCCTGCCAGCCCCTGGAAGCACCCCCACCAAACCCCCAGCCCACTGTGTACCTGGTCAAATCTCCAAAAAAGCCTGAAAAAGCCACAGAGGGCTCCAGAACCCTCCTTCACGTGTCTGCATAGGCTCATAGAGAACCTGCATCTGTACCCTCCTGCCACTACAATAGCCCCCAAGGAAAGTATGGGACTCACTTCCTCTCACAGACAAGACGCACTGAACCTACAACTACACATGAAACAATTTTCTCTGAAAACAATCTAAAAATATTAAAGGCAGGTAAAGCAGAAAAAAGGACATCAAATTTTGCCATAACTTGCTCCCCCCCGCCACCGGCCCCTCTGTAGAGGCAGGAAGACCACAGAGCAGGTTTTCTGATCCAGCAGACCGGGTAAAGGAGTCAGAGTCCTCAGTGGCTTTTGCAGGTCTTTTATTTAGATTTACCAGGGATATGGCAGGTTGGGAGGCTGGCAGTCCTCCCAGCCCCCCGCAAATCCTCCCTCTATCTGGGCTTCTCTGGCGTTCTCTCTGCTTCTCTTCTTCTCTTGGCTTCTCTGCTTCTCTGCTCTCCTGCTTCTACTGGCATCCCCGTGATGCCACCTTTAAAAACTCAGTGTTTCAGCCCAGGTGTACCCACTTCGGGTGCCCGCCATCAGGCATGCATTCAGGACCACAGGGTTCCCTCATCTATCCTAATGGCGGGAGGTCAGAAAAGCCTGATACTTTTTCCTTACCCTCCCCCCCATCTGAGAAAATGCAAACCCTTAAGCTTCCCCTTGAGGAACAAAAGGTTTGAACTCCATGATGGGCACACCGGACCTCTCAGGACCCCCACCTGAGAGGTGAGCCCTCAAAACATGTAACTTCGAAAACCACCGGAACTGGCCTCCCGAGACTCCCAGACTAGCCGCCTGAGTGAGGTGAGCTTGGTACTGGGTTAGATGTATCAACCTGAGGAGGCCCAACACGAGCAGCAATCACTCCCTGACTCACAGCCAAGGATGCTCACCTGATTCCCTGAAGGACTGGTCTGAAGGGTGGGCATGTAGTTTCCTGCGCACACTCTTCAGGTGCCAGGTGCATGGCACCATCTTGGCTCCCAGTGTGTGGGGAGATCAGTGCTGGGACCTCTGGGAGGATGCACTTTCTGGCGCCCCAGGTCCCTTCACTACATATACTACATATGCGGGTCGCCTCTACTGCCTGACTGTGGGCTCCCGGAGCTCTGTGCCTGGTTTCCTAGGGCTGCAGAAATTAATGCCACAGTGTTGTAGACATAAATTCTAGCCTTTCACCCAGGCAGAGGAAGAACAAGCGGTACTTCAGGAACAGTGAGGTCAGGAGCAGCTTTATTACTCATGCATGAGGTCCCAGACCTGGGTAGCCCCGTAAGGTCTGAGCACCGGTTTAAAGACCAAGGGTTTCTTTTACACACAACTGTGTCCATATCTGTTACATTGAGAGCATCATTTTTCAGCAGGCACAACCATTTGTGGCAAAGTCCCCAGGCAAGGCAAGGGGGGAAAGATGCAGGCATTGGGGATGGCCTTGGAGAGAGAGACCAGCTGGTTGGCTGCCAGACCTTGTAGATAAGAGTGCTGAGGCCCTGGCCATGAATCTTGAAAGGGAAGGAACTGTAAGTAAGCAAACTTGTTGATTATGCCTGTGTTGGCATGTTCATTGCACATGGGCTGGAAGTTCTGCTGGGATCTTCATTATATTCATTTGCTCAATAAAATATTTTGTCATCAACAGGAAAGGAGCTCCTGTCTAGCGGGTGCTCACTGTTTTGTGTGACTGCAGCCAAGAGATCCTTTTATGCCCTCCGGTTCTGGTGGCTCCAGAGAATTGCATCCAAAAGAAAAAGTTCTGCTACAGCCACCACCCTGTGTACCTCAAGATGCCACAGAGCCAAGGAGCAAGAACTTCTGTGAAGGAGGCCTATGGTCAAGGCTGGCTGCTGCGACCTGAGGGTCCTCTTCAGATTAAATCCGCATCCTGGAGAGCTGGCTGTGCAGTAAGTCCTCATTTAAACTAGTCCATAGGTTCTTGGAAATTGCAACTTGAAGCGAAATTGCATTGAACAGGAGCAGCCTTGGTTTACCATTGGCCCAGATCCTCCTTCGCTCCCCCTTAAAAATATATATGTATTCCATCCTTAAAGTGATCAGAACAAATTTGAACAAAAGGCTCTTATTACTGGAGGACCTGCTGTAATTCTGTCCCGAGGCCACCCCCCCGGGGGGACAGGCAAGCCAGGGAACCACTCAGAATGGAGCCCCCTCCCAGGGCTTAGAGAAAAATAATTCGCTTGCTCTCTCATGATGGGCCTTGGCATTTTTAACTTTCAGAACACATGGCTAATCTTTTATTGTTTTATTTTATTGATTAGTAGCATACATCAGTACAATAAAATTGAGTAATAAGAAATGATTTAAAAATTAAATCTTTTTTTTTAAGATTTATTTATTTATGCATACAAGAGCTGGGGTACAGACCGGAGATGATGGGGGTGAGAGGACCCACCAGAGAAAGAGTGGGGAACAGAACAGGCAGACTGACTGAAATGCACTGCTGAGGGGAGCAGTGGGTGAGACAGGAGAGGTCTGCTGCGCCATGTGAATATCTCCCTGGCTGGCCAGTTATCGAACTCGTGCAGCAGAGGCTGTGGATTGCTTCACAGTGTGGTGCTTAACCCCTTGCGCCAAAAATTAATCTTTACAGGGAGGCCCAAAAATTAAATCTTTACTTCCTATTTGTACAGGCAGTGACATTATAACATTCTGATGTGACTCTTGGCTGTAGGCAAATGCATTATATGGTTTTAATACTATAGGCTTTTTATTAACTTTTGCCTTAATAATCATATGTGTTAAAGACCCAAAGGAAGATAAATAGGTCAAATTATTTTCTCCACAACAGCTAAAATGGTTCTACATAGCTTAAATGTATTACCAATACTAAATTTACTCTGACAGGGATATTTCAATTTCACAACTCATTATTTCATAGAGAAAACAAGCTGAACAAATATTTTAAAGTTCTAATTTCTCTAATCAGGTTTTAGGGCTGTTTCCTGTGATACTGTCTTTGAAGATAGATGTACAAAAGAAAATGCTTGGCTTTTTTTCAGTGTTGTCCTATTGATAACTCTCTACTTTTGTCTGTGACAGTGTTTCATCCTAACATACTTATGCCTGTACTAGACTCATGTCTGATCAATATTCCCTTTTGTTTCCTTTAAAATTTTACTCCATAATCTCAGCGGCAATGGCATATTTCAAAATACTCCATCTATTTTAGTTGTGTAATGTTATTTAAGGGTTAAAGTGATGGTTTCTTTATGTAAGGAGGTAGAGAGATTTATTACTGTGGCATCAGATCCATGTGAGATTTTAATGCTATCCTATCATCACTTGCACTGGAGTACAAAACATTGCGATATAAAAATGATTTAATGTAATTAACTAAGTGAAAGGAGGCCACAGTATCAGTGCTGTGCCATTCCATTTTAAAATCTGACGTCTTACACGAGCACAATGATCACTTCACTGAGCTATTCAGTCCCACAGTGACCAAAGCTCAACGCTGGGGAGATAAATGTTTTCAATTATTCAAGGATTCGCTGGAGACCCCACGAGCAGAGAACAATTAAGAAACGGATAAATGTAGGACATAGAATAATGAAGTCTAGGTAGTAAGGATAGAAATGACAAGGTGTTAGGAAGGCCAACCCCTGAAAACTTTGCCATTTTATCTCAACTTGGTAATCTATTTTAAAATGTGATTTGATAATTTCTATTTACAGATTCTGAAGTCACCAACTGCTGCTACTAAGTATTCTCTGCTTTTATTAGTTCCTTAATATCAGAGCGGTCTGAACTAAATTCTTTAAAAACAGTGAAACGCTGAGAATACCTAAATAATGTTGGAGTAACACTACAACTATTTTGTTTATGTATGTTGAAACTGTGATGTAATAGTATTTTCATCACTGAAAATGGCAAAAATCCTCCCATATCTTGCTATTTGGATAGAGAAAAACTTCTCACTTTGTTATTTTTTATTCTATCTGTATTTTTGTAAATACAGTCATTGTAATCATTACCACTTGTTATCTGTCATTATTTTTAATTTCTGTGAACTAACTTTGGGTTGGTATTGTTCATGTGGTCTAGTGAATATAGTCAAAATAAAATGTCATAAAGAGAATCTTAAGGGGATAGAACAGTAGCTGAAAACAAGTACAGAAAAGGCCAGTGCTTAAACATAGCTCCTCATTCAGTTCTGTATGCAGAACTCTTGATTTATGTGAAAGGGACCATTTCTGACCAATGAAGTGGTTTAGGTACCTATTTGTATTCTATGAAGCAGGGAAATATGTGATTTATATTGACATATCCATCCGAGTGCCATCTTTGTTCATGTTGCATTATTTTTCTCCAACCAATTATGAAAAAATAAATATCAATGAGATGATTTATTAACAATAAAACAAAGATTCATTAAGATATAGAAATGCAAACTTTTTTCAAAAAGAATTTTATTTACGCATAGAAGAACTGGGGTATAGGCCAGAGGTTTTGGGGAGAGGGTGAGAGAATCCACCAGACAGAGTGGGGAACAGAGCAGGGAGATTGCCCAAATACACAGCTGAGGGGAACAGCGGGCTAGGCAGTAGAGGTCTGCTGCACTATGTGGGTCACATCCCTGGCCAGGGATTGAACTCATGTTGCAGTGGCTGCTGGTAGCTTCATAGTGCTGCATCTTAACCCCTCGCGCCACCAGTGAGGGCCAGAAATTCAAACTTTTAATTCATAACTTTTGATAGCTCTATCTCCAAAGGAGCTTGAAGAGATAGCAAAAGAAAACATTAAGGGTGCATGTATGTGCTATGTACAGTCCTAGATCTTGTGCCTACCATATTTACCTACTACTTAAAAATGCAAACTATTGACAAGTAGTCACATAGAAAATAGACCACATATCAGTATCAACAACCACAATTGTCATGACCGAGTGATTTCATTTGATGTGGCTTTTAGTTTGTATAAAAATGCTTTTTGCAGCATTAGTAAGTTTTGCTAATGTCCTCTTTCCTCTTTTATTATGCGATACACTAACCTTTCAAATTTCAACACTTATTCATGTTTCTGATAAATTTCTAAGTGTAAATGAATTGGTCTTGTTTCATATTGGATACATTTACCAGGATTAAAATTTTGAAAAGAACTCTGTTCTTGATTGAAATAGCATAATAAAAATTTATTAAACCCAGAGAAAAATCATTGTGTTAACACTTGATTTAAACGTGTCATTTCCTTTCCATTTTTTAAAAAAGAAAGTTTCAAAGTTGGCATTTGCCCTTTAGTTTTACCATGCTTTTTAAATGCCATATTATCATAGTATAAAGCATCTCCTTTAATTGCCAAAAGAGTAAAAACTAAGTAGTTTATGACTGTTGTTATCAAGTAATTTGTGGAATATAATTTTTGAAAGTTAATTATGAATGCATAATTTTCTCTACAAAACAATATATTATTAATGCCCTGACATTCTAAATGTCCTTTCAACCTGGTGACTAGAAATAAATTTATTTTAGGTCTTAAAGGGTCATTTGACTGGAAGCTGAAAGCCTTTTATAGTCTGTCTTCCCATAACATCTCTAGATGATTACTTCATAAAGGTGAGAGGAAGAGGTGAAATAGGAAGTTAAAATTACAGCTCCATAGAATAAGCAGTAGAAAAAGTGATTGTTACATAAATTTTACTTTTGTAGAATGTCAGATTTATTTTCTTCAAATCTCACATGAGTTTTGGATCCTTAATATTTTTTAAGCCTACACTATTATTTTAAATGTTGAATATTTTATACTTGTGAAACAAAACAGAACCATGACATTTTTATTGAGCTAAGTAAAAAATAGTAAGTGCAGAAACTCATTTTGTTTATTCTAAAGAAAATCTTTCGATAGGGTAGAGTTAAACTAGCAATCCTGAAAAGTTAGTATTATTTAGAAAATAGAGTCAATAGATTTCATTGCAACTTTATTAGAAGGTATTCTATAACTAAAAGTTTCTAGTTTATGATTTATTTTAGTATATATGCCATTGAATGTACACTTACACTTGAATGTTTTTATATCTGCTTATATGAAATGTTTCAAGTCGTGACTGAATGTGTAATGCGTATGTAATGAAAATAAGCAAAAACAGAGGAGCAGAGTGTGGAGGGAGTTCGAAGGGGCTGAGTTGCAGGACTAAACTAATGTTCATTTAGCTAACTCCACAAAATATACTTAAATGAGTTAGAGTTGGGTGTTGGGGAGGGATATCATGTAAGACATTGTATGGCATATTGAGCTCTATTCTAAAGGCAGTAAGCAAAGACTTAATCAAATCTAATTTTCATTTCAAATAATCTCTGTGGCTGCAAACTGAAAGGTATATTAGAGTAGGGTTACTTATGGTGTGGGGGAACAGTTGCAAAGCTCCTGCATTTATCCAAATGAGCAAGTGGTGTATTAGAGGATACTAACTCCAGGTGATAATCAGGAGGCAAGCATCACTGGGCAGGGTGATGCATGGGATATGTAGACTCACAGGTATCATAGCTGCCTTTTGTTCCAGTTTTGTCACACTGGATAGGTGGTTGTTAAGAAACCCTTAGAGCAAAAAAATGGACCCTCAGTTTTAGGAACTGTGTTGTAGACCATGCCCTGTGTTTTTGTTTTGTTTTGTTTTGGTTTGGTTTTTTGTTTTTTTTTTTTTGATTGCTTTTATGTGAGAGACATTGTGGCCCACCTCCAACAAGTATGTACAGCTTGAAGGCATTCATTTTGTGCACTGACCTCATTACTGGCTCCATCTGGTTTTGAAAATTTTGTTTTTTCTTTGCCTTAGTTTTCTTATTTTAAATGTATACTATCTTTTTTAATTGTCTGCATTCTTGTAAGCCATCTTATTTTTTGCAATAATAACTGGCATTAGATACTGGATAAACATTAAATTTAAAACATTTAATGAATTTATCAAATTTTCAATAAAATGGCTTTAGGTCAAATAAATTTTTTTCAGAATATTAACTGAACTGGAAAATAAAAATAGTATTGATTTTTCCAATTAGACTGCTACTGTCATATCATTAGGAGGTCAAACAAATGTTTTAATTTAAGAAACAGTTAATGAGCACCTGTTATATGCCATGAACTTCTGGACACTAGAAGTTTAAGAGTTAGGATACTATGATTTACTTCTTTAAATCTTTTAACACCACAGAGAAGCTTTAGAAGGGCATTCTATAATTAGCGATAATAGTATCTGCCACTTCTGATGTAGTGGCATGTATATGATCTTACTTCTATTGCATATGCTAATAAAACTGTAAAACTGGTTAATATTAAGCAGAATTTTGAAAGCCTGGAGATCAGGAGAATATTCTTAATACTTATAATTTAAAAATTGGTTTATTAATTCATGACTTCCTAATGGGAAATTTTCAATGGTATTCCAAAAACTCTTAGATATATGTATTTTTTTTAAAGATTTATTTATTTATTTATACAAGCACTAGGTATAGTCAGAAGCGCAGGAGGGTGAGAGAATTCACCAGAGCCAGGCCTGGGAACAGAACAGGCAGACCGATGAAGTACACTGCTGAGGGGAGCAATGGGTGGCAGGAGAGGTCTGCGCGCCATGTGGGCCCCTCGCTGGGGATCCAACCCGGGCTGCAGAGGCTCCAGGCAGCTTCGCAGCCCAGGCTCAACTGCTGTGCTACCTGGGAGGCCCTATGCCAAAACTCTTTCTCTAGTTTATTGAACATGTTTACCAATGACTTAGATGAAGAAGGAAAAATGCTTATTAGCTGTGGATAATATGAAGGTAGATGAGATAAAAAATGCACTATAATTGTCAATAAGATTACAGAAAATAAACGTATCCAAATAGAACAGAGCAGATACAATTTTATGTTTAAGGTTTTTATTTAGTTGTGGTAACAAATGATTCAGTGGTACAGGTTCACACTCATCAGATATATTACCACACACTGCCAACCACACTATGCCTACCACTAAGAACCCACAATCTTCCACCATAATCCATTGAGCCCCCTCCCATCTTTGCACCCTGACCTTCTCATTCTGGTAGCCTCAATTCTACAGACAGAGTCCTAAGGTTTGTAGGGTTTAGTTCTGTTTTGTTTCTTTTTTTCCCCACATGAGTGAAGTCATCCAGTATTTTCTTTCTCCTTGTTATTTTGCTTTGTATAGCTCTCTCCATTTCTATCCATGTTCTCACAAATGGCAAAAATTCATCTTTTTGTAATAGTCAAGTAGTATTCCATTATTTATATTCAGCATTTCTTAATCCATCCATTTGCCATAGAACACTTAGGTTGTTTCCATAGGCTAACCATTTTAAATAGTGCTGCAGTGAACATAGGAGTATATATATATATGTGTCTTTCAATTAATGTTTTTGCATATTTGGGTTAGAAACATAGGAGTGGGATTGCTAGATCATATAGTATCTATATTTTATATTTTGGGAAACCTCCAAACCATTTCCCATAGAGTCTGGATCAGTCTTCATTCTTACCAACAGTGTTAGAATGTACCTTTTCCCCCATCCCCTCACCAAAATTTGTTTTTGTTTTTTGATATAGATCATTCTCACATGTGTCAGGAAGTAGCTCATTG
Source organism: Talpa europaea (assembly GCF_964194135.1). Taxonomy (NCBI): domain Eukaryota; kingdom Metazoa; phylum Chordata; class Mammalia; order Eulipotyphla; family Talpidae; genus Talpa; species Talpa europaea. The sequence goes on from NC_140079.1 coordinate 35,215,549, forward strand.
TGTTTTTGATTTGCATTTACCTAACGGTGAGTGCTGATGAGTATTTTTTTCACGTGTCTTTTGGCCATCTTTGTGTTTTCTTTGGAGATGTACACATTAAGGTCTTATGTGTTAATTTGATAGGAATAACTTTGATAAGATTACAAAAAATTCATATATTCTTTGGATTCCTTAGTTTGTGCTGACATAGCAAAATAGCGTGGACTGAATGGCCTAAATATCTAATCATTGTTTTTTCATAGTACTGCAGACTGATAAGTGCAACATCAGAGTGTTGGCCCATTTGCTTCCTGGCTGCAGACAGGGTTCTTGCTGTGTCCTCACAAGGAGGGGAGGGACAGGGGGAGGCGCACATGCTTCTAAGAGAAATCCTGTTTGGTATTATAAGGATACAAATCCTAAGTAATAAATGCCCTATAGTTATGACCGCATTTTATCGTATTGTCGAATATAGGCCCCATCACTAACTCACACTGGGATAATAACAAGTTCTTAACAATTACCTTGTCTTGTATTCATCTCTGCTTACATGGGAGAGCTTTCCATTTGAATCCCACATTTTAAGAAATACAGAGATAAGCTAGATGTGTTAAGAGAACAGTTGATATGTTAACTTGTTTAGATATAGGAATAAACATGGAACTGATGATACATAGTCCAGAAAATAATGACTGTTGTAAAGGAGAAACAGGTGATCTGGATGGGCTTTCATGAGAAAGAGATGTAAACATCTCCATCATGTTCTAGGAAAAGATCAGTGTGCAAAATACTTCAGGAGGGCAGCTGTCAGTGAGTATGGAAATGTTCATTCTATATGCAGTGTCATCCAAAGAAAAAGTGTCCTGCCTTGAAAAGTATTGGCCTTTCATTCATTTGAGATATTTCAAAACAGGCTGGATAATTATTTTGTCAGAGTGATTTAGTAGAATTTATTTATTCATTTATTTATTTATTTATTTATTATAATGTGTTTTTTTTTTCCTAAGTTTTATTCTTTTTTTTTTTAAGATTTATTTATTTATACAAGCACTGGGTATAGTCAGAAGCGCGGGAGGGCGAGAGGATTCACCAGAGCTAGAGCGGGGAACAGACCAGGCAGACTGACGAAATACACTGCTGAGGGGAGCAGCGGGCGGCTGGAGAGGGACCTTCACCCGGCAGCCGGGGATTGAACCGCTGCTGCAGAGGCTGCGGGCAGCTTCGCAACCCAGCGCTCAACTGCTGCGCCACCAGGGAGGCCCGATTTAGTAGAATTTAATTGGAAGAAAGGTATGTTTTAAGGTCCTGTTGTCTGATGCTGGCTTTATCATAAATATCTTTCAAATTTTCTGTTATCCACTGTCATTAAAATTTCAAGCATTTTGAGGTCAATGATTACATTCACAATTAAAATTTTATACCTATGTAGGATGCATTATAGTGGTAGGTATGTCTACATATGTATATTCCATTCAAAACTAATTTGCAAATAAATTGAGTGAATTTTTAATTAAAATTAAGTAAAATCAATGAGGAGGGTATTGATCCAATTTGAAAAGTTCCATTTATGTTAAGACCACTTCATTAATTTTATGAAACTATTGCAAAATATTTTCTTCAAAATTCTTTAAGGAATAATTAGGATCAGATTCCTCAAGAAATATGATGTCCTGCCTTCCAACCTAGTTACCAACAAAATTAATAATGGCAACCTTCTTGATTAGTATTTCACTTTCAGGCACTTTGAAACACAGTGATTCAATGAATTAAATATTTTTATAATTTGATATAAAACTAGATCAGTGGTTAGAATGCCCATTTTCTCTAGTTCAAATTTCCCTGCTTAATAAGGCATCTTAAATGAGGCTGTTGATAATAAAGTTTTAGTTATTTTAAGGGTCTAAGATTTAAGATTGCTTGAATGAAACATGAGAAATTATCTCACTAATAGGAGTCATAAGACTTTTTCTCAAATAATTTAAATTTTAATGTAAAAACATTTCTTGTGTATGGGGTACTTTATTTTTATAATTTTTCATCAGAGCAACATTACATTTCAACAGTATATAATTTTCTGTGTGCATCATTATCAATCAACACTGCATTAACTTCATCATTGAAAGTCCAATTCTGTCCTTCACCAAATACTTGATCCCTTTAAGTCTCTTTTTTTCAACCTTGCCAACATTTCTCTTTTGTCTTTTTGATAATGGAATTTTAAGGTCAATGATAATTTTTGATTTATTGTTTGATAATGACATTTTGATAGTCCTTTTTGATAATGGCTATCCTAACAGGTAGAAGTGATATTTATTTCATTGTGGTTTGCTTTGCATTACCCTGATGATGTTGAACATCCTTTCATATGCATATTAGCCATTGTCTTCTTTGAGAAAATGTCTGTTCTTGTTATTTCCACATTTTTTTTTTTTTAAGATTTATTTATTTATTTATACAAGCACTGGGTACAGTCAGAAGCGCGGGAGGGTGAGAGAATTCACCAGAGCCAGAGCGGGGAACAGAACAGAGAGAAGGACCGAAGTACACTGCTGAGGGGAGCAGCGGGCGGCAGGAGAGGTCTGCGTGCCATGTGGGACCCTTCTCCAGTGGCCGGGGAGCAGCCGGGGATCGAACCGGCGCTGCAGAGGCTGCTGGCAGCTTCGCAACCCAGCGCTCAACTGCTGCGCCACCGGGGAGGCCCTATTTCCACATTTTTAATTGGACTACTTGTTTTGTTTTTTGGTTATTGACTAGTATGAGTGAATGTATTATATTATTGGTAATATATATTTGAATTTATACATTTAAAATATTGATTCCTTTTCAGATATGTGATTTGCAAATCCCTTCCCCATTCCATGGGCTGCCTTTCATTTATGTATCATTTTAGTTTCCTATCTTAGAGTTTGTAAATATTTACCCAAGAGAAACTATTTCCTGAGAGGATTTTTTATATGTGATTAAATGATCTCAACTATATTATGCTGATGACATGGAAGAATTTGATGTTCCATAATTCTCACAATGATGTTTCTGGAATATATTCCCAAATTAAAATATTCCTGAAATAGTTACAAAATGTCTTATAGTATTCAAACTATAATGGACTCCTAATAAAAATTTTGATTGACATATCAGAACATCCAAATCATTATTTTTGCAACTTTTTTTTTCAAACTGGTAGATTTTATTTATTTATTTATTTTTAGAGATTTATTTATTTATTTATATAAGCACTGGGTACAATCAGAAGCGCAGGAGGGTGAGAGAATTCACCAGAGCCAGAGCGGGGAGCAGAGCAGGCAGAAGGACTGAAGTACACTGCTAAGGGGAGCAGCGGGTGGCAGGAGAGGTCTGTGTGCCATGCAGGACCCTTCTCCAGTGGCAGGGCAGCAGCTGGGGATCGAACAGGCTCTGCAGAGGCTTCAGGCAGCTTCGCAACCCAGCGCTCAACCTCTGCGCCACCAGGGAGGCCCTATTTTTGCAACTTAATGGAAATTGTAGGTCTTCACTGCAATCATTCCATAACGCTATCATACGCATACCTCAAAAAATGATGCTGAAGTCCTATGATATATATATATATATATATATCTGCTAAAAATTAATATAAATGCATTAGATTTCTTATTAAGTTAAATTAAACTACCAATACAGTAGTAGGTATAATGTAAGATGTGAACAGTAGGAGAAGGATATTAGAATGGCATAAATATATCTGTGTTTACTCTTAGTGGGTTATAAGCACATAACCAATATGTGGACTGTAAAAGGATTGCAGATTATAATTTTTCTAATTCTCTGTGCAAATAGACATTCAAATAAAGTGTATCACATGACATAAGTTATGAAGCATCCTTTCCTCCTCAATTGTTTGGAAGAGTTTGAGAAGAATTGATACAATTCTTTTAAGTCCAGGAAATCTCTAAATGTTAGGTCAATTAGAATTTTTCATCTGTGAACTTGTCTCAAATCTCTCACCATAAATCCTTTGCTTGTCTTCATTACAAAATGTAATCCAAATTCTTGAGTTTCATTGATTCTTCACTAAGAAATGGGATTAAAGGACTAAGGAGTTATGGTAGTCCAAAGAAAGTTGTCCATATAAGTTCCACATTTCCTCCCTTGCCCATCTCCTTTTCCACTCAACATTAATTCACTCATTTAGTAAAAACTGTTACACGCTTAGTTTGGCTGGATTCTAGGAACAAAGAACAAAAATGTAAGCTTTTACTCTCAAAGTATTAAGTAGAGTCTAAATATATTTTAAATCTTTCAAGCAACCAGATTAATAAAAAGAAAAGAATAAATGGCAACCAGAAAATATATAAAACAAAATAAAAATAAAAATGTAAGTTAATATGACAATGTAAAATAAAACAGCCATGTTGACATTAAATCACAGCACATTATTTAGCCAACCCTGACATCTTTCTCATTTAAAATACAAACATATTAAGTGTCTTGGTCAAGGCTTATAGTTAGAATATATTTATTTATTTATTTATTTATTTATTTATTTATTTATTTATTTATTTATAGTTATTATTATTTTATTTTATTTTTTAAGTATTTTTCAATGCATTTAACCTTTATTTTTTAAAAAATGTTAATGCTCATTTATAATTTTTTCAAGACTGTTTTTTAAAGCTGCATCCATAGGCAAGATAAACACTTAATAAAAACGTTTTTTTCTCATTTTATAAGCCTATTTTTTTCTGCAGCTCTATAACATCTCTTACCTCACAAACCAAAACTTTGGGGGTAATAATTGTCAAATGGCAATGCTAATTCAGAACATTCTTATAGTACCAAGTGGAAACTGAGGAAGTAAGAAAAGAAGATTTCTACATAAGCCTAAACTGGGTCGCTACGTGCAAAAGAATGAAGCTTGACTACTACCTCACACCATGCACAAAAACCAACTCCAAATGGATTAAAGAACTAGACATAAGACCTGAAACCATAAAATATGTAGAAAGAAATATAGGCGAAACACTACATGACATGCACCTCAAAGACATCTTTACAGATGTATCACCCAAAGCAGTGATAGTGAAGGCAAAGATCAACAACTGGGACTACATCAAATTAAAGAGCTTCTGCACAGCAAAAGAGACAATAACAAAAACAAAGAGAAACCCCACCGACTGGGAGAACATTTTTGCACCCAACACTAAAGATAAAGGACTGATCACAAAAATCCACAAAGAGCTGATGAGACTCAACAAAAACAAAGAAAATAATCCTGTCAAAAAATGGGTAGAATATATTTAACAAGAACAAAACAGTGTTCAGCATTTAATAAGCGCTAAATATAATGTAATTGTTGATTGTTCCTGTAGTAATTATGTAATAGCTGTAGCCCAATGGTAGCGGATAACAAAATAAAGATTTATTTATATAGGAAAATACCAGTTTTATGTATATATGCATGTGTTTTTATACTTGTTCATAATGTTATAAATGTATATGTATACCTGTATGTATACATATTTAGTTTCTTTAATATAGTATTCTAATATTATAAAAATCATTGATATCACATCTGTGATTACAGTTGCCACATTAGAAATATGTAGCATGCTTTGAATGAAATTCTTCCACAAATATGATATATTTTAAAAGACAGTATAAATTTTGGATCCTAAAATATTTCCAAATATATTTAAATTACTCATTTAGACATTTATTCTTAGCAGTAGTGTTTAGGAAATTAAATAGTAACCATTAAATTGATTTAAGTTTTTTTTATAATCTAGACTAATCAAAGAGAGATTTTGATCAGTGTTTAATGATATTATATTTTTTGAAGTAACTTCTGTCATATTTTATTCACTGGTAGACTTTTATTATAAAGATTTTACCTTCTCACATTTCCTTTGGATAAATAGGAAAAGAAGATTGGTTGCTATGTATGACTCATTTTAAATCACTGAAAGTCATGAACTTCTTTTTATTCATTCAAGAGGCAAAATATTCTGGTAAGAAAGATAATAAGGAATTACTATCTGTATTTAAATTCTTTCTACCTGTCTACCCACTCGTCCACCCACCCACCCACCTACCTACTTACTTATCAATCATCATTGTAAATAGATCTATATATATATCTACTACATTTTTTCAGGTACTGATAGTACAAAAATGAGAATACAGTAATGGGAAAACGCTTAATACTTTGTCACACTTTTTAATTTTCTTAATTTTTTTGAAGAATAGAGTTTTGATTTTGAAAAGTTCTGGGATAAAATCCACTTGCTTTTATGTTTTGTGCTTTTTTATATTTCTGTATTCAGTATGCAGATATGTATGCTTATGTTGATGAGAGATATTTTTAGTTTTATTATTTCTATTGGAGTTTTCTTTTAATTTTTTTATTGTCCTCATGAAGTGAGTTGCCAGGTGTTTCCTCCTCTGTTTTTTGATAGTGTTTTTATAAATTTGGTGTTAACTCTCCCTTTAGTTTTGACAAAATTCACCAGTTCCTTTGGATCAGTAATTTATTTTGAAATATCAATTTTATAATCTATATCAATTACTTCTAGGGATAGTCATATTTTTATTTCTTGTTTCAGTTTTAGCAAGTTGTACTTGTTATCATATTTCTCTGTTTAATCTGATGACTGAATTTGTGGCACAGCTGATCATATTTCTGTATTAGCCTATTAATGTTCACAGTATCTACATTTCATCTCTTCTTATTTTTGATATTGGTTATCTTTGACTTCTCCCCCTCCCCCTAATCAGTCTTACTAGATATTTATTGAACAAATTTTTTGGCTTTCTTAGTTCCCTCTATTATTTTCTGTTTTATTGATTCCCAAGTCCTACCCTTCCAACTCCCTGCTTTTACTTCCTTTGGGTTTGTTTTGTTCTTAGCACTTTTCAAGGTGTAAGTTTAGATTTTCAATTTGCTTTTTCTGATAGCATCATTTAATGCCTTAGTTTAGTTGTACTGTTTTAGCTATCATAAACCAATTATGGTATGCTGAATTTTCATGTTTGTTTGTTTTTTAATTTTTTTCTAAATTTCCTTCTGATTTTTTTCTTTGACTCCTGGACTATCTAGAGGAGTGTTGTTTAACTTTTAAATATTTCTGATATTTAGATATTTTGTTTTGATTTATTTTCATTTCAGTTTTCTTGCACAACATAGTCTGTAAAGTCCAACATTTTGAAATTCACTTTTTTTATGGCTCCACTTAAGATCTACCTTAGTGAAGGTTTATGTGAAAATAATGGGTGTTCTGCAGTATTACGTCTACTATTATGTAACTTGTCAATGAGATTGTTTCCAGTTTTTTCTGTTTTGAATAATTTTGTTATGAACATTCACATACTTGTCTTTAGGTATGTATTTTCATTTTCATTGACTAGATTATCTAGGGTAAAAATTGCTCATTTATGCTGAATTTATGTTATAATTTTTCAACTGCCAAACTTTTAAAAAAATGGATGTGCTGCTTTACATCTCCACCAGCAGGGAAGATTGTTCAAATTTCTCAATATCTTTGTTACTATTTGGTATTATCATTTTTTTATTATAGTCACTTACTGGAAAGGTATTATAGTTTCAGTTTGTATGCATCCTATGACTTAAGCTGAACATCTTTTTATATATCTCTTTTGTGAATTATGCATTCAAATATTTTGCTAGCTCTAAAAATTTGGTAATTGTCTTAGTGAATTGTATTCTGAACACATTTAAAAGTTATGTGGTTTGTAAATATTTTCTCCATGTCACTGGTTACATAAATTTTCATGTTCTTAATGGTGTCTTTTGAGAACAAAAACTTATAACCTGAAAGTTATAATCATATTCTTTGGTAGATTGTGCTTTTGCTGTTATCTCTAAGAAATCATTGATGAACTCTGTCACAAAGATTTTCATCTGGAAATCTTATGCATTTAGTTCTTGTAATTGTGCCTGTCCTTCACTAACTTCAGTGTATGGTATGAAGAAATTTATAAAATGTTTCTTTGAAATGTACACTAAGAAGTTTTTTAGCTTGATATATTTTTCATCAACAAAGTTATGTAAATAGGAATGCTTTTAAGATTTTTTTAACCAAATTTCCTTCACAAGGTAGCGATGTGCTCATATATTATAAAATAAATATTTATAATTGGTATTTACATAATTGTTAGCCTAGTTTTCGGAAACAGCCAACTGCCATACTATGTGCAACCACTGATCTATCATAAAAAGCTAAAAAAAATTGAACCTTTTTCTTTTTTGAAACACACAAATATGTAAATATTGCCTGTAAGCATTTGCCACACCAATACCAGCAAATCTTTGTATTTCATAACTTATAATCAGGATTTATTTAATTACAAATACTTGTTATGATTCTCATGTGTTTTAAACTGTATTGTCAGGGCCTCCCCAGTGGTGCAGGTGGTTGAGCCCAGTGCTGTGAAGCTGTCCGCAGCCTCTGCAGTGCCAGAGTGATCCCTGCTGGCCGTGGAGATACCCACATGGCAGGGCAGACCTCTCACGTCTTGCCCACTGCTACCCTCAGCAGTGTATTTCAGTCGGTCTGCCTGTTCTGTTCCCCGTTCTGTCTTTGGTGAATCCTCTCACTCTCCCGCACCTCTGGCCTGTACCCTGGTTCTTGTATAAAAATCAAAATAAATCTTAAGAAGGTATGAAATGAAAGTTTCAGTAGGTGCTAAGTTTCTCACCATGATCATTTTGATTCCGCTAAAGGATATAATTTACCATGGAGTAAATGTTTCCTTTCTTCATTGGTCCTTTTGTTTCTCTGAGAGGTTAATTTGTCCAGGACTGATGCTCTGCAAGCTGGCCTCATAGGAATTAGTTTCATTCATCGTAGGACTGTTTACAAACTGAAACCATCTCCATTTAAGCCGGCCAAAACAGGTGCTTGAGATAACCATTCTTAATAGAGTGATGAGGTGGTGGATCAGGGCTTGTAAACATCAGTTCACCATATACTACACAGCTTCTTCCAGGAGGCTTGGGACAATCTCTGATTATACTGCCAGAGTGTTCATTGTATTGCAGATTAAGATTGCTCTCACTGGTCTCCCTTAGTAGACACCAACAAACATATGATGGATACAGCCGTAATGATAGCTACTGGAAGGTTTGGTGCTGCAGTTCTCCAGCCAGGTATTTTATAAGTTCCATTATTCAAAGACCAGCTTCCTTTTTTCAAAATTTGACATCCAGATGTTACTACTTTTTGTAGCTACAGGATGGGATAGAGCAGGATCTCTATGATCTGAGCAGACGGGTGAAGGAGGAGTCCTGGAGCCCTTGGTGGCTTTTCCAGGCTTTTATTCAGTTTACCAGTTGGAGAGCAGGCAAGGGTGCTGGGGGGGGGCAGGAGGCTGGCAGGCCTCCTAGCCCCTGGCAAATCTGCACTCTTTCTGGGCTCTCTGGTGTTCTCTTGTGGCTCTGCTTCTCAGCTGGTTCTCTTCCAGTCTCTCACTTCTCCTGATTCTGTTCTTCTGGTGTCTCTTGACACCGCCCATATAAGCCCGCCTCAGCCCAGGTGAACCCACTGATGTATGCCCACACCCCACTCTAGGTGCCCGCCATCAGGCATGCATTCAGGACCTCAGGGATCCATCATCAATCCTAATGGCAGGGGAGCAGAAAAGCCTGATACTTTACTTACCCTACACTTTTTTATGGGCACTTTGAGTCAAGGTTATATTCTTGGGCCTCTCCTGGTGTCGCAGATGGTTGAGCGCAGTGCTGTGAAGCTGTCCGCAGCCTCTGCAGTGCTGGTTGGATCCTGGGTGGCCAGTGAGGGTCCCACATGGCACGGCAGACCTCTCCTGTCTTGCCTGCTGCTCCCCTCGGCAGTGTATTTTGTCAATCTACCTGTTCTGTTCCCCGCTCTGGTGAATCCTCTCACCCTCCTGTACATCTGGCCTGTACCCGGTTCTTGTATAAATAAATAAATCTTTAAAAAAAAAAAGGTTATAGGTTATATTCTTGTCTAACATCACATGGCTCACAGACAGACCACAGTTCCTTTCTCACAGTATTTCATAGTTGCTTAATTGTTTTAAGACCAGAAACAAATAATGCTTCCATATTGTGAGAATATATCCTTTTGTGTCCCAGGGAGTTCTGCTTCAATAACTAGGATGATTATTCCAAATAAATAGCTGCAGAGAACGTAATGTATATTCTTTTGACTGTGTTAGTGAATGATATAGAAATTGTGCATTTTGTTGCTGCATTATTAGGTACAGTGTTGTGTCCTGAAATAGATTATGCAAGACATCAGTGACTCAGCTTTATCCTGAGTTATAATTTTTTTTGTAGGTCAAGCACTTTTAATAGATGCATATGTATTTTTATATTTTATATATCTGTGATCTTTTTTGTCTTAAATAGCCCTCCATTTTGGAGTCTGAGCATTCCAGAATTGATGTGCTAGAGAATTGTGAAATAGTCACTATTTGATGTTAGATATTCAGTATTTAAATGAATGCATTATAATACCTGTTATAAAGAAATGTTATTTCAACTCAATAGATTTTTGTCAATTAAGAAAGCATTGATATTTGAATTTTCTAATTTTTAATAAACATTCCTGCTATAATCTTTTTAGATTCTGCAAAAGTCTTTTGGTACAGCATTAGTCATTATATTTAAGTATGATAATTAACTTACCTAACTTAGTTGACAGAGTTACTTCTTAGGAAATCATTTATATTTTTTGGGCTAACAGTTTTGTAATCATAACTTAAGTAAATAACACAAAGATTAATATATATCTTTAAAAAAAACACATAGATATATCTGAAATCTCATTTTAGGGTATTTCCTTCCTAGGAGAATATAAACTATGTTATTCTAATAATTATTTTCCCTTTTTGTCTGCATTCTATCATCTATTTTCCCCAAGTTTCTGGGAAAGTGATGCCATACACACATGAACCTTGGCGGGGGAGGGGGGGAGGCAGGAAAGAGATATTGAACTCTGGTATGTTGTCTCTACTTACAGCTTTCTGGACCATTGTGGTTCATCCTTAAATTCTGTAAATTGTATGGAAAATAAGAACCTTGTGAAAAACTTTCACAGAAATCCCAAATTATCTTTCAAGTGCTGGGGACCCGGAATCTATAAAAATCCAAAGGAAACAATTTCATCTGCTTCTAGTGCTTCTCTAGAAAATCTGAACTTTGGATTACTAGAGGATCCGAAAGCAATCCTAAAATTAACCTCTTTACAAGAATGCTCTACACCTGACCATTGTACCTCTGTGTTCAAGATTTTTGACCTGCTTTGTAAAATGGTTTAATTACCTCTTTGCTTGAGTTCTCAGCTCAGCTTTTTCACTCTTAATGAATTTCAATAGAGCATGAGCAATCTTATATTTCAAAGAGAGGGGTGCAGATTTTTAATGTCCCAGTGGAAAATTTAAAATGGGAATGCAGATGTGTATAATCATAAACATTTATCTTTGGGGTAAAACATTTCATGTTATGTCACTAGTTACATAAATTTACATTCAAAGATTGTTTAGTTCAGGAAAGTGTGTCACTTATAAAAGAAACCTTTGCTATTTGAGAAAAAGCAAATTCTGTTCTTCACGGGTGGGTTCTCTTTTGAAAGCTCATTGCCAGGCCACTGTGCTATATCTTTGGAGCTGGCCTCTTTCCTCCCAGAACTTCCTTGGCACTTTTATTTCTTTACTACAAAGTGGGTGATTTCCAATGGCTACGCTTAAATTAATTTTAGCTTTGCAGGAAAAGAATCATTACATCAGTTTTCTCCCACATACACAGTTGTCACAATGGTGCTGGATTTTTTGAGGTCACTGTACATACTTGAGTTCCAAATTTAACTTCAGAAAATTAGAATGGGAAATACCTATCTCAGGTCCCAATTCACAACCCTTCTGCAGAGCTGAGCTCCTTTCTATTCATGTTCCTATTTCTTTATTCATTATAAATAAAAGGTTTTAATCACCAGTCCAACTTAGATTGGGTATTCTTTAACATCACTTAATTACCTTAACTGAAGAAATTAAAATGTTTCCTAAGGAAAAAAATAGAACATTTCACCTTTTCTGGGCAGAGGAAAACAGACGCTCTGTGTAATATTGTGTCAGGAAGGGCCAGAGCTGGTTCTCTATGACCCAGGCACACGGGTGAAGGAAGAGTCCTGAGCCCTCGATAGTGGCTTTTCAGGCTTTTATTGGGATTCTGCCAGGTACATGGAAGGCAGGGGTACCAGGGGGCCAGGAGGCCTGCAAGTCTTCACTTTTTCTGGGTTCTCTGGTGTTCTCTTGGGTGTTCCTGATGTCTCTGTTTCTCCCGTTCTCTCTCGCTTGTTCTTTTGGTCTCTTTGGCTCCGCTGGTGTCCCCGTGATGCTGCCCTTATAAGACCAGTCTCAGCTGAGGTGTGTCCCACCTACACATGCCCACACCCCACTACAGGTGCCCGCCATCAATCATGCATTCAGGACTGCAGGGATCCATCATCAATCCTAATGGTGGGAGGGCAGAAAAGCCTGACAATTATTTACCCTACACATTATATTTTGATATGAAATTTAACGGTGCTATGCCTTAATCATTGGCTTTCTCAAGTTGAACAAATTAACATACAAAATTAAAATTATTATAAAATATCCTTGACGTTGAATTTTAGATGTATTCTTGTAATTGGGCTGATTTGAAAATTGCCCCTGAGCACAGGTATAGGATATAGAGTTAAAATCAGGCTTGTCTACGCCCTCCCACCATTAGCCTCCATGGCTGGCACCTGAGACCTTGTACGCCTCCTGTGATTGTGGACACCTGGCCCCAGAGAGCACGGGTGTGAGCATGTGTAAATGCTCGCATCTGTGCCTAAAGACGCTCAGGGATATCAGGGAGGAGATGGCCAGGGAAATACTGAGAAAGCAAGCTGGTCTGTACCCTGACTCAGCATTACAGATCTGTAAAATTCCACCAAGGCCTTCAGGACTCTCTCTCTTTTTTTTTTTTTTGTTTTGTTTTGTTTTTATTTTTTTTATTTTTTTTAATATTAAATTTTATTTTTATATTCCCCCATACAATTGCAAACGCCCCATTCTGACCCCAATCCTTCCCCTCCCGCCCCCCACCCCCCAAAAAGTGTCTCTGGTTCATAGTTTTTTGTTGATTTTGATTTTCACTTTCTTATATTCATTTTCCTGGTCCCTTATTTAAGTTTTCTAGATTCCTGCTATGAGTGAGACCATCTGGTATTTTTCTTTTTCTTTTTGGCTTATTTCGCTGAGCATGATCCCTTCCAGCGCCATCCATGTTGCTGCAAATTGCATGTGTTTATCTTTTTTGAATGCTGAGTAATATTCCATGGTATATATGTACCACATATTCGTGATCCAGTCATCTATTTTTGGGCATTTGGGCTGTTTCCAAAGCTTAGCTATTGTAAACAGTGCTGCTATAAACATAGGGGTGCAGGTGTTCTTTGGAATTGATGTTTCTGTGTCCTTTGGGTAAATACCTAGGAGTGGAATTGCTGGATCATATGGAAGCTCTATGTTTAGTAGGACCAGAAATCTCCACATAGCTCTCCATAGTGGTTGGACCAGTTTTCACTCCCACCAACAGTGCAGAAGAGTTCCTTTTTCTCCACACCCTCGCCAACATTTGTTGTTGCTAGTTTTTTTAATATGTGCCATTCTCACTGGTGTGAGATGGTATCTCATGGTAGTTTTGATTTGCATTTCCCTGATTACAAGTGATGTTGAACATTTTTTCATATGTCTGGTGGCCATTTGCATTTCCTCTTCAGAGAAGTTTCTTTTTAGCTCTTCTGCCCATTTTTTGACCGGATTATTTTCTTGGTTGTTGCTGAGTCTCATCAGCTCTTTGCAGATTTTTGTGATCAGTGCTTTATCATTAGTGTTGGGTGCAAAAATGTTCTCCCAGTTGGTGGGGTTTCTCTTTGTTTTTGTTATTGTCTCTTTTGCTGTGCAGAAGCTCTTTAATTTGATGTAGTCCCAGCTGTTTATCTTTGTCTTCACTATCACTGCTTTGGGTGATGTGTCTGTAAAGATGTCTTTGATGTGCAAATCCCGTAGTGTTTCGCCTATATTTCCTTCTATGTATTTTATGGTTTCAGGTCTTATGTCTAGTTCTTTAATCCATTTTGAGTTGATTTTTGTGTATGGTGTGAGGTAGTGGTCAAGCTTCATTCTTTTGCATGACCTGTCTGTCTGAATGGGCAGTGAAACTGCCCTGTGCATGCTTGCACTAGAACCGATTTGGACAATAGTGTAGTTTTATAAAATTTATTAGAAATAGGTTCCATATTTTGTTAAGCTTTAAATTCTTGTGGAAACATTACACCTTTTAAAAAGAAAGTCTTCACCAAGAACACATAAATTTGTTGCTATAAAACATCTGGTTTTATAGTTTTACTCCTGTAAGGAAATTCTCTAGAGAAGAAAGAAAGTTGGAGAACTGATGCTGGTAAGAGAAACCAGCAGACATTATTGATCCTTCAGTCATCAAGTTAATTTGAGTTGACCAAAATGATGTCATGATTAACTGCTGTATGCTATAAGGAAACAGTGTTGTCAGAAAGCTGGTTAATTAAACAAGCTTAAAAGCTGCTGAAAATGACTTTCTCTAGCAACATATCAGAAGTAGATATATGCTTTCCCTGATTCAATATGAAATACAGTGAAGGACAATCATTCCTCAGCTGACTGTAGAAACTGCATGGCTTGACTTGAGTTCCCTGAATGCAGGTATAAATACCAAAGATTGGAGGGGAGGGGTTGTTTAATGGGTATGGAATTAGAAATGTAATAGATAAGTTGTAGATCTGCTATACAGCAGACTGCCCATAGTTACAATACATTTGTGCACTTAAAATCTTGTTATGAGTTTACATTTTATACTCTGTTGTAAAGATCAAAATATAAAATTCAAAAACCAAGGGGAGGGCCTCCCCTGGTGGCACAGGCAGTTGAGCGCCGTGCTGTGAAGCTGTCCGCGGCCTCTGCAGCGTCAGTTCTATCCCAGCCGGCCTGCCATGGTCTTCAATGGTGCACAGACCTCTCCTGTCTCTCCCGCTGCTGCCCTCAGCAGTGTATTTCATCAGTCTGCCTGTTCTGTTCCTCACTCTGTCTCTGGTGAATCCTCTCACCCTCCCGTGCATCTGGCCTGTACCCGGGTTCTTGTATAAAATAAATGTTTTTTTAAAAAAAGCAAGGGGACACAAGAAACAATTTGGGTAGATGATAGATAGGTTTATTTTCTGTGGTGTCTGTTCAATTCATGTGTCTAAATGTAACAAAAGGTAATCATTAAATGTGCAGTTTCTTTTATTTTTTGTATATTATATATTGCTAAATAAAGCTTGTATAAAAACTGTTGGGAAGCCAGGCAGTATCTAGAGCAGTATTTTCCCAAAGTATATCCTCAGAGTCCTAATTCTTGAGATTATTAATATGTTTTGGAAAAAGATTTCATGTTTACAACAATTGAGGAAATTGTTTCAAAATTATTTAAATACCGGTTAAATAAGATTGTTCCATATATGGCAGGAGTTTTTATCTTTTCAATATTTTGTTTTATTTTTTATTAATTTTTAAAGGTTTATTTATTTATTTATTTATACATACAAGAACCGGGGTTGAGGCCAGATGCACAGAGGATTTATCAGAGACAGAGTGGGGAACAGAACAGGCAGACTGACGAAATACACTGCTGAGGGGAGCAACGCCAGCGACAGGAGAGTTCTGCCTTGCCATGTGGGACCCTCGTAGGCTGGCCGGGATTGAACTGCCACTGCAGAGGCTGTGGACATCTTCACAGCACTGTGCTCAACCGCCTACACCACCAGGGAGGCCCTTCAATATTTTAATGTATACAAATTGATTCAGTTGCATTTTACCCTGGGGCACAACTTTCCTTTTATTCATTTGAAGTATTTCTTAAATTGAACTTGGAAACACTGATTTAGAGAGATTTTCTTCCATCTATACTACTCATTGTCAACAACCTCGTATTGAAGATGTCGATTGTGATCATGACTGATTTAATCTTCTCTTTCTGGTCTCTCCCCTTGAAAATGTTTAAACTGTAATGAATAAGTTGGGTAGAGCAAATTTTCCAGGAAGGAGAAATATCCTATAGAAATGTCCTGCATGGGTGAAAAAAAAAAAAAAGCATTTTGGGTAGAGAGGGTTACTGCCTATTTTGAGTAAGATAAAGAGTTTATATAGCTTAGTCACAAAACTGATTTCTACTGGGAGCAAACTTCTATCAGAAACTCTTAAATAATTTATTTTACTTATGTTTGTGTTTTTCTGTGATTTTCTACCAGACTAATGTCTTTATATAGAAGGGATAATGCTTTTTTCCATCTCTATATGCTTTCTTGCAGGCCATAGGAATTCATAGAAAGTTTTAAGGAGGAAATAAATAAGCTGAAATCAGTA
Source organism: Talpa europaea (assembly GCF_964194135.1). Lineage (NCBI taxonomy): Eukaryota > Metazoa > Chordata > Mammalia > Eulipotyphla > Talpidae > Talpa > Talpa europaea. The sequence continues at coordinate 35,231,971 of NC_140079.1, forward strand.
TTTTGAATATATAATTTTGAGGGTGAATAGAATAAGCATAGAAAACCATACAGTCTGGAGGCAGAAGGACAAGTTGGGAGTCTTCTATAGCGGAAACAATAGAAAAATGGAAGCCACCACAGAGGAATAACTGACATAACTCAGAAACCAAGAGAAGAGGGAGATGACTTCCATACTAGGAAAACACTGATTTTATTTGTAGAAACTGACAGACAAGAAGTACTCCTGCACTATGAAATATTTTCTATCAGTGTTCCTGTTGCCCCACCTTCGTATCATGTAGTACAAATTATGGTCAGTTTCTCACTTTCCATAATCTAATATTCATCCCTGTACAGCACTTTCACAGATTCCTGCATCTCTTATCTGATACTCCTGTACTCCCATACTGTTATGGTCATGGACAAATCTTTGTGAAATTCCTATCTACACTGTCTAAATCTTTTTTTACGTAATCTTTGATATGCTCCACTAAACTAAAGTTGGGCTAAAATGAACATTGATTAATGAGTCATCATTATCTTCATATAGCAATATGGGTATTCCTAGAACTTCTTAACTTTTAACTTGAAACCACAGTGACATACATGCTTAGAAATGTAAGCTTGACTGAATCGCCTAAGTGCGCTCTGAATTCTTTGTTTGAACTGTTAGCTTCCATCATCCAATTTGTATTTTGCTACAGCTCACTTAAATGTAATCTCTCTCTCTTTTTTTTTAAAGGTTTAGTTATTTTTGCATACAAGAACTGGGGTACAGGCCAGAGGCCACGGGAGGGTGAGAGGATTCACCAGATACAGAGGGGGAGCAGAACAGGCATATCCGCTGAAATGCACTGCTGAGGGGAGCAGCGGGAGAGACAGGAGAGGTCTGCTGTACCATGTGGGTTTCTCCCTGGCCACTCGGAATCTAACCCTCAGCTTCACAGGCTGCAAACAGCTTCACAGCGTGGTGCAGGGTCACGGAGGCGGGGCGGGGGGAGGGTAAATGTAATCTCTTTGAGTGTTTGTAGTTTGGGTAGACTTTCTACTGAATTGTAATGATCTTAGAACTGGATTTTTAAGTAAAATAAAATCTCATCTGAAGCTGATGTAAATAATGCAGACATTTATTACCTTAATATAAGAAAATATGTAGAGGTCAGGAAAGTCCCAGGTATAGCATGTTGGAGAGCTACCATCTATTAAGTGACTTAGTGATTTCAGCAGTTGCAGATGTCACACTAAACAGAACAATAGCCAAATTAAAACAAACAAAAAAGAGAATCATCTCTTTATCTCTTTATTAAGAGTGAGGCTTTCCTTTTAGCAGTATCTTATCATATCACACAATCAACCCTAAATCACTTATTACAGAGTGCAGTGGTATCATCGTGATAGTATTAGGTTCATCAAAATCCTGTCTCTTGTTTTAAACAGGATCTTGTCCTCTATATTAAAGTGGAGAAGTGTGGATAGATGAATAAAAGTGGGGTGATTTTAAAAAACAAGAGAATACATGGAAAGTGAATTCTAGAAGCTGTACAAATATAGTTGCTCAAAAGGAAGAACTTTCTTTAGGGAAATGTCTCAACATGTTTTGTGCAAAAACAATGTTTATTGTTTCTGTGTCTATGTAGTAATTTTTTTTAAGATTTATTTATTTATTTATACAAGCACTGGGTACAGTCAGAAGCGTGGGAGGGTGAGAGAATTCACCAGAGTCAGAGCGGAGAACAGAGCAGGCAGACTGATGAAGTACACTGCTGAGGGGAGCAGTGGGTGGCAGGAGAGGTTTGCGCACCATGTGGGACCCTCACCTGGCAGCCGGGGATCGAACCAGCGCTGCAGAGGCTGCAGGCAGCCTTGCAACCCAGCGCTCAACCGCTGCGCCACCAGGGAGGCCCTGTAGTAATGTTTTATATGACAGTTAAGAACAATATATAGCAATAACAATATATAATTAAATTTAAAAAGAATTAAAATTCCTCAAGAATAGTACTCAGCTCTTAAAATTATAATTATAATTATCATTATCCCAGAAACATGTTAGAATAACACATAGTATTCACAGTATGAGTACATTATAAATATTGGTTTTTACATAGGTTATTCATAAAGCTCTCTGGTGACAGTTGTAGTAATGTTTGGGAAGACCTGAGAGATTCCAGGTTACCACCAGGTTTCATGTTTTTTCACGAAGAGTGTCATTTGTCACTTAGTAAAATTACAGCAGTTACAACAACAAGCAAATTTATGTTTGGAAATTCTTTAAGATAATTAATTTAAAAATCACAATAGAGAAAAAAATTGTAATCACTGCAGTCATAATATCTATCTGCCTATCATCTATCACTGTAGCTATTGATCTTATAATAACAGTAATACATGTTGACATTTTAGTATCTAAGTTCAGTATGTATCTTTTCTACACAATCTTTTTCCTCTTCGATATTGAGCTTCACAGAGAAGATACACTTTCTTAAACTGTTGGAGCTAAGCAGAAAGTCTTGGGAAATAACTGACAGAAAATGGGAGCACAGAAATACCTCATTCAGCAGCCTCCACCATCTAACTTGGGATTCATTTATCTGCTCTTTTTATTGATGTGTTTCTTTTAATCTCATCTAGATTTCTTTATAGTTTCAGGTAAGGTTGGGTCAGGGCACATTTATGGGGAAAACCTCTGAAGTAAATGATACTAGAATGAGCTGCAAGTGAGTTCCTTCTCCCTGTGGACATAGAAATTAGCCTCTTAGTCTTCCCGATTTCTTTGGAAATTACCACCAATTCTGACGATGGGAATGGTCCCAGGTTCATGAGATATAACTCCTTTGGGAAACTCTAAAAACTTTTGCCTTCACTTGTGGGATTTGGTCTTGCCATATGGCCTGGATGGGATCTATATCAGTGGGTTATGTGGATTTTCACATGACTTCTGAATAAATAAATGAGACCTTCACTTTAGGCTGCTTCAATTTTTGCATTTTTTTCTCAAGGGGAAAGTAGTAGCAGTGTGTGGTAGTAGTATTTGTTGTATAGTTATATGGCGAGGGTTGTTAACATGGTAAGAATCTGAACTTTGGAACAGTGGTCACTAGAAATTCCAAGGGATAACTTGCCCACCAAGTCTGAGTAGCTGGGTGATTAATACCATCCTGTTGAGGATGGCTGGTGATTGCCATGAAGTCTGGCTGTTTTCAGTATGAAGGTTAGCTAATCATCTTGACATGTAAACTCCCAGTGAGGGAAGGAACATCAATGTACTGAAGGTTTGATTATGTTGGTAAAAAATCAAATGTTGACAGTTTTGTGGCAGCAGATGGTCCTTCATCATAATTAATGAGAAATATTTATGATTGTTCCACAGTATGAGGAAATGTCATGGGGACTCTTAATTCTGAATATTTGAAGCACCAGCATCATTACATCTACAAAAGTCCAAATGGAGTCAGTGTGGAAGGAAGAAGAGAGAGAAATCCAAGTTATATCTGTGGAGGTAAAAGAGGAATTTTTTTTTACCCAGGCACAAAATATGTGAGCATAAGTTCAAAGATATATCGGTATCATTTCAAAACAACATTCAAATCCATTTTAATGAATTTCAACTGAGAAGAATAAAAGTTAATATTTATTGAGGCTATAAGTATAATATTACATTAAGAAACATAAATAACTCCCTTGTCATTTAACTGGATAATTATTGTAGCTACAGTTCATTGAGAACTTCCTATCTGACAGCCATTGTGCTATAATTGACATTAATCATGTCATTTAAGCTTCAAATGGTCCTATGAGTCGTATATTCTTATTATCCCCATTTTACATGTAGGAAAACTGAGAATCAGATGGGTTAAGAATCTTGTTTAAAGTTATATGACTTGCCAAAATGCATAGCTAGACTGCTTATCCATGTCTAATCCAGAGCTGACATACTTGCCTAGTTTGCTATACTGTTCCAACACTTTAAGGAAATAATGTTAAAATCGAGTCAGATTTGTTTCCCTCAAACACTTGAACTATTTTCTCTTTCAACTCCCATGCAAATTCCCTAATAAGCTTCTAATTGTCTACATTTATGTAGAATTCAGATTCAAATGTAATGCAGTGGTCATGCTACTTGACAGCAATCTTGCCAATTAAGCAGCAGTCCTAATTGGAAGAATCTCGTACTGTGCATACACATTTGCTGTATTCTCAGTGAGCTTGCAGCTGCTGCCATAGATATCATTAGAATTTAGGAAAACAACTATTTCCAAGTGAATATCAACATAATGCAAAACATGATCTGTCATGAAGTGAAGAAATATGAATATAAGTTAGTGAATGGAAAAGTAGACTGTAATAAGTCAAATGGAAATTACCTGAGGTCTAGTGTCAAAGTTGCTTTGAAAAAGAAGTTGGATCTTTCATGGAAATTAATAGTCAGAAATTTAGTTTCCAATTTATACCACAGAATTTACAAATATTATGTGTATTTTACTTTGTATTTTACGGGATGTGTATATGTGTGTGTGTTCTGGTATTCAGACAGTAGAATTCTCTCATGGTTCATGGCTCTTTCTAACTTCCCTGAGATAATATATCACCTGATGGGCACTGTGCCTAAACTTTTATTTTCCCTCAAAGCAGCACTATAATATTTCTTCTCTGGATGACAAGGTTGTTGGCTTTATAACCTCAGTTGAGTAGGGAAGAAAATGTATATTGAATTTTTTTTTTAATTTAGTGCCCATTTAAACTTAAATGTCTGCCTTTCCTTTTCCCGTTAATTATTTCTTGATTTTTGCTGTGGATATTATGCAGGCATTAAATTAAATTAATTTAATAGGGGTTATATTTATAATTTGTGTTTGTAATACATTATTTTTTTGTAATACATTTTTTTGATGATATTTATTCCACCAAAGGAAAGATATTGTTTCCCTGCCTCCCTATTCTTACTATGTCCCTCGCGTAATGTGATTTATCAAACAAAATTCTGTCTTGTTTCCTGTGATTGGTGGTAAAGATCTTCTGTGCTTCCTACCGCATAGTGCAAATTGTAAATATCCCAACTCACTTTTTACTTTGCATTCCTTCTAAATATTCTAAGCTCACTCCTTGGGGACCTGTTTTTTATCCCCAGGTCTGTTTCAAGCTCCTGGCTCTCCTCCCACATTTAACACAGTTCCTGCTAACTACTATTGTGTTGTATTGTTTTCAGCTCAAGTCTTGGAGTGCTGGGGAAATCCCTGTCTTGGTGTCTGGTTCCTTCTGTTGTTTCCTCATCCTCCTGCAGCTGGATTTTCTCCCCAACCATTCAGGAGAAACTGCTCTTTATCTTTAAAGCTCAACAGTTGCCTCCAGTAAATGGAAACTATTCGGCCTTTACAATTGCAATATTTAAATTTTCACTATTTATAACTGCACTTAGAATTTCTAACACATCTGCATTTTGACACTACATTTTTTGATATTTTCTATTCACTTACCTTCAATAGTAAACATAAGCCCTCCTGGGCATACACTTCTGGACTTTGACCACTTATTCCCTGCTTTCTCCTCTTCTCATCTTGTAACATTCTCCTCTTTGCATCTTGTAATTGCAATTCTTCCAATTTCTATCCTTAATTTACTTCTCTCTCTACATATTCCCTTAGAATAATCTTATTCATTCTCATGACTTAAGTACTTATGCTTGAAAATATATATAATGATGCCTCATTAGCTACAATACTTTCTATCAGTTAAACTACACACAGTAAGCTCTTATTAAGTGCAGGGTTTATGGCTGTCACTAAGATAGTTCATATTTTGACTCCTATAATTTGTTTTACAGTATATTAATGTCATTAAACTTTATTACTGCCCCTTCAAGTAAGTGTTCACTGTTCCCATTGTTATAAAGAAACTCAGTCCTTTAAAATACAAGGGGATTTCCAGTAATATTGTTGATAATTGCAAAGACAAGATTGAGAATAAAGTTCTCATGAATCAGAAATCCATAGCTGTTCTTTTTAATTTGACCTGTTTAGTCCTTATTCTTGAAATGCTCACATTCTTGAGTAGTTGCAACATATTAAAACCCAGCATTCGAAGATTTCTCAGTTATAAATTGCTCCTTCATTAATACTTGCACTATCATATTCATCCAAATTTCACAATTTTTTTTTTTTGCTATGGAAGTGGTCAAGAACTATTCAATGCCTATCAAATTTAAGTCAGCTTATATGTCTACCTTTGCATTAAACCTTTCCTGATTCTTCCTACTTATATTGGATGCCTCTCCAAGCTCTTAATTCATAACCATTTTCTTTCAACCTAAATTCTAGAATGCTCTATTTCTGTACTCTAAAATTTCTTATTTTTCAAGGGGGAGAATTTCAGTAAAATTAGAAGCTTGTGGTGGTTAAAGACTTTGGCTTTGCAGAAATACCTAGAAAAGTGCTAGCAAAGAACTACAGCTCAATAAATATACTCTTAATTTCATTGAATTTAAAATTGAATTGAATTGCTTTGTGACCTTCTTTAATGCTGGGGAAATGGAGAAAAAGCTTAGTAATGTAAAACCAGTGCTGATGTGCAAGGGAAAGCAACAAATGATTGATTATACAACTCTGTAAGAGGAAGTGTTTTTGCAGCTATTCCTAGCTCAGTAAATCAAAAATAGCTTGCCAGATGTGACTCCAAGTTTTCTATAAAATTCATCATTTTCTATATGCATTTAAAAGGCAAAGAAAAAAATTTATAGATGGCAACAACTGAAGAAAATTAGATCCACTTTCCTCCCTCCTTGCTTTCCACTCCACTTTCCCTTCCACCCTCACTCCCATCTCTCTAGTTCTCTATCACTTCTCTATGTATCATCTTTACGTTTGTATAAAGCTCACTTGAGAGTGGAACTAAGTTGGGCATATTTATAATTTCTGAACAAATAGACTAGCATAAAGGACTTGTGATACTGGTTCAACAACAGCAAAAGGTTGAACTTGGTAACTTTTGGGGGTCTCATGTAATTCTGTGATTCTATAGTTCTATTAATGTAGCTTTTTAAAATAACCATTTGCTAAATACTAAAAAAAATAAATTCAAATTCAAATTTGATGACTCCCAGAAGTGGCAAGCTGCAAAGTACAGCTATCTCTTCATAACTCTTTTCCTACACTCTTTTGCCAAGACAAATCTCCACTTTGCTTTTGTTTAGAATAGATCTCCAAAATAACATTTTCAGATCAGAATCATTCATAAAACTATTTAACTTACTCTCATTAACTTAGAAACTTGGATGTGAATCATGGATTAAAACACAATCTACTCAAACTTTAGAAAAGATTAAATTGTTCCTTTTGGGACAAAACGGATGGACCTTTAGGTTGTTATTACCCTGATGATAGCTTATTGGCAAAAGAGCTTTGGTGGAGCGTGAATGAAACTTGTGCACATACAGAAATGTGAAGTTGTATTCATAAAATTATGTAGTTATGTAAGTAACTGACAAATCAGTAAAATTATACAAGTCTTAGAAAATAAAAAATTAAAAATTACTCTCCTTATATTATCATATAATGCCACAAGTATATTTTAATATGTAAATTTCAGGACTGTAGTGTTTCATGAAGGGTATTTGTGAAACGGAGGTCTCTATACTCCATCTGGATATTCTTAATCCCATCATTCTTGGGAATAACTGAGGTGTTTGAATTTTTATTAAGCACTCCATGTAACAGTTATTTAAAACAGCTCAACATGTCAAAGGATCAAACCTTTTAAAAAGGGGAATGAAAAAAAAACACAGCTTCTATTGAGACAGATAAATGTTTAGAAATAATATTGGAGGCTATCCAGTCTTATCTGCTTTACTAAACATGAATTTCCTACTTTTCAATCATTCAATTTCTAAATTTCATTAGTGGAAGGGAAGTATCTTCTTTCTGAGGTGGCCTCTTCCTTTAGTTGACAGAAATAATTGCTAGAAATACCTTTGTTTTATTTAACAAAGTGAACATTCTTATAAATCACTATCTTGAATTTTTGATGGGTTAATTCTGCTTCTATTTCAGGTGGCAGCAGAGGAAGTGGTAGGGTTTTGTAGGGTGAGTTTAACTTATTTTCTGCTTTCTGCACTACATGTTTGAAGTGTATCAAGAATTTATTTGCTCATTTGATCCCTATGAAGAAGGTATTGCATATCGCCTTTTATGCAAATGGAGACTGCAATTTCTGCATGGTCATATTTTATAGTTATGGGAGTCAGACTGGAACCAAAGTCTTCAGTTCAGTTCATCCTTTCAGGGTGTTAGTGCTATGTCTTCCGCATTCTAAGTTGTCTAACTATTGAGCAATGTCATTGAACATTATTTCTTGCACATCTGTCGCATCTCAGGGGTGTTTTTTTCTTTATAGTCTACAAACGAATGGTGAACAAATCACATCTCTGATCTCAACAAATGTCCAATCTTGTGGGGGAAATAGATATAAAATTTGTCCTAAAAATATGTACACACTAACAAATACACAATCACTGCGTGTTATGAACAAGATCAAAGAATAACTGGGGGACATTTTAGTTATGGTTCACAAGATGTCAACTCAGAAAGAGTTGAATAGTTGACACCTAAAAGAAGAAGTTGACTGGAAAAAAAAAGCCAGGATATTCCACAAATCATTCGAAAGGCAAGAAATTGGAAGAGGGCCAGTATGGCTGGGGCAAAGTACTCATGGACAAAGTGATGGCAAAAGGGCCAGAACAACTGCCCAAGTTACACCAAAGAATTCTCTTCTCTTTTCTTGCCATTCATTACAATGCCATCCATACTTCTAAGTGCAATATACCTTCTGCCCAATGCCAATTTCAACTTTAATGAGACTTTATTAAAGAAACAGACTAGTCTCCAAAAATGTTTTTTATGAGTAAAGTGTGGTGAAATTGTTAAAAAAAATGTTAAAAAATTGTTAAAAAATGTGATAAACTGTAAGAACACATGGCAAAAGGGAAAAATTTTCATGGAAATTCCACAAAAGTAAGCCAACTTGAGCCTCCTGCATCTTGGTCCTTGTTTCATAAATGTCAGACAATAGCAGCAGGGCATGTATTTTTTTTTTTTTTTTACTCTATTTGGATGCTAGTGACATGACTCAGGGAATTATTTCAGTAACAAGGTTAGATGGAGTTCGATAGCATTGGAATCCTGGACACCTAATTTTTGGATTCTTACCTATGTCCCAAAATGTAGGGACTAATCCATGATTAGTTGTGAAACTGTTTCAGGTATGTTTGAGGACATACATCCCTTACTGAAACAGAGTTCTGTGTATGTTAAATTAAAATTAATTATGTTGCTCTAAACTTCTTTAGATTTCTTAATTTTATCCATTATACATAATAATATGAAAAAGACAGATGTAATAAGATTTCTAAGTCTAATGATAGATGTGTCAATTTTGTACCCTGATTAATTTTTGCTTCAGATCAGTTGAAGCTAATCATTTTTGCATACCTATCTGAATTGGCATGACCTAATAAATTCAGTCTATTACAATCTATTAATTTCTAGTAGATATTAAAAAATTTAATAGTCATACCCAACTTGTTTATTAATAATATATATAATATTTCCTCCTGAATTTTCTTTTCAATCATTTATATGCTTATTTGGTAAACGTTATTAGATTTTACTTTTTAAATCCAATATAGGAAACTTGTTTAAATGGTAAATTTATGTTAGTTTTCATTATAGATACATTTTGGTTTATTTCCACTAACTTAAAGGAATCAAAAATCTTAAAGTAGGCTTAAGATTTTTAGTATAGGTTTCAAGAATTGAGGATGGGAGGCCCTCCATGGTGACTCAGCCGTTGAGCACTGGGCTACGAAGTTGCTTGCAGACTCTGCAGTGCTGGTTCAATCCCTGACCACCGGTGAGGGTCCCACATGGCTCGCAGACTTCTCCTGCCACCCGGGGCAGTGTAATTCGTCAATCTGCCTGCTCTGCTCCCTGCTCTGGCTCTGGTGAATTCTCTCACCCTCCGCACTTGTGACTGTACCCAGTGCTTGTATAAATAAATAAATAAATAAATAAATAAATAAATAAATAAATAAATAAATAAATAAATACATCTTTAAAAAACAAAAATTGAGGTTGGGAAATGGAGAGGTAGATTGACAGCTTTGTGTTTTCTTTCAAATTCTTAATTTTCTATGGCTATTAAATTAATCCAACCTATTTTAAGTTTATTTTTGTCTATAATAACATGATTAGTGTTTTCAAATGCGTGTTACTTCACTTAATGTTAATGTATTAATATATGGCAAAGACTAAGCTATGCTTTTGGGCTATAATTGTGGGTCAGTTAACTTCAATTAGAAGAAGGATATTCATGTTCTATAATATTTGTGTTTCATACACAGAAAGTATTTACAAATTAGTAGGACATTATTTTAAAGAGTTTTTACATTCTTATTTTTAATTTTACTGTTTAGTGACTTTTAAGTTATAGTGCCTTTAAGGTGATATTTGATTTGGTTCTTTGTAGAGCAGATTTTTTATTTTTAAGAAATACAAACTTATTTTTTGGAACCTAGAAGTTATAATCTTAATAGACAGTGAATAACTGGATCACGTTGGACATGACATGCACAGTTTATGCTCTCATATAGGTAAGGGAACTGGGTGAAACTTACAAGTGCCACAAAGTCATTGTAAGAGTTTCTTGCAACTATGGAAACACGTGACATAGAATATTCACTTGGTTTTGAGGCTAGGGAGAGCCTCCTGAAGAAGCTCCTTAGTAGGCTTAGCCCCAAGTAAAGAATGAGAGTTGATTAAATTAAAACTGAAGTGTTCTAAACCTGGGATATGTAAAGACATGCAATAATTGAAGAAATAGTGGCCAATATGACTGACACAGACAAAATGAGGAGAAAAAAGATGGGGACAAGTTAAGCCTGGAAAGATAGGCAAGTTGGAAATCATGTTGGAACAATAGAGAAAACTTGAAGTGCTTTAAATAGAATTTCTTCATTTATAGGTGGCTGCTTATTTTTAAAGATGAAGAATCTTGTAATGTAGATGTAGCATTTTTGAGCTAGCCAGAAACACAAACAACCTCAGGGAAGAGCTGGCCTCTTCAAGCCACATGCACAGTGGGAGATGGTTAATAGTTATGTCTTTCTCATTGAACACTGGAGTTCCCATTTCTTTGAGAGGCATATAGGGATTCTAATGTACAGATTTTACTATCTGGCTATATGCATGCTCGCTCAGTCTGTGAGATGTTTGCCTTAATGAACTGCTGTTCTTCCAACAGCTCTGGTTTCTTAGCAATTATTTCATTCAACAATTGGCCTTTGAAGTTCAATAATTCTCATTTCCACAGCATGAGATTGAGAAAGACAAAATGCTTGCACATTCATCTTTTTAGCAACATTGTACCAGTCAGCAACCTTGGTCAGCACATATGTTAGAAGCTTGTTTGGCAGAGAGCACAACTTTACCATACACTGAACTGTCACTTGATTTGGCACACATTTCTTAATGTGTTCCACATGCCTGATGTCTTTTTGCTTACTAACATACCTCTTGCTAGAAAATTATATCAATTTATGATATTAGCATTTCAGAACAGTCTTGAAAATCCAGGAAGATTTTGATATGCAAATTTCTTCTAAAGTAAAGAGAGGATGTTATGATTTGATCTTGAATTTGAAATATACTAGTGATGAAATTTCACTAATTTATAAGCAAAATGGATATTTTTTCTCACTGATATACAATGTATTCTTAGATAAATTACTAAGCCTTTGAAGCATCATATTCCTAACTATAAAATAAGCATCCAGGAAAAATTAGTTTCTAAAATTAAAAGTCCATGATTCCACATATATGTTACTGAGTTTATCTAAGATATTTAAAACGAAAGATGTAACTAAGCTATATTTCAGTTTATACTTATAAATTTAATGTTATGAAATGATTTCACGTGTGAACTTTATCTAAGATCAATGAAAATGGGAAAGGCAAGTGCCTTCTATTAAAAAGTATCAATGATTATAAATTTTTCTAAATGTAATAGCAGCAATACATACTGTCACAGCACTTGCCATGATCTAGGCATTGCCTTAAGTGTTTTTTTTATTTTTATTAACTCCAAATTCTCACTTATCTCCATAACCAAGATACTAATACAAGTCCTATGTAATAAAAAAAAAATCTAAGACACAGAGGGATACATTGTTAATGATCAGATCAAGAATTATTAACTGAAATACTTGGGTTTTTGACTCTGCACTTACACTTTAGTGTATTGTATAGCTGCCATGTTCACTAGCAGATAGCATGGTTTGATAGAGAACTTGTCTAAGTGTTATGGGCTCTTGGTAGACCACAGGCAATCTTGCAAAATCCTATCAATTCTCAGGTTCTCAGACACTAAAAACCCAGACTTGGGAATTGAAACAATTCACATCTTTCCTCTGTGCTTTACCAAGAATGCTAGTATTCTAGTAGATTCTTTAGGACTGTAATAAAGTAAATAAGATTGGTTTTAACTTACTGAAATAAAAGTAAATAAATGTAGAGGTATATAATTTATTAATTCTATAATTATAAATACTAGATTTTTAGATCAGATGAAATATTGAACTAATGAAATGTTTGTTATTCTAACTGAATATATTTTTTGTTATAAAAAAAAGCAATGAAAGTTTTATTTGCTGGGTTTTTAAAAAAGATTTATTTATTTATTTATACAAGAACTGGGGTACAGGCCAGATTCGCAGGAGGGTGAGAGGATTCACCAGAGACAGAGTGGGGAACAGAACAGGCAGACTGATGAAATACACTGCTGAGGGGAGCAGTGGGCAACAGGAGAGGTCTACCCCACCTTGTGGGACCCTCCCTGGCCGGCCGGGATCGAACCTGCACTGCAGAGGCTGCGGAAAGCTTCACAGTGTGGTGCTCAACTGCCTTTGCCACCAGGGGAGGCCCTATTTTAAGCAAAATTGAAAACAACAGTCTTTATTTTTTTTAAAGCAGGGAATACTTTATTCAAATTCATTACAAAAATGGAGAGCTTGGGTCTCTAACAAAGCATTATATTGTTTTTGAAGATTTATTTATGCATAGAAGAACTGGGGTGTAGGCCAGAGGTTACTGGGTGGGGTGTGTGTGTAAGAGAGGATTGATTCATCAGCAAAAGAGTGGGGGAGCAGAATGGGCAGAACTACCAAAATACACTGCTAAGGGGAACATGAGGCAAGACAGGAGAGGTCCCCTGTGACTTATGTGGATTAGCTCCCTGCCTGGGGATGAGCTTCAGGCTGCAGTGATGATAACACTGAAATTTAATGTTCAAGCCACCGGAGAAGCCCCAAAGCATCATTTTTTTATTTATTTTTTTTTGTTTGTTTTGGAAAGTCTACTTGGTACAAAGTCCAATGCTAGGCATTTTTTTTTTAAATAATAAATTTTATTTTTATATTCCCCCATACAACTGCACATGCCCCATTCTGACCCCAATCCCTCCCCTCCCGGCCCCCACCCTCCAAAAAGTGTCTCTGGTTCATAGTTTTTTGTTGATTTTGATTTTCACTTTCTTATAGTTATTCATTTTCCTGATTCCTTATTTAAGTTTTTTAGATTCCTGCTATGAGTGAGACCATCTGGTATTTTTCTTTTTCTTTTTGGCTTATTTCGCTGAGCATGATCCCTTCCAGTGCCATTCATGTTGCTGCAAATTGAATGTGTTTATCTGTTTTGAATGCTGAGTAATATTCCATGGTATATATGTACCACATCTTCTTGATCCAGTCATCTATTTTTGGGCATTTGGGTTGTTTCCAAAGCTTAGCTATTGTAAATAGTGCTGCTATAAACATAGGGGTGCAGGTGCTCTTTGGAATTGATGTTTCTGTGTCCTTTGGGTAAATACCTAGGAGTGGAATTGCTGGATCATATGGAAGCTCTATGTTTAGTAGGTCCAGAAATCTCCACACAGCTCTCCATAGTGGTTGGACCAGTTTGCATTCCCACCAACAGTGCAGGAGAGTTCCTTTTTCTCCACACCCTCGCCAACATTTGTTGTTGCTAGTTTTTTTAATATGTGCCATTCTCACTGGTGTAAGATGGTATCTCATGGTAGTTTTGATTTGCATTTCCCTGATTGCAAGTGATGTTGAACATTTTTTCATATGTCTGTTGGCCATTTGCATTTCCTCTTCAGAGAAGTTTCTTTTTAGCTCTTCTGCCCATTTTTTGACTGGGTTATTTTCTTTGTTGTTGTTGAGTCTCATCAGCTCTTTGCAGATTTTTGTGATCAGTCCTTTATCATTAGTGTTGGGTGCAAAAATGTTCTCCCAGTTGGTGGGGTTTCTCTTTGTTTTTGTTATTGTCTCTTTTGCTGTGCAGAAGCTCTTTAATTTGATGTAGTCCCAGCTGTTTATCTTTGCCTTCACTATCACTGCTTTGGGTGATGTGTCTGTAAAGATGTCTTTGATATGCAAATCCCGTAGTGTTTCACCTATATTTCCTTCTATGTATTTTATGGTTTCAGGTCTTATGTCTAGTTCTTTAATCCATTTTGAGTTGATTTTTGTGTATGGTGTGAGGTAGTGGTCAAGCTTCATTCTTTTGCATGTAGCGACCCAGTTTTCCCAGCACCATTTATTGAACAAACTTTCTTTGCTCCAATGCATAGTCTTTGCTCCTTTGTCAAAGATTAGTTGACCATAAATCTGTGTGTTTATTTCTGGATTTTCTATTCGATTCCATTGGTCTGTATGTCTGTTCTTGTTCCAATACCATGCAGTTTTGATGATTATGGCTTTGTAGTATAGTTTGAAGTCTGGGAGTGTGATGCCTCCATTTCCTTCTTTTTTTTTAAGTAGAGCTTTGGCTATTCGGGGTTTTTTGTGATTCCATATGAATTTCATCAATAATTGTTCTATTTCTTTGAAGAATGACATTGAAATTTTGATTGGAATAGCATTGAATCGGTATATTGCTTTTGGTAGGATGGCCATTTTAATAATGTTTATTCTTCCAATCCATGAGCAGGGGATGTCTTTCCATTTCTTTGTGTCTTCTTCTATTTCTTTTAACAGTGTTTTATAATTTTCTTTGTATAGGTCCTTTACCTCTTTTGTTAGATTTATTCCCAAATATTTGATTTTTTTTGTTTCGATAATAAAAGGGATGTTTTTTTTTGATTTCTTCTTCTTCAGATTTATTGTTTGTGTATAGGAAGGCTACTGACTTTTGCATGTTGATTTTGTATCCTGCCACTTTACTGAATTGATTGATAAGTTGAATTAGTTTTTCTGTGGATTTTTTTGGGTTCTCTATGTATATTATCATATCATCTGCAAATAGTGATAGTTTGACTTCTTCTTTTCCTATTTGGATTCCTTGGATGTCTTTCTCTTGTCTTATTGCTCTGGCTAGGACTTCCAGTATTATATTGAAAAGCAGTGGTGAGAGTGGACATCCTTGTCTTGTTCCAGATCTTAATGGAATTGCTTTCAGCTTTTCACCATTGAGGATGATACTGGCTGTTGGCTTGTCATAGATGGCCTTTATGATGTTGAGGTATGTTCCTTGTATCCCAAGAATTTCAAGGGCTTTTATCATGAATGGGTGATACATTGTTGGATTCTGATAGCTAAAATTTTATAGAGAATTTTTGCATCAGTATTCATTAGGGAGATTGGCCTGTAGTTTTCCTTTTTTGTGTTGTCCTTATTCGGTTTTGGTATTAGTGTAATGTTGGCTTCATAGAACGTGTTTGGTATTGTCCCTTCCTTCTCAATTTTTTGGAAGAGTTTGTGAAGGATAGGCACTAATTCGTCTCTGAATCTTTGGTAGAATTCATTTGTAAATCCATCAGGTCCTGGGCTTTTAGAACACCAAAGCATCATATTTTAAAGCATATGTCACTAATTGTACATGAGAGTATGCACTGCAGCATGCAAAATAACTGATAAGACCATAACTTCTCAATGTTTAAAACAGAATAAGCTTCCCTATAAAAGTAGCATCTTTCAGCCTCCCCTGGTGGTGTAGGCAGTTGAGCGCAGCTCTGTGAACCTGTGGGCAGTGTCTGCAGCACCAGTTTGATCCCGGTAAGCCAGCGAGAGTCCCGCATGGCATGGCAGACCTCTCCTGTCTCACCCTCTGTTCCCCTCAGCAGTATTTCAGTCAGTCTGCCTGTTCTGTTCCCCACTCTGTCTCTGGTGAATCCCCTCACCTCCCCACCACACCTCTGGACTGTACCCCAGTTCTTGTATACATAAATAAATAAATCTTTAAAAAGAAAATTAGCATCTTTTTGGAATTTTGACCTTAGTATTTCCTCCTTCTTCTTCATACCCCTCCTTAACGATCAATACCAGCCTCCTCTTACTCCTTCTTTTTTTTTTTTAGAGGCATGTTTTATTTATTTATTTGTTGGTTGGTTGGTTTGTTTTGTTTATACATGCACTGGGTACAGTCAGAAGCGTGGGAGGGCGAGAGAATTCACCAGAGCCAGAGCAGGGAGCAGAGCAGGCAGAAGGACCGAAGTACACTGCTGAGGGCAGCAGCGGGCGGCAGGAGAGGTCTGCGCGCCATGTGGGACCCTCCTCCGGTGGCCGGGGAGCAGCCGGGGATCAAACCAGTGCCGCAGAGGCAGGGGGCAGCTTCGCAACCCAGCGCTCAACCGCTGTGCCACCAGGGAGGCTCCTCTCTACTCCTTCTTAAGGCATCTGTGTCCTCATGGGCCTCAAAAATCTGCCCTTCTGCCACCAATCCTACCCTCACCCATGTAGCAATGAGCAAAGGCATGCTTGATATACCTCAGGTCAAACTTGTGATTCAGGTGAGCCCAGGTTTCAGCAATGACTGTAGTATTGCTCATTATGCATATAACTTGTTGTACTTGGCCAGATCTCACCAGGTACCAATGCGAGAGGCTCATAATTAATGCCAACTTTAAAACCAGTAATGCACCATCCACAAACTGGATGCTGAGTTTGGTTTTGATGGTGACAGTGGCATCACTGACATTTTTGGGAACCATGTCACCATGGTAAAACAGGCTGCATGACAAGGGTCATATTTCACTATCTCATTGAGTGACTCAAACTACGCATTAGTGATCTCTGAACCAGAAAGCTGTTCATGACAAGCTTTCTCAGCAGAAGACTTGGATATATGTAGCCAGTGGGAAGTGGATGTGGGGATAAGGCATAGGGTAGTCTGGAATTCTGTCAGCTCAACCTTAAGGGCACTGTCAAATCTAGGGGAAGCAGTGAGAGAAGTCACAATTTTAGTTTTCAGCCTATTTAGGTTAGTAAATATTGGGTACTCAGTATCGAGGTTTTTATAATAAATGCCATAGGTGCCACCATTGTCTACCGTGAAGGCACAATCAGATGCTCAAGGGGTATATGAGGTGAAGAATTAGTTGTAAGACTCAGCTATAGCTGTGGAAACCTGGGGTGCTAGGTAAATGGAGAATTCCAGCTTGGATTTCTTGGCAAAATCCATATAGAGACATTCCATCAGCATGGAGGTAAACTCAAAACTTGATCTCCCACCAAAGCTATGGAAAACCTTAAGAAACCCTTAAGGAAAACCAGGAAACCCTTAAGACCTATGTATTAGTAAGCCTGTTTCTGAATTCAGTCCAAGATGCAGTCAGTAATCTCTCTTTGCACATCGTGTAGTGCCTTTGGACCTAGTTATTGATGGTATATTTCTTGCCTGTGATGAGTTGCTTCAGGTGAATGAGCTGGTAGTTGGTGCCAATGTGAACTTCATCAGTGACTACAGGTTCTAGTTATAAAAACACTACCCCGGGCACATCTTGTCAGCATCCATCTCACAAAGAAAGGTTGAAGGAGTCATTTCCTCAAGTAGTCTTGTCACTGTGCATCTGGCCATTAGATGCACATTCCAGACTGTAGAGTTGCTGGTATCTGGTATCAGATACTGCAGGTATCTGGATGCCACATTCTAGACCATAGAGTTGCTGGCAAGTATATTGCCCATCTAGGCACCTGCCTGATCACCATGAATGGAGATGCATTCATGTGGTTGCTGCTTTGAAGTTGCTGATGAGGGGGACAAAAATGAAGAAGAAAGGTTGTTGCTTCTTACAATCTGCTCTTATACCATGTAGGTAGTTTTCAAAAACTCATTCCAGCTTTCTGATAATTAGTCTTCAAATATGGCTCCCAGATGACCAATACCTCCAAAAAGATTTTTCTTTCTCCTTAATTCTCAACTGGTCACTCAAAAAGTGAAGTGATATGACTTCTGAGACCAGGACAGCAGTCCTCAGTTTCTGCTATGGACTCTAGGAATTCTGTTTGGCCCTCAGGGTCATCACAAAAGAAGTTCAGCTACCCTAATGAACAGAACTTATAGAGACTAGAAGGTAAGTCTCTGAATTTGGATTCCATTTGTCCGACTAAGATTCTAGATATGTGAATGTCACCTTCTTGAAGCAATTGGATGAGACCAACTGTCAACACTAGTAGTATTGAGTGAACCCAGTTGATGTCATATGAAACAGAGTAATAAGCTACCTCATGCTCCAAAATCCTGAGATAAAATGCAATTGTTTTAAGCCTCTAGGTTGGATAGTAACATAGAAATAGATAACTGTTCTCATAGTAAATGTTTCAATACATTATAAAATCATTACTTTGTAATTATAAAGTATTTTAGTTTGTTCAATATGGCCCTTAGTCAAAATGGTGGTGCAGTTGAAGCTCATGGAAGTATCAAATGATAAAATAGAAAGCCAGCAATGAGTTTGGAGTTAGCAATAATCCCATCCTTACTATGTAGTAAATTCTGTAATATTTATAAATTAATAATTTCTGTAATAATTATTTTAGCTCATCTGAAAAATGGGAATACCATACCTATCTCATAGAGGGTTAAATATAACACTGAACATGTACCAGATCATTATTTGTAGTAATTATTTTGAGTTGAGTTGTGGGCCCTGCAAATCAATATGTTGACTCTCTGACCCTCTAGTAATTTAAAATGTGACTTCAGAAATGTGACTTGTTGCAGATATATTTCACTGGGATATATTCTGTTGCAGATATATTTCTTAATAAAAGGGAGACATTTGGAAATAGATTTACATAGTGAGGAGACAATGTATAGAGACACAGAGAAAAGATAGCCATATACAAGCCAAGGAGAGACACCAAGAATAGTCCCTTCTATCAGAAATCTCAGACATAACCAACCCTGTCAGTACCTTTATTTCTAACATCTACTCTCCAGAACTGAGGCAGTAAACTCATTTTTGAAGTCACCCAATTTATGGTATTTTATTATGGCATCCATAGCAAAAATATGCAGTAATATTGCTACTTCCATTTCTTGATTCACAGTGATAATATTTTCCAGAGGTGTTCAGTAATTCTTTGCAGAGTTTCTGAATCTCTTATTTCAAAAATTGATTTATAAGCTACTTATAGCAAGTTGTAACCAATTTTGCAAAATTTGCATTTTAAAAGACCATCTGCAAAACACTATTTTTAAGAATTGTCAACATCAATGGTTTGTCGGGACATTTTTGAAAAGAGATTCCTGGTATTCTTCAATCAATTCAAATTAAATAAATGATCAATAATTAGATTTTAATCAAGATCTCAACTTCTGAAGGGATACTTCAGGCAAGGTTTTCAGAGCAAAGCAGTCTCTTTTTAATACATAATTGATGCTAGCATGTTTATATAAAACATGTCCAGTTGGAACAGGCTAGGAACAAATTAATTCCTACCAAAAAAATAATCCAATTTGTCACTAATTGTAAAAATAATTGACAGAAAGATTGTACAGCCTGCTGATCTCCTATCAACAGTGGAACTACCATGGCTCTGGCAACCAAACAGTAAGAAAATTGTGGCTGCAATTAATATCTTGACATTATGTATTATGGAAAAATCTGCAAATAATAGAATGCTTTAATATGATAAATTCTAGTTTACTCATATTTGAAGTTATCAAGTACTATTTGTGTATCTAATAGCTTCATTTAACACTAATTTATGGGAAAGAGTCAAAATACATATGCTATTTTTTAACTTTTTATTCATTAATTTTTTTCTTTGTAGTCTGCATAGTTCTCCTGCTGTCTTATCACCTGTAAACCATCACCATATTCCCTTGTATTCTTCTCTCCCCTGTTTTGATACCCTTCCCTTTCCATCCCTTGCCTCAGATCTATAGTTAGCTTGACATTTTCTTGACCATTCATTTGGTTTCTCTATTTTCCATATATTCTCTCTATTCTATATAAGTGAGACCATCTTGTAATTAATGGCATGGCATAGGCCTTTTGAAAACATTTTATGAAAATATGCACAGGTAGAGATTCCATAGAGGTTCTCAGTAACCAACGTTCTTTAGCCATTTTGAAGTTCAACAATCAGAAATCTCCTGGATATTCACTTAAATGACTTTGTTTTTCTTGCCCTCCTCCCTCAGAAATGGAAACAACTAATTAAATAGCACAAACTCAACATTCTTTACCAGAAAATAAATCAAAATCTATCTTTAGCCTTCTATTTGTAGAGTAAAAGTGGCCATTTCTATTTAATTCATTTACTGAATAAGTTCTTGATGTTTTGACACTGTTCTCAGTACTAGAGACACAGAGGTGAGGAAGTAAATCATTCCCTTAAAGGATTTAGGTTTTAGTGAAAGTGAAATATTAAAGAAAAGAACCTGACACAGTAAATTTTAAAACGCAGTTCAGATAATAAGTTCTTATAAGAAAAATACTGCAGGATGAGGGGATAGAAAGGGAGAGGTGGGGTAGGGGTTGGCATGGTGAAAGACTGAGATTTGTTGGATGGACATGAAAGGCCTGTGAAAGGCATATGAATGATGTGTAGGAACACATCATGCACATAGACAATGAACTTTGCAGGTGGAGGGAAGAGTATTTATTACAGTCTGTAGAAAGTCTTAGACACTAGAGGATGAAAAAGAAAGCCAGTGCCTAACTGGAGAATGATTGAGGGGCATAATGTCTATAGAGGTGGTCAGAGACATGGATCAAGGGCAGACTTTAACATTCTCACTCCATCTTGGTATATTTCATTTAATTATTATATTTCATTAGCAGTTAGTATAAGGACACTTAAAAATATGAGTATAAAATGCTTACATTTCAAAAGATAAGAACTCTATACCCTAAACACTAAAAAAATCACTCATTATAGTTAATGGGTAACATTTTATGACATAATCTCAGTGTGTCAGTAACAAAATGTATAGTAGTAGGCAGAAGCTCAGTTTCTCTGTCTTTTGAATAAAGAAATTGTATTGCCTAATTGTACTTTTTAAACTCTGATTTGGTGAATTTAAATAAGTTTATTTCTATAGATTAAAAATAGTAGTCCAATTCCAACAAGAAATAATATAGCAGAAATAAGTGAAACTACCAATATCTTTATTTTCTTTTAATTATGTATCAGACTAGGGAGTCTTTAAATACTCTAAAAATTCTTAGGAAGCTGCACCTACTTTTAGGTTTCAGGAAATAATATGATCATAAAGATTAAAGTTATCACAGGAAAGTATAATCTTTTCAAAGACTGTGAGTCTCAATCTGTATTTAATTTTTCAAATTCTCTAATCTTTTTGATACATGAATTTTGTTATGACATTTCCAAATATTTCATTTATTACATTGTACTCTGATTTTTCAGGTTTATATTTTCTAATATAATTCATATAGTATAAAATTTACCCTCTTGAAATATAAAATTCAGTGTTTTTTTAGTGTATGTACAAGGATATGCAATCATAGATCTAATTCCAGAATATTTTCATCAGCCTCAGAAGAAGCCCATTATTATGCCTGTTCCCCTTAACTCACCTCCTAAAGCAAATGCTAATCTGTTTTCTGTCTCTCCAGATTTACCTATTAAGCACATTTCATGTAAATGAAATCATACAATATGTTACCTTTATATGCCTATTTCTTTCATTTAGCATGATGGTTTCAAGCTTCATTCATATTGTAGCATGTGTTAGTACACCATTCCCTTTGGAGGTGAATTATATTCCATTGTATGGATATGGTGCATTTTATTTATCCATTCATGATGGACATTTACATTGCTCTTACTTTTTGACTAGGATAAAACTCTACTATGACCACTTATAAGCAGGTTTTCAGGTAAAACATATAGGAAATAGAATTGCTACAGATGTAGAATTGTAACTCAAGAAACAAGAAAGAACTCAAGGAAACAACCTAATCTCACATCTCAACTAGAAAAAGAACAATAAAAAAACCCAAAACCAGTAGAAGAAAGGAAATAATAAAAATCAAAGGATAAATAAATGAAATAGAAACTAAAAAAAAAAAAAAATCCAAAAGATCAATGACACCAAAAGTTGGTTCTTCAAAAAAAATAAATAGACAAACCCCAGGCAGGCTCACAAAGGAAAAACGGGAGAAAGCACAAATAAATAGGATCAAAATGAAAAAGGAGAAATCACAACAGGCATGGCAAAAATCAAAAGAATAATCAGAAACTACTATGCACAGTTGTATGCAAACAAGTACAACAATCTAGAAGAGATGAACAAACTCCTACAACTCTACAATCACCCAAAGCTAGATAAAGAAGAAATAGAACACCTAAACAGACCAATTACAAGCAGTGACTGTGAAATGGTAATCAAAACGCTCTCCAAAAATAAAAAGTCCAGGACCAGATGAATTTACAAATGAATTCTATCAAACATTCAGAAACAAATTAGTGTCTATCCTTTATAAAATCTTTCAAAAAGTTGAGAAGGAAGGGATAATACCAAACACCTTCTATGAAGCCAACATTATACTAATACCAAAACCGAACAAGAACAACATAAAAAAAGAAAACTACAGGTCAATCTCTCTAATGAACAATGATGCAAAAATCCTCAATTAAATCTTAGCTATCAGAATCCAACCATATATCCATAAGATAATTCACCACAACCAAGTAGGATTTATTCCAGGGACACAAGGATGGTTCAACATCTGAAAATCTATCAATGTAATCTAATACATTAACAAAAAGAAATATAAAAACCATATGATAATATCAATTGATGCTAAGAAAGCTTTCGACAAAGCACAATACCCTTTTATGATAAAGGCCCTTGAAATTCTTGGATACAAGGAACATACCTCAACAGCATAAAGGCCATATATGACAAACCCATAGCCAATATTATTCTCAATGGTGAAAAGCTGAAAGCATTTCCATTAAGATATGGAACAGGACAAGGATGTTCACTCTCACCACTGCTTTTCAATATAATACTGGAAGACCTATCCACAGCAATAAGACAAGAGAAAGACATACAAGGAATCCAAATAGGCAACAAAGAAGTCAAACTATCGCTATTCGCAGGTGATATGATAATATACATTGAGAACCCCAAAACACCACAGAAAACTAATTAAACTAATCAATCATTTTAGTAAAGTAGCAGGATACAAAATCAACACACAAAAATAAGTAGCCTTTATATGCACAGACAATAAATCTGAAGAAGAAGAAATCAAGAAAATCATCCCTTTTATTATTGAAACAAACAAAAAAATCAAATACTTGAGAATAAACCTAATAAAAGAGGTAAAGGACCTTTACAAATATAACTATAAAACACTGTTAAAAGAAACAGAAGAAGACACAAAGAAATGAAAAAACATTCCCTGCTCATGGATTGGAAGAATTAATATTATCAAAATGGCCATCCTACCAAAAGCAATTTACAGAGTCAATGCTATTCCAATAAAAATTTCAATGACATTATTCAAAGAAATAGAGCAAATATTGATGAAAATCTATGGAGCCACCAAAACCCCCAAGTAACTAAAGCTCTCCTGGGAAAAAAAAAAAAATGAAGGGAATGGAACATAATAATCCCAGATTTCAAACTATACTGTAAAGCCATTGTAATCAAAACTGCATGGTATTGGTACAAGAACAGATACATGGACCAATGGAACCAAATAGAAAATCCAGAAATAAACCCAGAGATTTACAGTCAACTAAACTTTGACAAAGGAGCAAAGAATGTGCAATGGAGCAAAGAATGTTCAATAAATGGTGCTTGGAAAACAGGGTTGCTACATGCGAAAGAATGAAGTTTGGCTACTACCTCACACCATGCACAAAAAACAACTCAAAATGGATTAAAGAACTAGACATAATACCTGAAACCATAAAATATATAGAAAGAAATATAGATGAAACACTACATGACATACACCTCAGCAATATCTTTGAAGATTCATCACCCAGTATGTAAACTTGGGGAAATTATATATTTTTGCAATACTTATCAGCTTAATAGAGAATAAATTTGTTTTATCTACTCTAATGGATTTTACAAGCAAAGTCTTTATTCTTAAGGAAATTAAAGTTGCTGTTCGTTTGGTCTCAGTATACAAATCAGTTCTTAACATTCATTACAAGTTCTTGAATGATCTGGTCCTTGCTAATCTCTGCACCATCTCTCGTCAGTCTATCCTATCTACATGTGTGGCTAAAATAAAAAGTATGCTCAGCTACTTTTTTTTTTATTTTAATCTTAAAATCCAACAACCATCGTTTATTATAAAGATGAACAGCAAGCCTCGTGATGGGCTTATTGGTAGGATTTCTGGTAGTGAGCACCGGCTCCAGGGCCTCCGAACTTCTTGGATTAACAATGACGGGGATCAGCCACCAGCAGGTTCCGGTCATACTGGATGAGGATGTCTTTGATTTTCTTGGAGGCCTCATCTACATATTTCTGGTAATAGGCCACAGGGCTTTGGAGATGGACTGGCGGATGCCGTAAATCTGGGCCACATGACCACCACCCTTCACACGGACACGGCCAGCCAATCGCTCCTTACCCAGAAGCAGAACAGGTTCCAGCAGCGTGTACTGCAGCGTGCGCGACTCGATCATCTCCAAGTGCCGCCGTTTCACCTTGAAGAGGCCCTTGCCGGGTTTGCAGTGCGCCAGGGTTGTGGCGGTCTTCTTGCTTCCGAAGACTTGCACGAACTGCGGGGACCCCTTGGACAGCATTGCTGCAGATCCAGATGGGAGCTCCTCACCTTGCAGTGCCACCCTCAGCTACTTTTTTAATTTCAAGTCCTTAATTGCAATTTGCTTTTTTTTTTTTTAAGATTTATTTATTTATACAAGCGCTTGGGTACAGGCCAGAGGCGTGGGAGGGTGAGAGAATTCACCAAAGACGGAGCAGGGAGCAGAATAGGCAGAAGGACCGAAGTACACTGCTGAGGGGAGCAGCCGGCGAGGCAGGAGAGGTCTGCCATGTGTGAGTCTCCCTGGCCGGCTGGGAATGGAACCGGTGCTGCAGAGGCTGCGGACAGCTTCACAGCGCTGAGCTCAACCTGCTGTGCCACCTGGGAGGCCGAACTTGCTCTGTCTTGTGTCAAGGATTCCTCCTTCCTGTGTCCCTTGGCCTTACCCCCTCCACCTGGTTACCCTGTATTTACTCACTTAGCTTCAGCTTTTTCAAGGAAGCCTTCCCTAAGTATGAGTATCTGGACAAGATGCTCTTCTGTGTGGTCGTCCAGTCCCTAATTTTCACCAAGAATATTAATTGTGTGATTTTATTCCCTTGATCTCCCCCTCCCTTGCAACGAAACCAAAAGCTCCATGAGAGCAGAGATCAGGGAATATGACAATTTTATTCAACAATATACACCCAGTGTCCAGCAAAGTATCTGACACAGTGATGATCAGTACATGTTTGCTTTGGACTAAAAATTGAGCCCCTCTCAAATCCATTTGTTGAAGCTCTGTCCCCTAAGGTGATAATATTTGGAAGTAGGACCTTTGAAGAGAATTAGGTTTGAATGAACTAAGAAGATGGGATTTTCACAATGGTATCTGCTGCCTTTATAAGAAAGAACATCAGAGAATGAAATATCTCATTCATTCCTCTCTCCATGTACACACATCCTCCTTCCTCCCCTTCCCCAGTTTGAGAACACAGTGAATTGTCCTCAGTTTGTAACCTGTCAGAGAACTCTCCAGAACCTGAAAATGCTGACATCCTAAAATCAGATTTCCAGCATCCAAAACTGTCAAAAAAAAAAAAAAGTTTCTGTTGTTTAAGAGATACAATCTTTGGTATTTTATTGTGGCAACTCAAATTGATTGATTAAAGGAATAACTAAACAAATATATGACTGATTATTTGATAATATATTTACTTGATGATCCTAAGATGCTTAGGGATTTAAGTTGGCCTGATACCTTGGAACCAATAGAAGCCATATTTTCTTGAATATTTTTACTTAGGTTTTCTCTTATATGATATAATGACTCACCTACAGGTCTCCTATAGTCTAACAAGGTTTTGTTTTGTGCTATAAAGACCTTTCCAAACTTTATTTAAGAAGAATTGTGTGTCTGGTGCATAGATATCAATACTGCCAAATCTAGTATATTCATGGTTTTGATTGTTTAGAAAACAGCCATTACTAAATAGTTCTGTTTTCTCTAAATGAAAATTAAACTTTAACCCAGAAAGAAACTGATATGAGGAGATAAAAAAGTATTTCAAACACACAAAATGAAGTGATGGGGCGATAAAACATTTACATTGTGTACATCAAAGAGATAATTGTATAAATGGAGACAAATGGAGAGAGATTATTTTTATTTTTGATGGGCTGTGACAGATAAGAAACTTCTTGAGGGAACATGCCTGCTCTTTTTTCTGTATAATTAGGAATAATTTCCTCAGGGAATTAGGCTTCTTTACTTGAGAAGTCACTGTGAAGTTGTATGAAACTTTCTACTCTTCATAAGGTCTAAGTTTTTACCATGTTTTTAATAAGTGGTGATTTGCTAGTTATGGAATCTCTCTAAGTTATTGGATAGCTTTTGCTGTGGCAATGAATGAACTTGAAGCCTTAAGTAAGGGAAAGTCATCTAGACTTTACTGGGCTTCTCTGAGTTTGGAAGGACTTTCCTCCAATATCTTTCGGAAACCTAGATAGAGGAAGCAGCACTCTCTGGAGCACTGGGTTCCCATAAGGTTTAGAGAAGCCTTGAGACCAAGTTGGAAGCCTCTTGAAAGCCTTTGCTCACACTGACACTGAACACACTCACCATTGATTAATGTATGTCTATGGTCCCTCTGAAGTTATTGGTAAACTTTATTTGCCTGCTGGAAAGAAGGAAACCAATGGAGCCAGTAATTCAGTATTGTATACTACTTCCTCAAGTTGCTGAGTATTAAATGCACATCTTACCATTTTTGTAAACAATAAAGATTTAAGTATAATTACAAACATGAGAAATTAAAGGAAGCAATTTTAGACAATGAGGCATTGTAGACAGTAATAGGTTAAAAAAAAAAAAGGCAAGAGGAAGGGGAAGAATAACTACAAGACTGGGTAATTGAAGTTCCTGGAGTTATAGGAATAAACAATGGAAGAAATTGCAGAATTTGGTGAAGAATTTTAAATAAGCAGGAGATACTTACAAACATTATTTAGTACCAGTCTAGGTTGTCAGAGTTTTGCTGAAGTAATGCTTACTTGTAAATAATTTCTGTCTGGGAGATACTATGCAATATATTCTAACAGTCAGCATTCAGAAGACTCTTTTGTTGTCAAACTTTAGGTGAATTGTTAGGTTTAGTAATTTTTCTTTTTGAATAAACAGGACCGTAGAACTTTATGATTTTGTGCCTATTGAGCATTGGGGTTTAATCTTAGCTTTCTCTGACCCTAGTCTCTAGATAAGTTGTGCTGTCTACTCTTCATGTATGCTTTGGTGCCTGCCTACTCTGAATCCATGAAACTTCAGTTATCCATTCTACTTCTCTTCTGGTGTGTTCTCAATCTGAGAACATAGAAAAAAATCATTTTTCCACTAATAAAGTGACAAAAATCCATTCTGAAATTTGTGGTTTTGTTTTTTTTTTTCCTACATAACACCATCTGATTCTTAAATAATCAGTCTGGACCTTTATCAGGCCCATTATTTATTTATTTATTTATTTATTTATTTATTTATTTAAAAGATTTATTTATTTATACAAGCACTGGGTACAGTCAGAAGCTCGGGGGGTGGGGGGGGGCGTGCGGGGTGGGGGGTGAGAGAATTCACCAGAGCCAGAGCAGGGAGCAGAACAGGCAGACTGATAAAGTACACTGCTGAGGGGAGCAGCGGGCAGCAGGAGAGGTCTGCGTGCCATGTGGGACCCTCGCCCAGTGGCCTGGGATCTAACTGGTGCTGCAGAGGCTGCGGACAGCTTTGCAACCCAGCGCTCAACCACTGCGCCTCCAGGGGAGGCCCATCATTTCCATTTTTTAATCTTCCATTTCTTCCTCAATCCACTGCAGTCTTATTTTCAGCTTCTGTCATTCAATTTAAATGATTTCAGTAATACTTCAAATGGCTTCCTAATGTCAAGTGCATTGGTAAATTCCATTTCTTGTTTCACTTTTGCCCCCTCACTTGGAACAGTCTTTCTTTGATTGTGACTTCCACCCCCGGAATCACTTCATATTCTTTATTCTCTGTGGTGGTCTTCAAAGATTCATTCTCAGTTTTCCTTTGCAAATTTTATGCACTCTCATCCATATCCTAGATATAACCACTACCTTGGAGCTGATAAATCTAACATAATCATGTGAGCTTTAGATCCATTTGTTTTTCTACTTCTCATCTTCACTTAGCCAAAGTGGACCTGAAACTTGGTGACTACAAAAGGAAATCAATATTTGCACTACTCGTCTATCATCCTCTTCTTCCTCCTATGTTTTATATCTCAGTTGATGCTAATTAGTAGAATTGCAGTCCTGTACATTATATAGAAGCAATGTGTTATTGTTTAAAATATATGAGACCAATATTTATTTTTTCCTTAAAATCAATGGAAGTAGAATCAAGTTGACATAGTTTTTATTGAACATACATTTTCCATTTGGATGGTATGTTTAACACTTTTGAAAAAGTGGTGGTGTGCTTTTTTCAAAGTGATGATGAAAAAATAAATCATCAACATGAAAATGGAAACTGTCAAATCACTATAGATTTTTTTTAAAGATTTATTTTATTTATACAAGAGCCAGGGTACAGTCCAGATGCGCAGGAGGGTGAAAGGGTTCACCAGAGACAGAGCAGGGAACAGAACAGGCAGACTGAAAAAATATACTGTTGAGGGGAGAAGCAGGCAAGACAGGAGAGGTATGCTTCAGTATTATATTTTCTTGAACTTTAAGCTTTTAAAATAAAATTAATCCTAGCAAATATAAAAGCCCACAAAAATAAGAAAAAAATATATCTCAGTTTTCAGGGAATTTGTGTGGCAAACAGACTTTCAGGAATTAGATCCATATAAGAAACATTAGTCTTGGCTGTGGTCTAAGACCCAGAAATTCATGGTTATGGTGGTGATAGATTAGACCACTAATAAATTAACAAATTAAATGAAAGTAGTAGGAATGAAAGATAATTTAGATTAGTAATGGGCAGGGGCAAAAAAAAATTACCAATGTCTTTGAAATACAGGAAAAAGTTATTTTTAGAATTCATGAAATGAGAATTTCTTAAATACCTTTAAAAGGGAAGAATGACCTTTGCTGTTTTTCATGCTAACTTTTTATAGCTTGTTTCTGTTCCTTTAAACTTGCCACTTTGGATTTTGTTCTATTTGCCTGTCAAATAAGGAATACTAAAAACTACTAATATATGCACTATACAATAAATGTACCTTAGCTTCTTGAGCAAAATTTAATTAATAAAATCACTTAAAACCAGAAAACATACTATGAAATTTCTAATAAATCATCTTGTTGACTAAGATGTTGACATAAATTCTAATATGTTGACCTTATAATATTAATCAGAAATATACCTATAATAAAAGCATAGATTAGATGTGTTGGGGGAAATGATGTCCTGAACAAACTCCACAAATAGGTTTTATGGACCCCACCCCAGACCAAAGGCACCCAAGACACCAAGGACTACAAATCCCATAATGTCATCACCACGGAAGGGAGGATTGCAAGGAACAGAGGGTGGAGTTAAGCAGCCAGATTTTATATATAACCAGACATGTAAACCTTGGGGGTTCTTTTTTTTTTGCCAGCTTTCAGTGTGCTATTGGGGAACTGGTAGGATGCATTCACCAATTTATCTCTCTCTCTTTCTCCTGAGTTATTCATTTCTCCATTGCCCCTTTTTATAAATATTATGTTTTTGTGTGTACCTGTAGTTGAGCCTCATTATAAGTGCCTTTTAAGTGTGTGAG
Organism: Talpa europaea; assembly: GCF_964194135.1. Classification (NCBI taxonomy): domain Eukaryota; kingdom Metazoa; phylum Chordata; class Mammalia; order Eulipotyphla; family Talpidae; genus Talpa; species Talpa europaea. The sequence goes on from NC_140079.1 coordinate 35,262,242, forward strand.
TGAGGACCCACAGTCAGGCAAACCCACTTCACATTGGGGTTGTCCTGTAACAATTGGATAAAGAATGCATTTGATACAGGTAACCACTTGAAATAAATATATATATTATTCTATTATCTCCTTGTTACATGGAATTCATAGACTTTGAACTTGACTCTATATAGACCTTTTACATTATTTGTAACTGGGAAATTTGGTGCCCTAAAATAGCATATTTATGATTCATTTCTCTTTCCATGAGGACTCTGGGCTCTCTGGCCACATAGACCAAGAATGCCAGGGAAGTGTAGAATTCTGTGAGTAGCTGGGTGACTTTGTTACCTGTTAGACCCCCAGTATTTAATTTTCAGCTCAGGCATATATTCTCATCATTTTTTTCTGAATTGTAACCTGAAGAGCATGTCTTAGTTTAAGACAGTACTTCATAAAATCAAACTAAAAATTTCTCTCTTTTTAACTCTTCTGACAACAGGCACATTTCTAAGTGAAAAAGAGTTATGGCTGTAGTCTGGTGGCATTTTTTCAAAACTTGTTTTCCATGAAATATTTCATCTATATGTAACAAAGCATTAGATAAAATAATGACAATGTATTTTTAATTCTTATATTTTTCATTAGGAAGATCTTTGATAATTCATTTATTTTCCTATTAATCTCTTGTTTCTGTTATTTTTTTTCTCTCTGTAATCCTATATCCTTAGCTCCTGCTGATATAATTAGGATTATATTAGTTACCCAAACTGTACTAATCATGTTTTCTATTCTGGGATTTAAAATTTGGGTTTTATGATCCCTGACTCTGAAAAAAAAAAAAGGCAGAAAGGGTTAATCAATACTGAAGGCTAGTATACTATCAGTCAAGACATGACTTCCTGTTAGTGGCCAAGCACAGTTCTATGAGCTGTCAAACAAAAGGACTGATATGATGATCTAGTAATGGGTAAAAGAGAGAAAGCTCTTTCTAAATTGTAAGAAATTTCAATATGAAGAAAGAGCAGGAAAACATAGTTTTAGTAGCAAACTCTTTACAATAAAAAAGGTTATGTCATTAGTGTGAAATAGATTAAGCTGAATATAACTGTATTTGGATGAAACTTTCTAAATTGTCACTCCTTATAGCTCTTTTCCCTTGCATAGGTGGTACAATTATTATTTAATACATAGAGCATGATTGGAAATGAAAATTACAGCCCTCAATGTAATGATTAGGAAGATAACTGCCAATCATCATTGTTGTGTGTATCTCCATGAGGAAATTATTCAAATATATTTTTAAAAATAACTGTAGAAAAGTGGAATAGAAAAACAAGTCAGCATAACAATCAAGCTAATATTTTCCTCTTTTTAATATACTTTATTGTTAAAGATGTGTAAATACAATAAACATTGATACTTTACGCAACTCTTTATTACTAAAATATTACATGTATAAAATTATAGGTAAAGAGTTAAAAATTAGTGCTTGCTATTGTTTAAAATATCAATGTGTAACTCTAATAACATCTGTCCCTTATCATCTCCTTTATATATCATGCATCTTTATAGCAAAAATGAAACATTCAATACCTCGCTCAGATTTAGGACCCACTAAGGAATGCATTGAAAGAGGCATATTCTCTGTCAATTTTATTCACTTTGTGTATAAATACAATTTTTAAGAATTGCTTTTCTCATACTATCAGTACAGTAGTTAATTGACAAAATGTATAGCTACTTTTGAATAGAAGTATAATCTCAATTATTATACATCTTCTGAAACAGTGGATATTTGTATATTTTATGTATTTTTCTGGATTTTTTTCTGATGCTCTGATAATAAAATTTCCTCACATTTATTAATATCTGTATTTCTACAAATTAGATACATTTGGTAAAAAGTTACTAAAACTGCCTGTTTTCAGAGATATTTTGATTATGTCAATTTAGAGTCTTGATTACTCCAGGTTCTTCAGAGTAACAGAACCATGATCTGTAATTGGCATGCTGGGGACTCAGAGAGCCAGTGATGCAGTTCTAGACCAAAGTTGACAGGCTCAAGATCTAAGAAGAGTGATGTTTCAGATCAAGTTCAAATACAGGAAAAACTCCAAGCCTGTGTCCTATCTCAAGGAAGACAGGCAAGAGAAAATCCTCGCCCCACCCTGCCCCCCAACAGTGCTCATGGGAGGGACAGTCATTTTGTTCTATTTTCAGGCCTTTAAATGATGCTGGAGGGCAATCTGCTTTATTTACTCTATTGGTTTAAATGTCAATCATATCCAGAAACACTCTCACAGAAACACCCAGAAATTTTTTTTTTTAACCAAATATCTGGACACTATCACCCAGTTATTACCTAATTTTATTGACACATAAAATTAACAATCAGAGATTTCTTTTTCATTTACTTAACTTTAGCCTTTTAAATCATAATTATTTAAGCCACTATCATAGATTCAAGTAAATTTCTCCTTATTCCACTTTATGTTTTTCCTATTTCCCTTTATAAGCCTTTCTACTCTTCCTGTACTATGAATGGTGGCATTCTCTGGGTTCTTTTATGGAGATACTTTCCTACATAATCTATCCGCTCAGGTGAGTACTACTACTGTGTTTATTGATGTTATAGTCTTCTCAGACTGCCATAAAAATACACAACAGATTTTGTCACTTAAACAACAAAAATGTATTTACTCAGCTCTGAAGTTTGACTCTGATATCATTATGCTAGCAAAGCTAGTTTCTGGTGAGAACTGTCTTCCTGGTTTGCATATAACTGCTTTCTTCTTATGCCCTCACCCAATAGATCAAGTGAGTCAGGAAGCTCTCTATTATGTCTCCATATAGGAGCACTAATCCCATCTTGAGGGTCCCTACCTGTTGAATTTATCTAAACCTAGTTATCTGCCAAAAACTCTACCTTCAAACAATATTGCATTGGGGGTTGGGCCCTCAGCATATGGATTTTGGGAGAACACAGTTCAGTCTTGAGTAATTAGTATCACCAAAGTCACTATTTTCGCCAGCACAACTGTCTTGTTTTGTTTTTCCTCTCAAATCCACATGCCGAGTCTCTAGCCTCCATTACCTTAGCAGTGATATATTTGGAGATAGGACCATTAAAGTGGTGCTTAAGTAAAAAACAAAGCTGTTAGAGTATGCCTTAATCTAATCCAACTGTTGCCCTTATAAGAAGAGGAAATCTGCATAGACTTTCTGCCAAAGCTATCTGTAAGACCGAGAATGAAAAAATAAATTGACATCTTTATTTTAGGCTTCTAGTTTCCAGAACTGTGAGAGAAAAAAAAAAATTCTGTTGTTTAAGCCATCCAGTGTGTGATTTTTTTTTAAAGCTGTATTTATTTATTTATTTATTTATTTATTTATTTATTTATTTATTTATTTATTTATGTGTATAAGATAATCTGTCTGCTGGGGTAAAGGCCAGAGGTGCAGGGGGTGAGGGGATTCACCAGAGACAGAGTAGGGAACATAACAGGCAGATTGACTGAAATACACTGCTGAGGGGAGCAGTGGACAAGACAAGAGAGGTCTGCTACACCATGTGAGTTAGCTCTTATCTCCCTGGCTGGGGATCAAACTCCTGCTGCAGTGGCTGGGGATAGCTTCATAGTGCTGAAACTTACCTCTTGCACCACCAGGGAGGCCCCCAGTCTGCGGTGTTTTGTTAAGAAAGCTCTAGCAAACAAATGCATTGGTTTTCTAAATAGTTGTACTTGTGTTTCAGCTGGATTTTTTTTCACTTAAATGTTTTTACTTAGGTCCTGCCAACACTTATAAGTGGATCTGTTCTAGGCATAAATCATATTATATCCTATTTGTATCCCAGTTTTGCCATAACTCTGTCCCAGCAAGGACACTAGCTAGTAGAAGGGATGTCCTGGGACTTGTGCTTTAGAGGACCTCTGTCTAGCTACTCTCTGTCTTACCTCCTCTTCACAGGACCAGAATTTGGCAGGATAAAGGGACATGCTATCTTGGGAATCAGTTTCCACTTCTGGACCACATGTCCTATTTCAGAATCTCATGATTCCCTCCTGTTTCTGCACAAGTTTCTTCCCAAGGTCTTCTTCCTGACTGCAGCCCTGGCATAGAGGTATTCTCATCTCTGCACCTGAGTTGGTGCAGTGTCAAAGGGTCTTTGCTTTCGAGGCATGTGAAAATGCATGATGAAGTAATTTCATGTAACTGATGTAAGGCCAGTGGTGAGAAGGAAAGAGGTGGGATTAGCTCTCTCTGCCACAGCCTTCCAGTGCAAAACTTTGAGGGAGTCGAAGAACTCTAAACTTGACATTGGCCTTCTATTGTTATGAAGGTGAGTAGGACACCTTTATTTAATCATTTGTTACTGACTTTATAATTTTCATATACTCAGATATGTATACTTTTGGTCTGACACGCACATATGTTAAGGAGAGGACAGCTCATCACGTGATGACCAGAATTTTGTGTTCCTCGTTTCAGTGTTCAGTGAATGGTACTGGCAGTATCTGCTATAAGCTTGTCATCTTTGATTCCTTCTCCTTTCTCCCATCCCCTTTATCTCCTTAATCATCAATTCTTGCTGGTCACACATTCCACATGCTCTTTACATCTTTCCACACCTCTGTCTCTTCACAAATACTGCTCTAGTTTAGGCTTATTCATGCGCCTGGATCTCTATGTTCAGTCTTGTACCAACCTTATCCATTTGCCTATAGTGAAGCTAAAGTAAGTTCTAAAAACTGATAAGCTAGCAAATAGTCCTAATTTGATTTTTAGAATTCTCTGGCTGACAACTTTCAATAGTTAGCTATTATCTTTAAGTTCCAGTCCAGACACAAGGAACTACATGGAGCACCCAAGCTTCCTATATCCCAGGGTTAGCTTTCCCACTCTCCTCTTTACCCAAATTAAACAGAACCATGAATTTCTTTTAGTTCTTGGAATTTGTCTTATTCTCTTTCAAATTAATTTTTATTTTACCTGCTATTCCATTTCCTTGCCTAATTCCTACTTATTCTGCAAGTTCCAACTTCAAATCACTTTATCCAGGGAGATTTCCCCAAACTCTCTGACCTCCATCAGTTGCCTCTTAGGAGACTTCATCTCACTGTAATGCTATTACACACTAATTACCTATTTCCTCCTCAGACTGTTGTGGTAGTGCCTGCCTTGATAAATTTTTCACTCTCACTGGTTAGCACAATACTTAGCATATAGCTGAAGCAATAGAAGTAACAGTTTTATGAAATTGCAAACAGAATTTATACCTGTTAGATATTTATATGCAGATGATATTCCTGAATCTATAAAGCATTGATATATAAAATTTATATGTACTTTACATTGGAAATATAATTGAATTATTATTTTGACATTACCAGACTCAGTTCCTGCTCAGTAGAAATAATGTTGTACAGATTTGAAGTGTTAATTCAAAAGACCTCCCTCATTGACTATGGAAAGCGGTGGTGTCCTTAGAAATCCTGGCAGGAGAAGCCCTTGAAGCCCTAAACGTCTCATTGATTATTTTCTTTTTCTTATCATGATATTGTAGTCACCCAACCTATTGACTGAATTTATGGGACCAAGGAGTATAAGCCTATGTATCATGTATTTCCTTGACACAACATTCTGGGTATCTGGAAAGTTCCTGTTTGAATGGCCTTAAGCTTCTTTTAGAATGTATTTGCGACACTTCTTGCCTTGGCTTCCTGAGAACAAATGGCACAGTATGTGCCCAATCCTAAATTTGCAGAGGGATGAGGCCAAAGATGACTCTTTAGGAAAACTCTTATGTTGCCTCATGGAAGAAGCACAGGTGGATTTAAGAACTTATTTTTTAATGTAAATTTATATTTTACATCACTGTTCATTTTTTGTACAATATTTGCTTTCTCCTGTCTGATGTAGTCCCTGTAAAATTCCCATGACAAAGTTACCCATGCACTATCACCATAGTCCCTTTTGCTCTTTCCTCCCCTGTTTTGATCCCTCTCCCTCCTCCTCCCATGCCTGATATCTCTGATTTATAGTTGCCTGTTAATTTTGGGTTTTTATTTATAATTATTATTTTTCCAGACTCCTTATTTATTTCCCTTATATTCCTCCTATAACTGAATCCATATGATATTTTTCTTTTTCCTGCTGATTTATTTCACTGAACAAAATCCCTTCCAGCTCCATCTAAGTTGCTGCAAATGGCATAAGTTTATCTTCTTTGATTGCTGAATAGTATTCCATTGTATGTATAGACCACATCTTCTTGTAAGTCATCTGTTTTTGGACATTTGGGTTGTTTCCATATTTTATCTATTATAAATAGTACTGCAATAAACATCGGGGTGCACGTATCCTTTGAGTTAATGTTTTTATGTTCTTTGGGTAGATTCCTAAGAGTGGAATTTCTGTGTCATATAGTAGCTCCAATTCAGTAGTTTGAGGAAACTCCACACGGCTTTCCATAGTGGTTGGACCAGTTTGCATTCCCACCAGCAGTGTAGAGGAGTTCCTTTTTCTCTACATTATCACCAACATTTGTTGTTGCCGTTTTTTTTTTTTAATATGTGCCATTCTCAGTGGAGTAAGATGGTAGCTCATTGTGATATTGATTTGCATTTCACGATTATAAGTGGTATTGAACATTTTTTCATCTACTTGTTGGTCATTTGAATTTCCTCTTTGGAGAAATGTCTGGTTAGCTCTTCTGCCCATTTTTTGGCTGTATTGTTTACTTTGTTTTTGGTGAATTGTGTGAGCTCTTTGTAGATCTTATCAGTTGTATGGAGTGTAAAAATGTTTCCCAATTAATAGGGTGTCTCCTTGTTTTGGTTAATATTTCTTTTGCTGCACAGATTTTAGTTTGAAGTAATCCCAGCTATTTATTTTTTTTACTTCACTTTATTTGCTTTGGGGATGTATGTCATTTGTTTTGTAGTATTTTGCCCATATTTTCTTGTATATATTTTACGGTTTCAGGTCTTATGTTCAATTTTTTTATCCATTTTGAGTTGTTTTTTTATGTATGGTGTGAGTAGTACTGTAGCTTCATTCTTTTATTTTTGGTGGTCCAGTTTTCCCAGCACCATTTATTGAACAAACTGTCCTTGTCCCATTGAATATTCTTTGCTCTTTTGTCAAAGATCAGTTGTGTATATATGTGTGGCTTTATTTCTGGGTTTTCTATTCAATTCCATTGGTCTGTGTGTCTGTTTTGTTACAGTACCATACTGTTTTAATTATTATGACTTTGTAGTATAGTTTGAAGTCTGGGCGTGTAATCCCTCAATTCTTTTTAGCCAGGAGAGCTTTGACTATTCAAGGTTTTTGTGGTTCCATATGAATTTCATCAATATTTATTCTATTTCTTTGAAGAATGTTATTGAAATCGTTATTGGAATAGTGTTGAATCTGTAAATTGCTTTTGATAGGATGGCCATTTTGATAATGTTAATTCTTCCAATCCATGGACAAGGGATGTCTTTCCATTTCTTTGTGTCTGCTTCTATTTCTTCTAACAATGTTTTATAACTTTCCTTGTATTGGTCACTCACCTCCTTGTTAGGTTTATTTCCAGGTATTTGCTTTTTTTTTTTGTTTCAATTCCAAATAGAATGGTTTTCTTAATTTCTTCTTCTTCAGATTGATTGTTGAACCACCCTTGTGCCCCTGGAATAAATACTACTTGGTTGTAGTGTATTATCCTTTTGATGCATTGTTGAATTCTGTTGATAGGATTTTATTAAGGATTTTTGCTTCAGTGTTCATTAGGGAGACTGACCTGTAGTTTTCCTTTTGTGTGCTGTCTTTGTTGGTTTGGTGTTAATGTAAAAACATATTTGGTAGTATTCATTCTCTCTCAATTTTTGGAAGAGTTTGTGCAGGATAGGCACTAGATCATTTCTGAATGTTAGGCAGAATTCATTTTTGAAGCCATCTGGCCTTGGGCTTTTGCTTTTTTGGGGAGGATTTTGATTACTGTTTCAATTTCAGTGTTTGTAGTTGGTCTGTTTAGGTGGTCTATTTCTTCTTTATCTAGCTTTAGATGATTATATAGCTCTAGGAATTTGTCCATCTCTTCTAGATTGTTGAACTTGTTTGCATATAAATGTTCATAGTAATCTCTGATTATTCTTTTGATTTCTGTTGAGTATGCTATAATTTCTCCTCTTTCATTTATAATCCTATTTATTTGTGTTTTCTCCTGTTTTTTATTCGTGAGCCTGGCTAGAAGTTTGTCTATTTTATTTATTTTTTGGAAGCACCAACTTTTGAGTTCATTGATCTTTTGGGTTGATTTTTTTTTTAATTTCTATTTCATCTCTTGCTGCTATGATGATGATAATGATGATGATGATTAATATTATCTAGTATTACCTTTGGTTTTTTTTTTTGTTGTTGCTGTTTTTCTAGTTCTTTGAGATTGGAGATTAGGTTGTTTCTTTGATTTCTTTCTTGTTTCTTGATATTAGACTCTATTGCTATATATTTTTCTCTTATTACTGCTTTTGCTGTGTCCCTTACATTCTGGAAAATTGTGTCCTCAATGTCATTTGTCTCAAAGTATTTTTTAATATTCTCTTTGATTTTATTAATCCATTGTCTTCCAGTACTGTGGGTTTCGATCTTCATGAAATGGGAGGCTTCCTTGCTTTCTTTTGTTTATTTCTAGTTTAATGCCTTTATGATCAGAGAAGATAGTTGGTATGATTTTGATTTTAATATATCTGTTGATGTTTGTCTTGTGGACCAATAAATGATCAATCCAGGAGAATGATCTGTGTGTACTTGAGAAAAATGTGCACTCAAATTTTTTTTGGGTGCAGTGTTGTATAGATGTCTGTTGAACCTATGAGGTCTAGGTCCTTATTTAGAGCTTATGTGTCCTTATTTTTTTGTATTATTGATCTGTCCATTGGTGAGAATGGGGTGTTGAAGTCTCCTACTATATATGTATTTTTTATAATGTCCTTTTTCAGAGATAATAGTAATTGTCTGATATATCTTGGTTCTCCTGCATGTGGTTAGTATATGTTGATGAACGTTATGTCTTCCTGATGTGTTCTCTCCTTAGTCATAATGTAGTGACCATCTATGTCTCTTTTACTTTTTTCAGTTTGAAGTGTATTTTATCTGATATGAGTAAGCTGTTCCTGCATTCTTTTTTGGTCCATATGCTCTAAGATTGTTTCCCAACCTTTACTTTCTGTCCTTTTTATATTTTGTAATTAAATGTGTTTCCTGGAGAGAGCAGAAGGTTGGATTTTGTTTTTTTTAATCCAGTCTGCTACTCTGTTTCTCTTTATTGGTGAGCTTAGTCCATTTACATTTAAGGTTAATATTGATACATTGGCATCTATATTTGGCATTTTGTTTGCCTTTTTTGTGATTTTATTCTTTATCTTAATTCTGTTCTTCCTAGTCATTCCTCTGTTGGTTTTGGCTTTAAGGCTTCTTGTAATATTTTTTTAGAATGGGGGTTTAGTATTAATGAATTTCTAGAGATTGTTTTTATCTGAGGTCTTATTTTTTCTTCACAGAGAAAGGAGAGCTTTGCAGGATAAAGTATTCCTGGTTGGCTTTTGTTGACTTGTAGATTGTAAAATATGTCACTCCATTCTCTTTTTGCCCAGAGTGTTTCTTCAGAGAAGTCTGATGTCACACTGATTTGTTTTCCTTTATAGGTTATCTGTTTCTTCCCCCTCATCAGCTTCATTATTTTTCCTTGTCTTGGACTCTTTGAAACTTTATTATTATGTGTCTTGCTGTATTTTACCTTTCATTTTGATAATTTGGTGTTCTTCTAGCTTCTTGTATATCAATTTTCATCTCCTTTTCATGCTTGGGAAGTTCTCTTTGCTTATCTCCTTGAATAGTTTCTCAGTTCTTTTGTCTCACTCCTCACCTTCTGGGATACCTGTAACTCTTATATTTCCTTTCCTCATGGTATCAGATAGTTCTCAAAGTGTTTTTTTCATTCTTTTCCCTTTGTACTTCTTTTTCCTTTTTTTTTTTTTTTGGTTCTTTTTACATCTATCTTTGAGAATACTGATTTGTTCTTCTATTTTATCAATTTTGTTTTTGTTACTTTTCCCAGAGTTCTTTAGCTGCTCTACTAATCTTGTACTATCCTATGTTTCACTCATTTCCTTCTTTAAAATCTTAATTTCATTTTTCAGTTCATTAATTTTAGTTCTCATATTATTCTTTTTCTTAATATTTATTTATTTATTTATACAAGCACTGGGTACAGTCAGAAGTGCAGGAGGGTGAGAGAATTCACCAGAGTCAGAGTGGAGAGCAGAGCAGGCAGACTGATGAAGTACACTGATGAAGTACACTGATGAAGTACACTGATGAGGGGAGCAGCGGGCACAGCAGGAGAGATCTGCACGCCATTAGGGACCCTCACCCGGCAGCCGGGGATCAAACCGGTGCTGCAGAGGCTGCGGACAGCTTTGCAGCCCAGCTCTCAACCACTGCGCCACCAGGGAGGCCCTCTCATATTATTCTTTTCCTTTTCGTCTTCTTTATGTTTTTTTTTGAAATGGTGATTCTAAGTTCTCTGTCTGGCAGAGAAGTTCTTCCATGTCATTATTGTTGAGTTCTGGTGGCTGATATTCTTTTTGTGGAGGGTCCTTCCCCAGAGGGCTTGTTTGGTTATTTGTCTTTTTCCTTCTCCCTGTTGATTGTTTTTAATTGTTCTATGCACTGTCCACTGTGCCACTGGTACTGGCGTGCATCTCTTCAGGGTGCTCCTACTGTGATGTCGGGAACTGGTGGCCAGGCTGAGCCCAGCACTGTCAAGCCAGACTTCCCAAGGACTGTGATGCTATGGACGGGTCGATGGGTTCCATTCCTGAAGATTACTGAGTCTCTGTATGAAGATGGTTTCTTCCCCTACATGCGAGTCTTAATCACAAGGCTGGGCATGGTCTGTGCATGCAGTAGGGATTCACACATACTCTAACACTGTTTGTGGGCCAAAAGGCACTCTCCCAATTGGTTGCTGCTCTCTTTGAGGGGTGGGTCCTCCTTATGCCTTCCTGGCTTTACTTGCTATTCTGGATGGGGTGCACAGGTGCATGGGGGTTGCCAGCTCCCAGAGCCATGTGCGGCTGAAGGGTACTGTTTTGGGTCTCCCTGTTCACCTTTGTTTGCTGGGGCCTCACTCTGCCTTTACTGGTTCCAGAATGGGTGTTTGGCTGTCACTGGCCTCCAACAACCCTCTGAGCCAGCAGGTGCTTCCCTGAGACTGGCTGCCCGCCTTTGTTTGTGGGGCTCTCCCTCTGCCTTTGCTCAGTGGAGAATGAGGGGTGGGAGGGCAGGGTCAGCTGACCTCCAATAGACTGTAGGCAGGCCCTTGGTTTCCTGAGACTGATTGTTCACTGTTGATTGAAGAGCCCTCCCTCTGCCTTTACTCAGTTCTGAGTGGAGGGTGCAGGGTTGCCAGCCTCCAACAGCCTTTCAGGTAGGCCTACGATTTCCTGGAGCTAGCTGCTCACCTTTGTTTTGGAGCCCTCTCTCTGCCTTTACTCAGTTCTGAAGGGGGTGCAGAGTATCAGACTCCAACAGCCTTCAGATCTAAGAACTTTTATAATGAAAGATGAGCAGAGAGGTGCATAAAAGTGGGGTGGTGGTGCAGACTCAGGCTTGGTGGTGGTATAGTTTATTTTTCTGTATCAAAATATTGCAAATCACTGCAAAGTTATATGAGTCATATGAGGTGATTAGATGTACATTAGTTAGTGGATATTTTAGCAATTTGAAGAATTGATTTATAAATGTTGAATATTATAACTTTCAGGCTTCATTTGTACTTTTGGCACAGGATTTACAAATATTAAAAGTGGTTCTGGTATAAAGTGTTTAAACTTACGGGTATACATAAAGTTTAGTGAAATTTTTTCATGGTATCTGATGAGATCTAGCATCTCTAGGATGTGTGTAACTAAATGAATTTCATATCTTGTACCTCATTCACATTAGTACAGCTACTGACCTCTTCCGAATTTATGCTGTGCCCTGAAATACTTTTACCACTTCTGTGGGAGTGATGACTATTCCTACAGTTTTAGAATATCAGACACATTTGTACCTTTTAGCCTTAGTGTCATCTGTTTTAAGATCTATTGTAGATTTCTTTCATTATCTCAAAATCATTTTTCTTTAGTTAACAGAAAGATAAATGTCCTTCTCAAGAAAGAGGAAGAAGTATGTCTTTGAAATACATTTTTCTTGAGCTTATCAGGTCAGAGCCACTGCTCTATGTTGTATATCTCAAATGATATCTTCATTTATGGAAGTATGGGTACTTTAGAAAAGAATGTCATCAACTAAACTTTTAGATAACAATGTCCAACACTAAAGCATAATTTTATTTATTCATGTCTTAGTTAAATATACAAAAATATCTCAGAAAAGACACCATCCATGTATTTACAATACATAAAAATATGTGTGTGTGTATGTGTGTGTTTGATGTTTTGTTTCTAAAATCCTTAATGCACAAAACTGCCAAGACATCAGCCACATTTTCTATGGTCATTTTTTTCAAATATTTTACCATGTAATTTAGAGACAAAGAAAATGTAGGACTACAAGTAAACATATATACTTAAACATATACTTGTAGATTCAATATACACCTTTAAGTTTCATGAAAGCCATCTTTCTTAAATTAATATTAATAGTAAAATCCTTCAGGGGAAGGATTACTCAGGTTATTCAGGTACTTGTTTTGTCTTTATCTTTTTCATACATTTTTTACCCTGTTCTGCATCCACAAGGTACATTTATGCTCCATCTTCATCTCAGTATAAAAATATAACTAATTTCTCTACTTTATTCCCTTAACAAACACAGTTGGCAAGAACATAGAAATAAAGGGATTGTTTCCCCTTAGGTATTCCAGGGCTACCTTTATAATTATTCACATAATCTCATTAATTTTGGATCAAAACTTACTAAGTGATGCCCTAGTTAACCAAAACAACAGGACCCAACCCTCTGTGACTTTCTTTCTGATGACAGAACCGGTGATTGACTGCTAAGATGGTTTATGGCTTTCTTTTTAAGATGAAAGAAAAAAATGACAGAAATACTTCATAATAACAACCCCAAATCTTTCACAATTAATGAATAGTTATTACTTTTCTTTCTCATAAAGAATAAAAACATCACATATTCAGATGCAGAATATATTTAAATATATATTACTAAATGATAGAAGCCAGTTTAAATAATATAGAATTTTATATAGAGACTATTAAGAACAAGGAATATTTTATTTATTTATTTTTTTAAACTAAAAAAAAAAAAAAATTATTTATTTATTTATACAAGCACTGGGTACAGTAAGAAGCACGGGAGGGTGAGAGAGAATTCACCAGAGCCAGAGCAAGCAGCAGAACAGGCAGATGGCTGCAGGAGAGGTCTGCGTGCCATGTGGGGCCCTCACCGGTGGCTGGGGATCGAACCTGTGCTGCAGAGGCTGTGGGCAGCTTCGCAGCCCAGCGCTTAACCACTGTGCCTCTGGGGAGGCCCAAAACAAGGAATACTTTAAAATGAGCTTTTGCGCAATGGACTATGGTGGTGGAGTGTGTGTGATTTGATGGTGGGTGGGTGTACTATTGTGGTGGTACCTGATTGGGGGGGCGGGCTAATGTTACTTAAATTAAAAAAAATAGGGCCTCCCCGGTGGCGCAGCAGTTGAGCGCTGGGTTGCGAAGATGCCTGCAGCCTCTGCAGCACAGGTTCGATCCCCGGCTGCTCCCCGGCCACCGGAGGAGGGTCCCACATGGTGCGCAGACCTCTCCTGCCGCCCGCTGCTCCCCTCAGCAGTGTACTTCGGTCCTTCTGCTGCTCTGCTCCCCACTCTAGCTCTGGTGAATCCTCTCATCCTTCCATGCTTCTGACTGTACCCACTGCTTGTATAAATAAATAAATAAATATTAAAAAATAAAAATAAATATATTTATTTAAAAAAATGAGTTTTTAAATGGTTATAACACAACTACAGTCCTTTTTGTCTTATCCAGGTTATTTAGTGTTCACAATAAAGTCTTTGCTTTAGTTTTTGCTGCCTTTATTAAGATATGTTTGATATATCTATTGTAGAAGTTTAAGGTGTGCAACCTGATGGTTTGATATATGTATATATTGGAAAATGATTACCATAATAAGGTTAATTAACACATTTATTGTCTCATATAGTTACCAGTTGTATTGTGTGTGTATTAAAAAGTATTTAAAATTTAATTTAAAAAGATAACTTTGTAGGGTACAAAGCAGTATCATTAATTCTCATCACTGTGTAGAACTTCAGGTCCACAGAACTTATTCATCTTATAACTACAAATTTATAACTTTAAAACATTATCTCTGCATTTCCTCTACTTCCCACTCCATGGCAAACAGCATTCCACTCTGTTTCTGTAAGTTCAGGATTTCTAGATTCCATATATTATTAGATCATATAATGTTTATCTCTCTCTGTGTTACTTCACTTAGCACAATGTCCTCAAGTCCGTTCATGTTATTGCAAAGGGTAGGATTTTCTTTATATTGATGACTGAATGCTATTCCATTGTAAATCTATACCAGAATTTATTTATCTTTTCACCTATGGATGGACACTTAGATTGTTTCTATGACTTGGTTATTGCAAATAATGCTACAGCTAACATAGTGGTACTTTTACCTCTTTGAGATAATGATTTCATTTTCTTTGGCTATAGACCAGAAGTGGGATTGCTGGATCATATGAATCTATTTTTAATCTATTTTTAATTTTTGAAGGAGCCTCCATACAGTCAGAGCTTTGAGCGAGTGGGTCTAAAACAAGATTCATGGGATAGGTTTATGAGCTGGCCATTTTATTGTAAGCGTTGTTATAAGTTGTCTGAGTCTCTCTAGATTCATAGATTCAGCCACCTCCTGGTAGCTATAATGTGACCTTATTTGGAAATAGGGTTGTTGAGGTATAATTAGTAAGGTAGGGTCAGATTGGAATACAATAAGACCATTGTCTTTATAAAAGGGTGAAATTTGGATATAAACACGCAGATAGGAAACAGAGATGGAGTGTTGCATCTACAAGTCAGGGAACACAGGAGATTGCCACAGAAGTTCAGGGAGGAGCCTGGAACAGTCCTCCCTACTGTGTTCTGCACATTTAATACAAGTTCTCTTCGGCAAATGTTGTAGCTGACATTTTTGCAACAAGCATTTTTGCCCATAACTAATTGGCCATAAAGCAATTTTGCCACAGAAGCAAACATAACTGGTTGTCAGTTTGGTTTCAACTGACTCAGTACTCCTGTTTCTAGATTATAAAAATGTGGCCATAAACATTTTAGGAAATATAAAATGAGAGTGTTTAAGTCCCGAACACATTCTATACTAGAAAATGATAACATAATAGTTTGCTTATTCTTCAGTGAGAACAGTCATACCCCCAACTTTCAAAACCCAAAGTATAACTAGCTATGGCAGATATGAAAGAGGTGGCTAATTCCCAACAGTCTTTGATCATCTTAATTTTCAATTCTTTAGTTAATTTAGTTATAACAGCTTGCACTCTAATATCACTTTTATCAAGTTTATCACGCATTATATTAAAAGTTGGAGGCAAATGTTGAATCAAACTCCTCTGTCTCTCCCCAAAATAAGGCTACATTCTTCAGTATAAATTTCTTGAAAAGGGTGTTCTTTTTTTTTTTTTTTTTCTATTTGATAGGGGAAACCATGAGACAGAAGTTTGGTATTTGGCGCAGAATCTGACTTAGATGATTTGGTGAAGTTCAGGGACTGGGCATGTGAGTATGTGATAGAACATTTAAATGTGTAGTCAGTTGCATACATTACACAGAGTGATGAGAATTAGCAGGCTCTCTCATTTGTGAAACCAGTGTAGAAGTCTTTCACAAGGCAAATAGGAAGCTCAGTTACAGATACGTGTCCTAGTATTTGGAACCTGAAACAACCTCTCTTTTTTTTTAATTTTTATTTTATTTTTATATTCCCCATACAATTGCAACCCCCTTATTTTGACCCCAATCCCTCCTTTCCCCGCCCCCTACCCCCCATAGAGTGTCTCTGATTCATAGTTATTTGTTGATTTTGATTTTTACTTTCTTATAGTTATTCTTTTTCCTGGTCTCTTATTTAAGTTTTCTAGATCCCTGCTATGAGTGAGACCATCCGGTATTTTTCTTTTTCTTTCTGGCTTATTTCACTGAGCATGATCCCTTCAAGAGCCATCCATGTTGCTACAAATTGCATGTGTTTATCTTTTCTGAATGCTGAGTAATATTCCATGGTGTATATGTACCACATCTTCTTGATCCAGTCATCTATTTTTGGGCATTTGGGTTGTTTCCAAAGCTTAGCTATTGTAAATAGTGCTGCTATAAACATAGGGGTGCAGGTGCTCTTTGGAATTGATGTGAAACACCCTCTCTTAATGAAGAAAAAGTTTCTTTTCTGAAACATGAAAATGTTTCATTATGCCATTTTAAATTTATGCCCTCCCTTTTTGTTCTGTGATTTTACCTCTTTTTTATTTATTTATTATTTTTTTAAGATTTATTTACTTATGCATAAAAGAATGGGGTACAGGCCAGAGGTGTGTGGGGGGTGAGAGGATTCACCAGAGACAGAGTGGGGAACAGAACAGGCTGGAGTGACTGAAACACACTGGTGAGGGGAGCAGCAGGCGAGTCAGGAGAGGTCTGCTGCACCAATGTGGGAATCTCCCTGGTTGGGATGGAACTTGCATTGCAGTGGCTGCAGACAGCTTCGTAGGCTGTGTCTTAGCTCCTTGCGCCACTAGGGAGACAGTCTCTCTTTTATTTTTATAATGGCAAAATTGGCCAATTAGTTATAAGCTGCAAATGTTTGCAACAGGAATACTTGAGGCAAAGAATTTATGGGTGAATTTATCTATAACCCTCACTTATGGACCTCAGTAGAACCAATCCTGCTGATTATCTTGATGTTAGGGCTCCAGAACTGTGAGACACTTCATTACCTTTGCTTTAGCCTCCCAATTTGTGGCACTTTGTTATTGGAGTCCTAGCAAATGGTTGCAGTATCAAACTAAATCTATGGAAGATGGAATATGTTTTCAAACCTGAACATCAAACTGTGAATGAAAGGTCATGGAACACATTGAGAAAAAGTTAAAATTGAATATTGAAAATTGAACATCCTCAGAAAAAAAATGGAACTGCAGCGAAGTGTCTGTGTTGGCTTTTGAAAGACAAGGTCTTGGGAAATCAGTTTCTGTGGTATTTCTAATTTGTCTTTAACTATTTCCTATAGTTACATATGAATCATGAATTTTTGTGCTTGACAAAGTGTTTTAAAATATTTAAGTCAGAAATCATCTACATCTAGAGTCAGCCACACTTGAGATTTCAATTTGTTTGGAATATTGTATCTCTACTGACATCTGCCTTCCTTGACCAGCTTCTGCCTTCTCAATCTACTTTCTACGTCCCAATCTTTGGCTTTTACCCATTTAGTCAAAACTGAAATTGTGTAACCTCCATTTCAGGGACTTGAGGTCCAGATCACTGGCTATTCTTGACCTGCAGCAGTTCTTAACCTTCAGCTCCAGCCTGAGCTATTATTCATTTGATTCCTCCTGACCAACTTTATTAGTCTGTTCCTCAGGTCTTGGGTATAAAAGTAGATTGAATTTTTATGCTTATATCACTAGAAATGACTGGCTACTTCTGAATTGGGGAGAAGAATTTTCAAGATCCTTCCTTTTAGTATATAACCTTATATCATTATGTAGCACAGCTGGAATAACATAGACTATTTCATTGAGCTTGAGTTTTCAAAGGTATGTGCATTACAGGGTTACTAATCAGAGTTATTCTTTATATAAAACAGTAGACTAAGGGATATACATTTTAATGACTACTTAAATCATCCTTTGTAAGGAATGCATAGGGGATGGGATGCTGTTTTAAAGTGGGCTAAACATTTTTTTTGACAGCTTAAGATTTCTCTGAAAGTCATTAAAGTAGCTTTAATGATTTCTTATTTGCAGACATTGCTGATAAAATGTTTCAAAGCTATAGGCTTTCTTTGTCTGATTTTTTTTATGTTGCAGTTACTCTGTCTTAATAATGGATCACTGTATCTTCCGAAATACTCTATTATAGTTAAAATACTCTATTATAGTTATAGAAAGACCCTTGTTACCCTTGGCCCTACATTTTTAATATACCTGACTATTTTAACAAGAAGGTGTTTGGAGCCATGATATTTCTCTTAGTATTTACTCAGCATTTGTTCTCTTGGTAATCTTTCTGTGGTTTTTCGTTTATTTCTATCCTCTATGTCAGTTCAGTTCATATTAACATTTAATGGAAACCCTCTATTTTTCACTAAACTGTAGGTGACTTCACTTTGACAGGTTTCTTTTTCCCTTGTATATCCTAATTATGTCCACATAGGGCAGACTTATTTCTAAATAGTTATCTAATGGCATTTGCATGGTAAAAATAGAAACTCATGAGAAGAGATGAGAAAGAAAGATGGTAAGAAGAAAGTAAAGGAAAAAAAAATATTGGTCTGTGATGATATCTAGCAATCTAGCATGAAAGAAAACTAGCAAGGAAGTCCAGAAGAATAATGGTGTGGAGAGTAATTCTTACTCCTAACTCCTTGGTTTCCCATGGAGCAGGGCTTCCTAGGGTAAGCCTCCATTTTTTTACATGTGCCATTTGGTTTCCACCCCACTAGAAAGAAATAGATATATATCACTGGCATATATGAGAATATAGTTTATTCTTGCCCTTTGCAGTGAGTTTTCTTTACTTTTCTATAACATGAATTTTAGAGACTCAGCTCCTTTGGTGAAACTCTGGGGTATTTCATCATGGTCAATGACCAGCTGGGTAGATTTTCCTCTGAACTAAGAAGCCCAGCTTCCCCAAACAGCTTTACCCATTAGCCGACTGTTGTTTTGATCTCTATTTCTGTGACTCCTGGGTCTCTTTCTCTATTATTTCTGTATTGATCAAGAAAAGAGAGAAGTTATTTATTGACCTTATATAACTTCAAAGGTAAACAGTGGGGTGTTTTAGAGGTAGTTTTTGAGTACTGATAGTAGAGCTGCCAGGGGGGACTGCCCACTCTCTGGCCCCAGTAAGTGAAATGCCATTTAACCTTGAAGAGGCAGTGACTTCTTTGCCATGTTTTGTACCACATGATCTAACCCTTTAACATCATAAAAATAAACTGCTTTGTGTTCTACCTTAAAGCCAGATTTGGGAATCGTCCCGGAACTAAGCCATGGTCAGCTTCCTTAGGATATCTATAAAAGTAGCCCTGTACTTTATAGTAAATTAATTAATATGGAAGCAAAACAAAAGCAAGTATTAAATCCCAGATTTGTAATATTTATTATTTGCTTATTATATAATGGATTTTCCAAAATATGTAATTTTGGTGGGCTAAAATTTGGTGGGCTAAAATAGTGGTCTTCATGATTTATAGAAATTCTTAAAAATTATTTTACCAACTAACAAATGTTATTAATATTATGTATTCATGATTTATGGTAGAAATCATTCTTTCCAAATTATGTTCTTTTTAAAAAGAGATGTGAATTTATACTCTGTCCTCTGTAATATAGTTATATCATATCTGCTGTTTCATATAAATAAACTCCTAGAATTTTAGATATGTTTCCAGTAGAAAAATGGTATATGACATTAACTGCTATTGCTGCTGAGCAGTGTTAATCTATCATAAAGATATCCTGGTTTCATATTTAATAAACCAGAGATTGAAACTATGAAAAAAATGTTAAGAAACATAATTTACAGTTTTAATAATGGAGCATCAGTGTATAAAATAGATTGGTATTGATTAATAAATTCACCAAATATTTATGAGACAATTGATTTGTGCCTGTCTTAGGCCATCTGCTGGGAATATAGTCATGAACATGACAGAAAAGTCTGCTTCTCTTATTCTATTCTAATGGCATGATATAGAGCAAAACAAATACCTTGTGACTTTTTTTTTTAAAAGCTCAATTTGGCAATATATACATAAGGACCTCAGGTAGAAATGAACTGATGGCTATGAATCTTCAGGATAATTAATTCAGGTGGATGCTTGTTTGGGCCTCAAAGTGAGTATCTCTTGAGATACAGTAGCATCTGTTAAAATCTAGTAATACAGTCTGACTTTTTCTTTTCTTTTTTTTTTTTTTTTTTTTTTGGAAAACCTTATCTTCTGTTTTCCTTTATGGTTACTAACTCAGTTGGTTATTTGTATCTCTATTCCTGCTGCCTTTCTTCTGAGCTTTCTCTGTTTGATATTTGTTGGTTATGACATTGGTCTCTTGCCATGGTCATGTCTTAGCTGTTTGCTGTTGAGATAGTGCTGGTCTCTTTGCCTTTGACCTCTGCCTTTCTATGCTACCTTACAGCATTTATATTGCCATTACTCTGTATAAGTTTTGGTTAGAACCATGATACTACCTTGATTTCAGGCCATTTCCACTGATGTCTCATACTTAAAAATAAAAAAAAGAAATTGCCATTTGTGTAGAGCAACATGATCTGAAAGCTATTTGTTTGATGCTACCTTATCAATTTCTCATTATGTAAAATATAGGGAGATAATCTTTATTTGAACTGCAAGAGACTTCTGATAACACAAAGTCCTCTTGCCACTGTGAATTTAGAATTTAAGGTAGTAGATATGTTGATTTTTTTTTAATGATTTTGGCAATACTGTCATCCAAATATACTAAGCACTGATAGATTACACATAATATATAGAGAGAATTTGGTTTGGGAGCTAAATGTCATTGTAACTGTTTGGGAGCTTTGCTGACACAGCTTGACTTACATCCCTATTTGGCTTGTTCAGATTTTTTTCTTATTAAATT
Source organism: Talpa europaea (assembly GCF_964194135.1). Taxonomy (NCBI): domain Eukaryota; kingdom Metazoa; phylum Chordata; class Mammalia; order Eulipotyphla; family Talpidae; genus Talpa; species Talpa europaea. The sequence continues at coordinate 35,283,150 of NC_140079.1, forward strand.
TTTGCAATTAAATTTCACTGCTAGGGCCTCCCTGGTGGCCTAGGGGTTAAGTCTCAGTGCTATCACAGCTATGGCCTAAGTTTGATCCCTGGCCAGGGAGCTAACCCACATATGACACAGCAGACCTCTCCTGTTTCACACGCTGCTCCCCTTAGCAGTGTATTTCTTTCAGTAGATTCCCCTGTTCTGCCCCACCCCCCGCTCTGTTTCTGGTGAATCCTCTCAGCCCCACACCTCTGGTCTTCACCCCAGTTCTTGTATGCATAAATAAATAAATAGATAGATAGATAGATAAACAAATAAACAAATAAATCTTTAAAAAATATAAATTCCACTATTGTCAGTGTAATAAGGAGTTGGACTAAGGGAATAATATTATATATTTTTCAAGAAAAAGGTGGCCTTTAGCTTTGACATCCTGAAAAACTAAGTCTTCTGTAAATTGTGTTTATGAGATTTTGTTGTTTGAGCCAAAAAGTCAGCTGCTAAATGAGGCAGATTTTCCCAGTGCCCAAGTCACTCTGTAAACTCAGTACAGCCAGCTGGATTCAGCCTGCCTTGATGAACTGGGAAGTGGTCCCCTGTGGTAAAAAGATGCAGGGAACTGAAAACAAAGATGTGAATGGTTGCCTTCAATCATTTGAAACAGACCTACTCCCTTCATACCCTGATATCACTGAGGAGAAAAAGTATGAATGAATCTTCGAATTGCTACTAACTGCCTATGCTAACAGTAGAAACACAAGGGACACATCCCAAAAAAGTTGATGCCTAAATTAGACAACCAGATACAGTTTAAAGAGAACATATAATCTAAAAGAAGGAAAAAGAAAATGACAAAACCCCCTAAACCAAAGGACAATATGAAGTTTTATAGTCTCTGATTTAAAAATCAGTAGCAAAAGTTAACAAATCCAAATGGAACATAGGAACATAAAATTTAGTAAGACCAGGTAAAAATTCTAACCATTTTGTTAGATTTCTTTTCTATAATGAAGCAAATAATAGATAAGTTCAGTCTTCCCTTACTGTGATGAACTGTTCTGGGTGGGGAAAAAAAAAAAAAAAGATTAATTGAGATAACAAATGTTTGTGAACTCATGTGTCCATTAAAGCATTTGAAATGAATATTTGGCATTCCCCCTAAAGTGTCCTAAATGCTACTCATTTAGTTACTTTATAATCTCTGATGAGGTAAAATTCATTCAGAACTGCTCTTTTTTTTTTTTTTTCCTTCCCAGCTGGCAATAAACAGAATCCACCTGCCTAGTGGCCAATCTGGGAAGGAACGTGGGGGAGCGATGCACAGAAGAATCAAACTGGAAATCCTCAGATGTTTCGAAGTGAAGCTAGTGTCTCACAATACTGAAGGACATGAGCATGTGTGAAAAATTACTCCTTTGCACAAAGAAGGGATCTCTGTGAAGATGCTAACAATGTTGTTCTTGCATCTTTTTCTCAAAAAAAGTGACTATAGCGGCTTTTTTTTTTTTTAAAGATTTATTTATTTATTTATACAAGCACTGGATACAGTCAGAAGCGTGGGAGGGTGAGAGAATTCACCAGAACCAGAGCAGGGAACAGAACAGGCAGACCAATGAAACACACTGCCGAGGGGAGCAGCGGGCGCGGCAGGAGAGGTCTGTGGTGCCCTGTGGGACCCTCGCTGGCGGCTGGGATTGAACCAGTGCTGCAGAGGCTGCGGGCAGCTTCGCAGCCCAAAGCTCAACCGCTGCGCCACCAGGGGAGGCCCTGTAGCGGCTTCTTTGACAAAGTTGATGAGTGACTTTGATTCTATAGGTTGCCTGAAGTTTTTGCTCCAGTACCTTTCTTCTTCCCTTGACCCTATTCTGATTGTAACCTTGCCATCGGCAAACATGAATAGGCTTCTATCTCTCAGTGGATAGCACACCCCATTTTCTTGAGTCTACTTTGAATCTGTCCCTCTCCACACTACAGGTCACCTCACAAAATTCTGCAAAATTGAATCTCATACATAGAATTATATGGATGTAGCATAAATAATAGAAAATAAGTGACCAAATGTCTAATAGATTTTATTTTTAAATGTTCTTTCCTGTTTTAATAAGCAGTCCTTATTACATAACAACTGATATAAAGGACTTTATGGGACAAAAATTCCTTCAGAGATTAAAACTTTGTAATGAAAAAAAAAATTTGCCATGGTAATAGAATAAATACATTAGAAGGAAACAAAAACATTTCCTTCTGGTGGGTATTTGCTGTCCTTTGCTAGGCAGCATATTAATTACTCTTCTTCAAGAAGGAAAAAAATGAGAATGATTAAATATACAAATAATATGAGTCACATTAATAAAATCTTTCAGAGTAACAGTAGCCTAGGGACCCTATTTTTCTTTTATCTTACCAGTAATGTGACAGGAAAATGACATTTATACCTACTGAAAAAAAAATCAGCTTAATATTATAATTGTCCTATTATGCAACAACCAAGAGATGAGCTTTTCCCTTTAATATTTCTAATCTAATAAAAATAATACCCTTTTATTCTGTTAAATTTTAAAGCATTTTTAATTGAAAGATTAAAGATAACTTTTCTATCCCCCTAATCCTTCTAGTGCATCAGAAAGTTCATTTAACTTTACATTTTAAATATTTCTCATATAATCATTCTCCTATGGTGATTATAAACAAAAATATGTAGTATTTTAAAATATTTTCAGTGGCTTAGGTTTATAATAAATAGTAATTTGTAGTAAATTGTATTTCCTAGTATTTCTAAGATTATAGAATTGGTAATATAGGAATTAAGTTATTTTGAACTCATGTATGAAATATTGAACATATTAAAAATGTAATCCTCCACTAAATAGCTCTATCAAGTGGCAAAATAGTATTTTGACTTAAGAGCTCAAATTCCTATCATTGCACCATATTTCTTTCTAAGTTTGTATAACATACATTTGGAATTCAGTTTGAAATCTAAGTATCATAAGGACAGGCATTAGATGTAATTATCTCATTGAACTGTCTTTTCCATTTACCTAGCTTCCTGCTGTTTTTGTTTTGTAGTTGCTTTCTTGTCTAATTTAAGTTCAAAGTTTCAATCATTATTTTTATTGTACTTATTACTAGATGATTTTGTAGGGCGACATTTCTTCCGAAGTCAAGGCATGGGATGTTTCCAAGTGACCACAAACACCTCATATCCAACTTGTCTAATTTTAAGCAATTGATATTTTCACCAAGCCAGGTTATTTTCTAGTTGTTTATACTCAGGAAATGACATCACCATTTAGGTAAATTTTTGAAAAAAATTATTATTTTATTTATTTATGCATACAAGAGCTGAAGTGTAGGCTAGAGGCATGGGGGCGGTGAGAGGATTCACCAGAGACAGAACGGGGAACAGAACAGGCAGACTGACTGAAATACACTAATGAGGGGAGCAGCAAGTGAGCCAGGAGTGTTCTGCCGTGACATGTAGGTTAGCTCCCTGGTCGGGGATCAATCTCATGCCACAGTGGTTGCAGATAGCTTCAGAGTGTGAAGACTTAACCCCTTGCACCACCAGGGAGGCCCCCGCCATCTAGTTAAATTTGTATGACATAATTTTGACTCCCTTTCCCTTTCACTCTTCTTCTATTTCTAATGCATCACCAAATCCAATTAATTTTAACTTTTAAATATTTATCATTTTGATCAATTCTCATACATCTCCCCTGTACAAGCTAATACAAGCTACCATCATCTCTTACTTTGATTGCTGTAAGTCCCAATTTACTGCCTGTTATTCACTGATCCACATAAATCCCCTCAACACGCTATTGCTGGTGAAGCATTTTCAAAACATGCAGCAAGGGCTTCCCTGGTGAGGCAGCGGGATGAGCACAGCGCTATGAAGCTGTCTGCAGTCTCTGCAGTGTGATTCGATTCCCTGTCGGCCAGGGAAATACCCACATGGCGCAGCAGACCTCTTTTGTCTCACCTGCTGCTCCCCTCAGCAGTGTCTTCGTCCATCTGCCTGTTCTGCTCCCCGCTCTGTCTCTGGTGAATTTGCTCACCTTCCCACCCTCTGGCCTGTACCCCAGTTCTTGTATAAATAAATAAATCTTAAAACAAATGATTAACTCAACCAAATGTTAAAAAAAAAACAAACATGCAGTAGTTATATGCCCCATGCAAGCTATATAGGTTTTTATAGGAAACACTTTTGCAAGGTTGTTTATGGAATATACTTTCACATCTTTGCAACATCTAATAAAAACTTCCTCACTGACCACCACCTAATAACTAAAAAATTTAGGTGTTTATTATTTATAATATCAAATTTACATAAAGAGAAATACACAGATATTTCCCTTAATTTTAGTATATTTTGACAAATAGATAACTTTATGTAATTGTCACAATCAACATTTAAAACTTTTTCATCACCCTAGAAAGTATCTTCATATTCCTCTCCAGTGAATCTCCTGGTGCCAAATGGCATCCAGTAATTGAATTTATTGTCAAATAATTGTGTTTTCTTTTTCTTGAAATTTATCTAAATCAAACTCTGTGGATGTGTGTTTCCACGTATGGCTTGTTTTATGTATTTCTTTTTACTTCACCCATTTTGGATTTATCACTTGATAATTGTGTTGTAGAATAGAATTACATTGTGTAATTATACTGCAGTTTTTTAAAATCAATCTTCTACTGATGGACAATTGGCTTGTTCCCAAGCTGGGTTTTGAAAATTTTTGCCCTAGTCTTCCTGTGCATGTATGTTTTCATTTTGCTTGTATAAAGAAATAGGAACTGGAATTAGTGACTCATAGGACTTTATAACTTTATAAGAAAACTTTATAAGGAACTGCCTAATGCTTTTTCCCAATTAGTACCATTTGATACTCTGTCAGTGAATGAGGGTTCTAGTTACTTACATCCTCATCAATAGTCATACTTTCAGCTGATCATCTTCTTAATTTTTGCTATGTTAGTTAGGGTGCATGCTATCAAATGGTTTTTCCACTCTAATGATCCTTTGAATGCATTTTAATTTGTTTACTGTCTATGTATTCTCCTTTGTGAAATATCTGAATCTCTTGCACATTCTTTGAGTTATTTATATTTTAATACTGAGTTTCAGGAATTCTTTAAAACTTCTACACACATATTTTGCCAAACATAAATATCATGAATATTTTTACTTATGCTGTAGCTTGTTTATTTTTTAATTGTTAGTTTTGTTGTTGTTTTTTTTTTTAAGATTTATTTATTTATTTGTACAAGCACTGGGTACAGTCAGAAGCGGGAGGGTGAGAGAATTCACCAGAGCCAGAGCAGGGAGCAAAACAGGCAGAAGGAACGAAGCACATTGCTGAAGGGAGCAGCGGGTGGCAGAAGAGGTCTGTGGGCTATGTGGGACCCTCATCAGGCGGCTGTGGATTGAACCAGCGCTGCAGAGGCTGCGGGCAGCTTCGCAACGCAGTGCTCAACTATTGCGCCACCGGGGAGGCCCTTAATGGTTAGTTTTGATCAGCAGAAATTTTTCATTTTTGAAAGAAGTCAACTTAACAATAGTTAGTGGCTATTTGTGTGTATGTGCTATCAAAGCTATTTTACAACTGCAGGGCCATAAATATCTTCCCCTACAAATTATTTTTATAGAACATTTTTATTTATTTATTTATTTATTTTTTTTTTTTTATAGAGGCATGCTTTATTTATTTGTTTGCTGGTTTGTTTGTTTGTTTGTTTTTACATGCACTGGGTACAGTCAGAAGCGCGGGAGGGTGAGAGAATTCACCAGAGCCAGAGCGGGGAGCAGAGCAGGCAGAAGGTCCGAAGTACACTGCTGAGGGGAGCAGCGGGCGGCAGGAGAGGTCTGCACGCCATGTGGGACCCTCCTCTGGTGGCCGGGGAGCAGCCGGGGATCGAACCGGCGCCGCAGAGGCCGCGCGCAGTTTCGCAACCCAGCGCTCAACCGCTGCGCCACCGGGGAGGCCCTATAGAACATTTTTATTGAGAATGTCCAAAGTGTAAAATTTGTTGGCTTTTAACATACAACTTAAAAAATCAACATCACCATAAAATAATTTTAGAACATTTTCATCACCCCCAAAAGAATACTGTTTTCACTAGTGGTCTCTTACTGTCCTCCTCACAAGTTCCCATACTTTGTTAATAGGACTTAACAAGCAGAAAGGGAAAAATGATCAGAAGAAGTGATGGGGAAGATTTTCTGGAAATGTATATATCTAAAAGGAGGGCAGAGAAATGCAATAGAGAATTTCTGTAGTTGATATGTTCCTTGTGTTCAGTAAGGTGGGATGCACAGTAAAGTATCAGAAGACCGAGGTTGGAGAAATGAAAATGAAGGAGGAAGGGTGGCAGTTTAAAGATATAATGATAGTGGAAAAAAAATATAAACCATAGCCTACAAAAGTAGATTTGCTGAATTTAGTAGCTGTGTGATTGTTTTTCGTATCAAGTGCCTTTTTGAGATTAGTGGCCCTAACTTGCAATTGATTTATTCATTTATTTATTTATTTTTAAAGATTTATTTATTTATTTATACAAGCACTGGGTACAGTCAGAAGCACGGGAGGGTGAGAAAATTCACTAGAGCTAGAGCAGGGAGCAGAGCAGGCAGAAGGACCAAAGTACACTGCTGAGGGGAGCAGCGGGTGGCAGGAGAGGTCTGCGTGCCATGTGGGACCCTCCTCCAGGGGCCCGAGCAGCCCGGGAATCGAACCAGTGCTGCAGAGGCTGCGGGCAGCTTCACAACCCAGAGCTCAATCGCTGTGCCACCGGGGAGGCCCCCTAATTTGCAATTTAGACCAGACAACATGACTGGGTTTAATTTCCAGTGATGCTTTTGAGTAGAGGAGATATTGAAGAGTAAGTAGGCAGAGTTGAAGTTAACTGTGGTTGGGATTTTACCCAATGCGAATAGTAAAGCAAAAAGTGTCATGATAGTAAGATACTTTTGTAAGAAAGTGATGGCTATGATGAATGAAGGAATTTAGGATGGATCAGGTAGAGGTTGAGGAGATGGGTAGTATAACAGGCAGTGAAAATGTGTTAGAGTTGAATTGTAACTTCAGGTGTGTTTGGGTAATTGTTGCTACCAAGGTATCTAAAGGTATTTCTTCACAAACATTTAGTTTAAAGTACTTGCAGGTACCATGCCACACCTAGTGTAAACAAATTTTGGAGTCCATTTTTTTCTTGTTCTACCCCATCCAGATTTACATTGGCCCGAGTTTAAAGAAGAGTATCTTCAACAAATGGTGTTGGGAAAACTGCACAGACACATATAAAAGAATGAAACTAGAACACCATTTCATTCTTACATAAAAATTAATTCAAAATCTATTTGAGACATGGATATAAGACATGGATATAGGACCTGAAATTATAAAGACATTGAAGAAGTAATACGTAAAACTGTCTCCCAACATGACTTCAGAAACATGTTTATACTCATCTCCAGCAGCAGTAGAAGCAAAAGAAAATGCAAACAGGTGGGCTACATCAAACTGAAAAGTTCTGCACAATGAAAGAAAATGTTAGTAACAAAACAAAAAAACACCTACTGAATGGGGGAAAACATTTGCACATAAAATATCTGTCAAAGAGCTGATAACCAAGATATATAAAGAACTCATTCAACTTAACTAATTAACCCAATCCAAAATTAGACACTTCTCCAAAGACGATAAACAAATGGCAAATAGGTACATATAAAAAAATGTTTACCATCAGGAAAATGTATCTTACACAATAAGATACCACTGTACACCTATGAGAATGGTTTATATCAAGAAGACCAGAAACAACAAGTGTTGGCAAGGAGAAAAAGGATGTAGAGAAAAAGGATGTAGGGCTGTATACTTGGTCCAGCTCCTATGAAAACAATATGGAAGCTCTTCAAAATACTAAAAATAAACCTACCACATCACTCACCAACTCAACTTGTAGGTATCTACCTGAAAAATACAAAACACTAATTGGAAGGAATATATGTATTCCTGTGTTAATTGTAGCCCTATTTACTATATTGTAGCCCTATTTACAATTTACAGCCTAAGTACCCAAAGATAGAGGGGTAAATCAGAAAAATGTGGTATATATGTCCATAATGGAATACCATTTAGCTATAAAAAAGGATAAACCCTTGCCATTTGCAACAATATGGATACAACTGGAGAGGACAATGTTAAGTGAAAAATAATCAGAAGGAAAAAGACAAATACCAAATACCTCACTTACATGTGGAATATTGAGAAACATAGCAAAGTGTTGCTTAAACTAAACAAATACTAAATCTTAACATTTGACTATATAACTAAAACAACCAAAAAGTGAGAGAATGGGTTGAGAGTGGAGGAGGGAAAGTACCCAGTGGAACATGATTGAGGATTATTGGGACACTGATGATGAGTGTGCTGTAAAAATTATACATTTTTAGTTTGAACCTATAATCTCCAAAGATACAACAATGTAAACCAATTTTATTATTTTTTAAGATATTATTTATTTTTTTTGTAGAAGAATTGGGGTGTAGGCCAGAGGTCTGGGAGGTGAGAGGATTCACAAGAGACAGAGTGGGGAGCAGAACAGGCAGACTGACTCAAATACACTGCTCAGGGGAGCAGTGGGCAAGACGGGAGAGGTCTGCTTCACCATATGTGGGTTAGCTTCCTGGCGGGATGGATTTTAGGCCACCTCAGCAGACACTGCATGGTAATAGCACTGAGACAACCCCCAGGTCACCAGGGAGGCCAGTAAAACAATTTTCCCTCAATAAACATAATTTGGAAAACAGTTATTTTTTCCTTTTTGTACTTATCAAACATACTAATGAACCACTAGTGTAGCAGACTATTTTATTCTATATATTTTTTTAAGAATTATTATTATTTTTTTAAGATTATTATTTATACAAGCACTAGGTACAGTCAGAAGCACGGGAGGGTGAGGGAATTCACCAGAGCCAGAGTGGAGAACAGCACAGGCAGACTGACTAAGTACACTGATGAGGGGAGCAGTGGGTGGCAGGAGAGGTCTGCGTGCCATGTGGGACCCTCGCACCTGTGGCCGGGGATCGAACCAGTGCTGCAGAGGCTACGGGCAGCTTTGCAGCCCAGCGCACAAACGCTGCATCACTGGGGAAGCCCAGCAAAATATTTTAAAATAGCTGATATTTCCAACTGGATTTCCTCCTAGTACTTGGTTTTTGCCTGTATACAAGAATGGAAATCCACTAAATCTAACTCAACTATATTTAGAAAATGGGAATTGTAATAATCATAAAACTTAGAACAAGTAAATGAAGTATAGTCAGATATCATGAAAAAATTATTTAGAAGGACAAGGAATAAAGTCATACTCTCCATCTTTAAGGGTTGCCTTATCACTCTCTACTAGGACTTCACAGGATTCATTCTTTCTCTCTGGGCTGGTCTGTACTGCATACTTGGAAATCCTAAAGCTCCATACCTGTGAGCTTTAGATCTTTATGCTTAGTTGTGGGCCCTGTTACTTTCTGATTTAATTTTGTATGTGGTAGTTAAAGGTAATTAAGCTTAGTCTTTGGATTGGATCACATGTGTACCACTGATCCATTCTGCTATGTCCAGGACTGAGAAGTAGAGTTATGTGTCTGTCCCCACCTGCAAATATTTGGCCATTTAATCTATACTCATCGACATCCAAAACAGGGTTAATTAGTTTCTCCAAATCTGCTTCCTGTAGTTTTATATATAAGATATAGTTCATAGAGTTCTATATCACTTTCCCAGCTACCCAAAGAAAAACCCTGCAAGTTACTCTTGAACACTCCATTACCTTTGTCTCATTTATCTACTGGGTTGTTCGTTCTTTCAAAGTTGATTCTTTATATACCCGTCCTATTGTTATAGGACAGGGAGAGGGGCAGCCCAAACCCCGCAAACCTGCCTATTGTAAATGGGTTCTGCCATCCGCCGCATCAACACAAAACACATGAGACTTTAATGGGAAGGAACTTTAATAAAACTAGGAAACAATACAGGTAAGGCAAAGAGTCTAGTTTCTAAATGAAGCACCCAAAGTTACCCGTCCCCTCGTGGGTAAAAGTCCATCCAAATGGGATTGGCCCAGAGCAAGGCCCCAAAGCCTGCCATGAGTCTAAAGCACATTCCAGTGGGGACCCACAGCAAAGGGTCAGAAACAATCAGACAAGCCCAGAAGGAAAAGAGCAAAATCAACATCAAGATAAAAGCTGCCATGGTCACCTCTCCACGGGTCTCACCCACATCTGTGTCACCCAGTCAATGACCAAAAGACAAGCACAGTTTCTTCACGTGTCTCTAGGCTCCACGCGCCTCCTCCAGGTCTCCTGGCTCCATCCCGCTTCTTCCTTCCTCAGTCTCTTCTTCAGCTTCTCCTCTTCCTGCTCAGCTCTACCCTCCCTTGGGTGGGGCAGGGAACCTCCCCCTTTCCTGGGGACCACCCTGTTACACTATTACCACCAGCTTAATTCATTTCTGTGGTGGTTAGTTTTATTTTTTAACAAGGCTATATATAGTAATCATTTACTCAACCAAACACTAATGTAGGTACTCTTTTTATGCATTTGTAGACATGATTAGTATTTACAATCTTTTATTTTATTTTTTTAAAGATTTATTTATTTTTACAAGCACTGGGGTACAGGCCAGAGGGTGAGAGAATTCACCAGAGAGAGCAGGGAGCAGAACACGCAGAAGGACTGAAATACACTCTGAGGGTGTTATAGGACGGGGAGAGGGGCAGCCCAAAACCCCACAAACCTGCCTATTCTAAATGGGTTCTGCCATCCGCCACATCAACACAAAACACATGAGACTTTAATGGGAAGGAACTTTAATAAAACTAGGAAACAATACAGGTAAGGCAAAGAATCTAGTTTCTAAATCAAGCACCCAAAGTTACCCATCCCCTCGTGGGTAAAAGTCCATCCAAATGGGATTGGCCCAGAGCAAGGCCCCAAGGCCTGCCACAAGTCTAAAGCATCTTCCAGTGGGGACCCACAGAAAAGGGTCACAAACAACCGGACAAGCCCGGAAGGAAAAGAGCAAAATCAACATCAAGATAAAAGCTGCCATTGTCACCTCCCCATGGGTCTCACCCACATCTGTGTCACCCAGTCTACGACCAAAAGACAAGCGCAGTTTCTTCACGTGTCTCTAGGCTCCATGTGCCTCCTCCAGGTCTCCTGGCTCCATCCTGCTTCCTACCTCAGTCTCTTCTTCAGCTTCTCCTCTTCCTGCTCAGCTCCACCCTCCCTTGGGTGGGGCAGGGAACCTCCCCCTTTCCTGGGGACCACCCTGTTACAAGGGGAGCAGCAGGCGAGACAGGAGAAGTCTGCCACACCATGTGGGACTCTCCCTGGCCAGCTGGGAATCGAACTGGCACTGCAGAGACTGCAGACAGCTTCACAGCACTGCGCTCAACCCTCTGCGCCACTGGGGAGGCCCAGTATTTACAATCTTTAGACATTGAGTAAATGTTTATACAATCAGTTGAGAAGCCTTTAACAGCAAGACAGATTTCCCTGAATAAAAAAGCAATAGTGCAGGAGAATGCCAATACCAGCTCCTACCATATGATTTCCACCCTGCTAATTACAATATCTTACTTTGTCTCTCTGTCTCCTTTATATAATCATGATGATCATACGTATCCTATTGGTTCTCTTTCTCTGCTAGAACTCTAACTGATAACAGACCCTTTACCCCTTACCAAAATGGAAAAGGAAAAATTCTTTTTAAAATATTGCCTTAATTTCTTGTTTATATTTCAGTATATGTGGCTTCATCAACCAGCTTGGCCTAACTGCATGAGAGAGTAGATACAGGTGTACATGAATTGGTGGTGTGTCAGCAACACTGCACTGATAAAGAAACAGGAATCATGATCAGGCTATATGATGCAGGATGTTCCTGAAGAGCAGGATTCTGGCCTTTTTGTTGACAGAGGAAAGGGTGGGTCAAACTGAAAACTGGCTTTATGGCTTTAGGAAGAGTGAGTATGCTGATGTACTCCAGAACTCCCACCCATGGCTCCAATCTTATTAACAAGGCATTCCACTGATCAGTCCCTGGGAGGCAAAGTACATCAGTCAATGGCTCCCCAGGGGCTTTCCCAGTCACCTCCTGATGTAGACCTTTTGCTCCAGAGCAATAAAGCTTCCTGCTCCTGTTTAACTTGAAAGGAACCTTTTATACTACACCCACAAATTGGAATCATCTAAAAGTACTGTAAAGAGAGTTAATAGTAAACTTCTGGTGATTTAAACAGAGCATGAGACTTCATATGTTAGACTGAGCAAAAAACAGTTTTTTTTTTCCCCAAATTCCCTTAAAATAATCAAGTTTAAAAAATTAGATGACTGAATTTCCTTTATGGGCACAGAGAAAATATCCTTTCTGCCCATAATTGTTAACGAAGTTTGTCGTTCAAGGGTAATAAGAATGTATGGTAGGAATCAAAAAACTTAATTACACCTTTTTGTGCCTGGATTATAAATGCACTGCTATTTGGGAATTGGCTGATGTTTTGGAAATATTCAGTGTGGGATATTTAGCTCAAGGACATAATCTCAAGGACACACCATGCTTCTCTTGACCATTTGAAAGGATCTGTAAGCTTCTAGAGAAATCCCTGAAAGAAACCATTTTCAAGATGGTATAAACTCAGTGATAGGAGGTATGTAAACAGGTGGTTCTGCATATCCAAAATTGTTATCCAGTGTGAGTTAGAGCCAAAAACCCCTGTTTTTACCATGTGAGCACAGGTATAAAGACAGGGACCCACATGAGAAACTGGTAAAGTTTGGACTTCAAGACCAAGTTTGAATGACTGGGGCTGCACACAACAGCAGTGAATACTATCTAATATTCAACACAAAAAAAGCCAGGTAAATCCAGCTATTGCTCATCATCAGTGATTTAGTTTCAGATAAGAGAAAATACTCAAATTCCATAGCCTGTATCATCCTGTGGAACCAGGCATAAGTATTCTTACCCACTGCTTTGTCATTTTGTGTGTAACTGCCATTTTAGAATTTTAGGTTTTGCTTTCCCAGAGATAGTTTTGACAGTTTCGACCCTCACTCCACCCTTGCCCTCCGGTCACCAATGAGGATGAACTTGCCATAATTGGAGCTGCATCTTGGCCGGGCCAGTCACCTTAGAATTATAGCCAGCTGCACAAAGTTGAAGAACGCATCCTTGTAGCCAATGAGTAACTGCCAGCATGATGTAACCCTATAAAAAAGCCCTGCTTCCTTTGTCCGGGGCTCTTGATATCTGCCGCTGCATCAGTAGGTTCCCTGAGCCCGGACTCGAGTCTGTAATAAACTCCTTTTTGTGTTTGCTTTGGCTGTCTTTGGATTCTTGGAGGCTATGCTCACCAAGTCCACTGATCTTGGGCACAACAGTTCCAGTTGTTGTTATGAGTAACCCAAAGTAATTTAAACTATATTTCCTCTAGCATATAGTAGATGCTATTTTAGAAAGAAACCAGAGGAGGAATGAGTTGAGAGATGAGTTGTCTTTCTCAAAGTGTCTGAGTGTTTATGTTGAGATGATTACTACATTGAAACTAAATTTTTTAGATTGGAGTAAAGTCTGGTTCACATACAACTTGATTTCTATGTACATTTCAGCTCTCATCATATCCCACTTGGTTTGGATTGTATAATCCTATATATACTACCAGTTATGAGAATATAAATAACAACTGTATCATATTCATTTGTATGTACCCTGAATCGCTCACCACCAATGTTAATAGGTAACATTTATGTAATTTGAATTGAAGTCTCAAGGGCAAAAAGTAGATCACAGAGTAGGTGGGGTGGCGAGCAAAATGGGGAAAGTGACCAAATGGGCATTGGTTGATGATTCTTCATACTGTGCTGGTAGGTGTGATGCAGATAACATACATTTGAAGAGATGTGAACCTATACCCCAAATCATATACAGTGTCGATGGATTTGGGGTATGGGTACCAAAATCTGAATTAGGCATTGTCTGTCTAGGTATTAGATGGCCTGTAATTTTTTTTTGTTGTTGTTGTTGTTGTTTTTTGTTTTTTTAAATCTTTTTTTTTTTAAGATTTATTTTATTTATACAAGAACCAGGATACAGGCCAGATATGCGGGAGGGTGAGAGGATTAACCAGAGACAGAGGGGGAATAGAACAGGCAAACTGATGAAATACTCTGCTGAGGGGAGCAGCAGGCAAGACGGGAGAGGTCTGCTTCGCCATGTGGGTTGCTCCGTGGCCGGCAGGGATTGAACCTGCATGCAGAGGCTGCAGACAGCTTCACAGTTCTGCACTCAACCATCTATGCCACCAGGGAGGCCCTGTAATGGTTATTTAAGGAAAAATTGAGGTACAATTGGAATTAGGGAATAAAGAGCTTTACTTTTTTGCTGATACTGAAGCATAGAATGGGATTCTCTATAGAGTTCTCCAAATATTAATGCTAATCTTCAAGACCTACTCAAAGTGTTGTGAAGCCTCACTTAGACCACATAGGTCTTAGTGTACCATTCATTCAGCATTTGTATAATTTTAATAGCACTTTTTTAATCAGCATTATGTTTCAGTTAATCTCATTAATTGCTTTGTCATTTGTCAGTTAGAAAAATTTTCTTCTAAATTATAAGCTGTTGGGAAAAATGTTGACATCTCTTCATATTCTCCTAAGGTCTTTTCAAAAGTTGACATTTAAAAATATTTGCTGGTTAATAATGTATGTACTGGTGGTGTTAACATATCTAATTCTGATATTGTTTGGAAGCAGTGCCTTAGAAAAAGCAGATCTTGATTTTATCTTGAAATTTATGAAGTCACAACCAGGAATTACCTCCTGCAATTTAGCATATAACAAGTGGAAAAAGGAAAAACAAATGAGGAACAGAGCACAAATGCAGTTTGGTATATGAAAATATATGAATATTATAATTTCAATATTTCTGAAGAATATGGTTTTGTGATTACTCCACATATTTAGAATGTCAATGAAGGGATGCTAGCACAATAGCCTATTACAGATAAAAAATCAATGTTAATGGCATATTCTGTCTTTGAAAGTTCTGTCAAAACCATCATCCCTGTCTGGAAAAGAGAAATAGGCAGAAGCTGAGTTGATTAGGAGATTCAGTTCAGTGCTAACACAACTCAGATTCTAGTCATGTAGATAGGACAGTGGAGACACACAGAGAAATGGAGAGATTATGAGCTAGATAAAAGGGAATGAGAAAATAGAGCCTATCACCTATATGTCACTGGTCTACAATGTCACTGAGAAAATCTGAGAACCACGGACTCTGCTTTGAATTCAGCTTGAGTTCTAAACTTGACAGCATATTAATAACTTGTAAATGGCTGAGGGAACTCTCACCTGATGTGATTTTTATTGGCACTTCCCAGATTAGTTCACTAATTGTTGAGGTGGCAGGGTGAAATTACTAATTGAATATGACATTTCTATAAAATGCTCTTAAAAATACTGTAATGTCTATTGCCAGGTGAGTTGGCTGTGCATTTCCTGCTATATTACATGATAAATTTAAAGGTAATAAAGAAATTTGTCACTTAGGTACAAATTCTCAGGATAGGATTCTTTTACAGAAAAGTAAAATAAATAAGATATTGAAATTTACTCATTTGAAATTTCTCTATACTTATAAATGCAAATCAGTACTTTAAAATGTATTCTTGTAAAAATGCTTTCAGTGAGTGAAGAAAAAGTGCAAGAAAAGGGTAACATGTCTGCCTTTCCACAAGAACTCCTTTATTATCTGCTAATTTCCCTGAACTTATATTATTAAAGCCATTAATTTAGATTAGGATATGGGTTATAGAAGACTGCACTGAATATACGTATGTGTGTATGTACATATAGATACACACACATACATATACACATATACATGCATAGTGCTGCATTGTTTTAGAGTATATGTCCTACATGAGCATGTAATTGGAGATTTTGAAGGACACTTATTTTCAACGAGTGCTGCTGTAGGTCAACGGACTCCGTGACTGTCATTCTGATGCACAGAGATTAATTTGAGCAGCTGAGCATTTATGTTTTTCATACTTAATACTTTGCTGCTAAAGTAGCAGCTTGCTACTGTTTAGATGGTAAGCAAGATTAGTCACTGAGTGGGAGATTTTATTTAAACCTCATGTAAACCATAAGAGGGGGAAAGCATTTTTTTTTTTTTAAATCTTTTTGATCATCCCAATTTGGGAGAAGTTGTATAACCAGTCCAAGGTCATACAGTTCCTTAGACAATAGAGTCAGGATTACAGAAGGGCCATGCACACTTTCTACATCTCCATGATGCCACTACATAAGAAAGGCTAAAATGTCTTACTTTTCTCACTTTAGTAATGTGGACGTTGTGACCCCAAGTGTGAAGTGACTTATGGAGTGCCTGTGTACACAATGGCTTACCTAGAGCAAGATGCTTTTATTTTATTTTATTTTTTTTAAAGATTTATTTATTTATTTATACAAGCACTGGGTACAATCAGAAGCGTGGGAAGGTGAGAGAATTCACCAGAGCCAGAGCGGGGAGCAGAACAGGCAGAAGGACCAAAGTACACTGCTGAGGGGAGCAGCAGGCGGTAGGAGAGGTCTGTGTGCCATGTGGGACCCTCCTCCGGTGGCCGGGGAGCAACCTGGAATTGAACCAGCGCTGCAGAGGCTGCAGGCAGCTTCGCAACCCAGTGCTCAACCGCTGCGCCACTGGGGAGGCCCTAGAGCAATATGCTTTTACATCATGAGTTCATAGATTTCTTTTTCTGAGGTAATTTTACATATTAGCCAGGGTTGTCAATATCTCTTCCCTCCCACTACCCTGCCCCTTAGAGGATTCTTTCTCTATCATAGTCTGCTCCATATTCAGCCACTTACTATCACACCCAGTTCTACTACATTAATCAAAGCTGCCATTCTTTTACCTAAGTAGTTTCCATAATTCTTTCTCCTTAACGCCACTATTTCCCTAGATGTTTCCATTTAGCATCAAGAATGATATTTTAAAAGTGTAAATTAGGTCATGCCTCTCATCTGTTTCAAATCCCCAGGGGCTACCCTTTCATACAATGGCTCTGCATGATCTAGCCCTAATTACTTCCTGCAGCTCACATACCCTGCAATTGTCTTCCTGCTCACTTCTCTCTAACCACAAAAGTATTTTTGTATTTCAAAAACTCATCAAACATGTTTCTGTCTCAGGAACTTTCTCTAATTTCCCATGTCTGTGTATTACTCTTTCTTCAGACCTTCATGTGCCTCATTCCCTGTCCTTTCAGGTATTTGCTTGCTTACATGTCATCTCATCTTCTACAAAGCAGCCTCATCTAACTACCCACCACATCCAAGTCATCCTGTCCACTGTGTCCCATCTCTCTCTCACCCCTAAAATTTCTCTTCAGAATTCATTTATATCCATAATATATAATATATATATTTTGTGTTATTTTTATAAGACCCACTGGAATATAAAATCCCACAAAATAGTCATTTTATCAAACTCGTTTACTGTTTTGTTTTCAGGACCTGGAATCCTACCTTATGCAGGATAAAATATGAGTCAATATTTATTGAATAAATACTGTTTGTAGGGGGAAAGACTTAGAAAAATCCCTAGAAAAAAGATTTTTATTTTTATTTAGTTATACCATACCCTCATGATATAAAAGATACAATTAGTAGAAATGTGTTGTTGAAGAAGAAAAATATGGAGATGATACAATGTCCATAGAGGAAATCCAAAACACAATGAAACGTCACATCACGCTTGATAGAATGGCTGTTATCGAAAACACAAGAGTTAATAAATGCTGGCAAGGTGGTAGAGAAAAGTGAACATTTTCACACTATGAGTGTAAGTGCAAATTGGTAAAGTCAGTATGGAAAACAGTCCAAATTTTGAAAGTAGAATTTCTTTTTTTTAAAGATTTATTTATTTATGCATATAAGAGCTGGGGTATAGGCCAGAGGTGTGGGGGGAATGAGAGGATTCACCAGAGACAGAGTGGGGAACAAAACAGGCAGATTGACTGAAGTACACTGCTGAGGGGAGCAGTGGGTGAGTCAGGAGAGGTCTGCTGCACCATGAGTGTTGCTCCCTGGCCAGGATCGAACTCATTCTGCAGTGGCTGTGGATAGCTTCATAGGTTGCGTCTTAACCCCTTGTGCCACCAGGGAGGCCTGAAAGTAGAATTTCTTGAAGAGATACTTACATCCCTGTGTTCATTGCAGCATTTATTATGATAACTGAGGTATGAAACAATTGAAGTGATGTCCATCGACAGACACATGGATACAGAAGATAAGATACACACACACACAGTAGAATACAATTTAGTTATAAAAATGAAGGAAATGGTACATATTAAAAAAACTAGCAACTGCAAATGTTGGCGAGGATGTGGTGAAAAAGGAACTCTCCTACTCTGCTGGTAGGAATGCAAACTGGTACAGCCACTATGGAAAGCAGGTTACTTAGTGTACGAAAACTAGAGCTACCATATGACCCAGCAATTCCACTCCTAGAGATCTACCCAAAGGACACAAAAACATTAATTCAAAAGAAAACATGCACCTCTATGTTTATTGCAACACTATTTATAATAGGGAAGACTGGGAATCAACCCAAATGCCCAAAAATAGATGACTGGATCAAGAAGATGTGGCATTTATGCACAAGGAATACTATTCAGCAATCAAAAAAGATAAACTCCTGTCATTTCAGTGATATGGATGGGACTTGAAGGGATTATGCTCCGTGAAATAAGTCAGAAGGAAAAAGGAAAAATAGTGGATAGTTTCACTCATAAGAGGAATATAGGAGATCAAGGAAAAAATGATAATTACCAAAAAAACCCACAACACAACAAAACAAAAATAAACAGACAACTAAAATCAGAGACATTCTACAGGGGAGGGAGAGGGAAAGGGATCAAAATGAGGGCAGGAAGAACACAAGGGACTGTGGTGATGGTGCATGGGTGAATGGTGGTGAAAATTTATGGGGACTACACCTGAGAAAAGAAAGCAAACATTGTAAGAATAAAAAGAATAAATTAATTAAAAAACATTTTAAAAAATGAAGGAAATGATACTATTTGGACCAAACAGGTGAGCCTTGAGGATGTTTCATACTAAGTGAAATAAGTCAGAAATAAGTCCTGGTGGGTATACTTGGCATTGCTAAGAGAACATAGCCTCCAGAAATATGAGAAAATAAATTCCTGTTGGCTAAGCCATCCTGCAAGTCACCTCATTTATAAGAAGAGCTTACAAGGGAAAGAAAATACAGGTCAGTGCATAAAAGTCCATTATATCTACCAATATCAATTTACTTTAATCATCACTCAAAAGGAAATGACAACAAAGCTTACCAGAAGCATGAGGCAATTCAGCAGGGCAATGAGCAGGTCTAATATTACAACACAACAATTTCTATACTAAAGGACCAAAAGTTGTTTTAGAGAGGAAAGGACTTTCAAAAGTTATTTTAAGAGTCCTTGGAGAACATAGGGAATATATTGTATCCATGAGACACTATCAGTAGTGCTGCTGATTCTTATGTTCTTCACTCTCTGTTAAAAAGATACAGAGTCCATCTTATTTAAACCTCCAACAATTACAATTATCTTCAATTGAAGATGAGACAACTGAGTCATAAGAAACTAAATGACTTCCCTGGTTTGCATAACTGTCTACAAAAGGGAAAGTATTTCAGCATAATAAACTAATGTGAAATAGAAATCAAAGTAAGGAGATAGAGCAGGAGTCAACAAATCTTGGCCCATACTTAATTTTTGCATTGCCCTTGAGATAAGGGTTTTTTTTTAAAAAGATATTTTTAGGGGGTCAGGTGAAAGAGGAGATGGAGAAATTTTGTGATGTCTCCCCTAAGTCTAAAATTTTTACTCGCTGTCCTACCTTTAACAGAAAATGTTTGCTGATATCTATTATAGATGATCCATACAGTAGGGGTATTACCTACCTAATAGAAATTCCAATAATAGTAAATAATTTCTGAAAAGTGGAGAAAAGAAAAATGATGCATTCCTAAAAGAGAACTTCCCTGAGCTTGAAAGGATCAGTGCACTTGAGTACATATGTGGCACACAGGCACAACTTACATGGAAATACAAGAAACCTTTTAAATTCCAAGGATAAACAAAACATGCCAAAGATTTCTAAAAAGGGAGGGAGGGAGTGGGAAAGGGGGGGAGAGGAGAGAGAGAGAGAGAGAGAGAGAGAGAGAGAGAGAGATTGAGAGAGAGAGAAATATCCACTAAAGAAAGGAAATGAATATATTGGCATCAAAATTCTTATCAGTACAGCTTAATGCTTGATATTCTGAGATGAGATAGTTGTTAAACAAAAACAGACATTGGCTCACCAAGGATTGTGCTGTCAGTGGTGCACCTGCCCAAACTTTTAGGCACCTGAGTGTGCTGGGCCTGTGTCTGCAAAGGAACCCAGATTTGCAACTCTGCTAACTACTTTGCCTGTTTCCTTTTTCTTCTACTAAATAGAAGAAAAGTGTCTCTCAAAACAGTTTTGTTCAAGAAAACTTTCAACATGGGCATTCTTCTGTATGTATTTCCTAGTCAATGAAAAGTAAATGGATAGATCGTTAAATAAGATCAGACTTAGATAATCATTTTGAACGTCATCGTTTTCAACAAATACATTTTGGGACAAAAGTATTTAAGTGCTCTGTACTTGATTATTTTTCTCTGAAGAAGTCCTCACCATGTCCTCATCACCACATATACAGTAAAATAGTCTTAGACTGACAATGAGTTTGTGATGTTATAAGCATTAATTCCACTGTTTTCTCCTTGGATTTGTAACGCTTTATTTGCACTCTGTCAATTAAAGTATAATTTTTGTACACATAGCCATGTTTATTTAAAAATAAATCCAGACTAATTTTATATAATTCAAGATGACTTATTTTTTTCAATTTTAGAGTGAAAAAGATAGCTTAAGCAACATGGTTACCTTTCATAAAAGCCACATTTTTTCAGGTTCAAAGAGGAGGTACAACTTTTGTAAGCAACTTCTACCAACCATTAAGTGATTACCTGTGATTCAAACTACTTTTTTTTTAAATTAGCACACTTTAATATTTATTTTTATTTATTTATTAATGTATTTACTTTTTAAAGATTTATTTTATTTATACAATAGCTGGGGTACAGGTCAGATGTGTGGGAGAGTGAGAGGATTCACCAGACACAGAGTGGGGAGCAGAACAGGCAGACTGGCCAAAAACACGCTGAGGGGAGCAGCAGATGAAACAGGAGAGGTCTGCCATGCCATCTGGGAATATCCCTGGCTGGCCGGGAATCGAACCGGTGCTGCAGAGGCTCCAGACCGCTTCACAGCATTGTGCCTAACCCTCTGTGCCACAAGGGAGGCCCTCAAACTACTTTTAATTGACACATAGTATAACTTGTAGAGATTCAGCACTTGTGTATAATAGACATCACCATCATGTATATAAATAGTCCTCCTTTTTTAATTTGGGGAAAATCAGTGATAAAACATTTTCAAATATAACAGATTTTCTGTTTTCAGTTTAAAGTTGGGATAAGCAGAGTGATGGGCTGGAACTTTTCACTGGACAGTAGATCAAAGTAATATAGAAAAGGTACAATTTTAGAAAAACAGAAAATTAGTAGCAAAACATTAACTAGAAATTGAGACTTTATACCTGTATCTTACCTGTGATTTATTTGCAAGCCAAAATTGCAGGAAATGGTATTAATATTTGTATCATTTCCCTACCTCTTTTATAACACCATTAACAAAACGTTTCTTCATTATATAGTGAAATATGAAATTTGGCCCATTTGCTTTTATGAGATAGTTACCCTGTATGTGATTATGCTGTATTATTATAAGCTATGTGCTTCTTTGAGTTTTTCTGTGAAATATTGTATGGTAAATCTGTCAAAGAATATTCTGCAAGTACAGTATTCTGGATTAAATCTTACAATATCACATGCTCTCTTGAAATGTCTACAATGGCATGGGCTAGATCCTTGTATTTTTGCAGGCATACTACAAGAAAATAGTCCATTGCTTCTCTGCACTTTAAGAAAGTAGGATTGTTTAAATGCCCATTGTATAATGGAGTGATTTCTTGCATTTTGTAGAAATAGGATAGAAAAGCAGATAAAGATTCAGAGCAGAGTAATATGTCTACAATAAATGCAATGAAAAACATTCAGTACCCTCCCACTACATGAACACTAAAATGTCACTTAAATGCTCTTACTGAACATTAAAAATATATTCACAGCTTTAAATAGTATCAATCCTTCCAATTCATTTATTGACATAATTAGCAGGTTTTGAAACTACTCATCTACTTTGAGTATCATCATAAGCCTACAGAGCAAACTAACCATTAACTGCTGATATCAACTAAATCTTTAGGGACTTAGGAGTATGGTTTAAATGAAGCTTGTAATGGGGAAAAGAGGAAACTTGTGTTGAGACACTTTGGTTAAAAGAATTGACCGGTTTGAAATTTAGTTGACAACATTGTATCTTTGAAAAGTCATTTTTAAACTACATTATATAAAAATGAAATTTATATTTTTAATAAAAAAATCACTAAACTCTTATCTAGAAATAGGCATGTTTCACTAGGAAGGTTTCATAAAGATAGATGAAAAGCTACACAAAAACACAATATACAAGATTTTCCCTGGCAGTGTATGGATATTCCTATAAAATAGGTGATAGGGTAGTGGCACTGGAATTTTTGCGGAGGCATGTTTACATATGTATGTGTGAAGTTGCTCTCCCAGAATTATATAGTTATGTAAACACCTGTGAAATCAATAAAATTTGAGGAAGAATATGTTGGAAAAAATTTATACTGCTATATATATTTCCTGCAATCTTGACAGAATTTGACTTACTCAATTTTAAGTCATGGTTACTTATTTATTGACTTCTCTAGGAGTAAATTTTTAAAATTTAGTGTTTAACATACCCAGTTACTTTAAATTATGTTACTGAAGATTTATTACTTATTGAATTCTACTTACTAGAATAGTTCAAGCTTATTCCTTGTAAAATATTTTTCTGAGTTCATAGGAATTTATTTCCTTTATATTTTCTATCTTATTTTCATATGTTGGAATAATTATTTTACAAAATGTGTTCACTTCTGAGATATATCTTCATCTTTTTATGTTAAAAATACATATTCAATAATATATAGATAAATTTTATATTGTATGTATATGTATTATATATATTGTATTTTATGCAATTATAAAATTATCAATTTATGTATATTTTCTATGTATTCAAATATTTTTTAGCTGACTGAATGAAGAAATAAATTACTGACCAATGTGATTTTTATATTCATGTTGGAAACTAGTATAATTCACTACTGGTAATTTTAATAACAAATTTACTAATTTAGAAGAGGTTGTATATCATGGGCAAAACAAATGTATGCTCAGTGAAAATATGCACAGAAAACTACATACTACTCATAATGTTACTATGTACATTTTATTTTTCCTAAAATATTAAGTTTATGTAAGGTAATCATAGTGCCTTCAAGTTAGTTTCTCATACCAGAAACCTGAAATGCATGCTACAATCCTACTTTTACACTTCTAGAGCTCACTTTTAGATAATTAGTTCTATCAATACTGCTCTCTGCACAAACATTTCTTCTGGTTATCCACCACCACACTGCCCACTCCTAGTAAAAAATGTTATCATTGCTTTTCCAGAATATTAAAGCAGCTGTTCTTCCTTTCTTCAGTCTAACCATTTTACAATATATGTGAATTCCATTTTTGAGTTGTTGTTCTCTTGTAAATAACCTTTATTCATTTGTTCAACATTACTTTGTCACATTTGAATACCTAGAGTGGTATCTTATTTCATTACCATGGACATGAAATGTCTTTGTACTTCTTCAGCCTTATCTTTCATTGTTCTCTGTTTTCAATAAATGGTTTGTAGTTACTTAAATCCTGTGTGCAATTTTCACATTTCTATTTAGTTATTTTTAGTTCTATTTAGTGCATTATCTAAGATAACTAATCTCTTAATATTTATCTGGAAACCTATTGTTCATGCTTTGAAAATTCAGTGAAAGTATACAAAGTGTTCTGCAATGATGGAATTAGAATTTCAATAAATTTCCCCCCACAGTGATAATAAAACCCACAGACAGTGAAACTAATCAACTAAGAACAATATAAGTTAACCATAAGCATAAAAAAGTTAAAAATGTATACACAAGAATTTTTACAAAATCTGGGTAATAAGAGTGGGATGTGTAATGCTTTAGCTTGGGCCTACATCATTCTATCAGGACTTATCTGGTCTAAGACCTCATGAAGATTTACACCCATGTACACTGTCAAAAATCACTATCAGTTGGTGGGTAATAATTGGGCAAAGTCAGTCTCGGCTGACTGAGATAGTGATGCTAGTTGAGCTAGTAAGAGATTATTAAAATATTAAAACAGAGAATGGTAGTCACCTTATTAGCTCATGATGTTTGAAGAGAAGTTCTGATTAGGAAACTGCCTTTAACACTAATAAAAGGAATTTAAAAAAAAATGGCAGTGGTTTTAGCATTTGGACATTGAAAGGAAGACATTTTCTACAGTCAAATAAAAAAAAAATAGGTATGATTTGGGAAATAAAGGAGCTATAAGAGTGAATGACATCTCCCAGGGATTATATGTCTGGTGAAAGGGGGAAAAAGCCCTGAAGAACCATAGTGTGTATGAATTGTCACATAAAGAAAGCAGAAAAGCTGCAGCCAGAAATGAAGTGGAGCATAAGTACGATCAAAAATGCGAAGTCATATCACAAAATTAAATGGTTTAAGAGGAACAAACAGGGATTGATTAATTGATGTAATTTCGACAATAATTACCCACTTACACATTTCCATACATTAATTGATACAGACTCAGATATTCTGTATAAAGCTTGCCAAATTTCTCCCGTGTCCTTCCTCACGCACACATATGTTAGAGTGACAGTTGGGCTTGATTTTAGGAAGTGGTGTGATTTGGTTTTGTGATTTGTCCCTGATGTGTTTGGAAACAGCTGAATTTCACTATATTGCTGACTATCCAATTCTTCAAGGACTGTCAGAAGCTTTTGACCAACTATATACTGCATGTGAAGTAGACAGGTTTTGGGAAACAAAAGATATTAAGAGTCTGAGATGGTTATTCCTTGCAAAGTTGCCTTTTGTGTTTAAACTGCAAGGGACAGTAGACTTCCCTCAGTAGGACTTCACACAGGGCAGCAAAAGATACTGCTCTCCTTGTGACTAACCATTGTGCCCAGATTGTAAGTTTCTAAAGTCCTCACCATACCTTCATTACGTCCAGTGACACATTTCCTACATCCAGTTTCACAAGAGTTCTGGGGGACAGCAGAGATTAGGGTATCCTTACAACAGAGTTGGTAAAGGAATCTCAGAGAGATTAACCAACATCCCAGGAGTCTGGGAACAGTAGTCTGGAAGTTGTAGTGTCAAAACACTCACAAGAATGGAAAACAATGGTACTCAATCAAACAAGCAAATATATCTGACTTTAACATGAGGCATGTATTGGTTTGAACCATAGTTTCATAAACTGTGTGATCTGACATCATCAAAATTCCTTACTATCCAGCAGCCCTTCATCATTTCAACGGTGAGAATGAGATCATTTACTTCAGAAGTTGTTTGTTGGAATTAAAAGAAATAAAACACTTTCATTCTTTTAACCATTGTTACCATCATCAAACTCACATCTTTTACAGTCACAAACACTGATGTCTCTCAGTTCTTAAAAAGCTGTTTCTCAAAGACTTAGAATGTCTAGAGTAAAAAAAAAAAAACAAAAAAAATAGAATAATGCTCACCTTTTTTTAATCTTTCTCCAGATTAATGATTTATTCTTTGTCTTGGTATTTCTTTGGGAATTAAATATGACATAAGGTTTCCATAGTAAAGCATATAATTCTTAATATTTATTAAATTTAGTATGTTTTTAATAAACATAGATCCATTGTTGTGGTTTTAGTAAACATTGTGTTTTAGTGATACCACTCATGAAATGCTCTGCAAGAAAATTTGAATTTTCAATAACTTCCATTACTTATCAGATGGCCTTTGGCTGAAATAACACAAAGAAGTACATCTCTTGTGAGAAAATTATTGCCAAAGTACGTTATATGTGTTAATGTTTATTAATAGTGACTGAAAACAAGAAAAAAAGAGTAATTATAAATGAATGGGACATGCCTCTAGGGACAAAATCCCCAGTTTGCATGCAATATTCAAAATAATTTCTAGAGTGCCTAATTTGCAATTAAGCAAGACAAGATTTTTACAATACTATTGAGTGTGAAATTCATTATAAAATGTCCATTAATTTGATTTCTTGTTTAGACTAATGGAACTACACAATTACATTCTTTATTAAAGATATTATTTTAACATCAGAGATTATTATAACTGGACTCAGATGCCATGCCAAACTGAATAAAGACCTTCTAAAGATAACCTCTAACATGCTGTTCTTTCTTCCCAAATGAGTATCTGCAAATAAAAATTCATCAATATTTCTTATGTATTGTCACACCTCACATACAACTATAAATTAATGAACTGATTTTCTTTTATAGTCACTATTTTCAGTTTCTTTAATTACCTATCTCTGAATTATTAACCAGAAAAACTTTCAAATGTAGGACAAGGTTTATGAAAATTAACAGTGCAATACTAATCATTTTCCTTGGTCACATATTTATGTTTGTAAAGAAAAAAAACTATCCACTCACCTGACATTGGCATTTAATGTATTTCCATAATTTGACTATTGTAAGGAGTGCTTCAATGAACATAATCCCTTCAAATTAGTGTTTTTTATTCTTTGGATAGATACCAAGGAATGGAATTGCTGGGTAATGATAGATCCATTTTAATATTGTGAGAAATGGCCATACTGGTTTCCATAGGGGCTGGGCCAGTCTGCATTATGAACAACAATTTACAAGGGCTCCCTTTTCTCTACATCCTCCCAGCACTTGTTGTTTTTGGCCTTTTTGATGTGGGCCATTTTCAGGTGTGTGAGGTGGTATCTCATTGATGTTTCTATTTGTATTTCTCTGGTACTAAGTGTTAATGAGATTTTTTTCATGTGTCTGTTGGCCATCTGTAGGTCTTTTTTTTCTTTTAAGATTTATTTATTTATTTATACAAGCACTGGGTACAATCAGAAACACGGGAGGGTGAGAGGATTCACCAGAGCCAGAGCGAGGGACAGAGCAGGCAGACTGACGAAATACACTGCTGAAGGAAGCAGCGGGCGTGGCAGGAGAGCTCTGTTATGCCATGTGGGAACCCTCACTGGCAGCCAGGGATCGAACCGGTGCTGCAGAGGCTGCGAGCAGCTTCTCAGCCCAGCGCTCAACCACTGCGTCACCAGAGGAGGCCCTTACTGTAGGTCTTCTTTGGAGAAGTGTCTGTTTAGCTCTTCTGCCCATTTTTGGTTTGGCTATTTGTTTTCTTAAGTTGGTTGAGTTCTTTGTAGCTCTTGGGCATTAGCTTCTACGGCATTGTTTAATGTACTACAAGTATTTTCTCCAATTTGGTAGGGTGTCTATTTATTTTACTGATAGTTTTTTTTTGTGCAGAAGTTTTTAAGTTTGATATAGTCCCATTTATTTATTTTTACTTTTGTGCCCCTTGCCATTGGTCAATTCCCCAAAGACTTTCTTGAAGCTAATGAGATACAGGTTTTGAAGCTAATGAGATACAAATGAAAAAATAAGAAAAGAAAACAAATATAGAGGTATACATAACTAACCTAATTGTCTGTATTACCTCTAGGGAGTTGGATAGAAAGATGGACTTACTTGGAAAAGTAGTATCCAAGACAGATTTCAATGCATTTGTACTTTAAATTTGAAAGGGAAGATGCATTCATGCATTATTTCTATAATCGTAATCAATTTCATTACAAGAATAATGGGTCTTTTGAAACTAAGATGTCAGGACATTGAAGTTACTATTGCTTCTACCTCATTTGTAAAGAAAAGGGATTAAGGTAATATCCTTTTATTTTACTCCTATTGAGACATTGTAAGCCTGCTTCCCTTTATATGACACTATCCTTCACTGTTTTTCAGTCGTCATAACAGCCTATATTTGGACTCTTGTTATTTCCTTTGTATTTTCTCACTACCTTCATTAATATTATCATCTTATTTCTTTAAAAATCCAATTGTGAATATGAAGTAAATTTTCTTCTAAAGAGAGGTGAATTAAGAATAAGTAGTAGGAAAGGCCAAAAATTGTAGAGTGGCAGGTTCTGGAATATGTAAATCTTGCCTCAGAGCAAAACAAGACCAAAAAAAAAAAAATAAAAGTACAAATTACTGCATATCATGAAAGCTTTCAGAGCATCAAAAACTAATTTTGTGGGTGTGAATGCCAAAGGCCTATTTTAAAAAGATGATATAAAATAAATAAATAAATAAAGAATGATATGAAAGGTAAGAGTGAGTAGCTGTGACAAGTAGTATCAACCAGACTCAATTACGGAGTACTAGGTTCTAGTTCCATTACTACCACTGATAGTTTTTTCTTGAGCTTGTACAATTCACTCACTCTGGTCTTTATCTCAGACAACTCTGGATCCCCTGTATAAGGTCACATAAATCAGAGGCATTCTGCAGGGGCAGGGGTGGGACAAGGATCAAAAAGAGGTCAGGGAGAGTACAAGGGACTATGGTGATGGTGCATGGGTGAATTGGTGGTGGAAATTCTATGGGGACTACACCTGAAAAAAGAAGGCAAACATTATAAGAAAAATGAACAATGATGTAAAATACATATAAATAAATAAATAATTTAAAAAAAGTTTACTGGCTAGTAAATATATCAAAGACATGCATTGTAATCCTGACTATTAAGATTCTGATTATTGAGTATTAATAGAAATAGACTCATAGAAATTAATTAGAAGTATTGTACAGTTTTTTTTTAAAAGAAACCAAAGATATTTGGGAATTTTTTTTCATGTTTATGTTTTAGTGTTGCGAGATGCCTGACAGAAAGTCTAACTTTGGCCAATTAATTAAGTTGCATATGGCCCCTCCAGGAAACATTCAAAAGTGAGTGTGGATGGTGATTCTCTGTGGGGATGTGTGGGGATGTGAAAATGGGTTGCCTTTACCAAAGAAATAGTTATTTCATCACTTCACACGATTGTTTGTGTATGCCAGCAGGATGTTCATTTTCAATGTAGAAGAAAAATAAACACACTAGGATGTGGATGGACTTGGATGGACTTCTAACCTTAGTTACTCACTAGCATTTCAAGGTTATCCCATCTCTTGTCAACAACTGGTTATTGACCCCTGATACATACATAAGGAGAGCTCTGAAATCACATTTGGGTCAACTAATCTATTTTTCCCAAACCGTGAAATCAGAGCCTTAATCACATTAGTGATGCCTGACCATTCTGTTTCAATTCCAGGGCTGTCTAGTGAAACTAATGAACTGTTTTGGTGGCTCCACAGCAGAGCCAGGGTCTCACAGGCCAGTAGTGAATTACGAGCACATTTCCTTTCATTGCTCATAAATCTTTTCCAGGTTTATATTCACAGTAGCTTAAAACACCTAAATTCACACTGGCGATTATGCTGCAGTGCTCTGGATGTTTGGGATTAATAGTGAAGTTAAGTAGATCCCTTATATTTAAAAAATGCATTTTCAGTACAGTCTAACCTTAATTACAGTAAATCAGACCTTATCCGGTGACAAGGTTGATAAATGTCAGCACCTTTTTCCCAGTATGTGTCATAATAACTCTCACACTGCATGGTGAAATAGTGTTTTGGAGAGAAATGGGCCTAGAGTTAAATACTATAACATCAGGTTTGAAAGGTAATATTAGTTTTGACATGAAACCAATGCATGACTGGAGCTAAATAAGAAAAGTCAGTGCTAAGGAATGGGTGTGGAGATGTCAATTTGGACAATATGTGCATTGAGGTGATGACTGAGACTTTGATACAGATGGAAATTCAAAAGTAGGTGGTGCAAAGGCAAACTGGTTTTAATGTAGAGATTGGGGAAATGTCTACAAAGGATATAAAAGAAGAGAAAATGATGAAGTTGAAGGCTGGTGAGGTTGATATCTTACCACTGAAAGAAAGGCAATGGACAAAAATGCAAGTGGTGATGAAAGAGGCAAAGGAAGTGAGGGCTGTTCATGAGGCAGTCATTTAAATATCTGAAATAAAATCAGTGTGCAAGATGATACAACTATTGAATTAAATGGAGGTTGGTGAAAATGAGAAATGAGTAAAAAAAATCACCTAGAAGCCAGTTCTAAAGATTCTGGGTAAGCCTAAGGGTACTGTAGATGTTGGAAACCCTTTATAGCATGGTTAATTCTGCTAAGTGCAAATGAAGCCAACGGAATGAATAAAAACAGTGGCAAATGTGCATCCTCACTGCAACTACTCTATAAAATTTGTTGTGTCTTGTTCTATAAGGTGTCATCCATTAGCTGAGAAATATCTGCCTTAATGACTTTTTAATTTCTTCTTCATCCCCCACTCCCACATACACAGTCTGGATTTTGTTTGCAAGAGTCATTCCAATACAAATCAGCTTCATTTATTGAATCCATTTTTCTCTAGCTCTAGCATTTTTAGGAGTTTTTGCTAAGTTCACTGTTTGCATTCAGTCACTACAGTAGGGTTTGCAGTTATCCAAGGATGCCTGTTTTGAGTCCCAACCACAAGTGAACTTTTGATATAATCTCAAGAAGGAGAGGACCAGGTTAAAGCGGGCAGAGGTGGCTTACACACAGCTAGAGCTACATTAGAACCCCCGTCTTAAGATTTCCCTAAAAATGTAGTATAAGTTATAACAGTGATCATTTATTTGCCCTAACAATAACAATAATAGTGACAATAACAAAATTGGTATTAGTGCTATGGAAAATAGCATGTAGGTGCCTTCAAAAATTAAAAATAGAACTATCATATGATTCAGCAATATCTTATCCAAAATCCATACATTCAAAGAAAATAAAATCAGAATCTCAAAAATACACCTGTACTTCCATGTTCAGTCTACTTATTCACAATATCCAGTGTATGGAAACAACCTAATTCTCCATTGATGAATAAATGCTAAATAAAATATGGTATAGGGAATGTTATTTAACTATAAAAAGAAGAAAATTCTGCTAATTATTATCACATGGATGAAACCGGAGGCTATTAAGTAAACAAGATGTATGAAGAAAGACAAATGCTGTATAATACAACTTATATCTAGAATCTTAAAAAGTTGAATTCATAGAACCAACGAGTGGATAGTGGTTTCCTGAGACTGGGAGGTGTGTGTATGTGGTGGGGGGGGGTATAGAGGTACTGGAAGTGTCATTGGTCAAAGGGTACAAACTTTCAATAAGATCAGTAAATCAGCAAATAATGTACCATACTATGACTATAGTTAACAAGATTGTATTATATACTTGAAATATGCTAGGAGAGTAAGATCTTCAGT
The DNA here is from genome assembly GCF_964194135.1 of Talpa europaea. Taxonomy (NCBI): domain Eukaryota; kingdom Metazoa; phylum Chordata; class Mammalia; order Eulipotyphla; family Talpidae; genus Talpa; species Talpa europaea. Next base: position 35,314,793 of record NC_140079.1, read on the forward strand.
GTTCTTAATGCACATATGATAACTCTCTAAGGTAAAAAGATAGAAAATAGTTAAATGCACTCAAACCTGGGTGGAAACAGGTGTGCAAGGAGGTGGTTGCTTCAAAGGGAAACCAGGGAGCCAGAACGAGTCAGAACTGGGTAGATCTGTGAGTGAGGGTGCAGGTAACTTAACATTAATGAGCTCCTGTATTAATCTGATGCCCTTGAAAGGAACAAAGCAATGCCATGTTTCTTTCCCAGGAGGATCAACAAGCAAAGCTCACCTGCAGAGTTAATTTAAATATAAAATGGCAAACTAAAATACTTTGGAAAGCAGAAAGTGTTTTTAAACTGGACTGATAGGAAATAGTCTCTGGAGGAGATATGATAACTGTACTGAGTCTTGAAATATGGGTAAGACGTACTTTGTAAAGACAACCAAGGTCCTTCCTCTCTAGTAATATGGCAGACTACAAATGAATCCTCCAAATTAAGTTACTGCAATTTTTGATATGATATTAAAAATATCTTTTTATATGCATTTTTTTAAAGATTTATTTTTATTTATACAAGGACCGGGGTGCAGGCCAGATGCACGGGAGGGTGAGAGGATTCACCAGAGTCAGAGCGGGGAACAGAACAGTCTGGCTGAAATACGCTGCTGAGGGGAGCAGCGGGTGAGACAGGAGAGGTCTGCTGCGCCATGTGGGACCCTCACTGGCTGGCCGGGATTGAACCGATGCTGCAGAGGCTGAGGGCAGCCTCACAGTGCTGCACTCAACTACCTGCGCCACTAGGGGAGGCCCTTATATGCATTTTTGATCTAATAAAGAAATGAAGAATTCTGTGGCACTCATAAAGTGCAGGCAAAAATGCTCTTAGTTATACATATTCAAGCCATCTTTTAACACGGATATTCTGCCACATTTTGGAAACCTCCAGCTTTAGGAAAGAGTAGGTAAAGTTTACTCTTTGCTAAAGTGTTTTAGAAAAGTGTCTTTAAGGGGCCTCCTTGATGGTGCATGGGTTAAAGACAGAGCTGTCAAGCTATCACCAGCCACTGCAGCACGTGTTTGATTCTCCAGCCTGCCTGGGAGGTGACCCACATGGTACAGCAGACCTCTTCTGTTTTGCCCACTGCTCCCCTCAGCAGTGTATTTCAGTGGATCTGCCTTTCTGCTCCCCACTTAGTGTCTGATGAATCCTCATACCCCCCCCCCAGCACCTTGGCCTACACCCCGGCTCTGTATGCATAAATAAATAAATCTTTTTTAAAAAGTGTCTTAGAAAAGACCATTATAGAAATTAGGAGCTCAAGAGACCATAATCTCAGTATAAAAGCAAATACTAAATAATTCCCTGGTCAGAGGGACTAGTCAGCAAGCCTGACCTGAGATTGATATTCAGCGGGTGGGAGGAAATAATCGCTCCTGAGGATATTTTATAAGCTACTCAATTCCTGGTTTATGCCTGAATTCTAAGGATCTGTCTTAGTCTGTAAAATATCAAGTAGATAATTTAAAATGGTCCCTAGTTGATAGACCCTCAGATCAACTGACAATAGCTACCAAAGCCTAAAATTTTCCCCAGACTCAGTTCCAATGAGAATATGTAGTTCACAGTAAAATTTCACATCGTGTTTATTGGAACAATGCCCCTAGAAGGAGACCCAGAGGAAATATCAGAAAATGTAATGAGGCATGTATAATTCTCATACTGGAATTATAAGACAATGACTATAATACAATTATGTTTAATGCATTTAAGGTAGTGAAGGGATTCATAAAAATGAAAGCAAGGAAAAAAACTATAGAGTACAATAATTATAAGAATGAAAAATATAAATTTAAATATAGCAAATTAAGACAGAATGTTTTATATATATATATGTTGATGCACAATATATTGAATTTTATTTTATTATTTTTTTAAAGATTTATTTATTTTATTTTACAAAAGCACTGGGTACAGTCAGAGGCGCGGGAGGGTGAGAGAATTCACCAGAGCCAGAGCGGGGAGCAGAACAGGCAGACTAACGAAATACACAGCTGAGGGGAGCAGCGGGCGGCAAGAGAGGTCTGCGCGCCATGTGGGGCCCTCGCCTGGTGGCCAGGGATCCAACAGGCGCTGCAGAGGCTGCGGGCAGCTCCGCAACCCAGCGCCCAACCACTGCGCCACTGGGGAAGCCCCAATATATTGAATTTTAAAGCTCAGTGTATAAGCAGCAGAATAGAGAACTTGAATATGAGAAATAATTTTAAAAATTAACCACATTACAAAGAGATGGAAATATGAAAAAGTTTTAAAAGTCGGAAAAGAAAGCCCGAGCAGTTGCAACATAATTCTTTTGAATGTCTCAGAAAGAGACAAAAATGAGGTGAAGCAACACTTGAAGTGACACAGCAATCCAAAAGCTAAGATGCTCTCTAAATCTCAATAGATAGATGAAGAGAAATCCAATCTACTCTTGAAATATTGAAACTGTACAGCATGAAGAATAAAAGTGGATATTGTCAAACTACAAGAGGAAATGAGATCACTTCAAAAGGCACCACAAAAACTTTGATGGCTGCTTATTAATAGCACCAGTGGAAGAAAGAAAGCAGTAAATGTATATCTTCCACATTTGGAAAGTAATGAATCCTGATTTCAACCTTGAGATGCTGTCTTTCAAGAATGAGTGTAGACTACTAATGTTTTAAGACAAAGCCTGAGAGATTTACCACCAGTGGACATTTACAGGTTAGTATGCAATTCAGGAATTGAGGAGAAATGGAATCATCCCACAGACAAGATGAGGGATTGATGCCAGAGTGATTATTGGACAAAGATACTGGTAAATGTAAGGGCTGGTTTTAAACAAATTTGGCGTTAAACAGTGATGATACCTATATATGTAAGGTGAAAAAAGAAGCAGTAGAATTAAGAACAGTAGAATTAACAGTAGACCACAAAGCATGTATGTTCAGAGAAGGATACATGTAATGGAAAACTTTGAAAAACAATTGACAGTTTCTTAAAAGTTAAACCTGCATCTACTCTGTGACCCAGTAATTTCGCTACCCGGAGTTTATTCAAAGGAAATGAAACAACTATCCCACCTTCAGAAAAAAGCCTTGAACAAGAATATTTATAGCAGTTTTAACCATAGTAGCCTAGAACATGGCCCATGTGGCTATGAATAGATGAATGTATCTTAATAAAACAAATATTAAGATACATAAGGTACAAATATAGGAACATTTATGAAATGCAATACTACTTGATTTAAAGCAAGAACTGATAGAAGGAAAATGGATGTATTTATTTTCATTTTTATTTATATTGTCCATTTTTGTACAGTGTTAGATTTCTCCTTTTATGTGTTCTTTCTGTAAAATTATCACCACCAAGACATCTGTGACATATTACCATAGACTCGTGTGCTCTTCCCTCCCATTTTGATCCCTCTCTCTCCCACTGCCCTGCTGAATGTCTCTGATTAATTAATAGTTTGCCTGCTTGTTTTGTTTTTTCCTGATCCCTTGTATGGTTTCCCTATATTCCTCCTATAAGTGAAACCATCAGATATTTTTCTTTTTCCTTCTGACTTATTTCGTTTAGCATAATTCCATCCAGCTCCATCCATGTTGCTGCAAATGTTATAAGTTTATCTTTTTTGATTGCGGAGTAATATTTCATTGTGTATAGATACCACATCTTTCCTTTTAAGATTTATTTATTTATTTATTTAAGAACTGGGGTACAGGACAGATGCGCGGGATGGTGAGAAGATTCACCAGAGACAGAGCGGGGAACAGAACAGGCAGACTGACTGAAATACAGTGCTGAGGAGATCAGCGGGCGAGACAGGAGATGTCTGCCATACCATGTGGGACCCTCCCTGGCCGGCCGGGATCGAACCAGCACTGCAGAGGCTGCAGACAGTTTCGCAGTGCGGCGCTCAACTGCCTGCGCCACCAGGGGAGGCCCTATGCGACATCTTTTTGTTCCAGTCATGTTTTTGGGCATTTAGGTTGTTTTCATATTTTAGCTATTGTAAATAGTGTCACAGTGAACATAGGAGTGCAAGTTTCCTTTCAAATTAATGTTTTTGTGACCTTTGGGTAGTTTCCTAGAAGTGGAATTGCTGGATCATATTAGATCCAATTTCAGTAATTTGAGGCTCCTCCATGCAGCTTCCCATGACGGTTGGACCAGTTTGCATTCACACCAGCAAGGTAAGAGGGTTCCTTTTTCTCTACATCCTAGTCAGCATTTGTTGTTGTTAGTTTTTTTTTTTTTTTTTTAATATGGGCCATTCTTACTGGTGTGAGGTAATATCTGATTGTGGTTTTTATTTGCATTTTCCTGATTATAAATTATGTTGAGCATTTTTTAATGTGCTTGTTGACCATCTGCAGTTCCTCTTTTGAGAAGTGTCTGTTTAGCTCTCTGTCCACTTTTTGACTGGATTCTTTGCATTTGCAGCTCTCTGTAGATCTTTGATATCAGTCCCTTATCAGTTTGTGGAGTGCAAATATTTTCTCCCAATCTGTGGGGTATCTCTTCATCTTGGTATTTGCCTCTTTTGCTGTTCAGAAGAATTTTAGTTTGAAGTAGTCCCAACTGCTTATCTTTTCCTTCACTTTCTTTGCTTCAGGGGATGAGTCTTTAAAGATTTTTCTGGGATGTAGGTCATAGAGTGTTTTGCCTATGTTTTCTTCTATATTTTGTTTGGTTTCAACCACACATTCAGTTCTTTTAACCATTTTGAGGTGATCTTTGTGTGTGGTGTGAGGTAGTAGTCTAGTTTCGTTCTTTTGCATGTACTGATCCAGTTTTCCCAGCACCACTTATTGAAGAGACTGCCCATGTTTCAGTCATATTCTTTGCTCCTTTGTCATAGATTAGTTGTCTATATATATGTGGCTTTATGTCTGGGTTTTCAATTCAGTTCCATAGGTCTGTGTGTCTGTTTTTGTTCCAGTACCATGCTATTTTTATTATTATGACTTTGTAGTATAATTTGAAATCTTCCATTCTTCCTTTATTCTAGTCAGAAGTGCTTTGGCTACTAGATGTTCTTTGTGGTCCCATGTGAATTTCATCAATATTTGTTCTCTTTCTTTGAAGAATGCCATTGAGATTTTATTGGAATTGCATTTACTCTATAAATTGCTTTTAGTAGAATAGAAATTTTGATAATGTTAATTCTGCTGATCCATGAACAGGGAATGTCTTTCCAGTTTGTTGTATCTTCTTTTTTTTTTTTTTTTTTTGTATAGAGGCATGCTTTATTTATTTGTTTGCTGGTCTGTTTGTTTGTTTTGTTTATACATGCACTGGGTACAGTCAGAAGCGCGGGAGGGTGAGAGAATTCACCAGAGCCAGAGCAGAGAGCAGAGCAGGCAGAAGGACCGAAGTACACTGCTGAGGGGAGCAGCGGGCGGCAGGAGGGGTCTGCGCGCCATGTGGGACCCTCCTCCGGTGGCCGGGGAGCAGCCGGGGATCGAACCGGCGCCGCAGAGGCCGCGGGCAGCTTCGCAACCCAGCGCTCAACCGCTGCGCCACCGGGGAGGCCCCAGTTTGTTGTATCTTCTATTTCTTTTATCAGTGTTTTGTAGTTTTCTCTGTATAGGTCTTTCACTTCTTTTGTGAGGTTTATTCCCATGTATTTAATTTTTTTGGTTTAGTTATGAATGGGACATTTTTCTTGATTTCTTCTTCAGATATGCTGCTTGTATATAGGAAGCCTACTGTTTTTTTTTTTAAAGATTTATTTATTTATTTTATACAAGAACCAGGGTACAGGCCATATACACGGGAGGGTGAGATGATTCACCAGAGACAGAGTGGGGAACCAAACAGGCAGACTGACAAAATACATTGCTGAGGGGAGCAGTGGGCAAAACAGGAGAGGTCTGCCCTGCCATGTGGGACCCTCACCTGCAGGCTGGGATCGAACCGGCACTGCAGAGGCCTCGGACAGCTTTACAGCTCTGCGCTCAACCACCTGTGCCACCAGGGGAGGCCCAAGGCTACTGATTTTTATATCTTGATTTTGTAACCTTCTACCTTACTAAACTAGTTTATTGTTTTAATCAGCTTTTTCATGGAGTTTTTAGGGTTCTCTCTATATATTATCATATCATGCAAATAGTGATAGTTTTACTTCTTCTTTCCCTATTTGGATTTACTTTATGTCTTTCTCTTGACTAATTGCTCTAACTAGTATTAAATTGAAAAGCAGTGGTGATAGTGGACATCCTTGTCTTGTCCCAATTTTTAAAGGGAAAGCTTTTAGTTTCTCACCATTAAGAGTGATATTAGCTGCAGATTTGTCATATATGGATTTCATTATGTTGAGGTATGTTCCTTCTATTCCAAGAATTTTGAGGGCCTTCATCATAAATATATGTTGTTGTTTATGAAATGCTTTTTTAACAACTATTGATTTGATCATATGGTTTTTGTTTTTCATTTTGTTGATGTGGTGAATTACATTAATTGATTTTCTCATGTTGAATCATCCTTTGGGTCCCTGGTATAAATCCCAATTGGTCATGATTTATTATCTTTTTGATGCATTGTTGAATTTGTTTTGCTAGGATTTTGTTGAGTAATTTTGCATCTGTGTTCATTAGGGAGATTAGTGTGCAATTTTCTCTTTTGTGTGCTGTCTTTGTTTGGTTTTGGTAAAGATGGATGTATTTAAAACAGTGTACTGAATGAAAAAAAAAGCCCAACAAAAAAGGAGAATATACTATATCATTCAACATATATGAAATTTTATAACAGATAGAGATGAGTTATTTGGTTGTTTCATGGGGTGTGTGTCCCTAGGGCTTGACTGAAAAGGAAATGTTGTGAAGGTGATTTTGGGGTGGGATAAGATTCCTGTTTGTTGATGGAACAATAGTTACTTGGGTGCATTTTCTAAATGGTCCCATCAAGCACTGAAACCCTGTACTATTCAGTGCATGCAACTTATACATCAATAAAGAGACCCAGGTCACATAACATCCCAACTAGAAAATGGGTAACTGTAAAGAGAAAATAAAACTACAAACTGAATACTTGTCAAAGAAGGCAGGAAAGAAAGAGAGCAAATTAAATGAAGAAGAAGGAGAAATCGAAAGTATATAACAAGAAGGTGAGAATCAATCCAAATATATCAGTAACCACAACTAATATATATAAAGTCTCTAATGCCATATGACTGGTCGTATATATAGCCATATAGTTTTTACTGCTTTATAATGAAGATAAAAGGAGAGTGAAAAATTGAAATTCAAAGTGGAGGGAAAAAACAGCTTAAGGGAAAAATAGTGTAACTGCTTTAATATGGGATAGAATGTACAATCAGTTAAAAAACAATGCCAGAAGTAGGTTTCTTCAAAATTATAAAAACCTAAATTAAACAGATGCATATTAAATTCTAAACTACATATTCTCCTAATTACAATTACATAATCTCAGTATTTATATAAAATAAAATTGTACAAAAGCAACATCGTGGAGGGAGATTTTCACAAAAGTACTTGAAATTGATAGATAAATATTACAATATATTAGGATAGAGAAATTTTAAATAGCTTACATGTCCATATGTTCTGCATATATATAGAACATTAAACCTCATAATTATATTGTGTATATAATTTTTGGACTAATCTAATAAAAATTGTTTGCATTCTGGCTTTTAAATGAGATTCAAAAATTTTAAGGATTAAAATCATGCAAGCTACATTTTCTAACTAAAATTTAACTAACTTAAGATCCACAAATAAGAATAAGAAAATACGAAATGTTAAGAGATTACAAAATACACTTTTAATAACCTAATGGGGTTTAAAGAAAAGTTTCTTGGAAGTAATGTAACATTTATAGGTGTTATAATGTAGATACTTTATATCTTTGTATGTATTTTGTTGTGTGTATTTCAACCTCATCTTGAACCACCGAAGGATCTTTACATACAACAATTTATGTGCATCAGAAGAATGTAGTTAAGATTATTTGGGGGGAACATAATTAGAAATACATGCTAACTTGAACTGAAATAGAAAGAGAAAGATCAAAGGGGGAAATGACTCAGTAAATTTTATAGAATACAATAAGTAGAATTTGTATTCATATGAAGAGTATCACAAAAAGAAATCTGGAATTTCTCTTAGGCTTCTGACTTACTGTTTTTCCCATGGGGATGATGGTGATTTCTTTATTGAGTTTGGAATCCAAGAATAGGAAACAGTTTGAGAGGAGAGGAAAGATGAATGATTCAGATTTGAAAATGTTGCATATGAGACAATTGTGAATGTGTCCACATTATAAAATGTCAGAGTAGATACATAGTTTTATGAGTTGTCAGCACATAGGATGAGGTTATCATCACGAGAAGTGTGGAATGACAACCATATTGAATGAGGCACACAGAGTGGTGATGTGAAGTCACTCAGTTGCCAACACACTGGATTTGGTTACACTGAGACCAATCATATGCCCCTTGGAAGCAGGCTGAGAGAGAATAGTAGTGTCCGGAGATAAAAAGAGGAAATGAGGAAATGAGAATGAGTTAGTCTTTTAATTGAAAAAAAAAAAAGATGGAAAGGAGAGAAAGAAAACAAGAACTTCTTCTTTTAAAAAATGAGTTGGTTTATACTGTAAAATATCCTCCAAGATGGATTAAATCATAGGTGAAGGGATTCACCTCAGGTTAGGTTGCCTCAACCTCTGTGACTAGAAAATCATAATTGGTGATTATGGATACAGATGTAAATAATATTTCCTGCAGAGAGCTGAAATTCAAGTGTGCTTCATACATAAATCCTATTTTTTTAATTGAATGGGGATCTTATACCCCATTATTTTAAGTAGTCTGCCACCAAAATTTAGCAGAATCAGGGAAAATAGGAAACATTAACTTCACTTAAAATTTTCAGCTTTTCTTTGTAGTCTTCAAAATATTTCATGTATATATTTCAATACATTGCTGCTGAACAATGTATGTCATTACACATTATGGAATTTGTTCTAACTTTCTTTAGGTACATATGTGAAAATTTTAGTAAGATTAGTTTTTATTGGAAGAAAATCTCTCTTTTGAACAATAGTATGGAAGGAGAGAATCAGCCATTTGTTTACAAATGTCATAAGCAAATCCAAATAGAAGATGAACAACATCACTTTGTTCTCTCAATAGTAGCAGAGAGCTCTCTTTATCTGTGTTGTTAATTTGGGATATTTTTCTTTTAAAACATGTTTGGTTTTCCTATATTCCTATAAGTGAAACCATTCAATTTTTAACTTTTTCAGTCTGACTTATTTCACTTATTGTACTCCATTCCAGCTACATCCATGTTGCTGCAAATGGCATGAATTTATCTTTTTTGATTGCTGAATAGTATTCCATTGTGTATATATACCACAGCTTCTTGATCTATTTGTCTGTTTGGTGGTATTTAGGTTCTTTTCATATCTAAGCTATTGTAAATAGTGCTGTAATAAACAAAGGAGTACAAGCAGGTTTCCTTTCAAATTAATGTTTTGTGCCCTTTGAGTAGATTCCTAGGAGTGGAATCGGTGGATCATATGGTAGATCCATTTTTTTTTTTTTTTTGCATACTGAGTATCCTCCACACAGCTTTCCATAGTCTGTTCATTGTTTTGTGGTTCTATTTAATACCTTGTCCAGTCCTTCCTGTTCAATCCTCTGTTGGTTGAGATTTTAAGGTTTCTTGTAATATTTCTTTTAGTGGGGTTTTAGTAGTGAACTTCTACTAAAGGTGATTAGGTACATATGTGAAAATTTTCCTATGTGAAATGAAAATGAAAATTTTCACATATGTACTTCTACTAAGAGGTGATCATGTTTTATTTCTCTCTGAATGTATATTTCTTTTTAAAAAATGGTAAACTCTCTCATTTCTACTCTCTTTTTGCCTGCAGTCTTTTTCAGAGAAGTTTGATGTCAGCCTAATCTTTTTTCCTTTCTGGGTTATCTTTTTCTTCCCCCTCTTTAGCTTCATTATTTTTCCTTTGTGCTGGACCCTTGAAAACTTTATTATTATGTGTCTTGCTATAGTTTTCCTTACATTATGGTAATTTGGCATCCCTCTAGCTTCCTGCATGTATGTTTTCATTTCCTTCTTCAAGTTTAGGATGTTCTCTTCCATTATTTCCTTTAATAATTTTTTAGTTCCTTTGTCTAGCTCTTCTCCTTCTGGGATTCCTATGACTCTTACATTTCCTTTCTTCTTGGTGTTGGATAATTCTCAAAGTGTTTATTCATTCTTTTTCCCTTGTGGCTCTCTTTCCTTTTCTTTTTAGATTCATTTTGTATCTGTATCTTTGAGAGTGCTGATTCATCATTCCTTATCATTTATTCTATTTTTGTGGCTTTTTTTCTATAATATTTTGGCTCCTCCATTGATATTTTAACATTCTACAGTTCCTTTACTTTCTTATTTAATTTTCAATCTTGTTCACCTGTTCATTGCTCATGTCTCTCATAGCTATTTTTTGTTTCTCTGCATCTTCTCTTATATATTTGAGCTTTTTAATTATGGCAATTTTGAATTTTTCACCTGTCAAACTGAGTATTCTTCCATGTCAGTGTTGTTGGGTTCTGGAGATTGATTTTTTTTCTGTTGTGTATTGTTCCCAGGAAAGTTTCCTTGATCATTTTTATTTTCTTTCTCCCCATTGTTTGTTTTTGGGTTTTCTCTGCTGTGTGTGGGTTGTCCAGGTGGGTGTCCAACTACAGGAGCTAGTGGCCAGCTATCTCAGTGAGCAGCTGGTGAGGTATCCCCAATGGTCATGTGGTCTCTGGCTATGTTGGATTACTCCCTAACTCAATACCTGCCTGGGCTGTGGCTGGCAGTGTCCCATGAAGTTTTGTGAGTGCTCTATTGTTCTAGATGGGGGTGTTTGCTGCTTCCCCTGGAGATGACACCATCTCTGTGTCCCTCCCTGAGGTACATCTCACCTGACGAGACTGGGCCTGGCAGAGTCCCGCAGAGGTTTGTGTGAACTCAGCTGCTCTGGGCAGGGTCATTTACAGCTCATCCCAGAAGTCACAAGGTCTCTGGGCGCTCTGTATCATTCCCCAAGATGTGTCCTTCCTCTCACCTAGCTGGGTTAAAATGCTCATTTTTAATGCATCAGTAAAAAAATAGTATTAGAATGAACATTTTATTATTTATTCCCTATTTTCTTTTTACATTTTAAAATAATAGATTTATTAGGAAAAGGAGAATGAAAAAAATGAAGTGCCTGCATGGACACAGACAGACAAGAGAGCTGCCTATTCCCTATTATATATGAAGAGGTGATCATGTTTTATTTCTCTCTGAATGTATATTTCTCTTTAAAAAATGGTAAATTTTCTCATTCAGCAATTTTTTTTTCCGATTTATTTATTTATTTATTTATGCAAGCACTGGGTATAGTCAGAAGTGCGGGAGGGTGAGAGAATTCACCAGAGCCAGAGCGGGGAACAGAACAGGCAGACTGAGGAAATACACTGCTGAAGGGAGCCGCGGGCATGGCAGGAGAGGTCTATGTGCCATATGGGACCCGTGCGCCACCAGGGGAGGCCCTCAGCAAAATTTTGAGCATGTTTAATGAGACAGGTTTAACTCATCACTGGAAAGACAGAGATAATTAAGACCCTGTTACTGGTCACTTGATGTCCATTTTCTGAGGAGAGTGTAGTGAACAGGCACAAAAATAATAATATTATAGTGAATATGTGAGTTAGGACAGCTCTACTGCAAGTAGAAAAACAACTGGAAAAGTTTATGTTATTGAAGATCTCGTGTAACTAATTGCTAAATCCAGGGATGCCTCCAGCTCCACGCACGTTGAGATCCAAGGGATGCAATGTGCCACTAGATTGCCAAGCCCTTTTTTTCATGGCTCCACTTCCTTTGATGGTTATATGCTCCAGTTTACATGGCCATTTTCATAAGAGAGCAGTTCTGTTACAGAAAACTTCCAAGAAAATACCAGGATGTTTCTGATTCCCAGCCCTCACTCTGTTCAATTCCTGCCTCCACATACTTGTAATTAGGGGGAGGCAGTGGTGCTGTGTGCCTTTGGATAATGTACCCAACCCTACATTGGCTAGACTGTCATGATTGAAAATAGGTATAAAAGCTGCTTTCAGATTTGTATAGATGAGTCAATTGGAGTAAAGTTCCTTTCCCAGGAAGGAAGAGAAAGATTCATCTCAGGTTATCTAATGTGTCCTGGTGACCTTTAATCATGTAAATTTCATAGGTAGGAGAAAAATAAATCATTGAATGTGTTTTAATTTATCTGGTTATATGGATCTAGAGTTCAGTATAGAGGATGAATTTAGAGTTCTGGCATTGTTAATCTTCAGCATAGAATTGTGAGGTGAAGTGAATTAAGAGAAAGTCATGAAACAAATAATCACTGTAACCAAAACAATCTCATGAAATGAAAGTATGTTTAATGTGATGTTTATAAGAAACATTTCCAGGATAAGGAAAAAATGTGCATTTCAAAAGGCACGTTCTCAATTACTTTTGAATTGTCTTGCAAAACCAAAATGATTTACAAAAACATCTAGTTTAAAATAGACTCTAACATTTCCTTTTGCCAGAGTTTGTGGTTTGGCACTTGTTTCTGGGTAATTTGTGTTTATTTTTAACAACTGCATTTCTACTTTGTTTAAGAAAGATTTTGAAGTCACTCAAAATTTTATTTGGAATCTTACACTGAGGTAAAGAGCTTAAAATTTAAACCCAGCTAAGCTTGGTAACCAAGTTTTGTGTTGATGATTTCAATTTTGCAAATTAAATATGATTTCTTAATTAGTGAAAATAGACCCCAGTTTGCTCCTTATATTTGATTTAAAAACAAGAGCAAAACTATTTTATTGTAATGCAAACTCTGATTATATAGTAAAATTAACCTTAGAAAACATCATATTATTTCTAACATTCTTCATTTCTAGCACCCCCATGATTACATCTTTAGCCCTGAGCCGTGTTTTATATGTGGTCTAAATCTGTCATTTCTATTTAACTCAACACTATTAAAATTCTAACCAAAGGACTTTCCAGATCATCAGTGGATCAGTGGGTATGGTGCTTTGTCTGTTTTTTTTCTTTTCCCCTAACTAAACAAGAAACATGGAAAATAGAAGACATTAAGATTTGGAGGAGGGGAAATCAGCTTGTTTTTCCTCTACTGCATTATAATCTATCATAAAAAGAAAAGCTTGTCCAGGCCTCATTCTTTATAGACAAGTTGGCAAATGGTAATACTGGTCTTCATTCTGTGTGACTTTCAAATCTCTTCTCAAAATAAATTCTTCTTTAAAAATAAATCACAAACCCTAGTTGAGAGTGGTATAGCACATAAAGTAGCAATTAATGTTAGAAGCATAAGAAGCTAAAGTACTACCTTTCCTAAGCTTTTAGTGTATAGGACCTTGTAATAGCCAAGGGGTTTCTATAGAAAACTGAATTTGCTTGCTCTTCTTCTTTGCTTTTGGACTTATCTACTTGTAAAAATAAATAATTAGTACAAAGCAGAACTTCTGAATTTGCATTAATGAATATATTTGTGAACTCGGAAAATTCTATGCACTATAAAGCACTAGACTGAGTTTTAATGATTCCCTGAAGAACGTCATAATTACAGTAATGCAATAGTATAAGTATCCAATCCCTCAAATATAGTAATATATAAATGCAGATTTGCAAATAAATATTAGAAGATTTCAGGCTTAGAAAAAATTCTTTACATACTTCTGTCTTCTTTTAAGTACTTTTGAACATCAGTTTAATTTTGAATTTCCTGTAGTACAGTGATATGGTAGAAAAAGCATTATAAATAGTCCATATTTCTTAAAGTTCATATTCATTATGTTCTTTAAAAATGTTTTCCTAGGGCCTCCCGTGGTGGCGCAACAGTTGAGGCCTGGGTTGCGAAGCTGCCCGCAGCCTCTGCAGCGCTGATTCCATCCCTAGTTGTTCCCCGGCCACCGGAGGAGGGTCCCACATGGCGCGCAGGCCTCTCCTGCCGCCCGCTGCTCCCCTCAGCAGTGTACTTCGGTCCTTCTGCCTGCTCTGCTCCCCTCTCTGGCTCTGGTGAATTCTCTCACCCTCCTGCGCTTCTGACTGTACCCAGTGCTTGTATAAATAAATCTTTAAAAAAATGTTTTCCTATATATCTTTTATACTTTGAAGCATTTAGGATGCAGATAACTTGTCATTTAGGTCATGTGTGGTAAGGTCCTGGAGTGAGAATGATTACCATCTATTTATCTTATCTTTGTGTACAAGTGAGGTTTATAATTGAATTGCATTCTCTTTCCCGCACTGTAAAGTGGGATTGATTCCATGCCCCCTTTCACTTATAGTTACAATTGTTTTTCTAAAGATCCCATTATTTGTGAATCATACTGTAACCTATTAGATTGGTGTTCGACAATACCAAAGGAGCAAACGCATAGCTCAAGGTCACAAGTCTGCAGCTGAAAGGGTTGCTAAGATAATTCTGAGCATCCTTAGTGCCTCACCACTAAACCACTTATTCCATTTCCTATTCTGAAATTGTTTTCAGTACTTGTTTCTTCCCTCCTGTACTAAGAATAAATAATATGCATTTGAATTGTGGATTTAAATTATGCAAAATACTTTCTGTGCCTTTTTCTCAATTAATTCTCACAATGCCTTGAGAGAGAGGTATTATTATTAAGAAAGTAAGGCAGAGTGAACTTTTACTCTTGCCCAAACAAAGCTAGTAAATGAAAAAACAAAACAACAAAAAAGATTTGACAAAAGTCTGTCCTACACTCTGGAAATAGACTACTGCTTTATGGTTCATTGCAAACTGGTCTTGCAGAGATGGTGATGGTAACCTCAGTTTAGGATTATACACTAGCGTCAGGGTTTTCTTGTATCCTTTGCTCCTGAACTTTGTGTAGTACAATTTCTGATGCACTCACCAGGAGAAAAATGTTCCTTTTGATGCAGCCCAATTTAAAGTCTCTTGACCTTAGAAACTCTCCTACACTTTCTCACTTCAGTCCCATCTAGAACGTGTTTAATGAGGGTATATTGTTCGCCCTGGAGTTAGAAATCAACTTGTCTTTGAAGAGATTAATTTCACTGCTGTTAAAAGGTCTGCTGGACTAAACTTCCATCCTCCTTCCAGCATAGGACAAATTTTAAAATGTGTACACAGTTTATTACCCAACTGTGGAGATTTTATATATGTGTGCACACAAACATACACAAACATGTGTATTCATTGCTTGTTTATTTTGTGCTCTTATTTACTGGGTGCTTTAGTACAGAATGTTACAGGGATGATACATGTTTGTGCTTCAACAGTTCCAAATACTAAGTTTCTGATAATTTCAAGGTAAGCAACTTTCAAGACGAGCTTTTTAAAAATATTTTGAAGAATTTTTTTAATTTAAATAACAGAGAAAGGAAAACCAGTACGTTTAACAAACTAGGTAGCATGCGTATTGGTTAGGTGCAGAGACCAAGCAGCAGGCAACAAACCAATGCAAGTACTTGTAGTATGTCTTAAGGAAATATGACATCTTAAGGGGGGAAAGGAAACAGAAGATACACATGCACACACATGAACAAATGCTTTATGGATTGACATTTGTCTTTGACCAGCATTTTGGGACTGTAAATGTATTTTGCACCTGTTGAACATGTGTTTGGCCATGCATTTGAAATCAGTAAAAGTCTGGTATCTCCTATCTTTGTTGTGGGCCTTTCCTTTTCAACCTCAAGGACTTGGGTAAGCACACAAGATCTACAAGTAAAGCTCTTTCTACTTTAGTGTAAAGCTGCACCCATTTTAAAAACAGGACATTTTATTTTCCTTGGATTTTCAGTTACTAGAAAAAAATTAAAGCTGTACAATATCGGTTTTCTATAAATATCAAGATAACACAGATGTTGTTATGATAAACTTTTTAAAAAGTAGGTAAAAGGAATTTAATAGTTGCTGTCATTATCTTCTGACACAATGCATACTTGGCCCTGTACACTTAACTAACTTTTACTACAATTCATTATCAGGAAAGCCACATATTTATCCTGACATATCAGTTTTTCTGAAGAACATGGAGTTGGGCTCTTGCTTTTATTTCTTGAAGAAAATATTTAAATACTGACAGTAGCTCCTTTTAACCCACTTTTATATTCTAAGAGCGAGTATAACCTCTCTTATAGGGAAATAAGTTTTCAGAGAACTCTTTCTAAGCATCCGAAGAAAAGCAAGATCGGCTCAACTTTGATCTATTCCAATCAGATAACTGGCAGGAGAATGTGAAAGAGAGGTCATCCTGTCTCAAGGTTACATTTCACTGTATTTCAAGGATGTAATAGTCCATAATTCTTGGGCAAAAAGTCATATGTCTCAGGAGAGATGAAATGGTGTCTTGTGAAGAGAATACACTCTAAACACTAAAATAAACCTTATATTGTTTATCTAGAGATAAAAAGTTTACAAATAAATATTTTACTAAATTTGAATTTTTGAGATGTTTCATTGCTATTAAATAGATTTGGAAATCTCTTTGGAAATGTGCAAAACTCAATTATTTATTGACACCAATGAAACATTGTGTTTGCTACTTCCTGCTGGTGAATTCAGCTTGACTGAATTGATCCACATTCAATTAATTCATTCTTTCCATCTTCAAAATCTTTGCTTGCTGAGGACTGATCGGGTAGTTAGATCATTAATCTAACTAAAGAACTTATAAAATCAATTGTTTCTGTATCATCAGGGTGTGGTTATTGTGATCACTTTAGTACTATAATGCAGTCATTTTTAAATGTTAAACACATACTATGCCTTGACTTCGACTTCTAGTAATCTTTTACATATCTGAGAATAACAATAACAGGTTAAATTTGTTTTATCCCCAGTGCACAAATTTTATAATTGTTTCTATGTCAGATTGTTGAGTATATTGCCTTGACAATAGTGCTTATTTCATATTTACAGAAAAAAATATTTTTTCAGGTAATTCAAGAAATACTTTTTCATGATACTTTTGTTACTTAGTGTTGTCTCCCCTTCCTTGTTAGAGAGAGAAAGAAAACAAAAGGATAACTATGAGAAAGGCTTCCTGATTTCTGGGTAATTAAATGAGGGTAAACCAAATTTCTCTTAAGAATGTAGCTATTTAGTCATTGTAGAATTGTGAGGGTGCTCATGCACCAAAGCCTGCCATCCTGGTGTATAATGTAAACTGTCTACTTATGGAAAAATTCCTCATAATTATGGACTAAAAATTAACACAGTTACAGATTTTTCAAAGAGAAAAATGTACACAAGGAATATACAAATGATTTTGAAGATTAATTGATATGTTTACTTGGCATTTCGTGTGAATAGTGTACATTAGATATAGTAGTAAGTATGCCGTGGTGACAAAGTGGATCAGTGCTTCAATCTCTCTTTAGTTTCCTGCCTATCTACAGATGAACAAAGTAACAATAATAATATATGTCAATACTATTTTCTAAAGAAAAATGAAATCTCACAGAAGTACCAGAGAATGAAGCAGAGGGTGTTTCAAGGTATGAAAGGAAGTATTTAATAAATCTGATGCCAATATGACTGAATTGAAAATTATAGAGAGTTACCACCCTTTATTTTTAAAGAAAATGTTATTTCCCCAGTATTATTCTGGATGTTTCTGCTGTCTTCAAAGAGTTTACGAAATGAATGGTTGCTGATGTTTCTGTGGCATCTGTCCTTTTCTTAGAAACTAAAATCTTCTATCAGCCTGGGTTTTTGATTTGATTGTATCCCTTTATTCACTCATGGAGAAGTGGAAGCTTTTTACTGATGACATTTTGCTGTGTTACATGTGGCAAACCACTTGAGAGTTGTCTGTACTCCATTACCTCTCTTCCCATTTACTCTTGAACTCACTTGAATCTGGCTTTCATCCCCATTATTACTGTACAATAACTGCTATCATCAAAGTAACCAATAACCTGCCTATTATTAAATGCAATATCAATACCCAGTTCTCAAGTGTATTTGATCAATGCACTTTTGATCAATCCTTCATTCTTGAAACATTCATTTTACTTGGCATCTAGGACTCCAATCACTGTTCTCCTACATTATTGACAATTTCATTATAGAGTCTTTTCCTGATTTAATCAGACCTCTATAATCTGGGGTTCCCTGGATATCACATGTCTGTGCTTTCCAGTCATGTTTTTGGCGACCACATTCAGACTTACAGCTTTGTGTCTTTCTGCTGCTAAGGCTCAAATTTGCATCCTCTCTCTTTGTGGTAGATTGAAATATTCATTTTCCTCTTCCCTAAATTAGGATTATTACTTCCACCTCCAAAATGTCAGACTTCACCATGTGATTTGCTTTGGCCAATGAAATGAGAAAGGAAATAATGTCACTCACCTCTAGGAGCAGCTTTTCAGACCAGTGTGAGATTCATGATTTTGCCTTTTCTCTCTGCTGTGAGTCTGGCAAGGTGTTAACACATCAGTTTTACTATCTTCCTCTCAGAAGCAAGGTACCTTGGAGCAGAGTCCTGGTGGCCCCACATTGGCCACATGTTATGACTGAGGAATAAAAATGTGTTTGCTAAGACACTGAGATTTGGAAGCCACTTGTTAACTGTGTGTGATGAAGTATTTTGACTAGTACATAACTGCTTTTCCCCAGATCCCATACACTTAATTTTTACTGAACTCTCACATGTTGACATTTTCACATATCCCGAATAAACTATTCATCCTTGTCCTTCCAGACCTCTGTTTATCTCACTAAATGATAATTCTGTTTCATCTGTTTGTTCAGACTTTGGCAGTCCCAAACCAATCCATTAGTGGTCCTGTGAATTTAAAACATATATGATAGTTATATCTATGGATACGTGACTGAATTTAGCATTTCCCTTCTAATATAATTAACCATCAGCTTTCATTTAAACTGAAGTAGCCTCCTAACCAGGCTCTCTTTATAATTTTATGGTCTGTTATTTATACTGTAACCTAAGAGATCATGACATGATCATGATTCCTTAGATCAAAAATCTCTACTGGTTTTCTATTTCTTTTAGATAAAATAAGACCTAGGAAACCCTTTTAATCTACTCCCTGGCCTCATTGCCTCCTCTCTCTGCTTCAGTCACATAGGTTCTCTTGTGCTTATTCATGCCAAGAACAGTCCTTCCTTGGGGTTCTACATTGCTGTTACTTATTCTGTAGGGCAAAGTGTCTTAGAGCCTTCTGAAGTACCACTGAATTCATGAAATATCATTCAGCTCATCCTTGATGTTGTATGTAAATTACAACTCTGACTCCCCCAAGCCTGTTCTCAATTCTACAGTCACTTGCTATTTATCTGTTCTCCCAAATATTTAATACCACATGACAAATATGTTTGCCCCTCTGTCTCCTCTCACTATAATATAATCTGACAGTCAAACAAGATTTTATCTATTTGGTTTCCAGTTGTGTCTCTTGATCTTAGATCAGAGTCAATCATAGTATATGCTTGGTAATATAGGTCAGTGATATACAAGGAACCAAAAGAGAGCCACAAGGTCCCAGCCCTCCCACTTACTATCTGTGTGACCTTGGATAAGTTAATGACCTCTGTACCTTAGCTTTTTTAAATATGAGACTCATTTGACGTAATTCATGAGGTTTGTGTGGTGGTTTTAAAATTGAACATATAGTTATAGCCCTTAGCGCAACATCTGGCACATAGCAGCAAGTAATAAATGTTAGAAGAGCAAGATGAATGATTTAGTAAACAAATTGAAAGAATATTGTGTACCAGAAACATATAGTTTCAAATACCTATTAAGCCATTATAAACTGGGTCAACTGCATAGACCCTATCATGGCCTCAATGTTCTTGCTTGTAACTTGATAATAATGCTAGAAATTATACAACTGGAGATAATGTCTATGTAATATCCAGTCTATAGCTTACTCATAGTAGGTAAACAAATGGTTACTATTATAATGGCAACAATTTGATAGTCCTATAAGGTAACTATTGTTACTGTTTCCACTTTTCCAAATACAGAATCTGTGTTGTGCAGAGGTTTTGGAAAATTCCCATCACCAATTTACCCTTGCACCATCACAATAGTCCATTGTGCTCTTTCCTCCCCTGTTTTGATCCCTCTCCCTCTTCCTCCCCTGCAGAAAATCTATTTTATAGTTCCCTATTTATTTTGTTTATTATTACTATTATTATTTTCCTGATCCCTTATTTGGTTCCCCTACATTCCTCCTTTCATCAAAGCATATGGCTAATAAGTGGTAGAGCTGGAAATTGAGCTTAATTTGCATTCTTGATGACTAGCCTATACTTCTGCTTATTTATTGACTGAATTAGTTAATAAAATGAGTGTCATCTTTATGTATGGTACACAAAGTAAGCAGTGATACCGGATTTAAATAACAGTTGCAGTCAATATTTAAAATTTCCTTCTGGCATATTGGAATTGTTGTGCTCTGAATAGTATTAATGGAAGGAATGCAAGTCAAAGAGTGAGCAGTTAGGTAAGTTTTCAAGAGGAAAGATAACCCTGTTGTGTGTTGACATGACCAGTGAGGCTCAGTATGACTTGCCTGTGCATTTGGCATTAGCTTATGTTATCATTTCCAAGCCTTTACTTTGTCTTCCCTTCCTATATAGATTGTCATCTGAGGCTTCTTTAATTTCTTGAGAAGCATAGCTGTGCCTGGTGATTGGTCTTGTTATATATGTCTGTCCTTGTAGAGGGACCAGTAATGTGTTTCTGAGTGTACACAATAAATCTGGAACAGGACTGTTTTTTTTTTTTAATTTGTTGAGCTTATGAAATATCTAATAACTCTAAAGTTTAAATTCTCATTAACAAGGAAAGATAAGCAGTAAGGATGATGGTTATCTATTATATTTCATTTTATCACACTTAATCCTCAGGAAGTCATTAAAAGTAAACGATACTATCTCTAGTTGGAAAATGAAATAATTAATGTGTAGAGAGATGCAGAAACTTGTTCAGATTGTTGCAGCTTTGACTAGTACTTGATCACAGGTTTGTCAGCCTCCAAACAGGTGCTGTTCCCAAAGGCTCTTCCTCCTACTGAATGTATCTGAAGGAGGTCACAGAGGGGAAGGAAAACTTATACTAAACATTTCTAAATTTTAGCCATGAAAATTTGACTACCATTTTAATGCATCTGTTTAAAGCTTATACTAAGACTTGCTGAAAAGAGGGAAAATCCATCATACATTATTAAAAACTGGTAGGGAAACAACAACTTTAAAAATGATTTGAAAACCAGTAATACCTGTAGCTACATATATATCTACTCTGTATCCATTGTATGTATCAATTAGTCCATATGTATCCATTGATCATGAACCCACTGACCTCTCTATTTAATACAGGAATTCTTCCAACATATCGCTATGCTTTTTTTTTATGTTAAAACAAATGGCTATCATATCTTTATGAAATAGAAGGTATGCTCCTTATCAGGTTTATGTATTCCCTCTACATTGTAGAATTTTTTTTATTGGTAGGACCAAATGTAAACTAAAGCTTAGCAAAGGACAGCAGGAAATCAAAGATGTGCATTCAGCTTATGACCAAGTACTGTTGCTTTCTTTCATAATAAAACCTGAAAAATGTTTTATAGAGAGGTTGCCTGGGCTTGTTGTGTAGGGGGTTTACCCAAACATTGAAAAGGAGAGGGGTTAAAGAAAGGAAATACCAACTAAAGGAATCAGCAGACTTTCTTACACAGGTGACACCAGGTCTGGGCAGGTTGCTACCTGGGTATTAATAATTTGATACTCCTTGTGGGTACTTCTGTTGTCTTTTTCCTGGATGGTTGCACACAAAAGTCTCCCTAAAGATACAGACATATCATAACAGCAGATTGGTGCAGAAGACATTTTTCATATATCTTTCATCAATCTGGAACTAACACTGTTTTGAATCCATTTTTTCCAAAAGAGCAACCCATCTCTGCCTGCTAGGAGCAAGGCTGGTCTGTCTGACACTGTTTCCTAGCATGGAGAAGAAATTCTGCTAAATGCTGTTTTCAGTCTGTCTAAATGTACGTTATCAGTTTTAGTTGCAACCTTTACACTTCTGTCCCTAATTTTTTCCATTATGTGTTAAAATACTGAGTAAGTGCCCCAGCCTACACCAGGTCACACATTCTTTTTAAAGATTCTTCTTGGGAACCTTGTACTTGTTAGTCTTATGTAACATGCTATTCACAGAAATAAATTGAGTGAAATCCCAGCTTAGTATAGTTTAAGGCAGATCCAAAAGTTGGATCGTATCACACTGTATTAAAGGAAAAAAGGCATCTACTTTTCCCTTTCCCCTCTTCTCTTCCTCAGTGCTGACTACACCTGAGTGGTTGTTTCCCTAGAGGTACAGCTCTGACCAGCCACTTTAATACTCAGGTACCTCAATGGTCCCTCATTGCCTACTGAAAAAAGGAGAAACCCTGTATCATGTGACAGAATACAGAATGGAGGCTTTAGATAACTTACTTAGTCCCTATGTACCTGCTACTCCATTTTGCCAGTGAGATGGATGTTATACCTGTGTCCATATCACTATAAGTAGGTGTGACAAAATCTTCATTGCCTCTTCATTGTTAAGTCCCTCTACTTTATGAATGCTCTGTCTAGCCACAAAAGTCCACTGTTGACCCTCCTTCCAAGCAATGCCCTTATTCTTTTATTTCACATTCAGTCCTGTAATCCTAGTGTGTTCTTTGTTCTCAAACCTTTCTCTTGCCCCTCCCCCAAGTGCTGATTTCCTTAAAATGGGAATATCTGAAAGTTTAGATTTTATTTTAAATTAAAACAAATTAACTTACTGTTAAATTTATATCTTCTTTTCCCCTGAGAGTTAACACATCAGTGTTAACCAAAAGCAAAAGATGGGGCCTCCTTGGTGGTGCAAGGAGTTAAGATGCAGCACTATGGAGCTATCTGCAGCCACTGCAGCACAAATTTGATCCCCTTCCAGGGAGGTGACCCACATGGTGCAGCAGACCTCTCTTGTCTTGCCTGCTGCTCCCCTCAACAGTGTATTTCAGTCAATCTGCTTGTTCTGCTCCCCACTCTGTCTCTGGTGAATCCTCTCACCCCCTGCCACAACTCTGGCTTGCACCACAGCTCTCATATGCATAAATAAATAAATCTTTAAAATAAAAAAAGCAAAAGATGAAAATAAAGGATGAAAAAAGAGATGAGGGTAAAATCATGTATTTTGAGAATATAGTGACATAGCCGTGCAGTCTTATCTGTTTCCTATGCATATACTGAGAGGGGTAGTGCCATTTTAAAAACAATGGCAGTTTCTTCACCAACAAACATTCATGGAAGACTGAAAATAGTTGTTTTGTAAATGCATTTCACTAGGTTCAGCAAATAGTGTACATCTTCTCATCTGGATGTATCATGTCAAGATTAGTACCACATTTTTATTGGTGAGGGAACTTAGGCTGAGAGAGAAGTTATTTACTTGCCCCCTGTCAAGAGCTTCTGGGAAACAAAGCCAGAATTTCAAGTGCTTTATCTGACTTGAGGGTACAGCCTGCACAGCATGGCTTCTTGGGCTCTTGTAGGTTTGGATGGGCCAATCAGATATTGCTTTGAATTTTTCTACAACTCCCTCACATCAAATTCAGGAAGGTATGGAGGATCAGATGATTTCCCTCGCAAAGTCTGTGTTTTGAAAGGAAATGTGTGGCCAGATCTATGAGGAAATGAGGGAATGAATGTCAGAAAGGGACTAGTGATATTATAGAATTGGAGGCCTTCATAGGAAATTTTAATCTAGGATGAACATTTATTGTACAAACAGGACATCCTGAGAGTATCCTTAGCTGTTCTCTTAGACAAATGAAAATAATGTTTATACTGTTTCAAACAGCCCTGCCTAACTAGACATGCATGTCCTATTTAGATTTTAGATATTTTGAAGCAAGAATATTTGAAGAATTGATAAATTGTCAAAAGCTTTCATATGCTTCATTGAACACAGTTTAAATATAACCAATATACACAGAATGGTGAGTTTGAAAGATTGTTGCTTAAGAGGTGCTTTCTGTTTGCTGGTAGAGTAAATTGCTGCAATTTAATTTGTTCAGATTTTAGAGGGACCATACAAATGTCTTATAAGTAATTAATGTCTTCTTTTTGTCCAAATGCTCATAAATGTAGGTTTTGGCAAAACAATTCATGTTATGAAAGACAATACATAGTTCTTGTTGCTGTCTCTGGGTCATTAAATGGGTACTTCCTTTTCTCAGTATAAAACTGGAACACTGAAATTAATATGAAGACTTGGGTAAGAGAGTATCAGGGAAAATGTCAGTATATAAAATTTGATGGATTCTTTTATAAAACATGTAACATGAAAAATCATTGACCGTTCTCATCACTTTGATATGGTATTGACTGTACACTGTGAAAACTGCTGTTTGTCCACACCAGCATGCTAGATCAACTTATTATATGTGCATGCTTGCTTTTATTTCTCAGCTCAATCTGAAAATTATAGTTGTTTATTTATTTATTGCTACAATGGTTATATTAAAACTAATAAAAATATAGGGCTAATTACTTGAACATAACATGTGAAGCATGCTTCTTGACATATATATGTTAAATCAATATTTGTAACTCACAACCAAAATATGTATTTGGAGATAACCAAAATATCTTATTTCAACAAATTCAAGATGCCATCTCTTTTATGTTGTGACATTTTAGATAGGATTTGAAAGGGAAAAAAAATGTTAGATGCCATTAATTGTAAGACACATTGTGATTTCAAGGATGTGAAAATATGAAGATTGTATGTTTAAATTCAATGAAATATGGTATGTAATTGTCTCCTAGGAGAATAAATTCAGCTTATGGTTAAATGAACAGGTAATCTATAAGAAAGACATCTTTGCACATTTTTCTTTTTTTTTAACCACAGAGAGAATGACAAGACTATAATTGATGTTAAATTGTATAGGAGTTAGAAAGCTATTTAAGGAGCTTAGATGTGGATAATTCTCAGAACAATTAAATGATGTTAGGGAGTATCTAGTCATAATAAGAAGCATACTTTCATGAAATTGGCCTGGAGTCAACATGAAGAAAAAATTCAGAATGGGGAACTTTGGAGTCAGGAAGATAATGTAAACTCACAGCATTGAAGTAACATTGGCCTGATCAGAAGTAAAGGCAAAAAGATTAAACAGAAACTTTGCCATGAATAAATTAATAAATTCTAGTGAATAAAGAGGGGATGAAATTGCGTGCAACCTCGTATATTATCACACAACCCCAATATTTCAAGTGACAGGAACTGGCTGGTGTATTACTTGTGAATAAATGTAGGTGATGAGATTGAGAAAAATATTTTAGTTTTAGATGTTGGATTTAGGTGTAGGGAGGGCTAATGATAAGCTTCCCAAGATCAAGTTGGAAATGTGGAGCAACAGCACAAAGGGAATTGAGTTCATGCTAGAATTTAGGAATCATGATTGTTGAAGCATGATGCCTTTCCTTCCTCCTCTTCTCCCCAAATAAAAGGTAACCTGTTTACCCCTGATTTTGACCACATATGTCCCAGCCATTTAGGGTGACTGACCGTATGAGTTTTCCTCACAAGTGAGTTGATAAATATATTATCTCAAGTTCTGTGTGTATTTTTCAGTGACCGCTTTGGGAAATAATTTAATACATCATAATAGTTATATCTTCAGCTTGTTTGTAATTTAAAGCAGACACATATGGGCAATACTGTGCAAGGAAAAGGCTACACAGAATAAAAAAAAAATTATAAGCAAAATGTTAATAGGTTACAAAGAAATGAGAAATGTCTAGGACCAAAGGGATCATCTATTAAAGAAAGTCGTCAAGAGTAGCAGACTTTGGGTCTACAAAGAACCATACTTAAAATGATTCAAAAATAGGGCCTCCCTGGCAGCGCAGCCATTGAGCTCTGGGTTGCAAAGCTACCCTGCAGCCTCTGTAGTGCCTGTTCGATCCCCGACTGCTCCCCCGCCATCGGAGGAGGGTCCCACATGGTGCGCAGACCTCTCCTGCCGCCCGCTGCTCCCCTCAGCAGTGTACTTCGGTCCTTCTGCCTGCTCTGCTCCCTGCTCTGGCTCAGTGAATTCTTTCACCCTCCCGCGCTTCTGACTGTACCCAGTGCTTGTATAAGTAAATGAATAAATACTTTTAAAAAATGATTCAAAAATAAATATTTTAAATATTTGACTGACTAGCTTAAAAATGTTGATACTCTTAAGAAGTACAGAGAAGAATAAACATAGTTCACTATTTTACAAGAGAGAAGTGACCTTGACAAACATGATTTCCTTCCTTTCATTTTGCTTTTAATAGATGGGATATACTGTATACATGTTATATAACTTGTTTTTACTTTTAATATTAAAGTCCTAAGCATTTCTCCAAATCCAAGACAGCAGTATATTCTAGTTGTATAATGCTGCCATGTGAATACATTATGTTTATCTAATCCTTTATCCTTACACATTTTCGTTTTTCCAATTTTCATTATTATAGTAAGTGTCTCAGATGACTTGTCAGATTAGTTTCTTAGGGTCGACTGCTGTCAGTCATGTCACTATGTGAAAGGCATGAACAAATTTAATGCCTCTGATAAATATCACTAAATAGCTTTCTGATAGATTTGAAAATATATGCAAGAATCCCCCACTTTCAGAAGTTTGCTTCACACTTTACTTTTACAGAAGACTTACATTAGTATCTGTTTTCCTTAATGGAAGGAAACCGTGAGATTTTTCACATTTAGAACAAAAGAAGAAATGCAAAAATGGCTTTTGGCTTTGGTTTTTGGGCAGTCATTCTAGAGCCAGGAGCACCCAGAAAAATGAGAGTGACCTGGTCAAGCTCTTTCCCAAGAGCTGTTTTATATAGAATGTGCATGTATTACTGCATTCCTGCTTTTAATGTATGTTAGTGTTATTTTAGCCTTTGTGCTATTTGGTAGATAGTTTTGGTTCTGGAGCACTTATAAGTTTTTCCATGTACGTTAATGGTAATTGCTTTTTTAATAATTTTTAAATTAAAAAAATAATTTATTCTATTATAAGGTATCACCACTGCAGGGTACCCACCACCATACTCACCCCAAACCACCACCATCACTTCTTTGCTCTTAACCTTTTCAGCTTAGGAAAGGTTTCATAGCAAAGCTCTGCTTTGAGGAAACAGGGAACTGTCACACTATTTATTTGAATGTGAGAGTACCTGTTTTGGGGCACTCTTACTTATTTGATATTTTTATTTTATTAAGAACATTTCAGGATTGGAGTTAGAAAAAATACATATTTTTTTCAACTAAATTTCATTGCTTTGAAAGATTAAACACTTTTCTAATAATGTATTAGTTATACACAGTTTCTATTTCATATATCCTATTTAATATAATTATATTGAGGTTTATAACTGAACTGGAGGCTGATTTCTTATTATATAATTTAATTACAAATTAAAATAGTAACCCTTTGACATATTTTCTATAAATATATTTTAGGTTAATTGTTAGTAGATCAGATTATTTAAAATTGAGAAAATCAGTTTTATCAACAAGTTTTTTGTTTCTTCTATGACTCTTAAGTGGTTGAATCCTTTCAATATACAAAAATAAAACACTTATTGAATAATTTAATTTTTCAAAGAAGTTCTTAAATTATTTGCACAGTTTTCACATATGCACACTCATCAATCCTTCTGAGATTTGCTTTCCTGAAAAAAAGTATAAATCATCAAGTGCCATTTATTTTCTTAAAATATTTAATCCAAATTATAATCAGAGATTGAATAACACCCTTGTCTATTTTCTTCATGATTTCTTCTTTAGGAGAAATTACAAACATACTCAGATCTATTTCTATTTGACTTTTCTCTTCTGATACCGTTATCTGATACCAAAGTCATTTGATAGCTTAGACATTATAACTTGTTCAGACTCTCCATCATAATAAATATATGTTTTGTTTTCAGTCTTTCTTTAAATATCTCAATGGGGATATTCATTACAGGCATCTTGTTCAGTTTACTCTTGGGTGTTTCACATTTTGCTGCTATTACCATAGAAATATTTCTTTATTTCACCTAAAACACTATGGATGATATAAAAGAATGCTTTTGAATGTTGTATATTTATCTTTTAGCACATAGGCTTATTAGCCCTAATAAGTTAATAAATTATCTTAATATTTAAAATGTGCAATAGTTTCCCAAAAATGATCGGTCATTTTCCTTCTCTTTGTATCTGTCATTGTTTTACTGTATTTGCCTATAATTCCTGAGTAATGCTTGGAAAATTATGATAATGGCCAGCCTTCTTTTTATCTAATTATACTGAGAAAGTTGTTGGTGTTTTACAGTTAAGAATGTTATTGACTATTGGTTTAAGATAGATAACATTTGCTGTGTTAATATGAGTACACATATTTGTCAGCATTACAGAAATAGTAGATTAAATAAAATCACTGAAGTAGTAAATAGTAAAAATTATTGTGTACACACCAACAAGATAGTTTGCAAAAGTGAGATACTCAAACCAAAGCATGGAATGAGGCTTAAGGGTATATTGTTATAAAGCATCTTACTTTGTAAAATGGCTGTTTATTATTCACTGTAATTGGCTGTTTTAGATTTTTTTTTTTAAATGATAGGGAATTAGTGTTTACCACAAATCAGTGCTGGGAAACAATCTGAGTTTTGCTTATATTCCTAGAATCTGGTAAAAATAAGCTAAATTATGCTTTTCTTGTTTGACTAAACTGATTTTGTCTGTTCAGAGAATTTTCAAGACTAATCTCCATTTTACTTTTATCTTATTATTTTGTCCAACTTCCCTGACTCTGAAAACCATAAGTTTGATTTTTCTTTGTTTGTTTTTCTTTATTTTTTAAAAAATATTCCACATATATGTGAGATAATACACTGTCTTTCAGTGCTTGAATTATTGCACCTAGTATAATGCCCTTAAGGTACATCCTTGTTGTCAAGAGTGAGTGACAGGAGTTCCTTTTTATATGGCTGCTTAGTATTCTGCTGCATGTATATGTTATATATGTATAACATGGCCTTCTTTTTATGCCTGCTTTGTGTGTGTGTATATTATATGTATATATGTATAACATGGTAAATGCTATCTTAAACTATATATGCATATATACAAATATAATATATATATACCATATTTCCCTTATCCATTCATTTGTTGATAAATATTTAGGTTGTAAGCAGAAACATACTAATGCAGCAATGAACATAGTGTGGAAATATTTATCTTCATTTATTTTGTATAAGTACCTGAAATGGAATGGCTGGATCATATGGTAATTGAATGTTTACTTCTTTGAGGAACCTCCATTCTGCTTCCCACAGTGGCTAGCCCAAATTATATTCCCACCAACAGTGCACGAGTTCCTTTACATCCTTGCCATCATTTGTCACTTCTTGTCTTTCTGATGATGGCTTTTGTAACAGGAGTGATGTGATGTTGTATTGGTTCTTTATATGTTTGATAAATTAATTCCTTATCAGGTATACAATGTTTTGCAAAGATTTTCTCCCAAAGAAGAACCTTCTCTGTAAGTTACCTTATAGTTTTACTGCTCATTTCTATTGCTGTGCAGAGGCTTTCTGTTTTCATGTTGTCTCACTCATTTTTTATTTTGTTGCTTGTTTATGTGTCATATTAAAAAAATATTGCTAAAACCCATGTCAAGGAGTTTTACCCTGTGTTTTTCCTTTAGGACTTTCATGATGACAATAGTTAATACTGCCATATGATATATTTGAAAGTTGCTAAGAGAATAAACCCTAAAAGGTCTTATCATAAGAAAAGTTAATTTTTCTGTAACAGTATGATGTCATGGTTGCTAATTATATTAATTATTTCAGAAGATGTGCAGCAGGTTATTTTGCCATACACCTTAACTTCTACAATGCTGCCTATCAGTCATATATTGAAACCAATCCTAAGAGATATGAGCATTTTATGATTTTCTATCATCAGCTTAACTTATTTTCCCACGACTTCATTGACATATTACATATTAGTGACAGCAAACTTCACATATTAAAATATCTGTTTCTAAGATTAAACCCTATTTAATAGTTGCAAATTGTTCTCTTAATGTATCACTAATTTTTCTTCTTAAAGACTTATTTTTATTTATGCATACAAGGACTGGGGTATAGGCCAGAGGTGTGTGGGGCAGTGGGGGTAAGAGGATTCACCAGAGACAGAGTGGGGAGCAGAATAGGCAAATTGACTGAAATACACTGTTGAGGGAAGCAACTGGTGAGTCAGGAGAGGTCTGCTGTGCTATGTGGGTCAGCTCCTAGGCTGGCAATTGAACTCAGGCCTCAGTGGCTGGCTGTAGCTTGATAATGCTGAGAATTTAACCCCTGTGCCACCAGGGAGGCCCTTTATCATGAATTTTTAAAATTGAAAACCTCATCTGTGTTCATAAGCGAAAGAATTTTATGGCCATCTTTGTAGATTTTGGCATCAAGAGATACTATATTTAGAGCATAAATTATTTAACTTTCTGGCTATCCCTTTACTTCAGATGCTTTATTCCCTTTTGCTATGTTAGAAAGGTTAGAAATATGAGTTTGAAAAGAACTATAAAATATTTGGTTCCAAAGCCCTTTGTGGAGAAAAACTATTTTATAGATTTTATTTAATTTTATTAAAATTATTCAGGGCCTCCGCGATGGCGCAGCGGTTGAGCGCTGGGCTGCGAAGCTGCCCGCAGCCTCTTCAGTGCCAGTTTGATCCCCAGCCGCCAGCGAGCGTCCCACATGGCGCACAGACCTCTCCTGCTGTGCCCGCTGCTACCCTCAGCAGTGTGCGTCGGTCAATCTGCCTGTTCTATTCCCCGCTCTGGCTCTGGTGAATTCTCTCACCCTCCTGTGCTTCTGACTGTAGCCAGTGCTTGCATAAATAAATAAATAAATAAATAAATAAATAAATAAATAAATAGATAAACAAACAAATAAATAAATAAATCGTTAAAAAAATTATACAGTAAGATTCTTTTGCTTCCATGGGCCTCCCTGGTGGCGCAGCCGTTGAGCGTTGGGTTGTGAAGCTGCCCGCAGCCTCTGCAGGGCCGGTTCGATCCCCGGCTGCTCCCCCGCCACCGGAGGAGGGTCCCACATGGCGCGCAGACCTCTTCTGCCGCCTGCTGTTCCCCTCAGCAGTGTACTTCGGTCCTTCTGCCTGCTCTGCTCCCCGCTCTGGCTCTGGTGAATTCTCTCACCCTCCTGTGCTTCTGACTGTACCCAGTGCTTGTATGTATGTATGTATAAATCAATCAATCAATCAATAAATAAATCTTTAAAAAAAGATTCTTTTGCTTCCTAATTACTAGCTTACATTGATAAATATTTAGAAAATTGATGGAATCACCTAAATTTTATGTATTTTCCTCTTTCTATCTAGCTATATACCTAAATAGCTTTATATAAATTGTCACTGTAATTTACATATAATTTTGTTATTTATTTTCATTTTACATACTTTTAGATTATTTTTTAATTTGAACTTAGATTTTGCAGCAATTATTGTAATTTTCCTCTATATTTAAGATATTTCAATGTTTTTTATAGTCAAACTTAAATATAAGTTAATGCCAAAGAAATGTTTAAAATATTGTGTTTATGTGTCACCAACTTACCATTTATTAATGGTCTGTTGATAAGATTTCTCAGTTCTTGCAAGAACAAGAGTATTTAAGAATGAGTACAGCATGTATTGTATTTTGTTTTTGTAATGCATTAAATTGCCTCAATATATTTCCATTTATATTGCCGGATATAGATAAACTCAAACAATATGCTCAAGTTCTTTTTTTTTTTTTCTTTTTCTTTGGTACATTGCTTAGGTAATATGAGACTGTGTAGTTTAAAAAAAATAACATAGCAGGGCCTCCCTGGTGAATCCTTTCACCACCCCCAGCACCTTTCGTCTATACCCTAGCTCTTGTATGCATAAATAAATAAAATAAATCTTTAAAAAAAAAATAACAGAGCAGCATTTCTGTACTACTTGCTTCTGTTTACTAATACAGAAATTTTCATCACTTGACTTGCACAGTCATAAATGATTTCTGGAGTAATGCAAAAATGTACTATAATGTTTCAGAGGACTTACAATTTCTTATGCCTTTGGGGATAGTTTCCAATATTTTCTTTTTCTTCATTTCTAGAACTCTTCTTTCCATTAGTCTTAGGTGATCTTTCTTTTCTCTTAAACTAGGAATTTCATCCTCTTTCCTACTTCTGTCAATGAAAAGCATATTTGAGTTTATTTTCAAGCCCTTTAAAAATCATCTAGACACTATTAATTAGAATCCCCCTTTCATATCTAAAATTGAAGAAGACAATAACGTGCACAATTCCTTGTTCTATCAAATTCCTAATTAGGATTGTAATGAGTGCTTCTTTGAGAGCTGGATGCCTCTTCTATCCTTTCCCACTTCCCAGGGTATTACTGATTGTAAACAGTAGAACACTACAAGACCTCTGTGGTTGTCTTCCATTGTTTTACTTACACGCTATGCATGAGAACCATAAACCCTAATACAATATGAAGAAGAAAACCTATTTCTTGTCACACCATTCCATTGAAATTGTAGTCTTTCAGTGGTAGGTAGTGTTTGGAGAAAAGCTTCACTGTGGTGCTTAATGTTGTGACTTTCCCTGATTGATGTGGACTTCTGTTCTTTAGCAAAAGTTATAGAAAGGGGAAAGGACTTATAATCCCCATACATGCTTCTTTATTATTAGTGGCATGAAATGTAAAAATTTGGATTTTCACCTTATGTGGAGGACGCACTGTAAGCCAAGTAAGATATGTGAGAAAATGGGAGTATTTCTGGGAAATGGCTAGATCCTAGGAGTTCCACTATTTTATTTTGAATTTGAAATGAGAAGCCTTTAAATTTTTTTTCCTGAATTTTGTCTCTATAAAGCTGTCTTTAATAAAAAATTCACAAACCACAATGGGTAGAATTCACCCAGCAAGTCAGCAACAGTTTATATGGTTCAAATGAGAGGAGATTTAAGACAGTATTAGGTGGAGATATTTATTATAGTATGTATAACTTCAGATGTCAAAGTGCAAAGTGGTGAACTTTCAGGATAAGACTGCTTGTTTGCTTATCATTCATTCATTTCTAGCAATTTAATGACCCTGTGATTTTGGCCATGCCTCTGTTAATATCCCTGTGCCTAAATTTCCTCAGAATTGGGGATGATTATTGGATGTCGCTTGCAGGATATATTAGTGAGCCAATTTTAAGAGCTCAGTAAATATAAATTTTATTGCAGTAATCCCCCTTACCCATAGTCAACTGTGGTCTGAAAATATTAAATGGAATATTGCATAAATAAATAATTTATATGTCTTAAATTTCTCACCATTCTGAATATAAAGATGAACTCTCTCTAGGAAGTGAATTGTCCTTTTGTCCAGTGTAACCTCTCTGCATATGCTACCTGTACATTGGTCATTTTGTAGCTGGTCTGGTTATCAAATCAGCTGTCATGGTATCACAGTATTTGTGCTCAAATAAACTTTGTTTACCTATTAATGTCCCTCATGTGCAAGATTAGTAATGCAGGGCATTTGAATATGACAGAATCTCTGTATACTATGTCACTCACTGCACTTCATCTCAGCAGATATTCATTTTATCATCTCACATCTTCATATGCAGTGTATGATGCAATAAGATATTTTGAGAAAGAGACCACATTCACATAACTTTTATTACAGTATATTATTGTAGTCATTCCATTGTTAGTGTTCATCTCTTACTGTGCTAACTTATAAAGTAAACTATCACACGTGTGTGTACGTGTAGTGAAAAATAGTATATGTAAGTTTGGTACTATTTCTGGTTTTAACCATTCATTGGGGATCTTAAAATGTATCCCCCACAGATAAGGGGGGACTATGTACAACATATTATTATCTTATAGAAAATTATCTCACTACAAGGAACACTGACAAAGGTAGAACAGCTCTCCAAAATATTAATATTTTGGCAAAGAAAATATAAAAAGAACATTATTTGTCTTTTTCATGCTCAGTCAGGTAGGCTTTATAGGACACGATCCTTAACTCAGAGTTAATATACTGGGGATTCCACTTAGTTCTTTGCAAATGTGGATATTTCTTTTAAATGTTGTCATCTGATAATTTGCCTTTTTAAACAAAATTGAATTGATATATGAATCCATGGGCTCTTTTCTCTTAAACTTTGAAAAATACTGAGTTTATGTTATAAGTATTTCACTCTACTGAAGAGCTATTATATTTTCCCATCTTTGTGATGATGGGAGCTTTGATTTCTCAATGATTGTTACACTAATGAAGGTATTTTCACTTGTGAATTTTTCATTAATTTATGATGAGATGAGACAGTATCAGTATAGTACATAGTTTGTTTAATTATTTGTAAAAAGCAATTGGAAGGTGTGTAAATGAATATTTTTTCCAATTAGAGGCAAGTGATAAGCTGTTCCTATTAAAATTAAATGCTCTCTTGAAAACTTGTTAAAACAAGCCAAGATATAATCTTGGAACATTCCTTAATATTTTATTACTTCAAGAGAGATCTGTAAATGTTAACAAATTAGGATACATTTGCCATGTGAAAACAAGAAGTTCTCCTGCCTTTTAGAATTTTAATATTTCTCCCCCATTCAGGTCTTATAGTTATCTGTTTAGTTCATCAGCGTTAAAAGAACATCTCTGTCTTTGGAAACTTTTTTTTTTAAAGATTTATTTATACAAGAACCAGGTTACAGGACAGATGCACAGAAGGGTGAGAGGATTCACGGGAGACAGAAAGAGGAACAGAACAGTTAGACTGACAAAATACACTGCTGAGGGGAGCAGCGGGTGCTACAGGAGAGGTCTGCTGAGCCATGTGGGACCCTCTCCAGCCAACTGGGATCAAACTAGTGCTGCAGAGGCTGAGGACAGCTTCACAGCTCAGCGAGGGCTCAACCGCCTACATCTTTGGCAACTTTAAATGAGAGAACTTGAATCAGAATCTGTGAGGATGGGACTCAAGAGTTTGCACCTTAAAATGTTTCCTGGATAATGTGTTTTATATTAAGACACACATTGCATATATTGTCATGTAACCCACACATCATTATGGTTAATGAACATTCCAAAACTTCTTTACCATGTCTGCATCTTAGGCTGTATTTGGAAATACTTTTATAAAATTTCTTAATATTAATTTTCCAGTCAATACTATATAACTACTTCTAAATAATCATTAACTCTGTTCATGGTCATGAAAAATCGCTGATCAGTTGAGCAAGAAATTCTGTAGGAGACTGATAGGAAAATTTGAACAATATATTTGTGTTACGCTGTAAAAATATCAGCAAGTGTAAAGTGTACAAGTAGAAAAACATAAATATATTTCTATAATAAATGACATCAAGTAAAGCATGCTGTTACCACCCCTCCCCAAAATAAATGGGAGACCTAAGTCATTGCCACAAGAGATGTAGCTGTTTTGTATTAGACCTGTATGTCAAGTATCTCTAGAGCAAAGTGCAAGTCTATGCAAAGCACACACATTCTCAGGGAAGAGAAGATGCACATAGTTCATAGTTGTAGTATTAGTAATAATGTAAGGTAACACTTATTATGTACTTATCATACACAATGCATTTTTCTAGCTCATTTCATCTCCATTACAATGAATAAGTATTCTTATTTTATTTACCAGACAAAAACTTACCCAGGTCAAATGGGTGGTAATTGGACTCCGTGATTAAAGAAATTCAGATTCAGAGCTCTGGCACAAAAGGAGTACATAAAACTTCCTCATAATTCACTTGCGTAAACAGATTTAATCACAACAATGATTCCTTGAAGATGATGCAATATGAAAAGCTAACATCACTGCTGTGGAGAAGGACATCCATCCTTTCTCTAAATTAAATAGGCCAAAATGATGAAGAGAGTTATTTTAATAAGAATATCAAAAAAGGCAAAAATTAAAAAAAAATCATGATAATGAAATGTCATTTTGTTCTGATATAAAACTGATAATAGGTCTCTGAGTAATTTTATTTTTTTAAGATTTATTTATTTATGCATACAAGAATGAGGGTACAGGTCAGAGGTGTGGGGAGTGAGAGAATTCACCAGAGACAGAGCAGGGAACAGAACAGGCAGATTGACTGAAATACACTTCTGAGGGGAGCAGCAGGCTAGACAGGAGAGGTCTGCTGTGCCATGTGGGTTGATCCCTGGCCAGGGATCGAACTCATGCTGTGGTGTCTGCAAATAGCTTCATAGGTTGCGTCTTAACCGCTTGTGCCACCAGGGATGCCCCATTCTGAGTTATTTTAAAGAAATAAACTTTTGAGGAAAAATTAAATATTTTGGACAGAACACTTGCTAATTTTAAATATGCAATTCATTCATTTTGAAATATATATATTGAAAAATGCATATAACAATACATCTCATATCTCATAACCATATATCTCATGTAAAATGCCTATAACCATATATTGCAAACCAAATAAATATTTCATCTCATATATCTCATGTCATATACAATTTATTAATAAGTTTGAAGTTCTTTGTTTCAGTACAGTGCTACAGAAGCAGCAGAGAACCCTCCCCTTGGGGATGGTGGGCAAGAATGAATTTTATAGAATGTTAAAGAGGCTGCTTGCAAATAGGGCATGATCGACTAGAGGTGTGAGCTTTCCTTATAAGCCAAGCTGGTCCTGTATTCCACGATAAGGTAAATGAACTAAGGCAGAGATGGAGGATTGTGATTGGCATATGTCAGGTTCCCCCAACAATACCACTTTCCTTTTAGTACCGGCTCACTTATGTTTAGATTGTGACATGGCAAGCCACTAGGGCAGCCTCCATTTTGTGGGTCTTGATTGAAAGGTCCACGCAGGAGGCCGGATTGCAAAAATCCACCAGGAAGCCCACCTGGGAATAAGAATGCTGAAGCCTGCCTAGAGGATTCAGAAATGAACCTCCCCCACCCCACAAATCTTTTCTCAAACAAAGAAACTCCCCCTGCCTTACAAATCTTTTTGCCCCCTACAAACTTTTTCCCGCCCTATGAAACTCAGTCTCCCACCTGACCTCTCCTCACCCTAGAAAAGCCTGCCTCCCCCGGACAAGGTACGCAGCTTCACTGACCCCAACCTTTGGTTCGTGAGGTCTGCCCGGGGTGCAATACATTTTCCCTTCCTTTGAGAAATTTAGCCTGGCTCTCCTTTTCTTTACCGTGCCAAACCTTTCACTGATGATGTGGTTTTTTTGAGTTAATGCGGGGTCCTTGGGTTCACTCTGGGAAAGTTTTTGTTGTGCTCAAGATCAGCAGACTCGGTGAGCATAGCCTCCAAGAAGCCAAAGACAGCCGATGCAAACACAAAAGGGAGTTTATTACAGACTCGAGTCCGAGCTCACGGCACCTACCAGCCCAGTGTCAGATATCGAGAGCCCCGGACAAAGGAAGCAGGGTTTTTTTCATAAGGTCAAATCATGCTGGCACTTACTCATTGGCTACAAGAATGTGTTCTCCAACTTTGCCCAGCTATAATTCTAAGCTGACTGGCCCGGTCGAGATGCAGCTCTAGCCTGCAACTCCAATTATAGCAAGTTTGCCCTCATTGGTGACTGGAGGGCAAGGGTGGAGTGAGGGTCCAGACTGTCAAAACTATCTCTGGAATGCAGTCGTCTTTCCTGGGACAGCAAAACCTAAAATTCTAAAATGGCAGTTACACACAAAATGACAAAGCAATGGCTAAGAATACTTATGCTTGTTTCCACAGTTTCACCAGAGCTTCCCTTTCAGCGACACGCGGCAAGTTTCCCAGGAGAGTTTCCCCACGAGATGGAGATGGTAGTTATATTTAAAGGACAGGTTTATTAGGGAAGGATAAAACAGTTAAAGACACTTACATAGACACAAGAGGACAGGAAGGGATAGGTTTGCTTAGAGAGGCCTGCATGGTTGCAGGCAGGCAGCCTTGAGGAGAGTGGCCTCTGCTGAGGGACATCAGTGGAGAGAAGTCCGGGCATGTGCAAGTCATGGGCAGGCAGGAGGCTGCTGCCCTGTGGAGGGAGAGAGTTGGTGCAAGGAAGCACCTGCATAGTGACAGGTGGGCAGAAGGACTGCTGCCCCAGATAGTGCAGCGACTGCACTGATATAGTCTTCTTCTGTTTGGGAGGGGTCACTCCTTGTGAGTCCTCAATTGGTTGCTAATTATGGATAACTATGCAGAATTTGAAAGGGACCTGGAGATTCTACAATGGGCTCAATTCCATATCTTTACCTTTGGATGAGACTCTGATACCTACTTGGATGTCATGCTTTGTAATCTAGGTGTCTGCACCTAAGGATAATCTGTAGTCTAAAGATACTAGTTACCACAACTGTTTGTCTGCCCTGAGGATCTTGGTTTCCACAGCTGTGTCAATGGCTATGCTAATCTCTTCTACCCCCACTTTCTTGTGTGAACCAGGTTTTGGTCTTGTGGCGCATCTCCTGTTCAGTTTTTTTTTTTTTTTTATTGTCCTCCATCACTGATATATGAATTACCTTTATCAATATGTTGAGTATTTTTACTATTTCAAAAACTTAATTCAGTCCTCTTTGTAGTTAATCATCTCTCCTCACTTCTCATCTTTCACAACTACTCTAGGAGTACAAGAATATTCCTCTCGTAGCATGTCATGTAAATGGAATTATACAGCATGTAGTATTTTTTTTTTTTAATTTTCTAGAGGCATGTCTTATTTATTTATTTATTTATTATTTGTTTGTTTGTTTGGTTTATACATGCACTGGGTACAGTCAGAAGCGCGGGAGGGTGAGAGAATTCACCAGAGCCAGAGCGGGGAGCAGAGCAGGCAGAAGGACCGAAGTATACTGCTGAGGGGAGCAGCGGGCGGCAGGAGAGGTCTGCTCGCCATGTGGGACCCTCCTCCGGTGGCCGGGGAGCAGCCGGGGATCGAACCGGCTGCAGAGGCTTCAGGCAGCTTCGCAACCCAGCGCTCAACCGCTGCGCCACCGGGGAGGCCCAGCATGTAGTGTTTTTGGTTGGCTTCTTTCATTAGTATAATGTTTTGGATATTTATATGTGTTCCTGTGTGTGTCAGGAGTTGTTTCTTTTTATTATCAAGTAGTATTTTGTTGTGCAAGTGTACCTCACATTAATTATCCTTATACAATTTGATGGAAAAGTGGGTTGCTTCCAGTATTTGACTTCTATGATTAAAGTTGCTTAGAACCTTTGGGTACATACTTTTGTGTGGGCATAAATTTTTCTGTTTCTATTTGATAAGTGTCTATGGGTCAGATTTCTTTGTCACACATAAAATATATATTTAATTTTATATGTAACTTTTAATAGGTTCTCCAGAAAGGATATATCATTTTGTATCACAATCAGCAGTATCTGAGTTCTCCAACATTTGATATTACCCATTTTTTAAAAATATTTATTTATACAAGCACTGGGTAAAGTCAGAAGTGTGGGAGGGTGAGAGAATTCACCAGAGCCAGAGCAGAGAGCAGAACAGGCAGACTGATAAAGTACACTGCTGAGTGGAGCAGTAGGTAGCAGGAGAGGTCTGCGCACCATGTGGGACCCTCACCCAGAGGCCAGGAATTGAACCTGCACTGCAGAGGCTGCGGGCAGCTTTGCAACCCACCGCTCAACCGCTGAGCCACCCGGAAGGCCCGATATTATCCATATTTTAACTTTAGCCATTTCATGTGTGTTGAGAGTTCTCAATGGGGTTCCCCCCAAATTATTAATTATTTTGAGCATCTTTTCTGTGCTTATCACTTGAATATTTTTATTAGCAGATTTACTAAGATATAATCTGTATTCCATAAAGGCCACCCACTGAAAATAATCAATTCTGTGAGTGTCCATTTACTTAAGGAGTTATGACACTATTACCACAAGCTAATTTTAGAATATTTTTATCATCCTGAAAAGGTTAGGCAAGTACTAATCCTCATTATATCTTTATAGATTCACCTGTTCTGGATTTTTCACATAAATGGATTCATAGAACATAAGGTCTTTCTGACTTAATTTCTTATATTTAACATAATGTTTTTAGTTTGTATCAATATTTGATTCTTGTTCAAATACTTTGCTCATTTTTTTAAATAAGATAGTTTGTTTTATTAAGTGGTACATGTTTTATATATTTTGGATATGTGTCTTTTTTCAGATACATATCTCAAGTGCATTTCCTCTAGTATATGGTATACCTTGTAATTTTCTTAATGGTATCTTTTCAAAAGGGAGCATATTTTAATTTTTGTGGAATACAATTTTTATTGTTTATGATTTATGATTTCCACATCCTGTATAAAAAGCCTTTGCTAAACTCAAGGTCAAAGTATATCTTTCTGTTTTCTATAAGAAGTTTTCTACATAGGTTTATTATGTTTAAGTCTACTGTCTCTTATGAGTTTACTTTTTGTATTAGGTGAGAGATCTGGATCAAGGTCTATTTTCATTTATACATGGATATCCAGTTTTACCCAAAACATTTGTTAAAAACTGTCCCTCCCCCTCTGAATTACTTGACACCTTTATAGAAAATATGTTTGTTTTTATATCTAATTTCTGTAAGATTTTCTATTGATCTATATGTCTACCCTTATGCCAATGCTATATTCTCTTAATCACCACAAATTGACAGTATATTTTGAAAACAAGATATGTAAGGGCTTCAGTTTGGTTTTGCTTTAACAAAGTTATTTTGGCTGTTCTTGTTCCTTTCATTAGCATATAAATTTAAACAAGAGCTTTTCAGTTTCTAGACAGATAATTCTGTCAGTACTTTGATAGGGATTAAATTGAATCTCTTGTTCAATTTGGGGAGTTTCCATACTAACACTAGTGAGTCTTCAGATTAACAAGCATAGTATAATCTCCATTTTATCTTTATCTGCAGTGTTCTGTGGTTTGTATTATATAGATCTTATACATGTTAAGTTCATTCTTAAGGATTTATATTTCCACCTGCATTCTAATTTCTAAATTTTTCAATTAAGAATTTCATTTCTTCATTGTTGAGATATGGAAAAACAGTTGAACTTTGTATATTTACCTCATATTCTATGGCAAGACTAGACTCATTTGTTGGTTCTAGTGCATTTCTTCCATAGATAAGATTGTTTCATAATCATGTTGTCTGTGATTTAAGGACAATTTACCTCCTCTTATCTAATCTGTATGCCTTTTACTTCCTTTACTTGCCTTATTGAATTGACTAAGCAGTTAATTTTGAAGTAAAATTAAAGTGATAAAAGCAAATATCTCCTTTTCAATCTAATGGGGATAACTTTCAGCTTTGAACTGTTAATTATTTGGTAAACTATATAATTTTCATATCTACTTTGATTATATTGCAGAAATCCCCTCTGTTCCTAGTTTGCTTTTCATTTTAATCATGTATTGGTATGAATTTTATCAAAGTATCTTTTACATCTATTGAGTATAAAATATGGAAATAAATTTAAAAAATAAAACAATAAAACACAAAATATTGTTTCCTCTCCAGTGTGTGAATATAGTGACCTTACATTGTTAATTGTAATTAATGTAAATGAAATTGTTAATTACTTTGTTTTATCCAGTTGGAGAACCTGTGCCTTTTAGTTGGAGTGCTTAGATAATTTGTATGTAGCATAAATATTAATGGGTTGAATTAAAAACTACTTTTTAATTTTTGTTTCTATTTGTTCCTACCTGTTCATTTTATCTACTTTCTTTTTTCTACATCTTTATAGACTGGCTATCTTTCATAATTTTATTTCAGATCCTCTATTGCCTTAAGAACTTCATCTCTTTTTTTATATATTAGTGGTTGCTACAGGTTTTCACAATATGTATCTTTAACTTATCACAATAGGTGTCAAAACCTACATTTGCATAATGTTATTGTACAGTGTATTTCAGTTTCTCTCACCATTCCTTACTGCATTGGAGTCATCCAATTTGTTTCTGTTTATGTTATAAACCCTAGAATTCATTGCTATTGTATTTTCATTTAACACTCACTTTTAAAGAGATTTTTAATAATAATAGTGTTGTTAATAGTGTTGTTTATATTTGCTGATATACTTACCAGGTTCAAATTTTCTCATTTCTTTGTGCAAAGTTAAATTTATTCCTGCTATTATTTTTCTTCTGTCTGAAAAACTTTAACACTTCTTTTAGTGCAAGTTTGTTGATGGATTCTTTCAACCTTGTTTATCAAAGACTGTCATTATCTTGCTTCCTTTTGAGAGACAATGACATTGCTTTAAACTATAAATAAATTGAGGAGGAGAGACTTTTTTAATGTGTCCCATTTGCTGACCTAGAAACTCAGTATATGTATTTATTTTTCTAATACATCTTTCTAGACTTTTAAAAATATAAACCTTCCAAATTTTGTCAGATTTATTCTTAACTTTATGTGTAATTACTATGAATGCAATTATTCTTTAAATTTCATTAAGTGGTTTTTGGCCTTAAGAAAGCTATATTTTGAATATTTATATTCTATTTGGTCAGTTTTCTCAAGGATGTGACTGAATCAGAGAATTGTATACAGCTCTGATATTGCTAGATAAAATCTAGTCACAGTTCTCTGTTATAATATATTTGCATCTTCCAAAATACCAAAATCCTGATACAAAAGAGGTAACATGTGGTCTCACACTTAAAACTATAATACAGAGTTTTAGTAGCTGAAACAGTATGGTACTGGAATAAAATGGACACACAAATGGATAGAATAGAATTGAGAGACCACAAAAAAAACCTACATCCATGTACAGTTAATCTATAATAAAAGAACCTAATCTATACATCAGAAAAAAAGAGAATCTCTTCAACAAATGGTGTTGGGGAAACCTGACAGCCACATGCAAAACATGAAGCTAGATTACTATCTCTTACCTACCTAGCACACAAATTAACTCAAAATGAATTACAGATATAGATGTAAGATCCACAACCATAAAATACATTGAAGGAAACATAGGCAAAACACTCTACTACATTGGCTTCAATGCTGTCTTTGGGGATTTGTCTCAAATGGCAAGAGAAACTAAAGTAAATATAAACAAATTGGACTACATCAAACTAAAGGACTTCTGCACAATGAACGAAATTATTAAAACAAAAAGACATGCTATTGAATGGGGGAAATATT
Source organism: Talpa europaea (assembly GCF_964194135.1). Taxonomy (NCBI): domain Eukaryota; kingdom Metazoa; phylum Chordata; class Mammalia; order Eulipotyphla; family Talpidae; genus Talpa; species Talpa europaea. The sequence continues at coordinate 35,358,113 of NC_140079.1, forward strand.
TGCACATCGTATCACTGACAAGGGTTAATATTCAACATCTACAAAGAACTCATACAATTCAACAAAAAGAAACAAATGATCCAATTAAAATAGAAATAAGAGCTTATAGACCTGTCTCTAAAGAAAACATAGAGATGACTAATAGGCACAAGAAAAAAAAAATACTCAGTGTCACTTATAAGTGAAATAAAAATGAAAATCACAATGAGAATATCATCTCATGCCTGTGAGAATGGCCCATAGCAAAAGACCAAAAGCAGCAAGTGTTTGTGAGGGTGTAGAAGAAAATGAACTCCCATACACTGTTGGTGGGAATGTAGACTGGTTCAGTTCCTGTGGAAAACAGTATGGAGATTTCTCAAAATATTAAAAATAGATCTACTATGAGACCCAACAATTCCATTCCTACAGATCTACCCAAAGAATGCAGAAACAACTAATCTGAAGGGATAGATGAACTATCGTGTTTATTGCAGCCCTATTTACAATAACTAAGCTATGGAAACAACATAAGTGCCCAAGGACAGAAGAGTAGATTAGAAAAATGTGGTATATGTACACAATGGAATACTGTTCAGCTTCAAAAAGATGAACTCTTGCCATTTGTGACAATGTGGATGGAACTAGAGGGACTAATGCTGAGTGAAATAAGTCTGAAGAAGAAAAAGAACTACCAAACTAATAACAAAAACCTAGAAATCTGATTGTGGAATTGAGGCTACAATACTGTGAGGGGGAAAGAGGAAACAAATGGGAGCATTTGAAAAATGGGAGCAAGGAAACAAAGCGAGGGGTGTAGGGCTGAACATACCTTGGTGGAGGGTGTGGTATGGTGACATGCATCTGAAGAGGGGTGACCCAGTGCCTTTGAGTCACATACAATGTTGTAAACCAGTGTAATGGCAATTTAAAAACAAAATCAGCATCCTGATGGGTAGCAGCCCTCATTTCTGGTCAGTGTACATCTAGGTCTCTGTGTCATGGACAAGTAGTACCGCTGGCCAGATGATTCCCTATTGACTGGGTAGGATTGCACTACTTTGGGAGTGAAAGTATACATGTGCCCCCTAAATATTTCTTTTATGTAATCCTATGGACTGTTTTTACAATATATATCAGTTTGCTAATTTTTGGCCCAAAAGGCTTTACTTTCAAACTTATGATTTTTTTTTTTCAGTCTTAATAATATTTCAAAGAAAGTTGAGTAAAATAATTTAAGGGTTCTTAATTATATACTGTTTTAAGAAGGTGAACTCAATGACCATTGTTAGTATATCATTGAACTTTAAGATAAAGTTTCAAAGAAAAAGAGTCAAAATATTATTTGCAGGAATTTCATTCATTTTACACAGATATGTTTCAATTCAAGTCAGACATTATTTCAGGTATTGTGCATTTCATTGTGTAAAACACACATGCTCCATATTCCTACCAAGCTCTTAGTTTGACATGAGAATCACTTCATGGCTTAGTTCTTCAAACCATTTTCTTTAATATCCAATCTAAAGAGTTTCCTCTTCTGTTGCACTATATTCACTTACCATTACTGCATTTATTTCTTCACAAATCTGTCTCCTATATTTGTCTTGTCTCCCTTTACTGGAATATAAGCTCTGTGAGAGGATCATGTGTGTCTTAATCACATGTGTCATGTTGGATGTGTAACAGGTTATCAAGTAGTTTTTGGAAGACTACATATATAATGAATGAATTTAACATACATGTCATATGTTCTGTTAAGATGCAAAGAAACAATGATGCCTTCCCTGGAGACATCATAGTGTGAGGCACATACTGAATGTATTTGAACTGGTCCTGGGGAATGATTGTAATTGATAAGTTGGTAAAAGAATAGGAATGCTAATTTCTTAAGTTGGATTCCCTAGAAGCCCATCTTGAGGCAAGAATTGAGATACATGTGGTATATTGTGGAAATCCTCAGGAAAAACCTGGGGAAAAAAGTGAGGGGGGCAGAAAAAAGCTCAATAGGGATGTGATTTCTAGTAATGTCTAACCTTGACTCCTCTGTGGGCAGCCCTAGGTGTGAAATCTCCAGATGGCTTTCCTTGATAACCAAACAAGTCTTAAGAAGGTGCTGGCTATGAGCCATTAGTTTGAAATATGGAGCAGTAACTAGAGATGGCTGGTAGGGGGTGCTGGGTAGAGTAACACAAATGTATACTGCAGAAATCCTAGTTAAGAAACAATAGGAACAGAGGTATAGAGGTACAAAATCGATGGTATGTTAAAAAGAGGGAATTAATCAAAGACAAATACATTTGATTTTATTTGTTTTTTTTAATATTTATTTATGCATAAAAGAACTGGGGTACAGGCTAGAGGTGCAGGGGGCAGGAGAGGATTCACCAGAGACAGAGTGGGGAACCAAACAGGCAGATTGGACAAAACACACTGCTGAGGGGAGCAGCGGGTGAAGGAGAGAGGTCTGCTGCACCATGTGGGTAGCTCCCTGTCTGGGGATCGAACTCATGCTTGTGCCACCAGGGAAGCCCAATACATTTGATTTTAAATGATGGTCTGGAGTATGCCAGAACTTGAAGTGTGTTCCTTATCCCAGTAGTAGTTATTTTATTGTTCTCCAATATGTAGTAACTTAAATTCAGCAGCACAGGGACTAACTAAATGATAAATAATAAAATAAGACTTTAATTACTCTTTTCACTCATGTTGTAGTTTTTTTTTTTTTTTTTTGTGGGGGTGGTCTTCCATTTGTACAGAATTCTAGGCATTGTAGAGAGCCCAAGAATTTCACTCCCATAGCTCCTTTTTTTTTTCTTGAATGTTGATTTATTAGAAAGAGTTTAACAGGTAAGATACTAATATTTTTTGTAGAAAATACTAATACATCAGAATTACAGTAAGAGAATCTAAATCCAAACAGTTCCTGCAGGAACAGTCAAAAACAGTTTCTTCCTACTGCAAGACTGGGAGAAGAAAAGGCTTCTAGAAAAAGGTCTGGCAGTATTGAGCTTGTCTTTTTTCTACCGTTCTACAGGTTTCCTTCATTTTGATAAAAGAATTCATTAGGCATCTGAGTAGATTCTTCTGAAACTCTATCATGAAAGATCTCAACAAAATCTTGGTTAACTTCTTCCTCCCCACTAAGAGCATGAGTTTCTTCTCTAGCTCTTGACCTCTGAACTTTCATATACAATGTTGTCTGAGAGACAAGATAGTTAGAAAACCTGTTTCAACTCTCTTTATTGTTAATTCACCCAGCTTCTAATATCCAGAAATTCCTAGAGATATTTATACCCAATAACTTTTTTTAATAATAAATTTTATTTTTATATTCCCCATACAATTTCAACCCCCCATTTTGACCCCAATCCCTCCCCTCCCTCCACCTACCCCCCCAAAAGTGTCTCTGGTTCATAGATTTTTGTTGATTTTGATTTTCACTTTCTTATAGTTATTCATTTTCCTGGTCCCTTATTTAAGTTTTCTAGATTCCTGCTATGAGTGAGACCATCCGGTATTTTTCTTTTTCTTTCTGGCTTATTTCGCTGAGCATGATCCCTTCCAGCGCCATCCATGTTGCTGCAAATTGCATGTGTTTACCTTTTTTGAATGCTGAGTAATATTCCATGGTGTATATGTACCACATCTTCTTGATCCAGTCATCTATTTTTGGGCATTTGGGCTGTTTCCAAAGCTTAGCTATTGTAAATAGTGCTGCTATAAACATAGGGGTGCAGGTGTTCTTGAATTGATGTTTCTGTGTCCTTTGGGTAAATACCTAGGAGTGGAATTGCTGGATCCTATGGAAGCTCTATGTTTAGTAGGTCCAGAAATCTCCACACAGCTCTCCATAGTGGTTGGACAAGTATGCACTCCCACCAACAGTGCAGAAGAGTTCCTTTTTCTCCACACCCTGGCCAACATTTGTTGTTGCTAGTTTTTTTAATATGTGCCATTCTCACTGGTGTAAGATGGTATCTCATGGTAGTTTTGATTTGCATTTCCCTGATGACAAGTGATGTTGAACATTTTTTCATATGCCTGTTGGCCATTTGCATTTCCTCTTCAGAGAAGTTTCTTTTAAGCTCTTCTGCCCATTTTTTGACTGGATTATTTTCTTTGTTGTTGTTGAGTCTCATCAGCTCTTTGCAGATTTTTGTGATCAATCCTTTATCATTAGTGTTGTGTGCAAAAATGTTCTCCCAGTTGGTGGGGTTTCTCTTTGTTTTTGTTATTGTCTCTTTTGCTGTGCAGAAGCTTATTAATTTGATGTAGTCCCAGCTGTTTATCTTTGCCTTCACTATCACTGCTTTGGGTGATGTGTCTGTAAAGATATCTTTGATGTGCAAATCACGTAGTGTTTCACCTATATTTCCTTCTATGTATTTTATGGTTTCAGGTCTTATGTCTAGTTCTTTAATCCATTTTGAGTTGGTTTTTGTGTATGGTGTGAGGTAGTAGTCAAGCTTCATTCTTTTGCATGTAACGGCCCAGTTTTCCCAGCACCATTTATTGAACAGACTTTCTTTGCTCCAATGCATAGTGTTTGCTCCTTTGTCAAATATTAGTTGACTATAAATCTGTGTGTTTATTTCTGGATTTTCTATTCTATTCCATTGGTCTGTGTGTCTGTTCTTGTTCCAATACCATGCAGTTTTGATGATTATGGCTTTGTAGTATAGCCTGAAATCTGGGAGTGTGATGCCTCCATTCCCTTCTTTTTTTTTTTCAGGAGAGCTTTGGCTATTCGGGGTTTTTGGTGATTCCATATGAATTTCATCAATAATTGTTCTATTTCTTTGAAGAATAACATTGAAATTTTTATTGGAATAGCATTGAATCGGTATATTGCTTTTGGTAGGATGGCCATTTTAATAATGTTTATTCTTCCAATCCATGAGCAGGGGATGTCTTTCCATTTCTTTGTATCTTCTTCTCTTTCTTTTAACAGTGTTTTATAGTTTTCTTTGTAAAGGTCCTTTACCTCTTTTGTTAGATTTATTCCCAAGTATTTGATTTTTTTTGTTTTGATAATAAAGGGGATGGTATTTTTCATTTCTTCTTCTTCAGATTTATTGTTAGTGTATAGGAAGGCTTCTGACTTTTGCATGTTGATTTTGTATCCTGCCACTTTGCTGAACTGATTGATGAGTTCAATTAGTTTTTCTATGGAGTTTTTGGGGTTCTCTATGTATATTATCATATCATCTGCAAATAGTGATAGTTTGACTTCTTCTTTTCCTATTTGGATTCCTTGTATGTCTTTCTCTTTTCTTATTGCTCTGGCTAGGACTTCCAGTATTATATTGAAAAGCAGTGGTGAAAGTGGACATCCTTGTCTTGTTCCAGATCTTAATGGAAATGCTTTCAGCTTTTCACCATTGAGAATGATACTGGCTGTTGGCTTGTCATATATGGCCTTTATGATGTTGAGGTATGTTCCTTGTATCCCAAGAATTTCAAGGGCTTTTATCATGAATGGGTGTTGCACTTTGTCGAAAGCTTTCTCGCCATCTATTGATATTATCATATGGTTTTTATATTTCTTTTTGTTGATGTGTTGGATAACGTTGATTGATTTTTGGATGTTGAACCATCCTTGTGTCCCTGGAATGAATCCTACTTGGTCGTGGTGAATTACCTTATGGATACACTGTTGGATTCTGATAGCTAAAATTTTATTGAGGATTTTTGCATCAGTGTTCATTAGGGAGATTGGCCTATAGTTTTCTTTTTTTTGTGTTGTCCTTGTTCGGTTTTGGTATTAGTGTAATGTTGGCTTCATAGAACGTGTTAGGTATTATACCTTCCTTCTCAATTTTTTGGAAGAGTTTGTGAAGGATAGGCACCAATTCGTCTCTGAATGTTTGGTAGAATTCATTTGTAAATCCATCAGGTCCTGGGCTTTTGTTTTTGGGGAGGTTTTTGATTACCATTTCAATTTCGCTAATTGTAATTGGTCTGTTTAGGTGTCCTATTTCTTCTTTATCTAGCTTTGGGTGATTGTAGAGTTGTAGGAATTTGTCCATCTCCTCCAGATTGTTGAACTTGTTTCCACATAACTGTTCATAGTAGTTATTAATTATTCTTTTGATTTCTGCTGTGTCCATTGTGATTTCTCCTCTTTCATTTATTATCCTATTTATTTGTGCTTTCTCCCTTTTTGCCCTTGTGAGCGTGGCTAGGGGTTTATCTATTTTATTTATTTTTTCGAAGAACCAGCTCTTGGTTTCATTGATCTTTTGCATTCTTTTTTTAGTTTCGATTTCATTTATTTCTGCTTTGGTTTTTATTATTTCTTTTTTCTACTGGTTTTGGGGTTTTTTTGTTGTTCTTTTTCTAGATCTTTGAGCTTTGAGATTTGTTGTTTCTTTGAGTTCTTTCTTGTTTCTTGATGTGAGCATCTATTGCTATATATTTTCCTCTTATTACTGTTTTTGCTGCATCCCATACATTTAGGAAATTGGTGTCCTCCTTATCATTCAATTCAAAGAATTTTTTAATTTCTTCTTTTATCTCCTCGTTAGTCCAGTGGACTTCCAGTAGTGTGAGTTTCAATCTCCACGAGGTAGGATAGTACCTTGCCTTCTTTTTATGGTTTATTTCTAGTTTGATGCCTTCATGGTCAGAAAAGATGGTTGGTATGATTTCAATCTTGGTGTATCTGTTGATGTTTGTCTTGTGCCCCAGTATATGATCGATCCTAGAGAATGATCCGTGTGTGCTTGAGAAAAATGTATACTCAGATTTTTTGGGGTTTAGTGTTCTATATATGTCTGTTAAGCCCAAGCACTCTAGATCCTTATTTAGAGCTTTAGTGTCTTTACTTATTTTTTCTCTTGTTGATCTATCCATTGTTGACAGTGGTGTGTTGAAGTCTCCCACTACGTATGTGTTTTCTCTGATGTCTGTTTTCAGAGATGCCAATAGTTGTCTGATATATTTTGGTGCTCCTTTGTTTGGTGAATATATGTTAATGAGTGTTATTTCTTCTTGAAGTATTGTCCCCTTGATCATAATGTAATGACCACTGGGGTCTCTTTTTATCTTTTTAAGTTTGAAATCTGTTTTATCTGATATGAGTATAGCTGTTCCTGCCTTCTTTTTTGGTCCATTTGCTTGTAGAATTGTTTTCCATCCTTTAACTTTGAGTCTATTTTTATCTTTTGTAGCTAAATGTGTTTCCTGGAGACAGCAAAAGGTTGGGTTTTGTTTCTTAATCCAGCCTGCAACTCTGTGTCTTTTTATTGAAGAGTTTAGTCCATTTACATTTAGAGTTAGTATTGATGTTAGCATCTGTATTTGCCATTGTGTTTGTCTTTCCTTTGATTTTATTTATTTATTCTTTTAATAACTTTCTTTGGCCTTCTATTGTTGTTATTCGTCCCTCTGAGGTTCTGGCTTTAGGACTCCTTGTAGTATTTTTTGGAGTGGGGGTTTAGTCGTAGTAAAATTCCAGAGTTTCCGTTTGTCTGTGAAGGTCCTTATTCTTTCTTCAAAGAGGAAGGAGAGCTTTGCGGGATATAGTATTCTTGGTTGGCATCTGTTTTCTTGGAGTCTGTTGACTATGTCCCTCCACTCTCTCCTTGCCCGTAGTGTTTCTTCAGAGAAGTCTGATGTCAGTCTGATTGGTTTCCCTTTGAATGTTATCTGTTTCTTCCCTCTTGTTAGTTTCATTATTTTTTTCCTTGTCTTGGATTCTTGGGAGCTTTACTATTTTGTGTCTTGCTGTATTTTTCCTTTCGTCATGGAAGTTTGGTGTTCTTCTTGCTTCTTGTATATCAATTTTCAGCTCCTTCTTCGCGTTTGGGAAGTTCTCTTCAATTATATCCATGAATATTTTCTCTGTTCCTACATCTCTCTCCTCTCCTTCTGGGATTCCTATAACTCTTATATTTCCTTTCCTCATGGAGTCAGATAGTTCCCGAAATCTTTCTTTGGTCTTTTTCCTTCATACTTCTCCTTCCTTTTCTGTTTTAGTTCTTTTTATTTCTGTGTCTTCAAGAGTACTTACTCGTTCTTCCATTTCATCTATTCTGCTTTCATTGCTTTTCCCAGAGTTTTTTAGCATCTCCATTAATTCTTTGATCTCCTGCATTTCTTTTACTTCCCTCTTTAGGGACTCAATTTCATTCTTCTGGTCATTAATTTTTTCCCCCTTATCATTGTTTTCCTTTATCACTTCTATCAGTTTTTTAATCACAGCAATTTTAAATTCTCTATCTGGAAGGCTCAGAAGTTCTTCCAAGTTACTGTCGTTGCAATCTGGTAGATGGTTTTCTTTTTGCGATGTGCTTTTTTGCTGAGGAGTTGCTGGGTTGCATGTGGTTTTTCTACTCCCTACTGCCTGTTTTCTAATTTGCCGTATTCCTTGTGACACTGTGTTGCTGGTACTGGCCGGCATCTTGGGCGACCTTCCCAGCTCACCACTGGCTCCTCTGGGGAACTTCTGCTGGGTTCACAAGTCTCCAGCAAAGAAAGGTCCCTGCTGCAAAATGGCGATGTGGGAACATGCTCCCCTGCACACCCGGTCTGCCCCAGCGGTGGTTGCTGCTCACCTCTGGGCTGGAACTGCAGGCTAGAAGGTGCCCGGCATGGGCAAGCCTCCCAGCTTACCTCTGGCTCCTCGGTGAGCCTTCTGCTTGGTTCACACAGTTTCCAGCAAGAAGGGTCCATGCTGCAAAATGGCGATGCGGGAACGCGCTCCTAGCTCCTATTTTTATTGAAAGATTTTCAATTGTTTTTGCTCCAGAGGCACAGATCTTTCAAAATCACCAAACGCATCTCTAACTGTAATAAGTGGTGCTCTCTTCTGTGTTATAATCGGTCACTTAAAAATTATAATTGAAAATCTTCTTAAGTTGATATTTATTTTAAAATGTGTCTTACAACATTAGACTTAAAATGAATTAATTTGCAGGTTTGAAAATTACTACCAGTATGATCTAAAAATCACAATGTTAATAAAAGAAAAAGGTGAGGGAAAGTGCTTTGGGCTCTTTGTTAAGATAGGTTTAGATAGGTTGAGTCAGAAAGATAAGCCTTGGTGTGAATTGAGAAGGTAAAATCAACATTCTGTTTATTTTTGTATATATAAAAGGAAATTGGTTTTCCTGAACCAGGACCCCTATGTGAAGAAAATGTCCAGTTTATGATTTCAGCAGATTTTACAGCAAAGCAAAAATGTTTTTGTGTCATCACTGAAAGATGGAATCTGGTTATGAGATGATGATTTCAGTCAAGAAACAGCTATCTGCTAATATTTCTTTTCATATAAATTCTCTAAGATCGTTCTTATCTTCTGTGGACCTAAGTCTACAGTACTTTCATTTCAAAGAAATTTAATAATGAAACACTGGGTATGAAGAGAGTGGACTCCTAAGTAAACTTTCAAGTCTAAATCTCTCTGAGTTTTTGTTTCTATATAAATTAAATGAAAATAAGACCTACCAAGGTGGACCTAAAACAGCAAGAATTTACATTTAAAAGTTGATTAACTTATAGGAGGAATATAGGGGAGCGAAATGAGGGATCAGGAAATAAATAAATAAATAATCAAAACAAACGTGGAGCTATAAATCATAGACATTCTGCAGGGGAGGGGAAAGGAGAGGAGTCAAAACAGGAGAGGGAAGAGCACAAGGGGCTATGGTGATGGTGCACGGGTGAATTGGTGGTGGGAATTTATTTTAATTTATATATATTTACATCACTGTTCATTTTTAAACAATGTTTGCTTTTTTTTCCCCCTCAGGTGTAGTCCCCATAGAATTTCCTTCATCAATTCATCCGTGCTCCATCACTTCAGTCCCCTGTGCTCCTCCCTCACTCCCAGAGACCACACCTGAGAAGAAAAAGCATACATTGTACAGAAATGAACAATGATGTGAAATATAAAATATAATGTTTTAAAAATTTCCTTATACCTTTAAAACATAAATAATTTTAACTCGGCATTAATTTAATTGAGGAAAAAAGTGATTCAAATATTTGTTTCTCTGTCTTTCACCACTTATTTCCCTCTCTTTCTTGGTTACTTGTATATTCTCATATTAATTATAGTTAATTTATTCCATGTAAGTAAATATTCTTACGTATCACTTAAATTAACATGAATGTCTGCCAAGTGCTGCATCATCGTTAAGAACTCAACACGGGGCATGTGGAGGACAGGCCCACCAGTTACTACTATTGGACATTGGGCATGTTATATTTATGGACTCTCATTTTTGATATTGCTAGTGTCAAAATTTACTCCACTGCAAAGACAATAGAAGCAATAATAATAAAATAATAGAACCAATCATATGTGTGTACACCTAGAGTACATGAATTTACATATGTAAAGTGCAGCAAGGGAATTTCCTGCACTAACCTTGTAATTGAGCCATCCCTGACTCCTGGAATGTTGTCATTTCCACTGCAGTGGTTATGCTAGAGTAAGGTATCATTAAATATGTCAGGCTGTATATAGGTGCTGAATAAATATTTAGCAAAGGAATAGACAAACCGACTAAAAATGATTCCACTTGTTTGGGAAGCTAGGAGAACTGAGAGAGATCACTTTTTACTGCAGAATTATTCTCTCACAAATGTTTCTTATTTGTGGATACAGTTATTGATTGGGAAGGAAATAATTAGCAGCATGTCTGTAATCCATTCAACTGCCCCACATGGCCCTGTCCTAAACCTCTTTATCTTTACCCTTATATAGGCCTTAGCCTTATTTTAAAACACGTACCATTGTATTAATCCTTCTTAGTATAGTGACGGGCAGGCTTTCTCTCCTCAGATGTAGTCACCAAAACTCTCCCACTCCCAAGTCACCCATATTCCTTCACTATTGTCCACTGTGCTCTTCTCAAACTCTTTTCTCATTCCTCCTCTCCCCTCTGGATGCCTCAGATCTAGGATTAGAACTTAATCTTACTCATAGATCTGGTATAATGACCTGAAATAAACAGCTGATATTTTGCCTGCTTTGCTCATCCAGCAAACACCTTAAAGCAAATTAGATGTTTATCTGTTGAGGCATTAGTTTTCACAAGGCCAAACCCAGGGAGGCTGAAATAGGAAGTAACTAACTAGGTCGTACAGAAGGATGACTTTTGAATTCTATTCAAATCAAAACTGCTACCTTTTATTGCAATAATTCTGACAAAATGTAGGTAAGGAAGGTGCCCAGCGATTAAGGAGCCACGTACCTATCTTCTTTGATTTTCCTCTTGCAACATATTTAATTTTCAAACCCAGAACCTGGGCTTATTGCCTCAGCCTGAGAAGATGGAGAGTGTGACTTGGACAGATCTAAGCAGGTATTAAGGAAATATATTCTCCTTCCTTGAGCACATATTCTGTGGCCATGCTTGCCTACACTTCCATGTGTTTACTGTCTGCTGGAAAAGTGAAATATGAATTTTCAACTCATTAATGAAAAAGGATGAAGGAATTTTTGCTGGCTTTAGTATAAGAGTTTATAAAGAAAAAAAAATTCAATATCCAGGAGTTCTATATTGGACTTTGTGTACAAATCACCAGGTGAGGTAAAAGTTCTCTTTACTCTGTTTTCCATTATTTCCTACACATAAGTATTTCTTTTCGACATCCAGCATGTAGGAGAGCTGCTTCAGTCAGGGGAAAATTCAAATACTCTCTGTATAAAAATTTTTCTAATGTATAACACATAAATGATATTTCAATTCAACTCTTCACAAAAGTAAATTCTTATCCTTTTTTTATCTTTACTGAAGTAGCATTGCATGATAATATGTAAAGGTATCATCACTGAAAATCAATGTATATATATGTGTGTGTGTATATATACTACATTAAGTTCACTGCTACCTGAAGTCTATACCTCATCAGACCATTGTCCCCTTTGTTCCAGTTTACCCTCTTCCCTTCTGTTAACCATTATTTGGACTTAAAGTGCAAAAGCTTATTTTAGTTGTATTCAGTTCATCTGTTTGTATTCTCTATATACCAAATATGTGTGAAATCAGATGATATTTGGTTTTCTCTGGCTTATTTCATTGAACAATACTCACTAAGGCCATCCACGTTGTTGCACATGGAGGGATTCCACCTTTTCATAGCTGAGTAGTATTCTATTTTATATACCATGTTTTCTTTGGATAAAAAATGCTAACGGTACACACACATATGCACACACATATCTGTGGCTGGGCGCTTAGGTTGTCTCCAGTTCTTTTCAATTATAAATAATACTACAAAAATGGGGATGCATATATCTCTTTGAATTTGTGTTGCAATTTTTTGGGAAATACCCAGAAAGTGGATAATGGCATTTAATGTATCATATGGAGTTTATCTGTTCATGTTTTGGAGGAATCTCCATATTGGTTTGCATAGCGGCTGCTGCACTTTACATTCCCATCAATAGTAAGAATCCTAGAATTCATTGAACACGGACTTAGGGAGAATTTATTGCTTATTTCCTGTTCTGTTCTTGAAAGGTCTCAGTCTTTCCATGTCAATTTTTACTTATTCAAGGACACTAGAGAAAAACACTGTCAAAGAAAGTAAACAGCCTGGACAGAACAGTAGAAAGAGGTTTACAACACAGACTAACTATAGTGATGTATTTCTTCCCATGCTAATAAAAAAAGACAGCCAGAGAGTAGGAGCTATGACTTAATATTAAACCTTTGCTAGTGGTTAGTATTTAAATTCTCCTCAACATCCTAAAGTTTAAAACATGGGGATGTCAAGGTTGACGTTTCCCTTAATTATAATAGTAGATGGACAACTGATTATATTAGTAGAAAATATTCCAAATATGGACTTGGAATAGTTAAAAACTAGATTGAGAAGGGAGACCCCAATGCATTTATCTAGTGTAAATATGAAGATTTCCTCATAAATTTTTCTGCTCCCATTTGGCTTTTGGAGACAGGCTAAGTCTCCAAGGTTTTATCTCAATGGAGGTTTAATTGGTATCATTTCTGCCTCTGTAGGAGAATTCTTGATGTTTGTCTAGATTTTCTACATATATTTTTGAATGATAATGCATATTTTAATTTGACACGTAAAATGCCTACTTCTAAAAGAAACAGTAGGAAATTTTTAGTTGACAGCAAAGTAAATTCAGGTTTAGCAAGTCCACAGGTTTCATACAATTACTTATGGAGAAAACATCAATAATTCAGAAATTTAATGTACAAAATTTCTCAAGATTTGATGAGCATGTAGGATTATTTATAATGAGCATGTATATGGATAGAGATGAAACATTAGAACATTAAAATTGAAAGTCAATATCAGCTTTCCATTATACAGAAGAAGCAGAAAAATAACCTCCATTGCCTTTCAGCCTGTGGGCTGTTGTACTTAACAATACCATGAATAAAAAAATCTGGAGCAGAAATGATTATCATTTATGATTTTTTCCTGCAAAGCCCTGGGATTTGGAGGTGAATTCCCAGGAATTAATGTAAAAGCAATTTGCATAGGCATTGAAGAGTTCTCCAAGGACCAAGAAAAACAAAATAAACTCACTTTAGGTTAAAATTTATAGGAAGAAAACTATATACTATTATATACAGTACCCATTCAATTACCTGCACAAAATTTAAGTAGAATTTTTTCTGCAATAATATTCAGCAATATGAATACACGTTATAAAATAATATATGTTCCATTTATTTTTCCTCATTAATCTATTTCTCAATAATTATCCAGCACTGACTTTTTAAAATTTTTTTTTTCAATTGAGGTAATGTAGATTTAGTGTATCCACCATTAAATCACTTAATAGTTCATCACCATAGTCCACTGCGCTGCCTTCCCCATTGTCATTACTCCCTCCCCCGTCTTGGAATTGCTCCTTTCTAGTCAGCTTTCAAGGATTAGTTTTTCAATTTGGCTTTACCTGACCATTTATTTGGTTTCTCTATATTCCACTTATAAGTAATGACATCCGTTATGTATATTTCTCTTCTGACTTATTTCACTAAATACCCTTTCCTGTTTCAGGTATTATTGTTGCAAATGTTATGAGCTTATTTTTTTGATAGCTGAGTAGTATTTCATTGTGTGTGTGTGTGTGTGTGTATACACACACACACACACACACACATATATATATATACCACACCTTCTTTTTTTTAAAGATTTATTTATTTATTTATTTATACAAGCACTGGGTACAGTCAGAAGCACGTGAGGGTGAGAGAATTCAGCAGAACCAGAACGGGGAACAGAACAGGCAGAGTGAGAGGTCTGTTGCGCTATGTGGGACCCTCTCCCGTGGCCAGGGATCAAACCGGCGCTGCAGAGGCTGTGGTCAGCTTCGCAGCCCAGCGCTCAACTGCTGCGCCACCAGGGGAGGCCCACCTTTTTTTTTTTTTTTCCCAAGCTCCAGGTTTTGTTTTCTTTTTTCTTTTTTAGAGATTTATTTATTTATACAAGAACCAGGGTACAGGCCAGATGTGCGGGAGGGTGAGATAATTCACCAGAGACAGAGGGGGAACAGAACAGGCAGACCGATGAAATACACTGCTGAAGGAAGCAGCGTGTGCCACAGGAGAGGTCTGCTGTGCCATGTGGGACCCTCACTGGCTGGTTGGGATCAAACTGGCACTGCAGAGGCTGTGGACAGCTTCACAGCATGGTGCTCAACCGCCTGCACCAACAGGGGAGGCCCTATACTGCACCTTTTTGATTCACCATTCCTATTATAGGTATACTTAGGTTGTTTCCATCACTTGCCTGTTGTAAATAGTGTTGCAGTGAATATGGAGGTGCAGATTTCCCTTCAAATTAGTCTTTTTGCATTATTTGGGCAAATACCTAGGAGTAGAATTACTGGGTCATATGGCAGATCAAATTTTAATCTTCTGAGGAATCCCCATACTGTTTTCCAAAGGGGCTGGACCAGTCTACATTACCACCAACAATTTAAGAGGGCTCCTTTTTCTCTACATCCTCTCCAGCACTTGTTTCTGGTATTTTTGTACATAGACCATTCTTACAGGATTGAGATGGTATCTTATTGTTGTTTTGGTGGGAATTTCCTGACATTAATTGATATTGAACAGTTTTCCATGTGCCTGTTGGCCATTTGTATATCTTTTTTTGCAGAAGTACCTATTTAGCTCTTCTGCACACTTTTTGACTGGGTTACTTGTTTTCTCTTTGTTGAGTTGTGTGGGTCCTTTGTGGATACTCATCACTATGTTTATGACCCCATTACTAATAGCATGTCCTTAATGCAGTTTTTTGGTGCTCAGGCCACTACCATCTTTATGAATAATACAGTAAACTGTGGTTTTTACATTACAGGTATAATTCAAACATTTACAGAAGAATAAAAAGTACTAATATTAACATAATCTGCAAAAAATTTGCAAAAATTTGATTCGTGGTTAAATACACAACAGCCTAAATGAATGATAGAATCTCCTTGAGATGTTTTAAATGTGGGCATTACATTAAGTAATGATTGATTTCACAGTAGATGAAAAGCATTTTTTTTTAAGGCACATTTAATTTAATATGAAGAGTGCAATACAAAAGGCCAAATACAATGAAGAACCACATTCCCGCACGAATATCAATGACAATTTTCTTAAAACATGTGCCTGTTGAATGGAATAGGGGTTTAGTAAGTTTTACTACTAAAAAAAATTTAAAGCAGTGAGTCCCATCACAGCCAATATCCTTATACAATCTGGTTGTCAAATGAATGTTTATAATGCTTCACACAGTTAAAACCTCAAATTAGATACCTTACCTTCATGTTTGTACAGTCCTCAGTAAGAGTGTCTGTAGTATTAGCAACCATTCAAACAACAAACCATTGATCAAAACCACATTGACTTAAGTCTCAGCAATATAGAGCCCCAAAAGAAATGGTTAATATATGAATTATACGTACTGATGTCTATTATTTGATTCTCTCATAACTGTTGAGTTGGTTCTTAGCAAATAAACCTTTACAGGCAAAATTCACCTCATTTGAGTTTTGACCAGAAGTTCAACAACAATCACATAGTCTACAGTCTTATTGGCAAAACTGATATACAGTGTGTCTAAGTCACTATGCTCAAGGTTAGGAACGATGTATATTCCATTTTTATCTTTTATTGAAATTTTACATGATAATTTAAAATTTTACATGATCAATTAAAATTCATGATTTTAAATCTCTATGTTTTCATTCCTTCAAATTGTCTGAAGACACAATGTGCCACAAACTTAAGACTTCTGTTTCTTCCCCTATTTTCTTCAACAAACATTTATCAAGTATCTACATGTTTTAGAAGGGAAATATTTTGGAAGTGGCCACTTCTTCGGAATAGTCTGACACTATCAGGCCTTTATCAGGCATAAACTTCTAGGCACTCAGTTTATTTTGGGCATGTTCAAGTTTGTCTTTACTCTGTTCAAATTACACATGCCTAAATTGAAAATTCCCCTGAATGTAACAAGTTGCAATTACATGTGAAAATATGAGGGGCGTATGACTACATCTGAAATATGACCTCAAGAATTATGTCTAATTCTGATAAATTTTAATCGCATGGGTATGATATGAGTACTAAACTTGATCTAACTTGATTGTGCAGTAGATAATCATTTGCCTCTGGCTGTTTTTGGTCAACACAATGCTTTTGCGATTCAGTCATGTTGTTGCCTGTATTTCTGTCTAGTTCTTTTCAATTGCTTATTAATAGTCCATTATATATATTTATCACAACACGTGTAGCCATTAACCTGTTGATGGACAGTTTGGTTGTTTCCAATCCTTGATGCTTAGGAATAAAACTGCCATAAGCATTTTTGCATGATTCATTTTATGGACACATATTTTCATTTCTCTTGAATCAGTGTCCACAATTGACATTGATGGATCATATGGGTAAATGGGCATTTAAGTCAAGGTGGCCATACACATTCATGTTCCCACTACTCATGTATTTAGAATTCTATTTATTCTGAGTTTTCATCATTTCTTGGAACTATCACTTTTCTTTGTTGTTTGAATATAGAAATTAATTGAATTTAAGAAATCAACTTAGGAGTGCAGTAGTATCTGATCATGCATTTTTCAAAATTCCCCAATGACTAATAATTTTGAAAAATTTCTCCTATGTTTCTTTCTTTCTTTATTTTTTTTAGATTTATTTATTTATTCATACAAGCACTGGGTACAGTCAGAAGTGTGGGAGGGTGAGAGAACTCACCAGAGCCAGAGAGGGGAGCAGAGCAGGCAGAAGGACTGAAGTACACTGAGGGGAGCAGCGGGCGGCAGGAGAGCTCTGCACGCCATGTGGGACCCTCCTCAGGGGGCTGGGGAGCAGCTGGGAATCTAACCAGTGCTGCAGAGGCTGCGGGCAGCTTCGCAACCCAGTGCTCAACCGCTGTGCCACTGGGGAGGTCCAAATTTCTCCTATGTTTCCTGGCCATGTCTTAGTCTTCTTCTTTAGACTTGCTTTGAAGTTTTTATTTGGGTTGCTTCTTACTATTGAGTTAGGAGTCACTTTTAAATTCTAGTTTCAGATCTACATTGGTAAGTTTTTTTTCCCCTCTATCAGTCTGTGGCATGATGTTTCATTTTTCTTAATGTTCTAATTTGAAGCATAAAGTTTTTATTTTACATAAATGACATTATGCCTTTTACGTATCTCGCTTTTATTTTCACAAATACAGTGACTTTAGAAAAGCTTTCTTCCATTTATCCAAACTTTTCCTTAGGAATTTGTTCACATATATTTTTCTTTCTATAGGTAGTAATAACCACCTAGAAGTTCATTGTTCCCCTGAAAATGTTTCTGTTTATTAAAAATTACTAGAATAAGCCACAGTTAAAAGAAGTAATTTCTGAAGCTCTTTTATTTCTTCTTGTAGATCCTAGGTTCTATTTGGTATCACTTTTCTTCAATCTAAAGAATGTCTTAGTAAAGGACTCACTGTATTCCACATATGGATTTCTGTCCCCTTCCCTGCATATATAGCTCTGTCCTCTCCAATAACTTTCCTTGCCACTTAGAGCTGCTTCAACTTACCTGACCTTTGGCCTTTCCCTACTCATTTCATCATTATCTTATCTGAGTTTTCCTTCTCATTGCTATCTTGTATTGTTTATCGTGTCATACTCTAAAACAGTTTTTTTCATATTTATCTGCTTTTATGTCAAGGAAGAGAGAAAGACTGGGGGAGAAGGGGAAGAGAATGGAATCTGATGCATTCATTTTATTTCCAGGATCTCTCTTCAAGTCTCTCCAACACATCAACCAGTGAGACACATCTTAGAAATTCTACTATATTTGAGCAATGGAATAACTGCTCACTAATCAGGTAAATATCTTTATTACTTAATTTAATTTTTATAATTTTAAGTTTATCTGTTTCTTGTGCTTAACTTATCACATCTTATAATTTAAATCTGTTGGAAAGTGCAGTATTTCTTTATTGGTACACATTTGTATTTATGTAATTTTGAGTCACTATGGCTTGAATGTGAAAGTCCAGTGATTGTTTTTATGTAAGTTAAACAAATGCAAATTATAGAGGATGGATACTGAGCAAAAAAGAAACTTGTAGTCTCAACTTCCATTAAGACAACATGATATTCCAGATTGCTTGAAAGGACAGATGAGTCAGAAATGCTATTTATAGTTGGAGGAAAGGACTGTAGAATTCAAGTGGAAATTAGACTCATATACTTTGGAGTAGCCAGGGTAACTGAATTAGAAGAAGAAGCTGCAAAATGAGAAAAATTGTAGAATTTAAGCAACAGAGAAAAAAAGACTGTGGCTTTGGATAGGAACTTACTAATGAAAACAGCATTTCCTTAGAACCAATGCTATTTCAGATCAAGTGCAAGAGGACATTTTACTAAAATGAATTATAAGTGTAATAAAAGTACGTAATGGGTGGCTGATCAAAATAACTGTTAAGATTTCCATGTCTGTTTTGAATATCATATATATATATATATATATATATATATAGTTAAAAACATAGCTGTGAGATAAAAGAGTGACTTCAAATCCTAAGTTTAGCATTTATAAGAAGTGTTAGGGGAATTACTGTTGAGCTTCAGTGTTCTCTACAAAATAGATTTGTGGCATAAAGGATTGTGATGGAAATTAACGAGCTAATTTGTATAGTTTTAGCATACTGTCTACCATAAACAAACCTCCAATTAGGAATTATTATTACTCATTTATTTTGTCATCATTTTCATCATCAGTCCACAAAAATCTATCCTGAGAATTGGTTGTATCTGCAATCATTTCACAAGAAGGGAGAATATAGTGATGAGGGGTAAGATGGTTTTTAGATGGGAACCATGGGAAATACTTAAACACTTGGAAGTAGGAAAGATGTGGAAATAAGCTGAGGATGTGAGAAACCTGTGCTGATGGCAAATAGGAAAACTTAAGCATAATATAGGATCATAGGTATCACGGAATATCATATCAGAAAGGTACACAATGAGTTTTAGAAATTAGCATCAAAGTGACGATTGAATAAATAGGTGCAGAACACTTAGAAAGTAGTTTGTCACTACATACAATCAGCTAAAAACTTCCCATGCCAAGGGACTTGGTAAAACAATTCCCAGCAAGCTATTCTACAAAAATAATGCATTAATGTTTTTATCTCAGTATTACTTATAATACTAAGCTTCTGATTTATACCAAATAAATAATAAGGAAATGACTGAGAAATTAATACATATTATTTATAATAAAACCATTTAAATAATTAAATGTTGTAGTAATTTAGAAAAAAACTTTTCAAAATGGTGTATTTATAGAATGGTTATGATAACAAAAGAAATTCACAGTCATAAAATGGAAAATGTCTAACCTACACAAGTAGGTTAAGATGCTAATATTAAAATGCTAAAATTAGAATAAGTTTTTTCTCTATTTTTGTTTTTTTGTACAAATTTCTTTCAAGAATAAAATAATTCTCTTATGAAATATATATCAGCTGTTATAAAAACAGGCTATTTATTTTTTTAAATAATGATTAGTCATTTCCTTTCAGAAATACTTATCATAAACATGCAGATGCTCTAATGACATTGTAGAGTCTCTGGTTCAGCTGAACGTTCATACATTGTAGATGGTGATCACAGGTGTATTTCTCCTAGCACCTTCTGTGAATACCTTTGTAGCTGAGATGTGTCCAGCTTTAGTGTATCTCTTATAAACATTTTTATCAGTCTTTGTTTTCAGTCAGTCTTCCCAGGAGCTGAGAATGTTCTTTCTTCTGTTGATTCAATATCAGTTTTCCTATAGATTATACTCTGAAATCCAATCCCTCTTCTACAACAGTCTTCCAAATGCATAGACACTAGTCAGACAAAAATAATATAGCAACAATAAAAACACATAAATTCTCATTTTCCTGCTGTTGAGCCTCCCCATTTGCAATTTACCCATCTTCCTTAAAGTTTGTTACTCAGATTTGAATGCTTCTTTGTAGTTTTGATCTCACCACCTCAGAACAGAAAGAGACCATCATCTCTTTTCCTTTCCATTAGTGAAGTTAAAATATTAAGCTAGTGCTTCCTGACTTTATTGGGAAAACATTTTTAAAGGGGCATACTTTATAAGCAAAGATTACCTCTGACATTTAAGCTTGATCACAACTGACTTTTTAATGAAAAAAAAAATCAAAACCATTTCTATGTTTCCCATCCTCTCAACTTCCAAGGAATCAATAAAACTACCAAAATCTCCCCACAAAGCTTGCATTCCACTCAATAAGGTGTTAGTAAATCAATACAAGTAAAGAAAAATTATTTTATGGGAGCAAAAACTTACACTCTATTACATTTAACTGCTTAATCGTACTGTACACTACATTTTAAATATGTTTTCTCAAAAAAAAGGAACTATACCTGTGGCTTTTCTTTGCTATGCTTTCACATATTTCTTACAACTAAAAGTATGATTATATATAAAGAACATTTTTTTCCTGATCAAACAATGTGTTATTGATTGATTGAGACATATGAGGTTTATTCAGCCTACTCCTTTCCTCCTTGAGATGCTCTCTTGAATTATAGTTGACATAAATTGATTTAAGTGACTACTTCAAGAATGGGTGATTTTCAATTGTTTTTAAGTTCTCATGGATGACTTTTTCTTGGATGAAACCTCTAGGATGAATATAATATAAACACATGCCTCCTATGATTTCAGTGAACATCCATAAAGTATTAGTATACTATGCTTGTTAAAATCCAGTTTTACAATCGTATTTTTAATCAAGTCACTTTCATTTTAGGGCCAAGGTAATTTTATGGTCTTAAGTTGGCCACTTTTTTCCTTTTTGTTAGGTAACATTTGTTGACAACATTGTATTTGACTCAGGGGAATAGGTTCATACTATTACAGGCAACCCCAGTATGAAACAAGTTGCATGACTGTGAGTCCGCACCTGCACACTTAAAAGGGACTAATAAATGGTAAACTGCAGGCATGCACAAAAGCTTAATAAAAGGTTTATTTATGAGGGAAGGGGTAATGAAGAAATGAATAACTCAGGGAGAAAAAGCGGGAGATAAATTTGTGAATGCATCCTATGTGTTCTGCTGACCTGGAGTCCCAATGACTCAATGAGTGCTGGCAAAAAGCCACGTGCCATGAGGCCAAGAGAGTGACCCCCATATGACTGGTTATATACCCAAACTAAAAAACATGGCTGCTTAACTCCACCCTCAGGTCCTCACAGCCCTCCCGATGGTGATTATGGGATTTGTAGTTCCCGGTGTCTTGATGGCGTGGGTGTGGAGTCCACAAAACCTGTATGGAGTTTGCTCAGGACATCCTTTTCCTCTAACAATACCTCTTTAGGTATTTTACACTACCACAGCCACCAAAACACCCTTAGTCTTGCATCATAGTCCATTGGGCACACTCTCTTGTTTGTTACCTATCCTCACTCTCTTCCTCTAGAAACAAAACAAAGGAAAAAATAAAACTAAAGCAAAACACACCCTAGAAAAATGACTTCAGAATTGAGGTTATTTTTTCTGTCTATGGAATAATTTATCTACATTTTTTAAACTCCTGGCAAGGATGCATATAGTTTCCCCGAATTCTCCTATACCACAGTTAGCTAAGCTATGCAGCTATGCAAAAAGACCATTTGGTGCAGGGACTGTATCTTCTCAACAGTTAATTGATGGATGGTGAGGACTTGTAACACTGATGAACAGTCAGAACAAGAACTTTAAATTGTAGATTAAAATTAGACAACACTAATGCATGAATTCCCAAACTACAGTTTTAAACTCAGGGTACAAAACAAAATAAGTGGGCTTAAAAATCCATTCTGAAGAGCAGGCATATTATGTTGAAGTAAGAAGAATATATTACTCACCATTTGAATCACTATGCAAGGGGCAGATATATTTCACATGCAGAGATCAAGAAACTAGCCTATATTCTCTCAGTAGTTAATAATAGATTATATTAATGCACTGAAATAATACCTTTTTCACAGAGGCAGTTACCTAAAAAAAATAATATTTCTTATGGCATTTTGTCCCTGCATTCTAATTCATTGCTCAAATTTTCATGATTCCATTAAGAATACAGCCCTTTTTAAAACAATGATGGACCAGTCATTAACTAAAAGTGAGTTTATTCATATTCAGGTTTTTTGGCCTCCAGATAAGGACTTTTCTATTGATAGTCATGCTTGGCATCAAAAAGAGATCCCATAGGGGTAAAAAATTACTATGTTTTGAAACATTTAGTAATTTCAGAAAATTGGAATAATTTTCAGTAATACCAACCACTACATATGCATTCACTCTCATACACACATTATGTTTCTTAATATCGTGAACTAAAATCATATCATTGTTTTTTGCCTTACTTACTCTGTCTCTCCAAATAGAACATAAAGGAAAAGTTCTTATTTGTCCAGTTTTGAAAACCATGATGGCAAGTAAGGTGTCTGGATCACTCTACTCAGTCAAGTAGGTACTCTGTTTTTTTTGTTGTTGTTAATCAAATTAATCAATGATGCAAATTACACAAATATTTGTTTATTTGTTAATAAAACTATTGAAGGTATAAATAATTGAATACTGAATTATTATAATTGTGGCAAGGGATATCAGGATTCTTGTCTTCATTTATAAAACATAGAAAGATATCAGCTTACCTAAAAATTGAAATAGAAGGTTGGAATGAAATTATTGGCTCCAGGGCATCTCTGGTGGCGCAAGGGGTTAGGATGTAACCTATGAAGCAATCCCCAGCCTCTGCAGCAAAAGTTCGATCCCTGGCTGGCCAGGGAGCAACCCACATGGCACAGCAGACCTCTCTTGTCTCTCCCGCTGCTCCCCTCAGCAGTGTATTTCAGTCAGTCTGCCTGTTCTGTTCCCCACTCTGTGTCTGGTGAATCCTCTCAAACCCCCACACCTCTGGCCTGTACCTCAGCTCTTGTATGCATAAATAAATAAATCTAAAAAGAATAAAGAAAATGTTGGCTCCAGATTTTCTGGCATTTTTGTGTTAATGATTGAATGGATACTATTAAAATGGCAACTATTTTGTTGACGTTGATTTTGTAGTGTCAGCAAGACATTTAAAGGGAAATATCTTTACAAATTTGAAAATGCAATTTTAATAAAAATTAAGATGTCAATGATGACGAATAATAGTCATTATTTATGTAGAAGAGCTGCTAACATTTATTTGAGTGCTTATATTCATTGAAGCAATCTAAGAATTGAATTTCTGGAAGTTTAATAAAGATATATTTAATAGGATTTCTCACGTGATACTGGACATTTCTATCAGTTTTCTTGATTTCTATGTATTTTTTTGTCCATAATCATGGATATTTGATCATAATCTCATCTCTCACTGGTCATCTTCTAGTGAAGTCAGTCTTTAATCTTCTTTTCTTTCACACTTCACCTTTTAGGTTTCAGTATGAAACTGTTATAGATATATATGGGTATATAAGTATATATGTAATTCTGTTTATATATTTCTATGAAACTGCTTTTTTAAAAAGATTTATTTATTTATATATACAGAGGTGCAGGAGGTGAGAGAATTCATCAGAGACAGAGTGGGGAACAGAACAGGCAGACAGACTGAAACACACTGCTGAGGGGAGCAGTGGGTGAGACAGGAGAGGTCTACTGCACCATGTAGTTAACTCCCTGGCAGGTCAGGCATAGAACTCATGCTGCAGAGCCTGCGGACAGCTTTGCACTGCTGTGCTTAACCCCTTGTGCTGCCAGGGAGGCCCTCTATGAAACTGTTATATCAGGATCAGATATCTAAATTGCTAACTTCAACCAAAGAAGACAAGTTTCACTGACAACTCAAGCCATATACAACATGAATTCATTGGGGTGGGGAGTAGAAAATTCAGATTACAATAATATAAGGGATACAATTCAGTTGCCAGTAAGGAAAAGGTTATGAACCTTTTGGTAAGGCTTGGGAAAGAGCAATGCAGAGAAGGAAGGTCCCAGTTCATTGACTTCCTGGAAGACTTGCTTCTGCAGGGAGGGGAAGGCCACTGTTCAGATTGAAAGTCCCAGGCAGCTCTCACCAAAACCCAACAAGTCTCAGGAACTTTAATCTGATTCCTATATTTGTACACCTTTTCAGAAGCATATTTTCAATACCACCTGTTAATTTTAATATAATTTTAATTCAGCCATATTTTTATCTATGCTGACCTTTCTCATGTCTGTTTATCAGTGTCTTCATAAACAAGTGGTTGCTTTAAAATTGTGTAATTGATAAGTTGCTCTGTCTCCACCTTTCAATCAGTCAGAGTTACTTCACACATAATTTATTTTCACTCAGTCACATGAGATCCTGCACTACCCCCTCCCTCCCAAAACAGGCCTTTTTTCTAGATGAATTAATAGCTCCATGTGCTTTAATTTCATCTTTTTTTTTCCTGAGATAGTGTAACAAACATATGTTGAGCACCCTCTATGTGGCAGGTGCTGTAGACCCATCAAATATATCACTTTAACAAAACAAATATTTTCGTTTTCTTGGGATTTATATTACTGCAGGAGTGACATGGGATAATAAATAATGGAAACACTAAATAAGGAAATGATGTGGCTTAGTAGAAGTGATAAGAGCTAATAGAAAAGAGAAAGGAAAGTAGGCTGTAGAAGATCAAAAGTATGAATTATCAGTAGCAATTCTAAATAGGTTGTTAAATTAGATATTATAAAAGGAGGTAAGGTATGAGTAAGGATGTAAAGAAGGTAAAGAGATACTCTTGCACAGATAGGACCCATCAACTACAATATATGTAAGATAATTTGGTGAAGTGAATGCTTAAAGTCCACAAGATAATGCATTATTCAGAGACATTGTGTATTTGCTGTTCTTAGTGTAATACATCATAAGATATTCAACCACTAATTTAGAATTCAAGTGCTCTTTTAAGAAAAGTTTGGAATGATACAGATGGTCTTTTCTGCAGCTGACTCCCCTTTGTATGTTTGAGTAATTTATTTTCACCACATTGGGTAGTTTCATATTCTAGAAACAGACATACAAAAAGATAAAGGTAAACATTTTTCCAAACTTTTTTGTAGCTGGAATCTAATGATATGATCACAGTTCCACTAATAGACTAATCTATCCAGATACTAAAATCAAAAATGGTATGCATAAGCAGGAATGATGTATGATGTAGAGTCTAGTTTTTTGAAGGGTCTGCAAAGTGACACATCAGTTTCCAGAGGCAGAAAAGGGAACAATTAATGATGGTGAAGCTACAGGGTCTGTGCCTAGTAGTGATTCTACTAGACCATTTCTTTGTTAAATTAGCTAGCCCCTGTCTTTATTTTCCAAGACAAGACAAGCTTCGCATACCTCTCACAAATTTGCATTTAACCAAATATACTTTAATCATTTTATTTCCTGCTAAATTTTGGCAGATTTATTTGCTGCTGTTTCCATACCAAACAAAAAAAAAATGCATGCTAACTGGTAGGAAACAGACACAAATATGGACATTATATGGAAAAACACACAATAATTAAAGTCAAAGGATGAAGGGTGCAAATTAAAACATTAAGACAAAAGGAAGATAAAATTGAGTGGGAGTATTTGGTGAGTTACTTTGAAGAAAGAAGGCTATGAACACAGTCTATGTGTTCTCAGACTGAGCACAGCAGTCTAAAAATTGGAGAGAAACCAATAAACGCTCTGTGAATTGTGGTAAAATTATGAAGTACTTCATGCAATGATCAAATTCCATAGAGTTCACTGGAAACATTCAAGGGTATTTATTTATTTATTTATTTATTTATTTATTTATTGGAGATCATTTTAGTGACATTATCAAAAATGCTCTTCCACCTCATTTATGGAAACACTGAGAAATACTGATATTATTTATTTATGCATGAGTACCCTATGATATAATGCTTTTTTGCTTCCTGTATGTAAATATAAATTTGCCGTGCCTACTAGCTTACATTCCCAGCAGGGCATGCAGTATTCGTTTTGTTTTTTTTTCTTATGTCCTTGTCTAAAATGTGTCACTAGGATGTTCTTTAATGTATTAGGGATTCTCCGTGTGTTTCTCAGCGTCTCTTGTGCCTACAAATGTTTGCTTCCCTAGCCTACTTCTCATCACAGGCAGTTTTCAGAATACATTTGACTGCTGATTGGACTTCCAGGTATTCCACCACAATTTGGTTTTCAATCTGGGCTTCTGTCTGTTGAACTGAACACTGATCTGTGCTTTGTTAGTTATATCTCTGCATGTTGTCAAGGACCAAGGGGAGCATGTACAGAGGGTTCTCGTGGGAGAGTCATCCTAATACTCCCTTCCGAGGTTTGTAAGTGGAGCTGAGCTCCTTTAGTAATCTTAACAAAAACCTATGGGCCCCAGAGGTTCCGCTGCTGAGAGATTTGTCAGGTGTTTTGAGACTGGTTTTGAATCTTCCACTGATCTATCTCTTCTAGGTGAGGCGCTTGACTCACTTTGAATGTTGAATACCAGCTGCTTATATTAAAATTGAGTACAATTGAGACCTCTGCTCGGGGGCATAGAACGCATTCACTCCTGACTCCTATAGGAATGTCCTGCTGGTTTCCAGAAACCTATCCTGGCTATTTAAATCAGGGATAATATTTTTCATGCTGTCATTCATCATTTCACATGAATACTATTAACAAAAGCTCCAGAAACAAACTTCTATTTATCAAACAAATGTTACCTCAGTAATTATAAAAACTATGCTTTTTGAGATTACTTGATTTACAATACTATACATGATTTAGATGTATAGGTTCACAACTCTTTAGATTTAGTGGGTTGTCAGAAAAGTCATGACACATTTTCTTTATGTTTTTCAAAGAAAAAATACATCATGACTTTTCTGACAATCCACTATATTACAACACCATACCTTCACCAAATTGTCTGTGATACTCCATAGTTCACTGGAACCCTTCCACCTTTTTTTGCACCCTGCATTAACTCTCCCTTCTGGGGACCCCAATTCTGAAATTAGCTTTCAAGAGTTTGTTTTAGGGCCTCCCCTGGTGGAGCAGTGGTTGAGCACTGGGCTGCAAAGCTGCCCGCAGCCTCTGCAGCACCAGTTCGATCTCTTGCTGCCTGTGAGGGTCCCACATGATACTGCAGACCTCTCCGGCCGCACTCGCTGCTCCCCTCAGCAGTGTATTTCATCAGTCTGCCTGTTCTGTTCCCCTCTCTGGTTCTGGTGAATTTTCTTACCCTCCCGTGCTTCTGACTGTACCCAGGGCTTGTATAAATAAATAAATAAATCTTTTAAAAAAAAAAGTTTGTTTTAGTTTTAATTTGCTGTTCCTTTGCTTTGTCACTTTATAGTCCACTATCAGTGAAATCATATAGCATTTGTCCTTCTTCCTTTGACTTACTTTACTTAGCATAATCCCCTCTAATTCTATCCACATGGTCACTTTATAGCTGGATCATTGAGTCATTGAGTATATACACCATATCTTCTTTATTCATTTATCTTTTGAAGATTTTATTTATTTATTTATTTATTTATACAAGCACTGGGTACAGTCAGAAGCGCGGGAGGGTGAGAGAATTCACCAGAGCCAGAGAGGGGAGCAGAGCAGGCAGAAGGACCCAAGCACACTGCTGAGGGGAGCAGCGGGCGGCAGGAGAGGTCTGTGCGCCATGTGGGACCCTCCTCCGGTGGCCGGGGAGCAGCCGGGGATCGAACCTCGGGCAGCTTCGCAACCCAGCGCTCAACCGCTGCGCCAACCGGGAGGCCCACATATATCTGTTTTAATTAGTGGTTTTGTATTCTTTTTGTGGATATATAACTATGGTGGGGGGTGGATCATATGCTATATCTTTTTAAAAAAATGTTCATTTATGCTTACAGGAACTGGGGTACAGGCCAGAGTTGTGGGTGGGTGGTGAGAGGATTCACCAGAAGACAGAGTGGGGAACAGAACAGGCAGACTGACTGAAATACACTGCTGAGGGGAGCAGTGGGTGAGACAGGAGAGGTCTGCTGCACCATGTTGGTAGCTCCCTGGCCAGGCAGGGATTGAACTTGTGTGGCGCTGGCTGTGGATAGCTTCATAGTGCTTTGCTCATTAACTCCTTGCAGCACCAGGGAGGCCCTCATATGTTATATCTTGTTTCAAGAAATTTTCATACTGTTTTTCATAGAGTCTGAACTAGTGTATATTCCCACCAAAAATGAACAAGTGTTCCTTTTCTCCACATCCTCACCGATGCTTGTTGTTTCTGGCCTTTTTGAGGCGGGCGATGCTCACAGGTGTGAGATAGTATCACATTGTGGTTTTGATTTGCATTTCACTCATCATGAGTATAAATGAGAATTTTTTTCATGTGTCTGTTGGTCTGTATGTCTTCTTTGCACAGGTGTTTATATCTTCTGTCCATTTTTTTATTGGATTCTTTGTTTTCTTTTAATGAGTTGTAGGAGTTTATTATATATGTTGGATAGCTACCCTTGTCAGGTGTATGATGGGCAAATATTTCCTCCCATTCAGTAGGGTGTCCTTTCTTTTTAGACAGTTTCTTAAATTGTGCAGAAGCTTTTTAGTTTGTTGTAGTCACGTTTGTTTATTCATGCCTTGATTTTCATGCCATTATAGTGAAGTCCCCAAAGGTATCACTAAAGCCAGTGTTACAGAATGTCAGGAACAAACTTCTAGAAGTTTGTCTTTGTCATTTGTGAATCAGACTCCTCTGTTCATTGTTGTGTTCATTGTTCCCTTAATTATCTGGAATGGGTGAGTATTCATGAATAATGTCAAACTTTTAAAGATTAAAATTTAAAGTCTGTATTTTTTTCAGGAAAGAAAATGCCTTGCAATCTTAAGGACAATCTCCTATATGTAAGGTCACTGTATTGAATAATACTTTTAGAAGTTTGATATAACACATCACATTTTTTTTCTTAACAGAATTGTTTTTGGTCCTGGGCAGGATGGAAACTTCCTTACCTCCCATACCTTATTGTGGCCACATACCATAGACACACTAAAACTGTCAATATATGATCACATATAGGTCACAATAGAATTTATTATCAAATCAAGAACATGAACAAGATAGATGAAATTCCTGGAGATTGATAGTCTTGTCTAAATGAACATTTAATTATGATTCCTATATGAGGATAATATATAATGAGAATGATAAAAGACAATTATTTCCATCAAATTCACATCTCAGAAGTAACAAATGAAACTATGATCTGTTCCTTAGAATAATGACATCATATTTACAAAACAAGCAAATTACAAATATCGTCTTTGACGATATTCAGCACATCATTCTGACACTTTAAGAATGTTTCTATCAAATCGTATTCTGATTCAAATTATTTATAAGAAATCACATTGAAGTAATGTGGCAGAAATTTTAGTTTTTTTTTATGCTGTTTTGAAATTGGAGAGAGAAACTGTAATAACTAGTTTTTAAAGACTGAACTAAAATACAACATATTTTGTGTTTTTAGTAACAAGTGTTTCCTAAGAGAAACAGCATTTCTGTTGCTTAGTCATTCAGTTTTATTTTCTTTTCTGGCTTATTATGCTGACTAACACTCAGCTGTAATTTAAGTGAATTTTTTAATGATTCATTTAATGGTTACTTAAATGATGTGAGTTTCAAGTGATCACCTTATCTGTTACAAGATCTCTAAAGTATAATTTTCCAAAACAAAAAAAAAACAGATGTAGCTTTGTTATTATCTCTTATCTTCTCGGTAATTCCTGCCAATAAACTGATTCTATTTCCAGGATGGCCTGCTATTTATGTAATTTATGTCTTTCTAATTTCACATCTTTATTTTCTTCCCAGAAATACTTTTTGAAATATTCCTGTCCAGAATCACTCACTTCCTTGTCATCATGTTAATAGCATCATATATATGACTTTAAACCCACTGAAATGTAATTATATATTTATAGTTGAGAATTCTAGAAAGTGTAATATTTATGGGTTTGATTCTGAGGGTCTTCACTTATAACGAATTGTTTCCTCAAATAATTTTATTTTTTGGTAAGTGAACTAATGTTTTTGGAGTTTTTTTTTTTTTTTCTAAAGACTATTATTTCCTGTGTGTAGATACTGAACTGTCTCATTACTCAGCGTGCGTTAAGTGGTATATTGACATAGATGCCCTTGAACCCCAATGGATAAAAATTAGACATAAAGAAACACCTCAGCCACACTGTGCAGATTGGCTCAATGTCTGGACAATTTATTTAATGCTTAGATCAGCTTACACTAAGTACAGGGGTCAGCCTGAGGTGAAAGATGAGGTCTTCTCTAATTATACATCTTACACTGACGATGTAGGTATCCTTGCAAATTCTCAACATCCATCCATGGGTGCTCATAAACATTCTGATTTCTTGAAGAAATTCTCCTTGGCATTAGCTCCTAGGCATGGATTGCTCTTAAGTTGCTGTTGTATATGTAGCACATAACTTTTTTTTTAGGATTTATTTATTTATTTATACAAGCACTGGGTACAGTCAGAAGCGCGGGAGCGTGAAAGAATTCACCAGAGCCAGAGCGGGGAGCAGAACAGGCAGACAGACAGAGGACACTGTTGAAGGGAGCAGCAGGCGCTGCAAGAGAGGTCTGCGTGCCATGTGGGACCCTTGCCGGTGACCAGGGATCGAACCCGTGCTGCAGAGGCTGCGGGCAGCTTCCTTGCAGCCCAATGCTCAACCACTGCACCACCGGGGAGGCCTGTAGCACATAATTTTTTGCTCAAGGCATTTGTGGCCTATTAGTTTGGTTTGTGGTAGTTTCAAGCAATGCCTACAAAAATGCCTACAATTTCTTTTCTTCTTTTTAGTATTTATTACATTTTTTCTTACATTGCTATTCATTTTTGTACAATATTTGATTTCTCCCTTAAGGTGTAGTTCCTATAATTCTACCCCCACCACAGCACCCATGAACCATTACCGTAGTCCCTTGTGCTCTTCCCTCCCCTGTCTTGACCCATCTCCCTCCCCATCTCCTGCTGTATGCCTCAGATCTATGGTTTGTCTACAAATTTTGTCTTTTTCCCTACATTCCCTCTAAAATGAGACCACCCCATATTTTTCTTTTTCCTTGTGATGTATTTCTCTTAGCAAAATCCTTTCCAATGCCATCTATGTTGCTACACATGGCATTTTTTTCTTTTTTTGATCATTCAGTGGCATTTCATTACATCTATATACCACATCTTCTTGATCCATTCATCTGTTTGGGGGCATTTAGGTATTTTCTGTATCTTAGCTATTGTAAATAGGGCTGCAATAAACATGGGAGTGCAGGTTTCCTTTTGAATTAGTGTTTTCATTTATTTTGGGTGTATTCCTGGGAGTGGAATTGATGATAGATCCATTTTTAGTGTATTTCTGTGGTGGCTGGACCAGTTTAAGTTCCCAACAAAATGTAAGAGGATTCCTTTTTCTCTACATTCTCACCAGCATTTGTTGTTGCCACTTTTTTTTTTTTTTTTTAACATGGGCCCTCCACACTGGTGTGAGGTGGTTTTGATTTGCATTTTCCTGATTATAAGTGATGTTGAACATGTTTTTATATACCTGTTGGATACAGACAAGCATTTATACACTTAATCATTGTAGAAATGAATTTTCATTACTCACTGTAACTTCTCTAACAAATTAAATAATATGGCATCCTATATATATATTTGTGCATCAAAACGTGTATTTTCTTGGGGCCTCCTTGGTGGCACAAGGGGTTAAGACGCAACCTATGAAGCTCCCTGCAGCCACTGCAGCAGAAGTTTGATGCCTGACCAGGGGGCTAACCCACATTGCACAGTAGACTTCTCCTGACTCAACCGCTGCTCCCCTCAGCAGTGTATTTCAGTAGATCTGCCTGTTCTGTTCTCCACTCTGTCTCTGGTGACTCCTCTCACCCTCCCACACCTCTGGCCTGTACCACAGTTCTTGTATGCAAATAAATATAACTTAAAAAAAAAAAAACGATGCATTTTCCTGAACTTCAAATAAAAGCCTGTAGATGAGAAAAGAATAAAAGAATATACACACACAAATAAAAAGAAGGGAGAAATGACATACTTTCTTCTTTTAAATATTTTAGAAAATAGGAACACAGATTTAATTTCTTTTCTCATTAAGGAAAAAAAATCTCTCTTCACCACTGACAAAAAAATAATAGTAACAATAAGTGTAAATATCACACTGTTAATACAAAGAATAATCAAATGTAATGTTCTGGTTTCCAGGAGAAGTTTCCCCAGAGACCATCCAACAGATGTCTAGTAGTTTCAATTCAATTGTTTGATGATATGTCTACAAGAAGAAGTTCAAGCATGATCACCATGAGAATGCTAGGTGAATGTTTCCTGTCTGAAATTTCTTCCCAAAGATTTATAGTATCAGGCAAACAAATATTGCCTATGTTTATGATGGTTTCCATGCAGAGTGAATGGGAAGCTGAAAAGGAAGTAAGACAAGTACATATTACCTTGGAGCAAACATGATTTTAGATGCCATTGTGTTTAAAATAAAACACTGTGTTTGAAATGTGTAAAGAGAGTTAAAATCAGGAAAGCAGTCAAACTTTAATTTAGAATTATGGGCGCTAATGTTTATATTGAGTACTCTTTAGATTCCTAACACCATGTCACCAAATGTTACTGATTTGGTTTCTTAAAGTTATACAGAATGTAGGAATTTAGGGAGAAGGAAGAATACCATGTGAATGAGGTTTCTTATACAATTTGTTGAAAGGTGTTATTATTCTGTATTTCAACAGAAAATCCATGATGATGAAAAATTTGAGCCAATGTAGAGTTTGAGATGTGAGAGGACATCAGATTGTCATATGTGCTGGAGGCACATTTGGATTGTGTATTTAAGCCATCTGAGTGGAAAATCTATTGCAAATATTAGTCATAGGGTAATGTCATTATTTTGGATCCTGAAAATTAGCTCAGTTGTCTATTAATAAGAAAGGGAACAGAGTTAGATGTTTTTAGCACATCAGGGGAGTATAGTCCCCAATTTTTGATTTTAATAGCTCATTGATGTGAAGTCTTATGTAACTTTTTTTGTTAAGATTTATTTTTTTAATTATGTATGCAGGAACTAGGATATAGGCCTAAGGTCTGGGGGGTGAGAATGTTCTAGAGACAGAGTGGGGAGCAGAACAAGCAGATATACTGAAATACACTGCTGAGGGGAGCAGCGGGGAGACAAGAGAGGTCTGCTGTGCCATATGGGTTAGCTTCCTGGCTGGGGATCGAACTCATGCTGAAGTGGCTGGACGCAGCTTGATGATGCTGAGACTTTAACCCCTGATGGGCATTTTGCATATTGAACACAGTACACTGCCTTTACTCAACTGACTTAACTCAAGTTCTCCAATACCTTTCCAGCTTTTCTTGGTGAGGTTTTCTTAATCTAGTTTGTTACTCAAATATTGGCATAGGAACCCTTCTGCTTTTTTTTCCATCTAAGGAAAAGATCCACAGTTGTCATGCTCTGAAGCTTACACTTTGTTATTCTTCTCTTTATTTTGTGTATGTGAGTGTGTAAGGCAATCCCAAATATTAGTTAAGATATGTATGATGGCATCATTGTTATACTAGGTGCCAAACAGATCCTTAATAGGACTACATGAGATTCCTTAATAAGAATGGCAGCTTTATTTGCAAAATTGGACACTAGAATTATTCAACTTTTACTATATAATTAGTACCTCTGAGAATAGAGAAAACTTTAAAATATTCAGGTCCTTAATGAATATTAAATATTATGCTCTGATGGTGCATGATGAATCTTTGTTTACATCACATGCAGAAGTTTTTGTTTACCAGAATTTAGAGCAACACATTGTGGTGAAGTCCAAAATTTATTTCTCTGTCACTCTGTGGTAGTGTATGATATAGAAATATAATATATCTTAAAAATATTATTTTTTCCTGAACTCTCATGACCTAATTCCTCTTTCCTATCATATTTAAAAATAATGTTTGACCATTGAGGGCTCTATATTAAGCTGTCCAATTGAATCAAGAATTTCCTGTCTTAGCACTATTATGAATGGAGTGTTGCAAAAAGTGGTCTGTTCAAATATCAACTCTAATGGTTATGTGTTTTGTTGTGCTTTCATTTTTTTCCAGGCTAGTACACTTCATTTTCATTAATTCCTTCTGTTAGTCCCTATATAGTACCATTTCTACATCTTTACTAACTTGGTAGTTCTTTTGACTATACTGGTTTGTAAATACCCCGTTCAAGTTTTCTTACACTTTGGATAATACAAGTGAAACAAGAAAAAAAAAAAAAACAATATGGTAAAATGAAAAAAGTTAAAAAGCTTCTCAATGTCCTCCTTTAAAAACTCATTTTATTTTAAAATAGTTTAAAATTTACAGAAAAGTTGTGAAATATACACAGTTCCTATCACCCATACCTAGCACTTAGCTTCCCGTACCTTGTGTTCATATGCACATCTATCACAATGAATGAACAATTATTGATATATTATTATTAACTAAAGAGCAGACTTTATTTAAATTTCTTTAGTGCAGCAGGCAGGATAATACCTCACAAAGATATATACATTCTAATCCAGTGAACCTGTGTATATTTTAGTTTTCTGGCAAAAAATACAATTCATATTGCAGAAAGAATTGCATTGCTAATCAGTTGACCTTAAAATAGAGATTCTTCTGGAGTCTCCTGGTGAGATTAGAATAATTATAAAGTCCCTTCATTTTGGAGGAGAGAAGAGCTTGGAGTGATGCAATAAGAGAATTTATCTCACTCTGTCTGCTTTTGAGATTAGGAAGAGGATCAAAACCATGTGAAATGGCAATCTCCAAATCTTAGAAAGGGCAAGAAAATGGATTCTTCCTTAGGGCCTCCAGGAAAGAGGGTAGTCTTGCCAATGCCCTTATTTTGTATTTCTGAACTGCATAACTGTAAGAAAATTAGTTTGTGCTATTTTAAGCCACTAATTTTCTAGTAATTTGTTATGGCAGCCATAGAAAAGATACACTTAGTCTTTGACCTAACTTTCTTTTCCAGTTTTGGGAAATGTTTCACTTTGTTGTCATGTCTCCTGACCTTCCTTCTTTCCTCTTTTATTCTGAGACATCAGGACCCCCTTCCCATTTTCTCTAGTAAGAATTTTTCTTAATACTTACCTTGTGTCTTTGATTTTATCTCGGTGTCTGATTTTTAGAACTAAGTAAGAATTTTTCTTAATACTTACCTTGTGTCTTTGATTTTATCTCGGTGTCTGATTTTTAGAACTAAGTTTTATACCCCATTTGACAACTTCCCCAATTGTGCCCCAGATAGCTTACCACCAGTGACAAAAGAATGGGGTGGGGGACTAACAGATGACCACCCTCCTCCTCTTCAAATGGTTCAATTTTCTCCAAATCTCCACAGACACCATTTCCTGGCTTATTCCCTCCCATGTTCTGCCATACTTTCCAGTCCCTTTCTTTTGAGATCACTCACTCAACAAACTTTATGTATTTGAAACCCTGTGTCAGACTCCATACCTGGAGTTTTCCCTAAGGCAAGCCCCAGTCATGATTGAATGGATAAAATGGCAGGATGATCTCTGCTCTCAAGAAACTGAGAGTCCACCATAAAAAAAAAAAAAAAAGTTTCAAGACGTAAGTGCTAAGATACTGACAGATATGGATATACTGGTTTGGTTTTTAATGTACTCTTGGCAACAGTCTGTCTCCTAACAAGTCCACTTTGTGTACTTTTACCAAGAGAGATGCACCAACTCTTTCGACTTGCAGAGGAGAAATTGAAATAATGGGTCTACTGAATTTGTTATTTCAAGACACTTTTAAATGTATTCATTGATGAGTATTTGTAAATAAATTTGTTTTATTTGGTCACAGGTCATGGTTATAAAACATTCCAGTATATAAGATATTCCCAAATAGGGATAAACTGAATGAGGGTTTAATGCAGACCACTGGGTCACAGTGACTGCCAGGATTCCCATTCCAATTGTCTTACTCAAGACAATTACCCTTATAATTCATCTTTAATCATCTTTCTAGAAGTGTTTTTCAATGGTCAGTCATTCTGTCTTTTGAGAGTTTGTCAATGAGAAAATAGTAATTTGAGTTTAATATCTACAGTGCTAATCCTGCCATATGAGCAGAACAATCAATTTAAAACACAGCAAACATAAATATTTGATGATAAATTAATTTTAAGATCATATAGAAGCTTTTTATTTACCCTAATATTCTCATTCTAAAATCTGATCACCAGTTAATATGTGTGATGACATATCAGGACAAAACAGTCAAAAAAATTCCTGGAATAAGAAAGATGCTAATTAAGTTAATTTAAGTTAATGATGTAAATAGAAACTGACATTTTAAATGTTAAATGTTTTAATACAGCAAATGTTAATTGAGCACTACTCTAGATGGAGTTATACCAGGCAGTGCAGGGGAAACAAAGACATGGTTCCTGTAATGCAGAGGCATGAAACATGTTGAGAAGACAAATAAGTGCATGAGAAATTCTAAAGCAGACACTGAGGTGTACTATAGCAGAACTTTAAAAATGGTGTAACTGATAATACAAAGATAAAATCTAATTCCACTGTGGAAGGGTAAAATATCTGAATTAATTCCTTTGGAAGACTAAAAGTATAAAAAAAACTCTATTTTGTCTTTGGGTGATGATAATATACATATATACACATACCAATGTGAATAAAAATATATTTGTCAACAACAGAAAAAACACCACCATCCATTATATCACCTCCATCCTTGCACCTACACCCCCCTTTAGGACTAATAACCACAGTTCAGTGTTCAATGCCTACTAGTTTATTTTGTTTTGTTTGTTTTGAGTTTTCCCTGTATAACATGCAGAGTCATCTGAAAACTTAGCCTATTGTTATGCTTCTTGATTCAGCTGGTTGGGGAACTCTCCATTTACCTATAAGTGCAAGTAGGGAGAGAGAAGTTAAAACACCAACAGTAGTACCATGGCTGTTTAGGCAACTTCTTTGTGAAACTGGCATATGCTTTGGGGTCCTGTTTGAGCTTGATCACCTAGATAACATTTCATTTGATGAGGAAACTTACTCATTTCAAATGAGTATGGCCAGGTAAACCAGATAATACTTGGGTTCATGATGGGCAGTTTAAGTTGAGAAAAAATATAATTGCAACCACATCTGTGTAGAAGAAAGAAAGGATGGGATCCAGAAAAAAGTGGAAGTTTTAGCCAGGGTACATTTTTCCTTAGTCGCCAGAAAGAATGCTGTGTAGATTCCTATTATAAAATTTTGCTTGCAGAAAGATGAGGAAGTCTTATTTTGTTAGCTTTCATTTTTTCTAATAAGTTTTAAAGCCATTTCCAAGATTTTTATATTCATCTTCCAAAAATCAACTCAAATAACACCTTTACCAGCCATTGGTC
Organism: Talpa europaea; assembly: GCF_964194135.1. Lineage (NCBI taxonomy): Eukaryota > Metazoa > Chordata > Mammalia > Eulipotyphla > Talpidae > Talpa > Talpa europaea. Next base: position 35,396,071 of record NC_140079.1, read on the forward strand.
TGCTTCCCTGGTCTGGGGTAGGTAACCATTTTTTTTTTTTCCTGAAGACTTTATCAAACATTTTTATTTTCTCAAAATACAATGCTGTTAATGAAAAGTATTGTTAATAAAGTCATCATATGATAACATCATTTTTGCATCTCATGATTTATTGTACAAAATGGAAGTGTTTCTTTTTAAGTACAAGGAAGAAAAAGAAATATAAGTTTGAAAAAAACAAATTTTCTTTTTTTCTTTATATATTTTTACATCATTTTTCATTTTTGTACAATGTATGCATTTTCATCTTGGTTATAGTCCCCATACAATACCCACTACCCTTGTTTTGATCCTATTCCCTCCTCCCCAGCCCTCGCCCCCCCACCAGTGTGTCTCTAGTTTATAGTTGCTTGTTGATTTTGATTTTTAATTTGTATCAATTAGTCTTTTTCATGGTCCCTTATTTAGGTTTTCTAAATTCCTGCTATAAGTGGGACCATCTGGTATTTTTCTTTTTCTTTCTGGCTTATTTTGCTGAGCATGATCCCTTCCAGCTCCATCCATGTTGCTGCGAATTGCATGAGTTTATCTTTTTTGATTGCTGAATAATAACCATTGTGTATATGTACCACATCTTCTTGATCCAGTACTCTATTTTTGGGCATTTGGGTTGTGTCCATAGCTTAGCTATTGTAAATAGTGTTGCTATAAACATAGGGGTGCAGGTGCCCTTTATTTATTTATTTATTTTTTAATTTTATTTTTATATTCCCCATACAATTGCAACCCCCTTATTTTGACCCCAATCCCTCCTTTTCCTGCCCCCCAACCCCCATAGAGTGTCTCTGGTTTATAGTTGTTTGTTGATTTTGATTTTTACTTTCTTATAGTTATTCCTTTTCCTGGTCTCTTATTTAAGTTTTCTAGATTCCTGCTATGAGAGAGACCATCCGTTATTTTTCTTTTTCTTTCTGGCTTATTTCGCTGAGCGTGATCCCTTTGCGCTCCATCCATGTTGCTGCAAATTGCATGTGTTTATCTTTTTTGATTGCTGAGTAATATTCCATGGTGTATATGTACCACATCCTCTTGATCCAGTCATCCATTTTTGGGCATTTGGGTTGTTTCCAAAGCTTAGCTATTGTAAATAGTGCTGCTATAAACATATGGGTGCAGGTGCTCTTTGGAATTGATGTTTCTGTGTCCTTTGGGTAAATACCTAGTAGGTGCCCTTTTGAATTAATAGAGCTTCTGTACAGCAAAAGAAACAGTAACCAAAAACAAAGACACCCCACCTATTGGGAGAAATTTTTGCACACAACACTAATGATAAAGGACTGATCACAAAAAACTATAAAGAGATGATGTAATGCAACAAAAACAAAGTAAATAATCCAGTCAAAAAATGGGCAGAAGAGATAAAAAGAAACTTCTCCAAAGAGAAAATGCAAATGGTTAACAGACATAAAAATGTTCAGCATCACTTGTAATCAGGGAAATGTAAATCAAAACTATAATGCGATACCATCTTACACCAGTGAGAATGGCACATATTAAAAAAAAAACAACAACAAACAAACTAGCAACAACAAATGTTGGCAAGGATGTGGATAAAAAGGAAGTCTCTTCACTGCTGGTGGGAGTGCAAACTGGTCTAACTGCTATGGAAAGCTGTGTGGAGTTTCCTCAACCTACTAAAGATGGAGCTTCCATATGACCAGCAAACCACTCCTAGGTATTTACCCAAAGGACACAGAAACATTAATTTAATAGGTAATATTATTGTTCCAGAGCAGCTTACTTTCACTTCTGTTTGGACCACATTATGACATCATATTTTGTCTCTCTTCCTATGTGTATGTGATATCTTTTGAGGGCAAGTACTATAATTTTTATTTTTATGCTTCTGGCACTCCCATAATGCAATCTCTCTGTCCGTGTTTGTTGACTGAATAAATAAATATCAAATGTAGACCAAGCATTACATAGAATTTAAGCACAATTCCCCTCTTAGTTCACAACCACAGTCTCCAAAAATAAGTTTCAGGAAAATGGGAACTTGCTCATATAATCAGAGAAATGTTTTTTTGATTTATCAGAAATCACAAAGAGTTGCTGTAAAAGCAGGTGTCAGGAAAGACTGGCCTACTTCTCATCACTACAGCTATAATATACATGCCGTGGTAAACAAAACAAATTAACACATTTGTTAAATTTTCAATAGAAGTGAAATCTTGTGATCTGGTTAAAGCTTATCAGTTTAGATTAAAACACTGTGCTACAGCCTTGCTGGTGGCCCAAAGGGTTTAGTTTCAGCACTATGAAACTATTGGCAGCCACTGCAATGTGAGTTAGATCCCTGGCCAGGGAGCTAACCCATATGGTGCAGCACACTAACCCACTGCTCCCCTCAGAGTGTATTTCAGTAGATCTGCCTGTTTTCCACACTCTGTCTCTGGTGAATCTTCTCACCCTCCACACCTCTGGCCTACACCAAGCTCTTGTATGCATAAATAAATAAAATATCTCTTTAAAAATAAATAAATAAGTAAACAAACAAACAAACAAATAAATAAAGCACTGTACTGTTTATGTGTTTTATAGCCTAATTATAGTTATTTCAATTCAGAAATTTCCTTTAGTAAACTTTAGCTGAAATCTCTAGAATTAATATTTAATTTACACTTGTATTTCAGTGATCAAGTGTGGACTTCTAGTGAGTCTGAGACCTGGGACACAATGGTGAGGGAAATCAGACATGGGGGACTGTCATGTCTAGCATGGAGTAAATCTTTTATTGTCTTAGTACTCATTATATGCTATTTTAATTGCAGCAGGTGTAACATCAAAGCATACCATATAATGATAACATGTATGAGTGATTAGTCTATTTTCTTACTATTATCTATTTACTTCAGACAGTAGGGTACCAGGTGCTTAGTTCTCACGCACATAATCTTATCACCCCCTAGCCAGAGTCTGGGAAGTTTTCTCATTATTTTTGTTATTCTCAAACTGTGGAGATGTATGCAGGTCACTTTCCGGCTCTCAACACCAAGTCCTGTCATCCAGTGGTTTTCCTCTGAGATGCATGTGTCTTCACATGCCTTAGGGACTCGGGTCAAGGCCCTTCTGCTCACTTCGCAGGGTCTCACCATTTTGTTATTCTCAGACTGTGGAGATGTAGAAGCCTGACTCCACGCAGATCACTTTCCAGGCTCTCAACACCAAGTCCTGTCACCCAGAGGTTTTCCTCCAAAACGCATGTGTTTTCACATGCCTAAGGACTCGGGTCAAGGCCCTTCTGCTCACTACGTGGGGTATCCTCCAACAACTCTCCCTTTTGTCTTTAATAATTCAAGCATCAATTTAGTGGAGTCGAACCGGAGGCTTGTCCATCGTCGGAGGCAGTAGTACCTTATTCCAAACAACAAAGCACATATTAGTATAGCTATAATTCCACTACCAATACTATGAGTCAGACTTTGAGTAAATGAACGAGGGTCCATGCCCTGTAGAGCATTGGCAATACCCTCAGCTAATTCATCAATAGAATTTGTAGGCAGTTCTTTAGAAAAGTATTGAAGTACTTGATTTTGTAAAGACTTTACATCCAAAGACAAATTACCATGAACACAGTTAAGATGATGTTGAATCTGAGACCAGGAAGTAGTAACATTATTAAACTGCACAGGAGTTACACAATAAGTACTAACATTCCAATCACAATGTAACATAATTTGTTGTTGCACAGCTACAAATTGATTACCCAACCATTGAACAGTCTGTTGTAACTCCTCCACCCGCTCTTGTAAATCTTCATCAATGTGGACTTGTTGTTGCCAGAGGAGTGGAGATTCATGAGACCAATTAGCAACAAAGTCATGAGTCTGTATTGCAATATGATCGCAATCAGTCCAAGTATGGCAAGCACAAGCCATCCCACAAAACGTGGAGTGCGGCAGAGGAGTTTCCCAATCACCTTAAGTAATGTCCCAGTCACTGGAGACTCCTCCCAGGGTCAGGTCAGGTTTACAGGCAGCCACAAGAGTGTTCTAGCTTTTAACACAATGAGAGAGTGGCAGCTAATATTAAACTTAGCCTATGAGTTAACACAGGAATGTAAAAAGCAGTCATTACATGTTACAGTTTTAACTTTTTCATCAAAGGAAACAGTGCCAATAGGTTTTACAAAAGGGAATCGAACAAAAGCTTGTATATAGAAACTGGTACTATGTACAAAGTGATAATGAGACATAGAACATGATGTTCCTGAGAAGTTGCCTTTCCAAAATTGCATAGGGGTGGTGGCGACTATTAGCTTCCAAAAGTCCCGTTGTTCAGGTCCCCACCATCCAGAAGCAAGTGACAAACGAGGTCTCGGGGGTGCCATGCCTCCATCATGCCAACCCATGAGTCCATACTGGTTCCTATCCTTCACAGTCCCATTTTTGACACATTCCAAACTGCATTTGCAGCATAATCACAAATGCAGAGGCATACGTGATGACTGCCACCATAGCAAGGAACATATTTTCTGGGTTAATTGGAGCTCCCTGGTTGCAGAGAACTCTTTCACCGTGGTTGCTGAGTACCTTGACACTGCCCCATGTAATGGGCACAACAGTACTATTGGTGGCCATCTTTTTTCTTTTCATTGAAAGACGGGTCATGCCTTGGATCAATGGCTTCTGTGTCTCCCACAGCAGTGACTGAGAAGTTGCCGGAGGGTCTCTCATGGTGTTGTCATCCAGAGTCTGAGGTGGTCTCTTGGAGGGCCAAGATACGGGGTCGGACAAGCCAAAGATGTGTCCAAATTGTTTCACAGGATCCATTACCTTATGTAAACTGTCACCCACCACCGTTGTCACCTCGTCAGTCTCCATAGGAGCTATCAGCTTCAGGTCCCTGTTCAGGCGCCACTTGTGGACTTCTAGTGAGTCTGAGACCTGGGACACAATGGTGAGGGAAATCAGACATGGGGGACTGTCATGTCTAGCATGGAGTAAATCTTTTATTGTCTTAGTACTCATTATATGCTATTTTAATTGCAGCAGGTGTAACATCAAAGCATACCATATAATGATAACATGTATGAGTGATTAGTCTATTTTCTTACTATTATCTATTTACTTCAGACAGTAGGGTACCAGGTGCTTAGTTCTCATGCACATAATCTTATCGCCCCCTAGCCAGAGCCTGGGAAATTCGCTCATTATTTTTGTTCTTCTCAAACTGTGGAGATGTATGCAGGTCACTTCCAGGCTCTCAATACCAAGTCCTGTCACCCAGAGGTTTTCCTCTGAGACGCATGTGTCTTCACATGCCTTAGGGACTCGGGTTAAGGCCCTTCTGCTCACTTCGCAGGGTCTCACCATTTTGTTATTCTCAGACTGTGGAGATGTAGAAGCCTGACTCCACGCAGATCACTTTCCAGGCTCTCAACCCCAAGTCCTGTCACCCAGAGGTTTTCCTCCAAGATGCATATGTTTTCACATACCTTAGGGACTTGGGTCAAGGCCCTTCTGCTCACTGCGTGGGGTGTCCTCCAAAAATCAAGAAATTAAAATTTAGTGAAAACATTCTGAGTACTCTATTGATAGTGGGGATGCTGAGATGGAAATCTTACTTTATAGATGATACATAAAGTTCATGTATTGCTCTAATACCTCTCATCTGTCTATTTGGGTAGATAAATAAGGACATTTATATACAAATAGATAGCTATTAAGTGCAAAGTATTTATCAGTAAATTTCACATAAATGCTTTTGTTCTGTGAGGTAAAGATTTTGAATTTTTTTCCATGCAAAACAAAGTGTCATTCACTAAAGAACCTATTACATATAAAGCATCAGGAAGTTATTTTTGTATTCACATTTATATTTGTTAACACAGTACTTTTTCTGACACATATTAGCATGCATAACTATGAAAGAGTAATTCAACTGTTTAATTTTGAAATTAATTATGTGTGATGAATTACATACACTCAAATTTAATGTTTCAATTTAGTGAAACATTATTAACGTGTCTAATTGATCTGGATTTTAAACATTTCTCTGAGAATTTAAAGGTGGTCACATGCTGTGAATTCTTCTTGTCATAGTGAATATATTACTGTATTTCACAAAGAAAATAATATCTTTATTCTTACAAAGTTCACCTTCAATTATACTCTACTGGAGATGATAAACTAGCCTATTTTATTATTATTATTATTTTTTTTTAAAGAATTTTTTTTTATAGAGGCATGTTTTTTATTTAATTATTTATTTGTTTGTTTGTTTATACATGCACTGGGTACAGTCAGAAGCGCGGGAGGGTGAGAGAATTCACCAGAGCCAGAGTGGGTAGCAGAGCAGGCAGAAGGACCGAAGTACACTGCTGAGGGGAGCAGCGGGCAGCAGGAGAGGTCTGTGTGCCATGTGGGACTCTCCTCTGGTGGCTGGGGAGCAGCCAGGGATCAAACCGGCGCGGCAGAGGTTGCGGGCAGCTTTGCAACCCAGCGCTCAACCGCTGCGCCACTGGGGAAGCCCAATCCTAAATAATTTTAATCCTAAAATTAAAAGGGAAGTCAAGGTGAATACTGTGTTATCCTGGTAGTATAGTGAACCTTCTCTCTGTCTGAAAAGAAAAGAGCACTTTGAGGAATATAAATGCAGCATTTGATGGGGGAGAGCATGTGTCTAAACACACAGGAAAAGATTTTAAAGACTAGTGACATGTTCTCTAACACACACACATAGGCAGCATGTAGGGTACTGGGACAAACAAGTTAAAGAGTGTGGTATTAGAACACTGAATGAAAGGCCTCTCTGGTGGCACAGAGGTTAAAGACAGCACTGTCAAGCTATCACTGCAGCATGAGTTTGATCCCAGACCAGGCAGGTAGCTGACCCAGCAGACCTCTCCTGCCTCGCCCACTGCTCCCTTCAGCAAATTATTTCAGTAGATCTGCGTGTTCTGCTCCCCTCTCTCTCTGTTGAATCCTCTTACCCCCCACACCTTGACCTGTATCCCAGTTCTTGTATGTACAAATAAAAAAAAAAAAAAGGAACACTGAAAAAAGCCTGGATCCTCTAAGTTCCAATGAAAATTTACCAGTTCAGGAAGCAAACAAGGAATATTTGTCTTTTCTAGTGAGTACTGGGTGGAGGATAGATTCTCCTTTGAGAATTCAGGAGATAAAGTATTTCTCATGTCCCAATAAGTGGTTAAAATTTCATCAACTTTTGAAAAATAGGAAAAATGAAGACAGTAAGGCTGGATATTTATGAGCACAGGACATTTCAAGATCTAGAAAAGCATAACCAGCTTTAGCTGAAAAAAATCCAGGAAGCATAAAAATGTATTTCTGAAGATAACAATGAGTAGTTTCCTTTATTAAACTTATTTTGTAGAAAGAGTCAGGATAAAATTGGGAAAAAGCATACCTTGGTGAATGTATTTCAATCTTACTAAAATTTGGGCCTCCCCGGTGGCGCAGCGGTTGAGCACTGGGCTGCAAGTCATTCACAGCTTCTGCAGCACCAGTTTGATCCCCAGCGGCTGCGGGAGAGGGTCCCACATGGCGCTCAGACCTCTCCTGCCGCCCGCTGCTCCCCTCAGCAGTGTACTTCGGTCCTTCTGCCTGCTCTGCTCCCTGCTCTGGCTCTGGTGAATTCTCTCACCCTCCCGCGCTTCTGACTGTACCCAGTGCTTGTATAAATAAATAAATAAATAAATATTTCTGGATTTTCTATTCGATTCCATTGGTCTGTATGTCTGTGCTTGTTCCAATACCATGCAGTTTTGATGATTATGGCTTTGTAGTATAGTTTGAAGTCTGGGAGTGTGATGCCTCCATTTCCTTCTTTTTTTTTTCAGTAGAGCTTTGGCTATTCGGGGTTTTTGGTGATTCCATATGAATTTCATCAATAATTGTTCTATTTCTTTGAAGAATGCCATTGAGATTTTGATTGGAATAGCATTGAATCTGTATATTGCTTTTGGTAGGATGGCCATTTTAATAATGTTTATTCTTCCAATCCATGAGCAGGGGATGTCTTTCCATTTCTTTGTGTCTTGTTCTATTTCTTTTAACAATGTTTTATAGTTTTCTTTGTATAGGTCCTTTACCTCTTTTGTTAGATTTATTCCCAAATATTTGATTTTTTTTGTTTCGATAATAAAAGGGATGGTTTTTTTGATTTCTTCTTCTTCAGATTTATTGTTTGAGTATAGGAAGGCTACTGACTTTTGCATGTTGATTTTGTATCCTGCCACTTTACTGAATTGATTGATGAGTTGAATTAGTTTTTCTGTGGAGATTTTGGGGTTCTCTATGTATATTATCATATCATCTGCAAATAGTGATAGTTTGACTTCTTCTTTTCCTATTTGGATTCCTTGGATGTCTTTCTCTTGTCTTATTGCTCTGGCTAGGACTTCCAGTATTTATTGAAAAGCAGTGGTGAGAGTGGACATCCTTGTCTTGTTCCAGATCTTAATGGAATTGCTTTCAGCTTTTCACCATTGAGAATGATACTGGCTGTTGGCCTGTCATAGATGGCCTTTATGATGTTGAGGTATGTTCCTTGTATCCGAAGAATTTCAAGGGCTTTTATCATGAATGGGTGTTGCACTTTGTCGAAAGCTTTCTCAGCATCTATTGATATTATCATATGGTTTTTATATTTCTTTTTGTTGATGTGTTGGATAACGTTGATTGATTTTTGGATGTTAAACCATCCTTGTGCCCCTGGAATGAAATAAACCCACAGATTTATGGTCAACTAATCTTTGACAAAGGAGCAAAGACTATGCATTGGAGCAAAGAAAGTTTGTTCAATAAATGGTGCTGGGAAAACTGGGTCGCTACATGCAAAAGAATGAAGCTTGACCACTACCTCACACCATACACAAAAATCAACTCAAAATGGATTAAAGAACTAGACATAAGACCTGAAACCATAAAAAACATAGAAGGAAATATAGGCGAAACACTACGGGATTTGCACATCATAGACATCTTTACAGACACATCACCCAAAGCAGTGATAGTGAAGACAAAGATAAACAGCTGGGACTACATCAAATTAAAGAGCTTCTGCACAGCAAAAGAGACAATAACAAAAACAAAGCAAAACCCCACCAACTGGGAGAACATTTTTGCACCCAACACTAATGATAAAGGACTGATCACAAAAATCTGCAAAGAGCTGATGAGACTCAGCAACAACAAAGAAAATAATCCAGTCAAAAAATGGGCAGAAGAGCTAAAAAGAAACTTCTCTGAAGAGGAAATGCAAATGGCCAACAGACATATGAAAAAATGTTCAACATCACTTGTAATCAGGGGAATGCAAATCAAAACTACCATGAGATACCATCTTACACCAGTGAGAATGGCACATATTAGAAAAACTAGCAACAACAAATGTTGGCGAGGGTGTGGAGAAAAAGGAACTCTTCTGCACTGTTGGTGGGAGTGCAAACTGGTCCAACCACTATGGAGAGCTGTGTGGAGATTTCTGGACCTACTAAACATAGAGCTTCCATATGATCCAGCAATTCCACTCCTAGGTATTTACCCAAAGGACACAGAAACATCAATTCCAAAGAACACCTGCACCCCTATGTTTATAGCAGCACTGTTTACAATAGCTAAGCTTTGGAAACAGCCCAAATGCCCAAAAATAGATGACTGGATCAAGAAGATGTGGTACATATACACCATGGAATATTACTCAGCATTCAAAAAAGATAAACACATGCAATTTGCAGCAACATGGATGGCGCTGGAAGGGATCATGCTCAGCGAAATAAGCCAAAAAGAAAAAGAAAAATACCAGATGGTCTCACTCATAGCAGGAATCTAGAAAACCTTAATAAGGGACCAGGAAAATGAATATAAGAAAGTGAAAATCAAAATCAACAAAAAACTATGAACCAGAGACACTTTTTGGGGGGTGGGGGGTGGGAGGGGAAGGATTGGGGTCAGAATGGGGCGTTTGCAATTGTATGGGGGAATATAAAAATAAAATTTAATATAAAAAAATAAATAAAAACCAAAAATAAATAAATAAATAAATGCATCTTTAATAAATAAATAAATCTTTCTAAAATTCTTATTAGAAGACTTATGGCAAAATAAATAAATAAATAAATGAATGAATAACTTCCCCCACCCCAAATAAAATCATGCAAAATATATAAAGCTGTGATTTACAAAACACTGGACACCAGGTGATAAATAAATTGATCTTCAGGATGAGGGGAACAACTGAGGTTAGATTTGTGATTGCTTCAGCTTGCTTCATTGAATAAGTTTGCAGGCTGAGGTGATAGGAGGGGAATTCCTGAAAATCTTAGTGAACTCTCTGCATGGAAGATTCAGAACTGAAAGTACAGGGAGACTAAGGCTGCTAAAATTTTCTGGTATACCAGAAAGGAGTGTAAGAATTTCACAGAGAGAGAAAGAACACTGAAGAGCTGTAGGGAATTCTCCTGTATTCAGCTATGTAATCACCATCCCTATAAGTGACAAGAAATGTGTGTGAACAGACTATCTAAACCAGCAAATTAAACACATAAAAGGAGTAATGAGAATTCCTGGCATAACCTGAGACCTGAACTATTGCCATTCCCCTGCCATTTTGAAAACCTCGTGACTCACTCTGGTATCCAGAAGGACCTTCACTGAGTAGTGGGGAGAAAGTAGTCTTTCCTGAGTGCTGCTCTGAGCCTCCCTTGCAAATCTTAAATGTCAGACTTGATAAGATGCAGTTATCTCTAAGTAACTGAGTTGCATTATAGAATAAGCACGAGGATATTAGACTAAGTTATCTTAGCCATATGTAGGTAGGTATACATGTACAATATATAATGTGCATACTATTTCAATAAAATAAAGCTCAATAAAATACAAGCATGCAACATATCCAGATTTTATTCAAAGTATTTAATATTCAAATACTCAGCACTGAACAAGGTAAAATGCAATATCCAGCAGCATTTAAAAAAAAAATATCTAGCATGCAAAGAAGGATAACATGATCTATAAGTAGGAAAAAACTCCATTAATTAAAACCAAACTTTACCCACACAGATGGACTAGACAAAAAGCATGTTAAAATATTTCTCATGACTGTGTTGTCTGTGGTTGAGAAGTGATATAGAAACATTGAGAATATAAAAGAGGTCACAAACTGTGGCTCTAAAATTATTAGAGAGTTGAAATTGTATGCATTTTAATTAGAAAATGCATATCATCCCAATGAAAACAGTGATTTTTTTTTATTTTTTTAAAGATTTATTTATTTATTTATACAAGAACCAGGATGCAGGGGGCCTTGCTGCCCCAGCCAGGTAAGACCTGGCAAGCAGCTAAGAAAAGGGCCTCACACTGTGGGGCCGAAGACTTTTTTTTTTAATTTTTTAATTTTTTAATTTTTTATAATAATAAATTTTATTTTTATATTCCCCATACAATTGCAACCCCCCCATTCTGACCCCAATCCTTCCCCTCCCGCCCCCCACCCCCCAAAAAGTGTCTCTGGTTCATAGTTTTTTGTTGATTTTGATTTTCACTTTCTTATATTCGTTTTCCTGGTCCCTTATTTAAGTTTTCTAGATTCCTGCTATGAGTGAGACCATCCGGTATTTTTCTTTTTCTTTTTGGCTTATTTCGCTGAGCATGATCCCTTCCAGCGCCATCCATGTTGCTGCAAATTGCATGTGTTTATCTTTTTTGAATGCTGAGTAATATTCCATGGTGTATATGTACCACATCTTCTTGATCCAGTCATCTATTTTTGGGCATTTGGGCTGTTTCCAAAGCTTAGCTATTGTAAACAGTGCTGCTATAAACATAGGGGTGCAGGTGTTCTTTGGAATTGATGTTTCTGTGTCCTTTGGGTAAATACCTAGGAGTGGAATTGCTGGATCATATGGAAGCTCTATGTTTAGTAGGTCCAGAAATCTCCACACAGCTCTCCATAGTGGTTGGACCAGTTTGCACTCCCACCAACAGTGCAGGAGAGTTCCTTTTTCTCCACACCCTGGCCAACATTTGTTGTTGCTAGTTTTTTTAATATGTGCCATTCTCACTGGTGTAAGATGGTATCACATGGTAGTTTTGATTTGCATTTCCCTGATTACAAGTGATGTTGAACATTTTTTTCATATGCCTGTTGGCCATTGGCATTTCCTCTTCAGAGAAGTTTCTTTTTAGCTCTTCTGCGAAGACTTTTAAAGAGCCTCACACCATGGGGCTGAAGATTGAACATCCCTTTGCTTTTTGTTCTTGGTCATAATTAGAAAGAACTTCTCAGTAAATACATTGGGCAATAAATTATATGTATAGGAATATTGTAAATGCATGGCACGGAGAATTACTTGCTTAAAAATTAAATACTGAATAATTTGGCCCACTTGACAATGGGAAATAATTATTATGCAAGGGCATGCCTGATAAGCAGCCCAGAGCTGGCCGCAATATTCCTTATATGGAAGTTCCATACAGAAGCCTTGTAATGAATCATAAAGTTGATTATGCTAGGAGTTTCTAGGTAGAAAAAAGTTCTAATAACTGATTACTGGGAAGCAACTGGTCTTTAGCTGCAGGCCATGTAGATAGAGGAGTCTCCTGATATTGTAGCCTTGGCAATAGGGAAGTACCAAGGAGTATTAGCTGTCCTATGTAGTTGTTAAGGCTGAAGTAATGAGTCTAAATTTTAATTATCTATAAACTTTTAAGGTCGTTACTTTTCTCAAAAACACGTAGATGCCAAAATGTCTATGGGAAAGGAATGTACTTATTGTTTTTGTTTTGCTTCTATGCATACGATGATGCAATCCCACCACTTGCCTTAACATATAAATAAAGACCAGCTGAGACCCTTATCAGGAGATACTTGCACCAAGAGTGTCTGTGTCTGCCTCACTCTCCTTCCCCTCAGCCCTCAAGTTTCGTCAAAGTCATCTCGTCCTTTCAGGGACATCTGACCCAACATTCTGCTGAAAGCTGGCCTCCTGCACCGGGTACAGGCCAGATGAGCGGGAGGGTGAGAGGATTCACCCGAGACAAAGATGGGAACAGAACAGGCAGATTGACGAAATTCACTGCTGAGGGGAGCAGTGGGTGTGACAGGAGAGGTCTGCTGCATCATCTGGGATCCTCGCTGGCAGATCGGGATCAAACCGGTGCTGCAAAAGCTGTGGACAGATTCACAGTGCTGTGCTCAACCGCCTGCACCACCATGGGAGGTCCAAAACCAGTGAATTTATTAAATAGCCAATAAACTGGAAGGATCCTGTCTCCTGAAATCTCAGCAGAGCTTACCATGCTGGGTGCCTCTGCTGCTTTGTTAGTCAGGTTAGATGACAGCTCTCCTCTGGGGGCACTGAAGGAAGAGTAGCACTAACACATCTGGGATAAAATTGACACCAAGATCTGAGTGTTGCCAGATTCATTTCATAGTGTTAGTCCAGCCAGTTTTCTTCTTTGAATGACTGTATTTTGTGCTATGAACTTGATAATGAGTATTTAGCCAGATTGTTCATTACTTGGTACACTGAGTTTAAAAGTGCTTTGTGAGAGGGTCAGAGAAGAAACAGGGTTAATTGAGGACAAGTGTTCGAAGGATATTGGGTGTTGAATTCACATGTAACACAAAGATGGAACAGGCGTGAACTGGGCAACATGGACAAAACATTGCTGGACAGCAGTAGGGATTTGTGAGAGAGGGAGGGTGAGCCGGGTGGTTAAGAGGAGACAGGGGGAGGGAGGTAGGTTAGCGCCAACAAAGAAATAATTCAGAAGTTGGTGTTTGATCTGAAGGCAAAGGAGACTCACTGAAATAGTGAGATGACAGCTTCAAGAGATTGCTCTAGAAAGTGATCTAGCTGTAGTGTGTTACAAACCTGCAGAAAAGAAGCCAGAATCCAGAAGGCCAACAAAGAATAAAATACTGTATTTTAGATTTTAGGTAACTAAGAATCCTTTTGTGGCAAAAAAGGAAAGAACAGGGAAATGAAAACTATGTTAGAGAGGACAAAGTTATTAGATTTTATAAAGTAGATAATGGAGGGAATGGTCATACTTTGCAAATAAAATAAGGAGCAGAGATCATCCCTGAGCTTATGAGAAAACTGAAAGAAAGGTAAAGGAAATACTCAGCTACTAGTTATTCCCAGAGCTAGAAGGCCATAATCATTCTAGTGACATCTGTTTATTTTTATTATGCCATGACCCCATTTCCTGGAAATTGAATATTACTAAAGCATTTGGAAATGTAAGGGGAAGTAAAATATCATCATAGTATTTCCCAAGTTGTTAATTCAACAGACAATTTGGAAATAATGGGGTACCCAGTTTCAGTTTTGAAAAGAAATGTGAGGTGGTAGAAAGAATTCCTTGTGATATTAATATATTCATTCTCTATAATCTTCCTCATGTATTGTTCAGAGATGCGGCCCACATTGAGAAAGACTTTGTTCCTGCCTGACCTCTAAGCAAACACATTGCACAAATGCATGGTCATAAATCCCACCATCACACAGGAAAGTTATCTGCCCCGAGAAGTCAGAGATGACTTTGTTCTGAAGAAAATATTTGAAAATGAAGGTCAGGAGTGATTTAGCCCAGAGAGAGAGGAGAAAGGAGTTTTTCAGAATAAAAACAGCATTAAGCACATTATCAGTGAAATAAATTAAAAGTTCTGAGGGACTTTGAAAAAGGTGGAGTTGGAAGTGGGAGGAAGTATATGGATGAGATCTTGAAGAACTCCACATATAAGGCTATTGAGTTTATAGTTCATGCTCCCAGTAAAGGGGGAGTTAGTAAAGAATGCTCAGTAAGAGAGTGAGGATCAAATCTTTGTTTCGGGACACTCTAGTATTAGTAAAGAGAGCAGCTCAGTCTGTGACGCTAGGTAGGAAACAGCTTCAGAACTAAAGTAAAAAAAAGAATAGCTTTATTTATTTATGAATACAAGAGCTGGGGTATAGGCAAAAGGTGTGGGGGGTGAGAGGATTCACCAAAGACAGAGTGGGGAACAGAACAGGCAGACTGACTGAAGTACACTGCTGGGGGGAGCAATGGACAAGACAGGAGGGGTCTGCTGTGCCATGTGGGTTGCTCCCTGGCGGGTCGGAAATCGAACTTGTGCTGCTGAGACTGTGGATTGTTTCATGGGGCGGTGCTTAAAACCTTGTGCCGCCAGGGAGGCCCCCAGAAAGAACAGCTTTAACTAGAAAGTTGTAGAGTCTCTAGCAGGAACTCAGGATATATTTAAGGACAGTGTTGCAGGGCTTGCTAACAAGTGAACTATGTCAAATGGATAAAGTACACATTGTGTCCTCAGAACTCTGACATGGATGACTGGGGAGGTGGTGGTGCTGTTCAGAGAATGTCTGGCCAACAGCAGTGGTTATAGAATAGTGATTTCCTGGAAAGGTAAAGGGAAGCAATTACTAATAAAGCATATCTAAAATATGTATTGTACTAGATAGACATCTTGTGAAGGTTATTTTATTAGTATTTATGAACAACGTATGCAAGAAGCTTGTTAAGCAGTTTTAAGATTTGAACTCATATAATTCATGAGTCAGAAACTCACATATTTAATATATTTAACTCATATATTTAATGAGTCAAAAACCCATATGCCTTCCAATTTATCCTTCTGATAGCATCTCAAATTGTTACATCAGAGCCCTAGTTCCTCCACATAGCAATGACTATGCCCTGGGGAAAAATCAGTAATTCTAACACTTCATGTCCATATTTGTAGAAATGATGATATTACTACCTCCCTCACAGTGATAAAATACCAGAGAAGGTGATTTGAACATTGTGATGTGTTTATACATCGTGATGGAATAAATGTTTATTACTTTTCATTGCTATGTATTACTAACAGCAATAGCTATACCTGAATTTTTCCTTTTTTAAGTTAGATTGAGATTTATTGTTCAATATAACAAAATTTACCCATTTTCTCTGTAGATTTTGATAAAATTGACAAGTGTGTACCATCATGTACTGACAAGCAAGATACAGAAGACTTTTTTCACCCACCCCTTATACTGTTTTGCAGTCTGCCCCTGTTCTCACCTCTCCTCTGGCAGCCACTCATGTCACTTCTGCTTCTACACTTTTGCTTTTCTTATAATGTCATATAGATGAATTCATTAGTACTTGGGTTTTCATTTCTGGTATCTGTCATTTGGCATTATTATTACTATGAGAATTATCATTGCCTTTGCATGTGCAGGTGCTTCTTTATTTTTGATGCTAAGTAGCATCCCATTGTAGGGATGCACCACAGTTTGTTTACCTGTTCACCAGCTAATGGAAAATTGGGGAGCTTCCACATTTTGATCCATAGGAGCAAAATTGCTTTGAATATTCAAGTATAGGTTCTCGTTAAATATTTATGTATATACATACATACATATATATACATATTTGTTAAATATATATTAGAATGTCTGTGCATGTGTGGCGGTATATATCTCTCTCTATATATGTAAGCCTAATGTGTGTTTATAGATATGTATATTTCCTTTTTCTTCTGATGCCTGGAAGTAGCATTTCTTAGTCCTGCGATAAATGTATGTTTAACTTCATAAGAAACTGGCAAACTTTTCCGAAGTGCATTCTCATCAGATGCACCTCTTCAACAGCACTTGGTGCTCTCAGTCTTTATAATTTAGTCAACCTAGTAGGTTAGTAGAGGCCTCTCACTATGGTTTTGTAAGCCTTTCGCCATGAATGATTTTGAACATCTTTTATGTACTTGTTTTCTATCTTTTGGTATGTTGGTGAGTGAAGGATCTGTAAAAAAATTCCCATTTTTGTAGAGTTTGTTTCTTTATTATTAAGTGGTAAAAGTGCTTTTTGCAAAACCTTTTTGCCTATAAGATCTTTAGGAAATAGGTAATTTGCATATAATTTGGCCAATTCTCTACTAGTAATTTCTTTGCTTAGAGGCATCAGTATAAGAACAAGAGGTTTAATTTCGTCGAACACGATTTCTCTTTTTTTTTTTATTTTATGGATCATACATTTTTGTCCTAAAAATATTTGCTAAAACCATCATAACATTTTTCTTTTATGTTTAGTTACAGTAATTTCATAGTTTTACCTTAAATTTAGGGATATAATACGTTCAAATTAATTTTGTATTTGGTACAAGATTAAGTTTGGCCCATGGATGCCAGGTGTCACTATTTATTAAAAAATAAAATCCTTTTCTCATTAAATTACCCTTAAATAATTATTGAAAGTCAGTTAAACACATGTGTGTGTCTGTTCTTTCTTGTTCCCTACTCACTTATAAATCTATACTGATGGTAGTACCATGCTGTCTTAATCTGAATCATTAAATAAAGATAGAGGTCCAGGTAGTGTGAACTTTAAGTTTCTTACAGAAAATATCTTATCCAATCGGAAAGTCTCTGTGTTGCATGATAATTATGTAAAAGTATAAAGAAGAAAATAAAAATTACAATGAATTCTTTCAACAATGATTATTATTAACAAGTAAAGTTTCTTGCCTCCTCGGTGGTGCAGAGGTTGAGCGCTGGGTTGCGAAGCTGCCCGCAGCCTCTGCAGCGCTGGTTCGATCCCCGGCTGCTCCCCAGCCACCAGAGGAGGGTCCCACATGGAGCGCGGACCTCTCCTGCCGCCCGTTGCTCCCCTCAGCAGTGTACTTTGGTCCTTCTGCCTGCTCTGCGCCCCGCTCTGGCTCTGGTGAATTCTCTCACCCTCCCGCGCTTCTGACTGTACCCAGTGCTTGTATAAATAAATAAATCTTTTTTTTTTTTTAAAAAGTAAAGTTTCTTGGTATTTTTATATTATAATGTTTATAAAACAATTATGTTTATAAAACATTTTTTTTTAAGATTTTATATTTATTTATGCAAGCACTGGGTACAGTCAGAAGTGCGGGAGGGTGAGAGGATTCACCAGAGCCAGAGTGGGGAACAGAACAGGCAGATTGACAAAATACACTGCTGAGGGGAGCAGCTGGTGGCAGGAGAGGTCTGATGGGCCATGTGGGACCCTCGCTGGCGGCTGCAGGCAGCTTTGCTGCCCAGCGCTCAACCGCTGGGCCACCAGGGGGAGGCCCTATAAAACATGATATCTTAATATGAAACATGATATGGCCAGAGCAATTTGTTATGTTTGGGATTCTTATATTTATTTAAAATTATTTTAATGCCTATATCACCATATAGAAATGTGATACGTTATGATGTCAGTATTGAACATTTATGTTGATTTCAAGTTTTGATAATTTAAAAACATTGTTGAGGGTTTTTTTTCCCCATAATTTTTTTGTGTCTCTGATTATATCCTAAAATTTATCTCCAAAAAGTAGAATTACTGGATCAAAGAATATGAGCACTTTTAAGACTCTTAAGGGTGTATCCATAGATGGGAATGAAGATATATCATTCCATAGTATCTTCTCAACTGATGTTCTTATCAGTCAGATACAATTTTCATATGCCCTAAATCTTGCAAAAAATGGACATAGAATTTTTAATCTTTGCCAACTTGATGGACAAAATTACATGATTATGATGTAGTTACTTTAATTACTAGTGAGGCTGAATATTTTATAACTTAATTGGTTATTTGCATATTTTCATGGATTTGCTACTGATGCATAGTGATACTGATGCATACTGATGCATATTGACAATTCCGCTTTTAAGTATTCGTAAATTCTTTTTTTTTAAAGTTGGAGAAAGTAACATTTTTGTTTTTTAAGATTTATTTATTTATTTATACAAGCACTGGGTACAGTCAGAAGCACGGGAGGGTGAGAGAATTCACCAGAGACAGAGTGGAGAGCAGAACAGGCAGACTGATGAAATACACTGCTGAGGGGAGCTGCGGGCGGCAGGAGAGGCCTGTGCAACATGTGGGACCCTCGCTGGCAGCCGGGGATCGAACTGGCGCTGCAGAGGCTGCGGGCAGCTTCCCAACCCAGCACTCAACCACTGCACCACCATGGGAGGCCCAACCCAGCAGTAACTTAAAGACTTGTAATTAAGTTGGGAAGAACTGCCATTTTTAAACTATTTGTTTTTCCTATTCTGAACTTTATTCAAGTCTTCTTGTATTTTCCTCAGTACTGTTTAAAAAAAAAAAACTTAATTTTTCATAGAGATACTATCTTTAATAATTTAGACCACAAATAGTAATACAATACTACAATTTTCGACCTATTTCTATTTTTAAATTGGAAGTATTTACTGACCAATAGAATTGTATATGGTAAAATATATTTTCTGAAAATAGTGGGACTTCTTTCTTCCTCAGATTTTCCTATTTAGAGTTTGGAAATCAAATTTTTTCTTCTTTGTTGTTAAATCATATAGCCATTTTTAGGGTTAGTGATCTAAGCTCTTCACAAAAGGAAACAAAAGCCTCCTTCTACTTCAGTCATAGGAACACATTAGGGTTGGACAGTTTCCTTCTTGTATAGATGCAAACAATGCACAGATTTGGCGGGGTCCTGGCGATAGAAAAGGGCTTATAGTTCCCTCGCTTTCCACAAATGAATGGCTGAATAACAAGAAAAACCCAATTCTTCATGTCCAACCTCAGGATGGCAGTCCGCAGCTAACAGCTTGCTTAATTGAAATTGGGTATGAAAATAATGGCTAAGGGAACACTTCCTAAGCGATTTTATGCCACTGGATTCCCGTGTGTTCATCTTTTTTAAATAATTAAAATGAATGTATTTTTCTCTTTTCATATAACCCTTGACCCACCTATGCCTTACTTTAGTTAGGATAAGCAATGGAAATGCTCACCTGACTTTAGAAAACATCCAGTTGTTAACGGTCCTCGTTTTTCAGAAACAATACCAATCTGTTAAAGCACATTTCACTGAAAGAGATTTACTAGTACTTAGTATCTGAAAGTTAAAACTTTGCAGTATTAGTAGCTACTGAATTCTATTGAGAGGATACTCCCTGGGATTGCAATGAAAAAAAATAGGTGGTGAAATAATCAAAATATACTGCTCAGGAGTAATAGGATAGATTTTGTAGTCTACATTTAATTCATAAAACTTGTTAAGATTTCCAGATCAGGGTCTTAGGTAATAAACGATTTTAAATTGATAGAAATAATTTTCTGTTCATCTTACAACTAATTTAAGGTCTAAAAGTACCTGTGGATTTGAATGGGCCTTTTCCATAAAGTAAACAGGAAGTATTTTTCAACCTAATTGCATTTTTCTGATATATATGTATTTTCTGTGAAATACCAGGTTAACATATATCTTGTCATTGGTTTAATGTTTATTTTGTTAACTGAAAGACTGCTGAAATAGGAAAGGTTTTATTGTAAATTTAACCAAAATACGTATGATACAATTTCACTGACTAAAAGCACTAAGAAAATTAGGGAATTTAAATGGTTATTATCCTCTCACTAAATTTCATGAAAAATACAAGCTAATAATTATTGTTCTATCTAAAAGCTGTTTCTTTCATAAGACAATGGGCCCAACTTATGGTTTTAGACATCTTAATTTATAAAGGGGCAGGAATTGGCCTAGATGATGCTATAATAATGTCACTTATCTGAGTATTACAAGTCATAGAGCCCCTGCGTGGTGTACTTGGTTGGATTCTGTAATTTTGTCACTTCTCATGAGATTTCTGTGATTGCATATCTTCAGAATCTCCCCTTATCTTCTGCACCCCCACATGTGTATTTCCTCTACACACACACACACACACACACACACACACAATTCTTACTGTTTCTTGACAGTCCTTTTAGCATGTATTTGCAGGTAGGTTATGCAGTTTTCTGAACCTGAGTTAACCTGTTCACTTTTTTCTCAGTTTTAAATTTGGAAATTATAACATGTACCCAAATAGCATAATTATGCAATGAAAAATAAATTTTAGTAAAAGTTCATGGTTTTTTTTTTCCATCCAAAGACTCTATTATAAATCTTTAATGATTTTTTTTAAGATTTATTTATTTATTTATTTGTTTGTTTATTTATTTGTTTATTTATTTATACAAGCACTGGGTATAGTCAGAAGCGCGGGAGGGTGAGAGAATTCACCAGAGCCAGAGTGGGGAACAGAACAGTCAGAAGGACCAAGTTACACTGCTTAGGGGAGCAGCGGGCGCAGCAGGGGAGGTCTGCGAGCCATGTGGGACCCTCACCTGGTGGCCGGTCATCGAATAGGGGCTGCAGAGGCTGCGGGCAGCTTCGCAGTCCAGCGCTCATCCGCTGCGCCACCAGGGAGGCCCAAATCTTTAATGATTTTAAAACTAATTTTATAATTTCCTTCTATAAATTGCTTCTCACTCAGTAGGTCAAATTCACATAAGTAGAACATGAAAAGCTAGAATGTTTTGTATTATACTCTCCCCTTAAGCTCTCACTCTGTCTGTATCCCATTAATTATCAATTCAACTTATCTCTCATGGTCATATTCTTTCAAATCTTCTCTTCTAGAGGTGGTAGAAGGTTACATAAAATGTAAACATAATAGCCATGTTTTCTGTTTAGAGGCATTCAATGGCTTGTCACTGACCATCAAATAACCAAGTTCTCTTAACCATGCACAGGGTCTACAAGGGTCTTTCCTTTATCAGGTCTTGGTTTCTAGCCCTCTAAATTTATCTGTCTGTTTTCTTACATTGCTGTTCATTTTTGTGCAATAATTGGTTAGTCCCCTGAAGTGTAGTCCCCATAGTTCTCCTACTACCTTATCACCTGTAAACCATCACCATAGCCCCTTGTGCTCTTCCCTCCCTTCCCTTGCTGTATGCTTCAGATCTATGGTCAGCTTGCAAACTCTGTCTTTTGTGGACCATTTATTTGGTTTCTCTCACATATGAATGAAACCATGCAATATTTTTCTTTCTCCTTCTGACTTATTTCACTTAGTGTAATCCCTTCCATCTCCATCCATGTTGCCACACATGGCATGAGTTTATCTTTTTTTTTTTTCTGATTGTTCAGTAGTATTCCATTGTGTATATATGTCACAACTTTATTTTTTTAATTTTTTTTTATTTTTTTTGAGAACAGGCCAGTAGGATTTACTGAAATACACTGGTAAGAGAAGTAGTGGGCAAGACAGGAGGGGTCTGCTGTGCTATGTCACAACTTTTTGATCCATTTGTCTGCTTTACATTTAGGTTTTTTCCATATGTTGGCTATTGTAAATAGTGCTGCAATAAGCATAGGAGTTCAGGTTTCCTTTTGAATAGTGTTTTTGTATTCTTTGAGTAGATTCCTGGGAGTGGAGTCTTTGGGCCATATGATAGATATATTTTTGGTGTTTTGAGGAACCTCCATACAGCTTTCCATAGTGGTGGGTTTCCACCCATTCTTATTATTTCCTGCTTCTTATTTTGCTCTATGATTAGTCTGAAATATTTGTATTCCTGTATGAGGTATGAACAGTGTTCTATGGTAGCAAAAAGAATGTCACCAAAATGTTCATATTTTTTTAGGTAGTTGACAGAGTGTTAGGATGGATTTGCAAAAACTTCAGCTATATTGGATTATGTTTTTAAATTTTGCTACTTCAAAGGGCTATTAATTAGTATTTGAAAAGTCACTCTATAATTAATATGTAAATATCAGAAATCTTTATTGTATGCTAGGCAATGAACCATGCATTTTCATCCATCGTTTTATTCAGTACTTAGATGAAGTTACTATGCCTATTCAACTTTCTGTGAGGAAGTTGAGGCTCAGAAATAGTTAGCACTGTCACACCATTGGCATGTCACAGAGCAAGGCTCTGCATTAGCATTGCTCTGTATCCCATGTTGTATTGACTGGAATAATCTCTTGCTACACTCTCTAGAACTCTGTTTTCTCACACACTATTCACTCAAAAAATATTGACAAATTCCAGTGTCCCAAGAACCATTCTGAGGGTTAAAAACATAGCTTAATATAACAGATATGATCCCTGATCTCATGGAGGATTCAATTGAGTGACACTATGCTACAAGAATTACTACATGAAAAAATATATACTTGCACTGTATATTATTTGTTATTAAAGAAAAATAAGGCTTGCCACTAGAATGTGAAAAAAAAAGAATTTGTTTCTGTTTTGGAACCTGTACTCTCAAGGGAACTCTTTATTCAGGAGCTAACATTAAAGAAATTTTCCATGTGATGACTTCACATGATGAACGAGTGGAGGCTAGGCTCCAGTAGGCTAGGCTCTGAGGTAGGGTAGGCTCTGAGGTAGTGTTTGGACCTAAGTAAGTAAGAGAATAGCAGGAATGATGCATTGTAGAATTTCATGGGCTTCAAGGACTTTACCTTTTTTCTTTTGCTTTTTTCACTGAAATGCTACCTGTTCTTCAAAGCCCTGATGAAATATGTTCTATTCCACAGAACGTTTACTCCTTTCTTGGATTACTTATAAATGCATCTTGTTCTGCTGGCCAACACCTTCACATGTGTGAAGTAATATACAGTTCCTTTAAGAGTAGACACAAGGTCATATACTTCTGATCACGAGGCGTCGATGAGTAAATGCTGGGTGAACTTGGAGTTGGTGATAAATCTCTCATGATGGGGGAATTTGATACAGTTAGAAGATATACCTCTTACTAGAGGAAATTGGGGATGATTGAAGTGAAAATAGGTGAAATCAATAACATTGAAATGTGATGTAAATGTGAGGTCTATTACATTAAGAACAAAGCTAAAGATAACTTATTATGGTGTATTAAGAATTAGCAAACATCTTCAAATTATTCTTTTGAAGTTAGTGTGTCTATAGGACATGCTCCATTAAAGTCAAATGGATGCTGCAAATATTGAGGAAATCATAGAATTTTAGACCTTCCCTTATATGGGGAATTCCTATGAAAAGAGCAAGGATGCAAATATATAAATTATGCCATATTTGGAAGGTCTCCACTCTTTATCCAAACACATATTTGTCTTCTTAATAGTGAACTCTAATACTGACAACAAACCATGGGTGTGAACATTTTACAGATGGGAAAACAATAAAAATGAACTTTTGGATCATTATTTCTATGCCAAAGTTTGTAAAATGACCATGAAAAAGCCTTCCAAATTTGATTTATAGTGAAAATATAAATGAAACTTTCAGGAGTGAATATTTTTTCTATAAATTATTCTAGCTATTTCATATTTCATAGCTCTACTGACAGCTAATTCACTGGAGACAATTTGAAAATAACTTCTTGTCTTTTTGCTTCTATATATAAAAATCCATAAGCAAAAACTCTCCATTTGCTCTTTTCTAAGGAAGCAGACATAACTATGGCAGATTTATGTAAACCTCTTCACAAGTTTTAAAAATTGTACTTACCGGCGATTAGTGCAGTCACCATAATTCTGAGCTTATGGAATAATTTTGCCTCATTTTATAAATTTATAAAAGCATTATGAGACAAAGTTAAAATGTGTAAGTTATCAGTTAATCAAAAGATTATATCAAATCATTGCTATATATAATTATTTGACAAAGTTCTTCCCTGTAAATAATGCTTCAATAAAATTTAACAGTGAGCTACTAAGGGTAGAGAAATGATTGGAATTTAATCAAAATTAATGAAACTCTTATCCATTGAAATTCCTTGTCATAGTTGCTTCTGACTTATTGAATCTCTGTGGTGAATGAAACCTGATGAATATTTCTCATTTTCATTGCCACTGATTTTGTGTGTCTCATGTTCCCTACAGCAGTGATTAATCACCCCCTTTCTGCACTCTCTTCTTAGTGCCCCCCCCTTGAAAGTTATTTAGCATGTGTTTCATTTTCTCAATGAGAAAATAACCTGATAAATACCTGACAAAAAATCAGGATATAGGGTTTGAGGTTTAAGATCCCATTTTTGGAAAAAATGTACAACTCAAATCCTACAAGATTATTCAATTTCTTTATCCAAACACATTAGTTGAGCATCTTAGGATCATTTGATCTATGTTGTGTCTTCCAAAGAAGATAGCTTGATAAACCTTTTTCTGTCATAATTTCTGTATTTGAGAGGTCATCACTGAGAAGTGGAAGAGAAAAATCTAAAATCCATCTTAACCTATTCTTTAATATGCCAAAAATGGTCCAAAGGGTACATTCTAGATTATTTACAGTTGTTCTGAATATCTGTGAAGGTCACTTGAAGTGGTAGATTCTAACACTGGCTTTGTTACTAACACTTTGCAATATTTTGTCAAAATGTGTGCCTGTTAATATCCAAGGTAGAGGGATAGAGGGACATGAATATACATACCATTCCGATCTGGTGCGGGGTTTCTGTCTATCAATGGCAAGTGTTTTATATATACATATATATATATATATATATATATATACATATATATATATATATATACACACACACACACACACACACACACAAATCTTTTCATCATAATGTGGAAAATGTAATGGTTGAGAAAGATAATAGGGCACAATGGGAGCTTAGGATGGAAAAAGAATAGTAACATTTTTAATTTGTAATTACTCAGACTCACTTTTCAAATTGATGGCAATATAAAAATTACCTTGAACTCTATGAACAAGAACTGGCCTGTAGAAATCCAATCTGTTATTAATTATCACCATCCATCTTATAGACACCCTTTCTCATTTATGTAATATTTAAGGCACATGATATAGATTATTCAAATTATAAAATGCTTAGGCTTATTTTCTTCAATTATTTCTGAGAGTCTTCTTAGTTGTAAGGCATGGTTTGAAAAATGTTGGCTTTGATCCTATCAATTTTGGATTGCAGAATATGTTTTAACTCCAAAGAACTGGAAAAAGTAAGACAAGAGAAAGTCACTGCCTATTACTAAAATTTTAAATTTATTATTAACTATAAGAAATGATTCTATGACAAGCCTCATTTCAGAAGAGCTGGAAATGTGGTTAAGATTCCTCTCCAAGGGGTTTCATAATCACCTCTCCACAGGGCAGCCTTCCTGCAACCCCATCCTTCCTCAGCTGTTCTAATGGTGATGAATACCTCATTTCATGCCATGTTTTAAATGCAAAATGTCTTTCTGACTTTCTGAGTTATCTTAGGCAAGGTGAATTAAATTCATTACTCCTTCTAGCTGACTTGGCTCATGGTTGTCAAGTTCATATTGCTATCAATTCTGTCAAAGTTGACTAAATGTGCATAATATTCATTCAATAAACATTCATTGAGCACTTTCCATGTATAGGACTGTGTATTAACCATTGTAGATGAAACCTGTCTTCTGTCAAAATTAAACTTAAGACACATTGGGAGATCAAGACAAGTATATTCAGGCTTATAAGACACACCAGGTGCTATGGGAGAGAAAGATGAAAGGTGCAATGAGGGCAGAGAAAGAGCATTTAAATCTGACTGAAATAGTCTCTGAAGAAGTGATGCTTGAGCTTTATCCAGTCTAAAACATATAATTTGGTTGACTGAGGGCATAGTAAGGGTTTTCCACTTGAAATAAAATATACAATTTTGTCCCTTATTAGCATAGTCAATTAAGAGTTGATGATGGATTGAATGCATCTTGAATATATTTTAATCTGTGTGGTAAAAGAGTCTTTTTATAACATATTCTACTGCATATTTTAAATTATTGAGTCAAAATAAATAGTGTAGCTGGACATCGCATGGCCTGTGGAAGGAGTTGGACTAGCACTTAACAGCCTTTCAATATCGTGCCTGAGTCTATTTTAAATCTTATTAGAGAATCAGCAAGAAAGGTGGATTGATATGGAGGCATAGAGATAAAGATGAATGTGCCATAAATTGTTTTTATCTTCCCTGGCTATCTCAAATGTTCATGTTTAGGTCTTGGTCTTTTCTATAAGGTTTTTTTGGGAGGTGAGCTTGAAAGATGAATTGACTGAGTCGGCACAGGAGAGAGGAAAAGGAAATGCTGCTTGCTAAAAGCGTTAAGCAGCTATATAAAATTTACCTGTCCTCTTGGTACATAATATACAGATGTTACTCATTCATTTCTACATTTAGTATTTTTGTGTATCAAGCTTCACTGAATCATTTACAATGTGGCCAAACATTCTGTTAGGATCACAGGCTTATCAGATGTGATCTATGCCTCCATGGAGTTTAGGATTTTGCAGAAAGGCCTGTGTTCACTTTATAAATGGGTGTAATGGATTGTAATTGACTTAGTGATTAAAGTATGCTTGGATTAGATGTACAGGAGCACGCAAAGATAGAGAACCAAAAAAGGCTGCTGGCAGGAGGTCATGTCTGAACTGCTTCTTGAAAAGGTGCAAAGTGGATAGGTGTTTAATAGGGTACAAACAGCAGTTTGCAAAGCATTAGCCAAGGCACAGGTGTATGTGGAAGGCTTATCACGGGATGCGCATATAATATATGAGTTAGGAGGGAGATTTGCACAAAAGGGGGCATGGTGTGGGGCAAGCAGAGACCGAGAAATCCCAAACCATCACACTGAGAAAAAAAAGCTTATTCTTAATACAGGAGGTAAAGGGAGGCATTCAAATTATTAGGGCTTATTCAAATCAAAACATGTTCACAAATATTCATACCAGAATAATTCACAGCAGCCAAATGTTGGAAACAGTGCAAACATCCCTCAATTGGACTAATGGATAATCAATATGTGACCAGTCCATCATGGAATATCCTTCAGACACAAAAACATGGATAAAGAATGAAAATATTGGGCCTCCTCCGTAGCACAGATTTTGAGCGTTGGAAGGCTGCCCTGTGGAGAAGCTGCCCACAGCCTCTGCAGCGCCAGTTTGATCTCTTGCCGCCTGTGAGGGTCCCACATGACTCTGCAGACCTCTCCTGCCACACCCGCTGCTCCCCTCAGCAGTGTACTTCGTCTGTCTGTTCTGTTCCCTGCTCTGACTCTGGTGTATTCTCTCACCCTCCCGCACTTCTGACTGTACCCAGTGCTTGTATAAATAAATAAATGAATCTTTAAAAAAAAAAAAAAGAATGAAAATATTTGAACAAGTGAAAGAAAATAGACCCAAAAGCCACAGAGATGGTATGATTTCATTTATATGGTCTATACTGAATATACAAATTCAGAGACAGGAGATGAGGGAAGAATCAGGAATCCACTGCTTAATGTATGTGGGGGTTACTTTTGGGATGATAATAACATTCTAGAACTAGGTGGCAACTGCTATTGCACAAAATTGATTCTTCAATAAATCTCTCTGAGCATAAATTTTCAAATGCTCAAAATTATAGGTTTTATGGTATATGTATTTTACAACAACAAAAAAAAAATAGTAAAAATCTACCCTAAAACAAGGGAAGATGGCAGGAACAGTGATGTCATGAGCAGTCATTTAGTTACGAACTTCAAACAGATGTATGTGCAAGATTCAGAGGAAGATGCCTGCTATACAGAGTGCACCAGCCACATACTCCTAAAGGCTCTTCCCTCAGAACAGGGGAAACATTTTATGCCTCCTTTGCGTGCATTGCATTCTGTTAGTGTGGCCACTCAGAGACATTTTTAATGTGGGACTGATGACTGTTATCCTCAGTAGGCATTCAAGAAAGTGACTACATGATTATGCTCAAACAGGATCTTAGTGTTCATTCTATCTTTAAATCAATACTTTGTAAATCTAAACTCCCAAGACACCTATTTCCTTAAGTGATCTTTCTTCATTTTGTTAAAAGGCTATTCTTCATTTTTCAGTTAATGTAGTTTACTTTTCACATTTATTAAGCAGCAAGCCTTTCCCAGTTGCATTATACTTTGCTTTTTCTTCAAGAACAGTTATTTGCATAGCCATTTTATTCATGCCGCCTGTTGTCTATTTCAATTCCAGAAGAACTGATGAGTCCTCACGGGACCATGCTAACCTAGTATGGTCAGTGTCTGTCTTAGCAATCCATTGAATTCACTAAGCACATGTTAGCCTTAGAATTCCAAATGAAAAGTCAAGGCTCAGGGTAATTGACAAGTCATAAGTAGTGTTCACATTCAAGATGGGAGTGGTAGGCAGAACCAGATGAGGTGACTCAGTGACCCTCCCTCCCTGTAGGCTGAGATCTGTCTGCCAGTTTAGGCCTGATTGTGTAGTGTGAGGTTGTACTTCTGCCTACCTCTTCTCTCTAGCACCTCTTGCCCTTAATGCGAAGACTCTAAAAAGAAACCAAATTGGAATTTAGACCTGTGTCCAAAGCCTCATAACCATCATTCCATAGTAAATAATGATATAATTATAATTATATTTTGGTATATTTAATGAACAATATCATAGATGCATCTTCAATTCTGGTTTTCTCTCTGGCTGCTCCCTTGAGTCTTACTTTTCCAGTGTTTAACCTTTGGCAAAGAGAATACTGCTTTCCTGCTTAGCATGTGAGAGGTGGCATTTTTATTTTTTCTGTGCACATGACATGCATCTAGGTACAGTTTTCGACCCTGAAGGATAAATTTATAGCATATCCCTAAGGCCAGAACTCTTCCACCAAGGAAAGAGCAGTGGGAAAAATACAAGTGAAATGACCCCTCGTAGCCTGTGATCCTCACCACCAAATCCCTGGAAGCCCATGAACTCTCTCTGGGCAATGATCAGACTCAAATGTTCTGAAATTTTAAGAATCTCAGGGTAACACCTGTATTTAAGCCTTGTTCTCACCCCTGGGAAAATCCTGAGCCTGAAATATGGCAGCAGAGTGCACTTTTTTTTTTTTTTTTAAGATCTATTTATTTATACACGAGCTGGGGTATAGGCCAGAGGCACTGGAGGGTGACAAAATTCACCAAAGACAGAACAGGGAGCAGAACAGAGGGACTTGAAAACATTGCTGAAGGGAGCAGCGGGAGAGACAGGAGAGGTCCACTGCACCATGTGGGTATCTCCCTGGCCAGCTGGGAATTGAACCAGGGCTGCAGAGGCTGTGGACAGCTTCACAGTGCTGTGCTCAACCCACTGCGCCACTGGGAAGGCCCAGTGCACATATTAATGTCTCCTGCTCCAGCTGCCATTTGTTGAGTTACCTTACTCTTGTCTTCCCTCAGCACACTTCCTTTCAACTTCTTCCTTGTAGCATCTTACAAACCCAGGTGGACAGATGAGAATGGTTTTCCGAAGTCTCCATTTGTGCCTTTAGTCCGCTGCATAGAGACAAGCTGAGGCCTGGCCTTCATGCATGAAACACTTGCCTCAGCATTACTTCTAAATAGCTGAACTTAACCTATTTCTTTAGCTAGCTCTGCACATAAAGGGCTCTACTTCCTGTCCATATATTTAGTGAGTGCCCCTAAATATTGAGTGGCTATCAACACATCCTTTGCTCTTAGACAGATATATGGATAATAAATATACTGTTTTGAATCAGCCTACAAATTGTTCCATGATCTTGGCTATGAGGTAATTTATCTTGGCAAATGTAGACATCCACTGATGCAGAGACATATCTATTTGAATAGTTGCTTCAGGAGAACCAGGAGTTTACTACCCAACCTAATCTAATGGATTCATTAAAATTGAATTATCTTTCCAGCTATATAATAATTAAAAATTTTAATATCTTCATACTTTTCTAAATTTTCACGTTAACTTTTAAAATGTTTAATAATTTTTTAATTTTTTTAGATTATTGTTAAAATATTAACACACTGGGGTTATTCTTGCTAGTTGTACATTTTAAAAATCTATAGAGAATATTCATTACTTTTTCAGAAGAAAGAAATTCATATACAACACCAACGTTTTCATTTCTATTCATTGATATGGATTTTTCTTTTTCAGGTTGGGTTTTCTTTAGAGGGTTAAACTTAAGTATCTTGGAAACTTTCTCTAAGGTAAATATCCTATCCTTAGTGTAAAACTAAGTTATTTTTCAGATTTCTACTGTCTACGGGCATCCTTTCATAGTTTTTTTTTTAATTTTATATATTTTTTACATCATTTTTCATTTTTGTACAATGTGTGCAGTTTCATCTTTGTTATGGTCCCCTTAAAATTCCCACCACCCTTGTTTTGATCTTACTCCCTTCTCTCCCCGTAGTGTGTCTCTGGCTTATAGTTGCCTGTTGACTTTGATTTTCACTTTATTATAATTTATTATAATTAGACTTTTTCCTGACCCCTTATTTGGGTTTTCTAAATTCCTATTGTGAGTGAGACCATCCAGTATTTTTCCTGTTCTTTCAGACTTATTTCACTAAGCTTGATCCTTTCCAGCTCATATTGCTGAAAATGGAATGAGTTTATCTTTTTGATTGCATATGATCCAGAAATTCCACTCCTAGGTAGCTTCCTAAAGGAACAAAAACATTAATTCAAAAGGGCATCTGCACCCCTATGTTTATTGCAGCACTATTTACAATAGCTAAGCTATGGAAACAACCAAATGCCCCCAAATAGATGACTTGATCAAGAAGATGTGGTATATATACACACAATGGAATATTACTCAGCCTTCAGAATTTTTTTAAATATTTATTTATTTATTTATTCATTTATTTGTTTGTTTTTTTATTCACGCATTTATTTATTTGTTTGTTTGTTTATACAAGAACCAGGGTACAGACCAGATGTGCGGTAGGGTGAGAGGATTCACCAGAGACAGAGTGGAGAACAGAACAGGCAGACTGATGAAATACACTGCTGAGGGGAGCAGCAGGTGAGACAGAAGAGGTCTGCAGCGCCATGTGGGACCCTCGCCTGCTGGCCGGGATGGAACTGGCGCTGCAGAGGCTGCAAAGAGCTTCACAGCACTGTGCTCAACTGCCTGCACCACCAGGGGAGGCCCCATTCAGAATTCTTAATTGCTCTCTGAGTCACTGTTTGGAAGAAAATATCAGAAAATATTGTTATGTGGGTAGAAATTAATTTTTTAAACATTTCTTTTTAAAAGACGGTTTTGACTAATTTTCTGGGATGACTTATGATGAGGTAGAAAAATTCCTGAGTCATTTTACCTAAATCCAATTTTAAAGATCTGCTACTTAAATAATTTTTGCACTTCACAATTAGAGGACTAAGTGGAGTCCAATAAATTATTTAGGTTTTTATCTATCAACCTTTTTTAAATACAATTAGCATTAAGAAATTTATATCCAATTCATTTTAGTAAATAGTTGTGTTTGTGTTCAGATGAAAATTATGCTTCATGAAATAGCAGGGCCTTTCTCATATAAAATGTACAATATTTATTTGCTTTACTTTTTTTTTACACCATCCATGGCCATATGAATTTATTTCACAACTTAGTACAATAGGATTTGTAGCTTGACTAGCACTGTTTCCATACAATTTTCTTGTTTTCCAAATGAAAAACCAGGTATCCATTTATTTATATTCTCTGAACTAGCTAGTGTTAAAACTGGGATCTGACACTGAGTCTGGATTTTCAGCCTACTGATCTTATTTATTCATCTGGCAAAATATTCTTGAACACCGACCACTATAAAGGAGGACATGTTAAGAATTATATTTTCATACACAAATGTATATCTTCCTCAAATTAAAAAAAGGCAAAACCATATTAATTTAAAATGTGATTGTCAAAATTATCAAAACAAAATAGAAAAATTTAGTGCATATTATTCTCCAGTTTTATTAAATTTTGAATTTCCACATATCTTTAGTAAATTTTTTAAAAATTTACTAAATTTAAAATTTAGTAAATTTTTTAAAAATATAAGGGAAACAAATAATTAACTGCACATAAAGCATATAATTTGATCATTTTCACTTATGTGCTATGAAATTATTAGCATAGTCTGCATCTCAGTATCCATCAGTTCCGAAGACTTATTATGCTTTTTTTCAATCTTCCCTTTAGTCCCTGCTAACCAGTCCTTTTCTCCTTTCTCCAGGCAACTGCTAATTT
The DNA here is from genome assembly GCF_964194135.1 of Talpa europaea. Taxonomy (NCBI): domain Eukaryota; kingdom Metazoa; phylum Chordata; class Mammalia; order Eulipotyphla; family Talpidae; genus Talpa; species Talpa europaea. The sequence continues at coordinate 35,428,905 of NC_140079.1, forward strand.
ACTTTGTGTCACTTAGGCTGGGTTGCACTTTTCAGAATTTTATACTTTAAGGATCATACGACATGTATATTTTTGGTCCAACTTCTTTCACTCAGCATTCCTGTTGTGATTTTCATCCATGCTGTTGTACATGTCCTTTTTAGTTGTTGTTGTATAGTATTCCATTGTAAGGATACATCATAGTGTGTTAACTCATTCACATATACACAGACTTTTAGGTTGTTTTCACTTTGTGTGTGATGCAAGCAGAGCTGCAGTGAATGGTTGCATATAAATCCTTATATATACATAATTTTTTGCTCCTCTTTGGTTATTATAAGGAGTAGAATTGCTGAATAATATGGTAGATGTATGGTTAACTTTTTAATACATGTGTTATTTAAATAATTTGTTTTCCAAATTGATTGTCCTGTTTTACATTTTCAACAACAGTATGTGAGAGTTTTGGTTTCTCTATACCTCTGAAAATGATTTATGTGTTATCAGATACACTATTTTCCCTTAATCTATAAATTGTCTTTATAGTCTCTTACTAATACCTTCCAAGGAGCAGTTTTAAATTTGATAAGCTCAGTTTATCTTTTTTTTTTCCTTTTATGAGTTGTGGTTTTGGTGTTAAATTTTAAAAAGTATTTGCATAACCCAGGGTCTCAAATATATTCTCCTTTGTTTATAATGCAGGTGTATAGTGAAGATTGAGTATTTAAGGGATGTGAAATATGCATTCATTAAAGTTCCATAGATAGGTGGGTGGATGGATGTTTGGGTGGATGGATGGATGGATGGATTGATGGAGAAATATACAAAGATTTAAGCACAATTTGTTCTTTTTCCTACTCAATTTCCTTTGTTTAAATGCTTTCCAAGTAAGTGCAGTCTGTTTCTTGGTACTATCTACATATCTGTAATGACAATGCAACCTTGTCTTGAAAATCATACTTTCTAGTAAATGAGTTTTGGTTATGATATGGCCTTTGTTTTCCAATATGAATTTTAAATCTGTGTCTGTTTCTAAAAATGGTATTAGAAACATGAAAATATATTGATTCTACAGATAAATTTGGGTAGAGATAACAATAATATTTAAGCCTTATATCTTGTCAATATGATATATATCTCCAACAATTTAGGGCTTTATTTTTTTTATTATGTTATTTTTAGAATAGACCTCTATCTGTCCATATTTATTCTTCAGGTGTCTAAAGTTTTTTTTTAATTTTATTTTTTAATTTAAATTTTATTTTTATATTCCCCATACAATTACAACCCCCTTATTTTTTAATATTTTACTTTATTTTTATATAATTCTTACATATTTTTTCATTTGTTTACATTGTATGCAACATGAATGGAGCTGAAAGGGACCATGCTCAGCAAAATAAGCCAGAAAGAAAAATAAAAATAGCAGATGACCTCACTCATAGCAGGAATTTAGAAAACCTAAATAAAGGACCAGGAAAAAGACTTATTATATAAAGAAAAATCAAAATCAACAAGCTATTATAAACCAGAGACACACTAATGGGGAATTGTACAAGGCCTTATTTGTTTTAATCATCAAGGTTGTATAGATGTCAGTGTACAGCTCCTTCATGGACTTGTCAGATTTATTCCTACTTATACATTATAACATTATTGGAAATATTACTAGTTTTACAATTTTACTTTCTAATTGTTCATTGCTAGTATATGAAAATATAATGTTCTTTTCATGTCCATCTTATAGCTTACATTCTCCATAAATTTACCTATTCTAGCAATTTTCTCATAGGTCTTTGGATTATCTACATAAATTATCATGCCACAGACAAATTAACAGGTTTTACTTTTTCCTTTCCAACCTGGATTCATGAATTCATGAATGAATGATATTCAAGTGACAACAAAAGATTGTTCTCAAATTTAGGAAGAACATATATTATCATTAGGTATGGTATCTTTTAGCAGGAGGCAGAAGTTCCCTTCTATTCCTAGCCTGTGAGTTTTTAAATCAGTGAATGGATATTCGATTTTGTCAATTTTACCTATGTCTATTTTTTCTAGTATATTTGTTTGTATGGTTAAATATGCTGATTGATTTTCAAAATTCAAGCAATCCTGAGTTGACAGATTTGACAGGTCATGATATATTATCTTTTTAACATAGAGTTGGATTCAGTTTGCTAAAATATATAGTAGTATCATAGTATCAAATAGGAATTTCAACTTGAATTACCTTTTTGACCACTATAGGTCCTCATAGGCATATATAGTAACTTGCTATCTCTATATTCTCTTTGGTGAACTTTCTTAGCCCATTTTTAATTGGGTCATGTGTTTTTCTTCTTGGTAAGCTTCAGTAATTTGATAATACAAATTCTTTATTGAATATGTGTTTTTCTCAAATATATTCCCCTTCATCTAGTGTGCTCATATTTTGTTTTAGGAGAATTAAAAAAAAATTGTGAAGTTCAATTTATAATGTGTTTTTTCTTTTCTGAATCCTGTATTTGGTGTCATGTCTGAAAACTGTTTAGCTACCCTTAGATAATGAATATTTTCTTTTTTTCCCCAAATTATGTTTATTGAGATGAAGTAGCTCTTCTTCAGGTGATAGAGTCAAACTGCTACAAATATGTACTTTAGCCCCCTGCTCACCATCAGTGCCCCAACAATCTTTTACCATGATCCATTGGACATTTTCTCCTGTTTTTTCACTGTAACTTTTATACTTTACATTTCACATTGAGACCTATGATCCATATTCAGATAATTCTTGTACCAAGCATGAGGTTTATATCAAGGTTTCAACACTGTTTATATCAACATTTTCCCACTGAATTGTTTTTTCACGTTTGACAAATCTTGGCATATTATATTAAGTCTATTTATGGATTCCCTATTTAGATCTACTGATCTTTGTATAAAATACACTTATAATAACTATTTTAATATCTGCTAATTATAATACCCATTGGTTAATTTGCATTAAATTATTGTTTTAATCATTGTTGGTTATGATTGCAGCATTTTTGTATTTCTAGTAACAATTTCTTGGATATCAGACATAGTGAATTTTAACTTGTTGAGTGCCAGATAGTTTTATTCTTTAGAAATACCCTGGAGATTTTGTTCTGGGTCCCTGTTAGGTTACATTAAAATAGTTTGATTAGTGCCTCCCTGGTGGCACAGGGGTTAAACAACACTGTCAAGCTGCCACCATCCACTGCACCATGAGTTCGATCCCCACCAAGCAGCTAACCCACATGGCACAACAGACCTCTCCTGTTGAGCCCACTGCTCCCCTCAGCAGTGTATTTGAGTAGATCTGCCTGTTCTGCTCCCCACTCTGTCTCTGGTGAATTCTCTCACTCCTCACACCTCTGGCCTACACCCCAACTCTTATAAGCATAAATAAATAAATCTTTAAAAAATAGTTTGATATTTTTAGGTCTTACTTTTATGATTTCTTAGATATGGTCACCCAGATCAGCATTAGTCTAGGACAGATGATTCTGATATACGGCAGCAAGGGGCACTAAACTAGGCCAAAAATACTGCCCAAATAGTTCACTGGTTACTATATAGGTTCTTCACTTGCTTGCACAATTGCAAGCCTGCTCAGGCTTAGGAAACAGCAACAAAGGAATTTATTTAACCAACCAGGGGAAAAAAAAAAGTTACTGAGGCCAATAATGGCCCTTTGCTTTACCTAAAGCTGTGTCTAGTATTACTCAGTCCTGAACAAAGACCGTTAAGATGGTGTCTTCGTGCCACTGAGTTCCTCTTTGGAACAATAGACCATGTGTCTAAGATGGCGTTTTTTTTTTGTCCACTGCTGATCTGTGGCAGCCAATCTATAGGCCAGGATCCAGCTCACAAACACAGCAAAAGACAAAACAGGAGATGCTCCTTGAGCTGTCAAGATGCTCCAGCACAGCACCAGACGAGTGACACTCAAGACAGCAGCTGCTGTGGCCAAATGACCTGACAAGTGGCCACACTCATACTGAATTTAACAACGAGTAAAGTCACTTTCATCAGATTATTGAAAGTAATTGTTTATCTCAATTTTTGAAGTTACTTTAATGAATAAAACAAGACTTTTTATGCATTATTTCATACTTTGGCATATTTCAGTCAGTTGGCACTTTTTCTTAACCTGAACCCATAATAGAATAACATCTTAAAGTGTAAAAAGAAATTCTTCAAAGTAAATTAAACAGTGCTTAGTACTGTCACCTTAGCCTTTTTAAATTGTGCTTTAATTTATTTTTGCTTTTCTTATGTAACCTGACTAAAACATGGTAAACTGGAGGGAAATGCACTGAGGTCTGGAAACTTGAAGATGCACAGTACTGTCGTCTCTCCAGCCACACATTTTGGGGAACTGGGGCGGCTTTGCCATATTCCTTGAGGTGTCTGATCATCCTAACTAAAAGCAAAAGAAAGGAGATAGAATGATGAGAAGGGAAAAGATAAAGAAAATACAGTTTATACATTTCTTAAAAGAGGGTGGTAGACATTTCACTTTGTAAAATTTCTTTCTGAATTGTTCTGAGGCCTGTAGATCATAGATCATATGCTGTATATGTAGAGACAACAGCTGCAATTATTTTTCATTGGGTCACATGATTTCATTTCTAAACATAGAGATAGTATTTGATTCCCTATATTAGTTCTCCCTGAACCCAGAATGAGCTTCTTTCCATGGTGCTATGCAGAAGGTAAATGTCTTACATGTCATGCTAGGTTAGCTCCTTTAAAATAGACAGTGACATAGAGTATGTTTCAAATGTTAAAATGTTATGTAACTAGATAAAACTTTTGTTACATGAATAAGGCAAAGTGAAAGGTTAAGTAACTTAATTTTACAACAAAGAAGATAATTAGTAATGAAAGCCACAGGACTTTTCCTTTACAATAGTCACAGCTAATCTTTTCTAGTTATTTAAATATATATGAAATCTCCTGGAAAATTTAAGTAAATATTTTCAAAACAGCATTCTACAAATTATTTATGGTCTGAAAATATTACAGATTTTCTATACTTACTAATCTTTAGATAAATATTATTTGCCAAGTAGAAGAGATTACAAAAAGTTAGACATGTGAATCTATCTAAAAATAATTTAATATGCTTGTTTTAAATCCTGTTTTAAAAAACATGGTCTAAAACACAAGTTTCCATTTCAAAATGCACAAAACCGGACACTTTGTCTTATGAATGTTTTGTTAGATTGTCAATGTCTGTTTTCCATATATCTAAAACAATTTTAAATAACAACAGGTATACAAAAATCTCAATAATAAGTAGAAAGTTTAATTAGCCCATAGCTGCAAATGAACAAAGGAATCAAGCATAGAATAGAAATAATAACTGAAATCTTGTCTACAAATGCTGGAATGGGAAAAGCATTTCTATTCCAGCAAAAATGGAAATGTTCCAAATGAAGCCAACCATTGAATTACTTTCACAATAGTATGCTACTTGAATTTCAAATATCTTAAGGCTATTTGGTATTTTTTTGTCACCTAATAAATTAATTATCTCAGTACCTTCACAAAAACCCTACCTATTCTAGTGTGGAAAATGACAGTTCCAAAATTATGGCTTATACTACCTGATATGATATTTGATATCTTTCTGTTACAATCTTTTCCTGAATAGTGTGGGGTTTCTACATCATAACTTCTCGGAGATTCCTTAGAGAATTTCCTTTGCTTGCTATCCAATCGATTAGCTATTTTAATGTCTACAAGCTACTGCTTATAGCTATGTCTTAAAATAATCACTTAAAAATATCACAGGTATAGCAGAAGTCTATCATTAGTTTTCATAGTAAAATTTCAAATATAAAGAATTTTCAAAGTGGAAAGAGTTTACGTATGCTGGTAATAGAAAATACAAAGAAAGCAAAAGAATCTGATAGTGTCAGATCAAATTTAGAGGTTGCTGTTTGGATTGTCTTTTCTCCAATGAATCAAGCTTTAATGGATTAGAGGCAGCTAACTTAAATTTTAAAATGTACGTCTAAAACATTAGTAATAACACATTTTGAAGGACACAACATGAGACTAAAAATGTAGCCCATAGATATTAAAACTACTGTCATAACAAATTTATAGGCCAAATGTTAAACCTGCTTCAATTTTTTTGATATATTTGCTTTACATAAAAATAACTGTAACTCTATTTTCAGAATACTTTACAGTGTCCTTCTGAGAGTACTTAAAAACTCTCTTCTAGGGCCTCCCTGGTGGCTCAAGGGGTTAAGCATAGCACTATGAAGCAATCTGCAGCCTCTGCAGCAGAAGTGCTATCCCTGGCCAGCCAAGGAGTAACCCACATAGCGCAGCAGGCATCTCCTGACTGGCCCACTGCTCCCCTCAACAGTGTATTTCATTCAGTCCGCCTGTTCTGGTCCCCACTCTGTCTCTGGTGAATCCTCTCATCCCCCCTTCCCCGCACCTCTGTCCTGTACCCCGGCATAAAAAAAAACAAACAACTTGTATGCATAAATAAATGAATCTTAAAAAAATAAAAAACTCCCTTCTAAAACTGACATTTATCTTGCTAATATACATCTGTATGTACATGTGTATATGTGGATAGAATTTCTGTCTCTACCTCTAGTTGTAGATACATGTGCCCATACTTATCATACATGTTTACTAAAAAGTAAAAAAATGAGAATCATGAAGAATTTACCAAAATAAAATGAAAGAATCTTTTTTTTTTTTTTTATAGAGGCATGCTTTTTTTTTTTTATTTATTTGTTTGCTGGTTTGTTTTGTTTATACATGCACTGGGTACAGTCAGAAGCGCAGGAGGGTGAGAGAATTCACCAGAGCCAGAGCGGGGAGCAGAGCAGGCAGAAGGACCGAAGTACACTGCTGAGGGGAGCAGCGGGCGGCAGGAGAGGTCTGCGCACCATGTGGGACCCTCCTCCAGTGGCCGGGGAGCAGCCGGGGATCGAACCGGCGCCGCAGAGGCTGCGGGCAGCTTCGCAACCCAGCGCTCAACCGCTGCGCCACCGGGGAGGCCCAAAATGAAAGAATCTTGATAGGATGTCTCAGTTTCCTAAATATTCAAATGTCAACCTTACTTGACAGAACTTTTCCCATGCCATGTTCTCAGAAGTCATCTGCTTAGAATTACCCAGTCATCATTGAGGACTTGTCTTTGTGCATTGGATTGCTATAACAAAAATACCATGAACTGGGTAGTTTATAAACAACAAATATTTATTTCCCACAGTTCTGGAGTCTGGGAAATCTAAGGCCATGACGCTGGCAGATTCTGGCAAATGGCTACTATCCATTTCCTGTATTCTCACTTGGCAGGATTGAGGAGCTCACTAGAGCCTCTATTAAAAGGGCACTAATATAATTCATGGGGGTTTTAACTCATGACCTAATCACTTCCCAAAGGCCTCACCTCCACATATCAGTTTTGGGGAGATCATAACTATTCAGTCTCTAGTAAAGTTAAGGTAAATGACAGATGTACCTCCTTCTGTTTCCAACTCTCTATCCACAGAACATTTATTTTATGGTGAAATTGCATACATATTGCTGACGCCCTGAAAGCAATATGCAATAACAAAATTATAGCACAATATGTGAAGGGGCTTCTTTGTAAGTAGGAATGTGACCCAAAGTTTTGCATGGGTAAAGGTGGTGAGAATTAGATTATGGTTGTATGTCTGTGAAATTCAGTTTTCACTTTTTCATGCAGTTACTCATTTCTGTCTAAAACTACTTACACGCTGAAATAATAACTCCAAATTCCAAGTCGCTATGCCACTTTATTTACTACACGGGAACTAAAGATATCCTTTTCTGAAAGTGTTTACTAAATCCTAAAATAAAGTGAATGTTGTGTTTTGTGTAAGAAAAGTAGTCACCTCTGGTGGCAGAGGCGGTTGAGTACAGTGCTGTGAAGCTGTCCACAGCCTCTGCAGTGCGGGTTCAATCTTCGCCAGCCACGAAAATACCCACATGGTGCAGCAGACCTCTCCTGTCTTGCCTGCTGCTCCCCTCAGCAGTGTATTTCAGTCAGTCTGCCTGTTCTGTGTCCCGCTCTGGCTCTGGTGAATCCTCTCACCCTACCATGCATCTGGCCTGTACCCTGGTTCTTGTATGCATGAATAAATAAAATCTTTAAAAAAATGTAGTCACTTAAAGACTGATCCCTATCTCTCTATCGCTCTATAGCAGTACATATCAACATATTATATACATGTAAAATGATATATACATGATTAAGGAATCAAATAACTAAATAATTGGCCAGGTATATAATTAAAATGCAATATAGTAGAAAACAAATATGTATAACAAAATTATCCATACATACAATGTCGTATTTACTGTAGGTCAGAAAGAAGCCATCATGGCTTAATTCTCCGGTTGTTAGATCACACAGGGGGTGAATGTTGTGAATTAAGACTAGAAATATGAATGCAATTATTTGGAAATTACTTTATTTAATGAATAGTCTGTTTTTCTAGTAATGTTGTTTACTTGGATTTCTTTGCTTGGATTAACTTGATATATATGAATTCATTTAAATAGCATATGTATCAATCAACTCCATGTTCATGTTTGCTTTTAGTGATATGATTTTTTAAAAGCTTTAGTGATCTGATAGACTGTAAAAATGTGAATGGGTGTATTTCTTCTACTCACTTTATCAGTAAGTTGGGATTTTGTATGCCACATTACCATTTTCCTGTTTCTCAGAGAAATTTCAGTTCTTTCCAAATCATACCCCCTTTGTTTGATATCTGTGCTTGTTACAGAACAAGGATTTTCAGGCTAAATAGGGAAACACTGAACTCTGCAATACTGTTATAATTTCTCTTCCCCTCAATGTCACCACTGTCTTTCACCCCACTCTATACATTCGAATTAGGAGAGGAATAAAAAACCTAAAAGTTGGGGCCTCCCTGGTGGCGCAAGGAGTTAAGCACCACCCTGTGAAGCAATCTGCAGCCTCTGCAGCATGAGTTCAATCCCCACCTGGCCAGGGAGCAACCTACATGGTGAGGCAGACCCCTCCTCTCCTGCCCACTGCTCCCCTCAGCAGTGTATTTCAGTCAGTCTGCCTGTTCTGTTTCCCACTGTTTCTGGTGAATCCTCTCATGCCCCGCATCACTGGCCTGTACCCCAGCTCTTGTATGCATAAATAAATAAATAAATAAATCTTTAAAAAACCCTAAAAGTTGAAGACTTTAATAATGGTTTACTATTTATTAGCTTTATTCTTTAGTTTACTCAAGAAATTTGCAAGGCATTACCTCTTTTATCCTTAAAACATACCACAGGCTGGCTGAAGATATCTTCAGGATTATAATTTGTGAAAGAATTTGCTCAAGGTCAACTGAGGAAAGAAGATTTGCCAAAAAACTATCACCCCATGAATTATTTTTACAATGTGTTGTCCTCTGTATTAAATACTTTAGGATGAATATTTGAGGGCAATTGTATAACATTGTGATGATAAAAGCACAGACATATTTAAAAACCTACATATATTTTACAAGAGTTGGAAATGAACCAGATTATTTTTGCAAGTATTTCTGAAACTTAATGGGCCTAAAAACTGTCATCCTGCAAAATTACATTAATACTTAACTTTTTTTTTTTTTTAAAGTAGCACCTGGTGGCTCTTCTCACCATCTTCATTTTTTCCCCTTTTCCTCTGGAGGTAAAATCATTGGCATATGCCATATGCCTCCCAGGGGAAAAAAAATAATAATAACCTTGACTAATAGGATTCTTGTTGAACACTGGAGAGATAGGGAAAAAAGAAAAGTAGTTATGGAGTTTACTGATATAGTAGACCAATACAGAGTTTCAGAAATTAACGTTATTTAAATTTTTGATATCCTGAATGTAAGAACCAAATACTTTATAAAAGTAATGATAGTAAACTTTCATTTACTGAAAGTTAACAATGTGTCAGGCATTGACTGTCAGGCATTGACCTATGTGCTAACACTTAATCTTTCTTTCATAAGATACAAGTTTGAGGCACAATTTGACCTTCTCAAAGTAATGCTGAAAATATTACTTGGGCTATCAAAGTATAATGTGTGTGAGGACTAGATAGTATTTTAAATATTACTTTACACAAAATGTCTTTATCTACATTTTTCAGGCATCAATATTGCCTGAAAAGTGCCAATATTCTATGCTACAAGGAGTTAAGTCCTTTAAATATTATGATTATTTGGATCCATAAAGAGGTTATTTGAAGTGACAAATATTCAAAATCCAAAAGGTTCAAAACGTATCTATTGGAGAATTTTTGATCAATCAAGTTGTTTTGTAATTCAAAGTTCTCTTTAAAGCATATTATGGAGATTCTTGAACTTGAGCATCTCTTTAAAAATGAAGATATACATCATGACCAAATGAGATCAGTTCCAGGGATGCAAGGATGGTACATCATCTGAAAATCAAGTAATATAATCCGTTACACTGATTGATTTTATTAACAAAAGAAGTTATTAAAACCATGCTTATATCAATGCAGAGAAAGCCTTTGAATAGGGTTCAGTGTTTATTTATGACCAAAAAAAAACTTAAATATCTGGGATAGATGGAAAATTCTGCAACATAGCAAAGGTCATATATGACAAAACTCATAGCCAACTTCATATTCCATGGTAAAAGACTGAAAGCTTTCCCTGTAAGATGTTTTATAAGACAGCATGGTATGAGATATTAGTCTAGCTTCATTTTTTTTTTTTGCATGTAGCAGTCCAGTTTTCCCAGCACCATTTATTGAACAAAATGTCTTTGTTCCATTCCATATTCTTTGCTCCCTTGTTAAAATTAGTTGTCCATAAGTCTGTGGATTTATTTCTGGGTTTCTGTTCAATTCCATTGGTCTGTGTGTCTGCTTTTGTTCCAGTAACATGCAGTTTTAATTACTATGGCTTTGTAGTATAGTTTGAAGTCTAGGAGTGTGATACCTCCATTCCCCTTCTTTTTAATCAGGAGAGCTTTGGCTATTTGATGGTTTTTTTTTTTTTGGCTTCTTTTTGTATAAAATTATTTCAGAGAATGTTATCCTAGGTATAAAGAAACAAATTTACATTTCACACAATAGAACTGCATTAAGGAATGGATCAATATGGCCTTTACACACTCAAATAGAAGGATATTTTAAAAATAACTTGAAAAATGTATAGACTTTACAGCTAAAAAACTTAGATTCAGTTTTTTTTTTTTTTTCCTGGCCCATTGTAAGATCTTGGTTTCATTATTGAACCTCTGCCTCAGATTTCTCAGTTATGACCCATGGGCTATTAGTGAAAATATCTTTCTTACTTAACTCAATGGGTTATCATTAACAAGACAATTCATAAAAATGCTTCATCAATATTAACCCTATGCAAATAATAGTGAACATTTTTATTTTATTGTTAGCAACAGAAAGAAATCACTGTTTCAGAGTTGGTGATTTATTCACCTCTGTCTTTAAAACAGTATGTGAATCTATTATTCTTTTCACTGGCTAGAATTTTCCTCATTGATGTGGTCTGCAGCTTCAAATCCTTATTTTTTGATTCTTCCTCAAGTTCCAATTTTTTTATAAAATCTGAAAAATCTTGAGAAATAAAATTGAATAGGAACACCTGGATTTCCACCCCAGTTATGGTTTAAGTTTTTAATCTTTCTGAGTCTTGGCTTCCTTTCTTGTAAAGTGTAGAAGTGTATTTTTATAGTCTTAGTAGCACTCATATATATGTCACTGGTGTATAAATACAACATGTGATGCAGTTTCTCTTGTTTTTTGTCCACTTTAACACTTTCTGTCTTATGATTTCCTAGAACACTGATTTCAAATATAAGTGGATCCTTGCTATTATTTTTGTTTTAATATGTTTTAAGCTCCTTGAGAGTAGAGACTATTTCTGATACATCCTTCTAACCTTCAGCAATTCTGAGCATCCTATTGGACCAATGGGAAAATGTTCAGCAAGTCACTAATTCAGTACGATTAACAATTTCATTCTAGGTGTTGACTTACATCCTCAGTAAAGTTAAGATCATGGTGTGAACTTGATTCCCCCAGTAAACTTAAGTCCTCCATGCACCCTATCAGACTTCTATCACTGTGACTGAGCAGTCACCTGTGACATAAACACAGTAATGGCTGATCTTCTAGAGCACAATCCAATATGTTGGGTTTATGCCATCCTTAAGGTGCACTTAACTTGCCTGTGTCTGAACTGAGAACCTGTCTCATCAAGGACTCACTATCTTAGTGATTGTGTTCTTCCACCCTATTTATCCATGGCTGTGCTTCCCATCTTAAATCAAAGAGTTTAAAGGATGGAAACCAGCTCCCTGGAATTCTCATTGGCTATTTATACCTTGCAAGGGCTTTTCATCATTAAATCCTGCTTAAGTGCTGAGGAGGGAGCATCCCAATCAAATGCTGATTTTAAACATAGGACCTCAAAATACTTTATTTATTGGTACTGTAATAGCACTAGTAAAAAGAAATTCTAGTGGCACATTCTTGCAGATAATTTCCAGTGACAAGAAACAGATCAAAGATAGAAGGAATGTCTTTCTGTGCTCTAGAGAGAAATGCTGAAAGTGATTGTGTAGCACTTACAGCTGCTGAAAACAGATTAGAAAGTTAAAGGTCTTGGTTCCAAACCTGATTTCATTAAAAAGCCAGTGCTTTATTAATCTTGTTGTCTGTTATTGTTTAAGTCAGGAGGCACAGAGTGGAAGAGTGAGAAAGAGAGTAGTGAAAGAGAAGGGACTTTTAAACTTTCTCTGGTGTTACCATGGAAACCTCAGCCTTGACAAACAGTTAAGGCTTCAGTGTCCATACATGTGTGGCATTCCTGTTGCATTTGTCTCAACATATTGATCAGCAATATATAGCATACAAGCTAACTCATATTTTACATGTAGAGGATGGTGTAGGGTAAGTAAAAAGTATCAGGCTTTTCCACCACCCCACCATTAGATCAAATGCATGCCTGATGGTAGACACCTGGAGTAGGGTGTGGGCATGCATAGGTGGGTGCACCTAAGCCAAGAGACTGGGTATATTTAAGGCCAGGATGCCAGAAGATATAGAAACAGAATGAAAGAGAAGCAGAAGAGAGAGAACAAGACCACTAGAGAACGCCAGAGGGCCCAGAAAGAGTGAAGACTTTCTGGGGACTGGGAGGCTTGCCAGCCTCCTGGCCCCCTGGCACCCCTGCCTGCTGTGGACCTGGTAAACTCAATTAAAGCCTGAAAAAGCCACTGAGGGCTCCATGACTCTCCTTTACCCCTCTACATAGGATCATAGAAATCCTGTTTTTCCCCTTCCTGCTGCTACAGATGGACATTGATGTGATGTTTTCCTTGAAATAAAGGATATTTACATATATAGAAACAAATGTAGCATACTGTGCCACTAATATAAATATCTTATCAATCTTGTAATCTCAATTGTATTGAATCCATAGTAGAAGACATGTGGGTTCCACAAAAATCACTAATCAAAATGATATATCCCTCCTTTGGGCAATTTGGCCTACTGACTATAAATGCTTCTGAAGGGCCTCAGTCCAAAATGGTCCAAAATGGACCATAGCCATGGCCTGTGGTTTGGGATATCTTCAGGATATCCAAAACATGGCCTAGGAATCTTATTCAAACCACAAAAGCCTGGGTTTCTCTCTGATTAATTAGTTTAACTAGCGTGATCTAGGATTGCTTAATTTGAAGATGTTCTCCAACCTGATTTTAATGTGTATAACTCTTTAAGAAATATGGAATTAGGGGTGTTCCTGGTGGCGCAAGGGTTAAGACGCAATGTATGAAGCTATCCACAGCTTTGCAGCACGAGTTCTATACCTGGCTGGTCAGGGAGCAACCCACAAGGCGCAGCAGACCTCTCCTGACTCTTCCACTGCTCCCCTCAGCAGTGTACTTTGGTCAATCTGCCTGTTCTGTTCCCTACTCTGTCTCTGGTGAATCCTCTCATCCCCCGCACCTCTGGCCTGTACCCCAGCTCTGTATGGATATGTAAGGGCAGGACAGGCCACAGTGCAGGTTTTCTAGGATCCCATGCAGACCGGGTGAAGGAGGAGTCAGAGTCCTTAGTGTCTGTTTGCAGGTCTTTTTATTGGGATTTACCCGGTACACAGCAGGCAAGGGTGCTGGGGGGCCGGGAGGCTGGCAGGCCTCCCAGCCCCCAGCAAGTCTTCACTTAATCTGGGCTCTCTGGTCTTCTCTCACATTCTCTCTTCTCTCTCAGCTTCTCTTTCGGCTTCTGCTGGCGTCCCTGTGACGCCGCCCTTAAAAGCCCAGTCTCAGCCCAGGTGAATCCTATCTACCTATGCCCACACCCTACTCCAGGTGCCCGCCATCAGGCATGCATTCAGGACCACAAGGATCCATCATCTGTCCTGATGGCAAGAGGGCAGAAAAACCTGACATTTTTCCTTGTCCTACAGTCCACCCACTCAGGGTTTTCTGCCATATAATCTACATATATACAATTTAGCAAACAAACAATGCAGCCAGGCCCACAAAAGCAAATACATCACAATATAACAAAATAGAACAGAACACATGTAAGTCCAGGCAGGACCCCAACCTAGTGCAAAAGACAATTATTGGTACCAGCAGATGAGCCACCAAATCTGCTGCCGAAGGCACTGCTCATACAAGGAAGGGGAACCACTCACGGCATCTACTGTAACACACCAGGAGCCGTCAGGCTTTCTGGCCTTCTCTGGCTGTAGTCTCGGCTACAAGCCACACACAGCATCCACCCCCAGGATGCACTAGCTCTGGGATTGGCGATTCTATATTGTTTGGGGTAATCGCCAACCCTCAGGGTTTCTGTCTGCAGTCGCTCCAGCACTCGGCTTTCATAGCCACCTATCTGACTCACAGACCCCTGCACTCAGGCCAACCCACTGCACAAGCACATGGGTCGGGGATCCAAACTCTACATTCGGCTTGGGCTCCACTCCAAGCCACATTCCCCACCCGTCCCCCAAGGACAGGCTTCTCAGCTCCTCACCCTCGCTCAACAATGAGCAGGGCATCACCCACAAGTCATTTTACGAGACTCACAGGTCTTCAGCATACTCAGGCTGCTTAACAGCCACTCAGGGCTTCCCAAACTTAGCATCAGCACGAGCTTTTGCCTTCTCAGTTGGCTTTTCTCCTCTGCCTGGCTGCTGGGCATACACAGGCTGATTTTGGCCAACAAGGCCTAGTGGCCACCCCCAGATTCCCATCTCCTGAGGTTTACAAACAAAACTGTTTCACCCCCAGGATCCCAAAACATATCAACCTGCAAGGTCCTCAGCCTTCTGGCAGGATTGTCAGTCCAAGTCCATTAGTCCAAGTCTGTTGGCCTCTCCCTGCATCAGCACTGGCGAGCTCCAAATCAGGGTCCTCTCCTCCCCAACGATTCTGCTGCCTCAGGGGTCATTGGCTGGTCCTCTTGGGAGTCTCCTCCATGCGAGGTCTCGTCCCGCAGCTCCCGGACTGTATCCACCTTCTGTGCCGCCATGGCACCTCCAGCGTCATCACAGGCAAAGTCTATTACTCCTTAGTCCCTCCAGGTTTTCGGAGGGCTCCATACCCATCTGCATGGATCATCTTGCCGACTTACGCCAATTGTAAAGGGCAGGACTGGACACTGAGCAAGTTTTCTAGGATCCCATGCAGACCAGGTGAAGGAGGAGTCAGAGTCCTTAGTGTCTTTTTGCAGGTCTTTTTATTGGGATTTACCCGGTACACAGCAGGCAGGAGTGCTGGGGGGCCAGGAAGCTGACAGTCCTCACAGCCCCCAGCAAGTCTTCTCTCTATCTGGGCTCTCTGGCCTTCTCTCACATTCTCTCTGCTCTTCTCATGGCTCTGCATCTCTCTTGGCTTCTCTTTCGGCTTCTGCTGGCGTCCCCGTGATGCCGCCCTTAAAAGCCCAGTCTCAGCCCAGGTGAATCCCATCTACCTATGCTCACACCCTACTCCAGGTGCCTGCCATCAGGCATGCATTCAGGACCGCAAGGATCCATCATCTATCCTGATGGCGGGAGGGCAGAAAAGCCTGACATTTTTCCTTACCCTACAGCATAAATAAATAAATCTTTTTAAAAAAAATGAAAATATTGGATTAATATAACATTTGTGCTGAGTATTCCAGACAAACATTTTACCTCTCCTAGTATCAGTCTCTGCATATGTAGATAATTTTTTGTATTGTCATTACTTCAAGTCTTAGATTCTCTGGTACACTGAACTTTTCATAGTGACCTGGAAAAATTCTGTAAAAATGGAGCTGTCCTATTTGATATTAGGATATGGGAAGAGTATTGAAAATACCAAGAAGATAAAAGCAGTTGTTTCAACTACCAAGTTACATCATAAATCTAGATCACGAGAGCTATTTTGCAAAAAAAAAAAAATAATTGTAAGTACTTGTAGGGTAAGGAAAAATGTCAGGCTTTTCTGCCCTCCCGCCATCAGGATAGATGATGGATCCTTGCGGTCCTGAATGCATGCCTGATGGCGGGCACCTGGAGTAGGGTGTGGGCATATGTAGATGGGATTCACCTGGGCTAAGACTGTGCTTTTAAGGGCAGCATCATGGGGACGCCAGCAGAAGCCGAAGAGAAGCCGAGAAGAGCAGAAGAAGCTGAGAGAGAAGCAGAGAATGCCAGAGAGCCCAGATAGAGTGAAGACTTGCTGGGGGCTGGGAGGCCTGCCAGCCTCCCGGCTCCCCAGCACCCCTGCCTGCCGTGTACCTGGTAATCCCAATA
The DNA here is from genome assembly GCF_964194135.1 of Talpa europaea. Lineage (NCBI taxonomy): Eukaryota > Metazoa > Chordata > Mammalia > Eulipotyphla > Talpidae > Talpa > Talpa europaea. Next base: position 35,445,695 of record NC_140079.1, read on the forward strand.
AAAGACCTGCAAAAAATCCACTGAGGACTCTGACTCCTCCTTTACCCGGTCTGCTGGATTAGAAAACCTGCACTGTGGTCCATTCCTGCCCTTATAGTACTCCAATGGCTTAACCTATTAAATTGACTTCCAATTAAATTCATAATTTAACCATATCATAGTTTCATTCTGTGCTTGACATGTGAATTGAATTTAGCTCTACCATGTGCCCTGTCTAAAATTCTGTCATTGACTTCAAATGCCTACAGCTATAGATTCATTCCTATATATATACTCAGGTGTATATATTATGTACATTTAATTGAAGGGGTTCGCTCACCCACTTATGGGTTCTAGCCATTGAAATTTGTAGGGTGGCCTGGCAGCCTGAAAACCTTCTCAGGCAGAATTGATGTTGTAGTTTTGAAACAGTTTCTTCTCTGGAAAACTTCAGGTTTTGTTCTTAAGACCTCTCAACTGACTGGATGAAACCTACCCACATTATTGAGGGTAATTGCCTTTACTTAAAGTAAATTGACCATGAGTATTAATTATGTTTATAATGTGCCTACATAGCAATATCTAGATAAATACTGATTTCGATCCTAGACACCATGGCCTAGATAATATGACACATAAACTTAATCATCATAAGAGTAGTTAAAATTTAAATGAGGGAATAAGAACCAAGACCTTTTGTTATGGTAAATTTTAAACATATACACAAATGAAACAGTATCTTAAGAACCGATATACCTGTCACCTAGTTTCAACAGTTATCAACTTACAGGCAATTTTATTTATTTTATAATCTTGGTCCACTTTTTTTCCTGTTCCATGAATTAAAATTCTAGATGCCATGGTATTTCACTCATAAATATTTAATATGTATATTTAAAAGCTGACTCTTCTAAATAATATTACACACCTGTAAGTAAAACTGTTAATAAATCTTCAATGCCATAAAGTATTAAGAACTGGATGTGGTAATAATGCTCAAAAATGTAATGACTCAATAGAAACATCTTAGAATTAAGAGATAGGGTAATCTGTGTGGAATAAATGGAGACTAGAACTAAATTGAGTTGACAGAAGAAAGCCTAAATTGTTTATACTTATTCTTTTTATATCTAGGCTGTTTTGTTAGCTATGTAGCATACCGAGATATTCAGGTAAACTAACACTTTTGCTTTTTATTGTCAATTTTGAAAGATAATAGTAAAAGATGGCGCTTATTTCTCTAGAAAGACCTATCAGGAACTGATGTGATTTAGAAAACTTATTTGTTAAGAGCCTACAGTTTTGAAAATTATATATATATGTATGTGTATATATACATTTATTTATGTATCTGTATATGACACTTCCACAAACATATCAAGAGATAAGAAAAGGCTTGCTTTTAAAATATTGAAAAATAATAAGAAGAATGAAAAGAATTGCCATTACTGAACTTTTCTTAGTTCCATCTTGAAGTAGGAAGACAGCTTTGACATTATTCTAGGAATTGAATGTCACTTCCAGGATTTGAAGGCTAGGTCTTCAAATCCTAGAACAGGAGAAGTCAGGTGGAAGGCCACCTGAGACCTTTTCAGCCTACAGGTGATTGGTCTATACCCACTTTTTGATTTGCACATTGCTTGTATTTGTATATACTTCTCAATTCCTGAATAAAAGGATATTTAAGGTGCTGGATTCAGCATTGCAGACAGCATGAATTCACTGAGTAGTGAGCACAGGAACATTTATATAGTTGTATCTACGTTGTGATTATCCATATGTTAGAAAAAAACAAAAGCCTATTGTTAAACCCTTTTTCAATTAGAGTGAGTCTACTATCTCTGTGACATCTGTGGCATCTTCACCTTTTAAAATGAATGGAATTATATGTACACAGACTGGAAAGCATTAAATTTTTAATGTTTTTAAAATATTTTTTTTGTTTTGATAATAGAGATCTAACTATGAGATGTTGGTGTTGCATATTAAATGAAATTATATTTTCTTTTTTTAAAAGATTTATTTATTTATTTATACAAGAACCAAGGTATAGACCTGATGCATCGGAGGGTGAGAGGATTCACCAGAGACAGAGCAGGGAACAGAACAGGCAGACTGACTAAATAAAGTGCTGAGGGGAGCAGCAGGCAGGACAGGAGTGGTCTGCTGCGCTATGTGGGACCCTCACTTGCCGGGATCGAACCAGCGCTGCAGAGGCTACAGACAGCTTCACAGCACTACGCTCAACTGCCTACGCCACCAGGGGAGGCCCTATATTATCTTTTTTTTTTTTTTTTTTTTGTTCTTTTTTTTTTTTTTTTTTTTTATAGAGGCATGCTTTATTTATTTGTTTGCTGGTTTGTTTGTTTGTTTTGTTTATACATGCACTGGGTACAGTCAGAAGCGCGGGAGGGTGAGAGAATTCACCAGAGCCAGAGTGGGGAGCAGAGCAGGCAGTAGGACCGAAGCACACTGCTCAGGGGAGCAGCGGGCGGCAGGAGAGGTCTGCGCGCCATGTGGGACCCTCCTCTGGTGGCCGGGGAGCAGCCGGGGATCGAACCGGCACTGCAGAGGCCGCGGGCAGCTTCGCAACCCAGCGCTCAACCGCTGCGCCACCAGGGAGGCCCTATATTATCTTTTTAATTGTGGGAGAAAGGAGACTATTTTCGATTCGAATCATAAACCACCAGGCAGAAAATAATATTTTATTTCCTAATTAGAAAATAATTTATACCTGGCTTTGATATAAAACTTTCTTCCCTAAATCACAGAGGTGGGCAACATGGAGCTAGCCACCATACAAAGCAGAAATAAGTAGGATTATTAGGACCTGATAATCAAGTGGCAAAGTCATTATTGAAACACAAACAGAACCCCTTAGAATTTGTGGAGTTGGAGGAAGGAGGTTCATACTTAGGAGTAGTTACCACATGGTGGGAGCTATAGGTACTGCACAAATCCCATTACCTTTTTACGAATGAGGCGTTAGGTGCTAAGCCAACACATATACCATACACCATGAACTGCAGGAACAAGAGGACCTTACCTTCCCCCTTAAAGTCACAGTAGTATGAAGAAATAGATAAAAATAGCAAAATGGATGAAAAGCAAAGCTCTAACAGTGGAAACATATTTGGGGGGTAATAAATCTTTTGTAATTTAGAAAATGGCCTTGAATACTAATAATGTGTGGGGACACTCTATGGTCAGCAATGCATATGTTCTGACCAAGAGAACCAGCAGAACATCTCAGCACAAATGTAGAGTGAGAAGAGTAGGGATCATTGTACACTGACAATATGCTAAGCATTTTATTTATGTTCCTTTTCTCACAAAAATCCTATATGAATTTTTCCTCATTTTATAAATAAGGAAATTGAAGAATAAAATTATAAAGAAAACCCAGATTTAGGAATGGCTAGATTACTTAACATAATACACCTCATATTCATTGGCGGTCTGCACTTACATGAAAATCACTCACTAGAGAATGGAATGAAATCAACTTTAGAGTGAGAGTCAGTGCAGCTTAGTCTCTTTTGTGTCCTGGAGCATATAGAGACTCAACAATGACTGTTGGCCGCATGTGGTGTGTATGTTCCTTCAACCCTTCTTGAAATGTGCATGTCACTTATGTTCAGCTTTTCTAAAACCTTTGCATTTCAAAAGTTCTACTCATAACTCCTACATATTTTTGACACAAGAGGTACACTCAATATATATGAATGATTTGAAGCAGATGGTATCTAAGCCTGAGACTCAGTCACACAGACATCAGCAGAAAGACCACTAGGTGAGAATCAGAAAACCAGTGTAACGTCTTCATTCCTTGTCTTCGTTGTGACCAAATCTTTTCATCACTAGAACACTAGATTCCCCTTAGTGTAAAAAGGCTTACACTTGTCCCTTGGGATTCTTTTATTTTTAAAAAAGTTTTATTTATTTATGCATACAAGAACTGGGGTATAGGCCAGAGGTGCAGGGGGTGAGAGGATTTACCAGAGACAGAGTGGGAAGCAGAACAGGTGTATTGACTGAAGTACACTGCTGAAGGGAGCAGCGGGTGAGCCAGGAGAGGTCTGCCCTGCCATGTGGGTAGCTGCCTGGCCGGGGATGAAACTTGTGTTGCAATGACTGCTGATAGATTCATAGGTTGCATCTTAATCCCTTGCACAACCAGGGAGGCCCCCCATGGGATTTTTTTATGGATGTAACTAAGTGGCAAATATATAAAACAACCTGCATACTACAAATTAGGTATACTTGTACAGTGACAATATGATGACTTCTGGGACAGTTTTGCCTGTGCTTGGAGGTTCTTTATTTTTTTTAAGATTTATTTATTTATTTATTTATTTATTTATTTATTTATTTATTTATACAAGCACTGTCAGGAGCATGGGGGTGGGGGAGGGTGAGAGAATTCATCAGAACCAGAGCAGGGAACAGAACAGGCAGACTGACAAAATACACTGCTAAGGGGAGCAGCAGGCAGGGCAGGAGAGGTCTGTCACACCATGTGGGACCCTCGCTGGCCGGCCAGGATCGAACGGGTGCTGCAGAGGCTGCGGGCAGCCTTGCAGCCCAGCGATCAACCGCTGCACCACCAGGGGAGGCCCGTGTGCTTAGAGGTTCTTGCTTATACTTCTCACACCATTGTATAAATCCTGACTCATCTGGGACTTCCTTTCCCTGCAGCTGTTGTGTTTACCTCCTCCTATATCCTAGTCTAAATTCTAATAAAGGGGCAAAAAGTATTTCATGATGACAACTTTCATCTACAGACTTTCTCTTCTGATGAAGTCTGGAAATTTAACTTTTACTTAGTCTTCAGGGCAATATTAAAGTAAAGTTAGATAATTTTGTTTTACAATCAGAATGCAAGGATTCATTTTGGTTACACATACTAATGTGCAAAAAAATAGATGTGATGATTCATGAAAATGGCTTCAAGAGGATGTGTTCAATTAATGAATATTCATTGAATACTTTCTAAGTGCTTAAGGACTCTAAAAAGAAAAACAGTATTCCTACCTAGGTGAGTCTTAGAATTCTTAAGAGCAGAGGAAAGAAAAAAGAAAAAAACTGAATGAATGGAAATTTAAAAATTTATCCTCATAAGACTAATATCAAATTAATTGATAGGTAATTTTGATACTTTGATACTTTACTAGTATCCAAAAGTAAAACTCCCTGCCAAATCCAAGATGAAGCTGATTATAGGCCACAACAATAGACATCATTTTTATAAAGCTGTAAAGGAAGTCACTCAAGATCTGGACCTGAATGTTAGAAATATTATCAATTCTCAAGAAAGAGATGTATCTTTCAGCCCTGCTGAGGTCAGTCTTATATGATCAAAATCGTGTGCCATAAACCATAGATCTGCATACGTGCCTCTCCACAGGGTGAAAAACACAGATAGCTCTTTTGGATGTAGAAGCAACCAATGTTTCTGTCAAGAACAAAGCAGAGTTTTCATATGATAATGAAAACACAATTCATTAAAAATGGAATTTCTATTCTTAACTCTTTCTAGATCTTCCACACAAGTGAATAATTCATTCATGAAAATCCTGAGAGAAATAATCCATAAGTCACTACAAGAAGAAAAAAATTAAGAAGGTGCAAATTCATCTGTTAGAAGAACAATAATTGCAATAAATTCTGGAATATTCATTCGGGCAGAAGTAAAAAATGAAAAGTAGCAAGAAAACCAACTAGGCATATAGGAAAAGCTCAGAAAGGAAGCAGGTGAATTGGATAATGAAAATATTCTCTGTGATACTAGAAATGAATCTCCTCGACATAAAAACTTTTAAGATACCTAAGATAGCAAACAATTTTCAGGATAAATTGGATGGCAAACTAGCCAAAAGAGGGGGAAAATGTATATTGCCAATGATGGATTACTGGCCCAAATTAATACAATCTTTTCAACTATGAATATGCTTTTGAAACTATACAACCACATCTAGCAGCCCCATTCTGTTGGGAAAAAAACAAAACAAAACACATTTTGCCCCCTTCTAAAAGCATCCACACAAAGGCAAAGTAAAAGACCCTTAGTGTGCTCAAACATCTTTAATTGGTGTCTGGGGAGAGGGAAGACAGGAGAAAGAAGTCCCAGTGAGACTCAAAAATAACCCATCCACTCATGGGCAAATACCGCCAAAGTGGGCAATTGAGCAAAAATGTGCCACTTCACATAGGGAACCACAAGAAAGGAGTCAGACAGGTCCCAGAAAGCTGGAGCAGATTCAGAGATCCAAAATTTAGAGGGTGCCGTATAATCCCCCACTAGATGATCCTCAAAACACTAAAGCTACAAAGACCAAGAACAAGGAGCAGCCTCCCCATGTGTCTCTGCCCTCTCCATAAGTCTCCTCTCTCTCCATCCATCCATCTGGTGGGTGGGTGGGTGGATGGATGGATGGATGGATGGATGGATGGATGGATGGATAGTTAGTTATCCACCTAGCTCCTTCCTCCTTCCCATTTGTCTCCTATTTGGGAAATCTGGTTAATGGAATGCTGGGAATTGTAGTCCAAGGCAGCTGCATTTGGAACATGGCAATCTTTTCTGGTTTGAAGGCAGCGATTCCACACCTTTCATAGGAAGCATTTTGTAACACTGTTACCATAAACATCATAGACTTAATTTTCAACATATCAGGGTATAAATTGTGATACTTTATTATTTCAGTCTGGGATGCATATAAGCAAGGTATATTAAGTATTGCTTAAAATATTCTATAAGTCATAATTATACAGAATACTCACTCATAAAGTTTAATGCACAGACAAAATATATCATTTAGATTACTGGCAAATATTTAATACTACTTTATTTAAATCAGAAATTTGAAATAGCACAAGTCACAGTAATGTTAAAGGTTTTCCCTCCACAGACAATTTAGTGATTTTGTTGTCTTCAATCAAAATGTTGTGGGTGGAGTGTGGTGATGCATATCTGAGGAGGCATAAGCCTATTCCCTTGACTTATATACAGTGATATCAACCGACATTAACTCAGATTAACTCAATTAAAAAAATAAAATAATAAATACCTAATTTTTTTAATCTCAAAAAATGATGCAGATTAATAGGTATCAGACTTGTCAACAGGAAAGACTATAGACTCCTCCCAGCATAAACTTGAGTGGTGAAGGGAAAAACTTTAAATTGCTTAAGGGACAATTGTTAGCCGCACACACACATGCACACACACTTTATTATAAATGAAAGAATGGACCTAATACAGCTAATTCTGAGTCAAATCAAAATCTCAATACCTAATATTTTTTAATCCCACATTTTTGTGATATAATACACTAATATCAAATGTAATTGAACCACAGACTTATTTGGGTTTATGATCAGATCCATATTCAGTTAAATTCAGAGTTCCATTTTACAGTATTAAGACATAAGAATTGGATTTTAACACTGCTCCCTGTCATAAGCTCCCTATCCTCTGGGAAATTTAGCTGAGTTTTCATCTTTATTTCTCTTTTTTTGTGTGTTTGTTCTGTATTCTGAATTCCATTTGCAGCTGGAGAAACTGGAGCTTCTTCTAGTGCCAAATAGTGCTTTATAGACAGAGTCAGTGGTATTTAAGTAATGTTTTAAGAAATTGTTTGGAGCCTGAATTCTGTAAGGAAAAGTTGATTTGTATGGTTAGCTATAGTAATTGAAAATGGAAGTTCCCTTTATATAATATTCTTATTGATGAAAGATGATCTCTGCTGCTTTGACTTTTTAAAAATACACACAAGGTTTTGTGGGAGAAAAAAAAATTAAAGATTTCTTTCTTTATTTATACAAGTGCTGGGCACAGTCAGAAGCGTGGGAGAGTGAGAGAATTCACCAGAGCCAGAACAGGGAACAGAACAGGCAGACTGATGAAATACACTGCTGAGGGGAGCAGCGGGTGTAGTAAGAGAGGTCTGTAGCACCATGTGGTACCCTCTCTGGGGGTTGGGGATTGAACCGGCACTGCAGAGGCTGTGGGCAGTTTCGCAGCCCAGCGCTCAACTGCTGCACCACTAGGGGAGGCCCAGGAAAGAAAACTTTTAGATGAAAAGTGTTGTCTAAAATGAAAGAACAATTTGGTATATGTGAGATTTCTCCAGTTGTCCTATGCATATCATGACTATTTGCACATACTTCTATTTTTAAAATGTTTCCAAAATAAATTTCAAAAGATTCATAAACTCATTCAAATTTCTACTGAAGTGAAGGAAAAGTCACATTGCCATTTAATTTTTTTTTTTTTGAAAAGCACTTTTCCCTCTAAGTAGCTGTTTGTCAAGGAGCTAGATCCAGGTGTACTATAACACTATCCAGATGTGATACAGCCTTTTCTAGAAATGTTACATAATAGGTATAGAATTGAATATATAGAACAGATACAGACTTTCAACTGTAAATTTTTGCATTCAGCAAATCTTTATTAGATTCCTTCTGTGTGAAAGGCACTAAGAGAGGTACTGGAGATACAGCTGTGAACAAGACACATCCTGAATTAAAGGACTTTGCAGTCAAACTTAAAATAAAAATTAAAAAGCCAAAAGAAACAAAAGAAAGAAAATGAAGGGACTTCTCAGTCCACTTCTGAAAGAATCTGAGTGGGATTATTTATATTTAATGCATATATGATTTTTTTCATAGCCTGGAAATGACCTAAAAATGATAGAATAACTCATACAAAATTGGTTTTAAAATCTTGAGTGTCTGGTGTTAAGGACACAAAGTGAGGACTTGGGGCTCCCCTCCTCCACATATTTAAAAACATATTACAACTAAAAAAAGAGACTAACCCTTGAATGATAAATAGATGATTATTTTATGATCAAGAGGGATTGGCACAGTGAAAGGGATATGAAAAATTGTAAGTAAATGAGTTTGGAGCAATAGTAGGCAGTGCAAATGGAGAGGGTATATAGCTCCTGTATGGTATCCTTCTGCTGCTATTAATTCAAAAGCACATGTTGATATCAGGTACTTTAAATCCTGGGGGCTACCCTGGAGAAGAGAGTGTACAGAATCAGTATGCAGGATAGATGTTAAACTGTTGGAGAACTATAGGAGTAAGGGTACAGGATGAGGATATTAAGGATAAAAATATTAACAATGAAGATATTAAAACAGAAATTGAAAATACTTCAAGACTAATGAAAATGAGCATGCAAGCTATCAGAATTATGGGATGTAGCAAAAGTGGCCCTTAGAGGGAAGATAATTGCATATAGTCACATATTAAGACCAAGAAATATCCCAAATAGAAATTTCAACAGAGAGAAAAAGAAAAAAAAGTTGAGATATACTGGTTTAATCTCTTTTAAATATTTGAGTAATTAACAATATTTTATTGGTTCATTGGAATTATAGGAGACCTATGACAAGGATTATGGGAATGTAATTGCAATTTGATAAAAAGGGAAAACAAGTTAATATAAAAAAAGAAATATCCATATCATTACTTAATCTCTGCTGGAAAGACAATTTCTTTTCTACCCTTTTCTAAAATTTAGAGCTGATAATGATTTAGATTTGTCTTCCTTGCAAAAATCAGGGAGGATATTAATACGCCTTTTTCATTTATCATTTTTTTCTGTTATGCACTCAACATAAAAAAGTACATTTTATATCCTTAGCAGTTTTTTTTAATATTTATTTATTTATACAAGAACTGGGGCCAGATGCGCAGGAGTGTGAGAGGATTCACCAGAGACAGAGCCGGGAACCGAACAGGCAGACTGACAAAATACACTGCTGAGGGGAGCAGCAGGCACAGCACGGGAAGTCTGTCGTGCCACGTGGGACCCTCACCAGCCAGCCGGAATCCAACTGGCACTGCAGAGGCTGTGGACAGCTTCACGGCATTGTGCTCAACTGCCTGCGCCACCAGGGGAGGCCCCTATGTCCTTAGTAGTTTAAAGACTGATTCTTCCCATTAAAGTCAGCAAGTTCAGTATCTGTTTTAATTCTGTTTATTTTTCATCTTGGTATTGTTAATCATCTATAAGAATAAAAACAAATCTAGACTTGATACTAAGTCACTAAGGCTGTTTTCTGTTTTTACCTTAGAATTTATTATGATTCTGTCCTGCCAAATCTGGCTTATACCTGTTTAAATGCTCTATTTTAGTTAAATTTGTTATATTTTTCCATAGTTAATTAACACTGGGTCATTTCAACTCATCAACAAAGGTTATAGTCTATAAAACAAAAGTATGCCATAATATAATTTAAGATATTACAGTAAGACAAGGTTTAAACTAATTTATAATTATTCTTTATACATTTAATATAGTTGGGGAGAAAACGGCTACTTCAAAATTAGGCAAATTCTATTCTATTTAAAGTGTCTAAGTGGGGCCTCCCCGGTGGTGCAGTGGTTGAGCGCTGGGTTGTGAAGCTGCCCGCGGCCTCTGCGGCGCCGGTTCGATCCCCAGCTGCTCCCGGGCCACCAGAGGAGGGTCCCACATGGCGCGCAGACCTCTCCTGCCGCCCACTGCTCCCCTCAGCAGTGTACTTTGGTCCTTCTGCCTGTTCTGCTCCCTGCTCTGGCTCTGGTGAATTCTCTCACCCTCCCGCGCTTCTGACTGTACCCAGTGCATGTATAAACAAAACAAACAAACAAACAAATAAATAAATAAATAAAACATGCCTCTATAAAAAAAAAATAAATACATAAAGTGTCTAAGTGGGGGGTCTCTCTGGTGGCCTACAGGTTACGTCTCAGAGTTATCTTGCTGACAGCCTCATTTCAACCCATGGCCAGGGAGCTAACCCACATGGCATAGCAGACCTCTCCTGTCTTGCCTGCTGCTCCTCTTAGCAATGTATTTCAGTAAGTACGCATGCTCTACTCCCACTCTGTCTCTGGTGAATCCTCTCACCCCCCACACCTCTGGCCTACACCCCAGTTCTTAAATGCAAAAATAAGTAGATAAATAAAATCTTAAACAAAATAATGTCTAAGTAAAAATGGATCCTGGAACTTTTTCTGTTTTTATCTTTTCTTAGTGTTGCAAAGTTCTAACAAAATGTCTACAAATTTTGATAAATGTGTCAAAGGAAAGATTTCCTTTATTTCTGGTCAGAAAATCTTTAGAGACAAAAATAATCATAGTTTTTCAAAACACCAAAAATTTTGATTCTAAGTTTATTTAACTGTTTGTATCTCAGAAACTGAAGGATACAGATTTGAACAGAAAATTCTAAGTACTGAAAATCTATTTATTTAAGAAATCAAAATTACAAAGGTTTTGATATTATAATTGTGCTATCAAAGGAAAAGAAAACCTACATTTTACAACCCTTTATTGGCATAGTTTTTCATTTAAAGTTTTGTATTCACTTTCTTTAAGATGGCCACCTAATTTGTATATACTCATTCCCCCAAAACTTAGATCTGATCCTTGTAGAACTATAGTAGCTAATGCCCCTAAGCTCATTACTATTTTATTCCTCAGTCTTGGATAAATTCTAGTTTACCTACCACAACCACCAAACTGACCTTTCCTCTTGCCTTATCCCTAAAATATCCATTCTTGTCACATCAGACTTCCTAATATTCTTTCATCTTCTATAACTTTAGTTCTCAAAAGTATTATTTTCCTAGCCCATAAAATTAAGTCTTCAACTAGACATTTAATGACACCCACAAAATGGCCACAACTTTCCCATTTTTGTCTTTCTGCTGATCCATTATACATAACCCAGTGAACTGGGTCATTCTCTCCCCCTGGTATGGTTCCCTTTATTTATTTATTTTTATTAATACCTTCTAGAGTGACTCTCCAATGAGCTGACACAGTATTCTGGGCTATCCACTGTGGATTCTGGGTGAAGGGGAGGAATATGGAGTTCAGTTGCTCCATAATTCAGCATCTTTATCATACTGCAGAGTAACCCCATAGTGCCCTCCATTCCATTTGCCTTATAATACTTTGCTTCCATTGTATTTGGCATACTCATTTCAGATGTATCGATGCTGGTCATGGGAAAAGGAGTTTACACTAGGACATGTATTAAAGGCTGTGACCATGACTATGGGCAGACGCTTATAAATGCAAATAATTCCAAGAGAAAGATACGGGCATTTCATGATCAAGAAAGCAAGTATGAGTGGAAATGAGAAATTGGATTTTTACTGTGTTGTTGGGAAAAGGGATTACAATTGGGAAACAATTATTATTGAAGGAGAAAGGCATTTTCTATGGCTGTATACATTTAGGCTAGTTGTGAATCTTAAGATGTGGGTTTTTCTTAGATGGTATTTTTGATTTTCAGGATCACAGTATATCAATTTCTATTGGAGTCTATTTGTCTACCTTTAGGTCAATCCAGAACATAAAAGTCCTCAAAACTATCTTCCAAAATTACCTATAGGAAATCTTCCTTAACCACTGTGTTCATCTCAATGCCTTTGTCTTTTAGGATTTTTCAAGTTCCCTCTCATGTGCTACCTTTTCCTCCATTAGTCTCTACTCTACTATTTCACTTTTCCTTAAATTGTATTATTTCTAAATGACTCCCCATCACATTATCTTATAAATTCTTTGAAGACAGTACTCTCAAGACATCATTTTTTTTTACAGTTTATATTCGGAAGATCTCACAAGTATAGATTAAAAGTATGTAAGGCGAGATTTACCACCTTTTAAAACTGCTCTGCTGAGGGTATGTTCCCCCAAATATCTGCTCATAGTTCATTTTATTGTATTGATTTTAGGGCTGTTAAAAGAGTCCTTTTCCTCCCACATCTTCAGGGAAGGAGATTTATATTTCTAACACTCCATGTTATAGGCAGTTTATTCCTTTGATCATCTTTCATTTGTCAGTACCCATTACTTCATAACTTCCTTGGTGCACTGTATATGAAGATTTCTAGAGATTTTTAAAATGGATTCTTCCTAATTTTACCAAGGTTTTGCTTTATCACTTTCTGTATCTCTATGCATCTTATTTCTTTCTCTCCAGATTATTTGGTTGTTCCTTTTCTTCATGAAGATGTATGTTTTCTACTACTTTATTTGTCTATCAATATTTCTAAGCTGTGAGCCTCCCTGGTGGCACAGGCAGTTGAGCGCAGTGCTGTGAAGCTGTCTGCAGCCTCTGCAGTGGGGGTTTGATCCCGGCCAGCAGCAGAGATACCCACATGATGCTCAGACCTCTTCTGTCTCTCTTGCTGCTCCCCTCAGCAGTGTATTTCAATCAGTCTGCAAGTTCTGTTCCCCACTTTGTCTCTGGTGAATCCTCTCATCCTCCTGCACATCTGGCCTGAACCCCGGTTCTTGTATAAATAAATAAAATCTTAAAAAAAATATTTCTAAGCTGTTCTGTTTCCCTGTTGTTACTTCACAGACAACAGTGGTGTCCGTGAGACAGTTTCCAATCTGTTATCATCTGTGAATATCATTAGCATAGTGTTATTTACACCTTCTTTTAGCTCACTAATGAAGATGCTGCATAGATTGAAACATACATCAACTCTCTAGAGAAAATACAGGGAACATTGCCATTTTTCATTATCTTTCATTTTTGGACTATATTATAGCTTATGTCTAAATTTGAGAAACAAATGTCCTTCAGTACAAATTTCTATTCATCCACTCAATATCTGGTTCTTTTAATTTCATAGACAAATGAGGTAATAGTAGGGTTTTGTTCTTTTTTTCTTATGATCCCAATGATTTTATTTTTTGAGATGGCATTAGCCCAGTTCTGGAAGTAGCTTGCTGATTGTGTTGAGTTGTTTCTGCTTTGTTTTTTTGTTGCACAGCACATGAATTTCAAGGGCTTGGCAAACACAAAAGCTAAACACTTCTTTGTTTATGCTCCTGCCCATAGGTAAGTCTGTTCTCACAAGCGCTTATATTTTTAACCTTCATGACTTCACCATTTCATTCCTTTTACTCTATCTGATGCTTTCCTTGTACACTTATCAAATTCCTTTTTACTTAGCTTCATATCGTTTTCCTCTTTCCCTCAATTATTGTTCCCCTTGTTTCCAATTTCCCTGTATTGCAATTATAACTCCAATTTCCCTGTATTGCAATTGTCACATAGTAGAATATTTCTTTTTATTTATATATCAGTCATTACTCTGGGCTGCGAACATTTGGAGGACAGAAAGCTTGTCATATTCAACTTTATTCCTCAGTGTTTAGCATAAAGTAAGCACTCAGTAAATGTTTGCTGACTGAATGAGTGAACTAATGGCTTGCTTATAAAGGCATCTATAGTGGCCTTAATTTGGATAAATCAACTTTCTGTAAGCAGTTTACATTAGAATGGTATACCTCCAATTTAGTCCTACTTACGAACATTTTATTAGAAAATTACAAGTTGTCTTTCTTTTTGTAGTTACAGTGCTTTTAATTGTTTATAAAAATGGTAAAAATCAAGTGAAATGCAAATAATACATAATTGATGACTCATTTTTCCTAGCAATAATGAAAAATAATGGAAAATCTGTTATTGTTATTATTTTAGCCACACATAGCCACTTAGATAACAGTGCTTTTTTTTTTAAGAATGGAAAACAAATATCAAGAAAATGAGCCTCATACCATATTTTTAAAAATTTATATGATGTGTTATTATTTCTATGAAATGTTAGATTGACATCCACTACAGTGTAGGTTGATACTGTTTGTATAGCTATGGGCTTGATTGTGAGTTGATGACTTTTGAATCGTTTCCAACCTGAGTTTTCAATATAGATTGAATTAGTTTTCAAATATTAATAGGTAATATTTATTAATATGTACTAAAGGAGTCAAGGAATTATTTTAACACAAAAGTGAATGAATGATTTTCTTATTTACCAAAATAAATGGGATTTCTCTAATGTTGTATATTCTCTATATTTAGCTTGTTATAATTTACAGATAGACATTGTTTTAATACCATGTGCAATCCTACCCTTACATTAGAGATTTAGAAAACCTTAGCATGAATCCTCAATTTTAAGACTCATGGGCAATCTGAATATTTATCACTCATGCCAGCTTTATGGAAGAATTGAAGGACTATGAGTTGATAATTAAAAGTTATTGAGTGGTTTGAAAATTGGCTCTAATACATTCCCTAAGTTACAGCCTTAAATTATACTCTCACCACCACTAAGACATCTAAAATTAGAAATCTAAGTTAAAGCCGTGTGTCATAAAATATAAGGTGATTAACTGAGCTTATATCTGAAATGGCACTACTTGTGATAACTTTTTCCCAAGTGGGCTTTATTTTTATTCTGTTTACTTTCTGGAGGGACTGTCATGCATTAATTCCTTGGCACTATTTATTATGATGTTTATTATGATATAGGTGGTTTCTTGAAAATTTTTTTTAAATAAAAATGCCTTTTCAAATACACCAACCAACAGTTTTTACCTTCTGAAGTATTTGAAAAAAATGCATAAAATAGTTTTAAAATATAGATTTAGAATAGCTCCTTCATATTTTCTAGGTCCTTATAGTAAGACATATATCTTATAGGATTGAATTTTTAAATGTGAACAATTGTATCTCTAATTTTGAATATGAAATGTTATATAAACACTACGTGAAGTCTTAATTCAAGTCTATTTGATGATGATTGTTCATTTGTAACAGCTATTATACTGCTGGCCATCAAGTATGTCATGAAAAGAGACAACTATGAATCAAGAGGTTAGTTTAAGAGTTCATAAAAATAAAATCCTATAGGAATAGAAGAAAAATAATACGAACACTGATAATTACGGAACAATGGTTGACAATTGAATTGTATATGAAGGCAAGTACAAAAGTGAGGTTCTGAAGGGCTTTGTGGGCAAATCAGCAGAGTGCTCTGATCTTTATGTAGGTCATGGAGAACTTGACCGATATCTTCATTAAAGCACATCACTGTGACTTCTCTAAAAATGTTTAAACAAGGACTGTTCTCTCTTTACTTTGTTCTTTGTTTTAGGTGTAAAGTGAAATAGCTTTGATTTAGAGGAGTATCAGCAGAATTTTCAAATATATGGAATTTAATTTGGGAAAAGGCATCAAATAGGACACACCAGTGGTTCCCAGGTTATTTGTAGGAGGCATTTCTTAAGTAACTTTAGTGTGATTTTTATGTATCATATATTGCTTCATAAGAGTTTTAATTTTATTCCTATTCCTTTATTCTCTGTGGTTATTTAGGCAGCATATAAGATCACAGTGGGTAAAGACTTTTATTAATAGCTTGATCTTTAACTCAACAACTGTACTGTACATGAAAAGTAAATAGAAGTTGAAATCACTGTAAGAATGTTCATAATTAAAGGCATACTTCAGGAAACTGACTTCAGAGAGATATATCATAGGATTTTGTATTAGACTCTCTGAACTAGTATGTTTTCCGTGAAACTGTTCTTCCTGAATTCACAACTATTGTCTCATAGCTCTCTGAGATTTCCTCTTTTTCCTATTAAAAGAATTATGATGTAATATCATTGAGAACTAATTTTTGATGTCTTGTTATGTTCCAGTGCAAGCTAAGTGATATTTCACATAGTATTATTGAATCCCTAAAACTAATTGGTGTGCTAGATTTCATTATCTCCATTTTTACATCAAAAGAAATAGCTTTGAAAAGTTAAGGATCTTATGCAAGTTTCATGGCTAAGAAATTTTCAAATGGAATTAAATTCTATACCTGTCTTAATTGTATTTGTTGATGTCTATTATATTGAGAATTTTAATTAGGTCAAGAGGCTTAAATTTTCATACAGGATGTTCAATAAAATCCACTGTCTCTGTAACATAAAAAATAAAACAAACAAAAACCAAGCTTGCAGAAATTTAATGAGGCACTCCCTCTTCCAATTCAGTGCTATAAACTTGCTATGTACTCTGAAAATATTACATAAATCTTTAATAAAGTACTTCAGGCTTAGATATATTTGCAGTTTGTATTAAAAATAATGAAATTTAACAATTTATATCGTTTCAGTAATTCTTAACCTTGACTGTACTTTTGAATAATATGGATATGAATGTACAGAAATAAGATTTTTAGAAATAAGTGATGCCCTCCTTACAATCTTATATTCAAATTAGTCAGTTTCCCTTACCCATCTGAAAATACACATGGCAATTGTTTCATAATTTGCAATTATATATCCCAGGGAATATGTTGAAACTATAGAGTTTAGTTAACAAAATGAATAATTTCCTAACTGCTTATAATTTATGTCTATGTAGTTGACTTGAATTTGTAAGAAGGGACAGCTAGTTGTAGCTCCATAGCTATCTGGTTAAAGATATAGAAATCAGATCTATCCCTTGGGTGTTTTCACTTGGCTTTTCAGGCAACCTGCCTCTTAGGTTATGCCATTTCACATTGATCAGATAAATGAGGAATATTTGCCATTTAAAATTAGGCCCTCCATCTCTCCTGCAGGATGTCTCTGATTTATAATTTGTCTGTTTTCGTTTCGTTGTGTTTTGTATCATCATTTTTTTTTTTTACAGTGATGTCTTATTTGGTTCCCCTATATTCCTGCTATAAGTAAAACCATGTGATATTTTTTTCTTTTTCCTTCTGGCTTATTTCACTGAGCATAATTCCTTCTAGCTCCGTCCACATTGCTGTAAATAGCATGACTTTAACTTTTTTGGATTGCTGAGTAATATTCCATTGTGTATATATACCACATCTTTTTGAACCAGTCATCTATTTTGGGGAGTAGGGAGAGGGATTACAGGGAGGGAGGGAGGAGCACAGGGGACTGTGGTGATGGTGCAGGGGTACATTTGTGAAGGAAACTCGGGGATTACACCTGAGGCGGAGAGAAACAAATATTGTTTAAAAATGAACAATGATGTAAAAATAAACAAAATAAATTAAATTAATTAATTAAGTTAAATTAAAGTAGGCCCTACTATAGGAGAGTATAGCAAGGATATGAGTGAGAAGGAGAGAGACAAAATATTGGATGATTTCACTCATGTATGGAATGTAAAGAAACAAAGCAGAGGAGTAGACCAAAAAAAAATAAATTTGTGAAATCCAACTACAGAACTGAGTCTACAAAAGGGAAACATGGGTGTGGGAAGTTGGGTGGAGGATTATTGGGACTAGATGTAGTATGGTAACATTCCTAAATACTACTTAAAAATAATTTTAGTAAATTAAAAATTTTCTCAAGACAAAACAAGAATAAAACATATTAGGCCAAAGTGGAGGGTTGAGCTAGCTCTGTTCAGACCCGGTACAACTTTTATTTAGGCAACTTTTGAGCAAGTTAATCAACTTTTTATGTTTCAGTTTCTTTATCTGTGAAATGCGAATAGGGTGGTAACTACAGACATTTCCTATTTAGCAGTTTGCCTGCATTATGTAAGTCTTTAACAAACTGTGCAAGGCAGCTACTGATTATTCACATCTTACAGATGAAAATACTAAGGTGAATTAGCTCCTAAAAAATGGTGCCTGCTATCATGCCAGACAGTTTCACAAAGAGCAGCTTGTAACCATGTGCTTAACACTTTTCCCAAGGTCTGTTTAGAGGATACAGTGAGATACAACAGTGATTTCCAAAAAAATACTAATATCTGGCTTCCATCCCTGGGCATCCCTGACATTCATAGGGATGGGGTGTAACTAGGCCTTAGGGAATTTTCAAATCTCCTGGAGAATCTAATGTATTACAGTATTTGGAAACCAATGTTTAAAGACTTGAGCTTAGAGTGTGACTCATAATGGACACAAAGGTAACATTATCTGTATTTGTATTTTTATTATTGTTATTATCAGACTCTAATCGAAAAGCAAAATAAGAGTAATGAGTTTCCTGGTGGCCTACGGGCTTTCTCTGCACTATCACTGCTATGGTCTGAGTTCAATCCCCAGCCAGGGAGCTACGCACATGGCGCAGCACACCTCTCCTGTCTCACCCATTGTGCCCCTTAGCGGTATATTTCAGGAAATCTGCTTGTTCTGCTCTCCACTCTGTCTCTGGTGAATCCTCTCACTCCCTACACCTCTGGCTTGCATCCCAGTTCTTCTACAAATAAATAAATCAATCTTTAAAAAAAAAATAAAAGGACGTATAAAAAAGATTAAGGCAGGGCCTCCCCGGTGGCGCAGCGGTTGAGCGCTGGGTTGTGAAGCTGCCCGCAGCCTCTGCGGCGCCGGTTCGATCCCCGGCTGCTCCCCGGCCACCAGAGGAGGGTCCCGCATGGCGCGCAGACCTCTCCTGCCGCCCGCTGCTCCCCTCAGCAGTGTCCTTCGGTCCTTCTGCCTGCTCTGCTCCCCGCTCTGGCTCTGGTGAATTCTCTCACCCTCCCGCGCTTCTGACTGTACCCAGTGCTTGTATAAACAAACAAACAAACAAACAAATAAATGAATGAATAAAATGCATGCCTCTTAAAAAATAAAAAAAAAAAAAAAAAAGATTAAGGCAAAAACAAAACAAGTGAAACAACAATAATTTGATATGTTTATAATATTCTTACTGTTACAAAGCAATTTCAAAAAATTTCCATAAAAGATAAAAGTGGAAGTTTAAAAGTAAATAAAAAAATAACAAAATAAGAATCAAACAAAAACACTTTTTCAGTTGAGTTTTACTGCATTTTGTGCTCCTTTTCAGTCAGAGACAATTCTCTTTGGTTGTAGGGTAAATGGTTATTCAGGCTTTTCTGCCCTCCCACCATTAGGATTGCCCTGCCCCATGGGGCACCTGCAGTTGTTACATTGTTGCAAACTGACTTGTTTACTTCTGTGGGCCATGGGAGGGGTATAGAGATAGTCATCAAGAGAAACAGAAGTAGGAGAGAGCCAGGAGAGAGAAGCCAGAGACACCCAGAGTGAAGGCTTGCTGGGGGCTTAGAGGCCTGCCTGCTGCCTACATGGTTGCTGCAATATATGTAACAGCTCAATAAAAGCCTGAGAAACCCACTGAGGGCTCCAGGACTCCTCCTTTATCCGCCTGTCTGCTCTGATCCTAGAAAACCTGCTCAGTGACCATCCTGCCCACACATTAGTGTTTCCCATTTAGATGGCAATACAGGAACTCTCAGGACTACAACCCTTCCTACTTAGGGTTCATATTATCATGTGTCTTTTCAGCCTCCTACAGTGAGTAGTGACTCATTTGAGGCTTCACAAAGAAGAAAATTGGTATTCAAGAATACAAGCAATGCTCTGCAGCTCCCTAATCTTTCTATAATATTTCCAAACTGTTCTAACTGGAGGCAGAGCTACAGATACCCTAAACTTTCCAGGTATATGTAAGCCTCATGGTTCTGTTGTTAATTCTATATGGTGATGAAAAGCTAATGCTCATTGAATGTACAGCTTAACAAAATCACCAGGCACAAGTCCAAGTTACAGAGAGCCTCCCTTTATTTCTGGTTTTCTATCTTTCAGCTGTGCCTTGCTTTAGGCAAAGGCCATGTGGTTGCCAATTTTAGATTGTCCTTAGTTGAGTTTCCTAAGGTCAACTAGTTTTGTTGATCTAGGAGGAAATTAATTTGTGCTTGAATGTTTTAAGCAAAGCAGAGAGATTATTTGTACAATAATCTCTAGTCTTTACATGTGATAAATGTGTGGGGGGCGGCATTTGTAAATATTTACATATAACCTATTAGCTTTAACCTTTACATTTGATATTTGAAAACTGGGTACATGAATTAAAATATTGACAATTTGGGCCTCCCTGGTGGTGCAGGTGGTGAAGCGTAGGGCTGTGAAGCTATCCACAGCCTCTGCAGTGCCGGTTAGATCTTTACCTGCTGTGGAGATACACACATGGCATGGCAGACCTCCCCTGTCTTGCCCACTGCTCCCCTTAGCAGTGCATTTCAGTCAGTCTGCCTGTTCTGTTCCCCACTCTGTCTCTGGTGAATCCTCTCACCCTCCCGCACATTTGGCCTGTACCCCTGTTCTTGTATAAATAAATAAATCTTTTAAAAAATATATTGACAATTTTTATTTTTGGTTGAAGATCTGCTTATTTATTTCTTTATTTTCTAATTTCATTTTATTTTTATATATTTTACATCATTCTTCCTTTTTATACAATGCATGCTTTCTCCTCTCTGGTTGTAGTCCCCACAAAATCCCACCACCAGTTCACCCGTGCACCACACCATAGTCACTTATGTAAGAACACATTACCTCCCCATTTTGATCCCTCTCTTTGCCTCTCTCCTACAGTGTCTCTGATTAATAATTGTCAGTTAATTTTTAATTTATTATAAATTTTTCCTGTCCCTTATTTAGTTTTGCTACATTCCTCTTATAAGTGAAACCATCTGACATTTTTTTTGGACTGAGGAGAGTGTAAATATTAATATATTTTACCTTATTTCTTTCCTCAATGAGTGTCTATGACAACTGAGAAGTGTGTCTAGTCTATATCTAAAGCTACTTAATTTATAATTGTCCAGATATCTTCATATTGTTGCAATATCTACAACAATATAAATGTAACTCTGTCTTCTTAATTACTATGTTTGACATTTATGCCCTCATAGAGAAATATAATGATTAGACAGAACAATTGTGTGATTTTTGTCATGAACAGTATATGACCTAAAAACTAGGCTTTCTTCAGTTTGGTTACAGTAAGTGGATCCAAGCAAATCAGAACTTTCAGAGCATTAATATAATCAATTTGAACCTAGCTATTATGGCTTGGAAAAGTCAGCTCAATTATTTCCAGTTGTTTATATATTTCTTAATAAGAGAGCCTTTGGTTGTTTAAAAAATCACAATAAATGTGTATGTTGTATTACTGGGAAAATGTTTTTCTCATATCTGATTCTATACAGAAATATATAGAGTTAGATATACAACCCAGGAAAATTTAATTTTACATGCACAAAATAAGGGCATCAGCAGAGAGTTTAAAGATATTTTTCTCTTGCATGTTATGTGCCTGTATAAAAAAGAACTTCCCCTTTGGATTCACTGCTGAGATTTTCAGCAGTTCTGCCAATAAGTGTCAAAGGGAAAGGGAATAATTTCCTAGTGAGATTTCAGTTGTAATTTAGCCCATAAAATTGAGACTTACAAATAAGTCTTAATTTTTGGTGTTTCCGCCAGGATGAAATTATTAAAAATTGTTGTAGATTTCCTGGTCACCAAGGGCAATTTTGTGATTTGCAAGATTAAAAAGGAATGAATGAATAAATAATAAATTAGCAGAGTATCATCCTTGCTCCATGTGAAAGTTACTATAGTCTCTTTATAGAGCCTGCTCTTTAATTTGCAATCTTTATTTATATTAAAATGTTTTATCTTTCTTTGCAAAGAAAATGTAAAAAAAAAATCTCTAAGAGACCCTAATAATCATGACTGACTATTGTAGTCATTACCCTAATACTGATTTGCAAGTTGACCTACAAAGCATTAGCAATTCAGGGAGAAGCTGATTCTGAACATCTTGAACACTTGTTTTCATTCTGTTCCCTGGCTCAAAGCTGCTCAAAGCAATCTTGAGGGTTGTCAGCATCTGACATCCCTTTATATATATATGCTGTGTGCTGAAATTCACATTATGATGGTCGTTGACATGTTTTCTGATCCCTAGAAGATCTCTTTCAATTTCAAAATTCTTTCCTATTTCCAGGTTATTATAGTAACGTTTTGTATCAAATAATGTGTTGATACAGCATGTTATAGGAAATACCAACTAGGAAGAGGCATTTCACTTAAGTATATAAAGGAAGGGGGTGCTAGAGGTAAGACAGCAATAATGGGTCAGGCACCTTGACCTCTTGTTTTGGAGGTAACATGATTAGAAAATTTTGGAGGAATTCAAATAGCCTTGGGATGGCCAGGAAATAAAACCCAGATTCACCAAAACAAACAAACAAACAAACAAACAAACAAACAAACACAAATAAACATTCCAGGACTTGGATGTGTTTTATAGGAGAGCTAGTTTTGTCCACATGGGGCATCATCTGAAAATGACTTTGACCCTCTAGTACTTTAGCACAATGGTTGAACATTGGGAATATTGACTGAGTATCTCAGTGTAAACCAATAAAGAAACAAACTGAGAGGTCAAATATATGAAGTGCTATAATGCCATTTAGGTAAACTAAATCATTTCTGCAGCAGTGCATAAGCATCTGCATAAAGTCAGTTTTGAACTGAGACATCAAATAGCAGTGATGAAAATCACTGGTTCACTGGGACTTCCTCCCTACTTTCACCCATGACCAGGCTACCTACTATCTGTACCTACACAGTGCAGATTCCACACTCCATCATTACAACCACTTCCTTAAAATAACACCAGCTCTCTTTCTTCTTCCTACTGCCATTATGGCCACAGAGGATATGGCTGTGAGTATACAATACCACAATGTTGCTTATAGTGCCAGCTTGTATTCTAGATTGTTGTCAAAAGGATTTTCAGCACTTCTTATAATCCTAATTTTTCTTTAGTAAGTTTACTTTCTCCACTTTGTGGGGTAACTACTTCATACCTACTTTGCTTTTGTCAAACCATCACCACTGCCTTTCAGTTCACTTTTGCCTGGTGACCTCACTTAAAACTTCATCGATTTAATAGAAACCAGTGGAAAGAAAACTCTCCCTGGGCCTCCCTTGTGGAGCAAGGGGTTAACCACCGCACTATGAAGCAACCCGCAGCCTCTGCAGCAGGAGTTCAGGAGTTCGATCCCCAGCTGTCCAGGGAGCAACCCACATGGCACAGCAGACCTCTCCTTCTTCGCCTACTGCTCCCCTCAGGAGTGTACTTCAGTCAATCTGCCTGTTCTGTACCCCACTCTGTCTCTGGTGAATCCTCTCACCCCCCACATCTCTGGCCTAAACCACAGCTCTTGTATGTATAAATAAAAAAAAAAAATCTTAAAAAAAAAAGGAAAAGAAAACTCTCCCTTATCTTACATCACCACAGTAGTTGTCATTTCTAGGATGAATGAAGCAGCCCTGGACCAATCAAAGTCCTCTTCAACTCTTGCGTTCACCACCTTTTGTTGTTTACTGCATTGTTTTCTGCCTGCTTTCTCACCTGCATTTCAGCAACTTTTCATCTATTCAGTATTTTATGGTATTGTCTAGAAACACTCAAAACTATCTGTTGTTTAAAAGTTCCTTATAACTCCGTTTTCCCTTTCAGCTACTGGCCAATTTTTTCTGTCTCCTTATAAAGCAAAGCATATACCTTGTACCCACTGTCTGCCTCTCCACACCTCTAGGTCTTGCCACTCCACAGAAACTTCTTTTTCAAGGTTGTCAGTGACTCCAGGTGATGCTTTATTTACTGGTCACATCCCTGTTCTGGCCTTACTAGACTATCAATAGAATTCAAAGCAATTGAATTTTCCCTCTTCCTTGAAATGCTTTTGCTTTGTTTATGCTATTGTGAAACCATGCCAAACCATGACAATCTTTTCTCCCTTTCCCATTTCAGTCTACTTTGTTTTCTACAGCAAAAATGAACCTTACCCAAAAAGAGATCTGGCCTTTTCCTTGCACTACTTGGGGATGGTATGGAGAGCCTTGGACCATTCTGCCTGATTGTTTACCCGGGACCATTTGCCAATGAACAGTGTAGCAATGTAATATATGATGGGAACTTTGGGGTCTGCAGTATCTCTCTGCCTCTGAAAGGTTAGCAACTAAAGGTCACCCAGTTATGCTGTCCACCATGAAGCCCTGATATAAATTTGGGAGTCGAAAATTTACCTAGTTGTCAATAACTTGTGCACTGATTCCAAGAAAGGACAAAATTCAGTTAATCATTCTGGAAAATCACCATATCTGAACTTGGTTTTGGAACCATGTGGCAAGTACTGGTGAAAGTGAAGGAGGTCTTGTGAACTGTGTTCCTTCAAACTCCATGGGCTCTTTTCTTACCCCTTTTCAACAGTAGGGTATTACAGAGTTTGGTCCTCATTCCTTTTTTTTTCTAGCTATATACTATCCATGGATGACTGACATCCAAAATATGTATCTCTAGCCCCAGATTTCCCTAGAATTTCAGGGTATATAATTAGCTTCATAAGTCATAAGGATACTTTTATGACTTGCTTAAATTCACATGTCACACAGCAAGTTCTTCATTATCCCTCTTAACTTCGTCTCTCTTATCAATATGATTATCAATTAACTACACCTGCTTACTGAAATTAAAACCTAGGTATTATTCATGATTTATCCCTTTCCCTGTCTCACTATATAGAATCCATCAGTAAGCCTTATCAGTGCTGATATTCAGTTCATATCCAGTGCATGGACTTCCTGATAAAACACTACTGATTCTGGTTTAACTGATTAAAAATCCATAACTCTGAGCAAGACAGCTATTGCCTTTGTTTTTGTTGTTTTTTCTTTTTTTAAGATTTATTTATTTATTAAACAAGCACTGGGTACAGTCAGAAGCGCGAGAGGGTGAGAGAATTCACCAGAGCCAGATTGGGGAGCAGAACAGGCAGAAGGACGGAAGTACCTGCTGAGGGGAGAAGTGGGCATGGCAGGAGAGTTCTGCGCGCCTTGTGGGACCCTTGCCTGGAGGCCGGGGATCGAACTGGTGCTGTAGAGGCTGCAGGGCAGCTTTGCAACCCAGCTTTCAACCACTGCTCCACCGGGGAGGCCCAGCTATTGCCTTTGATCCATCATCTCTCTAAGCCTCCATGGTCCCGTATCTAAATGTGTCCCTTACTTCCCACAATTCAGTAACTAAAGGGTTAGTGCTATTGGGGCCCTCGCCCTGGGACCTGACCTTGTTTTTATATCTGTAGTCAGCCTTGGTTTTGATTTTTTTTTTTTTTTTGTATTTTTCACAGGGACACTTCAAAATGCCCCCATCCTGAGCAGTTTCCATGGTGCTTTTTGGGGCTGCTCATGGTCACTCTGGCATCCATCAATGTGCTAGACTTTCCACCAATTGTTTCTTCCCTGGGAAATCCCCCATTTCCAATATGTTCTTGGTCAAAGTGGCCTTGACCTTTCATGCAGAAGTCAGAGTGTCTTCTAACCTTGATGGTACCATAACATGCAGATAGCTGTTATCCATTGGACACATTCACTGATCACACACACTGGCCTTGCTTACTTGCATGACTTATTATCTAAAAGACTTCTTGAGGTATTTTTTTTTTCCTGTAAAGCTTTTGGGAGAAACCTGGGAGTGGGTAGGTTAACCCTAACTAGGTCCAACAAAGGTAACAGTGGGCAGAGTCTTCAAGTATATAGTTGCTCCATAGAGCTAGGAAACTGGGGAAGCGGATGGAGATGCAAGTCTATTTTAAGCTAGGGTGTTTCTGGATCACAACTGTCTATATTTAACATTCCCATTGATTTTTTTTTTTTAGATATAAAGCTCACATGCTTAAATAATCACATTTTTAAAACGCACAGCTCAAATATTATTATCTGAAACCACCCCAGCTATCTAATTCTAGAACATTTTTATCTTTTCCAAAAGAAACCAGCCTCTGGCAACTACTAATCTGCTTGGATTGCTGGAAGATCTATGTAGCTCTTGCAGTCCCCAGGGAGAAACTTGGAACTGGGGTTTTTCATCTGTCTGCTCTGCACTGAGTTGGAGAAAAGAGCCGTGAGGACACAGAGTATGCCGAATCAGACCACCATCTGTTCCCAGTCGCCCACAATGACTAGATTATGCTGGGTCATGTCTGTGCTCCAAGACAACTAGACAGAAGCCAGTCCTGCAGATTGCCCCTGAAATGTTAGGACATTGCATATGTGATCCACCTCTTTTCAGCCCCAGGGAGAAAATGGGAGCTGGGACATTTCCTCTTTTTTATAAGGCACCATGTCAGGAATAGGGATTATGGTAAGAAAGTGTCTGTTTTCCCTATCACCTTCAGTGTGAGCAGCTTTTTGTTTACACAGGATACAAGCGCCTCTCAACTAGTCTCTGAATTCCTCTCAAAGGGAATTTGTGTTCATTGAGGGGTGAGGATCGAGGGCTTCCCACCTTGCTGAAATCCAGCATATCAATTCATCAGAAGACACCTCAGAGTTCACCTCTGTGAAGCCAACAGGAACCTATGGACAGATTTGGAAATTTCATCTGATATCCAATATAATGAGATTATTAAAAGCACTGATTCTGGTAGCTGAGTTCAAATTCAAATTGAATCACAAGTGTCTTAAACATTTTGTACTTTGGTGTTCTCATCTGCAAAATATGGGTAACAGTAGATTAATATCCTTGCATTGTCATTAATTGATTTAACAAAGGTAAAGTACTTAAAACAGTTTCTGACAGTTTATTTATTTTTTTATTTTTTAATTTTTGTGTAGAAGAACTGGGGTACAGATCAGAGGTGCAGGGGGTGAGAGGATTTACCAGAGACAGAGTGGGGAGCAGAGCAGGAAGATTTACTGAAATACGCTGCTAAAGGGAGCACTGGGCAAGACAAGAGAGCTCTGCTGTGCCATATGTGGCTTAGCTGCCTGCCAGGAAATCACACTAAGGCTGCAGAAAGTGATAGTGCTGGGACTTAACCCTTAGGCCACCAGGGAGACCCACTGTTCCTGGTAGTTTAAAAACAATAAATATTAGCTCTCTTTGATGTGTATTTATTAAACATACACATGGATATAAATATTGATACATATGTTGTGATTACTTACATATGAATGTTCCTAATAATTACTTGTTTTACTTTTATCTTGAAAGCAGAAAAATAACTTACTTATTTATTTATTTATTTATTTATTTATTTATTTATTTTTGTGGGACCCTTGC
The DNA here is from genome assembly GCF_964194135.1 of Talpa europaea. Taxonomy (NCBI): domain Eukaryota; kingdom Metazoa; phylum Chordata; class Mammalia; order Eulipotyphla; family Talpidae; genus Talpa; species Talpa europaea. The sequence goes on from NC_140079.1 coordinate 35,473,411, forward strand.
CGGCGGCCCAACTGGCGCTGCAGAGGCTGCGGGCAGCCTTGCAGCCCAGCGCTCAACCACTGCGCCACCAGGGGAGGCCCTAATTTTTTTTTAAAGATTTATTTATTTTATTTATACAAGCACTGGGTACAGTCAAAAGTGCAGGAGAGTGAGAGAATTCACCAGAGCGGGGAACAGAATAGGCAGACTGACGAAATACACTGCTGAGGGGAGCAGCGGGGGCGCAGCAGGAGAGGTCTGTTGCGCCATGTGGGACCCTTGCAGATGGCCGGGGATCTAACCAGCGCTGCAGAGGCTGCAGGGAGCTTTGCAGCCCAGTGCTCAACCGCTGCACCACCAGGGGAAGCCCGGAAAATAACTTCTTTTAATTTGAAAATACTGGTTCTTTTTCCATTGCATGCACATAATAAAAATAAAATGCTAAATGAGAAAATGAACAACTGTTTCTATTATCACTCAACTATGCAAGATTAGGCAGATGACACGTTTCATATTTGTAAAGATTGTTTTAGGAAAAAGTTGTTCTCAATCTCTTTGTAACTCAAGAAGTTGTTATCTTGTCTAATCTGAGGAAAACTCTAGAACATCTTTCAAAGGAAATGTATATTGATTCACTGATGTACACATCATATGTAGATTATCTCATCTGTTATTTTATAGTTTTACTTCTGTCCTTAAGCTAATTTATGATTCCCTTGATTTCCTTTGAGCATATATTAAAGAAACTACTCTGACCTGTATGTCTGGCTTTTCTGTGCAATATATGTGTGATTTCTACCTGATTAAAACTATAACCTATAATTTTCAAAATCCCTTTCACTGTATGCTGTGTGAGTACAATAAATTGAGTCATAAAGAGCCTTTAATTTCAGAAGGCCTTTGTGGCTAGACACAATGATGGACAGTACAGAGTAGCATCCCAGTTACCATCCCAGCTTAATGTCACTCTTCTTCACTCTGCCTCCAGCTTGTCTTCCCTGTACAGGCCCTCTTAACCAACAGTGGCCTCAGACACACAATGCCAAACCCTTGACGCATAGATGAATTGCTTACACTGAGTGCATTTCTCTGAGATTTTGCCAGATCTTCCCCATTCATAGTCCTACTTTGATGGCCAGCATGATTGGTTTTGCACATTTACCTGCAAACCCCAATTTAACCAGCAACATTAATGTTTCTAGCAAACTGGTTAGTGATATTTTTCTCTGATCTTCCAGCTCTCCCATGCATTTTTTTTTTTTTTAAGTTTTGGTTTGGTTGTTCTTTTTTTTTTTTTTAATTCATAATGGCAGGTTGATGATTAATAGGAAAGGGAAGTAAAGGCTACTTGCACAGACACAAGCGGGCAGAAAAAAAAACTACCCTTGAAATGGACAGGTTTGTTAAAAGAGAGGCCTGCATTATCACAGGAGGGCAGTAGGGAGGAGAGCTGCCTTTGCTGCTTTGCAAAGGGAGAAGGTTGGTGAAGAGAAACACCTGCATAGGTACAGGCAGGCAGGAGAGCTGCCCTTGTAGTCTTTCTTTTCCTGTGGTAAACCATTCATCCCCCAGACTCACTATGTTCTGTGGCTATAGGTAAATCCTGACTGATGCATTCCCCAAATTTCTGATATTTCATGATTATGTTGTCTCTGAGATTTCCTCATTTACATCGAGTGGATATGTGGTGAAGCCTTGAAGATATGATTTAAAAAGTTGTTTATGATTCTCTTAGATAAAGTAAAATCAGCAACCTGTGGCAGAGTGCAAAGAAAGAAAACTGACATTTCCTCCAAATAATAGCAGCCTTTAATTGAAGCCGTTAATTGAAGAAAACACTTTGTACAATAATATCATTTTCTTCTCTTCCTGATGGATTTACTTGACTGTAAAGGCTGTTTCAAATATCACCACTATCTTTAATTTTTGAAATGTTGATTTCATGTAACAAGAATAGGCATTAGATAGTAATGGGCTTATCTTAATCATACCTATTAGTCACTATATGTATATAATTCCATGTAATAATGAAGCCAGAGTCAAATTTAGCTGCATTTATCAGCAAACATGCAATGAACATGACTGACTAATGTAAACAGACGGCCTTTAAAAATTGACTTCAAAATAATGTGTCATGTTTAACAGTTAATGATATACTAAGTCTGTTCCTTAAAAGTAGATTTTTTTCTAAATGAGCCATTTTATTGAATTAACAAGAACTATCACTTTATTTTACTAAAATCAGGCCTATTTTCACTTTTTGTTTTACCTGTTAATCAACTTGAAAATGTTTTCCTTTTTAGAAATTTGCTTCTAAGTTCTGTTCCCTGTTGACTCTTGCTCTTTGTTGACTCACCTTTGATCCCACTCTTTCCTGTAATTACTATTACGATTTCTAATCATATACCTTGAACATAAGCTAATAACTGTGGAAACATCTATAAATAACATTATCTATATGTCAATAAATATATCTGTACTTCTAGGTATCTTTACCTAGTTTGTTTAAACACTGAAAGTGAAGATTTGTGTTTTGAAAATAATATAAAAATGTTTATCATTTATGTTAGCAACATGGTTATAACATTTGTAATAAAAAGTACTGCTGATTATAGTCATGTTGAAAGACAACTTTTCTAAAAATCTGGAATGTTATGACAATTAAATGGAATTATAGACATGGAACTTTGACCAGTTTTCCAATAATTTCTCATTTCATAATAATAACATTCTCATCTCATAGTTATAATTATCCTTTGATTGTTTAAACATTCTTTTCAAGTGATATAATTCAACTCTGCATTTTTAACATTGGCTATTTTAGGGGGGGGAGATTTTAATTATTATTTATAGCATTTCCACTCTGTGTGTTGGCTGTTTCATATAAGGCCTAGCAAATATGTATTCCCAAATTAAAATGGCTCAAGGGAATTTGTTGTCTTTCCTAGTTAGTGCATAAAATGTACTGCCTTACTATAACTGTCAATCTTGAAACTGTCACAATTAAACTTTGCTTTAGGATTTAAAAAATGATTTGAAACACATACTTGTATAAGAAAGATTGAGTTTTAACAACACACTAAGTTCTGTAAGATATTTACTCAAAAGATTTATATAAACTCATTTTCTATGTATGTTTGAGAGATGGTCATACATGGCATCCTGATATTTGTTTAAATATAGTCACTGTTTTATCTTATCAGGAGGAAATTTGGGATGTGACAAAGAAGGTGGAGATAATTTGCTTGATTTCTGAAAGCAAAGTAACCCAAGTATGCATTCAAACGCCAATACTTATACCTAGGTGTGTGTGACCTTCGGAGGTTGCTCAAACTTTTCTAACCTTCTGTTTCCTCCACTATAAAATGAGGATCAAAAAAAAAAAAAAAAGAACAAGTAAATCAAATAAGACATCAGTGTAAAAATAAATAACAATAGAAAACACAACAAAACAAAAACAGACAATTATAGACCAGAGACATCCTGCAGGGGAGGAGGAGGGAGGGTGGAGCAGAGGAGTCTGAGGTGATGGTGCTCGGGTGCATTGGTGAAGGAAACTCTATGGGGATTACACCTGAGTGTAGTGGTGGTGGGGGGAAATATTGTTTTAAAAAGAACAATGATGTAAAAAATAAATAATTTTTAAAAAGTTAAAGATTTGGGAGGAGAGTGCTAAAAAAACAATAAATCAAAAATTTAAAAAAATGATACATGATTTGGTTTGTTAGGGCTCCTATAATAAAATATCACAGACTAGTTCAAATAACAGAAATTATTTTCTCATAGTTTTCAGGGCAGAAGTCCCAGATGAAGATGTTGACATGTTTGTTTTTTTGTGAGGCTCCCTGCTTGGCTTGTAGATGGCTGCCTTCCTACTGTGCCCCCACATGGTATGTTCACGGTATGTACACATCACTGGTGTTTCTCCATGTCCAAATTTCCTCTTCCTCGAAGGATCATCATATTGAATTAGGTTGTACCCCAAGACTTACTCCTTATTACCTCATTAAATGTCCTATCACTAAATGCTGTCATATTCCAAAATCCTCAGGTTAGGACATTAACATTCAAATGTTGGCACGGCACAATTCATTCTGTCATAGAACACAGCCTGTTGGTTTCTTCTTTTTTACCATAGTTGTATCTTAGGAATGGTAAAACATGCAGGTTTCCACCTCTATTCAGACCTGTTAAGTCAGAATCTTGGTAATTTGGGTCTGGAGAACTCCTGACACCTGGTAACCATATGTATAAAGCTGTTGTTGTTTTTAGTAGTAGTCATTGGCATCTTCATCATAGTAATCATGGTGGTAGGTGCCATTTTTTGTGGTAGCAATGATAGTCAGCATAACTTTGGAAGTTTAATTTGAATGCTAAGGGACATTTAAGGAGAGTTACATAATTAAGGTGTAACGTCCCATGATAGTTATAAACACTGACTATGTTCTCTCCTCAGTTAACAAGTTTCCACAAATTTAGCAGCTTATAACCACACTTAACTTTTTTCTTCCCTTCTTATTGAAGTAATAGTGTATTATGATATTATATGTTTCAGATGTGCATCTTTGAAAATCAACATGTGTCTACACTACATTAATTTTACCATGGAACGTCCAGTTGCCTCCTACACCATACCCATTTCCCTGATTGACCTCCATCCCTCGCTCCCGCTTCCTTTCTGGTAACCACTAATTTGTCTTATAGATGAAAAAATTTATTTTTATTTTATTTAATTCATATGTTTAGAACCATACTTATTAATGCCTCAGCTCTGTCTGGAAGTTAGTGGTCTAGATGGAGCTGACTCTGTCTCTGTTTATATTCTTACAAGCTCAACATAATGGGGCAGCCATACTAGGCTTATATCTGAGGATTTCATGAAAGATCCTTGCCAAGCTCATAATCCAATACCTGTGGGTTTAGATCTGAGTTCCTTGTTCTTTCTGACATCAATGGGGGTCACTTCTTGCTCTTAGCAGGCCCCACCTTTTTTCTTTCTCAAGTGTCCCCCTCCAAGTTCAAACCAGTTATTATACATTAAGTTCCTTCTCAGTCTTCTTACCTCTTCCACCAGTTGGGGGAAACTTTCTGAGACTCACATGATGAGATTAGTCCCCTCCAGCTACTCTCTCCATTTTAAAGTAAACCATTACTCAAAGCACAGTATAATCACAGAAATGCTGTTTCACCATATGTGACTCATATGTTACACCATTACATCAGAATCAGGGTGTAACATTGTTAGGTGCCACTTTTAAATGTTCTATCTTCCATACTGATGGTAATATCAAGGTCTTTTTTTTTTAAAGATTTATTTATTTACATACAGGAGCTGGGGTACAGGCCAGAGGTGTGGGGGATGAGAAGATTCAACAGAGACAAAGTGGGGAACAGAACAGGCAGATTGACCGAAATACCCTGCTGAGGGGAGCAGTAGGTGAGACAGGAGAGGTCTGCTGCGCAACCTTACTAACTGGGGATCAAACTCATGCTGCAGTGGCTGAGGATAGCTTCATAGTGCTGTGTCTTAACCCCTTGTGCCACCAGGGAGGCCCCTAATATCATGGTCTTTAGGTACAGTTTCCAAATTGTTACAGAATCATTAGTTTTATGGCACTAAGTAATTTGAGCTTTTCTATCCTGAAATTTTTTTACCTGTAAAATTTCAGATATAGTAGTAATATTTACCTCATAGTGTTAAATAAAATGATAAAATCTATGCAAAATCTTTGAGATTTGTTAAGTAGGACATGGTTGTAGTTGCTATGGTTTTTACTATGATGAAGCTAGTGTGGGTGTGTTATTCATTATATTACTGTCATCATAAGAGAATAACTGAAGCTTAAATAAGGCAAAATTCCTAAATATTTTGTTTCTCCATTTTAAATAGGAATTCTGATTTTAAAATGCAAGAAACATTTGTTATCCACTATCTGGAACTAGCAAATGTTAGCATATTGTGATGTTTTCTTTAAATAATTTTTATGAAATAAATTAAGCAATGTGGCATTTCCTTTTGTGCCAGCTGCCCTGCTGTTGCTTCAACCACAATCATAAGATATAGCTACTTGAGTGTATTTAATTAAAATCATGAATAGATTTTAATTTTCAGAGTAGTTTTAGGCTTACAGAAAAATTGCACAGTACAGAGTCCTCCTATACGTACTTTTCCCACTCATTTGCCAGACTAGAACCATCTTGGCCTAGTACTGTCAGGAGAGTCAATGAGGCAGTGTTGATGTATTCTCATTAGCAAAGTCCATAGTTTACATCAGAGGTCATTGTTTTTGTTTTATTGAGTTAACATTGATTTACACTGTACATGATCTAGGGGAATAGGTTCACACCTTGGGAAAAGTTATCCTTCAATTATTACTTAAAACTTTGTTTTATCTGTTGAACTTTAGAGCTTCAATAGCTCTCCAAATTGGAAAAACAACAACAACAACTGTGTAATAGAAAACATGAAAGTTTTATTTAAAACTTGACAATAAGCAAACATTTTTTTAAAACATGATGTTAAAATAATAAAATGAAATACTGATAGGTTAAACAGAATAAAGTTAAAAAATGTGTTCAGTGTAGAAGATATGTCACTAAAAGCAATCTACATGATACCCCCCATCAATAAAAACAAATAAATGCCACAATAGAAACATGGGTATACACAAGAGTAGATGATTCTGTCTGACTCTGGTGACGCGTTAAAGCACTGTTCACAGTAGACTGTAAGTAGAGCTCAGTGGAGACCTGTCACTCACAGCTCCTCTACGGAGTCAGAAATTTGCAAACCAGTTTCTCTAGCAGCCATAGGTATGTGATTTTCAAGGATATCACATACTAAATCCTAAAGGATATCACAGGACTAAATCCTACACCAGAGCTTAGTCTTCGCATAAGTGTAAAATGACTAAGAGTGTGTGATTAGAAAAGTTCTGAGAGAACATTATCAGAAGTTAGAGTCCAAGAAGACAAATCTTCCCCCTCCCACCCCACATAGAAAATGAAATCAGGAACAAAAGATCTCATGCTTTTCAGAGATTGACCATGCTGTTCCTGAGTAGCCTAAGGATTGGTAGTGGGCTGTATGGGAAGAAAGAGGAAGTGTTAGGAGAGGGTATGTGGATGCTACAGAAAGCAACTCACAGGATTGACTGAAACACGCTCTCTGTAGGGAAAATGTTTGTTATCCGTTGCTTCCATTTGAATTAATTACAGTTTTTACTATATAACCATTCTAGCTACCATGGTGTATTTGTAAGTGGTAGTGCTGTAACAGACAATTGAACTTTAAAAAAGTCTAATTTTTAGGTAAAAGCATGTCACAGTCCAACTGTCTCCTTTTTTTAAAAGTATTAATGGGAATTTTAAATGTTTTTTTAAAGTATGCCCACAGACTCTAAAAAAACATGAGTTACCATCTGACTCACATTTCTACCCTTCGCATTTCAACAGGGCATTTGTCTTAGTATCTACCTACCAACTTATAGAATTGGAAAAGTCCTTCCTATATTTAAATTACCTCAGTCAGACCAAAATCATTTTGCTTTCTTATGACTTCAGTAAAGGAGGAGAAAAACTGGCTGGTATCCTTTTAATAATTATTGTATATTCTTTAATATTTTTGCAAGCTGAGGTTATTGTTTTGTCAAGAAAATGCATTAGCTGTGACCTCATGTAACTAGTCCTAACACTTAGTGCAGCCAATATAAGGCCCAGGCAATGAAGCCATGACTGAGCAGACAGTGAGACTGTAAGATGAGACTCCAGAATGACCTCTGTTCAGCAGCTTGGTCAAGACACCCTCAATATTTTGGTAACATTTCTTGTTACAAATCTTCAAAAAAACAAACTTGCATGTCTGTTTCAAAAGGCCGAATACTAAAAAGCCTCAACACACCCATAGATTATAGCACAAAGAAAAATGCTGGAAGCATTTAACTACAAGTCACCTTGAGTATGATTTCTGTTCTGTCACATGGTGTTAGTTGTTAAAACAGAAATAAAGTCTAATCTATTTTGTAGAACTAGGTTTTCTGGGAAAGGGTTAAAGAGAAGTGGATTTTTTTTTAAGTGAAGTGAATTCGTAAGAGGCTTGTTGCCTCAATAAATCTGAGAAATATTTTACATCTAAGGCTGAGACAATAGATGTGTATTTGATAATTAGATTTCTTAGAATAAATAGTACATTTCGTTTTTAAGCATCTTATGACAATTTTGGGCATTTCAAATACATTGCTGAATTTTTTAAATCTACTATTAACTAATTTATGTCACACTTGATTATGAAAGTCTTATTTGTTTACTTCATTGTGTAAAGTAATTAATTTGTCAACATTAAATAACCTTTATTTGGTCTTCAGGTATCCGTAAAACCTTTCCATCTAATGAGGTTAGAATGGGAGGAGAGATTATTTTACCCACTTCCACTGGAAATGCAATTTTAGGAATTAGTCTGTCAGTAGCTCTTACTGTGGACAAACTGTTAAGGGAGGTGGAACTCTGTGGGCAATTACTACAAATGGCAGGCCACCAGAACTGTCAAGAAATTAGTTTGTTTCTTGGAGAAGAAAAAGGCAGTGGAAGTCATATCTACACATTCTATATAAGTGGCTTATGTGCCCTCTTCCTCAAGAGGAAGATGTTGAGAGGCCCTATGATGATAAAATGTGGTGAATGTGAAAATAAGCATTTGGTAGGGGTGCATAAGCAAATGCCATCATTTCATCCTGAATACCTTGGCATATAGATCTATGTTGAGTGATTGTATTAAAAGCAGCTGTATGTAGAATTGCCTATTATGTAATGATTATTTCAAATTTATAGAAGATAAATCTCAGAAATTTTTAGTAATTCCCTAGTATTCTTAGCTTGTGAGTGGCAGCAGTTAGATTTGAATTTAGGTTTTTGATGTTCCTGATAACCAGTTTTAAAACTCTATATTGCTTACAAATAATGATTGCTATAGAAAACATAGAAGAGTATAAGTTAATGAATCAAAGGGAAGAGAAGAAAAAAGATCCTGTGCAAAGAAACAGCATATGTTATACCCCCATGATAAGCAGACCAGGGGTTTCAAAAAATTGCAAGTATACTTTTTTACAACCAGATCAGCAGTAGCCAGATCACAAGTTGGCTTGTGGTTGATGCTAATTAAGTTAAAGTGAGAGAAATAGAGGCTTATTAATAGATGTTAGTTGCTAGTTATAGAACCAATGACCAACCACCATACCCAAAGGAAAAGAACTAGCAGCCCTATAAAAGTTCTCGGTCATAAGAAAATCCATGGAAGAGGAAAGAGCTGAGTTATTGAGAGATGCTTATGTCATCCATAGTGGCAGAGCCAGATGGCTTTTATGCTAATGACCACACAGTCAGTGGTTTGCACTGAAGTGTTAATCTCTCCAAAAGCCTGTATAGTAGAACATTAGTTGAAAGCAAGTAAAGAAAAAGACCCTAGGCACACATCAACATTTGGGGCATGCCGGGAAGCCAAGGCATGTGGTGAGTGAGAACACCGTAATTGAGGATTGCTTAACACAGAGATGAACTAGCACTAACCGATCACCTGGGAAAAACACTCAAGAACTGGATAAATTAAATATATTCTTTCAGATAAACATAAAGGTATTTTTTACCCTGGCTTCTCAAAAAGAATTAGACATCTAGGGAAAAGGAACTAAGCCAGGTTTTTAAGGGATTTATACGATGTGACCTTTTTCATCACACTTGGCTCAACCTTTAAGAATGATTTAACTACAGATCTATGGAAAAAATTCTTGGAGAGGTGAACACAGCTCAGGGAGAGAGCAGGCTCCAAACTAGGAATTAAGCAAGGGGAGAGGAGTATATGAACTTGTCTGGATTTTCCCCATCATATTTCAAAGATTGAGTTACAATTGTCATTATTCATCATTTGACCTTATAACTGGCATGGAAATCAGGCATAATTTATGTCATTGACTTGTGGAAACTAATGTTTCTTTGATTAAAGTTCACACAGCTCCTTTCTTCTCTAACAACTGTAGTACAGATTCTCCTTAGTTAAACTCTGGTTTAAACTGACAACCTTCAAACTAGTTCTTCTTGCCTGCAATTTTCCCTCAGATATTTTCCCAGTAAAATTTGTCTTTTGCTTTCACCTTCCATTTTACAGAAACTTTAATTACTCTTCATGATGTGCAATATCAAAGTTCAAATACTTTAGCATGACATAAACCGTTCTCAATGTAACATCTAGCTATTTCTTGAAATTTATCTCCCATCACTCTTTCAAGGGAAACTTCACTCTAGGGAAACTTCACTCTAGAAAAACTAGTTCACATATTGTTTCTCCAAAAGTATAATTAATGGAGTGGAGATGAATTCCTTCAGTCATCGTTATAACCACAGCCTTCTTCTGAGCTGTGTCTTCTTCTGAGAAGACACAGTGAATGACAAAAGTCATTCACTTATTGATAGGCCATGGTTTGCACCATCTATGAGGCAGCTTATTATTGTGCTTCAGAGGAAAGAACAGAGTAGATTCAAGCTTTGCCTCTTTCTTGCCTTGCAATGTGGACCTCACCAATTTTTTCAAGCTAGTATTCTGTATTCAATGGGAACATTGTATTAAATGGATTGTGCTATGTAAGGGGTAAGTAATTTGTTACAGGTAAAGAATTTGGCTATAACAATTGAACCATAGGGGCCTTCCCTGTGGCGTAGCAGTTGAGTGCTGGGCTGTGAAGCTGCCCGCAGCCTCTGCAGTGCCAGTTTGATCCCCGGCTGCTCCCCGGCCACCGGAGGAGGGTCCCACATGGCGCGCAGACCTCTCCTGCTGCGCCCGCTGCTCCCCTCAAAAGTGCACGTCTTCGTCATGCCTGGTCTGCTCCCTGCTCTGGCTCTGGTGAATTCTCTCACCTCCCACGCTTCTGACTGTACCCAGTACTTGTATAAATAAAATAAATAAATCTTAAAAAAAAAAACCACAACTGAACCATAAATGTTAGCTATTATCATTATTATATATATGCCACCACTCTGAAATCTTCCCTGCTTGTCAAAGTGCCAGCGATCAAGGAACAATTTCTATGTAAGTTGAAGTAACACAATTTTATGAGAAGACAAAAATTAGCCTTCATCTAAAGTTCTTTTGATTCTCTAACATACTTGAGCCTGGGATATTGAGAAGCTCTGTGGAGGGTCCAAAGGAAAAATAGACGTGTTGGGTTTGCTTAAGTATTTTAACAGGTTTGGTTCTTTTTGAAGACAGTTTAAGATGTAAATATTGACCTTCCTTCCTCAAACCAAATACAAAAATGTTGAGGGTGTTGTATCACCAAGACATTGGGCACATGCCTAATGACACCAGACCCTGTGGTACATACTGTGTGAAAAAGAAACAGCCAAACACTTAAGGGGCTCCATCTCATGGCAAAGGCTTCATTTCACCCTAATACCATAATTAAAATCATAATTTTAAGATATGCATTAAACTCATTGTAGTTCACCTCCTAGATTTTTATTTTACCCTCTGTATAGGAGCACACTCTTGCTGCCACTCTTTCTTTCTCTCTTAGTCTGCATAAAGAAAAATACTTGTATACAGTAGAAAACCATTGAATTTTTTAGAACTTCATATGCATGTCTACTTTTTAGGGAAAAATTTTTGTGCAAAAGTGGTAATTTGAACTGTTTTAATTTGCTTCAGTCATTTATAAGACTTCTATGGAAAATAATGGCAGGCTTATGAGAACTATTTCTATAAAATCGCATTTGATTTTTACTCAGTGTTGCCCACTTTAGAAAGGGAGATCAGTGCTCTTCTTTTATTTTCTCCCCTTCTCATATCACTTACAAGTCAGAGGCCAGAGCAAAGGACTTCATCACTCTCTGCAGATCTCCCCTCCATTGATTGAGGTCATTACTGATGTCCCCATTCCTGAAGTGTAGCCTTACCAGGAGGAACTCTTAAAATGATATGTTGTAAAGCAAGCTCTACCACTGGTTTCCTTCAACTCCCTAGGGGATCCTGAGGAGCCTCTCTTCACTTGGAGAGACATGAGATTCCATTGTATGTGAGGTCTTTGTGAAGAATGGCCTCTCAATGCACTTTAATTACTGACACTTAACATTTCCAGTTTAGGCAGATGTTTTCCAAGTAGTTCAGCCCAGCTCATTAGAAATCTTCCTTATGAGCAGAACAGATAGGTCCACAGGCTCACCTATTGCCCACATGAGTTACACCTGTCTCCTGTCACTGACTCACTAGCCCTCTCTTCCACCATTGTCCAGTTGATGAATAAGATATATTTAGAAAATGGGTGATGAGTAGACTATAGGCCCTGGAACTGAACTAACTCCGTGTCAAATATTACATTCTTAACCTTATCCCATCTGTAATACCAGATAGTCTTTTTTTCATTCATAACTCAAATGTGTCTCTCTCTCTTTTTTTTTAAAGAAACTCTTCTGATGGTTATCTATCAGTCTCCTTAGGAAAGAGCGAGCTTCATGAATCAAATGAGCTGAAGTGCACAAAATGACCCTTCATTGTTTTTAGAACGGTCAGTTTGTAGAACTCTTCACGACTCGTCCTGAGAGACTTTTGCTTCACCTTTCTTTTGAGGGTTTTATCACATAGACACTGGTGCTATCAGGTGGGCTATTATGGTGATAACACATTGCAGTTGTAATAATTTCTAGTTTCCATTTTCAGAAGATACACTTTGGGTCAAGTATGTGTTAGCATTTTTCTTTCACATGTAACATCTCAATGTAAAATCTCTTTGAGTTTATCTTAGGACTCTTCCTCCAGTCCCTATATAGCCTCAGTCAAAATATTTCACAACTACTATAAAAGAGATTGTGTCTCTATGATATATTAAAAACAAACTCTGTGTGCATGTGTGCATACACAGAGATAGAGGGCGTCAGCCTGAGACAAATGAAGTTGTGATAAGCTTTGGTATTTTGTAATGAAACATCAGCTTAAAATACTTTGGTCTATTAGAGAAAAAAAGCCTGCTTTCCCAGTATTGCGTTTAGTGAATGTCTGAACAGTGAAAGACTTCACAAGGCAGCACATGGTGTCACTGGCCAAGGAAGGACATTAAAAGACATTTGGTGACCCATTGCATGCTGAACCTCTGTTGCATTTTTTTTTTCTATTTAGCTAGACTTTGCATCCCATTTTCTCAACTTCCAAGTTCCTTTTCTTTTTTTCTTTTCAAAGATTTATTTATTTATGCATACAAGGACTGGGGTACAGGCCAAAGGTGTGGGCAGTGAGAGGATGCACCAGAAACAGAGTGGGGAACAGACCAGGCAGATTGACTGAAATACACTGCTGAGGGGAGCAGCAGGTGAATCAGGAGAGGTCTTCTGTGCCAGGTGGGTAGCTCCCTGGCCGGGATCGAACTCATGCTGTAGTGGCTGCAGACAGCCTAGCCTCATAGGCTGCATCTCAACCCCTTGCAATTAGAGGGCCCTAATTTCCTTTTCTTACATTTCTGACTCCTGAATCTTCCTAGAGTCTGCCCCTATGTTTTGATTCAGCAAACCCCACATCATACATAGCAATAGCAATTCATCTTCTGCTTAGTTTTAGAGAAAACATGAATAAATCATGATACAGTTCTTGAAACATGCTAGTCTTCTAGGAAAGCACAAACTATCCAAATAAACCCCTTAGACAAGTGTTAAATGTGATAATCAAGAAGCAATATTTATTGAATATAAATAAAATGGTCAATAAAGTATCAAATCTGTGCCATTATAGGCCAGTAATTTTCAGAAATCCTTTCAAAATTACTGAACCCAGAAGTACAAAGAGGAGAAAGAATCTGTCAGAGTGGATGGTGAGTCACAAATTTCAAGTCCTATCCTGTAACAAGGTCAATATTATATTCAAAATAAATACTTGAGACAAGATAGGGGAAAAGTCTCGCAAAAAAAAAAAGAGACTTTAATGAACCCAGGTGTACAGAGGAGGTGCATTTGAGACTCTGGTTACTGGGGACTGGCAGAAAGTAATGTCAGATGGACTGTCACAAAAGAATTTTCTTCAGTCCACTAGTATTGAAGTAGGTCATATTGCAATATTCACTGATAGATTATCATATTAAGAGGACTGACATCTTACATGAGGTTAACTATTGTTTAACCCATCATTTCTCAAATTTGTTTGACCACAGACCATAATAGCCCTTGTTAGATGGTGTTCCATGAATACATGTTAGGGAATGTCAAACTATATATGCTCAGAAGATTATAAAGGACTTGGAATTCAATAGTACAGTTGGTATATTTGCTTAACAGGCAAAGGTATTTGGTAGGAGATTTCAACGATCCAGTTTATATATTAAAAAAACTCTTATGTGAGATGAACTGGAGGGATAAAAATCTTGAAAAATCACAACACTAAGAAAATAATTGGAAGAATCCTTTTTGTTGTTGTTTTGGTAATCAATTGGATTAGGATGGTGATTTTGAAAGTGAAATAATAGAAAGAGGCACTAAAAATGTGGGCAAAATAAATGGCATAAAAACAAAAGTAGCAAAACAAGTTTGTGGAAAAGAAACAAGGAGACTAAAAAAAAAAAAAAAAAAAAAAGTGAAGTGAAACACTTACTGAGATGCTGTGCTGGAAAATACAATGATGACCAAATTGGAATAAATGTGTTTTGACACAGATGGAAAACACACTTAGGCTGTGACACAGATTGACTCCAAATAATTACCTAGATTTTACTGCTGTTCTTGTTTGTTCACCTTTATGAATCCCAGTGATCAGCCTTGTTTTTTTGTTTTTTGTGTTTTTTTTAATGAAGACACACAGAATCATCCTCAGGAAGCAAAATGATTAAAATAATCTTACAATTTTAAAGAAAAAATGCTCCAAAAGTGTCATCTTACATTCTCTCATAATATCAGAATTATCTGAAGTGCACATTAAAAACTCAAATTCATGGACAGGGACCCAAGAATCTGTCATTTAATTATTACCATTATTGATTTTTTATTTTATTGACACAATACTGGTTTATAACATTTGCATATGATTTAGAGGCATGGCTCACACAGATGTATGTTACCACATCCCACTACCACCAATGCACCCTTAACCCTTCACCATAGTCCACTGTGCCCACTCTTCACTCTGCTCTCTCCCCTCAACTTCTCCTCCCTTGTTATTGGTTTGGTTTTTAGCTGACCCTTTTTTTTCACTCTATATTCCACATATAAGTGACAGTGCCCAGTATTTGTCTTCTCCCAACTTGTTTTGCTTAGTACAATCCCTTCCAGTTCCAACCAAGTTGCTGCAAATGGCAAGAGTTTATGTGTGTGTGTGTGTATGTATGTGTGTGTGTATATATACATACATATATATATGTATATATATATATATGGCATTCCATGATGTATATGTACACATCACCCTAATCCACTCATCCACTCACCTGTCTTTGGGCACTTAGTTTTTTTCCATAAACTAGCTATTTAACTAGTGCTGCAATGAATATAGGATTGCACAGATCCTTTCAAATTAGTGTTTCTTCAATCTTTTGGTAGATACCCAGGAGTGAAATTTTGGGATCATATTGTAGATCTATATTTTATATTTTGAGAAATCTCCATACAGTGTTGCATAGGGGCTGAGCCAGTGTACACTCCCATTGTTGATTTTTAAGTGCATTAAAATCGAGAAGACCTGCAGGGCCAAAGCTAACTGCCTGAAGTTCTTATAGCTCCTATGAGGATGTGCCTGACCAATGTCCAACAGCAGGGGGTTGATGGCGAGCAACAGCCCCAACTGCTGAGGTTGTTTTTGAGGCCATTCCTCTCTTCAGCAGCTCCTGATAAATGGCCACCATTGCAGAGATACTAAATAAGACCAATTTGGGGGGAAAAGAAGGGTACCTGGGCCTCCCTGGTGGCACAAGGGGTTAAGCACCACACTGTAAAGCAATCTGCAGCCATTGCAGCATGAATTCTATCCCCGGCTGGCCAGGGAGCAACCCACATGGTGAGGCAGACCTCTTCTGTCTCGCCTGCTGCTCCCCTCAGCAGTGTATTTCAGTCAGTCTGCCTGTTCTGATCCCCACTCTGTCTCTGGTAAATCCTCTCACCACCACCCCCACCACATATCTGGCTGTAACTCCAGCTCTTACATGCATTAATAAATAAATCTTTTAAAAACAGAAAGAAGGGTACCTCTGAGGGTCCACTTTTCCTCACAGATACCCCAATGACTCTGCCAACCCTTCCTTAGAAGACCAGGGATCAGTAGTACAGGGGCTAACCGTCTCAGCGCTATCAAGCTATTGCCAGTCACTACAGCAGGAGTTGGATTGCCAGGGCCGGAGAGCTGACCCACATGGCACAGCAGACCTCTCCTGTCTCACTGGCTACTCCCCTCAGCAGTGTATCTCAGTAGATCTGCTGTTCTGCTTCCCACTCCATCTCTAGTGAATCCTCTCACCTCCCCCTGCCCCGCACATCTGGTCTATACCCCAGTTCTTGTATTCATAAATAAATAAAAATAAGTCTTCAAAAAAAAGGACCAGGGAGCCTAGCATGTTTCCAACCACCCCTTCTCTTTCTTTAGGTACTCTGAGGACTTTCCTGATCTTCCTGTTTTCCTCATATAGATATACTCCCTAATAGAGTGCTTGCATATTTAATTCCTGTTTGATCACCATTTCCTGGAAGACTCAGACTAACACCCTTGTTTGTAGTTTGAATAAACTATGATCAACACAGTGTCCTTATTGGCTAACAACACTTGCTGTATAGTCTCATAAAACAATGGATTGTTCTGGACTCATTGATATAGAACATTAAGTATAATTTTCTAATAATAATAATAACACTTTATTCTGTATATTAGTAAGAGCCAGGCCAGATGCTAAGTACTTCATATTCATTGTTATAATCAGTGGTGAGCTGGTAGATAGCCCTCTAAATGAAGAAAAGAAACAGCATTTTAAATAGCTTTTGTCATTTCTATTGTGGTGTAACTACTCCCACCAGGGCTGGTTTCAAGATATTAGCAGGATTAACAACAGATTAGTGTTATTTTTGAATGTTTATCATCTGGCTCCTGAAAATTGGCAGGAGACTGCCTGAACATGCAATATTCATCTATAGTCCTCTTCATAATTTTTGAAGTAGGTTGTTCATCCCCATTCTATTGTAGGCACTCAAAAAATTAGAGAAGTTACTCACTTTGCCTAAATCAGTTTTGGGATTTCACACAGGTCTGAAAGGCTATTAATATAACCATGCAGGTTTAGCCTAAGACTCTGGATTGCAAGTTTTATAGTAAGTGTAAACCAAATAATGGAGGGGGGTCTTATTGAGAATGCTCAGACTTGTCTCATTGAGCACATGATCAATTTGATGAGGCTGCGTGTACTGAACACACCTGGGTTCCCCTCACTGCATAACAGCTCAATGCTCTTCAGCTCCCACTGCTTTTCTATCAATAGGTAAACCAGCCTGCACTGTTTTTGTGAATCATATGTCAGGTCCAAAGGACTTCCCACACTTGTCATATCATGTATTACCTATAAAATCACTTATAGACAGTGTTTTTCACTCTGTTCTGAACTTGGAATGTCTAGGAAGGGTCTCAGATTAGCCCAGCATGTACAAATCCACCCTCGTTCATTCAACTGCATATTATCTTAGAATAATAGCAAAATAAAGTGGGGAAGTTACAAACTGAACAGAATTCCCCCAATGGAGTCTATAGCATTATTTGGCATAGCAAAGAAATACATCCTTAAGTTGTTAACAAAGTAATGCGTAGTCATATGTTTATTTGAACAACATAACATTGTTTATTTGAAAACCATAATGTTTTTTTTTATAACAACATGACAATACACATAGGAACAATGATCTCTGGGTTATTAATTTTTGTCATTCTTAGATTATATCTGAATTTTATGCATCTTGACAAAATCGAAGTCACTGATTTATTCTTGGCTGAGCCCAGTTTTGAGGGTGAATGGGTGAACATCCAGGGTTAAACTCTTGAGCAACTACCATAGATACCAAACTTTCTAATGCAAACATATATATTACAGATATTGCAGGTGTATTTAGTTTAAGGCTTCCATTTTACACTGACCTTCATTCTTATGGTTAATACCAGCTCCTTGCAACTGATCAGTCTGAGACCAATCTGAGACCCTTCCTGATCAGACAAAGCTCCATTTGCTCTTCCTTATTCCCTCCTGAGGAATGGGAGGGTGGGAGTTTGACACACAATAAGAAACAGGTGGCTCTAAGATGAGTTCCTTCTTACCTGGATTTTTTCTTAGTTCTGCATAATATGCCTGGTCTTTCAGTCAACCCATATGTATTTTATCCTATATAAAAGAAACTGAGTCTTTTCCATAGAGGAGATGGGATTTCAATGCATATTTAAATTGAGAATAACAAAATATTTAAACAAAGATATAATGTGATTTGTACACACGAGAGATACACATAAACAGAAACCTAAGCTAAAGAGCTTCTTAAATATTAATGTAATGGATTTCAACACTTAATAAGATGTGTCAAAATTTTTAAGAATCAGAGAAAATGGTTATGGCATTCAAATGCAAAAAGCAATTCTGTAAAAAGGCTTTTCTTCAGATTATTTTTGGCCAATGATGAGAGAGACTAGTTCTTGGAAATATTTAAATAAATAATAAAGCTGCAATAATAAAAGCAGCATGCTACCAGCCAGGAATAGATTATCATCAATGGAACAGAATTGGCAGTTCAGAAATAGAACTAGAATCACATAGAGAATGAGCTTATGATGAAATGGGCACTTAAAATATGTGGAAAAAGATAGATTATTCAATAAGTCATTTGTGACAGCCATTTGAGAAGAAAATAATACTGAATCCTTGCTCTCCTTTCCTAGGTTCAAAATGAACTTCAGATGAAAAAAAATTTAAATAGTAAAAAATATGAGGCCAAAAGTATTAGATAATAATAAGGACAATTTACATTTTCAGATAATTTGGGAAAAATGGAAACACCAGAAGGTGCAAAGTTTAGAAACATGGATTCTTTTCAAAAAGTTTATTTAGAGGCCTCCATGATGGCCTAGGAGTTAAGGCTCATTGCTATAATCTCCACAGCCTGAATTTGATCCTGGCCAGGGAGCTACCCCACATGGGGCAGCAGACCTCTTTTGTCTCGCCTACTGCTGCCTTTAGCAGTGTATTTCAGTAGATCCTCCTGTTCCCCACTCTGTCTCTGGTGAATCCTCTCAACCCCCACACCTATGGCCTGTACCCCAGTTCTTCTATGTAAAAATAAATTTTAAAAATAAGAAAGTTTAAACAAATATCCGGTGACTAAGAAATCAATAACAAAGAGATAAGGAGAGGGGAGGGTTGAAATGGTTTCTTTTGACCCTTAGTTTGAATTAATAATGCTCCCACATGTGATGCTAGGGTAAATCCAAACAGTTTGAGCACATAAGTAGACACATGGGTTGTCTCTTTTCTCTGAATTGCACACTGGGGGCCATCTGTGACACTCTTCTCTCTAGGATCATCTGCTTAAACAAACAGGGATTAACCTATGACATGAACTAGTAACCTGAAATACCTCATTTGGAATTGAGGCCATCTTACCATACATTTTACTCACTTAATTATTTTGTCTCAGTATCTTATCGATTTATAGAAGCATGCTGTTCCACAGTTCTAAAACAAAGATATACTTGCCATTTTCATAACCAAAAAGGCACCTTATTGCTTTAAATAATATATTCACAGAAATTTTAAACTGGAACAATAATTATACTATTTTTTTTTTTTTTTGTGAGTAAACTGTATGTTAGGGGCTCCAGCTGGGGGAGTTGATAATTTATTGCCCAATCCTCAATCATACAAAATGCCAATTTGAGCAGTCTCTCTTATCTTCAGTCTCTCTCCTATAGATGGATATAATAGAATCTGCAAACTTATTTGGTTTTATGATCATTACATATAATACCTGTTAGGCACATACCATACTGTTTAACTTTGAAGAATCCCTCAATACATACTAAATATTGTTTTTTTTTTTCATTATCAACTTTCGAGCAAAATCACCCAATCACTGAAAATATATTAGTGTAAAATTATTGGCATCTGTGAAAGGATATGATGGTGAGACCCATTGTATAGAGAACTAACTTTCAAATTATTTGCTCACTACACAGTTGGGTGCTCATGATCTTCTATCTCACTTCCCAATAGAGGACAGTATTTTTACCTTACTTTAAATTAATCAATAGTATTTTAAATTGGACAGTATTTTAAATTAATTGGCAGTATTTTTACCATTAATCGGATTGCCTTTTCTTAGAAGGATCTGAAAACAGTGACACTTCTCAATTGACAATTGAAGTCACAGTAAATGAGAATCCATTAAATACAACAATGCCTTTTTGTGTAGACATGAATAAATAGTTTTGTTTAATTAAATATGATTTGATTTATAATCTTCAAGGTTGAAAAACCACTGTCTTGTGATGGCTGTTGACTGATGCCTAAATGCATGAGCTACCATTTCAACGTGCACCATTTGAAGATAATTTCTATACTATAGAAACTCAGATTTGCTGGTTTCATTCAGGGAAATGAGTTTAAGAATAAGACATGTATCGAAACTCTCCCCATGTCCCTCGTTCTCACATCTGTCTTTTCTTACGTACTTCTTCACTCTTCTCAGTTTTGACCAATCAGTTTGAGATCCATGAATTTCTCTTGCTTTTTAATTTGTATGTTTGTTTACATTCCTGACACTGAGATGGTACAAGGAATCCCATGACAATATGATCACATTCCTTATACTTTCTCTCAGAGGAATCATTGAAATCTTGGGAGAGCTATTATAACTCAGGTTGAGTTTCATAAAATTTACTGACAGCTTGTAGGATCCTGAGCAAAAATGCTAAGAGTATGAGATACATTGTAGTTCCAGCCTTCTTGTGCTCACCTGCTTAGTTTCTTCCTGAAAGCATGTTTTTGTTTTGTTTTGTTTTTTTAACCTGTGTCTCATTTCTCTTCACAAACTGATGTTTTCAAAAATTAACCACCATATTTCCTTATCAGGGATGGTTACATAAATTGTGGGCCCGGTGAATTATTAAAAGGTGAGCCCCTTATCCAAAACACAGAAACAAGTGTTTCCTTCCTTTTCAGTTTCTCTGGATTAGGCATGCTGTTTTTCACTTGCTACTGAATAGCCTAAGTAAAGAAAAAGTATTTTTTATTAGCATGGAATTTATCGTTCATCTTTATATTGTTCAATGGCAGTTTTAAAAGCAAATATACCAGTTTTCAAATGCCAAATGCTATGTGGAATCACTGAAATTGCTGAATTTGTATTTTGTAGTTCATCATGCATATGTCTTTCTCTCTTTAAAAACCAGTGAACTCTGCACCCAGCTATCTCATCTGTTCTCAATTTTACATACATTCTACCCACACTCTACTGTCAGCTTACTGATGAGTGAGAATAAATGAAATAGAAAAGAAACTGGTTATCCTTTCCCTTTTATTTTCTTACTCAGCATAACTGATTACCTAATATAAGGGAATAAAACCACTAAGAAAGGAGATAATACTGTACTTCAGTCATTGAAGTTATGCCACTGAGCATGAATGGAGCTGGAAGGGATTAAGCTGAGGACAATAAGTTGGGAGGAGAAAAGAAGTTCCTGATTGTGTCCCTTATATGTGGAATAGAGAGTAGGAATAGAGAGTAAACAAAACAAAGGGTAAGACAAAGACAAACTTTAAAACCTTCCCTGAACACTAACTGTAGACTGAGTCATCCAGAGGCGAAGTGGCAGGGGAGGTGTGAGAACAGGGTGAGAGAGCACAGTTGACTATGGGGGAGAATTATGGTGGTTGGTGTTGGGAGCACTAAGGTGACTGCACATGAGGGAGGAAATACTATATTCTAAAACTCTAACAAGGATGTAAACCAAGGGTACTTCAATAAAAAATATATTAAAGGAAAATACATACACACACACACAAAAAAAACCCACAAAAAAACAGAAAGCCAAATTATGCCACTGTTCCTTTTCAATTTAGCAGCAGCAAGTCCTGGTTCCAGTGGAAAATAGAGCCTCAGGAGCTGTTAGAGCCTTAATTTCCTCAAATCACAGACATAACATTCAATTTGTTTCCCCTTTAAGTGTCACTGAAGTCCAGCCACAGGAATGCTCTCCTCATGGGATATCTCCCCTGGTATATGGGAATGAGGGGGCAAGAAAGAGTGACACGTGTATTATATATTTCTCCTCTGCTGTACATGTTCTCCACTGCCTATCAGCCTTCACTTACAGAACATAAGTTAAAAGATAAAACTGTAATGAATTTCAAGGCAGGAATAGAAAAACGTTAAACCAGAGTCCTCCTTAATACAAGGTCTTGAGTGACTGCCTGGGTGACCCACCCATGATGACAGAGAACGTCTCTTACTCACCTTTCATAATTTAGCCCAGTTAAAGCTGTGTGAATCCCAGAATTGCCCTCATTTCTTTATTTCTGTATTAATACATATGTGCTACTATACAAATATTAGCCCCTCATATGGTTGACTAGTATTTTACTTATTTGCTGCTTCATCCTTGAATTAGATACTCATATTTCTATCCTAATGTTGACATTGCAGAAATTATTTAGCACATTGTAGATGCTTAAAAATATTGCATGAATGAGAAGCTGTAAAGATGAAAGCATTGATGACGTTTTAAAGTAAACAGAACATCTTCCTTCTTTCCTCCCAATTTTATTGAGATATAATCGGCATACCACTCTGTATGTTTAAGATATACAGCCTGATGACTGCACATAGATATGCTATGAAATGTTTATCACTATAAGTTTAGTTAACATCCATCTCCTCATATAGTCACACAAAATATGTTTCCCTCATGATGAGAACTTTTAGGATTTATTCCTTTTTCCTTAATATTGCTTCAGTATGATTTACCACACAAAGTTATTTGAAAAATTGCAACATTTATCTTAATGTTTACATTAGATCTCTAAGAGAAGATTCTTTTTTTCCCTCCTCCTTTGCTTACACTCCTGTAACCCTTGCTGCTTCCTCTGCCTCTGGACCTCAGAAGCCTAATTTTGTTCATTGGTATTTGCTAGTTTTTAAAATATTTTTACTGTCTCAAATCAATTGCTACATAAATATCCAATGTTTGCTGTTATCATTTTGACTTACTTTCCTACGCATAAATCTCTTGAACTTTTTCTCTTTTGCTGTAAATGACTGAAAAGTATTTTCCCTTATGACTGAAAAGTATTCCATTGTGTGGATACACCACATCTTTTCTCCATTTTGTGGTTGTGACTCCTTTATTACATATTAAATTATGATATTGGGTCTCCCTGTTGGCACAATAGGTTAAGCACAGCACTCTGAAGCAATCCACAGCCTCTGCAGCATGAGTTCAATCCCCAGCCGGCCAGGGAGCAAACCACATGGCGCAGCACACCTCTCCTGCCTCACCCACTACTCCCCTCGGCAATGTACTTTGGTCAGTCTGCCTGTTCTGTTCCCCTGATGAATCCTGATGAATCCTCTCACCCCCTGCATCTTTGGCCTGTACCCTAGCTATTGTATCTGTAAATAAATAAATCTTTTAAAAAATAAATGAATAATTAAATAAATAATGATATTCCTACATTTATTTCTGTATTGATGTTGTAACCCACCACTTTTCTGTATTCATTTACTGTTTCTATTTTTTTTTTTTTCGGTGGAATCTTAAGGTTTTTCTGTATACCATATAATACCATTGGCAAATAAAGGTACTTTTTCTTATTTTTCAATTGGAATTCCTTATATTTCAATTGGAATTTAAAGTTATAAATTCCTAGAATAAATCCCACTTGATTATGACATAGAATCCTTGTCATATATTGGTGAATTCTATTTGCTGGTGTTGTGTTGAAGATTTTCACATCAATGTTTATCAGAGATACTGGTCTATAGTTTTCGCATTCTGTTTTTGGTTTTGTTTAGGGTAATGTTGGCACAATAAAATGTATGAGGGGTGGGCCTCCCCGGTGGCGCAGCGGTTGAGCACCGGGTTGCGAAGTTGCCCACAGCCTCTGCAGTGCCAGTTCGATCCCCGGCTGCTCTCCGGCCACCGGAGGAGGGTCCCACATGGCATGCAGACCTCTCCTGCCGCCCGCTGCTCCCCTCAGCAGTGTGCTTCGGTCCTTCTGCCTGCTCTGTCCCCGCTCTGGCTCTGGTGAATTCTCTCACCCTCCCGCGCTTCTGACTGTACCCAGTGCTTGTATAAATAAATAAATAAAAATAAATCTTTAAAAAAAAAGTATGAGGGGAATTACTTAGTGTATTGTAGATGCATAAAAGTATTGAGTAAATGAATAACTGTGATAGAGAATTAATGATGCCTTAATGACATAATAAAGCATAAGATATTATCTTGGGTATATTTTTATAACTGTAAAATGAAAATTGTAAAAATGACAATGTCAAGGTGGCAGGACATGTATTTATGTACTGTTGAGTACTTTTAGTATGCTGAAAACATTGTATGAAAGTGGTTGTCTTGTGAAATTACAATTCCAGTAGGCACAAAGTCCTTGATTAATTTATTTGTTCATATGGACTTACAAATACCTATTGTATTTAGGGGATATCCTTGTACTTAGGGGATATCAGTGAACATAATAGATTAAATTCTCAGTTCTTAAAGAACTTACATTCCAGATTATAAGTTATTTTTTTTTCTTATTCTCTAACTGCGTTTTGTGGTGTTTACATGAGGAGAGTTTACTTCTCTGGATTTCATATTCCTTCAAGGAAGTGAAAATTCCATTTTCATGATTTTTTTTTTATTTTAACACAGTTCTGACCATTTAGTAAATATTTGGTTGAGTAATTTTACTTTTGTTAATATAAAGTAATTCCATATTTATAGAGAAAGCTAATTTTGCATATTATGGTTAATCATATAATGGTAATCATTAATAGTAACTTTTTATAGTTAAACAAAATAAAATTTTGAAGTATTATCTGGTGGTCTGCATGATAGAGATGTCTTTATATAGTTAGTTCTTACAGTTGTTTGATGAAACAAATATTTTCCCCTGTTTAGTCATCAGGCTTTTGAAGGCTAGTTTAATTGTCTCAGCATATGGATTTTCTTTAAATGACAGAACTGGACTTAAAACCCATGTATTTCTTAGTCTAGACGACATGTTGTTGGCCGAAGTACTATTATTACTGACCAATGAGGAAGTGGTTGACTGGGGCAGGCGTTGAAGCCAGTTGTCTACATCTCAAATATTTATTCATTAGCTGCTAGGTATCGTAAAATGGTTAATTTTAACTGGTAACTTCATGGAACAGACAATAATTTTAAAGCCCCTCACTCTGAATGTTGTCAGAATACTTACTTAGCTAGAGAGATAGATACACATATACATATAACCTCAAAAAAACATTTATTGAAAAACTCCTTATGTCACCTATTCTTGTCTATTGCAAATGCAGTCAATGTCAAAACCCCAGGGGCCCAGTGTGGTGCTTAAAGTCCCACAGATGGGAAGGTAATGAAACTGCCGCACAGAAGGAGCACAGCATTCAGCAGTCACTGCAGTGAGTCATGCTCATGCATCTGTGCATTGCTACACTTGTGAGATTTCTGCATGTGGACATTTCAATGTTTTGTCTTCCACTGGAAAAAACTTGACAGGCAGTGCAGTGTTTTGGAAATACATGAGCTTTTCAGCCTTTCAAGTATACCTGGATATACCTTATACCTTATACCTGGGTCCAGCTCTAATCTCAGACAATTTCAGCAGCATGGCTGTCTAAGTAGCAAGTCTTCTCTGAGCAGTAAAATGAAAGTAATAATCAAGATCCCCAATAAGATCAGAAATTATTTGTGAAACGTGCTTGACACATAATAGGTGTTCAGCAAATAGCAGCTACAATTATATGCCCCTGTCGCTCATCCTATCCAGAAACTTTTTCACTTTCCTGATTGGACAACTTGTTTTCACTTCTCACAAACCAATTCTTATCTCCACTTCTCTTTGAATCCTGGATGCCCTGCCTCTGTGTGCTAACAGCACTTTTCCCTGACTTGTGATGGCACATACCACCACCGTACATGTGTGCTCTCCTCTCCATCATTTCTCACTAGACTGTTAGCTCTTGAGGGGAAAAACAAAAACAAAAAACAAAAAAACTGATTCACACATCTGTCTACAACTCAGGAGGTTCTAGTACAATTTCTCTGGAATGTATGAATGAATGAGAAAGCTGACACCAAAAGGCAGCAGATAGGTACAGGAGTTACTTGGAGGTGGCAGAAACAAGTCCATCTCTTACTTCTCAATCTTCTGCTAAACTCATGATTAGAAAATATCATTTCTGGTAAAAACCCTGAGAAAGGATAATAGTTAAGAAAGAAAATGAAACTAAATTACATCATGTGTTCTATTTTCTTGTGCTTTTTTAACTATGGATTTATTTATTTATTTATTTGTTTGTTTGTTTGTTTATTTATTTATTTATTATACAAGCACTGGGTACAGTCAGAAGCGCGGGAGGGTGAGAGAATTCACCAGAGCCAGAGCAGGGAGCAGAGCAGGCAGAAGGACTGAAGTACACTGCTGAGGGGAGCAGCAGGCGGCAGGAGAGGTCTGTTGCTCCATGTGGGACCCTCCTCCGGTGGCCGGGGAGCAGCCGGGGATCGAACTGGTGCTGCAGAGGCTGCGGGCAGCTTCGCAACCCAGCGCTCAACCACTGCGCCACCGCAGAGGCCCCGTGTTTATTTTGTTGACAATTATTTTACTCCTGGCTTTTACTTACAAATCTTCAGAGAGTAAATAGTTTAAAGCAACTAGCTACAAGACTGTACCTAAACATTCAAATTCCTACTCTGTCAATAGGTGCCATGCATCATAGACTGATGACACACTTTGACAGTGATGTCATATTTAAAGTCACACAAAGCCCTGGAAGAATCAGGTCACTCAGGCACTGTGACACAAGACATTACTCTGTGTGTATTCCTGAATTTTACTGTAATGACAATAGGTTATAATGAAGTACTTTGGGAAGTCTTGGAATCATATGCCTAGAAGGATCAAGTAGGAAAAATGTCATTTTGTATCTGAGAAAATTTTCAATAGCAGAGATGTTCAGTAAGTGAGAAGATCAATAACTTAGCTGAGAGCAAATAGTATTAGGTACATAGGATCCAGCTTCCACTAAGAGCCATTCACTGTGCCAAAAGTTTCACAATCATTATGCAGTTTATTAAATAAAACCTATTATTTCCCTATAGATAATCCTTATTACACATAGCATTTAAATTGACCTTTATAATGACCTTCAAATGTGGGATAACATTTTGTTTCATAGAATAGATAAGAAAGGAATGCCAACAAAGGCTACATCTTTAACTCTGTTAGAGAAAGTTACTGGTGCTGGAAGAACATACTCAAACTAACCCAAACTAACAGAGGTTTGTAGTTGTTTCTAGTGTTTAGCGATTTAAAAAATTAATAGGGACTATGGTGATAGTTCATTGGTGAATTGGTGCTGAGAATTTTACGGGGACTATACCTGACAGGAAAAAGTATATATTGTATAAAAATGATGTTATATATATATATATATATATATATATATATAAATGTATATATATACACAAAAAATGGCTAAACCGATTTAAAAAATTAATAAGTATTATATTTTAATTATATTTTTAGAGAAGTTTTAGGTTCACAGTAAAAGTGAATGGAAGGTACAAAGATTTCTTTGTATCTCATGTCCCCCATGATCAGCACCCCGCACTAGAGTCATACATTGCTGCATTTGATGAATATTCATTGACACATCACTATCGCCATAGTTTACATTAGGGTTCATTCTTGGTGTTGGACATTCTGTGGGTTTTGTCAAAAGTATAATGATGTGTATCCACCATTTTGTTATTATGCAAATAGTTTTATTGCCCTATCATTCCTATATATACTACTTATTCATCCACTTTCCCCTCTCCTGGCAATCACTGACCATTTTCTCTCCATAGTTTTGCCTTTTCCGGAATCTCATGGTCAGAATTGCATAGTAACAGTCTTTCCAGAATGGCTTCTTCTCCTTATTAATAAGCACTTAAAAAGTTCCTCCAAGGCTTGTTTGTGGTTTGATAGCTTACTTCTTTGTGGTGCTGAATAATATTTTATTGTTCTGCATTACCACAGTTTATTCACAAACTGAAGGGCATCTTGGTTGCATCCACGTTTTGGAAATTGTGAGTGAAGATGATATAAACATCCTCATGAAGGTTTTTGTGTGAACGTAAATTTTCATCTCCTGTGGGTAAATACTAAGAATTGTGATAGCTATATTAGTTAGTAAAAGTTTTTAGTTTTTGTTTAAAAAAAAAACTGCCAAATTGTCTTATCAAGTGACTGCACTGTTTATATTTCTACCAGGGTTTTCCTTTTTCCAAGTCCAGGATTTGGTGTTGTTACTATCTGTAGTGGTGTCCCATTTTAATATGTAATTCTCTGGTGAGAATCCATCTATTGGATGCATGTTGAACATTTTTTAACATACATACTCTTCTATCTCTATACTTTCTTTACTGAGCAGTCTATTTAGGTCTTTGGACTGATTTTTAATCATATTTGTTTTCATTGAGTTTTTGGAGTCCTTTGGATATTTTAGATAACAGTCCTTTTATCAAAATAGTCTTTTGAAAATATTTTCTTTCACTCTATGGTTTGTCTTATGATTCTCTTGACATTATCTTTCATGGAGTAGATATTTTTAATTTTAGTGAAATTCAGCTTGCTAATTATTACGTTTGAGAGGCATGCCCTTCATATCATTTCTAAAACATTGCCATACCCCAAATCTTCTAAGTTTTCTTCTATGTTATTTTCTGGGAATTTTATGGTTTTACTTTTAAGTCATTTTGAGTTATTTTTTTGTGAAGGCTGTAAGGTCTATGTCTAGATTATTTTTTTCAGATGTGCATGTCCACTTGTTCCAGCACCATTTTTTGAAAAGAATATCTTCTTTCCATTCTATTACCTTTCCTTCTCAAAGATCAGTTGACTTTAGTCATGGAATCTTTGCCTGGACAAACCTGCTCTGTACGTTTGATTTGTTTGTTTGTTTGTTTGTTTGTTTGTTTTACTTCATCAGTAGCGCACTATCATTGTAATTACTGTAGCTTTATATTCAGTCTGGAAATCAGATAATGCCAGTTCTCCACCTATTCTGGGTTTTTTCCTCTTCATGTAAACTTTAGGATCCATTTGTCAATATCCACAAACTAACTTAGCTGATTTGGATTGGAATTTTATTGAATTCTGACATTAATTTGAAATAATAAGGCTTTTAAAATAAATTTTAGTAAAAACAAATGTGACTGGATCTTCTGTAAATGAGATATACTAGCATGAATATGCTTAGCAATTAAATAAGAAATAAATAAAATGCCTTTAATAGGGAAGATATTCTCTTCATTGCAACCATTCAAAAATAAAATTTCATATTAGAAAAGTTTGCATGATAAATTGATTCTACTTCAACAGGCTAGGGAAAATACAAGGCTGCAGGCAGTCTAAAAGAAATATATTTATGAATGCTGTACACTATTAATAATTGCTTGGCCCCCTGTGGTTTCATAGCTTCTGCCAAGTCTCGTTCATAATACTAACTCATACTGCCCAGAGTTCATGAAGGAGACTAGATTGAGGATAAAAGAAATCCTTTGGGTGAAAATTTGTAGAGATATTCATTTGCCTCAAAGATAATTGTACTTGCTAGAGATTTGATTTCGGACCTAGCAACTGTTTTGCATTTATGTTCTATCTGTTCAATTAAAGATGTTCACAAGATTAGTTGTGAAAGATATGTTGCAAAACTAAAGCCATCTGATACCAGTTTCTCAAGATCCTTTAGGTTATACTTGCAGAGGAGATGTGAGTTTTCCATAATTACTTTTCCACAAAGTAAATGTTCCCCCAGCTCTTGCCAGGTTCCTAAATAAACATCTGTCTGATAACTAAGAAGATGTTCAAGTTCCTAGACTAGACTATAATGTTGTAGGTGCATATATATGTATGTATACATATGCATATTATATATATTTATAAATTATATGTGCATACACTATCATGCTGTCATTTTATAACATTTTATTTAAAAGGATAAGTTATGACTGGATCAAGAAGATGTGGTATATATACACAATGGAATATTACTCAGCAATCAAAAAAAGATAAACTCATGCAATTTGCAGCAACGTGGAAGGAGCTGGAAGAGATGAGGCTCAGAGCAATAAGCCAGAAAGAAAAAGAAAAATACCAGATGGTCTCACTCATAGCAGGAATCTAGAAAACCTAAATAAAGGACCAGGAAAAAAGAATAACTATAATAAAGAAAAAATCAAAATCAAATATAAACCAGAGACACACTATGGGGGGGTGGGCTGGGAGAGGAAGGATTGGGGTCAAAATAAGGGGTGTGCAATTGTATGGGGAATATACAAAAAATAAATCTTAAAATAAATAAATAAATAAATGAAAGGATAAGTTATAAAACATATATAAATATGAAGTTAAATGCCAAGAATAACAACTAAGAAGCATAGGGAATACTTGCTTTGGGCAGCAGAATTGGATAATGGAGAGGAGGTGAAGACACCTCATTTTTTTATTAAAATTTTGCTCTTTCATTAAACATTTGACTTATTAGACAATACATAATATTGTTTTAATAAAAAGCTTATTTGAAATCCTAATGTATTTTCCCTGTACCATAATAATGTGTTAAGTACCTTCTGATATACAAGCTTTGGAAATCCTTGGTCTAAACTATCTTTGCTTTAGCTTAAAAAACACTAAATTACAAAACTGCATTCTATATTAGGTAGGTATAATTTGCAAAACAAAAGAGTAATAAGACATAATTGAACAATTCATTAAGGACTCTGAGATTTATTTCATTTTCATGTGCTTGGTTAATTAACAATATATAATTTATTGAACACCTGTTTTCTAGGCAACAGGCAAAGTACTTGAGATTTAGAAATCAAGCATAAGTGGGCCTGATGATGGAAAGATCTGATACCTGACTGTACTATTAAAATATTTTTAATATTACATAAATTGCTTAATCTTCAGCTTATATTTCTAAGTATGTAGAAAGGAAAGGCACAATTGAACTTCTGTGTCTACAGAATTGTTTTGAAGATCATACAAGATCATGTTTCACTTATGGGGGTAACTTTGAGTTAAATTGTCAGGTTTTTCCTTGAAATATAAGAAAAGGGGACATCACAGAGGAGAGAGATAGTGGATGGGTAAATGAATAACCACTACAGATAAGAAACAATGAATATAGTAAAGTATAACACAGTAGTAACACAGATAATTATCTGGAATTAGAACATTACTTGAAAAGAAAAAATGGGCAAGTAAAAATAAAACATGAAACTGAAGACAAGTGCTTGAGGGGGTGGGGGAGTTGGTTAAATGCTATGGTGTCACCAATAGCCAGTAAGTATGGACCAGTATGAGTCACAATAGAACATAGTCAATTTTTACTAAAATGTCATATTTTACAATTATTTGAAAATGTGCAAATAAAATTTATTATTCTGATACTGTTTTCAACTTCTAACCAATAGTTAATATTATCAGAGCTGACATAGATACTCATCTTTGGATCTAAACATGAAGATGAATTCTAATATATTGCTGCTGTGGTTGTAGATTTTCAGGTTTTTCTTGGAGTTTAGTTTCCATAAATGATAATTGAATAAGTCTATAATCCCTCTACATACTTGCTACCATAATGTATTACCTCTGGAAAGCACGGCAAGTGGGTCTTCTGTGGGGTCAGAAGAGGACTCTTCACTGTAAGGGGAGTAGGCCCTTGAATTTTCAGAGATCATATTTCAATTATTCTTTGGCAAAATGGTTTTAACCCAGTGTCAATAAAATGTACTATTAGTATTGAATTTGGAGGTCATCAAGGTGACAGACAGTAAAAACTTCAAAATAAAATGAGATGGATCCCCTCCCTCCATTCTGAGTCTTTTTGCTGCATCATTAAACATTCTCTATCACTGTGTTTATCCATTTGCACAACCAATCGATAGGACATGAAGCTTTCCACCTACTTTAATATTTCTTACATCGACTTATATTGAACAGCAGTAAAACTTCAAAATAAACAATTTCTTGGAGTTGTTTTATGTGGCTATGAGAATCGCAAAGAGATTGAAAGTTAACTCAAAGTCTAAGAAGGAAAGACAAACATCGCTCAGGATTTTTAATGCAACTGGATTCCACACATAATTTTGAAGACCTTCTTTACACTTGGCATCTTTATCATTGTTTGAAGAAATGCAAAGATAGGATTATTCAAATCAGTATAATTCATCAAATATTTATTTAATGGGTACCTACTTTGTACCAGGCATTCCTTTAGATATTAAGATGCAGATGTGATTTAAAACATATATGACTTTTGTTCAGAAAGATTATAGCTTATCTGCAATGAAAAAATTATGTGGTGGTTGCTTTGATAAGTGAAAAATACCTCACCAGGTTAAATGTGTTAAGTGGCATTAGAGATGAAAAACTAAATGTTTATGGTTTTTAATGGGGGTAATTTAAATTAGAGCAGATTATAAAGACAGAGATAAGAGTTGGGTGGGGTAATTATTTCACATAGAACTAATAGCTTGCTGGAGTGTCACGGACATTTAGGAAACAAGCTGAATTAATATTTTGATTGCTAAAGCAGAAGTTATTGGTACCTTGCCAGTATCCTGATAATTACATCTATAAACCTAGACTGTTTACTGACAAGACTTGTGATAATACACCGAGGGATTTTATTCTGACTTACCTGGACAAGCCAGGACAAATCAGGACTTCCCTGCCTACCACCAGGACAAACCAGAAGTGCCAGAGTGTTAGAATCCTAGAATCACCTCTCAACCAGTGGTGGTTATGAGTTCTCCCAGTGCCATATCTCATATCAGGACACCTAATTATCAACACAGTAAAAGGGGCAAATGATCTGGGTGAAGGTATTAGCCATCTCCTAGCCACTAAATTCATTATTCATTCAGGGTCCTAGAAGAGGCATGATTAGAAGATTGAAGATGGTGAGGTCTGGCAGGCAGTGTGATTGAACCTGTAGTATGGACACACAGTATATCAATCTTCATTTCTCATATAACATCTGCCAAAGAACATCAGCTCACAGATGACTATGTGGACACTCAGGTCAGTCATTCTCCATCTTTGGTCACAGTACTTTCACCATCGGACTTGTGAGCATGGTAGCCATGGTGAGACAGATGGAGGCTTAGCATGGTCCTATATCACAGGCTCCATCTAACCACATCGGAGTAGTTAGTATATTGCTGAATGTCTAAACTGTTATCAACATAAGCTGGTTTGAAGCTCCAGATGGTGTACCACTCTCTAGGAGACTCAGGGTGACAAGTTGATTTTTTTCACCATTTTTACTTTGGAAGGTGGTATTCTTTTCAATGTTTTGTTCTCATGGAAAGACCTATCAATTGGGTTGAAATACAAAGAGTGCTAGTGGTACTATAGTCTAAATATCTCAGGCTGACTATTTCAAAGAATATCTGAATTGCTGTTACAGGATCTCACATGTTTTAGACCAATTTTATAGAAAAGGAAATGTGACACCATTTAAATAATCATGAAATCCACTAGTTATACCATTACCCACCCACCTACCACATTTCCCAGAAGGTTCCATTCTGATAGAAGCTTGTGAATCCTTAAAGGCACAGTGTAAGTGCCACCTTTTTATTCATGCCTGTGGAGCTGGGATATATAACAGTGCTTTCTGATAGTTGGGATCCCCAGATGCAGGAAACAAGGGGATGAATTAGTACTGTCATCCATCATCACCAATCTCAGTGACCTACTTGGAAATTTGTGCTTCTCATCCCCATGAGTTTAGACTCCGCTCAATTAAGATTTCTGAATCTAATATGAGAGTCCATATACAACCGCAGTTCTATAAGTCCAAAATCTATGACTACACTGTTTATTTTAGATTCTTTAAACAAATAGATAAGGAAATATGTTACTCTACTGGCAGAATTGATCATGTGTGATGGTTAATTTTATGTATCAACTTCACTGGGCCACAGATTGCTCAGATATTTGGTCAGACATTATTTTGGGTATGTCTATAAAAACATTTTTGGATGAGATTACCATTGAATCAACTAAGTATATAGCAGATTGTCTGCTCTAACAGGAATGAGCCTCAGTTATTCAGTTGAAGAGCTAAATGTAACAAAAAAGCTGACCTTCCAACAAATAGCAGGGATCTCCTATTTCACTCCTTGAGTTTACCTTTCCTGCCTCTGTACTTGAACTGAAACACTGACTCTTCTAGGAACTTGTGCCTTCTGACTTTCAAACTAGAATTTAAACCATCAACTCTCTAGTTCTCAAGCCTTCAGATTTGGACTGTACCTATATCTTCAGCTTTCCTGGGTCCAGTTTGCTGACTGCAGGTCTTTGTTTATTCTGTTTCTCTGGGGTATCTTTACCAATGCACCTAATTATCATGAGGCCTAGACGCCTGGAACCCCAGGATTCACACGAGTTCATCTTGGTGCCCCAAGGCTAGGGCTAAACTTGTTGGAAAGGAACTAATACAAAATAAGCTCTACATGAGAATATTGGGAACCCTCAGTTATTTTAAGTCTTTTGTTTTATTTAGAAATTGTGTCTGGCCAGTCTCTTAAAGAATCATTTATAAGACAGAGTGGAAATAATGTGAAGTTCTGTGGGTCTTTCAAGGAGTAAATTGAAACAAATGTTATTCCTGTCCCACCCATAACCCCACCACACTATGACCCTAATGTTGATACTATAGCTCTCTGCCAGATACATTTTTTCAGGAAAGATTCTTTCCATCTCCTGTAGTTTTGTTAAAATATTCTATCCTGGCAACTCGCAATGTACTCTTCAAGCATAAGGTTGAACTTGTTATTCTCCTAATGAAAATTGATTGAGGGATAGGGCAACACACAAACTAAGCTGGGTTCTTCCTGAATGTGGGATATGTAGGGCCCTCGCAGGAGTACAATAGACAAATGACAGGAAGAGACAGAAAGATACAGAACTAAGCCAGATAGCACTCTATGATAGCTTGACATTATGCAGAAAATAATAACATGTAGGGCCTCCCTGGTGGTGC
Source organism: Talpa europaea (assembly GCF_964194135.1). NCBI lineage: Eukaryota > Metazoa > Chordata > Mammalia > Eulipotyphla > Talpidae > Talpa > Talpa europaea. Next base: position 35,508,682 of record NC_140079.1, read on the forward strand.
AGGGCTTAAGACACAACCTATGAAGCAATCCTCAGCAACTGCAGCATGCATTCAATTCCTGGCCAGCCAGGGAGCTACCCACATGTCCCAGCAGACCTCTCCTGACTCGCCCGCTGCTCCCCTCAGCAGTATATTTCGTCAGTCTGCCTGTTCTGTTCCCCACTCTGTCTCGGGTGAATCTTCTCACTAACCCCCCTACAACTCTGGGCTGTACCCCAGCTCTCGTATGCATAAATAAATCTTAAAAAAAAGAAAATAATAACATGTATATCCTAATTTATTTTTCCATCAATTGTAACTGTTAAAAAATACTTGATATTGTAAATGAAACATGTTAATGACTCAAAAGTGGCCAGACTTCAGAGTCAAACATAGAAGTTCATGTGTTTGTTTTTTTTAAAGATTTATTTTTTCATACAAGAACTGAGGTACAGACCAGAGGTGTGGGGGGTGAACAGTCAGATCCAGATCCACTGAAATACACTGCTGAGGGGAGCAGCGGGTGAGACCGGTGAGGTCTGCCATGCCGTGTGGGTATCTCACCAGCTGTCTGGGTTCAAGCCAACACTGCAGAGGCTGCGGAAAACTTGACAGCACTGCTCTTAACCACCTGGCCGTCAGGGAGACCCTGCATTTCCTCTTTGAAAAAGTGTCTTTTTAGCTCTTCTGTGCATTTTTTTTTTGACTGAATTGCTTCCTCATTTTTGTTAATTTTTTTTTAAGATTTATTTATTTATTTATACAAGCACTGGGTACAGTCAGAAGTGCTGGAGGGTGAGAGAATTCACCAGAGCCAGAGAGGGGAGCAGAGAAGGCAGAAGTACACTGCTGAGGGGAGCAGCGGGCGGCAGGAGAGGTCTATGTGCCATGTGGGACCCTCCTCCAGTGGCCGGGGAGCAGCCGGGAATCGAACCAGAGCTGTAGAGGCTGCGGGGCAGCTTCGCAACCCAGCGCTCAACCGCTGCACCACCGGGGATGCCCTGTTTTTGTTAATTTATGTGAGCTCTTTGTGGATCTTTGTATGGAGTGTGCCCCAATCCATAGGGTGTCTCTTTGTTTTGCCTATTGTCTTTTTTGCTGTACAAAAGCTTTTTAGTTTGATGCAATCCCAGTTGTTTATTTTCTCCTCCCTGTCTTTGCTTCTGTAGATGAGTCCACAAAGATGTTGCTGAGGTACATGTCATGGAGTGTGTCCGATGCTAAAGAAGGAGAATGGAAGTATCACATTCCCAGACTTCAAACTATGCTATAAGACATAATAATTAAAACAGAATGGCACTGGAAGAATAGAAACACATAGATCAATGGAGTCGAATTGAAAACCCAGAGATAAAGACACATGTACATGGACAACTAATCTATGACAAAGCGTTAGGGGAAAAAGGATGTCCTAAAGCTAATTCCATACAGGCTTTGTGGACTCCACCCCCACTCCAGGCCAAAGCCATCAAGACACTGGGAACTCCAAATCCCATCATCACCAAAGGGAAGGGAGGGGTTAAGCAGCCAGGTTTGGTATAAAGCCAGACACGTGGGCTTTGGGAAGCCCCCATTTTTGGCTCGCCGCCAGCTCGCAGCATCTGGCCAGCTCTGAGAGTGCCTTTGGGTTTCCATGTCGGTGGATCAGGTAGGACGCATTAAAGACTTTATTTCCCTATTTTCTCCCTGAGTTGTACATTTCCTCAATTCACTTTCCCTTGTAAATAAACCTTTCATTAACCTTTTGTGTGTGCCTTTAGTGGAATATTAATAAGTCACTTTTAAGTGGGAGGGTGAGGACCCCCAGCCAGGCAACCAGTTTTATATCAGGGCTGCTCTGTAACAAAAGGAGCAAAGAATATGCAATGGAACAGAAGTCCATGCTTTAACCGTCAGTACCAGGAAACAAAAAGTAGAGGAAATTCCAGTGACTTAAAGTCACTTGTTGTATTTTTTTTTTACCTTTTATCTCAGTTTTCTTTCTATTTTCTATTTTTTTAGTGTATTTATTCTTTATATCATTCTTCCTTTTTGTACAATGAATGTTTTATCCTCTCAGGTGATTCTTAACTTTTATAGTCATATAGTTCCTCAGAGTTGCATTTGTGTAATCCTACTGTTCATCTCACATAATCATCATTCTTTCCAAGATCTTTATTATATTCTATGATTCATTTCTTCTTAATCTTTAAATGATCTTCTCACCATAAGCACCTATTTTTATGCATGGATTTACTTGCTTCTACATTCAAGTGAAATCATTTATTTTTAAATACATACAGAAATACTAATGTATCTACTTATGCAAACTATTTTACTTAAACAATAACACAAATGGCATTTTGTTATAAATCTCACTCTGCTTACTTTTTGTAATTCACCCAGTGTATATAATTGTATTGTCAATCTAGTTCAAATGTTGTTAGTATTAAAGCATTAATATGCTTTTATCCAGTCTGTTCTTAATGTTTCCGATTGCTTACTACCAACACAAACACCAAGAAGCACACCCTCACAATGTGCTCATGAACCTGAGAAAGGGCTTGTCTGGTACATAACCTGAAGTACATATGCTGAATTATAAATTATACACAGGTTAATCACTTATGTACCAAATGTTCATTTGTGAAGTGACTAGAACTATTTTATATTTCTGTAGGCAATATGTGAAGTTTCCTGTGAATCCGCATCCTAGTTGGCATTTAATAGTCAACAGTTTTATAAATTTACTAATCTGGAGAGCGTAAGTGGTACTTACTTGCTTTTATTTGCATTTTTTAATGGTTAGTGAAATTAAATTTTTTTTTTGTACTAACAACCATTTCTGAATCTCTTTTTTCTAACTTCTCAAACATTGACTTTGCTTCTCTTTATTTGGGATCTTTTGTCTTTTATTGAAGTAGAGCAGTTCTTTATATATTCTAGATATTAGAATTTTAGGTGAGTTTAAATACATTTTTAATACTTTCATTGATTTGACTTGTCTAATATCTTTATTTGTTGTAGATATTTTGAAGATAATTCATTAATTTTAATTTAAAGTACATAAATTTTGGTGTTATTATGTATACTATTTTGGTCTTACTTGAGAAAGATGTCCTAAAAGGGTTATATGTATGTTGTCTAGATTAACTTCAAAGCTTTATCCCTCACAATTAGGGTTATAATTCATACAGAGCCTATTATTATATGTAATGTGAATTAAATCCTGCTGATGATTTCCTCAACATCATGTAGTAAATACTGTTTCTCAATCAGTGATGAAAATGATATCATAAAAATAGCTTAGCTGTTTATCAATTTGTATTTTCATATTTAAATTTAAGAGTATTTCTTTAAAGTTTCCCCATAAGAACCCACTGAAATTTTGTTGGTTGTGGTATTGAATCTATTTTTTATTATTTCTTGGCAAAAAAATAACAAAAAGGAAGGAAACTAATGTTTATTCATTATACACCTCCATATTGTAAGTTATAATTGTATTGGAATGAGATAGAAATGAACTATTAAAAATAGAAAATAATATCCACCACTACTAGAAATAAATGGCATACAAATGAAAGACATAAATCATTTTCACTTTTGGTAATTAAGTTTGTTATAATATTAATAGCAATATAGCAATATAATAACAATTTAACAGCTTTTCTGGAGTAGACTTTGTCAAGACTTTTAAAATCTAAAAGTGTCTTCAGACTTGAGACAAATAAATACCTATTTTCCAAAATTTAACACCTCCTTTATGATCATTTCACATTGTATAATTATTTTCCCCATTTAAATTACAAATACCAGGGAAAGTCTTATACCAAATGCCATTCATGTTACTAGACAGGAATACTAAAATATCCACTATGTCTCCTGAGCATAACTAAAATGAACATATGATTTAATTGATGAAACATCTTGTTGTGAAGTTGGTGTCAGTGAGCTTCCATGTGGCCCCATTTGTAAATTCAAGTTTGTAATCTGGCTGCCCAAGAACAAGGGCCCAAGAGCTACAATAGTGCCATCATTGAAGACTCAGTATCAATATGATCATTCTTTATAATGTTTTTCAATTTGATGTTTTAAAATATCATAACTTTAAAATTTGTATTTCATTTTCATTATTGAACTTGTGTTGTAGAGATAGTACATTTGAGCAGTGGTCAGGACATGCACATACCCTACATAGACACAGAAAATATTCTGGGAACACTTAAGAAAATGATTATAATTTACTGCACATTCTTTAATATTATAGTGGAGTCAGAAACATAAATAGACTCAAAGCAAAAACAATCACCTTCATGATTATTGCAGTACTAGCTTATATTCCTTATAGAGAACCTTATCTCACATGAACAGCAAACCAGAAAAAAAGGTATGAATAGTTTAGGGAATAAGATTTTTCTTTTAAAAAAGCATTTTTAGCAATATAATTTGTGTAGCGGGTGTATCCTACACTCTTTTTATTTTTTATTTTTTTTAAATGTTTGGAATAACTTTTCTTCCCCCCCCCCAAAGATTTATTTATTTATTTATACAAGCACTGGGTACAGTCAGAAGCGCAGGAGAGTGAGAGAATTCACCAGAACCAGAGCGGGGAGCAGAGCAGGCAGAAGGACCGAGGTACACTGCTGAGGGGAGCAGCGTGCGGCAGGAGAGGTCTGCGCGCCATGTGGGACCCTCCTCCGGTGGCCGGGGAGCAGCCGGGGATCAAACTCGTGCTGCAGAGGCCGCAGGCAGCTTCACAACCCAGCGCTCAACCGCTGCACCACCGGGGAGGCCCTATATCCTATACTCTTTACTGTGAATATATTCTAGCTAACTGTATCTAGCTAATATAGTCTATCTAACTATCAGTTTAATAGTATGATTTACCAAGAACATGAGTGTGGGTAAGTGAAGCAAATACACATTTCAAAGTGTGAAAACTATACTCATGAAATTAAATAGATACTTAAACAAATGCTAAAATATAAAATTTGATTTAAAAATTCTAGTTAATCTAATCTACAGGGAATTTTTGCCACTTAATAGGCAAGAAATTCCAACACCATGATATTGAATCCTTTCAAGTACTACTTAGTTTTTTTTTTTACCATGTAACTATTTTTATTTATTTAAAACCCCATTTGTATCAGTTTATTTTATTAATAGCATTCTCAAATTTATGAAATAGTATAATTCTACAGAAAGCAATTACAAGACCCAGGTTGATAAAATTGTCTGAAAGTTTCTGCACACTTTACATCACTTCTAGAATTATTGCTTTCAATTGCTCATCTAAACAGATCTAAATAGGAACTCCATAGAGGAAGCCAAGGTCATTTTTGACTCATGGTCTCTCCAAGATAATGACTTTATTAAAAACATATATGTACTTTTGGGCCTCCCTGGTGGGCAGTGGTTGAGTGCTGGGTTGTGAAGCTTCCTGCAGCCTCTGCAGTCCCAGTTTGATCCCCAGCCGCCGGTCGAGGGTCCCACATGGCGCGCAGACCTCTCTTGCGGCACGCTACTCCCCTCAGCAGTGTACTTCGTCAGTTTGCCTGTTCTGTTCCCTACTCTGGCTCTGGTGAATTCTGTCACCCTCTCGTGCTTCTGACTGTACCCAGTGCTTGTATGAATAAATAAATTAAAAAAAAAAGAAATATTAAAAAAAAAAGAAAAAAAAACATATATGTACTTTTACCAATCCTGCACAAAATGATTCTGTGGAAGCAAAGTTTACCAGCTTTTTTCTTGGCTTGAAAAGTATTAATGGGGCCTCCCCGGTGGCGCAGTGGTTGAGCGCTGGGTTGCGAAGCTGCCCGTGGCCTCTGCAGCGCAGGTTCCATCCACGGCTGCTCCCAGACCACCAGAGGAGGGTCCCACATGGTGCGCAGACCTCTCCTGCCGCCCGCTGCTCCCCTCAGCAGTGTACTTCGGTCCTTCTGCCTCTCTGCTCCCGCTCTGGCTCTGGTGAATTCTCTCACCCTCCTGCAGTTCTGACTGTACCCAGTGTGTGTATAAACAAACAAACAAACAAATAAGTAATACATGCCTCTTTAAAAAAAATTTTAAAAAAAGTATTAATGAATGCAATGTTTCATTCCAAACTCTTAATTCAGATTATCAGACATAATGAAAGTGTTTGGTCAGTGATCAAACTTGATTATAAACTCCTAAGACTTAGACTATAAAACGAACAGGGTATCAAACATATTCACAACTATGCTGTAAAAAAGGTTTAGTTATTGCAACATGGCGGCGAGGAGACGCTGCGAGTAAGATCTCCCATTAAAAAAAGTTAATAGGGGGCCTCCCCGGTGGCGCAGCGGTTGAGCGCTGGGTTGCGAAGCTACCTGCGGCCTCTGCGGCGCCGGTTCGATCCCCGGCTGCTCCCCGGCCACCGGAGGAGGGTCCCACATGGTGTGCAGACCTCTCCTGCCGCCCGCTGCTCCCCTCAGCAGTGTGCTTCGGTCCTTCTGCCTGCTCTGCTCCCTGCTCTGGCTCTGGTGAGTTCTCTCACCCTCCCGCGCTTCTGACTGTACCCAGTGCATGTATAAACCAAACAAACAAACAAATAATAAATAAATAAATAAGACATGCCTCTAGAAAATTAAAAAAAAAAAAAAAAGTTAATAGGGAGGAAAAGCGGCAGGTCCCAGTGAGAACTGGGACACGGAAGATAAACGGACGACTCCAGCAAACTGCCCGAAGAAGAAAGTTGCCATAAAAGAGGACGAGAAGGGAGGGAAGCGCAGAACCCTGCTCCCCTCCCCCGCCCACAGAGGCGGCACTCTCCGACTGGCAGAGACGAGGGAAACAACAAACCAAAACGCCCAACAAGAAAAACGGATGCAGCAAGCGGGACTGTGAGTGGAAAGGAACTATTTCAGCCACCACACCCCGTGAACGGGAGCTGAGGCGAACCCTGCAGGATCCACCTCGGAGGTGAGCTCCAGGCGCCATTAAAGAGAGCCCCGCCCCCCAGGAGGAGACCAGCACCAGCACACAGCCCCGGCCGCCCGGTAAGCTTGCGCGAAAGCGGCGCTCGGATTGCAGCTGCCCAGGCCCCTGGGCCTGCGACCTAGGCTTGTGGGGCTGCGGAGGCCCTCCCTGAGTGAGCAGGAACAAGGTGCCCAGGCAGGGGAGCGGGATTCAAAAGGCGCCATTCCCGCGCCACTGATCTGGGCTACAGCCCGCGTCCTGGAACTGAGGGCTTTGGAACTGAGACCCGGGCGGAGGCCCTCCCTGAGTGAGCAGGAACAAGGCGCCCAGGCAGGGGAGCGGGATTCAAAAGGCGCCATTCCCGCGCCACTGATCTGGGCTACAGCCCGCGTCCTGGAACTGAGGGCTTTGGAACTGAGACCTGGGGCACGAAATTAGGGGCGTGGGTTCCCCACGACGGTGGGGCACAAGGCAGGCACAGCACCCCAAAGCCGTTGAGGTGTACCCTACCATCCCCGCTCTGCTCCCTGTCCCACGGGGTGGAAAATCAGCTCCCCAAGGGCTCTAGGAGAGATCTCTGGTGCCACCTAGCGACTTGACCCCAGCACAGGCTACTGAAGGAGCTAGTGGCCAGCTGGGGAGTTAGCCCACACCGGGCCCCTTCTGAACAAGTAGTCTGAGCCCACAGGGAGAGCGAGCACCCACAGCCGGGGCAGACCAGGCGCGCAGAAGAGTGTGCCTGAGACCAGAAGCGCAGGGAGTGTGTCCCACATCACCATTTTAGAACAGGGACATTTCTTCAGTAAAGACTACCTGCAGAAGGCTTCCTCAGGAGCCAGAGGTGAGCGGGGGAAGTTCGCCCACGCCAGACCCCCTCTGGCCTGCAGTCCAAGCCCAGAGGGGAGCAGGAACCCACCGCCGGGGCAGACCAGGCGCACAGGGGAGTGTGTCCCCACATCGGCATTTTAGAACAGGGACCTTTCTCCAGTAAAGGCTGCTTGAAACTGACAGATGACTCCTGGAAGAACCAGAGGGGAACAGAGAAGCCCACCCAAGATGCCGGCAAGTCCCAACAACACAGTGTCCCAACGCATACGGCAAATTAGAAAACAGACAGTAGGGAGGAGAAGAACCACACGCAACCTAGCAACTCTCCAGAAAAAAAGCACACCACAAAAAGAAAGCCAGCCCCCAGATTGCAACGACAATAACTTGGAAGAATTTCTGAGCCTTCCAGAAAGAGAATTTAAAATTGCCGTGATTAAAAAACTGACAGAAGTCATAAAGGAAAACAATGATAAGGGAAAAATAATCAACGATCAGAAGAATGCAATTGAGTCCCTAGAGAGGGAAAACAATGGTCAGAAGAAAGAAATTGAGTCCCTAAAGAGGGAAGTAAAAGAAATGCAGGAGATCAAAGAATTAATGGAAGAACTAAAGAATTCTGGGAAAAGCAATGAAAGCAGAATAGATGAAATGGAAGAACGAATAAGTAATCTTGAAGACACAGAAATAAAAAGAACCAAAACAGAAAAGGAAAGAGAAGTACGAAGGAAAAAGAACAAAGAAAGACTTCGGGAACTATCTGACTCCATGAGGAAAGGAAATATAAGAGTTATAGGAATACCAGAAGGAGAGGAGAGAGATGTAGGAACAGAGAAAATATTCAAAGAGATAATTGAAGAGAACTTCCCAAATGTGAAGAAGGAGCTGAAAATTGATATACAAGAAGCAAGAAGAACACCAAACTTCCACGACGAAAGGAAAAATACAGCAAGACACATAATAGTAAAGCTCCCAAGAATCCAGGACAAGGAAAAAATAATGAAGCTGGCAAGAGGGAAGAAACAGATAACATTCAAAGGAAAACCAATCAGGCTGACATCAGACTTCTCCGAAGAAACACTACGGGCAAGGAGAGAGTGGAGGGACATAGTCAACAGACTCCAAGAAAACAGATGCCAACCAAGAATACTCTATCCCGCAAAGCTCTCCTTCCTCTTTGAAGAAAGAATATGGACCTTCCCAGACAAACAGAAACTCCGGAATTTCATTGCAACTAAACCCCCACTCCAAAAAATACTACAAGGAGTCCTAAAGCCAGAACCTCAGAGCGACGAATAACAATGAAAGAAGGCCAAAAAAAAAAAAAGTTATTAAAAGAATAAATAAATAAAATCAAAGGAAAGACAAACACAATGGCAAATACAGATGTTAACATATCAATATTAACTCTAAATGTAAATGGACTAAACTCTTCAATAAAAAGACACAGAGTTGCAGCCTGGATTAAGAAACAAAACCCAACCTTTTGCTGTCTCCAGGAAACACATTTAGCTACAAAAGATAAAAATAGGCTTAAAGTTAAAGGATGGAAAACAATCCTACAAGCAAATGGACCAAAAAAGAAAGCAGGAACAGCTATACTTATATCAGATAAAACAGATTTCAAACTCAAAAAGATAAAAAGAGACCCCAATGGTCACTACATTATGATCAAGGGGACAATACTTCAAGAAGAAATAACACTCATTAACATATACTCACCAAACGAAGGAGCACCAAAATATATCAGACAACTGTTGTCCTCTCTGAAAACAGACATCAGAGAAAACACATACGTAGTGGGAGATTTCAACACACCACTATCAACAATGGATAGATCAACAAGACAAAAAATAAGTAAAGAAACCAAAGCTCTAAATAAAGACCTAGAGCAATTGGGCTTAACAGACATCTATAGAACACTAAACCCCCAAAAAATGGAGTACACATTTTTCTCAAGCGCACACGGATCATTCTCCAGGATCGATCACATACTGGGGCACAAGACAAACATCAACAGATACACCAAGATTGAAATCATATCAACCATCTTTTCTGACCATGAAGGCATCAAACTAGAAATAAACCATAAAAAGAAGGCAAGGAACTTTCCTACCTCATGGAGATTAAAAACCACACTACTGGAAGACCATTGGACTAATGAGGAGATCAAAGAAGAAATTAAAAAATTTTTTGAATTGAACGACAAGGAGGACACCAATATTCTAAATGTATGGGATGCAGCAAAAGCAGTAATAAGAGGAAAATATATAGCAATAGAAGCTCACATCAAGAAACAAGAAAGAACGCAAAGAAACAACCTAATCTCGAAGCTCAAAGATCTAGAAAAAGAACAACAAAAAAACCCCAAAACCAGTAGAAGAAAAGAAATAATAAAAACCAAAGCAGAAATAAAATGAAATTGAAACTAAAAAAACAATCCAAAAGATCAATGAAACCAAGAGCTGGTTCTTTGAAAAAATCAATAAAATAGACAAACCCCTAGCCAGGCTCACAAAGGAAAAAAGGGAGAAAGCACAAATAAACAGGATCATCAATGAAAGAGGAGAAATCACAACGGACACAGCAGAAATCAAAAGAATAATCAGTAACTACTATGAACAGTTATATGGAAACAAGTTTAACAATCTAGAGGAGATGGACAAATTCCTACAACTCTACAATCACCCAAAGCTAGATAAAGAAGAAATAGAACACCTAAACAGACCAATTACAATTAGCGAAATTGAAATGGTAATCAAAAACCTCCCCAAAAACAAAAGCCCAGGACCTGATGGATTTACAAATGAATTCTACCAAACATTCAGAGACGAATTAGTGCCTATCCTTCACAAACTCTTCCAAAAAATTGAGAAGGAAGGGACAATACCAAACACGTTCTATGAAGCCAACATTACACTAATACCAAAACCGAACAAGGACAACACAAAAAAGGAAAACTACAGGCCAATCTCCCTAATGAACACTGATGCAAAAATCCTCAATAAAATTTTAGCTATCAGAATCCAACAATGTATCCATAAGATAATTCACCACGACCAAGTTGGATTCATTCCAGGGGCACAAGGATGGTTTAACATCCGAAAATCAATCAACGTTATCCAACACATCAACAAAAAGAAATATAAAAACCATATGATAATATCAATAGATGCTGAGAAAGCTTTCGACAAAGTGCAACACCCATTCATGATAAAAGCCCTTGAAATTCTTGGGATACAAGGAACATACCTCAACATCATAAAGGCCATCTATGACAAGCCAACAGCCAGTATCATTCTCAATGGTGAAAAGCTGAAAGCAATTCCATTAAGATCTGGAACAAGACAAGGATGTCCACTCTCACCATTGCTTTTCAATATAATACTGGAAGTCCTAGCCAGGGCAATAAGACAAGAGAAAGACATCCAAGGAATCCAAATAGGAAAAGAAGAAGTCAAACTATCACTATTTGCAGACGATATGATATTATACATAGAGAACCCCAAAAACTCCACAGAAAAGCTAATTCAACTCATCAATCAGTTCAGTAAAGTGGCAGGATACAAAATCAACACGCAAAAGTCAGTAGCCTTCCTATACACAAACAATAAATCTGAAGAAGAAGAAATCAAAAAGACCATCCCTTTTGTTATTGAAACAAAAAAAATCAAATATTTGGGAATAAATCTAACAAAAGAGGTAAAGGACCTATACAAAGAAAACTATAAAACACTGTTAAAAGAAATAGAAGAAGACACAAAGAAATGGAGAGACATCCCCTGCTCATGGATTGGAAGAATAAACATTATTAAAATGGCCATCCTTCCAAAAGCAATATACAGATTCAATGCTATTCCAATCAAAATTTCAATGTCATTCTTCAAAGAAATAGAACAATTATTGATGAAATTCATATGGAATCACAAAAAACCCCGAATAGCCAAAGCTCTCCTGAAAAAAAAAGAAGGGAATGGAGGCATCAGACTCCCAGACTTCAAACTATACTACAAAGCCATAATCATCAAAACCGCATGGTATTGGAACAAGAACAGACATACAGACCAATGGAATCGAATAGAAAATCCAGAAATAAACCCACAGGTTTATGGTCAACTAATCTTTGACAAAGGAGCAAAGACTATGCATTGGAGCAAAGAAAGTTTGTTCAATAAATGGTGCTGGGAAAACTGGGTCGCTACATGCAAAAGAATGAAGCTTGACCACCACCTCACACCATACACAAAAATCAACTCAAAATGGATTAAAGAACTAGACATAAGACCTGAAACCATAAAATATATAGAAGGAAATATAGGCGAAACACTACGTGATTTGCACATCAAAGACATCTTTACAGACACATCACCCAAAGCAGTGATAGTGAAGGCAAAGATAAACAGCTGGGACTATATCAAATTAAAGAGCTTTTGCACAGCAAAAGAGACAATAACAAAAACAAAGAGAAACCCCACCAACTGGGAGAACATTTTTGCACCCAACACTAATGATAAAGGACTGATCACAAAAATCTGCAAAGAGCTGATGAGTCTCAACAACAACAAAGAAAATAATCCAGTCAAAAAATGGGCAGAAGAGCTTAAAAGAAACTTCTCTGAAGAGGAAATGCAAATGGCCAACAGACATATGAAAAAATGTTCAACATCACTTGTCATCAGGGAAATGCAAATCAAAACTACCATGAGATACCATCTTACACCAGTGAGAATGGCACATATTAAAAAAACTAGCAACAACAAATGTTGGCGAGGGTGTGGAGAAAAAGGAACTCTTCTGCACTGTTGGTGGGAGTGCAAACTGGTCCAACCACTGTGGAAAGCTGTGTGGAGATTTCTGGACCTACTAAACATAGAGCTTCCATATGACCCAGCAATTCCACTCCTAGGTATTTACCCAAAGGACACAGAAACATCAATTCCAAAGAACACCTGCACCCCTATGTTTATAGCAGCACTGTTTACAATAGCTAAGCTTTGGAAACAACCCAAATGCCCAAAAATAGATGACTGGATCAAGAAGATGTGGTACATATATACCATGGAATATTACTCAGCATTCAAAAAAGATAAACACATGCAATTTGCTGCAACATGGATGGCGCTGGAAGGGATCATGCTCAGCGAAATAAGCCAAAAAAGAAAAAGAAAAATACTGGATGGTCTCACTCATAGCAGGAATCTAGAAAACTTAAATAAGGGACCAGGAAAATGAATAACTATAAGAAAGTGAAAATCAAAATCAACAAAAAACTATGAACCAGAGACACTTTTAGGGGGGCGGGGGCGGGAGGGGAGGGATTGGGGTCAGAATGGGGGGCTGCAATTGTATGGGGAATATAACAATAAAATTTATAAAAAAAAAAAAAAAAAAAAGAAAGGTTTAGTTATTTACCATTAAACTCAGGTATACCAACTGTAGCTATATATCACTTTTTGAAGCTTGTATTTGTATACTTATTAATTTATTCATTATATTACCAAATCTCCATCATTCTTTTCCTAGAAATCAATAATGACAATCTCCCATTTAAAGAAAAAAGTACAGGGCCTCCCCCGGTGGCACAGTGGTTGAGTGCTGGGCTGTGAAGCTGCCCACAGTCTCTGCAGTGCTGGTTCAATCCCTTGCCCCAGCGAGGGTCCCACATGGTGCACAGACCTCTCCTGCCGCGCCCGCTGCTCCCCTCAGCAGCGAACTTCCTAAGTCTGCCTGTTCTGCTCCCTGCTCTGACTCTGGTGAATTCTCTCACCCTCCCGCATTTCTGACTGTACCCAGAGCTTGTATAAATAAATAAACAAATCTTAAAAAAATCAAAAATAAAGAAAAAAATACATACAATCTGAAGGTATGTCTGAAATTGCTGGCAGATATTATTCCTTGTATATGACTTAGAGCACAATATAAGGTTAGACCAAATGCTACCATCTATAATGTTATCATTTGTGATTTTTTTTTTAATCCTCTCATAACTAGACAGAAAAAACTAGGATGAATTGACAGTGGGTTGTGAGTGGAAGTGTCCTGAAGGATTTATTTGATGTCACCCTCAAACTATCTCTTCTGCCTTTGCAATGGCAAAAGGCTGTACTACAATGGATGTGGCTGGAGATCAAAGCCATGGATTGTTGGGGCAGTGCATGGAAAACCAATACTAAGCTTCACACCTATGTAACCATAGTTTAAGCAACAAAAAAACTGCTAAAGTGCTAAACTATTGAAATGTTTGTATGCTACTGCCACATAGACTCAATCCTGGCTTATACAATAATTTTGCCTTTTTAAAATTAACATTGAGGGCCTCCCCTGGTGGCGCAGGCAGTTGAGTGCATTGTTGTTGTGAAGCTGTCCCGGTTCAATCCCAGCCTGCGGGCGAGTGTTCCACATGGTGCGGCAGACCTCTCCTGTCTGGCCCACTGCTCCCCTCAGCAGTGTATTTCATCAGTCTGCGTGTTCCGTTCCCTGCTCTATCTCTGGTGAATCCTCTCACCCTCCCGTGAATCTGACTTGTTTCCCTGTTCTTGTGTAAATAAATAAATATTAAAAAAAATTAACATTGAGAATGAACTGAAAACTTAGGGGCTTATTTAGTAAGAGGAAGGAGATCCCAAATATACTAATGGTCACTTAAAAATTGGGCACAAAGTTTGTATAGTTGACGAAAACCCTTCTGTACTATTCTTTGAAAGGACAGAGGAGAGAGGGGACTTAATTTGCTGTATTTTTTCTTTGTTGACAACTAGCATTGCTTTCAGAATCTGGAATAATTCATAAAGTGTATAATTAGAGACTTGTTAAAAGTGGCTGATGTAAGATTGCAAAGGATTAAAGAAATTTCTGTGAAATAAAGTGCAATAAGCCTGCTGGATGTTGTCAAGAGTGTCTGTTCTTGGAGCAAATGTAGAGTTGGTTTTTCCTCTTCGTATATTTGATTTTTCTTTTATGAAATACTGGGATAGTTTCAGGGTATGTGTATATATGGAGATCAGATATTGTTTTAATATAAAACTTGCGTTAGAAGTGTTCCTTTTATTATAGTTCAAACTTTTTTATATTGAATCTATTTGGAAGAATGTAGATTGGAAGACTGGGCAGAGTTGTGAATGATCTGGAGTAAAAGAAATAGACTTCTTTTTGCAGTAACCTTGAGCAAAAGCAAGTAGGGCAGATCAAATAATTGCTTTAATGGTTTGCTGAAGTTAAAGTTCAAATAATACCAGTGTCTAGCCCAAACACCTGGAAATGCAACAACTGCTATGAGCCATATACCTTTCTGAGAAAAGGGGCAGGGAGAACATGAATCTGAGAGAGAGATTATACAATAGAATGTGTCAGTAATAGTGGCTCTGATAAAGTTGAAGGAAATGTTTTGGTCATATGACAGAGTAGAACCTTATTCCAAGTCATAACTCTGTTGTGATCTTGAACTAAGTTTTGATTACACAGGGCATTTGTAGCATGCATTGGCCTGCAAGGTCTTCTCCAGAGCAAACATTTCATTCTGCTGCGCAGCTGTAACAGTCTGTAGTGCCAGCTCAGCTATGGATTCTCTTCTGTTTAACATAATTCGTTGACTCCTGGGTGTGCTGAGAGAAAACATAGACTGATACTGACAGAGAGTCCCTGCCCTCCAGCAAATAACATGTCCAAGGAATCTAACATCTGTGAGTTGAAATATTTGTTTGTTAGAAAAGTGTGGGAAGCACCCTTTTCTAGGGTGAAAGACCTCTTCTAGTTACTCACAAGCTAAGGAACAGGCAGACTAATAACGGACTTACTGCCCACATAGACATTGAATCACAGATAAAAGGTGGCAACTAATTATGCACATAACCCTTCCAAAGCGTTGTACTGCTAAGCTGCTCTGGGAGAGGAGCAGAACCTGAATGCTGCAATAAATTAATTGGAGGCAGAAGTTCTTGTTTCTAAACTCCAGTTAATAATTCAAATCAATGGCTGTCTTTGTGACTCCAGGCAACTAAAGTTGCTGGGACCACAGGTCTCTCATCAGATGTAAAACAAAGATGTGGTCTTTGGACAAGATGATTGTTAAGGTCCTAGTAATTTAAAGAGCATGGTTTTTAAAGTAGGTTTACTCACTAAACAAAAGATTACAGGGCAGTTCATTAAAATTGAGAAAAAGTGAGGGAAAGGGCTTTCATTTTTTATAAGAACTGTCTGATTTTTTTCAGGTAGAATTTTCCAGGAATATCAAATGCAAAATAATGCTAAAATACAGACTGTTCTGAATTGAAGCTTGGAAAGCAAAGAAATCAGGAAAAGAGTGATATTACTCATAGGAACACAAATCCATTATAAAAATAAAATTGTATTTAATGCCAGTATTGATTAGGTGCGGGTTAGCCTTGATGTCTGTATAACTTTACTCTGTCCCCTTTTTCTGGGCCATGTGGGTAGCTCCTTGGCCAGCCTGGACTAACTCGCGCTGCAGAGGCTGAGGACAGCTTCACAGCACAGCGCTTAACGCTTTGCTCCACCAGGAAACCCCCTTTGTCCCATTATAGTTGATAGGTAGTTAGCACTCACATGTACTAGGTAAAACACGGTAAATTTTAGTCTTAAAAAGGTTTTACTCAATCACAAAGTAAGTACAAAGAGACCTATTCTTCTTCAGCATCCTTGATAGATTCACGTTCTCCACTTGTGTGCAACAGAAAAAAAGCTAACTCAAGTATAAATTTTTCCTCATAGATATGTGGCATATTGAGGATTTCCCTAAAGGTAAATTTCTTCAATGCCTTGTTCAATTATAGTCATAAAGCGACTCAGTATTTCTCTTAGGAATCTATCCCTAGATCTCTGGGTTCATTTTCATAAAACTAAAAAACAAATAAATATATAACTTAGGAAAATTTAGTCAATAAAAATATTAAATCATAGTATGGATATATATTTTTTATTTTTTCTAAGATTTATTTATTCATTTATACAAGAACCGGGGTATAGGCCAGATGAGCAGGAAGGTGAGAGGATTCACCAGAAACAGAGTGGGGAACAGAACAGGCAGCCCAATGAAATACACTGCTGAGGGGAGCAGCAGGCGCAGCAGGAGAGGTCTGCTAGCCATGTGGGACCCTCGCCAGCTGGGCGGGATCGAACCTGCGCTGCGGAGGCTGCAGACAGCTTACCAGCGCAGCACTCAACCGCCTGTGCCACCAGGGGAGACCCTATATCTTTTTTAAAGAATGCATTGCAAACCATGCCAAATGATATAGAAGATGCAGGTGCTATTTTCTATGCTATAACCACACTCCCCAAAATTAACTACAATGAATTTGGTGCTGTAGCAATACACTTGAGAAATTAAAGTTACTTACTTTTTATTAAAATATTTTCATTTTTCTATTTAAGCTTGGATAGTCACCATGATCTCTGGAGCTCAGAAAAAAAGAAAAAATCTGACTGAAAACGGAGCTACCATATGATCTGGCAATTCCACTCCTAGGGATCTACCCAAAACAATCCCCTAGGGATCTACACAAAAACATTGATTGAAAAGATCACCTGTGCCCCTATGTTTATTACAGCACTATTTACAATACATAAAACCTGGACACAACCCAAATGCCCCAAAACAGATGACTGGATCAAGAAGATGTGGTCTATATGCACAATGGGATATTATTCAGAAAACAAAAAAGATAAACTCATGTCATTTGCAGCAACATGGATGGAGCTAGAAGGAATTATGCTCAGTGAAATAAGCCAGAAGGAAAAAAGAAAAATATCAGATGGTTTCACTTATAGCAGGAATATAGGAAAAACAAATAAGACATCAGTGTAAAAAAAAATAATAACGGTACAAAGCACAACAAAGCAAAAATAGACAATTATAAATCAGAGACATCCTGCAGGAGAGAAGGAGGGAGAGGGATCAGAGGGAGGGAGGGAGGAGCACATGGGATTGAGGTGATGGTGCACGGGTGCATTGGTGAAGGAAACTCTGTGGGGACTATACCTGAGAGGGTAGGGGGAAGCAAATACTGTTTAAAAATGAACGAGTTAAAAAAGATAAAAGAATAATGAAAAAAGAATAAAGGGCTTCCTCTGGTGGCACAGTGGTTGAGCGCTCGGCTGCAAAGCTGCCGGCAACCTCCTGCAGCAGAGGTTCGATCCCTGGCTGCTGGCGAGGGTCCCACATGGTGCACAGACCTCTCTTGCCATGCCTGCTGCTCCCCTCAGCAGTGTATTTCGTTGGCCAGCTTCCTCTGTTCCCAGCTCTGGCTCTGGTGAATTCTCTCACCACCCCTCAATCCCCTGAGCTTCTGACTGTGCCCAGTGCTTGTATAAATAAATAAATAAATCTTTAAAAACAAACAAACAAACAAACAAAAAAACCACAAAGATCTGATATTACTAGCAAGCATATTGTACAGCCAGGTTATATCTACCTAACCAGAAAGAACCCGCTTGCAAAAGGCTGCATGGATAATGACTGGCTTTCATATTTTCTCTTACTCTTTTGCTTGCCAAGCTGAGCCCCATTTCTTCAATTGCTTCTACCAGTCAATCTCCTTAATGTTACAGTTCTAGTCAACTGCAAATATGGAAGTTTTTCCGGATAACAGTGGTTAGCATTATTGTGTAGATTTTAGTGTGTTAACACCATTTTGGGGTTATGATGATTGCTGTGGCCATGTTTATAAAAATACCTAGTGCCCTAAAAAAAATTAGAGTCCTCTATGCACTCTCTTAAGAAGATTCAATAGGTGACACTATTTACCTTTTCCCTGGGGAGAAAATTGTCATCCCTCTTAGCATTCTGAACAAGTGAATATATACAATCTTACAGATTTCAGTTCAGAAACTATTGACGGCATGTTGTTATAGCAGGATATTCATTCAGGGAGTCTCCCTAAAGACTTACAACAGAGAAAAGTGTTATCTTTGAAAGATAAACTGAGATGGCAGGACTAATTGGATTAAGGTAGGTAAATGTAAAACAACTTGAAAAGGGCAGAATGGGTTCAAGAACTACAAATGAGGAGCCTCCCTGGTGGCACAAGGGGTTAGGACGCAACCTATGAATCTGTCCGCAGCTACTGCAGCACGAGTTTGATCCCTGGCCAGGGAGATACCCACATGGCACAGCATACCTCTCCTGTCTCGCCCGCTGCTCCCCTCAGCAGTGTATTTCACTTAGACTGCCTGTTCTGCTCCCTGCTCTGTCTCTGGTGAATCCTCTCACACCCCCCACACACATCTGCCTGTACCCCAGTTCTTGTATGCATAAATCTTTAAAAAAGATTGCAAAAAAAAAGAACTACAAATGAACTAAATTTGTAATTGAATATATTTTTGCAACTTTACTAATATATATTTCTATTGAAAATTGCACCCTACTGTGCATTAAACATGAACACTTATAACATTCATGTGTATATGTATGCATACGATTGTGTAACTTTTGCAGACCTGGAATTTGGAGTTGAGAGAGCTAACATGCCTTATACTAGGCCCCACAGTTAATAAGTGACAGAACTAGGTTTCAAAGCCATGTCAAATTCTTACCAACTGCTTATCTAAATACAGTATATACCATTGAGAAAGATAGTTTATTGATCATTGAAGCACAGTGGTGGCACAGGTTTTGAAAAGAGACCAAATCATATATTGGGGAACAGTTGATAAAATAGTGCATTCCCAAGGCACTCAGAAATAAAAATAATCAGGGTTAGTGGAGTCCCTCCAGATACTCTCACAAGGGAAAAAAGCATTGGTCTATGAAATGGGATATTTTCCCTCATTAGCAAAAATGATTATGAAAGTGATGTTATCATAATGCCTGCAATGTGTAAATCAATTCAAAATCTCTTAATTCTGATTCTATCCCCAAGTAAGCTTTTCATTGTGTCTGGTTCTCTTTGTAGGTCTACCCTAGGAAAAAAAGTGTGATGTGCATACTTAACAGTAAGTGCATAAGCCCACTGAGCGTTATTTTTCAATAAAACTTAGTTAATTAGCTGAGTGTTTTCATAGTTTTGCAGGTTTGAGTAATAGAGTAGGGGAGAAGGGTATTCTTCTGGGAGTTATTCCCAGGCTTTGAGGGTCACCAAGGAGGCGTTCCTTGAGAAGGAGTATATCAACTCTCTTCTGCCTACATCCTCCCCAGTCTCCTCTCCACCTTGATGTATTGGATATGCCTAGGGACTTGAGGTTTTATAAAGAGCCTCAGCCCTGGCCCTCACATGCATTATTCCAGCATGCGGTGTCTTTCATCATTCCTCAACTCTGTATTCATTATTTTGCTTTGAACACATCCCAGGAATTGCCTTCTTCAGGAAAATGACTTTGGTCTCTCATTTGACTAAAAGTCTTCTCCCTTGTGTTTTTAAGTCACTTTGTGTATAGTGTTATCATAGCAGTTACAGGTTGCATTCTTTTTTTTTTAAAGATTTATTTTATTTTTTTATAAAAGAACCGGGGTACAGGCCAGATGTAAGAGAGGGTGAGATGATTCACCAGAGACAGAGTGGAGAACAGAACAGGCAGACTGATGAAATACACTACTGAGGGGAGCAGCAGGCGAGGCAGGAGAGGTCTGCCGTGCCATGTGGGACCCTCGCCGGCCAGCTGGGATCGAACCGGCACTGCAGAGGCTGTGGACAGCTTCACAGCGCTGTGCTCAACTGCCTGCGCCACCAGGGGAGGCCCATCATTCTTTTTTTTTTAAGATTTATTTATTTATGCATACAAGAACTGGGGTACAGGCCAAAGGCTGTGGGAGAGTGAGAGGATTCACCAGAGACAGAGGGGGAACAGAACAGGCAGATCCACTGAAATACACTGCTGAGGGGAGCAACAGGTAAGATAGGAGAGGTCTGTCATGCCATGTGGGTATCTCTCTGGCAGCCTGGGATCTAACCTGTGCTGCAGAGGCTGCAGACAGCTTCACAATACTCTGCTCAACACTCTGGGCCACCAGGGAGGCCCAGGTTGCTGTTCTTAATGCCAGCACTCTGAACTCCTTGAAGAAAAGCCTCTCCTACTTACCTTTTTGTCTTCTCAAACTGCACTTTTCCATTCAGTGGATGACCAAAATTTTTTATTCAATATGCTATTAACTGGGAACCCCTTGATTGCAATAACAACAACAAAAAACTTGGATGGTATTGTATTGACAGCAGAATTCCTGGAGTCTGACAATTTATTGAATTCTTCAATTTATTGATTTATTTTTAGTCTGTGTCTCTGGTCAGCATGGTTAAAATTCTTGGTCTGTAATTATTATTAAAACAAAATACTGTTTAAATTAATTGCTTCTTATAATCTTTCTTAGCAAAGAAATTATATTCATATTTTAAAAAACAATGAAAAATGCAAGTTTGTTCCAGAGTTAGAACAAAATCAACATCATTGAATGATAGAAAATCAGAACTGAGCACAGGGACAAATGATTGAATAAAAATATGGCAAGACGCCAAGACAAATCTTAATTTATGACTGCAGAAATGGACTGAAAATTAGATTCCTGAATCACATCTTTGAGTTGATCTGTTTTCCCTCTCATTTGTATGTTAGTAGCATGTGGGAGAGGTTGTGAATAGGTTGGTTTGTGCTATCTGAAATGAGTCTGTTCAATTAGTTAGGGATTCTGTCATGATGCAATTGTTTGTAAATGCAGAGAACACAATTGGGTACATAGTGAGTACATGTAAATGGAAGTGTAGATAAAAGGCATTGCTTCTATCTACAGAAGGGAAAATAATTAACAAATTCATAAGGGTCACTTTTATAATGCTAGTGTTAAGACTAATCCCTTGTTCTTTTGAAAATATTCCCCTAATGGGTTTACCACATGTTTTCAATCGTAGATGCTGATATGCTTGAAAATTTATAAAGCAGGGAAGAAAAGAAGTGGAGGGTAGAGACACTTTTGGTATTCATCCACAGGTGAATGGTGTCTAGATGCTTACCTTCCTACATCACTGCTATTTAAAACTATATTCCAGTTTTGCAGAAGCCAGTGATCTGAGTGTATTACCACATAGGTTAATTCAACTACAGTTCATCAAATTGTGTCAGGAGCTCCTACCAATACCCTTGCTGAGCTCTTTCCCTGGCAATTCCCAAGTGATCAGTCACTGTTTTGTGCTTCCAAGCATATGCCTGGTAAGAAAGCCATCTGGTTTTACATCCATGTCTTTGATCCATTTTGAGTTGATTTTGGTAGATGGTGTGAGATCATGATCTAGTTTCATTCCTTTGCATGCAGCTGTCCAGTTTTCCCAGCACCATTTATTAAAGAGGCTATCCTTGTTCCAGTGTATGCTTTTGGTTCCTTTGTCATAGATTAGCTGTCCATATATATGTGGGTTTATTTCTCGGTTCTCAATTTTATTCCATTTGGCTGTGTAACAAATACAGTTATATATGTTCCAGTTCCAGGCTGTTTTAATTGTTGTGGCTTTATAATATAGCTTGAAGTCTGGAAGTGTGATACTGCCATTCTCTTTCTTCTTTGTCAAGATTGCTTTGCTCTTCAGGGTCTTTTGCACTTTCATATGAATTTCAGTAGTATTTGCCTAGTTAAAAAATTAATAAATACAGGGCCTCCCCGGTGGCGCAGCATTGAGCGCTGGGCTGTGATCCCCGGTTGCAAGTGAGGGTCCCAAACGGTGCACAGACCTCTCCTGCCATGCCCGCTGCTCCCCTCAGCAGTGTACTTCGTCGGTCTGCCTGTTCTGCTTCCCGCTCTGGCTCTGGTGAATTCTCTCACCCTCCCTCACTTCTGACCATGCTCTCAGTGCTTGTATAAATAAATAAACGAATAAATAAATAAATCTTTTAAAAATTTATATATATATATATATATAAAAGAAAAGAAAGTCATCTGGTTTCAAAAGGTGGTCTTAAATTCATTTTTTTTATTGTTCCCTTCATATCTATGCTTTTTAGCTCCCAGGAGGTTTTTGCTTCTAATTTCTCTTGGAGAGGATGCTAGGATTTATCAGATCATCTAGGCTTCTGAAATTTTGTGAGGCTGAGCAAGTCAGACTCTAAAGTTCACAGGTTTTATCTACCTACTTCTAGAAGCCCTTGCTGCCCATCTTTTTAGTTCAGAGTAGTAAGTTTCTGCATGAATGCCACTGCATATGAGATTGCTAGTAATAATGACAGTGATTAGCCTCTTATCATGTCCCAGGAATAGTGCTAACCTATGTAAATGAATAACCTCTTACAATCCAGACAACCAAGCCTGTAGTTATTACTGTTATTTCCCCCATTTTAAATATTTGAAACTAGGCAGAGATTAAGATATTAGCTCAGAGCTAGTTGGTAAGTCTGAGATTTGAATCCAGATACTCAAGATCCTAGTGTGTAAATCACCATGATATGGGTTTCCTTTAATTTTTCTTGTTGCTATTATGACTATTCACTGTTATGAATTCATTTACCTGATTCTCATTTGTGACATAATTTTGAACAGCTGAAAGTGAATCTGAATCACTGATGTAATTGATATTATTAATTAATATTAATATTAATTGATATTGTTAATTAATATTAATATTAATATTGATGTAATTAATATTGTTTGGGTGATTCTTCAAAAACAAAAAATATATATGATTAGCCATATATAAAATATGTGAAATTATGACTATTTTATTTCATTTCATGTTGTCATTATGAGTCACCTTAATAAATATATGTGCAAATGTATACACAAATAATATATGCAGTTTTGGAGTAAGATACTAGTTTTAAATCATCACTAAAATTATGATTAGATTTTTATACTTACATATGTTTTTATATATAAAAAATACTTCATTGCTCATTCAATGATCCCATTTCTCTAGTTATTTTCACTACCATTTGTAGATTAGTGACCCCCACATATGAATCTATATCCCTGTCTGTACATATTCCCATATGTGCTAGACATTGCAAACCTGCTAAACATTTCTGGGCCTCCCTTGTGGTGCAAGGGGTTGAACACAGCACTGTGAAGCTCTCCACAGCCTCTGCAGCATGTGTTTGATCGCTGGCTGGCTAGGGAGCTACCCTCAGGGCACAGCAGACCTCTCCTGTCTGACCCACTGCTCCCCTCAGCAGTGTACTTAGTAGATCTGCCTGTTCTGTTCTCCACTCTGTCTCCAGTGAATCCTGTCACCACCCCCCCCACCTCTGGCCTATACCCCAATTCTTGTATGCATAAATAAATAAATCTCCTCTTAAATGTTTCAGTTGGTTATGTATTAAACACTATGTTTAATCTGTGGAATAATGAACTCACTATCTACTATACCATGCATGTTCCTCTTCATGGGTGTTGCAGTTCAATTGATGAAACCATTCATGTTTAAAAATAAGAGAAAATTAATCAAGATTTTTTAGTTTCTTTCTTACTGTCATGTATATTAAATTATTTATAACTTAATCTTTGACTTAGTTTTGTTTTTTCTTCTTGCTAAATAAGCTTATTACTTGTGATTGAGTTTGTGGGTATATCTAATACTTTCTTTTATTTTGAATTCACCTTCATTATAAAATGATCTATCTTAAATTTTATTACTTTATCATTAACTACTCAGTATTCAGTACACCTTACCTGAATTCTAACACTGCACTTCAAGTTCTATGATTATTTAACACTATATCTATAGCTTCACTTCCCACAATTCTTCAATGACTTAACTGCAGTGACTAAAAACTTACTTCTGGTTTCCTGTAAACTTGATACTGTGTTTTATTTTAGTTGATTTAAAAAAAAAAATTCCTTTGCCAGAATGTCCTACTATTTTTCTTTAGTTAGCTTCTATTCATTTGGCTGAAGAAAGCTTACAGCTCCAAACCATCTTCTCTAAGCTCCCCAGGGTGGAATGTTTGGTCTTTCATTGCATCCTGCATCTCTTTGTCAGTTTACAAAACAGTTTGCTGGGCCTCCCTGGTGGCACAAGAGGTTGAGCACAGTGCTCTAGAGCTGTCCACAGATTCTCAGCATCGGTTCGATCCCTGGCCAGGGAAATACCCACATGGCACAGCAGACCTCTCCTGACTCGCCTGCTGCTCCCCTCAGCAGTGTATTTCAGTGGATCTGCCTATTCTATTCCCCCTCTGTTTCTGGTGAAGCCTCTCACACACCCACACCTCTGGCCTGTACCCCAGTTCTTGCATGCATAAATAAATAAATCTTAAGAAAAAATAAACTGTTAATCATATTAAAAAAACAGAAAAGCAGTTTGCTCACCAGCATATACCATGATACTTTTCATAAGGGCAGTAGCCTAGCCACATTGTATGCACTGAGAAAGTCTCAAAACCCAATGTAATACCAGGAAAAAAGTGAGCAAGAAATATAGCTTTGTTGAATTACAAGAACTCAATCTAAACCTTCATATTATTTAGCTCTTTTATCAAATACTTTTGTGGTCCTGTGTATTTGCAAGTAGAGAATTCCTTTTTGCGCATATCCATGTTTTCACAGCTATGGACAAATGTTACTAGACTGTAATTTATAAAGTTATAGTTTAGGACTAATTTTGTGAAGTTGATTCTACTTTGGGACTTGGGTTCAGAGCTATGCATTCATCTTTTTATGAAGAAATTCATCTTTGGAAGAAATGCCTCCAGCAATAGGCAGTCCTGGATATCAGCCTGGAATTGAAGATATTTCTTTCCCCTGAAGAGCTAAATCACCAGGCATCTGGTTATAGGAAACAGGAGTGAGGAGTTGAGCTGAACATCTTGACTGTTTCCCATTATCTGTAAATGTCTTGAACTCAGTCAGAGAGGTATAAGTGATGACCATTTGATTTCGTTATATATGTTACTATTGATATTATGACCAAAGTAATAGACTAATATATATTTTATGGGAAGAAATGGAATCAGGAGTTTTAATTTAGTATAAGCAAAGGTATTTGGCTACTTGGAAAAATCATAAGTTGTGATTTAAGACTAATGTGTTCTATTTTCCAATCTAAAGTACTTCTGTAATTTACATGAGTCACCATGACAAGTTTTCTCTTGTGACCAATTCACAATTTAACTTTGCTGCCATCTATTACAGATAAAAACAGTGTCCTAGGGTTTTAATTCTTCCTGCATAATGTTAATTGCTTCCAGCTGTAGCCAACTTGATTCTGGATGAACCTGCATCTTAACATTAAAGAGAAAAATATAAACTCCATTTTTTTTAATTTAATCTAATTTTATATATTTTTACACCATTTTCATTTTTGCACAAAGTATGCATTTTCATCTTGGTTATATCCCCCATACAATTCCCACTCCCCTTATTTTGACCTTGCTCCCTCCTCCTCTCCCCCACCTCCCCCCCAAAAAAATATAAACATGGATGGAGCTGGAAGGAATCATGCTCAGAGAAATAAGCCAGAAAGAAAAAGAAAAATACTGGAAGGTCTCACTCATAGCAGGAATTTACAAAACCTAAATAAGGGACCAGGAAAAAGACTAATTATAATAAAGTAAAAATCAACATCAACAAGCAACTATAAACCAAAAACTCTAATTTTATTCAATTTAAAAATATAATCTGCATACCAGAATATATTTTGTCAGCCTCACATCATATGGAGCAATATCCCTGTCAACTGCCTTGAAATTAGCTGCCGAAACAAAGAGAATATAAGGAAGTATTATTATTCCTGCCTTCATGATTTCAAGTATAATTCACCATCTCATTTTTATAGCACCGATGATGTTCTTAATCCTTTCCAAGCAGAAATTTATGAAGTGACTTACTCTAGTATGTAGAGAACCCATGCATCATTCATAAATGAAACTTCAGATTTAACAGATCACAAGATATCTTCACTAAGTTGCTTTTTTAAATTGGTATATATAAAAAAGTTTTCAAAAATAAGGTAGTGATGTCCACATTTTGTATTATAGATGCCTTCTCAGTCTCTATGCTGTTTCGTTGTTGTGGAACATTATTTTCTTCTCTCTGTGTGTGTCTGTGTTGGTGAATGGAACTTCCAAAAACAAGAAATCTTTCCAATGGGAATGTGGGTAGTAAGAAAAAATTAAGCTATTAGTTTATGCATATCTCCTGCATAACTTCTGCAGTCTCCATAAACTCTTACTTTTTGCATCACTAGAGAAAGCAGTTTAGGTAATGTATTAGTTTCCTAGGAATGCTGAAACAAATAACCACAAAGTTAAGAGAGAGAGAGAGAGAGAGAGAGAGAGAGAGAGAGAGAGAGAGAGAGAGAGATATTCTCTCATAGCTTTGTAATCCAAAGTATAAAATCAAGGTGGAGAATAGGGTCATGCTCTTTCTACAGGAAAAGCCCTAGACTGGAAGACTTCCTGCCTCATCCAGTTCTGGTAACTGTGCATTCCTTGGTTTGTGATTGAATAACCCAATCTCTGCTTTCCTCTCACATCAACACCTTCTGTCTCTTAAAGACTTCTTGACATTAGATATAGGGTCACCAGAGTAATTCAGAATGATAAAGGACTGATCACAAAAATCTACAAAGAGCTGATGAGATTCAACAAAAACAAAGAAAATAATCCAGTCAAAAAATGGTCAGAAGAGCTAAAAAGAAACTTCTCTGAAGAGGAAATGCAAATGGCCAACATACATATGAGAAAATGTTCAACATCACTTGTAATCAGGGAAATGCAAATCAAAACTACCATGAAATACCATCTTACACCAGTGAGAATGGCACCTATTAAAAAAACTAGCAACAACAAATGTTGGCGAGGTTGTGGAGAAAAAGGAACTCTTCTGCACTGTTGGTGGGAGTGCAAACTGGTCCAACCACTATGGAGAGCTGTGTGGAGATTTCTGGACCAACTAATCATAGAGCTTCCATATGATCCAGTAATTCTACTCCTAGGTATTTACCCAAAGGACACAGAAACATCAATTCCAAAGAGCACCTGCACCCCTATGTTTATAGCATCACTGTTTACAATAGCTAAGCTTTGGAAACAACCCAAATGCACAAAAATAGATGACTGGGTCAAGAAGATGTGGCACATATACACCATGGAATATTACTCAGCATTCAAAAAAGATAAACACATGCAATTTGCAGCAACATGGATGGAGCTGGAAGGGATCATGCTCAGCGAAATAAGCCAGAAAGAAAAAGAAAAATACCGGATGGTCGCACTCATAGCAGGAATCTAGAAAACTTAAATAAGGGACCAGGAAAAAGAATAACTATAAGAAATTAAAAATCAAAATCAACAAACAGCTATGAACCAGAGACACTCTTTGGGGGGTGGGGGGCGGTGAGGGGAGGAATTGGGGTCAAAATAATGGGGTCACAATTGTATGGGAAATATAAAAATAAAATTTATAATAAAAAAAGAATGATTTCATCACAAAATCATTAATTTAGTGACATCTTTAAACATTCTTTTTTCCAAATAAGATTACATTTACATGTTCCTGGAATTAGGGTGTGGGCATTTTGTTTTTAAGGAGTGTCATCATTCAGTCCACAGAGGATCCAAGTGTGTAACTGTAAGAAAATATTATCTACTTCTTCTTTTGCTTGGCAAACAAATTCCCTTCAAGTGTGCTTACATGAGAGAGGATATGGATATTTTCCTCATTGCTCTGGAAAACATCAATTAAAAGTTGCCCTTGATGATTGTTTATCTTCCATTTCTCCAATTAGCTCATTCTATTTGCCCTCTGCTTTATTTCTAAATGCATCTTTCTTTCTTGGTTTTTTCTTTGTTTCATGCTTTTTCATCTCTCTTCTTCCTTCGGGATTTCCTCATAGACTTTGGGGAAATAAATGCATGCATGTATCTTTTTCCTCAAATCCAATTTATCAGTCAACTTTTCAGTGATGAAGAGGGGTTAAAAGTGTGTTGATAGGGCCTCCCCAGTGATGCAGCGGTTGAGCGCTGGGTTGGGAAGCTGCCCGCAGCCTCTGCAGCGCCGGTTCAATCCCTGGCTGCTCCCCGGCCATCAGAGGAGGGTCCCACATGGTGCGCAGACCTCTCCTGCAGCCTACTGCTCCCCTCAGCAGTGTACTTCGGTCCTTCTGCCTGCTCTGCTCCCCGCTCTGGCTCTGGTGAATTCTCTCACCCTCCCACGCTTCTGACTGTACCCAGTGCTTGTATGAATAAATAAATAAATCTTAAAAAAAAAAAGTGTGTTGATAAATATGTACGCAAGACCAAGAAAGAAAAAGGATAATTAATAGAGAAATGAATTGATAGAGACTAACAGAAAGGTGTGAAATGAGTTTATAACTTATTGTTTGAAAAATGTGTGAATAAAAAAGGCAAATTTGTGTTAGAGAGAAATTACATGAATTCTCAAACTACAGAATAAGGAGAAACAATGTACAAAAGAAATATGAGTAAGAATCATCCCACAGTACTCTTACAAGTTATTGAGAAGTTCATAAATCAGAATATTTAAATCTTTAGTGTCAAGTTTATATAATAACATTTTTAAGTATCTCTATACAAATTTACTGAATGCCTAATGTATACTAATTGCTCTTTAGTATACTGACTCTATTAAAAAAGAGATGTCATTGTGTTGTAACCTATTGTTGTGGTAGTCATGTCTGCAAATTTTCATTTCCCTGGTTTCCACAATTGAGAAAATATGGCATCTGCTAGAAAATAAAAATAAAAATTGAAACAAATAGGCATAAAATTTTAGGCTGAGATTCATAAATGTTAAATTGTACTAAATGGAAATAACACTTGAATGGTTATTCAATGGATGCTTGAAAATTACATGAATTATGAGAGCTGTGCCTATTCTGTCTTCAGAACAGATTTTTTTTCTCAGTGTGCTTTTAATAAAGCTTAGATAACAGTAACTGCGCTGTTGAGAATCTTAATAGAACTTAAAACTAGAATATAATGTTGTATCTTCATACTCCAGTATGAGAAAAAAAGAGAATTCTGTGATTAATTTTTCTATACCTTTTCCTGTAGCTGTTAGGTAAAGATGATTATCAGAGTCTGTTGATGCTGTAACAACATAAAGTACTGCTAAAGCGCCCTCATTCACATTATAAATTGTCACTGGAATGATGCTTTAATATAGCACTTACATGTTTGCTTTTCAGCCCAAGTGATGTGCAAATAAAAATTGACATTTTCCAGAAAAGAGACACATTTCAGAACATATTTTGCTATATGAGGTTTCTTTTTTTTTAAGATTTGTTTTATTTGTACAAGAACAGGGGTACAGGTCAGATGCGCAGGAGGGTGAGAGGATTCACCAGAGACAGAGAGGGGAACAGAGCAGGCAGACTGACTAAATACACTGCTGAAGGGAGCGGTGGGCAAGACAGGAGAGGTCTGCTCACCATGTGGGTGACTCCCAGGCCGAGGTCGGCAGGGATGGAACTGCCAAGGCTACGGACAGCTTCATAGGGCTGTGCTCAACTTCTTGCACCACCAGACAGGCCCCAATATATGAATTTTTTTATTGCTATTTTTCTCTTATCTTTGAATTTTTGTTCCAGACTGAAGTCCTGGAATTTCCCACCATGCTAACATATCAACAAAAGGACACAGTTATTTCTAGTAAGCTTTAGCTGTCTCTTAAATTCTTCCAACACTGGGTACTTCTGCTCTGTGAATTTCATCATGTTTGTGAGGCAATTAATTATCCAAATTTCTACAACCCATAACTATAAATGTTCTGATAGCTAAATCATTGTGCTTTTTATGCACGTCTTTTTGTGTGTGTGTATGCACTAACATCAGATTAGGTCTTCATAAAGTAAATTTTTGTTGCAAAAGCAATTTCAAAATCAGTCCATATCCTAACAGCACAGTTTGGTTTGTCCCTCCATGTCTGCTCAGAAGTCAGAAAACAGTAATAGCTGATGTTTGTCACCCATGTTTGCAGTCACATGACTTCCAGGAAGCACATTGATAAATTGCCATAATGCCAGGATCCTGACAATATTTTCTTGTTGGTTGTCTTCAGTTGCTCTTGCTCAGAAGTTGCAGAAATGTATGTTTCTATGAGTCTACATCCCTAACAACTCCATCAGACAGTCTTCATATTACTTCCCTGTGTTATGAGTGAATGTATGGCTTTTCTACTGGAAAATCCCTTTCTTCCTTAACATGAAAGATGCATCAGAATAAATCGACTTTATGATAAAGAGCTTTATATAGATCACTGAATAATGATAAATAAGCAGAAACATAATTGGTATTTTTGAAAACATGTTTGTAGCTTTTTAAAAAGGCTAAAAATACTCCATAATTTTTAATTTACATATGGCCCATTAAAATTTTATTGTTGTTCATTGTCTACCCAAGAATGTGCTTTGGTTCTTTGTAACTTTCAAAGCTATTTCTGGGTCTCAGTTACAAGGCGCAGGATGAATCATTCACATTTTTTCTGGGACATGGGTTGGCACAAGGCCAAAGCATTCAGAGGAATTTCCATGAATCTTATCTTAGTCCTATCTGTGTAAAAGTCCATGAATAATCTTAATAAAATACCTTTCAAGTGAGACTTAGGTAAGAGCTTAACTTTTACTTCTATAACCCCTTTGAAGGAAAATACAAATGTGAAGAAGTCATCTTTCAGTCCTGCATTCAAATTCTAGCTCTGCCAGTTGGTAGTTTGCGTAACTTTAATAAATGTATACCTCTGTGCTCACACTGTATTTCCCTACCTCTAACATTAAGATATGGAAGCTATAACTCTTACAGGATGATTTTGACAATTAAACAATAAAACAATCTCTATGGAATAGAGATTAAGTAAAAATGCTTTGCACAGTGTACATATAAATTCTAATTATCATTAAAATTTAGTTCATACAGGAATAATATTTTGAGAAAAGTTCTCTTTAGTAGTTCACATAAATGTGATTATTTGTATAATTAAAGACAACCAATAATGCTGAAGAAAGGAAAATACAATTGTTAGGAGAAGCAGAGGAGTTCTGTTTGGCTAGAAGGATCCTGCCAAACACTTGAATGGAAACTTTTTAAAATAACACTTTGGCTCAACTATTATCATATATTCTTATTATAAATATTGTTGATTTGACTTATAAAACATGCATACTCCAAAACATTTGAGAAAAGATTAAAACAGATTTGAATGAGATGAAAGTGACTTTAATAACTAATTATTTAAGAAACACAAGAAATGCATGTTATTTTGCTAATATTCCCCTGAACTGCTCTTGACCTACCTTTTCTGCCCACTTTCTTCTAACTAGGTTATTCTGGGCAGACAGTTAGCATATGATAAATGTGTACTGTGAGTAATTTACTATTTGTAGGACTAGCTGAACAAAGACAAAGGACTTTGAAAAAAAAAAAAGGAATCAGCTGCTTCTGGGTTGTTTTATGGTCCTAAACTTGAAATATTAATTAATACTTTAAAAAGGGACACTTTATTTTTACTCCTACAGAAGTACATCACTGGAAGTATATAAGCTGCTTTTCAACAATACATAATTTCACTTTGTTCATATAGTTGTGCACTTCACACATTTTGTAATTTACCAGTGAATGGCTGTCATCAATCTTAATAGGTCCTTTACACATGCACAATTGCAAGTTACTTAGGGAAGAGTAAAAAAGAAGGAGTGTGGTCCTCTGACATAAAATTAAGTATGTAAGTGTCCCTATGCAGAGTTCAGATTTTTAGCATTTTTAAAATTGACCAGGGAATTCATTACATAGTGAGCAAGGGAATGAATAAGGTCCGGAAACAGCTGCTGGAGGAGATAGGGAAGCAGAGGCAGAAGGGAGAGGGTGGCAGGAAACTCAGAGTGCAGCAACAGATCAAGGCCAGAAACAGGAGTTCCAAAGAAACAAATGCACTGCTTCCCCTAGTCTATCTCCTGAAAGAGAAATCAAAAAGTAATAAAACCCTAACAGATAAAAGTAGCCTCCTAAATCCCACCTATGACAATTCATTTGAGCCCCCTCTTGGTAACAGGAGCTGGGCTGATTTTTTGCTTTTGCTGCAAATAAAGATCTGCATTGCTTGTGCCTCACAGAAACTTTTGCTATGCATACTCCACTGTCTTTTCTCCT
Source organism: Talpa europaea (assembly GCF_964194135.1). Classification (NCBI taxonomy): domain Eukaryota; kingdom Metazoa; phylum Chordata; class Mammalia; order Eulipotyphla; family Talpidae; genus Talpa; species Talpa europaea. Next base: position 35,541,433 of record NC_140079.1, read on the forward strand.
GAGGTGTGAACTGACAGTTGTGTTTTCTTTTGTTTTTAAAAGGCAAAATATGTTTTACTTACACTTAAATTGCTTGATAAACACTTTTCCTTATTCTTTTTTTTTTTTTTCTCATGTCAAAGACAGACAATTATAAACCAGAGACATCCTGCAGGGGAGGAAGAGGGAAAGGGATCAGAGGGGAGGGAGTGAGTGCACAGGGGCATTGGTAAAGGAAATTCTATGGGGACTATACCTGATGGGAAAAAAAAAAAAGCAAACACTGTTTAAAAATAAACAATGATGGTCTCACTCATAGCAGGAATTTAGAAAACCTAAATAAGAGACCAGGAAAAAGACTAATCAGTACAAAGGGAAAATCAAAATCAACAAGCAACTATAAACCAGAGACACACTATGGGTGGGGGGGAGGGGGTTGTGGGGAAAGGAAGGACTAGAGTCAAAATAAGGAGGGGGGTGCAAATGTTTGGGGAATATAACCAAAATGAAAATGCATACATTGTGCAAAGATGAAAAAAGATGTAAGAATTATATAAAATAAACTATTTAAGTAAAAAATAAACAATGATGTAAAATATATATAAATTCAAAAATTAAAAAAAAATAGAAATTTGAAAGAATGAAGCAAATTATAATATATTCCTAAGACAATTGTGTTTCCACTAAGGCATTAGAATGTTCTTGGAAGTCATGAAAAAAATTCCAAAAAATGTCATATTCCTGCCTTTAAAATGTCATGCATTCGTTGTACCATGTGGTATTTATATCATTTTCTTGATGTTTTATTGACTTGATCTGAGCAAAAAACCCTGAAATAAACATAGTTGATATGATGGAACTGTGTCAGAGGATAAAGTTTTAAAAAAGGCCTGAGAGAAGAAAGTAAATATTGTACAAAAATGTACAATGATGTAAAATACATATAAGTAAAGTTATTTAAGTTATTTATTTTTTAATAGTAATATAGAATGAGGAAAATTTCTCATTCGCCTATACATTCCATTTGGGCCAGAGAATTGCCTTAAAGGCAGAATCACAACAGGCTCCAAACCTCAACATATGTACTTTCTTTTATTATTTATCTCAGCCCCACTCTATTGTTTCACAGTCTTACAATGAATAAGAATCACTAGGGAGATAGACATTATGTCATACATGTTTAGCTCTGCAGACAGGATTTTACAGGATATTCAAAGATGATTATGACTCCTAGTATTTTTTTTTAACTTTTCAAGGAAAATTTAAGATCTAATCCCCACAGAATTGAGACTCCTCACTAATTGTAGCCTGACATGCAAACTATTCATTACACCATCTTCACAGTAGTTTCCATTTGCTAAATTTTAAAACCACTAACTCCTGTAACTGAAAGCCATCAATACGAACATTACGTGATACCTAAATATATATATATATATATATATATATATATATATGTCATCAAGTCTTCAGAAAAAAATCATAAAACTTACATCTCCGTTTCGGTTTCCAGTTTCAAGATGTAATTTAACAATTTTTTCTCTGCTGAAGTTCAACTGCTGGATTCAATTTGAAGTCATTTCAAAAACAATATAAATGAATCTCTCTGCCAAGAAAACATTCCTCAAGAGACCAAGGAGGGAAACATTACACACTTGATTTTTATAAATACATGCAAACTACTTAATATTACCAATAAATAGTGAGGTCCAGATGGCTCTGCTTGGCTAACAAGATAACTTTTCCAGTAACAATAGACATGATAGGAGGACTCATTACTACAGCAGTTGGGAGATTTCTTGTAATCAAATCCTATTTAAAAACAAATTACACCACCTTGTATCTAACTTGTCCTTTTTAATCCAGAGCCACTCTGGATTTAAGATTTCAGAGTTATTTTTTAATGGAATGCCAGTTTACATAATGTTTCTTATATTTTAGTTTTAATAGTCCTTTTTAAAAATGTCTTCCTGAAGTATTTATTTTTAATTATCTTTATCAAGGTAACATTGGTAACTGTATGTGTTTAGGGATATATAGGTTCACACGTCTATATCACCACCAAAGCCCCAGTAATCCTCATCATATTCCTTTGGAACAGACTTTATTTTTATTTATTTCATATATATATATATGTGTGTGTGTGTGTGTGTGTGTGTGTGTCTGTATGTGTGTGCATCAATATGCATGTGTATTTATGTGTGTGTGTATACACACACACACACACACACACATATATATATATATATATATATATATATTACATCATTGTCTGTATTTGTACAATATTTGATTTCTCCTTTCAGGTGTATCTCCATAGAATTTCCACCACCAAGTCACCTGTGAACCATCACCACACTCTTAGGCTTTTCCCTCTCTTGTTTTGGTCCCTCTCAATCCCCTGCTGCATGTCTCTGATTTATAGTTTACCTGTTAGTTTTATCTTTTTTTTTTCCTGACATTTTGTTTGGTTTCTCTATATTCTTCCTATAAGTAAAACCATCTAATATGTTTCTTTTTCCTTCTGACTTATTTCACTGAGCATAATCACTTCCAGTTCCATTATCTTTTGTGATTGTTGAATAATATTCCACTGTGTATATGTACCACATCTTCTGATACAGTCATCTGATTTTGGACATTTAGGTTGTTTCCATATCTTAGCTATTGTAAAAAGCGCTGCAATAAACATAGGAGTGCAGGTTTTCTTTTGAATTAATGTTTTTGTGTCCTTTGTGTAGATTCTTAGGAGTAGAATTCTTAGGAGTGGAATACAGTAACTCCATTTTTAGTAGTTTGAGGATCCTTCATACAGCTTTCCATGGTTGTTGGATCAATTTCCATTCCCACCAGCAGTATAAGAGGGTTCCTTTTTCTCCACATCATTGCCAGCATCTGTTGTTTACATTTTTTTTTTTTAATATGGGCCTTTCTCACTGTTGTGAGGTGGTATCTCATTACGGTTTTGATTTGTATTTCCCTCATTATAAACAATATTGAGCATTTTTTTTTCATGTTAACTGTTGGCCACCTGCATTTCCTATTTGGAAAATTGTCTTTTTAGTTCTTCTACCCATTTTTTGGCACTATTGTTTGCTTTATTTTTGTTGAGTCATGTGAAATCTTTGCAGATCTTTGAAATCAGTCCCTTATCAGTTGCATGGAGTGCAAATATTTTCTCCCAATCTGTAGGATGTCTCTTTGTTTTGGTTATTGTTTATTTGCTATACAGAAGCTTTTTAGTTTGATGTCATTACAGTTGTTTACTCTTTCCTTCACTTTCTTTGCTTCTGGAGATGAGTCCTGAAAGATATTTTTGAGGTATATGTCATGGAGTGTTTTCTTCTATATATTGTATGATTTCAGGTCTTATGTTCAAGTCTTTCATCCATTTTCAGTTTTTGTTGTGTATGGTGTGAGGTATTATTCTAGTTTCATTCTTTTGCATGTGGTGTTCCAGTTTTCCCAGCACCATTTATTGAACAGACTATCCTTGTTCCATTGAATAAATTTGCTCCTTTGTCATAGATTATAGTGTGGCTTTATTTTTGGGTTCTCAATTTGATTCTTTTGGTCTGTGTGTTTGTTTTTGTTCCCATATCATACTGTTTTAATTATTATGCCTTTGTAGTATAGTTCGAAGTTTGGGTGTGTGATGCCTCCATGCACTTTCTTTTCAGTCAAAAGAGCTTTGATTATTTGAGATTTTTTTGTGACCATATGAATTTTTGCATTTTTTGTTCCATTTCTTTGACAAATTCCACTGAGATTTTTATCAGGATTTCATTGAACCTGTAAATCACCTTCAGTAGGATGAACATTTCAATAATGTTAATTCTTCCAATCCATGAGCAGTGGATATCTTTCCATTTAGAATAAACTTAATTTAATTTTTTTATTATTATTATTATTTTTGTGTGTGTGTGAGACGCTCGCCAGTGGCTGGGGAATGAACCAGCGCTGCAGAGGCTGCACCACCAGGGGAGGCCCTAGAATAGACTTTATTTTTAAGGCAGTTTTATGTTCACAGCAAAAATGAAAGAAAAATACACAGATTTCCCATATGCTTTGTGCCCCATTGATGTGTAGCCTCTCCTACCAGTGTTCTTTACCTCACAAAAGCAGTACATTTGTAACACTTAATGAGATGAGCCTACATTGATACCTCTTTATTACCAAAATTCCACAATTAGCATACATTTTTGATAGTGCAAATTTTTGGGTTTTGACAAATGCATAATGATATATTCCCACTTTTACTGTGCCATACAGAAGGTTTATGACCCTAAAAATTCTGTGTGTTTCACTTAGCAATAAAGTTTTGAATTTTCCTCCTTATATTCAAGTTTTTGAAGAAATTACAAATTGTTTTTTTTTTTCATGAATACAGTCATGAAGGGAATGATAGGAAATACCATTTTTTAAGCCCTTACACATTCTAGTCTAGGCATGAGAAAAAGTGGAAATTCAGAAATATCACTAGACACAATCAAAAATAATCTTAAGCAGAGCTTGTTCTCTAAAAGGTCAGTACTAGGAATTGGACAGATGGATAAAACACCACACTTTCAGACAATAGTCATTCTACTCCTGACGGACACTAGAGAAAACACTCCTAACCCCTCTAGAAAAGGCCCAGTGGAAAACCTAGAATTTTGTGTGGAGTGGTGATAGATGTCTCCGCTCACCAAGGATGGTGTTGAGGAAGGTAGAATGAAGAGAAGGGACTTTTATACCTGCCAGATAGTTAAGGGCCACATTCCAACATGTTATCAGTGGGACCCAGTGGGAAACCTGACCTTCCTGAGGCACCCTCATCTCTGTATGTTGTGAGGAAAGCTACTAGAATGGTGCCTTTCAGCACCAATTAGCAGCCACCACTCACTGCCCTGGAAGTGAAAGTCGTATGGGAAACAGTAACAAGGTGCCCTCCTCTCACCAACCAGGTTGATATCATTGAAACCTAATGGAGAACCTAAAAATTCCATCCTCACCAGTAAATAAAGTAAATGTGCTCTTCCCCAACAGTCAGTGGAAACTAGTTGGGTTGACGATCCTGGATTTCCAGTACCACAAAGGAAAAACCAAGACAGTGATCCTCTCCCACTGGTCAGTGTCAGAAGAAATAAGGGGACTGACTAACCTAAACCAAAACAAAGCCTAGAAATATTACTGCAGAATAGAGGCTACTAGAAAGGAAGTGTAGGCTCGGAACAAGGGGGAAAGACAACCCGACAATTTTAGATGGAGGAATGTGTGTGTTCTGGTGGTGGGTATGGTGATATCTAGGAGGAGTGAGGCTGAAGTATACTGTGAACAAATGTTTTTTGCAAAAATAAAAAGAAAAATATAGAATAAATCCTTGTTAGATAATTCTGACATCTGTGTTACCACTGTGTTCCAAAGTTATTCAGCAGTGCAAAGAACAGAACTTTGAGTTGTGCAGTGGTTTGGATAGATCTCAAATATATTAGGCTGGCTGTAAAAAAAAAAAAAATTCTATCTCAACAGATCATATACTGTGTATTTTCATTTACATAACTTTCTTTAAATGAAAAAAATATAGTAATATTGAATAGATTAGTGTTTTCCAGGACTTAAGGATAATGGGGGTAGGTGGGGTAAGTGCAGCTTGGAAAGGGTATCTTGAGGGAGCTCTTTGTGGTGATCAACTTGTGTATCTTGATTTCTGTGTTGGTTACAGGAATCTACATAGATGATGAACTGACTTCAAAATATGTGCTTACTCTGTGCCAATTCAGTTTCCTGACTTTAATCCTTTACTATGATTATGTGTGCCATATTAATTTAGCAACTTCTGTGAATCTATAATAACTTCAGAATAAAAAAGTTTTAAAATGTGCTTTCCAAAATAAAAGTGGTTTGGAAGCATTTTTTTGTAAGATTCATTTATTTATGCATAAGAACTGGGGTACAGGCCAGAGATGTGTGTGTGGGGTAAGAGGATTCACCAGAGACAGAGTGGGGAACAGAACAGGCGAATTGACTGAAATACACTGCTGAGAGGAACAGCAGCCGAGTCAGGAGAGGTCTGCTGTGCCATGTGGGTAGCTCCCTGGCCGGCCGGGTACCGAACTTGTGCTGCAGAGGCTGCGGACAGCTTCACAGGCTGCATCTTAACTCTTGCATCACCAGGGAGGCCCAGTTTGGAAGCATTGTACATTGTAATTCAGCTTCAAGAATCACAAAAAATATTAACATGTTCAAGTATCCAATATATGCAGTGAACAAAAAAATACTTCGATTGACTTCAGATTCCCCAAACTTTTTGATCAATGACCAAATCATATGCATATCTTCTGTAAGGAGAAAATGATGACTAGCACATAAAGCCCAAGAATAAAGGGAACAAAGTTTGGCTAGGTAAGACATCCTTACTTGGTTCTAGATGCATGGATGGGGTCATTGTACAAACATAACAAGTACTGCTGTCTGTTAATAGATATCATTTAGTTAACAGAATTGAATGGAGAAGAGTTAAAAAGAAAGTTTTGAATAGTTTTTCCTTAAATTTAGAACAGACACTGGTGGAAAAGTCACTTTTTAACCCAGACTTCAGAAAAAAAATGGTAAAAACCTTTGAAGAACATGAAAAAATAAATGTGCTGTAGCTATCCATAGACCAATTATGTTAACCTGTTTTCAGGAAGTGGGGGTTAGCAGTGTTTTGACAATACACAGTGCTTCCTGAATGGACAGGTTTTCAACTTTGCTATTTTTTGTAATAAAATAATTTCAGTTCTTATGAGTCCTCATTTCTATTCCTTACATAAGAAGCATAGAAGATTTTCTTCTATGGTTTTCAAAGCCATTTTGCTTACAGTGGCTTCTATATATAAGCTGACAGCCTATGTTTGAGATTTTTACATTTTCTTGCATATACAGGATTGTTCCAGCTCAATATCTAGGTACAATTTTACACAGTTCACTTTAAAAAATTTTTTGTGTCACAACATGTGACACCAATATGTCCAAAATGTAAGGGCAATTTCTCAGGATAGCTATCACTTGAAATTAAAATGTCTTCATAGCTCAATAATTGAGACAAGTTTTAAAAAAGAACTTGAAAGAATTGGTATAAGGGTGAGATCAACTCATCAGTTTTGAAGAAAATATAGAACCACTAGTCATGATACCCTGGAGAACATTCACCATTACATTGTCTTATTAAAAAAAAAAAAAAAAGATTTTATTTTTAGAGCACTTTTAGGTTCACAATATAATTAAACAGAAAGCAGAATTCCCCTCTACTCCTTACCCCAACACATCCACAGCCTTCCCCACTACCAAAATCCAACATTCTCACCAGCATCCTACATTCGTTACAATCCTTGAGCCCACAATGACACATCATCATCACACAAAGCGCATACTTTACATAAGTGTTCTCTCTTGTTGCACATGATGAGTTTTGACAAATACAGGCATGGATCTGCCGTCACAATATCACATACAGTTATTTCTGCCCCCAAATTCCTCTCTGCCATTATCTCTCTCTACCCCCTAACTTCTGAGAATCACTATTCTTTTTACTATTTCCATAGCTTTTACTCTTATAAAATATCATAGTGTTGGAATTGTACAGTATGTAGCCTTTTCAGATTGGCTTCTTTCACTTGGTAATTCATATTTAGGGTTCCTCCATGTTTGTTTATGGCAGGATGCTAGTTCCTTTTCAGTAGAATATGTCATTGTCTGGGTGGGACCACAGTGGATTTCAGCAATCACTTATTGAAGGACATTGTTTTGCTCTAAGTTCTGGCAGTTAGGAATAAAGCTGCTATACACATCTGAGTTCACGTGTTTGCATGGTTGTGAGCTCTCTTTTTTGTTCAGTTTTAATGATGTAATTGACAAATAAAAACTGTATATATTTAAGGGATGCAACTTAATATTTTTATACATAGAGTCATTATGAAGTTATTACCACAATCAAACTAATTAACACATCCATACTCATATAATTGTGTGGAGGGGGTCTGGTTTGTTGTGAGTAGTGGTGAGAACTCAAGATCAGTTTTCTTGACAAATTTTATACAAACAGTACTGTTAAATATAGTCTCTATTCTGGGACTCCCCTGGTGGCACAGCGGTTGAGCGCTGGGTTGCGAGGCTGCCCATAGCCTCTGCAGCGCCAGTTAGATCCCTGGCCACCGGCGAGGGTCCCACAAAAAGAAAAAAAAAAATATATATATATATATTATATATTATATATATATTAGTTTTCTGGAACTTCCTCATCTTGCATAACTGGAACTTCCTCATCTTGCATAACTGAATCGTTGTATTGTTTAACAAGGTATTAATACCTTTGGATTAATATCAAAGAATATGATAGCTGGGATTGTACTGTGAGAACATGGTTGGTTTTCTATGAATTTGCCAGTCTGGCAGTATCATTTGCATTCCCACCAGCGATGAATGGGAGTTCCTTTTGCATTAATCTTTGTCAGCATTTTGTACTCAGTGCTTTGGATTTTTACCATTCTAATAAGCATCACAATGTCTTATTTTAATGTTTCAATTTAATTTGACATATGGTGTTTGAGCATCTTTTCATAAGCTTTTTATTTGTATGTCTTCTTTGGTGAGATGTCTGTTTAAGTTTTTGGACCATTTTTGAATCAGATTGTTCATCAATATTTTGGATAAACATTCTTTTGTTTTTTTAAAAAAAGATTTATTTATTTACACAAGCACTGGGGACAGTCAGAAGTGGGGGAGGGTGAGAGAATTCACCAGAGCCAGAGCAGAGAACAGAACAGGCAGAATGAGGAAATACACTGCTGAGGGGAGCAGCAGGCACGGAAGGAGAGGTCTGCGTGCCATGTGGGACCCTCGCTGGCGGCTGGGGATCGAACCGGCGCTTCAGAGGATGCGGGCAGCTTCTCAGCCCAGTGCTCAACCGCTGCGCCACCGGGGAGGCCCTATTTTGGATAAACGTTCTATTTCAGATATATCTTCTGTAAATATTTTCCCCAGTGTGTGGTTTGTCTTATTCTGTTGATTATTTCGGCACTTTTATAAGTATTTTCTTCAAGTTTCCTTTTAAAATTTTGAAAACGAGTGTTTAAAGATAGGTCTAAGGAAACTAAAATGTCTATAACTATTAGAGAAACACTATAAATCTCATGGAATAGCATTGCCTATGAAATTAAAAAAAAAAACCTAATAGTGAGATACCTTTTGTTGTTTCTTATTCCCTCTCTCCCTTCCTTCCTGCCTTCCTTTTATTAAAATGTTTTATACACACACACATACACACACACACACACACACACGTATACATATATGTATTTAAAATTCTACCTATTTTGTGATTTTGGCAATCCGATTTAAAATAGAGAAATCACAAAACCAATAATCTCAGCCCATTTACTTAGTTTTCCTTTGCCAGTAAAAGTTTACTTATGACAAATTACATATCTAGTCTAAATTTTCCATGTCATTAATTTTTATAGTATAAATCTTTGATTATTATAGTTTTCTAATCTTTTTGATAGTTTAATTAAAATCATCCCAACACTTTTTTTTTTAAGATTTATTTATTTATTTACACAACCACTGGGTACAGTCAGAAGCGCGGGAGGATGAGAGAATTCACCAGAACAGACAGACTGACGAAATACATTGGGGAGCAGTGCGTGAGGCAGAAGAGGACTGTAGTGCCATGTGGGACCCTTGCCGGCGGCCGGGGATCAAACCGGCGCTGCAGAGGCTGCAGGCAGCTTCGCAGCCCAGCGCTCAACCGCTGCACCACCAGGGGAGGCTCCCAACACTTTTTTTCTATTTTTTTAAATTTTTTCTCTTCTGGATGAAATCTAGATTTACTTTATTATCCTGCCTTTCATCTGGAGTATTATCAGAACTGCAGCAATTCTTAATATCAATTTGGGAGGAATTAACATCTTTACTATATTTTTTGGAAACATAGGCAAGCCTATTCAATATATATACGTGTGTGTATATCCATGTACACACCAGCTTAATAATCCACAGGGACCTAAGACAAGTGGAAAAATATAACCTCAGAAAAATTGTGCAGTATTCACTGCAGTGTTATACATTATAGCCAAAAAGGGGAAACAATCCAAATCTGTTTCCACCAAGAGATGAACCGTAAATGAAATGTGGTTATATTAAACAATGGAATTTATATGGCCAAAAAGGAATGACATAGTGATTGATACATCTTGCTACAACATGAATGAAATTTAAAAATATGCTAGTGAAAGAAGCACATAGCAAAGTCCACATATTGTATGATTCTATTTATAGCAAATGTCCAGTAAAAGAGAAATCGTTTAAGCAGAAAGTAAGCTATTGATTACCTAAGTGACTTTGTAATGGTTCAGAGTTCTGTGTTTATGATCAAAATATCCTACAGTTGATACTGTTCAACATTGTGACTATACTAAAAACAATTGGATTAAACATTATTTTTTTTACTACAAATGTCCTTTTTATACCTATGAACTTTATTTTCTCAATGTTGTATTTGACTTGCAAAACTATAGTGCATTCATTTTATCAATTATATAAAAGGACTATATTTTATTGACATATAGCTAATTTCTATTGATTTTCTATAACAGACAATGTTCCCATGGACACATAGTATTTATAATTTCCAATAAGTAATGTGACAAGCTCCCACTGAATTTATTAAGATATGTTGTTGCTTTAAGCAATATTTTATAATATTCTACTGAATGAAGATATGGGATATAGGTCATCCCTGGGTATGGTAGGCCATCCCTGAGTATGGTACAATAGGTCTTTTCTTGTTGTTAGTGGGATCATTTTTCCTACTATATATTTAACAGGTGGCATATAACAGCAGTATATAAAATGTGATTTTTTAAATATCCATTTTGTTAACCTCTTTTGCAATAAGTTTTAAGTGAATTTCTCTGATGCTCTTAAGTTTTCTGAAATAGTAGAAAGCAATCTTTTCTTTCCACTAGCTATTCTCCCTGTTGTCATTCCCTGCCTCTTTGTATTAGGTAGGGGTTTCAGAATTACAGTACCAGAACGACTCTTTGTCTTTTTCAATATATATGGTTTTTCCCAATTAACTGTGTAAGTGGATTCTAGTTCAAAAAGGTATTTTTCATCAGTGTAATAAATTACCTTCCATTGAAAGTATATTAAAAGCTGCTTCATTTATATTGGAATCTATAGGGGTTATGGTATGTTTGCATCCCTTGACATAATACCCTTATACTGCCTATAAATAATTTTTTAAATATTCTAAGAGATTATTTAAAATATATGTTCAACAAGATTATTTAATGGTCATTTCAACCATTTCCTTCTAATTTGCTCTGTATCCCCTAGCTTCATTGATCACTAATTTTCACATATGACCTTTGCATTTCCTTAGGTTATTTCCTAGTTATTTCCTAGTTCCTGCTTAAAACTGTTCAGTGAGTTTCCTCCTTACCTCATTCTCCCTACCATGATTTTCTATATAATTTAAATGTCATTATACTTTCTTATCTACTTACTTATCAGGTAGAGTCTAATATTGCTAAAAAAAAACCCAGGGTAGTAAGACATGATAATAAAAATATTGAAAAGCAAAATAAAGATAACATTCCATTTAACCAATTTCTTATTAATGTATAATTGGCAATAGGAAAGTGTGTGCTGGTTGTAGACTCACTAGCCAAGGAGATGAGCCCAGACTACTTGTTTAATCTCTTAGATATTTTGAAATCTATTTATAGGCACTATCAGGGATATATCAAGGGAGGCAAACATATCATAATCCCTATAGATTCCAATCTACTACTTATTCCTGGTGAGGTGACTCTACCCTCTTTACCAGGCTGTCATAGCTCCAGGGAGCACTTTCCCTTGTTGTAGACTAGTGGTAAGTCTATAGCCTTGGAACAAAATCAAGGTACAGATGTATATCCAATCTATTTTTTAATATTTCTGTTTCCTTAGAAGACTGGTTGCAGAAGCCAAGAATATGCTTCTAGAAACAAAGTGATATCACCTCAATGACTGGGGTGACATATAACTTGTCACTCAAATAGGGACACTTGAACATTTAAGACAAAGTTTCTAATAATTACTCTGGGGCAATAAGGCAAATCAGGACATTTGGTCAACCAAGCTTTTGTGTATCTGTCTACCCTCCTATTGAAGAGGAATAAAAATGAGACAGAACAAATGAGAGAAAATATGAGACAAAGAGTTCTGTGGCTGACAAAGCAGAGGAATTTTTTTTTTAAAGATTAAATCTCAGGATGAAAGATCCATTTTTATTAAAAATGTCAAGAAGTTGTGATATCTCCACTTTTGCCAATGGTGTCTTCCTATCCCACCCCCATCACACAATAGAGAGGTCAGAAAGAACATGTTTTCTGTTTCATTACCAAAGTGCATTTGATATCAGAGAAGGAAGACATTGGTAGGATGGGATGCCAGGATAGGTCAAAATGGCCTATCTACCTGCTTGGGCTCTAAGACAATAGCCCCACCAAAAAGCTAAAAGGCCAAAAACAAAAACCAAGGGCTATAGCAATACAATACCCATAGAGGCCTATGGGCTATAGCTGAACAAAGGACAGTGCCCGGTAAGAGGGCTAGTCACTGTCTGTGTGTCCTCATCATGTACACCACTGCAGGAGACCTCAGTCTCCAGGAATAACCACCATGGGGTTTATTTTACAAGCAGGGGAAAAAAGAACTTACACAAATGCCTAGCTATCTCACTCATATAGTGTCAGTGATTTCACCACTGGTCCTCCAAAGATGGTGTCAGAGACACCAAGTGTTAACAGCTCTTTGTGAGTTGTTGGGCTGTACCAACAGTAAACAGCTACTTGAGACACCAGGCCCTGGGCCTTTGGCGCTGGCCTCAGGCCATGTCAGAGACAAACTGGAGACCCAGTTTCTGACAGAGGTCTTTGGCTTCTCTTCCCTCCTCAGAGGTCAGCTGATGTTTCTTCCTTCTTCTTTCAACTTCTGGCTCTTCTTTCTTTGGAGGCCAGGAACAGAGTCTTCCCCTTCTTTCTTCAGAGGCTGGAAACTTCTCTCTTTAGCTTCCTCTGACTCTGGCTTACACCCTCTTTCAGGATGCCCCACCAAAATCTGATTGGCCTATTTTTTTAATCCTGTGCCTGATTGGACCATTTAGCACCAATCAGCTCATGGCTCACACCTGATTGGTCCATCCCCCAACCTAGGAACTATACAGTTGCATAAAACGGCTCTGAGAAGCAACTGCCACAATTGACAAAAGGGCTGTTGCTAGGTTCTAAGGAGCAGCTGCCACAATTGAATCGTGGTGGAACAGCAGAGGGAGAGAACACCACTGTTGCTGCTGGATCCTGCTGATGAGACAACTGGGTTCCAGTAACATAGTCACTACAATGTTCATTACCATTGTGGATGCCCCAGCTGGTGAAATCCATCCTTGAGCACCTTTATTTTAATAAATTTGGAGGAAATCATTTTAGTATTGTAAGATATCTATTACTAGGTCAAATATTTATCTGACCAAAACAGAAATTGATTTTAGAATTACATTTATCTTTGAATATTTCAAGCAGGCCTTGTGATTTTCTTTTTAAGGAGAAGAAAAAAAATATTCTCCACATTCTCCATAGTTGTATTCAAATAATTGTGAGCAGTTCTTTAAATTTTATAAATTTTACATCTTCCTCACACTGATCCTTCTGATCTAAGTTGCCCTCTGCCTGCTGTGTTTCTGAAATCTTGTGGCTTATGATTTCAGGCATGTGATGAGTTCCAGGCAGTGGGAAATTCTGGTCACCTCTTCACCTATAAGGTCAATAGCATGAAACATTTGCTTTCCATAATAATTTCAGTCAGAGCAGTACTTGCTTGTCACTATTTTTTTTTAACTCCTGTTAAATAGATGGAAGATGAGGAAAGCATTAAGTGCTGCTAAAAACTGCCTACAGTTCAGATTGTCCTTTTCTGGCAAAGAAAAGCTACTTACTTCATCTGTCTTGTGATCTGTGACACTGCTTCTTAAACAGACCTAGTGAATAAAGATTAAGATAAAAATTAAGGTGCTACTTAGGGCTTTCAAAATGGTAATTACTTGTGTTTTTAATATATTTATTTTTTTTTTTTTAATTTTTTTTTTTTAATAGAGGCATGCTTTATTTATTTATTTGTTTTTTTATTTGTTTGTTTGTTTCGTTTATACATGCACTGGGTACAGTCAGAAGCGCGGGAGGGTGAGAGAATTCACCAGAGCCAGAGCAGGGAGCAGAGCAGGCAGAAGGACCGAAGTACACTGCTGAGGGGAGCAGCGGGCGGCAGGAGAGGTCTGCGCGCCATGTGGGACCCTCCTCCGGAGGCCGAGGAGCAGCCGGGGATCAAACCGGCACCACAGAGGCTGCGGGCAGCTTCGCAACCCAGCGCTCAACCGCTGCGCCACCGGGGAGGCCCTGTTTTTAATATATTTAATGAACATTATCTATTTATTAAAATTGAGAACTTTAAAGGAGTAACTGCCTGCTCTAGGGATCCAGATACTTTTTATTACTGAGAAGGAGCAGGGTTAAAATTTTGACTTTTAGGGGCCTCCCTGGTGGCACAGGAGGTTGAGCACCGCACTGTGAAGCTGTCTGCAACCTCTGCAGTGCAGGTTCGATCTTGGCCGGCCAGCGAGAATCCCACATGGTGAACCAGATCTCTCCTGTCTCGCCTGCTGCTCCCCTCAGCAGTGTATTTCTTCAGTCTGCCTATTCTGTTCCCTGCTCTGTCTCTGGTGAATCCTCTCACCCTCCCGTGCATCTGGCCTGCACCCCAGTTCCTGTATAAAAATAAATAAATCTTTAAAAAAATTGACGTTTAGTTATAGCAACAAAGGGTGAGTCTGTTGAAAGTGAGCTGGAAAAGCTAATAGGAAAGAATATCTGTTTCCTCTTACTAACCAAGTAACTGAGTAATTAATTAATATGAACCTTCGGTTCATGTAGCCATTTATTCAACAAACATGCATGTGTGCTAATTATGTGCTGGCATAAAACTTTCTCTCCGAATTATGACACAGTAAGCACTACATTGAACTGTGATGAATGTTCTGTAACCAAAGAAGAATGCATAATAGAATAGGGAATAATATAAAGGGAGACACCCATGTTCAGTGACATCTTCCTTCTCACACCACTTTCCTTCTTCCCATCTACAAATTGGGCCCTGACTTTATACCAAAAAGGAGTTCCTAGAAAAGCTACAGTAGCATTTCACTTATCTGGAGATTAGAGCTTCAGCAACTTTCAACATCATCGACTGTGATTAACTAAAAACAGGAATTCTTACAGAACATCACTCTTCACATAAAGCTTTGTTAGGCTGAGATTTGGAGGGAAAGTAATAGGGATGTTGAAAGTGTTTAAATAAAGAGATCTTCCTCTTCATCTTTAGAACTATTGCAATGGTTTTCTAAAGAAAACTGTTTTTATATCTGTAATGGGAAGGATAGTATATTAAACATGTCCAATGACATGGTTGAATAAACTCAATACAGCTACTATGCAGAGTAGTTGTACAAAAGAAATAAAGAGGCTCAGAGAATGGAAGGTCAAATGAAATTTGAAGCTGGGTGTGAGCTCAGTGCTCATGAAAAAAACATCATCCAGCTTGTCCTCAGATGGCTTCTCATGTTATAATTTCATCTGTGTGCATTTATGTAATTGGTTGCAAAAGAAACAGGTTGTACAAAACAGCAAAAAAAATAGAAAAATTAAAAAAAGGTTGTAAAGCATGGGGTTGCAAAGCATAAGAAATTTTAAACAATTTGGCTACTTAAAGCTTCTTTTGAGACACCGTAATTCTTGTTTCCATGTATGGTAATTTTTTGAAAGGGACGCAGCTCTTCTTTGCAGAACAGGGTTTTGGTCCACCCTTGTTACCTTTGCTCTTTCCACTTCATATATGATGGTTTTCAAGATGCTAAAGTCAGTGCTGGCATCCGGGTCCTCAAAAGGAGAGATGTCAGTTCTAAAGCTAACTCCAGTTTCTTTTTGACACATATTCTTTATTTTCTGAGATGGGCACACACATACACACATACACACACACACAGATATTTGTTCATTTTTGTACAGTTTGATGTTTCCTCTCAGTTTAGTTCCCATAAAATTCCCACCACCAGGCCTCTCCTGGTGGTGCAGTTGTTGAGCACTGGGCTGCAAAGCTGCCTGCAACCTCTGCAGCACCAGTTGGATCCTGGCCGCCAGCGAGGGCCCCACATGGCGCGACAGACCTCTCCTGCCACACCTGCTGCTCCCCTCAGCAGTGTGTTTCATTAGTCTGCCTGTTCTGTTCCCCACTCTGGCTCTGGTGAGTTCTCTCGCCCTCTTGCGCTTCTGACTGTACCCAGTGCTTGTATAAATAAATGGATAAATCATTAGAAAAAAATTCCCCACCACCAAGTCACCTGTGAACCATCTAGTCTCTTGTGCTCTTCCTACCCCTATTTTAATGTCTCTCTCTTCTCCTCCCTTTCTGTATCTCCCCAATTTATATCTTGCCTGTTAGTTTTGTCTTTTTTTTTCCTGACCCCTTGCTTGGTTTCCCTATATTCCTCCGATAAGTGAAGCCATCCAATATTTTTCTTTATCCTTCTGACTTATTTCACTGAAAATAATCCTTAATAGTTCCATCCATGTTGCTGAAAATTGCATGAGTTTTTTCTTTTTTCTTTTTTTGTTTGCTGAATAGTATTTCATTGTGTGTATATACCACATCTTCTTGATCCAGTCATCTATTTTTGAGCATTTGGATTGTTTCCAGGTTTTACCTATTGTAAAAAATGCTTCAATAAACATAGGGGTACAGGTGTTCTTTTGAATCAGTGTTTTTGTGTCCTTTGGTTAGATCCCTAGGAGTGGAATTGCTGGGTCATATCAACTTTTAGTAATTTGATGAGCCTCTACATAGCTTTCCATAGCGTTTGGACCAGTTTGCATTTCCTTTTTTTTAAAGATTTATTTATTTATTTTATATAAGAACCAGGGTACAGGCCAGATGCACAGGAGGGTGAGAGGATTCACCAGAGATAGAGCAGGGAACAGAACAGGCAGACTGATGAATATACTGCTGAGGGGAGCAGCAGACATGACAGGAGAGGTCTGCCATACTATGTGGCACCCTCACCCGCTGGCCAGGATTGAACCGATGTTGCAGAAGCTTTGGACAGCTTCACAGCATGGTGCTCAGCCGCCTGCGCCACCACACGAGGCCCCAGTTTGCATTTCTACCAGCAGTGGAAGAGGGTTCCTTTTTCTCCACATCCTCACCAGCATTTGTTGTTGCCAGTTTTTTTTTAACATGGACCATTCTCACTCTGTGAGGTATATCTCATTGTGGTTTTGATCTGTATTTCCCTATACAAAGGGAATTATAAAACATTGTTAAAGGAAATAGAATAAGACAAAAAGAAATGGAAATATGTCCCCTGCTCATAGATTGGAAGAATTAACATTATCAAAATGGCCACCCTCCAGAAAGCAATGTACAGATTCAATGCAATTCCTATGAAAATTTCAATGGCATTTTTCAAATAAATCAAAGAAATATTGATGAAATTCATATAGAATCACAAACAAACAAACCTTGAATAACCAAAACTCTCCTGACTAAAAAAGAAGGAGAATGGAGGCATCACACTCCCAGACTTTAAACTATACTACAAAGTCACGATAATTAAAACAGTAAGGAAGTATGGTACTAGAACAAAAACAGACATAGAGGCCAATGGAATCAAATTGAAAACCCAGTAATAAAGTCACACATATATGGACAACTAATTTATGACAAAGAACAACAAATATGCAATGGAAAAATGATAGTCTCCTTAAAAAATGATGCTGAGAAAACAGTACCACCACATGCAAAAAACTGTACCACCACATGCAAAAAACTGTAACACCACATGCAAAAAAATGAAACTAGACTACTACCTTACACCATGCAAAAAAACCAACTCAAAATGGATAAAATACTTGAACATAAGACATGAAATCATAGAAGAAAATATTGAATAGGTAAAACACTCCATGACATAGATCTCATAAACATCTTTGAGGACTCATCCCAGAAACAAAGAAAGTGAAGGAAAAGATAAACAGCTGGGATTATATCAAACTAAAAATCTTCTGTATGGCAAAAGAGAGTAACCAAAACAAAGAAATACCCTACTGATTGGGAGAAGGTATTTGTACTCCACACAACTGGTAAGGATTTTGGATTTCCAAAATCTACAAAGAGCTAACATGACTCAACAAAATCAAAGCAAATAATTCAGTCAAAATACAGGCAGAAGAGCTAAAAAGATACTTCTCCAAGGAGAAAATAAAGATGTCCAACTGTTATATGGAAAAAATATGCTCTACATCACTTATAATAAGGGGGTTTTATTTATTTATTTATTTGTTTGTTTGTTTGTTTATTTTTGGTTTAGAGAACACTTTGACATTTTCCTTTATTGCTTAACTCTGCATGTTTTTTGTATTATATTATAATTACAATTTGATGTGTTTATAGAATATTTGGTTGGACAAAGCATAAGTAAATCTGTAATTTTGTTTATCAGATGCCATTACTTACTTGCATAATAATAATAACAGGATGGAAGAGGTTATCTTTGAATGTGATTGTAATTTTCTCTTTTTAAACTAGTTTAAAAATATTATTTCTACCCTATGTCTCTCTTGTAAGTGCTTGATATTTTTTTTTCCTGTTCTGTCCAGCTCTGAGTTTCTTTCTTCCCTTAGTTTTACAATACACCTATCAGGCCTCCTCTGGTGGCGCACCAGTTGAGCATGGGGTTGCGAGGCTGCCCGCAGCCTCTGCAGCGCCAGTTTGATACCCAGCCACCGGTGAGGGTCCCACAAAAATAAATAATAAATAAGTACACCTGTCAATTTCTCTGACTAATGGCATATGTTTTTTATGATATTTATTTGAAATCTTTCCTATTTCTGCAGTTAACATTTCCTTTTTGATTTGTAGTACTTCTTTTTTTTTTTTTTTTTTTTTAATTTTTTTTTTTTTTTTTTTTTTTAGAGGCATGCTTTATTTATTTGTTTGCTGGTCTGTTTATACATGCACTGGGTACAGTCAGAAGTGCGGGAGGGAGGGTGAGAGAATTCACCAGAGCCAGAGCGGGGAGCAGAGCAGGCAGAAGGACCGAAGTACACTGCTGAGGGGAGCAGCGGGCGGCAGGAGAGGTCTGCACGCCATGTGGGACCCTCCTCCGGTGGCCAGGGAGCAGCCGGGGATCGAACCGGCGCCGCAGAGGCTGCGCGCAGCTTCGCAACCCAGCGCTCAACCGCTGCGCCACCGGGGAGGCCCAAGTAGTACTTCTTTTAGAGTCTGACCAAACCACATTACAAATATGGAAGACAAGGATATGCAAAGTGTTAGCATGATGCTGTAGTTATGTGATAGAGACCAATCCATTTTTCCAGTGAGTTATGGAGATACAATTCAAAGGACAACATATTAAATAAACAGCTATATATCGGTGGGTCCTAATTGTAGAATTATTGATTTTTTCCCTTCTTGTTAGTTCTGTCAAACGTTTGTTATACTTATGGGAGTTCCTTCTGTTTGTTTCATTTTTTCTACAAGCAGAAAAATTTAAACGCACCTTTGTCTTTTCATAAAAAGTAACACATAATACTCCAATCAGATTAGAAGGTACAGAAATGAAAGAAGAAAATCTAGGACACTAACTTCAGTTCATATAAAGTCAACATGGCTTAGAGGCATTATGATACTTTTTAATATCCTTTGCTTTAGCAACTGAAAAAAGATTTACAATTTTTAGGTGGTTCTTACACAAAAACTTTGTGGCAGACAGATGGCTAATTTAACTTATGAGGAAAGGAAAACAGAGAAATTGAAAGTACAACCTGAATTACTGAAGAAATAACAACTGTGGTTCTATTTTGTTTGTCTTCCACTCTTTTTAAGAAAAATTCTATGAAGTTATGCTTATAGCATGTATTTTTTTCTGATTTTTTCAATCATTTATTGTTATTGAAATGTCATTATTCACATCCTTGCCACTGTTTTGACAATATAGGATTTTCCCCCTCAGGAGTAATCACTGTAGTATTCCCACCACCAAACACCCACTAAAGTCAGCTGTGCTCTTTCCCCCATTCCTCAGTCTCTCCTCTTCTTCTCTCCCTCTGAAAACTGCAGATCTATGGTCAGTTTTCAAGGGTTGGTTTTACAGTTTGTCTTTGACGTTTTGTTTCATTTTATATATTCCACTTGTAAGTGATACCATCCAGTTTTTATCTTTCTCCTTCTGGCTTATTTCACTTAGCATTATCCCTTCCAGCTCCATCCATGTCTCTGTAGATGTCATGAGTTTATCTTTATTGGTCACTAAGTAGTGTTCCATTATATGCATATTTATGTGCATACATACACACACACATACACACACACACACACCCCACATCTTCTTGATCCATTTAGGTCAGGTTGATCCACTTAGTCATTTAGGTGGTTTCCATATCTTGGCTATTGTAAATAGTGCTGATGCTTTCAGCATATCTTATCATTGCTTACTGAATGCTCTGCCCCTGGATGCTTTTCCTTATTCAACCTCAGAGGAGGAACACTGTGTACAATGATGTTTTGAGCCAATTGAAAGTTTCAGTAGTTTCTAATTTGGGAAATTCTGTCCAAATGCACTTAGCATTAATGCAAAAAGGGTGTAGCAGTCCTAATAGTAAAAAAAAAAAAAAAATAAAGAAAATCATTCTATCTTGGTGTGGTTTTGTAGAGGAAATAGAAATACAGAAATACAGTGAGAGAGAGAGAGAGAGTGTGTGTGTGTGTGTGTGTGTAGTGGGAATGAAAATGGTTTTTCTCTTCTATTTAAAGCTTTTCCATTGTTTTCAAATTTTCCATTCTGGAAAATTGTTTTAAGGTAATAAAAATAACTTCATCATACTATTGTCAATCTGAGAGAAAAATTATCAGGTTTTAATAAAATCAGGAAGACATTTACAGGAGAGTAGGTATCATAATCAGGGGGCAGTCCCAGATGTGCACCAGCAGGATCAGGGCAGAAGGGAGCTTGGAAGGCACAGGCAGGGAACTGGTCTGAGTTTGTCATTTGTTGTTAAACTTTTTGGATTGTTCTCAAGTTCATCTGCCATTGATCGGTGGGGAAACATCTCCAGATGGAAGGTTGCCAAGTGGGACCCTCCATGCTGAGTATTGTCATGATCAACTGATGACTCCTGTTTCTTTCTACTTACCCAATTTCTGTGTCACACTGTTTAATTTTTTTACCCAGCAGTCTCAACATGTCCATTAGAGATGGAATGTGTTTGCTTGTAGACAGGTTGCATACTACTTTCATCCCCCTAGAATTCTCACTAGAGAAGATTTACTATAATTAACACAGCTAGGAGTGAATTTACACACACAACAATGAAATTTAAAAGCAGTTCATATCTATTTATAACTTTCTATAATAGGCTTTTTCTACTCTGAAATATCTTTGTATAAATCACACTGCAGAAGGTTAAAGCATATTATACCCAGTAACTCAGGCAGTGGTAAAAAGATTAAGAGTTTGGTCAGTACATCTAAGCAGAGGAAGCAAGGACAGGTATTTGTCACCCAAAGGATTTAATTTCCTGACCTCTGTATCACTTAGAAGCAGAAAGGAACAAAATCTCCTTGCTAGACACGCTGTGAAGTTGCCATCCAAACAGCTTTCAGATGTGCAATCTCAATTGCTTTTTAAAGGAACATCCTGTCCAAATAATGATTATGTACTCCACATTCATCCTCATACTGGAAAAGGTTTAACATGACTCATTTATTTTCTTGGAAAAAAACTATCAACATCTCAATTTACGTTAAGCTGAGATGAATAAAGATTTGTATTTTTGTAATACAAAGGAGTGCTAGTGGTGCAGATTTTACAATCAAACAGATTTAACTATTTTTTTCTGCAGAATTAATAGCCTTTCAGACCAATTTTCCTCCCACATCTACAGCCTGAATTCTTATGTTCTCAATTGAATAAAGTTGCATTTAGGTGTCTACAAGATAATTGTGGCCATTGAAAACCATGGGCAATGTCCAAGTCTTCATTTTCTCATTAATCTTAAGATTTAACACCTCTTACCTGCCAAAGCAAAGAGGAAATTTCTAAGTATTTCCCAGACTTATCCTTCAGCAGACCAGATTTTTCATATTTGCTAAATTCAAACCATCTATCTTCTGAGATGTACTGGTTTACCATGAAATCTGGTTCATTTTTTTAAAAATAGTATTTTTATTTATTAAGGTTACATTGGTTTACAAACACTGTATATGATTCAGAGATATAGGCTCTTTCTTTCTGCATAACAAACAAACAAACAAACAAACAAAAAACAAGATAGTTTCCTACCTCTGCAGCTTGCGACTAAGTTTCTCCCAAGCATCAATTTATAATGATGGCCCCCAGACTGTATGTTTTCCTCATATTCTCTTGTGTCTCATTGGAAGAACAGTGCTCTTCTTTCCCCACCTTATACAAATATCAGGGGAAGTGCCTCTAGAAAGCTGTCCATCTGAAGAAGTTTCTTTTTTGCAAATGTGCAAAGCTTCTTTGTTCTTTTCAAAGGGTAACCTTATCTTAGGTAAGATTTTGCTTGGGGAAAGCAAAAGGAACATGTTGGATGTAATTAGGAAGTTGCTAAAAATTTGTTTAATTTCTATGCCTTGAGAGTAATAGAAGAGTTAAACAGCAGATAAGCACCCTGATGGGGGAAAAAAAAAAAAAAAACAGTATGCTTTTATTTTCCTTTACTTTTTAAAATTAATTAATTAATTAATTAATTAATTTTATTTAAATATTTTATTTTATATAATTCTTACATCTTTTTTCATCTTTGCACAATGTATGCATTTTCATTTTGGTTATATTCCCCATACAATTGCATCTCCCCACTTATTTTGACTCTAGTCCTTCCTTTCCCCGGTCCTCCCTACCCCCGCAATAGTGTGTCTCAGGTTTATAGTTGCTTATTGATTTTGATTTTTACTTTGTATTGATTAGTCTTTTTCCTGGTCTCTTATTTAGGTTTTCTAAATTCCTACTATGAGTGAGACCATCCGGTATTTTTCTTTTTCTTTCTGACTTATTTCGCTGAGCATGATCCCTTCTAGCTCCATCCATGTTGCTGCAAACTGCATATGTTTATCTTTTTAGATTGCTGAGTAACATTCCATTGTGTATATGTACCACATCTTCTTGATCCAGTCATCTTTTTTTGGGCATTTGGGTTGCTTCCATAGCTTAGCTATTGTAAATAGTGCTTCTATAAACACAGGGGAGCAGGTGCCCTTTTGAATTACTGTTTCTGTGTCATTTGGGTAAATACCTAGGAGTGGAATTGCTGGGTCATATGGAAGCTCTATATTTAGTAGTTCAAGAAATCTCTGCACAGTTCTCCATAGTGGTTGGACCAGTTTGCACTCCCACCAGCAGTGCAGGAGAGTTCCTTTTTCTCCACAACCTCTCCAACATTTGTTGTTGCTAGTTTTTTGTTTTTTTTTTTAATATGTGCCATTCTCACTGGTGTGAGATGGTATCTCGTTGTAGTTTTGATTTGCATTTCCCTGATTACAAGTGATGATGAACATTTTTTCATAAGCCTGTTAGCCATTTGCATTTCTTCTTCAGATATTTTCCATTACTTTTTAAAGAATCAAGTGGGCAGTGCCATAAATGGTACGTCTTTACCCTCTCAAAGTGCTGATATTTGAGATATTGTCAGGAAAGATATGTTTTCAAAATTTTCATTATTCTTGCTAAGTTGATAGAGCTGGAAAGAAGGAGGGAAATAGTAATAATGATAAGGAAGAAGGAAATCATTCTCACAAGTAGCCTGGATTTGCTCTACATTTTTTTTCCCCTAGGACGTTGAAGGTTCTGCTTCCTTTGGCTACTGAAGAATGGGGTATCCCTCTGGATTTTTGAAAGAAGATGGCCAAGTCCAAGTTCAGAAGGATCTGGATCTTTATTAATGAATTATGTTTCCTTTGTGTGTCTTCTCTGATTTCTCGATTGACCAAATTGGACTGACATCACCGTATTTTCATGGGAAGAGACCAAGGGAAATTTGTCGCTTTTGGAAAGGCTTAGAGGATTTACTCAGCATCCCTGGCAGATCAGGACTAGTTCTTATGAACTGAGGACTCTCTCTGAAGTGGAAATGTGGGTGCTGTATCTTTAAGGAGGAGTCAGATGACTCACCCAGGGAGACCTAGTTGAGGATTGCACACATTCCTATAAACACAGCTGCACAATTCTGTCAGCTTTAGAAAACAGGGAAATAGGAGTCCTCAGGAAGGAAAGCAAGGAAGGGGGTGGAATTCACAACTTAGGACAATTTACTGTTTTTAGCCAATCGGGTCTTTGTTATTGAGTTACCAGGCAAGGATATAATCAACAACTTGTTGGAGGTCAGTATGCTGAATCACGAGATGGAAAAGGGTGGGGGGATGAAAAGAAACAGCGAGGGGCTTGCCTTGACCTCTGATCGACACTATCACTTGGAAATCAAATAATTGGTCAAATATTCATCACCTACAGTGTGCCAGACTCACGTCTTACCATGCCCTTTCCATACTCTGTTTGTCAACTCACAGACCATTCAGTAGTCCAGGTTAACACAGAGGCCCTTACTCTCAGATCCTAGCTCCTGGCCTCAGACCTGGGGCAAGATGTTCCATGTCCTTATACTTGCCACATGCCTCTCATGTCCCTTTTCCTGCTCAATGTTCTTTCTCCTATTTTCAAGTCTTGAAAATATTTCAAAGTCCTCATGTTGGAGTACTCAATAGCCTGGGGAGGGAAGGGGCCTATGACCACATTTTCATTAGCTACATTTGAGGAGGGAGAAGACATATCAGCCTTTCCTTTTAGTTTCCCAGTTACATTCCTTACACTTTTTTTTTTTTCCTAATCTGACTCCTAAAGTGTGAGTCAAGCCTTTCAGTGATGGTGAAGTTAAAAGGCTAAATTGATGGTGTTACTGAACACAAAAGATTCATCTCTATTCATGAACCATGAAGATTCATGGCAAAGAGTTTTATTACTTCAATCAAGTAAGGGGACATCAGGATTGCTCTCAAAGCACTGTCTCCCTTCCTAAAAGAGTTAAGGTTTTTATAGAATTATTGTTATTGGGGCAGGGTGGGGGCAGGATGGAATGTCTGGAATCTTGACTGTGCAGTTGCAACATAGTTTCATAACCCATCATTTTTCTACAGGGGTTGTAATTCAGAAAATGGTGGCCAAACATCCCTTTGGGTGGGATTTTATTATGTAAATGGTTATTAATGGATCTGAGGTTATTTAGGTCACCATGGGTCCTTTATATGCAAAGTACTTTAGAGGGTTAATTACTTTGGGCCAGAATGGGTGTTCAACTCTTAATCAAATAGCTTTCAATAGTTTTAAGGGTTTTTCCTAACTATGGTAGTTAGTTCTGTAAACTTTCCAGGGAATAGTGGTACTGTAGTAATGGCAAGGTTGGAAAGAAACAAACTGCCAAAGTTAAATGTTTGCCACCATCTAGTTTGGGAGTAATTAAATTTCACATAGGCTGAATGACAATTCACAGATTCAACACTGAGTATAGATGTCAGAAAGAAAGGAACCATACTGTGATTTGAAAGAAGAGCAACAGTTACAATAGTTTAAGCCTTATACTTAACAAGATTTAACCTAACTTAACAGTTTAATCAACAGTTTAATATCTTACCATTAAAAATGGCCAATTTTTATAATTCAAGGACAATTTATTTAAGGGGTTTTATAATATCTACTGCAGTGGGCAGGGACTTCTGATTTTTGTCCTCTGTAAATGAAATTATCTGTTGGCAAGAAGGTCAGGATTCTCTGGTAAGATCTGAAATTGTATTTCAGGAGTCCCGCCTACAAATGGTCAGCCTTGCCTTCCTTTACAGATTTTGAAGGTGGAGGTGGGAGCGTAGGAGTAAAGGGGCAGGTATAACCACATCATTTGTATGCCAAATTGAAATGCCTTTTTTTTTTTAAGATTTATTTATTTATTTATACAAGTACTGGGTACAGTCAGAAGTGAGGGGGGGTGTTGAGAGAATTCACCAGAGCCAGAGCGGGGAGCAGAGCAGGCAGAAGGACCAAAGCACACTGCTGAGGGGAGCAGCGGGCGGCAGGAGAGGTCTGCGCGCCATGTGGGACCCTCCTCAGGTGGCCAGGGAGCTGCCGGGAATCAAACCGGCGCTGCAGAGGCTGCGGGCAGATTCGCAACCCAGCGCTCAACTACTGCGCCACCGGGGAGGCCCTGAAATGCTTTTGAGAGTGAAAATACATGCTAACCCAGGAGGACACAAGGACAAATGGTAAGTCAGGAAAAGGTTATCAATTCTTACAGAATGAAAATGGTGCCAGAACTGACATAATCAGAGTTAATAGGAAGATCTCTTTGGATGAGACAGCCACCTAATATCCTACTATCGTTTCAGGTTTCCAGGGATAAATGTGCCAGCCTTGTCCTGGGCTGTGAAAGAGACTGCAGTTATTACCCCAATGGCCATCTCATAGTCATGAACAGTAACAGAATCTGCATTTGGTCCCATGTCAATCCAGCTTTAAGTCTGTATTTTCTTGTTTGTTTTCCTTCCTGTTCTCATGCAGATTGGCTTTTGCAAATATATATTTTTAATTATTAGATTTTTCACAAAAGCAAATAAGCAAAGTTATGGTTGCCTTGTCTGGTTGGTATACTTAAAAAGAATAAAATATTACCCTCTTCCTTACTCTGTTCTTTCAGTGTAGGAAGAAGGCTAGTTGACATAAGTTAAAACAATTCATCTTTTTATTAGAAGATTTATTTATTTATGCATAGGAGAACTGGGGTATGAGCCAGAGGTGCGGAGGGTGAGAGGAGCGAGCAGAACAGGCAGATTTTACTGAAATACACTGCTAAGGGTAGCAGTGGGTGAGACAGGCGAGGTCTGCTAAACCATATGTAGTTTAGAGATCCAACTCAGTCCTCAGTTGTGATAATGCTGAGACTTAAACCCTGCACAATCAGGGAGATCTGAAACAAGTCATTTTAAGCCACAATAAGATGAAGTAAGATGGGATCTCTAAAATGCCAACTTATCAGCTCTGCAACACTTAACAGTTGTGATGCTCGGTGACTCAGCAGCTGAATGTGTGTCCTCAGGAATGCTGTGTGCTTTACAGTGTCATCTTGCTAGGAAGAGGCAGAACTCCCACCTAGCCCCTTCCCTTCCATGTTAAGTGAGAGTTGACAGCTGATTTCAGCACCATGATCCAACATGACACGTACTTTGTTACAGATTATTATATTCTCATCATTTTCTGAATTGCATTCGAGGGTTTTAGAACCAAAGGAGAAAATAATAAAGGACCACTTGTGGTCATTTATAATTCACCTTCAAGTAATCTGAGAACTACTACTTCATTGACCTTGAGGTTTAATTTATAGTTTAGGATTGAGTTTGAAATGGAAAAAACACACAGCAGTGACAGCTTGAATTGAGCTTGTGCTGACTCCTAGCATGTCAGAAACCACCTCCTCCAGCACTGTTCTTGCCTTCAGGGTCCCAAGTATGGAAGGGAACATACCATACTAATATATCCTGTGATCTCTTGACAAATAATGGTGGCACTAACAAGATAATCTGTTAACACAGGGCTATCACCTCTATAGCCTGAGTTCAATCCCCAGCCAGGGAGTCAACCCAAATGGTGCAGCAGATGTCTCCTGTCTCACCCCCTGCCCCCCTCAGCAGTGTATTTCAGTAGATCTGCCTGGTCTGCTCCCCACTCTGTCTCTGGTGAACCCTCACCCCTCCGCCGCATCTCTGGCCTACACTCTGGTTCTTCAATGCAAAAAAAAAAAAAAAAATCTAGTTTATCAGTTTAAAGTATCCCCCCCCCCTTGGTGGTGTAAGTTTGCATAAAAGAAAGACAGTGGTGGAAAAATAATTCAGCTTCCCACTCAACTCTTGACAGGACACCTATAGGACACTGCCTTAGAGACTTCACAAGAGAGACAGAGCCAATAAAGCTTCATTCACATACACTGCATTGGACTTGCTCTGCATAGCCCACTTACTTCCAGTCAGTCCTGACCCAGTTCATGGGCCTCTCATATCAGTGACTGCATTTGTCCTTTCTCCATTAATCTGTCCCCTGGTTTGTCATGTATATTGCTTCAGCAGTGTAATAAGAAGGAAAACTGGCACCAGTAGGGCTTCATTTTAGTCATTGTGATGAATGTCAGTGAAGAGAGTGACTGTTGATTAAGAAAATCAAGAAACTGAGAGTTATTTCTGGAGGAATTTTATCCATATGTTAGGATAAATTGACCACTGCTTATCTATCTCCCCCACTTTATCTCACCTGAAGAATAAAGAAGGCCAAATCAGACAAGGGAGCCCAACCATAATCCCTGGTCTTCTAATATTATTACCATGGTAAGGTTTACTTTGCTTAACATAATCCCCTCCAGTTCCATCTAAATTGCCACAAGTGGCAAGAGCTTATCTTTTTCCATAGCTGAGTAGTATTTCATTGTGCAGTGGTACCACATCTTTTTTTTTTTTAAGATTTATTTATTCATACAAGAACCTGGGTACAGGCCAGATGTGTAGTAGGGTGAGAGGATTCACCAGAGGCAGAGCAGGGAACAGAACAGGCAGACTGACAAAATATACTGCTGAGGGGAGCAGGGGGCGAGACAGGAAAGTTCTGCCATGCCATGTGGGATTCTCGCCGGCCGGCCAGGATTGAACCAGCATTGCAGAGGCTGCAGATAGCTTCACAGTGCAGTGCTCAACTGCCTGTGCCACAACGGAGGCCCCAATATACCACATTTTTGTAATCTACCCATCTCTCATTGGGCATTTAGGTTTTCATGGCTTTGCTATTGTAAATAGTGCTGCAATGAACATAGGAGTGCAGCTATCCCTTTGAATTAGTGTTTTTACATTTTTTGAGTAAATACAAGTGGAATTGCTGAATCATATGGTAGGTTTAATTTTAACATTTTGAGAAATCTCTATACTTTTTTCCATAGGGCCTGGTCCAGTCTGCATTCCCACCAACAATATATGAGGATTCCTTTTTCTCCACTTTCTCACCAACACTGTTTCTGGTCTTTTTGATATGAGCTATTTTCACAGGTGTGAGGTGGTGTCTCACTATGGTTTAGATTTGCATTTCCCTCATGGTAAGTGATGTTGAACATTTTTTCATGTGTGTGTTGACCATCTGTAGGTCTTCTTTGGTAAAATGTCTCTTTTGATCTTCTGCCCATTTTTTGATAGGGTTCTTCATTTTCTTTTTCTTGAATTGTATGAGCTCTTTGTTGGTCTTGGGTTATTAGCCCCTTGTCAGATATATAATGCACAAATATTTTCTCCCATTCAGTAGGGTGTCTTTTTCATTTTAATTACAGTTTTTATAACTTTGAGGTAAACTTTTAAATTTGATGCAGTCCCATTTATTTTTATTTGGTATAATTTTTCCTGCCATTGGAATTCAGTCCCCAAAGACATCACTGAAGCAAGTGTCATGGGGTGTTTTGCTTACGTTTTTGCTTATATATCAATATTTTATGGGTTTCTGGTGTT
Source organism: Talpa europaea (assembly GCF_964194135.1). Classification (NCBI taxonomy): domain Eukaryota; kingdom Metazoa; phylum Chordata; class Mammalia; order Eulipotyphla; family Talpidae; genus Talpa; species Talpa europaea. The sequence continues at coordinate 35,571,118 of NC_140079.1, forward strand.
ACATACAAGCCTTTGGTCCATTTTGAGTTAATTTTGTGTGTGTAGTGTGAGAATCAGGTTTAGCTACATTCTTTTACATGTGGCTGTTAGTTTCTCTAACACCATTTGTTGAAAAGATTTGCCTTTTTCCATTGTATGCTCTGGGCTTTTTTGTCATAAATTAACTCATATAAGTGTGGGTTTATTGCTAGGTTGTCAATTCTGTTCTGTTGATCTCTTTGTTTAATTCCAATACCGTACCGTTATTTTATCTTTCACAGTATATTTTTCACTAAAGCTATATTAATTTGTCATTTACATAACTATTTCATTTTGGTAATACTTCCTACCTCCATATGTGAACTTGGCTCACTTTTTCACTACCAAAAATCCAATACTAGTATCTTATCACCTTTCATCCCTACCCCTTTTTCCCCCATTGAGTTCTCTGCTAACCATTATATATTTCACAGAGTCTACGTATTACTTTTTCTTTGGTTTGCCTGTCTGTTTCTTTTGATCATTTATGTTTCAAAATGCATGAATACATCTGGTAACTTTCTTTTTCTGACTTACTTCACTTTGCATAATCACCTCAGGATCCAACCATCCTGCCTCAAAAAGCACTGTTTCATCATTTTTAATAGCTAAGTCATATTCCATTGATTGTATACGTATGTGTGTGTTTATGTATGTGTGTATGTATATGTAAAACAATGTTGTGATAACTGTAAGATAATGTTTCCCAAGGTGCGAATTTATTCCCCTAAATCATATACAGTGATGCAATCCAATGTTACTTCAATTAAAAAAATACAAAAAAAGAAAACATAGCTATACATAGATATATACACATATGTATATGCATATAAACCTGTGCACACATGCACATATTTGTTGATATGTAGATATATATGTGTGTGCAGACAGCGGTATATGCTGTATTTCTCCACTGTAAACTTTCCATTTTCCATACTCCCCACTTCCTTAAAGAAAGAGTATTATTTACATATATTATTTGGGTTGCTCTATAAGGAAAATTTGCCCTTTCTCTTACATTTTTCTATTTATTCATTCATTTAAATTATTATAGATTATATTTATTTAAGTTCTGGGTTATGAGTCTAGTTCATTTTTTATTTTGAAAAATGAATTTTTATACTTGGGTTTACCTAAATTGCAATCCAAATCAGGTTAACACTTATTTTTTTTTAATAGAGGCAAGTTATTTATTTATTTGTTTGTTTTGTTTATACATGCACTGGGTACAGTTCAGAAGCGCTGGAGGGTGAGAGAATTCACCAGAGCCAGAGTGGGGAGAAGAGCAGGCTGAAGGACCGAAGTACACTGCTAAGGGGAGCAGCGGGAGCAATAGGAGAGGTCTGCCATGCCATGTGGGACCCTTGTGCCAGCCATCCGGGATCGAACCTACGCTGCAGAGGCTGTGAACAGCTTCATAGCACGGCACTCAACTGCCTGTGCCACCAGGGGAGGCCCCACATCCTATTTTTTTATCAGTTGTGAAATATGATTTTCCATCATTATTACTCTCATGTACTAGGTATAATTTGGTTCCCCTGAAATACAACTCATATAGGAAAAGAAAGTAAAGGTTTAATTCATTTTCCTTGAATTATCACATTTCAGAGTAATTAATGAGTACCCTAGTAGTTTTACCCATAATGGAAAGTTCCTTTTTGTTTCTCCTAATTCACGAAGAAAATCAGTGCAGTGTTTTTCACATAATCTGTTTTTTTTTTTAAATCACATTAAGGCATTTTTTCAAGCAAAAATAACTCCACCTTTGTCAGCTAGAGTAGCCTAAGTTTGCTGCCCATGTCCTATTTGCATGACCGCATGAGAACATTCTGGTTTAAGACAGTAACCCACACTTTGATATATTCCCTGCATCTGACCTAGCATCAGCTGTTTCTCTAAGGATCACTTATGGCTTTTAGGGTCAAACAGTATATAGAAATGACATATAGATGTCACAAATGACCATAACTAGCTGCCTTAGCTGCCAGCCTTTTGCACAACCTAGCAAATATATAAAATCATGTTTAAGATTATATTGAAAATTTCAGGATTTTCCTCTCCACAAAAACCATGACAAATGTGTTCATCCAGCAGTGGAGTAATTGATTACATGCATGTTCTGCCTACCTTGTGCATATTTTAAATTTTAATGCCAATGATTAAATCACACTGCGTTCCACAGTAGTCCATAAAATCCCTTGAGGACAAGTATAATACTTTATTCTTGTTTTGAATTCTTAGATCCTAATTCACTGCCTGACATTTGTTAGACATTCTGTAAATATATATTTAATGAATGGAAATAAATGTGGGGATACATTATGATTACATTCAGTAATTTATATTTATCTTTCCTAAGTTTTTCTTAATGATTTAATTTTGCATTTTAAATTAGTTTAAAATTACTTAAAACTTACTTTCAAGTAAATCTATCAAATATATCTGTTATTTTCACTCCCTAATTTGCTATGTTTGACATTGATGCTACCTTATACTCTAAAACATTTATACTTACAGATTGATAGCCCCCCAATGGCAACCATTTTTTTTGTAGATTTGGACACACTCTGTCCTGGTGAATCCTCTCACCCCCTGCATCTCTGGCCTGTACCCCAGCTCTTGTATGAATAAATAAATAAATCTTTAAAAAAATGTACTAAAGGAAATATATGACACAGCACCTGCTGTCAGGGCTATCTAAAGTCATGACAGTAATATATAACAATCAGTACAATTGTACTAAGCTCTACTGTGTTCAGACACCTGCCAGATGGTAGAGGTATTCCAGCATGATGATGAAACATCAGATTCTGCCACCAGACCCCCTGGGTTTGAATTCTCCATTGACCATGGACTTGTTGTGTGACCTCTCTGTGCTTTTGTTTCTCATCTGAAATATGGGTATAATAATGTTATCCCCCTCATAGGATCATTGTGTATGTTAAGTGAACAAATCATTGAAGTGTATGTGCACATATAACTAAAATGAATGTTTACTAAGTATACTTTGTCATTTAATCCACATGGCAATTCTTATATTACTACTCTTCCCTTTGTATAGTTCAAGGAATAGAAGCTTATTCCGTGGTGACACAGCTCAAAAACAAGAGAGCAGGAACCTTCGCCTTCTGTCTAACTGAAAACAAGAGAAGCTCAATGTGGGACAAGTAGTGGGGGGCAACATCGTGGCAATGTCTGAGGTTATTTTTGGTTTTCACAATTGAAGTGGGGTAACTGTTATTAGCATCTAGTAGATAGAAGTAAATCATGCTGTTGAACATCCCACAGTCTACAGGACACTCCCCTACAACAAAGAATTTTCTGGCCCAAAATGTTAATAGTGCTGCAAAGTAAATTACTGTATACCAGTTAAATTTGCATTTCATTTTTAAGTGTTTATTTATTTATGCATACAAGAGCTGGGGTACAGGCTAGAGGTGTGGGGGGTGAGAGGATTCACCAGAGGTGTGGGGGGTAAGAGGATTCACCAGAGACAAAGTGGGGAACAGAATAGGCAGACTGACTGAAGTACACTGCTGAGGGGAGCAGCGGGCAAGTCAGGAGAGATTTGCTGCACCATGTGGGTTGCTCCCTGGCGGGCCAGGGATCAAACTCATGCTGCTAACCCCTTGCACCACCAGGGAGGCCCTTCATTTCATTTTAACAGTACACAACATTTTGCTATAAACAAACCCCAAATGATTATATAAACATGCCCCATGTAATAGTTAGGACATATTCAACTGGGAGTCGTGTCTTTATTTGCTAAATCTTGCTAGCAAGAATGTCATCATCTCTTCACAAAAACTTTCCAAACACAGCTTTGTCATTTGGGAGTGACATGCAAAGATCAAACTCAAGTTTGTCAAAGAAATAGCAGTTTTATTACTTGTGACAAGTAAGGAACCAGGGAGATAGATCTCTAAAGTCTGTCTTCTTGAGTAGGGGATCAAAAGCATTTTTAAAAGAGAAACAGAAGTAGAAGTATTTTGTGTCTCGGTGCTGTAATACTGGGGGCTACTAGTGTGTCTGCAAAGACGGAGGAGGCAGAACACACTTTAACATATGTGGTGTCGTAACAGTATAAGTTCCCTGCCCCACCCTAGGGAAGAATGGAGCTAAGCAGGAAGATGAAGGTAGGAATTGTAACAGGGTGAAACTAAAAAAGGGACTCGGGGGGGAAAAAGAGCAGCAGCAGAAGTGGAGAGAGCTAGAAGAATACTGGAGGAGGCACATGGAGCAGAAATTCGTGTGAAGAAGAAATTGCACTTGCTTCTTGGCTTTGAATTTGTACCAGGGACTTGGGAGACATGGAAAGAGATGCTTGAAAGAAACAGACATGGTTGAGAGACCCGTAGGGAGGCTGACAATGGCAGCCTTTACTTATGGGTCCCCACCAGAAGGTAGCTTAGGCTTGTGGCAAGTTTTTGGGCCTCAGTGGTCCAGGCCAACCTTGATTGACTGTGCATTTGCCCATGAGGGAATGGGTAACATTGTGCCCTTGATTTGGAAGCTATATTCTTTCTCTTGTGTCTGTTGCCTACTAATTATTGCGTACCAATTGTATTAAAGTTATTTTGTATCGTAGGTCTTATGCACTAGATTATGTTTTGTCTTGATTTGGTAGATGGCAGGACTCATTTAGAAGCAGGCAGGTTTGGGGGCCCCCGTTATCCCTCATTCTGCGCATTAACAGTGTATTCAGAAAATGGTGGTTTAGCGCCTCTCTGGGCAGAGATTTCTGCATACTAATGAGGCTTTTAGCATCCTCAGTTCTTTCAGGATTTGTCCGGAGCCGCATGGAGCATGCGCCGTGTTGCGCATGCGCGCAAGTTAGGTTTTGGTTTCTGTTTCGCCTTCGGAGAAACCACTGCGCTTCCGGAAAATCATGTGGGACTGGGAGGTACGAGGAGAGGAGCGAGGGGGGATAAGAAGGGAAATAGGGGAGACAAGAGAGAGACTGCGTAGAGGAGAAGGAGAGAGACTGCGTGGAGGATAGGGAGAGAGACTGCGTAGAGGAGAAGGAGAGAGACTGCATAGAGGATGAGGCGAGGAGACCTCGAGAGGGAGACTGTGGAAAGGATACTGTGTAGAGACTTTGAAAGAGGATACTGAGAAACGTACTGAGAGAGGAGTATAGAGAAGGCCAGGGAAGGTAGTAGGACAGGGAAAGGAAAAAACATGTAAAAGTAGGAAAAGGAAAAAGGAAAAATAAAGAAGCAAATGCTAGCGTCAAGTTGTCAAGCCCCTCATTTCAATCCTCAGCCCTTCTCTTTTCGTGCCTCCGAATCCCGCGGGTCGGGACAGGTAGCGCCCAGCGCGGGGCACGAAAAAGAAAGAAGGAACCGCTGAAGGACCAGCTGTGGTGAGCCGGCAAGTAAAGTAAAGTAAGGTAAGGTAGCTGGGATCATGGGCAATTCAATGTCCAAGGGGCAGTTAGTTATTTCCCTGGAAGCTCTTCTAAAAGAGTTTGGGGTTCCTCTCAGTAGAAAAATTCTTAAAGGATTTGTAGAGACCCTTAGTATCACTAGTAAATGGTTTCTGAAGCAGGATCAGGTCGATAGTGACAATTGGAATAAGGTGAAAGGAGATATTGTCTTGCATCAGCAATTATATGGCCTTGAGTCTCTTCCTGGCACTACTTTGACGGTCTGGAGAGTGGTGGGAGATGCTCTTAATGCCGGTGGCACTGTTGCCACTCAGTTAGCCACTGAGGCCGTCAGGACAGCGAGACAAACGGAGGAAGAAGATAGAAGTTCCATTAAGAGTTCTACATCGGTAAGTCCCCCTTCCTCTACTTAAAAAATACCAACAGCCCTTCCCCTAGATTATTCTACCCATGAGTTGGGAGGAGAGGAGGAACAGGATGAGAAAGGCCTCAGTTGTTATAAGCCAAGGAAGCGTAAAAGGAGATGGAAAACTCCTGGGGAGCCACCTCCTGCGCCACCTCCGAGAACACTCCCCCAGGGACCGTTTGACTACAGCTCTCTTTACCCTTAATTTTTTGACCCTAGATACTCAGGGGCGGTCAGCTGCTGATCGGCACTGGTCGCCAGACCCTCGGCAGGTCACGATGCTGCAAGCGAGATGGAAGGACCCAGTTAATAATGAGTGGCAACCACCCGCGCCAGTATTAATACAGCTGCCAGGCAGCATTTGTCTTTTCCCACAGGATGCAGAAGCACCCCGATGGGTTCCTGCTCGATTGGTTTGGTTTGTCAATATACCTGACCCTGCTAACATTGATGACACAAGCGTCCCAGATGTTAGTACGATGGGCGATTGTGCATCAGCTGCCGTTTTTGCTCCTCATTGATCATCATGATTCCACTTTTCCGCAAGTATTTGCCACTAATCTTACTATTGGTCTGGCTTCCAAGCCATTGGATAGTGCCCCGTTGGGCCAGGGTGAGGTGAAATTAGTTAATGGCATTTATTCTGTAAACATTAGTTCTACCATTGAATAATTTGTTAGTATTCAGAATAATAGATTATAGAGTTTGTCTGCTGCTGTCTGTCTGCCCCCTCCTTTCTTTTTTGTCCTCCCCAATAATGCAGGAGATGCCACTGGGTTGAGCTGTTCAGCGGAGACTTGCCCCCTCTCTGCCTCCTGGGCCCGGAGTGCGGAGAGAGCGATGATCGTTGTCTACCTTCTATTTTAGTCATGCCCGTGGATGTTTCTGCACACCTTTCCCCTGTTCTACCTAGGAGGAGACGTGATTTTAGCATCACTGCAGCTATTGTTGCCGTTTCAATAGCAGAGGCCGCGGCTGCGGCTGCTGCCGCCGTTGCTGTCACTTAAGCTGCTGTAAATACGGACACTATGGACAATTTAGCTGTCGGTGTTGCTTCTGCGTTGTCAACACAATAATATATGAATGGACATTTGCAGAATGGATTTTTTATGCTTAGTCAGCAGTTACCTCATGTAAGAAGAGATAGACACACTTTTGTTAACCACTCACATGCATTGTAACTTTTTGTACAGTTTTATTTGTGTAATTCCTATTATGGTGAAAAATATGTTTATGGAAGAAAATAGGTTAAATAGTGTAATCAGAGGACCTTAGAACCACCAGCTCCTGAACCTGACCTCTCAACTGGCGAGACAGCTCATAACTGTTAACAACACTCAGGTTACCCTGTTTCGAGTAAGGGTCTCATTGCCTGGTTTAGAGGACTCCTCCCAGAGTTGCAGTTTGTGCATTCGGCATATGGTTTCTCCGTCGGCTACGGAAGCGAAACAAAAAACGGCTATTGTGGTCAGGCAAGTACTTGGCGCCATGGTACTTGACCAGGACTCCCCAGTGGCATCCGGATGGGTCAACTTAGCCTTAGAGAACCTGTGAGCCAAAGACGGGTAAGAGCGTAGCCCATCCAGACCAGCCTAAGACAGCGGTCCGGACCAAGTGCGCCGGATTAGCAAAGACGGGTTAGGCTGGTTACGGGATATGCCAACCTAAGACAGGCCAGGTATCTCATTTAAAAGAAAAAAGGGGGAGATGTCCGGAGCCGCATGGAGCATGCACCGTGTTGCGCATGCTCGCAAATGTCCGGAGCCGCATGGAGCATGCGCCGTGTTGCGCATGCGCGCAAGTTAGGTTTCGGTTTCTGTTTCGCCTTCAGAGAAACCACTGCGCTTCCGGAAAATCACGTGGGACTGGGAGGTACGAGGAGAGGAGCGAGGGGGGATAAGGGAACTAGGGGAGAGAAGAGAGAGACTGCGTAGAGGAGAAGGAGAGAGACTGCGTGGAGGATAAGGAGAGAGACTGCGTGGAGGATAAGGAGAGAGACTGCGTAGAGGAGAAGGAGAGAGACTGTGTGGAGGAGAAGGAGAGAGACTGCGTGGAGGATAGGGAGAGAGACTGCGTAGAGGAGAAGGAGAGAGACTGCGTAGAGGATGAGGTGAGGAGACCTCGAGAGGGAGACTGTGGAAAGGATACTGTGTAGAGACTTTGAGAGAGGATACTGAGAAACGTACTGAGAGAGGAGCATAGAGAAAGCCAGGGAAGGTAGTAGGACAGGGAAAGGAAAAAACATGTAAAAGTAGGAAAAGGAAAAAGGAAAAATAAAGAAGCAAATGCTAGCGTCAAGTTGTCAAGCCCCTCATTTCAATCCTCAGCCCTTCTCTTTTCGTGCCTCCGAATCCCGCGGGTCGGGACAAGGATTGACCCCACATTCTCCGGCTCCTTCTTTCTTTATTGGAATGCCCAGGCCAGATAGAGGCAATAGGAACCTGGTCGGCAAGATAAGCTGAGAAACTGTTTAGAGTAACAACTTAGTCCCTATATTGCATTTCCCTGTTCTTGGGGTCATGGTATGATAACAAAATTCCATGAATTAATGGTACATGAAGGGTTTTGTATGACTTTCATGGGTTCAAATTCTCTACAAATTTTGAAAGGGCCAGTGCATTTCAAGTGAGGAACTTTTATTGTGGATCACATAATAGGAAAAGTGTGGAAAGTGCCTTTAAAAAAAAAAAAAGATTTATTTTATTTATACAAGGCCTTGGCTATAGGCCAGAGGTGTGGGAGGGTGAGAGAATTCACCAGAGATGGAGCAAGGAGCAGAACAGGCAGACAACTGAAAGCACTGATGAGGGGAACAGTGGGCACGACAGGAGAGGTCTGCTGCACCATGTGGGTATCTCCCTGGCTGGCTGGGAATTGAATCCGTGCTGCAGAGGATGCGGACAACTTCACAGCACTGTGCACAATCCGCTGCACTACCGAGGAGGCCCTGGAAAAGTGCTTTTAACCACTCCCAGGGACCTGAGAGTAGGTCATGATTTTATGGGGTCAACAGGTGGGGAAGCTGCGAGTTGCATCCTTGAGTCTTTTAGGATACTTTGGGGTATGTGCAGGGTAGTCATACATTGTGTGTCTCATTAGCATCCACCCAGGGCTGTGTGTCTTAGCATGCTAATGAGAATTAGGTCACTTCTAGGTAAAGTCTTTTTCCATCTGCATCTGCATGACAGTCAGGATTCAACTTGTTTAGAACCATTGCTCAAAAGCAGGAAACCTCTGTAGGGTGGAAGTTCTATTTCTCCTGGTGGTTGGCTGAATTCCTATTAGTCTGGAGGCTCAATAACAGGAAGGTGAGGCAAGCAAAGTCGAGGTCCAAGGGGTCTGCTCCTATTTAGAGTGAGGCAAATGCAACTCAGATGGGTTCAGTTATTTGTCCATGTCACAGAGCTAGAAAGTAGAAAAACTAGGGTTAGAATACAGAAATCTTATAATTTATTGATCAATGACATTTTCTTATTCTCTATCAGCATGAGCTTGTTAACTAAGAAATTTTGCATGTAAAACATGGGCTGTATTAAAGAAAAGCTGTGACTAATAACAAACAGTTATTAGACTAGACATCTTGTTACAAGCACTCTTTGGAAATATGAAACACTTCTGTCTACAGAAGAAACTCTAATAGACATTTCTAGTCGTTTGAAGTACTGGGAACCAGACTTGTGAAATTTCTCATCTTTAGTCCTTTTCCTAATTGTTTTGATGTTATCTGTAAAATACAGGCTGGAGGAAAGGAAGAATATTAATTTAAATGTGTGAGGTGACACTATGGAATTTACTTCCTCAAAAAAGTAGAACATCTGTTACTAGTGATGAGCAGCAGAATCTGTTTCATGGGACCCTATATGACACATCAAACCTTTGATGCATATGATACATCAAAATGAAGATTGGGTAGAAAAAGTCATTGGAGTCTTTCTTCTTCTGAGGAAAAATGAATCCTCTGGAAGAGGCTTTAGTTTGGATGGGGTTGGGAGCAGAAATAACTTGTGCAGGTGTTACTTGCCATCAACTTTTTCTCTTTGTGGTAGTTTGCCAGTAGCTGACCAGCCAGGGCTGGGAGGAGTTGAGTATAGGCTGGGAAGCTTACAATACACTTGATTGATTTAAGTTTAGAAGTTGCCATGATCCAAGTTGCCAGCTTTGAGATATAATTGAAATTCAACATTGTATAAGTTTAAGATGTAAATGTCATGATTTTATATAATATATATGGTACTCACTATGTACATAAATAGATATAATATCACAATATTCTGTGAGAATAAATCCTGAGATGTAAAATCAGGGTCTCATTAAAAATAAGGAAAGGGGTCTGCCAGGTGGCGCAAGGGGTTAAGATGCAGCACTATGAAGCTATCCACAGCCACTGAAGCACGAGTTCAATCCCTGGTCACGGAGTTACCCACTTGGCTCAGCAGACCTCTCCTGACTTGCCTGCTGCTCCCCTCAGCAGTGTATTTCGGTCAATCTGCCTTTTCTGTTCCCCACTTTCTCTCTGGTGAATCCTCGCATCTCCCACATGTCTGGCCTGTACTCCAGTTCTTGTAGGCATAAATAAATACGTCTTTAAAAAATAAAAACAAGAAAAGCTTCACTCATCCATACCTGCATATACAAGCATCCACAGGTGCAGTGAAGCAGCTGTGTCTGGACATGTGACCATGCCCCGCCCATGAGGAATACCATGAACACTCTCAGCATTGGTTACTTAGTTGTCCTGTGCTTCACAAGAGGAGAGCCACGAAGGTCATGGCTGGTAAGTTTGTTTGTTTGTTTGTTTGTTTGTTTGTTTGTCTGATCAAGTTGTGTTTTTAGGAGAGAGATCTGAGATACATTGACTCAAAGTGTTGTTGTTCACTGAATTTTGTATAGTTTGGTGAGTAGTATTTAGAGAATAAAGGAAGGAGACTTATTCCTTGATGCCAGGCTATGAGGTATGGGGAATGGTAAGCCAGCTACTCAGCTAAGTTTTCCTTCCATTTCAGAGAAAAAAAGTAAATGCTGGGAAGGTCTGTAACCTCATTTACTGAGGTTGTTTTGTGGATCTTACTTAAATGTCAAATGTCCAAACATGACTGAAGTTTAAATCTGTAAGACAGACTCACCACACGCTGTTGTCCTTAAGTAAGAGAAATTGAAATAACAAGAATGTGACCATTAAGTCTGTGGAAGTTAGAGCTAATAATCACAAAAGCAATAGCTCAGGCTAGGTTCCTTGGGTCCTGCCATTCACCAAAGCAGAATACATCACAGAGAACAGTCTGTGTAAGTATAGTTTTGTTTTGACTCAGATGGATTGGGATTCTTGGAATGGGTGTGCATTAGCTAAGAAAGAATGGGGGGAATGTTGGATCCACTCCTTGGGACACTTAACCAATTAAGAGAAAACATAGAGAAAAAAAGAGAGTTCTGGCTAATGAGGTGATAGAGTATGGTAACTTAAGGTGTTTGTAAAGTTCTACTATTTTTCTGCTTCTAACAAATAAGAGACTAATGGGAAAAAGGCAAATATTTGTTAAGTCAGTATCTGAAGATACCCTTAATGACTTGTTGGATGTTATATCAAGTGAGAAGATACTGAATCCAGAGGAGATCGAAATAGTGAAAAAGAGAAATCTTACTACTATAGCTAAGGCACATTGCTTGGCTGACTTTGTGATTCAGAAGGGGTCCCCTGCCAGCCAAACACTGATTGACTGCATCTGCAAGAGTGACTCCACCCTTGCTGACAAGCTGGGATTTTCTTCAAGTAAGAGTCCTCAGTTCTGCATGAGGGATGTCTGCACTTGCTTTTCAATATATACCCCCAATGTTTTCTTTCTTACTCACTTTGCAGATAAAAGATGATTCATTCGCTGTTGACATCTACTCACCCTGAAGCTCCCATGCATATAACATACCACACACACACATCATGCTGAACTTCTCTCCCTGCTCTCCTTTGCTTTATCCTAGTAACATACTCTTCAGGTTTTCTGCTTCAGGTCTTGACCATGTATTTCTCTGTTTAAAGTAGTTTTATATTAGAAGAGAATAATTTAGTTCTGCAGCAATAATCTAAAAGACTGTATTCTACCCTCTCCAGGTAAATAAATAAAGACCTTGACTTTGCTCATTGACAGTAGGTGCTTAAGGTTCATGAAGGGTCTACAAGAAAAACTGGAACAACATTTGTCTCCCCCTCCTTTTCTATTTGCTTGATTTAGACGTATTTTTAAGCTATTTGTCTGGCAACATGTTTCTACTCCCCAAAATATGTAGCGCAAGCTTTAATAAATATAGAACCAACACTGTGCATTCTGTGTAAACAAAACACCATTTTTTCATACATTTTTTTTACAAATAGAAATCTTAGGGATGCTTCTGACAGACTTCACTGTGCCAAATCCAACTGTTTTTGTTTCGTGAAAGATACTAAATACTAATGGCAATGGTCAGGGTAACAGGGTATAAAACATAGTGCATAATATAATCACTTTCTCTAAGTTTGTGCTCCCATTATCCTGACACAAAAGCTGCCCCTCCAGTAGTTTTATGTTTTGTTTGCTTTATTTAATTTTATATTGGACTCTGTTTTTAATTGAGGCAACAGTGGTTTACAGTGCTGTGTACGATTTAGAGGCACCGGATCACACCCTTCAGGTATGTGTTACCTCACCCCACCTACCACCAAGGCCCCCATAGCCTCCACCATAATGCACTATGTCCTCCACTCACTTTTCTCTGCCCCCATCCCCAGTCAGATTTCTACAGTCATATTTCTACAGTTTGTTACTATTTTGGTTTTATCTGATCCTTTCATTTGTTTCTCTATATTTCTCCATATTTCACATATATGTTACTCTCCTGTATTTGTCTTTCTCCTTCTGACTTACTTCACCTAGCATCATCCCTTCCAATTTCAGCCATATTGTTATAAATGGCAAGATTTTATCTTTGTCTTATAACTGAGTAGTATTCCATTGTGTAAGTATATTATCTTAATCCACTCATCTGTTGATAGGCATTTGGTTTATAGTAAATAAAACCAACGGACCCCCTTCCCTTAAGTTCCTTTTCTGGAGGCTCATTTGGGAGTTTGAGGGATCAAACCCTCAAATTTTTGTAAGCAGAAGACTAGATAGGGGAGAAATGATCATCTGCAGTCTTCAGCCTGAACCTTTCCTCTTGGCATTTCCCAACACACTTGCTCCAGAAGATTTACCCCACTCTGAACTCTGGGTCTTCAGGAAGGACACCTCCCCTGCCCAGCACCACAGAGGCCAAATGCTTCCCTGTCACCCAAGACACTCCACAGTTATGTGGGGAAAGAAAAACAACAAATTGAATCTTTCCTTGTTGCCATTGGCTGAGTTCTTATGTTCCAGTAATTGAGGTATAATCACCAGCACACCAGACTGACAGTTAGCAAGCTTAGGTTCATTGCAAGAAAGACTCCTGATGGCAGGAGCGGGTCCAAGGGAGGAGGTCTCTACTGTTGGAGGTAGGCTTTTATAATGACTCCTGAAAATCAAGAAATAAAGAACCAGAGGTTTAAATCAGTTTATATTGAAAAAGATAAAATAAAAATCACTTCTCCGAATTGTTCTCAGGAACTAGCCAGTCCTTATGAGCTGAGGTACATCAGCAGAGCCTTATTCACTTCCTCCCATTCTTCACCAAGGAATCACATACATGTGCTGCTACATTTTGGGTAATTCTGATAGTCAGATAACTTTCCGCAAATTGAAGCTGTTTCTCTTGCCTGACTGTAATTCATCTCTGTTAATATTGGACAGAAGAACAACTCCCCAAGCTAAGATGTCGACTTACAAAGTTTTCTTCCATCTTCCAAAATAATGAGAGTCTTCTGTGATGGTTTCTTGATTGATACATGGCCTAGGGCCCAGTGAGAGAGCAGATTACCAGATACCACAACTCTATGTTAAATAATTTGAAACTCTTGTAGAAACTCTTGCAACAGGGGCAGCAGCCACAGAACACACAGGCAAGCTCAAGCTTTGTCCCCATGAAGACTTCCTGGAACTATGCAGAAAAAAGGCTGGAAATGTGAGTTCATCAATGAATGGAATGGAGGGTAAAATTAAAGTAGAAAGGTTACCTAGATATAAAATTTCCAGAGGTGCTGAAAGAGAGAATGTATTATTTAATGAATCTTTAGGCATTATAAGGGTTACAAAATAATTATGGGTAGATATTTCCATTCTATTAGGAAAGTTGGATATGCAAAAGTGAAATAATACAGCAACCCATTATGTATAGATGCTGAATATATAAAGAGATGCTACAAAAATCAATGCTCCTATAATGAGCATCAAGGTTGAGTTATAGTCAATGTAGATTGAAGTACCTGGAGAATGTCTCTAATGTTAAAATATGAATAGAATCTTGAATATTAGATATTGCTTGGCTAAACAGAAGGAAGAAAGAGAGAAAATATTCTAATCCAGTTCATAAAACATTCTTGTTCATCACTCTGGGGGTTTGCTTTATTATTCATATCCTGGATTTGAGATCATTCCCCATTCCTTCTGCTTCCTTTCAGAAGTCCTCCTATAATCCATTAGTAGAAGAGAGTAAAGAAACAGTTCTAGCAAAAGTGAGAAGACAAGAAAATGGCTATTATATCCTTGACAGTGCAACTCTGACCACACTGAATATGTGGGAAAAAAAAAAAAAAAAGTGCCCCTAAGCTGTCTTTCTTCTGCAGATTTATCCAATACGAGAGAAAGGGAACCGCACTCGCCTGGCTCTCATCATTTGTAACACAGAGTTTAAAAATCTTCCCAGACGCACTGGATCCAACCATGACATCACTGGGATGAAGGGTCTACTTGAAGACCTGGGCTACAATGTCCAAGTGGAAGAGAATCTCACAGCCAGGGTAAGAATGCCCCTGCCAGCCTCCTGCACCTCCCTACGTAGGTCAAATGACTCATCAGCTTTGTAATTAGAGCAATTTATTTCATTTCTCTAGACCCACCTATACACCTTTTGAGCAATGTTATGCAAACATATATACACATGTATGTTTGTGTGCATTCACACATATGTATTATGACATGTGATAGTTACTTTTTCTTGGAGTTCGTTTCCTTCCTTGTTGAGGTAACACTTGTTTACAACACTGTACATGATTTAAGGGAACAGATTCACACCTCCTTAAATATATGTCCCCAAACCACACCACCATCAAAGCACCCAGAGTCCTTTATCCTGGGCCATTTAACCTACTGCTTCTTTTGTTCCCACCCCATACCAAGTGTCACGCCTAGCAGCCCCAATTCTGGAGTCATATTTGTAGGTTTTTGTTTTGGTTTAGTTTGGCCTGTTCCTTTGATTTTTTTTTTTTTTCTCTCTTTGAAAGTGAAGTTATCAGGTATTTTTCTTTGTACTTATTTCACTGAGCATTATCCGCTGTTGGTTCCATCGATGATGCTGCAAATGGCAAGAATTTATCTTTTATAATAGCTGAGTAGTACATTTTATTTTATTATTTTTATTTTTTTAAGATTTATTTATTTATTTATACAAGCACTGGGTACAGTCAGAAGCGCGGGAGGATGAGAGAATTCAGCAGAGCCAGAGCGGAACAGGCAGACCAACGAAATACACTGCTGAGGGGAGCAGTGGGTGCGCCAGGAGAGGTCTGTCATACCATGTGGGACCCTTGCCAGTGGCCGGGGATTGAACCGGTGCTGCAGAGTCTGTGGGCCGCTTCGCAGCCCAGCACTCAACCACTGCACCACCAGAGGAGGCCCAGAGTAGTATTTTTTTAAAAGATTTATTTATTTATAAAAGAACCAGCCTATAGGTCAGATGTGCAGGAGGGTGAGAGGATCCACCAGAGATAGAGCAGGGAACAGAATAGGCAGACTGACTGAAGTACACTGCTGAGGGGAGCAGCAGGCGAGAAAGGAGAGGTCTGCTGTGCCATGTGGGATTCATACCGGCTGGCTGGGATCGAACCTGCACTGCAGAGGCTGCAAACAGCCTCTGCAGTGCGGCACTCAACCACCTACGCCACCAGGGAGGCACTGCAGTATTCTATTGTGTATACATCCCACATCTTGTCAATGGGCATTTAACTTGTTCCCGTATCTTGGCTATTGTAAATAGCATAGTGCTGCAATGAACAGCACTGATATCAATTCACGAATTTGTATTCTTCAGTTAGATATCTAGGAATAGACCTACTGGATCAGATGGTGGTCTATTTTTAGTATTTTGATAAATCTCCATACTGTTTTCCACAGTAGCTGGATAAATCTACATTCCTTCCAACAGTGTATGAGTGTTCCTTTTTCTCCACACCCTGGCAATACTTGTTGTTGCTGGGTTTTTGATATGGGCCATTTTCGCAGGTGTTAGGTGGCATCTCATCATCATTTTGATTTGCATTTCTCTGATAATAAGTGACGTTGAACATTTTTTCATGTACCTATTGACCCTCTCTATATCTTCTTTGGAAAACTGGTACTTGGCTCTTCTGCCCATTTTTTGACTGGGTTGTTTTCTTTCTGTTGAGCTGTGAGTTCTTTGTAGATCTTGGATATTAACCCCTTATTGTATGATGTGCAAATATTTCCTCCTATTCAGTAGGGTATTTCTGTGTTTCAATGATTGTTTCTTTCACTGCACAGAAGCTGCTTAGTTTGATATAGTTCCATTTGTGTAGCTTTTAAGGATGACAGAGATGTACATTCTGGGCTTCTGCAGAGCTTCTCTAACTTTAGGGGCACTTGCCTCACCTGGGGATCTTGTTAAAAGTGAAAGTTCTGATTTAGGAAGTAGGAAACGAGACTCTAAATTTCTAGAAGCTTCTGGGTGATCCAGTAACTGCTTTCTCACTTGAGAGTAAGGATCTAAATTAAATATACGTCATCTTATTGGTTTGATTTGGTGGATGTGATCATACGTGCTGTGACTGCTAAGTGAACTGCTAGTTAAATTTTACATGTAAGAGTTCCTGGGTGTCTGTGAACATGCTGGCCAAAGGATAATCAGTCCCACTCCTATATGAGAGATTGTCTGTCCAAATAGTTTCCCTCTGGCTCGCTGGGCTTTAAGAGTTGCAGCCTGTGCTGACCAGGCTTTGCAGTTGACTACGCCAGGGCCTGTCATGTCTGCTCCCCATACCAGGATCTACTGGGTCTGGGTTACTGCTGGAATCTGCCCCAAAGATTTAGGGATCTGTTGGGGCCTAATGGGTTAGGTCTGCCTCATGTTCCCATCCTGGAGCTCACTGAGTTCTACTGGAGCTTTCAGGGTCACAGACTCCTTCCACAACCTTCCTGGGGTTCACTGAGTTCTGTGGGTGGCCTTCTGCCAGTGGAGCTTCTTCCTGGACCTTCCCTGGAGGAGCTTGCTGAAGTTTGCCAAGGGCTACTGCTTGTGCAGCTGCCTCCAGGACTAGCCCTGGTGTTCCCACAGGTCTGTGGCCAGGTCAGCAGGAGAGTACTATGGCAGGTCTGCTTCCAACTCAGTCCTGGGCCTCGCTGAGATCTGCTGAGGGTTACTGTGTAAGGGCCTTGCAAGCTCCACTCTGCAGCTTACAGGGCCCACTGGGCTGGTGGGGCTCACCTCACCTATCAGGAGGAGCTACCTGCTTAGCCCTTTTCATTACTGTTAAGCCCCCACTTCTCATGTTACCTTCAGTGAGTGCTATAATTTGTTTTTCTTTTAGAAGGTACTGGCTTTACATTGCTACAATCTAGCTGTGGGTACTAGCATACCTGAGCCCAGGGTCTCCACTCTGTTTACATCTTGCCCCAACCACACAGTTATTTTTGAAGTGGAAACTGCTGCCTTTGTTTTACTTAGGAAAACACACACACACACACAAACACATACACATACACGCACACACACCTCTCCCCACACACTGTTCCAAAATGTGGTGATATGGTGAGGGCTGGGGTAGAGGATCACCCAGAGTGCACTGTAGTAACAGGGAACACAGCCACTGACAGAACTGTGGCAACACTGGGGTATGAGAGGGTGAAGGAGTAGAGTATCCTAAATCCATCCTTCCACTGCTCTCTGATCCCTTTGATCTCCTGCTAGTGCTTCCTCTTGACCAAACACAATTTGAAGCTTGTTGACCAAAGTGCCCAATGAGTCTGATTCATAGAACCACAGAAGAGCAGAGCATGTGTCTGGGGATCCCTAGTGAAAAATAGCCAGCACCACAGAGTGAAGTCAGTGAAGAAGGAGTAGAGAACACTAGGACTCCATCTCTCTCTCCACCTGGAGAACAACTGTCTGACTAGAAAAAGTCTGAAGTGACTATTTTAGAACTCGGGGGTTTATTTGAATACTCCCAGTATTATTTGAATACTCCCAGAGAAGAGCTGGCTGGTAAATTGTAGTTAATTTCAGTTAATTTCAATCTGCATGTTGTGCTGGCTACCCAATCCCCACCCTCATTCCATGGCAGGCAGCTGTGGGAGCAGCAGTCTGCACTTATGGTGCCACTTAAGGATGCAAAGTGGGCAATAAGCAACTTGTACTCCCAATGTCAGGGTGCCTTGTTCTGGCTGGGGAGCCCTGCTGGATTGCTGTGGGCATAGGAGCTGCATGCCATGTTTCAGTCCCCACCTACTGAAGTAGCTTCCAAGATACACAAAGGACCTGCATCTGTGTTGCTGGAGTGTGTGTGTGTGTGTGTGTGTGTGTTATCATTCAGAACGACTTCAAATACAGGACATTCAAGAAGCCACAATTTATGCTCAAGCTCAAATAGTGCCTGAGATTACCTTAAACTTTCACT
Source organism: Talpa europaea (assembly GCF_964194135.1). Lineage (NCBI taxonomy): Eukaryota > Metazoa > Chordata > Mammalia > Eulipotyphla > Talpidae > Talpa > Talpa europaea. The sequence continues at coordinate 35,589,721 of NC_140079.1, forward strand.
GCAGGCTGAGCTCTGGCACAGAGATGCACTAAAACAATAACCACAATCCTTGGGGTAAAGAGAGAATCTAAGATCAAACTCAAATATCCAGTTTTTTACAAAAATTTCATAAAGCACAGAAGAAACAGTATGAACCATTCAGAGGAATAAAATAAATGAAAGAAACCATCCCTGAGGAAATCCAGAGGGACAACCTTAGACAAAAGTCTTAAAGATGCTCAGAAACTAAAGGAAGACATGGGCAAACACAAGAATAAGATAGATGAGCAACATGAGGACAGCCACAGAGTGAGAGAGAGAATGAAAAAAGAACCATCAAGAAATTCTGGTGATAAGTCAGTAGGATAGAAGAGAGAAAATCAAGGAAACCAAACTTAGTTCTTTGAAAAGATCAACAAATATGACACATCTTTACTTAAACAACACAACAAAGAAAAACAGAATATACTAACAACCAACACCAGAAATGCATGTGGAGTCATTTTAAGTCCTTACATAGATTTAAAAAAATGATTGTAATAGAATACTTTAAACAACTACATGCCAACAAATTGGATAACTTAGATGAAATGGATGGATCCTTATAAACATTCTTAGAAACATAATATGACTATGTGATGAAGTTAAAAATATATAGACTAGAGGGCGGAGCAACATGGCGGCGAGGAGAGGCTGCGAGTAAGATCTCCCATTAAAAAAAGTTAATAGGGAGGAAAAGCGGCAGGTCCCAGTGAGAACTGGGACAAGGAAGATAAACGGACGACTCCAGCAAACTACCTGAAGAAGAAAGTTGCCATAAAAGAGGACTAGAAGGGAGGAAAGCGCAGAACCATGCTCCCCTACCCCACCCACAAAGTCAGCACTCTCCGACCAACAGAGAGGAGGATAACAACAAACTAAAACGACCAACAAGAACGAACTATGCATCAGGCGGGACTGTGAGTGGAAAGGAACTATTTCAGCCACCACACCCCGTGAACTGGAGCTGTGGAGAACCCTGCAGGATTCTCCCCGGAGGTGAGCGAACGGCTCCGGGCGCCATTAGAGAACAAAGAGACTCTGGAGACGTGCACACAGCCCCAGGCCGGCCGGTAAGCTTGTGCAGAAAAGCAGCGCCTTGAAAAGCAAACGCAGATCACAGGAGCCCAGGTCCCCGCGCCTGCGACCTAGGTTTGTGGGGAGACGCGTGGAGGCCCTCACTGGGGTGAAAGTCCCTCCCTGAGTAATCAGGAACCAGGCGTCCAGGCACGGGAGCGGGGTGCAAAAGGCGCCATTCCTGCAGCCTCTGAACTGGGCTACAGCTCGCGTCCTGGATCTGAGGGCTTTGGAACTGAGACCCGGGGCACGAAATTCAAAGCGTGGGTCCTCCACGTCGGTGGGGCACAAGGCAGACACAGCACCCCAAAGCCGTTGAGGTTTTCCCTACCATTCCCACTCTGTTCCTTGTCCCACAGGGTGAAGAAAAACAGCCCCCCCACGGACTAGGAGAGATCTCTGGTGCCACCTAGCGACCAGAAAAAAAGTCACTAACGCCCCATAGAACAGGGACCTTTCTTGAAAACTGCAGAAGGCTCCTGGAGGAACCCATGGCCAGCTGGGAAGTTAGCCCACCCCAGGCCCGTTCAGACCAGCAGTCTGAGCCCACAGGGGGAGCGGGCACCCACAGCCGGGGCAGACCGGGCACGCAGAAGAGTGTGCCTGAGACCGGACGCGCAGGGAGTGCATCCCGCATCACCATTTTAGAACAGGGATATTTCTTCAGGAAAGAATGAATGTAGAAGGCTCCCTCAGGAGCCAGAGGTGAGCGGGGAAGCTCGCCCATGCCAGGCCCCTTCTGGCCTGCAGTCCGAACCCAGAGGGGGAGCCGGAACCCACCGCCGGGGCAGACCAAGCACACAGGGGTGTGTGTCCCCACATCGGCATTTTAGAACAGGGACCTTTCTTCAGTAAAGACTGCTTGAAACTGACAGATGGCTCCTGGAGGAGCCAGAGGGGAGCAGAGAAGCTCACCCAAGATGCTGGCCAGTCCCAGCAACACAGTGTCCCAATGCATATGACAAATTAGAAAACAGACAGTAGGGAGTAGAAGAACCACACGCAACCTAACAACTCCTCAGGTAAAAAGCATACCACAAAAAGAAAACCACCCCCCAGATTGCAACGACAGTAACTTGGAAGAACTTCTGAGCCTTCCAGAAAGAGAATTTAAAATGGCCATGATTAAAAAAATGACAGAACTCATAAAGGAAAACAATGATCAGAAGAAGGAAATTGAGTCCCTAAAGAGGGAAAACAATGGTCAGAAGAATGAAATTGAGTCCCTAAAGAGGGAAGTAAAAGAAACGCAGGAGATCAAAGAATTAATGGAGGAACTAAAGAACTCTGGGAAAAGCAATGAAAGCAGAATAGATGAAATGGAAGAACGAATAAGTACTCTTGAAGACACAGAAATAAAAAGAACCAAAACAGAAAAGGAAAGAGAAGTACGAAGGAAAAAGAACGAAGAGAGACTTTGGGAACTATCTGACTCCATGAGGAAAGGAAATATAAGAGTTATAGGAATTCCAGAAGGAGAGGAGAGAGATATAGGAACAGAGAAAATATTCCAGGAGATAATTGAAGAGAATTTCCCAAATGTGAAGAAGGAGCTGAAAATTGATATACAAGAAGCAAGAAGAACACCAAACTTCCATGACGAAAGGGAAAATACAGCAAGACACATAATAGTAAAGCTCCCAAGAATCCAGGACAAGGAAAAAATAATGAAGCTGACAAGAGGGAAGAAACAGATAACATTCAAAGGAAAACCAATCAGGCTGACATCAGACTTCGCCGAAGAAACACTACGGGCAAGGAGAGAGTGGAGGGACATAGTCAACAGACTCCAAGAAAACAGATGCCAACCAAGAATACTCTATCCCGCAAAGCTCTCCTTCCTCTATGAAGAAAGAATAAGGACCTTCCCAGACAAACAGAAACTCCAGAATTTCATTACGACTAAACCCCCACTCCAAAAAATACTACAAGGAATCCTAAAGCCAGAACCTCAGAGGGACAAATAACAATGAAAGAAGGCCAAAAAAAAAGTTATTAAAAGAATAAATAAATAAAATCAAAGGAAAGACAAACACAATGGCAAATACAGATGCTAACATATCAATATTAACTCTAAATGTAAATGGACTAAACTCTTCAATAAAAAGACATAGAGTTGCAGCCTGGATTAAGAAACAAAACCCAACCTTTTGCTGTCTCCAGGAAATACATTTAGCTACAAAAGTTAAAAATAGACTCAAAGTTAAAGGATGGAAAGCAATCCTACAAGCAAATGGACCAAAAAAGAAAGCAGGAACAGCTATACTTATATCAGATAAAACAGACTTCAAACTCAAAAAAATAAAAAGAGACCCCAATGGTCACTACATTATGATCAAGGGGAGAATACTTCAAGAAGAAATAACACTCATTAACATATATTCACCAAATGAAGGAGCACCAAAATATATCAGACAACTGTTGTCCTCTCTGAAAACAGACATCAGAGAAAACACATACGTAGTGGGAGACTTCAACACACCATATTCAACAATGGATAGATCAATAAGACAAAAAATAAGTAAAGAAACTAAAGCTCTAAATAAGGACCTAGAGCATTTGGGCTTAACAGACATCTATAGAGCACTAAACCCCAAAAAAATGGAGTACACATTTTTCTCAAGCGCACATGGATCATTCTCCGGGATCGATCACATACTGGGGCACAAGACAAATATCAACAGATACACCAAGATTGAAATCATACAAACCATCTTTTCTGATCATGAAGGCATCAAACTAGAAATAAACCATAAAAAGAAGGCAAGGAACTTTCCTACCTCATGGAGATTAAAAACCACACTACTGGAAGACCACTGGACTAATGAGGAGATCAAAGAAGAAATGAAAAAATTCTTTGAATTGAACAAGGAGGACACCAATATCCTAAATGTATGGGATGCAGCAAAAGCAGTAATAAGAGGAAAATATATAGCAATAGAAGCTCACATCAAGAAACAAGAAAGAACTCAAAGAAACAACCTGATCTCGAAGCTCAAAGATCTAGAAAAAGAACAACAAAAAAACCCAAAACCAATAGAAGAAAAGAAATAATAAAAACCAAAGCAGAAATAAATGAAATTGAAATTAAAAAAAATAATCCAAAAGATTAATGAAACCAAGAGCTGGTTCTTTGAAAAAAATCAATAAAATAGACAAACCCCTAGCCAGGCTCACAAAGGAAAAAAGGGAGAAAGCACAAATACACAGGATCATCAATGAAAGAGGAGAAATCACAACGTACACAGCAGAAATCAAAAGAATAATCAGTAACTACTATGAACAGTTATATGGAAACAAGTTCAACAATCTAGAGAAGATGGACAAAGTCCTACAACTCTACAATCACCCAAAGCTAAATAAAGAAGAAATAGAACACCTAAACAGACCAATTATAAGCAGCGAAATTGAAATGGTAATCAAAAACCTCCCCAAAAACAATAGCCCAGGACCTAATGGATTTACAAATGAATTCTACCAAACATTCAGAGACGAATTAGTGCCTATCCTTCACAAACTCTTCCAAAAAAATGAGAAGGAAGGGCAATACCAAACACGTTCTATGAAGCCAACATTACACTAATACCAAAACCAAACAAGGACAACACAAAAAAGGAAAACTACAGGCCAATCTCCCTAATGAACACTGATGCAAAAATCCTCAATAAAATTTTAGCTATCAGAATCCAACAATGTATCCAAATATAATTCACCACGACCAAGTAGGATTCATTCCAGGGACACAAGGATGGTTTAACATCCGAAAATCAATCAACGTTATCCAACACATCAACAAAATGAAATATAAAAACCATATGATAATATCAATAGATGCTGAGAAACTTTAGACAAAGTGCAACACCCATTCATGATAAAAGCCCTTGAAAATCCTGGGATACAAAGAACATACCTCAACATCATAAAGGCCATATACGACAAGCCAACAGCCAATATCATTCTCAATGGTGAAAAGCTGAAAGCAATTCCATTAAGATGTGGAACAAGACAAGGATGTCCACTCTCACCACTGCTTTTCAATATAATACTGGAAGTCCTAGCCAGAGCAATAAGACAAGAGAAAGACATCCAAGGAATCCAAATAGGAAAAGAAGAAGTCAAACTATCACTATTTGCAGATGACATGATAATATACATAGAGAACCCCAAAAACTCCACAGAAAAAATAATTCAACCCATCAATCAGTTCAGTAAAGTGGCAGGATACAAAATCAACATGCAGAAGTCAGTAGCCTTCCTCTACACAAACTATAAATCTGAAGAAGAAGAAATCAAAAAAACTATCCCTTTTATGATTGAAACAAAATAAATCAAATATTTGGGAATAAATATAACAAAAGAGGTAAAGGACCTATACAAAGAAAACTATAAAACACTGTTAAAAGAAATAGAAGAAGACACAAAGAAATGGAAAAACATCCATTTCTGCTCATGGATTGGGAGAATAAACATTATTAATATGGCCATCCTACCAAAAGCAATCTACAGAGTCAATGCTATTCCAATCAAAATTTCAATGTCATTCTTCAAAGAAATAGAACAATTACTGATGAAATTCATATGGAACCACAAAAAACCCCAAATAGCAAAAGCCCTCCTGAAAAACAAAAAGAAGGGAATGGAGGCATCACACTCCCAGACTTCAAACTCTACTACAAAGCCACAATCATCAAAACTGCATGGTATTGGAACAAGAACAGACATACAGACCAATGGAATCGAATAGAAAATCCAGAAATAAACCCACGATTTATGGTCAACTAATATTTGACAAAGGAGCAAAGACTATGCATTGGAGCAAAGAAAGTTTGTTCAATAAATGGTGCTGGAAAAACTGGGTTGCTACATGCAAAAGAATGAAGCTTGACCACTACCTCACACCATACACAAAAATCAACTCAAAATGAATTAAAGAACTAGACATAAGACCTGAAACCATAAAATACATAGAAGGAAATATAGGCGAAACACTATGTGATTTGCACATCAAAGACATCTTTACAGACACATCACCCAAAGCAGTGATAGTGAAGGCAAAGATAAACAGCTGGGACTACATCAAATTAAAGAGCTTCTGCACAGCAAAAGAGACAATAACAAAAACAAAGAGAAACCCCACCAAGTGGGAGAACATTTTTGCACACAACACTAACGATAAAGGACTGATCTCAAAAATCTGCAAAGAGCTGATGAGACTCAACAACAACAAAGAAAATAATCCAGTCAAAAAATGGGCAGAAAAGCTAAAAAGAAACTTCTCTGAAGAGGAAATGCAAATGGCCAACAGGCATATGAAAAAATGTTCAACATCACTTGCAATCAGGGAAATGCAAATCAAAACTACCATGAGATACCATCTTACACCAGTGAGAATGGCACATATTAAAAAAACTAGCAACAACAAATGTTGGCGAGGGTGTGGAGAAAAAGGAACTCTTCTGCACTGTTGATGGGAGTGCAAACTGGTCCAACCACTATGGAGAGCTGTGTGGAGATTTCTGCACCTACTAAACATAGAGCTTCCATATGATCCAGCAATTCCACTCCTAGGTATTTACCCAAAGGACACAGAAACATCAATTCCAAAGAACACCTGCACCCCTATGTTTATAGCAGCACTATTTACAATAGCTAAGGTTTGAAAACAGCCCAAATGCCCAAAAATAAATGACTGGATCAAGAAGATGTGGTACATATATGCCATGGAATATTACTCAGCATTCAAAAAAGATAAACACATGCAATTTGCGGTAACATGGATGGCACTGGAAGGGATCATGCTCAGTGAAATAAGCCAGAAAGAAAAAAAAATACAGGATGGTCTCACTCATAGCAGGAATCTAGAGAACTTAAATAAGGGACCAGGAAAATGTATAACTATAAAAAAGTCAAAATCAAAATCAACAAAAAACTATGAACCAGAGATACTTTTTGGTGGGTGGGTGGCGGGAGGGGAGGGCTTGGGGTCAGATTGAGGAGGTTGCAATTGTATGGGGAATAAAAAAATAAAATTAAAATAATATATATATATATATATATATATATATATATATATACTAAACCTACATTAGTAAGGAAATTGAATTGGTAATAAAAATCTCACAACAAAGAAAAGTCCTATACCAATGTCTTCCTTCATCAATTCCACCTATCCTTTAAAATATTGAGAAAGTGGGAGTACTTGTTAACTTATATTGAGGCTATGATTGTAAACTTAGATAAAGTCACAATAAGAACAGAAAATATTCATTGTGAATATAGATACACAAATCCTAGACATTTTTTTAACCTAGGTGGAGAATTTATAGAAATGGCAAGGGTGCTCACAGGACTAATTAAGAGGCTGGACAAAAAAACTGGGAGAAAGTAATCTTGATGGAGGACCTTCGTGTTGCAGCAGCTGACACCACAGTCAAGGCCGTGTCATAGGCACAGTTGGGACATACCAGTAATGCTACCAGAACTGCAATGGGTCAGTCTCCTGATAATTGTATTTGTTTTCTTTCTTAGGTAACACTGCATTCTAACATACATGCGTATATACCTACATTCATAAAAGTTTAAATGTGCATCATTAAAATCAATATATATAGGTTCTCTCTGGTGGCACAAGTGTTAGGTCTCAGCACTATGAATATATCAGCAGCCACTGCAGCATGAGTTCAATCCTGGGCCAGGGAGCTACCCACATGGCACAGCAGACCTGCCCTGTCTTGCCCGCTGCTCCTCTCAACAGTTTATTTCAGTCAGTCTGCCTATTCTGCTCCCCACTCTGTCTTTGGTGTATCCTGTCACTCTCTGCACCTCTGCCCTATACCCTAGTTCTTCTATGTAAAAATAAAATCTTGAAAATAAATAAATAATATCAATATCTAAGTAAATAAATAAATAGAGTCAATATGTATACATTGCATTAAGTTCAGTGCTGAACGTCCAATTTTTTTTTAATTTAAAAAAAATATTTTATATATTTTTTACATCATTCTTCATTTTTGCACAATGTACACTTTCTCATCTCAGTTACAGTCCTGTGAAATTCCCATCACCCATTCACCCATGTACCATCACCATAGTCTCTTGGGCTCTTCCCACCCCTGCTTTGATCCTACTCGTTTCCCCCCCCCACCCCGCAGAATGTCTCTGGTTTACAGTTGCCTGTTGATTTTCATTTTTACTTTGTTATAATTACTTTTTTCCCTGATCCCTTATTTGGATACTCTACATCCCTCCTATAAGTGAAGCCATCCACTATTTTCTTTTTCATTCTGGCTTATTTCATTGAGGATGATCCCTTCCAGTTCCATCCATGTTGCTGTGAATGGCATGAGTTTAGCTGTTTTGATGGCTGGGTAATATTCCATTGTGTATATATACCACATCTGTTTTTGGGCATTTGGGTTGTTTCCATAGCTTACTTATTATAAATAGTGCTGCAATAAACATAGGGGTGCAGGTGTCCTTTTGAATTAATATTTTTGAGTCCTTTGGGTAGATATCTAAGAGTGGAATTGCTTGATCATATGGAAGCTCCATTTTCAGTAGTTTGAAGAAACTTCACACAGCTTTCCAAAGTGGTTGGACAAATTCTCATTCCCACCAGCAGTGTAGGAGAGTTCTTTTTCCCCACATCCTCACCAACATCTGTTGTTGCTAGTTTTTTTTTTTTTTTTTTTTTGTGATATGTGCCATTCTCAGTAGTGTAAGATGGCATCTCATTGTGGTTTTGATTTGCATTTCCCAGATTGTGAATGATGTTGAACATATTTTCATATGCCTGTTGGCCATTTGTATTTCCTCTTTGGAAAAGTGTTTTTTTAGCTCTTCTTCCCATTTTATGACTGGGTTGTTTACTTTGTTTTTGTTGAGTTTGTCAGCTTTTTGTAATCTTTGTGATAAGTCCCTTATCACTAGCATTGTGTGCAAAAATTTTCTCCCAGTCAGTGGGGTGTCTCTTTGTTTTGGTTAATGTCTCTTTTGTTGTACAGAAGCTTTTTGATTTGATGTAATCCCAGCTGTTTATTCTTTCCTTTACTATCTTTGCACTGGGTGATGTGTTTTTAAAGATATTACTGAGGTATATGTCTTGTAGTGTTTCACCTATTTTTTCTTCTACATATTTTATGGTTTCAGGTCTTATGTCTAGTTTTTTAATCCATTTTGAGTTGGTCTTTGTGTGTGGTGTGAGGTAGTAGTCTAGCTCATTTTTTTGCATGTAGAAGCCCAGTTTTTTCCAGCACTATTTATTGAACAAGCTTTCTTTGTTCCATTGCATATCCTTTGCTCCTTTGTCAAAGATTAGTTGCCCATAAATATGTGGGTTTATTTCATGACTTTCTATTCAATTCCATTGGTCTGTGTATCTGTTCTTGTTCCAGAACAATAGATTTTTGATTATTATGGCTTTGTAGTATAGTTTGAAGTCTTGGAGTGTGATACCTCCATTACCTTCCTTTTCAGTCAGGAGAGCTTTGGCTATTAGAGGATATTTTTGGCTCCATGTGAATTTCATCAATATTTGTTCTATTTCGGGCCTCCCCTAGTGGGTTGAGCACTGGGCTGCAAAACTGCCCGGCAGCACCAGGCAGCTCAGGTAGCTGCCCAGTAGCACCTCTGCAGCACCAGTTCGATCCCTGGCTGCCGGCAAGGTTTCCACATGGCCTGACAGACCTCTCTTGCCTTGCCCGCTGCTCCCCTCAACAGTGTATTTTGTCAGTCTGCCTGTTATGTTCCCTGCTCTGGCTCTGGTGAATTCTCTCACCCTCCTGCACTTCTGACTGTATCCAGTGCTTGTATAAATAAATAAATATATCTTTAAAAATATTTGTTCTATTTCTTTGAAGAATATCATTGAAATTTTAATTGGAATAGCATTGATTCTGTAAATAGCCCTTAGTAGGATAACCATTTTGATAATGTTAATTCTTACAATCCATGAGCAGGGGATATCTTTCTATTTCTTTGTGCCTTCTTTTATTTCTTTTAACAATATTGTATAGTTTTATTTCTTTATAGTTTTATAGTTTTTATAGGTCCTTTACCTCTTTTGTTAGGTTTATTCCCATTTATTTGATTTTTTTATTTCAATAATAAAAGGGATGGTTTTTCTTGATTTTTTTCCTTCATATTTATTGTTTGTATATAGGAAAACTACTGATTTCTGCATGCTGATTTTGTATCCTGCTTCTTTACTAACTGGTTGATTATTTTGATTAGCTTTTCTGTGGAGGTTTTGGGTTTCTCTATTTATATTATCATGTCATCTGCAAATAATTATAATTTTAATTCTTCTTTCCCTTTTTGGATTCCTTGTATGTTTTTCTCTTGTCTTATTGCTCTGGCTAGGACTTTCAGTATTGTATTAAAAAGCAGTGGTGAGAGTGGACATCCTTGTCTTGTTCCAGATCTTAAGGGAAAGGCTTTCAAAGCTTTTCACCACTGAGAATGATATTTACTATGGTCTTGTCATATATGGCCTTTATGATGGCCTTGAGGCCATATGATGGCCCATATATGGCCTTGAGGTATGTTCCTTCTATCCAGAGAATTTTGAGGGCCTTTATCATACATCGATGTTGAACTTTGTCAAATGCTTTCTCAGCATCAATTAATATGATTATATGGTTTTTATTTTTCTTTTTGTTGATGTGTTGGATTATACACATTGATTGATTACATTGATTGATTTTCAGATATTGAACCATCCTTGTGTCCCTGGAATAAATCCTACTTGGTTTTGGTGAATTATCTTATTGATGCGTTGTTGGATTCTGTTGGCTAAGATTTTATTGAGGATTTTTGCATCAGTATTCATTAGAGAGATTGGCCTGTAGTTTTCTTTTTATGTGATGTCCTTGTTCAATTTTAGTATTAGTGTAGTATTGGCCTCATAAAACATGTGTGGTATTATCCCTTCCTTATCAATTTTTTGAAAGAGTTTGTGTAGGATAGGCACTAGTTCATTTATGAACGTTTGGTAGAATTCATCTGTAAATCCATTTGGTCCTGGGCTTTGTTTTTGAGGAGAGTTTTGATATCTGTTTCACTTTCACTGCTTGTAATTGGTCTGTTTAGGTTTAGTCTATAATTGCTCTATTTTTTCTTTATCTCACTTTGGATGATTATAAAGTTGTAGGAATTTGTCCAACTCTTCTAGATTGCTGAACTTGTTTGCATATAACTTGTTTTCATAGTCTCTGATTATTCTTTTGATTTCTGCTGTGTCTGTTTTGTTGTCTCCTCTTTCATTTATGATCCTATTTATTTGTGCTTTCTTCCATTTTCTCTTTGTGAGCCTGGCTACGGGTATGTCTATTTGTTTATTTTTTCAAAGAATCAACTTTCATTTTCATTGATCTTCTGGATTCTTTTCTTAACTTCAATTTCATTGATTTCTGCTTTGATTTTTACTATTTTCTTTCTTCATTCAACTTGCTTTTGGGTATTTTTTGTTGTTGTTGTTGTTGTTCTTTTTCCAGTTCTTTAAGATGGAGATTAATTTGTTCTTTTGATGTGAACCTGTATTGCTATATATTTTTCTCTTATAAATGTTTTTGCTGTGTCCCATATGTTCTGGAGAATTGTGTCCTCATTATCATTCATCTCAAGGCATTTTTTTTTAATTTCTTCTTTGATTTGCTCATTGATCCAATGGTCTTCCAGTAGTGTGAGTTTCAATCTCCATGAGGTTGGGGGATTTGTTGCCTTCTTTTCATGGTTTATTTCTAGTCTGATCCTTCATGGTCAGAGAAGATAGTTGGTATGATTCTGATCTTAGTGTGCCTGTTGATGTTTGTCTTCTGGCCCAGTATATGGTCAATCCTGGAGAATATCCATGTGCAATTGAGAAAAATGTGTATTCAGATTTTTTTGGGTGCAGTGTTCTATAGATGTCTGTTAATCCCATGAGGTCTAGGTCCTTGTTATGAGCTTTAGTGCCCTTGCTTATTTTTTGTCTCGTTGATCTATCTATTGTTGAGAGTGATGTATTGAAGTCTCCTATTACATACATATTTTCTCTAATGTCTATTTTCAGAGATAATAATAATTGTCTGATATATTTTGGTGTTCCTTCATTTGATGAGTATATGTTGATGAATGTTATATCTTCTTGGTGTATTGTCTCCTTAATCATAATGTAGTGACCATCTGTGTCTCTTTTTACCTTTTTTAGTTTGTAGTCGATTTTATCTGATATAAGTACAGCTGTTCCTGTCATCTTTTTTGGTCCATTTGCTTTAGGATTGTTTTCCATCCTTTTACTTTTAGTCTAATTTTATCTTTTGTAGTTAAATATGTTTCATGAAGACAGCAAAAGGTTGGGTTCTCTTTTTTTATCTAGCCTGCGATTCTGTCTTATTGATGAGTTTAGTCCATTTGCATTCAGAGTTACTATTGACACATTGGCATCTGTATTTGCCATTTTGTTTGTCTTTTTGTGATTTTATTCCTTGTTTTGTTCTTATTATTCATTCCTCTGTTGGTTTTGGTTTAGGATTTCTTATAATTTTTTTGGAGTAGGGGTTTAGTTGTAATGAAATTCTGGAGTTTCTGTTTGTCTGAAAAGGCCCTTGTTCTTTCTTCATAGAGGAAGGAAAGCTTTGCAGGATAAAGGATTCTTGGTTGGCATTTATTATATTGGAGTTTATTGACTATGTCCCTCCACTCTCTCCTTGCCCGTAGTGTTTCTTGGGGGAAGTCTGATGTCAGCCTGATTGGTTTTCCTTTGTATGTTATCTGTTTCTTCTCTCTTGTCAGCTTCACTATTTTTTCCTTGTCTTGGATCCTTGGGAGCTTTACTGTTATGTGTCTTGCTGTATTTTCCCTTTCATCATGGAAGTTTGATGTTCTCGCTTCTTGTATGTCTGTTTTCATCTCCTTGTAAGTTCTCTTTGATTATCTCCTTGAATATTTTCTCTGTTCCTATGTCTTTCTCCTCTCCTTCTGGGATTCCTGTAACTCTTATTTCCTTTCCTCATGGAGTCAGATAGTTCCTGAAGTCTTTCTTCATTCTTTTTTCTTTGTACTTCTCTTTCCTTTTCTGTTTTGGTTATTTTTACTACTGTGTCTTTGAGAATACAGATTTGTTCTTCCATTTCAACTATTCTGTTTTCATTATTTTTCCCAGACTTCTTTAGCTCCTCCATTAATCTTTGATTCTTCTGTGTTTCTTTTACTTCCTTCTTTAGGGACTCAATTACATTCATCTGATGATTAATTATTTTTCTCTTATCATTCTTTTCCTTTTCATCTTCTTTTAGTTTTTTAATCATGCAATTTTAAATTCTCTGAGAAGTCAGCTGAGAAGTTCTTCTGGATCATTGTTTTTGTGTTCTGGTGGTTGGTTTTCTTTTTGTTGTGTGTCTGTCCCCTAAGGGCTTGCTTGTTTGTTTATATTTTTTCTTCTCCATTTTGTCTTTTTTCTAATGTGTTCTAAGCATTGGAACACTGTGCCACTGGTACTGGTGGGCATCTATTCAGGGTGATCCTTATGGGATGTCAATAATTGGTAGTCAGACTGTATCCAGCACTATTGCACCAAAACTCCACAAGGGTAGTGGTATTGTAGATATGTTGATGGGTGCTGTCTCTTATGGTCTCCTCGCTCTGTATTTACTCCATTTTGGGGGGGTTGGTAGGAGCCCTAGCTTCCCACAGTGATGTAGGGGCTGCATTCTCGGAGTGCAGGTGCAATCCGCCCCAGCTTGGCCGGGTGTTTGGGGGCTCAATTCAGCTCCAAATCACTGGCTTGGGACCCACCAGAGCCCCACTGCCCTCTGCTTGCATGGTCCTGCCAGACTTCTTTGTTCATGGGGCACACCCTCTCTCCATTTCAGAGGGGAGTGGTGGAGTCCCTAGCTTCCCTTTGGAGTTGCACACTCTCAGTACCTGCAGTTCCCATCTCAGCCCTGCCAGGTGGGGCTCAGTTCAGTTCTAAATCACAGGCTTGGGACTAGTGGTAGCCCCATTCCCCTCCACATGTGCTCCTACTGACTTTTGTTTGTTTCACCTTCTGAGATTCTTAGATAGCTCAGTGTTTTTGCTTTGCTGCCAAACTTTATCTCCTTTTCTTTTCCTGGACAAAGTGTTTGGGTTTGTGAATGGGGGAGGGGAGAAAAGGTCCTGATTGATATCTCCTTTTCCTCCCTTACCCTGTGGCTCTTGCCCTCTCCCTGCTTCTTCTGGGTCACCAACTTTGTCTAAAACATCTGGGTCCTGCCAGGATCTTATTGCAATTTCTCCCCTTATTGTTTTTTTTTCTTTTTTTTTTTTTCCTGGAGAACTGACTGTTAGCTTTAGCATCCCTTCACTGGTATGTTGGTGACATCACCCCCTCAAATTGATTTTCACCATGCCATTGACCCCTTTTTCTTGATACCCATCCCCTTCCCACTTTTCTTCTGATAATCACTAGTAGGTCTTATAATCCAAAAGTTGAATTTTGTTTGTATAGTTCATTTATTTATTTTCTTTTTTAAAGAAGATTTATTTATGCATACAAGACCTGGGGTACAGGCCAGATGTGTGGGGGGTGAGGGGATTCACCAGAGACAGAGTGGGGAACAGAACTGGCAGACTGACTAAATACACTGCTGGGGGGAGCAGTGGGCCAGACGGGAGAGGTCTTCTGAGCCATGTGGGTTTCTCCCAGGCTGGCCAGGATCAAACCCGCACTGCAGAGGTTGTGGACAGCTTCACAGTGTGGCTCTCAATCACCTGCATCACCAGGGAGGCCCAATCTATTTATTTTCTCTATAAACCACTATGCCATCATAGTGTTTATTTTTTGTTTTCAAGTAATAACTTACTTTTCTCTGACATTTCACAGTTTCTACAAAACTTCATATTTCTTCAAAGTAATGGACATTTGATAAATCTTTGCACTAAAGAATGTGTAGCTAGAAAAACACTTCAATATAAATACAAGAGTTACTTTTCTCCTGAAAGAATCATAGTAAAGTCCAACCACACTTTTAATCAATAAAAAGCAATGAGGGCCTCCCTGGTGGCATAAGGGGTTAAGCACAGCACTGTGAAGCTATCTGCAGCCTCTGCAGCATGAGTTCGATACAAGCTGGCCAGGGAGCTACCCACATAGCACAGCAGACCTCTCCTGTCTTGCCAACTGCTCCCCTCAGCAGTATATTTCCTCAGGCTGCCTGTTCTGTTCACCACTCTGTCTCTGGTAAATCCTCTCACCCCCTGCACCTCTGGCCTGTACCCCAATTCTTGTATGCATAAGGAAATAATTCTTTTAAAAATAATAATAAAAATAAAAATAAAAACTAATGAGAGGGTAAAAAGTTACAAATATATTTAAACTTCATTCCCATAAGTACCTCAATCAACAGCTTTTTTTTAGATGTGTGTCTATAATGCCAACAAAATCTGCCTGCCATAAGTTCTTTTGAATGTTGGTTTGAGTTAAGAATGGCTTCTCACTGTCAGAAAACAATAGCTTTGGCACACTACTTCCTACCCAATCAAATCAAGCACCGCTAAGACCGTTACTACTTACAGCCTTGGGCAGCCAATGTAGAGATTCCTGGCCAAATCTGAGGTTTTCCCATTTGCTTATCTGGCACCTGCTAGCCTCACTGGGTCTCTCCAAGATCTGTTTTCACAATTTGGCTTCATCTGCTTACAGATGGGGAAAGAACAATCATGGTAACAACCTAGGGAGACTTGCAGCACCAAGTTACAAGATCAGGGAAGAGCTAGGGGTGGTGCCACTTTTCCCTGACACTCAGCAGTGGGGATCAGTGATTGCTTGCATTATTTTTTTCTGTAACAAGATGGTAATGCAAATCTTTATCTAGGAAGAGACCAATAACTCCACAGAGGGTTTTTTGGATGGGAAATATTTGGTTTCATCAAGTATATTCAGATTCTGACACTTTGTGAGACCCCTGACTGGTACCCAGACTTTTCTGAACACACCTCTCTCTACAGCTTTGCTGCAAAACATTCTACCAAATTTAGAATATGAAAAACATATTCTACCCAAAAGGAAGTATTCCAGGATAGTGCACAGAGTAGAACTGTGGTAATCCCTCATAGATTGGGGACCAGGGCGCAGAAGTTAGTGGGCCAAGAAAAAAATACTAATAGGAACTGAATCTGTTTAAAGAGTACTTTTGTTCTTTCTTTCAGAAAACAAATAGCAGGTAATAATTTTGCACTAATTAGGAGAATCTAGAGATTTTACCAAGTTGTTTATTTCTAAATTGGTCATATATAAATCAGAAAATATTTGAGAACAATATAGGTAACCAAATGCCTTGTAATATTACAGCTATATTAGAGTTACAAATTCCTAGTAAATATGAGAAATTATACAACACTGAGAATACATTTAATGACACTGAATTATACATTTACAAGTGGTTAAAAAGATATTGTTATGTATGAGATATTTTCACATTATCAGACAACAACAAAGTAACAAAATTTCAATTCCAAGTACCTTTATATACCACATGCTGTAAAGTGCCATGCACATTACATTTATTATTTCTTATGTTCAAAGCATGACTGCAGAAATGGTAGGAGTTATAGTCTGATGCTAAAAGGTTTACTCTCTTTTAGGGCATGGCCTTAGTGCTAAGAAGATTTGCGGCCTGCCGCGAGCACATAACTTCAGATAGCACATTCTTGGTGTTTATGTCTCATGGAATCCTGGATAAAATTTGTGGAACTATGCACAGTGATGAAAAGCCAGATGTCTTACCTTATGACACCATCTTCCAGATTTTCAATACCCGCAACTGCCTCTATCTAAAGGATAAACCCAAGGTCATCATCATCCAGGCCTGCAGAGGCGGTGAGTTCTAAGGGAGTCCAGAGGTCAGGGAGGTGTGTTGTGCAGGCTGAGGGGTGTACTGTGTATATGTGAAATACACAGTATTTATAGTGAAAAAGACCCTGTGCATCACCTCAGTTCAATTATACCCAATAGATTTCTTTGGAAAGAATCTTTAAAGGGAGACAATAGATAAAATGGGGATAGCTTAAATATAAATTTCAGATCCTCTCAGTATAGGATAACATGATGATGTTCATGTTAGTTCTAAATTATATTTTCATAGAATAATTAAAATTATGGCATTAAATAGCTTTAATGTCAATATTTGCTAATAACAATTTTATAGCTGACATGAGAAGTATTTCACATCATTGTGAGGGATCAAACTTTAATGCATAACTAAGTGAAAGAAGCCAAACCCCAAAGTCTCCATTTATGTGGATTTAGATAAAAAGAAAATGGATAGGACAAAAGTAGGCTAATGACTGCTAGAAGTGGTGGATGGGAGAGATTTTCTATATTTGGAGGTTTATCAAATTTAGTTAAATGTACAACTAAAAAGGGTGAATATTATTGTATGTAAAGACTACCTCGGCAAACCAAATCAAATCATCATGGCATTGCTTTCTACTATAAATATTGCACTTCAAATATCAATATAATTATATCAGCTGGAAAATGGCTTAGAAGGAAACAGCAGCAATGGAAAAAGAAAGGGAATGCAGAGATTGTTTTTAGCTGTGGCAGACTAGAGCAACAAACTTTGGCTTCACTTGTACTGTGGTTATTTTACTGTCATTAAACCCAAGCTGCTTACGTAGCAACATTCAATAGTAGACTTTAACATCCTTACTGGCCCTGATCAGGAGGTACCTTCCAGGCCCAAGTGGTAGTTGTTGTTCATTGTTCATAACCATTTAGATGTGAGAAGAAATAAATTGCTATTGGGCCAATTTTGTTTGTATTATGTGTGGACCTTCATTAAAGAGTCAGATTTATTTAGTTATCAAATGATTGCTAAAAGGGGATGAGTGTTAAAAAGATAACAGTATTGTTATATTGTGTCCCCTCAGGGAACAGTGGGATGCTGTATGTCCGTGACCTTCCAGCCATGTCAGAAGATGGCTCTATTTGGTCTCTAGAAGGCCTAACAGATGATGGCGTCCACAAGACCCACGTGGAAAAGGATTTTGTGGCTTTCTGCTCCTCAACCCCACGTATATGTCTTTCATTTGTAGGCAAAAATGGGTGGGAATGAGGCCTGCTCACTGTCCTAGGAAAGAACACAAGCTAAAAGTCTTTGCAAGGCATTTTTGAGGGAATGGGGAGAAGTCTTCTTTTGTAGTTTCTGTATGGTTACCCAGCTTTGTTCTGGAAGGCAAAACTCAAGATACTGGTCTTCCATATCCTCTGCATAGGTAGCGCAGTCAGTAAGCCTGCATCTGAATTGGGTAGTGACCTCCTTTTAAGAATGTGTATCTTTAAAACTTGGTAACTAAGGAATGTAGATATAAAATATTGCCAAAAGATCATCAAATAAATAGCAGCAACTGGTAATGTGAGATTATAATCTAAGGAGTAGTAAAGAGCTTTACAGGATCAATTTCAAAACCCATCATATTTAAAGTGAGACAATTTAAAAAATAAGACAGATTGGTACAGAGAAGAGAATTCCCAGGCTTGCACAAAGGCAGGCAGACTTTCTAAAGTACTCAAGCAAAAGTTATAAGTTAGTTATATATTCTTTTATATATTCTTTATACACATGTATACATTTACATATATAGCTGAGTATTCACTTTCTTACTTATTTACAATCTATGGCTTTTTTTTTTTAAACATGAAAGCTGTAACTCAAGATGCATCATTTCCTTTATGAACAGATAATGTTTCTTGGAGAAGTGCAAGTGGTTCTCTCTTCATCAATCAACTCATAAATTATGTTCAAAACTATTCTTGGTGTTGTCATCTAATAGAAATATTTTTGAAGGTAAGTACCAAATTATTGGCTTCATTTCATTCATATAAGCCAAAACAAATGTATACAATTACTCACCTGCATATTGATAAGATATTAATGACATGGTGACATACTTTGCTTTTTTTTTGATTTATTACTTTTATTGACAAGGTTTATAAGAACAAATTATGTACTTAAAATCATAGGCCAATTTCTAGTTCTTTCTTAGTTGCTTAGTCTGTAATATAACTCTAAGGTCTTAACCTGAAATCAAGAAACAAGTCAAACCTGTGAAAATTTCTAACAGTCAACATTTATCTCATTTTTGTATTTCTGTTCTATGATGCAAAGATATTTTAAGCACCCAACTGGTTTATCAAAAGCCTAATATTCTCATAAGCTGCATGTTTTATTTTAAAATTCAGATTATTTAATAAACTGATTAAGACAATGTAAAAGACAGAATTATGCTCAGGAAGGAGTGGTCCATCCGTATGCTGATCACCTAGAGTCCTGATTGGCCGTAATTTAAACCCCAACAGCCCCAATTCCAGAAACACATTAAATTTCTTCAATGTTACAAGTATATTATCATTTTTAAGAAATATTTTGTCAGAGACACCCATTATTGCCCACATATCTTCTGCAATTACACTGGCTACTTTTATCATTACAAAGGTGGCCAAGTTTTCTATAAACATCAGCATTTTACATGGGTAAAAGCAGTTAATAAAAATCAATTCACTTCTCATAAGCCAAATGTGCTTATATTTAATCCCACTCCAAAAACATGTACTTTTTGATGTGTTGATTTTAGTCTACCTTAAATGCAAAATGTTATCTACAGACAATGTTGCAGAGTTAATCACTAAAACTATAGATTGACACTTTCGAAGCAAAGCAGAGAAATGTTCTGTCAGTGTTTCCTTCACTGAATCCTGACTTTTGCTGCTCTGTCTGTCACACCTTCTGGCTGAACACTGATATGTCATGGTTTATAACTGTAAAGGTATCCTAGCTGTGAGTTTAAAAATTGATCTGCACAAAATAAATTAAAAAACTTTATATACAACAAATTTGTTTTTAAAAATACAAAAATAACATCTGTCACTTTTGACATGCTGACAATTTGACATATATACACATGCAGGAGAAAAGTTCCAATTTAGTCATCTGGGCAGCTGAAGCCTAGCTATTTTAAACATGATGAACACACCGCCTTGTGTATTCAAAATATTTCATATACTAAATACTGCGATAATCTCTGCATGTATAAATGCCAAGTTACAATAGTTTGTGTACTACTTGATTAAAAATATGTCTTTAGCTAATATTAAGTGCACTAAAAACTACAACAGTTCAATAATCTATGACCTTATATAAAGAAATCTGAAATGTACAAAATATGACTATAAAAGCAAGGAACAATTACTGCCATGCAAAATTTTAAACTAAAAACTGCATAGATAAGCAATTTTAAAAGGCAAACTCAAATTTACATAACACTCAAGATAAAAAAGGTCCCCAGTAAGCTCAACCAACACAATGCTTGCAAAGATTTAAAAAAAGGAAATACGATTTTGCAGCAGGGACCTTTCTTGCTGGAGACTGTGTGAACCCAGCAGAAGGCTCACCTAGGAGACAGAGGTAAGCTGGGAGGCTTGCCCATGCTGGGCGCCTTCTAGCCTGCAGTTCCAGCCCAGAGGGGAGCAGCACCCACCGCTGGGGCAGACCGGGCGTGCAGGGGAGCACATTCCCGCATCGCCATTTTGCAGCAGGTACCTTTCTTGCTGGAGACTGTGTGAACACAGCAGAAGGCTCACGGAGGAGACAGAGGTAAGCTGGGAGGCTTGCCCATGCCGGGCACCTTCTAGCCTGCAGTTCCAGCCCAGAGGAGAGCAGCAACCACCGCTGGGGCAGACCAGGCGTGCAGGGGAGCGCGTCCCCTGCACTGGAATTTTGCAGCAGGGACCTTTCTTGCTGGAGACTGTGTGAACCCAGCAGAAGGCTCACCGAGGAGACAGAGGGACCTTTCTTTGCTGGAGATTTGTGAACCCAGCAGAAGTTCCCCAGAGGAGCCAGTGGTGAGCTGGGAAGGTCGCCCAAGATGCCGGCCAGTACCAGCAACACAGTGTCACAAGGAATACGGCAAATTAGAAAACAGGCAGTAGGGAGTAGAAAAACCACATGCAACCCAGCAACTCCTCAGCAAAAAAGCACACCGCAAAAAGAAAACCATCTACCAGATTGCAACGACAGTAACTTGGAAGAACTTCTGAGCCTTCCAGATAGAGAATTTAAAATTGCTGTGATTAGAAAACTGACAGAAGTCATAAAGGAAAACAATGATAAGGGGAAAATAATTAATGACCAGAAGAATGAAATTGAGTCCCTAAAGAGGGAAGTAAAAGAAATGCAGGAGATCAAAGAATTAATGGAGACGCTAAAGAACTCTGGGAAAAGCAATGAAAGCAGAATAGATGAAATGGAAGAACAAATAAGTACTCTTGAAGACACAGAAATAAAAAGAACTAAAACAGAAAAGGAAGGAGAAGTACGAAGGAAAAAGACTGAAGAAAGACTTCGGGAACTATCTGACTCCATGAGGAAAGGAAATATAAGAGTTATAGGAATCCCAGAGGGAGAGGAGAGAGATGTAGGAACAGAGAAAATATTCCAGGAGATAATTGAAGAGAATTTCCCAAATGTGAAGAAGGAGCTGAAAATTGATATACAAGAAGCAAGAAGAACACCAAACTTCCATGACGAAAGGAAAAATACAGCAAGACACATAATAGTAAATCTCCCAAGAATCCAGGACAAGGAAAAAATAATGAAACTAACAAGAGGGAAGAAACAGATAACATTCAAAGGGAAACCAATCAGACTGACATCAGACTTCTCTGAAGAAACACTACGGGCAAGGAGAGAGTGGAGGGACATAGTCAACAGACTGCAAGAAAACAGATGCCAACCAAGAATACTATATCCCGCAAAGCTCTCCTTCCTCTTTGAAGGAAGAATAAGGACCTTCCCAGACAAACAGAAACTCTGAAATTTTATTACAACTAAACCCCCACTCCAAAAAATACTACAAGGAATCCTAAAGCCAGAACCTCAGAGGGACGAATAACAACAAAAGAAGGCCAAAGAAAGTTATTAAAAGGATAAATAGATAAAATCAAAGGAAAGACAAACACAATGGCAAATACAGATGCTAACATATCAATACTAACTCTAAATGTAAATGGACTAAACTCTCCAATAAAAGACACAGAGTTGCAGGCTGCATTAAGAAACAAAACCCAACCTTTTGCTGTCTCCAAGAAACACATTTAGCTGCAAAAGATAAAAATAGACTCAAAGTTAAAGGATGGAAAACAATTCTACAAGCAAATGGACCAAAAAAGAAGGCAGGAACAGCTATACTCTTATCAGATAAAACAGATTTCAAACTTAAAAAGATAAAAAGAGACCCCAGTGGTCATTACATTATGATCAAGGGGACAATACTTCAAGAAGAAATAACACTCATTAACATATATTCACCAAACGAAGGAGCACCAAAATATATCAGACAACTATTGGCATCTCTGAACAGACATCAGAGAAAACACATACATAGTGGGAGACTTCAACACACCACTATCAACAATGGATAGATCAACAAGACAAAAAATAAGTAAAGACACTAAAGCTCTAAATAAGGATCTAGAGTGCTTGGGCTTAACAGACATATATAGAACACTAAACCCAAAAAAATCTGAGTATACATTTTTCTCAAGCACACATGGATCATTCTCTAGGATCGATCATATACTGGGGATCAAGACAAACATCAACAGATACACCAAGATTGAAATCATACCAACCATCTTTTCTGACCATGAAGGCATCAAACTAGAAATAAACCATAATAAGAAGGCAAGGTACTCTCCTACCTCGTGGAGATTGAAACCCACACTACTGGAAGTCCACTGGACTAACGAGAAGATAAAAGAAGAAATTAAAAAATTCTTTGAATTGAACGACAAGGAGGACACCAATTTCCTAAATGTATGGGATGCAGCAAAAGCAGTAATAAGAGGAAAATATATAGCAATAGATGCTCACATCAAGAAACAAGAAAGAACTCAAAGAAACAACCTAATCTCGAAGCTCAAAGATCTAGAAAAAGAACAACAAAAAAACCCCAAAACCAGTAGAAGAAAAGAAATAATAAAGCCAAAGCAGAAATAAATGAAATCGAAACTAAAAAAACAGTCCAAAAGATCAATGAAACCAAGAGCTGGTTCTTTGAAAAAATAAATGAAATAGATAAACCCCTAGCCAGGCTCAAAAGGGCAAAAAGGGAGAAAGCACAAATAAATAGGATAATAAATGAAAGAGGAGAAATCACAACGGACACAGCAGAAATCAAAAGAATAATTAATAACTACTATGAACAGTTATATGGAAACAAGTTCAACAATCTAGAGGAGATGGACAAATTCCTATAATTCTACAATCACCCAAAGCTAAATAAAGAAGAAATAGAACACCTAAACAGACCAATTACAATTAGCGAAATTGAAATGGTAATCAAAAACCTCCCCAAAAACAAAAGCCCAGGACCTGATGGATTTACAAATGAATTCTACCAAACATTCAGAGACGAATTGGTGCCTATCCTTCACAAACTCTTCCAAAAAATTGAGAAGGAAGGTATAATACCTAACACGTTTTATGAAGCCAACATTACAATAATACAAAAACCGAACAAGGACAACACAAAAAAAGAAAACTATAGGCCAATCTCCCTAATGAACACTGATGCAAAAATCCTCAATAAAATTTTAGCTATCAGAATCCAACAGTGTATCCATAAGGTAATTCACCACGACCAAGTAGGATTCATTCCAGGGACACAAGGATGGTTCAACATCCGAAAATCAATCAACGTTATCCAACACATCAACAAAAAGAAATATAAAAACCATATGATAATATCAATAGATGCTGAGAAAGCTTTCGACAAAGTGCAACACCCATTCATGATAAAAGCCCTTGAAATTCTTGGGATACAAGGAACGTACCTCAACATCATAAAGGCCATATATGACAAGCCAACAGCCAGTATCATTCTCAATGGTGAAAAGCTGAAAGCAATTCCATTAAGATCGGGAACAAGACAAGGATGTCCACTTTCACCACTGCTTTTCAATATAATACTGGAAGTCCTAGCCAGAGCAATAAGACAAGAGAAAGACATCCAAGGAATCCAAATAGGAAAAGAAGAAGTCAAACTATCACTCTTTGCAGATGATATGATAATATACATAGAGAACCCCAAAAACTCCACAGAAAAACTAATTCAACTCATCAATCAGTACAGTAAAGTGGCAGGATACAAAATCAACACGCAAAAGTCAGTAGCCTTCGTATATACAAACAATAAATCTAAGAAGAAGAAATCAAAAAAAACATCCCTTTTATTATTGAAACAAAAAAAAAATCAAATATTTGGGAATAAATCTAACAAAAGAGGTAAAGGACCTATACAAAGAAAACTATAAAACACTGTTAAAAGAAATAGAAGAAGACACAAAGAAATGGAAAGACATCCCCTGCTCATGGATTGGGAGAATAAACATTATTAAAATGGCCATCCTACCAAAAGCAATATACAGATTCAATGCTATTCCAATCAAAATTTCAATGTCATTCTTCAAAGAAATAGAACAATTATTGATGAAATTCATATGGAATCACAAAAAACCCCGAATAGCCAAAGCTCTCCTGAAAAAAAAAGAAGGGAATGGAGGCATCACACTCCCAGACTTCAAACTCTACTACAAAGCCACAATCATCAAAACTGCATGGTATTGGAACAAGAACAGACATACAGACCAATGGAATCGAATAGAAAATCCAGAAATAAACCCACGATTTATGGTCAACTAATATTTGACAAAGGAGCAAAGACTATGCATTGGAGCAAAGAAAGTTTGTTCAATAAATGGTGCTGGGAAAACTGGGTCTCTACATGCAAAAGAATGAAGCTTGGCCTCCCCGGTGGCGCAGCGGTTGAGCGCTGGGTTGAGAAGCTGACCGCAGCCTCTGCGGCACCTGTTCGATCCCTGGCTGCTCCCCGGCCACCGGAGGAGGGTCCCACATGGCGCGCAGACCTCTCCTGCCACCCGCTGCTTCCCTCAGCAGTGTGCTTCGGTCCTTCTGCCTGCTCTGCTCCCCACTCTCGCTCTGGTGAATTCTCTCACCCTCCTGTGCTTCTGACTGTACCCAGTGCTTGTATAAATAAATAAATAAATCTTTAAAAAAGGAAAAAAAAAAGAAAAATCTTACTTATTTAAAAAAAAAAAAAAAGAATGAAGCTTGACCACTACCTCACACCATATACAAAAATCAACTCAAAATGGATTAAAGAACTAGACATAAGACCTGAAACCATAAAATACATAGAAGGAAATATAGGCGAAACACTACGTGATTTGCATATCAAAGACATCTTACAGACACATCACCCAAAGCAGTGATAGTGAAGGCAAAGATAAACAGCTGGGACTACATCAAATTAAAGAGCTTCTGCACAGCAAAAGAGACAATAACAAAAACAAAGAGAAACCCCACCAACTGGGAGAAAATTTTTGCACACAACACTAATGATAAAGGACTGAATACAAAAATCTGCAAAGAGCTGATGAGACTCAACAAAAACAAAGAAAAAAATCCAGTAAAAAAATGGACAGAGGAGCTAAAAAGAAACTTCTCTGAAGAGGAAATGCGAATGGCCAACAGGCATATGAAAAAATGTTCAACATCACTTGCAATCAGGGAAATGCAAATCAAAACTACCATGAGATACCATCTTACACCAGTGAGAATGGCACATATTAAAAAAAACTAGCAACAACAAATGTTGGCGAGGTTGTGGAGAAAAAGGAACTCTTCTGCACTGTTGGTGGGAGTGCAAACTGGTCCAACCACTATGGAGAGCTGTGTGGAGATTTCTGGACCTACTAAACATAGAGCTTCCACAGGATCCAGCAATTCCACTCCTAGGTATTTACCCAAAGAACACAGAAACATCAATTCCAAAGAACACCTGCACCCCTATGTTTATAGCAGCACTATTTACAATAGCTAAGCTTTGGAAACAGCCCAAATGCCCAAAAATAGATGACTGGATCAAGAAGATGTGGTACATATATACCATGGAATATTACTCAGCATTCAACAAAAGATAAACACATGCAATTTGCAGCTACATGGATGGCGCTGGAAGGGATCATGCTCAGTGAAATAAGCCAAAAAGAAAAAGAAAAATACCGGATGGTCTCACTCATAGCAGGAATCTAGAATACTTAAATAAGGGACCAGGAAAATGAATAACTATAAGAAATTGAAAATCAAAATCAACAAAAACTATGAACCAGAGACACTTTTTGGGGGGTGGGGGGCGGGAGGGGAGGGATTGGGGTCAGAATGGGGGGATTGCAATTGTATGGGGACTATAAAAATAAAATTTATTAATTAAAAAAATAAAGGAAATACATTCTCTCTGCTGGTATAATGGTATAAATCAGATCCTTAAATTCACGGAACAGTCATCTATCCTCTCTCTCAAGAAATTAGCTCTTTAACAGTTGTTTTTATGAAATCTTTTCTTTCAGTTAAATCATAGGCAGGATAATTTTCATAAACCTCTTTGCAAATCTGCTTCATTGTGACTTCCTCCAAGTTAGCATTGGCCAGTAATTTCTTTACTGTTTCTTTCAACTCTTCTTCTGTAGGAGGTTTCTTCAATTTTTAATTAAAGGCTCATCATCTGAACTATCCTCAGATTCACTTTCTTTTTTGGAACTGTTTTGATTCTTCTTGGTGGTGCTGCTCTCCGCCTTCTTTACATTAGCAGTTTTTACAGATTTTTTTTACTTTTTGGAGTGGCTTTCTGTTTAGGTGTCTCCTTTTTAGATGTCTTTTTTGGTGGCTCCTCTTCACTTTCTTTATCTTCATCATCTGAAGACTCTTCCTTGGTTTTCTCTTCATCTTCATCACTGCTAGATTCATCTGACAAAATTTCAGGACATTTGGTTCGTTTAGTTTTCCTTGCCATTCCAGAACTGTTCCATTCCTTTTTGTTGCTTTTGCTAGAAGTTTTTTTAGATTTTGGTAATGGTTTGCCAGAAGGGTTTGGATGCATTAAGAATTTCAAGATCCTCTTCACCAATTCACTATTTACACCTGATCGCTCCAAATCAAGAACTTCGCAGATGCTCTTTAACATGGCATTTCTAAATTTTTTCAACATTTCTTCCTTCTTTTTATACTGGATACTTCCTTTTTCAAATGGAAAGCCACTGAACTGACCCACATTCTTCTTTAATGAGGACACTGTGCCCGATCTGTTGTAAAGCAGTTTATGCAGATTTCTAAGTTCATCTGTTTTCTTTTTACTGAGAAAGAAATGTATCCTTTCAATTTCACAAAGTTTTTGCCCCTTTCCTTGGGCAATTGTAAATGGCTCTCTCTGTAAAGAAGAGACTTGCATTGTCAACCTTTCTACTTTCTTCTTTTCCCTCTTGCCTTCCACAATGAGACTCTTTTCTTTTTCTTCCTCCTCATCGTCCTCCTCCTTGTCGTCATCCTCACTTTCCTCTTTGGGGTCCGGCATTTCGGGCTCCTTCTCGGCCTCGGCCACGGGGCCAGCGGCGGACATGCTGGGGCCCGAGGAAGCTCCGCGAGAAGAAGCCCGTGGGCAGCTCTCCGTGACGCCGCGCCACGCCCGCCGCCGGAGTCAACAAGATTTCAAAATCTACTTTGCTTTTTAATTATTTCCAAAGTATTAACCTCTGGTAGGCAAAGAAAATTAATGCACACTGAAATTCTGTATTCAAGATATATGAGATGAGGAAGCAAAAGAAATGGAGAATACAGATGTTATATAGAAAATTATCTGTAAAAGCTTGTTGGAATAGGGTACTTTGTGTGTGTTTTTGACTAGTCTACATTGTCCTTATTGATCTGTGAGACATGGGAGGGAGAAGGCCATGAGGGTATGCTAAGGGAGAAGGCCATGAGGGTATGCTAAGGAACGAGAGGATCATGCCCTGATACGGATTAAAGGAGTGAATGCCAAGTTTAAGAACTCTAGTGCATCATAAACCTTGAGGGCAACTTTCTAGTTACTATGTAGGATCATAGACTCATGCTTCCAACAAAGACAGCCTAACAAAGACGACATTTACTCACCAGTCTAATACAAACTGAAGGACAAGAACAGACCAGGAGGTACATTAAGCAACAGTTTTCTTGTATGCATGGATAAATAAATCTTTTTAAAAAAAAAAGTAAAACATAACTAAAATAGCCCTATATAAATTATACCAAATAAATTTGCACTTAAAAACATTCCCACAAAAAAATTCTAGGTCCAGATGAACTGAGTTGTGAAACTGAATAAACATTTAAGAAAGAAGTGATATCAGCTCTGTATATACTCATCCAAATAATTAAAAATTAGGAAATATCTCATAACTCATTTTTGGGGGTCAGTCTTTTGCTGCTAATGATATCTAATAAAAACATTAAAAGGGTGACAAAATACAAAATATTCCTCATGAACACAGATGCAAAATTCCTGACAAAGATTTATCAAACAAATTCAACAATATAAATCAAAATGACTTAGTTTATCCCAGCAATACTTATTTGCTTAACATTTCAAAAAATCAGTCCCTGTAATTCCTCATAATCACAAATGAGAGGGGGAGATGAGGTGACTGAGGGAAATTCATATGACCATTTTATGGCCGCATAACAAGCATTTACCAAAACCTAACATTCCTTCCTTATAAATGACTCTCAGCAATCTACAAGAACAACTTTTTTTTTTTGATAAAAATGTCTAAAAAAGCATGATAATAAACAAGTTTGATAGCAAAAGACTGAATGTTTATCATTTAATATCAGGAATGAGACATCACTACACTTAAGTATCTTCTTAAAAAATGGAAATATAGACTTGAGATTCGGGTTTAATGAGATGTTCCATAGTTATCCCCTAGCACAGATTCTGGCACATGGCAAGATTAAAGCTGGTGGCAGTCCACACAATGACAAGGAGAGTGGCTACACAGGAAAAACAGGACCAAGATGTAGGGATAAAGCAAACCCAAGAAAATGTTAGCAACTTGAGGGCTACATACTGTTCACTTACTAGTTATTCACGTTTTCTGTGTGGTTGAAAAATATACTTAGGCACAAGCCACATAATGACATTTCAGTCAGCATCAATCTTGACAATATAATTTTCCACTGTACTTGACTTAGTCTCTTACTTTGTTAATCACGGCCCCAAACTTATAAAATCCAACACTAAGGGTGCATCCGCACAATAACAAATTTGCTTAATGATACATTTCTCAGAATATATCCCATTTGTTAAGTGACACATGGCTGGGAAGTCCAGAAATAGATTCAAACATGTAGAGACAACTAATTTGAGGGTAACATTTATGCATTCAATTCAGTGGAGAAAAGAATGTTTTCAACAAGGGGTTCAAGGACATTGCATAAACACATGTAAAAATAAACTATTTGTTAAAGCAGTGGACTCTGTTTATGTACAAGGAATTGAACCCAGAACTGTCTTTTTATTTTCAGGTTCAAAAATCATTTGAGGAACCAGAGTTTAAAGTCCAAATGCCCACAATTGAAAGATCAACTATGACCAGACATTTTTACCTCTTCCCAGGCAACTAAAATTATTAACTACCTACAGATGTTAGCAAATCAGGGAAAGGACTAGTGTTTAAGAGAGAGTAGCACAGGCTGTGCCCTCAGTGGGCAACATTCTATTTCCTATTTGTTGTTTTGTTTCTCTCTCCTTCTAATATCTATCAAAAAATGTGTTTTAGTCATAGATGGAAACTGGTATTAGTATTGCCTTATGCCATAAATTATTCAAAAATGAGATAAATTGTACAATTATGCCTACACCATACACAGTTTTATAACAGAACAAACCTGCTGGTATTTAGTCCAGAAGGCATAACAAGCAAAATATAATGGTCTCACTCAGCTGAGGAGAGACAGATCAGAATTTAGGAATATTGAGTTAATTTACTAAAAACAGAGCTAAAAGTATATAATAGAGAAAGGAGAGTTGATGTAACAACTGATGTTGAGAAAATTGGACAGCCATGTGCAAAATAATGAAACTAGACAATTGTCTTATATGATAGAGAAAAATGATTTCAAAATAGATGGAAGACTTGAAGGTAAGACTGGCAACCATGAAAGACACAGAAGAAACAGTGAAACACACTAACTTTGGTCTCAGTGATATCTTTTGGCATTTAACTCCAACAACGAGGGAAACAAAAGCAAAAGTAAACAAATGGGACTACATGAAATTAAAAAGTTTCTGCACAGCCAAGGAAACTATTTTTAAAACAGAAAGATAAATAATGATGATGTCACTAATATATGGGTATATAAAGTAACTAAATTAATAGTCAGATAAAGACAAGCTTAAAAACTAACCCTTGATAGCTGACCACTGAAGTGAGACATCGGGAGGAAGGGGTGGGGAGGGAAAGAACAAAGAGGGAAGGAAGGACAATGGTCTGTGGTGGTAGAATATGATGAGTTGTGGTGTGTGCACTATGGTGGTAAAACTGATGGTGGTGCCCCAAGATTACCTCATTAAAAATATTTTTTAAAAAAAAGACATCCTAGCAAATGGGAGAAAATATTTGTACATCATACTTCCGACAAGGGGCTAAGATAATATCTAAGATCAAAAAAAAAGAAAAATAAATCTCATACAACTCAACAATATAACAAATTAACACACACCCAATATGTGCACTTCTCTAGAGAAAACATACAGATGGCACACAGGCACATGAAAATGCTCATCACTTATCAGGGAATTGTAAATAAAAACCTCAATGAGATTCCACCTCATACCAGAGAGAATAGCCCATTTCAAAAAGGTAGACCTAGTGTTGGTGAGGGTGAAGAGAGAAACTAACCCTCTTACATAACTCTTGGTGGGGATGTAGACTGATCCAGCTCCTATGGAAAACAGTATGAAGATTTCTCAAAATATTAAAAATAGATCTACATTATGATCCAGCAAATTCACTCCTTGGTATCTGTCTGAAGAATACAAAAACACTAATTCAAAGAGAGACATGCACTCCTGTGTTCATTGCAGCACTATTTATAATAGCCAAGCTATGGAAACAATCTAAGTGCCTAAGGACAAGTGGATTAGGAAGATGTGGTATATTTACATAATGGAATATCACAAAGCTATAATAAAAGATGAAATCTTATCATTTGTGAAAATGGGATTACGCTAAATGAAATATGAAAGAAGGAGAAAGATAAATACACAAATTCTGGATAATTTCACTGATTTGGTTAGAAAAGGACAGACAAAATCCAACCCAAATAAATCCTTGAAATCTATTATCCATTTTGAGTTCATTTTGGTGTATGGTGTGAGGTAGTAGTCATTTTCATTCTTTTGCATGTGGCTGTCCAGTCTTCCCAACACCACTTATTGAAGGGGCTTTGCATATATATATATATATTCTTTGTAGTGTATATTCTTTGTCATAGATTAGTTGATCATATGTGTGTGGCTTGACATAAGCCTCAGAAACATCTTTGAGACTCATCTCCTTTGATTAAGAGGATTAAGAGGATTTAGAAGATTAAGATAGTCAAAATATAGAAGCAACCTGAATGCCCCCAAATAGACAAATGGGTCAAAAAGTTGTGGTATATTTATATAATGGAATACTACTTGGCCATCAAAAAAGATAAATTCATGCACTTGTGGCAGCATAAGCAAAGGAGAAGATTAAGAGCTGGGACTACAACCACCTATAAAAGCTTCTGTACAGACAAAAAGTAACCGAAACAAAAAGAAATCCTACAGAATAGGAGAAAATATCTGCACAGCATACAATGGATAAAGGACTGAGATCAAAGTTCTACAGAGAGCTTACACAACTCAACAAAAACAAAGCAAACAACCCAGTCAAAAGTTGGGCAAAAGAAAAAGATGCTTTTCAAAGAGGAAATGCAAATTGCTAACAGGTATATTAAAAAAAAAAAGTTCAACTTCACTTATTATAAAATAAATGCAAATCAAAAACCACAATAAGATACTACCTCACACCAGTGAGACTGGCCCATATTAAAAACAAGCAAAAAAAAAAAAAAAAACTGGAAACAACAAATGCTGGCCAGGATGTGGAGAAAATGGAATTTTCTTATACTGCTGGTGGAATGTAAACTGGTCCAACCATTATGGAAATCTGTGTGAAGTTTCCTCAGAACACTTAAAGTGGTTCTACTATATGATCCAATGATTTCACTCCTAGGAATTTACCCAAAGAAAATCAAAAGTAAACTTTTATCCTTAAGTTTATTGCAGCACTATTTACACTAGCCAAAATATGGTAACAAACTAAATGCCCCAAAACAGACAAATGGGTCAAAAAGTTGTGGTATATTTATACAATGGAATACTACTTGGCCATCAAAAAGATAAATCTATGCAATTGTGGCAACATAGATGGAGATGGAAGGGATTATATTAAGTGAAATAAATCAGAAGGAAAAAGGTAAATATCAGATGGTTTCAGTTATATGTGGAATGTAAAGAAACCGAACAAAAGGTCAAGAAAAGGACAAAATTTGCATGCTGACCATAGATCTGAGGGCATATGGCCCAGGAGCGAGCGAGAGGTTTATAACATGGAGGGTTAG
Source organism: Talpa europaea (assembly GCF_964194135.1). Lineage (NCBI taxonomy): Eukaryota > Metazoa > Chordata > Mammalia > Eulipotyphla > Talpidae > Talpa > Talpa europaea. Next base: position 35,622,387 of record NC_140079.1, read on the forward strand.
TGATGGTTCATGGGTGATGTGGTGGTGTGAAAACTACAAAGACTACATCTGAAGGGAGAAATTAATTAGTGTATAAAAATGAAGAACAATGTAAGAAAATAAATCTAGGAAATTTTTCTTTTTAAAATTGAGGGATGTTGAGGCAGCTGAAATATAAAGGCCTAATCTATAGAAGTAAGGTAACTATAGAAAGAACTCCAGATAGCCACACAGGTATAGGAATGTATGTCTCTTTAAGCTCTTGGCAGATACCAATCTCTAGTTTCATAGGATGACCAGGAATCCAGGAAAAGGATTAGGCATTTCAAAAGGACATGTCACTGTAATAGTAAAAGTCTGTATCTGTCAAAACTGACTCATGCTTCAGTGGTCATCAATGTGAAATAAAATCCTCACTGCACTACCGCTTTTGTTTCTCATTTTCCTGCACCCATCCCAACCATCAGAAACCATGAAGTTGGCCATCTGTGACTGCAATCTGATTGCAAAATCCCTCCCCTTTCTCTTTGCTTTTCATTCAATTCCCTTGTAGTCCTGTGGGCACACCTATAACACATTTTGAGGTGTTTAGCACCTGGGTTCTGCTGTGATAGGAAACATGGGTCAGTTCCACTTGTCGACTTGCTGGTCTTTTTCAGAGCCAGGTTGGTGACAACTGTTCAATGTCATATACAAACCGTCTTTACTAGGAGAGCACAAGAGAAGACCCATGGACAGATACTCCATTGCCAGAAATCAAATTTCCTCAAAAAAAAAAAATGTTCATAAAAGTACTGATAGCGAAGGCAGCATTTCCAGTCCAAATGGGTAGGAAGAAACTCACTGCCTGAGAAGTGGACGTGTGAGGTCAGCACAGCACAGTGATACACCACACAGTGATACACCACAGCTCCACACCACTCAGAGCTGGGAAATAGACATTAGTTTTGCTGACGGTGTGTTTTCCTCATGATTACAGTCATAAACAATGAAGTATTATCTTCCAGAAAACCTGGGAGGGTTCCAAACTGGTTATCTTGTGTCAAATTCCTAAAATTGCTAGCACAGGTTATGTGGGTGCCAGGAACTAAAGCCAAAACACTTACTGGATTTTTCAGGTTTGTTTTGATTTGGTAAGCATTTTATTAAGTAAAAATAAAACTTTATGAGTAAGTTTTTTGTTTTGTTTTTTTTCCATCTTTTAACTTGTTGGTCCTTGAGGGGAAAAAAAGAAAAAAAAAAAAACAACAACAACACTGTGGGTTGACGCCAGGAACAGTAGGTGAAGGTTATCAATGGCTTTCTTTATAAAGAAGGTGTATCATGTTGACAGGAAGTTTATATCTGTCTGCAAGATAGCAGAGGTTGGGTCAGGACTCCATATGTGATCAGATAGTTTCTTTGAACTGCACTTTGATGATGGAATAACACTCTCAGGATGGTCTGGCAGTGTGCCCAGTGGCCACGAGCACTGGGCTGAGGGGAAGACACATCTTCATAGCGTGGTGATCACTTTTAAAGTTGGTGAACATTTCTGAGGTCTACTTTCCTCATTCCTAGTATGGAATGAACAATACCATCCCATAAAGTCCATTAAAGAACTAAATAAGCTTGAAAGGGCTAAGCCCACTGAGTGTACAGGTGGTAAACATTGCATGTAAGTATAGTCACCATACTCATTATTTTTGTTCACAGAGACACAGAATCACCATAAGGTAAATATGAAATATGTGAGATATGAGATAGAAAGTACATAAATAAGAATTATAAAATGGGTCTCCCTGGTGGCGCAGGTGGTTGAGTGCAGTGCTATGTGGCTGTCCACAGCCTCTGCTCCCCGGCCAGGGAGCTACCCATGTGGCACAGCAGACCTCTCCTGTCTCTCCTGCTGTTCCCCTCAGCAGTGTATTTTCCATCAATCTGCCTGTTCTGTTCCCCACTCTGTCTCTTCCTGTTCTGTTCCCCACTCTGTCTTTAGTGAATCCTCTCACCCCCGGCATGTTTGGCTGGCACCCCAGCTTTTGTATGCATAAATAAATCAATCTTAAAAAAAATTATGAGGGCCTCCCCAGTGGCACAGTGGGTTGAGCACAGGGCTGTGGAGCTGTCCACAGCCTCTGCAGTGCAATTTGATTCCCAGCCCGCCAGGGAGATTCCCACATGGCTCTGCAGACTTCTCCTGTCTTGCCTGCTGCTCCCCTCAGAAGTGTATTTCAGTGAGTGTGCCTGTTCTACTCCCCACTCTGTCTCTGGTGAATCCTCTCACCCTCCCATGCCTCTGGCCTGTACCGCAGCTATTGCATAAATAGAGAAAAAATAAAATTTTTCTTTTTTTTTTAAAGATTTATTTATTTTTATGCAAGAGCTGGGGTACAGGCCAGAGGTGCAGGAGGGTAAGAGGATTCACCAGAGACAGAGCAGGGAGCAGAATAGGCAGACCGATAAAATACACTGCTGAGGGGATCAGTGGGCAACACAGGAGAAGTCTGCTGTGCCATGTGGGATTCTCGCTAGCTGGCCGGAATCGAACCTGCACTTCAGAGGCTGCGGACAGCTTCACAGTGCTGCGCTCAACCTGCTGTACTGCCAGGGAGGCCCCCCCAAAATAAAATCTTTAAAAAATATATTATGAAATGCATGTAGATACCACAAATAGTTTTTCTTAAACCCATGTAAATTGCAAAACTTATACATAAACAAAATAAGACAGTAAACCTGTAAACCTGTAAACCTGTTAGGGCCTCCCTGGTGGCACAGTGGTTAAAGACAGTGCTATCAAGCTATCGCCAGACACTGCAGCACGAGTTCAATCCCAGGCCATCCAGGGAGCAACCCACATGGCACAGCAGACCTCTCCTGACTTGTCTGCTGCTCCCCTCAGCAGTGTATTTCAGTAGATCTGCCTGTTCTGCTTCCCACTCTCTCTGGTGAATCCTCTCACCCACCCCCACTTCCTGCATCTCTGGCTTACACCCCAGTTCTTGCATGCATGCATAAATAAATCTTTTTAAAAAAGACAGTAAACCCGTAAACTATAGTGACTCAAGAGCATCCCATCAAGAGCATGCCACCTTCAGAGAAACCTGTAGAGCTAATAAGTGCCTCTAGGCCTTGGCATTCATGTGAGGCTACAGGAGCCAACCAGCAGTGCTGTTTATAATAGTCCCCAAAAGGGAGGATTTATAGATGCTGTCCCTAGCTTTCCCTTCACTGCCCAGCGTGACATAACCACTGAAGTCCAGAAGTAGCTCAACAAAATTTACTCTCAGTAAACCTCAAGTTAACATATATGTAAATCAAACAGTAGAATCTAAGAAAACACACTTCAGAACAAGTCCTTTAGCTCTTCTGACCCCCATTTCTTCAACCAGATGACCATCTATAAACTCATCCTTCATAAGTGTTTTAGAGCCCCACTGTAGCAGTCAGAACATTCTTTTTTTTTTTTTTTTGAAAGAAGAACTGGAGTGCAGGCCAGAGGTATGGGGAGGTGAGAGGAATCACCAGAGATAGAGTGGGCATGCTGCAGAGGCTGCAGATAGCTTCACAGTGCTGTAAACCTGTGCTTAAACCCTGTGCTTAAACCACAGTGCTTAAACCCTTGCACCAACAGGGAAGCCTGAAGTCAGAACATTCTTTGGGAAATATGCCAGCTACCCTACTTAAAACACACCAGCACACTACAGCTTGGCCTCTAACACAACCCACAAGAGTTCCTCTCTCCCTGGCCCCATTACCCACCCAGACTAGTCATTAGCCTTTGTGCCAAGACTAGTCATTAGCCTTTGTGCTAAGTCCTCTAGCCACAATTTTCCCTCAGTTCAGCTGTGCTTCCTGGACACACACCCTCTCCTCTCACCAAAATGTGATCCCTCTGTCCTATCCCTTTGTCTACCTTTTACATGTAAGTGGTCACTTCTCCATGAAATCATTCAATGGCCCTGACTGATAGATCCCTTTTCTCTGCTGTTCTTTCAAGAATAACTGGCATTTTCAGGGTCTTTATTTTTTGCCATTTAGTGTCCTCTCATTTATTTGTCTCACAAAGCTTACAAACTTACAACAATTATTATCTCATATTTCAGAGGTAATTTGTTCAATCCTACAAGGTTAATAAATGAAAAGGCCGAGAGTCTCAAGATTGTTCTCTCAAACCCAGCAATACACAGCCCAAATGGTGCATGACCATAGCATATGTTCAGGTTGATGGTGTTCATTTTTTTTAATAAAAGTTTACAAGGGGCTTCCTTCGTGGTGCAGTGGGTTGATTGCGGCACTGTGAAGCTGTCAGCAGCCTCAGCAGCTCCGGTTCAATTCCTGGCCGGCCAGGGACAAACGCACATGGAGAAACAGACCTCTCCTGTCTCGCCCGCTGTTCTCCTCAGCAGTGTTTTCCTTAGTCTGCCTGTTCTGCTCCCCGCTCTGTCTCTGGTACATTCTCTCACCCTCCCTCGCCTCTGGCCTATACCCCAGTTCTTGTATAAATAAATAAATCTTTTTAAAAAGTTTATAAGAATATTTTTAAAAGGTTTTTTTTTATTTTAATGTGATTAAATATATTTCTCTCTTAACTATATCCATCTCCATACCCATAAGTTTATTGGCTGCCTTGTCAGTTTGTTTCACCAATTTAGCCTCACTGATAAAATAGTACCTGCTATATCAAAGACACTTTACTAAGTCTTGAAAAAAATTTTTTTGAGTATGTTTTAGGTATTTGTAATTTTATTTATCTGCAAAAATATTTATTACTCTGGGATGAAGGAGACATTTCTCTTAGCCATCTCTTCCCAAAACAGAGTAAATGGCTTTATGGCTTTTAGCACTTCTGTGATCTCTGATCCTCCTGATTTCTAAATAGATTCCTCTGAGTAACTTCACCCATTTAGATCAGGCTTAATGCAGAGGCTTCAATTTTTCGTGTTAATAGTGCACTAATTTACTGCTCAAATACTTCCTCAATTTCTCATGATAATAGCCAAAACTCTCTGCTGTCAAATCTTTTCGAATAGGTACTTTCATTTCAGAAAAAAATGTCATGAATGGATATCAGTAGCAATCATTATATCTAAGAAACTTTCATTATATCTGAGAAACTTGCATACATTTTAGTAGAATTTTAATTACCAGTAGGCTTAAAATTATGTTTTGAAATGAACTCACAATTACTAAGTCACCCAATTTTTGCAGTGGCTCCAGAATCTTTTCAAGATATGACTTCAGTGTTAAAAGTTTTTGAAACTTGCATACATTTTAGTAGAATTTTAATTACCAGTAGGCTTAAAATTATGTTTTGAAATGAACTCACAATTACTAAGTCACCCAATTTTTGCAGTGGCTCCAGAATCTTTTCAAGATATGACTTCAGTGTTAAAAGTTTTTGCTGCCTAACCAGACTCTTATGTTAGGGTTGGTATTTTTTCTTATGTTTATTTGATCTTAGGTTATTTATCTTGTGGTATCTCAGAGGTTGTTAGAGGGAAGAAACATTTAGGGCAGTGTTTGTTACAGGGCAACCCCACAGTCAGGCGACCCATTTTATATCGGGGTTGACCTGTAACATGTTCTCAAACTGAAATGTACAAATCAACCACCTACCTTGATCTAACTGGGGCCTGAGATTCTGCATTTCTCATGAGTTTTAGGTAATTCCAGTACTCCTGGAGTAAGGGTGAACTTTGAGTAAAGGCGTCCAGTGGCTGCTCAATGTGATTGCAACACCATCTTCCAAATAAGAGACATCTTCAAATAATGAACTATGTCCAATTTTAAGGACAAACAGAAGGTCACCATCTCAGTTTACTGTTGCATGAGTGTTGTATTGCTTTTGTTGTATTGCTTTTTTCAGAAAAAGCAGAACCGCCTAATTTCTCATTGTCATCAGTGGTTTTTCAATGCATTCAAGGATACTTTGCAGCCTATGAAAGACAAAAAATGTGGCTAGTGCCTTGTGGTGTTTTGAGAACTTCTTGCTGTATTTACCTTTCTATCAAGTGAGTAACTTTGATACCATAATTTCAGGTGTCCGGGTCTAGTCTCCCAGCCAGGAACAGATCCCAGGCTGTAGGGGCAGTGCTGAGTCCTAGCCACCAGACCACCACAGGTTGATGTCTCATGAAGCTGCAGCAGGAATTTGGCTGACATTCAGGCAAACAAGGAGAAAGGGCAAATTTGTTTATATAAAGAAAAAAGTTTATTAAGGAGAAAAGGAACAGAAATAAAATGGAACTCCCAGGCTAGGGGAACCAGGCCAGGGAGGGACAAGGAAGCTGAAGTGGAGTCGTGCCTCAGGGAATATACACCTTCTTTCCTGATTATTCTAAAGTCCCACCAGTCTCTCTATGATTGGTAGTTCTCAGTTGTCTCACTCACTGCCTAAATGTCTCTGTGCCCAGAACTAAGTCTCTGTGTCCCAGCCCTTATCTTAGAGTCCTTTTTCTTTATCGTCCTTGTCCAGAATTGTCCTGTTGCTCCTAGTACCTGGGGTGTTTGATTAGTTCCCTTTGGAATTTGTTGCCCTTATCTCTGGAGCCCTCCTTAACTCTCCAGAAGTCCCTGCCTACACTGTCCCTGAAGCTGCCTAATTATCCCTAACTTGCCCTAAGACACAACTTGACAATGACATTTTTGTGCAATGACATTTTGTCCAAGTGTCACTGCTGGACAATGCTTTATCTTTTTTCAAACCCTTTTTAAAGGAAAAGTATGATATAAGCTTGGCTGTTTGTAGGAGGGTGGTAAAAGAGATTGTGAGTAAACTGTGTATGAGAAAGAAAGGAAAGGAGGGCCTCCCTGGTGGTGCGAGAGATTAAGACACAACCTATGAAGTTACCAGCAACCACTGCAGCAAGGGTTTGATCCCTGCCAGGGAGAAAACCACATGGCGCAGCAGACCTCTCCTGACTTGCCCGTTGCTCCCCTCAGCAGTGTATTTCAGTCCCAGTCTGTCTCTGGTGAATCCTCTCAGCCCCCCACACCTCTGGCCTGCACCCCAGTTTTTGTATGCAAAAATAAATAAATATTTAAAATAAAAAAGAAAGGGAGGGAGGGAAGGAAGAAGAGGCAGGAATGTAGGGGAGGGAGAGAAGGGAAGAACAGAGGCGGGAAGTAGAGGAGAAGGGAGATGATGGTGGAGACGAAAGGGGATGATGAGAAAAAAAAAAATAACACGACTATATTGAAACTTTCTTGATTCTTTTCCATGACTAATAAACAATACAAATAATCTGTTCTGGAAAGAGCATGTGTGGGTGAATAAGTCACTACTTGGGATTACTATTCTACTGTGTACCATTAACAAAGCCCATGATAAAAATATTGTTTTACTTTCTACCCTGTAATCTCAAGGAAGTGGTTATCTAGAAAGATTTTATGAGTTGAACTTAATACTCAAGCTTCAATAAATCCAAAAGTTGAAGTAGAAGCATACTAAGTGTAGAACTAAAGGAGGAAGTTCATATCCCTCCGTGTTCCATCTCAGATTCTAATTATCCACAGAAAATAAGTCTACGTATGTCTATCACATGCTGTATGAATGTCATTCAATGAATTCTTTAAGGAACAGTGAGAGAATTACGGAGGAATATGTGGCGATCACTTGGACAAAAAAGCATGGATGGAACTGGAGGGGAAAATGCTAAGTGGAATAAGTCAGGAGGAGAACACACTGAATGCTGTCATGTACATGTGTAGTAATAGAGACAAAGGGTCAGTCAGAATCAAAACAATAACAGACCCCAGAAGTGACTATAAAACTGAGGCTAGTAGAGGGGAGGAGAGCAAAGTGCGAGAGGGCCCAATGGACTAGTGTTGGACTCGGTGGTGGGTGTGGTGTGGTGACACACACCTGGTAAGATATGATTCTACACCTCTGAATAATACAGTGTTGTAAACCAAAGTTACTTCACTTAAAAAAAAAATGCTAGAGAGATGGTTTTATATATATATATATATATATATATATATATACATATATATGTATGTGTATATATATGTATATATATGTAAATAAAAGCTTATAATGTAAGCAGCTTGTTTTGCCTAAAGTTAATAAATGGGGCCTCCCTGTGTCACAAGGGGTTAAGCACTGCACTATGAAGCAGTCTGAAGCCTCTGCAGCATGAATTCGATCCCCGGCTGGCCAGAGAGCAACCCACATGACGCAGCAGACCTCTCCTGACTCACCCGCTGCTCCCCTCAGCAGTGTATTTCAGTCAGTCTGCCTGTTCTGTTCCCCACTCTGTCTCTGATGAATCCTCTCACCCCCATGCATCTCTGGCCTTTACCCCAGGTTTTGTATGCACAAATAAATAAATCTTTAAAAAAAATAAAGTTAATGAATGAATATTGTGGCGTTCAGTGGGGGATAAATCTGATAAGAGATATAAGGGATATAATTTGAGGCTTTAAAGGCTAAAATAAGGTTGTACTGTGATGCATGGACTATTAAAAATAAATGAATCTAATACTCCGTTTAGATTAAACTTTGGGAGCTAAACTAATCTATGTATTTCAGTCCACCTTGCCTCATTCTTCTTATTAGATATGTGACTGTATGAGTAATTAATCATTTTTCTCTGTGAGGAGAGTTAATATCACCAATCTCATAGTATAGTAAGGATTACATGAGCTAATATTTGAAGGAAATTAAGAACAGTGTTTCCATGTGGAAAGAGGAACAGCAGAAGATTGTCTCAGCTGGATGCCTGTGCAACCAGGAAGAGCAAGAGAATATCAAGCAGGTCAGGTGATTTCCCAGGAAACACTGGTGAGGAGAAGGGAGATGAAAGGTTGAAAACCACACAGAAAAAAGTTGCATTAGTGAGTTCATCACTGTTCTGAGCAACAGGGTTTCCATCCTCCTGGTGGATCCTATCCTCTGGAATTCTGCAGAACCTGCTCAAAGATGAGGGACTGGGGGTCATTTATCAGCTGACTACTGTATACCAATGGTTGAAGTTTGTTCACAGCGGTGGCCCCTAACTTCCCAACACTGATCTTGCTCACAGCCAAGCTGTTCTCAGCACTAGTGGTCATCTCCAGGGAGCAGAGCCCAGGGGATGATGTGGGACATGACTACAGGCAGAGACCCATCACAGCAGGCTTCAATCAGGCAGCTGGAGGGCCATTGCACATGAGACAAATTAACATCACATATTACATTTCTTAGGAAACTTATGTTTCCTAAGTACACACTAGTGCTTTCGATGTCTTTTTCCAGCAGCATAATCTCCATATCACTCCACCCTCCCCCAAGTGCTTGAAATGGATGTAGCTGCTCACTTGTTTGAATTCCTTGCAAAAAATCTGTTGTTTTTCTCTCTTGCAAACGTTTCTTATGACACTGCTTATGACTACCAGCACTATAGATCCTGAAGAAATATATTAAGGTAGTAATTACGATTACTGTATGTTTGCATTTCAAAGGTGGTTTTCAAGCATCTTAATCCACCATCTTATCTAAGGTAGGTGTTTACAGACAAGGAAATTGAAACTTGTAGTGGCAAATTATCACACCAGTTATTATACCAGTGTAAAGTGTTGATATGATTAAGAATGGCTAAGTCCAAAGTCTGACCTTTAATCACCCCAGAAGAGGACATAAATGTAAATACCCAACAGGTTTGGCAGGGAACAAATTAAGTCAGTCAGGCCATGTGGAGACATGTGGGCACAGGATAGTATAAGGACGCATTGGCACACCGTGGGCTCCAACTTATGTGCCAAATACACTTTGATCCAAACAAAAATAGTTATGATTTCTCCTTCTTTCCCATGAATCTGCCCTAGGAATTTTATTCATTCTCCTCACAGAATTGTTCTGCTCTGACAACTCTACTCTTTAGATTAAAAAAAATAATAATGATTTTAGGGGAAAGTAGTCAGATTACATTTTGTAGTCTAGTGAGAAAGACATCCAATCAGAACCTCAGTATCCTGATTTTTAAAATTGGGTAAATTTGGGCCTTCCTGGTGGCGCAAGGGGTTTAGATACAACCTATAAAGCTATTCATAGCCACTGCAGCACGAGTTCAATCCCTGGCCAGGGAGCTACTAAAATGGCACAGCAGACCTCTCCTGACTCGCCCGCTGCTCCCCTCAGCAGTGTATTTCAGTCAGTCTGCCTATTCTGTTCCCCACTCTGTTTCTGATGAATCCTTTCACCCCCACACCTCTGGCCTATAACCCAGTTCTTGTATGCATAGATAAATAAATCTTTAAAAAATAAATAAAATACATAAAATTGGATAAATTTAAAATCAGAAAATCAGTCACCACAACATGGCTGACTGTTATAGGACAGGGAGAGGGGCAGCCCAAACCCCGCAAACCTGCCTATTCTAAATGGGTTCGGCCATCCGCCGCATCAACACAAAACACATGAGACTAATGGGAAGGATCTTTAATAAAACTAGGAAACAATACAGGTAAGGCAAAGAGTCTAGTTTCTAAATGAAGCACCCAAAGTTACCCATCCCCTCGTGGGTAAAAGTCCATCCATATGGGATCGGCCCAGAACAAGGCCCCAAAGCCTGCTACAAGTCTAAAGCATCTTCCAGTGGGGACCCACAGAAAAGGGTCACAAACAACTGGACAAGCCCGGAAGGAAAAGAGCAAAATCAACATCAAGATAAAAGCTGCCATTGTCACCTCTCCACAGGTCTCACCCACATCTGTGTCACCCAGTCCACGACCAAAAGACAAGCACAGTTTCTTTACCTGTCTCTAGGCTCCATGCGCCTCCTCCAGGTCTCCTGGCTCCATCCTGCTTCCTTCCTTAGTCTCTTCTTCAGCTTCTCCCCTTCCTGCTCAGCTCCACCCTCCCTTGGGGGGGCAGGGAACCTCCCCCTTTCCTGGGGACCACCCTGTTGCAACCACAACATGGCTGACTGGGCAAAAGGACCTATCTCAGTACCTAGAATGCAGAAATGTTTCAATCAGTTAGTTACCTTCTGTCTCAGATATTACGAATCCTTAACCACTCCTCATTCAGCTCCACCCTGAGATTGAAACCTACAGAGCGAATTTTATTGTAATTTAAATATACTTGACACCCAGTCTCAAGCCCAGGAAGCAAAACTAGTGGTTTGCCCATAAAAAGGTAAGCTGTTCCTAATTGTAAAGAGTTTTAAAACAATCATAATACAGCTGCCAACATTTAATTTAGAGGCTTCACCCATGCGTGCCTGTGCCCAAACAGGCACAGGTTCACACATACATTTTAGTAACACTTATTCTCCAAGATAATAAGGAAATAATTCCCATGGTATTTACAGTAAATAAACTGATAACTGAAGGGCTAATATCTGCATTTTGTTATTAGTGCATCATCGATCAAATACATCTTTAAAACAAATTGGCTGCACCAAATTTACTTGTGGGACAAAAAAACTAAACACGTGCTTACAAAATGCAGTGACGTCTCTGGAGTCTTCCTAGACTCCTCTCTTTTCAGTTTTAATGAGTCCTCCACTATTTCATTTATTTAAATTCTTCTCTTTAGTACTTACCACATTTTACATTCTGAATATCCCAATTAAATACTGATTTTCATGTCTGCCTATACTCTTGAAGGGTGAAGTCCTGAGGACAGGAGGCCATATCAGTTTTCACTGAAACCCTGACACCCAGAACAGCAGTTGGCTTGGAGAAGATTGTTAATCCACTAATCTGCCAGCCCAATGAATGAAGATGCATGACCATTCTCACAAAAGAAAGCTTAAGTCATAAATCTGCATAATATTAGGCTTGCTACCTTCTGTAGTATAAAATAATTATATTAAAAATAATAGCACACTCATTGTGCTTGCCATGTGCCCAGGCCACATACTATGTGGTTTCCACATTGTCAATGCTTGGTGTTCAAAATTGTAGGCCCAGCTATAATGAAATTATTTCTTACATAGGGGGAACCAAAGCATGAAAAGTTCAATACCTTGCCCAAGAATGGGTGATTTAAGTGCTAAGTCCAACATTGTGAGCCAAGAGCCTAAGCTTCAGTCTCTAAGGGCGTCCCATTCAAAACAGCCATCTGAAAAGGAAGAATTTTAGATGAGAAAAGATTTCATATGTTCCTAAAAGCAGAACCGCTTTGCAGGGACTCAGAGCTCCTAGATTACAGTTCAGAACCAGGGAATGGGACACAGGACTAGGCAGTTCTGTTCTCCCAGTGCTTTTGGGATCAAATGTCTATGTCTCACTTTCCAAACACTCCTGTTGAAAACCTAATGCCCAAGGCGCTACTAGGGGCTGCGCATTTGGTATGTGAGTAGATGATGAGGGCAAAATCCACATGACAATTATTTGTGCCAAAAGAGTCTCTGGGGAGATCTCATGTCCTGTCAACTGTGTGAAGACACAGTGAGAAATCAGCAGGCTGTACCCCTAAAAGGGCTCACTTCAGCATTACTGGAATCCCCTCACTTCAGCATTACTGGAATCCAGGTATTCAAAACTGTGAGAAACAGAATTTATCTTGCTCAACAGCCATCCTGGCTGTGGTGGTTTCTTGTAGGAGGCTGAATGCACTAAGCAAACAAAGGATGAGTTATTGTCCAGGGACACTTCCTAACGAATGGGAGACTCATTATTCTTTAATTGTACACATATTTTCAAAGTGTTTCTTATTCTTGTGCCCATTCACTTTCTACCCACACTTGATCCAATTGCTGGTGAGGAAATTTCCCAAGGATACACAAACTGATACACCCCAACTTTAAGAGACCTAATTAAGCCTTTGAGGGGGGAAAAAAAAAGGACATGCATATGTAACAGCGGTAGGTGTTTCTCAACACTCACACACCCTGCTGAAAAGGAAGGTGGAAACTGCTTTCAGTTTCACATTGGCACACCAAGCTTGACAACGAAAAGCCATGGCGGGTGAGTTTTACCACCAAGGACATATGTTGGAAAATAAATAGTTGGGGAAGGGGCAGGATTTTTTGAAAGTCATTAAGTTGATTCTGTGAATGTCTCTTTGAGCAGAACAGAGGGAGTGGGACGAGATGGCAGAGGGCCGGCAAAGAGACAGGCCAGGCCCGGAAGACTATCAGACTTTAAAAAGGAAACACAGGGCCAGAGAGGTGCTGCCTCCCCTGAATTCTACAGTAGCATAAACTTCAGTGCATGGAGGGGGCACAATCAGAGAGGACAGGGGTCTGCGACTGTTGTCCCCAGAGGCAATGGTCTCTCTGGGTTCATTATCAGAGATCAATAAACATGGGCATGTTAGTATGGTGCCTGCTGTCAGGTGGTCTATGGAGATGCACGTCTCAGACGGCAAGCTCTTGGTGAGCACACGCGGGTAATAAGGAATACCCCCCCTCCCCACACACGGCCAGAATCAGGATTACTGAGCTGTGTAGAGAGGGACATTCTGTTGAGTAAGTCTGGAGGAGCTATTTCCTGTTGCTGAGAGGGAATGGAGGATGTTTTCATGACTTATATTCTCGGGCTTTAAACAGACCAGGTCCTCCGGGAGAAGAGGAAACAGTTTGTCCGTTCAGTGGGCTCAGGTACCATCAACGGCTTGCTGGATGAACTTCTAGAGAAAAGAGTGCTGAACCAGGAAGAGATGGAGAAAATAAAAGTTGAAAATGCAACCGTCATGGATAAGGCTCGAGCTTTGATGGACTCTGTCCTTCGGAAAGGGCCCGGGGCGTGCCAGATTTGCATTGATTTTATTTGTGAAGATGACTCCCACCTGGCAGGGACCCTGGGGCTCTCCTCAGGTAAGGTGGGGGACTGATATTCACCTAGGCCTGTGTCTTTGTGCCTGTAGGGTAAATGATTTTCAGGCTTTTCTGCCCTCGACTATTAGGATTGCATGCCAGAATTCGGGCATTTGCATTTTGTTACATTGTTATATTCAGTGGTGGTGTTTATTTCTGTGGGCCATGGCTGCAGTATTTATATTAGCCAAGTGAAGCAGAGGCAAAGAAAAAAAAAAAAAACAAAAAACCAGAGTGAACTGCCTAGAGCCTGGAAAGAGGAAAGAGTGAAGACTTGCTGGGGGCTGGGAGGTCTGCCAGCCTCCTGACCCCTCCATTGCCCATTCCTGCCATGTACCTGATAAAATCCCAATGAAACCCTGAAAAACCCACTTAGGGCTCCAGGACTCTCCTTTACCCATCTGCTCCAATCATAGAAAATCTGTCCTGTGCCCTTCTTGGCACCACAGTGCCCATCATTTGATATCTTCATCCGTCAATGTAGTTCACAGACACATCCAAAGCTCTGGCTCAGGTCAGCATCTCTCCATCACAGACCTATTATATGACCCCCTCTGTTTTCCTCTGTGTCCTGTGCCTTTTGCCTAAGTGCCTTTGGCCTTTCTTTTGATTAAAGTTCAATTCTTGTCCTGACTATGTGGCCATTCATTTGTTGAAGTGGGCGGTATTTTTAACAGGGAGGATTTAACAGACTGGTCAAGTTTCTTCAGATGCTAAGTGCCTCTTTCAATGTCCATCTTTCCTCAGGTCCACAATCCGGAAATTCTCAAAATATACAAGGACCCCAAGCACAGGTTTCTACTTACCCAGGTGATGCCAATTGCAAAACATGAATATTTTTTGTTTCACATCTTTCCTGATATTTAATTACAATGGCTGAAAATGCTACCGTCATGGATAAGGCTCGAGTTTTGCTGGACTCTGTTCTTCAGAAAGGGCCCCGGGCGTGCCAGATTTGTATTGATTATATTTGTGGGAGAGGGGAGAGGGTCTGTGAATAATTCTTTATGACTGATTCCACGCCTTCTCTCAATCTATTTCTGATTTGGCAAAAGACATTCCTACAGCTTTGCTCTCAGATTTTCTAACACAGTCTGACTCTTTCCCGAACCCTCACTAAGAACTTGTAAGCTGGCGCCCACTGAACAGGTTCACTATCGTCTCCGTCTGATTCCTTCATACATTGCTAGAGCTGGACTAGCCATCTTTTGCCCACTTGCTTCTCTTCCTCTCCCCCTATTTTGGTTAGTGACACACCGTCAAGCAGGTGTCAAACCAGAGCTGACCTTAGACACTTCTCTCGATTAACTGACATTCAAGCAGTGGCTACGTTTTTGCTTTCTCTCTCTCAAATACCCAGAAGGTCACTCCACACTCACTTCTGCTGTATTTCACAACCCCTATCTACACAGGGTCCTATGATTGTCACTCATACCTTCACTGTATTTTTTTTTTTTTTTTTTTTACAAAATCACCTTTTAGTCCCCCTGGACTTTAAAAGTTTCTGGGGAAATTAAACAGGTCTGAATATTCCTAGGTATGACTACCTCTAATTCATAGACCAACATTTGTTAAGAAACTATTTCACTGAAAAATTTTATTCAAATTACTATTTTTTGCTAGGACATTAGAAAAACTTTGCAAAACAATGTTATAGGCTATGCTCTATAGAATTCCTTAAGAATAATTAACAAGCAGTCATTCTGCCCACCTATGACTATGCAGGTGCTTCCTTGCACCAACTCTCTCCCTCCGCAGGGCAGCAGCCTCCTGCCTGTCTGTGACCTGTACACGCCAGGACTTCTCCTCACTGACCTCCCTCAGTGGAGGCCGCTCTCTTCAAGGCTGCCCACCTGCGACCATGCAGGCCTCTCTCAGCAAACCTCTCCCTTTCAGGGCAGCTCTTCCTGCCCACTTGTGTCTTTTACTCTTCTGTCCCTTTCTCTAATAAACCTGCTCTTTAATTACCAAAAAAAAAAGGAATAATTAACAAGTTTCCTAATTTTGTTGAACTTTTATGACTACATGAATTATGAATAAATTAAGAATCGCCCCCATGACTTTCAAACTAGACAAAAACTTAGGCATGAGAATGACACTACACACAGATGATAAGAAATGCTGTAGCAAGGTCAAGCATTTATAATTACTCAGATAGGGTAGAAACTTAGTTCTCATTCATGAAAATTCCAAAAACGGTCATTCTTCATCAGCCCACAGATCTTCTCCAAGTGCTAATTCAGATACTTAGACTCTTCCATCCCGTGACTCTGATATCTGTAACATCTGATCCCAAAATTACTATGGTCCTATCTGTGCAATGAACTGCATTGGGGGGAATATGGGAGGTCATTTGTGAGAGAGTTTGCTAGATTGGTTGGGATGTTTCATACCAGGTTTCAGCTTATATTCCAATGTCTGGAACCCACTCACTGAAACAACCAACTCCCAGTGGAGAAAGTGCCTTGTGAAAATTCTGGCATGTTTCTGCCACAAAATTTTAAACATAAAAATTTTCATCCCACACGATATTGGAGGTGGCACAGGAAAAGCCTAGGTCACAGGTGACAAGGCAGATCATTAACTGTCTCAGAGAATTTTCTGAATATGGTGGTCTTAATTTTATTGAATCTAAACACATGACATGCTCTAGATTCCTTACTAAGCAAATTTCACTTTTGTGTTAGTCTATATTCTTGCTTACCAAATAATCAGTATTGTAGTAATCCTGGGAGAGTATTTCATCAGTGGCACTGGAATAATTTCATTGTGTAGTCATTCTTTTCTCAAAATAAAAAAGACCTTCTCTACGGAAAAAAAATTAGGAGTTCAGAAATGCTAGTATTTTATCAAATTCAGAAATTACTCTTATGAATCTAGAGGTTGTCCCACCCATGTCTTATTTACTATTTCATGGTACAGGACACTGACTATATAGTTAAATGTCTATTTTCTTACTAAGAGAAAATTAGTTCTATTAAAATCTAAACATTGCCTTTCATATTTTTTCTATTGTTCTTCAGACTCCTGTATGAAGAAACATAGTTTCTTCTATATGATGAAGATTTCTATAGTTTTTTTCCAAATATCTCCATTCTAATTATCTCTTACTTTCTCCATAGTCAACATACTTCACGGTGCCTTGGTTTACATATTTGAATATATATTTTCTTTAATGTTCTTCAAGATTGAATATGATATTCTTGTTAGGATAGTTGAGCTTTTTGAAGGAATCTCCAAATATGAAGAAAACTTTTCTATCTTGGAACAGATGGAAATTACATTAATTTCTTTAATGAATCCATCACATTGTTGGAGAATGTTGACTTGTCTGTTCTCATGCACCCTACTGTGGGGACTCTTCCTTACGTATCTGTGCAATGAGTGAGAACCTTGATTATCACTGTCATTCCTTGCTCTCTCATATCCCTAATCATATACTTAAAAAATAAACACATATCTTTTGAAAATATTACAATAGTAATTAATACCTACCTCCATTAAATTTTATTCTAGATTTTAATCATTTGAAATATATTTATATGAAAAGATATATATCAAATATAATCAATAAAATTATATTTTTTCTGAGAAATTTTATCAGGTATAACCTTGGAAGAAAAAACCTTTCTATTTTTAATCTAAACTTTGTGTAAAAATGTTGATTCTATGAGATGAAGGTAGGTCCTTGTATCACACCAATGAAAATCTCTTCTGGAGTGAGACTGTTCCATTAGCAGTGACTCAGTCAAAGTGTTAATGTCCAGCCCAGAGCTGTCCTTCTGAGGATGCATTCCCTCCTCTGCGGCTGCAGACACAGGTATGCTGTGTGAGCACCAAGAGGAATCCTCAGGAATTCTACTGTTCAGAAATTTTCTTGTCTCTTGCAGCTCTGCAGGTAATGCAAGACTATCCAGCTACACTCACACCCTCAGGTCCAGGAGAAAGCCTCAAGCTTTGCCCCCGTGAAATCGCCGAAAAGATGATGAAAGACAAGGAAGCAGAGGTGCTGTGCTGTGGACACAAGGATCTGGGTGAAAGATCTTGAAAGGACTCTCAATTGCTGTATTGCTTGCTTATGCCAGTGACCTTGAGAGGCTCTGAAAAAAAATTTGACTTTTACCTTAGACAAAGGGCTTCTATCTTGTAGATTCCCAGGATTAGTAAAGAGTTCCCAGCCTGATCAATTATCTGAGAAAATAATGGGAACAATTACAATGTCATCTATTGAATTCTAACTCTAAGTCAGATTCTATTTTAAGCCTGTTGCAATTAATAACCCCCTTTACTGACCAAAATAACCCATGTTAGACATCATGAAAGTAAGGCATCAATTATAAAATACTTTAGACTAACCAGTAAGTGGGGACTAGTTTTAAATTTCAGTCATTCTAGTTCAAAGTTTCTTCATCTCACAGTCCTGTCAAAACTCATTACATCATGTGTGCGGCTGTCATTGGGCTTATACTCTCCATCCCCAGCCCTAGGGCAGGACTCGCTCATCATCCCTGTGTTTATCTCTGGTTCATGGGATGTGGTGTCTGGGTAGGACTAAGGGGTTAGGAGCTCTGAACCCACAAGATTAAGGCTGAATTAAAGAGAACAAGACTATTCATCCCCCCTGCATCTCCTACAGATATATCCAATAAAGGAAAGGTCAGTCCGCACACGTCTTGCCCTCATCATCTGCAACACAGAGTTTGACCATCTTTCCAAGAGAAATGGAGCTGACGTTGACATCAAAGGCATGAAGAGACTGCTGGAAAGTCTGGGGTACAGTGTGGATGTGAAAGAAAATCTCACTGCTTCGGTATGGTCTATCCTAATGTAGGGACAGAGCCATACCCTTCCTATGTCTAAAGAATCTGAGAAATCCTCATTTAGCCTCATAAGTATATATATTCTGATAGTCTCAAATGGAAGTTTTCCCTTGGAGGAGGCTTCTGCTACCATCATTCTTTTAAGCATGCGGGGTTTTGACAAGAGTCTGGTAAAACATTCAGTAATGTCCATTTCTCTCTACTCAAAATCCCTGAATAGCAGCCAATAACCCTTTTCTGCACTTTATCCAAATTTAAGTTTAAATTTTATTTTGCATTCCGTTGATATGAAATGAGATAGGAATTCCTGAAGTGTCTCCCTACTGGATGCCCACAGTGCCATGACGAGGGGTCACATGGGAGACCAGTGATCTGCTCTCTTCCAGAACATGAAGACAGAGTTGTTGACTTTTGCTGCTCGCCCAGAGCACCGGACCTCAGACAGCACTTTCGTGGTGTTCATGTCTCATGGTGTTCGGGAAGGCATTTGTGGGACAAAATGCTCTCAAGAATCCCCAGATGTATTAGATCTCAACACCGTCTTTCGAGCCTTAAACGCTAATCAATGTCCAAATTTGATGAATAAGCCCAAGGTGATCATCATCCAGGCGTGCCGTGGTGGTGAGTGCTGATATGTCTTAGAATACAAGATAGCCATGTTTTGACCTTATTTCATGCATCCAATATTTTTCAGTTTCTTTGGGTCTGTTCCTCAACATCAAATAACACCTACTGCCCCCAAATTTCTGTGAATTATGACTTGTTTTTAAATACTTGTTACATTTTCAACTAAACAGTACCATGTTAATTATTAAGACTCATATTTTAGGGCATTGTTGGGACTCATTTGAGGATGGAGAAAGACAAGAGTTGTTAACAAGAAATTTTCTGAAATATGCCTAAGTGCATATGGTTGGAAAAGAGTGACAGATAAATCAATAAATTTGACTGGATAGAGGTGTCATGGAGAAAGTAGTTCCCTTGGTGGCTGGTAGTAACAAGAATATGCATCTTCTTTCCAGAGGGACAAGGAGTGGCCTGGGTAAAAGATTCAGCAGGACCTTCTGAGGAAATCTGTTCACTGTCTCTTGAAGACTTTGAGGATGATGCTATTAAGAAAGCCCATGTAGAGAAAGATTTTATTGCTTTCTGCTCTTCCACACCAGGTAATCTTCGTCTACACAGGACAACTCTGTGAGCATCATCAATGTAAGATCTTTGTTATTTTCAGTTTCTGATAGCAAACCATATTCTCCAAGTTAATCTCAGCTACACAATAGTGCTTCCCTGAAGAAAAATAAACATCTATGTCTTTTAAATGTAAAAGAACTTGAGAGATATCTGCCTGTGTCTTACTCTGCAGTTTCAAGGAGAATTTCAATCTATTAACATTATCTATTTAATGACCCTGATTACTGGCTGAAAAGTTAGGTTAAAACATGTAGGCATACTTAAATGCACAATGGTTGATGTCACATTTTTCTTATTTCTTTGCATAATTTTAAAAGATTTCATGACTTCTGTGTTTTTACTATTTCATATAATGTCATATTCTTTAATATTACTCTTCGTTAAGACTGATTTGTCTTCCAGTGGAATGCCACCTTTCTTTTTCTTCTTTTTTTTTTTAAAGATTTATTTATTTATTTATATAAGCGCTGGGTATAGTCAGAAGCACAGGAGGGTGAGAGAATTCACCAGAGCCAGAGCAGGGAGCAGAACAGGCAGACTGATGAAATATACTGCTGAGGGGAGCAGTGGGCATGGCAGGAGAGATCTGCGTGCCATGTGGGACCCTCACCAGTGGCCGGGGATCGAACCAGCGCTGCAGAGGCTGTGGGCAGCTTTGCAGCCCAGCACTCAACTGCTGTGCCACTGGGGGAGGCCCACCACCTTTCTTTTTTAAACATATTCTAAGTTTGCATTTTTTGACTCTTGGTGCCATTTTCACATTTAGTTAACATTGTGTCTAAATGCCTGTGATTAATAGTATTTGATTTTAACTAAATTTCTTATAAAGAATGTAAGCTGAAAACATGTCAATTACTCTGTATAGTTGGGTATTACCTATCTTCTATTTTCTTAGACACATGGAATGTAATAGCTAATCTTCATTTATGTCTTTGCTGCAGAAATTATTCACCTACTCTCGTATTAGAGAACATTGCATTCTGTATGTATAAATTAACTTATATCAGAGTCAGGAAGTAGCACTGTAGGGATCCAGAATCAGATATTTCTTCCCCAAGGCCAGGTCAAATCCCTTTCGCCGTTCTTCCTTCTCTCCCTCTCTGCTATATGGATACCTCCTTGAACTCAGAGACTATCCATCTTAATGTCTGCATTACATAAAGCACCCTTCACATGGACTTAATATTGTGTGGAGGGGGCCCGTTGACCTGTGGTGGAAAACTGTTTGTACCTTGGTGTGGATGTGTTGTGGTGACATACACGTGAAGAAGTGTGATCCTATAACTTTTAGTAAAATGGTGTAAACCAATCTTAACTCTAAAAAAAAAAAAATGTTAGGTTTCAGAAAAATAAAATTGTTGCCTAGCATTACAAATGCAATCACTTAGATATATTCATTAAAAATGGCAGGTATGTAGTGTACAGAAAAAGCAAGTCATAGCATAATATGAGCAGTCTGCTCAGCTAGAGTGGAAACCCTAGTGCCTCCAGCTCTATGGCCAGGCAAGAGGCTCACATGAGATTTGCAAAATGCTTCATTCACAGATAATGTATCCTGGAGATCTCCCATCCATGGCTCTCTTTTTATTATGAGACTCATCGAACATTTTCAAGAATACGCCTGGTGCCATGATCTGGAGGAAATTTTTCGAAAGGTAGGCATCTGGATTCTTCTACTTCTCTGGATGTTTGGCTATTGCAACTACAAACATAGGGAGCAGCTCTAAAAATGCCCTTTGGTAAGATGGCAAACCAGAAACACATCCAACCTATAATGATCTGATAAACAACCCTTTAAAAAAACCAAAAAACATTATTTTAACTTCCCTCCTGCCCTGAATCAATAAGCAAGTAGACTCTAATTTGCCAGTGTCCACAGCAGTCCTGTCCAGCAGAGGAATTTGGAAGTCTGGAGTTCAGTCCATATTTTCACATGCACATCGCTATGATTTTAACAGCCGTATGGCCCTTTGGCTTTCATTATTTACTCTTCTGTATACTCTGTATAGTCTTTCTAGCTGAGCTGAAGATTCTTCCACTCAAGGAAAAAAAAAAATCTACAGCTTATCTTTCCCATCTAGGTTCGATTCTCATTTGAGCAGCCAGCAAGTAGGGCACAGATGCCCACCGCCGAAAGAGTGACTTTGACAAGACGTTTCTACCTCTTTCCAGGACACTAAATGAGTAAGTCATAGCAGTGTCTATGGACAGAGGTGCGTGGTGGGTGGTGAGGTTGGGAGGGGAGCGCTGAGTCTCACCTGTGCCAGGTGTCCAGGTCCCTGAGTAATGAGCAGGGACACTAGAGGAGGCTGCCAGCACATGGTGCCTGCCTCCAGTTCTCCAGAGCTCTGGGACCCACCCGGGTCAGCTGACGTGGAGTGAGAGGCGGCTGTGAGATGATGACAGTGAGTGTCAGGTGTTCCTCCCCTTCCCCTCACCTGAGCACCATGTAGACATGGGATGATATGCCTTCCTTTCAGGGAGTGTGCATCTCCCCATGGACAGTGATTTCACAGCATTCACTGTTCTAGTGCACAATTTCATTTTTGTTTGCTTCATTTCCTTTTCCTCTAGGGAGTCAGGAGTTCTGTCGTGCTGTTCCTGCTTTTGGAAATGTGTCTGCACGAGAAGTTTTTTTCAAAGCTTCAATAAATAGGAAATAAAAATGCATGGTTGTCATGGTTTTCCTTTACTAGTCTAGGAAGTGAGGAGTGGAGTTGAATTGGCAATGGATTTGTTGTCCTTAGTCTCTATCCATAAATGCTCAACTGGCTGACAACACCACCTTCCTTTCAAGAAACTTTTTTCAGGGCTCTCTGCTTCAGGGATTCAGATGCCAATTGTAGCAGGCACCTGACTTCTAAGGATTTGGATTCAGTAGAGAAGATGCCAATAATGTGCTGAGTGATTTATCCAAAATCCCAGAGTCCATATGACAGAAATGATGTGTTTCTATCCTTCCTAGAACATTTCAGGGAAACAAAATAATTTTTATTTATCCCAGGCAACTATTTGTTACTGCCTTTTTGGCAGGACAGCACAGTCAGCAAACATGAAACGATTAGCACATGACGCCTGTGAACGGCAGGGCATGTTGCATGAAGATCAGGTCCCTGTGTGCATCAGTGCTGCTGAGTTTGGGGGAAACCCAGAGTTGTGGGGAGAAGACCAGGGTGAGGCCAGAGGTATCAGGGTGAAAGAATTCATAAGAGAGAGAGTGAGGAAAAGAACAGGTGGATTGATTGAAACACACTGATAAAAGAAGCTGGTGAGAAAGGAGAAATCTGCGCACTAGGGAGGATTTGAGGCTCTCTTTTATGCTGTTTACACAGGCTTTCTGACTTGGGGCTCCAGTTTGCACCAGTTTTCTGTGGGAATGTCTGGTCTCAGGCTCTGGCCCTTGAGACAGGAGACTGTCTGGCCTGTGCTTCTCTGCCAAGGCATCCTTATTCATTCTCTTATGTATCCCAAACCTGCCTGCTGGGTAAATAATGGGGGCTTAGTTGTTAATATTAACTAGTTGTACCCAGACACCCAGCACTCAGCACCATTAGAAAAGAAAGCACTGGGAGAAACAGGCTCAAGAACCCTTTCTAATCATAACCCAGTAAAAGTGAAGGTGAATCCCTGTCTTTGTGAAACCTTAAAGACGAGAACCTGTCACAGGTCTCTTTTATTTTTTGTCCACTGACATGGACAATCGTGCACTCATTCTACTATCACCTGAGACTGCATCTATGATCAGTCACTGCTCACTGGATATCAATACAGGGAACTGTCCCCCTCAGTGAAAATTAAATATTAAGGTGGGGTGAGGCAGTGAAAGAAAAGCAGTAGGTGAATGGCCTTAAGGTGTCTCCAGAACTTATCTGATGACAGGATGAGATGACACTGAATGTCAGGGGACAAGAAGGGGAAGCATCATCCCACCAAAACTCAGTTCGTACAGAAACAAGCTATGTGGGTGATTCTCATCTCCTTGTCTGGAACTGAAAACACCTGTCAGTGTTCACTGCTCCTGATTTGCATTTTTAGGCAAGCAGAAGTAGAAACACTCAAGTGAAGGACGGAGAGAGGGTTGTGAGGGCACTACCAAGTGAAAGGAGGCCGAGGTGCTAAAGTACTGGAGCATGGATTGTCATTTCCACTTGCATTTCACAAAGGAAGAAAAGTTTCACCACACAGTACAGAACAGTCCATTTCCTGTACATGGGGGTACCTGAAATTGAGTCAGCAGTTTTCTAACCAGTTTTCTACACTGGACTAGATGCTCCACCCTTGAAGTAAGGGAAGTTCTAGTAACTTTCATTTTGAAGTGCTGCGTTTCTGCCAGCAGGAAGCACCAAAAATGTTATCTGTAACCCGTGGGTAGGGGTTCCTATCTGCTCTGGGTTCAAGGACTTGGGTGTTAGGTCTGGGATAGACAGAAATAAGGAAAGGGGAGGTGAGGTGATAGGAAGTTGCTGGGTTTTTTTTTTTGTTTTTTTGTTTGTTTGTTTGTTTTTACATTTGTGGGTTTGGAGAGTGGACTCCTTGGCTTAACTCTGGGAAAATTTCACCAGAACTCCCCGCTGAGCGGCATTGGTGAATGTCGTAGATGAATTTCTTCAGGTTTCATAGACATTAGTTATCCTAAAGGGGAGGTTTATTATGAAAAAGGAGAGAAGGAAAAAGGACACTTGTAGACAGGAGTGAGCAGGAAGACTGCCCTGTGGAGGGGACAGCTTCAGGTTTTATCCTCTTCTCTAAGTGGGGAAGGGCTCATCTCTGTGGGGTGGTTTGCATTTGTTGAATTTGAGTAACTATGCAGAATTGAAAAGGACTTGTGATTCTACATTGGCCCTCAATCTCCACACCCTCACAGCCTCTCTGAGCTCCTGACACCCTCTACAGAAGTCTGAGCAGTGCTTGGGTCTGGGTCTCCTGACCTAAACATTGGAGCATCAGGATTGTCAGTGCCAATAGCTGGGTCCATGGCTCTGGGAATCCCTTCTACCCCCAGCTCCTGTGTGAGTCAGATTCTGGTTTGGTGATGCCTCCTTGTTAAGTTTTCTCCCCTTTTCCTGCACCAGTAGCATGCGAGCAGAAGGCCCTGCCTTTACCGCTTCTGAGGGAGAGCCGGGGCTCCAGGTATGTCTGAGTCAGGAAACGTTAATTCCTTCATTTCAGCTTCTGGAATGAAAGTGAGGGTAAACACAAATAATGCAAGTTGTTTGTGTCAGAGACAAATCTGGGAGTTTCCAAATGCATTCTGAAATCTTCTCTGCTTCTTTTTGTGTCCAAATTAGTCATCAGGGCCATAAACATTGCCCCCACAATCAGATAAGTGAGGCTATGAATCTGCCCAAGTCTTATCTCAGTCCCTGAAACACTTTTATTCTGTTAATGACTCTTCATAAAGTAACATGTAATAATGTCAGATGATTTAAGATGGGATGGGAGGGTCTGGATTCTGAACCCCTGAATTTGAATCCCTTCCCCTACTTACTTACTTACTATACCCACTGTATACTATACACAAAATTTGGGTCAATTACTTCACCTGTCTATTTACATTTCTATATAATGCAAATATTAATAGACTTGTTATATGAAGTTATTACTTCAGCTGAGGAACCACTGGTGTATAATTTGAGTATTTAGCAAGTATTGGGTCTTCCACATTCCAGGGGGTTCTCTTACGACAGCAAAATTCTCTCTAAGTTGTGTCCACAGGTGAAGTAATAATTTTACTTCTCACAGGAACCAAAAAATTCAAAGATCTATTGGAGGGTTATGAATATGTGGGCAAATTCAATCATTCATAGAATACAGATGTTCAGAAAAAGAAAGATGCATGGAGGAAATTAGTAGAGGCCAATCCTGCAGACAGAAATTTGGTCAAGTTGTACTTAATATACAAGACCAACCCCAGAGGAGAGAATGACTTCCTACAAATCATCCGATGTGCCAACAATTCCATCTGGACAGAAGGTAACACAATGATGTTCTCAAATATCCTGGTATCATTTAGCTCCATAGCCCCTCTGGTGTCCTTTATAAACCCCCTTCCTTCTATTACAAATGACCATTTTTACTAAACCTTTCATTATCCTTTTAATGGGATGAGATCCAATGTTCAAGAAGCTAAGAAACTGAGGCCTTCTCTTTTAGGTTACACAGGAAGACCTAACTGAAAAGACTTGGTAGTAAGGGATTCCTGAAGTTGAACCCAGCCTCTATCACTTGGATGTATGTGACTTCATTCTTAAGTTCCCCAGGCAGGGCCTCCCTGGTGGCACAGCGGTTGAGCACCACCCTGCTAAGCTGTCCACAGCCTCTGCAGCACCGGTTCAATTCCCAGCCGGCCAGGGAGAAACCCCTGGCGCAGCAGACCTCTCCTGCCTCACCCGCTGCTACTCTCGGCAGTGTCTTTGGTCTGTCTGCCTGTTCTGCTCTCTGCTCTGTCTCTAGTGAATTCTCTGACCCTCCCATGCCTCTGGCCTGTACTCCAGCTCTTGTATAAATAAACAAATTTTTTTTTAAAAAAAGTTCCCAGGCATCAGTTTCAGCATTTGAGAAATAGGGCAATTCCTATAACTTCTTCCAGACTTTGTAAGGCTAAGTACATAATGGCAGGTATACTCTGCTAACTCCCTCGATTTTAGATCTCAGCCAGAATTCTCTGACTCCAGTTACCTCTAGTGCCTATTCTGCATTTACACCTGATGTCACAACAGTAAAATCACTAATTCCCAACAGCACATTTATTCCATATTTTTTTACCCCCTTTCTATCTAGAGGGAATGTACTCTATTAGGTTTCTTAATACAGAGCATAACCATATGCTTTATCTGAACATAACAGCTCTTAGCAAAGTCCAAGGCAACTGCAGGCAAATAACACAGAATGGATAAATGAAAAACATAGACGCAGGACCTCCCCGGTGGCCAGTGGGTTCATTGAGCACAGTGCTGTGAAGCTGTTGCAGCCTCTGCAGTGCTGGTTTGATTCCCGGCCAGCCAGGGAGATTCCCACATGGCATGGCAGGCCCCTCGTGTCTTGCCCGTTGCTCCCCTCAGCACTATTTTCAGTCCATCTGCCTGTTCTGCTCCGCACTCTGTCTCTGGTGAATCCTCTCACCCTCCTGTGCCTCTGGCCTGTACCCAGCTATTGTATAAACAAAAAAAAAAAAATTAAAAATTGTATGCAATAAATATCAGTAATCATAATTGGCTTTCAGCTTCCCGTATTAAGAACTTTCCAAAACTTACTCATTTCTGTGGCTTATGAAATATGATTGGAGGACACCTAGAAAGTGACCAATAAATTAAAATCTTCCAAAATTTCTGACTCAGATTGAATTAGACTTAAAAAGACTAGACTTAAATATTCTCGGGCCCATAAAATTAGTTTATCATAATAATAAGCAATAATGAACGAAAGGTAACAGACAATAAGCAATAATGAGTAAATGGTAACCTCAGCATGTCAAATAAGCTTTCCAAAAAGCCCCTTCCCTATGAAAAGGAATATACCCACCAGAAGATACTCATGCTAATCTAATACATTTTCAAAATTGTGGCCTAGGCTGTTTCTCATGAACATTTACATTGGTCCTTTTTCAGGTTTATTGTTTTCTCTCCATCTATCTTTTTTTTTTAAGGTTTATTTATTTATGCACACAAGACCTGGGATACAGGCCATAGGTAAGGGGGTGAGAAGATTCACCAGAGACAGAGCGGGGAGCAGAACAGGCAGATTGACTGAAATACACTGCTGAGGGGAGCAGCAGGCAAGACAGGAGAGGTCTGCTGCGCCATGTGGGTCACCTCCCTCACTGGGGATTGAACTCTTGCTGTGGTAGTTGTGGATGGCTACCTAGAGCAGAAACTCACCTCCTTGCACCACCAGGGAGGCCCCTTAATGCTTTCTCTTACTTTTGAATGGAGGTGGGGAAAATTGGATCATTTTTAAGTCAGAAATAATTCAGCATATGGTAATCAGAACTGAAATAGTGGGAACTTCAAAGCTTTAATAACCCCACTAATCAGCACAAACATTGAACTAAACTGAAATATCCTAGCCGGCTACAGAATCATGGCAGACATTCTGGAATGTGTCCAGTGGCTCCCTCAGCTCTGCTTGCACATGTACCCTCCAGAGTGACCCAAGGACACCAACATGATTGTGGGCCAGGAGGCCAGGAAGTGGGGTGTGCTGGTCAGTAGAATATGAAAACACCTGGCCAGGCCTTTGATGTGAATATACTTGTGAGAGTTTAGAACATCATGTGCACTGAATGGGGTGGGCAGTCATCAAAGGTATTTGCTTATCTTAACAAACTTGCATCTCTATGTATACTCTGTGCTGGCTGATGCTACTTAGTGAGAGAGCTAACCACTTGAATTCAGGTGAGAGGACTCTGCCTTCTCCCAGGTCAATCATTAGCTTTTGTATCCATTTAAGGGTTTTCCTGATCATTTCATTACCTAACAGTTAAGACTCAGGTACCAAAATTTTTATGTACATTCCTGATTCTCTTACTTCTTTCTGATGCGCTACCAGGCTAATAGGAGTTCCTGTAGGCCAGCAAGCTGTACCATATTAATTGCCTTAAAATTTAAGAATTCATGTTCATGCTAATTTTACTTTCAGATATAAGAGAAGAATCCTATTGTATTTTCCATTTTATCTGCAAACACTATATTTATAATGTACTAGGAGAAAATATTTGTTAAATTTTAGAGTTCACCAATAGCAAAAGCCGCAAAGAAAGGAGAGACTTTCAGTTGGAACACATTACTCTGGCCAGGAGTGTTCCAGGATCCTGTATTGCTTCATGCTGGCAGTATCTTCTGGAATGAGATGGGAAATCATGGTCACAATATAATCAATAAAAAGAAATATTCAGAAATGGTGGTATCTTAAAGCTTCAAATTTTCCTGCATCTGTACAGCTTTTAGGTTTCATGCTCTTAGCATCACTTTTTAGAAAGTCACTTATTAAAAAAAGCATTATTTAAAAACACATGGGAATAAATAAGTAGAGAACTATGAACTATAGGAACAAACTTTTATATAGGATAATATTGTAACTGCACATTTTGGTTTCTTCTCATGAACAAAACTTTGGTTTCATTCGCTCTTGGTACAATCATTTTTCAATTTCTACTTGTGACTTCCTCCTCCTCCTCCAAGGGAGGGCTCTGGGCTTTCCCCCTCTCTTGCACAACCTCAGTCAGATGAGGACAGCCCCTGCCGGATACTCATACATTTATCTAATGATTAGGTCAGGATGCATCAGAAGAAAACTTTTCCAAGAGGGAGAAATTATTTCCTCAAATTTTAAACAAGGGTTGAAAATATGGCTGTTTGTTCAGCAATTTGGGACAAGGACTTCGGAGTATGTTAAGAGTCTCTGAAATGAAAGTGTCCCTTTCACCGAGGGTAGTGAGCTCTGGTTACTAGACAGTGTTTCTCCTTTACATAGCTCACTGCCCCACAGGATGAAGACACAGGGAAGTTCATCTCTTGTGGGAAGGTTACAGTTCAGGCTGAGGTTGCTAAAAATAGAATCGCTGGTTTGTGTAGGATTCAGTATTAGTGTTGGTGTTTGTATCTGATGTGTTGTGTGAATTAGGAATCACAATTGGGTAGCCAGTATGACTATTAAGTACTTGAATTGGGGCTATTAACATATGGGGGGTATTAACATAATATTTGATGTATCATGTAGAACAAATACATGATTACATTAATATTATTTGTTTGTTTTCTTTTTATGGGGACATAAGACAATTTCAAATTTAAAGTAGGGGCCTCCCTTGTGGCTCAAGGGGTTAAGCACAGCACTATGAAGCTATCAGAAGCCTCTGCAGCAGGAGATTTTTCCCCCAGACTGCCAGGGAGCTACCCTCATGGTGCAGCAGACCTCTCCTGTCTCACCTGCGCCTCCCCTCAGTAGTGTATTTCGTCAGTCTGACTATTCTGTTCCCCGCTCTGTCTCTGTTGAATCCCTTCACCCTTACACAGCACACTTCTGTCCTGTACCCCAGTGCTTGTATGTATAAATGAATAAGTCTTTCAAAAATAATAGAGTTTAAAATATGTCTCAATTATATTTCTAATGACAATTATTTATTCAGTATACTTTTGCTCAGAGACAACAGGAAGTCCATATGGGTGAGTGAGTATTCTAGAGTAAAATTACTGGACAAATAAAACTTCCTGCTAGGGGCCTCCCAGGTGGTGCAGCGATTGAGCGCGCTGGGTTGCGAAGTTGCCCACAGCTTCTGCAGAGCCAGTTCGATCCCCAGCTGCTCCCCGGCCACCGTAGGAGGGTCCCGCATGGTGCGCAGACCTCTCCTGCCACCCGCTGCTCCCCTCAGCAGTGTACTTTGTTCTTCCTCCTGCTCTGCTCCCTGCTCTGGCTCTGGTGAATTCTCTCACCCTCCCGCACTTCTGACTGTACCCGGTGCTTGTATGTATGCATGCATGTATGTATAAATAAATAAATAAACAAACAAATAAATAAATAAATAAATAAATAAATCTTATAAAAAAAAACTTTCTGCTATGAAAAGTTTCTATTAAACCCCGTGTCATCAAAGTTTTTGTCCTTAGAAATATCAGAATCTATGATTGCATTTTGGCGATATTACATTTTTCTTTTGGGGGCTATTTCTGCTTTCTCTATAGACACTTCTCCCTGCTTTCCTAAACATGGTACATTTCTTCTTGTACTATAAATCAGCTACAACTACAGCCCTACATGTTAAGAAATCTTCATTCCAGAATTTCCCTTTCTGTTAATATTCTTATCTGCTCATTGGGTTAATAATCAGAGAAGCTGCTGTGGTAATTTTTATTATGTATGTATCCTGCAGTTTCTCCAGAGCTCATGGCCGGGTCACCTGAATCAGTGAAATCTATAGAAGCCATGAAGCTTTGTCCTCATGGGGAATTCCTAAGAATGAGTGAGAAAAGGGCAGGAGAGACAATGTGTTCTGTCATGAAGTAGAGAAAGAAAAACAATTGTTTCACTAATAACACATTGATAGAGAAGGAATAACTGGTGGTGGGGTTGGGGGTGGTCTTTTTCAGAGATGCTTTAAGCAAGGAGGAATCATGAGACTTCACACAGATTTCATTCTCTTTTCTATCCCATGAGAAAATGCAAATATCTGACTTTGTGCATTTATTTGTTCACATTTTTTAAAGGATTTATGATCTTTTTAACTGTAAGATGGACTCAAACAACCTAATACAGGGAACCATCTTATCATACAACATTTTTTTATATGCATCTCCATGTTTATTCCAGCATTACTTTTATTTTTTTATAATAAATTTTATTTTTATATTCCCCATACAATTACAACCCCCCCATTCTGACCCCAATCCCTCCCCTCCCGCCCCCCACCCCCCAAAAAGTGTCTCTGGTTCATAGTTTTTTGTTGATTTTGATTTTCACTTTCTTATAGTTATTCATTTTCCTGGTCCCTTATTTAAGTTTTCTAGATTCCTGCTATGAGTGAGACAATCCGGTATTTTTCTTTTTCTTTCTGGCTTATTTTGCTGAGCATGATCCCTTCCAGCGCCATCCATGTTGCTGCAAATTGCTTGTGTTTATCTTTTTTGAATGCTGAGTAATATTCCATGGTATATATGTACAACATCTTCTTGATCCAGTCATCTATTTTTGAGCATTTGGGCTGTTTCCAAAGCTTAGCTATTTTAAATAGTGCTGCTATAAACATAGGGGTGCAGGTGTTCTTTGGAATTGATGTTTCTATGTCCTTTGGGTAAATACCTAGGAGTGGAATTACTGGATCCTGTGGAAGCTCTATGTTTAGTAGGTCCAGAAATCTCCACACAGCTCTCCATAGTGGTTGGACCAGTTTGCACTCCCACCAACAGTGCAGAAGAGTTCCTTTTTCTCCACACCCTCGCCAACATTTGTTGTTGCTAGTTTTTCTAATATGTGCCATTCTCACTGGTGTAAGATGGTATCTCATGGTAGTTTGGTTTGCATTTCCCTGATTACAAGTGATGTTGAACATTTTTTCATATGCCTGTTGGCCATTTGCTTTTCCTCTTCAGAGAAGTTTCTTTTTAGCTCTTCTGCCCATTTTTTGACTGGATTATTTTCTCTGTTGTTGTTGAGTCTCATCAGCTCTTTGCAGATTTTTGTGATCAATCCTTTATCATTAGTGTTGTGTGCAAAAATGTTCTCCCAGTTGGTGGGGTTTCTCTTTGTTTTTGTTATTGTCTCTTTTGCTGTGCAGAAGCTCTTTAATTTGATGTAGTCCCAGCTGTTTATCTTTGCCTTCACTATCACTGCTTTGGGTGATGTGTCTGTAAAGATGTCTTTGATGTGCAAATCACGTATTATTTCGCCTGTATTTCCATCTATGTATTGTATGGTTTCAGGTTTTATGTCTAGTTCTTTAATCTATTTTGAGATGGTTTTTGTGTATGGTGCGGTAGTAGTCAAGCTTCATTCTTTTGCATGTAGCGGCCCAGTTTTCCCAGCACCATTTATTGAACAGACTTTCTTTGCTCCAATGCATATTCTTTACTCCTTTGTCAAATATTAGTTGACCATAAATCTGTGGGTTTATTTCTGGATTTTCTATTCTATTTCATTGGTCAGTGTGTCTGTTCTTGTTCCAATACCATGCAGTTTTGATGATTATGGCTTTGTAGTATAGCCTGAAATCTGGGAGTGTGATGCCTCCATTCCCTTCTTTTTTTTTTTTTCAGGAGAGCTTTGGCTCTTCAGGGTATTTGGTGATTCCATATGAATTTCATTAATAATTGTTCTACTCCTTTGAAGAATAACATTGAAATTTTTATTGGAATAGCATTGAATGGGTATATTGCTTTTGGTAGGATGGCCATTTTAATAATGTTTATTCTTCCAATCCATGAGCAGGTGATGTCTTTCCATTTCTTTGTATCTTCTTCTATTTCTTTTAACAGTGTTTTATAGTTTTCTTTGTATAGGTCCTTTACCGCTTTTGTTAGATTTATTCCCAAGTATTTGATTTTTTTTTGTTTCGATAATAAAGGGGATGGTTTTTTTCATTTCTTCTTCTTCAGATTTATTGTTAGTGTGTAAAAAGGCTTCTGACTTTTGCATGTTGATTTTGTATCCTGCCACTTTGCTGAACTGATTGATGAGTTCAATTAGTTTTTCTATGGAGTTTTTGGGGTTCTCTATGTATATTATCATATCATCTGCAAATAGTGACAGTTTGACTTCTTCTTTTCCTATTTGTATTCCTTGTATGTCTTTCTCTTGTCTTATTGCTCTGGCTAGGACTTCCAGTATTATATTGAAAAGCAGTGGTGAGAGTGGACATCCTTGTCTTGTTCCAGATCTTAATGGAAATGCTCTCAGCTTTTCACCATTGAGAATGATACTGGCTGTTGGCTTCTCGTATATGGCCTTTATGATGTTGAGGTATGTTCCTTGTATCCCAAGAATTTAAAGGGCTTTTATCATGAATGGGTGTTGCACGTTGTCGAAAGCTTTCTCGGCATCTATTGATATTATCATATGTTTTTTATATTTCTTTTTGTTGATGTGTTGGATAACGTTGATTGATTTTCGGATGTTGAACCATCCTTGTGTCCCTGGAATGAATCCTACTTGGTCGTGGTGAATTACCTTATGGATACACTGTTGGATTCTGATAGTTAAAATTTTATTGAGGATTTTTGCATCAGTGTTCATTAGGGAGATTGGCCTGTAGTTTTCTTTTTTTGTGTTGTCCTTGTTCGGTTTTGGTATTAGTGTAATGTTGGCTTCATAGAACATGTTAGGTATTATACCTTCCTTCTCAATTTTTTGGAAGAGTTTGTGAAGGATAGGCACCAATTCGTCTCTGAATGTTTGGTAGAATTCATTTGTAAATCCATCAGGTCCTGGGCTTTTGTTTTTGGGGAGGGTTTTGATTACCATTTCAATTTCGCTAATTGTAATTGGTCTGTTTAGGTGTTCTATTTCTTCTTTATCTAGCTTTGTGTGATTGTAGAGTTGTAGGAATTTGTCCATCTCCTCTAGATTGTTGAACTTGTTTCCATATAACTGTTCATAGTAGTTATTAATTATTCTTTTGATTTCTGCTGTGTCCGTTGTGATTTCTCCTCTTTCATTTATTATCCTATTTATTTGTGCTTTCTCCCTTTTTGCCCTTGTGAGCCTGGCTAGGGGTTTATCTATTTTATTTATTTTTTCGAAGAACCAGCTCTTCGTTTCATTGATATTTAGGATTGCTTTTTTTAGTTTCGATTTCATTTATTTCTGCTTTGGTATTTATTATTTCTTTTCTTCTACTGGTTTTGGGTTTTTTTGTTTTTGTTTTTGTTTTTTTTCTAGATCTTTGAGCTTCGAGATTAGGTTGTTTCTTTGAGTTCTTTCTTGTTTCTTGATGTGAGCATCTATTGCTGTATATTTTCCTCTTATTACTGATTTTGCTGCATCCCATACATTTAGGAAATTCTTGTCCTCCTTGTCATTCAATTCAAAGAATTTTTTAATTTCTCCTTTGATCTCCTCATTAGTCCAATGGACTTCCAGTAGTGTGGATTTCAATCTCCACGAGGTAGGAGAGTGCCTTGCCTTCTTTTTATGGTTTATTTCTAGTTTGATGCCTTCATGGTCAGAAAAGATGGTTGGTATGATTTCAATCTTGGTGTATCTCTTGATGTTTGTCTTGTGCCCCAGTATATGATCGATCCTAGAGAATGATCCGTGTGCGCTTGAGAAAAATGTGTACTCAGATTTTTTGGGGTTTAGTATTCTTTAGATGTCTGTTAAGCCCAAGCACTCTAGATCCTTATTTAGAGCTTTAGTGTCTTTATTTTTTTTTTGTCTTGTTGATCTATCCATTGTTGATAGTGGTGTGTTGAAGTCTCCCACTACGTATGTGTTTTCTCTGATGTCTGTTTTCAGAGATGCCAATAGTTGTCTGATATATTTTGGTGCTCCTTCGTTTGGTGAATATATGTTAATGAGTGTTATTTCTTCTTGAAGTATTGTCCCCTTGATCATAATGTAATGACCACTGGGGTCTCTTTTTATCTTTTTAAGTTTGAAATCTGTTTTATCTGATATGAGTATAGCTGTTCCTGCCTTCTTTTTTGGTCCATTTGCTTGTAGAATTGTTTTCCATCCTTTAACTTTGAGTCTATTTATATCTTTTGCAGCTAAATGTGTTTCCTGGAGACAGCAAATGGTTGGGTTTTGTTTCCTAATCCATGCTGCATCTCTGTGTCTTTTTATTGAAGAGTTTAGTCCATTTACATTTAGAGTTAGTATTGATATGTTAGCATCTGTATTTGCCATTGTGTTTGTCTTTCCTTTGATTTTATTTATGTATTCTTTTAATAACTTTCTTTGGCCTTCTTTTGTTGTTATTCATCCCTCTGAGGTTCTGGCTTTAGGACTCCTTGTAGTATTTTTTGGAGTGGGGGTTTAGTCGTAATAAAATTCCAGAGTTTCTGTTTGTCTGGGAAGGTCCTTATTCTTTCTTCAAAGAGGAAGGAGAGCTTTGCGGGATAGAGTATTCTTGGTTGGCATCTGTTTTCTTGGAGTCTGTTGACTATGTCCCTCCACTCTCTCCTTGCCCATAGTGTTTCTTCAGAGAAGTCTGATGTCAGTCTGATTGGTTTTCCTTTGAATGTTACCTGTTTCTTCCCTCTTATTAGTTTCATTATTTTTTCCTTGTCCTGGATTCTTGGGAGCTTTACTATTATGTGTCATGCTGTATTTTTTCTTTCGTCATGGAAGTTTGGTGTTCTTCTTGCTTCTTGTATATCAATTTTCAGCTCCTTCTTCGTGTTTGGGAAGTCTCTTCAATTATATTCTTGAATATTTTCTCTGTTCCTACATCTCTCTCCTCTCCTTCTGGATTCCTATAACTCTTATATTTCCTTTCCTCATGGAGTCAGATAGGTCCCGAAGTCTTTCTTCGGTCTTTTTCCTTCGTACTTCTCCTTCCTTTTCTGTTTTAGTTCTTTTTATTTCTGTGTCTTCAAGAGTACTTATTCGTTCTTCCAATTCATCTATTCTGCTTTCATTGCATTTCCCAGAATTCTTTAGTGTCTCCATTAATTCTTTGATCTCCTGCATTTCTTCTACTTCCCTCTTTAGGGACTCAATTTCATTCTTCTGGTCATTAATTATTTTCCCCTTATCATTGTTTTCCTTTATAACTTCTGTCAGTTTTTAATCACAGCAATTTTAAATTCTCTATCTGGAAGGCTCAGAAGTTCTTCCAAGTTACTGTCTTTGCAATCTGGTAGATGGTTTTCTTTTTGCGGTGTGCTTTTTTTCTGAGGAGTTGCTGGGTTGCATGTGGTTTTTCTACTCCCTACTGCCTGTTTTCT
Source organism: Talpa europaea (assembly GCF_964194135.1). Taxonomy (NCBI): domain Eukaryota; kingdom Metazoa; phylum Chordata; class Mammalia; order Eulipotyphla; family Talpidae; genus Talpa; species Talpa europaea. The sequence goes on from NC_140079.1 coordinate 35,658,486, forward strand.
AATTTGCTGTATTCCTTGTGACACTGTGTTGCTGGTACTGGCCGGCATCTTGGGCGACCTTCCCAGCTCACCACTGGCTCCTCTGGGGAACTTCTGCTGCGTTAACAAGTCTCCAGCAAAGAAAGGTCCCTGCTTCAAAATTGTGATGCGGGAACGTGCTCCCCTGCACCCCCGGTCTGCCCCAGTGGTGGGTGCTGCTCCCCTCTGGTCTGGAACTGCAGGCTAGAAGGCGCCCTGCATGGGCAAGCCTCCCAGGTTACCTCTGGCTCCTTGTTGAGCCTTCTGCTGTGTTCACACAGTCTCCAGCAAGAAAGGTCCCTGCTGCAAAATGCCGGTGTCGGGGACGTGCTCCCCTGCACGCCTGGTCTGCCTCATACAACATTTAAAGACGAATGATTGATTCAGTTTTCTATTAAATTAATTTGACATTTTGAGTATTGTTATCAGTTTCTCAAAAATCAACTCTAAGTCCTTTTTCTCGATGATGCTCTCTTGAGCAGGAGAAAGACATTTCTATAATGTGACCACTGTGCCATCTCTGGCAGTTCTGATAAGCTGTCCCATTAGTTCACCCTTTGTCAGATTCTTTGTTTCCTTTGTGCAAAATGAGTTAATGCAGGTTTATAAGTACTTCCCTGAAAACATGTCAAGATACACGATTGATCGATCGATAGATTGATAGATCGATAGATAGATAGATAGATAGATAGATAGATAGATAGATAGATAGATATGGATTCATACACACACTCATGAAACAAAATAAAGTCACCTGACCTACTTTTCTCTGTCTTCATAGATACTGTATCCTGGAGAGACCCCAGGAAAATTTCTTTATTCATCACAGAACTCATCACATGCTTCCAAAATTATGCTTGCCGCTATCATCTACTGGAAATATTTCAGAAGGTGAACTCCAGTTTCTTTTTTCAATTTGTTTTGTGTTCAGGATTTTTACTATCACTTGCCTTTCAAGTGATAATGACAGAACTTGTCAGGCATACAAATGTATAGTAGTGGTAACTGTTTTAAGTCATCAAATTGTTTACAATTTGATTTAGAAAACAAAGATGTCAATGCACCATGGAGGGAGCTCAAATGGAACAAAACAATATAAAATATAAGCTTGTACGGTATGGGTTATACACTCTTAGAATTTGAATAATGAAAGGAATTTTGAATTAAATTTTAAGGCTTAATTTGTAAAATAAATATGTAGTAAGTGGTCTATTTAGTAACATTAGATTAACTGGTGTGATATGGGCAAATGAAGCATTTGTGACAGAGGTCACTTAGAACTTGCATGCTTGTGACAGAAGTGGCTACTAAACACATGATGAGTGATTACAGTTGTGACAGAATTCATAACAATGAGATGAGACCTAGAGCACATGACAGAGAATGCAAGCAAAGACATTCTTTGAATGGATTGACCCAGATGGAACACTTGATACTCCTTGTTTTATCTATTTTTTTAAGATTTTTTTTCCTTTTTATTTTTGCATAGAAGTACTGGGGTATAGGCCCGAAGATTGAACTCAGGCCATAGGAGTGATAGTGCTGAGACTTAAGCCCGAGACCACCAGGGAGGCCCGACTTGACACTCCTTTTCCAATGAAGGACATTCTTTATTTCCTACTTTTTCTTATTTTCCTTTACCATCCACTCAGTATTATATTTGCTTTGCTTGTTTTCCACTCACTCAAATGCAAAGTTCATGAAGGCAGAGATTTGCTCAATCCCTCAGACACCATTTTTTTAAAGATTTATTTATTTATGCATACAAGAGCTGGGGTACAGGCCAGAGGTGCGAGGGATGAGAGGATTCACCAGAAACAGAGTGGGGAACAGAACAGGTAGATCTACTGAAATACACTGCTGAGCGGAGCAACAGGTGAGACAGAAAAGGCCTGTTGTGCCATGTGGGTTAGCTCCCCGGCTGAAGAGGGAATTGGTGCTTCTGTGGCTGGTGATAGTGTCACAGGCAACCCTGACATGAGATGATTTGCCTACTGTGGGTCCTCACCCGCAGGCTTAAAAGGGACTTATTCATACTCAACTGTGGGCACACACAGAGGTTAATAAAGGGTTTATTTACAAAAGAAGGGGAAATGAATATCTCAGGGAGAAAAAGAGGGAGATAAATTTGTGCATGTATCCTACCAGTTCCGCTGACCTGGAATCCCAATGGCACACTGAGAGCTGGCAAAGAGCGAAGAACCGTAGCTGTAAGGCCAAGAGAGAGACCCCTAAGGCCCACATGTTTGGTTTTATACCAAACCTGGCTGGGTAACTCCACCCTTAGTTCCCAGCAACTCTCCCTTTGGTGATGATGGGATTTGTCATTCCCAGTGTCTTGATGGTTTTGGTCTGGAGTGGATGTGGAGTCCACAAAGCCTGGATGGAGCTTGATATCACTGTGTCTATAACCCCTGCACTGCCAGGAAGGCCCACTTACAGACACTATTGAAAAGGAAATAGAAGGGCCTCCCCTGGTGACGCAGTGGTTTAGCACTAGGCTGTGAAGCTGCCCGCAGCCTCTGCAGTGCCATTTTGATCCACAGCCACTGGCAAGGGTCCCACGTGGTGCAACAGACCTCTCCTGCCATGCCCGCTACTCCCCTCAGCATTGTATTTCATCAGTCTGCCTGTTCTGTTCCCCACTCTGGCTCTGGTGAATTCTCTCACCCTCCCATGTTTCTGACTGTACCCAGTGCTTGTATAAATAAACAAATATATAAACAAACAAATAAATAAATAAATAAATAAATCTTTAAAAGAAAAGGAAATAGAAGCACATGGATTTAATATTCAATGATAGAATGAATAAATGGATGCATGAATAAATACAAGCATTTTTTTTTTTTAAGGAGAAATGAATTGGTCTTAAGGTCATGAGAAAGTATGGATATTTTTAAACTTAAAATTTTAGAAAATAGCATTCCTGTGGGAAAGAAGTATTTATCTTTAGTGAGTTGGAGAAGACTGCATGATAACTTGAGTTGTGTTAAAGTCTTTAAGAATAAGATCTTGAGATTTTAACCTTATTGAGTGTTTAAGCTTGGTCAGCATTAAAGTTAGAGGATCTTTGAAATTAAATGCTTAAGAATGGATGTCCTAGATCAATAGATGAGAAATGGAAAGTAGAGGAAATATAGATTGAATGGTCATTCTACTACCTCACACCATGCACAAAAATCAATTTGAAATGTATAAAAGATCTGGACATAGACTTTAAAACATAAAAAATATGTAGAATAAAATATAGGTAAAACACTACAAGACATATACCTCAGTAACACCTTTAAAGACTCATCACCCAAAGCAAAGAAAGTGAAGGAAAAGATAAACACCTGGGTTACTTCAAACTGAAAAGTTTCTGTAAGACAAAAGAGACATTAACCAAAACAAAGAGACACCCTACTGATTGGGAAAATAATCTATTAGGGACTGATCACAAAGATATACAAAGAGCTCATAGGACTCAACAAAACAAAGTTAACACTCCAGTCAAGACATGGGCAGAAAACTTAAAAGACACTTCTCTGAAGAGCAGATGCAAATGGTCAACAGGCATATGAAAAATTGTTCAACATTCCTGATAATCAGGGAAATGCAAATCAAAATCACAATGAGATACCACCTTACACCAGTAAGAATGGCCCATATCAAAAAAAAAAAAAAAAACAAAAAAAAACTAGCAACAACAAATATTGGTGAGGATTTGGTGGAAAAGGAACTCTCCTACATTTCTAGTAAGAGAGCAAACTGGTCCAATCACCCTGGAAAGCTGTATGAAGTTTCCTCAGTCTACTAAAAATGGAGCTAACAAATGACCCAGCAATTCCACCCCTAGAGATCCACCCAAAGGAAACAAAAATAATGATTCAAAAGAATACCTGTACCCCTATATTTATTGCAGCACTATTTATAATAGTTAAAACCTGGTAACAACCCAAATGCCCAAAAATAGATGACTGGATCAAGAAGATATCATATATATACATAATGGAATACTATTCAGCAATCGAAAACATAAACTAATGCCATTTGCAGCAACAGGGATAAAGCTAAAAGGGATTATGCTCAGTGGAATAAGTCAGAAGGAAAAATAAAAAAAACTGGATGGTTTCACTTGTAGGAGGAATATAGAGGAACCAAATAAGATATCAGAGGAAAAAATAATACTAATACAAAACAAAACAAAACAAAAACAGACAATTACAAACCAGAGACATCCTGGAGTGGATGGGGAGAGAGAGGGAGTAGAAGGGGACTATGGTGATGGTGCACGGGTGAATTGGTGGATAAAATTCTATGAGGCCTACATCTGGAGGAAATAAAAAGTAAACACTGTTTGAAAATGAACAATGATGTATAACATATACAAATGAATAAATTAAAAAAAGAGAAATGTCATGGAGTAGGCATGTGCTATATATTTTGAGATATGAGCCATATTCCCAAATAAGGTAAGAGTGGCAGGGAGTTAGAATGTCCAAATGCTTGATCCCATCACTCTAGAAGCACCCTTCATTTACAAATATATCAGGGTTATGGTACAAAATGTTTTCTGATAATGCATAAGAAGTAGGTCTCATTTAAAGTACTTTCATGTTCTTAGGTACAACAATCATTTGAAAAACAATGTGATCAATTCCAGATGCCCACCATTGAAAGACTAAATATGCCAAAATGTTTCTACTTCTTTCCTGGCATTTGAAAATAGAAAGTATTGGGGGCCTCCCCTGGCAGCACAGGTGGTTGAACATGGTGCTGTGAAGCTGTCCACAGCCTCTGCAGTGCGGCCAGCTGGCGAGGATCCCACATGGCACGGCAGACCTCACCTATTGCACCCGCTGCTCCCCTGAGCAGTGTATAACGTCAGTCTGCCTGTTTTGTTCCCCGCTTTGTCTCTCACCCTCCCTTGCATCTGGCCTGTAAACCGGTTCTTGTATAAATAAATAAATCTTAAAAAAAAAGAAAAAAGAAAGAAAATAGTGAGTGTCAAGTACCAAATAACTGGGAAAGTGATACTAGTGGTGAAGGCCAATAAGCAATGATTGCTGATTGCTAGGGTTGTCAAACTGTATTCTCTGTTCATAAAGTTTGGTGGTTAGTTGTTTATTTTTATTTATTTATGCATACGAAAACTGGGGTGCAGGCCAGAGGTGTGGGGGTGAGAGGATTCACAGAGACAGAATGGGGAGCAGAATAGGTGAATCTACTGAAATACATTGCTGAGGGGAGCAGTGGGCAAGACAGCAGAGGTCTGCTGCACCATATGTGTGTTAGTTCCCTGGCTGGGGATTGAACTCAGGCCATAGTGGTGACAGTGCTGAGATTTAACCCCAAGGCCACCAGGGGGACCCAAAGTTTGTCCTATTTCTTTAATGAATGTCACTGAAATATTTTTTAATTTTAATTTTAATTTTATTTTTATGTATTTTTTACACCATTTTTCATTTTTACACAATGTATGCATTTTTCATTCATGCATTCCCACCCCCCTTATTTTGACCCTAATCCCTCCTCTCTTACCCTCCTATTCCCTATGGTGTATCTCTGGTTTATAGTTGCTTGTTGATTTTGATTTTCTCTTTATTATAATTGTCTTTTATCTGGTCCCTTATTTAGGTTTTCTAAATTCCTCTATGAGTATGACCATCCATTATTTTTCTTTTTCCTTCTGGCTTATTTTGCTCAGCATGATCCCTTCCAACTCCATCCATGTTGCTGTGAATTGCTTGAGTTTATCTTTTTTGATTGCTGAGTAGTATTCCATTGTGTATATATACACCACATCTTCTTGATCCAGTCATCTATTTTTGGACATTATGGTTGTTTCCATAGCTTAGCTGTTGTAAATAGTGCTGCTATAAACATAGGGGTGAAGGTGCCCTTTTGAATTAATGTTTCTGAAATTTTTATTGGAATAGCATTGAATCTGTAAATTGCTATTGGTAGGATAGCCATTTTGATAAATAAAATTCTTCCAATCCATGATCAGAGGGTGTCTTGCCATTTCTTTGTGTCTTTTATTTTTTTAACAATGTTTTATAATTTTATTTCTATAGGTCCTTTATCACTTGTGTTAGGTTTATTCCAAAGTATTTCATTTTTTGTTTGAATTATAAATGGATGGTTTTCTAGATTTCTTCTTCTTCAGATTGATTGTTTATATATAGGAAAGCTACTGATTTTTATATGTTGATTATTTTATCCTGCTACTTTACTAAACTGGTTGATTATTTTGATTAGTTTTTCTGTGGAGAGTTTAGGGCTTTCTATGTACATTTTCATATAATCTGGAAATAGTGATAGTTTTACTTCTTCTTTCCCTATTTTGGTTTCTCTTGTCTTATTGCTTGGGCTAGAAGAGCTATGGTGAAAGAGGACATCCTTGTCTTGTTACTGATCTTAAAGGAAAGACTTTCAGCTTTTCACCATTGAGAATAATAATGGCTGTGAGTTTGTCATATATGGCTTTTATCATGTTAACGTATGTTCCTTCTATCCTGAGAATATTGAGAGCCTTCATTATAAATGGGTGTTGAACTTTGTCAAATGTTTTCTCAGCATCTATTGATGTGATCATATGGTTTTTATTTTTCTTTTTGTTGATGTGTTGGATTATATTAATTGATTTTCAGATGTTGCACCTTCCTTGTGCCATTGGAATAAATACCACTTGATCATGGTGTATTATTCTTTTTATATATTATTGGATTCTGTTGTCAAGGATTTTATTGAGGATTTTTGCATCAGTGTTCATTAGGGAGACTGGCATCTAGTTTGTGTGTGTGTGTGTTATCTGTCTTTGGGTTTGGTATTAGTAATGTTGGCTTAATAGAACTTTTTTGACGGTATTCCTTCTTTCTCAATTTTTTTTGAAAGAGTGTGTAGGATAGGCACCAATTCATTTCTGAACATTTGGTAGAATTCATTTGTGAAGGTGTCTGGTTCTGGACTTTTGTTCTGGTGGATGTTTTATTATTCTTTCAGTTTCACTGCTTATAATTTGTCTGTTTTGGTATTCTATTTTTTCTGTTCTTATCTAGATTTGGAGGATTATATTTTGCTAGGAATTTGTCCATATCTTCTAGATTATTGAACTTGTTTGCATATAAATGTTCATAGTAATCTCTGATCATTGAGTCTGTTATAATTTCTACTGAGTCTGTTATAATTTCTCCTGAGTTGTTATAATTTTGATTTCTACTGAGTCTGTTATAATTTCTCCTCTTTTGTTCTTGAGCCTATAAAATAAAAATTTCCTTATGCTTTGGTTCTTACTTAGATTCTCTCTCTGCCTGTACAGACAACACACACCCAGATTACCAAATAATGACCCAGACCTGAAGGAAAAAAAAAAAAAAAGACACAGGAACCACAGTAAAGCTCAGTGAAATGTGTCAGAAGGAAAAAGCAAAATTATTGGATGGTTTCACCTGTAGGAGGAATATAGGAGAACCAAATAAGATATCAGGGGAAAACTAATAACAATACAAAACACAACACAACCAAAACAGATAACTATAAACCAGAGACATCCTGCAGGGGAGGAAGAGGGAGAGGGATCAATAGATGGATGGAGGAGCACAGGGGAATGTGGTGATGGTACAGGAGTGCATTGGCAAAGGAAATTATACGGGGACTACACATGCAGTTGGGAGAGAGCAAACATTATTCAAAAATGAACAATGATGTAAAAATATATAAATAAAAAAGAAAATTAAAGAAAAAAACTAAAAAGAAAATAAAAGAGAGCAGAACTATGTTCCACTTAATGCAAGTATTCACATTACTGACAATGAGCTACCAGCACCAGGTATAAAGAATTTTATCTTTTATAGTATTGTGTGTACAGATTCTTGTTTTATGACTGTTCTCACATGTAGCTCATGGGACACTTGGATTATGCCCTAAGAGCCCCACCTATGGCTCAGAAATTCTATCAAGCTTCTATCTTAGTACAAATGATTTTCCTTGGTCAAAAAAGTAAACAAGGAGTTTAGAATCAACAATTATTTTACTCATTTGTTATAACTTTATATCATATTTAAGCATGTTATTGGTTTCCTTCTCAGGAACATACTTGAAATTATATTTGGTTGTGCTTTTCTGAACATTCAAAATATCTGCTCACTTCATCTTTCGACCCTGGTTTCTGACGTCAGTTGAATAATTTCATAGATTTTTCAAAAGAACAGCTTTATAACTGCATTAGTCCAACAGACTCACATTCATGGATTGAAGTCTTTATTCGATTAATTATTATTATACACTTAGTACATTCCAGGTTCTGTTCTGGGTGAGTGGGATATAATAGTGGTATATTTAAAGAGTGCTTGCTACAGAAAGCTCAACCTTTATTCAGTGGATACAGATTCAAAATTCACAACAATGATGTAGAACATGTATATGAGAATGATAAAAAACAGGGAGCTAAGAGGGAACTACCCACATGGTGCAGCAGACCTCTCCTCACTCACCCTCTGCTCCCCTCAGCAGAGTATTTCAGTTGATCTGCCTGTTCTGTTCCCCACTCGGTCTCTGGTGCATCCTCTCACCCCCAAAACCTCTGTCTGCTACCCCAGGTCTTGTATACATATAGATCAAAAATTTTTTTTTAAAAAAAGCTAAGACAAAAGGATGGTATAGAGACACAAAATGATGAATGTTAGTGTGTTATAGATTATTTAGGAAAGGTTTCACTGAAATGGTGAAATCAGAGCAAAGTGGAGAGTAGTGGTATGACATCTGGTTCTCTGTGAGAAAGTGTCCTTGCACAGGGAACAGCATGTGAAAATGCCCTGATGCAGAACTGTGCATAATAGGTTTAAAAAAATGCAAAAAGGCAGTAGATGGGAGAGTGGGGGAAATGGCAGAAGTATTTTCGGAAAAATGGTGAACAACCTGATGACATGGGCCTCGGTGATCACAAGGTAAAGATTTTAGACATGTTTTCCTGATTGATACAGTGTACACATCAAGTACTCGAAGAGATGTGATATAACCTAACTTAGATTTACGAAGGTCACCCGGAGTACTTTTTGGTGGATACAGAGGGTCACAGAGAGAAACCAAGGGGCATGGTGAAAGCTCAGGGAAAGGGATGGGAGACTCACAATATGAGATGTGTGCAGAGTCTACGGATGTGCTTTAAGGATGTGCTTTCCAGCCCCTCTTTTTTTTTTTCTTTTTTCTTTTTACAGCCCCTCTTTATCCTCTATGAGAAATTGAACCAGTACATCAGTCATAGATGCCTTTTTTCAAATTTTCAAAAACATATGTAAACAAATGAAATGGAACAAATGTGTCCTCTAATAGAGAAGAGAGTTTCAATGAAAATGGTGGGAATGGAAATAAAGTGGAGGAAGCTAAGTGTCTTTTCTAGCTGTGTGTCTCACATAGCACCTTGACTTCTCTGAGTGAAGTGACCGGCCTTCAAAAGGTGAAAGAAGACAGTGCCCATCTGGATCTCAGAACTACATATTGCCCATTTCTTCATCTGTGCACTAAAGAATCCCTGGGTCTAGAATGGCACAGAAAAAGATTTCTAATTGAATAGAAACACATCTTGGAGATACTGTGCCCAGGTGTCCTACCCACCACAGTGAAGTAAATGTAACAATAAAGAATGCTAAATCATTATTTTTGCTTCCAATGCATATAAAATTTACATTTATACCTTAATGGATTCTTTCAAAACATACTAGCATTATGCCAACAAGAAGTGTTATCCTAATTTATTAATATTTTCTAGCTAAAAAAAAAATACTAACCATAGTCCCAACCTTCAGCAAGTCATCATCATTTGATAGTGGAGGGTCTTGCCTCAGTGTTGATGGCTGCTGCCAGCTCAGGGTGGTGGTCACTGAAGACTGGGCGGCTGTGGGAATTGCTTAAAATAACACAACACTGAAGACTGCTTAATTGACTGATTCATGTATTATCATGAGAATGCAGCAATCCAGTCACATTTTCAGGCAACACTTCTAATTCTAGTTCTTTTGCTGTTTCCATTGAACCTGTAGACACTTCATCCACTGAAGCCTTGAACCCCTCAAATTTATCTATAATGGCAGGAGGAGTTTTCACTTATGACTGATATCCTGACACCCAGACCAGTGTTTGGCATGGAGAAGGAGGAGATTATTTCTCTTGCTACCTGCCAAATAAATGAAGACGCATGAGAATTCTCACAAATGTAAGCTTATCGATAAGCTGTACATGATTAGCCATTGCTATTTTTTGTAGTTTGAAATAACTATATTAAAAATAATAGCTCACGGGCCTCTCCAGTGGCGCAGTGGTTGAGCACTGGGTTGGGAAGCTGCCTGCAGCCTCTGCACTGCCAGTTCAATCCCCGGCTGCTCCCGGCCACCGGAGGAGGGTCCCGCATGGTGCACATTCCTCTCCTGCCGCCCGCTGCTCCCCTCAGCAGTGTACTTCTGTCCTTCTGCCTGCTCTGCTCCCCGCTCTGGCTCTAGTGAATTCTCTCACCCTCCCTTGCTTCTGATTGTACCCAGTGCTTGTATAAGTAAATAAGTAAATAAATAGATAGATAGATAAATAAATAAATAAATATACTATTAAAGAAAAAATAGCTCACTGTGCCCTCCTGGTGGCACAAGTGGTTAAGTCTCAGTACTGTGTGTTGTCAACAGCCACTGCAGTATGGGTTGGATCCCAGGCCAGGGAGCTAGCTTATGGCGCAGCAGACCATTCTTGCCTTGCCTGATGCTCCCCTCAACAGTGGATTTCAGTCAGTCTGCTGTTCTGCTCCCCGCTCTATCTCTGGTGAAACCTCTCTACCACTTGCCCCCACCTCCGGCCTCTATCTCAGCTCTTCTATACATAAATAAATAAAATACATCTTAAAAAATAAAAATAACATCTCACTTACTGTGTGTGTTTTCCATGTGCATGCCAGGTTCTATGTGGTTTCCACATGTTTAGTGCTTGATATTCAAAACTGTAGGTCGGAGCTATTAAAGAAATTATTTCTTTCATAGGGGAACCAAAGCATGAAATGTTCAATACCTTGTCAAGAATGGGTGGTTGAAATGTTAAGCACAACCAGGTCTCCCTGGTGGCACAAGGGGTTAAGCACCAAACTATGAAGCAATCCATAGCCTCTGTAGCACAAGTTCGATCCCTGGCCAGCCTGGGAGCAGTCCATTTGGCGCAGCAGACCTCTCCTAACTCGCCCACTGCTCCCCTCAGCAATGTACTTCAGTATATCTGCCTGTTCTGTTCCCCATTCTGTCTTTGGTGAATCCTCTCACCCCCCACATCTCTGGCCTGTACCCCAGCTCCTGTATGCATAAATAAATCTTTGAAAAAAAAGTTAAGCACAACGATGTGAGCCCAGATTCTCACCTTCAGTTTCTAGAAGTGTTCCCTTCAAAACAGCCATCTGAAAAAGAAGAGTTATAGATGAGAAAAGGCTTCATCTGTTCTTAAAAGCAAAACCACTTGAGAGGGACTCAGAGCTCCTAGAATACTGTCCAGAGCTAGGGAATGGGACACAGGACTCAGCAGTTCTGTTCTACCAATCCTTTTGGGATCAAATATCTGTGTCTCGCTTTCTAAACTATCCTGCTGAAAATCTAATTCCCAAGGCACTGTAAGGGCCCGGCACATTTGGGATGTGAGTAAATGATGAGTGCAAAATCCACATGATCCTGTCAACCATGTGAAGATACAGTGAGAAACCAGCAGTCTGTAACACTAAAAGGGCTGTCCCTCACTTCAGCAACTGGAAGCCAGGTCTTCAAAGCTGTGAGAAATGAATTTGTCTTGGTCATCAGCTGTCCTGTCTGGCTGTGGTGGTTTCTTGTAGGAGGCTGGATGCACTAAGAAAAGAAAGGATGAGTTACTGTCCAATGACACTTCCTAATGAAAGGGAGATTCATTATCCCTTAACTGTACACATATTGTCAATGTCTTTCTTCTTCTCAAGCCCCATTCCCTTTCTAAGCACGCTTTATCCAAGTGCTGGTGAAGGTATTTCCCAAGGATACACTAACTGATACACTCTAACTTTAAGAGACCTAAATAAGCCTTTAAGTTGGGGGGAAAGGACATGCAAAGAGCAGTTAGTGGTTTCTAAACACTCACACCCTGCGAAAAGGAGGGTGAACCTGCTTTCAGTTTCATACTGAACACTAAGCTTAACAACGAAAAGCCATGGCGGGTGAGTTTTACCCCCAAGGACATGCGTTGGGAAAAGAAACAGCTGGGGAAGGGGCAGGATTTTTTGAAAGTCATTAAGTTGATTCTGTGAATGTCTCCTTGAGCAGAACAGAGGGAGTGGGTCGAGATGGCAGAGGGCCGGCAAAGAGACAGGCCAGGCCCGGAAGACTATCACACTTTAGAAAGGAAACATTGGGGGCAGAGAGGTGTTTCCGGGGTAATCTGCTGTCATCGTGCTGTCTCCCCTGTATTCTACAGTAGCATAAACTTCAGTGTATGGAGGGGGCACAGTCAGAGAGGACAGGGGTCTGCGATTGTTGTCCCCAGACGCAATGGTCTCTGGGGGTTCATTATCAGAGATCAATAAACATGGGCATGTTAGTATGGTGCCTGCTGTCAGGTGGTCTATGGAGATGCACATCTCAGACAGCAGGCTCTCGTTGAGCACACGCGGGTAATAAGAATTACCCCCCACAAGGCCGGAATCAGGATTACTGAGCTGTGTGGAGAGGGACATTCTGTTGATTAAATCTGGAGGAGGCTATTCCCCATTGCTGAGAGGGAAGGGGGAAGGGGCTGATTTCCTGACTTGAAGAATTCTCATGCTTCAAACAGACCAGGTCCTCCAGGAGAAGAGGACACAGTTTGTCCGTTCAGTGTCCCCAGGCACCATCAACGGCTTGCTGGATGAACTTTTAGAGAAAAAAGTGCTGAACCAGGAAGAGATGGAGAAAATAAGAGATGAAAATAAAACTGGCAAGGATAAGGCTCGAGCTTTGATAAACAATGTCCGTCCTAAAGGGCCCCGGGCATGCCGGATTTTTATTAATTATATTCGTGAAAATGACCGCTACCTAGCAGAGAACCTGGAGCTCTCCTCAGGTAAGGTGGGGGACTGATGTTCACCTTAGGCCTGTGTCTTTGTGCGCATCATTTGATTTCTTCATCCTTCAAAGTAGTTTACAAACATCCTAAGCTCTGGCTCAGGCCTGCATCTCTCCATCATAGATCTATTATATCACCCCCTCCGTTTTCCTCTGTGTCCTGTGCCCCTAGCATTTGAGTCTTTGGCCTTTTTGTGGATTAAAATTCAATTCCTGTCCTGTCTATGTGGTCATTCATTTGCTGAAGTGGGAGGTGTTTTTAACAGGGAGGATGCATCAGATTGGTCAAGTTTTTTCAGATGCTAAGTGCCTCTTTTAATGTCCATCTTTCCCCAAGTCCACAATCTGGAATTTCTTGAAATACACAAGAACCCCAAGCACAGGTTTCTACCTACTCAGGTGATGCCAATTGCAAAGCACAGATATTTTTTGTTTCACATCTTTCTTGATATTTAATTACAAATATATGGTATCATATATTTGTGAATAATTCTTAATGATTGTTCCCACACCTTCTCTCAATCTGTTTCTGATTTGGCAAAAGCCATACCTGCAGCTTCACTCTCAGGTTTATTCTAGCAAAGTCTGACTCTTTCCCAAATTCTCACTACCCATAAGCTGGTGCCTACTGAACAGGTTCACACTTGTCTACACTGGTTCCTTCATCCACATTGCCCAGAGCTGGACTTGCCATCCTTTGCCCACTTGCTTCTCCTCCCCTCCCCCTATCTTGGTTAATGACACACCATCAAGCATGTGTCAAACCAGAGCTGACCTTAGCACTTCTCCCTAATACCTAGATTCAAGCAGTGGCCACGTTTTTGCTTTCTCTCTCTCGAACACCCAGAGTGTCACTCCACACTCGCTTCTACTGTATTTCACAACCCCCATCTACACAGGGCCCTCTGATTGTCAACCAGAACGTTTACTGCATACTTTTTTTTTATTTTTTAAAGATTTTATTTATTTATGCATACAAGAACTGGGTAACGGGCCAGAGGTACTGGGGAGGGGAAGTGTGAAAGGATTCACATGAGACAGAGTGGGGAACAGAACAGGCAACCTGACTGAAATACACTATTGAGGGGAGCAGTGGGCGAGACAGGAGAGGTCTGCTGCGCCATGTGGGTAGCTCCCTGACTGGCTGGGGATTGAACTCCTGCTGCAGAGGCTGTAGATAGCTTCACAGTGTTGTGCTTAACCCCTCACGCCACCAGGGAGACCCCACTTTCACTTTTGAAGAAATGTGATCTATTCATGCTGCAGGTAAGTAGGAAATGTTCACAGTTTTGGAGTATGCATGTCCATGTGCCCAGGTATCCTAGAAATGAATGTGTCTGATTATGCACTTCTGTGGGGAGCAAGGAGGTTAAAATGGTACTTAACTTTGTTAGTATATGATGATATATTTGATTATTATTTTTTGTTAAGTAAGCTATGGTAGTATATAAAGTAGATGTCATTTCATATAGACTATATATTTTTTTTTTATTTTAGACTAAGTTAGGAACTCTTCAGTCTGCTTCCTAGACATCCATGCTTATTTCTCTCCTTATGTCTGGTATTCCTCAGTAATTATTTATTTAAATAGGTTTTCTATATACTTCTTTCTCTTTTCACCTTCTGGACTACCTACCTATTATCCTTATGTTTCCTCTTCTAATTGAGTATCATATTTCTCATAGAATTTCTTCATTTTCCCTAAGTCTTGTTTGTCTCTTTTTTCCACTTGGGTCATATGTATAGTTGAGTCTTCTATTTCTGAAATTCTCTCTTACTCTGCCTTAAATGTATTTAAAATACTTTCAACTGCATACTTTTTATAAAATTATAATTTTTGGTTACAAAATCACCTTTTAGTCCCCTGGACTTTAAGGGAATCTGAGGAAATTAAACAGTTCTGAATATTCCTAGGTATGGCCACCTCTAATTCATAGTGACATTGCAACCAATGTTTGTTAAGTAACTATTACACTGAAAAATTTCATTCAAATTGATATTTTTTGCTAGAACAATTGAAAAACTTTACAACAAGTGTTGTAGCCTATGCTCTATAGAATGCCTTTAGAATGATTAACAGTGTTCCTGCTCCCCTTCTCTGCAGCCATAGGTGACAAGTGACCACAGCAGGCGGCACCCTATACGACCCCTGTGGGGGACAGGGCAGCGGGGATGCCAGGTCCTATGGTGCCAGACAGCAGAGACCGCTTGAAGAAAAAAGCCCGTGCAGAAGCTGGGTCAGCAAGAAAGTCACTTCTTGTATTGGTGTCCATTTTCTTTATGTGCAGCTTTTGTTATGTTTTTGGTATATAAAAATTTTCCTCAGCTTAGTGAAGAAGAAAGAGTGAATATGAAGGTTCCCAGAGATATGGACGATGCCAAGGCTCTAGGAAAAGTTTTATCCAAATATAAGGACACCTTTTATGTACAAGTACTCTTAGCTTATTTTGCTACATATATTTTCTTGCAAACATTTGCTATTCCGGGCTCCATATTTCTCAGCATTCTCTCAGGGTTTCTTTTTCCCTTTCCACTAGCTTTATTTCTTGTTTGTTTGTGTTCTGGACTTGGTGCCTCATTCTGCTACATGCTCTCCCATTTAGTTGGGAGGCCCGTTGTACACAAATACTTAAGAGAGAAAGCAGAAAAATGGTCACAACAGGTCAAACGTCATACAGAACATCTCATTAACTACATTATATTTTTGAGGATAACACCATTTCTGCCTAATTGGTTTATTAATATTATATCTCCTATTATAAATGTGCCACTGAAAGTTTTTTTTTTTTTTTGGGGCACTTTTCTAGGTGTTGCACCTCCTTCTTTTGTAGCAATTAAGGCAGGAAGCACACTCTACCAGCTTATAACAGCAGGGGAAGCTGTTTCCTGGAACTCAGTATTTGTCCTAATGATTTTGGCTGTTCTTTCTATTTTGCCAGCCATCTTCCAGATAAAGCTAAAACAGAAATTTGAGTGAAAAATCACCTGGGTTTTAGGGCCTCCCCTTGTGGCGCAGAGGTTGAGCACTGGGCTGTGAAGCTGCCCACAGCCTCTGCAGCGCCGGTTCTATCCCTGGCCACTAGCAAGGGTCCCACATGGTGCGCAGACCTCCTCTGCCATGCCCGCTGCTCCCTTCAGCAGTGTACTTCATCAGTCTGCCTGTTCTGTTCCCTGCTCTGTCTGTACCCGCACTTCTGACTGTACCCGGTGCTTGTATAAATAAATAAATAAAATCTTAAAAAAAAAATCATCTGGGTTTTAGTTTTCTCTAATAACATCACCATTATCATCTCAGGATTGGCAGTTTTATGTGTTAAAATCACCTCTTCAGAAATTGAAACAAGGAATTTGTAAACTAAAATTACCTACCAGACAGTTAAAATAATGCATTTAAGTGACAAGAGAGAAAGTAAAAATGGAAATTGATATACTGTAGAAAGTGCTGTCAGTAGTTATGATAAATATCTTTTAAATACTATTCCAAAGGTAGCCATAGATAATTAGTGGCAACATAGAAGAAAATTCTTGACCTAAGCTGATTCATCTAATGTATTTCATTAACTGGCTATACCTACTTAGCCTGGACTTGTAAATTTGATATTTTTTTGTTTAACCCTTACTAATAACTAAAGTAGATAAATACAAGTAAAAGACTCTAGATTTTTTTTTTAAATAGCATTGCAGTCCTACCTAATGTTAGCCTTTTTTCATAGCATAAACTTGAAAACAAAAGCTTAAAGGAGATTACACCTTCCTCTTTTTACCTTAGAGGTAGTGGATTTGTTTAAAAGTTACAACTTAGTTG
Source organism: Talpa europaea (assembly GCF_964194135.1). Lineage (NCBI taxonomy): Eukaryota > Metazoa > Chordata > Mammalia > Eulipotyphla > Talpidae > Talpa > Talpa europaea. Next base: position 35,675,379 of record NC_140079.1, read on the forward strand.
ACATTGAATTTGGAAAGGATGTCAAGTTATATCTGTTTCTGTATTTTATTTATTTTTTTCTTTTCTGAATTAGCATGGATTAGTCTGAAATTTAAAAATTTGATCAGTCTATTTTCATTTTTTTCCTAGTTTTTACAACATTTCCCCTGTGCATACACAAAATGGCAATTACAAGATATTTGATGTTGATAATTTATATTCAGATAATATTTTGTTACACATTTCCCCTTTACTATCTCAACAGGGGATCAAGAAAGTAAAATTCAAAGTATACTGTTGTTCGATGTTAGATTACGTTATAGTTTGAAACAGAAGCAATGGCAGCATAACACTTTAGGTGGGTAAAGTTTGTTTGTTTCAATGACTTTATAATTTACCTCATTTATTTGTTTGATCATTAAAGTATGTACTATGTAATTATTCTTTATATGCATAATACTCATAAGAAATCCTTATTTCATTTCTGTTGATGGCTTTTTTGTTTGAGGCTGCTTTTGATTAACACAGTTTCTCAGTTTAGTGTTTTTACTTTTTATAATACTAAGTTAAATTAACTTTTCACATGGTAACTACCATATTTAAATAGTCCTGGAGAAAATAGACAGCTTTGCTACTTGCTTAATGGTACACTCTTCCTTGATTTTAGGACATAGCTGATCTAAAGTAAAATACTCTGTCAGTTCTGTTTTCACCCAAGACTGTTATGTTGAAAAGTACTTCAGCTGTGGGAAAAATCCTTGTATGTTTTTATTGTGGAGGTATGATCATCCTCAAAGCCTGTTTCTGCTGCATAATGTGGGCTGATTCATTATTTTTTCTATCACATTATTAACAAATGGATTTATTATAAATACAAAGGAAATCTATTGATTAATACATTATTCTTATGTCAAAAACAAGAATGATTAACTGGGCTCCTAATTTGTTGAACATTTATGAATACATGAATTATGAATAAATTAAGAATCACCCCCATGACTTTCAAACTAGACAAAAACTTAGGCACAGACATGACACTACACACACCCATTTTGGTTCAGATGATAAGAAATGCTGTAACATGGTCAAACATTTATAATGACTCAGATAGGGTAGAAACTTAGTTCTTATTTGTGAAAATTCCAAAAACAGTCATTCTTCATCAGCCCACAGATCTTTTCCAAGTGCTAATTCAGATACTTAGACTCTTCCATCCCATGATTCTGATATCTGTAACATCTGATCACTAAATCACTGTGGTCCCATCTATCCAGTGAACTGCACTGGGAGGCATATGGAAGGTCATTTGTCAGAGAGTTTGCTAGAATTGGTTGGGGTGTTTCATACCAGGTTTCAGCTTATATTCCAATGTCTGGAACCCACTCATTGAGACATCCAACTCCCAGTGGAGAAAATGCCTTGCGAAATTACTGTTAAGTTTCTGCCACAAAATTTTAAACATAAAAATTTTCATCCCACACAATATTGGAGGTGGCACAGGAAAAGCCTACGAAACAGATGACAATGCAGAACTTTAACTGTCTCAGAGAATTTTCTGAAAATAGTGGTCTCAGTTTTATTAAATCTCAGCAAGAGTGACATGATCTAGATTCCTTACTAAGCAAATTTCACTTATGTCTGAGTCTATGTTCTTGCTTACCAAATAATCAGTATTGTAGTAGTCCTGGGAGAGTATTTTACCAGTGGTACTGAAATAATTTCATTGCGTAGTCATCCTTTTCTCAAAAATATAAAAGACCTTTTTTTTTTAGAGTTTGAGAGTTTTGTAATTAATTAATTATTTATTTATTTAGATTTATTTATTTATTTATACAAGCACTGGGTACAGTCAGAAGTGCAGGAGGGTGAGAGAATTCACCAGAGCCAGAGCAGGGAGCAGAGCAGGCAGAAGGACCGAGGTACACTGCTGAGGGGAGCAGAGGGCGGCAGGAGAGGTCTGCGCGCCATGTGGGACCCTCCTCCGGTGGCCAGGGAGCAGCCAGGGATGGAACCAGCACTGCAGAGGCTACAGGCAGCTTCACAACCCAGCGCTCAACCGCTGCGCCACCGGGGAGGCCCCTAAATAAATTTTTTTTTTAAAGTGACATTTGTATCAAAAAATGTTTTTATAACATTACCTATTTTTTTTTACAACTTTATTTTTTTTTTAATTTTTTTTTTTTTTTTTTTTTCAAATACAAGCACTGGGTACAGTCAGAAGCACGGGAGGGTGAGAGAATTCACCAGAGCCAGAGCAGGGAGCAGAACAGGCAGAAGGACCGAAGTACACTGCTGAGGGGAGCACGGGCGGCAGGAGAGGTCTGCGCGCCATGTGGGACCCTCCTCCGGTGGCCGGGGAGTAGCCAGGAATGGAATCGGCACTGCAGAAGCAGCGGGCAGTTTCACGACCCAGTGCTCAACCCCTGCGCCACCGGGGAGGCCATAAAAGACCTTCTCTAAGGAAAAAATTAGGAGGTCAGAAATGCTAGTATTTTATCAAATTCAGAAATTACTTTTATGAACCTAGAGGTTGTCCCACCCATGTTTTATTTAGTATTTCATGGTACAGGACTCTTTCTATATGAAAAGTACCCTGTTTCTTTAAAAAGAAATTTAGTTCTATTACAATCCAAACATTTCCTTTTTTTTTTTCTATTGTTCTTCAGACTCCTGTATGAAGAATCAGAACATGTCTTCCAGGTGATACCGATTTCCATATTTTTTTTTCCAAGAATCTCCATTCTAATTATCTCTTACTTTCTCCATAGTCAACATCCTTCTTGGTGCCTTGTTTTACATATCTGAATGTATATTTCTTTATATTATCTTTGAAGTTTGAATATAATGTTCTTGTTTTGATAGTTAATCTTTTTGAAAGAATCTCCAAATATAAAGAAAATATTTCTATTTTGGAACAGATGGAAATTACATTAATTTCTTTAATGCATCCATCACTTTGTTGGATAGTTTTGATTTGTAGTTCTCGTGCACATTACTGTGGGGACTCTTCCTCAGGTGCAATCAGTGAGAGCCTTAATTTTCACTGTCATTCCTTGCTCTCTCATATCCCTAATCATGTACTGGAAAAATAAATGTATATCTTTTGAAGCCATTACAATAGTAATTAATACCTACCTCCATTAAATTTTATTCTAGGCTTTAAATCATTTGAAATATATTTATATTAAATTATTTATATCATATATAGGAATAAAAATTACATTAGTTTTCTGAGAATTCTATCATGTATAACCTGGAAAAAACCCTTTTCTATTTTTTCTAACCTATGTGTAAAAATGTTGATTCTATGGGATGAAGGTAGGTCCTTGTATTACACTAATGGATTGAGTGTATCACACTCAATTGAGTGTATCACACTCAATTGAGTGTATCACACTCAATCTCTTCTGGATTGAGATTGTTCCTTTAGCAGTAACAGCCAACAGTGTTACTGTCCAGCCCAGAGCAGTACTTCTGAGAATGTGTTTCCTCCTCTGTGGTTGCAAACACAGATGATGCTGTGTGAGCACCAAGAGGAATCCTTGGGTATTTTGCTGTTTATAAAGTTTCTTGTCTCTTGCAGCTCTGCAGGCAGTGCAAGACATCCCAGCTATACTCACACCCTCTAAGCAAGGAGAAAAAAGCCTCAAGCTTTGCTTCCTAGAAACAGTCAAGAAGATAAAGAAAAGGTAACAGAGGTACTGTGCTGTGGACACAAGGATCTGAGTGAAAGATCTCGAAAAGACTTTCAAGTGCTGTGTTGCCTGCTTAGAGCTGGTGGCCTGGAGCATCTTAAAAAAAAAAAAAATGACTTTTACCTTAGACAAAGGGCTTCTATCTTGTAGATTCCCAGGATTAGTAAAGAGTTCCCAACCTGATCAATTATCTGAGAAAATAATGGGAACAATTACAATGTCATCTATTGAATTCTAACTCTAAGTCAGATTCTATTTTAAGCCTGTTGCAATTAATAACATCCTTTAATTAGCAAAATAACCCATATTAGACATCATGAAAATAAGGCATCGATTATTAAATACTTTGATAAACGAGTAAGTGGAGGCTTAGTTTTAAATTTCAGTCATTCTAGTTTCAAAGTCTCTTCATATCACAGTCCTGTCAAAACTCATTACTTTATGTGTGCAGCTACCATTGGGATTATACAGTCCATCTCCAGCCCTAGGGCAGGACTCGCTCATCATCACTGTGTTTATCTTTGGTTCATGGGATGTGGTGTCTGGGTAGGACTAAGAGGTTAGGAGCTCTGAACCCTCAAGATGAGCGCTGAATTAAAGAGAACAAGACTATTCATCCACCCTGACCTCCTACAGATATATCCAATAATTGAAAGGTCAGTACACACACGTCTTGCCCTCATCATCTGCAACACAGATTTTGACCACCTTTCTAAGAGAATTGGAGCTGACGTTGACATCAAAGATATGAAGAGACTGCTGCAAAGTCTGGGGTACAGCGTGGATGTGAAAGAAAATCTCATTGCTTCGGTATGGTCTATCCTAAGGTAGGGACAGAGCAATACCCTTCCTATGTCTAAAGAATCTGAGAAATCCTCATTGTAGCCTCATAAGCTTATATATCCTTATAGTCTCAAATGGAAATTTTCCCTTGAGGAGGTTTCATGCTACCATCATCCTTTCAAATATGCAGTCCTCTGGCAAGAGTCTGATAAGGGGGCCTCCCCGGTGGCGCAGCAGTTGAGCGCTGTGTTGTGAAGCTGCTGGCAGCTTCTGCAGCACCGGTTCGATCCCCGGCTGCTCCCCGGCCACCAGAGGAGGATCCCACATGGCGCGCAGACCTCTCCTGCCGCCCGCTGCCCACTGCTCCCCTCAACAGTGTACTTCGTCAGTCTGCCTGTTCTGCTCCCTGCTCTGGCTCTGGTGAATTCTCTCACCCTCCTGCGCTTCTGACTATACCCAGTGCTTGTATAAATAAATAAATCTTAAAATATAGTCAGAAGCACAGGAGGGTGAGAGAATTCACCAGGGCCAGAGCAGGGAGCAGAACAGGCAGAGTGAAGAAGTACACTGCTGAGGGGAGTAACGGGCGGCAGGAGAGGTCTGCGCGCCATGCGGGACCCTCCTTCGGTGGCCGGGGAACAGCCGGGGATCAGCCAGAGATCTAACCGACGCTGCAGAGGCTGCAGGCAGCTTTGCAACCCAGCACTCAACTGCTGTGCCACCAGGGGAGGCCTGCGTCTGATAAAACTTTTAAGTGGGATGTAATATTAACTCAATAATGTCTTTTTCTCTCTACTCAAAATCCCTGAATAGCACCCAATAACACTTTTCTGCACCTTATCCAAATTTAAGTTTAAATTTTATTTTGCATTCCATTGATTTGTAATGAGATGGGAATTCCTTAAGTGTCTCCCTATTGGATGCCCACAGTGCCATGACGATGGGTCACATGGCAGACCAGTGCTCTGCTCTCTTATAGAACATGAGGACAGAGTTGGTGTCTTTTGCTGCCTGCCCAGAGCACCGGACCTCAGATAGCACTTTCGTGGTGTTCAGGTCTCATGGTGTTCGGGAAGGCATTTGTGGGAAGAAATACTCTCAAGAAGCCCCAGATACATTAGATGTCAACACCATCTTTCAAGCTTTAAACACTGTGCACTGTCCAAATTTGATGGATAAGCCCAAGGTGATCATTATCCAGGCTTGCCATGGTGGTGAGTGCTCATATATGTTAGAACACAAGATAGCCACGTGGTTTTTTTGGTTTGTTTGTTTGTTTGTTTTTTAAAAGATTTATTTATTTATTTATACAAGCACTGGATACAGTCAGAAGTGCAGGAGGGTGAGAGAAACCACCAGAGCCAGAGCAGGGAACAGAACAGACAGACTGATAAAATACACTGCTGAGGGAAGCAGCGGGTGGCAGGAGAGGTCTTCTCGCCATGTGGGACCCTCAACAAGTGGCCAGGGATCGAACCAGCACTGCAGAGGCTGCGGGCAGCTTCGCACCCAGTGCTCTACTGCTGTGCCACCAGGGGGGCCCAAGATAGCCACATTTTGACCTTATTTCATGTATCCAATATTTTTCAGTTTCTTTGGATCTGTTCCTCAACATCAAAGCTGGTGTTTTCCAAAAATAATTAGCTTCTGTGAATTATGACTACTTGGTAAATACTTGTTACATTTTCAACAGGGGCCATGTTAATTCTTAAGTTTCTTTTCAGTATTTTGTTGGGACTCATTTGAAGATGGGGAAAGGCAGGAGTTGTTGAAGAGAAATTTTCTGAACTATGCCTAAGAGCATGTGGTTGAAAGAGAGTGACAGATTAATTAATTTGACTGGATAGAGAAGTCATGGAGGAAGTAGTTCTTTTGGTGGCTGGTAGTAACAAGAAACCACATCTTGTCTTTCCAGGGGAAAAAGAAGTGGTTTACCTAAGTAATTTGACAGGAGCTTCTGGAAACAGCTCTTCACTGTTTCTTGAAGACTTTGAGGATGATGCCATTAAGAAAGCCCATGTAGAGAAGGATTTTATTGCTTTCTGCTCTTCCAATCCAGTTAATCTTTTTCTACACAGGGCAGCTCTGTGAGCATCATCAGTGTAAGATCTTTGTTATTTTCAGTTTCTGCTAGCAAACCATATTCTCCAAGTTAATCTCAGCTACACTACAGTGCTTCCCTGAAGAAAAATGAACATCTATGTCCTTAAAATCTAAAAAGGACTTGAGAGATACCTGCCACGTCCATTCCAGCCACTACCTCAACATGAGCCTGCGTCATAAGATGGCTGCAGTTTCAAAGAAAATTTTAATCTATTCTCATTATCTATTTAATGATCATGATTACTTGCTGAAAAGTTTGGCAAACCAGGTCAGCACCAATGCACAATGGTTAATGCCACATTTTACTTATTTCTTTGCATAATTTTAAAAGATTTCATGACTTTTATGTCTATACTATTTCATATAACATCATGTTCTTTAATATTTCTCTTTGTTAAGACTGTTTTGTCTCCCAGTAGAATGATACCTTTCTTATTTTTTAATTTTTAAATATTTTATTTTATATAATTCTTACATCATTTTTCGCTTTTGCACAATGTATGCATTTTCATTTTGATTATATTCCCCACACAATTGCACCCTCCTTATTTTGACTGTAATCCTTCCTCTCCTCGCCCTCCTTCCTCACGTACTGTGTCTTTGGTTTATAGTTCCTTGTTAATTTTAATTTTTTTTACAAACTCTTTTGTTTTTAGATTTATTTATTTATTTATACAAGTGCTGGGTACAGTCAGAAGCGTGGGAGGGTCAGATAATTCACCAGAGCCAGAGTGGGGAACAGAACAGTCAGACTAACGAAGTAACTGCTCAGGGGAGCAACAGGCATGGCAGGAGAGGTCTGTCACTCCATGTGGGACCCTCGCTGGCTGGCCAGGGATCGAACCAGCACTGAAAAGGCTGCAGGCAGCTTCGCAGCCCAGTGCTCAACCACTGAGTCACCGGAGAGGCCCTATTTTCTTTTCTTCATTATAATTAGTCTTTTTCCTGGTCCCTTATTTAGGTTTTCTAAACTCCTGCTATGAGTAAGACCATCCAGTATTTTTCTTTTTCTTTCTGGCTTATTTCACTGAGCATGATCCCTTCTAGCTATACCCATGTTGCTGCAAATTGCATGAGTTTATCTTTTTTGATTGCTGAGTAATATTCCATTGTGTATATATACCACACTTTCTTGATCCAGTCATCTATTTTTGGACATTATGGTTGTTTCCATAGCTTAGCTATTGTAAATTGTGCTGCTATAAACATAGGGGTGCAAATGCCCTTTTGAATTAATGTTTCTGTGTCCTTTGGGTAAATACCTAGGAGTGGAATGGCTGGATCATATGGAAGCTCTATCTTTAGTAGGTTGAGTACTCTCCACACACTCTCCATAGAGGGTTAGACTAGTTTGCACTCTCACCAGCAGTGCAGGAGAGTTCCTTTTTCTCCACATCCTTGCCAATGTTTGTTGTTGCCAGTTTTTTTTTTTTTAATATGTGCCATTCACACTGGTGTAAGATGGTATCTCATGGTAGTTTTGATTTGCATTTCCCTGATTACAAGTGATGTTGAACAATTTTTCATATGACTGTTGGACATTTGCATTTCCTCTTTGGAGAAGATTCTTTTTAACTTTTCTGCCCATTTTTTGACTGGATTATTTTCTTGGTTTTTTTTTTTTAGTCTCCTCAGCTCTTTGTAAATTTTTGTGATCAGTCCTTTATCATTAGTGTTGTGTGCAAAAATGTTCTCCCAGTCTGTGGGGTTTCTCTTTGTTTTGGTTATTATCTCTTTTGCTGTGCAGAAGCTCTTTAATTTGATGTAGTCCCAGCTGTTTATCTTTGCCTTCACTATCACTGCTTTGGGTGATGTGTCTATAAAGATGTCTTTGAGGTGCATGTCATATAGTGTTTTGTCTATATTCCCATCTATGTATTTTATGATTTCAGGTCTTATGTCTAGTTCTTTAACCCATTTTGAGTTGGCTTTTGTGCATGGTGCGTGGTAGTAAAGAGTCATTCTTTTGCCTGTAGCGGCCCAGTTTTCCCAGCACCATTATTGAACAAACTTTCTTTCTCCAGTGCATATTCTTTGCTCCTTTGTCAACGATTAGTTGACCATAAATCTGTAGACTTATTTCTGGATTTTCTATTCAGTTCCATGGGTCTGTGTGTCTATTCTTGTTCCAATACTATGCAGTTTCTATTAGTACGGCTTTGTAGTATAGTTTGAAATCTGGGTGTGTTATGCCTCCATTCTTTTTTTTTTTTTTTTTTTTTTTTTCCAAGAGGGTTTTGCTATTTGGGGTTTTTGGTGGCTCCATATGAATTTCATCAATATTTGTTCTATTTCTTTGAAGAATGTCACTTTTTTTTTTAAAGATTTATTTATTTATACAAGCACTGGGTACAGTCAGAAGTGCGGGAGGGTGCGAGAATGCACCAGAGCCAGAGTGGGGAACAGAACAGGCAGACTGAAGAAATACACTGCTGAGAGGAGCAGCAGGCAGCACGAGAGGACTGCGTGCCATGTGGGACCCTCGCTGGTGGCCGGGGATCAAACGGGCACTGCAGAGGCTGTGGGCAGCTCCGCAGCACAGCGCTCAACCACTGCACCACCAGGGGAGGCCCGTCATTGAATTTTTTATTAGAATAGCATTGAATCTGTAAATTGCTTTGGATAGGGTGGCCATTTTGATAATGTTAATTCTTCCAATCCTTGAGCAGGGGATGTTTTCCCATTTTTTGTGTCTTCTTCTATTTCTTTTAACAGTGTTTTATAGTTTTCTTTGTATAGGTCCTTTACCTCTTTTGTTAGGTTTATTGCCAAGTATTTGATTTTTTTCATTGTCTCCATAATAAAAGGGTTGGTTTTCTTGATTTCTTCTTCCTCAGATTTATTGTTTGTGTATAGGAAAGCTACAGATTTTTGTGTGTTGATTTTGAATCCTGCTACTTTGCTTAACTGATTGATTAGTTTAATTAGTTTTTCTGTGGAGTTTTGAGGTTCTTTATGTATATTATCATATCATCTGCGAAGAGTGACAGTTTAAGTTCTCCCTTACCTATTTGGATTCCTTGTACGTCTTTCTCTTGTCTTATTGCTCTGGCTAGGACTTCCAGTATTATATTGAAAATCAGTGTTGAGAGTGGGCATCCTTGTCTTGTTTCAGATCTTAATGGAAATGCTTTCAGCTGTTCACCATTAAGAATGATATTGGCTGTGGGTTGTCATACATGACCTTTATGATGTTGAGTTATGTTCCTTGTATCCTGAGAATTTCAAGGGCCTTTGTCATAAATGGGTGCTGTACTTTGTAGAAAGCTTTCTCAGCATCTATTGATATTATCATATGGTTTTTATATTTCTTTTTGTTGATTTGTTGGAAGACATTGTTTGATTTTCAGATGTTGAACCATCCTTGTGTCCCTGTAATAAATCCTACTTGGTTATGGTGAATTATCTTATACACACATTGTTGGATTCTGATAGCTAAAATTTTATTGAGTATTTTTGCATCAGTGTTCATTAGAGGGGTTAGCCTGTAGTTTTCTTTTTGTGTGTTGTCCTTGTTTGCTTTTGATATTAGGGTAATGTTGGTCTCATAGAACATATTTGGTATTATACCTTCCTTCTCAATTTTTTGAACGAGTTTGTAAAGGATAGGGACTAATTCGTTTCTGAATGTTTGGTAGAATTCATTTGTAAACCCATCTGGTCCTGGGCTTTTGTTTTGGGGGAGGTTTTTGGTTACCATTTCAGTTTCACTGCTTGTAATTGGTCTGTTTAGGTGTTCTAGTGTAGGGTGATTATAGAGTTGTAGGAATTTGTCCATCTCTGCTAGATTGTTGAGCTTGTTTGCATACAACTGTTCACAGTAGTTTCTGATTATTCTTTTGATTTCTGTTGTGTCTGTTGTGATTTCTCCCTTTTCATGTGTGATCCTATTTATTTGTGTTTTCTTCCATTTTTCCTTTGTGAGCCTGGCTAGTGGTTTTTCTATTTTATTTATTTTTTCGAAGAACCAACTTTTGGTTTCGTTGATCTTTTGGATTGTTTTTTTAGTTTCTATTTCATTTATTTCTGCTTTGGTTTTTATTATTTCTTTTCCTCTACTTGTTTTGGGGTTTTGTTGTTGTGCTTTTTCTAGTTCTTTGAGCTTTGCGATTAGGTTGTTTCTTTGTGTTCTTTCTTATTTCTTGATGTGAGCCTGTATTGCTATATATTTCCCTCTTAGTACTGCTTTTGCTGCATCCCATACATTTAGGAAATTAGTGTCCTCTTTGTCGTTCAACTCAAAGTACTTTTTAATTTCTTCTTTGATCTCCTCATTAGTCCAGTGGTCTTCCAGTAGTGTGGGTTTCAATCTCCGTGAGGTAGGAGAGTTCCTTGCCTTTTTTTGATGGTTTATTTCTAGTTTGATGCCTTCATGGTCAGAGAACATGGTTGTTATGATTTCAATCTTGGTGTATTTGTTGATGTTTGTCTTGTGTCCAGTATGAGAACGATCTGTGGGCACTTGAGAAAAATGTGTACTCAGATTTTTTTGGGTGTAGTGTTCTATAGATGTCTGTTAAGCCCAAGTACTCTAGATCCTTATTTAGAGCTTTAGTGTCCTTACTTATTTTTTGTCTCGTTGATTTATCCATTGTTGATAAGTGGTGTGTTGAAGTCTCCTACTGTATATGTGTTATCTCTGATGTCTGTTTTCACAGATGATCATAGTTGTCTGATGTATTTTGGTGCTCCTTCATTTGGTGATTATATGTTAATGATTGTTATTTCTTCTTGAAGTATTGTCCCCTTGATCATAATTTAGTGACCATTGGGGTCTCTTTTTACCTTTTTGAGTTTGAAATCTGTTTTATCTGATATACATACAGCTGTTCCTGCCTTCTTTTATGGTCCATTTGCTCTTAGGATTGTTTTCCATCCTTTTACTTTCAGTCTATTTTTTTTTTTTTATAGAGGCATGCTTTATTTATTTGTTTGTTTGTTTGTTTGTTTTGTTTATACATGCACTGGGTACAGTCAGAAGCACGGGAGGGCGAGAGAATTCACCAGAGCCAGAGCGGGGAGCAGAGCAGGCAGAAGGACCGAAGTACACTGCTGAGGGGAGCAGCGGGCGGCAGGAGAGGTCTGCGCGCCATGTGGGACCCTCCTCTGGTGGCCGGGGAGCAGCCGGGGATCGAACCAGCGCTGCAGAGGCTGCGGGCAGCTTTGCAACCCAGCGCTCAATCGCTGCGCCACCGGGGAGGCCCTACTTTCAGTCTATTTTTATCTTTTGTAGTTAAGTGAGTTTCCTGGAGACAGCAAAAGGTTGGGTTTTGTTTCTTAATCCAGCCTGCTACTCTCTTTGTTTTTATTGAAGAGTTTAGTCCTTTTACATTTAGGGTTAATATTGATATGTTAGCGTCTGTATTTACCATTTTGTTGGAATTTTCTCTGGTTTTATTTATTTTTTTCAGTAATTTTTTTTTTTTTGGTCTTGTTTTGTTCTTATTCATCCCTCTGTTAGTTCTGGCTTTAGAACTCCTTGTAGAATTTTTTGGAGTTGGTGTCTAGTCATAATGAATTTCCGGAGTTTCTGTTTTTCTGGGAAGGTCCTTGCTCTTTCTTCATGGAGGAAGGAAAGCTTTGCAAGATAGAGTATTCTTGGTTGGCATTTGTTGTCTTGGAGTCTGTTGACTATGTCCCTCCACTCTCTCCTTGCCCATAATGTTTCTTTGGAGAAGTCTGATGTCAGCCTGATTAGTTCTCTGTTGTATGTTTTATGTTTCTTCCCTCTTGCCATCTTCATTATTTTTTCCTTGTCTTGGGTTCTTGGGAGATTTACTATTATGCGTCTTGCTGAATTTTTCCTATCATCATGGAAATTTGGTGTTTTTGCTTCTTGTATGTCTATTTTCAGCAACTTCTTCATGTTTGGGAAGTTCTCTTCAATTATTTACTTGAATATTTTCTCTGTTCCTATGTCTCTCTCCTCTCCTTCTGGGATTCCTATAACCCTTATATTTCCTTTCCTTATGGAGTCAGATAGTTCCTGAAGTCTTTCTTTATTCTTTTTCTTCATACTTCTCTTTCCCTTTCTGTTTGGGTTCTTTCTATGTCTGTGTCTTCGAGAGTACTTATTCATTCTTCCATTTCATATATTCTGCTATCACTGCTTTTCCCAGAGTTCTTTAGCTCCTCCATTAATCCTTTGATCTCCTGCATTTCTTTCACTTCCCTCTTTAGTGACTCAATTTCATTTTTCTGATTGTTGATTATTTTTTCCTTATAGCTGTTTTCCTTAATGACTTCTGTCAGTTTTTTAATCACGGAAATTTTAAATTCTCTTTCTGGAAGGCTCAGAAGTTCTTCCAAGTCACTGTTGTTACAATATGGTGGGTGATTTTTACTTTGGGGTGTGTATTCTCCCTGAGGACTTGTTTGGTTGCTTGTAGTTTTTCTTTTCCCTGCTGTTTGTTTTCTAATTTGTCCTATGTGTTAGGACACTGTGTCACTGGTACTGGCCGGCATCTTTTTGGTGTGCTCTTTCTGGGATGTTGGAAACTGGTGGTCCAATTGAGTCAAATATTCTTATGCCAGAAGTCCTTTAGGGCAGTGATACTATGGATATGTTAATGGTTGCTGTCATAGAATATCTCCTCCTTCTGTATTTGTTTAATTCCAAAGGTGTATCATCTTGAAGTCCCACAGACTGCCCTGGATGTGGGGTTGCTGGATTTCAATCTGGGCTCCAAATTACTGGATCCCCCTCTGGGCTCCAACTCCCTGCCAGAAGGGACCTGGCTTGTGGGGGTCTTCAGCTCACCTGTAGCTGCGTGGTCAGCCATCTCCCAGTTTTAAGTAGTTTTTGTTGAGGTGAAGGTCCCTATTCTAAAATGGTGAATTGGAAGTACACTTTCCTGCACCGGTGGTCTGTCCTGGCTGTGGCTGCCCACTCCCTCTCTGGGCTCCCACTGCTGGCCAGAAGGGGCCTGGCATGGGGGGGTTTTCCCAGCTCACCTCTGGCTGCAGGGGTAGGCTTCTCCCAGTTTCAAGCAGTTTTTGATGAGGCGAAGGTCCCTATTCTAAAATGGCAGGTCAAAAGCACACTTTCCTCCACCCACAGTGTGCCCTGGTTGTGGCTGCCACCTCCCCCCCCCCCAACAACTTTCTTTTTCAAATCGTTTTTCAGTTTGCACTTATTGACTCTTGCCATTGTCACATTTACTTGACATTGTGTCTAAATGCCTGGGATTAATAGAATTAGATTTAAAATAATTTTTTTTTTTTTAGAGGCATGTTTTATTTATTTATTTGTTTGTGTATTTGTTTTGTTTATACATGCACTGGGTACAGTCAGAAGTGCGGGAGGGTGAGAGAATTCACCAGAGCCAGAGCGGGGAGCAGAGCAGGCAGAAGGACTGAAGTACACTGCTGAGGGGAGCAGCGGGCGGCAGGAGAGGCCTGCCGGTGGCCGGGGAGCAGCCGGGGATCGAACCGGCGCCGCAGAGGCCACGGGCAGCTTCGCAACCCATCGCTCAACCGCTGCGCCACCAGGGAGGCCCTAAAATAATTTTTTTATAAAGTGTGTAAGTTGAAAACATATCAATTATCTCGTAGAGTTAGGTATTACATATCTACTATTTTCTTAGACACATGGAGTGTATTACAGCTAATCTTCAATTATGACTTTGTTGCAGAAATTATTCACCTACTCTTGTACTTGAGAACATTGATTTCTAAGTGTATAAATTAACTTAAATCAGAGTCAGGATGTAGCACTGTAGGGATCCAGAATTAGATATTTCTTCCCCAAGGTCCAGTCAAATCCTCTATCCATTCTTTGTTGTCTCCCTCTCTATTATATTTATCCTCCTTGAACTCAGAGACTATCCATCCTTATGTCTGTGGCACATAAAGCACCCTTCGCATGGACTTAATATGGTGTGGAGGGGGCCCGATGGTCTGTGGTGGAAAACTGTTGGTGCCTTGGTGTGGGTGTGGTGTGGTGACATACACGTGAAAAAGTGTGATCTTATAACTTTGAGTAAAATAGTGTAAACCAATCTTAACTCAAAAAAAAAAAAGTAGAAAACAATATGTTAGGTTTCAGAAAAATAAAGTTGTTGCCTAGCATTACAAATACAATCACTTAGATATATTCATTAAAAGATGGCATGTTGGGCCTCCCCAGTGGCGCAGCGGTTGAGCGCTGGGCTGCAAAGCTGCGCGCAGCCTCTGCAGCGCCGGTTCGATCCCCGGCCACCGGAGGAGGGTCCCACATAGTGCCGCAAAAAATCAATAAATACAAACATATTGAACTATGCACATTTCAAAAAAAAAGATGGCATGTAGTATACAGAAAAAGCATGTAAACAGCATAATATGAACAGTTTGCTCAGCTAGAGTGGAAACCCTAGTGTCTCCAGCTCTGTGGCCAGGCAAGAGGCTCACATGATATTTGCAAAATGCTTCATTCACAGATAATGTATCCTGGAGATCTCCCAGCCATGACTCTCTTTTTATTATGAGACTCATCAAAAATTTTCAAGAGTATGCCTGGTGCTGTGACCTGCAAAATATTTTCCAAAAGGTAGGCATCTAGATTCTTCTACTTCTCTCAATGTTTGGTTATTGCTACTAGTAACCTAGGGAGCAGCTGTAAAATGCCCCTTGGTGAGTTGGCAAACCAGATATCCACCCAACCTATAATGATCTAGAAAACAGCCCTTAAAAAAAAAAAAAAAAATCATTATTTTTGGCCCTCCCTGGTAGTGCAGTCGGTTGAGCACAGAACTGGGAAGCTGTCTCCAGCCTCTGCAGTGCGAGTTAGATCCAACCAGCAAGGGAGATGCTCACACGACATGGCAGACCTCTCTTGTCTTGCTCTCTGCTCACCTTAATAGTGTATTTCAGTCAGTCTGCCTGTTCTGTTCCCCACTCTTTCTCTGATGAATCCTCTCATCCTCCTGCACATCTGGCCTGTACTCTGGTTCTTGGGTTCTTGGGTTCTTGTGTGCATGAATAAATAAATCTTAAAAAAATTATACCCATTATTTTAACTCCCTCCTGCCCTGAATCAATAAGCAAATAAGCTCTAATTTGCCTGTCTCCACAACAATCCTGTCCAGCAGGAGATTTTGAAAGCGTGGAGGTAAGTCCATGTTTACAGATGCACAATTCTATGAGAACTATATGACCCTTTAATAACTACATGACCCTTTGGCCTTCATTATTTACTTTGCATATTCTTTCTGGCTGAGCTGAAGATTCTTCCCCTCAGGCAAAAACAAACAAAAAAACAAAAAAAAACTACAGATTATCAGGCCTCCCTGGTGGCACAGTGGTTGAGCACTGGGCTGCAAAGTTGCCCACAGCCTCTGCAGCTCCAGTTCGATCCCCTGCCACTGGGCGAGGGTCCCACATGGTGTGCAGACCTCTACTGCCGTGACCACTGCTCCCCTCAGCAGTGTGTTTTTCATCAGTCTGCCTGTTGTGCTCCCCACTCTGGCTCTGGTGAATCCTCTCACCCTCCTGCGCTTCTGACTGTACCCAGCGCTTGTATAAATAAATAAATAAATAAATAAATAAATAAATAAATAAATAAATAAATCTCTAAAAAAAAAGGCTACAGATTATCTTTCCCATCTAGGTTCAATTCTCATTTGAGCAGATAACAGGTTGCACAGAGATGCCTACCACTGACAGAGTTTCTTTGACAAGACGTTTCTACCTCTTTCCAGGACACTAAATGAGTAAGTCACAGCAGTGTCTATGGACAGAAGTGTGTGATGGGGCGGTGAGGTTGGGAGGGGAGCGCTGAGTTTCACCTGGGCAAGGTGTCCAGGTCCCTGAGTAATGAGCAGGGACACTAGAGGAGGCTGCCAGCACATGGTGCCTGCCCACAGTTCTCCTGAGTTCCGGGGCCCACCCGGGTCAGCCGACACAGAGTGAGAGGTGGCTCTGAGATGATGTCAGTGATCGTCAGGTGTTCCTCCCCTTTGCCTTAGCAGAGCACCATGTAGACATGGGATGATGAGCTTTCCTTTCAGTGAGTGCCGCACCTCCCCATGGACAGTGATTTCACAGCCTTCACTGTTCTAGTGCAAAATTTCTTTTTTTTTTGCTTCATTTCCTTTTCCTCTAGGGAGCCAGGAGTTCTGTCATGCTGTTCCTGCTTTTGGAAATGTGTCTGCAGGAGAGCTTCCCTCAAACATTCAATAAATAGAAAATAAAAATGCAAGGTTGTCATGGTTTTCTCGTAGGATCCAAAGAAGAAAGGAGGTGAAGTTGAAGTGGGCAATGGATTTGTTGTCCTTAGTTACTATCCATAAATGCTCAACTGGCTGACAGCACCATCTTCCTTTCCAGAAACCTTTTTCAGGTCTCTCTGCTTCAGGAATACAGATGCAAATTGCAACAGGCACCTGGATTCTAAGTATTTGGATTTAGTAGAGAAGGTGCAGATAATGTAATGAGTGATTTATCCAAAGTCCCAGAGTCCACATAACAGAAATGATGTGTTTCTATCCTTCCTAAGACATTTCAGGGAAACAAAATAGTTTTGACTTCATGCCAGGCAACTATTTGTTACAGCATTGTGGGCAGGACAGCACAGTCAGCAAACCTGAAACAATTAGCATGTGATGCCTCTGAACGTCAGGGCAGGTTGCATGAAGATCAGGTCCCTGTGTGCATCAGTATGCCTAGTTTCCGGGGAAACCCCAAGTTCTGGGGAGAAGACCAGGGTGAGGCCAGAGATGTGGGGGTTAAGAATTCATAAGAGGCAGACTGAGGAAAAGAACAGGTGAATCACTTGAAATACACTGATGAAAGAAGAAGCTGGTGAGAACAGAGAAATCTGCATGCCAAGGAGGATTTGAGACTCTCTTTTATACTGTTTTCACAGGCTTTCTAACTTGGGGACCCAGTTTTCTGCTGGCATGTCTGGTCTCAGGCCCTGGCCCTAAACACAGGAACATGTCTGGCCTGTGCTTCTGTCCCAAGGCATCCTTATTCATTCCCTTGTGTATCCCACCCTCCCAAACCTGCCTGCTGGGTCAGGAATGGGGGCTTAGTTGTTAACCTTATTCAGTTGTACCCAGACACCCAGTACTTTCAAGTTAGAGGAGGAGCCACTGGGAGAACAGGCTCAGGAGCCCTTTCTAATCATAACCCATTAAAAGTGAAAGTGAATCCCTAACTTTGTGAAACCTCCAGAGGTGAACCTGTCACAGGTCTCTTTTATTCCTTGTCCATTAACCTGCACAAACCTCTTGTGCATTCATTCTACTATCACCTGAGACTGCATCTATGATTAGTCACTGCTCAGTGGATATCAGTACAGGGAACTCCCCCTCAGTGTTAATAATGTTAATTAAATATGAGGTGGGGCAGAGGCAGTAAAAGCAAAGCAGGAGGGGGGCCTCTCCTGTGGCACAGCAGGATGAGCACAGCGCTGTGAAGCTGTACGCCGCCTCTGCAGCGTGGGTTCAATTCCCGGCTGGCCAGGGAGATTTCCACACGGCAAGGCAGACCTCTCCTTTTGTGCCTGCTGTTCCCCTAAGCAGTGCTTTTGGTCCATCTGCCTGTTCTGCTCTCCACTCTGTCTCTGGTGAATCCTCTCACCCTTCAGTGCCTCTGGCCTATACCCCAGCTATTGCATAAATAAATAATAAATCTTTAAAAAAAAAGCAGGAGGGGAGTGGCCTTGATGTGTCCAGAACTTATATGAACAGGGTGAGATGACACTGAGATGTCAGGGGACAGGGAGGGGAAGCATCCTCTCACCAAAGCTCAGTTTGTACAGAAACAAGCTATGTGGGTGATTCTCATCTCCTTGTCTGGAACTGAACACACCCGTCAGTGTTCACTGCTCCTGATTTGCATTTCTCGGCAAGCAGAAGTAGAAACAGTCAGGTGAAGGACAGAGAGAGGGGTGTGAGGGCACTACCAAGTGAAAGGAGGCCAAGGTGCCAAAGTACAGGAGCGTGGATTGTCATTTCCACTTGCATTTCACAAAGGAAGAAAAGTTTCACCACACAGTACAGAACAGTCCATTTCCTGTACATGGGGGCTATCTGAAATTGAGTCAGCGGTTTTCTAACCAGTTTTCTATGCTTGGACTAGATGCTCCACCCCCTGAACAAAGGAAAGTTCTAGTCACTTTCATTTTAAAGTCAGTGGCTTTCTTCTAGCAAGAAGCACTGAGGATGTTATCCATAACCCAGGAGTAGGGGTTCCTATCTGCTCAGGGTTCAAGGACTTGGGTGTTAGGTCTGGGATAGGCAGAAATAAGGAAAGGGGAGATGAGGTGATAGTGAAGTTGCTGGTGGTTTTCTTTTATGTGTGTGTGTGTGTGTGTGTGTGTTTAAAGAGTGGACTCCTTGGCTTAACTCTGGGAAAATTTCACCAGAGCACCCAGTTCAGCAACATTGGAAAATGTTCTAGGCAAGTTTCTTCACAAGACTTAGATGTTAGTTATTGAAAGGCGAGGTTTATTATGAAAAAGGAGAAAAGGAAAAAGGACACTTGTAGACAGGAGTGAGCAGGAAGATTGCCCTGTGGAAGGGGCAGCCTCAGGTTTTATCCTCTTCATTTGGTGGGGAGGGGCTTATCTCTGTGGGGTGCTTTGCATTTGTTGAATTTGAATAGCTATGCAGAATTTGAAAAGGACCTGAGATTCTACATTGGCCCTCAATCTCCACACCCTCACAGCCTCTCTGAGCTCCTGACACCCTCTACAGAAGTCTGAGCAGTGCTTGGGTCTGGGCCTCCTGACCTAAACATTGGAGCATCAGGATTGTCAGTGCCAATAGCTGGGTCCATGGCTCTGGGAATCCCTTCTACCCCCAGCTCCTGTGTGAGTCAGATTCTGGTTTGGTGATGCCTCCTTGTCAAGTTTTCTCCCCTTTTCCTGCACCAGTAGCATGAGAGCAGAAGGCCCTGCCCTTACCACTGCTGAGGGAGAGCAGGGGCTCCAGGTATGTCTGAGTCAGGAAAAGTTAATTCCTTCATTTCAGCTTCTGGAATGAAAGGGAGAGTAAACACAAATAGTTTAAGTTGTTTGTGTCAGAGACAAATCTGGTAGTTTCTAAATGCATTCTGAAATCTTCTCTGCTTCTTCTTGTGTCCAAATTATTCATCAGGGCCCTAAACATTGCTCCTACTATCAGACAAAGGAGGCTACAAATCTGCCCAAGTCTTATCTCAGTCCATGAAACACTTTTATTCTCTTAATAACCCTTCATCAAGTAATATGTAAAAATGTCTGTTGATTTAAGATGGGGTGGAAGGGTCTGGATTCTGAACCCCTGAATTTGAATTCGCTCCCCTACTTACTACTCATACTGTATACTATACACAGAATTGGGGTCAGTTACTTTACCTCTCTATTTCTATTTCTATGTAATGCAAATATTAATAGACTTGTTATATGGAGTTATTTCTTCAGCTGAAGCACCATTGGTGTACATTGAGAGTATTTAGGAAGTATTGGGTCCTGTCCTTCAGGTGTAGTTGTCATAGCATACCCCATACCAAAGCACCCCTAGTCCAAAACAAAGTCCGTTGGAACAGGGCAACCCCAATGTGAAATGGCTGGCCTGAGTGTGGGTCCCCACCTGAGTGATTAAAGGGACTTGTAAAGAGACTCAACTGCAGGCACAACCAAAAAGCTTAAAAAAGGGCTTATTTACAAAAAGGGGAAATGAGGAGAGGAATAAGCCTGGGAGAAAGGGAGAGATATATATTGCTGAATGAGCCCTACCAGTTCAACTGAACTGGGCACCAAGAGCATGCTGAAGGTCACTAAAAGTCAACAACCCCCCTTGCCCACATGTCTCTGGTTATATCCTAAGCCTGGCTACTTAACTCCATCCTTAGTTCCCAACAATCCTCCCTTTTGTGGTGATCACTTTATGGGATTTGCAGTTCCTGGTGCCTTTGATCTCTGGCCTATGGTAGGGGTGGAGTCCACAAAACTGAGTTTGTGGCGTTTCTTCAGAACATCCTCTGCCCCCAATATTGAAAATTGATATAAAGCATTTGGCACCAATGGGAGCTCCATTAATATTAACTATTATTATTGAAGTTGTGTTATGGTTAACTACAAAATTATGGCATAAGGACAGAATTTGAACCCTAGTATGTGAAATTGTTTTATTTAAATGATCTATAAAATAAGGAAAATATTAACTATCTCAGTGGATATTAGTGAAGGTCCAGCATACAAATATTTGTAAAGTATGCAGTATAGAGATTTATAAATGATAAAGATATAATTTATATATCCTTATATATATAGTTGTTCTTAATCATGTTAAGTGCACAAGAAATGTTAACAATCATTAGGTGACTGGTATTAGATCACTTTTACTTATTTATTTATTTTTATTTATTTTATTTATTTTTGCATACAAGAACAGGGTCTAGGCCAGATTGCTGCAAGTGAGTGGATTTACCAGAAATAAAGTGGGGAGTAGAATAGGTAGATCTATGAGATACACTGCTAAGGGGAGCAGCAGCCAAGACAGGAGAGGTCCACAGGACCATGTGGGTCAGCTCCCTTGCTGGGGATCAAACTCATGACTCATGACACAGTGGCTGGAAATAGCCTGACAGTGCTGAAACTCATCTCCAGCAACACCAGGGATGACCTGGATCATTACTTAATCATAATTTATAAATTTCCATGTTTCTCATAATAATTGTTCAAAACACTTATTGATAGAATATTCAAGATAACATGGACAATGAGGCAGATGTTTCTGAGCCAAGTTTTTGTCTCAAGTCTTGCCCCATTTTCTTTAGAAAGTATCTTTATGTGTCTAAGCTATCTTCACATCGAGATGGACAGGAAAACTATATTAATAGATTGAGTTTAGAATCAATGAAGCATCTTGCCTTCTCATATACTACAAATCATATCTATGGGGTTAAAATAAAAGTATTACTTTGATTTCTACATTGACCTAAATACTGGAAATTATGCCAGGCCATAATAAGTTATCCTAGCATCAAACCGTATAGAAAGGTGATTTTTAGTTCTGAATTTTCAGATTATTTCAATTCTAAATTTTGATAGAGATAAGAACTTAAAGGATAAGGGCTTTAGATGAATTCATTCTTTGATGTGTCTATTCAGCAAGCATATTAGTGCTTGTAAGTATTTTAAGGACTAATTAATGCAGGAATGGGATGTAGATTGAAAGGCATAGCTCCTTTACCTAGGAAATTAAATATAGGGGAAAAACTCTATAGTCTGGGGGAGGAATGAGTAGTTAGACAAGAATATGGATGTTCCATGGAGGCAGATCATACACTATTGTGAGAAAAACAGAAAGAGAAATTGAATGCAGTGGATTGCCAGAAGTTGGTATTAGGCCCAAAGTTACAGAGGAGAGCTCAGAAGCTACCAAAAAACCTGAAGTGGTGATGAAACTTGAAACACAGCCTCATATGAGAGTGATGGGTTGAGAACACCACAGGAAGAATGAAATGGTGTAGATGTAAGGGAGTTGCTATACTCTTTAGCAGGCTTTGCAAGGGTCTTCCACATTCCAGGGGGTTCTCTTAGGACAGCAAAATTCTTTCTAAGCTGTACCCACAGGTGAAGTAATAATTTTATTTCTCACAGGAACCAAAAAATTCAAAGATCTACTGGAGGCTTACAAATATGTGGGCAAATTCAATCATTCATAGAATACAGATGTCCAGGAAAAGGAAGAAGCATGGAGGAAAGCAGTAGAGGCCGATCCTGCAGACAGAAATTGAGTCAAGTTGTACTTAATATGCAAGACAAACCCCAGAGGAGCGAATGACTTCCTACAAATCATCTGACGTGCCAACATTTCCACCTGGACAGAAGGTTTTCACAATGGTTTTCTCAAATTTTCTACCATCTATTTTGCTCCACTGAAATACATTGCTGAAGGGAGCAGTGGGTGAGACAGGAGAGGTCTGCTGTGCCTTGTGGGTCACCTCCCTGGCCGGGGATTGAACTCATGCTGTGGTAATTGTGGATAGCTGCATAGTGCTGATGCTCAACTCCTTGTGCCACCAGGGAGGCCCCTTACTGCTTTCTCTTAAACTTTAATTAGGGGTGAGGAAAATTGGATTTTTTTTTAAGTCAGAAATAATTCATCATATGGTGATCAGAACTGAAGTAGTGGGAACTTCAAAGCTTTAAAAACCCCACCAATCAGCACAAACATGAACTAAACTGAAATATCCTAGCCGGCTACAGAATCGTGGCAGACAGAAGGAGGCATGACATTCTGTGGCATGTCCAGTGGCTCCCTCAGCTCTGCCTGCACATGTACCCTCCAGAGCAACCCCAGGATACCAACAGGATTCTGGGCCAGGAGGCCAGGAAGTGAGGTGTGCTGGTCAGTAGAATATGAAAACACCTGGCCAGGCCTTTGATGTGAATATACTTCTGAGAGTTTAGAACATCATATGCACTGAATGAGGTGGGCAGTCATCAAAGGTATTTGCTTATCTTAACAAACTTGCATCTCTATGTATACTCTGTGCTGGCTAAAGCTACTTAGTGAGAGAGCTAACCACTTGAATTCAGGTGAGAGGACTCTGCCTTCTCCCAGGTCAATCATTAGCTTTTTGTATCCATTTAAGGATTTTTCCTGATCATTTCATTACCTAGCAGTTAAGACTCAGGTACCAAAAATTTCTCTTACTTCTTTCTGATGCGCTACCAGGCTAATAGGAGTTCCTGTAGGATAGCAAGCTGTACCATATTCATTGTTTTGAAATTTAAGGATTCATGTTCATGGTAATTTTACTTTCATATCTAAGAGAAGAATCCTATGGAATTCCCAATTTTATTTGCAAACACTATATTTATAATGTTCTAGGGGAAATATTTATTAAATTTAAGTGTTCACCAATAGCATACATTGCAAAAAAGGACAGAAATTTCAGTGGGAACACATTACCCTGGCCAGGAGTATTCCAGGATTCTAGATTGCTTCATGCTGGCAGTATTTTCCAGATTGTGAAGGGAAATCAAGGTCACAATATAATCAAGTAAAAGAAATATTCAGAAATGGTGGTATCTTAAAGCTTCAAAATTTCCTGCATTTGCACAGCTTTTAGCTTTCATGCTCTTAGCATCACTTTTCCGAAAGTCACTTATTAAAAAAGCATTATTCAAAAACATAGAGAATGAATGAGTAAAGTAGAAATATATAAATTGTGGGAACAAACTTTTATATAGGGTAATTATTAACATGTTACCCTACATAACATGTAGGGTATATAACATTCCCATTATAACTGCACATTAAGGTGTCTTCTCATGAACAAAACTTTGCTTTCATTTGCTCTTCGTAAAAATCCTTTTTGATTTCACCTTTCTGGCCTTTCCCACTCTCTTGTACAACCTCAGTCAGATGAGGACAGCCCATGCCTGATCCTGGTACATTTCCCTAGTGATTAGGTCAGGATGGTTCAGAAGCAAACTTTTCCTCCCATTTTAAACATGGGTTGAAAATATGGCTGTTTGTTCAGCAATTTGGAGACCAGGACTTCGGAGTATGTTAAGAGTCTCTGAAATAAAAGTGTCCCTTTCACCGAGGGTAGCGAGCTCTGGTTACTAGACAGAATTTCTCCTTTACATAGCTCACTGCCCCACAGGATGAAGACGCAGAGAAGTCCATCTCTCCTGGGAAGGTTACCGTTCAGGCTGAGGTTGCTAAAAATAGAATTGCTGGGTTGTGTAGGATTCAGTATTAGTGTTTGTTTTTTATATCTGATGTTTTGTGTGGATAAGGAATCACAATTGGGTAGCCAGTGTGACTATTAAGAACTTGAATTGGGGCTATTAACATATGTGGGCTATTAATACATAATATTTGATATATAGAACAAATATATGATTACATTACTATCCTGTTTGTTTTCTTTTTATGTGGACATAAGACAATTTAAAATTTAAAGTATGGCTCAATTATATTTCTAATGACATTTATTTATTCAGTATACTTTTGCTCAGAGACAACAGTCAGTCCATATGGGTGAATAAGCATTGTAGAGTAAAATTACTGGAAAAATAAAATTTCCTGCTAATTATGAGAAGTATACATTTAACCCCATGTCATCAGGGTTTTTGTCCTTAGAAATATCAGAATATGTGATTGCATTTTGGCTATATTACATTTTTCTTTTGGGGGATAGATTGGCTTTCTCTAGGGCCTCCCTGGTGGCACAAAAGATTAAGCACTTTCACAGAGAAAGCACTGTGAAGCTATCTGCAGCCTCTGCAGCATAAGATCTATCCCTTGCCAGGGAGCTGACCCACATGGTGCAGGAGAGCTCTCCTGTCTCACCCGCTGCTCCCCTCAGCAGTGTATTTCAGTCAGTCTGCCTGTTCTGTTCCCCACTCTGCCTCTGGTGAATCTTCTCAAACCCCCACACCTGGCCTGTACCCAGTTCCTATATGCTTAATAAATAAATCTTTAAAAAAAAATCTGCTTTCTCTATAGACATTTCTCCCTGCTGCCCTAATATTAGTACAAATATTCTTGTACTATAAATAAGCTGCAACTACAGCCCTACATGTTAAGAAATGTTCTTTCCAGAATTTCCCTTTCTATTAATATTCTTAGTTGTTAACTGGATTAATAATCAGAGAAGCTGCTGTGGTAATTTATATTACCTATGTATCCTGCAGTTTCTCCAGAGCTCATGGCCAGGTCACCTGAATCAGTGAAATATATAGAAGCCATGAAGCTTTGTCCTCATGGAGAATTCCTGAGAACAAGTGAAAAAAGGGCAGGAGAGGTAAGGTGTTCTGCCATGAAGTAGAGAATGAGAAGGAATTGTTTTCACTAAATACACATCAATAAAGTACATATAACTGGTGGGGGGATGGGGTGGTGTGGTCTTTTTCAGAGATGCTTTAAGCAAAGAGGAATCATGAGACTTTACACAGATTCCATTCTCTTTTCAACCCCATGAGAAAATGCAAATATCTGACTTTGAGCATTTATTTGTTTTCTTTTTTTTTTTTTAGGATTTATGACATTTTTGTCTGTAGAATGGACTCAAAATATTTTTATAAGACAACATGGATGAGTAGTAAGTACTTCCATTCTAGTGAAAAAGCCTAGGCACAAAGCATATTTAAAAATATAATTACTGTCTTATAATTTTATCATTACTGTTTTATATTTTTTATTTCTATAGGTCCATTAACTCTTTTGTTAGGTTTATTCCCAGGTATTTCACTTTTTTTTTTGTTTCAATTATAAAAAGGATGGTTTTCTTCATTTCTTCTTCTTCAGATTGATTGCTTATATATAGGAAGGCTATACTGATTTTTGTATGTTGATATTTTATCCTGCTACTTTACTAAACTGGTTGATTATTTTGATTAGTTTTTCTGTGGAGTTTTAGGATTCTCTATCGTATTATCATATTATCTGCAAATAGTGATAGTTTTACTTCTTTCCCTACTTGGATTCCTTGTATGTCTTTCTCTTGTCTACTGCCATGCTAGGACTTCAGTATTATATTGAAAAACATTGGCAAGAGTGGACATCCTTGCTTTGTTATTGTTCTTAAAGGAAAGGCTTTCAGCTTTTCACCATAGAGAATAATAATGGCTATGGGCTTCTCATATATGGCTTTTATCATGTTAAGGTATGTTCTTTCTGTCCCGATAATTTCAAGAGCCTTCATCATAAATGGATGTTGAACTTTGTTATTTGCTTTCTCAGCATCTATTGATGTGATCATATGTTTTTTATTTTTCTTTTTGTTGATGTGTTGGATTATATTAATTGATTTTCAGATGTTGCACCTTCCTTGTGCCACTGGAATAAATCCCACTTGATTGTGGTATATATTCTTTTGATGTATTGTTGTAGTCTTTTGGTGAGGATTTTATTGAGGATTTTTGCTTTAATGTTCATCAGGGAAACTGGCTTCTAGCTTGTGTGTGTGTGTGTGTGTGTGTGTTGTCTTTCTTTGGGTTTGGTATTAGCCTAATGTTGGCGGCTTCATAGAACTTTTATGATAGTATTACTTCTTTTTTTTAAGATTTATTTATTTATTTATATAAGCGCAGGAGGGTGAGAGAATTCACCAGAGCCAGAGAAGGGAGCAGAACAGGCAGACTGACGAAGTACACTGCTGAGGGGAGCAGCAGGCGGCAGGAAAGGTCTGCGCTCCATGTGGGAGCCTCTTCCGGTGACTGGGGAGCAGCCAGGAATCAAACCGGCACTGCAGAGCCTGCAGGCAGCTTCGCAACCCAGCGCTCAACCGCTGTGCCATCAGGGAGGTCCGATAGTATTGCTTCTTTCTCAATTTTTTGAAAGAGTTTGTGTAGGATAGGCACTAATTCATATCTGAATATTTGGTAGAATTAATTTGTGAAGGCATCTGGTCCTGGACTTTTGTTTTGGGGTTTGTTTTGATTACTGCTTCCATTTCACAGCTTGTAATTGGTCTATTTAGGTATACTATTTCTTATTTATCTAGCTTTGGATGATTATATATTTCTAGGAATTTGTCAATCTCTTCTAGATTGTTGAACTTGTTTGCATATAAATGTTCATAGTAATCTCTGATTATCTTTTGATTTCTACAGAGTCTGTTATAATTTATCCTCTTTTGTTCTTGAGCCTATAAAATAAAAATTTCCTTATGCTTTGGTTCTTACTTAGATTCTCTCTCTGCCTCTACAGACAACACACACCCAGATTACCAAATATTGACCCAGACCTGAAGGAAAAAAACACACCAAAAGACACAGGAACTGTAGTAAACCTCAGTGAAATAAGTCAGAAGGAAAAAGAAAAAAAAAATATATTGGATGAATATAGGGGAACCAAATAAGACATCAGGGGAAAAATTAATAACAATACAAAACACTTTATCCTGTATAGTAATTTGTGTACAGACTCTTGTTTTAGGACAGTTCTCACAGTGTAGCTCATGGGACACTTAGATTCTGCCCTAGGTTGCCCATTTATGGCTCATAAATTCTATCAAGCTTCTATGCTAGTACAACAGTTTTTCTTTGGTCAAAATATTTAACAATGGGTACAAGGAGTTTAGAACCAACAATATTTTTACTCATTTGTTACAACTTTATATCATATTAGAAGCATGTTATTTGTTCCCTTCTCAGGAACATGCTTGAAATTATATTTGGTTATGTTTTTCTGAACATTTAAACTATCTGCTCACTTCATCTTTCAACCCTGGTTTCTAACGTCAGTTGAATAATTTCATAGATATTTCCAAAGAACAGCTTTATAACTGCATTAGTCCAAAAGACTCACATTTGGGGATTGAAGTCTTTGTTCGATTAATTATTATTATACACTTACTACATTCCAGTTTCTGTTCAGGGTGTGTAGAATATAATGGTGACATATTTAAAGAGTGCTTGCTACAGGAAGCTCAACATTTATACAGTGGATACAGATTCAAAATTCACAACAATGATGTATAGCATATATAGATGAATGATAAAAGACAGGGAACTAAGATAGGGAGCTACCCACATGGCACAGCAGATGTCCCCTGACTCACCCTCTGCTCCCCTCAGCAGTGTATTTCAGTTGATATGCATGTTCTGTTCCAACTCTGTCTCTGGTGAATCCTCTCAACCCTCAAAATTCAGACTGTACTCAGCTGCTGTATACATAAATAATTAAAACTTAAAAAAAAAAAGCTAAGACAAAAGGAGATTATAGAGACACAAAATGATGGATGCGACTGTGTTACAGATTATTCAGGAGAGGTTTCATTGAAATGGTGAAATCAGAGCAAAGTGGAGAGTAGGGGAGTGACTTCTGGTTCTCTGTGAGAAAGTGTCCTTGCACAGGGAACAGCATGTGAAAATGCCCTGATGTGGAACTGTGCATAACAGGTTTTGAAAAATGCAAGAAGGCAGTAGATGGGAGAGTGGGGAAAATGGCAGAATCATTTTCGGAAAAATGGTGAACAACCTGATGACATAGGCCTCGGTGATCACAAGGTAAAGATTTTAGACATGTTTTCCTGATTGATACAGTGTACACATCAAGTATTCAAGAAAAAATAATATAACCTAACTTAGATTTACAAAGATCACCAGGAGTACTTTTTGGTCACAGAGAGAATCCAAGGGGCATGGTGAAGGCTCAGGGAAAGGGATGGGAGACTCACAATATGAGATGTGTGCAGAGTCTAGGGATAACTGCCTTAACCTTGGTTCTTTTTCTCTGTTTCAGGAAAGCACATCAGTCCAGCCCCTCTTTATCCACTACAGGAACACCTGAACCAGTACATTACCCATAGTTTCCTTTTTAATTGTCAAATACAAATGAAATGGAACAAATGTGTCCTCTAATAGAGAAGAGAGTTTCAATGAAAATGGTGGGAATGGAAATAAAGTGGAGGAAGCTAAGTGTCTTTTCTAGCTTTGTGGCTCACATAGCACCTTGACTTCACTGAGTGAAGAGACCTGCCCTCAAAATGGTGAAAGAAGGGTTTCCCCTGGAGGCGCAGCAGTTGACTGCTGGGCTGCAAAGCTGCCCATAGCCTCTGCAGCGCCAGTTCGGTTTGATCCCTGGCCGCGGGCGAGGGTCCCACATGGTGCGACAGACATCTCCTGCTGAGCTCGCTGCTCCCCTCAGCAGTGTATTTTGTCGGTCTGCCTGTTCTGTTCCCCACTCTGGCTCTGGTGAGTTCTCTCACCCTCCCATGCTTCTGACTGTACCCAGTGCTTGTATGAATAAATAAATAAATCTTAAAAAAAAAAGTAGAAAGAAGATGGTGCCCATCTGGATCTCAGAACTATAAAGTATTCATCTTTTCATCTGTGCACACAAGAATCAAGAATCCCTGGATCTAGAATAGCACAGGAGAAGTTTTCTAATCGAATACAAGCACACCTTGGAGGTGAGGTCGCTGAAGACTGTATGGCTGTGGGAATTGCTTAAAGTCACACAGCACTGAAGACTGCTAAATCAACTGACTCCTCTATTCTAAAAGATTTCTCTATGAGGTTTTGAAAACATTCTCAAGCCCTGGGCCTCTCTGGTGGTGCAGGCGGTTGAATGCCACACCACAAAGCTGTCCACAGCCTCTGCAGTGCCAGTTCCATGCCAGCCTACTGGTGAGGGTTCCACATGGTGCAGCAGACCTCTCCTGTCTCACCCACTGCTCCCCTCAGCAGTGTATTTCATCAGTCTGCCTGTTCTGTTACCCACTCTGTCTCTGGTGAACCCTCTCACCCTCCTGCACATCTGGCCTATACCCCAGCTCTTGTATAAATAAATAAAAAATCTGAAAAAATATTCTCAAGCCCTGTGGCTACTATATCATCTAAGTTATGGGAATGGTTTAAATTCTTCATTGTCTTTTCAACATTGTTCATTCACAGAACCTTCATCAGCAAAATATTTCTATGTCAAGAATCCACTTTTCTGCTCATCCGTAAGAAGTAACTCCTTATCCATTTATGTTTTATCATGAGAATGCAGCAATCCAGTCACATTTTCAGGCAACACTTCTAATTCTAGTTCTTTTGCTGTTTCCATCACACCTGTAGATTCTTCGTCCACTGAAGCCTTGAACCCCTCAAATTTATCTATAATGGCAGGAGGAGTTTTCACTTATGACTGATATCCTGATACCCAGAACAGTGTTTGTCATGGAGAAGGAGGAGATTATTTCTCTAGTTACCTGCCAAATAAATGAAGGCACACGAGAATTCTCACAAATGTATGCTTATTGATAAGCTGCACATGATTAGCCATCGCTACTTTTTGTAGTTTGAAATAATTATATTAAAAATAATAGCTCACTGTGCCTTCCTGGTGGCACAAGTGGTTAGGTCTCAGCACTATGAGTTGTCGACAGCCACTGCAGCATGAGTTGGACCCCAGGCCAGGGAGCTAGCTATGGTGCAGCAGACCATTCCTGCCTGATGCTCCCCTCTACAGTGGATTTCAGTCAGTCTGCCTGTTCTGCTCCCCGCTCTGTCTCTGGTGAATCCTCTCTAACCCTGCCTCCACCTCTGGCCTATATCTCAGCTCTTGTATAAATAAAATAATTCTTTAAAAAAATTGAAAATAACAGCTCGCTTATTGTGTGTTTTCCATGTGCCAGGCCAGGTTCTATGTGGTTTCCACGTATTTAATGCTTAGTGTTTAAAACTGTAGGTTGGAGCTATTAATGAAATTATTTCTTTCATAGGGGAACCAGAGCATGAAAAGTGCAATACCTTGCCCAGGAACGAATGGTTAAAATTCTAAGTCCAACATTGTGAGCCCAGAGCCTCACTTCAGTTTCTAAAAGTGTTCCCTTCAAAAGAGCCATCTGAAAAGGAAGAGTTTCAGATGAGAAAAGACTTCAAGTTTCTTAAAAGCAAAACACTTTGGAGGGACTCCGAGCTCCTAGAACACAGTCCAGAGCTAGGGGATGGGACACAGGACTCAGCAGTTCTGTTCTACCAGTGCTTTTAGAATCAAATGTCTGTGTCTTGCTTTCTAAACTATCCTGCTGAAAACCTAATGCCCAAGGCACTATTAGGGCCCAGCACATCTGGGATGTGAGTAGATGAGTGCAAAATCCACATGACGGTTATTTGTGCCAAAAGAGTCTCTAGAGAGATCTCCAGTCCTGTCAACCATGTAAAGACACAGTGAGAAATCAGCAGTCTGTAACCCTAAAAGGGCTGTCCCTCACTTCAGCAACTGGAAACCAGGTCAGCAAAACTGTGAGAAATGAATTTATCTTGGTCATCAGCTGTCCTGTCTGGCTGTGGTGGTTTCTTGTAGGAAGATGGCTGCACTAAAAAAACAAAGGATGGGGCATCCCCGGTGGTGCAGTGGTTGAGCGCTGGGTTGCGAAGCTGCCCGCAAGTCTCTGCAGCACTGGTTCGATCCCGGGCTGCTCCCGGCCACTGGAGGAGGGTCCCACATGGTGTGCAGACCTCTCCCGCTGCCCGCTGCTCCCCTCAGCAGTGTGCCTTGGTCCTTCTGCCTGCTCTGCTCCCCGCTCTGGCTCTGGTGAATTCTCTCACCCTCCCTTGCTTCTGATTGTACCCAGTGCTTGTATAAGTAAATAAATCTTAAAAAAAAGAAAAAGGATGAGTTGTTGTCCAGTGACACTTCCTAAAGAAAGGGAGACTCATTATTCTTTAACTGTACACATATTTTCAACATCTTTCTTCTTCTGGAGCTCCATTCCCTTTCTAACCTTGCTTGATTCAAATACTGGTGAGGAAATTTCCCAAGGATACACTAACTGATACACTCTAACTTTAAGAGACCTAATTAAGCCTTTGAGAAAAAAAAAAAAAAAAAGGACATGCAAAGAACAGTAGCAGTTTCTCAACACTCACACCCTGCGAAAAGGAAAGTGGAACCTGCTTTCAGTTTCATACTGCACACCAAGCTTAACAACGAAAAGCCATGGCAGGTGAGTTTTACCCTCAAAGGATATGCGTTGGGAAAAGAAATAGCTGGGGAAGGGGCAGGATTTTTTGAAAGTCATTAAGTTGATTCTGTGAATGTCTCCTTGAGCAGAACAGAGGGAGTGGGACGAGATGGCAGAGGGCCGGCAACGAGACAGGCCAGGCCCGGAAGACTATCACACTTTAGAAAGGAAACTTGGGGGGCAGAGAGGTGTTTCTGGGGTAATCTGCTGTCATCGTGCTGTCTCCCCTGAATTCTACAGTAGCATATACTTCAGTGCATGGAGGGGGCACAGTCAGAGAGGACAGGGGTGTGCAACTGTTGTCCCCAGAGGCAATGGTCTCTTGGGGTTCATTATTTTAGTATACCGAGATCAATAAGCATGGGCATGTTAGTATGGTGCCTGCTGTCAGGTAGTCTATGGAGATGCACATCTCAGATGGCAGGCTCTTGGTGAGCACACACAGGTAATAAGAATTACCCCCCACCCGGCCAGAGTCAGGATTACTGAGCTGTGTCGAGAGGGGCATTCTCTTGAGTAAGTCTGGAGGAGGCTATTCCCCATTGCTGAGAGGGAAGGGGCTGATTTCCTGACTTGAGGAATTCTCGTGCTTCAAACAGACCAGGTCCTCCGGGAGAAGAGGAAACAGTTTGTCCATTCAGTGTCCCAAGGCACCATCAATGGCTTGCTGGATGAACTTTTAGAGAAAAAAGTGCTGAACCAGGAAGAAATGGAGAAAATAAGAGTTGAAAATGCAACTGTCATGGATAAGGCTCGAGCTTTGATGGACTCTGTCCTTCGGAAAGGGCCCCGGGCATGCCAGATTTGTATTGATTTTATTTGTGAAGATGACCCCCACCTAGCAGGGACGCTGGGGCTCTCCTCAAGTGCATGTCAGGGGAATTGATGGTCACCTAGGCCTGTGTATTTGTGTCCATCATTTGATTTCTTCAGCCATCAAGATAGTTTACAGGCGCATCTGAAGCTCTGGCTCAGGTCTGCATCTCTCCATCACAGACCTATTATATGACCCCTTCTGTTTTCCTGTGTCCTGTGCCTCTTGCATAAGTGCCTTTGGCCTTTCTTTTGATTAAAGTTCAATTCTTGTCCTTACTATGTGTTCATTCATTTGCTGAAGCGGGCGGTGTTTTTAACAGGGAATATCCAACAGATAGGTCAAGTTTCTTCAGATGCTGTAGGGTAAGGTAAAAGGTATCAGGCTTTTCTGCCCTCCCACCATCAGGATAGATGAGGGAACCCTGTGATCCTGAATGCATGCCTCATGGTGGCCACCTGAAGTGGGTACACCTGCGCAAAGACTGTGCTTTTAAGGGCAGCGTCACAGGGATGCCAGAAGCTGAGAAAGCAGCAGCAGAAGCCGAAGAGAAGCCGGGATCACCAGAGAGCCCGGGTAGAGTGAGGATTTGCTGGGGGCTCGGGAGGCCTGCCAACCTCCCGGCCCCCCAGCACCCCTGCCTGCCATATGCCTGGTGAACCCCAATAAAAGACATGCAAAAACCCACTAAGGACTCTGACTCCTCCTTTACCCCGTCTGCATGGGATTAGAAAATCTGCACCGTGTCCAGTCCTGCCCTTACAATTGGCGTAGTCGGCAGGATGATCCATGCAGATGGGTATTGGAGCCATCCGAAGACGTGGAGGGACTAAGGAGTAACAGACTTTGCCTGTGACGACGCTGGAGGTGCCATGACGGCGCAGAAGGTGGACACCGTCCGGGAGCTGCGGGACGAGACCTCAGCTGGAGGAGGAGATACCCGAGAGGACCAGCCAATGACCCCTGAGGCAGCAAGAATCATGGGCGAAGAGAGGACAACAATTCCGATCCCGCCAGTGCTGATGCAGGGAGAGGCCAATGGACTTGGACTGATGGACTCGGACTGATGAACTTGGACTGACAATCCCGCCAGAAGGCGAGGGACCTTGCAGGTTGATATGTTTTGGGAACCTGAGGGTGGAACAGTTTCATTTGTAAACCCCAGGAGATGGGAATCTGGGGGTGGCCAGTAGGCCTTGATGGCCAAAAGCATCCTATGTATGCCCAGCAGCCAGGCAGAGGAGAAAAGTCAACTGAGAAGGCAAAAGCTGGTGCTGATGCTAGGTTGAGAAGCCCTGAGTGGCTGTTAAGCAAGCCTGAGTATGCTGAAGACCTGTGAGTCTCGTAAAATCACCTGAGGGTGATGCCCTGCTCATTCTTGAGTGAGGGTGAGGAACTGAGGAACCCGTCCTTGTGGGACGGGTGGGGAACGTGGCTTGGGGTGGAGCCCAAGCCAAATGTAGAGTTTGTATCCCTTATCCATGTGTTTGTGCAGTGGGTTGGCCTGAATGCAGGGGTCTGCGAGTCACATTGGTGGCTATGAAGGCCGAGTGTAGGAGCGACTGCAGACAGAAACCCTGAGGGTTGGCGATTACCCCCAACAGAATAGAATCACCAATCCCAGAGCTAGTGCATCCTGGGGGTAGATGCTGTGTGTGGCTTGTAGCCGAGACTACAGCCAGAGAAGGCCAGAAAGCCTGATGGCTCCTGGTGTGTTATAGTAGATGCCGTGAGTGGTTCCCCTCCCTCATATGAGCAGTGCCTTTGGCAGAAGATTTGGTGGCTCATCTGCTGGTACCAATAATTGTCTTTTGCACTAGGTTGGGGCCCTGCCTGGACTTATTTGTGTTCTGTTGTATTTTGTTATATTGTGATGTATTTGCTTTTGTGGGCCATGGCTACATTGTTTATTTGCTTATAAAATTGTATATATATGTAGACTATATGGCAGAAAACCCTGAGGGGGTGGACTGTAGGATAAGGTAAAAGGTATCAGGCTTTTCTGCCCTCCCACCATTACGATAGATGAGGGAACCCTGTGATCCTGAATGCATGCCTCATGGCAGGCACCTGAAGTGGGTACACCTGCGCTAAGACTGTGCTTTTAAGGGCGGTGTCACAGGGATGCCAGAAGCCGAGAAAGCAGCAGCAGAAGCCGAAGAGAAGCCGGGATCACCAGAGAGCCGGGGTAGAATGAGGATTTGCTGGGGGCTTGGGAGGCCTGCCAGCCTCCCGGCCCCCCAGCACCCTTGCCTGCCATATGCCTGGTGAACCCCAATAAAAGACATGCAAAAACCCACTAAGGACTTTGACTCCTCCTTTACCCAGTCTGCATGGGATCAGAAAACCTGCACCGTGTCCAGTCCTGCCCTTACAGATGCCTAGTGCACCACCCCCTTTTTTAAGATTTATTTATTGACCCTTTGTAAAGGGCAGGAATGGCCACTGAGCAGGTTTTCTGATCCAGTAGACCAGGTAAAGGAGGAGTCAGAGTCCTCAGTGGCTTTTTGCAGCTCTTTTATTGGGATTTAGAGGGTACGTGGCAGGCAGGGGTGCAGGGGGGCCGGAAGGCTGGCAGTTCCCCCAGCCCCCAGCAAGTTTTCACTCTTTCTGGGCTCTCGGCATTCTCTCTGCTTCTCTGCTCTCGACTTCTGTTCTGCTTCTTTCTTGGCTTCTTCTGGCGTCCCTGTGATGCTGCCCTTAAAAGGCCAGTCTCTCAGCCCAGGTGTACCCACTTCAGGTGCCCGCCATCAGGCATGCATTCAGGACCACAGGGTTCCCTCATCTATCCTAATGGCAGGAGGGCAGAAAAGCCTGATATCTTTTACCTACCCTACACCCTCCTTGGTGGCGCAACAGGTTAAGCATTAGCACTATGAGGCAATCCGTAATTACTATAGCTCGAATTCGATCCCCAGGCATGGTGGTGAACCACATGGTACAGCAGACCTCTCCTGTCTCACTACTGCCCCCTCAGCAGTGTACTTCAGTGGATCTGCCTGTTCTGCTCCCCAATCTGTCTCTGGCCTACACCCCCACTCTTGTATGTATAAATAAGTAAATCTTAAAAAATATTTATTTATGCATACGAGAACTGGGGTACAGACCAGAGGTGCAGGGGTGGTAAGAGGATTCACCAGAGACAGAGGAGGGAACAGAAAAGGTAGGTCTACTGAAAGATGCTACCTAGGAGAGCAGCGGGTGAGATAGGAGCGGTCTGATGAGCCATGTGGGTTAGCTTCCTGGCTGGGGCTTGAACTCATGCTGAGGGAGCTGCCAATAGCTTCATAGTGCTGAGATTTAACCCCTTGTGCCACCAGAGAAGCCCCAAAGTGCCTATTTCAATGTCCATCTTTCCTCAGGTTCACAACTTGGAAATTCTCTTAATACAAGAGAACCCCAAGTACTGGTTTCTGCCTTCTCAGGTGATGGCAATTTCAAAGCATGGATATTTTTTGTTCTCCATCTTGCTTGATATTTAATTACAAATTCATGGGATGAACCTGGGGGGGACTGTGGATCATACTTAATGACTGATCCCACACCTTCTCTCAATCTATTACTGATTTGGCGAAAGCCATTCCTACAGCTTCACTCTCTCAGGTTTACTCTAACACAGTCTGATTCTTTCCTGAACCCTCACCACACACTCATAAGCTGGTGCCTGCTACACAGGTTCACTCTCGTCTCCCGCTGATTCCTTCTTACATTGCCCAGAGCTGCACTAGCCATTCTTTTGCCCACTTGCTTCTCCTCCCCTCCCCCTGTCTTGGTTAGTGGCACACCATCAAGCAGGTGTCAAACCAGAGCTGAACTTCGACACTTCTCTCGAATACCCGACATTTAAGCAGTGGTCACTTTTTTGCTTTCTCTCTCTCGAACACCCAGAGGGTCACTCCACACTTGCTTCTACTGTATTTCACAACCCCTATCTACACAGGGCTCTGTGATTCTCAATCATAATTGTAGGAAGGTAAAAAGTATCAGGCTTTTCTTCCCTCCCTCCATTAGGATAGATGATGGATCCTTGTAGTCCTGAATGCATGCCTGATGGCAGGCACCTGGAGTAGGGTGTAGGCATATGTAGATGGGATTCACCTGGGCTAAGACTGGGCTTATAAGGGCAGCATCACGGGGGCGTCAGCAGAAAAGAGCAGAACAGCAGAGCAAAAGAGAATGAAAGAATAGAACAGCAGAGAAGCAAGGCCACAAGAGAACTCCAAAGAGCCCAGAAAGAGTGAGTACTCTCTGGGGCCTACAAGACTGGCTGGCTGGCTGGCCTCCCAAACCCCTGATCACCCTTGCCTGCGATGTACCCAGTAAAATCTCAATAAAGCCTGCAAAAGCCATCAAGGGCTCGAGGACTCCTCCTTCATCCCGTCTGCTCGGGTCATAGAGATCCTGCTTCATGTCCTCCTGCCATTATATTGGCAAAAGTTGGCAAGATAATCCGAAGCAGACAGGTATGGAGTCCTCTGAATACCTCGGAGGGACTGAGGATTAGCAGACCATGAGAGCCAGTGACAATGCTGGAGGCGTCATGGCAGCACAGGAGGTAGATAAATTCCAGAGCTACAGAATGAGACCTCACCTGGAGGAAGAAATGGCCTGCGAGGACCAGCCAATGACCCCTGAGGCAGCAGAATTGTTGGGGAAGAAAGGACCTGGATTCAGAGTTTGCCCAGTTCAGACAAAGGGAAAAGTCAATGGACTGTGATGAATGGATTTGGACAGTCCTGCCAGAAGGCAGAGGACCTTGGCAGGTTGACATATTTTTGGGACCCTGGGGGTGGATGGTATTGTTTGTAAACCCAGGGAGATAAAAATCAAGTCATGGCCTGTGGGCTTGGTAGAAAAGCCCACAGTTGGCTGAGGGAGGAAGCCCTTGCCAAGTTCTCTGCAGCCAGGCAGAGGAAAAGCCAAATTAGAAAGGCAAAAGCTGTTGCTAAGATTGGGAAGCCCTGAGCGGCTGTTAAGCAGCCTAAGTTTGTTGAAGAAGGCCAGCGAGTCTCTTAAAATCACCTGTGGGTGATGCTCTGCTCATCGTTGTGTGAGGGTGAGGAGCTGAGGAACCCATCCATGGGGGACAAGTGTGGAACATGGCTGGTGGTGGAGCCCACAGCCAAAGAGCGGACCCAAGAGAGGCCACATGTGGAACTTGTATCCATGGATCCCCCACCCATGTGCTTGTGTAATAGGTTGGCCTGAGTGCAGGTGTAAAGGGAGGCCTGGACATGGTGCAGGTTTTCTGATTCCCATGCAGACCGGGTAAAGGAGGAGTCAGAGTCCTCAGTAGTTTTGCAGGTTTTTTATTTGGGGTTCACCAGGCATATGGCAGGCAGGGGTGCTGGCTGGGGGGCTGGGAGGCTGGCAGGCCTCCCAGCCCCCAGCAAGTCTTCACTCTATCTGGGCTCTCTAGCTTTCGTTCTGCTGCTTCTTGGCTTCTCTTTTGGCTTCTGCTTTGGCTTCTACTGCTGCTGCTGGCGTCCCCGTGACGCCGCCCTTAAAAGCACAGTCTTAGCTCAGCTGAATCCCATCTACCTATGCCCACACCCTACTCCAGGTGCCCGCCATCAGGCATGCATTCAGGACAAGGATCCATCATCTATCCTGATGGCGGAAGGGCAGAAAAGCCTGACATTTTCTTTACCCTACAGCAGGGATCTGCATGTCACATTGCTGGCTATGAAAGCCGAGTGTTGGAGTGACCACAGACAGAAAACCCTGAGGGTTGGGTGATTACCCCCAAAGAGTACAGAATCACTAATCCAAGAGTGAGTGCATCCTGGGGATGGATGAAGTGTGAGGCTTGTGGCCTACACTACATCCAGAGAAGGCCAGGAAGCTTTATGGTTCCTGGTGTGTGACGGCAGGTGCCTGAGTGGTTCCCCTCTCTTGTATGAGCAGTGCCTTCAGCAGCAGAAGTGGTGGATCATCTGCTGGTGCCAATAATCTTGTCTTTTGCCACTATATTGGTGCCCTGCCTGGACTAATTTGTGTTCTGTCGTATTTTGTTATGTATTCAGTTATATTGTGATGTATACCATTTACTTTTATGGGCCATGGCTGTAGTGTTCATATTGCCAAGAGAAACGTGTATATAACTTGTATATAGTGACATAGACCTTTTGGTAGAAATCCCCGAGGGGGTGGATTATAGGGTAAGGTTAAAAAGTATCAGGCTTTTCTGCCCTCCTGCCATTAGGATTGGTGATGGATCCCTGTGGTCCTGAATGCATGCCTGAGGGCAGTCACCTGGAGTAGGGTGTGGGCATATGTAGATGGGATTCATCTGGGCTAAGACTGAACTTATAAGGGCAGCATCACTGGGACGCCAGCAGAAGAGATCCCAACGGAAGAGCAAAAGAGAATGAAAGAGCAGAACAGCAGAGAAGCAAGGCCATGAGAGAACTCCAAAGAGCCCAGAAAGAGTGAAGATTCGCCCCAGCCCCCCCGCCCACCCCTGCCTGAGATATACCCTATAAAATCCCAATAAAGCCTGCAAAAGCCACCAAGGGCTCCAGGACTCCTCCTTTACTCCATCTGCTTGGGTCCTAGAGATCCCGCTCCGTGACCTCCTGCCATTACAATAATGTTCACTGTACATTTTTTATAAAGTTATAATTTTTTATTACAAAATCATCTTTTAGCTCCCTGGACATTAAAGTTTTCTGAGGAAATTGAAAAGGTCTGAATTATTCCAGGTATGACCACCATCTAATACATAATCTTGCAACCAACATTTGTTAAAAAACTATTTCAGGGGGGCTCCCTGGTGGCACATGGGGTTACGACACAGCATTTTGAAGCAATCTGCAGCCTCTGCAGCACTGTTAGGGGGATAGGATGTCCTGAGTAAACTCCATACAGGCTTTGTGGATGCCACCCCCACTCCATCAAGACACTACAAATCCCATGATCACCAAAGGGAAGGTTGTGAGGACCTGAGGACGGAGTTAAGCAACTAGGTTCTGGGTTTGAGTATTTAACAGGCCATGTAGCCGGGGCTCGCCCTCTTGGCCATGCTGCGTGCTTGGATTTTCGCCAGATTGGTGTGTCATCGGGATTCCAGGTCAGCAGAACAGGTAGGATGCATTTACGAACTGATCCCCCTCTTTTTCTCCCTGAGTTGTTCATTTCCCATTTCCCCTTACCTTGTAAATAAACCTTTTATCAACCTTTTGTGTGTGTCTACAGTTTAGCATAAATAAGTCCCCTTTAAGCACACGGTCAGGACCCACAGTCAGGCAACCTATTTTATACAGGGGTTGCTTTGTAACAGCTTGGCAAATATTGAGGTTTCCAAGTTACACCCATGGTTGACCAGCCCAAAGTCAATTTCCTTCTGTTGGTTGCTGTAAGCACACTAGGTCTGCAGGACCACTTGGTGAAAAAAATAATCTTTGTCTTGGGTTTTGAAAAGTTTGCTTTTTCCTTACGTATAGCTATCTCTCGTGGGTATGTTTCAACAACGAACATAAGCAGCTTTATCCCCAATTTGAGTTCCTGCAGGGTTGTTTTTTTTTTTTTTTTTTGTCCCAGCCTTCAGTAGCCTTTTTTCCATTAAATATTACCACCCTTTTTATAAACACAAATAATTTGATAAAACCTAGTGTATGGCACTGAAACCTAGTATGAAACATCCCAACCAAACCTCACAGGTGATCCCCCCATATTCCTCCTAATGTAGTTCACTGGACAGATATGACCACAGTAATTTTGGCATCAGATGTTACAGATATCACAGTCACGGGATGGAAGAGTCTAAGTGTCTGAATTAGCACTTGGAGAAGATCTGTGGACTGATAAAGAATGACTGTTTTTGGAATTTTCACAAATGATAGATAAATTTCAATTCTATCTTAGTCATTATAAATTGTTTGACCATGTTACAGCATTTCTTGTCACCTGAACTGAAATGAGTGTATGTAGTGTAATTCCCATGCCTAAGTTTTTGTCTAGTTTGAATGTCATGGGGGAGAGTCTTAATTTATTCATAATTCATGTATTCATAAAAGTTCAACAAAATTAGGAACTTAGTTCATTATTCCCTAAGAATTCTATACAGAATAGTCTGTGACGTTGTTGTAATACTTTTTAACATTTTTCTAATGTCCTAGCAAATAATACCAATTGAATGAAATTTTTCAGTGAAATAGTTTTTTTTTTCTAAAGATTTATTTATGCATATAAGAACTGGGGTAAAGGCCAGAGTTGTGGGGGGTAAGAGGATTTACCAGAGACAGAATGGGAAACAGAACAGGCAGAGGTAATGAAACACTGCTGAGGGGAGCAGCGGATGAGTCAGGAGAGGTCTGCTGTGTCATGTGGGTTACCTCTCTGGCCGGGATCAAACTCGTGCTGCTACAGAGCAACCCCCTTATAAAACAGGTTGCCTGTGGGTCCTCACCGGTGCACTTAAGGGAGACTTATTAATGCTAAATTGAAGACATACACAAAAGGTTGATATTTCTTTTTTAATTTTTTAATTCTTTTTTTTATTTTTTAAACTTTTCTCCCCCCACCCCCTCAGGTTGAGTCCCCATAGAATTTCCTTCCCCAAGGCACCTGTGTACCATCACCACAGTCTCCTGCTCTCCTCCCTTCCTATCTCTGTTCCCTCTCCCTCCTCCTCCCCTGCAGTATGTCTCTGACTTGTAATTGTCTGTTTTTGCTTTGTTGTGTTTTGTACAGCTAATATTTTTATTTTACACTGATGTCTTATTTGGTTCCCCTATATTCTTGTTATAAGTGAAACTATCTAATATTTTTTCTTTTTCCTTCTGGCACATTTCACTGAGCATAATTCCTTCTAGCTCCATCCATGTTGCTGTGAATGACATGAGTTTATCTTTTTTTGATTGCTGAATAATATTCCATTGTGTTTATAACCACATCTTCTTGATCCAGTCATCTATTTTTGGGCATTTGGGTTGTTTCC
The DNA here is from genome assembly GCF_964194135.1 of Talpa europaea. Taxonomy (NCBI): domain Eukaryota; kingdom Metazoa; phylum Chordata; class Mammalia; order Eulipotyphla; family Talpidae; genus Talpa; species Talpa europaea. Next base: position 35,717,086 of record NC_140079.1, read on the forward strand.
AGGTTTTACCTATTGTAAATAGTGCTGCAATAAATATAGGTGTACAGGTGTTCTTTTGAATCAATATTTTTGTGTCCCTTGGGTAGATTCCTAGTAGTGGAATTACAGGATTGTATGGTAGTTCCATTTTTAGTAGAATAAGGAAACTCCAGACAGCTTTCCATAGTGGTTGGACCAGTTTGCACTCCCACAAACAATGTAGGAGAGTTCCTTTTTCACCACACCCTCGCCAATATTTGTTGTTGCTTGTTTTTTTGACATGTACCATTCTTACTGGCATAAGGTGGTATCTCAGTGTGGTCTTGATTTGTATTTCCCTGACTATAAGTGATGTTGAACATTTTTTCATATGCCTGTTAGCCATTTGCATTTCCTCTTTGTAGAAATGTCTTTTTAGTTCTTCTGCCCATTTCTTGACTGGATTATTTATTTATTTATTTATTTTTTTTTGTTGAGCCATGTGAGTTCTTTGTATATCTTTGTGATGAGTCCCTTATCAGTGGATGGAGTACAAAGATTTTTTTCCCAATCAGTGGGGTGTCTCTCTGTTTTGGTTAATGTCTCTTTTGCTGTGCAGAAGCTTTTCAGTTTGATGTAATCCCAGGTGTTTATCTTTGCCTTCACTATCACTGCTTTGGGTGATGAGTCTTTAAAGATGTTATTATGATGTATGTCTTGTACTGTTTTACCTATATTTTCTTCTATATATTTTATGGTTTCCAGTCTTATGTCCAGTTCTTTTATCCATTTTGAGTTGACTTTTGTGCATGGTGAGAGGTAGTGTTCTAGTTTAATTTTCTTGCATGTAAAGGTCCAGTTTTCCCAGCACCATTTATTGAACAAGCTGTCCGTTTTCCATTGCATATTCTTTGCTCCTTTGTCACATAAGTGTGGCTTTATTTCTGGGCTCTCAATTCGGTTTCATTGGTCTGTGTGTCTGTCTTTATTCTAATACCAAACTGTTTTAATTATTATGGCTTTGTAGTATAGCTTGAAGTTTGGAAGTATGATAACTCCTTTCTCGTTTGTTTTCATCAGCAGAGCTTTGGCTATTTGTGTTTTTTTTTTTATGGTTCCATATGAATTTCATCAGTATTTGTTCTATTTCTTCAAAGAATGTCATTGAGATTTTTATTAGAATAGCATTGAATCTGTATATTGCTTTTGGTAGGATGACCATTTTATTTTTTATTTTTATTTTTTTTTTAGATTTTTATTTCATTATTTATTTATTTACTTTCCAATGATTTATTTTATTTATTTATACAAGCACTGGGTACAGTCAGAAGCGCGGGAGGGTGAGAGAATTCACCAGAGCCAGAGCGGGGAGCAGAGCAGGCAGAAGGACCGAAGTACACTGCTGAGGGGAGCAGCGGGTGGCAGGAGAGGTCTGCGCACCATGTGGGACCCTCCTCTGGTGGCCGGGGAGCAGCTGGGGATCGAACTGGCGCTGCAGAGGCCGCACAGCGCTCAACCGCTGCGCCACTGGGGAGGCCCAGGATGACCATTTTAATAATGTTAATTCTTCCAATCCATGAGCAGGGGATGTCTTTCCATTTCTTTGTGTCTCCTCCTATTTCTTTTCACAGTGTTTTATAATTTTCTTTGTATAGGTTTTTCACCTCTTTGGTTAGGTTTATTCCCAAGTATTTGATTTATTTTGTTTCAGTTATAAAAGGGATGGTTTTCTTGATTTCTTCTTCTTCAGATTGACTGTGTATAGGAAGGCTACTAATTTCTGTGTGTTGATTTTGTATCCTGCTACTTTACTGAACTGGTTGAATATTTTGAGTAGTTTTTCTGTGGAGTTTTTAGGGTTCCCTATGTAAATTATATCATCTGAAAATAGTGATAGTTTTACTTCTTCTTTCCCTATTTGGAGTCCTTGTATGTCTTTCGCTTGTCTTATTGCCCTGGCTAAGACCTCCAGTATTATATTGAAAAGCAGTGGTGAGAGAGGAAATCCTTGTCTTGTTCCTGATCTTAAAGGAAAGGCCTTCAGCTTTTCGCCATTGAGAATAATATTGGCAGTGGGTTTGTCTTATATGGTTTTTATCATGCTAAGGTATGTATGTTCCTTCTATCCTGAGGATTTCAAGGGCCTTCATCATAAATGGATGTTGGACTTTGTCAAATGCTTTCTCAACATCTATTGATATGATCATATGGCTTTTATTTTTCTTTTTGTTGATGTGTTGGATTACATATATCGATTTTCATATGTGGAACCATTCTTGTGCTCCTGGGATGAATCCCACTTGATCATAGTGTACTATCCTTTTGATGCATTGTGGGATTCTGTTGGCAAGGATTTTGTTGAGGATTTTTGCATCAGTGTTCATTAGGGAGATTGGCTTGTAATTTTCTTTTTTTGTGCTGTCTTTGTTGGGTTTTGGTATTAGTGTAATGTTGGCTTCGTTGAATGTATTTGGTAGTATTCCTTCTTTTTCAAATTTTTGAAAGAGTTTGTGTAGGATAGGCACTAATTCACTGCTCAATGTTTGGTAGAATTCATTTGTGAAGCTGCATGGGCCTGGACTTTTGTTTCTGGGGAGTGCTTTTTATTACTGCCTCAATTCTGTTGCTTGTATTCTATAGTTGTTCTATAGTTGTTCTATTTCTTCTTTGTCCAGCTTTGGATAATTATATCATTCAAGGAATTCGTCCATCTCATCTAGGTTGTTGAATTTGTTTGCATGTAATAATCTCTGTTTATTCTTTTGATTTCTACTGAGTCTTTTGTGATTTCTCCTCTTTCATTTATAATCCGATTTATATGTGTTTTCTTCCATTTTTTTCTTTGTGAGCTTGGCTAGAGGTTTGTCTATTTTGTTTATTTTTTCAAAGAACCAGCTTTAGTTTTCATTGATCTTTTTAATTATTTTTTTTTAATTTCTATTTCATTTATTTCTGCTTTGATTTTTATTATTTCCTTTCTTCTACTGGCTTTAGTTTTTTTTTTTTTTTTTTTTAAAGATTTATTTATTTATTTATACAAGCACTGGGTACAGTCAGAATCACGGGAGGGTGAGAGAATTCACCAGAGCCAGAGCGGGGAACAGAACAGGCAGACCAACGAAATACACTGCTAAGGGGAGCAGGAGGCACAACAGGAGAGGTCTGCGCACCATGTGGGACCCTTGCCAGTGACCGGGGATTGAACCAGCGCTGCAGATGCTGTGGGCAGCTTTGCAGCCCAGCGCTCAACTGCTGTGCCACTAGTGAGGCCCTGGCTTTAGTTTTTTTGTTGTTCTTTTTCTAGCTCTTTGAGATGTGAGATTAGGTTGTTTCTTTGAGTCCTTTCTTGTTTGTTGATGTGAGCCTGTATTGCTATATATTTTCCTCTTATTACCGCTTTTGATGCATCCCATACATTCTGAAAAGTGATGTCCTCCTTGTCATTCAACTCAAAATATTTTTTTAATTTCCTCTTTGATCTCCTCATTAGTCCAGTGGTCTTCCAGCAGTGTGGATTTCAATTTCCATGAAGTGGGAGGGTTCCTTATTTTCTTTTCAGGATTTATTTCTAGCCTGATGCCTTTATGATCAGAGAAGATAGTTGGGATGATTTTGATATTCATGTATCAGTTGATGTTTGTCTTGTGGCCCAGTATGTTATCGATTCTGGAGAATGATCCATGCCACTTGATAAAAATATGTATTCGGATTTTTTTCGGTGCAGTGTGCTATAGATGTCTGTTAAGTCCACGAATTCTATGTCTTTATTTAGGGCTCTAGTGTCTTTGTTTATTTTTTGTCTCATTGATCTGTCCATTGGTGAGAGTGGGGTGTGGAAGTCTCCCACTATATATGTATTTTCTTAATGTCTGCTTTCAGAACTGATGATAATTGTCTAATATATTTTGGTGCCCCTTCATTCAGTGAGTATATGTTGATGAGTATTATATCTTCCAGATGCATTGTCTCCTTGATCATAATGTAATGTCCATCTGTGTCTCTTTTTACATTTTTTAATTTGTTTTTTTTTCCAATAGTATTGGTACTATTTTATTTCTTAAATTACATGGTAGGTTCTGGGTATTCACATTATTTTACCATTCACTGTTATATAGGATTAATATATTTCAAATAAGTCAATAAAATTTTTTTAAAGATTGATTGATTGATTTTTTTTAAATAATAAATTTTATTTTTATATTCCCCATACAATTGTAACCCCCCCATTCTGACCCCAATCCCTCCCCTCCCCCCCACCCCCCCAAAAGTGTCTCTGGTTCATAGTTTTTTGTTGATTTTGATTTTCACATTCTTATAGTTATTTATTTTCCTGGTCCCTTATTTAAGTTTTCTAGATTCCTGCTATGAGTGAGACCATCCAGTATTTTTCTTTTTCTTTCTGGCTTATTTCGCTGAGCATGATCCCTTCCAGTGCCATCCATGTTGCTGCAAATTGCATGTGTTTATCTTTTTTGAATGCTGAGTAATATTCCATGGTATATATGTACCACATCTTCTTGATCCAGTCATCTATTTTTGTGCATTTGGGCTGTTTCCAAAGCTTAGCTATTGTAAATAGTGCTGCTATAAACATAGGGGTGCAGGTGTTCTTTGGAATTGATGTTTCTGTGTCCTTTGGGTAAATACCTAGGAGTGGAATTGCTGGATCATATGGAAGCTCTAAGTTTAGTAGGTCCAGAAATCTCCACACAGCTCTCCATAGTGGTTGGACCAGTTTGCACTCCCACCAGCAGTGCAGAAGAGTTCCTTTTTCTCCACACCCTCGCCAACATTTGTTGTTGCTAGTTTTTCTAATATGTGCCATTCTCACTGGTGTAAGATGGTATCTCATGGTAGTTTTGATTTGCATTTCCCTGACTATAAGTGATGTTGAGCATTTTTTCATATGCCTGTTGGCTATTTGCATTTCCTCTTCAGAGAATTTTCTTTTTAGCTCTTCTGCCCATTTTTTGACTGGATTATTTTCTTTGTTGTTGTTGAGTCTCATCAGCTCTTTGCAGATTTTTGTGATCAGTCCTTTATCATTAGTGTTGTTTGCAAAAATGTTCTCCCAGTTGGTGGGGTTTCTCTTTGTTTTTGTTATTGTCTCTTTTGCTGTGCAGAAGCTCTTTAATTTGATGTAGTCCCAGCTGTTTATCTTTGCCTTCACTATCACTGCTTTGGGTGATGTGTCTGTAAAGATGTCTTCGATGTGCATATCACGTAGTGTTTCGCCTATATTTCCTTCTATGTATTTTATGGTTTCAGGTCTTATGTCTAGTTCTTTAATCCATTTTGAGTTGATTTTGTCAATAAATGGTGCTGGGAAAACTGGGTCACTACATGCAAAAGAATAAAGCTTGACCACTACCTCACACCTTTTTTAATTTGAAGTCTGTTTCATCTGATATAGATATGGCTGTTCCTGCCTTCTTTTTTGGTCCATTTGCTTGTAGGATTGTTTTCCAACATTTTACTTTCAGTCTGTTAATCTTTTGTGGTTAAATGTGTTTCCTGGAGATAGCAGAAGGTTGGATTTTGTTTTTTAATCCAGCCTGCTACTCTGTGTCTTTTTATTGATGAGTTTAATCCATTTACATTTAGAGTTAATATTGATATGTTGGAATCTGTATTTTATTCCCTGCTTTATTCTGTCCTTCTTGTTCATTCCTCTGCTGGTTTTGGCTTTAGGACTTCTTGTAGAATTTTTTGGAGTGGGGGTTTAGTTGTAATGAATTTCTGGAGTTTCTGTTTCTCTGAGAAGGTCCATAGTTTTTCTTCATAGAGGAAGGAGAGCTTTGCAAGGTAAAGTATTCTTGGTTGGCATTTGCTGTGCTGAAGTTTGCTGAACATGTTACTCCATTCTCTTCTTGCCCATAATGTTTCTTTGGAGATGTCTGAAAGTTAACCTGATTGGTTTTCCCTTATAAGTTATCTGTTTTTTACCCCCTTGCCAGTTTCATTATTTTTTCCTTGTCTTGGACTCTTGCAAGCTTTACTATTAGGTGTCTTGCTGTAGTTTTCTTTTCATTATGGAAATTGGGAGTTCTTCTCACTTCTTGTATGTCTATATTCATCTCCTTTTTCATGCTTGAGAAGTTTTTTTTTTTTAAGATTTATTTATTTATTTATACAAGCACTGGGTACAGTCAGAAGCACGGGAGGGTGAGAGAATTCACCAGAGCCAGAGCAGGGAGCAGAGCAGGCAGAAGGACCGAAGTACACTGCTGAGGGGAGCAGCGGGTGGCAGGAGAGGTCTTCGTGCCATATGGGACCCTCCTCTGGTGGCCAGAGAGCAGCCGGGGATTGAACCAGCGCTGCAGAGGCCTCGGGCTGCTTCACAACCCAGCACTCAACTGCTGCACCACCGTGGAGGCCTAGGGAAGTTTTTTTCAATTATCTCCTTTAATGATTTCTCAGTTCCTTTGTCTCTCTCCTCACCTTCTGGAATGCTGATAACTCTTACATTTCTTCACTTCATGGAGTCTGATAATTGTCTAAGGTTGTCCTCATACTTCTTCATTTGTACTTCTCTCTCCTTTTCTCTTTTGGCTCTTTTTATTTCTGTATCTTTGATAGTGCTGATCCATTCTTCTAGTTCATCGACTATGTTTTCATTGCATTTCCCAGATTTCTTTTTCTCCTCTAGTAATCATATTAATCTCCTGTGTTTCTTTTCTTTCCTTTCTTAAGGTCTCAATTTCCTTCTTCAGTTCAGTGATTATTTGTGTCAAATCATTTTTTTCCTTTTCATTTTCTTTCTGATTTTAAATCATGATGATCATTAATTCTCTATCTGATAGGCTGAGAAGTTTATCCCTGTCATTATTGAGCACTGGTGACTGTATTTCTTCTTGTGGTGTGTCCTTCTCCTGCGGGCTTGCTTGGTTATATATTTTTCTTCTCCCTGTTGTTTGCTTTCTAATTAGTTCTATGCATTGGGATTTTGTGCCACTGGTGTTGGCAGGCATCTCTTTGGAGTGCACCTTTAGGGGTGTTGGAAACTGTTTACCAGACTGAGACCAGCACTGGTAGGCTACAACTCCATCAGGGTGCTGATGCTGTGTTGCTGGGCACTGACCCTTACAGTTCCCTCCCTCTGTATTTACTCAGTTCCAACAGGGAATCAGCTAGTGATTTTGTTCTGGTCACGAGGTGGTGCCAGAGACCCATACTTGCTGACATGTGCTTTTTTTCCAGTGGTTTTCTGAGAAATGGAGGGGGGAGGGCTGAGGGGAGCACCTCAACACAGGGGCTCTTATTCTAGCTGGGAGCTGTGTCTGCCCTGTGTTCACCTGGTGCTGTGCCTGCAGCTATATGGATCCCATGCCCTGAATTCTGCACTCTAGGTGTCAGTTCCAGGGCTATGGATCCAAAACGCTGGCTGTCATCCTGTGTAGTGCCCACTGCTATGGTGTGTCCCATGCCCCAGATCCTGCACCTGGCTCTCAGTTCCAGAACAGGGTCTTGTGCCATGCCTTATTTCCTTTCTTAGCCCCGTTTGCATGGCCCACCCTCTGTCAGAGCCTGTGGGTGTTTTTGGGATCCCTGGTTTCCAACTATCAGGATGTTGGTGATTTTGTTCTGGTCACTAGGTGGCACCAGAGATCTTTCCTAGTGTCCTTCCAGGACTGTTGTTTCCCCCCCCCCACCCCGATGAGTCCAGGGAACAGAGTGGGGGTGGCGTGGAGTGCCTCAACGGCATGGGGGTGCTGTGTCTGCCCTGTCCCCCCTGTCGTGGGGATCTCACACCCTGAACTTCATGCCCCAGTCTCAGTTCAGAAGTCTTCAGATCCAGGATGTGGGCTCTAGCCCAGTGCAGTGTCCACAGAAATGGTGACTTTTGCACCCCACTCCCATGTCCGGGCACCTGATTTCAGATGACTCAGTGAGGGACATTCACCTTAGTGACAGCTCCTGCATATCTCCCCACAAACCTAGGTTGTGGGTGTGGACCTGGGCTGCTGCGATCCGATCCACGTATGCTTTTCAAGCATGCTGCTTTTCCACACAAGCTTACTGGCTGGCCTTGGGCTATTTGCAGGTCTCTCTGCGGTGTCCTTGTTTCCTCTAATGGCGCCTGGAGCCATTCGCTCACCTCCGTGGTGATTCCCACAGTTCCTGTCTGCAGGGTGTGGTGCCTGCAATAGTTCCTTTCCACTCACAGTCCTGCTTGATGTGTAGTTTGTTCTCATTGTTGTTTTTTTCTTTCTGTTGGTCGGACTGCACCAGCGTTGTGGGTGGGGGAAGGTAGCAGGGTTCTGAGCTTTCCTCTCTTTTTGTCCTCTTTTATGGCAACTTTCCTCTTTGGGTAGTTTGCCAGAGTAATCAGTTTATCTTCCACGCCCTGGTTTTTGCAGGGACCTGCCACATTTCCTCCCAATTAATTTTTTTTTCTTTTCTTTTTTTTTTTTTTTTTAATGGGAGGACTTACTTGCAGCATTTCCCCACTGCCATGTTGATCCCTTCTCCCTGATAAAAGGTTCATTTACAGGGGAAGGGGAAATGAAAAAATGAATAACTCAGGGGAAAAAAAAGAGGGAGATAAGTTTGTAAATGTCCTAACTGTTCCGCTGACCTGGAATTCCAATGACCCGCAGAGCTGGTGAAAAACCAAGCATGCTGTGTGGCCAAGAGGGTGACCCCTGGCCACATGACCAGTTAAATACTCAAACCGAGAACTTAGTTGCTTAACACCACCCTCAGGTCCTCACAACCTTCCCTTTGGTGATCATGGGGCTTGTAGTTCCCAGTGTCTTGATGGAGAAGGGGTGGAGTACACAAAGCCTGTATGGAGTTTGCTCAGGACATTCTTTCCCCCTAACAGAAATTCTGGCCTTCTACCCAAGTAGAGGAAGAACAAGCAGTACTTCAGGAATGGTGAGGTCAGCAGAAGCTTTATTACTCATACATGCGGGCCCAGACCTAGGTAGACCTGTAAGGTCTGAGCACCAGTTTAAACACAAAGGATTCCTTTTATACATAACTGTCTTTATATTTGCTACATTGATAGCATCATTTTTCAGCAGGCACAATCATTTGCTGCAAAGTTCCCAGTCAAGGAGAGGGAGGCAGGCAAAGGGGAAGAGACAGACAAGCAGGAAGGCCTTGGAGAGACAGACCAGCTTTGACTAGCTACCTGACCCTTCTGAGGCCCTGGCCATGAATCTTTAAAGGGAAAGAGCTGTAAGCAAGCAAACTTGTTAATTATGCCTGCATTTGGAGTGTTTGTTGCACCAGGGCTGGAAGCTGGAAGTTCTGTTGGAATCTTTATTATATTCATTTGCTCAATAATATATTTTCTCATCATTCCCCCCTTTGATGCCCTTGTGAGTTATTTTTTTCACAGGGTATCACCTATAAACCTTCCTTTTTTTTTTTTTTTTTTTTTTTAAGGGAACCCTGATTACTACCCAGCAGCCATTATGAGGTGAGAGTCACGGGAACTCTGGGAAGGAGGAATCTTACTTGGTTGGCTGTTGCAGGGCCTCTTTTTTTTACGATTTATTTATTTATACAAGCACTGGGTACAGTAAGAAGCGTAGGAGGATGAGAGAATTCACCAGAGCCAGAGCAGGGGACAGAACAGGCAGACTGATGAAACAGACTGCTGAGGGGAACAGTGGGCACGGCAGGAGAGGCCTGTCAATGCAGGGCCAGAGCTGGGTGGGTGTTTTCTGAACTACCCCAAAATTGTTTGCATAGAAGCAACGTTGTTCTTAAATACAGACCTCCATTTCCCAGTGGTCAGGGGCCACTGTGGCTAGGCCACCTGCAAAGACAGTCATTACAGGTACAGTAAAAATAACAACCAAGAGGTCAACATGTAGAAGGTCCTCAAGCTTCTGCCATGCATATAGCAACCAACTTCCCAAGTGTGGCTGGAGCAGGGCTTGATGTCTAAGGCTGCCTTGGTGGGTAAATCCATTTGTAGCCTCAAGCAGGAGTGATTCTCAGGATCAGGGGCTCTGTCCATCTGCTGGCCAAAGTGTCCTTTTTCTGGTTTGCAGGCCTATTTCACTCAGGAGTGATGCACCAAACGGGGTGGAACCTGAGAACTTTAAAGCAGCAGGAGTAGTTAAAATAACAGTAGAGTAGCCAATCATGTGGGTTTGGGAGACATTTTTAATCTTTTACCCAGACCGTGTCTAGCACAAATATACCAGGGGAATCTGATACGGGTGTAGGTACTCTAAAGTGTTGTATGATAAATGTTTTTTCAGGCTTTTCTGCCCTACCACCATTAGGATTGCCCTGCCTGATGGGGCACCTGCAGTTGTTACATTGTTGAAAACTGTCTTGTTTACTTCTTTGGGCCATGGGAGGAGCATTGAGATAGTCACCAAGAGAAGCAGAAGCAGGGCAGAAGCAGGACAGAAGCAGGACAGAAGCAGGAGAGAGAGGCAGGAGAGAGAAGGGGAGAAAAGAAGGTCAGAGAAGCCCAGAGTGAAGACTTGCCTGGGGCCTGGAGGCCTACTGGCCTCCTGGCCCCCAGACACCCCTGCCTGCTGTGTACCTGATTGCTGCGATGCATGTAAAGCTCAATAAAAGCCTGAGAAAGCCACCGAGGGCTCCAGGACTCTCCTTTACCCCATCGGTGCGGATCATAGAAAAACCTGCTCAGTGCCCATCCTGCCCCTACAATTGGCATAAGTAGGCAGGATGATTTGAAGCAGATGGGTGTAGGGGCAGGAATGACACTGCACAGGTTTTCTGATCCATGAGACCGGGTAAAGGAGGAGTCAGAGTCCTCAGTGGCTTTTGCAGGCTTTTATTGGGATTTACCAGGTACATGGCAGGTAGGGGTGCTGGGGGGCCAGGAGGCTGGCAGGCTTCCCAGCCCCCAGCAAGTCTTCACTCTTTCTGGGCTTTCTGGTGTTCTCTCTCCCTCTCTCTCTCTCTCGGCTTCTCTACTCCTGCTGGCGTCCCCATGATGCCATCCTTAAAAGCCCAGTCTTAGCCCAGGTGAATCCCATCTACCTATGCCCATACCCTACTCCAGGTACCTGCCATCAGGCATGCCTTCAGGACTGCAGAGTTCCATCATCTATCCTAATGGTGGAGGGCAGAAAAGCCTGATACTTTTTACCTTACCCTACAGTGGGTATGGAGCCCTCTGAAGACGTCAGGAGGGACTGAGGAGTAGCAGACTGTTTGCCCGTGACAAAGCTGGACTTGTCATGGCAGCACAGGAGATGAACAACATCCAGGAGCTGGGGAAAGAGCTAAAGATGCTTCAGGAGCACAGGAGGTGGACAAGGGCCAGGAGCTGTGGGAGGAGACCTTGCCTGGAGGAGGAGACGGCCGAAGAGGATCAGCCCATGACAACTGAGGTGGCAGAATTGTCTGGGAAGAAAGGACCATGATTTGGAGCTCACCAGTGCTGATGCAGAAAAAGACTGATGGACTGACAATCCTGCCAGAAGGTGGAGGGACTTTGGCAGGGTAATGCTATGTTTTGGGGACCCTGGGGGAGGATGATATTGTTTGTACACCCCAGGAGATGGGAATCTGGGAGTGGCCAGTGGGCCTTGATGGCCAAAAGCAGCTTGTGTATTGCCCAGCAGCTAGGCAGAGGAGAAAAGCCAAGTTAGATAAGGCAAAAGCTGATGCTGAGACTGGGAAGCCCCGAGTGCCTGTTAAGCAGCCTAAGTATGCTAAAGAAGGCCAATAAGTCTATTAAAATCACCTGTGGGTGATGCCCTGCTCACTGTTGAGTTAGGGTAAGTTGTTGAGGAACCCATCCTTGGGGGACCAGTGGGGAATGTGGCTTGTGGTGGAACCCACAGCCAAATAGGGGACCAAAGAGAGGCTGCATGCGGAGCTTGTATCCATAGATCCCCGACCCATGTGCTTGTGCAGTGGGTTGGCCTAAGTGCAGAGGTCTGCATGACGCATTGGTGGCTGTGAAAGCCGCATGTTGGAGCGACTGCAGACAGAAAACCCTGAGGGTTGGGTGATTACTCCCAAAGTACAGAATCACCAATCCAAGAGTGAGTACATCCTGGGGGTGGATGAGGTGTGTGGCTTGTGGCCAAGACCACAGCCGAATGGTTCCCTCCTTGTATGAGCAGCACCTTCAGCAGCAGAAGTGGTAGATCATATGCTGGTGCCAATAATTGTCTTTTGCCACTAGGCTGGTGCCCTGCCTGGAATTATTTGTTCTGTTGTATTGTTTCATTATTATGTTGTCTTTTCATTTGTGGGCCGTGGCTGCTGTGTTTGTTAAAGGAAACTTGTATATACTTGTTGTAAAGGCAGGACTGGGCACAGTGCAGGTTTTCTGATCCCATGCAGACCGGGTAAAGGAGGAGTCAGAGTCCTCAGTGGGTTTTTGCAGGTCTTTTATTGGGGTTCACCAGACATATGGCAGGCAGGGGTGCTGGCTGGGGGGCTGGGAGGCTGGCAGGACTCCCAGCCCCCAGCAAGTCTTTACTCTATCTGGGCTCTCTCTGGCGTTCGTTCTGCTGCTTCTCGGCTTCTCTTTTGGCTTCTGCTTCGGCTGCTGCTGCTGCTACTGGCGTCCCTGTGACGCCGCCCTTAAAAGCACAGTCTTAGCTCAGCTGAATCCCATCTACCTATGCCCACACCCTATTCCAGGTGCCCGCCATCAGGCATGCATTCAGGACAAGGATCCATCATCTATCCTGATGGCGGGAGGACAGAAAAGCCTGACATTTTCTTTACCCTACACTTGTATACAGACTGTATAGCAGAAAACCCTGAGGGGGTAGATTGCACGGTCAATTGTTTTTCAGGCTTTTCTGCCCTCCCACCAGTAGGATGGCCCTGTCTGATGGGGCACCTGCAGTTGTTACATTGTTGCAAGCTGACTTGTGTACTTCTGCTGGCTGTGGGAGGAGTATTGAGATAGTCACCAAGAGAAGCAGAAGCAGGAGAGAGAAGGGGAGAAAAGAAGGCCAGAGAAGCCCAGAGTGAAGACTTGCCTGGGGCCTTGGAGGCCTATGGTCCTTCTGGCCCCTCCGGGGCACCTCTGCCTGCCATGTACCTGGTTGCTGCAATGCATGGAAAGCTCAATAAAAGCCTGAGAAAGCCACGAGGGCTCCACGACTCTCCTTTACCTGGTCTGTGTGGATCATAGAAACTTGCTCAGTGCCCGTCCTGCCCCTACAGGTGTACTTCCTGAAGCGCATTAAGTGTGATATATATAGCCTGGAGCCCTCTGTCTGGATTTTGTTTTTTGTTTTTTTTCCTTTTTTTACACAAGCTTAGTTAAAATGTTCTAAATGGTGTGGTTTATCTAACTTTCCCTGAACTTTGGGGCACTGTGTCAGGGGAGTCTGAATTCTGGGATGATCTAGTATCCTTGTCCCTGTCCACCTTCTTTTAATCTGGGTGAGGCAATAGGCGATTCCTCTAACTTCATGTGGCTGGGTGCCAGCATAGTCTGTCTTTGATATTTTAATACAAGTTGATTTTCATCAGGCAGCCTTTATCATTCCCCCCTCTACCTGGAATTTAATGAAGAAACTAGTGAGAGTCTTTTTTGGCACCCATATCGCTTTATCCTCCTGTAGTGTAGATGCAGCTTAGCATTACTGTTAATTTTAACCTTTTAATTTTTATGACCTCACCTGTAACTTAGCGTTTTCACGAACCAACAAGGAAAAAGTTGAACTCTTTTTCACCACTGGGCACTGTGACAGTGGATGAACTTGTCTTGGATTAGCAAGCCAAATGTAGAAACAAAGTATCAGCAATTCTAATTGTAACAGCATTAAGAAGAGTGTGTGTAGGGGCAGGATGGTCACAGGGCTGGTTCTTTATGATTGGAGCAGATGGGGTAAAGGAGAGTCCTGGAGCCCTCGGTGGCTTTCTCAGGCTTTTATTAAGCTTTTACATAGAGTGCAGCAACCAGGGACACGGCTTGCCCCCAGCAAGTCTTCACTCTCGGCTTCTCTCTGGCTTTCTTTCTCCCTTCTTTCTCTTGTTCTTCCTCCTGCCTCTTCTCCTCTTGGTGACTATCTCAATACTCCTCCCATGGCCCACAAAAGTAGACAACACAACTCACAACAGTGTACCAACTGCAGGTGCCCATCAAGCAGGGCCATCCTAATGGCAAGAGGGCAGAGAAGCCTGAAAACCATTTACTCTACACTGTGCGAAGATTGCCTTTTTTCTTTTCTTTTAAAACAAACTTGACTTTACCCAGGCTCTTTACTGGTGCCCCTTTACTGCCGTGCTGAGATGTTGCACTTTTTGCTTGACAACGAGCCCATCCAGTCTGTCATGCTGCCAGATGATCAACTCTCAGAAGCTTTGTCTTAATTTAATGTTTGTTTTTGGTGAGTTCTCAAATACTAACACTTGTATGTTAGCAATCATTGTAGGAAAATAAGCATAACCACAGACTTTTTTTATCATTATCAAATTTCTTGAATCCAGAGCACAGCGCAAGTCTGAAAAGATACTGACTTTCAGATAAGTCCGAAAAGATAAGCCCCTGCCCCAAATCAAGGCAGAAAGTTGTGCCCCTCTGTGCATATCATTCCGCTTGGAGAGTGTTGGATTCCTTGACAGCATAACCTGTCCTGCAGGTGTTTTTCTGCAAGAAGATTCTGGATGTGGGCATGATCTCAGCCGCTTTTGTCACTGGAAGACCCTTGGACATAGCTATGGACTTTGTACCTCTATGAGATCTGGCTTTTATAGCAGCCACATCCAAGGAGCTGGTCTCTATGAATCTGAGCAGTTACACTGGCAGTACTGGATGCACTGGTGATGAGAAAATATATTATTGAGCAAATGAATATAATAGAGATTCCAGCAGAACTTCCAGCCCAGGTGCAATGAATACTCCAATGTAGGCATAATCAACAAGTTTGCTTGTTTATAGCTCTTTCCCTTTAAAGATTCATGGACAGGGTCTCAGCATTCCTATCTGAACAAAGTTGCATTTCAGAAGGGTCAGCTAGCCAGTTAAAGCCCGTCTGTCTCTCCAAAGCCATCCTGGTTGTCTGCCTCTTACCCTTTTGCCTGTCCTCCCTACCCCTTGTCTGGGGACTTTGCAGCAAATGGTTGTACCTGCTGAAAAACGGTACTATCAGTGTAACAAATATGGAGACAGTTATGTATAAAAGAAACCCTTTGTGTTTAAACAGGTGCTCAGACCTTAAGGGGCTACCCAGGTCTGGGCCCTCATACATGAGCAATAAAGCTTCTGTTGACCTCACCATTCCTGAAGTACCGCTTGTTCTTCCTTTGCCTGGATAAAAGGCCAGAATTTCTACAACACCAGGAGCGCTGCGGCGGTCACCTTTATCTTGGGGCTCAATCAGTTATTTTTGTTGCTGCTGCTCCCCTGGGTGTGTAGGGCCACCATGCCTGGCAGTTCTAGCTGCACACAACACTGCCACTGTTGTTCATCAAGCAGTCTCTATCAGATTTGTTTAAGCAGGTTTGGGGAGCAGGGAGAATGGCCATGGGAGGAAGAATAGCACGGTATGGTTTAAGCAAGTGTACAACACAACTGTAAAGATAGTGGGAGATCCAGACACTTGGACTGAGAACACCCCAATTGAGAGAGAGCATGAATTTTTGAATCTTGCTACTACTGGCCAGCTATGAAAGCCATTTGCACAGAGTTTTGTCTTTTAGCAGTTGAATGACCTTGTCTTCGTCTTTGTCTTTACTTGCTTACTAGGGAGACCACCAGTGAGTTTTGCATTAGCTAGGGACCTGAAACATAGGCCATCGGTCCCCAAGAAACTGGTAGGAGGCTGGGTGCTGCCATGGCCACACAACCTAGGTTAGGACTTTCAAATTGATACCATCTTTTTGTTTTGTCTGTGAAGATGTTAGAGACCCTCCAGCTGGCAGCCCACCCTACTGTGGAAACGTCCCAACATCTGTTATCCTCAAAAGGCAACTTTTATATTTTAGCCCAAATAATAACCTATATTATTCTTCAGCCCCAATTTTGTTGTGTACAGGGTGAACGTCTAGGTACCATACTTGTTGCTGGCATGTTTGTAGCCTTTTAAAAACTTGGTACTCTGGGGCCTCCCCGTTGGTGCAGTGGTTGAGCACTGGGCTGTGAAGCTGCCCGCAGCCTCTGTAGTGCAGGCTCGATCCCATCCCCAGCCTCTGGCCAGGGTCCCACATGGCGCTCAGACCTCTTCTGCCGCCCGCTGCTCCCCTCAGCAGTGCATTTCGTCAGTCTGCCTGTTTTGTAAAAACTTGGTACTCTGAATTTATTTATTTATTTATTTATTTATTTTTAAAGCAAGTTATTTTATTTTTTTTAATTATTTATTTACACAAGCACTGGGTACAGTCAGAAGTGCGGGAGGGTGAGAGAATTCACCAGAGCCAGAGCCGGGAACAGAACAGGCAGACTGACGAAATACACTGCTGAGGGGAGCAGCGGGCAGCAGGAGAGGTCTGCATAGCATGTGGGACCCTGGCCGGGGATCGAACTGGTGCCGCAGAGGCTGCGGGCAGCTTCGCAACCCAGCACTCAACCGCTGCACCACTGGGGAGGCCCAGTACTCTGAATTTAACAGAAGTTAGTGGCCAGCTTTGTGGAGCCAGGCAGAGGCAGAAAGCGCTCTTCTTTTTTTTTTTCAAATCCAAACAGGTAAAGGGTGCACAAGTTTGAAACTACCGGGCGGAGAAAAACAGTCACTTTATTAATGACATGGGAGTCGTGAGCTGATTTATAATTTTTCCAGTTATTTGTGAGGGAAGGAGAGGTGGTGCTTTTACAACTAAATTGACTCTACCAAAGTACCAGTTTTTTTTTTTTTTTTTTTTTTATGACGAGCTAGGCGTTTTTGGATACCCCTCTGAGATTTCCAACTGAAGCAGGTACTGGCACTATCTCTGTGGCACAGCATAGGAATTAAGTCCAAATAACAGGAGCTCTGCTAGGGCCAAGCCTGGGGCTTGCTTTTGGTCATGTGTGAAGAAGTTTGTTGAACAAGTCAGACCAGCCTGGCATTAAGACTCCTGTGTCATGGCTTTTCCCAGCATTCTTTAGCTCTTCTGTTAATCCTTTGATCTCCTGTATTTCCTTCATTTCCCTCTTTAGGGACTCAATTTTATTCTTCTGAGCATTGTTTTCCTTAATGACTTTAGTCAGTTTTTTCATCATGGCAATTTTTTTTTTATAATAAATTTTATTTTTATATTCCCTATACAATTTCAACCCCCCCATTTTGACCCCAATCCCTCCCCTCCCTCCACCCCCCCCAAAAGTGTCTCTGGTTCATAGATTTTTGTTGATTTTGATTTTCACTTTCTTATAGTTATTCATTTTCCTGGTCCCTTATTTAAGTTTTCTAGATTCCTGCTATGAGTGAGACCATCCAGTATTTTTCTTTTTCTTTCTGGCTTATTTCGCTGAGCATGATCCCTTCCAGCGCCATCCATGTTGCTGCAAATTGCATGTGTTTATCTTTTTTGAATGCTGAGTAATACTCCATGGTATATATGTACCACATCTTCTTGACCCAGTCATCTATTTTTGGGCATTTGGGCTGTTTCCAAAGCTTAGCTATTGTAAACAGTGCTGCTATAAACATAGGGGTGCAGGTGTTCTTTGGAATTGATGTTTCTGTGTCCTTTGGGTAAATACCTAGGAGTGGAATTGCTGGATCATATGGAAGCTCTATGTTTAGTAGGTCCAGACATGGCAATTTTAAATTATTTTTCTGGAAGGCTCAGAAGTTCTTCAAAGTTGCTGTTGTTGGAAGCTGGTGGGTGGTTTTCTTTTTGTGGTGTGTCTTTTTCCTGCGGAGTTGCTACATTGCATGTAGTTTTTCTTTTCCCTGCTGCTTGTCTTCTAATTTGCTGTATGTGTTGTGACACTGTGCTGCTGGTACTGGCCGGCATCTTTTTGGTGTGCTCTTTTGGGGGTTTTGGAAACTGGTAGTCCAAATGAGTCAAATACTGTTATGCCAGAAGTCCAGAGAGGCAGTGGTACTTTGAGTATGTTGATGGTCACTGTCACAGAATATCTCCTCCTTCTGTGTTTAATTACAAAGGTGTGTCTTGAAGTCCCACAGACTTCCCTGGAGGTGGGGCAGCCGGATTGCTCTCTGGGTTCCAAATTGCTGGATCCCCCTTTGGGCTCTGACTTCCTACTAGGCAGGACCAGCCTTGTGGGGGCCTTCTGCTCACCTCTGATGCACAGGGAACCTTCTCCCTCTGGCTCCACGGGGAGCCTCCCGCCAGTTTCAAGCAGTCTTTATTGAAGAAAGGTCCCTGTTCTAAAATGGTGATTCATGCGGAGAGGCACACTCCTGTGCGCCTGGTCTGTGTGCCTTGGCTCTCTTAACCCTCCCCCAATCTGCATCCTTCTAAGCCAATGGCTCAGAGGGCCAACCGCTTATTGTTCCTGGCCAACACACTAAAATGTTGTAGAAATTCTGGCCTTCTACTCAGTCAGAGGAAGAACAAGTGGTACTTCAGGAACGGTGAGGTCAGGAGAAGCTTTATTACTCATGCATGAGGTCCCAGACCTGGGTAGCCCTGCAAGGTCTGAGCACGGGCTTAAACACAAAGGGTTCCTTTTATACATAACTATCTTCGTATTTGTTACATTGATAGCATTGTGTGCAAAATTGTTGATTCTGTGAGATGAAGGTAGATCCTATATCCCACCTCTGGAAATCTCTTTTGGATTGAGATTGTTCCATTGGCAGTGACTCAGTCAACAGCGTTAATGTCCAGCCCAGAGCTGTCCTTCTGAGAATGCATTTCCTCCTCTGCGGTTTCTGACACAGAAGAAGCTGTGTGAGCACCAAGAGGAAATTCTACTTTTCATAAAGTTTCTTATCTCTTGCAGCTCTTCAGGCAGTGCAGGACAAACCACCTACCCTCACACCCTCAGGGTCAGAGAAAAAATGACAAGCTTTGTCCCCTAGAAATAGCCCAAATGATAAAGGAAGAAAAAGCAACAGAGGTGCTGTGCTGTGGATACAAGGATCTGGGTGAAAGATATTAAAAGAACTTTTAGGTGCTGTGTTGCTTGCTTAGAGCTGGTGGCCTTGAGATGCTCTGAAAAAACACTTTGACTCTTCCCTTACAAAGATCGCTTCTATATCCTAGATTCCCAGACTTAGTAAAAATTCCCAGTTTGATGAATTATTGAAAAATAGTAACAATAACAATCATATCTATTGAATGCTAACTATACGTCAGATCTATTTTAAGTTTGCTGCAATTAAAACCCCCTTTAAATCTGAATAGAACCCATTTTACATATCATTAAATTAAGGCATGGATTATTAAATATTTTAGACAAACCAGTAAGTGGGGACTTAGTTTTAAATTTCAGTCATTCTAGTTTCAAAGTCTCTTCATCGCACAGTCCTGTCAAACTCATTACATCATGTTCACGGCTGCCATTGGGCTTAACACTCCATCCCCAGCCCTAGGGCAGGACTCGCTCACCCTCCACGTCTTTATCTCTGGCTCATGGGATTTCGTGTCTGGGTAGGACATCAATTAAAGAGAACAAGACTATTCATCTCACCTGCCTTTCCTACAGATATGTCTGATAATTGAAAGATCCATGTGCACATGTCTTGCCCTCATCATCTGCAACACAGAGTTTGACCATCTTTCAGGGGGAAATGGAGCTGATGCTGACATCAAAGACATGAAGAGACTGCTGGAAAGTCTGGGGTACAGCGTGGATGTGAAAGAAAACCTCACTGCTTTGGTATGACCTATCCTAATGTAGGCACAGAGCAATACCCTTCCTATGTCTAAAGAATCTGAGAAATCCTCATTGTAACCTCATAAGTATATATATCCTGGTAGTCTCAAATGGAAGTTTTCCCTTGGAGGAGACTTCATGCTACCATCATCTTTTCGAACATGCAAGGTTTTAGCAAGAGTCTGGTAAACTTTTAAGTGGGATGTTATAATATTAATTCAATAATGTCTTTTTCTCTTTACTCAAAATCCCTGAATAGCACCCAATAACCGTTTGCTGCACCTTGTCCAAATTTAAGTTTAAATTTTATTTTGCATTCCATCAATTTGAAGTGAGATATAAATTCCTTAAGTGTCTCCCTATTGGATGCCCACAGAGTCATGACAATGAGTCACATGGGAGACCAGTGCTCTGCTCTCTTCCAGAACATGAGGATGGAGTTGATGGCATTTGCTACCTGCCCAGAGCACCGGACTTCAGATAGCACTTTCATGGTGTTCATGTCTCATGGTGTTTGGGAAGGCATTTGTGGGATGAAATACTCTCAAGAAGTTCCAGATGTATTAGATGTCAACACCATCTTTCGAGCTCCAGTTTGTACCAGTTTTCTGCTGGGATATCTGGTATCAGGAACTGGCCCTTGTCACAGATGGATATCTGGCCTCTGTCTTAGGCATCCTTATTCATTCCCTTAGTACAGCTTCCCAAACCTGCCTGCTGGTTCATGAATAGGGTGTAGTTATTATACTTTATTCCGTTGTACCCAGACACCCTGCACTCAGCAAGGTTATGAGAGGAAGCACTGGGAGAACCAGGCTCAGGAGCCTTTTCTAATCATAACCCATTGCTGAATTTGTGAATCCTACAGAGTTGAACATGTCACGGTCTTTTTTTTTTTTCCCTGTCCACTGACTGTTGTGGAAAGACCTCTCTTGCACAACCCTGCATTCATTCTGCTATCATCTGAGACTGCATATATAATCTGTTGTCGTTTCTGGAGTCTGTGTGTTTGGAGTGCGGGGGTCCTTGAGTTCACTCTGGGAAAGGTTTCTCCAGAGCTCCTGTTTCAGAGATACGCGGTGAGTTCCCCAGGCAAGTTTCTCCATGACAAGGTGACATTAGTTATATATAAAGGGCAGGTTTATTAGGGAAGGGATAAAACAGTTAAAGACACACACCTGCATAGTCACAGGTTGGCAATGGGATTGCTGCCCCAACCTGTGCAGAAACTGAACTGATATAGTCTTTTTTTGTTTGGGAGGGGTCACTCCTTGTGAGTAGTCAGTTATTTGCTAATTTTGTATAACTAGGTAGAATTTGAAAGGGACCAGAGAGTCTACAATGGGCTCAAACTCCATATCTCTACCTTTGGATGTGCCCTCTGATACCTGCTTGAATTTTATGCTTTGTGATCTAGGTGTCCATGCCTAACAACACTAGTCTGCGTCTAAGGATACCAGTTTCCACAACTGTGTTGTCGGCTGCCTAAGGATCTTGGTTTCCATAGCTGTGTCAATGGCTATGCTTATCTCTTCTACCCCCACCTCATGTGAGCCAGGTTTCTGGTCTCGTGGCACACCTCTTTTTCATTTTTTTTTTTATTCTTGTCCTCCATCATAGTAAGTCACTGTTCAGCAGGTATCAAAACAGGGAGATGAACAGCCCCCTCAATAAAAATTAACTGTTAAGGGCCTGCCTGGTGGTGGCACAAGGGTTTAAGTCTCAGCACTATGACGCTATTGGCAGCCACTGCAGCATGAGTTCAGTGGCAGGACAGGGCGATAACCCACATGGCACAACAGACCTCTCCTGTCTGGCCTGCTGCTTCCCTCAGCATTGTATTTCAGTCAGTCCACCTGTTCTGCTCCTGACTCTGTCTCTGGTGAATTTTCTTACCACCAACCCCCTACCTGCACCTATAGCCTACAACCCAGCTCTTGTATGCATAAATAAATAAAATAAATCTTAAAAAAATAAATGTTAAGGGGGGGCTTAGTCAGTAAACAAAAGCAGGGGGGGTGGCCTTGAGGTGTCTGCAGAACTTACCTCTAATGACAGGGTGAGATGACACTGAGATGTCGGGAGACAGGGAGGGAAACATCATCCCACCAGATCATAGTTCATATGGGAAACAAGCTATGTGGGTAATTGTCATCTCCTTCTCTGGAAATGAAAACTGTCAGTTTTTACTGCTCCCTGATTTGCATTTTTAAGCAAGCAGAGGTCAGGTGTAGGGCAGAGACAAGGAGGTGTGAGGGCACTAACAAGTGAAAGGAGGCCGAGGTGCCAAAGTACAGGAGAGTGGATTGTTATTTCCACTTGCATTTCACAAAGGAAGAAAAGTTTTACCACACAGGACAGAAAAGTCCTTTCCTGTACATCGGGATATTACTCAAAATTGAGTAAGCGGTTTTCTAAACAGGTTTCTATGCCTGGACGAGATACTCTAACCCCTGAAGTAAGGAAAGTTCTGATAACTTTCACATTTTGAAGTCTGTGCCTTTCTTCAAGCAGGAAGGCCTGAAGATGTTATCCATAACTCGTGAGTAGTGATTCTTTTGTGCTCTGGGGTCAAAGACTTGGGTGTTAGGTCTGGCACAGGCAGAAATAAGGAAGGGGTGGTGAGGTTGATGTCATTTTTGGAATCAGTGGGTTTGGAGTGTGGGGTCCTTGGGTACACTCGGGAAAGATTTTATTATGGGGCAGAGAGAGAGGTACCCCAGAGCCCCCAAACCTGCCTGCTGTGAAGAAGTTCTATGACCCATCGCATCAAGACAAAACATGTAAGACCTTTATTGGAAAGGAACTTTAATACAATTAGTAAACAATACAAAAAAGACAAAGAATATAGTTTCAAAATCAAGCACACAAAGTTACCCATTCCCTCATGGGTAAAAGTCCACCCAAACAGGATTGGCCCAGAGAAAGACCCCATAGTCTGCCACAAGTCTAAAGCACCTTCTGGTGGGGACCCATTGAAAAGGATCAGAAACAACCAGACGAGTCTGGGAGGAAAAGAGCAAAATCAAAATAAAAATTGCCATTCTGAATCCCCCAAGGGTCTCTCACCCACATCTGTTTCAGCCAGTTCAGGAGCAAGAAGCAAGTGCAGCTTCTTCACGTATCTCTGTTCCATGTGCCTCCTCAGGCCTCCTTCTGGCTCTCCAACCTGTCTCCCTCTCCAGTCTCCTCTTTAGCATCTTCTCCTCCCTGCTCAGCTCTACCCTCCATTCAGTGGGGCAGGGAATCTGGAACTTTCCCTTTTCCTGGGCACCACCCTGTTGCAGTTTCACCAGAGGCTCCCCTTTCAGCTGCACACACAGAATTTTCCGGGCAAGATTCTCCATAAGACAGAGAAGTTACTCAAAAGAGAAGGATTATTATGAAAAAGGAAAGAAGGAAAAAGGATACTTGCATAGACAGGAGGGAACAAGAAGAATGCCCTCTGGAGGGGCCAGCCTCCTGTTTTATCCTCTTCTTTTGCTGAGTGGTTCTCACCTCTGTGGGGTGGTCTGCTTTTGTTGAATTTGAATAGCTATGCAGAATTTGAAAAGGACCTGAGATTCTACAATGGCCCTCAAATCTCCATATCCTCACCTCCTTTCTGAGCTCCTGACACCCTCTACAGAAGTCTGAGCAGTGCTTGGGTCTGGGTCTCCTGACCTAAACATTGGAGCATCAGGATTGTCAGTGCCAATAGCTGGGTCCATGGCTCTGGGAATCCCTTCTACCCCCAGCTCCTGTGTGAGTCAGATTCTGGTTTGGTGATGCCTCCTTGTCAAGTTTTCTCCCCTTTTCCTGCACCAGTAGCATGAGAGCAGAAGGCCCTGCCCTTACCACTGCTGAGGGAGAGCAGGGGCTCCAGGTATCTCTGCGTCAGTGTAGAGACAGGAAGGGCACAGAGCAGGATATCTAGGATCCAAGCAGACCAGATAAAGGAAAGCTGTGGAGCCTCGGTGGCATTCTCAGGCTTTTTTTGAGCTTTACATGTATTGCAGCAACCAGGTATGCGGCACTCAGGGCTGCCCAGACATCTTCACTCTGGGCTTCTTTGACTTCTCTCTTTCTCTCTTCTGCGTCTGATTCTCTTGGTGACTATCTCAATACTCCTTCCTCCCATGGCCCACAGAAATAAATAAGGCAGCTTGCCACAATGTAACAACTGCAGGTGCCCCATCAGGCAGGGCAAACCTAATGGTGGAAGGGCAGAAAAGCCTGAAAAAACATTTACCATACTGTCAGGAAAATTAATTCCTTCATTTCAGCTTCTGGTAATAAAAGAGGGGGTAAACACAAATAGTGCAAGTTCTTTGTGTGAGAGACAACCCTGGCAGTTTCTAAAGGTACTCTGAAATCTGATGATGTTTTTTGGAGTCAATGAAGTGCAGGATCCTTGGGCTCACTCTGGGAACCTGTCACCAGAGCTCCCGTTTCAGTAGCAAGTGGCAAGTTTTCCACGGGGAGTTTCTACACAAGACAGAGATTAGTGATATTTAAAGAAAAGATTTAGTAGGAAAAGGGGACAAAAGAATGAAGGATACTTGAATAGACAGAAGACAGCTGAGAGAGCTCCCCGAGAGGGACAGGTTTGCTGAGAGAGGCCTGCATGGTTGCAGGCAGGCGGCCTTGAGGAGAAGTACACACATGGTCATGGGCAGCAGGATGCAGCTGCCCTGCAGAGCAACACACTTGGTGAAAAGAAGCACCTGCAAAGTCACAGGTGGGCAGAGGGGCTGCTGAGAGCTAGTGCAGAGACTGCACTGATAGAGTCTTCTCTTTGGGAGGGGTCACTCCTTGTGCTCCTTGGGGTTAGTTGCTGTTGGTTAACTCTGCAGAATCCTAAAGGGACCACAGTATTCTACAGTGGGCTCAACCTCCATATCTCTACCTTGAGCCTGTGCTCTAGTCACTCCCTCCAGCAGTCTGATAACTGCTTGGGTCTTATGCTTTGTAATCTAGGCATTGGAGCCTAAGGGTTTGGGTTCTAGAGCTGAGTCAATGGCTGTGCAAATCCCGGACCCCACATCCAGCTCTTGGCATTGTGTGAGCCAGGTTTCTGGTCTTGTGTGGGGCTCCTTTTTAGTTTTTCTATTCTTGTTGTCCATCCAAATCTTCTCTGCTTCCCTTGAGTCCAAATTTGTCATCAGTGTCCTAATCATTGCTCCTACAGAGATAAGCAGGGCTGTGAAACCCACTTCCTCTGCCTTCTCTTGTACTGAGTACACACTTGGTGTTTTTAAAATGACTCCCAGTGTTTCCCCTTTCTCTCCAGGCCTGCTGCTAACTGCTCTCGTGTGGTGTGCAGAATTTCTCGTGTTGTTCTCATAGTTTTTAAACTGGTCTTCCTCACTCTAGGATTTAGCCCTCCAATCCTTCTTGCACTGGATATTCAGGTCAGGTCTCCTGTCCAGAGGCTGAAAATGTCTCAGAGATGGTGTCACTGTTTGTGCAGTTGGTAGCCAAATCATGTCCTATTGAGTCCTAGGGCAAATTAGGGTTAATTAGGCAGTCAGGGACAGTGCAGGCAGGGGCTTGAGAGAGTCAAAGAGGCTTCTGAGATAAGGGAAACAATAGGAATAAGGCAAGCTCCAGAGGTAAGGACAACCTCTGAAGAGGGTTAGTCAAACACCCAGGACCAGGGACAGTGGATGTTCCTGGACAAGGCCAGTGAAGAAAAGGATGGAAAGGGCTGGGACACAGAGACTTAGTCTGGGCACAGAGACATGAAGACTGTGTGAGTGAGACCACCGAGAACTAAGGAATCACAAAGAGACCTGTGGAGCTTCAGAATAATTAAGGAAAGAAGGTGTATATTCTCAGGACTCCACTTTGGCTCCCTTGTCCCTCCCTTGTCTGGGAGTTCCACTTTATTTCTCCCCTTTCCTCCTCAATAAACTTATTTTCTTTCTCTAAACAAATCTGCCCCTTTTTGCTGTGTGTCTGAGCTTCAGTGAGGCTCCTGCTGTGTCTTGGTGAGACACCAACCCATGGTGGCCTAGTGGCCGACTCAGAACTGGCCCTGCAGCAGGGGTCCCTTCCTGCCTGGGCACTAGGTGGGCCTGAAAACCTGCAATTACGGTATCAGTTGGCTAAAGAAAAAAAAATACGGTATCAACTTGCCAAAAGGACAGGGATGTTCATTTCCTTTACACAGGGCGTTTCCTGACACCAATAAAATGTTTTTTCTAACTTGGACAAGATGCCCCACCCCTGAACTAAGGAAAGTTCTGGTGCCTATACTGAAGTGTGTGGCTTTCTTTAAGCAGAGAAGGACTGAAGCTGGTCTCTATGCCTGCTGAGTAGGGGTTCTTTTCTGTTTAGGGGCCAAGGACTTGGGTCTCAGTCTGGGATGGACAGAAATCAGAAACTGAAGGTGGTGTGATAGTGCAGTAGTGAAGTCCTTGTGTGTGTGTGTCCTTCACCTTCTGATCTGAGTGTGTCTACTTTTGCTGATTTAAAAATGCAAATCAGGGAGCAATGAAAACCTAAGTGTTTTCAGTTGCAGAGAAGGAGATTAGAATTACCCACCTAACTTGTTTTCTTTTGAATTGTGATTTGGTGGGAGGATGCTTCCCTTCCTGTCTCCTGACATCTCAGTGTCATCTCATCCTGTCATCAGAGATTAAGGTCTGCAGACACTGTAAGGCCACTGCCCTCCTGCTGTTCTTTCACTGCCTAAGGCCCCCTAACACTTACTTTTTTTGAAGAGTTATTTTATTTATACATAAAAGAGCAGCATAGCTATTCAAAATCAACAAAAGCAAACTACCTCACAAACATGAACCCCTCCCCACCTAGAGAAGAGGATAAGGAAAGAGAAAGCAGGCAGAGGCACCGAAGTAGAGACTAGTGTATTGTCATTTCCAGTTTTTGTTTCCCAAAGGAAGAAAAGTATGACCGTACCAGAAAGTGAAGTTCATTTGCTGTACACAGCGGAGGAGGGGTTTTCCTGCAAACAAGCATGTCGTTTTTCTGACTCAGACTAGTGCCCTGCCCCCACACTCAGGCCCCTTAAAGTCACTTTCCTTTGGAAGTCGGTGGCTTTCTTCAAGCAGAGAAGGACTGAGCCTGTTCCCCTGGCTGGTGAGTAGGTTTTCTTTCCTGCTTATGGGTTAAGGACTTGGGTATCAGGGCTGGGAGACGCAGAAATTGGAGAAAACAAGAACAGGCCCCTTGGAAAACCCACAACACCAGGCACCAGGGAACATGAGATAAGCAGAATCAGAGATACAGCTGACAACAGTAACTAACTCCAGCAGACCCTCTGGGCAGAAGAGACACCTGCTCTGGACAGTACATCCTTGCACAAGCCTTCCAAATATCATGTAATGAAGTCTAATGTCTTAAGAGTGGGGCCAGGCTTCTGTATTTGAACCCCTGAATTTGAATCCTTTCCCTACTTGCTATACACACTGTATGCTATACACAGAATTTGGGTCAATTACTTAAGCTCTCTATTTCCGTTTCTACATCGTGCCAATATTAATATACTTGCTATATGAAGGTTTTTTTTTTCCATTTAATTGCTGTACATTGGTGTACATTGTTAGGATACAGGAAGTATAGGATCCCTTCCTTCAGATGTAGTTAACCCGGCATGCCCATTACCAAAGCACCCATATTCCAACACGATAGTCCACTGAAAACTGATATAAGGCTGTTGGCACCAATGTGAGGCCCATTTATATTAACTATTATTACTGCAGCTGTGTTGTGGCTAACTACAAAAAGATGGCCTTAAGAACGATTTGAATCCTAATATGTGTGATTATTTTATTTCAATGATCTATACAATAGGGGAAATATTGTAGGATATGTGTGAAGGTCCAGCAGACAAATATTTGTAAAGTATGCAGTACTGAGATTTGTAAATGATATAGATGATAATTTATATATAATTGTTTATAATCATGATCGGTGACTAAGAAATTTTAATAATCATTAAGTTGACGGTATTCCTTCACTTTTTGTTTATGCATTAGAAATTTCCTGTGTCTTTTTCATTAGCGTTGTTCAAAACATTTATTGAAAGAATACTTTAAGATAACATGGAAGATGAGGCTGATGCTTTGGGCCAAGTCTTTGTTTCAAGTCCTGTCCCGTTTTCTAAAGAAACTGTGTTTTTGTGTCTAAGTTATCTTCACATTTAGATAGACTGGAGAACTCTATTTTAGTGTGGATTTAGAATCAACAAGGCATCTTCCCTTCTCATCTACTATAAATCATATCTGTGGGGTTAAAATAAAAGTATGACTTTGATGTCCATATTCACCTAAAAGCTGGAACTTATGTTAGATAGTAATGTTATCCTGGTATCCATTTAATGTGCCAAACAGAAAGTTGATTTTCAGTCCTAAATTTTCAGATTATTTTCAATTCTGAATTTTGATTGAGATAAGATCTTAAGGCATAAAGACTTTAGGTGAATTCATTCATTGATGTGTCTACTAAGCAAGCATATGAGTGCTTGCACGTATTTTAAGCCTTAAGATGCAGGAATGGGATGTAGATTGAAAACATAGCTTTTTCACCCAGGAAATTAAACACAGAGGAAAGACCCTATTGTCTGGGGGATAAATGTACAGTCCAGACAAGAATGTGGAGGATCCTTGGAGGTAGGTCATCATCACTACTGTGTGAAAGAGAGAAACAGAAAGATAAATTGAATGCAGTGGGTTGCCAGATGTCAACCCAATGTCAGAGAGGAGAGCACAGAAGTTACCAAAAAGTTGAGGTGGCGATGAAACTTTAAACATAGTCTCATGTTTATCTAATGGGCTAAGAGAACATTATAGGCAGGATGAGACAGTGCAAATGGTGGGGAGATGGTTCACTAGTGAGAGGTCTTTTGAAGTCTGTTTCACATTCCAGGGAGCTCTCTGAACAGGAAAATTCTCTCTAAGCTGTGCCCACAGGTGAAGGAATATTTTTATTACTCACAGGAAATGCAAACAATGGAGATTCATATAAGGAATTGGAAAAGCTGTCCAAAGAACAACCATGGATAAAACAACTCAACCTCAAAGGGAAGGGTAATCCTCCAGGTTTGAACAAATAACAGAGGGAAGTGGTTGAACAGGTCAATCTTACAGAGAATGAAAAGTTGTTTAACTATGTTGTTGAGGCAGCGTCTAGAAGACAAGATGCCAGACCACAAAACTTCTAAAATACCACCAACAAAAATTCCAGGAGAAGGTAAGTGATGGCCATCTCATATTTTTTAGAGAGGAACACCTCCGATGTCCTCTCTAATACCTCCTTCCTAGTATTACAAAAGCATCCTTTTTACTAAACCTTTCATTAGCCTTTTAGAGGCCATTTTGTCTTCTAGGATGAAAGTCCTGGGCCTCGCTGGTGGTGCAAGGGATTAAGACATAGAACTACAAAGCTGTCCACAGCCACTGCAGCACAGATTCTATCTTGGCCGACCAAGGAGCTACCCACATGGCGCAGAAGACCTCTCCTGTCTTGCCCGCTGCTCCCTTCAGCAGTTTATTTGATCAGTCTGCCTGTTCTGTTCCCCACTCTTTCTCTGGTGAATCCTCTCACCCCCCCCAGCAACTCTGGCCTGTACTCCAGCTCTTGTATGCATAAATAAGTAAATCTTAAAAAAAAGGAAATTGAGTCCCAGTGTACATTTTAGACAGAAAGAGCTAATTGCAGAGACTTGGTAGTAAGGGATTCCTGAAGTTGAACCCAGCCTCTGTCACTTGGACACATGTGACTTCATTCTGAAATTCCCCAGGCATCAGTCTCAGCATCTGGGAAATGGGGCAATTCCTATAACTTCCTCCAGACTTTGTAAGGCTAGGTGCATAATGGCAGAGGCACTCTGCTAACTCCTTCGATTTTAGATCTCAGCCAGAATTCTGACTCCAGAGTCAGTTACCTCTAACGCCTATTCTGCATTTACACCTGACGTCACAACAGTAAAATCACTAATTCCCACCAGCACATTTATTCCACTTTTTATCCCCTTTCTATATAGAGAGAATGTACTCTATTAGGTTTCTAAATCTAGAGCACAACTGTATGTTTCATCCAAACACAATAGCTCTTAGCAGAGTCGCAGCCAATTTCAGGCAAATAAAACAGAATGGACAAATGAAAAACATGCTGCAATAAATATCACTTATCATAATTATCATTCAGTGTCCAGTATTTAGACCTTGTCGGTGCTTCCTCATTCCTGGGTTTATGAAATGTGATCAGGGGACCACCTAGAAAATGACCAATCAATTAAGATCTTCCAAAACTTCTGACTCAGATTGAATTAAGAGTATCACTAGACTTAAATAGCCTCAGGTCCAACCAAGTTCGCCAGTAACAGACACCATATGCCATAGAGTTTAACTTGATATCTAAGCCCTGAAATTAGATTATCATAATAATAAGCAATAATAAACAAATGCCCTGAAATTAATTAATAATAAGTAATAATAAACAAAAGGCAACTGACATTGTGAAGACCTCATTTTGCCAAGTCAGCATTCCAAAAAGCCCTTCCTGTGGAATGGAACATACCCACCAGAAGATGCACATGGCAATCTGATGCATTTTCAAAATTGTGAACTAGGCTATTTCTCATGAATATTATTACACTGGCCCATGTGCAGGTTTATTGCTTTTTCTTAAACTTTGAATGGTGGGGGGTGTGGGGGAAATTGCTTTTTTTTTTAAGATTTATTTATTTATGCATACAAGAACTGGGATATAGGCCAGACATGTGGGGGGTGAGAGGATTCCCCAGAGACAGAGTGGGGAACAGAACAGGCAGATCAACTGAAATATACTGCTGAGGGGAGCAGTGGGTGAGACAGGAGAGGTCTGCCTTGCCATGAGGGTTTCTCCCTGGCCAGCCAGGGATCACACCCATGCTGCAGAGACTGTGGATTGCTTCATAGTGCAGTGCTTAACCCCTTGCACCACAAGGGAGACCAGCTTTTATTTATTTATTTATTTTAAGTCAAAGATAATTCAGCAAATGGGACTCAAAGCTTTAGTAACCCCAGGAATCACCATGAACATTGAACTAAACTGAAATATCCTAGCAGGCTGCAGAATTGTGGCAGACAAGAAGAGGCGTGAACATTCTCCTGTCATGTCCAGTGGCTCCCTCAGCTCAGTCTGTGCCTGCTTCCTCCAGTGACTCCAGGACACTCACAGGATACTGGGCTGGGATGCCAACAAGGGGGGTGTGCTGGTCAGTAGAATATGTAAATGCCTGGCATTTCTTCAGATGTGGGTATAGTTCTGAGAGTTGAGAGCATGACATGCTGCTGCGAATGGGGTGGACATTTGCCAAGATATTTGTTTATCTTACTTAACTTGCATATGCATATATTCTGTGCTGGCTGATGCTACTTAGAGAGAGCTAACACTTGAATTCCTGCCCCTCATTCCTCCCCCCCACTCTAGTGGAGAGGACTCTGCCTTTTCCACTGTCAATCCTTTCCTTTTTATAACAATTTTAGGATTTTCCTGATCATTTCATTACATAACAGATAAGACTCATAGTAAAATTTTTATCTAGATTCCTGATTCTCTTGTTTCTTTCTGAGGTGCTACCAGGTTAACAGTTCTTGTTGGAGAGCAAGATGCACAATATTTATTGTTTTGAAATCAAAGCACTCATATTCATGCTAATTTTACCTCAGACCTAAGAAGTTTTAGTTCACCAAAGTTGCATAAACTGGGAAGAAAGGAGATGCTCTCAGTGGGAACACATGCCTTCTAGACAGCTGTGTCCCAGGATCCTGTATTGCTTCATGCTGGCAGTATCTTCTGGATTGAGAAGGGAAATCATGTGTCACTATATAATCCATAAAAAGAAATATTTAGAAATGGTGGTATCTTAAAGCCTTAAAAGTAGCTGCATCTCCACAGCTTTTTTTGCTTTCAGCATCACCTTTATAAAGACACTTACTAAAATAGCATTATTTAAACACACATTGTAATGAGTGAAGTGAAAAAAATATTATGAACTATAGTAAGAGAAACTTTTATACAGGATAATGTTGTAATTGAACATAAAGCTTTCTTCTCATGAACTAACACATGGTTACATTCCCTCTGATACATTCCTCTAATTTCTACTTGTGACTTCCTCCTCCTCCTCCTCCAAGGGAGGAGCTTTCCCCCTCTCTTGCACAACCTCAGTCAGATGAGGACAACCCATACTAGATAGTCATACATTTCTCTAGTGATTATGTCAGGATGTGTCAGAAGCAAACTTTTCCAAGAGGGAGGAATTATTACCTCCCATTTTAAACATGGGTTGAAAATATGGCTGTTTGTTCAGCAATTTGGAGACCAGGACTTCAGATTATGTTAAGAATCTCTGAAATGAAAGTGTCCATTTCACCCAGGGTAGCAAGCTCTGGTTACTAAACAGTAACGTAGCTGACTGCCCCACGGGATGAAGACGGAGGGAAGTCCATCTCTTGTAGGAAGGCTACATTTCAGGCTGAGGTTGTTAAAAATAGAATCGTTGGGTTGTGTAGAATTCAGTATTAATGTTTGGTGTTTGTAACTGATGTGTTGTGCGGATTAGGAGTCATAATTGGGTAGCCCATGTGACTACCTAGTACTTGAATTGTGGCTATTAACATATGTGGAAATAATATTTGATATATCATGTAGAAAAAATATACAATCACATTAATATTATAGTCTTTTTAATGTGGACATAAGGCAATTTAAAATTTAGGGTATGACTCCATTATATTTCTAATGATAAATATTACTCAATATACTCTTGCTCAGAGATCAAGTTACAGGGCAACCCTGATATAAAACGGGTTGCCTGACTGTGGGTCCTCACCCACATGCTTAAAAGTGACTTGTTAATACTCAACACACACAAAAGGCACACACAAAATGTTAATAAAAGGTTTATTTACAAGGGAAGGGGAAATGAGGAAATGTACAACTCAGGGAGAAAAGAGGAAGAAGAAGTCTTAAATGCGTCTTACTGGTTCCGCCAAACTGGAATACAAATGGCACTCTGAGAGCTGGCAGAGAGCCAAGAGCCGTGAAGCCAAGAGAGAGCCCCAAGGCCCACATGTCTGGTTTTATACCAAACCTGGCTGCTTAAATCCACCATCAGGCCCCAGCCACCCTCCCTTTGGTGGTGATGGGATTTGTCTTTCCCAGTGTCTTGATGGCTTTGGTCTGGAGTGGGGGTGGAGTCCACAAAGCTTGTATGGAATTAGCTCCAGACAGCCTTTCCCACTAACAATTCCCCCTGTTCACTTTTTGCCACCATTTCCACGGTGATGAAGATCAAATATATGGCTGCTGAAGAGCAAATATACAGTCTCAGATGAAAATTTTTCAGGGTTCCAGTGTGAAAGAAAACCAATCTCACCAGGTATTGTCCATTGTGGAAAGCAAAAGTCCTCCCTTCCTGGAAAAACAGCTCATTAGTCAAAGCCAAAACAAAACCCATCTGGAGGGCCTCCCCGGTGGCGCAGCGGTTGAGCGCTGGGTTGCGAAGCTACCTGCGGCCTCTGCGGCGCCGGTTCGATCCCCGGCTGCTCCCCGGCCACCGGAGGAGGGTCCCACATGGTGTGCAGACCTCTCCTGCCGCCCGCTGCTCCCCTCAGCAGTGTACTTCGGTCCTTCTGCCTGCTCTGCTCCCTGCTCTGGCTCTGGTGAATTCTCTCACCCTCCGCGCTTCTGACTGTACCCAGTGCATGTATAAACCAAACAAACAAACAAATAATAAATAAATAAGACATGCCTCTAGAAAATTAAAAAAAAAAAAAAAATTTAAAAAAACAAACAAAAAAAAAAAAAAAACCCATCTGGAGGTATTAGCCAAAATAAGACAGCAAATATGTCAAAATCACAGGAGAAAAAAAAATTGTAAAATTGGTTCAACTTATGTAAAAACAAATTCTCTCAACCTTGAGCCCAAATCATTTTAACAGCATAGCAAAAGTTTGCAAACTAAATCTACTTTTAAACCATATTACCCATTTTTGCATAAAATCACAGAATAACTAAACAGCACTTTTAGCTGGCTTTGTTGGAATACTCCATATAGGATCAGAGCAAACTCTTGACATCTGGTCATGTAGGCTTCAAGAACAAAGTTGATCTCATCAGACTCCACCTGGGCTTTCCTCTTCTCGAGGGTAGAAGGACATTTTTGTTTGCTGGGTTGTCTAGGCCCAGCAATGGAGACAGCTTCCTCACCTTCTTTGGAGTTCCCTGGAACCCTGTGAACAAAGCAACAGGTTCTCTTCTTCTTGGTTCAGCTCTGTTTCAACTTCCTGGAAGAACTCCAATCAAAGCCACACAATGAAACTCATGTCCAATTTTTTTAGTTTAAGCAGACAAAATCCCTATGGAAGTTATGCAAAAACAGACTCAGAGATAAGTAGTAAAAGATTAATACCACTATTTTTATGCTGTGTTGGTATCAAGGGGAGAGAAAATACAAACACAAGTTAGCTTTTTTTTTTTTTTTTTTAGAGAGATCTATTTATTTATTTATACAAGCACTGGGTACAGTCAGAAGCGCGAGTGGGTGAGAGAATTCACCAGAGCCAGAGCAGGAGCAGAAAAGGCAGACTGATGAAATACACTGCTGAGGGGAGCAGCGGGCATGGCAGAAGAGGTCTATGTGCCATGTGGGACCCTCACTGGCCGGCTGGGGATCGAACCGGCACTGCAGAGGCCGTGAGCAGCTTTGCAGCCCAGTGCTCAACCACTGCACCACCAGGGAGGTCCCACAAGTTAGCTTTGCTGGAAAAAAAAAATATGCAAACTTGCTGCAGATCCTGGTCACTCAAAACAAGAAAAATTTGTGGATTCAGAACAAAATGCAAAAAGGAATTACCAGTATTATCTCAAAGAAAACTTAATAAAAATCAGGTGTGTCTCTAACAGTCTATTCAGTCCTTCAGTAGGAATCTGTTGAGGTCTTTTCTCCCTATTTTTTCCAGAAACAATTTCTGTAGATATCAAACAATTGAAGTATACAATATTACAAGGTGACAATCACCACTGACAATTTACATACATATCAGATAGTGAGAGGTTTTATACACATTTTAGAAAACCAATGTTGACATTTCTGTAAATGTCAAAGTTTCCCCATTTTCCCAAGTGGCAATGCTTCCCTTCTAGTTTTACTTTCCTAGGAAAGTCAAATAGGACAAATTCATCTAATGCCTTTCCTAGGAGGAAAGGGAGAAATTTTGTGGAGTGTCTCAGGAGCTCTCCTGAGGTTCCACAAGATTTCCTTTGATCAACCATATGATAGGCTACCAAATTTTTACTTGAATTTAGATTTCTGGGAAGCTTTGCCATAAACATCAGAAAACAGCAGAAACAACAATATTCAATCTCTATGAAGGCACCGGCTTAGTTCAGTAGTACATTGTTGACAATCACACCATAGTCTTTAGTTATGAAGATAACTGGAGACTCTTTTTTTTCAATGTCTATAGGCACCATATACACCAATTTGTCAACCACTGGAGGCCAAGACAAGGACACAAGGAAGGACATACAGACATACAACATATAGACACAAAGAGCTCTTTAGTTACCATTTATCATGTGTGGGATATCTTACGCAATTGCAGTTTCACTCATAGGCCAACATAACAAAAACAAGCAGAAAAAAAACCCCAAAAAACTCGAAGTTTAAAAAAAAAAGTTAAAACAAGATTGAAAGCCTTTCTGTGTAAAAGAAAAAAAAAAATACTGCCAGCATATGCGTGATTCAAGATGTTATTTCATGTCTCCTAAACTTTGAAAGGAAGAAAAGTGAATCCTTTGGTATCCTGCAACAATAACTGGAAAAGAAGTCAGTAACATTCAAGTTTTTTGTCTTTTTCTTAAATAAATATCTCAAGTCCTCAACAGGTTCACAAGACCAGTGGGACTTCGTCTCTGGTCAGGTTCTTCTGGGCTTATTTAGATCGAGTGGAGCCCCTGGGTCCCCTATTCTTCATCTGTACCTTCTCCATATACTATGATTTGTTTCCTTTCCTCTGCACTTGGCTCTTGATTCCTTCTACTCTGTCCATAGTCCCTCCTATCTTCACCTGAGCCTCTACTCTGTGCTGTCATTTGTCTCCTTTCTTCTGTACTGGGCTCTTGGTTTTTTCTCTGTCTGTATCCCCTATCATCATCTGAACCTCTACGCTGGCCTATCGTTTGTCTCCTTTCATCTCTCCTTGGTTCCAGGTTTCTTGTACTCTGTCTATATTCAGTCCAGTAACTCCTGTGGGAATTGTCATGTTGTGGTGTCCTCAGTCTTCTGTCCTGCCTTATGTAATTATCTCATCTGCTGCTTACCTGTAATCTGGGACAACTGTACTTCCAGTGCCCCTCTTCCCTGCAGTGAGCTCACTGATTTCTCACTGATTTCTCTAGGGGTTCATTTCTCATGGGTTCACTTCTCCTGGGTTCACTTCTCAGTCCATTATATTTCCCCGAAACCCTGTCCTGTGCTCTCTGAACAAAAACAGTCGCAGGTTTCAGTCTCCTGTCCTCTCTATTATTATAAACCCTAAATGCTAAGTCCACTACCTGGGACTGACTCATCTCTGTGATACCATACACCTTTGCTAACTTTTTTCTTTATGTCTGGGGCATTATGTGTAATGAACGCCATGGTGATCAGACAAAAATTTTCTGGGCATCTGGGTTTATATCCACGTGGTTGGTATATGCCTGAATAATTCTTTCAAGGAACTCCAACAGAGCCTCATTAGCTCCTTGTTCAAGTTGTAATATTTTGTTAATTTTTTTTTTTGTTTGGTGATTCCCTGCTGCAGTCCTGCCAATAAACATTTTTTATATAGTTCTAACATCGCTATTCCTCCATTGTCGGGGTCCCATTCAGGATCTACTACTGGGACAACCATCTCTGGCTCTGGGGATTCTCTATCCTGTTGCTGGAGATGGTCAGCCTCCTCCCTGGCTTTCCTGAGTACCATTCTCTGCTCATTCAGAGTTAGTAAAATTTGCAGCATGGACTGTGTGTCTGCCCAGTTAGGGTGGTGGGAAAGGAAGAAAGAGGCAAACAAGTTTGCCATCCTTTCAGGAGCCTGCCGGTATGAGGGGACAGAGCTCCTCCAATTTAGGAGGTCTGCAGTGGTAAAGGGATGGTGTGACCAAAAGTACCCAGCAGGTCGCCAATGTTCATTCAAGCCACCCATTGGCATCTGGCAAAGAGGAAACTGTCCTGCCTCAGGGTGACCCTTCCTGTAAAAATGGGTGTCATGTCTAGTATGGGGAGGAGATGCCATTTTAGTTTCCTCCCCGGAGGGCAGTGGAAGCTGTGAAGCCTCAGGAGTCTGCGGGAGGGGCCTTGTCACACAGAGAAGGAATTAGTGCTGATGTATTTAAGGTATTTAACAAATGCTACTCCTCCTCTTCTAACTCTGTCCTCTTGCAGTCCTCATGGGACAGGGAAGGTTTATCCCTTCTCTGTGCCATCAGCCAAGCCTCTGCCAAATCCAATTTATGGAGGGCAGCCTGTATTTGGTCCTGCATACTTTTAAAAGCTGGATCCTGCATGCTTTTAAAAACTGACTCAAAAACAGTACGGTTTTCATTCCTCACACTCTTAATAGTTAAATCAAGTGCCTGAATTTGTTGTTACATAGCTAAGTTAAGAGCCTGAATGTGTTGTTTTACATTCTTAGTATGTGAAGTAGAACATCTACCTCTCATAGAACCAAAAATGTAGCAAATGGCACTTACACACATTACCAAAAAAACAAAAAACACCCAGAAGCACAGATTGTAAAGGGATGGCTTGTAAACCACCCATATATGTATACAGAAGTAAAATCATGTGCCATATACCAGGTTTTATCAAATTATTTACATTTATAAAACTGGTGGTAATATTTAATGGAAAAAGGCTACTTAAACTCAACGCTGGAAAAGAACTGAAAGAACTCAAGCTAGGGATAAAACTGTGTAAGCTCATAGTTGAGGCCATGTTTGGGTCAAAAACACAGCCACAAAAGCTGTACATATGGGGAAAAAAAAGCAGACTTTTTAAGACTTGAGACAAAGATTACACTGCAAGTCCTGCAGTCCTAGGATGCTTATGGTGACCAACGCAAGGAAAGTTACTTTGGGCTGGTCAACCATGGGTGTAACTTGGAAACCACATTGGGCACCAAACTGTTACAGGGGAGCCCTGATATAAAACAGGTTGCCTGACTGTGGGTCCTCACCCGTGTGCTTAAAAGGGACTTATTAATATTCAACACACACAAAAGGCACACACAAAATGTTAATAAAAGGTTTATTTACAAGAGAAGGGGAAATGAGGAAATGTACAACTCAGGGAGAAAAGAGGGAGATGAAGTCTTAAATGCATTCTATCTGTTCCCCCAACCTGGAATTCCAAATGTTACTCTGAGAGCGGGCAGTGAGCCAAGAACCATGAAGCCAAGAGAGAGCCCCAAGGCCCTGGTTTTATATCAACCTGGCTGCTTAACTCCACCATCAGGCCCCAGCAACCCTCCCTTTGGTGATGATGGGATTTGTCTTTCCCAATGTCTTGATGGCTTTGGTCTGGAGTGGGGGTGGAATCCACAAAGCCTGTATGAAATTAGCTCAGGACATCTTTTCCCCCTAACAATCACAGCAAGTTTACGTGGGTGAATGATTGTTCTAGAGTATCACTGGAAAAATCAAACCTTTCTACTAACTATGGCCAGTCTATATTTAACCTCGGGTCATCAAGGTTTTTGTCCTAAGAAATATCAAAATCTATGATTGCTTTTTGGCAATATTACATTTTTATTTTGGGGGATAGATCTGCTTTCTCTATAGACACTTCTCTCTACTTTCCTAATCATAGTACACGTATTCTCATACTATAAATCAGCTACCACTATATTTTTACATGTTAAGAAATATTCTTCTCAGAATTTCCCTTTTCTGTTAATATTCATGGCTGCTAGTTGGGTTGATGGTCACAGAAGCAGCTATGGTAATTTATGTTATGTATGTGTCCTGCAGTTCCTCCACAGTTCATGGCCAGACCCCATGAATCAGTGAAATCTACAGATGCCGTCAAGCCTTGTCCTCATGGAGAATCCCTGAGAATACATAGACAAAGATTGGAGAGGTAATGTGCTCTGACATGAAATAGAGAAAAAGAAGCAATTGTTTTCACTAAATACACATGGATAGAGAATGTATAACTAGTGGGGGGATGACGTAGTAGTGATCTTTTTCACAGGTGCTTTAAGCAAGGAGGAATCATGAAACTTAACACAGACTCCATTCTATTTTCAACCCCATGAGAAAATGCAAATATGCGGCTTTGTGCATTTATCTGTTCTCTTTTTTTTTTCCGGATTTATTTATCTATCTATCTATCTATCTATCTATCTATCTATCTATCTATCTATCTATCTATTTATTTATTTATTTATTTATACAAGCACTG
This sequence comes from Talpa europaea, assembly GCF_964194135.1. Lineage (NCBI taxonomy): Eukaryota > Metazoa > Chordata > Mammalia > Eulipotyphla > Talpidae > Talpa > Talpa europaea. Next base: position 35,756,172 of record NC_140079.1, read on the forward strand.
GGTACAGTCAGAAGCATGGGAGGGTGAGAGAATTCACCAGAGCCAGAGCAGGGAACAGAACAGGCAGACCGATGAAATACACTGCTGAGGGGAGCAGCGGGCACGGCAGGAGAGGTCTGTCGCACCATGTGGGACCCTCACCAGTGGCCAGGGATTGAACAGGTGCTGCAGAAGCTGCAAGCAGCTTCGCAGCCCAGTGTTCAAATGCTGTGCCACCAGGGGAGACCCCAGATTTATGACTTTTTTAACTATAGAATGGAATCAAAATATTTTTGTAAGACAACATGTCTCAGTAGTAACTACTTAAGTACATTCTAGTGGAAAAGCCTAGGCACAAAGCATACTTAAAAATATAATTACTGTCCATGAAGTCTCCTATGTTGATATGTTTAAAACAGTATAAAAAGAATCACGTTACCAAAGGCAAAGGATATTTTTCTTTAGCTGATGCCACTGGCAAATCCTGGTTTTTATAAACTTTGCCCTGCATCTAGATTGCTGAGAAACATTTGAAAAGGTAGAAGGTAGGGATCTTTCTAATCTCCTCAGGTTTCTCAAGTAACCATCCAGGATATGTACTAGGTTTTAGTCTGGGCTCCTGAAAATTCACTTTCCAGTCATACTTCTTCCTGTCGTCTACTCAATCCATTACACAGAGGGAGAGGGGCTGGACCTTGTCCTCCTGGATGAGGGAGAGGGAAGCTCCTCAAACCCTACACAGAGCAACAATGATTAGTATGGGAGGGTTTCACAGAGATGAATTAGGTTCAGTCAACTGCATAGCCATTTTTCAGATCTACCCAGTGAAACATAGATCCTCAGGGCCAGGAGAAAGCCTCAAGCTTTGCCCCTAAGGAAGTGCCCAAAGGATAAAGGAAGAAAAGGCAAGAGAGGTGCTGTGCTGTGGACACAAGGATATGGATGAAAGATCTCTAAGGGACTCTCAAGTTGTGTTGCTTGCTTAGAGCTGGTTGCCTTGAATGATTCTGAGAAAACACCTGATTCTTCCTTTACAAAAAGGGCTTCATCTCCTTGATTCCCAGGCTTATTAGAGAGTTCCAAGCTTGCTAAATTATCTGAGAAATAATAGCAACAAAAACGATGATGTCTATGGAATGATAACTATATGTTAGACACTATTTTAAGCTTATTGCAAATAAGAAACCTCTTTAATTCTCAAAATAACCTTTTTTAGACATCATGAAATTAAGGCATGAGTAATTAAAAGTTTTAGACAAATCAGTAAGTGGGGACATGATTTTAAATTTCAGTCATTCTAGTTTCAAAGTCTGTTCATCTCACAGTCCTGTGCACGGCTGTCATTCCGCTTATAAATTCCGTCCCCAGCCCTAGGCAGGACTCACTCATCCTCCCCGTCTTTATCTCTGGTTTATGGGATTTGGTGTATGGTTAGGACTAGAGGAGTAGGAGCTGTCTGACCCTCAGGATGAACACTGAATTAAAGAGAACAAGACTATTCATCCCACCTGCATTTCCTAAGATATATCTGATAATTTCAAGGTCAGTCCGCACATGCCTTGACCTCATCATCTGCAACATAGAGCTTGATAATCATTCCAGGAGAGATGGGGCCAACAATGACATCAAAGATATGAAGAGACTGCTGGAAAGTCTGGGGCACAAACTCACTGCTTTGGTATGGTTTATCCTAATGTAAGGACAGAGCAATACTCTTCCTCTGTCCACAGAATCTGAGAAATCCTCATTGTAGCCTCATGAGTTATATATCCTGATAGTCTCAAATGCAAGTTTTTCCTTGAGTAGGCTTCATGCTACCATAATCCTTAAAACATGCAGTGTTTTAAAAAGAGTCTGGTAAGACTTTTATCAGTCTTCACTACTCTAGCGCAAAATTTCATTTCTGTTTGCTTCATTTCCTTTTCCTAGGGAAGCCAGGAGTTTTGTCATGCTGTACCAGCTTTTGGAAACATGTCTGCAGGAGCACTTACTTCAAACATTCAATAAATAGGAAATAAAAATGCAAGGTTGTCATGGTTTTCCTTTACTAGCCTAGGCAGTCAGGAGGTGAAGTTGAAGTGGGTAATGGATTTGGTGTCCTTAGTTACTATCCATAAATGCTCAACTGGCTGACAGCACCATTGTTCCTTTCAAGAAACTTTTTTTAGGGCTTTCCGTTTCTGGGATACACATGCAAAATGTAGCAGGAACCTGACTTATAAGGATTTGGAGTTAGTGGGGAAGATGCAGATAACCCACCCAATGTGCTAAGTGATTTATCCAAAATTGCAGAGTCCCCCATTTATCCAAAATCCCAGAGTCCACATAACGGAAATGATGTGTTTCTACCCTTCCTAAGACATTTCAGGGAAACAAAATAATTCAGGTTTCATCCCAGGCAGCTATTCGTTACTGCCTTGTTGGCAGGACAGCACAGTCAGCAAACATGAAATGATTAGCACATGACACCTGTGAATGGCAGGGTATGTTGCAAGAAGATCAGGTCCCTGTGTGCATTAGTGCTGCTGAGTTTGGGGGGAAACCCAGAGTTGTGGGGAGAAGACCAGGGTGAGGCCAAAGGTGTGGGGGTGAAAGAATTCATAAGAGACAAAGTGAGGAACAAAACAGGTGGATTGATTGAAATACACTGATAAAAGAAGAAGCTGGTGAGAACGGAGAAATCTGTGCACTAAGTAGGATTTAAGGATCTCTTTTATACTGTTTCCACAGGCTTTCTAACTTAGTACTCCAGATTGCACCAGTTTGCTGCTGGCATGTCCAGTCTCAGGCTCTGGCCCTCAACACAGAAACATGTCTGGCCTGTGTTTCTGTCCCAAGACATCCTTATTCATTCCCTTGTGTATCCCACCCTCCCTATCCTGCCTGTTGGGTCTGGAGTGAGGACTTAGTTGTTAACCTTATTCAGTTGTACCCAGACACCCGACACTCAGCAAGGTTAGAAGAGGAAGCACTAGGAGAACCAGGCTCCAACCTTTCTAATCATAAATCAGTAAAAGTGAAGGAGAATAGCTGATGTGGTGAAACCTTTACAGGCAAACATGTCACAGTCTTTCTTTTTCTTTTTTTTTGCTTTTCCTGTTCATTGACTATTCTGGACAAATCTCTTATGCACAATTCTACTATCATCTGAGACTGAATCTATGATCAGTCACTGTTCAGCAGATGTGAAAACATGGAGGTGAACAGCCCCCTCAGTAAAAATTAAGTGTAAGGGCCTCCTTGGTAGTGGTACAAGGGGTTAAGTCTCAGCACTATTAAACTATTGGCAGCCACTGCAGCATGAGTTCTAGCCCAGACAAGGGAGCTAATCTACAGCAGACCTCTCCTGCCTGGCCTACTGCTCCTCTCAGCAGTGTATTTCAGTAGATCCTCCTCTTCTGTCTCCCACTCTGTCTCTGGTGAATCCTTTCACCAACAACCCCCAGCCCATACCTGTGACCTAACCCCAGCCTTGTATGCATAAATAAATAAAATAAATCTTCAAAAAATTAAGTGTTAAGGGGGTACTACGCAGTAAAAGAACAGCAGAGGGGAGTGGCCTTGATATGTCTGCAGAACTTATCTCTCATGACAGGGTGAGGTGATGCTGAGATGTCAGGAGACATGGAGGGAAGCATCCTCCCACCAAATCATAGTTCAAACAGGAAATAAGTTATGTGGGTGATTTTCATCTCCTTCTCTGGAAATTAAAATACTTGTAGCTTTTCATTGCTACCAGATTTGCATTTTTAAATATTTATTTATTTATAGATACAAGAACAGGGGACAGGCCAGGTGCAGGGGGTGAGAAGATTCATAGACAGAGCGGGGAGCAGAAAAGGCCGATCTACTAAAATACACTGCTGAGGGGAGCAGCAGGCGAGTCAGGAGAGGTCTGCTGCGCCATGTGGGTAGCTCCCTCACATGGGTGGGTAAACACAAATAGAGTAAGTTATTTGTGTGAGAGGAGCTACTAGGAAAGATGGTCTCCCCACATGGGTAGTTCCCATGTGGCCAGCTGGGGATGGAACTCGTGCTGCAGAGGCTGGGATGGTTTCATTGTGCTGTGCTTAACCCCTTGTGCCAGCAGGGAGGCCCACCCTGTTGCATTTACGCAAGCAGAAGTAGAAACACAGATTGGAATGTGAAGTACAGAGAGAAGGAGGTGTGCGGGCACTGGGAGAGAAAGAAAGGAAAGGGAAAGGGAAAGCAGGCAGAGGTGCCATAGTATAGCCTAGTGGTTTGTCTCTTCCATTTTCAGTTCACAGAGGAAGAAAAGTTTTATCACACAGGACAGAAAAGTCCATTTGCTGAACACAGGGGATTTCCTGAAAACACAGAGGCAGTTTTCTGACCTTGGACTAGATTCCCTGCACCTGAACTCAGGAACTTTCAGTAAATTTCATTTTGAAGTCTGTGGCTTTCTTTAAGCAGAGAAGGACAGAGGCTGTTCCCCATGGCTGGTGAGTAGGGGTTTGCTTCTGATTAGGGTCAAGGATTGGGTATTAGGTCACAGACAGGCTGAAATAGGAAGGGGAAGCGAGATGATAGCATGCAATGGGCAGGCCCTGCTCTTACAGCTGCTGAAGGAGAGCAGGGGCTCCTTGTTTCTCTGAGTCAGGAAAAAGTTAATTCCTTTATTTCTGCTTCTGATAATGAAAGGGAGGGTAAACACAAATAGAGTAAGTTATTTGTGTGAGAGACAACTCTGGGAGATGCTAAATGCACTCTGAAATCTTCTCTGCTTCCTCTTGAGTCCAAATTAGTTATCAGGGTCCTAATCATTGCTCCTACAATCAGATAAGGGAGGCTGTGAATCCCACCTCCTCTGCTTTCTCTTGTACCAAATACACACTTGGTATTTTTAAAGTGACTCCAAGTTTTTCGTCTTTTTCTCTAGTCCTGATGCTAACTGCTCTCATGGGTAGATTTTTTTTTTTTTTTTGTATTATAACAGTATTTAAACTGGTCTCCCTCTCCCTAGTGTTTAACCCTCCAATCCCTCCTGCACCCTATTTGCAGGTCAGGTCTCCTATCCAGTAATGGAAAAAGTATCAGAGATGCTATCATTGTTTATGCAGCTAGTAGCCAAACATATCATGGCACTTTTTTGATCTTTGTCTCATTTGAAAGGAAGAGGCTCAATTAAATCAGTGATTTCTAAACCCTACAACAAATCCAAATCATCCATAGGCATTTTCTTAAAAATACTGATTACTTCTCCCTCCCTGAGTTGAGTTGTCTTGATTGCAGGCATTTACAATCTTTTAGAGATCTACAGATCGTTCTTACACAGCTGGCCTGGCATACGTTTCTTTGCAGATTAGTGTTATTAGGAAAGATGATCAGTTGGTTACCATTCAGCTATTAAATTATCAGTATTTGTAATGCAATTAACATACACAATTCCTTATGACCTCTAAAAAATAATCAAATCATTTAAGACATTTTCCTACTTTTTAAAATATATTTATCCATTTTTCTATTAATCCTTCAAGAGCATGATTTTAGATATTAACAACATGTTCATACTATTTACTGTGCCTCTTTATTACTATTTATTGTGTCTCTTACTTTCTTGCTGCTTCCTTTATGCTTCCTTGTTGTATTTGTTTGTGATTTTCCCTTAGCAGCACAATTCTTCTCAGCATGTATATTTGACTTAAACTCCTAAAATACAAAGATTCATCTTTTCTTTTTTTCCTTCTTTGATGCTAATTTAACATGTGACAGGGAAGCATTAGATTTAATCCACAATCACAGCTACCATTTTGCCAGAAGGGATGGCCTTACTGCTTACTGGATGGTCACAGAGCATCATTAGATAATAGATTTGAAAATAAGTGAAGTGGTTTATTACATATAAACAACAAAGCATGGCTTGCCCATTTCTGCTTAATTAATAACTGTTCTCTCTCAGGAGAAACAATGGACCCTAGGAGAATGTACTTCTGACCCCCTAGACTTCAGTATCAGGCAGGGTTCCCTGCCTGTTCAAGTAACCTGAGACTTGAGCAACAAACAAGGACTTACAGAAAGGGATGTGGGGTGGAGACGATATATAGAGAGATCCCTAAATAAGGACTTTCTGGGAACAGAAAGAAGGGACAAAAGTGTAAAATGGAATAAGCCAGGGAGCAGAAATTATGGCTAAATGAAAAGGTCAGAATTAAATGGATAGATTTAATGATTAAATCTAGATTTTACAACACTCATTCTACTTCATTGTGAAGAACAGATTAGAAGGAAGCAAGCATAGATTTGTAGGATCTTGGAATATTTAAGAGAGCAAAGATGTTGGCCAGAGCATTAGTAATGTGTAGTCAGAAATTTGCAGCAACATGGATGGAGCTGGAAGGGATCATGCTTAGCGAAATAAACCAGAAAGAAAAAGAAAAAAATACCAGATGGTCTCACTCATAGCAGGAGTTTAGAAAACCTAAGTAAGAGACCAGGAAAAAGAATAATTACAATAAAGAAAAAATCAAAATCAACAAGCAACTCTAAACCAGAGATACACTACAAGGGGGGGGGTGGGTGGGGAGAGGAAATATTGGGGTCAAAATAAGGGGGTGCAATTGTATGGGGAATATAACCAAGATGAAAATGCATACATTGTGCAAAAATGAAAAATGATGTAAGAAATATATAAAAAATAAAAATTAAAAGAAATTAGAGAAATGGTGAGATTCTGCAAATATTCAGCCAAAAAGAAAAAAAAATCAATGCATTTTGAAGTGAGATGGATATAAGACCAAAAGAGGTTCATTTCACCAGATGTACTACTTTGGTGTACCTGGTGATTAGATTTCACTTACCACTACAGGAAAGGAGATGAATAAAAACTAACATGTTCCATTTTAGAAGGTTGAGTTGAACAAGTTTATGGAATATGGAAAAAGATGGATGTGAGTCTTGAATTGGCTGTCTGTATCTGGGTTGAATATACAAACTTGGAGGTAAATGATTAACTTTTTAATAACTGAAACCAAGAGAATGTGTAGCTGGTGAGAAGAGGATCTGAAGACAAACCTCTTTGGTTTTATTGTTTACAAATTTCTTCCCATTTCATTCTTTCAGTCAACAATCTACCACAATATGGAGGGCACAAAGAAATGACACAGAAACCCAAAACTCAGGCAGAATGAATATTCCACACAGTAATCTACAATCTGTTTACAGTTTTTGAAACCCTATGTTTTCACACTTGCGTACTATATTATGTCAGTGTGTCTACACTTTTTCTAAGAAGCCTTTTGTGTTATTACCATCAGAAATTTATCCAGTCTTATCTCAGTCCCTGAAACACTTATAATCTTTTTTTTTAAAGATTTACTTATCTATTTATGTATGTATGCATTTATTTATTTATTCATTTATACAAGCACTGGGTACAGTCAGAGCGCAGGAGGGTGAGAGAATTCACCAGAGCAAGAGTGGGGAACAGAACAGGCAGACGGACAAAGTACACTGCTGAGGGGAGCAGCAGGCACAGCAGGAGAGATCTGCGTGCCATGTGGGACCCTTGCTGGCGGCTGGGGATCGAACTGGTGCTGCAGAGGCTGCGGGCAGCTTCACAGCCCAGCGCTCAACTGCTCTGCCACTGGGGAGGCCCAAAACACTTTTATTCTGTTAAATGACTCTTCATCAAATATCATGTAGTGAAGTCTGATGATTTAAGAGTGGAGCAGTTGCCTCTCTTGTGGCTCAAGGGGTTAAGATGCAGCCTATGAAGCTGTTCGCAGCCTCTGCAGCATGAGTTCAATCCCAGGCTGGCAAGGGAGCAACACACATGGTGCAGCAGACCTCTCCTGACTCACCCGCTGCTCCCCTCAGCAGTGTACTTCGGTCGATCTGCCTGTTCTCTTCCCCACTCTGTCTCTGGTGAATCATCTCACCCCCCACACCTCGGCCTGTACCCAGCTCTTTTATGCATAAATAAACAAATCTTTGGGGGAAAAAAAAGAGTGGGGCAGATCTGGATTCTGAACCCCTGAATGAATCCTTTCCCCTACTTACTAAAACACACTATATACTACACACACTTTGTTTCAATTACTTCACCTTTCTATTTCCTTTTCATTGTAATGCAAATATTAATATTCCTGTAATATGGAGTTTATTTCTAAGTGAGTTACCATTGGTGTACATTGTTAGTATTTAGGAAGTATGGGTCACCTCTTTCAGATGTAGTTATCCCAACATACCTGTTACCAAAGCACTCATATTCTACCTCCATAGTATATTGAAAACTAATATAAAGCATTTGGCACTTATGGGAGCTCATTATTACTGAAGCTGTGTTGTTCTTATCTATAAAAACATGGCATGAGAACAGAATTTGATTCCTAACATGTGTGATTATTTTATTTAAATGATCTATACAATAGGGCAAATATTAACTATCTCAGTGGATATTTGTGAAGGTCCAGCAGACTAATATTTGTAAAGTATGCAATACAAAAATTTATAAATGATAAAGGCATGATAATTTATATAATTTTATATATAATAGTTATTTTTTAAATATTTATTTATGCATGTATGCAAGAGCTGGGGTACAGGCCAGAGGTACAAGGAGGTGAGAGGATTCACCAGAGACAGAGTGGGGAGTAGAACAGGCAGATCTACTGAAATACACTGCTGAAGGGAGCGGTGGGCCAGACAGGAGAGGTCTACTGTGCTATGTGGGCTAGCTGCTTGGCTGGTGTTGGAACTCATGCTGCAATGGCTGGTGATAGCTTCATAGTGCTGAGACTTAACCCCTTGCACCACCAGGGAGGCCCCTATACCTAATTGTTTTTAATCATGATAAATACACAAGAAATACTAACAATCATTAAGTTAACTTAAGGTCACTTTTTGTTCATGTTTTATCATTTCCATGTTTCTTCTCATAATAGTTGTTCAAAATATTTATTGAAAGAATAATTCCAGATAACATGGACAATAAGGCTGATGCTTCTTAGGCAAGTTTTCTTTTCAAGTCCTGTCACATTTTCTTTAGAAAAGGTGTTTTTTGTCTAAGTTATCTCTATATCTAGAATGGACTGGAAAACTAACTTTTAGATTGAGTTTAGATTTAATGAGGCATCTTGCTTTCTTATATATTACAAATCATATCTATGGGATTAAAATAGAAGTATTACTATGACTTCTATATTCACCTATAAAACTTGAAATTATGTCAGGCAGTAATAAGTTATTCTGGTATCAAATTAATGTACCATATAGAAAGGTGATGTTCAGTTTTGAATTTTCAGATTATTTTCAATTCTGAATTTTGATTGAGATAAGATCTTAAAGTATAAAAAGTAGATTGAAAGGTATAGCTCTTTTCAGCCAAAAAATTAAATACAGAGGAAAGATCATATAGTCTGGGGGAAGAATGTACAGTCTAGACAAAAATGTAAATGTTCCTTAGAGGTAGATCATCATCACTACTGTGAGAAAGAGAAAAAGAAAAGAGAAAAATTGAATGCAATGGAATTAGGCCCAAAGTCACCGAGATCTCAGAAGCTACCAAAAAATCTGAATTGATGATTAATCTTTTTTTTCTTCTAATTTTTAAATTTTGCATAGAAGAACTGGGGTTCAGGACAGAGAGTGAGATATTCATCAACAGAGTGGGGAGCAGAACAGGTGGATAGACTGAAATACACTGCTGAGGGGAACAGCAGTCAAGATAGGAGAAGTCTGCTGCACCATATGTGGGTCAGCTCCCTGGCCAGGTATTGAAATCATGCTTTAGTGGTGATAGCACTGAGACTTAACCCTTAGGTCACTTGGAATGTCCAGTTATGAATCTTGAAACACAGCCTCATAATAATCTGATGGGAAAGGGAGCACTTCAGGTAGGATAAGACAGTGCAGATGGTGGGGAGATGGTACACTCATCAGAAGTCTTTTCAAGTCTGTTTCACATTCCAGAGAACTATCTGAAGATAGAAAAACGCTCTCCAAGCTGTGTACTCACAGTTGAAGTCCACCTACAGAACTTCCTTATCATCAACAAAAATTCCACGGGAGCAGAAGGTAAGATAATGGTTTTCTCATATTTCCCAGGATCTATTTTGCTCTAAGGAAATATACTTCCAGTATCCTCTATAACCCCCCTTCCTGCTGTTATGAAGGCATCATTTTTACTAAAACTTTCATTTTCCTTTTAGAGGTCATCTTGTCTTTCGTGGGATGAGATCCAATGTTCAAGAAGCTAAGAAACTGAGGCCTTCTGTTTAGGTTACACAGGAAGAGCTAATTGTGGCGACATGGTAGTAAGGGATTCCTGAAGTTGAACCCAGCCTCTGTCACTTGGACACATGTGACTTCATTCTTAAGTACCCCAGGCATCAGTCTGAGCATCTTGGAAATGGGGCAATTCCTATAAATTCCTCCAGACTTTGTAAGGCCTGGTGCACAGTGGCAGGTGCACTCAGCTAACTTCCTTGATTTTATATCGCAGCCAGAATTCTCTGAGCTCCAGAGTCAATTACCTCTAGTGCCTATTCTGCATTTACACCTGACATCACAACAGTAAAATCACTAATTCCCACCAGCACATTTATTCCACTTTTTTATCCCCTTTCTATGTGCAGGGAATGTACTCTATTAGGTTTCTCAATCCAGAGCACAACTGTATGTTTCATCCAAACACAATAGCTCTTAGCAGAGTCACAGCCAATTGCAGGCAAATAACACAGAATGAACAAATGAAAAACATGCTGCAATAAGTATCAGTTATCATAATTATCATTCAGCTTCCAGTATTTAGACCTTGTCAGTGTTTTCTCATTTCTATGGTTTATGAAATATGATCAGTAGGCCACCTAGAAAGTGACCAATCAATTAAAATCTTCCAAAACTTTTGACTCAGATTGAATTAAGAGTATCACTAGACTTAAATATCCTCTTGTCTAGGTTCATTAATAAAAGACTCAATGTGCAACAGAGTTTGACTTGAAATCCAAGCCCTGAAATTAGAGTTTATCATAATAAGCAATAATAAACAAAAGATAATAGACATTGTGAAGACCTCAACATGCCAAATAAGCTTTCCCAAATGTACTTACTATGGAAAGGAGCATACCCACCAGCAGATGCACATGCTAATCTGATACATTTTCAAAATTGTAGCGTAGGCTGTTTCTCATGAATATTATACTGGTTCTTGTGCAGGTTTATTGTTTTCTCTTAAACTTTAGATGGTGGGGAGGAATTGACTTTTTTTTTTTTCCCAAGTGAGAAATAATTCAGCAAATGGGTATCAGAATTGAAGTAGTAGGAACTTCATAGCTTTACTAAACCCAGGATTCACTACGAATATTGAACTAAGCTGAAATATCCTAGCTGGCTGCAGAATTGTGGCGGACAGGAGGAGGTGTGGACACGCTCATGACTTGTCCAGTGGTTCCCTCAGCTTTGCCTGCACATGCTGTCTGTGCAGATTCTCTTCCTTCTCTCTGGCAGCAAGCATAAATTGTATTGAAATTTAAGGATTCATGTTCATGCTAATTTTACTTTCAAATCTAAGGAAGAATCCTATTGAATCCCCAATTTTTTGCAAACACTTTATATAATCATAGGAGATAATATTTTTAAAATTTTAGAGTTCACCAAAGCTGTATAAACTGCAAAGAAATGAGACACTTTCAGTGGGAACACATACTTCCTGACCCTGAATGTTCCAGGATCCTGTATTGCTTCATGCTGGCAGTATCTTCTGTACTGAGAAGAGAAATCACGCCGCTATATAATCTATAAAAATAAATTTTCTGAAATGTTGGTATCTTAAAGAGTCAAAATTTTCTATATCTGCACAGCTTTTAATTCATGATTTTAGCATCTCTTTAAGAAAGTCACTTATTAAAAAAACATTATTTTAAAAGACATGGGAATAAATGAGTGAAGTAGAAAAATATTATAGAAAATAACTATAGAAACAGAAACTTTTACATAGGATAACATTATAACTGAACATAAAGGTTTCTTCTCATGTACAACTGTTGCTTGGTTACATTTATTCTGACCAATTTCTACTTGTGACTTCCTCCTCCACCTCCAAGGGAGGGCTCTGGGCTTTCCTGCTGTCTTGCATAACCTCAGTCAGACGAGGACAGACCATGCTGGATACTCGTACATTTCTCTAGTGATTAGGTCAGGATTTGTCAGAAGCAAACTTTTCCAAGAGGGAGGAGTTATTACCTCACACTTTAAACATGACTTGAAAATACGGCTGTTTGTTCAGCAATTTGGAGACCAAGACATCAGAGTATGTTAAAAGACTCTGAAATGAAAGTGTCCCTTTCACACAGGGTAGCAAGCTCTGGTTACTAGACAGCATTTCTCCTTTTCATAGTTGATTGCTCCACAGGATGAAGACACAGGGAAGTTCATCTCTTGTGGGAAGGTTACAGTTCAGGCTGAGGTTGCTAAAAATAGAATTGCTGGTTTGTGTAGGATTCAGTATTAGTGTTTGGTATTTGTATCTGTGTGTATTATGTGGATTAAGAGTCACAATTGGGTAGCCCTTGTGACTACTAAGTACTTGAATTGGGGCTATTAACATGTGTATTTGCTGCATTATGTAGTATTTGCTGCATTATGTAGAAAAATACATGATTACATTAATATCATCTGTTCATTTTCTTTTTAATGTGGACATAAGACCATTTATTTTATTTTTTTAAATATTTATTTATTTATACAAGAACCAGGATACAGGACAGATGCATGGGAGGGTGAGAGGATTCACCAGAGACAGAGCAGGGAACAGAACAGACAGACTGACTAAATAGACTGCTGAGGGGAGCAGCGGGCACAACAGTAGAGGTCTGCTGTGCCATGTGGGACCCTCGCTGGCTGGCCGGGATCGAACTGGCTCTGTGGAGACTGCAGACAGCTTCATAGCGCTGCTGTGCTCAACCTCCTGCACCACCAGGAGAGATCCCATAAGACTATTTAAAATTTAAAATGTGACTCAATTTTATTCCTCATAACACATGAGTGAGTACAATTACTGGAAAAAACAAACTTTTCTGCTAACCATGGCCAGTCTCTATTTAACCCTGTGTCATCAAGGTTTTTGTCCTTAGAAACATCAGAATCTATGATTGCATTTTGGCGATGCTACATTTTTCTTTTTGAGGGTAAATATCCTTTCTCTATCAAACATTTATCCCCTTTTTCCTAGACAAATTACATGTCCTCTCATACCATATACAGTTACAAATATACCCCTACTTATTAAGAAATTTTCTTCCCAGAACTTCCCTTTTCTATCAATATTCATAGCTACTGATTGGGCTGATGGTCACAGAAGCCACTATGGCAATTTATATTATGTACTATCCTACAGTTCATCCAAGATTTGTGGCCAGACCTCCTGAATCAGTGGAAACTACAAGTGCCCTCAAACTTTGTCCTCATGAAGAATTCCTGAGAAAAAGTAAACAGAGGGCAGGAAAGGTAATTTGTTATGCCATGAAATAGATAAAGAGAAGCAATTATTTTCATTAAATACTCATGGATACATAACATATTGCTGGTGGGGGGGTGGTGTGGTGTGGTCTTTTTCATAGATGCTTTAAACAAGGAGGGAGCATGAGACTTCACACAGATTCCATTGTATTTTCAACCCCATGAGAAAATGCAAATATCTCATTGTGCATTTATTTGTTATCAATTTTTTTTATTTATGACTTTTTTAACTATAGAATCAATCAAAATATTTTTATAAGATAGTAGGGCTGAGTAGTAACTACTCACATTCTAGTGGAAAATCCTAGGCACAAAGCATGCTTAAAAATATAATTACTGTCCAAAAAGCCTCTTATGTTGATATGCTTAAAACAGTATAAAAAGATAACGTTATCAAAGGCAAAGGAACTTTGCCTTTAGCTGGTGCCAGTGGCAAATGTTGCTGGTTTTTATAAAATTTGGACTGCCTTGAGAATGCTAACAAATATCTGAATAGGTGGAAATAGGAGAAAAAGATGGTAGGGATCTTTCTAACTTCCTTAGTATTTTCAAGTAAAGATCCGGGATATGCACTAGGTCCTATTCTGTGCTCCCAAAAAATCACTTTCCATTCATACTTCTTCCTGTTGTCTACTCAATCCATTACACAGAGGGAGAGAGGCTGGACCTTATGCTACTGGATGTGAGAGAGGGCAGCTCCACAAACCCTTCACAGAGCAATTGTGATCAGTGAGGGAGGGTTTCACAGAGATGAAGTAAGTTAGTCCACTGCATACCCATTCTGCAGATCTACCCAATAAAGGAGAAAATGGGCCGCTCACGTCTGGCTCTCATCATATGCAATACGAAGTTTGACAAGCTTGATCCCAGGGATGGGGCAGAGCACGACATTACAGGGATGCGACAGCTGCTTGAGAGCCTTGACTACACAGTGGAAGTGAAAGAGCACCTCACAGCCAAGGTGAGTCACCACCTCATAGATAACATATTCAGCACATCCTCCTGCCACAAGGTAGCTTTATAAGGACTTCAGGCCAGGACCTGTGTGCTATTTGTGTGTGTGTGTGTATTTATAGGATGTATTTGGAAGGTGAAATCTATATGTCTTTTGCGTTCCCAACATCCTTAATTTCATAAGAGGACAAAATATGACTGACATGTGTACCCACAATTTGTAATTGCAAAGTGAGGTGAGTATGAGTCAGTCTCAACACATCTCAGAAAATTCTGGAGTAATGAATGTTTAGCCAGATCCTGCTTTTTCTGTGGTGCTATCTGGTCCATCAATGAGCCAGAAAGAACCCAACTCCCACTCATCTTGGTTTACTTGGCAGAATGCAATCAAATTATAAGCAAACACACAATTTCAGACATGCATATCTCTGTGTCTCTGTAAAAGAGAAAAGGGTAAGAACATAGAGCAAACTTGTGAAAGGGGAGTAATAATGTTTGACGAGATGGGCAATAAGAGATTGTTTGTGGACTGGACAGGCACTGATGCATGAGTCAGCAACAAGGCCGTTCTGGAAAGATGTGCAGAGAGTGCATTTCAAGCAGGGGCAGCTCTAGTGGAAAGTCTGAAATGCATCTTTTTTTTTTTTTTTTTGTGGGACCCTTGCCAGTGGCCGGGGAATGAACCGGCGCTGCAAAGGCTGCAGGCCGCTTCGCAGCCCAGCGCTCAACCACTGCGCCACCAGGGGAGGCCCTGAAATGCATCTTAAACTAGCACAGAAGCCCAGTGTGACAAAAGGGGTAGGAGCAGCAGAAGTTGATTTTATTCTAAGCATGGTGGGGAGGACTTTAGACGGGAGGGCGGATGCTCCATTTAGGACTTAAGGGTCTCATTTAATAATTGGAGGAATGAGGAAAATGGAAAGGGAAAAATACTACTTGCCAATAAGCAAATGCAAGATCAAGAGTACAGTTTGCATAATGCCAGCAGGAGTGGGGAGTTGAAATTCTGGTTCGTGATATAAAGCACAAGAAATCCACTCTCACCACTGAACAGGTACAGTGTGGAACACCTCAGCTGGGACACTAGAGATGGAATGACACTGAGCCTGTAAATAGCAGGGCAGTTTAAGTTGAGAGCTGGTTCTAGTCAGTAAGACTCAGGGGCCTTCCAGGGTATGGAAGATGTGCTGCAGCAGTTTGCTGCCCGCCCTGAGCACCGGTCTTCAGACAGCACGTTCTTGGTGTTTATGTCTACAAGCATGGTGAGAAAAACCCGGATATGCTACCTTACGACACGATCTTCCAGATATTCAACACCCGCAACTGTCCTCTTCTGAAGGATAAACCCAAGGTCATCATCATCCAGACCTGCAGAGGTGGTGAGTGAGTCGGAAATTCAAAGGTAGGGAAAGGGTTTGCAGGGGACTGTGATGCATGTTTTGCATGGAAGAGAAACAATCTCAGATCCCATCCAGGGCAAATAAACTAAACAGAATTTTCAGGAAACATGGAGGGGCTGGTAGCATAAGGATTTGTCTTGTCAGCTAAAAAAAATGTTTTTAAATATTTATTTATGCATACAAGAATTGGGGTACAGGCCAGAGGTGTGGGGGTGAGAGGATTCACCAGAGACAGAGTGGGGAACAGAACAGGCAGGCAGACCGAAATACACTGCTGAGGGGAGCAGCGGGTGAGACAGGAAAGGTCTACTGCTCCATGTGGGTAGCTCCCTGGCAGGGGATCAAACTTGTACTGAAGTGACTGTGGATAGCTTCATAGGTTGTGTCTTAACCCCTTGTGCCACCAGGGAGGCCCGTCAGCTGAAAATTTAATTCATGGTAGGTGGTAGAGGAGGTTGTCAGCATCACTAAATCAAAGTTAAACAAAAAATATTCAAGCGCTGGAATTAAATCATTTTAATGACAACTTTAGTTGTAAGTGTTTTGCTGACATTCTCTGACTTGAGAAGAAGGTCAAGTGTTTTGACATTCTCTGACTTGAGAAGAATTTCACTTGAAAGTGTGGCCATTACATATAGCAGCACTCCCTCCCCCAGCTCAGATATTATGGAAAGGGAAAAGAGAAGTCTGGCTCAAAGCCAAAATGCAAAATGTTCTTCTCCCCTTAACTTCCAGTTATTTCTTAGTTTTTGGATCTATGTTTGGGGAAAAAAAGTAGAAATAATGTAGCTAGAAACTGGTATCTATGCTCTGGAAATATGAAGATTAGGATTTATCTCTTCAGCTTTCGTTACCAAATGGAATCTTGTGTTTTATGATACTGTCTCTATTTACTGACATGGTACTTTCACTATAAAATGGTTCACTATAAGTGGTTCAAGGATAGTAGGACAAACACAATGTGCCCTCTGTGTGTGTGAGAGAGAGAGAGAGAGAAAGAGAGAGAGAGAGAGAGCAAAAGAGAGATTGAGAGAGAGAGAGCAAAAGAGAGATAGAGAGAGAGAGAGAGAGAGAGAGAGAGAGAGAGAGAGAGAGAGAGAGAGAGAGAGAGAGAGAGAGAGAGAAATTTGCCAGAATGAACACTGACAAAGAATTAGGTAGGGACCTCCCCTGGTGGCACAGTGGTTGAGCGCTGGGCTGTGAAGCTGTCCCCAGTCTCTGCAGTGCCAGTTTGATCCCTGGCCACTGGCAAGGGTCCCACATGGTGCAACAGACCTCTTCTGCCGTGCCAGCTGCTCCCCTCAGCAGTGTACTTCGTCAGTCTGCCCATTCTGTTCCCCGCTCTGGATCTGGTGAATTCACTCACCCTCCCGCGCTTCTGACTGTACCCAGTGCTTGCATAAATAAATAAATAAATCTTTAAAAAAATAATTAGGTAGACAGGGCGACATGTAGAATGAGGATCTTGGTCTCTTGATCTTCCTCCAGAAAAGCGAGGGGAAGCGGTGATCACTGATTCTCCAGGAGCCTCTACAGACAGCTCCTCACCTGCAAACTGGAAAGAGGATGCTGCTTGCAGAACCCATGTGGAGAAGGACTTCATCGCTTTTTACTCATCGACTCCACGTAGGTGTCTCTTAGTCTCGCAGGCATTTGTGAAGCCACTATGAAGACTCTAGATAAGCTCAATGCAACAATGATTTGTGAGAGATTTTGAGTGTTGTGAAAGTATTTTGTATTTTATTTTATCTGTTGTATAGAAGACACAGATTTCTTTCCCATTTAAAAAAATGTATTTTCAGGATGAATATTGAATTTTACAGTCAGAGTTATACCAAACCTTAAAACAACCTAATACAGGGAACAGACTTCACCATACACCATTTAAAGACAAATGATTCATTCAGTTTTCTATTAAATCCATTTAACATTTTGAGTAGTATTATCAGTTTCTCAACCTATTGCCTCTATGTCCTTTTTTATCAATATTTCCTATGTGATGCTCTCTGGAGCAGGAGTAAGCCAGTGCCAGGCCCATAACGTGACTACTGTACCATTGCTGGCAATTCTGATAAGCTGTCCCATTAGTTCACCTTTTGCCAGATTCTTTGTTTCTTTTTGTGGAAAATGAGTTAATGCAGATATAAGTTCTTCCCTAAAAACATGTCAAGATACATAATGGATAGATAGATGGATAGAGATAAATACATAAATAACACATAATAAACACAAATAATACATAAATAACATAAAATAAACACATAAATAAAAAAACATTTTGCTGAACTTATTATGCTCTATCTTCATAGATACTGTATCCTGGAGAAACATTTTGAAAGGTTCTTTATTCATCACAGAGCTCATCACATGCTTCCAAAATTATGCTTGGTGCTGTCATGTACTGAAAATATTTCAGAAGGTGAGCTTTCTGCTTTCCTTTTTCAATCCTTTCTGTGTTAAGGAAGACTTTACTATCACTTGCCTTTCAAGTGACAATGACAGAACTTGTCAGGCAAACAAATGTACAGTAGTGGTAACTGCTTTCTGTCATCAGGTGTTCACAATTTGATTTAGAAAAGGAAAATGTCAATGCACCACAGTGGGAGCTCAAATGGAGCAAAACAATATAAAATATAAACTTGTATCATATGGGTTATATAGTCTTAGAATTTGAATAATGAAAGGAACTTTGAATTAAATTTCATGGCTTAATAGTTAAATAAATTTGCAGTAGGCTGTCTATTTGGTAACGACTGGTAAACTGGTGAGATAGGGGTAAATGAGACATTTCTGACAGAGGTCACAGGACTTACAGTCTTGTAAGAGAGGAGGCTACTAAACAAATGATAAGTGATTATAGAACACTTGTCCGTAACAATGAGACCTAGAACACATGACAGAGAATTCAAGATGAAACATTCTTTGTAAGGATTGGTCTACAGGGAAGAATTGATACTCCTTCTCCAACTAACAACATTCTTTATTTCCTACTTTTTCCTAATTTATTTTCCTCAATAATTCTCACCACTACCCACTTAGTATTATGTTTCCATTGCTAGCTTTTCACTTGTATTCACTCACTCAAATGCAAACGTTATGAAGGCTGGGATTTGTTCAATCCCTCAGACATTATTGAAAATGAAATAGAAGCACATGAATTTAATATTCACTGATTGAGTAAATGGACACATGAATAATGCATGCTCACTTTCCTTTCTTTTTAGAAAGAAATAAATAGGTGTTAAGATCATGAGAAACTGTGGTTGTTTTTAAACTTAAAGTCTTAGAGAATAGCACTTCTGTGGGAAAGAAGGATTTATCTTTAGTGAGTTGGAGAAGAATGTATGGTAGATAACTTGGGTCACGTCTCTGTGAGTAGCAACTAAGGAAGCTAAGTCCTGTTGGATGAATAGGAATTACACATTACATTTTCAAGAACACTACCAGAAAAAATACAGGGAATGGTGTATCTATGGTATGTAGGACTTCATGGCAAAAGACTTCAGATATCAGTTTGGTGGTGGGGAGGTAAAAGTTGTTTAGTGTTCAGGTCTTTAAGGATCTTGAAATTTTAGTTATTCTACTAAGTAGTTGAACTTGGTGGATATTAAAGATAGTCGGGGCCTCCCCGGTTGCTAAGTGGATTGAGCACAGCACTGCGAAGCTGTCCACAACCTCTGCAGCATGGGTTCGATTCCCAGTGTGCCAGGGAGATATCCACATGGCGCGGCAGACCTCTGCTGTCTCACCCTTTACTTACCTCTGTAATGTTTTCGGTCTGTCTGCCTGTTCTGCTCCCTGCTTTGTCTCTAGTGAATCCTCTCACCCTCCTGCACCTCTGGCCTATACCCCAGTTCCTGTATAAATAAATTAATCTTTAAAAAAAAGTTAAAATAAAGATAGTTGATCTCTGAAATCCAATTTTTAGGAACAGATCTCCAAATGTATAGATGAGAAGTGAAAAGTAGATGAAATGGAGATTAAAAGGCCATTGATTAGTCATGAGGTATATATTTTGTGATCTGGGCCATATTCCAGCATGAGGTATCATTTCTAAGAAGAAGGATAACAGTGGCAGGGAGTTAGAATGCCCTAAGTCTTGGTCCCATTAACTCTAGGAGGACCCTTTATTTACAAAAATTTCTGGCTCATGGTACAAAATGTTTTCTGAGAATACATAAAAGGTGTGCCTCATCTAATGTCCTTTTATGTTTTTAGGTACAACAATCATTTGAAAAACGATGCGATCAATTCCAGATGCCCACCATTGAAAGACTAAGCATGACAAAATATTTCTACCTCTTTCCTGGCAATTGAAAATAGTGTGAGTGTCAAGCACAAAATAACTGGGAAAGTGATACTAGTGGTGAGGGCCAATAAGCAATGATTGCTGATTGCTTGGGTTATCAAATTGTATTCTTGTTGATAAAGTTTGCTTTTTTTTTTTTCTCTACTTATAAGCATCTGAATGTTCACAATCAATTGATCAGTAAATCAGTCAATCAGGAGGTAAGTCAAACTAAGACAGGAAGTAATAAACAGTGAAAGATACTGGGTAATTTATTAAAATTCAAATTTTCTTATGCTTTGGTTCTTAGAATCTCTTTCTGCCTCCACACACACAGCACACACAAACACACACACACACAATTACCAAATGACTCAGATTCTAAAGGAAAAATAAACACACAAAAGACAGAGGAACCAACATTAAAGAAAGCAGAACTATGGTCCTCTTAATGCAGGTATCACATTAATGACACTGAGCTACCACCACCAACTATTAGGACCTTTATCCTATATAGTAATGTGTTTACAGATTCTTGTTTTATGACAGTTATCACAATATAGCTCACAGAACACTTGGATTCTGCCCTAAGATGCACACTTATGGCTCAGAAACTCTATCAAGATTCTATGTTAATACAAACAATTTTCTTTGGTCAAAGTATTTGATAATGGGTACATGTATAGAACCAACAATTATGTTACCCATTTGTAACAAATTTATATTATATATTATATGCATGTTATTGGTTTCCTAGCATGAGCATACTTGAAATTATATTTTGTAGTGTTTAACTGAATATTTAAACTATCTAGTCCCATCATCTTTCAACCCTGGTTTCTGACATCAGTTCAATAATTTCACAAGTATTTCAAAAGAACAGCTTTGTAACTACATTAATCCAATGGACTCCTATTTTGGGACTGAATACTATATTTGATTAATATTTATTCCACACTATGTTCCAGGTTTTGTTCTGGGTGTGTGGGATATAGTAGTGATATATTTATTTATTTCACCATTTATTTTATATTTTTTTCGTTTTTTTATTGTAACATGTTTTTATTCATTTTTTATTTTTTATATCATAGTTATTTTTTTTTTAATTTTTAATCCCTCATTAGTTTTGCAGTGAAAATATCTCTCCCATTTTTTTTGTGGGGGGAGAGGAAACTACTTTTTATTTTATTTATTTATTTATTTTTAGTTTTTATATTCCCCATACAATTACAACCCCCTTATTTTGACCCCAAGCCCTCCTTTCCCCGCCCCCACCTGCGATAGAGTATCTCTGGTTCATAGTTGTTTGTTGATTTTGATATTTTCTTTCTTATAGTTATTCTTTTTCCTGGTCCTTATTTAAGTTTTCTAGATTCCTGCTATGAGTGAGATCATCCGGTATTTTTTTCTTTCTTTCTGGCTTATTTTGCTGAGCATGATCCCTTCCAGCTCCATCCATGTTGCTGCAAATTGCATGTGCTTATCTTTTTTGAATGCTGAGTAATATTCCATGATGTATATGTACCACATCTTCTTGATCCATTCATCTATTTTTGGGCACTTGGGTTGTTTCCAAAGCTTAGCTATTGTAAATAGTGCTGCTATAAACATAGGGGTGCAAGGTGCTCTTTGGAATTGATGTTTCTGTGTCCTTTGGGTAAATACCTAGGAGTGGAATTGCTGGATCATATGGAAGCTCTATGTTTAGTAGATCAAGAAATCCCCACACAGCTCTCATTTTTAAATAATATTTGCTTCCCCCGCCCCCTCAGGTGTAGTACCCATACAATTTCCTTTACCAATATACTTGTGCACCATCACCTCAGTCCCCTGTGCTCATGTCCCTTTCACCCTCTGATACCTCTCCCTCCTCCTCCCCTGCAGGATATCTCTCATTTATAATTGTCTGTTTTTGTTTTGTTTTGTTGTGTTTTGTATTATTATTTTTTACACTGATGTCTTATTTGTATCCCCTATATTCCTGCTATAAATGAAACCATCCAATATTTTTCTTTTTCCTTCTGACTTATTTCACTGAGCATAATTCCTTCTAGCTCCATTCACATTGCTGAGAATGACATGAGTTTATCTTTTTTGATTGCTGAATAATATTCCATTGTGTTTATGTACCACATCTTCTTGATCCAGTCATTGATTTTTGGGCATTTGGATTGTTTCCAGGTTTTACCTATAATTAAAAGTGCTGCAAGAAGCATTGAGGTACAGGTGTTCTTTTGAATCAATATTGTTGTGTCCTCTGGGTTTATCCCTAGGAGTGGAATTGCCAGGTCATACGGTTGCTCCATTTTTAATAGACTGAGGAATCTTTAGACAGCTTTCCATAGTAGTTGATCAGTTTGCACTCCCACAGCAATGTAGAAGAGTTCCTATTTCACCACATCCTTGCCAACATTTGTTGTTGATAGTTTTTTTAATATGTGTCATTCTTACTGGTATAAGCCGGTATCTCAATGTGGTTTTGATTTACATTACCTTGATTATAAGGATGTTGAACATATTTTCATATGCTTGTTGGCCATTTGCATTTCATCTTTGGAGAAATGTCTTTTAAGTTTTTCTGCCCATTTTGGACTACATTGTTCACTTTTTTTTTTGTTGTTGTTGAGTCATGTGAGTTCTTTGTCTATCTTTGTGATGAGTCCCTTGTCAGTTGTAGGGTATGCACAAACTTTTTCCCAATCAGTGGGGTGTCTCTTTATTTTGGTTAATAAACAGTGACATAATTAAAGAGTGCTTGCTACAGATAACTCATACTTTATTCAGTGAATATAGATTCAAAATTCACAACAATAATGTATATCATATATAGGAGAAAGATAAAAGCTAAGAATACAGAAGGGTATAGAGACACAAAATGATGAATGTTAGAGTGTTATAGATTATTCAGGAGAGTATTCTTTGAAATGGTGAAATCAAAGTGGAGAGTAGGGGAGTGATCCTTGAGGTACTCTGTGATAAAGTGTCCTTGCACAGAGAACAGCATGTGAAAACGCCCTGATGCAGAATTGTGCATAATAGGTTTAAAAAATCGCAAGAAGGCAGTAGATGGGAGAGTGGGGGAAATGGCAGACGCATTTTCAGAAAAATGGTGAACAACCTGATGACATGTGCCTCAGTGATCACAAGGTAAATATTTTAGACGTATTTTCCTGATTGATATAGTGTACACATCAAGTATTCGAAGAAAAATGATATAACCTAACTTAGATTTACAAACGTCGCCCAGAGTACTTTCTGGTGGATACACAAGGGTCACAGACAGAAACCAAGAGACATGGTGAAAGCTCAGGGAAAGGGAAGGGAGACTCACAATATGAGATGTGTTCAGAGTCTGGGATTACCATCTTGACCTTGGTTCATTTTCTCTGTTTCAGGAAAGCACATCAGTCCAGCCCCTCTTTATCCACTACAAGGAGCACCTGAACCAGTACATCACACATAGTTGCCTTTTAAAAATTTTTCAAATAAAAATGAAAATAAATGAAATGGAACAAATGTGTCTTCTAATAGAGAAGAGAATTTCAATGAAAATGGTGGGAATGGAAATAAAGTGGAGGAAGCTAAGTGTCTTTTCTAGCTGTGTGGCTCACATAGCACCTTGACTTCACTGAGTAAAGAGACCTGCCCTCAAAATGGTGAAAGAAGACAGTGCCCATGTGGATCTCAGAATTAAAAATTGTCCAACTCTTCATCTGTGCACTCAAGAATCCTTGGCTTTAGAATGGCACATGCAAAGTTTTCTTTTTTAAAGATTTATTTATTTATGCATACAAGAACTGGGGTACAGGCCAGAGGTGTGCGGGTGAGAGAGAGAGTGGGGAACAGAACAGGCAGATTGACAGAAATGCACTGTTGAGAGCAGTGGACAAGTCAGGAGAAGTCTGCTGTTCCATGTGGGTAGCTCCCTGGCTGGGGATCAAACTTGTGCTGCAGTGGCTGCAGGTAGCTTCATAGGTTGCATATTAACACCTTGCGTCACCAGGGAGGTCCAAGAAGTTTTCTAATTGAATACAAACACGCCGTGGAGAGACTGCGCCTTAGTTTTCTGACCATCACAATGAAGGGAATATATAATAAGCAATGCTAAATGACTATTTTGGCTTCCAGTGCTTATAAAAGTTATGTTTACACCTTAATGGATTCATTCCATATATATATATATGGCATTATGTCAAAAAGAAAGTGTTACCTTAATTTTTAAATATTTTATTGCTAAATATATGCTAATTATTGTCTAAACCTTCAACAACACTGAGGGTTTTGCCTCAGTGTTGATGGCTTCTGCCTGTTTAGGGTGGTAGTCACTGAAGACTGGGTGGCTGTGGAATTGCTTTAAATCACACAACCTTGAAGTCTGCCCAATTGACTGACTCTTCCATTTTAAAAGATTTCTCTATGATGTTATTGGATTGCATTCTCAAGCCCTGTGACTGTTATATCAGCTTAGTTAATAGAATGTGTTAAATCCTTCATTGTTTCTTCAACATTGTTCATTCACAGAATCTTCTTCAGAAAATGATTCTATGTCAATAATCCACTTTTCTGCTTATCCATAAGAAGCAACTTCTTATCCATTCATGTTTTATCATGAGATTGCAGCAATCTAGTCACATATTCAGGCCACACATCTAATTCTAATTGTTTTGCTATTTCCTTCACACTTGTGATACTTCCTTCACTGAAGCTTTGAACTCCTCAAAGTTATCTGTGAGTGTTGAAATCAATTTCTCCCAAACTCTGGTTAATGTTGATATTTTGACTTCCTCTTGTGAATCAAGGATGCTCTTAAAAAACGGTCTGTGAAAGTCCTAGAATACATCTTCTTGCAATATAAGCCGGTAAATGTGTTATTCAGTTATTCAGTGTAACTGCCTTCTTCAATGATCTTAGCTAGATCTGGAAAATTTGCCGTAGCTACTTCAGTAGCATTTGCTACTTTATCTTGAACTTTTATTTATGCAGATATATTCTATTCTTGAATCTCATGTGCCAAGCTCTGCTAGCTCAAACTTTTCTTCTTGCTCTCCTGTCTCAACCTCATAGACTTGAAGACAATTAATAGTCTGCTCTGAAGTGGGCCTTGGCTTAACACTAATCACTAACATTTTCTCACTATCATCAATAAGGCTGTTTTCCTTCTTATCTTCATGTGTTCACTGTAGTAGCATTTTTAATTTACTTCAAGAAACTTCCTTTTATATTAATGGCTTGGCTTAACTGGTACAAGATGCCTACCTTATTGGTCCCCCACGGCTTTTGCCATACAGTCTTCACTGATATTATTCATTTCTAGCTTTTGGCCTTTATAGGCCAAAGGGAAAGATGCATGCCTCTTCACTTAATACTTAGAGACTATTGTACAGATTTTTTTTTTTTAAAGATTTATTTATTTATACAACTGGGGTACAGACCAGATGTGGGGGAGGGTGAGAAGATTCACCAGAAACAGAGCAGGGAACAGAACAGGCAGACTGACGAAATACACTGCTGAGGGGAGCAGCGGGCGAGACAGGAGAGGTCTGCTCGCCATGTGGGACCCTCGCCGGCCGGCCGGGATCGAACTGGCACAGCAGAGGCTGTGGACAGCTTCACAGCATAATGCTCAATTGCCTGTGCCACCAGGGGAGGCCCCCATTGCACAGTTTTGAACTGATATAATTTAAATAATGCTGTGTCTCAGGAAATGGGGGGCTGGGAAAAGGGAGAGAGATGAGGGAATGAGTAAAACAGCATTTATATGTTCACTGTCTTACATGGGTGGGGTTAGTGACCAATGAAAAAAAATAATAATAGTAACATCAAAGATTACTGATTGCAGATCGCCTTATTAAACATAATGAAGAAAAAATTTTAAATTATTGCAAATCCACAAAATGTGACACAGAGACATGCAATGAGAAAATGATGCTGATAAAAAAAAATAGAACTTAAAACTTATATTACTTGCCCAAACTCACACAATTGGTAGATAGGTGTTGAATGTATGCACTGCTTCTCAAAAGCAAGGAGAGCCTGAAATTATAAAGGTTCTGAACTGTGAGAGTCAACTTAATTTTGAATTGGAAGGTTTTATACACATAACAAATACCCATAGTATTTATATTTATGGATTTATCTTGATCATGTGGAAACAGGAGATATATTGCAAAGTTCCAAAAAATACATATTTATAGAGACATTACAATATAATGGGGGAAGAAAGAGAGAATGAAGTGAAATAAAATGAACAAAATAAAATAAACATATAATTTATCCACAGTAGAGACCTGAAGAAAGAGAGAAATAGTCATGGAGCTTGTGAAGGAAGAATATTAGACAGAGGAAAACATGTAGGAGTGAGATAGACATGTGTTTCCTGTGTTTGAGGAGAAGCAAGGAGATTAGTGTGACTAGAACTGGGGGTAAGGGATTGGGGAGGTTAGGGTATGAGATCACAGAGTAGACCAAATCCCAGTTCCTACAAGGAACCATTATATAAGACCGTACATTTTTACTGTAGGATAGAACTATTGGAGAATTTTGAAAATAATAAATTAAATGGTCAAGTTACATTTATTGGGATCACTTTGGCTACTGAGTTAAGATGAGAATAACAATAATATGACCAAAGTAGAAATAGAAAGACTATGGAGAATCCTATTGCAAAAAAATTAGATTTGATGGTAGTCCATATCTGGATGATTGTTAGTGCCCAATATTCATGCTTTGAATATAAAACCAACAGAATTGAAAATATTTTG
Organism: Talpa europaea; assembly: GCF_964194135.1. Classification (NCBI taxonomy): domain Eukaryota; kingdom Metazoa; phylum Chordata; class Mammalia; order Eulipotyphla; family Talpidae; genus Talpa; species Talpa europaea. Next base: position 35,783,030 of record NC_140079.1, read on the forward strand.
AGAAAGAAAATTTACTTGTGTTCTGTTTTTAGTAAATGGAAGCTTGGAACTTGTTTGCCTGACTGGAAGATTAGAGCAAAGACTGAGAGATGTGATTTAATTGTCAAAGTTTAGTAGAAGAAGTAACCAAAGAAATAACAGGAGAAATAATTCAGGGTTGATTTGGAAAGCAAATGAATTATGAGTCTTGATAAACTGCAAATATCACTATGGAACACCTCCAGTGTGTCAAAAAATGTGACTGGGGATTAAACATTTAATTAGGCAATGGGTAGGTCATTTATGCTATTTTTTTTAAGAATTATTTATTTATTTATCAAGCACTGGGTACAGTCAGAAGCGCTGGAGGTTGAGAGAATTCACCAGAACCAGAGCGGGGAACAGAACAGGCAGACTGATGAAATACACTGCTGAGGGGAGCAGCGGGCATGACAGGAGAGGTCTGTGCACCAGGTGGGACCCTTGCTGGTGGCCAGGGATCCAACCAGCGCTGCAGAGGCTGCAGGCAGCTTCGCAGCCCAGCGTTCAACCACTGTGCCACCGGAGAGGCCCCTATATATATTTTTTTTAATAGAAGAATAGAGACTAAAGAACAGATTGGAGCTGGTTCAAGGTAGAGTAAAAAACATTTGGATACACTAAGGATAAACAATGATTGCTTTTTTAAATTTTTAAAAATATTTTATTTTATATAATTCTTACATCATTCTTCATTTTTGCACAATGTATGTAATTTCATTTCGGTTATATTCCACATACAATTAAACCCCCCTTATTTTGACCCTAATCCTTCCTCCCCTGCCCCTCTTCACTCCCATAGTGTGTCTCTGGTTTATAGTTGATTGTTGATTTTGATTTTTACTTTGTATTAATTAGTCTTCTTCCTGGTCCCATATTTAGGTTTTCTAAATTCCTGCTATGAGTGAGACCATCTAATATTTTTCTTTTTATTTCTGACTTATTTCGCTGAGCATGATCCCTTCTAGCTCTATTCATGTTGCTGCAAACTGCATGTGTTTATATTTTTTGATTGCTGAGCAATATTCCATTGTGTATATGTACCACATCTTCTTGATCCAGTCATCTATTTTTGGGCATTTGGGAACTCTCCTGCATTGCTTTTGGGAGTGCAAACTGCTCCAACCACTATGGAGAGCTGTGTGGAGATTTCTTGACCTACTAAAGATAGAGCTTCCATATGATCCAGCAGTTCCACTCCTAGGTATTTATCCAAATCACACAGAAACAATTAATTCCAAAGGGTACCTGCACCCCTATGTTTATAGCAGCACTACTTACAATAGCTAAACTATGGAAACAACAATGAATGCTTTTGAGGAGTTGTGGGGAAGTGGAAACAAGAGAGCTATTTTTAATGGGATCATTATAATATGCTTTTGTATTATACTAATGGGGTAAGTAGGAGAAAAATGACATAGGAGAGCAATGATATTAAGAGATTACATTGAACTATGCTTTTGAGTTGGTGAGAGTAGGTCAATCAGGTAAAAAATATAATGGTTTAGCTTCAAATTATAGAAGGCCAAGTAGGTGACACTAGAGTAGATTGAGAGGGTAGATATATTCTCTGAATGGAAAATTATTGTAGACATCAAGCTCAAAGAGGAGGAGATGTAGTCTTCATAGCTCTCTTGGTGAGACTCTGAAATATATACATAGTCATTAATATATGTGGATTTCATTGGTGTTTACATTTTAAAGTTACTACATAAACACAGCATAGACAACTTGGCTGTGGATACAGAAATGAGTAGACATCTTGACTTGGACAATGTGAAATAAAAATGTAGCTCAAATAAAAAACTGATGTTATAATTGGAGGTGAGATCAATGATGGGAATTGTGTGAAGGCAATTATCAGCAACTTACACAGAGAATTAAGTTGCTGAGCAATACTAAATGAGGGTTAAATATATCATTTAATGCTTATAAATTAATCAAGAACTGAAAATCATGATGTCATCAAGTATTAGGCAGGGTAGGATAGAAGTGAGGCAGTGTTAATAAACTATACCTCACTAGTCATATGAGGTAGTCATTGGGATTGCTTGTATTCAACATATCAGGAAAAAGATAAACTAGGATGTTAGTGAGAATTTTAAAGATTACTAGTAGGATATGAAAGCATAATTAATTTATGGAAATGATACGTAGACTTTGGGACTAAAGATTGGGAGAGTTGTACCGAAGAATATGATTTTCATTATATACTTTTCTGTACCATGGGATAAGTTCCTTTATGAATACTTTAATTTATCAAGAAATTTTATTTATTTATACAAGTGCTGGGTACAGTCAGGAGCACGGGAGGGTGAGAGAATTCACCAGAGCCAGAGAGGGGAGCAGAGCAGGCAGAAGGACCAAAGTATACTGCTGAGGGGAGCAGTGGGAGTGGCAGGAGAGGTCTGCGTGCCTTGTGGGACCCTCACCCTGTGGCCAGGGATCGAACCGGCACTGCAGATGCTGCAGGCAGCTTCGCAGCCCAGAGCTCAACCACTGTGCCACCAGAGGAGGCCCATGAAATTTTAAATATATAATTTATCAACACTTTTAACACTATTCAATCAAAAAATGAGACAGTTCTTAATGTGCTGAACATTACAAACATTTATTATATATTGTCAAATTTTAAGATAATTTGAGGGGAAACATTTATTACAAATGCATGTTGGTTAATTATCTATTGTTCAGTAAGAAACAAAAAGCATTTATTTTAAACAGCATTTACTACTGTTCACAAGTTAAATAACCTTGTCTCTCTACTGGGATCATCCCTGTGTCTGTGCTCACCTGCGGGAAGGCCACCTTTCTCTTCTGTCATGACTAGGATGACCTCATAGATCTAGGAAGCAACTTGGTTAAAGCTGGTTTAGAGTGACCTTAACTGGAACATCTGGCTTCTCTGCCTCATGATGTCTCCTGTTCAAAAGCAAGAAAGGCCAGGCTTGTTCATGTGGAGGTGCAGATATCCAAGATGAAAACCTGAAGACTTTTACAAACCTGCACGGTACAGTGTCCTTTTATTGTACCATGTTGGCCAAAAGCAAGTTGTTAGGCTCATGTGTCATGAGGGCAAAGGGCAAGGATAAGAGGAGGCCAATGGCTGGCTCCACCAGTGAGGTCAGTATTAAAACATGTATATTTTCAACAGCATATGAAAAATTCACAAAAAAAAAGTAAACTCAATATGTAATTGTGTTTACTTGATAGAGTAAAATTATAGAAACTAGATGACACAACCATTTCATAAACTTTTCTAAGGTTTCATTTCAGTGGTAAATTGCTATCTAAGACTTAATAACATTTTGAAACTAAAGTGTTCAAATAAAACAAACATATGAACCTCATGAATAGCCAATATCCAGAATTGACAAATGAGGGATCTGGAATGGAGATGAAAACAGATTCCCTATCTGGATTTTGCACAGTGACAGGAGTTCTCAATTTCTGCTCCCCTCAAGCCTTCTGAATTCACTTCTAGGGCTGAGCAGGCTTTCCTTAAGTGAGGGCTCCCTGCCATTTGGTAGCTAATGGGTGTGGCCCAGAGACAAATAAGGGTCAATGCGTCATTAACTGTTAACAATAGACTGGGAACAATATAGAAAGGTATGTATTTCATTTAACTCTGTTAACTTTTTTTTAATTTTTTTTTTTTAAGATTTATTTATACAAGCACTGGGTATAGTCAGAAGCATGGGAGTGTGAGAGAATTCACCAGAGCCAGAGCAGGGGATAAAACAGGCAGACTGAAGAAATATACTGCTGAGGGGAGCAGCAGGCATGGCAGGAGAGGTCTGCACACGATGTGGGACCCTCGCTGGTGGCCGGGGATCGAACTGGTGCTGCAGAAGCTGCGGGCAGCTTTGCAGCCCAGTGCTCAACCACTGTGCCACCAGAGGAGGCCCATAACTCTGTTAACTTTTTTATATAAGAGAAAGGACTGAGTTTAGGGGCCTCCCCTGGTGGCAAAGTGGTTGAGTGCTGGGTTGCGAGGCTGCCCGCAACCTCTGCAGTGCTGGTTCATTCCCCGGCCACCTGGAGTGTCCCACAAAAAAAAAAAAAAAAAAAAAAAGGACTGAGTTTACTCTATTTTTTTCCAAAGGGCAATAACTATGTATCAGATGAGGACTCAAATTTCACCCTGGCAAGAGACAAGAGAATGTGAGGAGTTGCTGCTTCCCTTTTAGGGAGCTGAAGCACTCTGCACTTAGAAGAAGAAAGCTACTTTCATTTTCATTATTTAGTAGGTGCAAGGAACACAGCAATGGCTGCCAAACAGTGATACTTTTTGTTTCCCCTTATATGGGCTGTATTAGGGGGGACAGTACAGGGAGAAGGAATGTTACAGGGCACCCCCAATATGAAACAGGTTGTATGACTGTAGGTCCTCACCTGTATGTTTAAAAAGGACTTATTAATGTTCATGTTCAGGCACACACAAAAGGTTAACAAAAGATTTATTTACAAAAGAAGGAGAAATGAAATGAATAACTCAGGGAGAAAAGAGGGAGATAAATTCATAAATGAGCCCTACCCATTCCCCTGACATGGAATCCCAATGACCTGCTGAGAGTGGTGAAAAGCCAAGCGCTGTCAGGCCAAGAGAGCGACCCCAACTCACATTGCTGGTTATATACCCAAACAAAAATCATGGCTTGGGCCTCCCCGGTGGCGCAGCGGTTGAGCACTGGGTTGCGTAGCTGCCTGCAGCCTCTGCAGCGCCGGTTCGATCCCCAGCTGCTCCCCGGCCACCGGAGGAGGGTCCCACATGGCACGCAGACCTCTCCTGCCGCCCGCTGCTCCCCTCAGCAGTGTACTTCAGTCCTTCTGCCTGCTCTGCTCCCCGCTCTGGCTCTGGTGAATTCTCTCACCCTCCTGTGCTTCTGACTGTGCCCAGTGCTTGTATAAATAAATAAATCTTTAAAAACAAACGAAAAAAAAAGCATGGCTGCTTAACTCCACCCTCAGCTTCTCGCAACTCTCTTTGGTGAGAGAGAGTCAGATCATGGGATTTGTAGTTCCCAGTGTCTTGATGGAGTGGGAGTGGATTCCACAAAACCTGTATGGAGTTTGTTCAGGACATCCTTTCCCCCTAACAGGAGCATAGGGGGAGAGGGAGGCAGGGAGGGGCAGTCACCAGACACAACTGTTCTATGTGTGGATGTAGGGGAGGGTGTTTGTGGCAAAACAGTGATTATGTTAACAGACAAAGATTGGTAGTTGACACAGTTTCTTAAAAGAAAGGAAAATTTAAAAAAAAAAAAAAAAGGTCCTATGTTCTTAAACTTTCCCATAATTGTTGCGCTTCTTTGGATTCATCCTGATCCAGAACTCTCATTTTCTTGTTGGGAGAGAGGCTGTACAATTAGTTGAAGAGAGTAACGTGTGCTTCCTCCATCTTTCTGCTCCTTGTTCAACCTTTTGTTTATGGCTTTGAGCTAGCCAGCTACTTCCTTTTTGCTCAAGGTCAGCATACAGAGCTGTCCTATCAGCACTGCCACAAGAAGCATACATGCTTTGCTTTAAATGTGCAACACTGTTATGTTTTACTACTCCATCTAATGAATAGAATGTGTTTTTAAATTAGGTATCTGTTGTGCAACCATCCCAGGCTGGTAAGTTCTTGGTCGATTTGAGCAAATGGAAGAAAAATCTTGGAGCCTTAGGGATATCTAACATGCCTTTAATGCTGAAACACAGTAGGGTTTACATAGGCAGGCAGGGAAAGAGAAGGATGGAAAGACCGAAAGGCCAAAAGGACTACAGCAGCTAAGCCTCCTGGTCCCCTCTCTTCTATTTGTGTGCCCTTATTTACATAGCTGATACATTCTTGTGCATAAAAGGTCCAGCTGTTGTTTGCTAGTGTCACAAAGGTGAAAACTAACATTTCAAGGTTATGGGCAGTCTTTTGTTTGGCTGGCGAAAAATAGCCTGATTAACTCATTTTCTTTATAATATTGAGAAGAGTTACAGAGTGTATGGGCCTCCCTGGTGAAGCAAGGGGCTAAGTCTTAGCACTATGAAGCTATCTGTAGCCACTGCAGCATGAGTTTGATGCCCAACCAGGGAGCTACCCATGGCACAGCAGACCTCTCCAGTCTCGCCCACTGGTCCCCTCAGCAGTATATTCCAATAGATCTGCCTGTTCTGCTACCCACTCTGTCTCTTCTGAATCCTCTCACTCCCCACATCCCTGGCCTGTACCCCAGCTCTTATATGCATAAATCAGTAAATCTTGTTTAAAAAAAGATTTACAGGGTATAGGCATTATGGGTGGTACACACGGAGCCGAACCAGCTATCACTAAGTTCCTTAGAAAAGATATTGTTTCCCTCTCTGAAGCTCAGCTTCTCCACCTGTAGAAATCCAGAGTGCTGCTCTATGTGTGACACTAAAACAAGCAGCTTATAGCTTTGCCTGAGAAATAACAATCATGAAAATTTGTGAGCTCCACCTAAACCCTCACATCAGAATTTCTGGGAATGGTATACAAGAAACTCTGCTTATAAAGCTTTTCAGGAGATTCTTTTATTTCACATTAAAATGTAAGAATCACTGACCTGGAGTGAGATTTCTAAAGTCCTGTTTCTGTCTAAATACCCTATCATTTTCACAGAAAAGAAACCAGGGGGAGATGGTCCCATCGACATGATGAAGTCAATGGCCATAAATGTGGTTGATAGTTTTTTTGGCGACTTGATAGAAAATGTGTTAAATAAGCATGAGTTGTGATGATTCCAAAGAGGAGTGAAAACCATAGTAAATGAGGCTGAAAATCTGCTTGAAAATGTTGCTGAGAAAACTGAAATGATAGGCAAAATAATTAAGGACTGTGTGACCGACCCCAAGAAACACCTGAGTTTGAGTATCTGGAATTATAGGACTAGAGATTTACTTGACATTTATCAACTATCATTATACAGCTTCTTCTTTTTCATTCCTCTTTGCAAGTTGACAATAAACTATACTCCTAGTTCCTTCCTTGCCTGATTAATACCACACATGTCCTGATCCACCCTAGTCCCTGTCCAAGCATCTCTAATCACTTTACACTGTAGCACATTTTATTTTTTCTTTAGCAGTTTTCACCTTCAATCATTCCATAAAATTCACTTATTCACTGTATTATGTCTCTTGCCAAATGTAAGCCCCATGAAGTGTGGACCTGTTTGTTTGGTTAATGAATATATCCCACACTCATCATTGAAATGACACCTGTTACCCCCGGCTGGCCAGGGGGCTACCGCATGGCACAGCAGACCTCTCCTGTCTCACCTGCTGCTCCCCTCAGCAATGTATTTTCAGTTAATCCACCTACTCTGCTCCCCACTCTGTCTCTGGAAAATCTTCTCACCCCCGCACCTTTGGCCTGTACCCCAGTTCTTGTATGCATAAATAAAAAAAAAATCTTAAAAAAAAAAAGAAATGGCACCTGTCAAAACAGGTGCTGAGTAAATATTTAAAAATCAATAAATGGTGATAGACATCTGAGGAAATGGGAACCATTTTCTCTGAAACATATACAGTGATGTCAGTGTCACTGCAACTAAATAAATAAAATCAATAAATGGTGCTGAAACTGTATTACATTCCAGGATGGTCTTTCACTTATCTGTGATACTATGGTCATACACTGCAAACTGTAGTGTCCTCCCCAGACACTGAAAGTTTGATAGGGAAAACTCAATCATCTTCTGTTTCGCAGTGGCTTAGCCCAAAGAATCAATCTCTGGGAACCCAGATTTCTCCTTGTTAAAGAAAAACATAGGGGGTTTCAGAGTTAGTGGAACATAAATGGGTCTTTCTTTCTAGAGTATGTGTTGGCATATGTAGAAGGGCCTCAGAGTAAACACTTGAGTTTATTTGGACCATGAGGCCTCTGTCAAAATAAGTGAAAGTTGCTGTTCTAGCATGAAATCAGCAAGATCTAATAAGCTGTAAATAAGATAGTAACTAAAATACCTATCAGCAATAGATAATAAGCACACACTGGGCCTCACTGGAGGCACAAGGGGTTGAGCACAGCACTGTGAAGCTGTCTGAAGCCTCTGTAGCATTAGTTTGATCCCCAGCCAGGGAGCTACGCACATGGCACAGCAGACCTCTCCTGTCTCATCTGTTGCTCCCCTCAGCAGTGTATTTCAGTCAGTCTGCCTGTTCTGTTTCCCACTCTGTCTCTGGGGAATCCTCTCACCTCCTGCACTTCTGGCCTGTACCCCAGGTCTTGTATGTATAAAATAAATAAATCTTTAAAAAAATAAGCCCATATTTATTGTCAATGTGTTACATTAATGTGTTACAAATGTTAATAATAAGACCTGGTGTCAAGGAGGATCTCTACTCTAGAATAAATCATATCCCTGAACCTATTCCAAATCTTGGAAATTGGGAATCCCTATGGGAATATTTTGTTGTTGAAAGACTAACTTTTTGTATAGACAAGAAGTTTCCTGCTTCAGAATGAAAAATTCTGTTGCAGAAAAGTCTTAAATATATTCCTTATACTATATAAACATGAAGATTATGAGCTCTTTTTTGGTTTCATGGAAATTCTGTCTCCTCCTTCAGTGGTCAGAAAATTAAAGTTCTCTAAAACAAACCTAAAGCTTAAAGATGAGTGACAATTCACTTTCCACAGGGTAGCCCCATGCTGTGCACAGTTATTCCCTTGTCAGTGCAAGGAAAATAATTTTAAGTATATAGATTTTAGAAATGTAGTTCTGCTAACACATGTTTTCTATCATTTCAGAATTTCTTCTTGAAAATGAGGATGATGAATCTGAGAACAATGAGTCCTCTTCTTCTGCACCAGGTAACTGCCTCCAAATCTCACATCTCATGTGTGAGAACTCTAGTATTATCTGAAGGCAAGGCATCTTGTAAAGACCTAGCACTGTGTTCCTTGTCACTTCTGATCTTTGGAAACAGGCTTCAGAGTAGAACACTAATGCAAATGAATCCCTTGTTTATTACATCTCGGAATCTGAGGATGAAAGTGAAGAAATGAATAATGAGCAAAAATCTGGATCAGCACAGGAAGGTAATAGCCACTAAAACCCAGTGGTGCATGGGAACCCTCATACATGACTTGGGGGAAGACACATGTGTTGGGACTCTACATTAGAGTGAAGGATCACAGAATAACTGAGGCTTAGAAAGCTGGATTGTTTCTCACTTCTGCCCCTAAGAAAATTTCTCAAAAGTAAAGGTTGAGAGGACTCCCTGGTGGCGCAGAGGGTTGAGTGCAGCGCTGTGAAGCTGTCTGCAGCCTCTGCAGTGCAGTTTCAATTCCTGGCCGGCCAGGGAGATACCCACGTGGTGCAGCCGACTTCTCTTGCCTTGCCTGCTGCTCCCCTCATCAGTGTATTTCATCAGTCTTCCTGTTCTGCTTCCCCACTCTGTCTCTCCTGAATCCTCTCACCCTCCCATGCCTCTGGCCTGTACCCCAGCTCTTGTATAAATAACATAAATCTTTTAGAAGAAAGTAAAGGTTGAAACTTACATACCTGTTCTTCAATTCTCTTAAGAATCTGAAAGTGAGAATGAAGAGGATGACACTGAGGAGAATCCTGGACTGTGCCAGGCATCTGTTCTACCTCTGGCAGGTAATAACATTGATATATGGTGCAGTGGAAAGAATACCAGGGTAAAAATCTAAGAAATCTACACCCTGAGCCCATCAATGCCACTGATCGACCATCAACCATGTGCTCTGATATAAATATCCTAAACTTTCATAGACTAAAATTTTAAATGGGATTAATGACATATTTAAAGAATTCATGAAGCATCAGTGATATAAGCCACTATCAACTGCACAAAATAGAGTAAGGATGTGGTTAAGAAAAACACAGGTTAAAAAAAAAAAAGTATGAGGGCTTCCCTGGTGGCGCAGAGGGTTGAGCGCAGTGCTGTGAAGCTGTCCACAGCCTCTGCAGTGCGGGTTTGATCCTGGCCGGCCTGCAAGAATCCCATATGACGGGGCAGACCTCTCCTTTGGTGCCTGCTAATCCCCTCAGCAGTGTATTTCATCAGTCTGCCCGTTCTGTTCCCCTCTCTGTCTCTGGTGAATCCTCTCACCCTTCCGTGCCTCTGGCCTGTACCCATGCTCTTTTATAAAAATAAAATAAATCTTTAAAGAAAAATTAAAAAAAAAGTATGAGTCGTACATACCATATTATTACCAAAGAAACTGATGAATTACTGGCCAACATGAAAGAATTATTTTCTAGTAGTGATAACATTGTTTTCTGAGTACCATATTTTTGGATGTTCTGAGCAAACTTATGAAGCAATAAAACAGGAATATTTATACATTGCATCCATTTATATAGTATTTGTATTCATATATTAATATACATTAATGGAAAACCTACCATATGCTATGCTAATTACTGTGTTTATGGCAGTAAGCAAGATATATAAGGATGATGCTCTAGAGTTTATAGTGTCTCAGGATGGATGGATAGATGGAGAGATAGAAAATAAACATGTGGTAGGAGGTAGTGTTAAAGCTGCAGAATGTGGTTGCAATGCCACATAGGGCATTTTAGAAGTAGCGGAGAATTTGCATTTCATTTGCAATAGAAAATCATTAGAAAATTTTAACAGAAGAATTGTAGATGAGTATAGAGTTATTTCGTTGGTTGAAAGCTGTTAAAGTGTTTTATTTAAGAGATAACAGCTTTTTGAGTGAGGATGTAGTAATGGAGATAATGACATGGTTAAATTTGGAATCTGTTTTGGAGGTAGAGTCAAGAGAAATTACGGGTGGATTGGATGTGGGATAATGAAGGAGAAGGAGTCAGGATGGATGATTCTAGGTTTTTGGCTTGACAGCTGGATGAAGAGTACCAATTAATGAGATAAAGAAAATCTTTAGTGCTCAGGAGAAACAGATTTGTAGGAATGGACAAATAGGAGTTTATTATACAAATTTAGCTGGAAACGTGTTTTAAGCCAAGGGTAGATGTTGAATAAACAAGTGGATGTTCAACTAAAGAGTTACAGTAGAATGAGGATGGCGATACATTGTGGGATTCATCAACATGTAGATAATATTCAAGATGATGTTACTGGAAGAGGCTGCTTGGGGAGAAAGCGTTTCTGGAGAAGATCACTCCTCTGTTAGAGCTGTGGTAGGAGAGGAAAAGTCAACAATGAAGACGAATTTAGAAAGAATGACTGGAAAATGCTGCATCACAGGAGTTTAGAGAACATTTCCAAGAAAGAAGTTGTGTTCAACCATGTTAAATGCTAAGAAAGTAATAAACAGTCAGTGGCGGCCTTGATAACAAGCATTTCTTTAAATGGTAAGGATTGTAGTTATTTTATATTGCATAAAAGTAAAAGTTGAGGATTGAAAATTAGAAAGAGTGAAAATTGAAAGTGTCTTTCATGAACTGTACCCAGAAGTGAGGAGAGAAATGAGACAATAGCTGGAGAGTAAGAAGGGTCGAGGAGAGTCTTTTTTAAAGATAAATTGAAACTAAGGCAGATGATATGCTGATGGGTATAAAACAATAGGGAGAGAGAGAAACTGATGATGTAGAAGAGAGATCAATAGATACCAGAGTAAAACCCATATGGGTGAGAGGTAATGGAATCCATAGTCAAGGTATAGATGTTGCCATTAAGTGGGAGATAGAAAACACTGTCTTTGTCAGGAGAGATAGTAGAAGAATAGGTAGATGTGTAGATAAAATTGTGTTCACATTTGTAAAATTAAGGAGTTAAACAAGTTAAGAATAAGAGAGGAAACTTTGGACAGAAAAAGGAGTGTGCACACAATACCTGAGAAAAAAGGGAGTTTGGCAAAGAGGGCAGTTTGGCTGTAACTTAGAGCAAGGGGAGACCCAAGAGCAAGGTTGGAGAGGTAGGCAGCAGTCACGTAAGTTAAGTTGCTAGAGCCAAGCATTAATCAGTATATTGAATTAATATGACCTTAAGTGTATTTTTTTCCTGGAAACATTAGGGTAGTTGACAATCATTATTTCTGTTATGTATATTTTTCCCCCATTACATTTCTGCCTCTCTGGTCTGACTAAGTACTCCGTAAGGTTCCTATCCGCTTACGTAGCATAGTAGATTGCCCTCCATTGAGCCCAGTCCTAGCACTTAATGGCATGCAAAAAAAAAAAAAAAAAAAAGAAAGGAATAATTTTGGGCCTCCCTGGTGGTGCGACGGGTTAAGCACCACACTATGAAGCAATCTGCAGCCTCTGCAGCATGAGTTTGATCCCCAGCCAGCCAGGGAGCAACCCACATGGCACAGCAGAACTCTCCTGGCTTGCCTGCTGCTCCCCTCAGCAGTGTACTTCGGTCAGTCTGCCTGTTATGTTCTCTACTCTGCCTCTGGTGAATCCTCTCACCTCCCGCATCTCTGGCCTGTACCACAGCTCTTGTATGCATAAATAAATAAATCATAAAAAAGGAAGAATTCTGTATATTATACATTATTTTTCCAACCACAGTGAACAGTTTTTTAGAGTATGTGTGGCAGGTGAACATGAAGGAATGATAGAGCTTGTTTAACTTTGCAAGTGGATTACTGTGGTACATTCATTAAAATTGAACTCCTGTAAGTGAGCTTGAGATGCCATTGGCATATAATCAGATGAAATGAAGACTACAGACTTTCCATTGTATAATTTGGAAGAAACATCTGCATTAGAAGTTTTGGAGATGCTTATCTGAGAATTATATTTAGTACTCTGAAAATGGATGAAAGTAAGAAATTACATGAGAAGAAACCCTAATTTGAGCTCTGAAGAACTTTTGATTTCAAGATCATAGAAAGAACTATTTGAAAATGAGACTCAGAAGGTATGGTCTAAGAAAAAGAAAGAAAACTAGGAAAATGTGTTGTTGGAGTTACCACGAAAGAATCTGTTAGAGTTATCAACAATTTCTGATATGATTGAAATATTAGGTAAAAGTAAGACCATTAGATTTAGTGATTCTGAGGTCATGGTGATATTGGGGGGAGCCAAATTGGTTAAGTGGAAGACAGAGCCAGACAAGAGTGAGTGGACTTGGAGGAAATGCAGATGGTAAGTAGAGGCAAATTTGAGAAATTTGATTATAAAATGGAAGAAAAACAGGAGAATGGCTACAGATGGGATCATTAGGAGAATATCAGCTTTTTTTATAACAAGAGATTTGATCATATTGCAATGGGTCAAGAGAAGTATAATTCAAGGAATGTTCATGCAGGAAAATCATATTGCAAAATCCTATAATAGAAAATATGAATAAAGAGGAATCAAGAAATGTCAAGAGCTTAATTTCTTTTTCTATAATGCAAATATGGACTGAGAGGATTTATATTCTTTTCCAATACTTGCAATCCTAAGGGCCATCATTATGATTGAGATTAATGATGGTTTTCCTTGGGCTTGCAGTGGAAAGCTGAAGCCCCAACTTCCTCGATTCTCCAAAGCACCCAAATCAAACTTGCTCTAAAAGATATTACTCTAGGAATCTCCCACCCTTACACAAAGGTTTCACACCTAATATTTTAAAACCATATCTTTGCAAATAATGTTTCTTGGAGACGTGAAAGAAATTTACTTACCACTTCAAAAAATATTCCTGGTGTTATCAATTGGAGGATATTTTTTAAAGGTAGGGATCTTCATGTCTTTTCCATTTTGTACCCTAGAAAGTTTTGTAGAAATGTGCAAATCTTTCCTGGGAATTCTGAAACTCTCAAGTCATTTTAATGCTCCTTCCTGTATCCCAAGATTACTTAGAGGTTTTCTAAACTACCTCTTTCCAAAGAACCAGAGTGAGTTTCTCTGATTCTCATAGTCTTTTTCATTCAAGGAATGCTTTTGAGGATACTAATTCATTCATGAATGCAACATATCCAAGGAATAGCTAAAATTTTCTTGTGTTTATACTACTGGCCACCCTTAACACACATTGTAAATTTTCACATTCCTGAAAGAGATGTCCTGATTCCTCTTTGGGAGAATCTATAAGGACTTTCTTTATTCCTGTAGGTTCAATGTTCATTTTATTATTTTTTAAAGATTTATTTATTTATACAAGAACTGGGGTGTACAGTCAAAGGTGCAGGGGGGTGAGAGAATTCATCAGAGACAGAGCGGGGAGTAGAACAGGCAGACAGAACGAAGACACTGCTAAGGGGAGCAGAGGACAAGGCAGGAGAGGTCTGCAGTGCCATGTAGGTTTCTCCCTGGATGGCCGGGAATTGAACTTGCACTACAGAGGCTGCGGACAGCTTCACAGCACAGTACTCAACCTGCTGCACCACTGGGGAGGCCCCTCGGTATTCATTTTAGAACCCAAGTGTCCTGATCCAGATGCCCATGATTGAAAAAGTATCTATGACACGTTATTTCTACCTCTTCCATGAGAATTAAAACTCCTGGGAAGCATCTCAGGTAAATGTTGCCAGGAAGTAGATTTGGGTGCTCCCTGCTCAATCTAGATAAAGTCTAGATAGAATAAAGAAAAAGGATAAAGTGTCAGTGCCCAGTAGTTGCTAAGGCTTACTTTACCCATATTATAGCAAGCACTCGTAATGGAACTCATTTTATTTGAATTTGATTATGTCATAACTGTTGTGTAAAAAATGTTAAGTACAGTAGTGGAAAGTTAGAGAATGCTTCAGTCCTCATTTCTCTAGGAACCTATCAGTGAGGGAAAACTATTTAGTTCTGATGCGCACACATAACAAAATAATTGGATGTGTAATGGACAACTGGTGCTTGGATTCCTTCCCAAGACATCACTTTTGTTGAGTCACATCCCTTCCTTGTTTGTGATGAAGCCTGCCAGTGCTATAGTATCAAGTCACTTCTGTTGGATCAGTGCTGTGGCAATGAGGCCCTGGCAATGACAGTCCAGAGCCCTTTTGTGAAGATACATCTGACAGCAGGGATTTGTTCTACTTATATCTTACCTCAGATATCCCAGCAATTACTCATATTATATTCTCTCTACTTTCTCCAGGAAAATACAGGCTCTGTGAATCTACTACTTTAAATGTCAGTTTTGGATCAATAATTTTTCAATTATTTACCCTTTATATATCCAAGCTAAAACCATTTTCATGATGTTATTGGGTTGATTCTTAATAAATTCTTTAAAAATTATCCTTGGTTTTGTATTTTATCATAAAGGTAAATCATACTCATTGTAAGACAAATTTTTGTTAAAGAAAAATGTTAAAAATTAATGAAGAAATTAACATTTCTTATATTATTTGCTATGAACTGTGGGATATTATTACTGGGAATATAGTCATTTCTCAATGAATTGCCAGTTGTGAAGGATGCATTACTTGAATCATGCTTCATTTTCTTACTAATTGTACATTATATTAATTTAGAATGTGCCATGAGCTATTTAATTTTGGAGAAAAACTAGACTCTTATCCATTTTAGGGAATGCTTGACTGAAAGGGATTGTAATCCACTCAAACATAAAACAAAACAAAACAAAAATGGTCTTGAAATAGTGTAGCATTAGACAATAAGGGACTCAGTTTTTCTGATGTTGATGTGTACTTCTTTAAAATCCTATACTTATAAAATATTAATTTTTAGCATTTTAATAAATTAGTTCAATTCTCTGAAACTGTTTTCAGGTATGAAGTGGGGACACTAACATTTGACTCATTTTGATCAGTGTCATGTGTACATAGTGCCTCATTCCTGTACTGCCCACCACACAGCACGGAAATGTTGAAACAGTAGTAGAGTCACCACTGTTACATACACAGATTTATTTTTCAGGGTGACACCTCATCACACTGTTAATTGCTATCATCACTAGTCCTTCCTTGTCCAAGCTCTCCTTAGTTATTGTTTTATTTCACATACTTTCTGGTAAATTTTAGAATGATGCTATTTTATGTTCTAACAATTTGAATGGAGTTTAGAATGGGGCTCAGTTATACATTTGCTCACTTAGGGATATATTTTATCTAACCATTAAGTCACATGTTCTCATTTAATTTTCAAGCAAATGTTTATATTTTTCATATACTGTTCTCAAATTTCTAGATAAGGATAATTATACATAGATTATGTTTTCTTACTGTTTTGGATGAGAATATTTTTTCTTTGAAGCTTTTAACTAATCACTCCTGTGAGTGTTAAGAAAATGACAAGGGTGACTATTCTTAAATATACATATATGTAAACTTAGCTTTACTGCTTTCATTAATCTAGAGTATTTTTCACTTGTTTTTTTGCCAATTTTGCATATAAAATTATATTATCTGCAATAAAGACATGCCTCTTCCATTGAGTTTTAATCTCATATTCATAAAGTTTTATATTTATCATATATCTCTAGATAAAATAATTAGAATGATGAGATTATTTTAATGGAAATGCTTCCAATATTTATCTTTAAATATAGTATTTCCTGTTGATTTAAACTAGATTTTTATTTATTTATTTTTAAAGATTATTTATTTTTCAATATTTATTTATTTATTTATTTATTTGTTTGTTTGTTTGTTTGTTTATTTATACAAGAAGCAGGGTACAGACCAGATGCGTGGGAGGGTGGGAGGATTCACCAGAGACAGAACAGGGGAACAGAACAGGCAGACTGAAGAAATACACTGCTGAGGGGAGCAGCGGGCAAGACAGGAGAGGTCTGCTGCGCCATGTGGGACCCTCGCCAGCCAGCCGGGATCAAACCTGTGCTGCAGACACTGCAGTCAGCTTCACAGTGCTGTGTTCAATCTCCTACGGCACCAGGCGTGGCCCTAAACTAGATTTTTAATGATAAAATGTATTTTACATTGGTAATTTTCACATCTTTTGTCTCCTTAGGGATGAATGTTATTTTAGGCTCTCATGTAAAATGAAGGAAATAGAAAGTATGGTCTATTTCAACCACTACTTATATCAACAGAAATGATTATTATATTCTTGGGATGAAGTCTTTTCTTTTAAGATTTATTTATTTATGCATATAAGAACTGGAGTATAGGCCAGAGGTGTGCAGGTGCGAGGATACACCAGAGTCAGAGTGGGGAGCAGAACAGGCAGATCTACTGAAATATACTGCTGAGGGGAGCAGCAGGTGAGAAAGGAGAGTTCTGCAGTACTACATGGGTTATCTCCCTGGCCCGAGATCGAACTCATGCCATAGTGGCTGCAGATAGCTTGGTAGCAATGAGACTTTAACC
Source organism: Talpa europaea (assembly GCF_964194135.1). NCBI lineage: Eukaryota > Metazoa > Chordata > Mammalia > Eulipotyphla > Talpidae > Talpa > Talpa europaea. The sequence goes on from NC_140079.1 coordinate 35,800,230, forward strand.
CCTGTATCACCTGGGAGGCCCTGAAGTTCTTTTTGTCATAGAGGATTATTTTATTAATGTGCACTTGAAGCAGTATTACTAATAATTAATTTATAATTTCCATATTGATCAGATTGTTATTTATTTTGATTTATTCCTAATTTGGTTTTAGCATATTTTTATTATATTTCTATCAATGAATTATGAGTAGTCATTTTATAAATCCTAGAATACCTGAAAACACTTTATCTCTGAATTCATCTACAAATTCACCTAAAATATATATAAAAGCCAATCTAAATTTGTTCCTCAGAAGTAACTTTTTCAAACTATGAGACAATGTTAATTTAAAAAAAAATACTAATATGTCTCCATGTGTATAATCATTATTTAAACTTTCAATCTGTTGATGAAATTTAGTTATACAAGTACTAAAAAATTATTTTTTCATCTTGAGAACATTATGATTATGTAAAGATGTCTAAATAGAATGGATAGTTACAAAGAGGGAAGTGAAAATAACTTCTGTTCCACAAGATGATTTATGTGTGTTCTTATCTTGCTGTCTGTCTCCTGCTCTCTTCACATAAAGGGCTCAGGGATACGCTCTCTTAACAGAGTTCTGAAGCATCATTAATATAAATAACATAAATTGGTGGACGGAAGTATGGGGCTGATGCTGGGGGCAGGGGTGGCTCTTTGTGTCCTCACCACACTGTCCTTTTTATCATCTCAATGCATATGTTTCAATTCAAAGGTCATTTCTTGGTTTAAGAAGGCAGCTGTTCCCTTATTTGGATCCTCTACATTCCTCTTATTAGTGAATAAGGGATCAGGGGAAAAAAAGTAATTATAGTAAAATGAAAATGAAAATCAACAAGCAACTACAAACCAGAGACATTCTTCAGGGCGGGGGGAGAAGAGGGTAGAGGAGGGAAGAGCACTGGGGACTACGGTGATGGTACACGGGTGAATTGGTGGTGTGAATTTCACAGGGACTATAATTGAGATGAGAAAGCATACATTGTACAAAAATGAAGAATGATGTAAAAAATATATAAAATAAAAATATAATAATAATAAAAGAAAGCAGCTGGGGCATTAAAATTTCAGTCCTCCAGTCAGAAAGACAGGCGAGAAAAAGCACTTGTCCCTTCAGAGAATCATTTTTTTTTTTCTATAAACCATTAACCTGAATCTAGTCACAAAGCAACTCATAGCTGCAACAGCAGGTGAAACATGAAGTGAGCATTGCCTATTGCCAATTGCTTAGCTATTAGGAAAGGGAAAAACATTCTGGGGCTTGACTGACTGTCTCTTCCAGATGTTGTTTCTACTTTTATGGCTGCCTGAGATCCCATTTAATGGATTTAGGAGCATATGTCTTATTAATGTAGGTGAGTACACTCAATGATTCCATCAAAATCAAGAAAACAAATAGGATGGAAGGAATTAATAAGAAATATTGTACATACATAATGATATGTTAGAGAGAAAGCAGATGAGATATAGACAAAATTCATAAGGCTAGGTTAAGTAAATGTAACTTGTGAGATGTAGACAGAATCCAGATTATTTGGTAAACATAATCAGTGAATTAGTATTCTAACAAGCAAGACATAGCAAAGACTAAATAGAAAATATAATGGAATAAAAATATGCTGCTTAAGTATTCAAAGGAAAGGAAAGAATTACTTTGAAGCTGTCTTTTTTAGTAAAAAAATATTTTCTTTCACTATTGTTTATTTTTGTACAGTTTTGATATCTCCTCTCAGGTATAGTCCCTGTAGTTCTCCCACAACCACATCACCATGCACCACCACCACGGTCCCTGATGCCTTTGCATCCCCTGTTGTGATCTGCTCCCTTTCCTTTTTCCCTCTCCCTTGCTGTATGCCTCAGATCTATGGCCAGCTTGCAAGTTTCGTCTTTTTCTTAATTTTTTGTTCAGTTTATTTGCATTCCACACATAAATAAAACCATCTGATATTTATCGTTTTCCTTCTGACTTATTTTTGCTAGTATAATCCCTTCCAGCCCCATCCATATTGTTGCATATGGCATGACATTATTTTCTTGATCACTGAGTAGTATTCCACTGTGTATACATGTCACAACTTTTTGATCCATGTATCTGTTTTGGGGCATTTGGTTTCTTTCCATATCTTGGCTATTATGAATAGCACCACAATAAAAATGGGAGTACAGGGCCTCCCCGGTGGAGCAGCGGGTTGAGTGCCACGCTGTGAATCTGTCCACAGCCTCTGCAGTGTGGGTTCAATCCCTGCTGGCTGGGGAGAATCCCACATGGCCCAGCAGACCTCTCCTGTCTTGCCTGCTGCTCCCCTCAGCAGTACATATCTGTTGTCTGCCTGTTCTGCTCCCTGCTCTGACTCTGGTGAATCCTCTCACCCTCCCGTGCCTCTGGCCTGTACCCTGCTTCTTGTATAAAAATACATAAATCTTAAAAAAAAATGGGAGCACAGGTTTCCTTTTGAATTAATGCTATGTGAAGTTGTTGTTTTAAAAAATAAACACAAAATAACCAAAGGGATGGAAAGACCCAAGATTGTGACTGTGCCACTTCTGTCATCTAAATTGGCCACCATTTGTGGATACCCACTATCACTCCATTCCTATCCTACATACGCCCAACCCTCAAGACATGCAAATAAGACCAAAGGATGTTAAACCAGCTAGTGGCAGTTACTCCTGCATCAAGTACTATCCCCTCCCTGTAGATGTGTCACTGGCTCAAGATATCTGCCTTGTGGCCCTCTCTTGCTCTGACCTCAACTCCTCATTACCAAACCATTAGCTATGAAGCATCAAGAGAAAGGCAGGGTTTACACACATTGTGAACACCAAAATCAGGAAGCATGGTGTGTTTACCCACTTTGCTGTACTAACTTATCCTATTTCATTCCCCTTGCATCTTGTCCTGCTCTTTTACTGATTCAACAAGCCATATTATCAATTATTTTAATGTAACCTATCTTTTTCTATGACCTCTGGCATGGCTTGTTGGGTAGTGTACTTTCGGGCTACCCCTATGTGAAAGTACTATCCTATGCAACACATTCTCCCCTGCTGAGTGGATTTTTCTGCTTCATGAAAGAAGACGTGGGAAGGAGGCAAATGCTTCTCAGCACAATAAGCCCAGGTTATTTTTCAAGTTTGGTCAATGTCAAATTAGTAGGTTAAATTTACATTCCTTAATGAGAATAAATTTTGTATTCCTCAGAGGAAATTTCATACACTTGAAACTGGTATGTTGGCTATTTAGTGATTTAAGAAGAAATCCATATTTAACCTTTATTGGGAGAGAGAATAAAAATATTTCCAACTTCATGAGAATGGAGCCCCTGGTTTTTGCCAAATTTAGCAAAGCCCAGGCAAAACAAAGCCCCAGTAGGCATCACCATCTGGGGCAGCAGACTTTGAAAGATCCAAGAAGGAAAAGGGAGCCTGGAACTCTTCCGGAGTTTAAGTCTTGAAGGAAAGCATGTAGGAGAACTGCTATTACTAAAGGTGCACTTATAAAAGAAGGTTTGGATTTTGAAGACAAGGAAAAATTATGCAAATGACTTAAACTTACATATAACACACATGGAGTTCCTAAACCACTGGACACGGGTATATGCCCATTTGTGCAGGATCATGTGCGCACACACACTCATCCTGACATAGGAGAGTGAGAAGATATGTCTCTTTAACCTTCCAGTCCATTTTGCTTTAGTCTATTTTCATTGCCTTTCAGTCTCACAACTGTTTAATACTCTACTGAATATCAGTATATCTTTGGTTTGACATGACAATTGTCAGCAAGAAACACCCCATTTTCTAATAATTTCATAACTGAGAAGACTTTCATAACTATGAGAAGAAATCTATAGAGCAAGGAATGTCCTCTAAACATAAGAAACCAGGAGACAATTTTCCTGATCTTAATTTATTAGGTAGTGTATGATCTTCACAGGATATGTTGTGACAGAAAGGAGAGGGCTTGCTAAACAGAACTCACATTAGAAACCCCTGTCTCTCTGCTATCTCCCATTCCAAACTGTATCCCTAATTCATCCTTCAAACAATTCTCAGAGTGGACAGTAAACTAAAATACAAAATATTTAGCAGGCATTCTGGTTTCTCTAACTTTGACACCATTTGTGTTTTCCAAAACACAGTTACCCAGGCAATTTCTCACCCAGAGCCTACACACACACACACACACACACACACACATACACACACAGAGACACACATATATATAGTACCCTCTCCTTGAAATAATATTATTTTTTATTGTCTACAGGCAAAGTCATGTGTCTCTTTTAGTCATTTTATTTCTTTATTTATTATTTATTTACTTTTTTTAAGATTTATTTTATTTATTTATCCATACAAGAGCTGGGGCACAGGCCAGATGTTGGGGGGGGGGGGCAGTGAGAGGATTCACCAGACAGAGTGGGGAGCAGAACAGGCAAATCGACTGAAACACACTGCTGTGGAGCAGATGGTGAGACAGGAGAGGTCTGCTGTGCCATGTGGGTAGCTCCCTGGCTGGGGATTGAACCCTTGCTGCAGAGGCTACTGATAGCTTCATAGTGCTAAGACTTAACACCTTGTACAATCAGGGAGGCCTCTTTTTTTTTAATTTAATTTAATTTTTTTTTTACTATTTTATATATTTTTTACATAATTCTTAATTTTTATACAATGTATGCTTTCTCATCTCGGGTATAGTCTCTGTGATATTCCCACCACCAATTCACCTGTGCACCTTCTCCATACTCCCCTGTGCCCTGTCCACCCCAGTTTTGATCTTACTGCCTCATCACCCCTTGCAGAATGTCTGGTTTATATTGCCTTGATTTTGATTTTTACTTTATTATAATTACTTTTTTTCCTGATCCCTGATTTGGATCTCCTACATTCCTCCTTTTAGTCATTTTAAAAGCCATTTTCTCATAGAGGACATCTATGATCCTCAAAATAAACTAGATGCCTGGTTATTTGGCCTTATATTTTTTTTTTCTCAATCAACACATTTGTCACAATCTGTATTATATATTTTCCGGTGTGTTTATTTTTGTTTAATGTTTTTTTTCTTTAATTTGTTTAATGTTTAATAATATAAGTTCCATCAAGGTGAGGGGCCTGTCTGTTTTATCCCGATATTTATAGCCCCTACCAGAGCCTATGGAACAGAATTGGTACTCAGAAATATCAGGATGGGAAAAATCCCCAACTAGAATAAATGTACCCCCAAAGTATCTGGATTATACTGGAAATTAGAGTGGATGGGAAGAGAGTAAATAGTGAGAATTTAATGATCCTTTATAACAAATTCAATGGGCTTTATCTTCATGCCAAAATAAGATAAACACATAATTAGAAATATGGTCTCCATGATTCTTTTAAGAGTAGTAAATATTGATAAGCATTCCTAGAATAATAAAAAAAAGTTGCTATTAGAGATACTTACACTATTTTTATTCCATTCTATTTTAATACAAGATCATCCTCTTACTGAGATTTGCAGCTTTCAGATTGGAAATCCCAAAGCAAAGCTTGAAACAGTATTTCCATTCAAATCATCAGATGACCTTCAGGTCAACCCTGCAGTGGCAGAGAGTGATGCAGATGATATGGAGAAACTTTTCTGACTATTGCTTTTAAATGAGGCTGTTGATAAAAACTACGCCCACCTTTGGAGGATGTTTAAAACTTATCATCTTGAGAATAGTTGGTAGCTATAACATCATTTCACAAAAGACTCAGAACTATTTTTAAATTCCTGTTTCTTTTTGAGTACAGTAACCAGTTATAAACTCAACAATATTTCACTTGGCTTCAGAAATAGACCAAGTCAACCCATGGCCCCAGAACACATCCAGATAAATTGAAATAAAAATGGCTGTTATTACTGAGGAGTTTGAATACCAGTTGCCTGAAAGTGAGATACCTTCCATAATAGCATCTCCCTGCTACAGGCATGGATCCTGCTATGATAGTTATTTGATGGGGGAGAACAAGCTGAGTACTTTCTAAAGATATACCACTCCAAAAAGAGCAAGGAGGCAGGCCGTGAGTACATGCAGAATGTTCTAGTCTCACAAAATAGGTAAAATAATTTGCTTCCCACTGTGTTAGGTGAATGGAAAAATATAAGGAAGGGCTTAAGTTCTCTTACTGATGGGCAGAATAAGACAGAAGTTTGGGAGGAAGGACACCTTGGCTCCAAATAAGTTATCGTTTCCTAGCTAACCCTTACACCTCAGTTTATAGTTTAAGTACCTCTTACTCTTATAAATTTCCCTGATCACACAGATAAGTGTGAAGTCATGTCTCTTCACCTAGCTCCTTGGATTTAGAAAGAAGGTTAAACCGTGGAAAGGTAACTTCTAAAATTCAAAGACATAAATTGCATGAAGTGGAAAAAAAATGTATAGCCTCCTATTTTCACAATTTTTAACTAATGCACTTAGACAATTTGTATGTTAGGGCAGTAATATATAAATAAGAAAGTAATAGGAGACTTTTTTTTTATTACATACAACAAGGTAAAGGCAAATACAGTGAGATTTCCTGCCTACAATAGATATTAAGAGAAGAAAATTAATCACTCATTCCTTCTTAAACTATGTGGCCCACAGATACAATAATTCTTATTTTATATTCTAGTTACTGCAGGTTTGAATCACAGAGCTTGAACGATTGCCTAACTTTTTCTATTTGGACTTGCACCTGTATCTGCAGCTTAGGCAGGCAGGTGTCCAGTTAAAGTATCAACCTGTCATACAGAATAGGGAAGTGAAATGATTGGTTAACATGTTAAAATGAATACTGACAGATCCAGGTACACTTTTATGGCAAAAGCTGACATAGACTCATCATGGATGAGAAAGAGGGTGCAAGTGAGGAAGAGGTCAGAACTCAGAGGCCATTTGAGCCTAAATATCTCAACTTTTGAAGGTGCTAATTCACCCCAGTCATGAGTGACACACTGCTTTTTATTGACCAAACCCTGTTCTACTATAATCAAAAGAAATGATTCTCTTTCCTGGTCCCTTATTTAGGTTTTCTAAATTCCTGCTATGAGTGAGACCATCCGCTATTTTTCTTTTTCTTTCTGACTCATTTCGCTGAGCATGATTCCTTCTAGCTCCATCCATGTTGCTGAAAAATGATGGAAAAATTATATAAAATAAAATATTAATTAAAAAATAAAATTAAAAAAATAAATGATTCTCACTTGATAAAGATTTAAGGAATCATTAAATGAAAAGTTTCATTCTATCTTCTTCCCCACTTCAATCATGTTCAATTAAATAAGGATTTACTAGCAGACTGCAGGTTCCAGCCATTAAGCCAGAAGCTAAACATACAGAGGGAAGATGAAACAAGGTCTTTGACCCCAAGGCAGAGACAATTTATTTATTTTATTTTTTTTAAGATTTATTTATTTTTATACGAGAACCGGAGTACAGGCCAGATTCAAGTGAGGGTGAGAGGATTCACTGGAGACAGAGCGGGGAACAGAACAAGCAGACTGACAAAATGCACTGTAGAGGGGAAGCAGCGGGTGAGACAGGAGAGTCTGCTCGCCATGTGGGTTGCTCTGAGGCCTGCAGGGATTGAACCGGTGCTGCAGAGGTTGAGGACAGCTTCACAGTGAGGCGCTCAACCACCTGCGCCACCAGGGAGGCCCAAGGCACAGACAATTTATAACCAAATAACATTTCATGGCCTGGATAAACCACATGTGTTTAATCATAGATCAATTGATGGACACTTAGTGCTTTTCTGAGATTTTTGGCAAATATTAATGATGCTGTCATAAATGTTCAAGTGTAAGTGTTTGTTTTGTTTACCATATGTCCCCAAATCTTTTAGGAATGGTCAATTCTCTGGTCAATAGTTTGATTAGTCTATTGTTCAATTCAAACCTGTATTGTTCCAATGGGTTTACCTTGCCCTAAGCACCAGTATTTATCAAAAAGCTGGGAATCAGGAGATGGAATCAAGGTCAGTTAAATGATTATTAGCTCTCATACTGAGATTCAATTCTATTATATTTTATCTCAAGCTTTACTTTTGTTGCTGTAAGTTCTTGTGTAGTATCCAAAATTCCAAAGAAGTTGATTCTGACCATTTTTGCTAGCTTATTTGTTGCTTTTGTTCAGGAGACAGACTTTTGCATTTCCCTTCAATGCCAGTTTCACTGACATCCACTCTCTATATTTTTGTAACTTCTTATGAATCTATAATTATTTTAAGAATAAAAAATCTTTCAAAATTTGATTTCCTATATATATGTAGTTGATGGATTGCTGAATAAACAATGGTTAAAAATAATAAATAATATTAAAAAATTACTTATTTTTGTATTTTTCCAACAGTCAAATAATTAAACTAGAAATACTTTTTCTTAAAAAAAGTTAGAGACAATGGTAGTACAAATAATTTATGTCAAAAATTACATTTAATTTAATACAGATTTATCCTACTTTTTTCCAAGACAAAGTAGGTGAATATGGTATTAGTTCAGAGAGAAAAATACATAACTATATATATATATATATCGATATTTCACCTCTGAAAGTAGGATTAAATATATATGTATGTACACACACACATTTTCATTTCTGAAAATTGGACTATAAAAAAAGTAGGGCATATTTTTTAATGTAAAAAATAGACAAGGCATGTTAAGCACAGAATCACTTCAGCTGCTAACACTATGTTTTTATTTCCTTTTGAGACAATGTTGTTTTCTGTATTTGACTGAGAAATATTTAAATTGTAGTTCTTTTAAAGAGCATTTATTTCAAGTGTGTAGTAAGTTCTGATACTGCAATTATTGCTAATTGGAAAAATTCCAACTTGCTTGCTGTGTTGAGAGTCTCATGATTTTTGTCTTTATTCCTTTCTCCTTTTGTACTTTGAATTTGTGGAATGAAAAATAGACTGAACTAATATGATAATTTCAAGTACATAATACTATAAGTAAATTAGCTTAAAAGCTTTCCAGATGGTGCAAACTCAACAGTGAGAGGTTCTGCCTATCAGTGACCCCTCTAAACCACTTTATCATAATAATGTAAAGGTTATCCATTCATTGAGCTGAATTTCACTTCACTAAAGCAATGTAAAAAAATAGTTTTCACTTTAAGTATGAATTTATAATCAACATTTGAAAATGAAAACGCATTATTTTTAATTAAGATATATGTGATGCTTTAATACACATATATAGCAATATTCAAACTACTTAACATAGCCATCTCATCATATATACCATTTTTTTTAAATAGAGGCATTTATTTATTTATTTGTTTGTTTTGTTTATACATGCACTGTGTACAGTAAGAAGCGCGGGAGGGTGAGAGAATTCACCAGAGCCAGAGCAGGGAGCAGAGCAGGCAGAAGGACCGAAGTACACTGCTGAGGGGAGCAGCGGGCGGCAGGAGAGGTCTGCGCGCCATGTGGGACCCTCCTCTGGTGGCCCGGGAGCAGCCGGGGATCGAATCGGCGCCGCAGAGGCCGCAGGCAGCTTCGCAACCCAGCGCTCAACCGCTGCACCACCAGGGAGGCCCATATATACCATTTTTTGAGTGTATGGTAAGAATATCTGAAGTCTACTCTTAGCAAATTTTAAGTATACACTACAATATGACTGACTATAACCATCATATTGTACATTAGATCTCCAGACTCACTACTCTTACATAGGTGAAACTCTGCATGCTTTGACCAATATCCTCCATTCCTCCTGCCCTACTCTCTGATTCTGTATATGCATTTTTTAAAAATATAAATGAGATCATACAGTATATTTTATTTCTTTGTTTGACTTATCTAACTTAGCATAATATCCCCCAGGTTTATGCATAATAATGCAAACAGCAAGATCTCCTTTAAAAAAAATAGATTTATTTATTTATACACAAATCAGGGCACAGGCCAGATGCACAGGAGGGTGAGAGGGTTCACCAGAGACAGAGCAGGGAACAGAACAGGCAGACTGATGAAATACACAGCTGAGGGGAGCGGCAGGCAAGACAGGAGAGGTCTGCTTAGCCATGTGGGATTCTCACCGGCCAGCCGGGATCAAACAGAGGCTGTGGACAGCCTGACAGAGTGGCGCTTAACCGCCTGCACCATCAGGGAGGCCCCCAAGATCTCCATTTTTAAGGATGAATGATGGACCCTTCTCTCATTCCTTCTCTCTTTCTCTCTCATTGTGTGTTTGTGTGCGTGTCCGTGTGTGTGTGTTTATGTTACTTTGTCACAATCAAGTAATATATATGAATATACTGTACATGTGAAGAAAATGCTATATCCATTAAACAAATGGTTATGTAATTTTGGCCATATGTATATAATTATGCTACTGTCTAATGTTTATGGAGTATAATATCTGTCTCAGGTAATATGCTAAAAGATTTGATGGTTTCCTATTTTTACAGAATTGCCTACATTAGATGGAAAGTTAGTCCTTAAAATCTCACTTTTAAATTGAAGGGATTGAGACTTAGAAAGTATAACAAAATTTTCAATGTCACATAGCTGGAAAATATTTGAACTGAAATTGAAATTATGCCTCTAAAGCCTAACCTGAATTAAATAAGACATGTAATCACTTGATTGAGTAAAATAATATGAAGTAAGGCTTAAAAAACAGTGTAGATGTAATGTTAAGGGAATGTGAGACTAGAGGTAAAATAAAGGTGCTGAAAACTTTAGAATATTTTGAGTGAATATATATGATCACAAAGAAGAAAACTATGATTATGCATGCTAAAATAGAATGGAAATATATTACCTTAACCCAAAGTGATGTAAAATCCATGCTTACATTTGTGTTAGCATTGGCTGGCTGAACAACATTTAAGTTTTCTGAAAAAGTCAAGTAAGTTAAAAAAAATTTGATTTGTTTTGGGGAAGGTTTAGTTTCTCATAGCAGATGCATTAAAGCTAGTGAGTGAAAGGTCCATGCAGGAGGCCGGAATGCAAAAAACCCACCAGGAAGCCCACCTAGGAACAGGAATGAGGAAGCCTGCCTAGAGGATTCAGACAATGAACCTTCCCCCTCCCTACAAATCTTTTCTCAGACAAAGAAACTCCCCCAGTCCTATAAACTTTTTCCTGCCTTAGGAACCCAGTCTGCCACCTGACCTCTTCTCACCCTATAAAAGCCTGCCTCCCCCTGACAACGTGCACGGCTTCACTGACCCCCAACTTGGGTCTGTGAGGTTGCTCGGGGCACAATAAATTTTCCCTTCCTTTGAGAAATTTAGCCTGGCTCTCCTTTACCGCTCCAAACCTTTCAGTGAGTTACTTGGTGGATATAGAAATAGTCCCTAAACAAAATTCTCTCTCTCAGAGTATAGCAACATAATTTTTGAGCTTTTTTTTCCCCTCACTACTTTCAGCCATTCCTCGCATTCAAGCTAGTAGGCAGATACTTCACTCCATAGACGCTTACGAAATTTGTAGCGATATATTTTGTCTTTGTTTTTCAAAAACTAGAAGAAAATATGTGAAGGAAAAGGGATTTGTAACATTAATTTAATATTCACCAAGGTGGGAGGAAAGAGCCTTGGGATCTGTGAGTAACAGGAAGATGTAGACTGTTCCTTCCAGAACCTGCAGGTTGTGAAGGAATGCACAGGAAAGGGCAGTGTGGTAGGCAGTGTGGTGTGCAAGACTCCTTGTTTCAGGCCTGGCATTACCAGTCTCATCAAGACCCTATATCCCCATATAACACATGAAGAAGAATGAAAGCTCTGAAGTTCACAAAACAGTATAATGAGGTTCCTAGCAATAAGCAAAGTCAATAGAGACCAATCTGAAATAGACAAAAACTTGGCTCCAAGTAAGACCCCAAACTTAAGGAAATCTCAAAAGTTTAGACAGAGGGTTACCATCCAAAGAGTAACTGAAGTCATGTTTTCATCTATTTGGGGACTGTACTCAGAGTAGATATTAAGTTGATTTGTCATAAATAAAAAATAATGTGGAAATACATGTTTACTTGAATTTGTAAATGAAAACCCATGTCTGATCCAGGTACATAAAAGTAACTATATAATGGCTGTTTCTATTTCTAAATCAAATATATTAAAAATTAAGCCATCTATAATTTTCATGTTTTATATTTATAATTGCATTTTTATGTGGTTTATAAAATGGAAATCCAGCTCAATATAGGAGAAATTCCTCTAGTTACACCAATACCAATGATTTTCACTGCAGATTTTTCAATGTATTATGGCACTTATTTCTACAATTAAGCTTTATGTTAGTTAGCTATATACATAGCTTAAAATCCCTACTCATAAATTTTTTCTTACATATAAATTACTTTCTTCAATGAGATCTTAATGTATAAAATGCCATTCTTATTCTTTAATAGTATAGTTATGAATATCTGTTTACATTAAAACAGACTGATTTGCAAATGAAAAAGACCCCGTTTTTTTCCCCCACTTAAGGTGATGTAATGCTTTATTCATGATAAGCTTACTCAGAAGTAACATATGTCATGGAGGATGATATTTGTTATTTTTCTTTTATTAATTTCCATAAAGCTGAATTTACAATGTATTGAAATTTTCTTCAGAGTTGAATCAAAGAATTTTGAAAATTAAAGGCTTCTAGGTCTTTGAAAAAGGTATACGTTTTGATAGGTTTTAAGTGACAAGTTTTCAAAAAAATTTAATTTTCAACACTAAAGTTAGTGTTACATACAGATGTTGATTTATAATGATGCACACCTGAAACTTATATAAAGCTATAATGCAAAGTCACATGAATAGAAATTGTAAAAATTTTTACTTATTCCTTGACATTAATAAAAGTGCAGATCCTCAAAGAAAGAATATCGATGTATAGCCCAGTTAAGTAAGAAAACATTTCTAAAATTTCCTACTAATTATGACAGTCTATTTTTTCTATATTATGCTGATGGATGTGCATTAGTTATTTCTATGGCTCTTTAAAAAAAACTCCTGTTATATTGTGTCTTGAAAGAAGACACCTTTACATCTGAGAAGGGTAACAGGATTTCTTTGAAAAAAATTCTGAATTCAATTCTCAAGCTGGGAAGCAGCTGTTTTCAGACTTGACTGTGTTACCTATCTGGAGTTCTCTTCCATATCCATGACTTCCCTAAGCAAAGACTATATCTTTGCTGGTTCTGTTACCAGCCTGACTCTCCTGGCTTCTGGAGTAGAGAGAGCTGATTTTAGCGGTCTGCTTAAATATTAATTTTTCCAATCTATGAACCAGGTCAGATTTTGATGCATCCTGTTCACTCTGCCATTTTAAGAGTTGTCTGAAATTGCCCTGAATTTGCTGAATATTTCAGATCTGAAGAGATTTTCTTTAACAATAGCCGATTTTTTCTGGGGACAGACAGCATGAATCGTTGAAATAGAAGAAGATGACATGCATACTTTAATACTGTTGTGGCAATTCTCTCTAACTCATCTTCAGTTTGTCTACATGACAGGTTTACCTTGAAAAGAAGACCACACAGATATAGTTTCATTTTTCTCTGCCTTTTTTTTTTTTTTTTTACTACAGTGAAGTCTCAGAATCTTTCTATTTTCTTTTGTATACAAGTCCCTATCTCAATGTACTTAATGAAGACATTATCCCACTTTCCACAAAATCTTTGAACTGGATTGCTCTCTTGTTTAAAAAAGATTTATTTATTTATTGATACAAGTACCGGGATACAGGCCAGATTCACAAGAGGGTGAGAGGATTCACCAGAAACAGAGTGGGGAGCAGAACAGGCAGACTGATAAAATACACTGCTGAGGGGAGCAGCGGGAGAGACAGGAGAGGTCTGCTGCACCATGTGGGACCCTTGCCAGCAGGCCGGGATTGAGCCAGTGCTGCAGTGACTGCGGACAGCTTCACAGCGCTGCACTCAACCATCTGCGCCACCAAGGGAGGCCCAAGGATTGCCCATTTAAAAAAAAAAAAAATTAACCAGTTGATGACACACTCATTCTATTATGATCTGCACTACAATCCTATCATCAAAGAAGAGTGATTACTCTCTCTAGCTTTGTTCCAGCCTTTCCTACAGGACTTCTCAGAGTGAGTCTCTTCTGCTTGTTGACATGCTTTTGACACTCGGCTTTAAATTGGAGAAATGAGAGGAGAAACATTCCCAATTTATTTTGACTATCATGGTCTCTGTCATCTTGTTGTTGAAGCAGTAACTTGAATATAACATTTTATTTGTATATGCAAGTGTAAAATTGGTCACTTACTTCTGCGACATTGGGAAGATATTTAATCAAACCTCAATTTCCTCATTGCAATCTAAAGACAACAGTGCTTCTTCAGTATTCCTCAAAGAATTAAATACAATATACATCAGAATGTACTTTTTAAACTGTAAAATTTTATACAGGTGTAAGTAGTATTAGAGTTAAAATACCATGCAAATGGATTTAAATAACCTATCATGTGTTTATCCTTTCTTTGTCAAAAGAACTTTTTTTTCAACTAAGGTTACTAAAAATATAAAAATGAAAAGATTAACTGAGATGTGCTAACACAAGATTAAAAGAAATGAAGTGGCATAGCTAATAGCAGGTAGATATAATTATATTTAATTTAAAGTTTGCTTCTTTAGAGGAACATATTGAAAGACATTCAACAAGTGTGAGTGTGATGTTGGGTGAAGATTACATTTGTTTTTCAAAATGTTTTTGGATTATTTACTTTTTGATAGTGAGCATGTATCTTTTTTATGTCACAGAAAAAGTAAGATTGAAAAGAATACAGGTAAAATAAAGACTGGCTCCCTTTATTGTTTTTTTCTCATATTTCACTCACTCTTCAAAATTTTGCATTGTACTTGGGTAACTGCACCACTTTAAGAAAATAGACTTTCAGAGATTCTAGTGGTTACTAAGTTACCAAATGCAATAGACTCTCTTAAACCATTTCAATTTACCAGATATCCCTGAACTGTGCCACTAGTCCATTCCTCCCAAAAAACATTTCCTCCCTTGATCCCAGGGACATATTTTACTTCTTGTGTCCTTTTGCTTCTCAGACTAATCATTCAATTGCCTTTGCTTTAGCTGTCTTTTCTTTCTTGGTCCTTTTAAAAGATAATTTTCAGTAAAGGATAACATCGTGACTTTCATATAAATAGAAAATTGAAGACAGTTTAAAAACCTACTCATTTGGTGAGAGAATCAGACAGATGTTGTAACTGTTTCAAAAGAGAATATTAAAACAGGCATATCTACAGATCAGGGATATGGAAATGAATATGTAAATGTTAGCAAGACTGGATTTTCCACTGAGTGGAAGGGAAGATAATTAAACATCTGCAAGACAAAATTTTCATGTCTACAAGTGACCTACAATGTATAGAGTTATTGGGCCTCCCTGGTGGCACAAGGGGTTAAAATGCAGCACTATGAAGATATCTGCAGCCACTGCAGCATGAGTTTGATCCCAGTCAGGGAATTGACCCAGATGGTGCAGCAGACCTCTGCTGACTCACCTGCTGCTCTCCTCAGCAGTGTATTTCAATCAGTCTGCCTGTTCTGTTCCCCACTCTGTCTCTGATGAATCCTCTCACCCACCACTTCTGACTTGCACTCCAGCTCTTGTATGCATAAATAAACAGAACTTTAAAAAAAAAAAACAAAAAATCAATTTATAGAGTTATCAAATAGCTCAAAGTTCCTCAAAATTTGGAATTGATTTCTAGAATTGTGATGTACGTAAACAAACATGGTTATCTGTTGAAATTTTCTCCCTGTATCTTCCCATAAATATTATTTCTCTAAATTCTGATTTTTCCTTTTTCACATAATGAAATTTAGTATGTAGATTATTAGTCCAGATTTTTTTTTAGAATGCTAAAAGATAAACTGAGGGATATGAAATAAATAAATAAAAGTTTAAGCAATAATCAACTCAAATCTGGTAGTAGTAGAGGTGATTAAAAGGAGCTCCAAGGAACTGTGTGGAGTGAAAATTATTTATTTTTTCAAAGATTTATTTATTTATACATTCAAAAATTGGGGTACAGGCCAGAGGTGTGGGGGGGTGAGAGGATTCACCAGTGACAGAGTGGGAACAGAACAGGCGGATTGACTGAAATACACTGCTGAGGGAAGCAGCGGGTGAATCAGGAAGGGGTCTGCTGCATCATCTGGGCAGTCCCGTGGCTGGGGATCAAACCCATGCTGTGGCTGCAGCCAGCTTCATAGGTTGTGTCTTATCCCACTGCACCACCAGGGAGGTTCAAAATAATTTATAGGCAGAAGGGAGCATAAGTAGGGAAGTTATATGAGGCAAAATTAAAAAAAAAAAAAGATTGGTTATTGCAAGATTGCAAGGTTACTTTTTCTTTTTTTTAAATATATTTTTATGATGGTTTTGAACTGGAAGATGTTATGGGCTTCAGCCTTTTTTGTTTTTTAAGATTTATGTATTTATTTATTTATGCAAGCACTGGGTACAGTCAGAAATGCGGGAGGGTGAGAGAATTCACCAGAGCCATAGCAGGGAACAGAACAGCAGAAGGACCAAAGTACACTGCTAAGGGGAGCAGCGCGCACAGCAGGAGAGGTCTGCGTGCCATGTGGGACCCTCGCTGGTGGCCGGGGATCGAACAGGTGCTGTAGAGGCTGCATACAGCTTCGCAGCCCAGCACTCAACCGCTGCTCCACCAGGGGAGACCCTAGATTACTTTTTCTTTAGGGGTTGCCAAGTTGGGTCTATCCGGCAGATTACATAACTAACACTGATCAGACAATACCTAATTGCCTGGTTTAAGATTTGTTTTTTGTGAGAACCAAAACTGTAATTAAATTTTGTGAGACTTGGTGGGGTTTATTGACCTGTGGCAGAAGTGGCTACATGTGATACCTACACTGTCTCTTTCTTGACAGGGTCTCAGAAAATGGTTTGCTGGTCATTAAACTGCATTGCCTTTCGCCTTTTCTCTGAGTCCAATCCTGTCAATAGACAACTTTCCTTCTTTTTTTTTTTTTTGTTTAATAAAGATTTAGTTTGGGGCCTCCCCTGTGGCGCAGCGGGATGAGCATGAGCGCAGCACTGTGAAGCTGTCCGCAGCCTCTGCAGCATGAGTTAGATTCCTAGCTGGCCAGGGAGACTCCCACATGGCGTGGCGGACCTCTCCTGTCACTCCAGCTGCTCCTCTCAGCAGTGTATTTCTGTCAATATGCCTATTCTGCTCCTGGCTCTGTATCTGGTGAATCCTCTCACCCTCCCTTGCCTCTGGCCTATACCCCAGCGCTTGTATAAAAATAAATAAATCTTTCAAAAAATTAAAATAGATTATTTTTTTATTTACTTATATTTTATTATTTATTTATTTTATTTATTATTCATATTATGACTATTAACTACACTTAGAGTTTCTTTGCATCCATAACTTTTTCTATGTTCTATTTCCAATTTCATGTGTCTTGAGATAACTTGTTGATTGAACTTTTGATTTTTGATTTTATTTTTTTGTTTTATTTTTTTATTTTATTTCATTTACTGCTAAATAGCATGCTGTTTGATTTATGCATATTAATGCATTATCCAATTTTCTTCTTGTAAATGATTTCTACTTTTTCACTTCTGTGATAAACATATCTGATATGATTTTAGTTTTCTCAAATGCTTAAAGTTCTGCTTCTTGGTCCAACAAATAATATATCTTGGAGGATTTTCCATGTGCAGTTAAGAACAATGTTTATTCTAATATACAGCTATGTACATCTGATTAAACAAAGTGTTTAAGTTCAGTATTATATTATTAATTTTTGTTCTGCATGATGTATTCATTGCTGAATATAAGATATTGAAGTCTCCTACTATTACTGCTTCACTGTCTATTTTTTCCTTCCAATGTATTAATATTTGCTTTCTGCAATTTTACATAGGAACGTGTACCTACGTTGGGTGCATAAATATTTACAAAGGTTAAATCATTCTGATGATCTGGCAACTTTGTTGTTTTTTACCATCTTTGGGTTAAAAACTATCTCCTCAGAAGTTGTTATTGCAAAGATGCCACATTAACAAAATGAAAGATAAAAATAATATGATCATTTTAAAGTGCAGATAAATATTTGGATAAAATTTAGTATCTATGAATTATAAAAACTCTCAACAAATTGGGTGTAAAAGGGATGCACCTCAAATAATAAAAGCCATATATAGCAAGACCTTAGCTAATATCATACCCAATGATGAAGAGCAGAAAACATTTCTTCTAAGATTAGAAATAAATTAATGTTCACTCTCGCTAATTTTTTTTTAATTGCCACTGCCAGCCTTGGCAAGAATGCTGTGCTCTTTTTCTTTCTTTTTTTTTTTTAAGATTTATTTATTTATTTATTTATTTATTTATTTATACAAGCACTGGGTACAGTCAGAAGCACAGAAAGGCACATATTATAAAAAACTGGCAACAACAGATGTTGGTGAGGATGTGGAGAAAATGAAACTCTCCTGCACTGTTGGTGGGAGTGCAAACTGGTCCATCCACTATGGAGAGCTGTGTGGACCTACTAAACATAGAGCTTCCATATGATCCAGCAATTCCACTCCTAGGTATTTACCCAAAGGACACAGAAACATCTATTCCAAAGAGCACCTGCACCCCTATGTTTATAGCAGCACTATTTACAATAGCTAAGCTTTGGAAACAGCCCAAATGCCCAAAAATAGATGACTGGCTCAAGAAGATGTGGTACATATACACCACCATGGAATACTACTCAGCATTCAAAAAAGATAAACACATGCAATTTTCAGCAACATGGATGGCGCTGGAAGGGATCATGCTCAGCGAAATAAGCCAGAAAGAAAAAGAAAAATACCGGATGGTCTCACTCATAGCAGGAATCTAGAAAACTTAAATAAGGGACCAGGAAAATGAATAACTATAAGAAAGTGAAAATCAAAATCAACAAAAAAACTATGAACCAGAGACCCTCTATGGGTGGTGGGGGGCGGGGAGGGGAGGGATTGGGGTCAAAATAAGGGGATTGCAATTGTATGGGGAATATAAAAATAAAATTTATTTAAAAAAAAAGAAAAAAGAAGCTTAGGAGGGTGAGAGAATTCACCAGAGCCAGAGCGGGGAGCAGAGCAGGCAGAAGGACCGAAGTACACTGCTGAGGGGAGCAGCGGGTGGCAGGAGAGGTCTGCGCGCCATGTGGGACCCTCCTCTGGTGGCCGGGGAGCAGCCGGGGGAACTAACCGGTGCTGCAGAGGCTGCGGGCAGCTTTGCAACCCAGCGCTCAACCGCTGCGCCACCGGGGAGGCCCCACTCTCACTATTTTTTTAAAGATTTATTTATTTATTTTAGACAAGAACCAGGGTACAAGCCAAATTCGCCGTAGAGTGAGAGGATTCACCAGAGCAGGCAGCAGAATGGCAGATTGACGAAATACACTGCTGAGGGGAGCAGTGGGAGTGACAGGAGAGGTCTGCGGGGTCATGTGGGATCCTCGCTGGCTGGCCTGCGGAAATGGAACCAGTGCTGCTGAGGCTGGGGACAGCTTCACAGCGTGTCACTCAACCGCCTGTGCCACCAGGGGAGGCCCCCATCTCACTATTTTTATTCAAAATAGTATTATAAATCCCAGCCATAGCAATTAGGCAAGGAAAAGAAATAAAAGTTACCCAAATTAGTAAGAAAATAAAATTGTCTGTCTTTGTAGGCATGATAGGAGATCTGGAAAACCCTGAGGACGCCACCAAAAATCTACTAGACTAATAGAGTTTCAGTAAAGTTTGGATGATATAAAATCATTGTACAAAGGTAAATTGCATTTCTGTATTTCCAGTGATTAGAAGAAGAAAGTAGCAATTCTATTACCTACTGCATCAAAAAGAATAAATACATAGGAATAAACTTAACCAAGGAAATGAAAGATCTGTTTATTGGAAGCTATAAGACATTGAGGAAAAAAACAGAAAAGACACAAATAAGTTAAAAATATTCCATGATGGTGGAATGGTAGAATTAATATTGTTAAAATGCCTACTCTCAAAACAAACCATCTTTGTTGATAAAAATGCAACAAAGATGCAATTTCACCAAAACTATTTAAACTTTGTTAAATTCAATCCAATTCATATCAAAATTCTAATGGCATTTTGTCAAAAAATAGAAAAATGTCCTAAATATGTATGGAACTATAAAATTCCTTACTAGTCAAAATAATCTTGAGTAAAAAGAATAACGTTGGAGGCATCACACAATCATACATGTGTATATAATATGAAATATTACCCAGCCTTAAAAAAACAGGCAATTCTACCATTTATAACAATAGCCTTGAGAACATTATGATGTAAAATAAGTGAAAAAGAGAAAAATAATATTATTCGGTATCACGTCTTTTTTTTTTTTTTTAAAGATTTATTTATGCATATAAGAGCTGGAGTACAGGCCAGAGATGTTGTGGTGGTGGTGGTGGTGGGGGGGCGGGCTTGAGAGGATTCACCAGAGATAGAGTAGGGGACAGAACAGGCAGACTGACTGTAATACATTGCTGAGGGGAGCAGCGGACTAGACAGGAGAGGTCTGCCACGCCAATGTGAGTTGCTCCCTGGCCAGTCGGGATCGAACTTGTGCTGAAGATGCAGCAGATTGCTTCAAAGTGCGTTGCCTAACCCCTTGCGCCACCAGGGAGGCCCCCAGTATCATATATCTTTTAAAAATGGCCACGTCATAGACTCAGAGAGAAGAAAATTATTGTCAAAAGCTGGGAATGAGGGGAATAGAAAGAGGTTGGTAAAAAGGGCACGAATATTCAGTTGTATGATTAATAAGATTTGAGGATCTAATGTAAAATATGTTGAACACAGTTGACAACACTGTATTATGTAATTGAAGTTTGCTGAGAATAGAACTTAAATATTCTTACCAAGGAAAAAAAGAGCTTATATATATTAAGTGAAGGGTGTCCAAATGAACTTGATGGTTCAATTCTCTCTCCCTCCTTCTCTCCTTCTCTCCTTCCTTATGAATATATGTTCTCACATTGTACATTTTAAATATCTTACAATTTTATTTGTCATACCTCAATTTAAAAAGTGGAGAAAACACTACTAAGGAAATTTTACTCTTCAAAATGACTAAGATGGTAAAACATAAATTTCAGAAATCTGTAAAGCAGAATATTAAAATGTCTCATAACAATATTAAAATTTTATACTTGTCTTGCATTTTCTGCATTTTGAAACGCTATCAAATCCCTTACTTCATATAATGTTTACATTAACCCACAACCCTACCAGAACTTTTGCGAATCTGTTTTACAGATGGATATCCAAGCTCAAAATATTAAGTGATTTAACCAAGGTATTAGTGGCTATATTGAGGTATAAAAGTCAAATCTTATTTTTGTGTGTTTTGTTTTCCAGTATCTCAGAAAATGAATATTACATACAGGTGTGACATAGGTATTTAAAAAAAAAAATCTTTCCAGGTTATTCTAATGTGGTTTGAAGCTGAGTTTGAGAGCTACTGCTTAATCTTCAGGACTAAGAGGTCAGGGTATTCCTATGGACTGATTATTTCTTAGTCATTTATTTATTCATAATGGTCCTTGCAAGGACCTAAAAGGACATAATATAGACCAAAAGATTTTAGAGTTAATTTACTAGAGAACTTGTTGATGTCATAGCCATAACTATGCTACCATTTCTTTTAAAACCCAAAAGGGACATCGGTATTTTCTTTTTATGGGAGTGTAGAAGAACTGGGGTGTAAGCTAGAGTTGTGGGGGGTGGAGGTGGGGTAAGACGATTCACCAGAGACAGAATAGTGAGCAGACAGGTGGATTTACTGAAAAATACTGCTAAGGGGAAAGGCCAGAGAGACAGGAGAGGTCTGCTGTGCTATATGTGGGGTAGCTCCTTGGCTGGGTATTGAACTCAGGCTGTAGTGGTGATAGCATTGAGACTTAACCCTAGGCCACCAAGAAGGCCCAACATCAATATTTTCTTTATTCATGAGTATATATTCTTACAGTTAAGGGAGGAAACTCACATTTTACATCTGAGATTTATAGCAATGCAATTCAATTTTGCTACCTATTTTTGGTTTATTTTTTTTAAGATTTATTTATTTATTTATACAAACACTGGGTACAGTCAGAAGCACGGGAGGGTGAGAGAATTCACCAGAGCCAGAGTGGGGAACAGAACAGGCCGACCGACGAAATACACTGCTAAGGGGAGCAGCAGGCGAGACAGGAGAGGTCTATCGCGCCATGTGGGACCCTCACCAGCAGCCGGGGATCGAACCAGCGCTGCAGAGGCTGCAGGCAGCTTCGTAGCCCAGCGCTCAACCACTGCGCCACCAGGGGAGGCCGTTTTTGGTTTCTTTTAAAGCCTTGTGTGTGTGTGTGTGTGTGTGTGTGTGTGTGTGTGTGTGTGTGTTTTACTTGCCTATATTGTACAAGGCAATACAAGGTTATACCATCAAAATGATACTACTTAATTTTTTGATAATCTATATTATTAAATTCTGTTTATATAGTGGTGTGAAGATGTTAACAATTAAGCCTACAAATTGATTTATATAATTAGTAATTAAACAAGAAAAATCAATTGCAGAACAAGAAACCTTTCTATATATAGTTAAAAGAAGTAAAATTAAAAATATTAATAAAAATAAAAGCAACATTTAGTCTCCTGTCTCTCTGACTAGCAAGCATAAACAAGACATGTGTGATTTCTTTCATCTTTTCATTGTTCAGCATATTACTGGAAAATTCTGTCACCATCTTTTACTGCAGGTTAGAGGAAGCATTCAAATAATATCTGAATACTCACAAAGAAGGGACATGGTCTATACTGACTGCTATTTGTGCTTTGTGTGCACATACATATTTTGTTTTATTTTCCAGTCTCGTGTAAATTCACTGTATATCTACCATTTCCTCTCCTCCTCATTTCCTCAGCATGTAAAGCTATATCATTCTCTTTTCTGATAATGCTATCAGAATATATCTCTTCCACTTGGAGCCTATATTTAAGGTGGTATTAGCACAGTTTAGGAAAATGCCTCAGTGCAAGGTAACCTCTTGTACTGGGAAATGAAATGCTGCTGGATATTGCCTGCTAACCTCAGGCAAAAGTTGCCATTTGCACTATTTGGGCCACCACCATTCCTCTGGTTAGCTGTTTGCCATACGTGCTCTAAGAGCTTCTGAAATGCTGGTATATCAGTTAGTCTCTGCTGAATTGGACTTCTTTCATCTATTTGGGGATTAAATGCACTATCTGCTTGGTAAATTTTATCTTGTCATCTTGTTATTCTAAATGTAGACTGGATTGTCAAGTGTGAGAACCAATAATTCAGAACCCACTGGAATTTGATATAGATTTGGATATTGATATATATTTCAATATTGTAAAGTCTAGGAAATTCGAAGGCCAGCTTACAAATAAATAAATTCAAGAGATTCAAAGTCAATAGACAATCTACATGTACTTAAATTGTATTGTACTTTGGAAATAAAGAAGTTCCACATTGATTCATGCTGCTAAAAATGTACCTCTGGACTTGATGATTACATGATGACTGGAGTGAGTTGGGTGAAGCACCTGCATCTGGCAAGGGACATACATCAAATCCCTTACCCTGAATTGTCTTAAACACTCTTGTGTATGACAGCAGGCAAGTCATGGCTAAGGACCACAGTTCCCATTGTAGAGTCTCTTCAAAGTGAAATGGGGAGTTGAAGTAACAATCCAAGTAAAGATATATTTATTAAGTGAAAATGTAAATTTTGAACTCAATAACCATGAAAACCCGTTTAGCTTTGTAAACTATGTTTCCATGATTTTCTTAAGAATCATTAAAAGGAAATTGTGGTGGATTATAATTAATCAATACCACCTGTGACACTAAATCCTCCTCTTCAGTAGTGCTGGGTGAATAACCCAAAGGCATTTATTTTAGGGTAGATGAATGATGTAGCTGAAATTCTAAACTCCTTAGTCCCTTTTCCAGGCATGTTTTCTTGATACACGTAACTGGATTTTACTTGGTATTAATAATTAGGTCTTTGATAAAATACTGGTTAACTACTTTCTACTCTTAATGTTTTAGTAAAGTGAGAGACCTATGTAACTGCCTTGCAAGTGACTAATTTATATAACCAAATTACCAGGAAGTTGTTGTTTTTGTTTTTTCCAGAGAAAAATAAAGCAATTTTTCTTTGCCATCTCTCTGTTGGTTTCAATACAGGCCAGTTGTTGTTCCAAATGTTTAGGAGGAATAACTATACACAGATCCTTGCTAAATTCACAGCAGAGGAGCTCATGCCCAGTCTATCCCTGTTAACATGTACCCAATATTTGGGGCCAAAGGCAAAGGCAAGTATAAGACCATGCTAAATATTTATTGAATGCTTACTATAAGTTACTTATAATAATAAAAACTGCAAAATGTATCTTGGGGACAAGAAGACTGGATAATATGATCAAGATTGACAGCCTGAGAATTTCAAGGGCTTTTATCATGAATGCGTGTTGCACTTTGTCGAAAGCTTTCTCAGCATCTATTGATATTATCATATGGTTTTATATTTCTTTTTGTTGACGTGTTGGATAACGTTGATTGATTTTCGGATGTTAAACCATCCTTGTGTCCCTGGAATGAATCCTACTTGGTCGTGGTGAATTATCTTATAGATACATTGTTGGATTCTGATAACTAAAATTTTATTGAGGATTTTTGCATCAGTGTTCATTAGGGAGATTGGCCTGTAGTTTTCCTTTTTTGTGTTGTCCTTGTTCAGTTTTGGTATTAGTGTAATGTTGGCTTCATAGAACGTGTTTGGTATTGTCCCTTCCTTCTCAATTTTTTGGAAGAGTTTGTGAAGGACAGGCACTAATTCGTCTCTGAATGTTTGGTAGAATTCATTTGTAAATCCATCAGGTCCTGGGCTTTTGTTTTTGGGGAGGTTTTTGATTACCATTTCAATTTCTCTAATTGTAATTGGTCTGTTTAGGTGTTCTATTTCTTCTTTATCTAGCTTTGGGTGATTGTAGAGTTGTAGGAATTTGTCCATCTCCTCTAGATTGTTGAACTTGTTTCCATACAACTCTTCATAGTAGTTACTGATTATTCTTTTGATTTCTGCTGTGTCCGTTGTGATTTCTCCTCTTTCATTTGTGATCCTGTTTATTTGTGCTTTCTCCCTTTTTTCCTTTGTGAGCCTGGCTAGCAGTTTGTCTATTTTATTGATTTTTTCAAAGAACCAGCTCTTGGTTTCATTGATCTTTTGGATTGTTTTTTTAGTTTCAATTTCATTTATTTCTGCTTTGGTTTTTATTATTTCATTTCTTCTACTGGTTTTGGCGGTTTTTTGTTGTTCTTTTTCTAGATCTTTGAGCTTCGAGATTAGGTTGTTTCTTTGAGTTCTTTCTTGTTTCTTGATGTGAGCTTCTATTGCTATATATTTTCCTCTTATTACTGCTTTTGCTGCATACCATACATTTAGGATATTGGTGTCCTCCTTGTCATTCAATTCAAAGAATTTTTTTAATTTTTTCTTGGGATACAAGGAACATACCTCAACATCATAAAGGCCATCTATGGCAAGCCAACAGTGAGTATCATTCTCAATGGTGAAAAGCTGAAAGCAATTCCATTAAGATCTGGAACAAGACAAGGATGTCCACTCTCACCACTGCTTTTCAATATAATACTGGAAGTCCTAGCCAGAGCAATAAGACAAGAGAAAGACATCCAAGGAATCCAAATAGGAAAAGAAGAAGTCAAACTATCACTATTTGCAGATGATATGATAATATACATAGAGAACCCCAAAAACTCCACAGAAAAACTAATTCAACTTATCAATCAATTCAGTAAAGTGGCAGGATACAAAATCAACACGCAAAAGTCAGTAGCCTTCCTATACACAAACGATAAATCTGAAGAAGAAGAAATCAAAAAAAATCCCTTTTATTATTGAAACAAAAAAAAGCAAATATTTGGGAATAAATCTAACAAAAGAGGTAAAGGGCCTATACAAAGAAAACTATAAAACACTGTTAAAAGAAATAGAAGAAGACACAAAGAAATGGAAAGACATCCCCTGCTCATGGATTGGAAGAATAAACATTATTAAAATGGCCATCCTACCAAAAGCAATATACAGATTCAATGCTATTCCAATCAAAATTTCAATGTCATTCTTCAAAGAAATAGAACAATTATTGATGAAATTCATATGGAATCACAAAAAACCCCCGAATAGCCAAAGCTCTCCTGAAAAAAAAAGAAGGGAATGGAGGCATCACACGCCCAGATTTCAGGCTATACTACAAAGCCATAATCATCAAAACTGCATAGTATTGGAACAAGAACAGACATACAGACCAATGGAATCGAATAGAAAATCCAGAAATAAACCCACAGATTTATGGTCAACTAATCTTTGACAAAGGAGCAAAGACTATGCATTGGAACAAAGAAAGTTTGTTCAATAAATGGTGCTGGGAAAACTGGGTTGCTACATGCAAAAGAATGAAGCTTGACCATTACCTCACATCATACACTAAAATCAACTCAAAATGGATTAAAGAACTAGACATAAGACCTGAAACCATAAAATATATAGAAGGAAATATAGGCGAAACACTACGTGATTTGCACATCAAAGACATCTTTACAGACACATCACCCAAAGCAGTGATAGTGAAGGCAAAGATAAACAGCTGGGACTACATCAAATTAAAGAGCTTCTGCACAGCAAAAGAGACAATAACAAAAACAAAGAGAAACCCCACCAACTGGGAGAACATTTTTGCACCCAACACTAATGATAATGGACTGATCACAAAAATCTGCAAAGAGCTGATGAGACTCAACAACAACAAAGAAAATAATCCAGTCAAAAAATGTGCAGAAGAGCTAAAAAGAAACTTCTCTGAAGAGGAAATGCAAATGGCCAACAGGCATATGAAAAAATGTTCAACATCACTTGTAATCAGGGAAATGCAAATCAAAACTACCATGAGATACCATCTTACACCAGTGAGAATGGCACATATTAAAAAAACTAGCAACAACAAATGTTGGCGAGGGTGTGGAGAAAAAGGAACTCTTCTGCACTGTTGGTGGGCGTGCAAACTGGTCCAACCACTATGGAGAGCTGTGTGGAGATTTCTGGACCTACTAAAGATAGAGCTTCCATATGATCCAGCAATTCCACTCCTAGGTATTTACCCAAAGGACACAGAAACATCAATTCCAAAGAACACCTGCACCCCTATGTTTATAGCAGCACTATTTACAATAGCTAAGCTTTGGAAATAGCCCAAATGCCCAAAAATAGATGACTGGATCAAGAATATGTGGTACATATACACCATGGAATATTACGCAGCATTCAAAAAAGATAAACACATACAATTTGCAGCAACATGGATGGTACTGGAAGGGATCATGCTCAGGCCAAAAAGAAAAAGAAAAATACCGGATGGTCTCACTCATAGCAGGAATCTAGAAAACTTAAATAAGGGACCAGGAAAATGAATAACTATAAGAAAGTGAAAATCAAAATCAACAAAAAACTATGAACCAGAGACACTTTTTGGGGGGTGGTGGCGGGAGGGGAGGGATTGGGGTCAGAATGGGGGGTTGCAATTGTATGGGGAATACAAAAATAAAATTTATTATTTAAAAAAAAAAAAGATTGACAGCCTGAAGCCCTCATCCCTAGAGGAAATGATGACAACACAGGGAAAAGGTCTTTCTTTATTTTTTTAATAACCTAAAAACCAAGTTTAAGGTTTTATATTAGATTGTTCTCACTCTGAAAAATACAAGGCACTGGTCCTCCCTGGTGGTGCAGGTAGTTAAGCGCCGCACTGTGAGGCAGTCCACAGCCTCTGCAGCGCAGGTTCATTTCTGGCTGGTTGGTGAGAATCCCACATGGTGAAGTAGACCTCTCCTGTCTTGCCTGCTGCTCCCCTCAGCAGTGTGTTTCTTCGGTCTGCCTGTCTGTTCCCTGCTCTGTCTCTGGTGAGTCCTCTCACCTTCCCACACATCTGGCCTGTACCCCATTTCTTGCATTAAAAAAATGGATGAATCTTTTAAAAAAAAGAGAGAAAAAATATAAGGCACTGGTGTGAGGAGATATGAGAGAGAGAGGAGAGAGGGGAAACTGGAAATTGGAAAGGGGAGGGGGAGAGAGGAAAGAGGGATGCTGAATACCCATGCTTTATCTAGGTACAGGGGCTCTTTAGCTTTGAGATTCATGACCAGAATAAACTACAGACCTCACTGGAGACGTGTCTACAGTGGCAAGTGGGATGAGCACACTACTTAGTTTTCTTGACAATTTGTGGCACTGTAGGAACAGCTAATGGGTTTCTGTTCCATCATACAACTAACATATTACCTTATTTGGAATGCCTTATGTTATGCTGTTTCCAAACACATCACTATTCAAAGTTAATTTCCCTATGACACACTCTGATTTCACAATTTCCTGTGACTCTCTTTTTTCAGGGTACTCTCATCTGTTTTGAGTTTGATGACTGCACCCATAATTGGACTATACTGTCCATTCCTGCACTTTGTAAAATCTTCAGAAAAAACAAAAGTTCATCTTTGCTAAGCTGCATTGTTGTTTTGGGTTTGTTTATCTGCTAATGTAGGAAGCAGGTGCATTAGTCTCAGCATTTACTAGTTATATCAAGAGCCACTTGAGGTAATTCGAGGTCAATGGCACCATAGCTTTGATTGTCCCTCCCACCCCAACTTCCAGCAACAGACTAAAGAGTCTAACGAGTGCCCACACGCTGCTCCTTACTCTGTGTTACTTAGTTCCTGGTAATACTGAGGTCTCATTTTATAGGTTCAAGTGTTCATTTATAGACAGTTTACATGGAAAACAATTGCTTGTTTATTGTTTAAGCAAATACTAATTTCCGGTAGATGGGATTAAGAAAGCAATATGTCAATTATGTGGAGAGTAAGTGATTTTTTTAGTGAATCAATAAGTCATGTTAACTTACTGAATACTTTTTTGGATTATTTTTATTGACTTATAGTAAAAGGGTCCCCAATCTTTCATTGTTTGTAATATAGTGAAACCTGATATCATTTTTTTTAAGAGTTATTTATTTATTTATGCAAGCACTGGGTACAGTCAGAGGCGCGGGATGGTGAGAGAATTCACCAGAGCCAGAGCGGAGAGTAGAGTGGGCAGAAGGACCGAAGTGCACTGCTGAGGGGAGCAGCGGGCGGCAGGAGAGGTCTGCGCGCCATGTGGGACCCTCGCCAGTGGCCGGGGATCGAAATGGCGCACTGCAGAGGCTGCGGGCAGTTTCACAACCCATTGCTCAAACGCTGCGCCTCTGGGAGGACCAAAACCTGATATCTTTTAAAAAACATTGGTATGATGAAGGATTAGTGAACTTAATGTAGTATAAACATGTTAATTTTCCATGATACAGGTTGGAAATTATACAATGTTATAATGCAATTTCATTTCCACTTAAGAAATCTATTTTAATTAAAAAATAGCAAGGAGAAATACAGCTACTGAGTCACTGACCAGGAGTGATCACCTCTTTGAAAAATATGAATTTTTAGTTAAAATTCCATATGAGACTGTTTAATTTTTAAACTCTCTGTTAGTAAAAATCAAACTTTAACTCCTGAACAAGGGCTAAAAGATGATAAATATAAATTGTGATGCATCCAGATAATAGAATATTATTCAGCACTCAAAAGCAAATGAAAAGACATTGAAGAGCTCACAGAGTGCTATGTAAAAGACATCAATCTGACATTACACGTTTGTTTCCAACAACATGACATCCGGAAAAGGCAAAACTATGGAGACAGAGAAAAGATTAGTGTTGGGGGTGGGGGTTGACTAGGGGAAGCACAGAGGATTTTTAGGGCAGTGAAATGTCATTAAATATTGACCTGAAGAATGGTCAACACCGAGAGTGAACCCTAATCTAAACTGGACTCTGGGCTATCATGATGTGTCAAGGCAGGTCCATTGATTACAGCAAACATTCCACTATAGAGGGGGATGCTGATTGTAGGGGAGTTTGTGCATATGTAGTTGTAGGGATTATATGGGAACTTTGTACTTTCTCATCAACTTTGTTGTGTCCCTAAACCTGCTCAAAAAATAAAGTATTTTAAATATTATTTTTAAATTTAAAGAAATAAATGTGCATGTTTAACTAACATTATATTTTGCCTGTGGCTCACACCTCAAATTTCTCTGTATTCATTGGGTATATGAATTGCTAGGATCATAGCAAATTAACTAGAGGAATCATTTTACTAGCTAAACATGTTTTCTAAAATCCAGGGCTGATGTAATTTTTGGTTTGAAATCAGAATGATGCTGGAACAGCATTCTTTTTCCTTGATCTTCTTCTGAAAACAGATTGCTTCAGGGGCTTTGAAACACAAAATATGGGGAGGAAAATGTAAGGTGTCAGTTTCCATAAAGACAAACAAGGGGCCTCCCTGGTGGCGCAAGGGGTTAAGACACAACCTATGAAGTTATCTGTAGCTACTGCAGCACAAGTTCAATCCCTGGCCAGGGAGTAACACACGTGTTGCAGCAGACCTCTCCTGACTCGCCTGCTGCTCCCTTCAGCAGTGTATTTCAGTCAATCTGCCTGTTCTGTTCCCCACTCTGTCTCTGATGAATCCTCTCATCCCCAGCCCCCGCCCCATACCCCTGGCCTGTACCCCAGCTCTTGTATGCATAAAAGTAAAATAAATTTTTAAGACAAGCAATTATATTAAATGTAGCCTGATTTAAGTGATAAACCATTCTTGTACTCTTATCAAAATGTATCTTCCTTATTATACTTGAGTTTTCTTTTAGATATTTGCTAAATCTACTTCTAACAATGTATAGAGAATATTGAAATTTCTTAACAGACCATGGAAAAACATACATGTATAATGAAAATTCTAAAATATTTGGATTAAAGCTTAAATATCCTGTGGTACATTAAACTATTTCTTAGAGCTTCACATTGCTTTCAGTAAAAGAGTTATTATAACTTGATTATGGTGATAGATAAGCATTAAAACAATCATAAAAACAATGATAAAGAATTAATCATCTCAAATTTGCATATTTATAGAAACAGACTGTGGATTTGTTAAATCAAAGAAATAATTCAAATTGAGTCATAAAAAATATATTGTTTTGCAAGAATAGCACCATGATGCAAAGGAAAATATCACGAGAAGCTGTTAACAATAAGCTTTTTAAATGTTATTTATGATGTTTCCTCTGAACTAAGATTCAAAGGTAAAGTATTTCCTACACACTTCTCCACTCACCTTACTACCCAGATGCTAATTTTTCAGATTGGGGAATGAGGAATTAGAATGCTCAGAAATTCTTGGAAATTTCTGTGACTGTTCCAGGATAGCATCTGAATCATGTGACAGTCTAATCACATATTGAGGTTAACAGCACTACATAAAATCACATGTAGGATAAGAACTTAGCTTACTTCTCAAGCTTATTATTTCCTGGACATGTATTTGCAAGAATGACTCACCACTAACTGAACATAGGACCATAAACACATGCTTTTAATATGGCAACAGCTACAGCTAAGACTGGCTGATCAGATCAGGCCCACACTCTCTGAGCTGCTCCTGCAAATGTTGCCTCTAAGCTTGTATTCTGCACATCAGCTTCCCACCTACAAATCAGTAATGTCTCCATGCTGGTTTTTTAAGTTTTAACTATTACAAAATTATCACATTTCTGATTTATTAACCACATTTTTCTTGAGATACAAGAATCCAGAAAAAATGTGAAAAATGGGGCCTCCCTGGTGGCACAGGTGGTTGAGCGCAGCGCTGTGAAGATGTCCAAGGCCTCTGCAGTGCTGGTTCCGATCCCCTCTGGCCCCGGAGCAACCCACAGCGGGAGCAGACCTCTCCTGTCTCGCTCACTGCTCCCCTCAGCAGCATATTCATCAGTCTGCCTGTTCTGTTTCCTGCTCTGTCTCTGGTGAATCCTCTCACCCTCCCTTGCATCTGGCCTGTACCCTGGTTCTTGTATAAATGAATAAAATAAATCTTAAAAAAAATATGAAAAATGTCAGCAAAATTATCCACACGAAAACACTAAAATTTACATATGTGTATCTATATATATATGTTTAACTATGAGGTAGTAGCACTGTGCATTTTGTCATTTAACTTTTATATGACATCATATTTTCTATTGCAAGGGTATTGTCTTTATAAGATATCCTCAGAGATTATGAAAAACTACTAGTAATGCCATGTAGCAAATTACAAAGAACAATATATAACACATGAAAAAAGGTTCTGAGCAAATGTAAGTAAATGAATACAGTGCTTCAAACATAGCAGGAGCTTTCTTACATGAAATGTCTAGCCAGGGAGAGAAGAGCATGGTGATGGTTGAGATACAAGAATCCAGAAAAAATGTGAAAAATGGGGCCTCGCTGGTGGTGGAGGGACATGGTGATGGTTCATGGGTGAATTGGTGGTGGGAATTTTACAGGGACTACACCTGAGAGGAGAAAGTATACAAGTACTTTAGAATTAGAAATAAGCTCAATTTAATTGGCTCACTATCATATGACCTTTTTCTCTCTTCTGATTCATTTTCCTCTGCTAATATAGAAGTCTGACCTGTGTGTTCTTCACTATGCATTTTTCCCCCAAAATTGTTATGACTTAACCTTTAAATTGCCTATTTGAAAAAGGCCCTTTACTCATCAATCTTATAATTTTGTAAAAATTGCAAAGTAGCTGCATTGCCTTTATATTAAAGTAAAATATAAATTTTATGATATAGGGCTATTCAAAAATGACAGCCATTTAGTTGTTTGTAAGCACTGTCACCTTACAAGGAGTTGACTCTCAGTGAATCTCAATGAGTTATATAGGCTTCACTTTTATTATGTATGATTGACTGTGGGCTTAATATTGAATAACATAGCCGCCACAGCTGCTCAGAAAAGTTATAAATCAAGAGTTTTCACTCTCGGTGGCATGTAGCAGTGTGAGAAACTAATTTATACTGGAAAGCAGCATGTCCTTGCAGAGCAAGATTGGCCCCAGGTGAAAAGCGAAAACAACACAAATGGATCCACAGCTTTCCAGAAGGATTTCTCACCCATGAATGGCATTGGGTCTTGTCTGTTTAAAACAAGTGAATTGTCAATTTATGTTCTCTAATGCACTGTTTCTTCTCAAACACATATTTATTAAAAAATACACAAAGGTATAATGAGGCGTGATTTGGTTAGTTTTTTAAATAAACACCGTTTTATTTAAATATAATTTGCATATATAAAATTGACCATTGTAAATGTGCAGCATAAATCTATAGGCAATGCTGGAAGCCCCTTTTATTAGAAGAGGAATCTTGAAGCAAAAACTCAACATAATGCCCCTCAAATGGCACCGTGAAATGGCTATCTACTAGAATAGCTCACAGATACAACTTTTTATTGCATCCTTTGCTCACTGTACCTAAATTTTTTAAAACTTTCTTGTAACTGAAAGGCAAATACAATATTATTCTATTTACTTCACTTTGCTGTTATAATAAAATCATTTCATAAATACATAGGTACTTTTAGAATAGTGCTATCTAAATATGTTATTTTAGCAAATAATGCTTTTATAGACTTGCTCCAAGATAGCAAATACATTAAAAAATATTTGCAAACACAGGGAATAAAGCAGCTCTTGGAAAACCTTCTATGAATTTACTTGGAAACGCTGCTAGGCTTTCCATCCGTGATCAAGACATTGCATCTCTCCAAACCAGACTACAGTACAGGCTGAGCCAAACAAATCCTATAGTTACAGTACAGAGGTGTTCTGATAGGATGTTTGCTTTGAATACTACTGGATTGAGAACAATCTCCAAATCTGAGATGGTTCTGGAGCAACAGAAGCCTTCATCTTTGTACATTATTGATTCATGAGATGGAGACATAAATTTTAAGAGGAACAGAACTTCCTGTTTGATACTTGGAATATCCTCTCTTGACACTTTCCCCTAGATAGTATCACAGTCATGATTGAAAGGTCAGGAAGCATTTTCAAAATTACAAACACCTTCAGAGATACCTATATAATTTCAAACAGGTACCAAAAGTCATCCAAACAAATGAAAAAAAAATCATGGTACTATTTAAACTGACACCATAAATTTTTATGAATCATTATATACACCCAACACTACTTCAAGGAAGAAAGAACACAAGAAGGTTTGGGAGTAAGGACCAAGCAACTAGGAATTTGAAGATGCTAATCTATTTAGTACCAATGGTTTACGTTAGCTGATATAACAACAAACAATTTAAAATTTCTGATATCTGTACTACATAGGGGTTTACTCCTACATCCTAAGCAGGAAACACATAGATGCATAAGCAAGCTGAGCTCACTGTGGATGCATGACATCCTAAGTCTAGGGAGCATGCCCCATCAGTACTGATTAATAATTTTTGCACTATCTTGAGAAAATATTTTTTAAATGTAGGTTTAGTACATTATGAAGAAAAGTAAAAAGCTCTTTATCCTACATAATTTACAAAGCTTTTGTGAATGAATATGTACAAAATTTTAATTCAGATATTAGTATAACTAAGTAAATCCTAGTTGATTTTTTTAAAGAATTTAAAGAATAGTGTTTTTCAAATGTTTGAAAATTTGGCAGATATAGAAAGGTACAGAAAAATAAGTAAAAATCATTCACACTGTTATTGATCAGGGATAACCATAATTAACATTGAGGGTACAGTGTTCTAATGTTTTCATTATAAATGACTTGTGTATGTATGAATACATTTTTTCTTAAACTTTTTTTAAGTTTTTTAGATTTATTTATGCATACGAGAACTGGGGAACAGGCCAGAGATGTGGGGGGTTAGAGAATTCACCAGAGACAGGGTGGGGAACAGAACAAGCAGACTGACTGAAATACACTGCTGAGGAGTACAGTAGGCAAGCCAGGAGAGGTCTGCTGTGCCATGTGGGTTTTTCCCTGTCTAGGGATGCAACTCATGCAGCAGTGCCTGAGTATAGCTTCATAGGTTGCTTCTTAACCCCTTTAGCTACCAGGGAGGCCCTTTCAGAAACATATTACACATTTTTGTGAAAATGTTTAATGTTTATTAAACATTTATTTTAGAAAATTAAATATTTTCTAAAACACAAATTTGACCAGATTAACAGTGTTAATTGAATGTAATCTATCTCATAATGACACACTTAACTACTTAACTTTTGGATTTTATTTGTTTTAAATTTTTTATTTTAATAGACAATATGGTGGGTATAATACTAGACTATTCTTTAACTGGTAATATAACTTAATATTTAAATACAGAGATAACTATTAATCAGTGAAATCACCCTTGAAAACATTTTGTATATTTTCTTCAAATTGACCTCCCCAAAATTTTTATCACTTTTAATTTCACATCATAGAATACAAGTAGGACTATATCTATATTTTTTTGCCAATTGTGAACACTATCAATTCTTATTCTTTACTCATTTGCTAGATAAATATATTTTTTTAAGATTTATTTATTTATTTATTATTTATTTATACAAGCACTGGGTATAGTCAGAAGCGCAGGAGGGTGAGAGAATTCACCAGAGCCAGAGCGGGGAACAGAGCAGGCAGAAGGACCGAAGCACACTGCTGAGGGGAGCAGCGGGCGGCAGGAGAGGTCTGATGTGCCATGTGGGACCCTCCTCCTGTGGCCGGGGAGCAGCCGGGGATCGAACCGGCACTGCAGAGGCTGCAGGCAGCTTTGCAACCCAGCGCTCAACCCCTGTGCCACCAGGGAGGACCTCATTTGCTAGATAAAAATTTTTAAGGAGTTTTATCATACAGCTAAGTTAGATTTCTGCAGCAAAGTTGTTGAGAACATTGTGGATTAAAGTTGGTCAGGCCTCGATTTTCCAACTAAGTACTTTGAACAATATAACTGCACTCTTACTGTCCCAGTCTTATCAACAATAAAGCAAATTTTACAATGACGCCTCTTACATCTTCTATGATATTAGATTTAGTGTGAGGCCTGGCATATTTTAAGAATTTAATATAGAGGGTACAAATTATTTTGTTTTTTGCAGCTGGAATTACTGATTCTCTAAAATTGATTTACATTTCCCTTTAAATCCACTAGATATGTAAATTGATTCATCTGTGAATTAAATAACTATTTTAATACATTTGGCATTATAAGAATATTATTTTTATATTTATTTATAAAAGTTCTTTACTTTTAAGGTATATTAATTATTTTCAACACCCTGTCTGGCACAACTACGTGATTCCCATCTGTATTTATTATTTTACTATGACTAATGAGATTTTCTGAACTTGAGAATATTCTAATTTTCTTCAGCAAAATGGAGTGAATTTTCCTTTGTTGATCACACCTTTGCTTGTACATTTACAAAGATTTTTGCCACACAAAATAATTAATGAATTTTAACATCAAATCAAGACACCTAATTAAAGGGTATTATATGAGAAGGAATCTAGGTGCTGTCAATATATAATGACTAAGAATCTACAGTTAGTGTTAGAATTTCTGAATATGATCCCAAATAAATTCAAAATCCAATTCTGTAATACTGTTTATGCTTGAAAATAAAATATTAATCAAAATATGCACCATGGTCTACTGAATGGAAAATTTTAGAATATTATAATGGAATATCCTAAAAGGGATTAGGCTAAATGTCAAAGGATATGATGAAAGATTTATAAATAGAACAGAAATCTGCACTTTAAAATAAAGCTGTGTTTGAAATGCATGTTCCCATGTTAAATTATCCAAGATGTAGTTTCCTTTGGTCTCTAGAGTTTCAAAATTATTGCTACCAACATGCCTGGATAACATTAGAATACCTAATAATAAATCTCTGAGTTTACATGTTTTGTAAGCTTTTGTTTCAGTTTGTTTTTCTAAGAATATATATTTAAAGAATTAATTTGTGAATTTTTTACTTTTTTTTTAAGATTTATTTCATTTATACAAGAATTAGGGTACAGGCCAGAGGCGCAGGAGGGTGAGAAAATTCACCAGAGACAGAATGGGGAGCAGAATGGGCAGATGGACCAAAAACAATGCTGAGGGGAGCAGCATGCAAGACAGGAGAGGTCTGCCACACAATGTGGGTATCTCCCTGACAGGCAGGGAATCAAACCCGCCCTGCAGAGGCTGAGGACAGCTTCACAGAGCAGCGCTCAACTACCTGCGCCACCAGGAAGGCCCTAAAAATTAATTTTTACTTTGACAAACAGGTCTCAAAAGCAAAAACTTATTCAAAGAACATTTTATTGTTTTTCCTTTGTGTATATTAGACACATAAGAAATATATTTCTTTCTAGTCCCTAGGTATAGATTCAACAATTCTAGAAGGACATTTTAGAAAATACTCTAATAAATCTCAAGAGAATGTTGGACCATTGACCACAGTCACTTTTAATTCATGGTATCCTACCTAGACCTTCAAATATTTTCATTTTAGTTTGACTTCAGGACATGACACCGAAAGAATTTTTTATAAAGTCC
This sequence comes from Talpa europaea, assembly GCF_964194135.1. Taxonomy (NCBI): domain Eukaryota; kingdom Metazoa; phylum Chordata; class Mammalia; order Eulipotyphla; family Talpidae; genus Talpa; species Talpa europaea. The sequence continues at coordinate 35,837,859 of NC_140079.1, forward strand.
TAGCAGGGAGAGGCAAATGCAAGTCTTCTTTTTTATTTTTAGTGATGATATTGTAAAAATTTAAGAAAAAAAAAGAATTTTCTTCTTTTATCGTGTATTTAATCAAATGAATTTTTTAAATAATTATTAGGCATCTTATGTGAACCTGTTCCTTAGATGTCACTGCACAAGGTATGTAGGGTCAACAAGAGCATATGTTATTTGGAAAGAACTTAACTTCATCTTTGTTAATCACAAAGTCTTCTTGGGATACTGTTGAGTAGGTAATAAAGCAATAACCTTTCTCTAAATAGATCAATGGTAATTAAATAGAAAACTGTAATAAAATAACCATGGAAGCATTAAAACACTAACGGGTTTATCTAGGAAAAATTAACTACTTTGCAGCTAACAAAATGATAATACCAAGACAATTTTGATGCTTATCATTTTTGTACTTGTCATTTTGTACTTTTTCTAAATGCATTTATATGTATCAGATCATTTAAGCTTCACAGCAATTTTATGAGATATGTAGTAATGATATCTACAATTATAGATAGGAAGACAGAAGTACACAGGAGTTAATGGGTTCATCAAGCTTGTATGAAAGAGCCCAGGACTGAATTTCAGCAGAATAACTCCAAGGTTGAGTTCTTAGCTACTTACTATCCTAATTCTAAAACGAAAAATCCCTTAACATTCTTGATTTGAACCAGTTCATCAAATCAGTGTGTCAGAAAACATATCCAAACTATAGATCAACATTACCTGTCCTAGGCTGCAAATACAACTCTAATTTTGAACATGAGCCTCAAATATGCAGCCTAGAGGTTTCTTCTAACCTTCTTAAGAGGAACTGTATTTCAAAATGAAGGTGATAATTAAGGCCATTGTTGAGATAGAGACCAAACATGGGAATAAGATGAATGAATCATGCTCCAGAAGGCTCTCTCCATGTGCATCCTTGACAAAAGCCCTGCATCCTGGGATACCAATATTGAAATGGGGAAGAATAGATATATATATAATATATATATTATATATATATATACACACACACATATATACAAACACATATACATGCATACATACACATAATTATACACACATGTATATGTGTGTATATACGTGTGTCTATGTGTGATATATATATATATAATATATGTATATATTATATATATATATATATATATATATCTTGGGTAAGTCACAGAAATTACTTGACATTAACAAAGCGAGCCCCCATCTGCTATGGGGGCTGCTGGGCTTTGGCAATTTAACAGGGCATGCCAGAATTGAAATAGAATGAGTGAGTTAGGAGTGGAGGATGGGAAGTGGATACATACATACAGAATATTAGGGCTCAAGTGGGATCAAAAAGATTTCCATGCATGACAGTGACAATGATGACCCAACTTGGGGTATGGGAGGCTAAGTATGGTGAAGAGGAGACAGTTATTAGGCAGTAAATGATGCTGAAATTCAGGCAGAATGAGGAAGGCAACCATCAGGAAAAGCAATGGTAGCCCCACGTATGGTATCTGAGTGGTAGTGGGTGAGAATTATTATTAACATCGACTTGATCGACTAAGTCAATATATTGAGGCACATGGAGGCAGTTTCCTCTTTGTTAGAGAAAAATGTGACAATTATAGAGAGAGAGAAAACTGGAATGCACCATATGTGTTGACTGAATCAAAATGAACAAACGGTTTTTAATGGAAAAATGATATCAACAGGTAGCTGTAGATACAGATGCAGATATAAAAAAGATATATTCTAGCTCTGTTATATTAGAAAAACTGGAGCAATTACACCTTAATAGCAGTCAACAAATACAATTTCCAGATTTTCTTTTTATTCTGTGTATCAGGTTTTAATTTTTTTTATTAAACTTTTAAATGTTCTTACTTTGTTGTTCATTTTCATACAGTTTTTGATTTCTCCCCTCAGGTATAGCCCCCTAAGTCTCCCAGCACCACATCACCATGAACCATCACCATAGTCACTTGTGCTCTTCCCTTCCCCTCCTCTGTTATATACCTCAGATTTATAGTTTGCCTGCAGGCTTCTAGATTTTCTCAATGCCATTCCTAAAATGAACCAGGACTCTTTGGAAAAGAGTTGATTTCCATAGTGGGGCAAAGAGTACACAAGATGAAACTCAAAGAATTTTTTTTAAAGATCTATCTATCTATCTATCTATCTATCTATCTATCTATCTATCTATCTATCTATCTATTTATTTAAACATGCACCGGGTACAGTCAGAAGTGTGGGAGGGTGAGAGAATTCACCGGAGCCAGAGCAGGGAACAGAACAGGCCGACTGACAAAATACACAGCTGAGGGGAGCAGCGGGCATGACAGGAGAGGTCTGTCGCGCCATGTGGGACCCTCGCTGGAGGCAAGGAATCAAACTGGTGCTGCAGAGGCTGCAGGCAGCTTCGCAGCCCAGTGCTCAACCACTGCGCCACCAGGGGAGCCCCTCAAAGAATTTTTTATGCCAAGATAATAGTGTTCAGAACCGGAGATACCTTGGAGAAATCTAGCCAATAACTTTAATGCAGTAATCAAGCTAGTATCACCACTAGTTAAACACTTTGAAATTAAATGCTATCTAATATGCAATACAGGACATGTTTAAGGAATGCATTAATGTTTCTTTGGTATTTTTCTGCCCAAGATGAATCACCTGAAATATTCATGAAGAGTAATTAGGCAAAACCAAGTTGAGGAGCAATCTACAAAATAAATGTCTCCCAATCTTCAAAAGTATAAAAAGTGAAGAGAGTCAAAGAAAGCTTAAAGAATGTTCCAAATTTGAATAAAGACAAATCAAGTGAATGTAACACATGGCTCTGCACTGAAATCTTCTGTTATAAAGGGCATTATTGGTACAGCTGCTGTAAAAGATATGACACTATAATGGATTAATGGAGCACATGCAAGGAAGAAAACAATGCTTAGTTGATGTAGGTATCCTAACATATCACACAGTACTATCTAACACAGTATTATCTATATAGAAAGACTTAATTTAATTCACTAAAACTCCAATTGAGGTCTGTTTGAAGATATAAACAAAAAACTACAGGAAAAATTATATGATTTATAAAAGTGACACAATACTTAGGATATACATTTTCATATTTAGGTAAGTAAAATTAATTTATGTCTAATTTTTTTAAAGATGTTATTTATTAGGCCTCCCTGGTGGTGCAAGGGGTTAGGGCGCATCCTATGAAGCTGTCCACAGCTTCTGTGGCACGAGTTTGATCCCCGGGCAGTCAGGGAGCAACCCACATGGCACAGCAGATCTCTCCTGACTTGCCTGCTGCTCCCCTCAGTAGTGTACTTCAATCAATCTGTTCTGTTTCCAGCTCCGTCTCTGGTGAATCCTCTTACCCCCCACACCTCTGGCCTGTACCTCACCTCTCGTATACATAAAATAAATAAATCTTTTAAAATATTTTATTTATCATGGCATAGAAGAATTGAGGTGTAGGCCAGAAGTGTGTGTGTGGGGGGTGAAAGAGTTCACCAGAGACAGAATGGGGAGCAGAGCAGGTGTATTTATTAAAATATACTGCTGAGGGGAGCAGTGGGTGAGACAGGAGAGGTCTGCTGTGCCATGTGGGTTAGCTCCCTGGCAGGGGATCAAATTCAGGCTGCATGGTGATTGTGTTGATAGTGCTGAGACTTAACCAATAGGCCACTAGGAAGGCCCATGTCCTATTTTTATAGGAAAGGATGTATTGAGTTGGGCAATCAATTATAAAAATAATAGCAATGTCTATTACCATCAAATTTAGGATAAATGATTTACAAACTGTATTATAAATTTACATAGTGTGATTTAGTAATTTCATTTATTGGAATATATTTTTAAAACTTCAAATAAAAACAAAAATTTATACAATTATACTCTTATTGAAAATTTGGATCAATATGAAAGGCCTATGATAAGGGAATTCCTAAATAAAATGTGATAAGTCCATAGAGTAAATTACTACGCAACCATTAAAAATCATGACTTTAAGTATACTTGCTTAAAAGAGAAATATTCATATGATATACTTACTATTTAAAGAATGGTTTAAAAGTAACATTACAAAATAAGTACATAGGGGAAAAGTCTGACAGACAAAATGGTATGTCTGTAATGGTATGGTATGTCTTCTTTTTTATCCTTGTATTTCCCGGATAGTCTACAATGGGTTCTTTACACATAAAACTGCACATTGCCAGAATGTGGGAAAATGATATAGATATTTTAATATAAAACAAATCACCATAGTCCTTTTGAGAAACTAAACAAACTAAAAATGCAGATTGGGCAAGACAAAAGATTTAGAAGTTTGGTGACATGTAGGATAAGGGCAATGCTTTAGGAGTGTGCAAGTGGAAAGAAAAGAGATTGAATATGACACTGGAGAGAATGACGACTACCTTATAGCCTTCACTTGGTTATAAATCACTTCTGGTTATATCTCAAGATCAGTTATAAAATATATGTGCTGAGATATGATTCTGTATGTCATTGAATATCAGCATTGTAACTATTTATGATTAATTCTTTTATAATTTAGAGATAAAATTAATGTTTCAATGTTCTATACATTTTTCTAATTATCTAAGATGAAGGTTTATTTCAAATGGGGTGACAAGGTCAAGAGCTATAGGTAAACCATTTGTCTGAAGAATTTACAGTTAAGTAAATGTACAGAAGGGTATCTTTAATATCAAATGTTAGGGAAAAAACAGGTTCAATATTGAACACTTAGAGAATTTCCTTTTATTTGTATCAATGCACTTGAAATCTGACAAAATTGTAAATACACACAAGCACACAATTTCACTGTGTCTAAAGAGCTTTTATTGCAAGTAAGAACAAATGTTAGATAATGAAGCCATCCAAATAAGAGCCACAAATAACAGAATGGATTAAGGGTTATATGGACATAGAGTTGTACCAACCCTAATATGAAATTTTAAGCAGTGTTCACCTGAACAAAAAATTGATAGTATTAATCTCTCTAATAAGTAATGTTTTCCTTCCATTAAACTCAACTAGAGTGATTAATTGGGGTCTATGTTTTTCCTCTATTACTTGATCCTGCACAAAGCTTAGTACACAGGTTTACAGGTAAGGTTTTCAGAAATCTCTTACTAAGGTCAAATGCACATTGTTTCTAATTATACCCCAACTTTCCCCACTTCTGTTTTGTCTATTTTGAATTTTCATATGTGATTTTCCTCAAATAAAATGTTTTTAAAGGCAGAAAAAGAGGTCATAACCATACATACACATTAGGACAGCACTGTTGTTTCAAACTAAATATTTCTGGCAGTGGCTTTTTTCCTCCTTAAGCTATTCAACACACACATAATTGCAGAATAAATTCATCATAGAAACTGAGAATTGCAATTTTCCCAAAACTGGATATGACATTGAGATATATTGTAATTATGGAATCATTTCTTCTTATTTTTCTAGGTCCCAGATATATAGCAACAAAGAATTTAAATCTGGTAAGATAAATTTATTAGCACACAGGCTACTATAACTCAGTCTTTTAAACACTGGGATTTAATGTTTTGGTGATATACAGGAATATTTTCTAATAATTTCTATTACAGAAGGTCATTATTAGATTTAGACCAGAAAGGACTGAGTATGAATAATTCAAAAGAGCTAGGAGGAGGTTTTTATTTTTTTAAAGATTTATTTATTTATTTATACAAGAACTGGGGTACAGGCCAGATGCACAGGAGGGTGAGAGCATTCACCAGAGATAGAAAGGGGAGCAGAACAGGCAGACTGATGAAATACACTGCTGAGGGGAGCAGCGGGTGAGACAGGAGTGATCTGCCACACCATGTGGGAATCTCCCTGGCCAGCCGGGAATGGAGCTGTGCTACAGAGGTTGGGGACAGCTCCACAGTGCTGTGCTCCATCCACTGTGCCACCGGGGAGGCCCCATAATTTTTTTAAGATTTATTTATTTATGCATACAAGAGCTGGGGTGCTGGCCAGAAGTGCAGTGGGGGGTGGGGGCGGTGAGAGCATTCACCAGAGATAGAACGGGGAACAGAACATGCAGACCAATGAAATACACTGCTGAGGAGAGCAGCAGGCGAGACAGGAGAGGTCTGCTGTTCCATGTGGTAATCTCCCTGGCTGGCCAAAGGGCGCTGCAGAGGCTGTAAACAGCTTCATAGCATGTTGATCAACAACCTGCACCACCAGAGGGGACCCTAGGAGGAGGGTTTTTTATATATATATATTTTTCATTTTATATAATTCTTACATCATTTTTCATTTTTGCACAATATATGCATTTTAATTTTGGTTATACTCCCCACACAATTACACCCCCCCCTTATTTTGATCCTAATCCTTCTTCTCCCTGCCCCTCCACCGCCCACCCCCCCCCAAGTGTGTCTCTGGTTTATTGTTGCTTGTTGATTTTGATTTTTACTTTGTATGAATTAGTCTTTTTACTGGTCCCTTATTTAGGTTTTCTAAATTCCTGCTATGAGTGAGACCATCTGGTATTTTTCTTTTTCTTTTTCTTTTTCTTATTTCACTGAGCATGATCCCTTCTAGCTCCATCCTTGTTGCTGCAAACTGCATGTGTTTATCTTTTTTTGATTGCTGAGTAATATTCCATTGTGTATATGTACCACATCTTCTTGATCCAGTCATCTATTTTTGGGCATTTGGGTTGTTTGCATAGCTTAGCTCCTAGGTATTTACCCAAAAGACACAGAAACATTAATTCCAAAGGGCACCTGCACCCCTATGTTTATAGGAGGAGGTTTTTATAGGGAAGAGGGAAAATCATGTACAAAATCTAAGGTTGACAGTGGACAAAGTAAATGTAAAAATATTTTTCTATGTTTAGAATGTAAAAGATGAAGTATAGGTTCAAAAGATTAGGGGTGCTGGTGAAAGGTGCAGGAATTATCATGGGGCAATGAAAAAACATTTGAGAATACTAAATGGGGTGTTATGCTGTCATATTTATCATTACGAAAAATGGCTTGTCACATGAGCAGTTAATTCAATAACATAGATGAAACCCAAATTGCCCAAGTTACCCAGAGTTTGTCATAATTTTGAATGTTAGGTTAGATGCAATTAGAGTTCATTGTTAAGAAACAAAAGTGCAAGTGAAATGCTTGCAAATAATAGATGTTTTCCTTTTTTTTCCCCCCTTTCCTATCAACTTCTCTTGACTCCATAATGTCACTTACTTTTATGTGAAAGAAGAATAATCAGTATTTTCACCTAAAAAGGAAGGAAAAATTGGACTTAAAGGGAAAAAATAAATGTAAAGAATGATCTGCCCATAAAGAGTAGGAATTTCCTGGAATAAAGTGAGGAATTTAGTGAAAATATTTTCCTCTTTGCAGAAGAAAGCTCTACCCTCTCCCTGTTTCCCCAAACAACCAATTATAAAAAAAAAAATAGTCTTGCAGGTTCTTGAGGACATGATTCCTATCATCTTTTGCCTTCATAATCTTATAGTTAATTTGGAGCAGGTAAACACACACACACACACACACACGTCTGCAGGAAAAAAATGAGATTTTTTTGAATATTTTAGCCAGGATACAGTTAGAAAATGGACAAAATATTTGAAAAGATTAGAAACTATTTCCCTCTCTCTCCATTATCTTAACATACTCTCCTTTGTGTTATTTCTGACTCACATGCCAAGTTATTTTAAAAACTAAGACATGTATATGATGCTCTCACTGAGTTTGGGAAACCATCTTGAAAAGTCCCTAGAAACAACCTTAAAGATAATACACATTTCTTTATTGGAGAGAAATAACAAATATTACTCCAACTATTGCCACAAAAAGTCCCAGGAAGCAATTCTAAAGTACTTTTTAGATCTGGTTCTATCTCATCATTATTATTGCAATTAACATACATGAGATTATCCTGATAAGTTTGGATATAATAGAAAGTTATTTTCTTTAGAAAGTTAAATTAAAAAAAAAACAGCTATAAACAACATTATAGTCCACAGGTATGAAATGTAAAATTAAAGTCTCTGAGTTCTTGGAAACTTGGTAACAAAAGAGAATTTTATAAGGAAGACTGTTTTTACACAGAAAAGAAGAATTACAGAAGAAGGAGGTGGCAGTACCCATTCATCCCTGCCCTGTGAGAGTCTTAGCCAAAGGATAACAAAATATTTAGTGACTATTGAGGGCCTCCCTGGTGGCGTAGGAGGTTGAGCACAGAGCTGTGAAGCTGTCAGCAGCCTCTGCAGCGCAGGTTCGATTCCTAGCCAGCCAGGGAGATTCCCACAAGGTGTGGCAGACCTTTCCTGCTTCATTTCCTGCTCCCCTCAACAGTTTACTTTGGTTCTTCTGCCTGTTCTGCTCCCTGCTCTGTCTCTGGTGAATTCTCTTACCCTCCCATGACTCCGGCCTGTACCCTATTGCTTGTATAAATAAATAAATCTATAAAAAAGTAAAAAACATATCACATCTCAAAAAAATATATTTTGTGACTATTCTAGGATTTAAACAGTGGTAACCAATGGACTTTGGAAACCTTCATCCATGAGTGAGGGCATTTCCCTTGGAAGCTGAAATTATGATCTTGATGCTATTACACATGATGTATGAATTCCCCTTATCTAATCTGGTATTGGGAATTCTGTATTGATGATAGTTTCAGCCAGATAACTGAAAAAAAATAACCTTGCTATATGAATACAAACATTCAATTTATTCTAAAAGTTATATTTCTCCTGAAGAAATTGGTATTTTGGACTTGTATAACTGTTTCTTAAGTTTAGTTAAGATTTCAAATGATAATGGGGATACCATATATGGTGGGTTTATCAGTGGTATATTTGCATATAGCATATTTAACATATATTTATATAGTACATACATAACATGTTTAACAATTTGAAGATTGTTTGACCCACCCACAGCTGAGAGAAGAAAACACTTTTAGATTTTTGTATATATTGTTACTTAATTTTTACATTACAAAACCTCCTTATTGCAACCAGAAAAATGCAATTGGGGAAGAGACTAGGGAATAGTGTTTGTACGCATCTACTTTGTACTATTCTACAGAGGATGGTAGCAGAATGCTGTGATTAAAAACTAGTTCTCATTTCTGAGAAACAGGGACTGAAATTCCAACTCTGCTATTTTCCAGCATTTTGGCTTTAGAAGTTATTCTATAGTATCTCCTTTATAGGGCTTTATTCTGTCTCTGGGAATATATAGGTTTGTACTATTCATCTCCTTTCTAAGTGATACCTCACTTGCTCTCACTAATGAAATATGAGCATATGCCATATGCCAGAGCTTCCAGTTGGGAAAGTGAGTTAGGAGCATGAACTATTTGCTATGATCCTTTTATCTGCCATGGTAAAACCATGTGTAGGTATGGATCTTCCATCATTCCAGGTCCTTGAATAGCTACACTGATGAGAACACCTTATTGATTGCAGTTGGCATGGAACTGATAAAAAAGAAACTACCAGGTGATAAAGCTCACATATAATGTACACTATATATCTATCCTTATATAGTCTGGTGGTAAACAGAATTCAAACTGCAAAAAACTGATTCCAAAAATCATTACCCTCTCATAGTTTCCCTGAAATAAGAAGTTATTTAAGACTCTTTAATGAACCCATATATGTGGGGAAAAGTGAGAAAAGTCACTAATATATGCTTTCAAGGTATTTTCAAACTTGAGAGAAAATTATACATTGAAAGACCTTGTCTTGCAGGAAAGGTTATAAAACATTTTCATTTAAATGGCTAAGACAGTACTTGCTGCAGGAGATCAGCAAGGGAAAATGCATTTCTATCAGAGAAATCTTCGAGAATTAGAGGACAAGGAGTTTTCAAGAGAATGTGAAGGTTTCTAGAGCAACAAGCTGTAGGACTTCTACAGAAACTGAAACAGCCAAAGCTTCTGCTTGAGTCAATGCTTAGTCAATGCTTGAAATATGCTTAGGAATTATGACTTGTCCTATCAGGTTCTGTCATCCTAAGACTTCAGACCATCCATCCTGGAAAGGAAGATAAATATGGAGCTGATTTGCATTAGGGGATAGAGGTGATGTTAGTTGACTTGGACAACCACAGGTGAGATACCCATCACAATTTTGAGATCATCCATTACATCACATTACTGTTGTAATAACTAACTGATGTATTATTAAAGTTAGGTTCTTGGTTTGTGAGATATTCGTACTTCATCTTGGTGAAGAATTTAGAGATAAACAGCTGACTCCATTGAAATTTTCCTTGGCACTGGGTAAGGTAGAATAGTCAATGGTTCTGGAGTATAAGATAGAACATTTCTCTCTGTAAAAGACTCTAATTAGCATTATGTGCAACTTAACATTTGGGAATTCATTTATCCTATACAGGTTTGCATTTTTGCACTTGAAAGCAATACAATTTTCAAAAAATATATAGAAAAATATAGAGAAATGTGGAGAAAGTCACAATCACAAAGTTTCATGGTTGAATTAATGTCCACAAAATATTTAACAAGTACCTTTCTGGCTATAATTAAGGATAAAATAATGCAAACAGTGAGTCAAGAGGGAAATATATTTCATATAATTTGGCTTCTTTTCTAAATCGGTTCAGAATAATTTCAATGAAGATTACAAATATCACAGTGACATTTTATGCATATTGAAGAAATATGAAAAAAACTCAGTGTACTCACATTAGTTAATGGTAGCACATACTCCTCAAATTCAATGAAATATATAAACATATAAGATTTCAAACAATAAATAGCTGACTAATCCTCAATAATGGTCAAGTGCTTGAGGATGCATGCATGACACATTGTATATGTGTAAATGTTCACTAATAAATTTCTTGGGGAAATAAATCCTTTCATATAGGTTATAGACTTATTTGACTTACAGACATATCATAATTTGAATTTATGTCCTAGTGACTAAATTGTTTTCAAGGGCAAATATCCTCTTTCCATGAAAAAAGGAAATGAAAATTTTCAGTATCTGTTGCTGTAATTTGAAGAATTCTTGTCACCCTCCCCTCCCTGCCTTAGGGGTATTCTAGTCAAATTCTAGTAGAAAATGTTTTCTCAGCTACTGAACTTATTTTAATAATGAAGAATTAATGTATGCCTAGCATTACTCTAAGTATTCTTAATCCTTCACAAGAATCATGAGAATATTTAAAAAATAAATTGTATGAAATCTGAGTTCTTATCTCATATCAAGAATCCCACCAAGATGCAAATATCCCTTTCTGTCTCCCCAATACTTGTCTCTGGGGATGAAGGAGCCAATTGGAACTTGGTACATGATTGTTGGGATACTGGTGGTAGGGGGGAATGGATGTGAAAGTATATAGTTGTAGAGGGTAGAACCTTTCACTTTTAGGAACAGATACAAAGATGTAAATGTACTCTTACTTTACTAAACCTAATTTGGACAAACAAACAAACAAGTTCTTCCCTGCTCTTTCAAAATTTCAAAGTCATCTAAGTTGCACCAAACTCATTTAGTACTCATTGAGTATCTTGAAGCATAGAATCCATGATTTTGACTTTTAAAAATCTTCAGAAACAATTCTGATGTGCCTGTCCCTGAAGTTGCTAACCTAGAAAACCTTTGAGATCCTTCCAAATCTGACTTGCTTTTTATTTCCATCAGTTTTCTTGAAGTGCTGGGAATGAATCTCATGTCTTTATATGCAGGGCCTTGCTCATAATTGCCATTAAATAAATATGTCATGGATAAAAGAACAGATGAATGATTGAACAAAAGATAGAACATTCATTTCCCCCTCAGCTCTCTATATGATACTAATGATTCTTCAAAAATGGGCATAGAAGTGAATGAAATAAATATTAAATATGAAAGAGGACAGCAAGAGAGAAAACAATATGGGTAAAACAAACTCAATTATTCAATATTCTTTAGCAGAGAAGAAGAGAATATGAGGGGGAAACTATTTATACTATGATAAAAAGTTTGAAAAACTAGAATGTGCTGAATATCTTGGTATTCTATAGCTCTTGAATTCACAGAGAAAAAAAGGTAATACAACAACTGAGAAGCAGATGAGAGACAGGGTAGAGAAATTTCAGTCACTGAAGTTGATAGGATGATCATCCTGAAACTATAGGATAATAAAGTACTTGCGTTGTTTTTCTTCTACTTTACAAAGCTGCTTAGTTACAGGAACTGTGGATGTATTCAGCATTTTACTGTTCACCTTCAGGACATGATCCATAACCATTTTAAACCTTTTTTTCAGTCTGGCATATTCTGGGGTATAAAATGATTTGGTAGCTAGAGTTTGACATCTAAAAGTATTTCAATGTTTAATTCAACAGTCCTCAGGTCTTTTACCAAAGGGGGGGCATTTTTTATTTGCTTATTTTGTTCTGTTTTATTTTGGATCAAATTCATTAACATGAATAACACACACGTGCACATTTGGTGTGGGAGGAATGTTAGTGGAATCTTTCGCCAAAGAGCTTTCCTTAAAATATTCACTAACTAATGCTTCTCAAGTTAATCAAGATTATTAGTGGCACTTTTGCAGGGAATATCCAGATGTTTCTCCCAGAAAATGGTGTATTATATGAATAAAAAACAAACAGTAACTCAGACTAGTGGAAAACTATGCATATTCCAATACAAATTGACAATTAATTCATGGCTGCATTATATACTATTGGGATTATGGCACTATGCAATTAATTTATTTATCATAAACTTAGTTACTTAATTCATTGATTCAGGATATTTGTAAACTCCCCCATCTACAGACATTGGTTAAGTTTTTGTTTTTTGTTTTTGTTTGTTTGTTTTTGTTGTTTTAGCAATTCCAGCAAAGCTTACTGATGGAGCAAAACAGTTGAGGAGATAAAGCAAGATGTCTACAGCTACTGAATGACTTTCTATGCATATTTGTCAAGATAATTTTCTGATATAGATTTTTCTGGGTTTTTTTCATGCATCTTCAGTTTTGTTCTTCAGCTTTCTCTCTTTTTCTTCTGCTGTCAGGAGCCAGACTGCCTGTAGGCTTCTTGACTTTTGTTTCCAAATTCTTAAATCCATTGGAAAGAATAGTACTAGAAGAGAAATGGTGTATCTTTACAAAAATGAGATACCATTAAGCTGGGAGAAGTGTGCGCATGTGTATGTGTGTGTGTGTGTAGGGTGTGCCCTTTGAGGATTTGCCAGTTTGCTGAAAATGTGGCAGCATCTCAATGAATAGTCACATACTATGCATGGAAGACTGAAAGAGCCAGCACTCCCAAGCTTTACAATTGCCGCACCCAAGGAAGGCACAGATGCATCAGGCAATTGGACTTGTCAAATACAACAACGGAGTTCTCACAGGAAATAGATGAGCAGTGACCAATTAGTCCTCTGAGGTTTGAAATTGTTTAAGATTCCATAAATTTGAGTGAGAAGAACATGATAGAAATTAGATCTTCCACTGGATTGTGGAAATTGAGAGATGACTTTGTAGTAAGAAACACAGAAGTCACTGGTAAAAAGCGCAAATGGGCCAAACAAGAAAAATCCTATAATGCTGAGTGTATGTACTCTGTACATATTCCCAGAGATGGATGAGTCTCATTGCAAACAGAAGTCATATGTGGACATGTGGTTTAGATATAGAATTACTTGAACTTTGATGACAACGCTAAGAAATGTTTACTGGTTGCTGAGTGGAGATACTGGAATTTTAAAACAAGAAAATGTGAAGATGTTTGAAATTCAGTAGACCTGCTTCCAAACGCCAATGCAAGTACAGGCAGATTATTTGCTAATCTTATTCTGTGATGACAGAGACACACTGGCACCATCTTGTGATGAAACCAGAGAACAAAACTAAAGGTCAAAATAATAGACTGTCTAAGAACATGAAGGACAATGAAGTAGGAGCTCCACAGAATTAACAATCCATTTCTTAGTATGTGAAATGTTAACATATGAGGTTAACACTGGAGTGTATTTCAATAATACAATAATGACCTTATGCACTTTGTTGTAATCAGTGAATTATTAAATGGGTACATAATGATAATGCTTGTACTTTTACATTCCACAATTCTTTTTTTTTCAAACTTAATAACTACATTTCCTGAACAGCAGTCATATCTGGTTTATAAGTTATATTTTCTTATCTCTATACCCTTATCTATAAAATGAGGGCTGTATAATATCAATTAATCTATTAAGTTTCCTGTGTATTTATAAATTGCCAAAGGTTAGCAATGTTGATACAAAAGTAATGATTTAACATAGAGAAGCAAACAATTATGGTTAATTACTTCATTTATTCCTGAAGTATTTACTTGTTGCCTTTGGTTTACTAACTACTAAGTTGTAGAATTACAAATGTGAATAAGATAAACATCTTGCCCTTAAAGTGGCTGAATACAATCATGGAAGACATGAACATAAATAATCACTCAGGATACAACTCTTGTATCTAGCGGACAACTAACCATGAAGCTTTGTTCACCCAAGATTCCTTTTCATGCAAAATTAGACTGTCTCTTTTATATCTATCAAGAGTCAAAATTCTAACATTATCAAACTAGAATACTTCAATTCACAAATTTTTAATGAACAGGAGAGGGAGGACAACTACATGGAGAGTTCTGAAAAGTAACTGGATACAATCTTTGTATCTTTTAAAGTTCATGGATTTGCTGTATCAGTAAATTCTTTTCCATTCTCAGTCATCAACCTCTATTGTTAACTGATGTTAAAAGAGTAACATAAACAAAAGTTTTTAAAGGTGGGGAAAGAGATGATACCAAAAATGTCACTTTTCCTGTTGTATTACCTTTCAACAAGCTTATTAATAATAGTTTTCTGTGAATTCATGGAGTTTTTCTAACATTAAATTTGTAAGTATTTTTATTCCCGATATAATCTTCAAGTTAGGCTTAAACATGTTTAGGACACGTAGGATAAAAAGATCTATTACAGTTTTGAATGTCAAAACTGTAACACTATTTTGAACATTCTGGATGTTTGCCAAGTGACAAATTTTTATTTCTGTAACAATATTTTACTACTTCTATTTGCTGATACAAGCATTCATGATCTCTTAACCAGAATATTGTACTAATATGTCAGCTGGTTCCCCTACTCCATCTTGCTTCTATCCAACCTGTTCCAATTCCATGGCTCACTGTTCTGTCCACCCAGACTTACCTCCTTACTTTCTCCTCATCAGCCATGTCACCTTTTTATACATGCCAAACAACCCTCACAACAAAATAGTTTTTCCCAAAACAATGTTTTCCCTCTACACGGAAAGCTCAGGGCAATCCTCTCTTCTCCACCCTGCAAACTCATAGATTCAACATTCAGGAGTCTTACTCCAACTCTACAGATTAGGTACCATCCCCTGGATTTTCTACTAAGTTTTACTTTTCTCTGCCATAGTTGGCATTTTTCAATTATCTGTGTGTTACTGACTAATAATGCACTTCCCAACCAGATTATAATCTCCAAAAGGTTAAGACAATCATCTTTTATTCCCTGTCTCCATTTGCTGTACCAGTGTTGCCTACCACAATGTTTAGAATAGAGTGTGAACTCATTACATTTTTTTAAAAGATTTATTTATTTATGCATACAAGAACTGGGTACAGGCCAGAGGTGTGGTTGGTGAGAGGATTCACCAGAGACAGAGTGGGGAACAGAACAGGCAGACTGATCAAATAAACTGCTGAGGGGAGCAGCGGGCAAAGAAGAAGAGGTCAGCTGCACCATGTGGGTTGCTCCCTGGCTGGGGATGGAACTCGTGCTGCAGTAACTGAGGATAGCTTCATAGGTTGTGCCTTAATCCCTTGCACCACCAGGGAGGCCCTGAACTCATTACATTTTTAATAAGTGAATGAATGGCTAGGACTTAATTAGAAAGGGAGGGAATTTAACATGAATGTAGGTGGTAAGGAGGGTGAATAAATAGGATGAGGAAAAAAAATTGTTGAGTATGTACCAGGCACTGTGCCAAAAACTAGTTTCTTGCCTAACTTTTACAAAATCTGTGTTATACCAAACAGCATATTTGTGATTGGCCAGGGTCACATCTTGATTTTGACAACATTCCTCAAAACTTACTGTTTTTGAAATCAGAATATGGCCCATTCCCTCAGCCATCACACCTTCCACTGTGAAGCTTATTGGCAAATTTACTTTGGAGATGGAATCTTTTGTTCTGTTGGTAATTAGCCTGTAATAATAAAATGGTGTCCTGAATGAATGGTAGGAGTTCTACTGATTTATAACATTTTAAATTAGGCAAAATGACACTGTTCAGCATAAATCTGTTAGGATTATAATAAGGCACTCTCCCTATTCTTTACATGACTCTGAAATCATTAATTTGGCTGGATCCCTATTCTCATTGAAGACCGCTGCCCTTTTTGTTCAAGTGGAAGGAGTGATTCTATAAAATATATTCCAGTTCATCCCATTAATAATGTATATTGTAAGGAACAATCTTGTGCTGGCAGGTGTATAGAACAGTTGACCTAACAGGTCATTTCAATCTTTTATTTCTATAATTCTATGCCCCTATTCTGACAATATGAATGCTGGAACACCCAATATTTTTAAGAGCTGAATGGCTGTGAATCAGGAATTTGATGCCTGACTGGCAATATCAGTCAGCATAAAACTGCTGGAATGAGAAGGGGTTCATTTAAATGCCGGAACAAGTCTGAGGTCAACCTGGCACAGCTAGTGACCAAAGCATTTGCTAATTAAACTACTGTCTTTTAAATGGAAAGGGGAGAAGAGCCGAAGAGCCAAAGAGAGGATGAAAATGAATACTACAGCTGTACATGTAAAAACAGATGTATTTATATGAGTGTCAACTGCAATATTATTTATAACATCAAAATTATATTCTATTCAATATATCACTAGTAATAGAGTGCCATAAGAAATAAAACTACACCATACAATGAGATAGCATGTAGCAATTCAAAAAGTCAGCATATTATGTTCGAAGATCAGAGATTTAGTTTCAAATTTACCAAAGCAAGTTGAAGAACATAATGTCATTGAAATGTCAACAAAATGTAAATGCTTATATTTGAATATAAGCAACATAAAACTGAAAATTATTAGTATTGGTTAGGCAAAAGAGAGGATATGAGTGGGGATGATTATATTTAGCCATGTTTTATATTTCCGAATTGATAATTGTGAGTGTTCTCCTGACTCGTACTTTGCTCCTTTTAGCAGTATATTTCAATAAATCCACCTGGTCTGTTCTCCAATGTATCATATAAATGTATAATAAACATGGACTTAGAAGATATTTAAATAATAATAATATATAATAATAAAATCAAACAGTAAATCTCTGATTTTATAAAATAAATTTACAAAAGAGGAGAATATAAGGGATTGATTTGTAAATTTACAGAACTGAATAAAAGAAACAAAGGCATAGATCTTGACCATTCTGAGTCTGTCATTTATCTGTTAATTTAACTGTAACAGTTATATCACAAGATGGCTGATTGAGATACCTATGCACAATCCCAAGTAGTGAGTCTGCTAAAGAGTAAAAATCCCTTCAGTGGCATAGTTAGCTTTCCTTTCTCCTCTTTTCCCAGCTCAAATACTCAGACCCTAAAAAAGATCAGTCCCTCAGTGACTTCTACTATACTTCTGACAATTGAATGTTGGTAAAAAGATGAATTAAATGTAGGGAATGCATAAGAAAATAACACAATTGGTGAAAAATCTCACTATTTATTTTTAATATTGTCAGCTTACATTTTTTAAAGATTTATTTATTTTTATACAAGAGCTGTGGTATAGGCTAGAGGCTCGGGAGGGTGAGAGGATTCACCAGAGACAGCGAGAAGCAGAACAGGCAGACTGACTGAAATACACTGCTGAGGGGAGCAGCGGGTGAGACAGGAGAGGTCTGCTGCACCATGTGGGTATTTCCCTGGCCGGCCGGGAATTGAACCTGCGCTGCAGAGTCTATGGACAGCTTCCCAGCCTGCGCTCAACCCACTGCGCCAACAGGGAGGCCCAACATCTCACTGTTTAAAGTATAGCAAACCACATTTGTTTCAGGACTAATTGGAAACGAAATCCCGAAAGGGAGAAGAGATGTTGGACAGATGAACTTGAAAACACAGGGATAGATGAGATCTGCATTTAGCCATGTGGCTCTATAAAAACACATATATGCAGAGAAAAGAGCCAGTATTCAGGAGCTTAGTGAGTTTCTGGCATCTGTTTCAGCTTTGCATTTGCCCTGAAAAGGATCTTGGCGGGAAGTTATATGGGAAAAGCCAGTGAATAAATTGGATCTATTCCTTAGTCATTTATCTTCAGCCCATGGTCCATCATACCAGTGCTGTGGTGCTGAGACTGCTCGCTGCTCAGAATGTAATTCATCAGCCTCACTGCAAGGACTGTGCTTGCCAAGAAAAGTGTGTGCAAAGCGCGAAGAGGAAGCCAGTAGGCTCACTTCACAGGAGTACTCTGTGATGCCAATGCCGATGCTCTGCAATCCTGGGGGAAAATGGGTGCTTTTCTTATGTTTATCATTTTAAGAATTAAGGATGAGACTGCAGCAAATTCTCATGTGGTGACTGGGATTCCCCTAAACATGGAATGAAAGCATACCCAAATCTTTGGACAATTTTTATTTCTAATATATCTCTGGGCTGTCTTTTTTCCCCTCACCCAACTTCAACTACGCTGGTTCTCATCACTCTCCAAGAGGAAGAGGCTTTATAAGGAACAGCCTCCACTAACTGCTTCAATTATGAAAGAGAATAGAAAACTTCTGCTTCTGGCCATCCTGAAAAAGTGCCAAACTGGATAAAATGTAGGAAATGGCATTTCAGCAAGGAGCACAGGACACAGATAAGTGAGGGCAGAGAGCAAACTAGGTGTGCCCAACAATTTCCCAGCTGACTGCCTGCAGACAGGTCTTAGTGTAGAGGAGCTGGAAAACAAGGTAGAGATCAGCCATCTCAAGAGGGGGATTTTGGAGTTCAGACAGACAGAGCTCTGGAGACACACAGAGGGCAACTTCAGCATTCATTCCCTAAGTACCAGCCTGTACTAAGATTTTAGGATTATTTTCTTAAATTATTGCTTATGCCGCTCATAATCGGTGTCACTAAATTCTGTCATTTTTATTGTTTTTATCAATGTATCTGTATATCATAACTGTTTATCATAATTCTGTGGCATCGTGATGGTCTAAGTCACCATTATATCTCATCTTGATTATGACTGTAATAATTCTTTGGTTTTGTTTATGCCCAGAACTTTTGCTTTGTGTGTTTCTTTTTCGTTGTTGTTGCTTGTATTTATGCACATTCATTTTCTTTGTTTATGCACAGGTCTTAAATACTGTTTTCCAGTGGCACCTCACTGGGAGATGTTTTTTCTATATAAAGCAATAAATCTCCCTCTCTGAGGGCATTCTCTTTGCTCTTAACCTATGTTATTCTGCATAACACTCACCATGTAACACATTACTGGTTTCCTATTTTTATTGCTCATTTTATTTATCTACTTATTAGAATATAAGTGACACAGTACCTGGGATTCTATATTTTATTTCTTATACTATCTCTAGTCCTTAGATATGCACTTGGTATACTGAGTATTCATAGTTTCTTAAATAAACAAATGAAATCAAGTTTTTAGAAAGTAAAGAGACATAGGGTTGCAATGACATTAATAGTTTTCTATTCCTACCCCCCCAAAATAGTATATAAATATATTTTATATTTTCCAGCATTAACTGATTAATTTGGAGGGTTGGATTAGTTGCAGTTATTGCACCCCAGGTCAATAAAAGTGACAATTCAGGGTGATTTTTCTCCTCAAGTTTAGAATCCAGATATCATAAAAGGAAGAAAAGAAGCCCATCAAATTGTCTCTCTTAACAAACACTAATTTGTGGACTAGGTCTCTGCCCAGCTCAGCTTCTGCCTGAACAGTTTCCATCTGCTTGGCACCATGTGGTACTCAAGCATATGCAAAACCATTTGTCATCCTGCTGTACATAAGGAGAAACAGTGAAAAGATTAATACAATTCCTTTAACTCTGATGAAAAGTATAACAGCTCAGTAATCTCACACATGCATTCTGGAAACTACCGTGCAACAACAACAACAAAATGGTTAAACTCATTTCTGGGCTGAGTGGAATATTAAAAAACAATTTGATGGAGCAAGTGTACTGAATGATGTACATGACAGTCCCCTCTAGTCTTCATTTTCTTACCCAGGCTGATAATATACATAGAAAAAAATTACATAGGAATCTCAGAAGATGTTTCTTCTGTGTTATAACATCCAGGCAAGTTAAGGTCTAGTGATCAGGCTTACCTCAGAGAAATGAGGCCATCCATACTAGGAATCAGCCAAACCACCATGATTCCTTCTCCCTAAGAACTCCTCAAGTTTTCAAAAAAGAAAGAGAAGTTCAGGGTAACTCCAAGCTCATGAGAAAGGCAAGTTTTAACTAGGTTATCTCAGATATGAAATTAGAATTTAGTGACTGATAGAAAGTGTGATGGTAACTCTCTCAAACTAATCTCATGCTCACATTCTAACCATCTTTAATTTTTCAGGAAATAACAGAGCAAAACGTGTCTATATAATTTTGGAAGATGGAAAGCAAATAGGAATTGGCACTCAAGTAGCTGACAAAGGAAAGTGAAATGTTAGCCTGCCCGTGAGAAGCCAAGAAGATGGCTGACTAGGGTGCCTGTGTCCAGGAAAGCTAAGACATGAGAGGCAGTGGGAATCTCAAGAGAGAAAGTATGGAGGCAGGGAAGGTAACTGAGGACTGGATTAAAGGAGTACTTTTTTAATTGTATAAGGATTTTTCAGTCCTCAGTTTTCCTAGTCCTGAAGAAAATTAGAAGTATTTGGAGACTGAATCAGAGCGATTTTGCACAGAGAGACCAGGCACAACTTAGAGTACTGGTGATAATCTTAGCTGAGAACTAAGAGAATAAGTACAAGTATTTGTACACTGAATTGAGAAAATGTATGCCTTTGTCACCTGTGATTCACATAAAGCCAGCAGCTAAGTGCATCTCCTAGACCAGAAGACAAGAGCACAGATTCACCCAGCACATAGATGGGTGTCATCTAATTACTCAGTAATGAACTCCAGCTTTCAACATTTGTAGCCCTTTTTCCTCACCACACAGAAGCCTTCCAATAAACTTTTCAATTCCCCTCTTTTGAATAAAATAATTTCAAGACATTTGGGAGGCAAGGCCTTAAATATTAACAAGGCAAGACTTAAAATAATAGAAAGACAGAAACTGCAAAACTACAATGTCACAGAGTTTATGAAGAACATGCCACAAGAAACTATAATTAATTTATTAAGTGAGAAAATATATTGTATATATGAAATAAGAACAGAATTCTCCAAGATTATTAAAGAATTTGAAAAAATAGCTCAGAAATAAATATGAGTGTCAAAATAAGAAGTTTAACATAAGGACTAGGAAATAAATTGAATAAATTTCCATGAAAGTAAAATAAAAGCAAAATTTTATGGAAAAAATTAGCAAAATTATAAGAAAATATTGAACCACAGTGTTCAATATTTCAGTAAAAGGAAGACATTTCAAGAAAGGCATCTTTTAAAAAAAGTATACAAAAACTTGTCATAATTGTAAGAGTTAAGTTTCCAGACCAAAAGCTTACCTTGAATGTCTCTTATATGCAAAAATGAGGCAAACCAAAGCATGTCATGAAAAGAGTTCTAAAGATCATATTTAAAATATATCTTAAAAACTTCAGAAAAAGAAAAAAAAAATCGTATATAAGATCTAAGGTAGGGAATGGCAATGCATTTCTTAAATACAATACTGGCAGCTAGAATTTAGTTGAACTTTGAATTTTCCTTCAAAAAACACAAAAGAAAGTTTTTTTCCACTCTAAAATCACATTGCTAAACACATAAACCTAAACTTTTTCATACTAGCACTATCCAAAGAAATTTGTCTTTAATGACCTTTTCTCAGAAAGCTTAAACATTTTTCAATAAAGCAAAGCAAGGAGTGCATACTGACAGTACTTCAGTTGAACCTGGGACAAATGACAAGAAGCCATTAAAGGGTGGAATCACGAAAAACAAGTGAAATTAAAGAAGGCAGTGAAACCCATATCTGCTCTGCAAAAATATGTGTGGACATTAACACCTATGTAGCAGAGCTTGGGGATCAAGTGGCTCTGAAGCCGGGGCCCTGCAGTGTGGACTGCAGGGCAAGACTGGCATTTCCCCACTCCTGCCTAAGCAGCGCAGTCACTGGAGAAAAAAAGTGGTGGTTTTTCCCTCCTAAGCCAAAAGTCGCTGCCTGTAGGCAGCCCCTCTCTCAGGCACCAGCCAAGTTAAATGGTCCATCCAGGAGGTATTTAGATTAGGGGACCCTAAAAGAGGCAGGCAAGTCAAAGCAGGAGCCATCTTGAGTGTCCCAGACTCCCCCCAGACTCCTGGCACTCTGTTTTGGGCCTCTAAAGAGTAGTAGAATCATCCAGCCACAGACCTCTGAAGAAAGACGCCAAAGACTTTTGCAGCGACCAAGAGGCTGAATCTGCTTCTGGTGCTGCTGCTGCCACAGCCTGAAAAGAGCACCAAAGGCCCCAGGCCTGGTGTCTCAAAGAGCTGTTGATCAGATTGTCTGGCTCCACCTTCCAGTGCTGCCTCCTTTGCTGTCTGGTCCAGTCTTCATTGCTATTCATCCCGACCTTGAGACTGTTCATGTGGGCTGCTGTGACGTTACCTCAGTGACCTCCAGCTGCCACCATGAATTGTATCTTGGCCTGATGTTTGCCGGCTGTCACATGCTCTGGGTCCTTACTGGTGGGATGGTGCCAAGTTGAATGAGTGACCTCTAGTTTGGGACTTTTGAACACTGTGGGCATTATCTAGGGTGAGCTATCCAGTCACTTGTGGCCTTAGTAACTCTTTGTTTACCCTTTTTGTTAAATAAACCCCATTATTGCTGTTCCCTGAGACTGAGTGGTCTTGCAATTGTGCATGCAGGTGAAGAACCTACAGACAATGAGTGGCCTGTCATCTGCTGGGCACTGTGCTTGGAAAGCTATAACACCTTATAGTCCTGTTTCAGTGCTAGAAATGTAGAAATAAGCAAACAAACAAAAAGAAGCAATAATAAACATCAGCCAAGATAACATTTTACAAAAAATATGTAGGTTTTTGTATTAATTACATTTTTTCTTACATCATTGTATCACCCATGAATCATCATCATATTCCCTTGTGTTCATCCCTCCCTTGTTTTGCCCCCCTTGTGCCTCCTCCTTTACTGTATGCCTCAGTTCTACGGTCAGTTTGATTTGTGGTTCAACTGTGAATAATATTCACATACCCATAAACAAACATTCATTTAATCAAAATAGGTTGACATAAATACATTGAGATGATGATAGGGAAGGTAATAATTTTTTGAGGGTAATGGTATGTAGAAAGTTAAATTCCTACCTTTTGTATAAAATTTTAGTCAGAAACCAAAATTCTCTAATTGCTGTCTGA